>NW_024387414.1:6627689-9167689 GCF_900408965.1 Simochromis diagramma
TGTGTGAAGACCACCTCATGGTGATAGCTGTGGTTGTGACACAGAATACATGAACACGTGTAGGTAGCTGCTTTCTACACCTGTGCAAACACAGTGAGTGAATGAGAGAAGCAGAGGGGAGTTTGTTCCTCACTTCCAGCTTGAGGAGACAGGTTTTTACCAGCCAAAGCAGAGAGTCTATGATTAACTGTGTTTACATACAGAAATGGATGATTAATTCTACTGTAATTAATCAGTCAACTGATAGGCAAATTGTGTAAAATGGCTTTCCCTAATATTATGTGTATTCTTTCTTCATGTTTCTTTATCTTAGAGGGGAGGGTAGCAGTAGGCTTATAAGGTATCTTTGCTGAACAATAGCTCTATTAAAAGTTGTGGCTGTTGCCTGTTAAATACAGAACCCCTGTTGCTTAGGCTCAGCTGGGGAAGCTCAGCTGGGGTCAACTGTATCCAACTGTTACTGGGGGATCTCGCATAATCTATAAATCAATTTTCTTAATCATGTTGGGCTGGAGCATAGACAGAAGAGTTGCTCTAATGTTCACATTTACGGCCAGTTAATGTAACAAACCCACCTTTTTAAACCGTGGAATAACAGAAAGACTCCAGATGAGCAGGAAATTTGAGCAAAAAAAACCTTTTTGTTGTAAGGAATCGGTGCTGACCACTGCACCACCCCAATTTCATCCTAAATACAGCATTTCTTTGTTTATTACTGCAGGGAGAGCTACACCAACACTTTCTCATTAAACATCGCCCTAGTGGTGAAATTTTAAAATTGGTTTTTTTTTTTCCAATTCTATTTGCTCCTTTAAAGTGGCGATGAGATATATTTTAACCCAAAAAAGGACTTTTTCACAGGCCTAAATGTCTTTGGTGAATAAAGTCTAGATAGAATGAGAGTAACAGCAAATAACAAAAAAGGGAATTAACCTGCTGCTTCCTGATTAAAGGTGTTGAGATTTAGTAGGATACCTTCTGTGTGTGTCAAACACACCGGAAACTTTGATAAAATATTTGATGCCCTGGAATTGAGAATGGGTTTGTCAGATTACAAACCTCAAATAGCCTTTAGCTTGTCAACTATGCTAACCTGATATGACATGCCAGTACATTAATTTCAGTCGATTAGCAATGAACTAAAGAAGATTATTGCTTTTCTAATACTTTCTGGCTCATTTCTATCAATATGACCACTATCTCATTTCTTTTTTTTTTTTTTACTCAGTTGCCTTTGACAGGAAGATCATGAAGAGTGGAGAGCTGGAAAGTAATAAATAAAGGCCACCCATCAAGAATACAAAAAACAGAAATATAAATATCTGTTCAGCCTTTAAGGACACTGGACTCTTAATTGCCTGAATGTCAATCACGTCCTTGAGTGTACCTGCATCTTGGTTGCCCGCATTTGCATTTTTTTGTGTTTCAAATTCAATTATTCTATTGGCATGAATGCAAATGGAAAGTGGTGAGAAAAACACAATTTAATTGTCCAAGGCTTTGACAGTATTTTGCAGAATGCTTGCTGCGGCACATTTTCCCCCGAGGAGTGTGCAGAAAACATAAGCTTCCCTCTCTGTTTAGCTACATTTAGCCTGGAAACAAATGGCTCACAGATAAAGAAGTTTTGTTTTAGGGGAGCAGAAGACGCATAGGACGTATACAGTGTACAGGTATGTTTGGTGTTCTGTGAGCTGACAGAAATAGCCGGTGCTCTGAAAGTATTTTTGAACTTATAGTTGTTTGTAGCACATCACATCTCTGACATCTGAGTGAAAACTGCATATGTATGAGTACTGCAGTCATGTTTTCACTGGGGGAAATTGTTGAGTGATTGTTCCACTCATTTTGTCACATTATTGATCGCTTGTTGCGATTTATATATATATATATATATATAACCATTAGTAATTACAGCAAGAAATGGAAACACTCACAATGAGCCCTAAAACGAAAGATTTTACATCAACTTTCAATTTTTCATTCTGCAGCGGTGCCTCGAGACAGGGAGTAAAATTACCAGCATTACCAGAGGAAACAGGAAACAAATTCTGCCTAATTTACCTCGAAAACTAAATAACTACTGCATTATTGAAAATGAAAAATAATATTGCTTTTATAATTCAAGATTAAGAATCGTTTAATTTTCATTACACAACAAGAAACTGCACAACGAAAACACAGATTAAGTATCCCCAGTTTAAAAAGAGCTCAACATTAAAATGTTTTCTATTAAGCTGACTCCCAGGAACCAAAATCTGTGTCCATCTGGTGCACATTATTCAAAGCATCATTGTGAGAATAATGTCATTCATATTTCCCCAACTTCTTCTTTTCACATCTCTTCTTAGCACTTCTTTCTTACAGTATATACAGTTATAAATAAGGTACTTGTAATATTCATTATCTAACATCTGGAAACATTTGCAATGCTCATGTAAGAATAGTTTTTATATACATGTTTGGACAGCAGTTCTGTTTTGAATTGTTTTTCATGTTTTTTTAAAAAGCGAGGAGTAAACTGAACTAATTACACAGTCTGCTGATCCACTCTTAATATAACTCAGCATTGGCAAAACATGGTAAACAAAAGTTAATTTTGATGGGTTAGACAGCTAGAAACTTTAGAAACTAACCAGTTTCTTGTAAATTCTTATCTAAGATTAATCTAATTACATTATGGATATTGTTCAACCCTCATGGCTCAGTCACATAAGTGAAAACAGAATGGCAACCTCATTGTGAGCGGGAAGATTTGGTGCTTTCAGTGACAAAGAAAAATAAATGAGTCAATGTGATGATTCATGTTATATTACAATCATCTAATATAATGTGATTATATTAATTATATTAGATTTTTTTCACTTTCGGTTGCCAATTTCAAGTGGTGGCAACCAACTGCAATTTTTGCTTATTTATCCAGTAAATCAATATATTTTATATGACTGCAAACCTGATCTGATTCTATCACAAACCGATACTGACTGGCTGTCTTATTGTCATTTTATAGCCATGTTCATGTACCAAAGTCACTGTGATGATGGAAGCTGACCGCAAGAAGCCACAGACCACTTTAGCAACCATTTAGTAACAAGATTCTAGTTCATTGTACATATTCATGGAAATTTTGGTTGTTCCGCTGTCTAAACCACCACTTTCACTAGTGTGACTGCAACATTATAGAAAAGGATGCAAAGCAATATTTATATACTGGAAACGGCTATCACAAAGTTTTGTAGTATATCAGTTGTTTCTGTGTTTCAATGTAAAACATACCAAATGTGAAAGTCCATCTTGGGAATGAGACAGAGGATCTTTTAATCATTATTATCAGTTATACTTTAAAAATTAAAGAAAATAAAACTTTTATTACAACTAGAGTCAAACCGTTGGTGCCAAAAACATGGCAGCTGTTGCTTCTCTGTGTTAAAGTAGGTATGTGTATTGTAGAAGATATTGGACAGTGAACAACAACCTTTTAAATGTATATATATGTAAAGTATAAAACATGGATAAAGCACCTTAAAAAGGGAAGCTAGATGTCTTAAACTTGTATGCTTTTAATAGCTAGCAGAGGGTGACTCCTACAGTATGTACTTATGGTTATATAGAGTTCTATGGGAGAGCAGCTCTCCCTTTTCACTATGACATTAACTAATAGTATGCTGATGACTTGATGCTGAAATACTATCATTTGTTTGGTTTGTTATTTTTAGTATCATTACTCGTGGACTTTTTATGGAACTGACACTGCCATCATTAATAACTTTGTAGCTCGCTTTATTAGCAAACCTATAATGTCACCACCTCTTGTAATGTTAAAATTCAAATATGCAACCAATGAAAACCAGATAAAGACAATATATTATGTTCTCAGTATTTTTGGTTAGCCCTGCAGACCAACTGCATTGTTTGGACTAGATAAAATGTATAATACTACATCCATTACTTTACTGCAATATAACAGCAGTGCTGATTCTTCCTTTGCATGTCTTTGTGAGGATGCTTTAGCTTCATTCCTATGTCATATATGGAGGCACATAAGTGCATTTTTAGGACAGGGCTGCCAACACTCGCTCTCTGGCTCCATCCACACAGCCTGAACAAACCTAACACTAGAAAACACAAATATTCAATTTTACAGTTTGCAGACTGGTAAACATGAGAGAATCCACTTCCAGTTAATGAATGTGAAATTGCGGGTGGCTATCAAGCAGTATGAATGCAAGCAGCAAAGACTTAGTTCCCCCACGAAACCATTTTTTCTTTTACTTTTTGTGTTTCCGCATTTGTGCTGTAAAATGCATAACTTGTGAATGCATTGTGTGCTAGGTATGAATGTATGAAATTATGTTTTACTGAAAACAAATTCCTTAAAACAGCCCATTAAAAAAATAATGGCAGAAATGAATGTGAGTTACCAGTAATTTGTTTGGACAGTGGAGTTTAAAATTAAGCAATATGAACATGGGCTTGTACTTGACTGTGAATAACACCACCAGTTGGTTTGTTACGGGTTAATAGTTTTATAGATGTTTAACTGTTAGGCGCCAATATCAAAGAACTGTAAAAGATGCCAAAAGAAAACACTTATCTGACATTATTTTGTCAAACTGCCACAACCCGCGTGTTTTATTTAAAACTATTAACTCTGTTCTTAATGCACCATATACTGACTGTATTGAGCCCTCATCAGTCTCTGTTTCCTGCTCTGCTGTCTTTGACAGGTTTGAGCCTGTGACTCTGTCCTTTTTAAAGGAGACTGTTGGTCATCTTAAGCCTGCAGGGTCTCCAAATGATGCTGTCCCTCCTCGACTTTTAAAAGAGGCGTTACCTACAGTTGGTCCTTTGGTTCTTGAGCTGGTAAACCATAGTCTGATGTCAGGTGTTGTCCCTAAAGATTTTAAACATGCAGTAGTCAAACCCCTGATTTAAAAAACCTGCTCTTGATCCTACGGTTCTTGCAAATTACAGGCATATCTCCAAACTACCTTTTCTTTCCAAAATTCTTGAAAAGGTAGTTTACAGCCAAATAATGGCCTTCCTGGAAAAGCAAAATGTTTTAGAGGTTTTCCAATCTGGTTTTAAACCCTTTCATAGCACTGAATCAGAACTTTTAAAAGTTTTTAATGACATATTTTTAGCGACTGATGCTGGGGACTGTGTTGTTCTTGTGCTTTTAGATTTGACAGCTGCGTTTGGTACTGTGGATTATGCCGTTTTATTCTCTCGTTTGGAGCACTGGGTGGGCATTAGGGGCACAGCACTGGAGTGGTTCAGGTCCTACTTGACGGGGCGAACTTTTTGTGTCAGCCTTGGTGACTATGTGTCGTCCTCCGCTCCCCTCTTGTGTGGTGTCCCACAGGGCTCAGTTCTAGGCCCCCTCCTCTTCTCTTTATATCTGCTTCCTCTTGGTTCTGTACTGAGAAAGCACAGCATTGCTTTCCACTTTTATGCTGATGACTGTCAGATCTATGTCCCTCTAAAGAAAAAAGGCAGATACCTTACACAGCCATTACTTCAGTGTCTCGATGACATTAAGGCTTGGATGTCTGTTAACTTTTTAAAATTCAATGATAAAAAGACAGAGGTGATGGTTTTTGGTAGCCCCACTGAGACCCCCAATGTGTATGTAGATTCCCTGGCACAGTATGTTAAGCCAACTGTCACAAACCTGGGCGTCAAAGTGGACTGTGATCTGAAGTTTGATAATCAAATTAAGGCAGTGGTAAAATCTAGCTTCTTTCACCTCAGGCAGCTGGCAAAAATAAAGCCAATTCTTTCACGGCAGCACTTTCAGACAGTGATCCACGCCTTTGTTAGCACTCGGCTGGATTACTGTAATGCACTTTATATTGGGGTCAGCGCATCATATATTAGTCATCTACAGAGGGTGCAAAATGCCGCAGCTCGTCTTTTAACTGGCACTCGAAAGTTTGAGCACATTTCCCCTGTTTTAGCTTCACTTCACTGGCTGCCCATTTCTTTTAGGATTCATTTTTAAAATTATTTTATTTACTTTTAAAGCTCTCCATGGCCTAGCCCCATCTTATCTCTCTGAGCTGCTACAGCCTTATACACCCACCCGCTCTCTCAGGTCAGCTGATCAGCTGCTCCTGAAGATACCCAGGACTGGGCGTAAACTTAGAGGAGATCGTGCTTTTGCTGTAGCAGCTCCAAAACTGTGGAACGAGCTTCCTTTAGAGATTAGACAGGCCACTTCTTTATCTGTTTTTAAGTCACTCTTGAAAACCCACCTCTTTACCCTGGCCTTTGACACCACGTGAGATGTTGGTTTTTTATATTTTATTTTTTATTTTAGTTGTTTTTAGGTGATTCGATGCTGTTTTATCTTGTTTTTGTTTTAATATAGGGCTGTTTTAATTTTATGTTTTATGTGTTTTATTTATTTATTTTGCTGTTTTCTGTTATTCTATTGTTTTAACTTATTTTCTGTACAGCACTTTGTTCCTGTGCTGGGTATTTTAAAGTGCTTTTATAAATAAAATTGGATTGGATTGGAACTGTGTCATCACACATATAAAGCATTTTGTTTATTCAGAAAATCCTGGTTAAACTTAGAGAATTCTTCTGTTATAAAAATAATATCATCTTTAATACAAGGTCGTTCAAAAGGTCAGATTACTGTAGAGTATTACTTTAGAACTTTTCTCTCGGGATGCATTGATATATCGTCTGAATATCAATATTTGCCTGGCTGACTGATATTGGCCTACTTGATGTTGACATTTTCAAATGTTGATGTTTGTCTACTGTGTAACATCAGTTTAACATTGACTAAAGGTTCAAGCAGTTGAAGGATGCAGTAAAAGACAAAAAAAAATACTATTTTCATAAAGATTATGTTTGTTCTTTTTTTCTTTCACAAACAAGGAAATGAAACAAAAAAATGAACATATACAATTTTCTGCATAATTTGTTGGACAAAAACCTTTTTATATTTTTGCTTCTGTACTCAATCATAGTGATTTTAGTGATTTTGAAATCAAACAATCAAGACATGATTGAATGCAGACTTTTGAATTTAATTAAAGGGGTTTTACAAAAAATTTGAACTCAACTGATCAGGAAGAACATCCATTTTCAGCAGCTCAAAATTAATTGGACTGAGTGAGGAGCAGTTTCATGGCCAGGTGACCCCTGTTCCTTGTTATTTCATGACAAATGAAGCAGGCTAATTAATATGTGAAGTTGATTCACAGTATTGATTTTGTATTTTACTTTCATTTTAATTATGAAGCCAAAGGGAGGCCATGAATATGCTTAGGAAGCACCAACTTCAACTACCTGGAACATTTTTAAAAAGTTAATGCATTCACCAGCCTGAAAGACCATAGAAGACACTGCAGAATCATTTCTTAGGTTTAAAAAAAAAAAGGAAGGTATGGAGAATGAGAGGAACGCCTTATAATCTGAAGCACATCATCCGTCAAACATGGTGGAAACAATGTTAAATCTTGGGCACGTATGGCTGCCAACTGTCCGGACTGTCAAGTCCGCTGCTGAACTGGATCACTAGTATGTATTGATGATGTGACTGTTGATTGAAGTAGCAGGATAAACTGTGAAGTGTAAAGGGCTAGGCTCTTTGCTCAGATTCAGTCAAATGCTGAAAAACTGATCAGACAGCAGTTTGGTGCAAATGGATAATAACCCAAAGCATACTGCAAAAGCAGCCCAAGAGTATTCTAGATGTTAGCCAGACACTGCTGCAAAGGATTTTCTCAGAAACTTTAAAAATTATCCATATATTTCAAATTATGCTAGTTTGCCATTTAATTTGGATCTCTGAGGGGATTATGGAGAAAAATGTAAATGACTTAAAGAGTTAATCATTTTAATTCCTTGAATCAAAACTGAAAGTCACATATTCATCATTGATCACATATTGATTGTATGACTGAAAATCCACTGCAGTTGTGTAAGGGTGCAATAAAATTGTGCGTTTATCCAACAAATTATGAACCTAACTGTATATACTGGTGTCAGCGTTGGTCATTGAACATTGTAGTTTGGTTCATGTTCATTTGGTCTGAACGTTTACAAAGCGGATCCAAAATTAGCAGAAAACAGATAAAAGATTTATGTTACCAGTGCTTGTTTCTGCTGCTCTACAACAAGGATGTTCTATTGATATAGTGTTGCTATCAAAGCCAAGACATATTCCAATAATACTGATGCTCAAACTTGGTTTTAGAAAAAATGTGCTGAATAAAATCAAAGTTTTGGTTTAAGCTGAAGTGAAGTGAGTGTAAAAGCTTCAAGTGTCTTCAAGTGAGATGGTTGCAGTTTTTAACAGAGTTTGTGTTTTTCAGCTGTGAAAATATAAATATACCACATCCATTATAAAATCTAAAAATATAAATATCATATAAATTTTTGCATTATTGTACAATGACGTCAGCTGATTCTGAGAGGGAACATTTTTTCAGATTTATACTTTTTTACATTTTTTATCAAGATCTTCTCAAATACCTCTGGCACTCTCTGCATCCAGATATGTTTGCACACATACTTGTCCTTATATATTTATATTTAGAACTGTTTCTCTATATTTTCTAATTGTCTTAATATTTATCTATCAATATCTCTGTTTCTCATTTTATATGAGTGCTTGATGTTTGTTTGTTGTATATTTGCTGCTATGACAACTCAATTTCCCTGTGGCATTAATCTCTGTTAAGTGTCATTAAGTGTCTCTGATTCTGATCCTCAGTTTTAGAATGGTGGAGTTGTTTTTAAGGTGGAGATGAATAAAATAAGATATACTTACTAATTCCTCTGTTAGAGCAGGTACAAATGAAGTTAAACACAAGGAATAACATAGATATCTTAAGAAGGTAAAAACGAATCTGAAATTGAATACAATGATTTTACTTAAGATGATTTTGTTTTTTGGAACGATTCTTTCCGAACAACCGTTCATTAACACAACAGAATTTTTGTGCATTTTGCAATAGGGTCTTTAAATGTTGTCCAACATGTTAACATCTAAATCAGTGTGAACAGCATCTTAGAAACGCCTCTCAGATTCGGTGCAAATGCGGTGACAGTGGAGCTCCACGTTCACTGATTCATGAGCCCCAATCGCAACTGAGACATCAGGAAGTAGCTGCTGTTGTACCCACAAACAATCCGTGCTCCTTCACTTATCTGCTTCCAGCTGCTGCACATCCCAAGCGTTCAGATTGCGATTTGTTTTTGTTTTTTTCGGAGCAAATGATCTCTGAGTGTGAATACAGTGATCAGCAGCTCGTAGATAATCAGTCAATCAGAGATACATTATGCAGTTTTACACTGCGGCACTGTCGGTCTGTGTGTTGTTTACTAACAGCCTGCACTTTGCTTCAGTGGAGAGCAAATCAGATCCCCGTGGTCCGCGTGAAAGAAAAATCACGCACATGCCAAGTTCATATTATGGGCTGTGCAAAAACAGGCCTACCTTACATGATTTTTTTTCTCTTCTACTGACTGGAAGGCAAGAAAAATAGAAAAGCCCCAGCAGCATTTCCTGCTGACGGTATTACTGCTCCTCCCGCTCCCTCCTCTCTCTCTCACACTCTCTCACTCTTTCTCTGGCGGTCTGATTATCTCTCTCCTCCTCTGACATCAGAGTAGCTTCACCAGTAATGTTCACTGACTGGATCTCATGCCAGTACCCACATAAGTCGACATGCCCCCATCATACACACACATGCAACCGCACACCCTCTCTCTGTGATGTGTACACGTGCTTCTTCCCCATCGTTCTCCTCCTATTCGTTCGGAGCACGCAGGATGCAGTATAGGGGATGTTACATGGGATCTGGGACCAGACAGTTTCCACCCGTTCCCTCAGTCGCTGATGTGGTTTGAATCCCTGTGTGTCTTTCTCCTCATTTGTCTCTCTCCTCCTCGTTTCTCTCTCTTTACGGCGAGCATGTGCTTTGAGTGAGCGACCTTCTAACTCTGCTGCAACAATGGCAGTCCTATATCTAGCTGGGGAACAGGGTCTAATCTACAGAGCTGCACCCCGCTATGGCACACACGGAGACATACATTAATCCTCACCATTGCACTCAGAGAGAAAAGGGAGACAGAATTCATTTTTAAAGTAGCTCATAGAAAGACAACACGGGTTGATCTGTTTGTGCCTTTTGTTTCTCGCTCCTCCTGCCTTGTTGTGCTGCTCCCTGGATATCAAAATTAATAAGAAAACATGACTTGCATTATTGTGGTCAGTCACTGCAAAAACAAAATAAGTTTGTTGATGATGAGCAGAGGCGCAGCCCAGCATCAGTGTACAACGAACAGCAATATGTCACAAGTTCCATTTAAATTTAGACGTGCCAGGCTAAAATGATTGGCTCTTTAATTAATTGCATTATCATCAGCAAACACAGTGATTTTCTCCCAGCCACGAAAGCTCCTGAGAGAAGACAGATATAATGTGGCAGAGGCTACTATCCTCTCAGCAACTGCAGGTGGAAATCAACAGGCACATCCCTGACACAAAGTCACAGTGCCCCCTACTGGGTAACATAGCACCAACATTCTGAGAGAGAGCAGTACCCTTGGCACTTCATCCAGTAGCAAAAAACCAAGGGGAGGGCATTTGTGCACAGAGCCATGGGACACTCAGAGAATGGCATCCCTTCAGAATATGAAAAGGATTTTCTGCCAAGTGTTTGGCAGTCCGTGCAGTGCTCATGCATACTCGATTTCAGGGTTGCATTTGATAGAAAACAGCTTTACATGATAGTGGGATGTGAATGTGTACCATTGAGATGGAAAATATTCAGCCTCCCATGTAAAGCATTTGTAGGCTGCCAGAAGGAGGTTTAGAAATAGTCAGAGTGTATCCACATCTGTGCCACAAAGGTTCAGAGGTTCGTGCACTGATATGGATACAGGCAATGTAGTGTGCAAGACTGAATCTACATATCTAAATGCATTTCTACAAGTCTTTCCACAATCGTCAAACATCTCTTGACGAGTTCCAGATTATTCCGTTGAAAAGACAGAATCCGCAGGATGTAAATGACTAAAATCGACTAAAATGTGTATTCTTAAGCCGAGCAGCAGAGAGAAGACAGGTTATGTGGAGACACGCTGAAGCTGATCCATACACGCTGAATAATGGAACAACTGTTAGCGCACTGCACTGCAAGGCATGTTTGCAGCTGTGGTGAGAGTTTAATGGGATATCGTGAGATTTTGTGATCCACAGTTGGAAGCTACTGTGATATAAAACTCAGTCGGATTGAATAGCTCGAGCAAAAAAAAAAAAAAAAAAAAAATGGTGAGGTAACAAGTCTGGTAGGAAATTTAGCATCAATTACAGAACATAAGCTCAGCAGTTAAACGAATGTCATGCTCTGGAGACTTACTTTAGTGCATCATGACTTCACTGTCTAAAAGCGTAGCTGGATGTTAAGTCTGATTTAGGGGGATTTTCTCCTTTAACCTCTGCTTCTCCAGCTCTGTTTCTAATGCAGAAACTGTCTGCATTAATACTACTTGAGACAGACATGCCAAACACAGACTTGTTGTGCTAAAGTGATGCAGTTTGTTTGGAAACAGCAGCAGCAGAACGGGCATATGGTTGAACTGGGCAGAGCATATGTCCCCAGCATTCATGCTCAAGTCTATCTCTGCAAACATGACAGACCCAGGCCAACATCCCGGGGCAAAGAGTCTGCTCCTTCCTTCCTTCAAACAACTCCCAAGTGCTCAGAGTGTGCATTGCAGTTAACGTCCTTTGGAGTGAGAATAATTTACAGTAGAAATAATTGAAACGTAGAGCATACTTTTTTTTTATATGTCCATCCTATTGTTTTACTCATTTAAATGGTATGACTGCAGAGAAATGAAATTCTGTACAGCATCTCCTCTGATCTTGATATATGGAATCAGCAATCGGGAGAACTTTAATAATCCCCACAAGGAAATTGTTTTGCAATAGTTTCTCAATTTTAGAATGAGAAAGATTAAATAAAATATAACGAAAATTGAGTTCAGGGGAAAGAAGATTTATATAACTAGATGGCCACAGGAATGAAATACCTCTTCGTCTTTTAGTTAGGCATTTAGTCATTTTTAGTCTCTGACTGTTCCCTGGCTAACAAGAACACTGTGTGTAGCCTGGGAGATGGGGTCCATGGTGGAGAGGAGTTTTGACATCATCTCATCTCTACCAGTGCAATTAGATTGTCCAGCTTCGCCCCCAGGACTGATGCAGCCTAAATAGGTTTGAGTTGTTTGGTGACATCCTTCTTTAGGGTTTTGCTCCAGCAGACAACAATCTGCAGAATTGCACTGGTGACATCTAGAGCTGAAGGAGTCAGGTCACTCCGGCCCATCATTTAGAGCAGTGCAGAGTTTTTGGTCCTATTTCCTCTCCAGGTGTTTGCATTCATGTACCTGCCCTGTAACTTCTTAAGTCCACCATTAGTTTCACCACCCAAAGCTGCCGATGATTCAACTCCCAACTGTCTACAGCACTCTTAGACACACCTCAGTGAGCATCCATCACATGCCGAGTCATTGGAGAGGCAGTTGTGCTATGAGAAAAAAGGTCAAAAACATCCACGTTTGAGTTTGTTTAGTACCTCTAACCTTATTAACAGAAATGCTCAAAGGATTGTAGTTGATGTTGTTGCTGGGTGGTTGATGATCAATGTGGTGAATGTGAATCTGTTAAATAACATCGGCTCTATCCGTGTTCTCATCTCTTGTTTGGTTTAGTCGGTGATAAACATATTCTTTACTGTTGGCTTGAAGGATATAGATTGCACTGCCTTCTACATTTACAAGATTTTTGAACACAGAGCTAAAAAGCAAATTCTGGAACGTGGAATCTGCTTATAAGTGATGATCTTAGATCATCATGTGTTCTCCGCAAATGGCTACAAGCCTGGAAAACTCAGTGGGGATATATTAGAAGATGAAAGTTACCTGCATGTTTGCTAGAAAGAGGATTTGTGTTTGAAAGTTGGACAATAAACTTAAAGAAAAAGCTTTGACGGAAACATCCTATGCACAGCAACAAATAATATACATTTACATTTTAAACAGCTCAAATTAAAAAAAAAAATAGGATAGATGTGCTGTGATGGATGCAGATCTTAAACGAGCCATCAGAGGAAGTGTAGCAGTAATCAACCATGTTTCACAGCAGACACTTTGACGTGTCAAAGCAGGAAAATCTGTGTTTTAATTAATATCGCTAAGGACACTGTATTCCATTTAGGTGAGTCAGGGGTCTGTGGTTCAGTGTTGTAGATATTGGTTGACTGGAGAAATCTCCTGGGATATTTAATGGATCAGAGCCATTGTTAATGTAAGTAGTTCTGCCTGTGCAGTCAGAATACTGCTGTGAAAATGGGTTATAGTCCCAAATTATAGAAGAAGAAAAGTTATGTAAGTGTTATGATATAAAATATTCCTGCAGTGAAATATGTGACAAAAATGTATCAGCATCCACCCATGCATTTTCTTTCAGATGACTTTATTGAGCAGTGCGGTACACCCTGGTTGCCGGTATGATTTACATTAAAAAATAAAGAGCAGTACACACAAAAAATGACTGAGCTCACACTGCATGTAGTGTAATATTCATATACACTGCTACTAAAGATATTCATATCTATCCATCCATAGATATGATCCAGTGTTTGGTAGTATTAAGTGCCAATACTCCAAAATATAATTTTTTTCTTTTTTAACCACATTTGATCAATGTTTGGATTGATGAGATTAATCTTTGCACCCACCTTTGGTCCTGAGCACTGATACAGATCTGTTTTAATTATCATTCATCTCGGTTCAGCATTTAACACTGTTGACTGATTTTTTTTAATCGTCTATGTGTCAAACCACTCCTGTGGAGTTTGGGGTTCCCTATTGTGTAGTATCTACATGTCTTTTACTTGTCTTTGAACATATAATATTACCTTTCACTGCTATGAACATGATACGATAAATATCTATGGCATCGTAAATGATTTATTGATGATCTCCTGAATTAAAAAAGCATCATGAACATGCTCGTCCTGGTGCTTTTTTTTTTTTTTTAACCAAACATGAACCAAGAATCCCAAAGTTACCTGGATAGTTAACCAAGGTTATGTGATTACCATGTAGATGTGTAGAACTAGAGAAGGCCATCTGTGCTTTAGTATACTCTGGACTTGAGTACTGCAATGCTTGTTATTCTGGTCTATCTAGGAAAAAACAAGCAAAGACTGAAGCTGGCTGCTTCAGAGCCTCGGGGCCAGTTTCCCAGACATGAATTAAGCCTCGTGTGAGATTAAAACGATTTTCACTGGAGATCTTCGTTGATTTTTTTCTTTTAGTTTGGGCCTGCTTCACATAATCCTTGTCTGGTTGTCACTGTGTACATTTTTAAAAATATATATTTTCTTCCAACTAATTTTTATCCAGTTGCTTTTTCTTAACAGTTGTCTTAACTGATTTCATCTGGTCATGTGCGATATGATTATGGATGTTATATCGCTATTATTGTTTTTTAAGTCACTAGGTTAGAGAGTCAGTTTTAGCTGGAAACAAAACTGAATGCCATCAACATACAACAATTGAAATCAGCTGTTTCATGCTATTAAAGAAAAATCTGAAAAATAGCAGTGGCTCAAGCATTGAACGCTGAGGCGCTTTAAATAGGACCTGATTTCATTTTGTTAAAAAACACCCACACGGGCTCCCAGATGACATGTAATTCAAGTTTAATGGGTCTTGGTGGCAATAACAAGATGCAATGAATATTAATATTTTAAATTTGTTGAATTAATTGAATTTGACTAAAAACAGAAAATGGGGTTCCTCTTAAAAATAATAAGAATAAATGGGACCAGTGGAACATTTTTCAGAAACAAAGAGAGCACTCTGCAGTATTTTCAATGCATTTTTTAAACATTTTTAAAAGAAAGGAAATCGGTATCTATTTCTCTTTTGTAAATTTGGATTTCTAGATGTTTAGTGTAAAAGCCAAGCAAGCCTTTCAATATGTAGGGAATATGTCAAATTATACTGGAGTATTTATCAGTAGCAGTTATCATTTTAAATGCTCACTGCATCCTTTCATTAACCCTCTACCAACAATGAAGTGCTCAACCCAGCTGGAATCGGGCCCAAAGAAAAAGGCAGACGGGATTTATTTTCTGCACAATGAAATGCACAGTGACCCTCTTCACTGGAGTAGTTGTTTCCTGAGTAACAGTACTTGTTCTTCTGAAAGCAACAAAGCTACTTGGATCTAATAGATGACTCCCCTATTCTCCCTCACCTCCTCCTCCTCCGCAGCTGAAAGAGGAGCGCCGCTTCTCCTCTGTATGTTCGTTCCAGTCAGCAGGTTCACGTGGACTGCATCCAACTTCCCTGCAGTCTGCAGGGTGAACAGAAGGTCTCTGCAGTACTTGCCATTTCCTTTACAACCCAGCAATTAACTTCACCCGGTGAAAAAACAAAGATTTTTCTCAATGCAATCTAAATAGGAAGTGATTTCATTTTGTTAAAAAACACCCACACAGGCTCCCAGGGGATACAAATGACATGTAATTCAAGTTTAATGGGTCTTGGTGGCAATAACAAGAAGCAATGAATATTAATGTTTTAAAATGACAATAGTGCTCTGTATGGATTTAAAATCCTGTGAGTCGCTGCAGCGTAACATATCAAAGGCTGTAAAACGGCATCTGTTTAGCAGTAGCATGACCTGCTGAGCCAGAGCAGAAGCACACGAGTTTATTCAGACTTGGTGTCACAGTTCGGCCAGGCTCAATGCAAAAACAGATGGTGCACTTAGGAGTAGAGGCAACACAGAGAGACACAGATAGGCCTCTGCAGCAGCCTTGCTCCCAGATTACTTTTTAGAGCGTACTGTAATTATTCTGGGAGAGTCAGCTGAGCTCCACGCTGTTTGTCAGCATCGCCCAGCTTCACGCTCATATACTTCCTCACATTCATGCTGGTAGACAACCAGGGGCTGCTGCTGTCAGCTGCAGAGCTGTCTTATTGGACAAACAGGAGGCCACCCTCCTCCATCCTCAGAAGCATGGATTGTTGCTGAAGGGAGAAGTGTTTGCTTTCCAAGCTCGTAGAGTTTTGCCAAACCATCTAGGATTCACACCACTTACACACTAACACGTTTGCTTCACTTCTCTCCAGGTTAGTGATTCCCAAACAGCAAAACTGGTGCCAACTGATACTTGGAAATGCTGTAGAGCAGCTCGTGGAATAACACAAAATAGGTGTTTTTATTTGACTGAGTCTCTAAAGTAGTGGTTTACTGTAATGCAGCAGCTTAAATTAAGAGATAACAAAATTCAAACAGGTATGTAAATGTCAGGCATTTGTTATGTAATGGTATGCATAGAAAGCTGTGAAGCTGAAACACTAAAAGTGAACCTGCATGGCTGAAAATTTTAAAGAAAGTACCAAAAATTGGATTAAAGGTAATCTAATATCCACTTGTGCCTCCAAAAAACGATTAGTTGCATAAACACACATGTTAAAATGACCAGTTTACTCAAGCTTCAATGATCATAACCTTTTGTGGCGTTTTTACTTATTTATGTATTTATTTTATTTTTTATTATTGGAGTTACTTGACAAATAATATGGCCTGCTGCAAAGTGCAGCCCAATCAAGTTCGATGCAGTGCTTCAATTTTGGTGATTGAAATTGTAGCATTTCCTTTGTTTGTAACGATGATTAGGAGGCATCTGCGTGTTGCACGCGTGCAGGGCGTTGGCCAAGCTTGCTGGCAGTAACGTAAACCTCAACACTCCACCCTGTTGTTGAAACTGGTCACTTCTGAGTGATGAAAACAACAAAAGTAAAAACTCCATAAAAAAAACAATGGGTGTTGTTGGATTTCCACCTTTTCTATGCAGCCCATAGGGAAAATGAGAAAAGCTACTGGATAAATGGTAAAAATAGCTAAATGTAACTGATAAATGGTGGAAATATACAGCTGAAATAGAAGCTCCTGTTGCTGTGGTAGTAGCACTAATCCATATTTCTTCATCTGTGGGGCTTCTTTGGCTCACAAAAGACTGTTCCTGATTGCTCTGTACTGTGTGTTAACTCAGAACCAGGATCACTTGAATATTTAACTGCGGCAGACAGGATGCCAAGAAGCCTTTTTAAAAACGTATTTTCTTCTGTTGCCCCCACACTTCTGGAAGACTGCACCACCTTCCATGCAGTGAACTCAATTAAACTCTGCTACTGACCCATTTCCCTAGCAATGAGCTCAGGGATGTATCTGACAAATGCTAGTTCATGCCTGCATGTGCCCGGAGGATTGTGGCTTCAAGGAACAAAGTTTTGAGATCAAAACTTTGAGGTAAGCATAATTGCATGCAAATTTCTGACACGCAACAAGCTCAAAGAGACTAGATGAAGCAGACTTTGAGTATTAATAGTCTGTTGTTTTTCTACAAAATATTGCTATGACTCATGTTAAAACTGCAGTTTAATCTCTCAAATCAAATGGTTAATTCCAACACTCTGCATCTGATTGTGTGATAAAATAATAAATTGCACCAGTGGAATGATTCCTTGTAGAATAAGTCACAGGCTTCAAAGAGATTCTATTAGCAGATGAAGTAGTAACGATTTTAGGACACCAGTCCATTAAAAGCCATTTCCTTTAAAGAGTTGAGAGGAAGGCTCTATAGTCTTTGGAGTCCAGTTCCACTCCTATCAGCTCCAGTGTGAGGAAAATAAGGAAAAAAACAGGAGCGCTGGGCCACTGGGACCTTCCTGCAAGCATTATCAGCGTTCCTTAACTATTCTAAACTGACATGAATTGCTGTGCCGGCACGATCCCAGCGGACCTTGTTAGCTCCATTTAATGGCAAAATGAGCCAACTTCTAAGTCCTGTGCTGGCACTGGGAGCTATGAATCCTGCCTGCACTGTTGTATTAGATGGTGAATGTAAGAAGATATCACACTAATTACTGAAGGGACACAGGTTTGGGAAGGCTAAATATTTGTACATTTGTTAACACATGGAGCCAATTTGTCAGAGCAATCACAGAAAGACATTTCCATATAGACACTATAACTATGGCATTATACACACACTGTGTTTTTACAATGACCGTCTCAATGACATGACCTCTGACCCTTGACTGCTGAACTGTAATCTATATTCCAGTTTGTTATAGAATTCTGGACAGCTATACTTCTTCACAATCAAACCTTTAACATGAACCAGAAGTGTTGTCCCCTGATGGATGTTGGAAGACTACAGGTTTAAATTTCCATTGGCTTCACTTTTTAGACAGATTCAAAATCTGTCATAAAATCTATGGTCATGATGTTTTCACTTTTTTCAAATGCCATTCGCCTTGTTTTACATTTTCATATTGTCCAGCCGTGCAAAATAACAGAGCAGCTTTTTTTGCTGCTATGAGGTGTTTTTCGGTGCATATATCTCCAACTTGTCCACATTCCTACACCCTAGATTGTAGTAGGCATAGAATTAAGTCCTCTGTTTTGAGTTTGAGTCTAAGGGTTTATGAACAGACAGAGAATCCATGAGTTGGCCTGAAGGCAGCAGCAAAATCCCTAAGAGCATTAAAATTCTTCTTGAAGAAACTTTTTACTTCTAAAACAAAAAAATTCAGAGGTTTTCCCCCAAAATGTGGAGAGGTACAGTACAGAAAAATAGTGAGAAGACCAACAGCGCCACCTGGGGAATTGAAACCCAGAAAATATTACCGTAACAAACTTTAATTATATTGAAAATTGACAAAAAAGTGCACAGATAGGCAGATGCGATATAAAATTAGTCCTAACAGTTTATTTAAGTTAATTCAATAAATCAAATGGGCAGAGGCTGAAGCTGAAGAATATTAAAAACCAAAATTAAATTGCAGATACCAGTGAGAAATTAAAGTACTACTTTATTCAAATTATACTCCAAAATGGCCTTAATAAAAATCTAAAATCACAGACACTAAAAAAAATCTAAAACCATTAACCCAACATAAGTTTAGAGAAATTGAGAGAACTAAGCAGAGGCCAAAGAGAGAGTGAATATAGAGCTATGGGTGTCCTGTGTAATCAAGTCCTTGATTACACAGTCAGAGCTGAGGCTGCGTTCATCAGCACTAGGAAAGCATTTCCTGCCACAGAAAGTTGGGCAGTTTTGTTCCCAAGAAAAAAACAGCAACCCTAATGTGACAGTGAAAAACATGAACGTATAAAGAAGTGTTTTTTAAATTGATGAATCAAAGCTAAACTGTGATCTTAAATACAGATAAATGGATGACCTGACAGATGTGATGTCATTCATCATTTCAGGTTTCAACTGTTCATTTAGGTCCCAGCAGCAAACAACACCCAAGCTTTGTTTGCCTTTCCAGTACCATACATTGTTCAATTTAGGGTTGCAGGGGTCTGGACCATATCCCATAAAGCATTGCTTCAACTTTTAAATAAAGACGGACACCTTAATACCAGCAATGTGTGATGTGTTACATAGTGGCTAGCTGCAGAGCTTATATAAACACTTTAGCAAAGGAAACTGTAGGATGAGGGTAAGAGATGAATGGCATCATATGACAGGAAGAAGGCACCAAAAAATGAGCCAAGAAGACATCTGAGATGTCATTAGTCCTTAATGTGTTGCTGTTTGGTGTTGATTAAACTTGTGATCAAAGGCTTATTGTCCATACTAAAACTGTATTTTCCCTGAAAATCACTTTTCTAAAGTGTTAAAAATTTGATTAGTGGACACCTTGAGTTTTTAAAATTGTGGCCTAATGAAGTGCTGCACATGAAAAGAGCTAATAAAAAGCTGGAGAGGCCCAGAATGGCAAGTTAATCGTTTTGAAGGGCTGTGTCCATTCAGAGAACAAGAGAAAAGGCACTGCGGCATGTTAACATGGTCCCAAGCATGGCAGGAACAAGATTATTATGTCAGTACTTAACAGGTGAATTGTTTAAAAGCAAAGTTTTTAATTTAACTGTTTGCATCTACTTGACTTGACATGAGAACCACACTGGTTTAGAGGCTTTACAGCAGCTGCTTGACCTGTTGAACAGTCTAAATTTTGCTTTAGACTCATGTCAAAGGGTTCATTTCCAGCTCCATAATTTTTATTCTTTTTCATTCTGAACTTTACTGGCGTTGCTTCACTTAATTCAGATTTAAACGAATCTTTATGTATTAAACTGTGCCTTGTTGCAGCTTATCAGTGCAGCCACTGTCTGAAACCAGCTGTTTTAGCTGTATGCCTGGGATAACCATATTAGCACATCTGCTCTCTTTGACATCATCCAGATTCAAGATTAGAAAAACTGTGTGAAACAGGGTGTTTGGATCACTCTGAAGCCTGAGTTTGTGGCTAACAGAGATTAGCATGCACTGACCTCATTATTTCACACTTTAACATGAGCAGCCAACACTGTAACAGCATGCAATAACAGTTCTCCTTAAAAGAAGAACTATCATTGTGATATCAGCAATTTTAGTCTCTTCCTTTGAGCTAAAACCAGACAGTGAAGTCTATTTTAAATAACTAGCGAGTGAGCCCAGCCACACTGACGTGAGGGCGTAGATGTGGTCGTGTTAGGTGAGCACTAAAAGCCGAATGGAGACGAGATCAGATCAGGGAACGCAGCTCTGCCACAGACAGCCACAGTTTGGAAATGCTAACCGAGTTTATTGAACAGAGTCAGACTGTTGTATTGCTGCAGAGTAAAGTCGTGTGTGTGTGTCTGTGTGGACACTAAACAGTGTAACCATAGTAACTGCCTGGACCAAACAGAGGTGGTGACAGCTGCAATCTCAAACTGCTAGAATGAAATATCTGTGGTTGTTGTATTTTAAACAAAACTAAGGCTGTATCGTGACTAAAGACTTAGGAGTCTGTGTGATATTTTTCTGTATCAGACATGTTTTCAAAACCCTACACAGAAGTTAAAAGGCAGAAAAAGTTGGAAGGGGTTTTGGAACATAATGAAGATCTAAGGAAGAGAACTCACTTCTGCCCTTTGAAAGGCTGGCTGACATTTCCTCCACCTTGCCAATCAGATCAGCACAAATGTCCTGGGGAAGAGGCCTCTGCACGTTGGCATCTTTAGTTTGAAGGATGCGACCCCCAGCAGAAAGCTTTATTAAAAAGTTTGATCAGGAAGTTTGTCTTTACTTCCTGAAGGTGAAGTTAATGGGGGTGCTGGAGCTGTTTATTATATTGCTGTAAATAGTACAGGAGAAACTATGGTAAGGTGTATGAAAGGTTGTTTTGTTTTTAGGTGCACTTACTCAAAATATGAATATAGCACAGGGCGTTTAACTGAGCCCACAGAAATATACTACTCTTATCTTAATCATTAGTTATTACTTGTTTTACAACTGATAATTTTTAATATACAGTATAAATAGAATAATAAATTATGCTATATTAATATTAATTAAGCTAACCAGGCAAAGACAAAGTAATGAAAATGTAGCCGATGCTAAAACATGACATTTTGTACTTAAAGCACGTTCGTTTGTATATTTGCATCATCTGTTGCAACACAGAGCAGCACACACAGTAATAAAGTACTTTTTCCATTTTGGTAGTATTAGTATTTAGTATTTTACTTTTTATTAATGACACGCGGGGCACTCGAGATAATTCTAAATATGTAGGAGCAGATGATGCAAAGACAGACAGCGTTATCAAAATGCTGTTTTAGTTTTGCAAACGTATACATTCACCAGCTACTTTATTAAGTGTACCCGTCTAATATCGGGTCAAACCCCCTTCCCCCTTTAGAACTGCCTCCTTTCTACATCGCATAGCTTCGACAAGCTGCTAGACACGTTCCTCTGAGACTTTGGACCGCATCGACATACTAGCATCACACCTCAGATTGCATTGCACGTTTGTCAGCTGCACGTCCATGATGTGAATCTCCTTTTCCACCACATCCCAAAGGGACTCTCTTGGATTGAGATCTGGTGACTGGGGAGGTTATTTGAGTATCGTGAAATCAGTTTGAAATGATCTAAGTTTGTGATCGGGTGTATTGTCGTGCTGGAAAATGAAGATGGGTACACTGTGGTCCAAAAGGGATGAACACGATGATCACCACTGACACTCCAGTAGACTGTGACATTTAAATGATGCTCAATTAGTGCTAAGGGACCCAAAATGTGCCAGGAAAATGTCCCCCACACCATTGATAGAAAGCATGGTGGATGTTTGCTTTCATGTTACTCCAAACTGTGACCCTGCCATCCAAATGTTTCAGCAGACCAGACAACATTTGTCCAATCACCTATTGTCCAACTTTGGTAAGATTGTGCAAATTGTAGGCTCAGTTTCCTGTTTTTAGCTTATAGGAGCATCAACAGGTATGGTCTTTGCTGCTGTAGCCCATCTGCTTTAAGGTTCAGTATGTTGTGCATTCAGAGATCCTCCTCTACTCCCTCTCCCCTCCCCTTCACCTCAGCTTGAAGCAGTCGGACATCTACAAGGTATTTTCACTCAGAGAACTGCAGCTCACTGGAGATTTTCTATTTTTTGGATCATTCACTGTGTACTCTAGAAATGTGTAGAAAAATCACAGCAGATCAGCAATTTCTGAAATTCTCAGAGCAATGCATGGTTGTTGGTGTCCATCTGGCACCAACAACCATGCTTGTACCATGCAGGCTATTGTGCTAGTAAATGGTGATTGGTCTGTTAAGGATTTAGAACAGGTGATCCTACTTCAGTGGCTCATCCATCCATCCATCCTGTTCAGGGTTGTGGAGGGACTGGAGCTTATATATTATATTTTTGGACTATACTTTATTTAGTCATTCTGATTAATCTCATGAGCATCCCTGTATGAAGTAGAAGGTTCCTAGATGAGATATAGTGTATCACTCAGAATTTATGTTTCAAAATATTTCTGCACCTTACGTTCACCACCCAATATTCAGATACAATTTCACCACTGCTGTACATCAATACTGCCTTGACAAAGGACATACAACAGAACATAATGTATGCATTTATGTCTGGGTAAAAACAAAAACAGCAGCAAAAGGTTCATTTTCTGCCTCCGTCCAGACTTTCTTTGGCTGTTGCAGCCTGCGGGGAGTCGAGGTGACACAGGCAAACATGTTGATCACAGCTCAATAAGCAGCACCGAGGTCATCAAGAGCTTCTTTAAATGAGATGGGCTAACTGTTACCTCGGCAACAGGCTAGACCAATGCACAAACAGAGCATCCCCAGACAATATGAACGTGCACATGTCCGTATGCCGGCACATTTTCATGTGTCCATGTGTGGCTTTGAGACGCGTGTTTAGCAAAAGAGTGTTTGCTCAATGTCTAGAGGTGTGTGTGTGTGTGTGCGTGTATGGGTGTCTGTGTGTGTTTTATTTTACCATTTTAGACCTCAGACTGCAGAATCATGGGTAGTTGTTTTGTCCTTTCTATTTTACAAAAAGGAGAAAATTGCTCTGCATTGCAGTCCATATAGTCCCAAGATCATTACTGATAATGGCAGCCTGTTTATAACAGTGAACATGTGATTTACTGAAGCAGAATGCCATGTGAAATCTTAAAAGTCATTAAAAAGATTTACAGGAGCTGACAGAGACGCTGAAGTCCTGTTTGGCTTACTATGACTAGTAAAAACTATAAGAGGCTCAGCCACCATTCATTGACAACACTGTTTTATAGAAAATCTGAACCATTATATTCACCACATTTGTTGTGTCGGTTAATTCAGTTCATTTTGATTCATAGAGCGATAATTCTCAACAACAGTTGCCCCAAGACATGTTATATTGCAAGAAAAATACACTAAAATTTAAGAGAGAAAATCTCAACGAGGTGGTAGCAAAGCGGGAAAGAAGAATTCTCTTATAAGAGAAAGACAGGAAGACATCTCTGGCAGAGCCAGGCACAGGGAGGGGCAGCCATCTGCCACAACCAGTTCGAAAGAGAAGAGGGAAAAGGATGAGCGTAGAGAAAGTCAGAGATGGCATCTTTGGAAAAGGTCAACAGTACCAAAGCAAGTTTAAAATGGAGCAGGTACCCAAATCGACATATGGAAATATATAATTGAAGCCCTGCTCTGTTGAAGGTGTCCAATGATATGCAATATTTCAGTCTGCTGGTTCCTGCTCCATTTTAGTCCTGCTTGATCTCAATGCTGTTTTTGATACTGTCAGCCTTGTTTTTGACATGTCTGCAGGGTGAAGGTGGCTAGTGGCAGAACTAGTTTTAAATTGATTTTCCTCTTCTTTGAGTGATTGAAACTTCTCTGTCAGAAAGAGCCACTGAAGTAGGATCACCTGTTCTAAATCCTTAACAGACCAATCACCATTTACTAGCACAATAGCCTGCATGGTACAAGCATGGTTGTGGGGCATCCCAAGGATCTATTTTAAGTCCTCTTCTTTTTTAACAGTACATGTTAGCCTTTGGCTCCGTCTTTCCGAACCACAATATTCAGAATTGCTGAATGGCGATGGTGGCGCTGACAAAAAGACAGGAGGTTGAGCTGGAGGTGGCAGAGTTGAAGATGTTATGATTATCAGTGGAAGTGACAGTAGCTATATTGAGCAAATATGGAGCTGCCAGGCAGGAGGAAAATAGGAAGACCACAGAGAAGATTCATGGATGTAGTAAGGGAGGACATGTGGAAGCTGGCGTGACAGAAGAGAATGCTCAACGTAGGGGGAGATGGAGTAATGCTGCAGGTTGAACATATCCGGTCGTTCAGTCTGACGTCACTAGCCGTGTCTGGGCCTAAACTCTGCCGCAGGTCCATATATCAAACGATCACTATGGCATTACTGAGAGTTGAAAAACTGTCTAAAGTCTTTCATCTTTAATAAAATGATCAGTGTTCTGCTCTACCAGGTGTAACAATTGAGTTTAACATCCAGGCATCCATGAAAACGGAGTTTATGACATTTAACAGAGTTAGAAGTTAGCAGGAAGTTAGCTCGCTAGCTTCCATCTAAATACAATATAGCATGTCCTGACTGCGGGGTTTTGGAAACAAATTAAAACGTACAGCTCTGTTATCACTTCCAACATAAATGAAGACAGAAAACTAAACAGCAGTGACGTTTGTAGGGTTACTGAAGTTTGGCTAGCTGGTATATAATGATGTGCTACGTGACCGCTAGCGACACAGCTATGTTAGCATAATATAAGCGGTATATTAAGATTAGCGGTAATAAAAGCCGAGGGAGGTCAACAGTGATCACTGACTGTTTTAGGAGCTTTTTGAGTTTAAATAGAAGAAAATACAAAACATTAAACATGTTAACAACACAAAAGCCATATTAAACGCAGACTACTTTAGGCCCGGAAGTATTCGTCACGTCATCACTTAACGACCGGATAGACATAAAAAAGATAACAGGGTCTGAAAAGCAAAGCAAATTGGAAGTGCTGTAAAACTTGTACTTTTTAATGGCCAAACTGGGAGCTAACCCTCAGCTGTCGTGCTTTGTGACCTCAGTAAACACTTATCTGATGAAAGTGTTTACTGAGGTCATGTTAAAGTGAATAGAACATGAAGTTAATTTTGTAAATTACGGTCATTATTAGAGTCAGGAAGAAGGATTATCCAGCGTCTGCTCAGCTTGAGTAAATGACAGTCAGTTGCACGTCTTTGTCACTTGCTCCCTGCATCCAGCTTTAAAACACCACGAGTGTAATGGCAAAAATACCCTCTTATTAGGTTTCATAATGGGACTTTACTGACCAAGAGGTGACATCACAGTGGCTCCATCCATCTTTCATACTGTCTAGGGTTGTCAGCAAATGAGCCAGCTAACAAAATGCATCTGCACAAAGAAAAACACTGCTCCTTCTAAGGGGTTTCTGGATGTGCTAATATTGCAGTGCCATCCTTGAAAGGGGTTGAACTGTAGCAAAACCCCATCTGCATGACTGATGGTGAATGGCAGTAATAGCTAAATGTTTATTTTCATTAGCCAGATAAAGACCTTTGTCTTAGTCCTGTTTTCTCATGAATGAGAGCAAAAAACATGTAAACATAGTAACTGGGAACTTGGAAGGTCACAGCTGTGCACAAAGGATATTTGTATATATGTGGCCAACTCTGCTCTTCACAGAACTGCTGTGAGACTGGCTAAAAATGCCAGGATATCGCCTACTAAATCATTGCAGTGAATTAGATGAAGTTATTAACATAATGGTTTTCTAGTGTGAACAGCTTGTCAGCTTTACATTGTGCTATAGTGATGGTGCTTCTTGAAGTACACTGCCAGCTGGTTTTTGACTACAGTGTGGTCCTTAAGTGTGGTGGCAGCTTCCTGCACACTGTGTGAGCCTTCTAGCCATTGGAAAGTGTGTGTAATCAGTGTGTGTGTGTGTGTGTGTGTGTGTGTGTGTGTGTGTGTGTGTGTGTGTGTGTGTGTGTGTGTGTGCGTGCGTGTGTGTGTGTGCGCGCATTAAGGCAGGGTCATTGAGGAGTAATAGGATTGCTCGGCCCCGCTCCTTCTCTGGACACCCTGGCAAAGACAGGCCTCCTAAATCATCCTCACATCTCTGAGCAAGATGGAGGACCTGGCATAGGCTCTCCCCGCCCTGTATCCCCGCTGCAGCCGTAACTACTCACCCCGCTGTGGTGCTGTGATTTTCCTGCAACCTGCAGGAAGACTGGAATAATATCTACTCAGCATTCTGTAAATATCCGCTGGGAGAAAGTACTCCTGTTCATCACAGCTGTGCCACATTTAGTGTTTAGGGGCTCGGCTGCTCATCCTAAACTTCTGCTGTTTGTTATTGAACTTTTCATCCTATGACTCCTAAGAAGGATGCGACACGTTAGGTGAAGGAGCCTACTCAGCTGCTGTAATTTATTATTCATGTTCTGTACGCGCTTTCTCCTGTTCAGGGTCGTAAAGAGGCTGAAGCCATTTAAACCCGATGTCTGCATATGACAGCTTTTGCTGGTAAAAAGAAAAAAAAAAAAAAACGCTTTGAGACAATGAGGACTTGTTTCAAGGTACTTCTTTTAAATTCAGGACATTAAGGTAGTTCAGTCAAGTGGCACAGAAAGTCAAAGTTGCCCTTTTTTCTTCTTTCTTATGTGTTTAGTCCCAAATGGGAAGCAGTATTGGCCCAGAACATAAAAGCAGTGGTTGGGTCTTTATGTATTTTTGATGAAAACAAATGCAGAGGCCCTCAGACACCAAAGTGTCACCAAAGATTTCTTTTAAAAAAGAGCAGATTACAGATAATTGTAGTCCATCCTTACTAGACCAGATAAGACATGCAGCATAGTGTGAGCATGACGAGTAAAAACCAATCAGGTCAAGTGAGATATCGTGTGAATGGCACAGATGGACAGCATGAAAATATAATGCCTCTGGCCACGGCTGTCGCCAGCAGGGACAGTGTGCCACTCAGGCTCGCCCACAGTTTTCCCAGCAGTTACTTGCTTATTGTAACAAGAAAAAAAAATCCACAGCAGCCCCAGAAGGATTATCCACGTAGATCTCCATTTCAAAAGAGATGTTTGTAAAACTAATGTG
Source organism: Simochromis diagramma (assembly GCF_900408965.1). Taxonomy (NCBI): domain Eukaryota; kingdom Metazoa; phylum Chordata; class Actinopteri; order Cichliformes; family Cichlidae; genus Simochromis; species Simochromis diagramma. The sequence continues at coordinate 6,655,236 of NW_024387414.1, forward strand.
ACAGGGAGCTTCCAGCTGGAAAGAAGGCCATTTTGACACACTGCCTGTTATTAATTTCAACCCATGAAAGTTCCTCCTCGACAGTGTCGATGTTATGGACGGGCTCTGGGGGCCCAGGACCATCCTAAAGGTCACTATGCCCCATCAGCTGAATTCTAATGATGTGTTTTTGGAACTGTAAGTAAAACTCTGTTGTATTTTTTTGGTAATGAGAGGTTAACCATCCACATTCCTGATAAGATTTTGCAGTAACAAACAAAGCTTATTACTGGTTAATGTAACTTGTTGCATCTGCAGCAAGATGGTGGCATGAGCGAGCAGGACTTTGGAGCACATGGGGGGATGCAAGTAAAACTTTGCAAAGTACCCCTCATGTCTCTTTGGAACTAAAAGGAGGTGATTCATCAGCTTGTGAGGCTAGTTTTAAAACTAGCTGATCTCACTCGATTTCACTCCAAAATTGCTAAACAAATGGAAATGCGCTGAGGGTGTTCAGAATTTAAAGTCAGTGACCCAAACGTCCCAGTGTGTGGTGAGTTCATTAATCTACTTCTGCAGTCAGAGAACATGTCTCTCCTGCTTTTTTACACTATACTTTACACTTTCTTAACATTTGTAACTGTGGCGAGATTTTTATTTTAGTGTGCTAAATGTGTGCAGGTTCATGATGTGGCTTAAGGTAGGTTTTTATTCTTGAATTTGTCGTGTAGCCTGTAAAAGTTTCCCCTCTGATTTGTGGACACGGCTTGTGTGATTGCACGTAGGCGACAGTATGAATGCAGCTGTTAAATGGGATGCTAACTCATCCTTGGAATAAAACTGTCAACTGTTCCTTTATCACAACAAAATGCTAAACAGCACCCACCTTTAAATCACCTAGAAAGTGGCCACCGAGAAAGTGCTCTCAGCAATGAATAACTTGAAGCCTTAATAGAATTTAAGTCAGTTCCATTCAATTTTATTTATACCGCATTCACAACAATAGTCACCTCAAGGCGCTTTACATTGTAAGGTAGACCCTACAATAATACATAGAGAAAAACCCAACAATCATATGACCCCCTATGAGCAAGCACTTTGGCGACAGTGGGAAGGAAAAACTCCCTTTTAACAGGAAGAAACCTCCGGCAGAACCAGGCTCAGAGAGGGGCGGGGCCATCTGATGTGACCATTTGGGGTGAGGGGAGTAAGACAAGATAAAAGACATACAAAAGAGCCAGAGATTAATAACAAGTAATGATTCAATGTAAACAGGATTCAAACACAAATATATTTTCAGTGCTCGATGATGATAGGTGATTAGGTTTTGGGACTTTTTTGTGTGTTTTTTTTCCACATCCACATGTTGATTATACAGTGCACAGATCAGCGTCTCCTAAATTTTGATGCTGAACCCGTCTGGATATTTTCTTAATGTGACTTGATTGGCTGATGCCTGTGCTGGCTTGAAATGTAACTTTTTAGTGCAAATAACCAGAAAAAAAGTCTTGCAGTGGAGCCACAATTCAGTCTGGTAACATGTGACATCACTGCATGTAAAGTGAGTATGAAGAGCACTGACGGCTAATCCCGTCTAAGAGGAACTTCTGGAGCTTCTGGATTGGGTTAATTTGAAAATGTCAGAGATTACAGCACGTTTATTGCCCCGAATGGCTAAAATTGGTTCCTGCAGGTTTGTGGTTTTATATTGTGGTATTTCTCCTTTGACTCATGAAGGAAATATGAGTGCGTCTTCCACTCCTGAAGATCTGCTGGTGATGGTCTTATTAGTGTTTCTGAGTTCTATTTTCTACTGACCAAAGGCCGAGTGAGCAAAACGAGCTGCAGAGAGATTATTTCTCAGTGAAAGTGAAGCCTTTTGCTGTAACACATCAGTCTATTGGGAAGTGGTGATGCTTCGATAAAGTTGGCCGTTCTAGTTCAGCTCAATTCAAAGCCGCTTTCAAACTATCAATTAGACAGATTTAGACAGTTATCATGTGACGGTAATTAGCTCAACAATGCCAAATTTATCTTATCAGCAGCAGATAATTAATAAATCTGAGAATGTACCATGAAGTTTATCGTTAGTCACTCAAGCCTCACAGAGTTATCAGCATGAGCAGCACGGCTGTTCTCCTCTTCTTCTAAGCTATGATGAAATTTTTAATTTGGAATATTTACATATTCATGCTTTTATTTCCCCTCTTTCCCTCTCTGCCTCCCAGCTTCCACTTTTCACTCGAGGCTGTGTGGTTTTCTGTCACTGCACGTCACAGGCAGACTTGCTGTTTGCTGCTCCAAACAGAGATAGGTGAACTTTTACAGGGGTTTGGACCAAGAAACAGAATTTGCACTGCACCTTATCAGGCTACCAACACGGCTGAGTCTTATCAGCTGGTATTTTGTCTCTGGAGCTTATATGTGGAATGAGCAAAATGGGGAAATATTTAGAAAGATCCCATGGTGATGAACTGGGCATAGCATACAAGATCCTACAGTTAAGGGGGAAAAAAGCCTCCGCAGTCGAGGTTTCCAGAGGCAAAACACCGCCGAGCATGGAGAGATTAAAGCAGCTGGCTCTTTATTTATCAGGAGAAACGAGTGCTGCCGTGTGCCACCACTGCTGTCAATCCATCAAGATCTCTGTCAGCATTTTCCTCTGGTGGTGTTCAAACTGCAGCACGACAACAGGAAACAGGAAATCAAAGCATTAGCACAATTTAGTGATAGCAATTTAATTGCCTCTGGAACAAAAATTGGATTAATGAGAATGATTTTTTTTTTCCATTATTGTGATAAAGCTTCCAAAACAAAACAGACACAGTTGCTGCAGTCAGGACCAGAATACTGATCAGGATAAAGGGGAGAGAAAGAATCCCAGTTAAAAACTGTACTCATTACCAGCCTGGATTATGTACTGGGCAAAGTGGGCAAAAAGGATGGTCAATTGGATTATAGTTTTAGTAACCTGACAGTGTGGGTCTACATGGCAGACTACCCTGTTAATACACATGGTGGTATAAGTCACCAAGTACATGTGTAGTTTTTAGCGGGTTACATCACCATGATACAAAACGTCCAGTTACTGACCAACCAGTTCTCTGGAAAACCTGAGCATTATCCTTGCAGAACTTCTACTGTATAAACTCTGTACATGGCCTAAGCCAGGGGTGGGCAATTCCAGGCCTCGAGGGCCAGTGTCCCTGCAGGTTTTAGACGTGTCCTTGAACCAACACAGCCGATTTAAATGGCTAAATTAGCTCCTCAACATGTCCTGAAGTTCTCCAGAGGCCTGGTAACGAACTAATCATGGGATTCAGGTGTGTTGACCCAAGGTGAGATCTAAAACCTGCAGGACACCGGCCCTCGGGGCCTGGAATTGCCCACCCCTGGCCTAAGCCATTCTGTACTTTTTAACACCACAGTAGCTGCAGACAAAGCTTACCTTAATTATGTCAGGTCCTCTTGTGTCTTAAAGATGAAGCTGTGATACCAATAAGTACCCTATCATACCATAAACATGCACGTTTACAAGCTTTCCAAAATGATTTTCTGTATCCCTTACGTTGATGCTTTTTGCTTTTACAACATCGTTTAATGTAGTTTGATTTAGAACAGGGGTGTCAAACTCCAGTACTTGAGGGCCGGTGTCCTGAAACTTTTCCATGTGTCCCTGTGCCAACATACCCGCATAAAATTAGTAGCAAGAGTATAGAACTTGACTGCCTGCTGAAGTGGCAACCCCTAACCCTACTCACGTAAAATGTGTTTGGAAAAATTTTGTTCTAAAAGTACTTTTATTGCATCGTGTTCATTCACTTATGAGCTGCTGTAACATGAATCAAATTGTCAACTCAGTTCTACACAGTCTTGCTAATGACTTACTAATTTTATTCAGGTGTGTTGCAACAGAGACTGGAGTTTGAGACAGCAGTGAGTCGAAACCTGAGCACTGTACTTTGAAACAACTTAATTTTTCAAACCTTTCTTCATCACACTTGGTACCCAAACTCAGGTGGGGGTGATGATATCGTCCCCCTGACCTGTCGTCCGGCTCCTCCTTGCCGTAGCATGTGTCGTCAGTCTCTAGCTGTGAGATCAGTCCCTTCTTCCGCATGGAAGAAGGGAAGATCCCAGTTGTTGTTGTTGTTGTTGGTGAATGTTGGGTATCGAAAATTCCATTCCATATTCCAATTCCAGTAGGCTTGGTTAGCATGTGTCTAGCCTAGGACCCTTACTGGATACAAACTTGCGACTCCCACTCCGAAGGCGTGTATTATACTTAACAATATAATGTTCTGTTAAAACAAATTAATTTACTTTTGGAAATCCTGCTAAATAATGAAAGTGGTGCATTTTAAATTCTGTGAGTATCGTTCGTTGGTAAAATAATAATTAGAATAAATGTTGAGGACAAATAAGTCAGCAAATCTAATAAGTTATTGGGGCAGAAACTAATTTGAAAATCTTCCCCCTGAAGGCACAAAAACATACTGTTCTCTCAAGAACTGCTGTGATGTCTGTTTTTTTTTGTTTTTTTTACAAAAAGCTGAGAACTTTCAGAAAGTTGGACGTTTTTTTTAAACTACAAGTCTTCCCATTCTGTATGAAGTCAAAAAGGGAGGACCTTGATATGGTCCTCTCAGACGCCCCACCATTCTGCTGTTCAAACCATCTGTTTCCATTGGGCTCGAACTATAACATCAGCAGTCTTGTAAGTTCACTACAAGTCACGCTATGTGACACGCATAAACTTTGTTTTCTTTTTCTTGCAGCCTCTTGTAGAATCTGCAGAATGAAGGCAAAGATGCACCACTGTTACTTCTCTGCATTCCCCATGGTTCGATCACAACAACAGCTGGAGGACAAATATACAAGCAAGTATCTGCTGCCAAAATTGAACTAGATTTTTCTTCTTTGCTACATCTAGTTTGATTTATTTATTTATTTTTTAAGTACAGAAACCAGGAGAAACCGTATACAAGATGGGTGTAGCCTCTGGGTCTGAAAAGTCAAGCCAGCCGACTCCTGGTTTCAAAAACACTTGTAATAGTAAAACAGAAAACCAGACCTCCTCACTCTTGTGACCTCTGTAACCAAGTTTCTGATGATTTTGTCCTCAATCAGTAGTTTCAGGTCATAGTGAATAAAAGATGAGATCATCTGTAAACGATGTCCATCGCTAGAGTGAGAAAGGAGTCGTTATTCAGGGTGTACTCTGAATACCACCCTTTTAAACAGTAACTGTAACGGAATACAGTTACTCATATTTTGTCTTTTAAATACGTAATGCGGTACATGTATTCCGTTACTCCCCAACACTGGCTGTACATTACATTCCTATTGGTTGATTAGCAGACATCCTATTTTGTCACAATTCTTTCATGTTGGTTACAGTGTATACGAACTGAAGCTTGACCAAGACAGAACAAAAAATAACCCACAAACACTCAGGATGTCAATTGTGGTATTTTTTTTATTATGAGAGAAATACACCTTTACATTGTTTATCACCTTGTTGGTGAGAATAAAACATAAATAAAACATTCTTACAAAATGCTTCAATAAATCACAAGTCAATTATTTTTTACAAGTAATTTGTATTATACATAAATCATATTTACACATTTGCCCTTTTTTTTCTTCTTCTTTTTTTTTTACATTGCTGAGAACGAAACAACTGTGTACCAGTTGAATAGTACAAACATTTCCTTCCTTTCAAAGCAGAGGTATAAAAGCTCTCCTCTCTCCTGAGAAGACGCTGGGTTCTACTCTAGTGCATTTTATCATTAAGATTTAAGGCTACGCAGGGTTCACCTAATGGACACACTCGTCTCTCGGACAGGCTTATCATCATCACTGGGTGAGGGAGTTCATTTTCCCCGACTTGTGTCTGCTGATTGTCCCTTACAGAGGTCTGTGGTTCTGCCCAGTCGCTTCCTCCAACCTTTTTATTCCCCCCACATTAAAGCTGCTGCTGACTGGTTACACTGAATAACCAATTACAATCTCTGACAACTTATTTGTTTCTGCAGTCAATTACAAATGCCGTGGGGAAAAATGTCGCAGAGTGTGAGAGCCCACGCTCATCACATTATCTCTGACCTGCTGAGAAAAAAATACATCAATTTCTCACAGCAGGAGTCACAGGGGGGAAAAAAACTAAACAAAAAACTAAACAGTTTCATACTTTCTGGTTGTTGCTGTTGTGTGAGGGAGGGAAATTGTTTAGTTATAGGTGCAGTGCTCCCTAGTGGTCAAAACACACCTTAAAGCAACACCAAAAGTCTACCCCTCTCCGTTTCTTTGACAGGATTACACCAAAGCCATAAACAAAAGACATGAAGCAACTAATTGGCAGGCCGCATAAGCCTCTTACAAGACACACTATAATAAACCAGCCTGGACGTGAAGTCAAATCCTCAACGAGACAGCGAGTTAACAAACAAGCACTTAAACGTGAGAAAAAGAGGCAGCAAGGAAGCAGTTCGGCAATCCTGCTCTGCCTTTCATGGGAAGAGGATCCTTTTTAAACGTCTCTTTGTCCTTCCTACCTGTCCCGCAGGTAGTCCTGCCCACAGCGTGAGCTTCGCAGGTCTTAAATATTAAGACGGGTCATCTTTGAAAAACTCCATAAAAGCTCACAGCCCCTTATTGAATCTACTTAAACACTTTAACCGTCTTTGGATCATTTTGCCCTTGATTAAAAAAAAAGAAATCATATTTCCTCGTATCTCACACTGATTAAAAATAAACGTGTTAACATTTTTAGGACAAAGTGCTCAAAAACACTGATGAGTGTTGACTAATCCTGAAATGATCAGAGACTCACGAGCTACCTGCTGAGTCGGTTTAGTCACGAAACAACAACAGAACATATTTGTAGCTAATGTCCACTCTCATTCCCTCTAAGCGGTTGCTTTGTCCGTAAATTAACGGCCTCCGTTCCTACGACCAGCAGCTGTGTGCATCTGCAGAATCTATTATGGGAACTGAAAGGAGGCGAAAGAGAGAGTTGATCTCTTTAACACACAGAAACCATTAGTATGCTACCTGAAGAGTTACATGCAATTAAAAAAAACGAAGGAAAGCCCTGCTTGTCGGCGCTCAGATGAAAGATGAGGGCTGCATAAAAGCCCATTGACAGGCAGATGAAACGACAATCGAGCCAATATCCATCCAAGACTCTAAAACACACTAAAGGATATGAATTGAGCCATTAGACAGAGAGAGATAACTCTCAATCCTTTCATTACTGAGCGTCTAAGAAAATACACATCTGAAGAGCTTCACTCCAAATTGGAGATAGCCATAATTCAAATAAATTAAAACCTCATTAAGGAACATGATTGATGGCATGAAGTCATCATTAAGGATTACACAAGTTAGCCAATTCCCTTTTGCTTGCAAACTGGGGACAGACTCGGCGGATCTAATCGCATCTGCTTTTTGAACACTCGACGCGAACGCCGGGCTATGATTCACTGCGACTGAAGCACTGAAACGGCTTTGGACTCTCTCTGATTAAGAAATGTTGCTAGGACCCGTAAGTTCCCCCCCGTGGGTTCAGTCATCAATTAGCTGTCAATGAATATGATTAGGTGTGAGGAGTTTCCAGTGCCACAGGGAGCTCGCTGACATTCACAGTGGCATTTGGATTTGTCTGTGTCCTTGAACGTGTGGTTGAAGTCGCATGGAAAAGGCCCTGCTTCTGTAAATTAACATCACAGCCTGCTGGTGCGGGGCTCTAGGAAAAAAGGCAGCCGTAACACACGAGCCCCTGACAGACTTGGAAGAGCCTGAAAGGCAATTCGCTGTGAAATGCTTTCAGCGTGATACTGAGCTGTCACAGATGTCTGATTTTTCAAAATGAAGAAATTCTAACCATTTATTTGGAAAAGGAAAAGATGAATTTTGGACATAGAATAACGAAAAAGTGCACAGCTAGTCCATCCTTCCCACTTTAGCTACTGAACTGAATCCTAAACGCACACCACAGCAGAGCCTAATATATCCTAATTCCCAACAAACTAAAAGCTGTGGTATTTGATTATAAAATGTATCTTCTTCCATGTAATGTTAAACAGCTCTATGTTATGACATGGAAAATTAACTAAAAGCCTTTTCAAGGTGATTCAAAAAGCCTGTGTGCGCAGGTGAATGTGTTACTACTTGGCAGCACATTCCACCGTCAGAGTGGTTTGATGGGTTCATGGTAATGATGAGGAGGAGGAGGAGGAGGAGAGCCACTTGTCTCAGCAGAAAAAAATCTCTCCATCCAGAGGCGGCTCTGGAAGGGGCTGGGAGTCTGTGAAGAGGAGAACAGGAGTCAGCATCACCCCGAAAACACAGGATTTTGATTTCTGATCAGTTGCCGGTGACGTTTCACCTTATACACATCAGGATTTTGCAACCCACAAATATTCTCTAAATGCCAAAACGAGAACTAAATGCTTCCAAAATGCAACTCATGGCTGAAATTTAGTAACAGCAACATATTTGCAGAAACTCCCAGCTTGTTTTTCTTCAAGGCTTCAAGGACAATAGGCTTGTCCTCCATTTTCCATTGCTGGAGGCCAAAAGAGAAACCACAGTCTACGAGAGAATCTGAGTTATAAGGCTTTTGTAACATAGTTTCACCAAATTTTGCACAGAAATTGAAATATGAGTTCCAAATAATTCAGAGTTGCCCGTATCACTGCTGCAAGAACACTTGTCTGAATAGTGTCCACACTGCATGAACCGGGGAGGTCAGAGTTCCTGCAACACAGGGGGTGTGCCTGTGTGCCTCAGGGTGAGTACTGTCCAGCACCAGCAGCCTTTACATTTACAGTGATTAGCCCAGAAGCAGCAACTGGCAAATTTGTGTTGGAACTGAACACAGAGAAAAAGACCAAGAATAAAGTCCAGGCTTTATTAAGCCTTTATGCCTCTAAGCTGTTATGGAAGTAACACAAGTGAAAATGTTCAAAATTCTATAGCATTTCCTCTAATCTTTCTGAGCCATCCAGGAAATTATAGTGGGGAAAATGGTGACGCTGAAATGGAATTGGATAAAAGTAAAAGATAAAAGAAGATCTGAAATGGTTTAGTGGACACCATTTTTGTCACTGATGTTTATTTGCTGCTAATTTAAACATAAACGATTCATTACTCAAGGGTGGTGGTTGTCATCAATGACACCGTAGCTTCTGTTTAAGCTCTTAGTAACACGTACTGAAAACGGTTACTGGTGGAGTTGTATAATGAAGCTGGCCAGTATGGGTTAACTGCATAGTCTAAATTCAACACTATAGTATCTCTTTTTGAACTCTGCTGCCATCAAGAGACCCACAACACACAGCAAACACACTGCTGCAGTCACAGCTGGGTAGGATATTAGCATTCCCCTTTGGGCACTTTAATGCAAACACAAAATAAACTCCTAAAGATATGTTGTTACCAACAGGGAGTCCCAACTGTGTGGCCTTATGCTGGCTCACTGCTCATTTCAGAACCATCAGTTCACATCTACATGTAGTTCATGTGTTTCATAACAAGTGTAGTTCTTCTGTGTCAGACATAAGCTCACTTCTAACAGTGTTCAAGATCCCCCTAAAAATGTAGGACAGTTGAATAATTTACTTTTGTGACTAATTTAATATTGTAACAAATTTAAGCTGCATGTGAGACCTCATGACAGCCTGAGCAGATCTGAGCATGTGACCAAAATTACACGTCTGCTTCTCACTGAGCTCACAGTTTTTTCCAAGTCTGCTTTAAAACAAGATTGGCTTCAGATCATTCTGATCAATTTCATTGTGACAGAACATATCAGGCTAACAGCTGACACAGAAAGTGGTTTAATATGGTGCAATATAGTGTTTACATGCAGGGATGCACAATGCATTTCTAATCACTGATCAGCTCTTTAAAGGTGGATTTTCTTTTTAAGTGTTATTTATTCATTAAGCATTTGCATTTTAAAAAATTCAGAAAGGAGCTGTTCAGATCAGAAGCAGATTCTACAAAGGGCAGAAGCATACGTCACCGCATATGTACATCAACACGGTGGACTTGTGCAGGAAAAATGCTCAAATTTTCTTTAATTGGATTAGGAAACGGAATATTCCTCCACTCTGAATCCAATGCAAATGTAAATAATTCTGGACCCGTTTCTTTCTGGCTGAGGTATTTATATGGAGCCTTTTTATTCTGTTTGTACTTCTAATGCAGTTAGACTAGAAACACCATCATGCATGTAAACTGGGCAGTAGGAAAACAGGCAACTCCCTCTTCATGTTCTTCCAATAGGGGAAAACAAAAGATAAAATCTAGTCTTCGTGTTTGTAATGTATATTCCAACTCAAGCGGCTCTCTCCTAAAATATCTTCTTTTTAGTTTACATTTCATTCTGTTTCCTGAGGCAGTGTCATCAAACTGAGCTGTCGTGGTGGGATAGTAACACAAAGATTGAATTTTGCAGGTAAAACTTTGAAACATTCTCCTTTCATACGTCTAACTCCGACTTGGCTTCAGATTAGATACTTAAGAGCATACATTTAAACAGAATAAACAGTTTGGATTTTGTCTCCAATCATTTCCGTGGTGGTTTCTCTGAAGTGCTGCAGTTTAGCAGAAACTAAAAGAATATCTGAAAAAAATTCTAACTTTATAAGGTCAAAAAAAATAATTATTTTTTCTACGTTAGTCATAAAGAACACTCATTTTTTTGGCTGGTCGTGACAGATGATGCACTGTGGCAGGAAACAAAAAACTACCTTGAAACTTTGCACTAAGCTGTAGACCTGACATATCCTTCCTTCTCCTTCCATTATCCATCCATCCACATGTCTACCAATAATGTCTCCTTTTCAATAATAACTAAACACAGTACATCCTTGACAAAAAGCACTCCACTCCAACCTGCTGACTCACTGTGAAACACTGAACTATTCGACTCGATCCAGCCAGTTTATCATCTTATACCTGCTGACTGTGCGCTCCCCCCTTTGGCCTTTTTCTTCTTCTTCTCCTTCTCCTTCCCATCTTTGCCCTTGTTCTTGGCTAGCTGCAGGAGGCTCTTTGAGATCTGGTTGTTGCCTTCGCTGCCCTTGAGGTTCGTGGAGGATGAGGTAAAGGGATTGAGGCCTTTCCCTTTGGGCTTGGACCGCTGGGGCTGCAGCCTCGGCAGAGAGGAGGAAGAGGAGGAGGAGAACTCCAGCGGGTCCAGCTCCAGAGACTGGGAGCTGCCAGCGAACTCATCAGACGTTGTAGAGGGAGTCCTCTGGAAAGGAAGGAACAAGAGGCGCTTAGGAAGATGAACAGCTGCGGTCTACATCTGTATGTGAATATGCATGAAAGGCTTTTTGCTAAATGATGAGCACGACTGTTTCTAGAAGAGCTCAGTTTTGGAAAATGATCATATTTCGATTTTTTGGAGAAACATAACAGTGCTGTTTGGTTTGTGTTGCAGCGATGCTCGCCAGTTAAAATGTGGCCAAGAGCTTTTTTTAAATCCACTTTTAAGAGGACCCAAGTTCAAGCCTCTGCTGTAAGCATCCATAAACATCAACCAGGCTGGAGTGTCATTGAGCGCAAAAAATGAATCCCTCCAGGCTCACACCGTGTTCCCCTGCAGCTGAGGGGGCGACAGAAGAGGCGGTTTCCCTGCAGGGATCAGCAGATTGTGTTATCATTATTATGATTTTCAGAGTGTCCCTGCTCACCTCAGCTAGACGCAGGTCCTCCATCTTGTTGAGGTGCCGCTGCATAGCCTCCCTGTCCCTCTCCAGCTTCCTCTGGGCATCTCTCAGTCTCTCCAGGTCCTTCTGGTACTCCTCCTTCTTGTTCTGCAGCTCCTGCTTCTCCTCCTCCAGGTCCTTCTGCCGCTTCAGGATTTCCTCTTCCTGCAGCGGTTGATACAAGTGTAGATTGATTTATTGAACTGACAGACACGTGAGGCGTCACATCGTATGTTTTCAGCTCCTTTCCTTTAGTGGAAACCTGCAATAACTGAGCCTGAATGAATAAAAGCTAATGACTGCCTGATTTAATATTGTGATCACATTCAGTGTCTCAACCTCTCCTTAATGCACGTTTCCCCAACAGGAAAAAATAAGCTGGGAAAAAAAAACTGAAGTCTAGACTTTACCAATGCTGACTGAATAATTTATTGTCTCCTCATATATTAAATCAACTTCATAACTCCACAGGTGCTGCTGCTTGCTGTGCATTATGAAGCTGATCACAACTGCATTTAACTTGTTGATTTCAGCCCACAATCAACTTATTATCGTTTAAGTATTCAAACTTTGGGGACACACTGCAGGGAATCACACGCGCTGGTGATAATGAGTGTGAAATTCATTTAAACAAACAATGACCCACTTGACAGATGCAAGGATATACTGCTCATATCATCCAAGGTGCAGTCACTACCAGTAAACAGAACGTTAATCATCTCCATGTCTGCTCGAATAGTTCGGGTTTCTTGTACTGTTGTAATGCTCAAACTCTTAAACATTAGTTTCTTTGCAGATCTGGATGACTAAGTGATCACTATTTTGTAATCATTCTGCCATTTGGCATTAATTTAATATGGAAAACAATGAGCATAAATTGCACAATTGAGCACTCACGTGTCTCATTCACCCACTTTTTTCTACATCTTAAGTTAACATTCAGACAGATGATGAACGTGTCAAATATCCTTGCCCAAGGATGCTTTGGCACACAGACTGGAGCAGCCAGAAATCAAACCACCAACCTACTACATGGTTTGCTTTACCTCCTGAGCCACAGCTGCCCTAATTCACAAACAGACAGAATGTTTACTGCATGTTGTTCAGCCTTTAGTTAGTGCGACGTTTCAGCCAGCCGTGGAGGTGAAGCTACTACCACGCCTTTGCAGCCTTGTCAGATGAAATTTGACCCTGCAACTTTTCTTTCAGCGTTTCAAGCTTGTCAGTGAAAGCTATATTTGAAGGCAGTGTACCATCTCTTTAAAGCACCACAGAAGACTTTAATGCCCTGCACAAGTACGCATTGTAATTTATCAGATAAAACACTGCATGAGGTGAAACACTGCAGCATGAAACCATCCTGGGGGGTTACTGTCAGAATTATAGCTGCCCTGAAACTATTAATAATAAACAGGGCTAGTGGAAGATGATGCATAGTTACCTGTGCGTGCACTTGTGCCTCCCTCTCAGCGAGCTGCTTTTCCCTGAGCTCCCACTCCTTCTCTCTTCTCCTCTTCTCCTCAGCATGAGCTGCCTGTTGTCTCTGCAGGGATGCCAACTCCTGCCGCTGCTTCTCCAGGCTGCGCTGCTTCTCCTGTTCGATCAGCGAGCTGGGCCGGGAGGACGGTCGTGATAACGATGTGCAAGAGGACGAGCGCTCACTCAGGGCCTGCCGCTGGTCCTCTATGAAACTGTCCTGCTGGACTACCACTGCCTGTGTTAGACAGAGCCACAGAGATTAGGTTAGACATACCCATCCTGTGGATTGTGGGGTATTCTGCACTGGCTCTGTGTGGATGGAGGTCTTTTTTCTGTTCTTTTCATTGGAAAGCTTCACAGACTTGCATCATGTCAGTTCTAAACTGGAGCGCTGGATGTATTGTCATGCTTAGAAACCATCATACCTGCAGAGTGCTTAGCAGAAGATGCAGGTTGGAGACACTGTGGAGGACCTGCTGTTGAAAAAGAGAGAGCAGTGAGTATAACCTCAAACCTCCGGCTGTGTTCTTGTTATCCAGGAGAAAAATCCACTTCAGCTGCAAGGACAAAGCTCTTTGATGTTGCCTTACTTCCTGCTCCACTTGACATGTTAAAACTCACCATTATCGGTAGCGGTGTTTTATACAATATCAATTTATAACAATATGCTGATTTAACTTTACAGAGATCTGACCTTTCCTGCGCTCAGATATTAGCACAGTAACCTTGTATTTGTCATCCGTGTTTACAAGGACTCAAAAGTGATCCAAACCACGTTACTGCGAACTAAACAAAACAGCTTTCATAAAGTGACACGTCTGGAGGAAATGTTGTGGTGTCACACAGAATATTTTAATATAATAATAAAAAACTGATTTTACTAAACTTAAAGTTGTTTATAGCTCCACAAACCAAGTATTGCTTTAAAATCACACTTTGCAGCCACGATAATAAAACCGCTGACAGATGAAGTTACAAATGTTGATCTTCTTTGAATCGTTAAGTCTTGCATTATTGTAAATGCTACTTTAATTCACTGACCTACACATCATGACTGACTAAGCACACTCATATTATCAAAAGCACACAAACCACCAGGAAAATGTTCCCTGCTTCACTGCAAAAAAATGTTCAGGAATAGCTCAACGAATATGACAAGGAGCCAAAGGCATCAATACACCAGAATAGGACCCATATCTGCAGACAGAGGCATGTACAAAGGGAGGCCATGGAAAGCCTCCTTAACTCGTTTCCCCCTTGGACTTATTCTAACCCTTGTTTTTCTTTGCTAAAGACTGGCTATTCTGACTAAGGAGTAATTTTACTTTTTAAATAAAATACTTTTAGGAAGAAACATTGAAGAAATAAAATAATTAGAACTACTTTGGGCATATTTTTATGGTTCATGTTTTATTATACTTAAATAAGTTTATGACTTATTCAAATAAAAGGTTCTAAATACCCATTTTGCCATTTTGCAAAACAGCTCAGGGCTGGATATCAGCTTAAAAGTTATTCACAGTGATTTTTGCACAGATTTCCGACAATGTATCTCTTCCTGATCAAATGTTCTGATTTCCTGTTGTTCCTACAGTTGAAAATGCTCCCAAAGCTGCAAAAGTCATGTAGCCTAAGCTCTGCACCATTTATGGTTTTATATCGCGTGCAGCGTTAGCAACATGAAACGCAAACAACTTCACCGACCCACTAACATGGTTTTAGACTTTTAGTCTTGTATTAACTGCTTACTGCTCTTTGATGCTGCAAAAATATCATATTTATTAGTTAAGCCTTATTTCTTCCTGTTATTTTACAGCGCTACGCTGCATGAGCTGCTTCTGATTATTGTGCATTTTAATAACAATTTTCACTTAAAACTCTTCCTACTTTTATTAAATGACAGCTTACTTTGCTTGGCACACGCTCACTTTCACTTTGAGCTATTTTGTTATTTATTACTTAGCAGAGCTTTTTACAGAAACAGCAGTAAATCCCTAAATGTGGGCAGCAGGGTCGTTTAGATTAAGTAAAAACAATTTCAAATTTGAATTTCTAAAAAAATTTATATGTTGTTATTGATGGAGTACAAAAGTGTTTGATAGGTGGCAAAAGGAAAGCTGTTAGCGGCAAATCAACCTCAACAAGTGAATAATAATAATTAAACGAGTCGATCAAAACCAAAAGGAGGAAACAGTCCATCACAGTTCTGAGTCATGATCAGTGCTGTGGTTAAAGGTTTGTGGAAGACTTTCAGATTTCAAACTGGGCCGACGCATTCTGGCTGAACTTGAGCTTTACTGCTGTTTGAGACAACACGCTGATTAATGCCGGTAACAATGCCGCTGACACAGGGTTTTGGCAGTTTCTATGTAAACAGCGACTTGAACTGAATTAGACACAGGAAGTCAGTGTTACCTCACTGTTCCTCTTCAGCAGCTGCAGCAGGTTGGCGTTTCCTCCCTGCACACAAACATTAAGACACACTGAGCAAGCTAAAACACAATAATATACTCGCATGCAAACATCTGCTCTTGTGTATACTGTATATATCAGTGAGCAAATGTGATTAAAGTTGCACATGTGGGTGTGCTGTGAAGTCTAATTGTATCTGGCTATGATTATGTATGACGGATTTAGTGTCGTGCCGCTTTATTTTAAACGGGGACGAGACGAACTGTTCTAAAAAGGTATTTTCAGTTTACAAAAGAACGGCACAGACCAACGTGAATACAATAGAAGATGGAAGGCTGGAATCAACTCTGCATTGTATTTTTTAATGATGACTCGGACTTCTGAACACCCTTCTTTTACTGCTGAACTCTCTTTGAACTTTGGCACCATGCCTGGGGTGAAATGTTAAGAAAAATTAAATGCTTCCCTTCTGTTTTCAGAGAGCAGCATTTACAAGGAATGGCCTGGTGAATAGCTGGCTCCTTTTTCTTTATTAAACAGTACATTACGTTTACTGTAGCCTGTCTCTGCTAAAAGATTCAAGACACAATAATGTGCAGTCCAGCTGCTGGTATATGCAGTATAAATGACTACAAAGGCTGGCATCCAGTGCAGAACTACAATAGCAGCACCTAAAGGCACTCCATTCATTTCCATCATCTATTGAATCCTACACAACTGATGGTCGCCATTAGCAACGGGACCTGGGAGGAAGAGTCAAGAGGCTAATTCACTGGAGGGAGAGAAGCAGTTAAATTCATCTTAATGGTATTGTTAGTGTTGGAGGACAAATGCACCCCCACACATGCCCTCAGGTTCTCTGTGACGTGTAGGGGCACATTGGCTTCAGAGTCAAGGAGAATAACTGGCTGCTGGGATGCAGACCTTCTTTAAAACGCTGTCGGACTCAGTCCTGCGCAGGTCTCCCGCCATATCCTCACTCTCATCTCTGTCTCCACCTGATATAAAGAGAAACCACAGGAAAAAAAGATGTGATCAAGAAGAGTGCTGCAAGACAAAAGGAGAACTCTAAGAGCTAGAATATGAAAAAAGACAAATGTGACTGGAATTCAACCAAAACAACAGGCTATGTCCTCAAAAAAACAAACAAACAAACCCAACAACAGTAAGCTGCTCTGCTCAGTCAAAGTCAAATGCTGGGGGAAAAACCAAACCAAAAACAGCTAGGGTGAACAGGAAAGGAAAGCACTGCAGATCACAAGTTCACCACAAAGAAAGAAAACACACAGAAAAAGATCCGAAACACTGCAGTGGTCAGATGTCATGTCAATGAACAGTTTATTTTCTTTGAAGTATCAGTGAGAGCACAGACTTATATGAAGCATGCCAGGTAATCCACATATTTTTGACATTGCCTCCTGGTGACAGCAGCTACAGACTACCAGCACCAAATCATGCCAGGACCTTTAGCCTCTCCACAGCTGTGGCACATCTGCAGGCTGCTTTGCAACCCCCACCACCACCCCAGATCCTCTTTTAAATGCTAAAACTTCATCGGTGACAATGTCTGTCATTAATGGCTGTTCTGTTATGGCAGCTCATGTTGCCTTTCCTTCCACATATGTGCACACGGAAGAGCGGGAACGTCCCAGAACAGAGCCAAACCGCCAAATCTAAACTACTGCAGATGGAAATAACAACCTCTTGATTACAATGGCCCAGCCTGAATTATGGTTACTTATCAGAA
The DNA here is from genome assembly GCF_900408965.1 of Simochromis diagramma. NCBI lineage: Eukaryota > Metazoa > Chordata > Actinopteri > Cichliformes > Cichlidae > Simochromis > Simochromis diagramma. The sequence continues at coordinate 6,672,579 of NW_024387414.1, forward strand.
TGTGGGTGATTAAATGCAAACTCTTTCTTCTTGGTGAAAAGTTTTGGTGGCGAATATGAGCACAAATATGTAACTGAAAAGCAAAATTCGTGTTTTATGAAGCAGGATGGAGACTTAGTAACTACAGGTTGGAAAAATCAACCTCTTCAGATCCATTTTTACCAATTTTGTAGTTTTGCTGGGTTGTTTTTCCCCACATTTGTCATTTAACACCACCAGGGCTGCAGCTGAAAAACAATGGCATCTAAATGACACATGGATTTCATTAAATAAATACACTGCAATTATAGTCAAATCTCCACATCTTAATGACAGAGCTGTGATGCTGAAAGTCTATTAACTTATGCAGTCTGCATTTTGACCAATTTTCCTTCCGGCTTCTAATCAGGCCCCAGAAGAGGAACAAAATTAGCTAAATGAACACCGCAACTCTGTAACTTAAACAGAGTTGGTAGACGTGGTGTACAAATTAAGAATTTGTTTGGTGTTCATACTGAAATAAGGTGAGGTGATATAATGATTAATATTAACATCAACCGAGACCTCAAGCTGATCAACCCCGCCCTGCAAGGAAACACTTTTTCTCTGCACCCTGTCGTTTCCGACAAGGTTAATAAAAGTCCTTCGTTTACCATTAGAGAGAGATCCTGTGCAATTTTGTGTGATAGTGAAATTCTATGATTTTAAAAAACAGAAATGACACTTAAAATTGGGGGAATCGTAGATATAATTCATGCTTTTGACACAGAGTTGACTTCCTTGGCGGCCATCATTTCTTTGGATATATGGAAAATGAGAAATTCTCACTACATTTCAGTGAAAAGCAAAGTCTGACAGATCAGTGCAGCAGAGCAGGCCATTCAGATATGCAACCTCTCAAACAGTCTGCAGGAGAGCTTTTGTAACCTCCCCCCCTCCCCCACCACCAAAAAAAATCCAAAGTATTACAGGTTTTATATTGTCAACAAGTGACTCCTGTGAAGGTTACAGCCGGGTTTGCTATGTCAATAAAATACGTGGCTCTCACATAGTCTCTGCAGAAACTCGGGAAGGAATCAAAAGATTTTCTGCTGACCTACATTCATGTTGTGTTTATGTTGAATCTGACATCTCATCTGATTTATTATTTATTATGAATTATGTTCTGCCTTTTTCTTTTACATTCTTTTAGTTTCACTGCTATTCTTTTATTTACATTTTCTTCCTTCTCCACCTACAGAGACTTGTGTAAAGTCTACATTTACTTTAAAATATAATTAACAGTCAACACATTTATCTATCTGTTATATTCCCTTACATTAGTCTCTATATTTCATTATGTTTGCTTATTTAAATAAATCAAGTCTGCAATAGTGTTTAAGAGACATCCCCCTTAGACAAAAATATCATTGTTTAGCTGTAGTTTTCCAGGTATGCTGGCGATGTAGAGATCTGGACCTCTTAGAGCTCTTGTGGTTCAATGGATTCGACACTATCAGCTTGCAAGCCACCAGTTCAGAGATATCGCCCCAGGCCACCTTTCCCTCAGGAAGCTCCAGCTCTGCTGTCCAAGCCTCCGTCTGAAATGTTTTATCTAACTGCTCTGAACAGGGGAATTGTGGGGAGAGGTGGGTATGACCACCAAAACCCCGTTTCAAGATGAAAAATGAAATATTCCACTTTTAAAAACTGTGCTTTGGCTTTCAGCAGTGTTGTTACACATTTGCAGTCCAGTCACCAAGTCGGTGCAGTTATCTTGACAAGCAGGTGGGGGTTCAGCATGTTTCCCTGCACTGGATTGCACAATGTTTAAAAAAAAAAAGAAGAAGAAGAAGAAAATAAAACGTAAAGGAAAAAAGACACCAGCAAATGTCCAGAGCAACACACTTACTCTTACTGCTGTGCATCTGGTGACTGTCGAAGCCTCCGAAGGTCTCAGCCCTGCGGGGCAAACACACCGGCCCCGCACCACCTCCTCCTCCTCCCTCCTGGACGCTGGCCATGGCCCCGCCCAGGCTGCCATTCACCAGTGTCTGTAACGTCTCCACTGTCACGGACACACACAGAAGGAAACATCAGCGTGCAGGTCAGTAAGTGAATTATCCAGCTAACTGTGTTACAGTTCAGCTCTGCAGCCATATATCCTGGCAGGCTGCTACCGGCTCCTGTTGCTAAGCAACTATTGACAACCTATTAGCGCCACAGAGCCTCTTCACTAAAAGTTTAAACATCTTCGCAATTTGAAATGTATAGAAACTCTGAAAAGATGTGTGCATTGCTATCAGCATACAGTGTACTGATGCAACACTGTGACCTTTCCTGTCTGGCAGATTCTCAGTAAAACACAATAACCTGAGGAGGAGAAATCACATTACTGCTGCCAATTCACATATCAAATAAGGACAATTACTGCTCCAGGCTTTACAAGGACGAGGTGAAAAAGACATTGTGCTGTAGAGTAGGTAAACTTTTACTGCTAGTTTGAAAACTTATAATCATTACAGGAGTTTTCCTTCATTCATCCAACCTCCATTAGAGCTGCAGCCTGTTTTTCTTTGAACTGTCACAAACTTACCAAACCTGTAAACTTTAAAACAAATCCTTTGTATTTTTAACCAGCTCCAGATTTTTGTGGAACACTCTTTGCCTGCAGCGGGACTAAATAATAATAAGGAGCTGTTTCCTTACGCAAGTCACACTCTGACCACCGAAGCTACTCGGCTCCTTCACAGACAAGAACACACACCAACAACAGGTTCAGCTTTTCTCTTCATTTTGTCATATTCAAGTCATATTCAACTACATTTTAAGAACGGTAAGGATTTCCCAGCATACATAATCAAAATTAATGTTTCACCTCATTATTACTCAAAGCTTGATGTCACTCTGCTACAAGAGGACATCAATGGGCCGTAAAAAGTCCAAAATTGTCTTAAATCCACATTTACTGGTAAAAATCCTTAAAACAGATCAAACTCTCTTAAATTATTTTTGCTTCCAATTCTTAGAACACAATGGCATTATTCATGTAACCTCTCTACAGTTAAGACAATGCAATTGCACTGCTGTTAAGGCCACGGTGGCTTAATTTAGGCCCCACAGCCTGCTGAGTTTGCAGTTCACTGTTAGGAATGCTGAAGATGATGAAGGAGAGGGCCTTCCAACCAGCACGCTCATTAGTCTACGGAAATGGAAAGATAGGAAGCGGATAATCCTAGAAATTTTATTTGTGTTGCGGTCTTACCTGATTTCAACTAATAGATATCAGACATCAGATGGATATGTCCATGAGAATTTTGGTCATTAATTATATCTAAAATGTTATTTAAAAGTTCTTTAAATAAACACTGTGATTGATTATTGGTTATGCAATCATTTGCTTCCATTTTTGACTGTAGGAAGGAGCTAAAACTCTCCTGGCTGCTTGATCTTTTTTGCATTTACAGCTTTCACGCTAATGCTTATTAGAATAACAAACTCCAACCCACTGATCTCTCAAAGGGTACACATGGAAAAAAAACGTCATTAAACTTTCTCCAATTTATTCTGTTCAATTATTTAAAAAGCAAACTGTCTAATATTCAAACGGCAATTCCCCATTAAAGTAATGCAAATACAGTTTCAAGCACTTAATCCAAAATCCAAGCACTTTTCAAACCTTGAAAACATCATCTTAAAATTCACGAGTTTGCAGCACCTGCAAAATCCCTGCATGTTGTTGTTAGACTGTATCATGTAAAATCCAAAGTAAACCCATACACTTGAAATAAAGCAGTGCAAATGATAAGTAAAGTGAAAGCTATACATACATATATTTCAATACCTTTAACACAGGATACAGTAATTGCTCTGAGCTCACCTCTCCGCTTTCTTCTAACACATTTGATGAACAACACTGCCAAAGCACCAACAAGCGCTGGAGTAAAATCTCAAAACGCATCCCGACTCCTTTAATGTTTGCTGTACACTTGAATCTCTCTCTCGGGCTATGAAGGGATCCAACTACTGAGCTCATTACATACTCAATTACATCATTTCCTTAGGGATTAATAACACGGTAGGCTCTCATCAGAAGAATTAAAACGAATAAACAAGTTTTCTTTACATACAAATTGTTTATAAACTCCTTACATACAAAAAGTACTGAAATTCACATTTTTTTACAGTGAATTTTTCCATGTGGTTGCCAAAGTGTATCCTTTTCACCTGCAGCCTCAAAAATGTGTGGTAGAAAAAATTTATCGGAACTTTATTGTGAAAAGTGAGGGCAGAACTGTCCATATGTAATAATCGATGAAAAACAATAAGGTGCTATTTTTAGCAGATGGCTTTATGCCTCACGTCATGACACAAGTTTTGGTTAATAATTGAAATTAGCTATACATATGAATGAGTCAGTGCTTTCTCTTCAATGAGATGTTATAATACCCTGTTTTATTCTCAAGGTGTCATTTACAAATGTTAGGACCGCTTTGGTGTTAAGAACTCAAACCTCACTAAAAGGAGAATAGACCAAAAACTAAGAGGGAAAAAAATGGTCCGCCTGCCTCCCTATCCTCACCTATAGTCATGGTCTTTGGATAGTGACCGAAAGACTGTGGATACAAACAGCAATAATGAGCTTTCTTCGAAGGCAGAGTGGCTTGTCCCTTAGAGACAGGTTGATGAGATCAGTCGTTTGCAAGGGGCTCAGAGAAAAGCTGCTACATTTCCACATCGAAAGGAGCCAGTTGAGGTGATTTGAGGATCTGACAAGCACGTCTGCCCGATGTCTAGTACAGACGCCCACCACAGTGGATGCTAATAGCTCAGTCACACCAGAGTTAGAAATAGGAAGAAACCCTCCTTCCAACTAGGAAAAAATAAATAAATCAGTGGTTGCCCATTGATTCAATTGAATGTTTTTGCTGTCAGAGATTCATTGCAAGTAGTTGCAGCGTACAACATCCTCAGTCACCATGCGATCAGTTTTGATCACAGGTTGCCTGGTGGGAAGCAACTTGTCTCCACACAATTACAATTTGACTCAGACCGACTGCAACCACTGTGACAGGTTTGAAGGTTTGCAAGTAATTGCAATCTGATTTATATCTGATGTTTATTTTCTAACTTGTGGTGTCATTTAAAGTAAAACAGACAATGAAGGGCTGGGCATGATTAGGCCATAGGTATCCTGATTGAGGAGCCGAAAACGCTTCGTTTAAGGCTTAAAAACACAACTTCAGGATATCGCACTTACCCACTCAATCTTTTACATACCTTTCTTATAATCTTTTAAGTTTGCCTAGATGATAAAATTTAAAAACGTAAACAGGATAACATGTGTAAGATGTACTTTATGTTCATAAGGCAGCAATGACACATGCCACATACTAACAATGTGTAACAATGTTAGTATACAAGCCTCTCACTGTGTTTTTTTTTCGTTCATTCAAATTTATTTCTCAGTATATTCAATGAATGACGCATCCACAGCACACATCTTAGAAACCCGTCTTTCTTACCTTCCTGCAGGGCATCTTTCATGATGGACGCCCCCCCAGGCGGCTCCAGGCTGCAGGGTGACCTGAAGAAAGGTTGGACCTGCCGACAGGCCTCCTCGCCTGGGCTCACGCCCTCCCACATCCCTCTGAAAAGCCGCACCTTCTCCTCCAGCAGAGACATGATTTCTGTATCCTTTTGCCTCAACAGTTCTGACCAGCAGAGACGGACAGACAGGAAGACACAAAGACAAACAGTGAGAAATCTCAGGCAAATGTGTGTGTGTGTGCTTGCTATCATACAAACAAATTTAATAGATTTCTCTCACCTCTCATTTCCTTTGCTTTAGTCTCTAGCTGTCTCTTGTCATCTTCTGTCTCACTGGGAATCCCTTCATCCTCATCCTTGTCCCTGTCCAATAAAGAAAATAAAGATGATGTACAACATCCCATAAATTAGACAGGATTAAAGACCAACAAACAACCAGAAATCTACATCACTTACAGTGTACAAGTGTTTAATCAATTAACTGGAGTTAAATTATTCACTAAAGTTTTGGTAATTAAAAACTTAAAAACAGTATTCTGAAACATTTTCATTAATTTGCAACATTTTACAGATTTCTTAAAAAGACGAGTCATGAAAAGAACCATTAGCTTCCGTCCCACAGGACAACAGACAAGTCTCCCAAAAGTTTGAGGCACATGAACACATGGTGTTTTTAGTTCAAGAGAAAAAACACACAGAAGCCATAGCCTTTAAAAAAAAAAAATTCATTTCTGCCAATAGCATGATCTCCATTTGTGTTTTGGCAGAAGTCAGACTGCGAGGGAGACAGAGTACCTAATCTCTCTCCTTCCCACTGGCTGCATTCAAATAATCCTCTGCTTATAGCGAGCTGTCCTTGAAGCCAAACCAGCATTAGACTGTCCCTGAGTACATCCTATCCCCAGGTAGAGTAGTGCTAATCCTCCTGACAGCACAGTGCTCTGTCCACAGAACTGGGCTTGGTCTAACTCGTGGTTTACATCACAGATGGACGGGTGATGAGCTCTGAGAGACAGAGCCCTTAATGTAAAGCACAGTGGAGTTTCTTCTGCGGAAGAGGTTGCAGGTTATGGTAAACCAGAAAAGATCGGGGTCTAAGCTTGCTCTTACATGTAGATTACAAGATGCAAAAATAATTGTGTGTCAAGTACATTAATATATTTAGTCTTCATATGTTTTAAAATAAAAACACTGACATGAATTCTACTCACATAGACTGCATGGCTTCCTGGATGAGCTGCATCCAGGTGTTGCGTTCGTCTTTCGAGCTGGCCAGGACCTCCATCATCTCCGGCTTCTCTATGCCTGCCGTGATGAGGAAGAGGCCGCGCTCTTCGTTAGCGACCTCCCTGACAATCAGCTTCTGGAGGGAGATCACGGTGGAGCGCTGATCCTGCAGGGAGAGAGGCAACATGGGAGGAGAATGAAAAAAGAGAAGGGAAAAAAAAGAGAGAGGAGAGATGATAAGGGGAGGGCCAGGAGGGAGGAAAGGGGGTGGAGGGAAAACAAATGGTGAGGATCAGGGAAGAGGATGGAAAAGGCAGGAAGAAGGGTGGGCTAAAGCAGAGGAGGAAAAAGGATAATTACAGGAGAAAAGCGTAAGAGAAACAAAGACAAAGGGATGGATAGGGATCACAGACACAAAGGGGAGAATGAAAAAATATGGAATAAAGAGAAAAGAAGAAGCCAAATTGACATTCTGGCTAATTTTATGATTATCATGGCTGTCGGCTGATTCACAGAGCCTCTGCTAACCTTGCATTCTTAAGAGTGCCAACACTGTAAAGCACATTTTAGTACACCACAAACCACTGCATCATTTCTTTTCAAACTAGTAAAACTCCAAAGCTGTAACCACATCCCTACATTTTTTCTCCAACCACTTGTCTGAGGTTTAAAGAATAGGTTGAGTTTTTTTCCTGTGTGTTTGTCTTCCTGGTGTGACTACATTGTAAACAATAGGAAGAAAATCCACAGCACACGTTCTACAGTTTAAACCAAATCAAGTATTTTAGAGGGGAAAAAAATGTTGTTGATGCAGCACAACAAGTGGAACAGAAAGATTGAGTTTGCACTAAAAACACTCCACATTCAACATGAAGAGGGGGGAACTATGCATTCCTACATCAGTCACCTAAACATAAATGCAAATTGTCACCTTTAATTGGATACTTTCACCAAAAATACTGCAATAACTGCTAACTGCAGCCTTTATCAACAGCCGTCAGTCTGCAGGAACTTATGTGGGCTATTTCTCAGACACTTCTTTGTCAGTTAAACCGATAAAAGGTCTGGAGATTTAGATGTGGCATTTGCATTCAGAAATCCCACAACATGCAACCCAGAAGAGCTCGCAATACTATCTTTAAGCTGCAAAAGCAAAACTAACGCATCACAGAGAGAAAGAGGGGGAACATTACAAGAGACCAGATCAAGAGCTTTGTTACGTGTGGATGGGAAAAAAAAGAACACACAGCTACATAAAAAGGCCTTGATGTCCACAGAAGAGAGCAGTAGTGGATGATCACAGGATCCTTTCCATAGCAAAGGAAAGCAACCAAGCAGAAGGACTCCAAAAACACAAAAACAAAAACCCAACTGAAGACAAGACAGAAACCAGGAAAAATATTTCAGAGGAAGTCTTTTCTGTGTGATGAGCATTGGTTCCAAGCTTTAGGGAGTCACTGACTGAAAGTGTTTAACATGCTGCTAATTTGTCCAATTACATGTGAGTTTGAACTACAATGGCTACCATTCCTGTGCAGTTTATGTAACTTTTTTCCCCATCAACCCATGAGAAAAAAGCACTTTAGCTTTGTTTATTTTTGGGCTTCCAGCTTCAAGCTGTGGTGATGATGCACACATCACACTAGATAGAATAGAGCATGGCCACCACATCTGTGCGCCAGCAAGCTAAGAGCACTGAATGCAACAAAATAGAAAGCTGAGGTGTATTTACTGAGTGTGTAACAATTTCCTAAGAGACAATTTCTGCTTTCAAAGTCGATCATTTCTGCTGTCATTTTGATGTTTGAATCGTCATTCCAGCAAAGATATGGAGCCACGGACAGAAGAGAGCATCTTTGAGGCCAGCCTCAGAGTAATGAAGTAAAAGCAGGTTTAAATTTTGGAGCCATTGTCACAGCGGAAGGTTGCGCTGTACAGTTAAAGCAAATATGACGAAAGATCTTTTGCTTTTCCTTCTTGTTTTATGCTTTTGTCAAACCTCTCAGCTTTGAGTTGTTCAGGCCTTTGACAGAGGCAAGGCAATACTCCCCTGTCTTAATCACTGTTACTAAGTAACAGCAGTTTGAATATATGTAACACAAAAATATGGAGCCAAATCTATAATATGCAGGTTTGGTAATAAAGCTCCAAATGTTTCAGCTGAAAACATTTAGATTCTCCTCGTCTTTTTGTTTATTTCCTATCATCCATTCTCTTTTAGCTCTACAGGTCTGTGTTCCTGTAAAGGTGGTGATGATCTACGACCTGCTACAGTAGCTGCATGTACTCTTGTTGATCCACAGAACTGATGCCTATACTCTCAAAAACAAACCCTCTCCACATGGCTGCCATCCATTTCAAACCACATGTTATTCCCCTTTCTAATGTCAACAGCTCCAACTCAAACATTGCAGGCTTTTTTTTCTTTTTTTCTTTTTTACTGATGGATGTGATTATTAAGCCACCAGCCTGCCTCTGTTTCCATTCCTGCGAGTGTGAGAGAGGGAGAGAGAGTGTGGCATGCCATGAAGCTGTGAGTCCTGTAAACATGGAAAAAACAACTCAAACCTATATGATTTATCACAGCTGGGTTAAGGAGCCCAGGGCCAGATAAGCTTTATTAGGTGCAGCTAACGTGCTAGCAAGAGGCAGGCATTATTTCACAATGGGAGAGCTAAGAAGGGCAGCTCCTGCTAACAGCAACAACAGTGGGAGAGGAAAATATGACAGCATCATCTCTGGCAGCACTCATGAGTTCTTCATAACTGTAGGGCAAAGGAGAGGGAAAGAGATGACCTACCAGCATGGCAAAGACATATTTCTGGTCTTTCTCTTGGAGGAAGACGAAGACGTCTGATAGGAGCAGAGCATGAACCTCTGGAAGACGACCAGAAGAAAATCAGTTGTTGTTGGATTAGTTTAAATACATCAAAATGTTAGACCCTAAAAAGACTAACAAATTTCCCATCCCCAACTCCTCACCCTTTAATCTTCCCTGGGTGTTTTTCAGCTGTAGCGCTCCATCGTGGATCAGCCGCCTCCTAAGCAGATCCTCCCTGGCGAAAATTTGCCCGTTCTTCATCATCATAATCGACTTGTTGTCCATACGACCGTGAAATTCCTTCAGGCGCCGTCTTTTCTCGTGTTCGTTCACCTTGCTATCAACCGCCGCTATCACCTCCTTCACGAGTCGAATAGCCTCCGTCAGGTCAAAGTAGTCTTCGTCGCTCTCTGTGTTAGACGTGTGACAAGATTTTAGAAAATTTATTCTACAAGAGATTACCATAGGAATGTGATTTTAAACCAGCTGAAGCAAAAATGGAGCACCGTTACATTTGGTAGTTTAATGACTCCAATCTAACACACTTAACCCTGAACGGCTCAGACAGGTGGCGTTTAAGTGCGGCAGACGATGAAGTGACATTTTACTTCTCATTTCAGTATTTTAACCGTGGCTGCATTTACACTCACTGGAAGAGAGTACTGAAAGCTTTTTTATGGTTGGTCACAGTGAGTCACACATATTATTATAGAGACATCTAAGACATCTTATAATTTGTTTTTAATTCTTGTACATGTCTAATGAAAAACCTTCATTTACAGTATGTATATAGCAAATTAAAATGATCATTAAGTTTCTTAGTAAGATGTTCGAGCAATACTTGGAGCCAGAATACCTTCAGTGTAGCTTTAACATCATTCCCTATTTTGCCGTTTGATGTTATATTAATTTTGGAGAACGCTGCAGAACAATTTAGAGATCGTGCCTGAAAAGCACAAAATGTACAGATATTTGTGATTAAGAAACAATAGTGTTTTACTCGATGATTAAAATAAATATGTCGTTCTGTATGGATTTTGCATGTTCTCCCCATGTGGGTTTTTCCACATACTTGGCTTCCTTCCACAGTCCAAACACATGGAGTTACGGTAACTGGTGAGTCTGAATTGGCCATAGGTGTGAATGTGAATGCGAATGGTTGTCCGTCACCCCTGATGCGGAAGAAAATGGTTGGATGGAAGGACGGACAGACAGAATAACTTGTTTAGACCTAGAAAAACTTTTTAGCTATCTAGACTTTTTCATTCCCCTGTACTTATGCCTCCATGTGCACACCACAAATCACAAACCGTAGTAATTGATGACTTCGCAAAGCCAACCTGTGGGCTGAATTAGACCCTCTACTCTAAGGGGACTCAAGCCATAAGAGCACCCACTGTATGTGTATATTACATTTTCTCTTTTACAAAATGCTCCTATGCTCCTTACTCTATAAATCCAAATATTTAACTTAATTTCTTTGCAGCAAATTGGACAAGAAGACTGATACCGCTTCCTTTGCATTATCTGCTAACTAGCTGCTGGCGATAGACTCATGCAGTGGACACACACCCAATACATATCAGTTTCAGCTTATGCTCAGCAGGAAAGAGAACGAGGATGGAATTATTTCTAATGAAATACATTTTTAATCAGCGTAGCTGCAAAAGCCATCTGGTTATCTAAATAAAGTGCGCACATAAAAGCCTTGATTAACTTGACAGCGGCTGAGTCACTGTCAAGTGACTCAAGCTTAACATTTATTTATAGAAAAGTACTGGGATTTTGTTTTTTAAAGTATAACAACAAAGGAGTGAAATATCAGGGTCTGCCGTGAGTCAGGAAACATGGAGTCTCCGCTGGGGTACTCTAAGGATTACAGCAAAGTCACGAGTGCCCTTTAAGTCTGCAAAGTGAGGAAAACCCCAGTCAAACTGTCCCGAATGCACACTTGTTGTACTCTATATAACACTCTTGAGTTTTAGGCTCAGCATGCAACATCCTTCCCTAAAGTGGAATATTTTCCTCCTGCGTTGTATGTCTGTGCTCCAAAGCAAGAAAATATAATCTCAAACTGTGACTCTACTGTGTTATTTCCTCTCAGTACATATCAGAGTTGGCAGGAGAGACTCTTCTTAAAGCACCTTGGGGATTAAGGCAGAGCTCCCCCATCCCACATAGAACTATAAACAGGCTTTGGGGAGGGATTAGAGAGAATGCACACAGTGGGAGGCCAGCTGATGAGAGCTGCTTTAAATCAGATATAAATATGGTGTGAAATATTCCAGCTCCTCAAAGTGTGCTTGATCTATTATCCTATAAACATCCATCCAGCACATGTCTCATTTTTCTCAAAATATATGAAACTGTGTGCGAGAAATTGTACTTTTCAGGATGTTTCCTAAAACAAACGGCACACTGCTGTGGGCGGCTTTTCAGTGTACGAACGGAGCCGAATGCTGTCAGGAAAAATATTAATAATGAGGTACTCCAGGAGTTTATTTTCTATTCTCAGGATAAAGGTGATGTGATAACTATTACTGTAGATAAACTCTCTAAATAAATATATAAATGATAGAGAATGATGTAAAGAAAATATTGTATTTGGTTTGTGAAAAGTTCTAAAATTAAAAAAGCCAAAACTGAAATGGGAAAAATGACTTAATTATATTGCTTAAATTTCCAACTTTAAATTCACACATTTTTTTCTGCACTAAGTGAAACTTAGTGAAATTTGGAATTAAGATTTAAGCAGCATCCACATAGGAAGGAAACTTGTAGGAACGCGGTGACCAGACCACAGACTTTATAAGCGACAATGGAAATAACCAGGTCAACCGACTGAAGCAGCTACCATTAACATATTTAAGGGTAGTAAATACATTAGGGCCTTGATGCATACTCAATCATGCAGGTAAGTAAATCCCCAAAAGTTGATTCTGTTCATCTGGACGTAACGTCAGTGGAAGAAACGTTTCGTCACTTATCCAAGTGACCTGACTGCAGGATTCCCCAATCTTATGAACAGTACATTTGCATAATGGCTGAAACCAGCCCACTGAAGGAACAATGGGCTGGGAGGGCAGTTCCTTGATCATTAACATGCAAATACTCATGACCATTGATCAACAGGCCATGGCCATGAGTTGCAATCACAGCATTGTGAGATGGTGACAGATGTACCCTTAGGCCCCCTCCTCGATTCAGACATGGTCTTTCCCTTTTCACGAAAATGGCCTCCTTTGATCAGTGGTTGTTGATCAATGGTCATGAGAATTTGCATATTTTGGTGGTATTAGGGCCTTATTCGGGCAACTGCAACCTGGAATGTTCGCTAGCAACAAACTTACAAAGTGATACTCGATTAGGAAACCTTCTGGTTGTTTTGTCTTTGTTAGTTTCTTGAAGTTGCTTTGCTTGTTAGTTTATTGAAAATGTGTAATAAATATATCGATTAATAAGAAATTCAGTATATTTAGCCTGCAGCAGCAACCTGTAGTAATCCAGCATCTGAAAAATTAGAACCAAGTTCGTGCTTTTGTTTCTACCAGTTTTATAGACAAAGTAAAAACAGTGAAAAAAGGCCAACATGAAAATAACCTTTAGTGTGCTGCAGCAGTCTCTGAATCAGCACGGGGTACTTCGTTATCCTCTGGGTCACAAGAAGGATGCATTCTGGGATGCCAAGCCTCCGCACAATGCTGCTACTCATCTTTTTCTGAAAGAATAAACAAGAGGTGCTTTTAGTAAAACATGCCCACACACAACAGGTGGCAGGGTCTCACATAACCAGCGAGAAGCTGCAAAACTCATTTGGCGTAGAACAATACAGCAGTAGTACTTGAGAGGGTGTTTATTGTTATTGTTTATGACGGCGAGCGCTGGCGTTTCTATAATAAAAATAAACTGCCTCGAGGGTAATACAGCTTTTATTCAAATGTCTCCGGCACATGCCCTGATTGAAATGAACTGCAGATGCAAAATAATACAACTAAAAGGAAAGCAACACAGAATAAGAACAAGCTCTTTGTTCAACGCTACTTCAAGCACTTCCATACAAGAGAAAACAATGTCAGAACTCTATTCAACAAACACAATCGTGTCTGGAAAGCCAGACATCCTGAAGAAAAATGTGTTTTCATCAAAAAGCATGAAAAGAGGCTTCTCCGGAAAGTTCATCTGCTGTGTGACAGACACTTGATAAATCCGCGAGAGAAGCCTGACGCTTACTTTGATGAACGCTTTGAAGCGTTTGTCTTTGGTTAGCAGGTCCTTGTGGAAGTTAACAGCTTCGTTGTGGCGACTGCAGAATCTTCCGTAAACCCTCTTCATGCTTTCACCATTTGATCCCGAAAACTAGAGGAGGAGTTGACAGATGTAAGCACACAAAAACTAATGTTGGTAGAGCAGAAATAAATAAAGGTTAAAAAGCTAACATTATTTTCAAAGTTTCAGAACTTCAAACGTGAGTCGAGACAAATGTTTGGGATTTGTGGGAGCAATATTTGACTCAGAGATTGTGTAAATTTACTTTGGAGGTGTAAACTTAGACGAGAACAAAAAAAAAAAAAAATCAACATTAGGCTTTTCATAACAGCCATGAACACACATGCATTCTGTCGATAACCTTTCAGAAAAACATCTCGTTTCTGTAAAATAAACAGTCATGTTACCTTTTAGGTTTTCTGTAAAACCAGCTTGTGTTAAATCAGCTGTAAAGAATAGAAATGAATTTTGAACCAGCCCCTGCCCCCTCTCACCTGGCTACCCAGGATGTCTCCTATCCTGCTGATGATGAAGCCTCCTTCAAAGACTCTTCCCTCTAACTGGCTCTCCTTTTTCCTCTCCAGGAGGCGCAGGAGGTGCTGTGTGTGGAGCTCAAGTAGATCATCTAGAACGGGGAAGAGCTTCTCCAACATCTGCGGCTCCAGCTGAACCTCCTTCTGCAGGCCTTTGCTGTACACTTCTGACATGATGCGCAGCGTCCGAACGTGATGCATCTCTGTCTGCATCAGTTCTGCAGGACATGAAGGGAAATGACACTTAAGCCTCCGTTATAGTCACTGACATATAACATCAGCATCGCACCATCGCCATTTCCACTTGTATGTGATTCCCTGCATGATTCACCTAAATAACAGGTTTCACAGCTCAGAAAGAGAACAGCTTCACTGGTGGAACAGGAAAAGAAGTAGTCGCTAACAAAGTGGTTATGGAGGTTTTTCCAAAGTTTTCTGCAGACTTTCTCATATTTTCAAACTGCTGCAGCAATCTGTGCCATCTGGGAATCCCTGCACTCATGTATCATAAGATGCCTGCAGAGACTCATGCCTCCAGCAGGTACCCAAAAAGAAATTGGAGGTGCACAATAAGCTGAAATGACAGCCACCAGCATACACCACCTGCTATTCAAATACATCTATACCCTCCCCGTATCAGAGGTGCACAGAGTTTTATAGAGTTCATAACTTTGCAACTGATCTGCAACTACAGTGGTAGGGGTCACTGCATAGCTCGTGTAAAAGGAATACGAAGAAAATTTGACTACAAATAGATTCAAATCAGCTCAGTCGCATTAAGAGTATCTCAGTGCACATTTCAATCAGGTAAAAAAAAGCCATATTAGATCACAGAGCCTGGTAGATACAACTGAAGAACATTCAGGAGAAAGTCCTTAAGTGGGGCCCAATTAAAATACTGTAGGTTCACCCTTAAACAAAGTCCATCAGGCATGAAAATAACAATGACACAGATGAAACAGCAGTGACATTTTTATCTTATCTAACACTGTTAATCCTGGGCTTAAAGGCGTTACCTCCTTTCTCGAGTTTTTGTCTGCTTTAAATAACGTTGGTCCACTTTTACTAGATGCTTCCTCACTAGCTGACACACAGAAATGTAGGAAACCAGGCCAAGAATGAGCTTGATTAAAAATGTTGCTTCTCCATTTAAGAAACGATTACCTTTCCTTGCTTTGCCAGTTACCATCTTCAGATTAAATTACGTTTAATCAAAGTTACTGCAGTGAGTATTATATGTGGTGATTACCGTAGATGACATCTTGTCTCTTCACCAGCTCTTTGTCCAGCTGCTGCAGGTATTGCTGATCCACACCTAAACTCCACGAGTCTGCTTCTAGCTCTTTGGCCTCGGCCTCAAACTCCCCCATCAGCTGCCCGTCCATCATTTCTGTTCCTGAGTCAACAACACAGCCTGAATTAATAAAACTAACTTCCATTTATACGATAATCTACAGGTGAGAGGTTTGGATAAACCACATTAAGTTTCTGTTCGGTGCAGTATATGCATTAATCATTTATTTATTTTTTAAAAAGTAATTATTTTTTCACATTAAACCAGCTTAACTTAAAAAACGTGGAAAATGAATTTGTGTGTGTGTGCCTTTATTAACCTTCATCAGTAAGTGATTCCATGGATTCTGTGACCTGGTTGGTTCTGTTGAGCGAGTCGGTGGACTGAGAGAGATACCGCAGACCTTTAATGGGCATCTCGTCAAACACCGGACTGAATGGAGACACGATAATAAAATTCACGTTATTAATGTTGTCTTTGTAACAGGCCATACACAGTTACCCATATATCTGTTTAAACACATTGTACAGGGGTCAAATAATGCATTAAAAACTAAACTATTAAAAATGAAATTAGATTAAGTACAGAAACATTTCACTCCAACACACACACAGAGCAGCTCACCCAGCAATGTTGCTTATTGAGAGACTCTTGGAGAGGTTGTTTCCCGTGAAAGTCATGATGTTGGTGTGTCTCCGTGATGGGATCATTAAGGTGGAATGGTCCTCAGGGGGCAAGATGGCCGACCAGGGGCGTTCCTTTGTCCCACCAGCTGGACCAGAGCAAACTTAGATTACAACAACAATAATCTGAACACTTTTCAAAACCAGCAGGAGATCCTAACTTATCCTGACTTTTTGGGGCCTCTGGTATAGTTAGAAACCTCGGTTTCATGACAAGTCATTGCTTCCAAATGCTAAATTTAAAAAGCTAAATCACTGACAGGTAAAATCGATGGTTTTACGACTGTATTTTGGCAAATACAGTCCATCTTTTTCTCTCCTCACAGACTGTCTACCTTCTTAAACATAATTTATTAGGAGACTTCAGACAGCACAAAGCTTCTCTATTCAAAGGAAAAAAGGTTTTGTCCTTTGACTAATTTAACAGTTTAAATCTGTTTAAATCATATTTATGTGTATGTGTGTGTGTGTGTGTGGCTGAATTTTCTAGGAGCAACACTTTGAGCTCTGGTCCTAAGAACAACCCCAAAGAAGCACTCTGTCACGGTGTGTAGATAAAAGCTACACTTTTTGCCAACTTTAGTGTAAGTAATTATCAGAACAAAATAAATGTGCACAAAAACCCTTCAATCTCCTCTTATTAGGGGATCAGAGAAGTTTGGCGATAAATCTGCAAATAATTACTGGCTGTGACAACTGTGTAGGCAATCTTGAGCTGGTTTCACACTCACGTTTGTTCCTCATCGTTACTGTAGGAAACAAGCTCGAATCTGGTACCGCAAACTGCTGGTTGGGCAACTAAGCAGAGAAACGGTGAGAAAAAGCATAAATGAAAAGAAAATCGATATTGGCTTCGGGACAGCAGAGTACTACAGAATCGGTGGAGGAGTAACTGCGAGGAAGCTGTACCTTCATCTTCACCTTGGCACAAACAGCCAGGCTGTCTCTGCAGCCCTTGTGGACGGAAGCATTGCAGTCTGGAAAGAAAAGAAGGAGTGAATACTGTTAGCCTGATGGTGGTGGTGGTGGGGCATGTGAGGGTGTGCGGAAAAGTGGGGGCTAGAAAATCTGACTGGTTTTTCATAGCCGGCCAGGAAACTCCACCAGCCTGCTAATGAAAGCCAGACTGGAGCAAAGCATGTGATGCAATCGAGGGGTAATGCTGCTCGTGGACGATGGGGGGAAAAAAAACAGATATGACACACACGCACGTCACCACCGAATTGCATGGGAAAATTTAAATCATGTAAACATTCTCGAATCACCATTTAAGAACAAAGTCATGGTTTTAGATTGCTGACATTTGACCTCTTCTACAGGCTGATCTGTCCACTAAACTCAAATTCTCAGTTTTTCCTAATATTCGCTCTTTATTTTTAATGCTCACATCAAGGAGGGAAAAAAATGGTGGCTGATCAGGATTTAATCATACGGGCATATTTCCAGGAGACAGAAGTCCACTCAACACACATGTGAAACCCACAAACGCACTATCAGACCTAGTCACCCAAGCTAGAATGCATACAGTGCAACATTTCCGTTCCTGGGATTACTTCAACAGCCGCTTTTAGTCTGGGTGAGAAAATAGCGCTGCACGAGTCAGAAAGGCAGCAACACTGTCAGGGCTGGGAGCTATCGCCTGAAAATGTCTCACTGTAAAAATATTAGCAAGTAGAAGATTGCATGATTATCAAAGCACCTTGATTTCCTGCAGTGATATATTTTTTTTACATGCCTCTGGATTTTATTAGGTTTTTTTACTGCTTTTTGGTGACGTCCAAATAAGACCAGCTAATCTGAGACAAAGGATCACTGTATTCCTCTGCTGAATGGACACTAGCCAGAGTACAAACCTCCCTCACACTGTCTGTGGCTCTAACAATCTGAACCAGACTGACTGAATACAACAGGGGCTGTTTTTGCCAGTCTGAAGCATCTGAGGCAGATTGTGGCCAAGAGGTCTGCTGTGATCCATCGCAGAGCTTGTTTCTCCTTTTTAGGCTTTTTCTGGGCTTGCGCCAAAGACTTGTGCAATAAACTAGAACCTCTTTAGGGCTGCCTCTGCCGCTCCAGTAAAAAACAATGCAAAAAAACAGAGTTCTGTTGTCTGTAATCAAAGTCTGACTGGGTTGCATTAGAAGTAGCTCTTTGGGGAGTTTCGCTGCAGCTGCACAACTAACTGCTAATATAAATTTCAGTTGGTGTTTCATGTTTTCTTGCACTGTCCTTTATAATCAAATAAAGGAATTCTAATTGACTTTTTCTTTAAATTAAATCTTTTCATTTAGTGCCTAAATGTAAACACAGAGCCTTTACAGTAAACTGACTTGACCTACTGTAGGGTCTGACTCCTCTGCTACTCATGCAGTTCCTGTTCATGAGCTACGATTTAGAGATATTACCTAAATGCATCACATGCAGGAAATCAGTTGTTGTGAAAGTTAACAGATATAAACATAGCTTTACTGCTCTGAAAACAATGACTGAACACGCGTCTGTGTCACTGCTAAAGGTGTCGTTTAACTGACATAGAAACACTGTTTTCTTGCTATACAAATGTGTGTCATGTCCCATCACACATAAGGCAGGCTGTAGTCCACCAAGGATATCCTCCATACATTTATGTTTGTTTTAAAAATTTCAACCAGGGTCCTGCTTTAGAACTACCTGCAAAAGGTGCCAAATAACCTCTTAACCATTTGCTCACTGTCAACTTCAGTCATGCCGGTCACCCATGATTGCTATAAAAACACTAAACTACTGTAAACCAGATAATTAAATTGAGCTTGCATTGCATTAACTTAGCAGTGATACGGGTGTTTACCTTTTTTATTACCAAATTGCTTGAATTAATGTAACTTATAGCTGAAATATATCAGTAGAATTCAGCTGAGGGGGAACAACGCTGGTAACACAAAACAACTTTTAGCCAAGCAGCAACCCCAGATGCTGCCGCTAAACGAGAATCACTCCACACAGACTCTCATTTTAAAATGCCCAACTTCAGCTACAAAGTGAACACCTCATTTTATTTTTCAAATTAACAAATTTAAATTGGCAAGTTGGTATATTAAGTTGGTTTAATTGACAGGTGCGCTGACATGTACAGCTTTGGCTGGCAGCTGTCTGCTAGGCCAGTTCTTAACAAAATTATCTGACAAATAACACGGCCTGCTTTGTGGTACAGCCGTCAAAGAAGTCTGTGCTACATTTTTGGCAGGAGAAATTCTACACTGTATAATTCTGCTCCTCAGCACCAACTTAGCAGCCATTTGTGCCTGTTTGTTTGGGAATGCAGCTTGCTAACCGAGATAGCTAGCGTTAGCTGACAACTTGACTCTTTTAATCCTAATATGGTCACCTCAGGCTTTTTAAAACAAGTGTGTACCAACAATGAAGCCTCAAAATGCATAATCCAGAGACTACTGGGTAATTTCATAGACGTGTGGTCCATCATTTACATACAGTCTGTGCTTTTAGCCAAACTATGAGAACTGCTAATCAAAACAACTTTAGACTCAGCACCACTCTTACTTAGGTTCTCAGTAACACACATAACAAGTGTGAAGTGGATCGGATGAATGGTTGTTGAGAGACAAAGACGAGAAGAAACATAAACTAACATATTCAAACATGCATATTCCTGGATTTATTGGTGAAATCTTTTCATTTCCTCTCCTTATGTTCAGCATCGTCTTTCAGAAACGACTCGCAGCTTAGTGTGCTTTCAGATAAGAAATTAAAATCTTCTAATAAAATAATTAAAGGTTATTAGGATTTAATATAATTTAAAGCTACAGCAACTCTGCAGAAAACCAACAAGACAAAAAGAAAAAAAAAACAAAGTTACTTACATGTGCAATGGAACGCATCCTTGCCATTAAAACCTTTATTGCACTGGGAGCACTGGGTGGCGTGGTTTGAGCTGACTGGTGTAAAAACATGACCGTTCACAATCTTCTTGTCCTTCTCCTTGCCCTCCTTGTCCTTCTCCCGTTTGTCTCGCTCCTTTTCCTGCACAAATGGAAATTAATTAGTTAAGAAGACAACCCAACCTTGAACTTCGCTAATTGCTTCAACTTTGCCATCCAATTAGAAGTTTCGAAGTGAAGCGTGGTGACGTGTAGCATCCACTAACATACCAGACACTGACACTGGGCCAGTCGCTTCTGTTAAATTCCAATCTGAACCCTGCAGAGCAACATTATTACTCGGATGTAGGACGCAGCGGGAGGGTTTGCATATTAAGTGATGCATTATTTATCCTGACAACAAATTGTCTCATTAAGGAACTCTTTAAAATAAATTTCAGACACTTTGAATCATTTTTTCTGAGGTGAGACAGAAGACTAAGAGGTGGAGATCTTCAATGACCATTTATCCCAAAAGGGCAGCATATTTTCATATTACGTATTCGTTTGGTTTCTCAAGACACTCGAATGCTACTATTCAAAATCTCTTATGAAGAATGAGGCATTTCTGCAGGATGCATGACTGGTGACGGAGACGCACTGTCTGGGAATCACTTCTATGACCTTTCCATAACAGGGTGGGCTTTCTGCTGCCTCTGCATTAATGGATGAGATCGTCCTCAGCAGCTGGTCATCTCTGAACACTGAGCTGAATCACAATCCCATAAAGTGATGCAGAGAAGAACAGAGCTCTCATTCTCTTGGATTTACATCACAGAGCCTCCACCCAAACCCAGAGGAAATGGGAAAATGCAGTTTTCCAGCTCATTTTAATGACCAGCCTTGGGCCTCTTGGTTTGAAGGGACCACAAAGCTCTGACATACTAGAGCTCATTTGGTTCAGCCATTTCAAGATACCAAAAGCCTGACTGGCCCACGCTATGTTTCAGAGCCAGTACAACACACAGCTTTCATTCTCACTTCCTGCAACAACTGTCTAACCAGCACTAAACCACAATAAACGGCCCGAAAAAGTGTTCTTCATGGCAGCAAGAATGCTTGTTTGATATCACGCCTATTGATGCCCGGCAAAAAAAAAAAAAAAAAAACAAGAAAACGCCAGCAGTTCAACGCATTTGAAAAAGATGATTCTCTGTACTCTTTGTTTTGGCTGCAAGCATACACAACAGGATAAGTAATCACTAGTGACATCTAAACCAGAGATTTAAACAAAAAGACATTCCAGTAAAACACACTGTTAACGGGCAATGACTTCACTGGAAAAAGACATCAGCCCAGAGGAAAACACCAGCCCCTTTTAACATGATATTGTGACAGTCTCTTTCACTACAATTCAACTGGGAAACCAGAGCACTGTGTTAGCCTACCTCCAGCCAACCTTTCCATCTCAGTGAGAAGCCACGGCTCCCTGGGAAACTCCTGTATAACATCCCTGGTTGTGGCTCAGTGGCTCAAGCTACTACCAGCAAGTCTCCATTAGGAAGGCTGTGAATGAGGAAGTCACTGGCTCGCTGCGGGAGGTGCTATTTCTGCAATGACCCTTCCTTCAGTCTGACAGAGACATGGTGACAAAACTGCACAAACTAGATCCCCTTCCAGAACAGTCAGACTTTCAATGTTTAACCTAAAGAGGAAGACACAAATTATCCTCCTTAAAACTGGTTCTGGTTTATTAATGACAGGAAGAAATGAGATTACCAATTCTTCAACACATTTGACAGTTACAGATGCAATCTCAATGCTCCAAGGAGAGCCAATAGACACCAGGCAAACCCATTTTGAACATCAAAGCTTTAACGGTGGCCAATAACTCTGACAGAGAGCAATGAGCTGCAGGCGGAGGGAAGCCTTTTCAGAATCCTGTTGCTTTAAAAGCAAAGTGACGGCTGAGGTTAGAGGGGAGATTATTAAACCACCAACTCTATCTTCCTGTTTTACTTCCTGTTCACCCTTCAGTGTCTCTTTGCAAGGGCTGCATATTTACAGGAAGCAAACAGACATTTCACTTCCCAATCAGAAATAAAAACTCTGTGCTAAATTCAGGGCATTTCAGACCCTTTAATCACCACATGGTACAAATTTAAATGCACGCTTTGTGATCAAAGCAGCTATGACTGGCAGCAGAAACATGGATATCTATCATTACAGCCCGTTTTTCTTTTCTAATACTTTCAGGTAGCATCTAACACCAATTTTGATCATGAAGTAAACTACATATTACCTTGAATAGCTATTAAAGGTAATATGTTAATTTGTGGTTTTAGTGAAAACAGAATTTGCCTTTTGTACTTCCTGGTGCTGTGTGAGTGTCCTTTGGTTCAATATACTGTCACAACAATCACACACAGTTTATAGCTGTGTAAGGTCTACCACACAGCCCACAACTGGATATATTGGATATAAAAATGCTGTATAATTACATTACTGCTTATAATCTGTGAATTAAATGAAAGACTATTTAATACCTTCCAAGGCCTCTTTTTTGGGGAGAAGATTGAATGCAATTATTTTTACTTTTAAGCACCCACAGCTACCCCGTTGAGTTTTAAAGTCTTGATACAGACAACTGTATTCCTAAATCATATTAATGGCTACTGCAATACAGTAAATGCCACTTCTGCAATTTAAAGTGAGCAGTGCTGAGCATTGTGATTTTTAAATGCAGTACTGTACAATAATTTCCATGTCATAATAGTGCTGAAGCCATTGTTTCACTAAAGTAACTTATTCTGATCGATATTTCAACAAACTAACAGCATATTATTGTCACCCTGTGACAGGAATGGAGACACTGCAGGTAGATCCCCTAACGGAGTACGAAGGGCAGGAGAAAGAAAGTCTGCTTTGACCACATCTTACATAGAGGCTTATCTCTCTGAGAAGACATTGCTGTGAGGCGCTTGGGAAATTTGAGAGTGGGAAGTTGCATCTAACAATGACTTGGGCAAAGGCAGGACATATAAGGAGCTTTTGAACCAGAGGGGCCTATTCATAGTTCTTAGAACTTTTTAAAGGAAGTCTTTTGTGTGGCGTTGCATGAGGGACCATCAAAGTTCTCAGAAGCTCATTTGTCTGTCATTTTTTACCTCCTACTTTACGGTTGATCCTCCAGCAGAAGGGGAAGCTCTAACTGACATAAGTGTGTGGTCTGAATGCAAGCATGCATTGCAACATGATGAACGTCTTATTTGTAAAAAGAACACGTAAACTTAACATAGAAATTACAGAAAAACCATCAGTTAGCTCTTAAACATAAAACACAAACAGTTGAGCTGGCAGGGAAGACCAGGCGTTATTAAGCCTGTGTGCTACAGAGGAAATAAAAACTCCTGTCACCTCCTTAAAGGAAAACAAAAGTACTTCCTCTCAACTAACTTTTTCGCATAGAGTGAAGCCAGCGTAGGGAGAAAATAATGACGCTAGAATAGAAACTAAATGACACATTCATCAAAGTGAAGCTTAATTGGTTTGGTTTACTGCATGTTATCCTTGGAAAGAGCCATGCATTTGTTTGTAGAGTAGATGGAAAGGATTTGTTAAGCCTAGTTTATGGTCATCTCATTGGTTGTTTTGCATGCCAACTGCAAAGCTGCAAAAGTACAATCGCGATTTGAACGATAGGTATTCAAGAGAGTAGTAAGGACCCGAGATTCAGGAGCACTGTTATAAGCGTAGAAGCAAAGAAATTGGAGGTTTTTCCCACAGTTTTCTCTGGAGAGTGTCATCTTTTCAAACTCCTGCAGCATCTCCAATTGTATCGGAGAATCTCTGAGCTCCTGTACTGATGTTTATTTGAAATGGTGGTAAAGACCGACATGATCTTACATTCATGCCTTCGACCTGCCTGCACCCGGTTCCCAAAACAAGGGGTGCACATCAATCTGAAACACCAAAGCATGACTCAGTTCTGATGCAAACATTGGCTTACGCTGCCACACGTAAACAGACTTTAATAAGGATTCTGGATCCTATTATCAGCCACAGTAGGAGCTCTGCCTGAGGTTAGTCTGTGATACACCTGACATAAAAAGACAATTAGCCACTCGTAATGTTATGTTATTTTAACTTAAATCAGAATGCAAGGCATCTGCCATCAGGAAACTCAAACGCACAGTATGCTCCAACTTATTCTTGTGGTTGTAGTTTAGTTGTTGCTATGCTAATCGCCGCCTGCTTAATACACCACGCACCTATTGGGAGTTGTAGTGAAAACAAAGAAAAGAAAAAGAGGACAAACATATGTAGTTCTTGAGGTGCCACACCTATAACTGTTCAGCCCAGAACTGCCTATAACAGCCCTGCTGTGAGACTGAAGCTAGTCAGGGACCAACAGAACAAGAAGCTTAAGATTCATATATGTGTGAATACTTGAAAACTGTGGTTGGGCATTAACTGCTCACTGCTCAAAGGGGATACACTTGTAAGAAAACACTGAAGGTGGTTGCCTACTGAATGAACTGTAAGAAGCAGACTACAGTGAAGTGTAGTCAAAAGAAGAAAAACTCCATGTTCCCTCACCCTGGTCTTTTTGTACATCTTGTTCTTGAGGTAGCTGAAGGTCCGGCTAACTTTTGTCACACTCTTTCCCTCTGTGTCACTCCGCAGAGGCCCAGGCTCCTCCTCTGATATACTGGAACACACAAACAGGTTTAATTTCATCTCCAGCAGCTGCATTCACACAGCATACCTGTTCACACATTGTGAAATGGTTCTTTGAAGCACCATAAAGGTCTTATGGAATCATTTGACCACTACTCCACACTGCTCTTTATAGGACTATAAAAGGTCCTCCAAGCAATGAAAGCCTGAAGAACAATTTTCTGGTAAAATGTAAGCGCAGGATTAGACTGACCTGTATGCTAGTGACCCAGAGGTGCTGGAAAACCTCATACCTGGAAAAAAAAAGGAGAGGAAGTGAGTGGCAGGATAGTAAAAACAAAAAAATATATGTCTTTAGGGGCTGACCGCACTTTTTTCCTGATTATAATTGAGAGTAAGCTACAGATTTGGCTCCCTAAAGGTAAATATGCAACACTTTAGGTACCCTTGTACAGCTGTGTGACAACTGACAACCCACTGACATGAATAAAGGAGGCCAACAGCTATGTTGAGGACTTCCTTTTCTACCATCTCCTTTAAAGGTGACCTATTATGATTTTTTCCCCCCATTATGGTCAACTAAAGCACAAAGCTGAAACTATAAACACAACAACCCCACACAACTGCAAGGGGCAGCCAATCAGCAGAAAGTGTAAAAGCTATTTTTTGCCATCCCCAACTTCAGAGGCCAATTTCAAGTAATAATTAATAAAAATGATTGAAGTATAATTTTAGTAAAATAAAAGCACAATCATAAATGTATTTATTATTTTTCCCTGGTTGGCCAGTCCTCACCTGCTGTAGCTCTGTGCTCTAGAGGAAGTGAGCTAAACTGCTCTGTTTTGAGACGGGGGGGATAAACGAGGGGCTGTAATACAGTCAAAGACTAAAATTATAGAGTTTTAAATTATTGAAGGCTGGACAATGGATGATGACTCGGGCAAAATTTCATATTTTTTGGTTTGCTCATCCTATTAGAACAAAGCTATGCTGGGTGTAGCTCCTCCCAGACTCTATTGTTGAAAATCTGGATTTTCTGGCTGCAGTAACAGCCAGAACATGTGTGTTTTTCAATTAATCTCTGTGCCAAACGTTAAGCACAGAGTTAAACATAAGGCATGCATCTTTTCTAGGCAACGAGCTGCTTCTCTCTAAACAATCATTTCTACCAATATCCAGACGCACACGGAAATATGCAAAGCGCTGCTCGCATGCGCTGCAGAAGAAAGTCAAACCCAAAACAGGATAATGAGGACAAAATCTTGGCCTGCCTGTGTTCCCAGCAATGGAGACAAGGAGACAGAGAACAGTGCTAATGGAAATATTGCACAGATAAGAAAAAGGAAGGAATGCCTCGGTGTCTTTGACTAAAGGTGACAGGCTCGTATTTATCTGCAGAGAAGAAAGGGCTTCCTCAGTTCACCTGCGGTGTTTATGATTATTTTCCTCTTTCTCTGGTAATTGTGTTTCAGTTTTTTCAAAAAGACTGAAGTAAAGCTAGTTTATGTAAAGGTCATCCGATTCTTGTGCTGCGTAGGAAACACGAGAAGCCAAGGTCTTATTTATTGCTGTCAACGTGGATTATAATTTAAACACAATGCTGCCTAGGCGAAAGGTGATTTTCTACACTAGCAATCTGGCTACAAGCGTTGTCTAATTGCATTCTCACACTGCAAGTAGATTAATATCAGCAGCAATTAGAAGCTTCTTCATGACAAGATTGTTGCGGCTGAATGTTTGGACTTTATCTTTGATGAAGTTTAAAGAATAAAAATTTTAATTTTCCTTCAGACAACTTTGCTTCTTCTGTTTGACTCAGTCTAGGAAGCATTTCACGCACACACTTCATGTTGAGTCACAAGTAAACACTTCAGTGTGGGTATCAGGCTAGCTGCTAGCTGATCTGGGTGCATCGCTGTCATCTTTGCAGCTCAGATCCAGGTTGCTAACCGGAGCAGCTACTGTTCTCCTTCTGACATCACAGCTATTTTCTACTGCAGCTAAGTTTACATGTCAGTACTTACTGAAGTCATCCTCATCATCACTAGATGAGGAGTCCCCATAAATGAACTGAGACTTAGATTTGGTGAGGATGGGGGAAAGGTTGAAAGAGAAGGAAATTCGCCTCTTACGTCTCAGGCGTCCCACCGCTGGGGAGCAGGAAGGAAAGAACCACAACAGGCACTGATCACTTATTGAAATATATAATAACCTAATAATAGTGAGGATGGGGGCAGGAAGTGGAGATGTACGGGAAACGTGTAATAAGAGCGATTCAGTTTAAATATCTGCATGTTAAACTACCACTTTCTCTCTTTATCTAGCTTTTTGACCTTTTTTTCTATTCTCTTTGCGATGGGGCTTACAGTGAAAAACATAATGAACTCTAAATTTCCAATTACAAGCTGAAATGATTGCGTCCCTCTGCTGAGTCTGGTGATGTTAAAATGAGGAAATGAAGAATGAGGACTTTGCATTGTACTTAAATTTAGTAAGTTAAAGCCTAAAGAGGATAACAAAGAAAACCAAAGGATAAAAAGGTGAAGAAAAGGGCTCAATGTTACAAGAAGGGACTTGATAGCTGCCTCATAACGTGTCACTCACCATCGATGTCTCTCTGGCTGATGGCCAGCATAGATACAGACTTAGTGAGGGGCAGACTCATGGGAGGACAGCTGTTTCGCAGGGGCCGATATCGTCTGGATTTCTGCAGCAAGAGACAGGAGACTGAATGAAACCAAGTGCATGAAAATGTTAAAAAAAATGGAGTGAGCCAGGCAGCGATAATGTGGAACAAAGCATTGCCAGCCAGTCAACTGGAAACAGGAACATGAACTAAAAGAGGAAACTCGGCATTTTGAATCGGGACATTATGTTTACAATTTGTTTTAAATTCAATGGGAGAAGTATAAATCTGCCCGAAGAAAGTCATGTTTATTAATTCTCACTAATCCCCAAACTGACAAGGCTCAGATTTCCCTTGACTGTTTATAAGCCTTGTTTATGTGCAAGCTTTACAACGACTCTTTTCTCTCGTGAATTAGGCTGTGTGGGTTTTTCAGGATCTCTTGGTGGCCGACTGTGCGACAGTGTAAAGAAGTGGCATCTCATCAACAAACTTCATGTGTGAGTGTGTTTATTAGCTCACCGGGTCATGCACTCTGCTATACTCCCCCCGGTCCTCCTGTTCCTCTGTCAGAGAAACCAAAGAGCCTCTGTCATCGCTGTCTTGCCGGGGAATCCTTATAGGTTCTAGGATACGGGGCCCCTGGCTGGTGGGGCCCCTGAGCTCTTCAGGGCCTCCACTGAGCCCCTCCAAGCTGTAACTGTGTACAAACAGAAAGCAGAGATGACCTCAATAAAAGAACACACACTGTATTGAACACAATCACATCAATCACAGCTTTCTGAATGTACACAACTGTCACTGCAGCAAACACAAACACACAAAGATGTACATGTTGACACACACACACACACACACACACACACACACACACACACACACACACACACACACACACACACACACACACACACACACACACACACACACACACACACACACACACACACACACACCTGGTCCTACACTGTGTTTAGCCAGCTGAGTTATCACTAGCCTCTGGAGCAGATTTACAGCTGAAGCAGCTGCAAATGACTCCCAACATCAGCATCAGCATGGAGAGCTCTGCAGCTGTGATTTACAAACCCAATTACATCGAGCTATGACTGGAAATAAGAGGCCTTGAAAAATCCAATCCAATGATCATGGAGAGGAAAACTACTGCTACATTTCAGGATGAGCTATGCCACGAGGCTGCAGCTCTATTCGCTTCAGGACAGACTCTATGATAGTTAAAGCTCCAGCAGTAAATCTCTCATCTCCGGCCCATGGGTTTGTATGCTACTCCATTATCCAGCAAATCATCAGTCCAACTCATCCAAGCTTCACTAACTAAAACCAGAGTAAAAGAATCATGATTTGGTGATTATAAGTGTCCAGAGTGGAGCAGCACTCACCTATCCTCAGGGCTGTGAATGTAGATGGCTATATCTGTCATACTAAGGCCTCCTTGGTGGCAGTATTATTACATACTATTCTACAGAGCCACAGGGCCCTCCATGCTCAAACACTAGCAGCTATTTCAGCTCCCTCTCTCTCCTTGGTGTAGAAGGTTGCTGACTGAAAGGGTTGGGCATTCATATACACACGAAAACACCCACAACAACGGCTAATGCAAATCAAGCAGCATGTAAATATGCCATGTTCAAATAAGGACATGTGCCCTCGGCAAATAAGAAAACATCACAAACACAGTAATGCAGTAAACCTGAGGAAACAACTTCCACACTGTAGCCAATGGGGAGGGGGCGGGGGCACATGCTCATACTAAGAGAAAGTGAGGTGGAAGAGGTTAGGAGAGTGATGGGAAGATTGATAAGAGAGTATGGCAGAGTAGCAGTGAAGCACACAGATGAGGACATGAGGATAGAGTTGCAGGCGTATCTGAGAACACTGGCGTTATTCTGAAATAACTGGGCAGAGTGGATGTACTTTACATTGTGAAGCATAAACATTGCAAATGGGTTAAAGCTGATTTCCTGCTGCAGCGTTGTTGTAATATCAGTAGCGGACAGGAAATCAACTTGAACCCAGGGTGTTTCCCAGAAATGAAAAACTGGCAGAATAGCCAAGGCACCATTAACACAGCTGGAGCCGCTGCTAGGGTGGCCGCTGGCTTCTTGAACGTGACAGATGTGACCAGATGGTTACAGCAGTGGACTGTGACAATAACAGACTTGTCTTCATTACAACTTGACAGAGATGGAGGAGGGGTGATATTATTGGCCATTATTAGCTAGTAAGCATTGATATATCTGTATTAAAATACATGTCAGCCAGCAAGTGATGAGAATCTGGAGGTCAGAAATACTACAGTCTGTGGACCAAGGAGTCATTAATATATATTGAAGTCAGAAATATAAGTAATGTTTAACCCTGATGTCTGCCCATGATTGTGATTCTGTGATTATGCATCTAATTAAAACTAGCACAAGTGTGGAAGACACTAGTGCTAGCGGTGGGTATAGATATTGGTTTTTGTTTATGTTAAATATATTGTATTAACTTCATTTCATGTTTTATTTTCTGTATTTATTTTTCTGTTTTTTTCTCTTGTTCAAAAACTAACTTGTGGAGCACTTTGGTCAAACTCAGTCAAACTAGCCCAACAAAGAGTCCAGTCCACTGGATAGCCGTGAATACTTCAGAGATGAAGGGCTTAATATTTGTACTTTTCAGTGTAAGAATGAATCACCTAATGAGAGTGAATCATTGTCAGTCTTAAAGCCTTGTTACTCATAAATACAGCGAAGCGGTGGTTTGCCTAAGGAGCTGTCCAGATGTGTTTGTTTTTAATGAGAGCAGACAAATTGCACCTTCTTTTTGAACAGGACACTTTCATCTTGGTAAATAGTTGTTAACATTTTCAGAATATGTTTGTACCTCTTTATATTAAAAGAAAGAGGAAAACGTTTATATTTTTCCATAGGTTAATATGAAATGGCCTTTACCGGTCCCTGCCGTTTGAGATCAAATTGGTCTGTATGGACTAAAATGAGTTTGACAACGCTAATCTACACCATGAACCTGTCTTTTATCACCAAGAAGCTCTCTACACCATTCCTGAACAAACTTATTTTCAGTTAGATATTTTTTTTTAGTAAGTTTTTATTAAAAATGTTACATTTTAGTTTGAGTCTTACTTTAACTCATTTTGATGACCTTATTAAAAGGATAATAATCAGGAGAAAGAGTTGACATGTTTACACCAGTTATTAAAATATAAATACCTAATTCTAATTAGCCTTTAGTCATTAGTGCAAAATATCGCTTCATATATATATTACTATTTACAGCCTAGTTTTATTTTAATTTTATTTAACTGAAGAAGTTTTTCCACTCCTAGCTTAGTTTTCAGTTTAATTAACTACAATAACCACGACACACTTCAGATGTGTCTTACTAAAGAAGCCTTTTACCGTTTTCAGACACTGTTGTCAAACATTTTCATATCCAACAGACTTTCTGAGTAGGAGTGTAAGCATTCGGCTCACCCAGCAGAGCTGAAATAGATCTATTCTGCATATAATCAAGATCAAGTGAAAGATGCTGACTCTTTTTTTTCCACTGCTTCCTCCCTCCTCCTTCTGGGTCAAAGAGCAACATTTCATACAGTCAACGAAGCTATTTTGCAGTGAGAACAACTTCCATTCTGTTTTTACTGCTGCAGCCCACTGTCTTCTGTCTTCTGATGTTTTAGAGTTTTGAATAATTCTCTACAGGAAGTTATTAAACCCACAAAATAAATAAATAAAAAACAATCGTCTGTTCTAAAACTCTAGCCAATGCAGTTCAGCCTCCAGAAAGAGAGGAACTAAACTCCTCTCTTTCTGTGTGGCTGCTTGTTATTACCAATGCAATACAAAACAGCGGTGCCACCACCACCCATTTGCCACAGTATTTCATACAAACTCCAACAGGGGTGAAAAGAGAGCAGCATTTTTCAGAGCAGTTGCCTGCAGGGACGGAGAGAATGCAACAGCAGTTCAGCAAGCATACATTAAAAGCCGGGAGGTCCACAAAGGGCACAACTGCATAAATTTGCCATAGCATGCCACTAAAAAGCAGGGCAAGCTTAGCAAAACATGAACTGATGAATGTGATGTATTAATACCTTCTCCTGTGAAAGGCCGGCTTCCTCTCACCAGAGCTACGAGTGGAACTGGAGGTGATGGAGACGGAGACAGAGACAGAGTGGTGGATGAAGGTGGAAATGAAGTGGGATTTGAACGGAAGCCATGACAGCAAGAAAATAATTAATCAACGAACTGTTCTTATTGCCGATGGGACCATTGGATTTTTATGGCTACTACTGTATAGGTAATGATCTAAGAGAAGACAAGAGTGATCAGACTGCTGTACTCAGAGCAAATGATGAAAGATGATAAGCATGAAATAATTGTGGTGATATCTTTGCTCATAGTTTCAAAATGATGTTTATCCTTTTTACTATTCCCACCTCACAGTGAGATTGCTGGTACAAACTAAAGTCATGTGAAAAAGAACGTTTCCACAGGCAAAAGCTTGCATCTCATCATTCAGCAGCTTGTAGAAGCACCTTTAGCAGCTCTAAGTTGAAGTAATCATTTTATGTATGAGTCATCACACATCAGTCTCTCACATTTTTTAGTGGAGGAAGTCTGGCCAACTTTTCTCTATAACATTGTTTCAGTTCATTGAGGTTTGTGGACATTGGCACCTTCATTTGCAATCACTAAAGAAAAAAAAAGTAAAAACAGGAAAGCACTGAATCATCAGCCCTGCACCACAGTGATTGACAGCAGGTATGAGGTGTTTGTGCTGATATGCTGCGTTTGGCTTTCCCCAAATATAGAGCTGTGAATTATTATCAAACATTTCCACTTTGACCTCATCTGTCTAAAGGACAATGTTTCAGACGTCTTGTGGTTTATTCAGATGCAATTTTACAAAGCCAAGTTGTGCTTCATATTCTTTTTAAGCTTTGTCCTGGCAAAGAAGTCTTTTTTTGTCTGTACTTCCATGAAATTTAACATTTAAAAGGCCAACTTAGGCCTGCAGAGTCTGATGTCATTCTTCTGTTTGTGGCATTGCAGGGTCTGACTTTGGTGTGAATTTACTGGAAGGTCGGAAGATTCTTAAAACTTGAGCTTTTATAGAGGTTTTCACACTTGCTGATGACTAGTGAAGCCAGTGTATTGGAATATCAGCACATACCTGCTACATTCCCTCTTAATTTGTATGAAAGCAATAAAGGTGTACTTTATTTTTCACGTGACTGCACAGAAAATGTTCTTTTTCGTGGAACTGTACATCTTCTAATCAACTGATAATAACACAGCATGAATTGAAACACTCAATAGACAGAAATGTGTCAAACAAAATGTTTGGGATTCAAAGTTAGAGTTCCAGTTGAGTATTGTGAGCAGAAACCCTATTTGTATCATAATCACATGAAGGACAGAGTCTCTGCTGGTCAGTGGATAACCTCTGAAGTCAACTTTAAAGGATGTTACTGGATTCCGACAAGAATTATCCTTGTGCATTCATCCCCTGTGATACCATTTAGCAAGATAACCTATCCTCTAATTAGTGAACTTTAGAGTTGCTGGTACCGGAGGAGTTAAGAGTAGTGTGGGCGCACTGGTACCCTATTACCAGGCTTTATTTCCAGTCTGTGCTAAACTATGATAACAGCCTCCCGGTTTTTAATGGTAACACTATTTTGAAGGCCACTTCACATTTCAAAGAGTTTTCTGCAGTCGGTTACTTGTCCACCTCAGAAATTAGACAGATTTTCATTCTTTCAAATCTACCAGAAGAAGGACTCTGTATCATCGGCAGAGACTCTGAGGAATGCGTCTGTGGTGCCCCATGTTTTTGTTTGTTTGCTTCACACTTTAAGTCAATTTTTTCAGGCACACTTTGTGGTGCACGATGTCTCCACAGACAGCTGTTTAAACCAAACAAATTTACTGAACTTGACGAACATAACGCACCATAATACCACACTGTATCTAAAAGTATCGATGATTCCTTCCTGCTGCGACCACATGAAAGCTGCCTTTATCCAGTAAACTTCTGTTTAGACCAGCTGCTCCTTTCAGCTCCTCTGTGCTGACAGACATCTGTTTGGCATCTCTGTCTGAGGAAGGAGTTTGTGTGGACTGAACAGATCAAATGCTTCAGTAGGGCTTATGCAACACTCATGTCACTTTTATTGTGGATTCCTAATAATCTTTGGCAACCAAATAAGCATAATTACCAAATGCTAGACTGTTACTTTAAAATGTCACCAAACACTATACGAGACATTCTGAAATCTTGTTTTTCTCATAATTTAAAATCTCATTACATTTATTTTGTCTTTTTTTAAAAAGATGTGTCCTAGACCCCACTCACACACACAGGCAAACCCCCTGGTAACCTTTGTTTATAGGGGAAAAATGTGTATTCCCTGACAGGCTGGCGAGTGTTTGCTGGAGCGGTTACTGTTGCAAGTTGCAACGACGTATATAGTGCTGCACTAAAGAAAAACCTCCTTGCAATTGTTTTGTTTGCTAGCAGATTGCCACGGTTTCCTGTAGTTTGCATAGAAGAATCAATTTGCACCTTGTGAAATGGTAAGCCACGACTTTTACTTTCAAGGCAAACATTCTCCATTTTGGGTTTGTGTTTGTCATGGGGTGGAAATGGACAAGTTAACTAGATTTTTATCTCGCATGCGTTGCTGTGTTTTATTATTGTTGATATTTTAATATTGTATAGTGTTTTATTCTTGTTTTATTGCATGCTTTTATTTTATTTATTGTTGAATTGTCCTGGAGAGACTATACCCCTCCCTGATTACAAACTTGGCAGACCTGGGAGGTCACAGAGGCCCAATGAGAGGGCCTAGCCGGTCAGGAGAAGCATGGCAGCAGAGATGGCGGAGTAGATGCTGGCAGGAGGCGGCCGCCGCCGCAAGCAGAGGGCAGGTGCGGGTTGGTGTGCAGTACGTGGCGAGGACATACGACGGCCAGTGCGTAGAGAAGCAGGGAGAGCTGTGCTGCTGCTGGAATAGCTTGAGGCCAGAGGACGCTGTGGTGGGGGATTAGTTGGGAGTGGGACAGCGCCCTACCTCCGACGGTGAGACCATAGTGCTGGCGTGCCACAGAAAAGCAGCGGGCAGAGTTAGGAGCTCTGCCCATCCGGGCACTCCGGATAAGAGAGACTGACAGGACGGCCGGGGACGCCGCTGGGTTTTCCTTGCCCGCTCCGATTTTGCTGGATTTTAACGCCGTGGCTGACTCCACTGGACTTTTAGTGTGTTTATGTTTTATTTTGATTTTTACTGTGTGTTCTCCCTGGCCAGGGTTGTTTTAATTGCTTTTAAATTTTTAACTGTTTTTGTATAATAACTTATATTTTAGTGATACAGTTTTTATATTGTTCTATTCCCGTGGCTGCTCCACTGCTCCGTCCGTTTTTTGGAGGGTTTCCCTCCTTTAATAACACCTGTTAATCCACTATTACATGTTGACTAGAGGAGGTCACAGTACCCTCTTTATGATTTTACTTAGCGAGTCAGTAGGCTTCTATGTGACTGGTCCTTATTTAGGTTGATCTATAATGATATGATATGATATGATATGAGTTACTTGGCAAAGCTGGAGAAATGAGCCTAGCTTTTGACTTTATTATGATCAGGAAATCTGGGTAGCAAAACAAGACAGCATATTAACCATGCATGCTTTCTTCATGGCCATCCGGTATAGGCCAGACTTCCAAACACTGTCCTCCAGTGTTTGGAAGCTAGAGCCTATCACAATGTGTGACATGTCTCAGTTTGTGGGATAGAAATGCTCTAAAGTTCCACTTAAAGCGGGAAAACTGTCACCAATACATTGCAGAGTTGTATCACAGTTGAGCAGATGGTGATGCAGGCAATAGGCATTTTTACATTAAGTTGCTGCCTAACTTTTGAAATAAATAATTCTATCTAAAAAGTAAATAATGATATCAAAAGTTGCTGTAAAACAATGCCTGCATATATACATCTAAGCTCTGTGGCTCATGAGGCAGCACAGGTTACTTAATAACTGAAAGGCCGGTGGTTCAATCCCCAGCTACTCTAATCTGCATCTTGAAATATCCTTGGGCATAATGAACCGGAGTTGCCCCAGTGCATCCATCGGAGTGTGAGCATGTGCACACTTTCTTTTATACTCCCTGTGAATGAGTAATGGTCTCCAGTATCGTCAGGCTTTAACACACAGATGCACATATGAAATATACACTACTGTCAAAAGGAAAAACTTAATAAGACAAGGGATATTAAAAAGAATATTTAAACTTGCATGTAAATTCCTCTACAGACCATCGCTAAGAGCCAATCGTTTGAGCAGTGATGACAAAACAGCGTTAAGAGTCCCGTTCTAAACGTCACTGTTAGCCTTTCTATTGAACCGATGTTTGTGAAATAATCTTGTTGTCAACTCGTGACAACTGTACAGTGTGGCTCTGAATGTGAAAGCGTGAGAACATGTGTTCATGCTGAAGTGCGTATCTGTGCATTTGTTTATAAGCATCTGTGTGTACAATTTTGGAAGCTCCCTGCCAACGCAAGACAAATGGCAACACAGCTGCTCACAGCATGAAGAGGAAACACTCAACATGGCACAGAAGGACTGACATCAACAAGCTCTAATAATGCTGAAAGAGGCACACATCAAGTCTGCTGACATCTACTGACTAACACCAGATTAACACCAGCAGCCAGTATCTAGGACGGAGGAGACACATTTCTATTTCTACATCCACTTCATCAACAATGCAATTAGACATTATTCATCCTGAAGAACCCAGTATTCATCACTCTCACCTCCTCTGGTTCATCTCTCCGTCTCCTCCGTTGTTCTTTCCAGGACCCCAGCTGTGGCGGCGAAGAGGTGACAGGGAACGGTTGCTGTTACGAAAGAGACAGGAACGCCGCGGCACCTCAGTTACTCTATCTTTGGCCTCTTCTTCAGCCTCTCCTGCCCCTCCTCCTTCTCCACCTTCACTGTCCAGTCCTTCAGTGGTAGGTGCCACGGTCTGGATGCCCTCTTCTGGACTCCAGCTGCAGCCCAGGCCCTGGCTGCCCTCCGGGCTGGAGCTGGTCGGGCCGACGCTGGCGGTGTCGTCTGTGGAAGAGCAGGAGACCGAAACCTCGCTGGCACTGTCTCCTCCAGTCACAGGTTCATCATTCTGAAAGACATCCCAAAAAGAGAAAAGGTATAACTTTACACTACTTTAAAGCATTACTGTACCATCAAAAAGTTATGGTTTATCATGAGCCAGTATGCTAAATCAGCACTATATGAAGTCAATGCCACACTAATAAAATGTTGATTTATTATTTTAGGGAGCGCGGACACATGTAAATGCAACTGTTTCCACGTAAAGTATTAATTTCCAAGTTTAATCAAGTACCGGTAATGCGCTTGTGAACCGTGAACAGTAACTGAAAGTGTGAAGAGTCTGGCTCTGCTCTGAGAACCACAGGAAGTGGAGCGTGAGAACATGTGTGTGCTTACTAAGCTATTGTGAGGCAAGGTTGTGGATGACAACTTGAGGAATTAGTGATAATCAACGGCAAAAAAAATCCCACAAAAAAGCCTGCAGACGCTATGTCTCAACAGCTGCTCAGCTGATATCTATCCATTTATGGTCCCTAAGTGCATAAGGCTAAATCATTTATTGTAAGTGAACAAAGCTCTCCTGCCCTCTCACTGGCTGGTTCTATTTTTGTTTGGGTCACATGGTACACATTACACAGAGTGGATAGCACCACCTTACATTAACCCTGGCCTTGGTGACGGTGATGGTATCCTACAATCCTACAAGGGAACAATAGGACTATATGAAGGACCCAAAAGGTTAATTCTGTTCATCTGGAAGTAGCGTAGTGTTTTCTATATGGAGGACCACACAACCCCAATAACAGGAGACTATTTAAGATCCATAATGTGATTTTGCCATTTTATTACACCTGCATTTTAAGGGCAGAATGTAACAGAACAGGAAAAAAAGGGCACTCCAACACAGCATAATAAATATGAATAAAACAGATGTCCTTGAAATCATTGTTAATTACTCGGGCTATCACATTGTATATCCATCAGCATTTCTTCACTGAGGCATGAGATGAATTAAGAGTAAGCTGAAGAGCCATTTAACCCACAGGAATGGAATATAATGAGGACCAAATGGCATGGCTTAGGGATAATGAGCCAGCGCCACTTTATAGCAACACTGGCATTATAACAAACACCAATAAATGATAGCAACCTTGTTAAAACAAACCTTTCCCAGGAAAACGCTTCTTAGTGATATATAGTCTTTTTAAAGTCCATTTGTCATTGTCACAGGACCATTTTAGTGATCCAAATCCACAGACAGTTGGCAGTTAGCAGTTGGCAAATATGAAGTGTACGTACACCGCATATGTGTAAACTAATATGTATTCTTGCAAGTTAATTAGCCATATGCTTGTGTATAGTTTGCTGATTTCTTGACAAGGCTTCACCTGACAGCTCTATAATATAAGAAGCACGCGGAAAACAAATAGTTTTAGTAAAACCACTCTTTGGGAATGGTGGGAAAAAACTACTGCCCACACACACACACACACACAGGTTTGGGATAGTCCATTTAGAGTTAATTTGTAGGTGTGAGCTTTAACTGGGTCTATTGTGCTGCCAGCTGCAGTGTGAGGGCCGGGCATAGAGCTGCTTCTGTCGGAGAGCTGCGAATGAAAGATCTGCTTTATGCTGCAAACACAACTTCCTCTGGGAGTCGGACAACGCATGAGCATACATCAAGGGCAGAGAGTGCATGTGAACGTCAGCTTCAGCGCTATAGGAGAAGGACCCAGCTGAGTTTTAAACTTTGTTTTATTTCAGGATTTTAAATGTTATCTGACGGCACAACATACATGTTAAACTCAGATAAGTCACGACTGTTGAAACCGTCTATGTCCTCTTTATTCTACATTTACAGTATTACATGTCACAAAAGAAGCGTTTCCCTTCAGAGAGCAGCAAAGACGTTAATCCTCTCTTTCAGAATTTAGCTCCTGTAGTCTTTGTGCGGATTCATTTTGCCCATCACGGCCTATCTACAGTGTCCCAACCCTCAGCACCACACTGTATACTCCCAGGCAGCTGATATTCTCTTCTCTGGCTTTGTTTGCACCAAACATGACATACGGTTCACATTACAATGAGCATGTTTCAAGTGCTCAACACAGCAGAAACTGAGAGATACAAGTGTTTCAACTTTAACCAAAGGGTGCCTGGCTTCAAACAGACTTTCAACAGCAGCAGAGTGACAGCAGGGACCACAGCTTGCACTTTCCCAGCAGCGGAGGAGAGCTGCCGGCTTAAAAAGATGCTTAGTAGATGTTTGGCATCTCTGCCTCAGGGTACTAATAAATAAAAAAACAGACACAGACTGAGAAAATAGATACTTCATATATAGTATATAATCCCTATAGGAATAGTTGCAGAGGCAAAATATATTCTTGGTGTTCAGCGCGACTGAACCGGATGTTTGGACCACAGCCAGCCAAGGATTTAGTAAACAGGGAATTGGCTGCTACATTTTTCCTCATTTATACATTTAATGATTGATGTGTTTGCAGTTTGGATGTGTAAGAAGTTCATTCTACAGCATATATAGTGGCAATGTTTTTGTTTACATTTTTAAATATCTATTTTTTCTATATTTTTTCACAGATTTGTCCTCATTTGCTTTTCTCACTTTGCACAGATAATTAAACCAGTTTAAAAGAATTGTTTTTGAGCACTTTAACATTGATTTGAAGTTGATGGGGCTCAGACCTTTCTGAAGATGCTGTCATATCCGGGTTCTGTGTTCAGGAAGCTCTCTATGTCACTGCCAGAGTCTCTGTGAGCTGAAGAGGGGCAGCTGGTGGCACTGCTGGTCCTACTGGGCAAACTGGAAAATGTTGAAGACTCTGAGGATCCTGAAAGACACGACATTTAACACATCGCAGGGTTAAAATCGAACAGAGGAGAAACGAAGCATTCTTGTGAAATCAGATTTAAAATACTTAAAATCACTGATAAGTTTCTCAACAGAGGCTGTTAAACTGACCCCCCACCACCACCACCACACACACACACACACACCTTGTTTCCAAAACAATAAGTCTTCATTCTTTGTTCTAAAACACAAGCAGGTCTGTAAGACATCAGTGAAAAGACTTGTGGGAATCTGAGAAGGTGTGAAAAGCCTGGTGGATCAATGGCTGACTGTCCTCACCAAAGCGGTCTGTGCTCAACTGCAAACAACCAGTGTTTGTGGGTTTCATAAAGGTACCAGGGTGGAACTGAAGTTAAAATCTGACTCGGAGAAAGACAACGTAAACGGTTATTGATGTACTGCAAAACTGCTTTCATGAAAGAGCTGCATTAGTCACCCTAACCACCCAGGCCAAATGGACACTGATGCTTACAAAGAATGTCTGCACCTTATTTTAAGCTTTAAAGCAAGAAGTAATTTTTTTTACTTCTGTTGCTTGATCGATAGAAATTACAGACATCAAGCAGACAGTTACTCGAGTTCATATCAGCCACAATGATATGAACTATAATAAGTCAGAATCACGTGTATCACACTGACTACTTAAATAATGACTATTTAAAGTAGTCGCTCTCAGGCCTCGGCTGATGCCATGTTAGTTTTTCTCAGTAAGTCTCTGTGCTCTTTACCCGTAGCAGCTCACCACAAGCCATTTTTACTTTACACCCACCATTCTATCTCACTGAATTACAAACAGCCAAATCTAAAGTCAGCACAGAATACAACAACTGTTATGCAACAAGGTTCTGGGGCTACAGCTTTTTGGACATGTAAGGACATGCACAGATAATATTCCAGGCCAAACTAAAAGAGGAAGCCTGTACTCAGGCACAGACATCTACCAATGGGCTGACTTTAGCCAGCAGCCAAGAAAAACTGCATGAGATCATTTGCTCAGTGTTGTTATGATTTTTTTTTTTTTAAAAATATCTATTTCTGCTCAAAAACCGGAAGTCATTCTTAATCCCCCGGGAAGACTTGCATCCCCTACACTCATGTGAGCAAGAGGAAGCTAGATTTTGTATACGTATGTATGTGCTCATGTTTCAAGAGCCTGAATTCTGTGTCGCTGAGTGGGTACAAGCAGATGCCTCATACATGAGATATAATTCAAGTGGAGAAATACAAATCTATAAATAAATGTAAACTGAACTAAACATGCCACAGAAAAGGGCATATTTAAAATAAAGCACGCCCTGTATTCAGCACAACCCAAAAGCAGAAGCAGATTATCTTGTTTTTCATAATTATTCACAGCCAAAATCAAGACTAAAAATAAAAGTAGATTAATTAACCAACACCAGCAAAGGATGGCTCGAGGAATCCTGAAGCTGGCAGAAACATAACCCTATAAAATTCAGCACCCGTCAGGGGTGGGGAGTCTCTTTACATCATAGTGTTGTTAGACTTGAGGGAGTGGGGGTAATACAATTTTTCTGTAGAATAACCATGAGCTCCTTTAACAAACATCGGTGAGAGAGCAGGTCGACACAGTCAGCTCTTAATGAAAGGAGGGTAGTCAGATCACAGCACCGACAAACATTATGGTTTCATAATGTTTCAATCAGCCCAATTACAACGCCAATGGGACATCACCACTTTGGGTCGAGTGATACCACTGAATAGTGTGTCACAATGGACA
Organism: Simochromis diagramma; assembly: GCF_900408965.1. NCBI lineage: Eukaryota > Metazoa > Chordata > Actinopteri > Cichliformes > Cichlidae > Simochromis > Simochromis diagramma. The sequence continues at coordinate 6,713,818 of NW_024387414.1, forward strand.
AAGGTAGGTGCTATCCTGACATAAAGATTGTGAGACTTCCTTAATTGTAAATTCTTACACAATGGTTCTGTCACTTCTATCTAAAATAGTCTGAGCCTGACACAAACAATCCAAAAACATGAAAATATCAGATAAATAAGCTGCTTCAAGTACTTATTGAGCAGCAAAAGTCCATATGTTTTTTCAGACACTGACAAGTTGTTTTCGCTAATTAGCACATTCCTGCGCTGAGAGGCTGAACTAAAGATGGAACTCTACTGCATAATACAGCACAGATTTGAGTATCACTACTATAGAAAATAATCATTCCTCATTAAAGCACTTGAAAGAGTTCATGAAGTCTCAATCGAAACTTTGTAATCAAAGGAGTCAGCAGTTTAAATCATATTTGGGAAATTAAAGTTTCCATATTTGCATCAACACTGCTTTATGAGTCCTGCAGCAGACACCACAACATGACAGGCGCAGGATTATTTCTGGTTTCTGCTTTGAGAAGAAACAAGGTCACAAGTTTAGTTATTACCAACGTGGTCCTACATGACAACTGACAACTGGGCAAACCACATCCTGCTCGCTCATACTACAACATGTAGACAACATGCAGAAAACATTAAAGGGGAAGGCTGCCATATCATGACATCAATAGATCTTTTCAGTTAAGATACCAAATCCACACTGACCTTTGACCTCAACTGCTGCAGCTGAGCTTAGTCTTGACCACAGTGCATTGGTGGCTCGATGCAAAAACATTTTGCCCCTTTTTACGTCATATTTCCGCTATTAGCAGACAATCCAAAAATGAACGTGCGTGAGAATGTTGGAGTTGCAAGTGCTGGTGACACAAGTGGACTCAGGGAGTTTTCCTCAGACTCCACCCCCTCACAGCTGTCTGTCACAACTAGCAGGGGACTGTGAGTTTTGACAGCTGTCCTCCTCCCTCTGTGTCAAACAGACCCCAACACCACTACCACAGCACACATAGAAAAGGCTCAGAGAACAGGTGTAAAAGTTGCTCATGAGTCGACGGGTGGTTGAGGCTGCTGGCCAAGTGTGAAGAAGGTCAGATAGATATACTTTATAGATATTATATCATATCCACTTTTTTGCACCTTTCATGCAATCTCTATAAATTGATCTGCATATACAAATGCAGGGGACAAGATTTTTGGTTTCTATTTAAAGTCCACTTGTAGTAAAGGAGGATTTTGTTTCCTGAAGGTAAACAGTCTGCCTAGCGAGCAACAGAGGGAACACATCTGATACAGATTCAGCATTTTATTAGCTTTTTAAAAAATGAATCTAAATTCATAAACCAGCAGACACAAACAGAAAACTTGGCCTTGACTGCAGAGATACACGTCACTTTTTAACCACAGGAGCTTTCCCCTGAGAGTAGAAACTCTTGAAGGAATTTCAACTGCATTTCCACTGCAGACACCTGAGTCTAAATTAAACTCTGGGGAAATTATTTTACCCCCCAAGTCCCTACTTGGTAGGCAGTACTTTGTCAAAGCATGGAAACTTTGGGGATGGGGCTTGAAGCGATGAATACTTCTGATTGGTCAAGGACTCTTCTGTATTGCCACCTACTGGTCTACAGTAGGCGGCGACAGTTTTTTGTATAGCTGCACGCAGAAAAGAACTGTCAAACTGTTCTAGCTTTCCTTGTTTCTTGCAGAAGGTATAAAGAGCCCCTTTAGTCCTTTCAAACAATCCTTACATTTAAAGAAATGCAGCTTTATACTGCAGTGTATACTACTTTTTGATTACTGCAATTCAAATCATTTGAGTTTAACTGCAGGTAAAAACACCCCGAAGTGATTAGATTAGATGAAACTTTATTAAACCCTCGGGTGGGTTCCTCCGGGAAATTCAGAGGGTTAAAAATAAGTGTAACGTGCAGCTAAAAAAATATAAAAGTAGATACAATCTAATCTAATTTCAAGTCTGAAATAATCGGCATAGTAACCAAAAAAAATTAATAAAAAAAATAATCTGTTGGGTTAGAAACATTCTTCTCTGCAAGTTTTCCCTGTTAGGAAAAACACTTATCTCAGCTAAGTGTAGATTTTATCAGAACTTTCATATAAAATCTTATTTATATTTTCTTCGACCTATACTTCCTTGTCCTGTGTTTTTTCATGTTAAATGTGTACAAGGTTCTCTGTCTAACTGGGCTGATTTATTACACATAGGAGGTGTTGAAGATTCCAGTTAACCTTTCTTAAAAGTTGATCAAAGTGCATCAGACTACCTGCGAAATACACCATCATCTTGCTGTTTCTTTTTCTTTGAGTGACCTTTGTCTGTAGACTGGTTCAGTTCATAATCAGGTATCACTTCACCATCTGCATTTCAACACGTTTACAAAATTAAACATCCGTTTTTCCTAAATTCAGCAAGGGCAAAGGACAAAGTCCTCATACTTCTGAGTAGAGGATGCTACCACATAGCCTCCTATTTTTCACAGAGATAAAAATCTGTCTGCACACAGTTTACAGAGTATATTAAACAAAACGGCAATTCAAACCTTCCAAACGGCACATGCAGAAACATCCAGCATGATTCCTGTAAATATGGGAAATGAGTTCCGATAAACAGAACAAGGCTTTACCTAAAAGTATTGCATGACCTACAATGCTCTAAAGCAGAACAATGACTTAACATATGTTAGCAAACCACAGCAGACATGCACCACAACATGTACCAAATGCATGATGGGATAATTCACCCTAGAGCACAACAATGCACATGTTCTGCAGCCACGAGAAGAAGCCTCAGCTGTTCTTTTTTGTTTTTCTTTTAATGTGTGATCAAGTCAAATGAAATGTCTGCAGTCACTGAGGGTTTGCATAAACTTGTAATTATTAAAATTATGGTAAATGGCCTGTATTTGTATAGCACTTTACTTAGTTCCTAAGGACCCCAAAGAGCTTTACACTACATTCAGTCATCCACCCGTTCACACACTGAACACTGACTGCTATTTATGTAGCTTGTTTGCCTTTAAGTGTCCTTTATTCTGTCTTTTCTACAGAGATGTACAGAATATGGCTAAATGCTGCCTGATCATCCACAGCAAAACAGTATCACAAGGGTCTTTTCAACCAACAGAAAATTTGCATTACTTCACACAAACACAATGTCTAGCACCAAGATTACTCCTTAGCAAGTTTAGCATGCCTTTTTGTTTTTTTCCCCCAGGTCTTTAAAAGTAAAGATGACAACGGTGTCTCCAGACAACACAGAGATTAGATCTGACAAGGTCTGGTTCTCACTAAGAACCAATGTTTCAGTTTCCAAACAAATATAGAGTACAGGTCAGAGGTTGGAACACACCGCAGAGCATGGGCGTTTCTCATTATCTGAGACACATTAAAAAGTAAGTAAGTAAATAAATAAATAAAATAACATGCACAAAAGCACAGAGTGAACATGAAGCCTTTGCAACAAACTCCTTATAAAGGTAATAATTACTTAAAAAATTTTCTGAACAAATTAAATTTGCAACAGAACAACAATGAGATTTATATGATATTTATAAATGAGAAATTTTACAGTGCCACTTCTAATCATTTTAATTCACTGTAAATGTGTATTCATAGCTTAGTCTTCCTCTAACTGAGCTGTCGAGCATATTTAGTTAAAAAAACAAAACAAAACAAAGCTAGGACCAAAGTACCAAATTACCAAATTTCCTGGTTCAACAAAAGCTCAGCTGGGTCACTGAAGAAGTCAGGTGATGTTATTTGATTACTATGATTACTTATCATATGGAATGCAATGAAAATAATGAACTAGTACAAGTGTATCCAAACTTTGGATTGACTCTTATTTTTGCAGTCCAGTTGCGTAAGACTGTGCATATTGGCTTTGAAGAAGGTTTGAGTATCGACTTTCACCTGGAAGGTTTTTGCAGTCAGTAAAATCACATTGACCTTTGACACCAAAAACCAAAAGATCATGGAGAACTTTTCTTCTATAGCCAAACAAATACTGTGAGTTACTTTGATTTTGACCTCTATCTGAAAGGAGCATCCAGTCACCATTAATGTTCCTACACAATAAGAATAATAATCCACAGCGAGTTGTTCTGTTGGCTCTACAAGGCCGTGTTGATGCCAACATCTCCCATCTCACAATGATAGTGCTATGTATTACACCTACCAATATGATCATGTGAGAATAGCATGCTACCATGCTAAACTCATCCTCCAGTTTTAAAGATTTCACTACGTTTAAACCAAAGTACTGAATGCAGTGAGACAATGAGGCACTGAGTCAGAGGGCTGCATATATAAACCACCTTTCATGAAAAACAGCAGTCTGACACAGTCCACTACAACACCAACGTTGACCTGAATGATATTCAAACAACATATTACCTATGACTGGATATCACAGGCATCATGAGAGTAGGCTGTAATTAATAAAGTGGTCATTATATGTATATTACAAAAGCATTCAATGAAACTGGTAAGTAAATTTAAGTAAATCGTTTCAAGCAGCAACTTAAAAAACTACTTTTGCAGTGGTTGAAACATGGATTACATCCCTCTGTTGCCAAGTTAACTAAATAAATAACTATCAGAGAGAAAGAAAGGGAGGGCAGAAAGCATCTGGCTTAATGAGGAAGAAAAGGAAGTGATGTCAACTGATCCAAGCTGCAACAGAGGAAATCCCACCGTCACCCACCCTTCCATTTTTATTTCCACTTGACACCCATGGTTCTTCTCCCTTCTGTTTCCATGTTTGACTTTTTTTTTTTGTTTCCTCAGTATGTCTCATCCATTTCAGCCTCTTTTCCTCTCTCCCCCTGTCACACACACTGATGTTTCATCTGTTTTCTACTGCAGATAAAAGGCAGTTTGTTCTCCGCCTGATCCAGCTCATCGATCTGTTGGTCTTTTTTTATTGAGACCAGTCTCCCTACAGACAGACTCATCTTATGAAGGTCAAAGAATCCCTTTTTCTTATCTTGCTTTGGCTGTTGCCCAAACTCAGACATATCTGTGTCATCATCTAAAATGTTTCACATTAATATTTCTCCTACAGTCATTGCCCATACTGAGTGAACTATATCCCCATGGCAACAATCAACCACTTGCTGCACTGACAAGTGAGCTGATATTTTTCCCAGCTACACTTCCCGAGTGGCTCGAGGAAACTGCTACTGTGGTCCAGGCATAAATGACGTGATAAAAAGTGGGCATAAATAAATTTTTAAAAACTATGCAATGTCAAGACATTTTTAACCACAAGTGAAAATACTAAATGATCTTACTGCTGATGCTGTAGGGTCATATAACTTTGTACATTTGAAATAAAAGTGCAACACGGAGGGACAATAAGGGTGTTAACCCTTCTGGAGAAACTAAACTTTGTAAGCATTTCTAACATATCTGAGGTGGGACTCCATACGAGCAATTCTGTAAAAATGTACTTAATAAAGTTGACGACTGAAATTAAAGCTTTGGCTCTCATTGTCTGTTAACTGCCAAAATAACTGCCCTGATGTGTTACCAAGTTGGTGGCGGAACTTCCTTCTAGAAGGAAATTGTCTAAGCCTTTAAAACTAGTGTTCCTACGCTAACATTAAATGATTTATGGGGTCAATTCCAGAAATTTCATACACGATCAACTGGGATATCACCAAATATTGTTGTGGACTTTACTGAAATATAAAGCACAGCATCACCTTATTTGTAAGCACAATTATATTTAACATTCAAATATAATACACAGTGAGTCTAGCCTATATTGGTCAACAGTCCCGCAGACAACACGAACTATATAACGACACTTCCTTCTCATTTGGGTTTTCAGTGTTTCTTTCCTAACAGCAGTCGTCTAAATCAGTATGAGCCCTTGTTGATACAGAGATGAAAATCTTATTAGAGTGTGCATGTTCTGGCCCTTTTCACAGCAATCAGGGTCACTGGTCCCCATCTGTTCCGTATCTAACTTTTCATCATCTGTGTGTGCACATGCTGGCAAAACACACCAAGTCAAAAGCCCATGTTTCTACTTAAAGTCTCATTTGCACGATGTTACTTAAAAACCTTTTAAAGTAGCCTCATAACATCTCCAAGTGTCAGCAGACTTAGACACTTAAAAGTGTGGTTTCAAGAATATTAGAGCGCAAAGGCAGCCTGGGCACGTGTCCTGGGTGACAGGTTAACCACTCAACCATTTGGCTTGTAAGTGGAAACTTTTTGTTAATGTCAGACTAGAAACAAGAGAGCGAGATCGGGCTCTAACAATACCGATATCAGGCAGCAAAATCTTATCTTTGTCAAAGTTGGTGTTTTAGGTCATCTGAGTAGATCAAACTAGGAGAAAGAAAAAGCTACTTTCACAAGTTCACAAACAAACTGCTGCTCTCAAGTCTCAAACAATGTAACGATCTTACTTGATGTCAGTGCTACTTTAACCAGGCCAAAGAGAAACATAGTATCACTTCAAACAGGATACAGGCTTAATCAGTGCTAACACTAATCCACACACGACCCAAGAGCAAAACATTTCTTGCTAACAGCAAAGTACCCATGTCAGGCAGATTGCTGCAAAAGGAACCAAAGAAGAAGTCATAACAGAAATAACCATTAAGAAATTAAAAATACCCATTCTGTCAATTTTGACATGAAAATTTAGAGCAGCAGGAGCTGCCAGTAACTCTTACCTGAGTGCTGAGTATCGCAAGGCTGATGGAACGACGTCTCTCTGTCTCGGTGGATCTACAGAGAAACAGGAAGACACTGAATCACTCTCAGCAACATGTGATCATCACCCACAAAGAAATAATGATGCAGACCAGCATGTCTGTTAGGAAGTGTTCCTCCGAACACAGGATGGGAGGCACCGATAAGACACCCTTTATAACAGCGGTCTTAAGAGTATTCACAGGATTTAGTGACTACACTCTGGCTCTATCTCCATCCCCCCCGAGGAACTGTCTGAAAAGATCCAACTTTTTCAGCCTTCAGCGCTCACAGTCACACTGACACCAACTCACACACACATGCAGTGCCTGTCAGAGCTCTGTGGTTGGCTGTGAACACGCAGCGCTGTGGCTCCGCTTCCTCTGTGGTCTCTACAACAGCTGTGTATATGTGTGTGTGCATTTGTGTGTGTCTATATGAGCTGGTTTTAGCTACAAAAGCCTCAGACTCCCTCCCTCCCATCTTTGCAGGCAACACAAAAGATTCGACAGTTCGGACGAAGCTGTGCAGATTTGACTGACAGCACTGAATGTGAAACTAAGAGTCAGAGAGAAGCTCATTGTGTTTTAATGAACTCCATCAATTATATCTAGCTAAAGATGATGAACTTTGACTTTCAATGTGTGGTTCATGCAAAGTCACAAGGCAACTAAAATCTGATTACTAATTTATTAACAAAGCCAGATTACCAAACCCAGACGCTTCAGATAATTACAAACCTCATGCTGATTGAAAATGCAGTCTTTTTTAAAGGGTCAAGTGTTTTGTGAAGTAAACTGGAGCTACTGTCATTTACACATATCATCTTCTATAAGATGCTTGTACGACCTCCTTCAATAATTTGTTTCCTCTTTTCTTTAACTTCCTCCTCGCTTTAACATTTAACTCCCAGCCCCAGCAAGCTCGGATCAACACGCTTTAGCATGACCCTGTAAACTTTAAGATTCATGCAAAGAAACCTGAAGGAACAGTATAAACAGGTCGCTAGTCTAAAGACCTCAAATGTTCATCTGATGAAGGAATTGTTGGAATCAAAGACAGCTGTCCCCCACAAGCTTAATTCACTGTGACTGTATGGATGCTGTAGTTTTTATCATACAAGTAAAAGTGGTTCTGTAATGGCAAAAACTGAATACCTTCAAATGGACAGGCCAGTGATCAGAGTAGAAAAAACAAATACGGGGAACAACTTACTTTTATTTTGTTCGATAAGATCAAGTCTGTGTTTAGCTAGCAGCTAGTTAACTTCGCATGAAATAAAGACAAAGGCAGCAGACTAAAACAGCTTGTCTCACTTTTTTTCCCCAAAGGTAAGAAGTAGAAGTAGTATCTGCTTGCAATTACAAGCAGAGGCTGAAAAACGCCCGTTACAGTATCCCAGAGCTTCCAGACCAGCATCCAAGGAAGCAGAAGATTTTTCGACTGAGGTTCAGACTGCGAGGGCCTGAGCCCTTGACAGCCACCCAATCCAAGTGTTACTGAACCCTGATGGCCCCTCCTTGTTGGTGGTGGTCCAAGTAGTTACTTCAGACACTTAAGGATGTGCTAAGGCCTGGCCCCAGGCACTCACCTCGATCACGCCTCCTCCCAATTCCTCGTCCCATAACTGTCAAGTACACACACGCTGGGGTTCAGTATGCTGCCCAAAGGCACTTCAACATGCGCTGGAGAAGCCAGGCATTTCGTTTCATCGCAAATGTTAGAGTCATAAGCAACAAAGTAACAAAAGAGACTATTAAAAACAAAAAGAGGAAAAGAAGTCGTAGCTAAACAAGACTTAATATAATGCTCAGGGGGAAAAAAAGAGAAGAGAGACTGAAACAAAAAACAAAAACAAAAAAACCCATATAACACAGAATGATAAGTGAGTCCTAGCCAACTAACAAGGTCAACCCACCCCCAGAATGCTTTGAGGGTGAGGGAGCTGATCTCAGCTTTTATAAAACTAACCCTGTGCTATCTATTGAGGAGCCCACTGAGAAGCAGAGAAACACTGCACTCTGTTTTCCAGGCCTGGGAGTGGCACGTCTGATCTTCCCATTTGCATTCCAACAAAGACACTGACAACTAATTGCATACCAACTCGCCCCATGTACAGGCACCTACATCATGCATGCATGCACCCACATGACAAACACTTACTTATGCTTCCTTTCCCCACCCCTCATCAAGTCTCACATGCACACAACAGAATCCCCCACATTCACAGATGCATGCGTAGAACACACAGACTTCTTCTTCGTGTCTCACAGCTGTGTTCAGATATCAAACAGAGCCCGCTGAGAGAGAACAAACACGCTGACGAGGAAAGACTAGCTGGTCACAGAGGGCGCCAGCACACGCACACAAACACAGACAAACGTGGACACATAAATGCATACAAAGGTTCTGGTCAGAGGTAAAATGACTGCCAGAGATTGCAAAAAATGGAAAAGGAAAAAAAGGACAACAAGACTCGACCCTTAGCAGAGGACAGGAACAGCAGGACAACTTCAGAACAAAGAATTCAACGAGGCGAGAGAAGCAGCTCTGTGTGTTTTAATACTCTACTCCACAGTGTGTTTTGGCACTAATTATAAAATGAACTGAACCCTTAAGTATGATGAAGTATGAAGTGGATACTTTACCTAAGAAGTAGTGATACAGTGTGTGCAAATTCCTCCTTTTAATACACGAATATTACTCAAATATTACTGCTGTATTTCCTTTATTTTTGGCAGTGTGTTGCAGGCTAAGGTATGAAAGGTGAGTGCACACAGCTCAGTCTGGACAAAACAAAAGCCTTTTCGATTTCAGTCACAGCATCAACTCCTTTCTCTTCTCAGTTCATATGTTCTAATTCAGTTCCATCATGCCTACTGCAGAGCAGCTACAATGCTTGCACAAAAGTCATTGATTTGCTTAAGGACAAGTCATTTTTATGATTGTTTCACTGAGAAAAACATCGACTCAAAGGCAACAATATACTACCAAGAAGCAATTTAAGGGCCATAAAAATGATGAGAAATAAAAAAGGAGGGAAAAAGTCACATTAAAAATGTGTTTATTTTTCCTCACAGACGCACCGTGGATAAATGTGGCAGGCGATGTGGTTGGTATGCTCGATATAAACCAAGACGCACAATGATTCAGCCAGTAGAGCAGCCACTCATTTAATCAGTTGAAGAAATCACACATTTATCAAATCAGCAGTTAGCAGGTCTGCTAAACAGCTAGCCATTCAGGAACTGGTCCCCCGTCTGAAAGCTGGCAGCCTCGATTCTGAACAACACAGAGCATATTTGTATTGCCGGGGGAATCTAAACTGTACCCAGTAAAAACACATCTGGTTTAAAAATAAAAAGGCGGGATGGTTTGTCTATACGCCGGGGCACGCAGGACTTGGACGGCTGCCTTGTTTCTAAACAGGCAGGCGGCCAGTGAGGCTCTGCAGCACTGAAGGATGCCATGGTGGAATGAATGACTGTATCCAGTCCAGCATGTATACATGGTCTCAGCAAACAAGGCCTGGTAACAGCAAACCCGTGGATGAATCTCCTCTGTGGTTCACCTTGGAAGGACTTTTATAAATTGTTCCATTCATAGAATGATCTTGTGATTAACGCTATAAAAAGATTGCAATAAAAAGGGTCAAGAAGGTGCCACAAATAGAACAGCTACTTTTCGTATCTTTAAATCACATCACAAATGCTCTAAAAGAGCCCAAATAAAGAAATATCTGGGTTTGCCAAACCAGGAGTGTAGTACAACAGAATATACACCTATTAGCCTAAACATTAAACATTATACATCCAGCCTGTTATTCCGGAGGTTCCCCTTGTGCCACAAGGCAGCTCTTACCCATCTCTGGACCCAGATGGTTTAGGAGTATGTGGCATCTGGTGCCTGAATGTTTGGGTCCTGCAGATGCTCGCTCAAGATCTGGATATTTATGGCACATTGGGGCCATACTGGGGTGTGCTTGTTCTGCAGTAATGTTTAGGTAGAAGTATAACCTGACACCTGAAGGCCAGCACTCAAGATTTCCCAGCAGAACATCGCAATAAGATTCACTTTACCCGTCAGTGGTTTTATCGTTTATGGCTGATGGGTATATTTACTGTAGTACTATGTTAGTATAAAGGGTTATTCACAGTTACTGTAGATGGTAAGTGGAGTGATGATGTGTTTTGTGATTCCAGGCCAGCAAAGATGCTGGGATGTGAAACACTGGTTGGAATGAAGTCATTTGGCCGAATGCCTGTTTCCATCTGAGGCCAGAGGAAACCGTTAGCCCAGAGCAGCCTTTTTCCCACACCATCATATCTCTACCTCTCCCTCTCTCTCTCTCTCTCTAACTCACTTGCACACACCCTTGCTATTTCATACCTCCGGGGTAAAGAGGAGCTGACATTTGGAACAAGTTTAGAAAGTGACAACAGACTAAAGAGAGGTGTTACATATACCAGAGCAAGTCTCTTCACTGATTTTCCTCTGCTCTGCCCTGAGTCTGGATGTCACGACCAGCAGACACTGTGACAGTAAACACCCCATATCAAACGCCCACTGCTGCGTAGTTGCTAGTTTATTTTATGCGCGATAATTAATAGTCCAGCCATCAGTAAGTGATTATTAGTTTAGATTATAGTTTATAGTCATCAACCAATAGGAAACAGTCCAGCTGAGTCATTGGCTAAGTGCGACTTAAACAAAACGAGGCTCATCACAGTCTGTTGACACCTATTTTGGTTCAATTTTACAATTACAAATAGTTCTAAATGACTTTACAGTATTTGCCTTTATCACATAATAATTAAGACTAAAACTGTCTGAAACAGAAACCTATTTAAAATAAAGAACCAGACAAAGTGAGGGTATTACAGTTTAAAGGGAAAGAAACAGCAAAACCAGATACATCGTAATTTCACTTATTTTTGCAATGTTTGACAGCTGAGTAACCAGCTAACGACAGACTTTACCATGTTTTTTGAGTAAATATTTAACCATCTACTCTAAATAGCTGCATAGATTAGTTTTTACAGCCTGTGAAATTCTTTCCCGAGTCTGTATCTAGAAATTATCTCTAGATCGATAAGTTAGTGAACATCATTTTCTCATTACTATTTGAGATTTGACAGGAAAAGCCTGATTTTGTTCTATCTGGAAAAAATCTCTGGTACTTACCCTGCTTACAAATCAAACCAGTCACTTAATGTCCCTTGATGGAGTTTCCTCCACTTGTGACCGCTAACCAATGACATCTAGGGCTGTGTAATATGACAAAATATAATGGATGCTGACTGCAACACAACAAATATCCCGGCCACCTACAATCACATGAAAGAGTGTCGAGAGAGCTAACAAATAAGAAGCAAAAAAAGAGCCGTTAGGTGCTCAAAATAAACCAGAATGTCAAACGCTAAAATAAGCTTTGATGTGAGGCACGCTAAATACTTACAAAGATGGAAGGAGATAACAGTGGAAACTTTTAAAGATATGATCTGAATTTACACTGTTGGTCAAAAAAACCCGAATCCAGGTACACAATGCCCAGCAGAAAATGCTTTACACAAGTCAAGTTGCGTTGTTTATATTACGAGTGTCGGGCCAGAGTAGAGGATGAGACGCAGCACACAACGTTACAAGAGATATGTGGACGAGCCAAACAACTCATTCCTGTATGATGTTAATGGTGCACTTCATCTGAGCACTTCACTCTGCGATAGATGCCTATTGTCCTGATAACCATAGAGCAGAATTGGAAGCTAGAGGCCTCAGAAAAAGCTCTTGAGTAGCGGTGACTGCGTCAGGGTCATCTATGTGCGTCACTACGGATAACGCCACGATTTTTAGAGCGTTTACTGAACACTTATTGAAAACTGTTCTATATTTTATACATTAAAATGTTATGGTTACATTCTTAGTCAAACATTTTTCCAGATGTTCTAAATAAAAAAACAAAAATAATCACATATGAAACAATATGAAGTAAGTTATATTGGGATATGAGGTTTTGGTAATATCTCACTCTGTCCGAGCGAAAACTTAGAAGGAGCACGTTTTTCCTTTGTCTTTACTAAACAGGGATCTATCATGATTAAGATTTTAGTTACATAAGTTCCTATTGCTTTGATCAACAGTGCACAAGTCTCTGAGCTGCAGCAAGGAGAAACTCCCCAGTGGAAAAATGTTGTAAAAGGTTCTACATATGCAGAGAGGGGAAAGTGCCTTTTGGGCTTTAAATAGCACAAGTTTTGGGAGCTGTAAACATCTCATTTAGAAAGATTCCATCGAACCCCCGCTACATTTGGTTTAACACAGAACCTTTACAACACAGTAAGGGCACCTCTGAGCGAGAGGGAAATTAGGGTATAGCGAGACATTTTCAGCAACTTTATCTTCTGCTTTAGTTTGCCAGACAAGTACCCACTGAGCTGACCAAAAAACCCCCAGAAAGACCTTAAACTGTCTGAGCCTCATTAAGTTTCATACACAGTTTATTCCACAGAGACGGATAGAGCGCAGGCATCTGTCTCTGTGTCGCATACAGCATACACATGCAGCGAACATCCAGAAACCACACTCCACCCAAAATAATCAGCACTCTGTGTCTGGAGGGCCACTATCAACAACCATGCAATCATCTCCCAGGGAGCAACACAACGAAAGCCGTCACAACATCCCTGGCAGAGGACTACAGGTTTGCCGACACACGCTGAAGCACTTTGTGATGCTTATGATTACCTTTTTCAAAATAAATATCTTTTCTGAATAGCTTTAAGGGGGAACGCTGATGAGGCCTTCAAACTGTCTGAGGACTTACGCTGCTAAATCACTCCAAAAGTATCCGGTTCACAGGCTTAGTTTCAGGTAATAATGTCATTTATTATCTTTAGCCTCTGTTTTATGGTTTACTTTTATGAATTAAGTTCTGCTTTAGACGCCTTACCTTGCTTTTATTGCTTTAGCCATTACATTTTATCTGTCTGGAGCACTTAACTATGCTTTCAAAGCTTCAGCTCAAATGAGCGTTAATACTGTGGCAGTAGTGGGATCGCCACACCAAACGACTTTGTTTGAAAGCGCCGATAGGTAGCCTACCTTAATCAAAACCACGTCTACAGCTCTCTCCCCTTTGGCACAGAGACTATACCTCCGCTTGTGTCGTTCGTACATTTTCCCTTAAATATCCAGGGCTGCTTTATTGAACAGAAGGTTAAAAAATCCAAGAGAAACACTGTTGAGGAGAACTGAAGCAGTCTGCTAAGCTTTTCACATCTGGCCGCAGAAGCAGCTTTCCACCAGACTCCAGCTCTACTCCTCCCTCCTTCACTTCTCCCCACCTCCCTCCCATACTTTTCTTTTCCTCTGTCGTCTCAACTTCTCTCTTGACTGTGTTTGACTCATGCCTTTGCTCGCTCTCTCTCTCTCCCTGTGAGGCTGTGAATGCCTCTCTCTTTTTGTATGAATCAGCCATCCAGAGCATTGCATTGTTACTGTATGACAGATGACAGTGGAGCATTATTCCTTCAGTTAACGTTATTCAACAACATCAATTAACGCTGCTGAGTTGTAACACCCCCTACTGGTGAGCACCTTCTCGGTGTAACTACACCTTTTTCAAGCTTTTTTTTGCCAAAACCATCTCTGACATACAGTTTGTAAAATGTTAAAACTCTTAAATATCAAGATTAATCCAATATGGATATGTTATATGATAGATGTCAGCATGGCATGTGTATGCACAATCACAATCAAAAATCTATGTATAGGAAAAGAACACCATGGAGGGCTATGGTGGGGTAGCTGTAGCTCAGGAGATAACGCAGGTCACCCACAAATCGGAAGGTTGATGGTTCTGCTCCAGTCTCCATGCCAAATATTAACCCCAAGTTGCACCAGAGTATGAATGTGTGTGAATGTTAGATAGAAAGCACTTACACTGGGAAAGTATAGAAGAAAGTGCTTGTGTGAATGGCTGAATGAGGCGAGTTGTATAAAACGCTTTGAGCGCTCAGAGCAGAAAAGCCATTTTGTGGACATAAAGACACTAAACGCCCAAACCCTTATTTATTATTTCTTGCAGCACATTAAGCTCCTGCTCAAGCTGTTCTCTCTTTTAACTCCCCAAACGAGCTCAAAGGCAATATGTTTGAGTTTCTTGATAAGATCAAAAATGAGTACACACAAAGAATAATTTAGAATGCCGAGAAATCAAGCTCACTAGCAATTCTGGCAGATCAGCTGATCTCAGTGCCAGTAAAAAAAAAAAATCAGCTGAGATTCTTCTAAATATCCAACTGGCAAACTGCAGACAGGATGTGATATTAAAGCTGATGAACACTGCCTATAGTTGCTTTGCATCCACAAGCCGCGTTGTAACCCAGCTCTGGCACAGCTCCTCTGTCATCCTGTTTCTGATTTACTCAGTGTCACGTCAAGATTTCAACGATGCCTGCTCTGTTCTATAATACTGTGCGTGGGAGGACGTGGAGGTCCTAGAACAAGGCCAAACCACCAAATAGAAAAGTGCAAATAGAAAAAAACAGTAACTATAGAGGTCTGAACTAGTTTGTGTGTGTGCATGCATGTACACATGGGCATATTTCATATGTGGCACGCCTAACAGACCTAAAAAGTGTAAAATGAAAAGAAAAAACTGTATATTGCAATTCTAAAAGCAGCTGGACAAAAGCTTACAAAAACTCATCTAAACATTGTCCTGAACCTGCTTCTGATCTTTTGTATTTGCACATTTCATCACAAATTGCTATTAAGAAAAATTAAATTAAGCATAACAGATAAATCACAAATCAAAGTAACAAAGTTTAATCCCCCGCTGCCTCTGTAATCAAATCTATGCTGCTGGGAAGGAAGCCTGAGGTTGAGAACCCTCTGAACGATATTTGGATGGTATGCAAATGTGTTGAAGTCCCTGCTGTCTGTGGGTTGTTGCTTACATGAGAATCCAGCTTTGACCTACTTGGCTATAGTTGTCCAGTAGCACAAAGGCGTGAATCTCAGTAGCCACAAACAAATGAAGCTCGACCCTAACTGAAACTTTCACAGAGCACCAGGTGCCTCATAGCTCGAGGAGGCTGCTGAATGGCATTTTATTTTTTTAAACAGAAAACATGATGTTTGTTTCTGAAGTTCTGTTTGGTGGGTTCATATATTATTCTGCTGCAACCAATATTTAAATTCAATTTACCGGTATATGGCACCAAATTACAACAACAGTTGCCTCAAGGCGCTTTGTATTGTGAGGTAAAGACCCTACAATAATACAAAGAAAACAGAAAACCCCAACAATCGTATGACCCGCTATGAGCAAGCACTCTGGCAACAGTGGGAAGGAAAAACTTCCTTTTAACAGGAAGAAACCTCCAGCAGAACCAGCACAGGGAGGGGCGGGCATCTGCCGCAACCGGTTGGGGGTGAGTGGATGAAGACAGGATAAAAACACCCTGGGAAATAGAGCCAGAGATTAATAACAAATAATAATTAAATGCAGAGTGGTGTATAAACACACAGGGATTCCTTGAACAGCTTCTCAGCCTTGGCTGACCATTTTTCCTCACTGTAAAGACAGAAAACTGTGTACATCCATGTAAGAGTTCATTTTAAAACGTAATAAAGGAACAAAGCTATTCCGTCACATGACCGTAACCACTGACTACAGGATACCCTTAGAATCTCTTATTTCATTGTGAAAATGTCTCTACAGACCATTACTGTCTCATTCACCAGAGGGTCATTTGTCATGTGCAGTGATTAATCAAAGACATATTTCGCCTTGAAACTGCACTTTACCAGGAAAGGTTTCCAGTACACAAAAAATTATGCAACAACTCCTCCATATTCTCCCTATAATCTATTTTGAATCGGATGAGTGGAGGAATTAAACAGAGCACACACTGAAAGCAAGGACACAAGCAGAAGTTAATGGGTCCATCATATTGATCTAGCCTCACTGTGATGTCACATTAAATGATACTTATGGGTTTTGTCTAAATAACAAAGCTGTTGGATTAAAAATCCTCAACAAGAGGAGATTATAGCTTTCACTCTCTCTTACACATCTGGAAAAAGACAAAAAAAAAAACCTAAATCTAATCTAAATTTATCTCGTGTTCTTATCTTGAATATTTTACACTTCTTTACACTTCAAACAGACTCACAGCTGCTGATGAAAACAGTTTTTGTCTGCTTTGACGTGCAGTTTGGAGGAGAGAAAAGCATAAACTTTATGGGTCAGAGTGTCGCCGTGCAGATTGGCTAAGTCTAAAATATGAAACGGAAAAGCTGTCACACAAACTGAATCATCCAGGACTAAATTATCTGCAGTCTAAACAGCTTGAATCTCGTCAAAACACTGTCACACTCTTTTTGATTTTAATTACTTTTTTAACCTTACGCATCTCATTTCATGCAGCTAGTTGTTGTTGCTGTCACTTAGATTCTGTTAAGCAGTCAGGTGTTTTTAGTTCCTGCTGCCTTGAGTTTTAGAACACACTGAAAATATATTTCATGTACACTTTAACCCACTTGAGTTATTTTTAATTCTTTTTCTAATTATTTACACTTTTACAGAATAAGTTGAATAAATAAGTGTGCCTTATTATTGTGATTGTTCTTATCGATTGCCATAAATGCTTTTGAATTCAAAAACTGTAACTTAGCATTCTTAAAAGAACATCTGAGGCTCTGTCTTCAGGCCATTCTTCACCTCAGCTTCTACTGCAGTTTGTTCAACACCAGCATGACTCCAGATTTCCTCCTCATCATAGCAATTAGGGGATATTTCAAAAGGATCAAATGACAGGTCATTAAATTGGTCAGAAGAAGAAGCTCCAGTGACGCAATTGAGGTTACATCTCCCTCTGCTGGCGACCCCACATTCCTGCACACTGTGTGTATACCCTCCTGCAGTCAAACATCTGGCATTTAGAACAAGCCGATGACTTCGACCGCAACCCAGGAATAAGCAGAGCCACTCCAGTCTATGGCTGCAGAGGAATCTGTCAGTCAGCAACATTTCAGAGTAAAGTCTCGTCTACCAAAAGCTGCATCCATGCCTTCAGTAGCTGAGCTGATAGTAAACCAACTGCATGGCAAGTCTCCCACGAGATGAAGCAGGGAAAAGTTGTGAGAGTTTATAGGAAATCAAATGCATCGGTGTTACATAAAGAAACTTCACAGAGTAATATATTCCTTTTGAAAAATACAAAAATAAATAAATAAATAATCCAGTCCAAGCTACAAGTCTTACAATGTTCCAGACAGCTTTCCTCCTGAACTCTTGCCAAATATCTAGCTGGCACATCAAGCTGCTTGTAAGAGAATCTGGCTTTTCTTTCTCCTCTAATATTTGTGGTGTACTTTTTCTTTACTTGAAATTTTTTGCAATCCCTGGCTATTGCTGTATCTTAAGAATGTCAAACTTGGTTACTGTTTCCAGAAAACCTGAAATTTGACTTGTGCATACTCTTAAGGACACTTTCACAGATTAGATTCTGTGCAGAACAACAACAAAAAAAATAATCAAGTATTAACTTTGCTTTAAATCTAGACAGATTTTAACAAACTGTGCATGCTAAAACAATACACAATTTCTAAACTGAATTCAGAACAGAAAACAGTAGACTCTGCATTAGCAAGAAACAGCAGCTACATCTGTAACACTCTTCCATAAACTGTACAAAAAGTGCATATAAAAGTCCAGCTGTCCATGTAAGAACACAACTGTTCTTATTTCCCATTAAAACAACAAAGACTCACCTTAGCTGCATAGTCGCTGACTGTTTGGTCAGAGCATTTTTACTCCAAAAGCTACTTTGGTTGTTTCAAAGCTTCAGCAAACAGTGACTCATCTTGTGTTAATCAAACCCACATCAACAGCAAAGCAGAGCTTGATAGCTGACAACAACAGAAGAGACTTCAAGCATACCGTGGAGAAGTCTGCTCCCTCCGCTGGGCCATTTTGTTCCTCCCTTGCATCACTTAAAGTGTCTTCAGACTTGATGACATCCACCTCTAGAGAAAGGCACACGACACAATGCAATCAGTGCAACGGCAAATCTTCCAAATATAGGAATCAATAACAAGTGTTTAGAGTGAATGGTTCTGAGACGTATCTTTCCTGAGCACAGATATACTGATGAGTCACAGACTTTGTACAATAGCAAAGTAGCAGAGTGTTTCTGGATGGTTTTATTCACTATTATCCTTCCCTGAAAAGGACCATTACCACTGAATCTGAGTTTATCAGAAGCCTAAAAGTCCAGTTGTTTTTCTTTTTTTTTTGGTTTCTTTTATTCTATATAGCTGTGAGAGAGAATTTGGGGGCTTTATATCTTGGTATTATTAGTCAACATGAGCTGATGACTGTCATTGGAAGCTTAAAAAGTCTCATAAATATTCTACAGAAGAGAAAAATAAATAAAAGCACTCACTAGTAGCAGATTAGATTTTCACTCTTCATACCCAAACTGGGAAACAACAGAAATTTTGTCTCTGACAAGCTCACCAAGATATTACCTGATGCTGTGACACTGTCATGCTGTAAATATATCCTCTAATTCATAATGACAACGCACTCCCTGTGTGACGCACATCACAACCTTGCCCTTGACCTCTCTTTATTGGACTCGGTTCCGGCACAATTATTTCAGATGAGCAAAAACTGCCAACAGAGGACTGCTGAAGGTTCACTCTGTGAGTCTCCCTTCCTGCAACACGCTCACATCAGCTGGCTTGTGTATGTTTGTTTTACAGATTCCAGACTTGTAGCTGTGTATCTGAGGCCGAGTCACGTGCACTTGTAATGTGACTGTGCATGCTGACTTAGACTGTAGCCAGACCGTGCTTTTGTGAGTGTAAGAGAGACTAACAAAGAACATATGTATATAAAGGGTGTTGTTGTCAGACTAATCGTGGCCTAAGGTACTGGTGGTACAAACCAGCTCCTTACTTCCCATTGCATAACATGTCAAAGTGTCTCATTGTGACCTACTATGGCATAAAAATGCATCTGTGGATGCCAAACTTTGATCAAAGTGTTTTAAAATCCCATCTTTTTTAAAAATCAGATAATTGAGACGTACTAATAACTCTTCATTAGAATTACAATTTTCTCAAAATAATATAAAGACTCAGGACAACATATAGTCACAACAGCAATGCATCACAACGGGATGTCAAAAAAAGCTAAAACCCCTGTGAGCTCAATAATGGTGAGCTATGTGGCATTTAACTTTGCGGAGCTTTTGCCATTAATCACCTGAAGAGGACTGAATCTAATTTTGCATATTTGCTTAGGAATAAGACTTTGACAAACATATTGGCGTGTGATGCATGAGTGTGTGGACCTGGAATAAACCTGAACAAGGACTGAAATAAATCAGCATTTACCCACCTTGAGCTTTAGTGCTGCAGCTCTCCAAGGATCCATCCACAAAATCAGAGGGATTTTCAGTCATCTGATTCTCAGTATGAAGTTCTATGGATCCTTCACTCTTAGGTGAAAGTGCCGTTATTTCCGAACTTAGATCAGCACTATTTGAAATCACATTGTCATCCTGTGGGATAGACAAAGTGATCTGATTCTCAGGTGGCCTTTCCTCTGCAGTTATCTCGGAATTATCCTGTTTAGGTTGAACATTTCCACTCTCATCTGCTGCCACTACCACAGGCATATCACTTGTCTCACTGGTCCGTTGAACATCCTCTTCAACTATGTTGGTGACTTTGCTCTCTTCTGTTACAGGTGGCTCAGTTTCGGTAAGTACCCCGCTGCCCAATCCTGATGCTGAAAGCTCTATCCCTACATTCAGGTCAGAGCTATTGGTCTCCTCAGTTTCACTTTCCTCCACCTGTGCTGCTGGAGTATCCTCACTCCCAGCTGAGTCAAAGGACAGATCCTCTTTGGAAAGATCTGGGGCTAGATTCTCAGTCGCTTCAGAATTTAAATCATCCAAGCTCAAGAGTTTGGGTTCTGATTCAAGCTGGGTGTCAGGCTCCGATGAGAGTCCTGTATCCACAGTTGTGAAATGTTCACAGGTTTCTTTAGCTTTAAAATCACTGGGGGCCTCAATCTCAAATCCAGCTGAGGGCTGCCGTACTATCGTTGACTGAAGTAAGTCCTGATCCTCCATAGCGATGCTGCCATGAGCGGGCTGGAATATTTCTGTTGTAGAGCTTCCAGCTGATCTGAAACTGCCATCGTCATCACTGGAGAGTCCGTGGGCCGTACCTGAGTCATGGTCAGCTTGTCGTTCAGTCGGCATCTTGTCAGGCAACGGCTCACAGTCAAAACTATCAGTCTGTGTATCTACTACGATGTCGCTGAAAGCCAAAAAGACAGCTGAACTGTCAACTTCTTCCGCAGGCAAAATGCTGCTTTCAATACTGTATCCAGAGGGTTCTACTACGTCTTCACTGTGTAGCTCTTTTCCACCAACTGCGTCAGTACAACTCCCAGAATGACAACCACTTTCTGATGCCAAACCCCACTCCTGCTCTGTAGCATAATCCCTACCAGCTGTTTCCTGGTTTTGTTCCAGGCTGTTTATGTCTGGTAGAGGTTCCCCTTCGTGGAGACCTTCTATCAACAGACATGGAACAGGTTCAGGCTCCTTGATTACATCACCACACTCTATCAGCGTTGGGTCTGGGAGGTCCATCGGGGTTGATAAAGTGTCTGTTAACCCTTCACTCTCTTCCTCGTTTGCATCTAGAGATAGTACATTACAAACATCCCGGCTGTGTTTCGCGTCTTCTTTCCCAACATTCTCTTCTTCTTGGGAGCACTCCTTCACTTCAGAATCAGAATTGTCTGAAACCTCAGAATATGATGATGATGCTGACTGACCCATGATTGACTCGTTTGTGTCTCCGCTGGCCTTTAGTAGATCTGTTAATTCAGAGCTGATCTCCTCCTCCCTCCTCTTGGCTGTGCTGTCCTCTGCTTCCTGCTCAGATCTATCCTCTCCCTTCTTGGCCTCCTGTCCTTCCTGGATCACAGCCTCTCCTCTATCAGTTTCCTCTGCCTGTTTACCACAGCCTGCCTGTGGTAGAATTCCCACAGTGAGACCTTTCCCTTCAGCCTCACTCTGTACTCCTTCAGTCCTGTCAGACAAACTCAAACCCTGCATGGAAACAACAGGCCGCTCCTGTTCCTCCTCCTCCTCGGCTTTGGAGTAATCTCTCTCCGTGTTTGAACACACCCAGTCCTCTGGGGGAACGAGGCCATGCTCCTGGGGGTGTACTTGTGATGTTGGAGTACTCACAGTCAAACTACAGTCTTTCTCTGCATTTCCAGGCTCACTGTGTCTACAATCAACAGTGCTGCTGCTCTCCACTGGGCAATTTTCTAACCAACTCCCTTGTGTTGTTGTATCCGGGCACTCCGACGCCGTATCAGACTGCTGGAGTTGATCCAGACATGTTAAGTCTGCTTTGACACCGTCAGAACATTCAGCAGCAGTGTGCAGAGAATCAAATTGCAGCTTCAGTAAAGAAACTCCCTGCAGAATACGGAACAAGACAAAGAAAATGTTAGCTCTTCTTTAAAAAAAAGAAAAGAAAAAGAAACAACAGACCTGCTCTTCAGTTCTTATCAAGCGCCGACTCTATGATTGCATAAGGTGTTCCACTGGTTATACAAATGAAGTTTGAAGGTTAAAAAATGAGGGCAGTGAAAAGACAAACAATCCAACAATGTTCAGTAGCAGCGGAGCTCCTGGTTTTAGCCAATGTGAGCACAGATAGCGTGCTAAAAGAGGAAGGTGGCATGACTCACCTTGGCATGAAGATGACAAATCAAGTGCAGCAGCTGCTCCACACTCTTCTGAAAGGACGGTGTGTCACGCCCAGGGTGTATGCTCAGTGTCAACGTGTGTGTGTTCAGTTTGGGAAGGTGGCAAAACACCTGAACGTCTTCAGAGACCTGCTGGACAGCGACAGACTCTTCGTCCTTCTCCGGATCGGTCTCAGCCCTGCCGTGAAATAAACACTTAGATCATCCGGAAGGGTCCGCATTGGCTAACACGGAAAGGTTTTAACAGTGATGTCAGCCAATTCACAGAGTGCAGTTTTTCTTCAATAACTCACATCCTTAAACTTCAAATTGGCTAAGGCCGGTTGTGAAAGTCTATTCCAGTAGTCAGCAAGTAATCAGAGATTAGATGTTAGTAAATGTTAGTAAAACTTTAAAAGTTCCAGATGCCATATCCTGTCCACTAAAAGTTATACTTTTCTTTCCAGTAGTAAAATACACGTACTTAAAAGGCCACTCCTAACTGATAAGCTTTCCGAGAAAACGTCTCTCCCCCTGCTGCATTTAATTTAAGAGTTGACGGTAAAGTATGTGCAGTTTTTCATTTTTTTCTTTTTCATATGTTGGTGCTGCACAGGGGAGACGCCTCCTAGTAAGGCAGATCTGTTTGCGTAATCCTGGGTGGACTTCTTTAACACCGAGGCCCGGCAGCTGAGGTCACCAGCCAAGGCTACAAGTGACTTCACTTTTCATGAGGCAAATGTAATTACCAGCACATAAAGAGTGAGATGGAGGTCATAAACTGGCTTCAGTGCAAGCTTAGCAACAAGGAAGCTCGCTAAGTGGCAGTTTTCCTTCAGTGTGTGGCATCTTCACTTTGAGTTTAGTGAAACGTCCTCTGCAAAGACATAAAAGGAGTCTCTTTCCACTTTAAGCTCTGTCTAAGTCGATGTACTCAAACGCTCCTTTTTCCCCCTCTGAGTTTTAATTTTGAATGAAAGAATTTGACCTCACTAGTCTCTGGAAGATATTATTAGAGGATAATACTTGACAACTTTAAACAAAACACATACATCACCATGCCATTAAACTGCAGAGACAGCACTGCAGTGTGTTTGGATTAAAGCGGAGCTGCGCATAGTGAGACTGAAAAGGTACTACAAGAGGTCAGTGGAAACGGGACTGAGGCTTTTGTGTTGCAGAATAGTTTCCCATCACTTTAGATTTCCTTGGAACAATACTGGCAGCCCACAACTTTTCAATTTGCCCTCAACTATCTGACTGCAGCTGAAAGTGCTAAGCTAGGCTGCTGCGTGGCTTGGTGGTGATGTTCTTTGAATACTTCTATTGTTCTGTGAGGACAACAGACAAACAACATTGCTATAAAAGAAGGAGGAACCACGCCATCTGCCCTCTGATATATTGACATGGAACTGTTTGTACAGAGGGCAATGTTCACTGAACCTCAGGGCTAATGTCACTGTCACACAGTGTGAGGACAGTTTAGACAAATAAATCTTTTTCAAGCATAGCCATATGACACGAGACGTTCACGTGAACCTGAACTGAATGTTTTGAGAATAATACAAGCACTTACTTTGTGAGGAGCTCATGGAGGCATTTGTGCCCTCGTAATTCCGCAACGGCGGACGGGGTGTCGCCTTGCCTGTTGGCCAAACGAAGGGCTCCTCTTGCCCCAGCCTGCTGCAGCAAGAAGTGTGTAACCTGAAAGAGACCTCGACGTGCTGAGAAATGCAGCAGAGTCTCCTGAGGATTCAGATCTGAGGAAGAGAGAGAAGATGACAAATAAAGACCAAAAGAATCAAAAAGAGAGAGCGTGACAGAGCGCAGCGGTCCGGGGAGCTAAATCGTGGCAAAGCAGCCAACATACCATCAATTGTGGCAGCCTGGCAACACTGCGGAGCAGTCTAATTAAACCAGTTCAGGATCCACGATGACCCAGCATACAACAGACACTTGCACACTCACAGACTGATAAAACCATAACTTGTCTCCTTCCTGCTACGTCCATCAGATGATCAGCACAGGTATCTGCAGGACACAACTGTCATTTTGTGATTAAACCCAGCATGCCGACTGAGTGTAATTGTAATCATGTCTTCTGTGTGCCTGAAAAATACAGACCATATCAAGATTTTGACATGTTCAGTGAATGCAGAAAAGCCTTTGAAGCATCGTCGGACAAATGAAAGCAACAACAGTAATGGCTCTATGAATAAATCAAAAGACACCATTTCATTTCAGATGTTAACCACATACCAGCACACCACAGTCCCATTTTTAATTTAAGTCCATTATTAGCCCAGTATATCAGTCAGACTGCTAATAACACCATCAAACACCAAGATCCTCCCTTTCACACATTCAAAGAGACACTAACAGAGACTCATGGACACACACACACACACACACACACACACACACACACACACTTCATCTTTCTGCTAAAGCAACAGGTTGCCAGCAAGGCTCTCTTCAGTACTAAAGGCCGGCTGAGGGCTGTTGGCTATCCCAGAAATTTCCTCGTTTCAAGTTGTGTAATTAATTCTCTCTCTGTCTTCATTGGAAAAGATTATGAAAACACTTCTGGGTCTACAGGAGTTGCCCAAACTTTTGTGTTATTATTAATCTCTTTTACTGCCCAACCACTGGCAAATTTATTGTCAATTTAAGAGGGTACGCTGACATAAGGATGCCCTAGTTTTAAGTTAGTGGGAAATCGAGTCCTGAAGTGCAATAAATGATAAATTGTCAATGGAAAGCAGAACAAGCAGCTCATTGGAGAGAAATAAAAAAGTAATAATATGTGAGAACTGGTAATCTAAAACACCACACAACATTGCAAGCTTGCGAGTTTAAATGTGGTGTTCAACTTCAGTACCCAGATGTCTTTAATGTAGTCAGTAAACTGCATATACAGTGCTTTTGTTTATCACCCAGCTGGTCTGTGGTTATTTATAGCAGCAAAAAGTACTGTTGCTGGTTCCAGATTTCTCTGGACGGTGTTTCTGCACCGTTTATTAGGAAGATTGTTTTTGTTCTTTCGCTTTCATTTGTCACTGCCTATGAGCAGAGGATTTTCTTCCAGTTCGCAGTACAGGAAATCAGATTTATTTGCACAAACAGATAAAATATAAGGCTTTTGGGTTAGACACAAACAGGATGTTCTATATACCAACTCCTCTGTGATTTCTTCTGGGACTATTTTACTCTGCCTAGTGTAGGTTTTAACAGCAAGATATGATCAGCTGGAAAAGAATGAAAAAATAAACTGCAGAACAAATGCTTGAGAACAGGGAAAGGGGCAGAAAACACATTTTCCTTGGTGTTATCAGCATCACAATAATCGTTAGGCAACATTCACAATGCTGGTTGTGTCTGCTGATGAGAGGTTTCAGTCCATTTACTGTGGGCCTTTATGAACAAGCCTGCCCTGATCAACCTCAAGCTAATTGGTCAAATTTAATGCTCCACTTGGCCTGAGCTGGGCCGGTGTGGAATGTGAGGTGCCAACAGCAGCAGGAAATGCTTTACTGCTGGGTTTGTTTGCGGTTCCTCAAAACTGGCTGCCATAACAGCCATGTCATTTTCATATTATGAGTGCCAGCTAGAATATACATGCAATTTTAGCTTTCTGATCTGGGACAGAAATCACCAACACAATGTGGCTTCAATGAATGATTGGTCACAACAAAGCAGCTTCACCGCTTCCTGGCAGAGATCCTGGCTTCTTGCTGCTTCCCCAATTATTCGGTATAGTTATTCATCAGGGAAATGAGCCAAAAAAAAAAAAATCCTTTACCCAAAAGTGACATTTTACTTTTGTAGATAGCTTTGGAGAGAAAACAGAGGAAAGCAGCAAATCCTCAAAATTCAAAAGCAATTTTTAGCCTTGATAGTGGCTCTCAAAAACTACAAGGCAGAAAATCTGGTACAATCATAGAATGAATACAGACTTTGGTCGTGTGAAATGATTTAACAACCGTCAGAATACTTGCCAGGATATTATCACCTGATTTTCATCTAGCGCCATCTTCAGATCAGAATTTTATTTGTCCAATAGCATCAGTAAAAAAACAAAACAAAAACACAAACAAACATACCCATTAACCTTAGAAAGACTTTGTGGTAATGAGCAAATTTCTGCACCGAACCTTAATTTTGCTAGCGGTTAAATGTGATGAAAAGGTGAAAGAGGTTAAAACGGGTCAGTTATTTTTCTATAGTGAGGATTTCCTTGCTTCACTGGCACAAAGGGAGGAAAAACAAAAATAAATTAACAAATTGGCATCAGCTGATATCTGTATCAGGCCCTAGTTCGCATGCAAAAACATTAAACTAAACTGAATACAATTTTTATTATACAGCCTATGTAAGTGTTATTATCTCACCTTTGACATCAGGAACAATGGTGGGCCTAACCGAAATGTTAGCAGGGCTGCAGGCTCTTTGTCTTATTGATGAATGAAGTAAACAACTAATACATTATGCAACAGTTCTGTTAGTTGACTTTAGTGAATTTAAAGGCCACAGATCATTGAGTCATCTACTTTAATGGCACTGATTGACAACCCACGGGCTTTAGATAACTTGACACTAAATGCACCTGTTCAAAACCGAGGAATCAGTTGGGAACTGTCAACCATCTTTAATGATATGCGCAGTTTTTCCAGGTGACGTTCCCAGACGACAATAAATGGGTGGCTACAGTTAGAGCAGCGAGTGCTGCGTGCCCACAGCGTGAAGGATGACTGAGATGAAGCACCGTCACCTCCACCTATAGTCTAATGCTATCCATCATCTGACAGATCTGATAAATGGAGAGCCGAGTCGCGCTCCTCTTCCCTCCCCGCGGCTCGGCACCGCTGAGCGTCTTGTATTGAAGCTGTGACATATTGTGAAGCAGAGCCTATTAGAGCACACATCACTCACCACAGCATGAAGGCGCCTTCCACATCAACAACATGACAACTGACTTCAATGCAAAGGAGCCTGTACGTGTGTGTCCATCGTTAAAGCGCTCTGACACACTTCACAGTAACAAGTGGATCGGATCTAATCGGGATGAAGGTCAATACTGATAAGCTAATTTTTGATATGACGAGTTTTCTTCCTAGAACAATAACAAACTCAAAAATTTTAAGAAGTGTGTGAGCTTTTCTGATCTCCACTCCACATTACTCCAGTCTTCCCAGCTTTTTCTTTTTTTTTCCAGTCAGTTTTGCCTAAAATCTTGCCGACTCTTCTGGTTTGGCCTAATATCCAAATCCAAGTTTAACCATTAGCTATTATCTGAGAAATAGCCAGAGGCTGAGGCAGCGCTCTAACTACTCCCAAAAGTCTTGTTTATGCCGTTTCACAGAGAGCAATTACCTCGCAGAGTTTATCATCTGCATTGGCTCGTTTGGCTTCCTTTAACTGATTAAAGTTGTCAGAGTCAATGACTGGAGAAAATTGGCACTTTGATTTTAATAAAAATGTATGTTTGTTTCCACTGATGTAGCAGTTTCTCACTACCTCAAGTGCTCAGGCTTCAGCAAACGGATACTCAGCTCTATTTGTTCATACTAATACCAGAGTTAGAGATAAATCCGTGTAGTGGCGTGTTCTGTAAATACACCAGTGTTCAAATACAATGTACGTATTTGAACACACGCACTCTATTTTAACTCTGGAGTTTTCTGCTCTGGAGATCAAACCTGCTGTTTACTTCTTTATTTTGACCATTTAAAACAGCTGACTAGCCACTATTTTCACTACTTTACATTTTGCACACGGTCGCCTCATATGATAATACAGCACCTTTGTTCATCATGTAACAAAGGTCTATAGAGAAAAGCTAAACATGACCCATTATATTTGAAAGACAAGGACAAGATATTGGGCCTAGGTGGGATGTTGTCACATGGAGAAATGTCGCTTGCATCAGTTAGCCCAAATATTATAAAATGTCGACATTTTGGTTTGATCATCTTCACCACATGTCTGTCTATGGATGTCTCCATGACAAACCTTTTTTCAATTATTTTACAATGCAGGCAACAAACAGAGGGGATGCAAAAAAAATAAAATAATGCAACTTTACAGTCCTGCTGCTAGGAAGGTCAAATCCAAGGTCAAAACAGAGGCCAAAAGTCAAACAGAGCTAATAAACAATTTGAAATCTGCCACATTTCATACCTGACACCTATAAGTCATAGAAACTTAATCAAAATTGGAAGATTAAATAAGTGGCCTTCTGAAATTATTTGCCAAAATTCACCAGTAAAGATGTGCTTCAATCATTTTTGTTCCAACAAATAACTTTTAGTCTTAGACATAACCTCGTGGCATATCATGAAGACTAGAGCCAACCCAACCAGTTTTAAGTGGCACTTTCACTTTCAGTGAGCCAAATTACTAAAGTGTGATTACATTTATTTCACAAGCATTTAGGCTGTAGACCAGTGTGAATAATCCAAGTACAGAAATATTTCTTATAGATAAAATGAACACACATAGGCGATGATGTAACGATGTCAGCTGTTGCTTTCAACTGCATAAGCTCACTGTGAGAGACCTGAAGTTGCACTTTGATTGTGTCAGAATGGCACTTCACATGCATCTGACACCCCAAAGAAAAGAGTGTGATGACAAACTGAAGCAACTCGAGGGCTTCTGGTATCAATCAAGCCATAAATGGTATGTTGCAAATGTTTATTTTGGGATACTTTGAAAGCACCTGTCGTATATTATTAAGCTCTTAAAAATAAATATCCAAATATAAATAAATAATAATGAATATATAATTTTTATATATTCATTGCTTATTGCTTTGATGTTAAGCTTTTTAGCACATCTATGATTCTCATTTGCAGCTCCAGCATTTTTACTGTTGGATTCTCCCAGAGTAGCTTTGCATGAGTGACAAAAAACAAAATAATACATTTTTATATTGGGCCTTCATCCGCAGTCTAAAACACAACGTTTGAGCTCCCTCTGCACTCTTTAAACCAGCCCTCTTCTGATTGGCTGCACCTCTCAAACTCAAGAGTGAAAAGCAGGTGGATGTGGTTGCTGTTAAGCCAGAAATATACTCCTGAGATCACAGTTTAAACTGAGAGACCACAATAAATATGTAGAAAATTTAAATTGCCATTATTCTTATGGCATACTCATATTTCTACAAAAAATGTTCAGCATTAAACCCTTTATTAGTGAATAAAACTGGTTTTAACTACCCAATACCTGATCGTTTTTAGGTTGAATATGACCATGTCAAGAGAATAAAGGCATTTGAGTGCCTTTAAGTAAATTTTTTTTTAAATGCCTTGGAGGTCTTGGATTTTTAATTCCCAAATCCTCTTCAAAAAGCACCTAAAAAATTATTTGTATCCAGGAAATGCTCCTCCTCAAACACTCTTCAGTGGATCAATAAGACTTCATCTGCTGTGACCACATTGACATTAGCACACAGAAAATACACAACATTATTAAAGACACTACCTGGCAGTGTCAAGTCAATGGAAGATTTAAGACAAACTATCAGGAATTCATCTTTTGAGTAAAAATTGTTTACATCCATATATTAGCCAATTTGTTGATCAAATTTCTCTGCTACCTGAAAAATGTGTATTTTGACAGCAAGTCTGGTCAAAGCTAGATTTGCACTTCTGCATTGGATTTTTAACTGATGATATCATCACTTACTGCATAAAATCAAGATGCCACTACTTCAGTATGTGCAGCTGAAGAGGATGGTGTCAGGTGGTACCAAGTCTTCACTGGGTGTTTCAACCCTTAAATGCACAACCCTCTAGTTGGCAAGTAAGCAATGGTGTTGAAATCTCTGCCCATCAATTCCAGACCTCGGGCTCACCTCCTGCCATGTCCGACAGCAGGTTCTTTCTGCTGCCTCAAGTCAAATTCTGCGCACAGCTGTTTCAAATCCTCCCCTGATATTATCTGTGAGCACCGTCCATGTAGATCGCACTAGCAAACATCTAAACCAAACTTCCACAATAAACAGCCACTATCTCTTTTTGTACTCCAGGAAAAATAACTGGAACATACAGTACTGCCTCCTTCGCATCTCTGACCAAAAGTCCATCCTCATCTCCACCCACAGAGAGTTCCACAATTGCCCTTTTTATTCTGTTGTAGCCGTGTTATCAGCTGATGGATTAGTCAGTATTGTTTTCACTTTGTGGGTCTGTGAGTGTTTATGCATGTGTCCTCGGGGCAAAATAAGAGACGTAATACAGCACGAACTACAGCAAAGGGGGTTCTGGACAATTTTCTAGGTGTTTATACAACAGTCTTGGGACAGATGATACCACTGTTTCAGCGCAGCAAGAGCAAATCAAAAAACTTTACAGCTATGTGGTTCAGATGAAAATGGAATGCCAGATTCAACAACAGCTGGTATAATACTGTGGTTGCATTTATACGGAAACATGTCTGATATGGTCTCAGGTCGCATATATAAGCTCCACAACAGCAAGTTAATAATAACAGAAATTTGGGAGAACAGTGGAAGGCAAATGTCACAAGCAAAGTCACATTTAAAGCAAAGTGCCAAGAAAAGACTAACCATAAACTGCTGAAGAGGGAGTGATCGTTCTACAGAGATAAGCTGCGACCACAGATACCTCTAAGTTAATAGTACATTTAAACTTTCATAGTGTCACGCATTTCCAATTTTTATAAAATGATGGATTTCTTGTGTTTAAAATGAACGAACAGTTTAGTGATTTAAATTTTAAGCTAGGAGCTGAAATGATTCCTGCTGGGTTTAGGTAGCCAATTTAAATTTACAGACTGTGAAGGTCAGACAGAAGCGGTACCTTAATGTTATTTCTTTCCCAAAAGCTGTGTCATAACCAATTTCAGACTAGCGTTGTGAGACTGGATAACTTCTACAGTTGCACAGGCTAAGTTCATCTGTCAGAAGGGGCGACAGCCGACTGTGATTAACCCAAACATCAGTGCTCCCGCTGTCGTAATGTAAAATGTGTTCAGTTCCACTCTGCCGTTGCAGTAATGGAGGTGGTGTTCCAGAGTGAGAGTGCAATATATAAATCATCCACCAGATTTGTCTATAAAAATAGAAGTTAAATGGAAGTCACTTTCAGTAACGCATGCTGCAAAGCACACACATACCCACACAACGTGGAGACAGTAAACAGCTTGTTACATCCAAGCACTCATCTGAACTAATCAGTAACAAAGTCTTGTTGTTTTGACCAGTAATGACAGTGTCTCTCTGAAAATGCCAAAAAAGAATCCTCAGTCTTCCTAGTCTGCTGATATCTGCTCAACAACATAAAAGGAGCCAGATAAACAAACACACAAACAGCAGGGTCATGTGTGTCAGTATGTGTTATACAACCATAATTTGTCAGTATGTTCCTGCATCAGTGCAGAGACATTCTGCCTGTTTCAAAGGGTCCACTGCCCTCCAGACTCACCAGTGCTGTTGGATCGTTTGTTCCCCAGTAAATTCCATCCTGTAGGCAGTTTGAGGTGGTGTAGGGCCAGTGCCAAACTCTCATCCAGACGCTCACACTCCTGCAGAGGAATCTGACACTCATCCAGCAACAGCGCCCCATCGAGGCCATCAGCCCGGCCCACAGTGCTCACCTGTGTGGAGGGTGATTACAGAGATGAGTCGAGTTTCATAGAGGTTGAAGTGAGCCGTAGACTAATGGGAGCACTCATTTTAAAGCGCTCAGCATGAAAGCATTAACCAAATGCCTTTTGAATAATGAAATATGTTAATGTAGGAAGAAACATCCACATGAGTGTATCAGCGCTAAGCTCGATTTGGGGATGCACTGTTTTGACAAAAAAAAAAAAAAAAAAAAAAAATCATGTTCGGATTTATTATAATTTATATAAATTTTATAATTATTATAAATTGGAACATGTTCCATTAAGTTTGAGTGCCCAAGAAAATTATTTTATCTTGTCCTACTCCTCAGAAAAGCAAACTCATAAAATTTCTATGGGATGATAAACTATGCTGAAAAGAATTCATTAATTGAATGCCAAGAACTGTCAGACATTAGGCCTTGTCAGGAAAGAAACAATAACATGGCAATCTTTTGTTTAACTGTCACTTTGTACACAGAGCTGTATTACTTGTAACCAGTGGTAACCAATTTTGTTTTCCAGCCCTGTGACAAGCTTCTGTATTTCTATTATTCAACTGATGACATGCAGTAGGAATAGAAATGACTCGTCTTTCTGCTCACCAGGAACTGGGCCATGTCAAACGCCAAATCCTGAACAAAGCTGAATCGATGCTCGGCCAATGGCGCCACGTGAACCAGATGGGATTGTGGCTCCTCGGGGACACCTCGGGTGACTGAGCACAAGGTGACCAGCACCACTTCGCAGCAGTCATGAGCTACAAGAGACACAAAAAGCAAGAGTGAGAAGAGAGAAAGAGGGGATTACAGAAAACTGACCTGTGGAGGACAGTACCATAGTGTACAGCATTTTTCACAACGACAAATAGATTATATTGTGTATTTTCAGTGTATGAGATTAAACGTTTCTTTGTTAGGATTAACCCATTTCGGCTATAGATGACTGGCCTTGCTATAAACTCAAGTCATATGAGCTTAAATAATAACAATACAACAATATTTCAACTAAACAATAAAAAATTATTGCCCTAGCTAAAACACTAGTTGCTTGAACTAATTATTTATACTTTATTGATGTACAATGCCAGCTAACTGTAGGGTCTAAGATGTCCTCAGATGCCAGTCTTGCGGAAATTAACTTTAGTTACTTCAGTTACAGAGTATATATATTTCTGTTGATGCAGCCCACACAACTATCACAAATCATCGCAACAATATTGGCTACTTGCACAGTTCATGTCGCAGGTTTAAAATAGATTCACTGCATGAGGTATAAAATGCATAAACGATATTTCTACGCAAAATTTTTAAACTCATCTGCTGAATTGTGTTCAGTTTTGAGCGTTTTCTTGTTGTGAGACCCAGCTTATGCAGGCTGAATCAATTGAAATATTGGTCACTGACAGTATCTCTAATAGTAAAGTAAACATCGTCAACGCTGTAGTGCCAGAAAACTACACTTTCTGGAGTGGCCACTAGTGGATGGCAAGAACTATTTTGGTCTCTATGCATACTTTTTGACTACATAGCAACTATACAGTGGGTATACAAACTAGGGCTGTGTGATATGACCAAAATCTCATATCCCGATATAAGAATTCTATCGTCCCGATAACGATATAAATCACAAAAATGTAACATTTTCTGTAAATTCTGTGAATCTCGGGCAGCTCGACTTGCGGGAAGTGTTTCCAGCTGCGAGTCATGTAGCTAGAGTCGAGTGTTTTAACAGATTTATGAAACGACACATTTTTAGACATAAGTTGTAACGGCCGCCGTTTTCTTTGGGAGTATTTATTACACGGCGTGCTGCGGGGAAAAGCCTGTTCTAAGGTTTGAGTCTAAGGTTTATTTTTTAGCACCTGACGGCTCTTTTTTACTTCTCATCCGTAAATAATCTGCCCTTTCACGTGATTCAGTTTATTTTGAAAAGTCTCAACAGGATCTTGAGCTTTATTGTGAAAGGTTTATGTGGAACATAAACAAGCGGACACGAGATGGTTTTATCCGTCGTTGTTGCTAACGACAACGCATAAAAACATGCGCTTGTCCGTCCGTGGTGTGGTTATATTAAATATAAGAGAAATAGAGAACTTTAAGAAATTAATATAGCCACTACAGTGACCATCAAAACGATGAAAAATATTGCCGTAAAGAGTTTATTTTGCGACACCACGAAACAAACGATAGCGTAAAATGAAACGATAGACGTTTTTATATCGTCATCCGATATATATGGTTATATCGAACAGCCCTAATACAAACTCATTTACAGGTGTGCTGTTACAAGTGTGCTGTCACAGGCAGCTGCAGTTATTTGCAACAGTAAGCCTTACCTCACTATTTTTGATTCAATGTAATATTAACATAAAATGGTATAAGAAGATTGTATTTCAATTTTTGATGAATGAAAGTTGTTGGGGTTTTGTTACCCTATGAACGAATCCACGTAGTCACAAAAAGAAAAAACAGTCAAGCATAACTACGTCCACACCACTGTATGTCACTCAGACCCTAGTAGACCCTAGTGGGTTTGTGGATGCCGAAAATATAATCAAGGCTTGAGATGGCACCATCTAAAACACTAATGTTGTGGATATTGGGTGACAGTGGTTAGCAGCATTCATCTTTTACATATAGTCTATGGTTAAATGGGTCAAATATGATGGAGCGTTAAACAGGGCGCAGAAAGTGATGACACGGAGATCCCAACATAATATGTGCTGTAAGCTCAATTTCACATTACCAACAGTCCATGCTGGCTCAGAACAATGAAATAAAAATTATTAACAAGTCAGGTGTTAATGTTATTAGTAACACCTGTACTGTTCTTAAATAAATCAAAAAAAATTGCTTTAATTCAATCTGCTCTAATAAGAGGAAATCAAGCTTAAATTTAACTTTTTAAAAAAAGTATCTTTATTCAATTTAATCACTCCATTAATCGAATTTTTTCCTCATTTTAGAAGCACTACTTGGATGAAATGGTGAACTAATTTTGTCATAGTAATGAGCTACAAACGAGTGCAGAGCTGCAATGCTGATTTAAATCCTAATTAATACAAATAAATTCACAATATTATTTCACTTAATGGAACATGTGTTAAATTCTTCTGACTAACAGCCATTTACTCACAAGTCACATCGCAAAGACTGAACAAAGCACACTAATGTCCACAGTGGTTTCATAACTATTGCTTAGGGAGTGGGGCAGTGCCTGTCCCCGACATGGGAACTCAACCTCACTCTCTGAACCCACTTTCCTCCCCAAGAAACCAATGAGAAATATATTAAGTAGAAATCAATTTATCCATTAATGCATTTGTTCATTTTCTTAACCACTTATTCAAATCTGGGTCACAGGGAACTGGAGCCTACCTCAGCTGGTGAGAAGAGCAACAGGCCCGTCAAATCAATTTAAAAATATAACATTTTTAATCTACTACGTTTTGGTATCATTTACAGTCCGACTAGTTTCTCTTCCTTCCTCTGCTCTGGATTTCACCATGTGTAAAGTGTACACGGTGTGTAAAACCCCTCCTTTTGCCCCACAGTGTATAGTCGAGCAGAGTAGAAAGCCATAAAACAAAGTTACTCGAGTTGAGGACAACTTGATATATTATTGCGGTGGCTCTTTTTTGGCACGGCCCACTTCAGAAGCAAGAAAAAGTACACACAACGCACACCTCACTTTTCATCGGTTATTTACAATGAAAAAAGATTCACTGTTAAATTTCTCCTAAACGTGGGTACATGTTATCAGTGCAACTGCACAGACATACTTTTTTGAAGAAAAAAAAAAGCCTACATATTTTCCCTAAAAAACAAGAAAACAATCATATTAATTCAAGTTCATTTCACTTTATATTTTTCACCTTGCTGTGCCGCCCCAGTTTTGACATCCTCTGTGTTACTGTAGCAATTGCTTTTTAAAATGTGTTAATTTGACAAAATAAGATTGAAAGGTTGCTCATTTTTTCAGTTTTGTCTAAAAGAAGAAAACAAAGAGAAAGTCAGGGAACACTGCCATGGTCCATCTGTCCACTCCCAACAAGATGTCAACACACACAGCCAGTTTAAAACCGATTTCCCCACTTGTAGTTATTAAGCATTGCATGAAT
Organism: Simochromis diagramma; assembly: GCF_900408965.1. Taxonomy (NCBI): domain Eukaryota; kingdom Metazoa; phylum Chordata; class Actinopteri; order Cichliformes; family Cichlidae; genus Simochromis; species Simochromis diagramma. Next base: position 6,750,071 of record NW_024387414.1, read on the forward strand.
TCACATATAATTTCTGGAATCTACTCCACGTCACTGTGTGCTCTACAACAAGATCAGCCACATTTGCACGTCTGCAATACCCTTCGTTCTGGGAGAAAACTTTCTGTAACGACAGATCCATATATTTTATAATTTGTCAATGTTGTATGTCGCTACCAACGCAGTCAGAAGGCTACTAGGCAGCTTGATAAATATTATTTGAATCAGAGATATCTTAATCCAAAGCAGTGATTCAGTGAGTTTGCAGTCATTTTCCCAGGTCCCCTGGGAACTCTATCCCGCGACCTAGTTGATCCCTTTAGAGCCCAGAAGGGCCTGATGGAGAAAGCATTGAAGCAAAGCTAATCTGCTGGTAAAGTGACACCAACTCCCTCCCAACTTTAAGCATTAATTTAGTGGAACTCGTACCAAGATAAACACAGTTTATAATCCTGCCACTTTTATTTTCCTCTGTGGAACGTGGACCATTGAAAGAAGCAATGACGTCAGTGACATTTCTTATATCATAAGACCAGATTTTATTACATGAACATTTTGGTAGCATAAACCCTTGTTACCACATCCAGAACATGTGACCTCCAGTAAGCTCTGATGTTCCCTAAGAGCTCGAGATTTTTATAATGTAATATTTATTCTTCGAAAGCCCAGATGGTCTGGAATAACTTAATGTCATAGCTGATTCCTCTTATGCTCTGATCAGTCAGTGACTGAAAATATTCAATTAACATGAACTCTGGTCACAGGGTCACAGCTGCATTGCAGTTTTGACTACCTACTTTGTATGTGCAGAGATCTCTGACCTTTTCTATCAAGGTTTCCTGTTGATTCTTGTTTATTTTCCAAGAAAAAGCACAGAAAAACAATTCAGACCAAATATGTTCCATTTTGCAAGTAGAAAAAGTGGGAAAAGCTCCAAGAGGAGTGATAAATGGGATAGACTCTAGAAAGTGAAGTGATTCCTCTTTCTCCAAAACAAAACATTAGCTTAAAATGAGGACAGCGGTAGCAGATGATTAATCTTTTTTTTCTCCTTCCTGGTTTAACACCTCTTTTAATATTAATTTGGGATGCAGCACATGATGAATACAGAAGAATTTAAAACCACCTTTTAAGATAATGTTCAAACCTTTCCTCAGTTCTTCTGGAGCACTGCTATGTTTTGACTCAAATACACAAATACAATACAAGTGATCTGCCATAAAGTCGACTTTTATGATGGCTATAAAGGTTTAGAAATGAGGTCAAATTACTGGGGGTGCTCTTTCATGTATGTAAATGCTGATACTGTACTGAATTACAATAAAGTGGACAGGTGCTAAAGTAAAGTGACAAGTAAGGGGATAAAATACATTTACTTTGTTAGATGGACAAGTTCAGTTGCTTCTTAATGCAAATATTTACTTAGTCAATCATGAGGAAATGCAACTCAATGCATTTATGCATGTAGACATGGTCAAGACAACCTGCTGAAGTTCAAACTGAGTGTCAGAAAGGTGATTTAGGTGATTTTGAACATGGTTGTTCAAAATGGGCTGGTCTGATTATTTCAGAAACTGTTGATCTACTAGGATTTTCCCACAAAACCATCTCTAGGGTTTATATAGAATGGTAAGTAAAATATAAAGCGAGCAGCAGTTCTCTGGGCAAAAGAGCATCGCTGCATGTGAAACGCATTAAACCTTGAAGCAGATGGGCTATAGCAGCAGAGAGCCAAACTGGGTGCCAGTCCTGTCAGTTAAGAAACTGGTCAGAATTGGTGTAAACATAACAAAAGCAAACATCCTCCCTTTTATCAATGATTCGGGCTCTTCTTGGCAGGGCTCTTTAGTAACAGCTGAGCATCAAACACCACAGCCTACCCATGTTTTGTTGCTGTCCATCCCTTTATGACCACAACATACACCTTTTTCTGAAGGCTCTTTTCAGCAGGATAAGATGTTCTGCCAGAAAGCTCAAATCAACTCAGCTCCAACTGGTTCCTTGAACACGACAATGAGTTCACCATACTTAAATAGTTTCCACAGGCACAAGATCTCAATCTAACAGAGCACTTGTGGTGTGGATGTGGTGGAATGTATCGCGGATGTAACTATGTGATGCTGTCATGCCAGTGTGAGCCAAAATCTCCATTTGCTGACACATTTGCTAACATCTTGATGAATTTACGTCAGCAGTTCTTAAGGCATGAGGCGGCCCAACGAGATACTAACAAAACATTCCTATATAAAACAGCTGGTGCACTTTCATAGAGCATCAGCTTTAGTTGTTAATAATCCAGGCTAATCTTATTTAAAAGTGTCTGCAAACACAGTCTCTAACAAATATTAAATGCTGTAGGTGGAGCTGCCATCCTTTGGGTGCTAGTAAGCTGCAAGGCATTGTGGGTACGATGGCTTACCGGGACACAAAGCCTGCAAGGTGTCATGACTGCTCCTCAGGGTGCTGGTCAGGTGCCTCTGTGTACTGCCAGCGAACAGCAGGAAGTAGTCCACGCCCTCCTCACTACCAGCCAGCTCGTCATCACTGAGCTGTACTGTGATAACACAATGACCCTGCAGAGGCACGCAGACGGAACGTTAGGAGGGAAAAGGAAAAACAGAAAGAGACAAAAAGAAAAGACATGTTTATAACATGAAATGGGCACATTATCATCCACCTGCAGATGCCTGCAGTCTAACTCAGCCCTCTTCTCAGTGGCCTACATGTCTTGGTTCATCTACTTAGCCATAGATACCAATCTAACGCCATCAAGTCAGTGTAATTCAATCACTGTCTGTCACTTTAGATGCATTTATTGGCTGCAGTACCAGGTGTAAACTAGACTCTGGACAAGTGGATACCAGATCTTAAGCGTGAATAATAGTGCGTGCGGAGACTCCTGATCTTCTTAGCACCGCAGTTGTTTACAGCAATTACATTAACGCCTCAAATTAAATATGGTAATGTTTGATTGTTGATGAAATGTTACACACCACATCATTAACAAAGAAACAAGCAGACAACATGGAGGAGCAGCTGGACGTCTGCAAAACAGTGTGAGCACAGTCACCATCAGAGAACAGCACAACAAGACAAAGAAGCACATTCAGCTTAGAAATCTAATACAATAATAATCATCACAACAACAACTAAAACAAAAGTCTTTAAAAAAAAAGAAATTTGAATAAACAGTCTTCTCATGTAAGCTGGATTTCCTATTAGCCCTTTTTTGTTAGAACATTACAAATAAAAATATAATGAAATAAACACCACAGTGTAAGCTAAGCAGCTAAATAGGTTCAGGATGGTACTAAAAACACAGCCTGGTCAGTACAAAAACTATGCTGTTTGTCCTTTTTCATGTATTCTGCATCATCAGCAGGTGCAGATGCTAAGTTTGTGCCTTGGGGTTCAGCATTGCCATGGCTCTTTTAGTACGCAGGATTTTGTTTTTCCACCATTAAATGCTTCCAACCAGAAATTACAGGTGAAAATTAACTTATAACTGGTATTTATTGTACACTGCCACTGGCCAATAAACTAAATAAAATAAACCAAACCATCAATTTGTCTACACATTTTCTTAATCCATTTAAAAGTACAGTTTTAGTGACAATTGACAATTGGCTGATTTGTGACAGAGCATCAAGGTGTCATCTGAGGACACTGAGGAGGAGAAATAGTAACAAAAAATAGGGATATTGTTCAGAATTAGCTGCTTTCCACTGTAGGACTGCAGCTTCTTGACATGGAGGAGGGATAATGGGACATTTCAACCCACTTAATCTGGCCACCGTTGCAGTCTTTTTACTGGCCTCGTCCAACGTGAGCAGTCTGTCGTGACGATCTGAGCTTAACGGGGTTAAAGGTGTCTCCTCCTTCTCTTATAAAATGGGAGCCTCCGGGCCATGTTCCTCGCAGGCGGATATCAGCAGGTGGACAGCAGCGAGGCAAACCAGCAACCCCAACATTGCAAGGTCTCTTTTTGGCAAGCCACTACTGATGCTTAACAATGTGAGGGGGCAAAATGTGCTCAAAGACAACCACATAGCCCAGAGGCCATACAGCCAGAAAAAAAGCCTTCAGTAACCTTCAGACAACCAGGACTGCGCACAATGTAAAGGGTGTAGGCTTTTCTATGCACAGCCAGTATCAGTTTTAAAAAGCAGAGTCACTGAAGTAAATGAGTAGTAGATGGGAGGAAGCCAGCAGGCATGACATTTTCTCCATTAAAAACTCATCTCTTATCCTGAGCCCAGATTGGAAATTAGGGCTTGGTGCTATTGAAAGGATTGGTACCTCAGAGGATTTGTGAGTTTGTACTCCATGTGAAAATGAAAACGTATTAGTGTGAAATAAGTTCCACATTTTCACAACGAACAAAAGAGAAGCAAATGGAGAAATGGTTTTCTCTCCATCGCTGGAAGCGAGTGGGAAATTACCTCAGTCTGAATACCACTCTGCTGCTTTTTGACACAATAGGTGCTCAGATTTCTTAAAGCAGCCCACCAAAATCTCCTTATTCCACCAAAGTTAATACCCACCTTTGTAAATAACATTATAAGCGATTGATAATTTCCTAACAAAGAAAAACACTTTAAAGGGGACAAAATATATAACACAAATCTTAGAATATTCAATCTTGGTGTTTGAAATTCAATTATTTAAACAGAAGAAAATTACAGCATAGATCTGAATGATCAGATCAACCAGATCTGATCAGTTCCAGTACTTCAAATATGTCGGCAGGAGGTGGGAGTGAAGGTGAAGGTGAAAAGCCAGAGATGTGAAACATCTGCTGGAGAAGGGAGGAAAATAGGCAAACGAGCACACAGAAGCCCCACAATAAAACTAACCCTGCTGACATTAAGTTTTCAAAACAACAGTAATTAAAATGGGAAAAAGGAAATATTGCAGTGACTCTCCAGCTTAATATAGAAAAACAAACTTGTGGTTTTAAAGCGGTGCTCAAATGGATGTCTTTCAGCCACACTGTATGACTGTGCTCTCTGCTGGTTATAAGTACTTAACTAAGTGACCTGCTGGGGTATTGACCTGCTAATCATGGAGCTTCAATAGGAAACAGGCAGCTTTTAAGCAGCATCAAAAGCACAGCTGGAGACTATGAACCCAACCCCCTCTTTTTAAATATGCATATACGTGTAGCCTTTTCCACACATCCTGCTGCAGCGCTGGTTTCATCTGTCCAGGTAAGGTAAGGCTTGGTTTTAAGCATTTGCATATACTGTTACGACTTCACACTGATAATTATTTTTAAACTTATATTGAAATTTTAGTGATTGTTCACTTAACTCAGGCTTTGTTTCTTACTACAGGCAGCTCTATCCTTCACTTCACCACCCAAACTAATTGTCACTTGTTACTTAAATCCAATAGATCTTCATTTGTATCTTTTTGTGCACTCTGTCACATGAAATCTGCGATAACAGCACATTTTTTTTAAAAACAACAACAAAAAAAACATCCTTTAATGATGTTCATTAAAAAGTTAGCCTCAAAGTTTATGGGTGTAATTGCTTGGCATTGTGATTCATCCTTCGTGGCATTAAGCCATTTTTATTTTTACAAGCAACTAAAGCCAATTCAACATGAGACCCTTCTTTTGGAAGCCATATATTGCAACCTTTTGCATGGTTTACCCCTTGCTGCTTTTGTTCCCAACATACAATTTCAAAGCCAATTTACGGAGCAAAACCGGCCCCTGTTTACACACTAACATGAAACATTGGCAGAGCAAATTAAGCAACCCACAACGTACAAGTCTGCTGACATACAGAGCATCCCTTGTCCCTTCAGGAGGTAAACATGCACCAAGCAGCATTCTTCATGCAATGAAATGTTTGTATTGCCAATATGTGAACTGACTGCAGCATAATCTAAAAAAATTAGAGCTTCACAAACTGTGTAACTAGCAGATCATCAGAGTTAGCAAGTAAGCTAATGTTAGCTAGGATAATGTATAATAAACCTAGTTGTATCAAATGAAACCCTTCTGGCCAAATATTAATGTCAGTAAAACTGGGGCAAAACTTCTTTTAGCCAGAAATTCGTGGAGCAAAATACCAGCATGACTAAGGCGTAAGGAAGTCCTGTGACTGACTGACTGTTTACGTTATTACAAATGTTACAAACAAACCATTGCCACATTCACGCAGCAAAGGATTTTTGGGATATTAATTTATACAAAATTTATACAAAAAAATCTAATAGTTTATGCAGCTATTTTAATTCTAATCTAAAAGACCCCCCCCCCCTTATTTTTACTGTAGTCTGGTTTAATGTGCTATTAAAACATTAACAAAAATAAACCTACAAAAAAAAAAAAAAAAGAAACTGCTCAAATTTACCATCCGTCAGACCAAGAAAAGCTGTTTTGTGTGGGACGCCTTTAAATAAGAACAAAAATGTGAAATATCACGAAGGCTACTCCAGGTGAAGCTAACATGTCATACTGATTTTAGAGCAGTCTGCTCTGGGGGACAATCTTTGGGCAATAATCCTAATACTATACTGCCAGCAGTGAAAATCAAAGTATTTTTGCCTGAAATGTCCAACCCTGAGGTTGCTTTATTGCTTGATATAGATACAGGCAATGTAACAAATAGGTCACAAAAGCTAAACCAGATAACTTCACCAGTTAATGTCATTCATGATACTAACTTGTGTACTGTGTCAAATGGTATTGAATTTAGCAGCATGCACATAACAGTGCAAAGTAAATGTGTATGTATGTATGACCCGCAGCCCACAGTAGCAGCCAAGAGCAATACAACACTGGCTGTTAGCTATCAATCTGTAATCTCCCAGCATGTGCAGCTTTATCATTTCAAAGTCAATTTTGTCTTTATTATGCTAATAATCAAGAAATCACTGTGGCGGTCTCTTTATTGCTTTGAAAACTAAGTACTCACAGGACAGCTTATAGAACTCCCTTTATAACTTGAAGTTATCAGTTCCTGTATCATTTTATTAGGCTCTCGTATCTTTGTGGGGAAATGTTGACCGACTCTTCTTTACAGCTTAGCTTTATGCATACCTTAAAGTCCCACAACAACATTTCAGCCCGACTGAGGTCTGCACTTTGGGCGATTGCAACACTTTTCTTTTTCAGCTATTCTGTTGTAAATTTGCTACTGTGTTTGGGATCATTTTCAGCCAAGCTATAGCTGTCTGACAGCTGGCCTCACATTTGACTAGAATACTTTGGTACATAGAAGAATTCACAGCTCACTCCATGACTGCAAAGTGCTCAGATCCTTAGACTGCAAAAAAGCCCGAGTTATCAACCATCAACCACTGCACTTAACAACTGGTATGAAGCGCTGATATGCTGTGTTTGGTTTGGTTGGCACTGTTTATTATGGACAAACATCTCCAAATTGGCAAACATCTTGCAAGTTTGCACACCTAAGCCAAGCTGCCATATTTGTTTCAGAAAAAAAAGGCGTTCTTCAGGTAACCCTTTCATACAATTGCTCATTCTGTTTGTAACTACAATGTCACAAACTGGCTTATGTGCAGTTTTTCTGAGCATTACACAGTCTCAACTTCTGGTGAATTTCCTGAGATGTCCAGTCTGGAAAGATTGTCCCGCTGTGTTAAAACATGTCTGAATGTTCAGAGATTGGCAAACGGCTAAAGCGTCTGTTTTTACAGAGATGGTCATTCTTGCAGATGGTTAGTTAATCACGTGCTGATTAGCAGCACCTGGCTACTACTTACCCTCTTAATTCCTACTTCATAGAGTGAAAACGTTCCTTTTTCTCATGACTACACATGAAAGCCAGTACATAAAACAGTCCGACATACTTCATGACAGTGTGTGTACGTCTCGTAACCATTTTGGCTGTATTGATACATGCCATGTCAATGTGCCAGCAATAGAATGTTGGCTGCAATTCATTTAAAGACTCTGGATGCCATTAAAAAAAATAGTATAATTGTAGTTATCCAGAGAAGCTTTAACCTGGAGACAATAACCAAGCAGTCGGTTCACAGATTCAGCCCATGTAACTGGTACCATGCCCACAGTCACGCATGCTGTGTTAACCACTGAACCCCTACCTGCTTATTTAATTGTAAGCCGCTCTGGAAACATTGTCTGCTAAATGCCAAGAATGTAAATAGCATGTTTACTCACAGCTAGAACAACAGAGTCTCGCTGTTATGGAAAGAAAACTCATTTTGTTAAGAACACCCACAACTAATCCCCTGCCTAACAAATCATGTAACCCTCTCCCAGCGCTCGCTAAAATAAAATCAGCCCTTACTCAATTTCTTTACCCATAACATGCTCATTAAGAATCCTTCTGAGGACAAAGTAATATTGCAAGAATATCAAGGCCTTGACCTCTGTTCTTCTCAGAATATGTAACTTCTAGATTTAGTTCTACACTTATAGACTGGGGCTGCCATTTCATCTAGAAGGTAGAGCCCATGAACTATATCTTTTTTTTTCTTTTTTTTTTAACGATACAATTACAGGCTGGCTACTTAACCCCTATGAGCTATCTCACTGTGAACTGCTGTGATAAGTTTCTAAAATCTGATGTCTAATGAGGCCTGACTGCCTGCCTGGTTCCACTGAGGAGTTTGAGTGTAAATCACAGATAAGGTTGTCTGGGTGGTTAATGTGTGAGCCAGTATAGCCTTTAGAGAGACACACATGCACAAACACACACATCCCTCACTTATCTCATTTCCTATGTGCCTTCTACACCTGCCAGTGATAGGAGACCAGTGTAACCACTAAGATCAACTCAGAAACTCCCCTCAAAACACAAACCTCATTAAATATTTATCAAATACTGCAGAAACCCCGGTAGCACTCAAAGACATTTTAACTCTACCTGGAAGTCCATTTTGGACGTAATTCAAAAGTCAGTAATTAAGAGTTATAAATGAGCTATAAATGGAAATTTTAATATTAAGGGATTGCATATATCACTCACATGTACCAATCAGTTTGAAATGGTGCATGTAACCATATCTATATTAGGTTTTGTAGTTTAATTACAGATACTGAGTTATCTGTAAAACCAAGGTTGTATAAAGTGGGTTTAAATTTACTTTAAAATACTAAATGAAGCAAATGTGGCTTATCCTCCTTAAGCGATGCACACTCAAAATAAAGATTATAATTCCCTCCCTTAAATAAAGACTACTCTTTTTTTAAGAAAGTTTGCAGAATTGCTATTCATTTATTTTATTTAGTTTTTTTTAAGTAAAGCCAAGTTATCTGTTTTTACACCATTATGCAAACTCACCATCTCCAAAACAACAATAGCAGCTAAAATGATCATGAAATTGATTGAACTTAAAAGGAGGAGTGAGTGGAAAAAGCCATATGGCCTGATCAGCAATATGAGCAACAATGCAAAGCGTTACATTTACAAGTTGAACACCAGCTGTGTTGCCAAGCTTTAGGCAGCGACAATGAAAGTAGCTAGAAAACTGCTGACATAACCCACATGATATGCCACACAGTTCGGCAATCTGAGACGACCTCAGCAACAAGCTACATCTCATCTACTTGATCTACCTCACGTGACTTCGCTGAAGCAAAACACACAGGTGCCTCGCTCCAAAGGACGGGACAAAGGACCGAGAATGACAAGAGACTCAAGCAAGAAGCAAGCTCCAGGGTTAAAAAGTTAAGCCATTGTGTAGTGGCCGCTTGAGACCATCTTCAAGAGTCACTCCCAACAGACTCCAATGTCCAGCTCGTTCATTTGTACCCAAATATGGTTTTAATACGTCCAAACGTGCTAACTTCGTGCTCCAAAAATCAACATAGCAATGATCAAAATGCCCACACTGAGCATCACAATGGCTATGTCCGTCATTTAGAAACAGTGTCTCGCCACATGTTTTCGCCAGCTAGTTTATTCCAGCAGACAACTGCACAGAAATTTGTAATGATTAGCATACAGCATCTTTAGCTATTGTTTTATGTAGTCACAAATGGAAAAAGTCTCTACGCAAAGGATATCAGGGGCAACATACTCAACCTGCAGCCTTGACATCCCAAACATTTGTCAATGCGGTTAAAATATGAATGAATTGATGAATATATAAAAACCTACTTCCGGCTGCTCACAAGGGCTCGCCACAGCGGAGAGCTCTGCATGTTTGATTTGGCTGAATTTTTTATGCCGGATGCTCTTCCTGATGCAACCCTAAAGGCATTCGTATCTCCTCGTCAATAAAAACAACCAGTATGACTATGAATGGCTATGATCAACTTATCATGAACAAAGGGATGTTTGGAAAGCTGGTTGTCTTTGAGAATGTTCATCTATTTATCTCTGTAACGCTGACATAATAACAGGTGGTTAAGATACCTATGTACTTCAAAGCTACACAACACTAGGTTAGGGTATTCCTGATGTGTATCTCTTCAAAAATGAATGGATCAAAGAAGACACTTCCAGGAGTGAAAGGTTTTATTCTGACTGAAGCCACAGTGCTTAAATGTTATTTAAAAAATTGATTAAAAATTACTTTTATGCTGTCTTGTAATATTTCTTGTCATTCACTTCCTACTCAGTTATGTGGGTCTATTTTCTTTCTTTTTCATCATCAGTGTGTCAACATGCAAAATGATGACGTCAGACATAAAAGCGGACAGTAAAAACAGTATAGACCATTTTCCAGTCAGCAAACATTAAACATTTAGTTCATTTGCATGCAGTCCAGTATGCTCTCCACTATCTGGTCCTGCACACCCACGCAGCTGTTTTCAGTTGTTCCTGTTAATTAGACCTGTTATCAGGTGGAGAGGTGGAAATCAAGAACTGACATTCCAGGCATTATATGAGATCATCAAACCATGTAAACAAATACTGATAAAGAATTACGGTTTCCCGGCCTAACGGGTTCAACAGATCGAGCGCCTTCACCACCACACCTACACAGCACGTGAATGCAGAAGCGTTAAAAGAAAAAATAATTATGTGAACTGGAACAACAGCTTTGCTGCTAGTGTTGTGTGATTATGTGATACTTACATACAATGGAGCTTGCTGTGGATTGAGTTTCATGTCCCTGGACACTGTAAAAAGAAGAACAAATTAAGGGTTACAACTCTAATTAGAGTATATATATAACTATATAACTATATTGTAATATAAAACAAAATCATGTCTTAAAGCGGCACTAAAACCTGTCTGGCCGATTAGGGCACCGCAGCAAGCTGTAAACACAATATTATCCTATCAACAATTTGTAAAACCGATATTTATGTTGTATTACATTTGATGCAGGCACTAAGCAAAATTAGCATATATTGACATCTAGACTCTGGTGGGTCTAAAATTGACTTTGTGTTTAGCTCTGTTTTGCTTCACTTTTTACTCGTGCAGGCTGCCTACGTATATTAACAAATGCCTAAATATATGTGGCGACCAGGTCAGTGTTATCCATACACTACATTATTTGTGGCAGCAACCTCGACTGCCATGTATTGATTTTTTGATCTCCTTACTATTTAAAAGGGTACGGTTTTATTCCAGTGCTGAGCTGCATCCAAGGAAACAATTTTGCTCAGCTTCTTCTTGACCTGCTCTCACACACATACACAAATACAGACTGACACATTGACTTTCTATGAATAGTCCTTCTTTGTAGTGCACACAATCTGAATGTATTACCATGCACTGAAGGAAGGATTATTATTGGTCTTTCTCCACATAGCGACAGGTGACATCATCATAAAAGACACAAGTTTGTTCAAAACTGGTACATCAAAGTCTGGCAATCCTCTTACTCCTCAAATAAGTTATTAACATGTTTATGCCCAGAAAGAAAGAAAGAAAGAAAGAAAGTGGGTGGGTGGGCATTAAAAACTAAAACAGAATTCACTTCCATAACCATATTATAATTCCCTCTAAGCTTTTCACCAAGTTGACGGATCTAGGACTCAGCTCATCACTGTGTCAGTGGATCCTCAACTTTCTCACAGACAGACCCCAATCAGTGAGGATGGGAAAACAAGTCTCCCCCTCCATCTCACTCAGCACTGGAGTGCCTCAGGGCTGTGTTTTAAGCCCCCTGCTGTACTCACTGTACACTTATGACTGTGTAGCCACATCAGACACCACCTCCATTGTCAAGTTTGCTGACGACACTGCTGTTGTGGGCCTGATCTCCGACAACATCGAGACGGCCTACCTGGAGGAGATTAGGAACCCGGAGACCTGGTGCCAGGAGAATAACCTCCTCCTAAATACCAGCAAGACTAAGGAGCTGATCGTGGACTTCACTACAAAGCAGGCGAGGAATTACAAACCCCTCGTCATCAGTGGCACGCCAGTGGAGAGAGTGGACAGTTTCCGATACCTGGGTGTCCACATCACTCAGGACCTGTCATGGTCCTGCCACATCAACTCCCTGGTTAAGAAAGCCCGTCCGCATCTCTTCTTCCTCAGAAGACTTAGAGACTTCCATCTGCCACTGAAGGTGCTCAAGAACTTTTACTCCTGCACCATCGAGAGCGTCCTGACGGCAAACATCTGCACCTGGTTTGGGAACAGCACCAAGCAGGACAGACGAGATCTGCAAAGAGTGGTGCGCTCAGCCGAACGCATCATTCAATCAGAGCTCCCTGACCTGCTGTCCAAAGCTAGGAAGATTATGATGGACTTCTCCCATCCCAACAATGGACTCTTCTCACTGTTGAGGTCTGAGAAGCACTTCCGCTCCCTTAAGGCCAAAACAGAGAGAATGAGGAGGAGCTTCTTCCCCCAGGCTATTCGGGCCCTGAACCAGGTGTAGGACTGGACTCTCCCACACATTACATCACGACACGCACCACCACACATTTCCTATAATCCTATATTCCTATAATTTATAATCTTTATAATCTCTTCTGCTATTTGCACATTCTTTACTGTAAATTCCTAAGTTAATTTGTAAATTTTGTAGTAAACTGTAAATTGTAAATATTGTAAAACTTTTCTTCTGTCATTTAATGGTAGGGCATTGTACAGCTACAAGCATTTCACCCCCATGTCATACTGTGTATGGTTGTGTGTGTGTGACAAATAAAATTTGAATTTGAATTTGAATTTGATATTACCTTCAATAATCTACAGTCAAGTGTGCCAAATAAGGAGCCAAGCAGTCAGGTCGGATATGGTTTGAGGAGATTAGCACTCTGTTATTAACTGTTAATAACTAGACCTGCAATCAAATATTGCTAAAGTTATTTAACTCAGATGCTCAGGGCTTACTGAGATCCAGACATAGTCTGAACCAGAGCTTTTAACTAAACAGAGTCCATAAAGTGTCCAGGAGAATATCCAAAAGTCCAACCAGTGTGATAGCTTACCACTTAAATTATTTATTTCAGTATTTCCATGCTTCAGCCAGCACTGATGTGGCAGCTAAAGCAAATGAGGGTCAGAAAAAGATATCTATAGCTAACATGAGGAGGAGGACAGCAGCCAGCATGCCGCTGTGGGAGAGCCAGAAAGGGCAGAAGCAGCAGATGAGATAGGCACGCACTGAAAACGCCTCCTTGCTGCAGCTGGTAATTATCCTCTGAGGGTTCATCAGTACAAGCGACATCTTTCACTTTATAGAGTAATTTAGTCCAAATGAGAAACTGCTCTGAGGAAGAACTATATGCTGCCTGCCCAGACAAAGGTAGGTGTGAGCTCGTGTAAACATATAATGGAGGCCTTTAGCTTTTAAAAAGCCTGATATTTCCCTAGGGTATTGACAAATACCAAACAAATGATTCATCAGGTGGCCAGAAACTCAGCTTCACATGAATGCCTTTACTCCTCCATGCTCACTGGTTGTATAAATAAGCAAATATTTTCTAACATGTCAGCCATAACAACTTAATGAATTGATAATGTATCAGTCACAGCTCCAGAGCTTGCCGCACAGTTCAAAAAGGACAGAAGATAATTAAATAATGGAGATTACGACATGTAAGCTTAGTGGGGTTTTGTTTATTACCCTTTTAGAAAATCCTTTAAGTCTGTGTCAGACAAATACATATCCAGAAAATCTTACTGAAAATTAATTATTGACAAATTTGTTACATTGACATTGCTTACTTTTGAAAAAGCCAACAAAATGCAATATGGAATAAACACTTTATTTCCCAAAACATTAGAATATTATATATCTGAAAAAAAAAAGAAAAAATTATATTAATGTGTATGACCCTTTCCTTCCTTAGGCCCTCCTTTTGAGACATTCATTATTAATAGAGAACACGGGCTACAGGGAATACATGTGTAATATATATGCCTGATTAAATAAAATCCCAATTTATAAAACAGGCTAAAAAATAACTTAATTCCAATACTGGTTATTTATTTATTTATTTGGTTAAAATCTCTTTGGGGTGTCAAAAATTACTTTATGCAGAAAAGACACTTGTAGCTAGAACATTAAACCCTATACATATTTTGTAGTACTTTGGAAAATGCTAGCAAACTGCCACTGGGACTACTCTATCCTACTGATGCTTGCTAACTGAAATAGTCTGGATACTGGAACAGGAAGCATGTACAGCAGCTCTTCAGAACATTGCTGTGGACAAGGTGGCAGTTAAGCTTGGCTCTGGCAGTTGTCCCAATACTCGGTGGGAGGTCAAGAGTACAGAACAGACACACACTGGATCACACGTGGGTTCCTGCCTCCTCTTATCACTGATTAGTCCCTCACTAAAAAAAAATAAAGCAAGAAAAGTAAACCACCAATATATTTTGACTTTTAGTTCTTTTACAAGGATTTGTATGATCAGTTAGCAGGATTTATCAGCTTATGTTCACATTCGATTCCTCACTCCCACTCGAGGATGCGGGCCTCAAAGCCTTTCTCTGGGCGCAAGGTCAGAGGCAGTGGGTGTGTAATTACATCCAAACAAATGCATAACAGCTTTAGACTTGAGGATGAATGGATTTGAAACCTTTGTGTTGAACTTTCTTGTGGAGATATTTGGCTGCTTGTGTTCATCAATGAGTCAAGGGACTGGTCCACTTTTGAGACCACTCTCCTTGGTTATTTGCAGAGAAAATTTTCTCTTTTGTTTGCTGTTCTCTGGCACTAAAACAAGTCCTTGCTGCTGGCCTGCAGTGGTCAGCAGTGCATTAATCACATGAACCTCACAGCGGGGGAGGCAGCGTCAAAATGTAGCTTGCCATCACCAGTGTGTGAATGTGTGTGTGAATGGGTGGATGACTGGATATGTAAAGTGCTTTGGGGTCCTTAGGGACTAGTAAAGCGCTATATAAATACAGGCCATTTACAGGCCAAAAAAGGCCAAGACCTAATGAGTTCAGCAGAGAACTCCAAAGGAGTCTATGCTGGACTCAACAGAGCGCTCAAGTGCAGCGAGACCAATTCACTTTCTGTAGCCCAAACCAAACTTTTTTCCACTTTTTCTGCTAAATAAATAGGCTTGAACTAGAATTAGGCAGATCAGGTAAGGGGATAATCAGTAGCTCTAATAATACTCTGGAGCCTAATCCTCTTGCCTTAAGTGCACTGGGCCAGAGACCAGCTTCCTCACTCACCACATGCACAACTTTGACTGATAAGACTCTCACGTAATGTCCTCAACAGTCCCACTGCTTCTTTTATATTTTGATATTTGGAACATTTGTCGTCTCCTAGTGCTCTTTTTATAACTACTCCAGGCAAGACATGGGTAGAAGCCTTTACTCAAGGACGTTTCAACAGGGCAGACTGACAGCTTTATTGACTTGTGCAGCCAGTGGGTCCTTGTTATTTTGCTAATGTGATATCTAAGTGACCGCTGACTTAACTCAGTGCACAACACAACAATATCTGGTTGGAAGCAGAGGCTGTGCTACATTCACATTTTTCACTGCTGAGGACAGAGATGATAACACTTACTCATCCAAATGCAGGTTTTTTTGTGCCCTTTATCAGCTGTGCCGTGCTTTACATTTGCGACGCCTTCACACCTGGCAGCTGCACACAGCAACTTATTTTGCTCACTTCTTCAAATTCATTAAGGGGGCCAAAAGTCCTTGTGACACCCTGATTTTGCCAGCCAGTTATGGTAAATGTTCCTTTCCAAGAAAAAGCTCTTGTTAGGCTCTTGTTTTGTTTTAAATCAATCTTTAACATCTACAGATCTCAACAACAAACAGAATAAGTGGCCGTTCGTCTGTTTAGAGCGAGAGTGCATTAAGCAGCAGTGAACTAGTAAAACAGTTCAAGCTTACAAATATTTAGTTAAGAGAGAAAATAAAACAAGTGAGTAATCGGAGTACAAAAGTTAAGCACACTTGAAACACACTATCTAAATGCACTTTGGCCATTTCCCTTTTGAAAAAAGAGCCAAGCTAAACACTGGGTAGTGATATGGCCATCCACCTCATTCCATACTCTGGTCACTTCTGTTTTTGAGTTCTTTATTCCTGATATAATGTAGAGCTGTGCACGCCAAATAAAAGGAAATTGACAAAGATCTACTGCATCATCTCAGGATGTAATTGCTCCACCGTCTGCCTAAAGTTCATGGAGGGGCCTTTAATATTACACCAGACCTCCAGAACTTCCTCTTGGGTGATTTTTCATCTTGTCATGGCAACTAACTTCAGCTTCATGACTAACAGGCAGCACACACACAGAAACACAAACCCACTAGTTAATGCAACTAACCAATACTTGTCGGTTAGCATGTTTGTAAATAATTTCCAAAATATAAGTTACATGTCACCAGACCAAAGGTGGGAGATATGCTGATGTCATACTCTGCCATAACAGATTTACAATACTGTCATTACTTTGAGAAACACACACACTCAGGCACGCACACACACACACTTAGGTTTTAAATAAACTGTTAAATGATTGTCCCTCCCACTGATTACCTTTATTAACAAAAGCGTTCACCTTTAAGGACTTTTGGATAACATGATCTGTCCTGAAGAACAGTGAAGGCTGGGCCTTAAAACTAATGGTTATAAACAGTGGGTCAGTTTGCCTGTATTTATATCTCAAAACAAAACATCAAGAGGAAAGATTAAACAAATTCTGAACAGGTTGATGGAAGCACAGCCTGTCAGGGGCTTACAGAACTCACAGATGGTAACAAACTGCGTTTAGCACACAGGCTACACTCCACTGGTTAGTTACTATATTCAAAGTCGTAGCTAAACTCAGAACTTTAAGTACAAAAAGTACCCAGTTTTTGCTTAAGGTAGAGTAAAAACACCACATTGAAGAAATACTAGATTAGAGTTAATATCCATTGTATGGCTTATGTGTTTCTGGTATGCCAGATGACATGCAGATGACCATCCACTGAAACAAGCTGTTTTAGCTCCTTTCGCCTTAAGACAGCTTCTTCCTGATTGGCTGCCTCTCACAAACACAGGGACCACTATCCTCACCAACAGACCTGGAGCCTTATTGCATTTTGACACCTGCAGTTTGCTTACTCTGATGCAAACTGCAGGTGTTTGCATCAGAAAACCTGTAGGTTTTCCTCATGGTTTAGTTTCTTTTCACAAAGAAAACACAAAAGAGTGAGATCTAAATTATTTTTAAAATGTGTTCAGAGTGAGGTATCCATTTAATGTTTAAATACCATAACAGAATACAGTATTGATGCAAAGGATAAACTGTGATACAAATTTCAGATTACATCATCTGCACAGGCAATATTCTTTATTCACCTTATCACAATTGTTTGGTATCTTGACAAACTCCTGAGAAAATATTTGCACCTTTATCTAGCACCAGTTTACTTTGGCTCTTATTTGACATTTTGTGCTACAGGTCCAGGAACAATCAGGTTTCTCTGAGCTTTGTCCACTCGCTCCTTTTTTTCCAGGGTTCTTAATAGAGGTGGGATTCAGACAATAACAGTAAATCAAACCAAAACAATGAACTAACAATTCTCTATGTATTTATGACCCCAGGAAGCCCTTTCACAGGGAGGATAGGGAGTCGCTTGATTAAATGTAATAAAGTATAAAAATATTACTGAATGCATGTCTGGTATCAGTTCATCAGATTGCCATTGATCTGCTTTCTTCTGCTGACCTCGTGGTCATACAATATAGTGGGTGTGACAGTTCATCTGGTCTAACAGTTCCTCTTGGCCAGCAACAGTCATTCAGAGAGAGAACACAGGGGACTTCTTAAATAGCTACATCTGTGGGTCATTTCTGGTGCAGGAAATTACAAAAAAGGTTCACACTGAATGCATTGATTTCTGCATCGCATAGGGCTGCTGAGAGGTAAACAAGTTCCAGGCAATTTACTGCAGCAAGACAGTATGCTGCTGTGAATAATACCTGGAGTTCTGGGTCAAGTTACAGAGTGCACATACAGATTTCATCCTTAATAATGCTAAAACCTGACAAAACAAATACTGCTTGATGTTGTTTTAATTACCGGTAGATTAAAAAAACAAAAAGAACAACTGTGTCATTTCCAAGTGTGAAACTAAGCAGGAGTAAATATTACGTTAGAGCTTTGCTTCATTTAGACAGAAATGAGCCTAAACAAAACTTTATTTTGCCTGTGCAATCAGATATTGAGAAAAAAAATTGTTGACTCAAAACTGCACCAAATCATACCACAAAAGAAAAAGAGAATATTCAGTGAAAGAAAGCTCTGGGAAAAAAATAGTGTATAAAGCAAACCCTTTCTCTGGTAACAGAAGAACCTTGAGAAATGACATCCCCTAAGCTTGCCCTATGGCCACCCGACACCTGCTTATAGAGATGACACAACCCATTAACTCCACCTAAAGCACTGGGTGCAGCCAGCCTTTGGCCAAGCTGCTTAAGAGTCTCTTTTACAGCAGAAACTGCCTTTGAATTGCTACTAAAACAGATTTTTTTTCCCTCTGTAGCTGAAAGGCTGCACAGAGGCAGGGCATGAGCCACGTTCAAGTGCACAGCCGTCACAAATGGACCAATGAATCAAGAGACAAAGGCCCCTGAAAGCTGTTATCGAGGCAGCGATGTGACGAGTCAGGGGTGCTGAATGGACCTGTTATGGCTTCCGCTGATCCCATGGCTATCAAAATAAGCCATAATAGCCATGTGACTGCAGAGTGAATGGGAGGATGAACAGGATTAGCTTCCCAACTCATTAATCGGACCGTCTCCAACACCCTTCCTGATAATCAGCTGAGGATTCCCTAACATAGCCATGTGCACAAGACACATAATGACTGTTTATTAGCTGATTAAAGAGCCTCATTCTTACGGGGCTGCCATACAAGTGATTCTCCCTGAGGAAAAATGTAGCCAAAGAAGGTAAATATCACAAAATGACTAGTTTAATTTTAGTGTCATCTTTGGACATCCCGCCCTGCATCGTCACATCAACTACATCTGGCTCAAACAATCATGACTCAGTATCCCAGAAGAGCTTCCGACAGAGAAGGAAGTTGTTATAGTGTCTAGTTATTGAGATGCATTCTGACACATGTTCAAAAACCTGGAATAACAAAGAGTAGAACTACACAAACTCAACTACGTAAAAGTTTAAAGTTGTGAAATAATCAAGCTGTTATCTTTTTTATTTCTCTTGGTTTTACTCTGTACTTTAACCTGGAGTGGCATTATGTTGGTAGTCCACAGGTGCTGTGGACTACCACTGCATTATGTAGACATGTCTACATAATGCAGTGGTCAGCTAGGGTAGTGAATAGAAAAGAATATGTGGAAGAAATTATAACATGCTACTTTTTATTGTGCTTTAGTTGGTCCTGGATCAAAGTAGAAACAAGCATGCATGTATGTGCAACCTTTACATTTTTAATCTTTATATTTCAAGATTTTTAAAGGATTTTTTTGGTTGTTTCAAAATGCCTGAGATTACTATTGATTAGATGAACATGTAGAAACATGTAAAAGCCCATTGACACAGGCCTAGGGAATGTTGATGACCCCACTAGGCAAAAATATGTATTCCTCGCTGACTGAATGATTACTGACAGTGCTACACCAACAATCTCTTAGCAATTACTTTTATGACTAGCAGATCACTATGGTTACCTGCAGTTTGCATGTAAGGCTAAGTTGTCTACAAAAACTCACCAACTACTTGCCAACAGGAAATGAAAGTGTTAGAAGTGAAGCAAAAGACCAGAAACAGAGACAGTTTATCTTTGAAATTAAAGTTGCACCTTCTGAAATGTGCGGGTCAAAAGTAGAGCTAAATGCAATCATAAATACAATCTTTTCCATCTCTCTCTGAGAATTCCTGTAGGACTACAAGAATATATCAGCCAAAGGCTGTATCAACACTGGCAGAGCATTTCAAAAACAAAACACTTCAGGAAATAAAGACATTATGGTTTCATGGATTATCCTAAGGCGTTGACCTAGCCCCACCCCACAAGTATGATCTACGTGCCCATTCTCAGAGAAGCACTGCTCATCATTTACAGAGTTATTATCCCGCCTCAGTTTAATGACCTATAATCTTATTCATAAAACTGAATTAGACATAAAGTTCAGAACATGTTCACAGTGCTGCTGTATTCACTGGACAAAAAAAGAAAAAAGTTTGTATGAGATTTTATTAATGTTTTTAATTGTAGTTACTTTTAAAGAATTATGGTCAACATTTAAAGCATCATCAAAGCCAGCAGGCTTGAAGAGAAGCGGTTTGCCTCTTAAAACCACTTATTTCGAAATATTTAGCAAATGCTGCCTCGTTTAACAAATGTCATTAAGCAGATCAAATTTGGTTGCATTGGCCTCTTCCTGAGTCTGTATCTTTACCTGTGATGTTACAAAATGCAAAAGACACAACAAACCTTTCCTGGATACTAATCCCAAAACACCATCATGCACACTCTGGTGCAGAAAACAGGTCAGACCAGTGGACATGACAGACATGTATACCTTTGCATTAGCATTTAATAGCCTTAAAGCTTCATACAGCAGCCTTTCTAGGCCAAAAACCTCCCATTGGCCATTAATTAACTTGAAGAATGTCAATGAGGATCCTTGTTAAAGGGGCAATAGTTACCTGCGGCTGCTTCTTCACACAGCTTTTTGAATATGGCTGTGCAGAGGGAGCTGCCATCAAGGACATGGAGGTACTCTAAAGAGGGACAGAAGCCCAATATAGACCTGAGGTGTCACCCAACACCCAGGTTCCATGATGACAACATAGAAAAGTCTCAGGGAGGGGCAAAAATGAGTTTGTGCCTCAACTATAATACAAAGGAGATGAGGACAACCTGGCCTGGATACTTTATCCTTTCTGCCCTTTGTGTGTTTAAAGCAAAAAACACCAAAACACACACACACACACACATATATATATACACACATATACACATATATATACATACATACATATATATACATACATATATACATATTAGGGGTGCAACGATACACAAAATTCACGGTTCGGTTCGATACTTTGGTGTCACGGTTTGATATTTTTTCGATACAAAAAAAATGTTCATGCCTTTTTAATTTGTCATTTATTAAACTTATAAATATATATTTTAACTCAAAAGTACAGTTTTTAAATTTAATGTTGCTGAAACAAAAGTAATTTAAAAAATTTATATATCTCAGGGCTCTCAAAATTTCAAAATCCCTGGTAGCCCTTCGGGCAGGGACTCTTCAGTTTTTGGTAGCCCAAAATAAATTTAAGTAGCCCAAATAAAAAAGAGAGCAATTTTTTGATTAATGTTTTGTTTCCTTTACAATATTATACATTAAAGTATAATATTGTAAAGGAAACAAAACATTAATCAAAAAATTGTTGAAAAACAAATTACAACATTGTATAAAAATTACAATCATCAACTCAAATACTTGGTTCTAATTGAACAGAAATTTATATGAACTTGTAAGAACTGTGTAGGACATGAATCAGTCTGTGTCAGATCCTGAATTTGAAATTTCCACTGAAGTCACGGGTAAGAGACAAGTGGAACCAAGATCGAGGCCATTTGCTTTTTGAAGTTTGCAAAGACTGCTAAATTTTGCCAGTGGTAGTTCACTCTTTGCAACATAGTACGCTGTTCTAAACAGATTTTTCAGGTTTATTTTTAGTATGTTATTTGCAATTGGTGTTTGTTCTGGGAAAGATATTGCAGACTGAGCAATAATGCATTTCTTGCATTTCTCATGGGTTCTAATGGGGGCCGTTCTTAAAATGACTGGTCCCAGTAACAAAGGCGCTTGTCGACTCAGAAATCGAGAGAAAACCAACAACACACCCGGCAGAACATTATGTTATTTACACGGGTGCACATAAGTGGTCCGCATGTGCGCATTCGCTGTCAAAATAAAAGACGCGCACCAGATAAGAAGTTGCAACGCGCGTTTGCGTCCATATAAAAAGCACTGTTTTTGTCCGCTAGAGTGGGATTTTCACGGCACATTCTGCACCACATCTCTGTGCGTTCATCATTTGTTTGAAGCCAGCTCACCTCCTGCAACCACTTTTCCGAGAATACGTGCTTCTTTTGTGGTTCGGACTCTTTCTGGCATTTGTTTGGAGGTGGAGGAACACCAAAGTAATTGCTTAAAGGAGCTTCTTCGACATCTTTAAGAGTTTTAAACAAATGTCTGTCCTCCTCCAGAAAATCTTATGTATGCAAACACGCGTTGCATTTATGTGGACCACTTATGTGCAGCCCCGGTTATATAGCTCGTCATATTGCAGCCACAGAAATTCTTTTGTCCATGAAACCATAAAGCTGCACTTTCTTTTTGCCTTATAGTCTGATTTGTCATAACTTTTCCGTTTTGTGGTAAGCTTTTCTTTGGCTGTCACGTCTTCACCCTGACCTGTCTTATTTGGCTCAGCAGAACTAAAATAAATATCCTGCTACTTATACACACACACACACATAACGGTCAGCGATTCTCTGCGCGATCAACCTCTCATATGTTTAAGCTTGCTGCGGGAGATTTCACTTGTTATGTTTGCATAGTAAGCTAACGATTGATAAGACGATGTCAGAGGAATTGGTGCGCAAATTATCATCACTCACCAATCAGTGCTGTCGCTCTCTAGCGATTTTGCAAGCCCTGTATCTGATTGAGGAATCACTCATCTTTGGAAAAGAGAGTTTATTACAGAGAAATAGCTCTTTCCAAAATAAAAGCTATACTATACGCTTCTTCTGGGCTATATTCTCAGCAGCATATTGTAGCGGGTCAGGGCTGTTCGGGGTTCTGTTTGTACAGTTATGTTTTGTTTATGTTGCCATAGTGACGGGTGACGCCCTCTCGCTGCGACGGTGTGTCCTTCCGGGGTCAGAGGGCGCCCTGTGTGTTGTTGTTAGCTAGCGGCAGTGTTCTTCTGCAGATGTCAATAAACGGCTGTGCTCCCTGGCTAGCTCACGGGAAGCAAGACCAAACGACACCTCCGTCTCCTCCTTGTCTGAGCTCGCCACATTGGTGTCAGAAGTGGGATGATGGTGGCACCCCATGTTCTGACCCGAGTGACTTTTCCCCCGCCGGTCGTGACCGGCCGGTGCGCCAAAAGAAGGCACCTGGACATTTGCAAAGTGAAAGCAAAAAACACGCGCAAATTCAAACGCGATTTCAATATGTCACATATTGACAGTGGCTCACCGATGCCAATGACATAATTACCCAGCTACATTTCCGAAAGAATGCAAAAGCTTTGACATATATTTTTCCTTCCTACAATAGCCCGACGGGCAGGGCAGAGATAGATTTTGGTAGTACGACTGGAAAAATCGCTAGCTCCAGGACGTCGGGCTAGCGATTTTGCAAGCCCTGTGTTACAGGCATGGCCCTTTAAGGATGAAGCCTGATGGGAAATGTATTCGGGATGTGTGTAGCGGGACTGCCTGGTGTGTGTGTGAAGAGAGAGAGCGGAGAAGGTGAAAAAGCAACGGTTAGCTACAGAAGAGACGAAAAGAAAATAAATAAAAGGAATATAATAACTCCCTCGACAGCCAGAGTTGTGTCGGCGATGCTCGCTGTGAGTAAACTGTTTCAGCCCACTGTACGCGGTGTTCGTGCCTTAGAGAAGAAATAAAGTTCGGTGAAGCAGTTTCCTACGCCTCCTTCGATCTTTTTGCTAGCGGAGTTGACCTGTATAGTAAGCTGTTGCCGGCTACGAGTCAGTTACGGAACCTTCAAGTAACTGCCAGAGGTTTCCTTACTACGGTTCGGGGCAGCGGATCTGGCGCAGTAACACCTGTATCTGATTGAGGAATCAGTCATCTTTGGAAAAGAGAGTTTATTACAGAGAAATGGCTCTTTCCAAAATAAAAGCTATACTATACGCTTCTTCTGGGCTATATTCTCAGCAGCATATTGTAGCGGGTCAGGGCTGTTCGGGGTTCTGTTTGTACAGTTATGTTTTGTTTATGTTGCCATAGTGACGGGTGACGCCCTCTCGCTGCGATGGTGTGTCCTTCCGGGGTCAGAGGGCGCCTTGTGTGTTGTTGTTGTTGTTGCTGTGTGGTTGCCGCGCTGAGCAGTTAGCTAGCGGCAGTGTTCTTCTGCAGATGTCAATAAACGGCTGTGCTCCCTGGCTAGCTCACGGGAAGCAAGACCAAACGACACCTCCGTCTCCTCCTTGTCTGAGCTCGCCACATTGGTGTCAGAAGTGGGATGATGGTGGCACCCCATGTTCTGACCCGAGTGACCCCGGCCGGTGCGCCAAAAGAAGGCACCTGGACATTTGCAGGACTTTGTGTGGGGTAATGGGGTCGTCTGGGACGACTGACCCCTTAGGTGGGGGCTATGTAGCGGGTCAGGGCTGTTCGGGGTACTGTTTGTACAGTTATGTTTTGTTTATGTTGCCATAGTGACGGGTGACGCCTTCTCGCTGAGACGGTGTGTCCTTCCGGGGTCAGAGGGCGCTCTGTGTGTTGTTGTTGCTGTGCGGCTGCCGCGCTGAGCAGTTAGCTAGCGGCAGTGTTCTTCTGCAGATGTCAATAAACGGCTGTGCTCCCTGGCTAGCTCACGGGAAGCAAGACCAAACGATACCTCCGTCTCCTCCTTGTCTGAGCTCGCCACAATATTAAACATATCAGGTCTCCATAAGGAGAATCATGTGCTAACGGCTGTCTAAATGACTCGGGTAAAGTTTGTAGCATGCATGCTTGTTGTTTTTGTCTGCTTCCACTTGTCTTTGCACTAGGATGATGTTGGCGTAAATGTGCAGTCATATTCCTTGTGTTCCCACTAGTGCTGTCAGCGTTAATCTCGTTGAAATGACGTTAACGCCACAACACGGCAAATCTCCGTTAACGAGCTACCCCTGCATGGGGCTAGACGGCCAACACGTTAACGAGCTAACTGCGCTAACACACTAGTTCCCACCCATGTAATTGAGCATTGCATGGCACATCCAACATACTGTTTTACTTTAGTCCATGACCTTACCTTCAGGGTCATACACATGAAAACCAAAATAATTCCAAACGCCAGATCTGAATGAGGGTGGGGGAGGTTCAATTTGCCATGTTGCAAGGAGAGCTTAACTTCTGTCTCGCTAGCTTGCCCTGCGCTCTTCCTTCTGACGATGCTGTCTGTGTGTATATATATATATATATATATATATATATATACACATACACACAATGTGTGTGTGTGTGTACAGTTTTAATACACAGAAACCATCCCTTAAAAGCATCTACTTGGGATTTTTGTCTCGATGCATGCTCAATCATCCGGGTAAGGAAATCCCAAAAGGTTCATTCTGTTCATCTGGACGTAGCGTTCTCAGTGGGGAGAAACGTTTCATCACTCATCCAAGTGACTTCTTCGTTCTCAGCTGAATGCAGGTTTCAACAATCTTGTAAACAGTACATTTGCATAATGACTGAAACTAGCACCACCAAGTCATCGGTTCAGGTATGTGATACTTGGGATTTTTGCGAGGCAAACTAAGATCACTGACACTAGGAGAAAGTTTACAGGTTCACAGCTCAAGTCACGCTTGCTTTAGTGTAAGGCCTCAAGGTACAGTAAGAGGCTTTGAAAGAAAGCCTCCACCAAATGGCATACAAGAGTGCCAGGGAGACAGCTTTCAGGCTGGTTTTAAAGTCTCACGAAACACAGGCATTAAATGTCCTTGATCCCCACGTCAAACGCTTTGTTAAGACTTAGAAATGAACGTGCTCTGAATGAATATTGAATCAGAGTTTACGTGTTAAAGTTGCTGTTTAAATACTAGGCCTTTTAAGGATGAAGGAGTTCAAGCAGTTTGTCCAAATAAATGTTTCATTCCAAACATGAACAATATCTGACTCACAAGGCCTCTAAAACTCTAGACGATGATATCAGTCAAATTCATGAAGAATTCACTGGAACATTTGGGCCCGTTGAGAGTTTGCTGCATGAATAGAGCTGTGCCACACTGGAGGAGGATTAAAGCGCCGTATGGCTCAGCTGGGTTTGATGTTTAACCCAGAGGTTTGTTTAACCTCTCACATTCTCTCTCCCTGGTTAACCGCTAGTTACTCA
Source organism: Simochromis diagramma (assembly GCF_900408965.1). NCBI lineage: Eukaryota > Metazoa > Chordata > Actinopteri > Cichliformes > Cichlidae > Simochromis > Simochromis diagramma. Next base: position 6,776,518 of record NW_024387414.1, read on the forward strand.
CCTACTGCTACAACATGACCATTGCTGAGAGAGAGCACCTGCTTTACGCTGCACCCTTGTCTGGTTCTTTTTACGGTTCACTATCAGCCCTGCTCCTCTGAAGCACTGCTAAATTAGTCAGGGCAACGTCACCTCCTCAACAACCCCACCACAGTTACTTCGACACACCATGTTGACTACCACTTAGGTAGTCACGGCTGTTTGATTTAATCAAACCGGGCTATTGTCTCTATGAACAGATATGAGACCGCGGTGGTGACGCGACCTCACCCTGCCTCACAAAAGCTGCCTCTGTGCAGAGACAGCACACAAATGCTGGCTGACAACACAAGGCCGGGGTATGAAAGGTCTCCTCAGTGCGTGGTGACAGTTATTACCCTCTCCACTGAAACCAAATACCTGTGAGCCCAGATAGCATTATCTTATTGTGAGGCACACTGGGGGCCAGCCTGTAATCAGGGCCCAGGCCTTCACCAACTCTCCTCCTTAGGTTTAAAGCCATCCCTTCCCTTCGGTTTCCACACGATGGAAAATCTGTCTATTTGATTCTTCCCTGACACCTAGATGATTTATATTTATCAGGAAGTTTAAATTCTCTCAGGACTACATGAAAAAAATCTGTTGAAAATGAACAAGAAAGCTTTTATGCAATAAATTCAGCAGGATTCCAAATGCACAATCCATTCACTGGCAGGCGATGGGTGAGCATTGCACAAAATCTCTCAAAATGATCATCTGACATTTCATGGGACCACAGTGTTAGTTACAAAACGAACTACTACGGAGTACAAAACAGAGGGCAAAAAGCACACAGAAAGATGGGGAGACAGCAAAGTTTTAGAAAAGGAAAGTGCTGGTTAGTCTCATTTGGGAGGTAAGAGGTTTAGCCAAGAGAATCCTGAGCAACGCTAACCCCAGCTTCACAGCAGGCATGATCAGATTAATATTACGTCTACAGCGAGACTGATGCACATTGTTAGGTAACTGCTACATGAAGTACCAAAGTTACATGTGAAATTAATGTATGTAAATACTTAATTCTTTGATAGCACAGCAGCTTTTTGGTTAGTGTTAGCATTAGACAGTATTGGCCTGAACCTAAGGTTTGGTACTCTCTCAGTCAAGTTAAGACATGCAAGTTCTGTCAATCAGACCCTCTAAATTGCTCCCAAATATGCATGTGTTTGTGTGTGTTTACACTCCTGACCTCTCTTGGATCATTTCGGTGAGTTCCACAATTCAGATAACAAGTAGCTGTCAACCGTTTCACCACTTCTTTAGAAATGGTTTTAAAATAGGAATCTACAGCTACTGCAGTTTGTTTGGGGAACTGAATTCCCAGTGGGGCATGCAAGTTTCTACACAAGACACTTTTAAGTTGCATTATGAGAAATAAATGACATCCACCCCAAAACGGATCACGCCTGCCATGTGATCAAACAGGAGACAACTAAAAAAGAAACTGAAGAGTAAAAAATTTAGAACAATAATGTGAATGAGAAAGCCGTCAGAACCCTGTTTTCACCAATTACAGGAAGATTTTGGAAAATAAAGAAGTGAAGCTTCCATATTCTGTCTCAAAGCACATCTTTCACAGTATTCCTACCAGTTTAATGATGCCCTATAGAATGTATTAATTTGCAGCTTTAAAAATGGCTTTCAAGGAAACGTGTGTGTTGAGATAAATATGTAAATTCCCATGAGGAGAGCCCAATTACAACTTTAACAGCGGTCATATTAGTTGTTATTGAACGCATTATCAGTGAGGCAGACATTGCTAGGTGCATCACAGACTTTGCCCCAGGGAATTGCATCAAAACAAACACGAGAAAGACAACCTGCAAATTCAGTGTGCCGCTTCACACATGGCAATGCTTTTATTTAGTCATCATCACCGCCTACAACATAAAAGCTGCTTGTTGAATTGCTCTTATAATTCTGTCACATCACACTGAGAATCAACTTTCAAAGCTTTTGTCTCAGCCAACTAAGACGCACATGAAGGCATCAATGGAAACCTTACCCACAGTTTATTTGACGACACCGGCTGTGAGCAGACTCCTTCAGGTGATCATTAAATTAATTTTAAGTCCATCAGAGAGAGCAGGTGTGTTTATACTAGGCAGGTATTCTCAGTAGGCATGCAAGCTCTCACCACACTGATTACACTGAGCTAAATATGGCTTTGTGCTAACACAGACAGTAGGCTGATCAAAGCCCTGATGTCACAGGGCACAGGCGGAGCCAACAGACTACAGGTCAGGTGTATGCCGCAACTGCAGTGGCATAACTGCAAGTGTACTCTTTTTTTAGCAATGCTGCAGTTTTGAGCATGTGCAGATACACAGGTTCTACTTATGGCAACATGTTTGGGAATTCAGATCACCCTAAATGTTGTGATGATTTTTATATATTAATGTAAATCCTGATATTGAACCAGAAAAGAATAGATAGTAAACACACTGTAACTGATTTCATCTGGTGGAAAAGTAATCAGAAGTAATCAATGGCAACAGTGGCTTGGTACATTAAAAGTCCTGCAGTCACATTTATAAATCAAGTGTGCATTCATCGGAAAAATGGTTTATGACTTGATTTATCTGCTAAGTTTGGTTCAAAACAAGTCAATTGGTCCCAGGTTCTCACATATAAGAATATTTAGTTTTTCAATCGTTTAAAAAAAATTACAGAAAATTTGGGGGGGGAGCTTTCACTGTTGAACAGATTTTACATTTTTACAAAATATAACTATTTAAGTCACAACATATTCAAAAACAAAAATAATCATTAGCTGCAGCCCAATTCAGCTACAGGGTATTTTTATTTTCTAGGTACAGACACCATCTATCCCCACACCGTTCCATCTTTTTCCCCCTCCTTGTATGCTGGTCAGGTTTTTGTGTGGAAAACCTCAGTGTCATCCAGATCCATCTACAGAAACTATGGACTGTATAAAAGTTGGAGGCAGCCACCGTGACCTCTTCTATTTTTTTCTCAGCACCTGAATTTGGTTATTAAACTACAAGAAACCAAACTTAGACAAGAGGGTGGCGTTCCTAGTTATTAGCTAATGCTAGTGAGCTAGGTTAGCAACCTGCATCAATAAACTGTACGATTGAAATGTATCTGCAATTTAGTGCTAACTGACTAAAAAACGAACAAAATAATAGAATTTTCACAAAACATTCATTTTTCAGCCGCTTGAAGGACACATGAACCAGCTCTGATTGGACTGGCCCTAAAACTCAAGTCCACTTACAGAAGGATGACAGGACTGTGCAACAATACTGAATTAGCTAATCTGCCAATTAGCTAGTCAGTCATACGATGGCAACCTGCTTGAGACGAGAATGACTGCATTCTGGTTACGTTCCTATATAAACGCACGTTTGCCAAGCGAATTTATGTTTTCAAACCTATGTAAGTCTATGTAGTACATGTGAATTTCCATGTCAGACTTCCAATTTTCACATATTCATCATTTATCACCATATTACAACCAACAGATTGCATGTAATTGCCAATTTGATCCCATTCAATTGCAAATCAATAGCTGACTAAGACTTCGTCTTATTGCCACTTTACCTCCATCTAGATGCACCAAAATCACTTTGAAGACGGCGACTGAGCGTGAGCGGTCGCAGACCTGTTCCCTATTTTCGAATCAAGTACTTCAAAGGAAACAAGATCACAAGTTTATTGAACACGGTCAATAATTTTGGTCGTGCCTCATTCTTCAACTACCGTTTTCTCCAGTGCGACAGTAGCACAAAGGAGACACGACACAGGACTGGTTTAGCAGTGGAAGAACTTTCAGAATAAAACACATGTAACACCTTACAAATAAAGAAAACTGCTGCAATTTATCCTTCTACATGTTAACTGTGAGGTAGAAAAAAGCAGCGGACCAACATTCAGAAAGAAGTGTTGTAGACATATATCTCGACTTCGCGTCAGAAGTCAACTAACAGTGATGTTAGTTGGTTTGTATCCTGGCAGGCTTTATAATCTGTTACCTAGTTTAAGTAAATCAAGTAAATTAGCAGAAGTTGAGGATCATCATAACCTTTTGACTATCTCGCACACCTTTGTTTCTCAAGTACGGCTCCCAAACATCACCTGCATACTGAAATCAGATTTCACTATGTAAACACAAGACCTCCTCCAGATGCCTTTAAATCCGCTAGTAAATATTCAAGCTGTTCCTCATCCATCTAGGCAATCCAGTTTTTGTATGTTGTCTTCTGTTTGTTCTGTTTGTCTTCCCGTTGTGTTGGCACAAAAAGGCTTATTTCTGTTCAATAAAGAAATTCCCAGAGTTATATTTATTATTAGGTTTTTAATAAAAGGCTATTCTAACCAATTCCCAAGGTGATTTAAATTATCTGACATCTGTGTCATTAAAAAGAGCTAATCTGATCAAACACAAGTAAATAACAGAGGGTTTAGCAGAATGCATGCAAATGGAGAAACTGCTACGGTTATACTTGTTTACAGGATTATAAAATCCTGCTGCACATGTTGGTAACAGAGAGAGGGTTGTAAATAATTCATCATAAGCAAACATTAAGAAATCAAAGTTAGCATTTTGTCACAAAGCTGGTACTTTTCATGATGTCAAATTTTGATATCAACATAGGCACATTAACAATTAACATCAAAGCGTTCTCAATAATTTCCAGAAGAAAATAAACTCTGCTCCAGGGCACAAAGTTTGGACAAGCTGTGGAAATAGCTGCTGTTTTGGAACAATGAGTGCGGCTGCTGTTTGGCGTGCTGAGAGGATTCCAGTGATTCCAGCCTTAACAAAAACTAAGTCAAGGCTTTATTGTGAATATCAGTGGGGAATTCAGCAGTCGCCCTCCCAGGCATACCAAAACTTATCCCTGAGACAGCACTACATGATGAACTAGTACCTGTAAGACTTCCTCTAATGCTTCCATTCTATAGCAAATACAGTGTAATTACAAGGCCCACACTGTGCGTATCCTCCATCATCATTAAATTAGGGGGTTTGTAAAGATGAGAAATTGACGGGGTTCTGCTTGGAGCCAGCAGGATCCTCATGGAAATTTACAGTACTCAAAATGGGAGGCCAACTCCTCTTTCATTTGTCTCTCATAACGGAGCTAAACATATATCGCTAACTAGGACGTCCTAAGAAATAAACCTGAATTTTGCAGGGAAAGCTGCAGAGAGCAGAGTAATAAGCTTTTGTGTAGTGGAAAAGTTGCACAGTCCTCTCCTGATAGCTTGTGTGTTATGGAAAAAAAACGTGGAATGATGTGTACTGGTGAAAGAGCTCAGCTGCAGCTCGGTTTACTGTTGCGCTCACTTTCTGTCATGTTTGTTAATACCATCATCTGAAGATGGATATAATACATGGTGTGAGACCATTTTTAAAAGACGACATATCCAGTAAGTGCCACTCTAACAAAATCACGATATTAACATTTCATTCTGGTTTGCAAATCTCAAGTTAGTGGTTTGAATTTCACGCTGATCTTCACATCTAAAACTTCAAAGGAAAGTAAAAAAAAAACATGTTTGTAAAATATTAAATGAGACTTATTATGCTTTCTCTTAAATTTATAGATGCCCATTAAAAATATGCCCAAAGTTTCAAATAATAAAGAAACTGTTTGTCAAAGTAATCTCTGCACCAAAAGCTCAGGCTTCATACTCCACTCAACGTTTCAGATAGTTTTTTTCCCACTCTTAAAGTTGTGTGACAGCAAATATGTATGAGAGCAAATATCCTTCCCAGTCATTTCAGTCAAAAAGCTCTGGATGTGTGCACAAAGCTAAACTGACCTGCTGTTCAAAGCTAGTTTAAAGGGAGAGAGGCCGCAATTGCTTACTTCACTTCATACAGTGGAAGAACTGAGGCCACACCAAGGCCCAATATTAGTGAAATAAGGATTATTTTAAATGGCAAAACATACAAAGCTTATCTAGGAGTGTCCTCAAAAAGACCAATATGGAAGATGAAAATGAACAGGTTCCCATTAAATTCACAAACAGTCATGAAAATTTGGATGATTTTGAATTACTGCAACTGAAAACTTCTTTGACCAACACCTGACAGGATAAGCAACTGCTCAAACACTGAGAAAACAGTTTAACATTATTCAAACACATTGACACATTACACAAGTACAAAGCACATTTGAAGTATAGAAGTGTTAAGTTAATGAACTAGGTGAGTTTGCAGGGCTGATTCGAAGTCTTTATAAAGCTATTCTGTACTCGCTGTCAAAGTACTAGTAATTAAGGCACTGCAATCTCACATCTCTACAATATATCTGCTTCATATTTATCAACTTGGAAATTTCCTTTTGCAACATAAAAGTTCATATCAACTAGGTGAAGTGTTACTGCAAATGTGACACACCCACTGTGTAAGAGGTTTCAAGAAGGAAGTGGCAACAGGTCCATTTCCTTCTTTCTGTCTTGGTCAAAGAATATAATATGGGGATGATGGATACTTGGCCTACATTCATTGGCGCCGACTCATTTTTACAGGACAATTGCACAGTCAAAGGCATGCATGGAGCGATACAAAATAGATGAGTGGGCTGCTTGATAGATAACAGAGCCAGTTCTACCAAGTCAACAATGACAGCAGGAAATCTCTGTAAACAAGTCAGATTACCAGGGTCATGAGGGAGTGACAACAAATGTGAGCAGTGTCACCTGTTCTCACTTTTACTCTTGCCATTACTAGGGCTTATTTAAAGATGAAACACTAGTGTGGAATCCAAGGATCCAACATTATTATAGACTGGGTGATAGCGTGAGTATTAAGAAAGCGTAGAATCACTTGTCAGATTAGTGTTGATGTTGAGGCCAGAGATAATCCTCAAAGACACTGGAAAAATGTAAAACATTTAGCACCCGACTCTTTTTAAGACAATAAGAAGATTCTCTTTAAACAAGCCACTGATCGGCTTCACTGCTTGTACCCAGGCAAGTGGGATAAACTCAAATTAACCAGGAAGTGAAGAAGATGAGGCTTGTGTTGTGACTTCAGAGCGAAGCTATGGGTGTGTTACAACATGGGAACCCAGAAAGCAGCCATGCCTTGGTGGCTCGCCCTTTGAACATGTTCAAATGGGTGAGGTCAAGCGGGTGTAAGTGAATTAGTAGGCCACTGCTTTTGCTTACATGTGTGCAGACCTTCCCAACAAACCAGGAAGTAAAATCAGCTCTTGGAAGTAGGCTTCCTTAATGAGGAAAAAAATAACCCGGAAAAGATTTTAAGTATCTGCCCAACCCAACAATGACTTTAATTTGTTTTTGTGCTTGTGGGGGGTTATTAGAGGCAGAGTCAGTATAATTATTGACAGTTACCAGGGTTTCGGCTTCATACAAAAAAACAAAAGAAAAATAGTGCCAAAGATCCGACAATTTTTTTTTAATGAAACCAGTTGATTTATTTTTGGTTATAGATCATTTTATTAATTTAATAATTAACATAATTTAATATAAATTTTGATCATTTAATTTAATAAACAGCCAAAATAGGTGTAATCACCTCAAAAGGCCAACTTTGAGCCGATAAAAAACTCTGATAACAACTGGGTAATCTGAGTGTTCCTCATTAAATCCTTAAGAGTGGTAAAGATCAATCATTTGAAAATAAGTAATCATACAAATCAATTTTATTTCTCTCAGAATGACATATATATATGTAAATATAGCTAATTATTAAATTAAATTCCAGGCCTTTTTTTGAGAACCAACTATGACATCACTGTTGAGGATGTATCCATTTCGGATTCTTTTTACATTTGCACATAGATACACCTTACCAGAGCTACCTTAATTTTCATGGCACACATTCATCCAGGTGCTTACGACTGGCCTCCTATCAGCTCGAAGCAATCAGGTTGTTCTCCTCTATGGTACTTTGAACCAGAGAATGGTTACTCACGCTCACCTTCCTTTTTTACGACAGTGCTGAGATTATTGTAAACAATGGAGAATATGCTATGCTAAACAAACTATGTAATGACATCATTTCCCATCATTCCCGCACACACACACACACACAGATAGATAGATAGATAGATAGATAGATAGATAGATAGATAGATAGATAGATAGATAGATAGATAGATTCATTTTCTTATTGCCACATATCAAATAACCATTTAAATTTAATAACTACTGTCCATCTATCTATCTTATTGCACTTATCCAGTTCAGGGTTGCAGTGGGATATGCTACTTAGCCAAGCTGCAAAAAGGGCAAGAGCCAGGGTACACCTTGGACAGGTTGCCATTATGTCACTGTACTAAAATAGAGATACAGACAACCATTTTTACTCACATTCACACCTTTTGGCAGTTTAGAATCACCAATTGAACTAACATCACTACCAGGTTTTTGGACTGTCGGAAGAAGCCAGGGTACCCAAAGAGAACCCATGAGGAGAAGACGGTCACTAGATGGTGGATACAAACTCAGAACCTTCTTCTATGAGGCAACAGTGCTTACCACCATGCTGTGTGGCATTAGTGTGGCACATTGGTGGATGTTTATTTTAAACACTGCACGTATATTCAAGTAATCTCTATGTGCCAATAAAAAGCTTTAAATGCCTGATTTCTGACAGTTTTTCTACCCTTAAAACTGTATCATGTCAACAAGAAGGGATCTTTTTAAAATATTCATCTCAGATGCAAGAGATGAGAGATATATCTTATTTTTTTAAATAACTCAAGCAGGTAGCAGACCCACCCACCTGCTTTTAGACTTTCTGTTTGCTTTTAGACTTCTTCTACAAGTTCTTCTACAAAAAACTTGTAGAAGAAGGGAAAACAGCTTCTTTTCTGGCAACGCAGGAACCAAAGAGCTACACTGAGGCCAAGTATGAGATAAATAATGATTACTTTGAACTCTGAATCATGCAAAGTTACTCTTTGACTATTTTATGACTTGATCTATTTAAACTACATACACCTGAAGACTTTTTTAACCAAGCCCAGACGCCAGGAACATTTGGTTTAAAATTCTCTTGGTGGGGGTTATACACTGCACAAAGTACAAAACAGCCCGAAATCATGGTAAAAGAAGGTCAGCGAGCTGGGTGGTGGAAATGAGGGGCCTAGTATAAGATAAGGGTTAGTTGAAATCATGCAAAGCTACTTTAGTAGAATTAACATATAAAGAATAATAGGGCTCCTTAAATAATACAATCCTAAATACTATTATCTAATGAGCACAACATTTAATGCTAGTATGAGAGCTTTCGGAGTGGTGATATAAGCGTACTTGCATAAGTCACAAGCATTTCTTCTTTACCTCCTAAACTTTAGCTTCTTTTGAACAGTATCATTTTACACGTCTATGTTGGTCTTCGTCGTTTTAAAGCTAGCAGAAACGTGAGAAGCTCTAGCTTTTGGCCCCACAGGCTCTAAGTGAAGATGTCATGGCTACCAAGCAACATGTTAATAAACCCACCCAGCAGCCATTTAACAACTTCTTTCAATGTAAAACAACCCCGATACGTACAAAGCCACGCCGGGCTCCATTCATAGTACAGCTGATAACGGGTTTACATAAAGGAGTCCTCTTACCTTCAGCACTTGAAGCTCAGCGTGAAGAAGATGAAAAGGAATGTTCTGAACACATAATAATCCTCCTGTTGGTGAACTCGCAGTATTTGGATGTTCAAAAAAAGAGTGAAAAGTTGCGCAGCGATCAGGTTTTCAAACCAAAAGTGTTCTCTTCAAGGAACAAGACTGACTTTCTCAGAGTTGTTAGTGTTTCCCAGGACAACTCAATGGGGAGGAGTCAGCACGAGGACTATTAAAAGCTCAGTGGTTTGTTTTTCATGGAGTAGACTTTCAGACAAGAGGAAGTCAGTGTAAACTCGTGAGGGGGGGCTTGAGTAACTTTAGTGATTTCCCAAAAATTACTTCGAGAGGGAACTAATATTGTGAAACGGTCACTGTCCGGGTTTGTGAAAAAGTATCGTGGTCGGTCCCCAGAGTCGAAATGAAAAAGCGGAGGAAGCTGGAAAGATCAGATTAACATCCCGTCTGTGCTTTTCACAATAAAGGAACACGAACCCTGCACGCTACTAGGACCAAGGTGTCATGGACCGCATACCACCGAACTAATAACTAGATCACTGAATGAAAACACATTCATAGTTACTTCGGAAAACTTGAAAATGAAAACTACGTGAAAGTCTGTGTCATAAATAAGAAAGGAATATATGAGAAGGACTTTTCATTTTTATTTTGAGAATAAAGTTGAAATTGTGATAGCTATGAAAATAAAACATATGGGTGGAGCTGAAATATTGCTTTGAGAATAAAGTCAAAATGTCGGAATAAATGTGAAAAGTTACATCCAGAAGAAACAGTAGTTTTTTTTTCTTTCAAAATTAAAGCTGAAGTCAAAAGACTAAAACTCAAATATTAAGATAATCAAGGAAATGTTACCGGTATTAAGTCAAATTAGGGCAGCTAGTGCACAGCTCCCCAGAAAAATGCCTTGTGCTTAAAAATCATTTAATCACACTACAGATTGACAACTTTGGGAGCTAATCTTATTCTTTAAACTTACTTTATTCTTTACATACATTTTCAATTTCACTTTCAAAACTTTGACTTTACGCTCACAATGCAAATAAAAAAAATACTTCTAACATTTTTTCTTAATTGTGGCCTTAACAAAACTTTGAATAGATCCCCAAAAAAAGTACTTTAAACTATCAAGACATTTACATTACTGTGTAGTAACAGAACAACAGGAATAGTGATGCGTTTAGTAACAGTAATGCATGCAAATGATTTGAAGGATGACTGCATCCAGTGGTTTCCAGTGTGTTTGACACCGCCTGCTCTGGGAGACATCGTCTTAAATACAAACACACAAACAATAATGGTTTGGCATCACTTTGCCATGTATCTGCATGGATTTTTAAACTTAGAAGCTAAAATTTGTTCATATGGCCCAATGCAATAGTCTGTATTGCATTTTTCTAATGGAATGGTTGGGAGTACTACATTTATTGGTCCTATGATGGGTCAGATTATTTGGGAATGATGGCACTTACATGGCAATTATTTTGACTTGCAACATAATTGTATTTTTATTTTTATTTTTCAGTACAACTGTCATGCATTTCCCAACACTCAACACTGACAGCAGATCATAATCAGAATTTTTTTTAAAAAATAGCGCTTGAAACTGCACATCCACAACATACACACACAAAGCACTTTGCTCTGTGTAACACCAGGGAAACACTTATTCAAAGTCTCCATTTTCGATTTTCATTAAGTAAAAAGAAATAAAATAACTTTATAGTTCACAAATTGTCATTAGTAGAAACTAGAAGAATTTTATACAGTAAAATTCATCAGCATATTGAAAATTTAACTACCCAAAACATAATCACACAAATCCAGATGATTTAACTATAAATGTAATCTTGTAGTTACTAATTTATTTGTAGTCAAATACGCTGAAACCATAGCAAACCCCATCTTCCACCATATAAACTTTTATTTTGAAGGGAGCGCCTCAAGCCACTAACTTTAACCACTAACTGCTGCTCAGCTGACATACAGTGATCCTACACTGCTTTCTGTAATAAGGCTAAAGAAGAAATTAAGTGAAGGTTGCTGCACATTTTGCTTAATTTAAGTTGTAGCTTCTCTGAACTACAGTGACCTTTATATGCTGGGCGGACTCTACTTTTCTATTATTACTTTGCTGAAGTCACAGAACTGCTCTGCACAGGGCTGCTATAAATCACGTCTTGTAGCAACATTAGTTGTTAGTGACGCTACACAGAGATTAAAATGCATTACACAAAGACACTGAATTCATTTGATCCATACTGGTTGCATGCCATACAGTACGGTAAAGGTCACTGATTCCAAACACATTAAGCTTCCTTTCTTGCTTTCCCCTTTTTCAGTTTGGTAATGTATCAAAAAGTGATCTATGATTTAGACTATCTATGATCTATGATTTGGACTCAGTGATGAGAGGTGAAAAGTACAATCTCCTGACATTACATTGTGAATCACAGGCGCTTTCATTTTTCAGCAGTGCAAACATTAGGTAGATGCTTATAATGTAGAACAGCGAGTTTCAGTGTTGTCTCATCATGACTGCAAATCCCTTCCAGGCAGAGGGGCGAAGAAAAACTCCTGTGGTTTCAGCTGCCCTCTGCAGGCACAGGAGGTTTTCTGCAAGGATCTCTGTTCCCAACACATTATATACAATATACTGGTAAAGGAATGCTGTTTGAAACTTTTATAACACCCCCCCCCCCTCCAAAATGCTGGAAACGCAAACATAAGTAGTTTCCAAACCCATGAAATACATTAGTCTCTTTCTGTGTTAAATGTCAACAGAAAGAAAGAAAGAAAAAAAAGAGCACAAAAAACAAGACCTTGTGTGCTCGGTTTACTCAGTCTTGTAAAGAATGCAGTGTTTAGAATAACCTTACCTTTCTTATACATACTGATACAAAGCAGGGCAGCACTGAAAAGGAGCTTTCATTCCCTCTGGCTTTAGCCGGACAGATTTATAAATAAATAAATGTATGTTGTTTGTGACTTCTATTATTTGCCTTCGGGCATCAACAAAATGAATTAGAGCTTGCAAATACCATCACATATCCTCATTCAAAAAAAGGATAATGCATGCTTATGTGTTTAAAATCAAGCCAGAGTTATTTCTGGATCTTTAGAATGACATGAACTGAGCTAATGAGAAAAAAATCAGTGTTTTTCAGCTGAGCCTTGCTGGCATGTGAGGCCACACTTCCGGATGGAATCACTTTTAATAATGTCACAGTGTCCCTGGGGCAGGAAAAAAGAAATCTTGATTGAAAATCTTTTAAAAAGAAAATCTACTGTGTAACTTCATGAACCAACTAAGAGTCTAGATAGATGACTGGCTGCCTGTATGGACAGACTGACCCGTCAGAATGAAAAAAATATTTCTGAGTATCAGTTCCCAGCTCAGAATTTGAGTTTGAGGCTGTTTCTCTCCATCCACAGATTATCTGCTGTTATGGATCACAGCTGTGACAAAAGCATTACTGATAAATCAGACCACTCTGCTGCCTTGTGCAAGTAAATGTCTCTTGCCAGAAAGAGAAAATCACAATAAATACCCCATAATCTCCAATGGTGTGTCTTTGGCTGCAGCAGAACCGGATGGATAGATGGGTGTAAAATAAATAAAACATTTTTAGACTAAATTTCTGCACAATTCTGGGAATCGTGGGTTATTGTGCTTCCATTTTTGTCGTTTCACAAAAATGAAAATACTGATCACGCTGAAAAAGATGAAAGCTTTGATGTCATAAACATACATATAAAAACACTAGAAACTAGAAAATGTTTAAATATTTAATGCTGAACCTGAAATAAAAGCTATCAAGATTTTACCTGAAACTCATACAAAGACATAAAACTTACTACCATCTTTAAAGCTCACCTTTCTGCACAGACGCTGGTATCTGGCACCTCATCAAACACATGCGTACGGTGTCATCAACACAACAGGCATACTCTTTCCATCACTGTACGTGAAATTGAACCGCATAAAAGTTGTTTTGGAGGCCCAGCAGGGATCCAGGCCTCCCAGCCATCACAAGCACAAGCATCTGGGCTCGGAGCTACGCCTCTCTCCTGCACCTGTAACCAGCCGAGGGTTAGATAAATGGCAGGTGGTATTGAAAAGGGTCCCCATTCACAGCCATACCGAGCTGCACTTAGACACATTATTGCAGCCTGGAGGAGGAGTGGAGGGATGTGGGGAGAATGATGAAGCAGAGGCGGTCTACAGAGTGCCAGAACATGAGTGAGACGGGGTAACAAGCATGACACAAAGAAGTACATAGCTGCCTTTGTGTGGTGATAAAAGAAGGTTTTGTAAGTTGGAGGATTTGGATGGAAGAGATAGAGCTGGAAAAAAAAAAGCCCCATCCTGAGTAAACACTTGGACAGAGAGACAAAAACGCACTAGTTGCAAGAGGAGGGAGGAGGTGGCAGAGAGAGGAGCGAGAGGCATATCATTTGGCTGAAGTGCCTTCAGAATAAACTGCCTCACAGCTCAGTGGAAGGACCCTCTCACTCAGCACCAGTGTCCACAAGTCTTTTAACTCTGACCTTTGTTGTTTATATACAGTTAAAGCTACACTGGGAAATGTTTGCAGTCCAAACAGCCACAGTGGGGAGATGTTTGAAAGTGTTTTTAATACTCAAGGTCAATTTAGCAGCTCTTTTGTTTGTGGTTTTTAAATTTATAAACACATAACGCTCCAGGGATCTTGCTTGAGGTTCAATTTTTAGTTTTAACCTTGTTTAACAAAGCAGTCATAGCTGCCAATTTACAAAAACTGACTCCACAGGACACTCGTGCATACAGCTCATCTAAGCCACTTGAGGCTGCCTTACAAAGTCATTCAGTCCACACAGACCCCAGTGTTAGAAAGCTACCTTCAAGACCAGACCTAGATTTCAGATGATGACCCCCCCTGGAAACCCCAAATCTGTATAACCTCCAGCATCTGATAAATAAATAATGAATATATATAAACCACCGGTTCCCAAGGGTCTCCAACCAGTCTCTAGGCCTTTGTGTCTGGGACTTTACAGTAGAAATAAAACATGCTTATACTACAAAAACGGTATTCTCCATAGCTATACAATAGGGTATTTATTTGCTGAGGCATCTATTTAGTTAATAAAAGGTTTAAAGTAAGGAATGTGGCCACTCCAAGTGACTAGACTGCTAAGTCTTTTTCAAAAATGACCTGAGCTTATTTGAGGCACTGAATTGGACTGCCTGTGTTTGCAGTGTTGATGGCGATTTCAAACATATTAAATGCAACTGCCTGACAAATAGCATGGCAAGTTGTGTGGTTAATTATAATTAACTGCCTCGACAGCCAGCAAAAGAGGTCTGTGTTCCAGGTTGGACAAATGAAATTGTAATATTTTACTGTTACGTTACTTACAATTAATTAGAAGGTGTCTGAAGGTGCAGTGTGCTAAGAAAGCTTGCAAGCCACAACTAAAACCGCATCGCAGCCAGATATGGTTACCTTTAGGTAAAAACACTGAACAAAACAGGAAATTACAAGCCAACAGAGGCCATTTTTACACACCCTTAGTGTCATTATCACAACGCCATCTAGTGGCTTTGATAATTATTAGAAAGGTGAAAGTTAGTAAACTCATATTATTATTATTATTATTATTATTATTATTATTATTATTATTATAGCTTGTGGTAAAAGATTGATTATGAGGGTTATTTTTACTTAATAAAATAAGGCTCTGTTATATTTTGCAGCATCATACAGATTTTTTTGTGTAAAAATTTGCTCAAAATCTGATTTAGATAACATGCTAGCTCGATTTAAAGCAGAGCTGCTGGATTTCTGTCCAAGACACAAGTTAAAGACAAAATTTAAGTACTACTCAAGCAAAATCTGCATTCAAAATGAGCATTTTTATCAAGTCTTCAGTCATTTAAGTCACTTCAGCCAGTACACATTAACCTACAGGAGCTGGTTACCCATGGAAAAATGAGATGATGCTCCTGGTACACGCTTTCATGCAGATGTTAATGCCAGATGAGGTCGGTGCTCCATAGTTGTAGGCAACAGCAATGCACCATGCCTAGCAGCACTCAGCAACCCTGCTCTGTAACTTTGCATAGTCTGACACTTCTCAGCTGAGTTGCTGTAGTTCCCACAATTTGGGAACCACATCCACATCAGATTACACCACCATACTAGTTTTAAATGAACCCACAAGAATTACCCATTATTTTTCAAATGTTAGTAAAGCGAGGCTGCATGACTAGGTGTTTGATTTTATATGCCTGCAAGTGTAAACACCTGAATTCAAAGATGAAGAGGTTATTATTTTATTTGTTATTTTTGATTATGGCTGATCCCTCAGAAATAACATATAGTCATTTAACCTTTAATATAACCATATTGATAAATGCAGTTTTAGATTAAATGTAAGGAAAGAATGAATAAAATCTCTATGTAAATACACAGCTTGTATGTTAAAAAAATATCACGCCAGATGCTCTGACTATTGTTCTTTGAAGTTTCATATCATTGTTACTTTGGGAAAGTTGACACATGTTCAGCATAAAAAGTTCTGACACCATAAAGATAAAAGCTTCCTCTGGGCTGTAGCTGTCTGTTTTCTCAGCAGCACTGTTCACTCAGCTGCCACCCACCATTTGTTACAGCAGAGCTTTTCACATGCTTACCTTACAGGTACAACAATTCTCAGGATACTTCATACCAATTCTCTGTAACTGTCAACTTTAAATTGACTCTGGGTGTGAGATTCTTACCATCAGATCCTTATTTTCTTCATCTCGGTGTGCAAAAAAAAGCTCCAAACTTCAAAGTGTACCTTATTATCATGATACAGTGTGGTATAATTGCACAGATAACAGTGCACCAGTCATGCTGCTGTCATTCAGCTGAATGGACTGGCTGACATCCAAACTGCCACCCCACAGTCATTGTGTGTGATGAATATGTGGATGCTTGTATTTTAGTATCAACAAATGCCAGGAAAATACCAAAATTAACATTTACGAGTATTTCCTGTGAGCCTGACATGAGTCCTCGTGTAGCTTATTTCCACAGTGTTCTGTGAAAGGTCACAATAAAGACCTCGATGACATAAATCAATAATGTTTTTGTAATTAAAAGCATTTATCAATAATCTCAGTGCCCACAAGATGTCAGTATCTGTGGCGCTGCAGGTCAGTAAGTCCATTTGATCCTCATCACCTGGGATTTACTGTCTCTGTGCAGTCGAAACACACCACAGTACAAATCACTGTCACATAAACTCTGCGTGTGTTCCACCAATCAGAGCAGTTTTTGACCAGTTCAAATGACTCCAGCGACGCAAAACCATGACTGCACTTTGTTCACACCCGGGATTGAAGTTAACCAACAGCTTTGTTTTTTCACACTTCTGTGTGTCCTTGCATGCAGTCCTGGATCCGTACCAGAGAGCAGGTCAGGTGACTTAAGCTAAGTTGGCGTGTCCAACCAGATGATTGGGATTTGGGGTGGTCGGACCCTGGCCGTCTCCCACCCGCCACCACATCCCACCTCCATTCACCAAAGCTCAGCAGATTAACTCTCTCAGATCTTTCCTCTTTAATTAGGAGCAAACAGGAGGCATGAAGGCACAGCGACTCCATACTAATAATTCATGATAAGCACAGCTGGGGAAATAAACAAAGAGGCCTCACTTAGATTTCACCAGAAAATTTGTATGTAAAACCATTATTATTCTGCTTCTGAATATACTCCACAAAACAATGTTTACTCAGCTGGGAGAAAAAACTCATAAATTTCATCTATTACCATTTCTACAAGTCAGTTGGATCACATTTTTATATATAGTTTTTTATCTTTCAACTATAGGCAAATATGAAGAACAGGGGAAATGAGCTACATATAAGACTCGGCTTTAACTTGGAGACCCACAATCATGTGGCGCGTCCTCTCTAAGCTATGTAGCACTGACTCCATTAAGGCCCAGTCAGCAGATGAGAAAAAACACCAAGCTATGTCTCAGTAATTGTACCAGCAGGGTTTTGTTTGCTGTATTCTTCTCTGCCTTGTTATCTTAAAGTTATTTTGCGCCCACATATATAGAAGATGAGGCACTCAACAAAGGAAGCTGCAGTGCTGAAAAGAACTGACACTTGAACAGAAGATGCAGAAACCCTGAGGGTCTTATAAACAGTATTTTAAGCAAATCAGACTGTAAACAAACAGCTGCAACAATTGAGTTCGCATTAGACATGAAAAGGAGAGAAAGCAAGGAATTTCTCTAACCCAAGTCAATACCTAAGTCAATGCAAAACATATAGTAGAATGTAGTTATTTGTCTGACAATGACTCAAAAATAAACTTTAATTCCACAATAATGCAAGGTTGCAAGGATGTCAAAGGTCACAGAAATAAAAATTTATTTGGTCCTGCAGTCTATAAAGATTTCATAGGAGGTAAAAGCAGTAAATAGTGAGTTCATGCTAAAAGGGATGCAAGAGTGGGTTTATCACGCCTTCCCAGAATCCTCCCCTGGAAGCCATTCATTTCCTGGATATTTGCATGAGACGTCTCCTCAATTCATTGCAGGGATTGCCCCTCCTCCTGAGGCAGGCCTATGGCGGGCACCATCAGCTGCAATCTCACTGTGCTGCCAGAGGACACAGCTCTGCAAATGAAGGACGGAGACATTACAAAGTGTAAAACCCAAGCACAAATTTTCTAGAGTCTACATCAAGTGTGCGCAGCTGTGACACAGTATCATTAACGCTGACAGGAGGCAGGGCCAGAATAACAGGCCGAGAGGGTGGATTATGTGGATGCGCATGTCTGTAGATGTCATGATGGCGTAATAAAGAACTGCAATGTGTGATTGGTGGATAGTGTCCCTACATGGATGGGTAAAGGCAGTCACAGGTGGGGCTTGGAGGAGGGGTTAAATGGAGACTGGTGAAGACAGAGAGTAAGGGGGCTAAATTTAGCCAATGGCTCTGCTGGGGTGGAGCTAATCCTCTTTGCACTCGAATTATCTGGCCTTCGGATTAGAGAGCTTTGCCTCTATGTAAGACATCTACTCTTTATAATGATGTCCCATAGCAGGCCGTACCAAGTCCTCTGATGGGGGTGTGAGAGTTGACAGACTGACCACAGATATGAATTTTGTGTGCGCGTGCACGTGTGTGTGTTTTGTCATGGCATTTCACACAAATGTGCGTTATATAGTAACAGCAAGTTAGTAACAGCTATCATATATTGCTGCATATGGTGCATTTAATATTGCATCAAAATTAAAATTTAAATCTTAACACAATATGTACACTAGTGAGCAAGGCACAAATGATCTCTGATATATACAATGTACAACTCAGACAACATATATTCCTTAATATATAATTCCATCTTGTTAATATTTAATAATGAAACTCTTAGATGTGTCTGTGGAAAGAGATTTTAAGCTGTAAATGCTGCATACATATCTAAACCAGCAGGTAGATATATGGTTTACATATCAGCTGTAGAGACTCCAGTTAAGGCATAGAAAAACTAATCTGATGGGTCACAACAAGATGACTAACGGAACAGAAAAGCAGTAAATAAGTATTTGTATTACAGTGCTGGATTTTTATTTTTGACAGACTTTTCCTGCAAATCTTATTTTCGTGTGAATAACCGGGCAATTTTACCTCTGAAAGCTTCTTGTAAACAACCTGCATTTATATACCACTTTTATCCAAACTACCTTAGATTGTGTCTTCAATTAACCCACTCAACACACACATTTTTGAAAGAGAGCCACCACCACTATCTTGATTTATCAGACCAGTCATTGCAGCTGAGGGACAGAGCTGACTGAGAACCTTCAGGATTTTTACATTCAATACCTTATCAACATTTTATTCTAAACGGGTCCCTAATTTACTAAATGAACACAATGTATTGATTAAAAATGACACAGGCAACTGAAACCATAAACTCACTCAAAAAGTTTTTACTGAGGTCATAGATCAGTAGATTCATAGATAGTCCAATATATCCACTGTCCCTTCTCTGCACATGTCCAAATGAGCCTCATCTCTCATCTCTCTAACTGCTCAAGCTGAGATCATCTTCAACTCTGGCACTAACCTTTATTAGTGCCATCCTCTCACTCACCAGGTTTATGTTAAACAGTCTGGTCAAAAAGTCCACTGCTCTGTCTCCTAGACATCTCCATATTTTCACAGGTATGTTTTCTGGACCAACCCAGCTACATGATTCAGAGCATAGCTGCCATGGTCCTGGGTCTTGGACCTAGCTTTTGGGTTTATGACGATGTGATTCCTTCTTTGGGATTCAAGAGATTTTCATGTTTTAGTTCTGCATTAGTTTTCTGTAGTTAGTATTCTCTAGTGTGTCTGAGTTTGTTATTTCTAGTTCCTGGCTCTTGTTTTATTATGTTAATTCCCTTTTGTGTTTAGTCTGTTCCTGGTCTTGTCTTGTCATCAGCATCTCCTTTTGCAGCCTGTCTAATCTCCATGGTCTTATCATTTGTCTCCCTGGTCATAGTCCCATGTCTGTCTGGTGTCTCTTGTCCTTTCATGTTAATTCACAGGTCCAGTACCTGAATCCAGTTAATGTGTCTCAATCTAGATCTCAGTGTGTTGTTGTTTGCTGTTTTATTTTGATAGAGTCCTGCTTCATGTGTATGATTCGACTTTGTTCCCCAGGTGTGTCCTCTCTGTCTTATCTTCTCCCTGTGTATATATTATTTGCATCTCCTTCACGGCGTGTGAGTTTCTGTCTGCCCAACCAATAGCTTGGTTAGTTAGTTCATTTTCTCTGTTGTTTTTCCAGCATTAAATAAAGCTGTGATTCTTAGTTTACTTCTGTCTTTCAAGTCCTGCACTTTGGGTACATCCTCTGCCTGCTACCCACCTGCATCACATCACAGTAATAAAGTGCATTGTATCATATCCATCTGGATAAATAGACCTATACAGAAGTGTTTTAATGTCTTGCTCAAGCAGATTTGGACACTTTCAAGCCTTTCACTTTTATATTACAGGACAATGTAAATACCCTCAGTAAAAACAAACTATATAAAGATGTTTTGGCCCAGGGAGACTGCAGATAGACGGTGGAGAAGGCCTCTTGAGGCCTATGTAATACATCTATATATTAAAGCCTTTTATATTATATAATCTACTATCATTTGGGAAATGCCGGGCATCCATATACCGCACCGTCAAACCATAACTGCAGTTTTTTTTCTGTAGCATCAGACCTCTCTTCTATCATAGTCAGTATATTCTGTGTATGTAAACCACAGGAATGATATGTGGAGCAGCAAAGCTATGATTATCCATCTTCCGCTCTAGGTGCCACTCAGACACATCCATAATAACCTCTACACTCATCCACACCCAGAGAAATAAAACTGCCAGCCCTTCCTTCCTGCTTCAACGGAAAAGGAATATTTCATCCAGTTTTGCTGATATGCTTATCCAGAGTTTCTCAGGATGGATGAGCAGCCAGCAAAGCGAGCCAATGTCTCATTCAAGGATACTTTGGCATACAGCTGTTCCTCAAAGGAAGCAGCTCTTCTGCTTCTGGGACAAAAGGGAGCGTCCCTGCCTGGGGTTACTATAGATAGTCATTATCCTAACATGGCATAGGCAGTGAAAACCACTTGGTGTGGTGATTAGATGTAAACTAAAATGTGCACCTCTTGGAACTTTCTTCATGTAAATTACTGAAACCACATTCAGGTACCCATAACAACGAGCATCTGCCCTGCTGATGTGTCCTTGAGCCAAAAAGAGAAAAGGAAAACAGAAAATCTGAAGGCTGCTGTTCTGACAGCTGACTATAAACTCTGACCTCTGTTAATACAGATCAGCAATATCCCAAAAATCCTGCAGAGCAACTACACAGTTTGCAGTCAGTGTCAGTTCAGCCTGTTGCTATTTAAACCTTTAGGACTGTACCATTACCTCCCAGAGGGGTGGTGGGGTTAATTCTGGGGAGTTTCCTGTGGGGATGAGCCCTGGTGAGGGAGGGGTAGTGTGTGGTGTGTATGTGTATGCATGGGGTGGGGGAGTTGTGAGCTTGGACCCTAATCCCTTAGGTTTGTCTACAGCACGGCCTTAGGATAAACTGACATGTAGGCGATCGACATTTGAAAATGCTACTTGGACTTTAGCACATTTTTAAGTTCAGAAGTCATTTTATATATTACAGGAATGCTTTCTCTGGTAAGATAACATTTGTTATTTTTCAATGCTCGCTGCTTTGTGAGATGAACTAGTGAGGAAATAGATAACAATGATGGAAAAGATAGCTGCAGTATGATTTTGATGTGGTGCAGCAACACAGGCCTGATGATATGCAGCAAATGCTCCTTTATGGTCAGCACTAATTCTGATGTTTATAAAACAGAGAAATTTTAGTCTGAAATTATTTGTGTCAACTGGTTTGTCTTTTACAAAAAGACATAAAGCTGAATGCTTGATGAGATTTTATGCGTTGAGTGGAAAATCTCCAATCTCTTGTCTATCAGACATAGAAATGGGTCAGTTAGCAGACAGTTGTCCCAAGAAATCAAACGGGATTCTCCTTTGACCTCTGGAGATCAGTGCAGAATTGAGATTAAAAGTAACTTGTTTCTGTTATGGTCCAGTTATTCTATCAACAGATGCACGACATTTAGCAGATGTAGTGCAACTGATTTTGTGTTATATCTCAATAGACACGAGTTGCTTAGTGGGATCCTGGTTTTGTAGGCTGATAAGAATTTCAGCCATTTCAATCTGGACTAACAATTTTTAGCGAGCATGAAAAATGTTTAGATCCTCTCAGAATTGCTTAGCTGTAGGTAAGGCTGTGATCAAACAGCTGTGTTGCAGAAATAGGGGTGGGGGTGGGGGGTGGGGGAGTGATCCAGTCACCAAAAGGGGCCAAATTAAAAAATACTATTGTAAAACTGAAGGCTAAAATTTAATTAGAGGACAGTGACTTGTTGCAGACAATTAATAAGCACAACGCTGTGGGTTCTAGGGTTGATTTGTGATTTTGTCAATTTCTACATTTCCTCAAATGTAATTAAAACATAGATTAAAAAGCAGGAGGTTGGACCAGCTGGGTATGAAAAAGTGAATGAATAAAGCTAGGCTCCTACAGCTAAACTGGAGCTGCCTGCAGTGGTACTGGTAACTACGGTAACTTAAAAATTAAATATAAGAATTGCAACTGGAAAAAAAAAAAATCAAAACGTAGACCACTGGGCAGCTCTGATGCTCTATCCACTGCATGTGTGTGTGTGTCTGTAGAGCTATTCTTCCAAAGTCCATTATCGCAGCATTAATATGTAACGCCACACGAGTCTGTGGTTCCATTGCTCTCTGTAGAATGAGCTACAGAGTTTGGCTCAGTCAAAATAATAAATGATCTGAATGGTAAAAGGTCATTTGTGAAATTGAAATAGCTTTCTGTAAATTAGGTGGCAACCTCTCTGCTTCCTGTTAAACCTCAGACTCACATTGATTTTCATGATTTCAAAGGGGCTCTCTGACTTTTCAACAACGGGACACACTCAGAGAAAGGCAGATTATGACCTATTCAAAAACTGCAGAGGCACAAATGGTGATTTGACATCTGTGTAAGTGTGTGTGCAGTGTGAGCTACGGCTGTGAACGCAAACCTGGATCAATAGGTTAGAAAACAAGGGCGGGAGATAGAGGGGAAAGACTAGGCAGCCCAACTGTTATGTAAGCGCCAGCTGTGTGAGAAAAGGAACTGCAGCAGGATGATGAAAGCAACTTCTCTTCCCTCAACATGACTGCGCATCCATCCTAACACATTCCCTCTCATGAACTGTTCATGTATTATTCACACCGCTTGAAGAAATAATAAATAGATGATGGTGATTCTATCACAGTACTCGACTTCTTCTCATTACTTCCGACAGCAAAACTGATTCAAGTGTAGATTTTAACACAGACTTTCTGATTTCAAAAACCTCGCATCTGAAAGCACCAAACAGCCTACATTTCAGTGCATCAATCCAGACTGTGTAATCCATCGCTGCTACCAACCACCTCTGTGACTTTCATGATGAAACAATGATGTGAGGCAACAAGGGCAGAATAAAAAAAAAAAACCTGCTGTCGTAATCTGGATTAATTTACAGTATTCGTCATCCTGCTTCCAAACCAGCACAGACCAACCCAAACCAAACCAAGCACTGTCACATGATAGGACTACAAATATTTCTACTTGGGTATACAGGGGCTAATGAAAGTTAGGCCAATAACACTTAGGTGGACACAAATGGTCCATTAGGAAAACTGCAGTACGGTAAATCAGGATTAAAACGGTTCAAATCACAATAAAAGTTATGTGAAAGGATTCAGGTGGAATTTCTAACTTGTATCACTTAGTTATTTCAAACAAACTTATCATTCATCTTATTCATTGAAACTATTAAGGATTCTATTAAAAGGCATATGTGGAATGTAAGGACAAACATGCTAAAACCTTTAGGTATAGTTTACTCTGGGGAAACAATCAGTTTGCCATCAAAAAGCAACAGAGGTCAGAGAAACAGAGATTGTGTGGAGATCTGGGTTATTTAGTTGATCTTGGTATTTATTAATTAATCATGTTAAAGACTGTCATTTGCATTAATTAGTGTCAGGCTAAAAAAAAATCAATTAATATATTTTGTTATTTAAGGTGAACTTTGTGGGTTACCTTTTGAAATGTGTTTTTAATGAAGAAAAATATATAATTAAACAAGATCTTAATAATTATAATACATACAGTTGCAAGTACAGCATTATTTGGTCTGGCGTGGCCAATAACTTATGCTCCTAATGCTAGTTTATGCTAATGTTAACTAATGCAAAGACGATTCAGTTTTCTAGATTTACTTCTTTACCAGTTTTATGTAATTTCTCCAGTAAAGGTTTAATAGGTTGCTTTACAGTACTATATACTTCATAAGTAGTACAGATGTGGTAAAACATGTAAGTGTGAATGTGAAGCTGTGGCTGGAGGAGGAATAAAAAGCTAAAATTCACCTGTGACTATACAGTTAGAGGTTAAATAAAGGTTTGTCTTGTTTAAATGTTTAACTGTGTGACTGAATTGTGTGCTGTGTTTGGTATTCAGCTAAGCCATTTAGTAATCTGACACAAAGCATTAAAAAAAATACGACATCATATTTTATCTCTAAACTACAGAGGATAACAGCCTCAGGTTAGCAATTTCTTGATTTTACAAGCATGTGTGTGCTCGGCTTCACTGTGATACTCATTTAATCACGTCAGGAACAGATGCAGCAACAGAAATCCTAAAATTTAATGGAATTTGTGTTTCTCTGTTCGTCGGCATTAGATGCTCTGGCCTCTGGTCACCAGAAAAATCAAGACAGATCTGAATGTGTCATTGCAGCAATGCTGTGTGATGGATCAAAATGGCGCCAGAGCATTTGAGCGGGGAGACGATGAGATTATCTGCTTGTGTGGAAGGACAAGCAGCCTACAGAGAGGGAGAAAAGCATTACCAAACTTGTTTTTCCTTCCACAAGACACTTTGAAAAATTTAATTTTTGGGAGAAGGATAGGATTTTAGTTCACAAGCAAGTTTTTTAAAAGTTGGAAAAATAAAAAGGAAATCGACTCAAAATCTGTTTTAATAGATGCAATAAATACAATACAAAGATAAAAACAGGTTTAAAAATCTTTCAAAAATTAACACGTTTAATCAAAGTTTAGCCATTAAATCTTATTCTAGTACTTTCCCCGATACTTTTATAGAATTTTGATGTAAGTTTTATAAAATGATTGTTTGGAAGTCTTTTGAGACGTTACTTGTTACCTGCCCAAAGGGCACCGTTGCATAGCAATGGCTTTTCCTCTACAAGTGATGTGGGGCTAACAGACAATATGTAATGTGTGGTGTTCATTGTTTTTCAGGTTCAGCATGCAGCACTTTCCGTATCACGGAAGGTAACAGTCTTTCAGCATACTTGTTGAGGCCTTAAACCTGAGACTTAACTACAGAAGACCTGCAGTTTTCTTCTGACACCAGGAGACTGCAGCTACACGAGAGCAGCTCACGGCTTCTTGGGAGGATTATGCCATTATAGCTGACAACTTGAGCTTCCTCAGCACACGACGGCTCCGAGACAAAGTCACTCCTGCTCTCCTTACATGCAGCAGGAACCATGGATGACCCCTATCACAACAATGTAAACCAGCAGATGACCGAAGGTGGAGATTACACCTACACCCAAGATGGTGGAGGTCAAGACGGCTACCCTTATCAGACGGACTACCCTCCACAGGACGAGGATGCTGCTAGTGATGCCACTGAAGGGGCAGATGAGGATGATCAGATGTATGAGGGGGAGTACCAAGGCATCCCGCACCCCGACGAGATCAAGGAGGCACGACGGGCAGCTCGAGTGGAGGCCAGGAGGAAAGCCCGGATGGCTGCCCAGGAGGAAGAGGAAGAGGAAAGCCTGCCAGAGCAATACGAGACCATCATGGAGGACTGTGGCCATGGACGCTTCCAGTGGATGCTCTTCTTTGTGCTGGGCTTGGCGCTAATGGCTGATGGAGTGGATGGTTTCGTGGTGGGCTTTGTCCTGCCCAGTGCTGAAAAGGACATGTGCATATCTAACGCTGACAAAGGATTACTGGGTGAGTTTAACTGAATTTCAATTAAATTTTATGCAGATCAAGGGTTGTTTAGAGCCAAATCAAATCAACAGTTGGGTCAAGGTAATATAAGTAATGTTGACGTTGTTAAATGAGAAAAATTAAGGTCACAAATGTGAGATATAGTGAATATTAAGTGTATCCGCTCACTTTCTGAGCCACTGATGATTAAGAATTGTTTTTAAAAACTGCAGTAATTTGCTGACTCGCCTTTTGGGACAGTGTTTCAGGTACAAAATATCTGGATAGTGGATAACACTGATCTTATCCAAATGTCCATCAGTGTGGAATTCAACAACTGCAGCTAAATTTGATCAATGACAACAAATGCAAAGACCTGTTTATCTTTTTTGTACACAGCTGTTTTATCTGCATGGCAACCAGAGTATGTTAACTTTCAGCATAAAAAAAATCTTGTTCCTTCTTGACAGTTTATCTATATTGTTTAATATGATAATGATAATATGATAAATATCCTCATATCGGTTATTAGAGATCACAGTCATGTTCACAGATTTTCAGATGGTCAGAAAATGTTACTTTTACCCATATGAAAGGCCCGGAGAGGCCTATAATTCATCCAAAAGATGGCATACTCATAGCATTCTGTCCAATAGTTGCCATAATTCTCAACTTCACGAGGCTAAAAAAATATCACGACATCCCCAAAGTCAGTAGAGTTAAATCTATTTAAAAAATCAATTCAACAGTTGCTGAAGTACGTCAGTTTGAACAGACTAGTACTGACAAACTACTCCCTCTGCCATTATTTATCATATGGCTAGCATGACAAACATAAATTATATGTAGACACATAAAAACCTGCAAGACTACCTAATTACAGTCATCTGTTGAAGAGTTTCACTCTTTACCCAGGGAGGAGGATCTCATCAGTGAAATGATCTGTTGTTGTGCTTGGCTGGAACAAAATCCCGCATATGCTTGGCTCTTGACGGCACATGGCTGCAGCCCACTGCTTCAGATAAAAATATCCCCCAGTCGCCGGAGCAAATTAGGGGAAAAGGCTTGGATCTTTCTAGGCAAATGCAAAAATAAAGAACATAATGAACATTGTGTGTCCTAATGGAGTTTGGGTCCACTGTGAGCAACCAGATTAGCTTCACTGAGCCTTGGCAGTGGTCCTCCATGTGTCTGGGAGTTGGCTTGAGGGTGCCAACAGATATATTTTAATTATTTAGTTATCTTTAGGACTGAAATTTGTATGCAGCGTGGACTTATCGGGAGATTTACCTTGAAAAAGTCAGTTCCTCACTTTCTGTGCAGACAACTGAACTGCAAATTAAAGCCTTTCACCTTATTTCCCAGACCTCGTGTGTAGCCAGGCGATGTGGCAGATTGCACATCGCTCATTTCATCTTAACAACAGGCTCCTGGGATGAAGCATTGCGAGAGATTGATGAGGAACCCGGTGGTGATTGCATTCGGTGTGTGTTCCCAGGCTAATATGGAGCATGTTGCAGCAGTCAGAGATCCTGGCGGCCTGCGGAGCTGGTGCAGAGCTGTCAGATATGCTTCAGGCCTCTGACAGGCTGCGGTAGCAGGAGGAAGGCCTGGCGAAAATGAAATCACAGCGTCTGTTTGCGCAGAATGGGGGCAGAGAGCTGATCATTGGCTGAGAATATGAAGTAGATCTGCAGAATGATCCTGTCTGATTCATGCTCATGCTCTGTCCACTAGACACACAGGAACAGAAATTATTTTAATCGTAACCTTAGTCCTGGAAAGCAGACAGACTCCCAAAGCTTTTGTTAAACACAGGAGGGTTAGCACACTTACCTTTAATGACAGTTATATTGTTTAATCTGCAGGGTGAAGTGTTCAATAGAGGAAGACACAGTGGTGGACACAAACAAAAGGAACCTACACCTGATTGATGATATCAGAAATTCTGCTCAGATTTAATCTCAACCCAAGCTGCTATACTTGATCCACAGCTACTGCGTACGTAGATAATTTTATGATACCTGCCAGATTGTCTTTGGTGCTTCATGTCTATTACTGAAATGTTTTGGCAGACTGGGAGAAATCACGCTAATCGTTCAAAATGTCAAGGTCTGTGATGCTCAGAATTTGAATTTTCACATGTTTCTAGAGATTTCTGAAAACAGCAGCTTCACTGCCCATTCAGAGCCTTCAGTTCTTATTTTCTTTTTTATCTCACAGATTCAGTAGTTTCTAATTTAGTTTTAGCAGGAAAACTTTGCTAATGTACTCAACAATGTTGAATAACTACTGCCCTAACACATTATACATTTTTCTTAAAACATAAATTCAAATACTTTCAGAAAAGTTGGAAAAGTATTCAACCATGGAAACAGTCGATTAAGGAAAAATGAACACGCTAATGCTAGTTTTTTTTAATTTAGTTTGGTTATCTTAACAACAGTTACACTTTTAATTGAAGTAACAATGTATATGAGAACTCATTTGTGATAAATGTGTTTTAAAAAGTGAGGCATTTAAACATAGTAAACAACCTAAAGTAGCTGAGCCAGAAGCTAACAATTAAAATAACTTCCATCCTTTAGTTTGGTCCCTGTGTGAGATGACAGCAATGATCGACATTTTCACTTAAAGGTTTTTCAGTGATTTGAAACCATTTTGTAAAACGTTGATAATGTTGGGTCTAATGTTGGGTATTTATAAAAGATGATATTCTCTTAAACAAAGTGACTCCCATGCAGGGATAGACCCACTTGTTTCACAAGTGCTGACGTTTGCTTCCCAGTTTTCAAGGGACTCATGGATTAGTAAGTTAACAAATGATCAAATATCATAAAAATCACAAAGAAAAACTGCACTGATTCATGAAAGTAGGTAGCAAAAATCATTCACCTGGTTAGAAAAATGCATCGATTTAACAGTTGAAATAGTCACAAATGTGCTATCTGAGGAAGTGGGCTTAATTCATTTTATTTGGAAATTAATTTATACAGCATCTATTCACGTTCAAGAGCATGGAGTCTCTTTTACTATATATTTTGTATCTCTGGCATCTTTTGCAGCTGTGTTTTGTTCTGTGCCTACAGTTGTGATAAAAGCACTTCAGCACAGTGCTTTCACTTTTAATGCAGGAAGGAAAAGATAAATTCTCCCTTTTCCTCCAGGGACTAAGTG
Organism: Simochromis diagramma; assembly: GCF_900408965.1. NCBI lineage: Eukaryota > Metazoa > Chordata > Actinopteri > Cichliformes > Cichlidae > Simochromis > Simochromis diagramma. The sequence goes on from NW_024387414.1 coordinate 6,805,954, forward strand.
TCTTCACTGTATTCAAGGACACTTTTGCAAGCTTGTTGCTGCCAGGACAGATCCTAGGCCTCCATGTGAAAGATGGGATTTCTAAATGCAAGGCCATCCTGTTAACTTATCCTTGCAGATATCTGAGGCGTTCACATTTCCTTAAGCAACTATTTGGCCAGCATATTAGATGGTATGATAGCTTTTACTCTTCTTTCCCCTGTGCAGTCTCGAGTTGAATGGGATATGCAACTTGGCGTGTGGAGCATCAGAGCATTTGGATAGTCTAGTAATCCACGGGGAAGGTGCACACTATGGCTCCACGTGCTGTTAAGCTGCTTAGTTCCTCTGTAGTTATGGCTGTGTAGTAAAAACACAGACTAGGCAGGAAGTATGCATTGTTCTAGTGGTTTAAACAACACGCTGAAGAAGATAGCTGAGGCTGTAGATTCGAGTCCCTAAACAGCTAAGACAGGAGAGCTTGTTTCTCTCTCCAGAGACATTAAAATGAAAAATGGAGTATGCTCTTGTGTGGAGCTGTGGAACTGCTTCAGAACAAGAAGAAATGGCAGGCTGGACCACCTGCCTGCTGCATGCTGACAGATTCCAGACCGGCCTGACTCAGAGTGGGAGTCTGCAGTGATAAAGCATGTAATCAAAGAAACAATAAAATGTCAGAGAAAGCCCAAATAACAGAAAAGGTGACCGGCGCTTGTGAACAAAACTGAAAGCAGGTTTTAAAATATGGAAGGTGAGTGTTGTAGAAGCGAAACGCTCTTCCTGGGAAATTATTGTGACCTTTATTTCTTTGTCTCAAATGTAAGAATGTGTCACACTGAAACACTGTGTGACGATTTCTCTTCCTCCTACTTCATACAAGGGTAAAGGGAGCCCCCTGGTGTTTGACTTGAGTTTTAAAAGTGAAGTGTTTGTTTGTGTGTGGATGTGTGAATCTGTAAAGGTCACATTTCAAGTTAACCAGGTTCCCAAGTGATTAAATATGTGCGTGTGTATTTGCAGGTCTCCTGGTGTATGTGGCCATGATGGTGGGTGCACTGGTGTGGGGTGGTCTGTGTGATAAAATGGGGAGGAGGAAGTGTCTGATCTACGTCCTGACCATCGACCTGGTCTTCTCCTTCCTGTCCTGCTTCGCTCAGGGCTACGGCTTCTTCCTCTTCTTGAGGTTCTGCTCCGGCTTTGGGTGAGACACTGACTTAGCCAAATTTACATTTACATTACTTGAACAAAGAAAAAAAACATCCACAGGCTTTTGTCAGACTGACTGACCTTTTCTATAAATAAGTTAGTAGAAAGAGATTTCAAAATAATACCCCTGACATTTAAAGAAAAAAATGTACCTGGTAGAACTAACATTAAAAAAACTGTGGTCTGTGGTACATTTAGTCAGACTGCTCAGAAGAAAGTAACTGATATGCATGTTAAAAACATTACATGTTCTATTGTATCTAACCTATTATGCTTCTTAGTGCTTTAATAATGGAGTGTTTTAATTTGGTGGGCTATATTAGACATTTCAGACTGCTAAATTAGTTTAATTGGTATTCTAAAAGAAAAACTGACCCAGTGTTTGAGTCTAATTGGCGTTTACTGTGTTGGGCAGTTTGACATCCGTTCTTTACTGCTATGCAAGGTCCTCCAACTACATGAGGAAGTGTAAAGCAAAAACTGTTGTTTAAGCCATTTAACAATTGCAGGAGAGAGCCAGGAAGATTACAGTAAAGTAGGGGTCTTGTAGTACCTTCTACTCTGCATGCTATCATGTGCAGCCTGCTGGCACATGCCACGAGAACACACTGTTAACACCACCTCAAAGACTGCATGCTGCACACGAGGAGATTTCTGCTTATTTACTTCAACAGAGCATTTCTTTATTACACTAATTAAAGCAAGTAAACAGTGCTGTTTGATTGTTCTTATTTTCAGCTTTATTGCTCAGTTCCTGCTGTTGCCAGCACCTTACGGTGAAGCTATTGGTGCGCACTGATTGATTTTGCAACTTTCAAAGACACATTTATTTTGATAATGGTTCCAGCCAGATCTGCAATATTGATGTTTGATCTTGTTGTTCAGCAACAAAATACAAGGTCACCGAAATAAACTGTTCTGCTGTCGCTGATTCGCGGTGATAATGAGTCCCACGTTAGTCATTAACACTCACATTTGAAGAAAAACTATGTGCATTTTTCTGGCATGCTAACAGGAGGCTGACTGCACATCCCTGTATGAAAAGATTTGCTACAGTCATAAAAAAGGGAGGAATCTTCAAAAATGCCAATAATCCTTGAAGTCATTTTAAACCTACAGATGTGATAATCTGATTTTTTTTTTCCACAGTTCAAAAAATGTTTTAATGTCCCACAAAGTATGTAAAAGATCTGAGAAATGGAAACGGCATTGACCAAAACGATCAAATATCCCTGCTGATGCCGTTATTAAACTGTGACCATCGCCAGCACTGAAACTTCCTTATCGCAAGGCTCCAGAATTAAATCAATAATCACCCTCATGATAGGAACCAAAATCTTGACTTAACTCGTGCCTGTTCAATAAAATGAGCTCTGAAAAATCTATCAAATATTCTATCAATGCCAGTAATTCCGTCATTATATAACAAAATGTTTTTAATCACGAGTGTTTGAAGCTTGCATCATCATGAGTTTTAGATAAGAATTTTCCAGTTCCAGTTAGGGTTTGGCCTTAATTTTTCATTTAAAATGCAAATGTGTGACAAGTTGTCTTTAAAGCAAATTTGACGAACATCCAAAGGAATAGGATGTCCTAAAATCTGGACAAAATCACATCAAAATCAAAAACATCTGTGTAAGATTACACTCATTTTATGTTTTATGATCCCTCCTCCAGAATTGGTGGCTCCATTCCAATTGTGTACACCTACTTTACTGAGTTCCTGCAGATGGATAAACGTGGAGAACATCTGAGCTGGCTCTGCATGTTCTGGATGTTTGGAGGCCTGTACGCCTCCTTCACCGCCTGGGGAATCATCCCTCATTATGGTAACGCACAAACTCTGATAAACAGACAAACACATGTAAAGTATTAAAACATATAAGATGAATAATTGAGACCCCCACAAATGGAGTCTGTAATAACAGCGTCCTCTGTTAGTCTCTCACGGCTGTCAGTTCAAATGCCTCGTGCATTAATGTTTGCACAAGTTTGCAAATTTAAACGTTTGCCTTCTAAAAATATTACATTTAATAACGTAGTATAGCGACGATACCCCAATTTTGGTATGTGATAGTTGTGTTATTAAATCAAATGCAGTATTAGCAATTCGTAATGTGTTCGTAGGGAGAACAGCATTACTATTTCAGTTTTAATCAGTGGCTGAGACCATTACTTGCTGAACAGAAGCTGATGTCTTAATCTTTTCTGCCATATGGGAAGTCACTGCAGTCCAAAATGTCACATCTTTTTGCCTCTTACTCCCATTTGCCCAAAATTCTTGAAATGCTACTGAAGTTAATCTCTTTGCTTAATAATCGTGTTCATAAGATTACAATAAAATGTATTTGCGCTATTAAAATGTGTTCATGTGTGACAGTAAAGAGAAATGACGAATGACAAAAAAGTAGTTACTGAATGTAATTTCTGGAGGCAATTTATCTGAAGTTCAACAGCAATTTGACACCTCATACACTCGCCTTTTAACTTTTATGTCTATGAACACCATCCTGCACCATCCTCCCCCACATACCCTTTATTCACAAAAGTACTGGGCCGTTACACTTAGAGGAGCTGCCACAAAGCCCCTAATACACAGTGTCTGTGCTGCTGTTTATGCCAGAGGAGGATTTGAACTCTGAAGATCATTGCTTACTATCCATCCTTGATTCTCTATTACTAAATGTCATCTAATCATGTTTGAGAATGTAGCTCTTGCTCTTGAAAATTGTGTGTAGCCCGCCCTTGGCTCCTCCCTTGCTTTTTGTTGGAATTTTTCTCATAGTGGGAACATTTTGCTTCTTCTCTTTCTTTCTCGGTCTGCATAATGTGGTGAAATGTATTGAATAACTCATTAATATGGCTTATCTGGAACCTTATCTAATCAGTTATGTTCTGAATTAATTATTCACAATAAAACCAAACATACCGCCAGCATCCAGTTTGAAAAAGATTCCCAAACAGCCTCACAGTTGGCTACTTGTAATTGACTTTTGATGACTCAAATGTAAACAACTCAAGAAAAAAAATTGCAACACATTAATTCTGTGATTTGATAATTAAAGCATTCCAGAAAACAAGGTTTGTGGAAATATTAACGTGTTCTTCACTGGGTGGTTTTTGCAGGTTGGGGTTTTGCCATCGGTACACATCTTCAGATGCACAGCTGGAGACTGTTTATCCTGGTGTGTCTCTTTCCTGCACTGGCCGCACTCATCGGACTCGTGTTCATGCCGGAGAGCCCGAGATTCCTCCTGGAGGTCAGATACTGGAACCAGTGTAGCCAGTTTGTAGTAATAATATTGATTGTCAGGATTATGCATCCAGCTGTGATTGGTTAAGAATGTTGAGTCATCACCACACCAACATCCCACTGCTGTGCAAAGGTAGCGATGAGCTGCTAAGACAGCACCAGAACACCACCCGCCCCTGTTTCTCATCCTGGACAATATCAGGGCTTTAACCACATGTGGTATTGTATTTGTATGCTACTGCTGCACCACAAGTTATCACACATTACCCCTTCTAATAAGAGGCAGACCTAATGGGAACATTCATCTGGCTGCAGTGCTGGTGGGAAAGTTTAAGCGCTCAAACCAAAACCCATGATTAAAAGAGTCACTCTTATATATAGTTCACTAAACTTTATAATTTCAACTACACATTGGAAAACCCTGAGAGGTTTCACAGGGTGCTCTTTAAACTTGTTTAAATAGATATTTATATGTTTGTACGTGTGGTTTTTCAGAATGCACGGCATGATGAGGCGTGGATGATCCTGCGACAAGTTCATGACACCAACTGGAAAGCCAAGGGGGAGCCAGAGAGAGTTTTCACTGTAAGCCCTCATTTACACTCATGTTTGGCTCAGTCAGTTGACAGAAAAGTTATCTACTTATTAACAAAATAAAATAAATGTAGCTCCAATCTCCCTGCATTTGTGCAGGTGATATCTCTTTGTAATTTATGTAAATACCTTAGAGTTAGTCTTACATCTCTTCGTCCATCTATTCATTGTCTGCTGCCTATCTTGGTCCAAGGGCAGCAGTCTAAGCAGAGATTCCCAGACCTCCCTTTCCCTAGCAGCCTCCTCCAATTCTTCTAGTGGGACACCAAAGGGTTCCCAAGCAAGCTAAGGAACATAATCTCTCCAGCATGTTCTGAGCCTGCCCTGGGGCTTCCTGCTCAGCAGGAACATTTTTGTCCAGTTGCACGTGCCAGCTGGACAAGCCCAAAATAACTCATCCAGGAAGTGCCTGTGTGGATAGGGTGGCAGTCAGAGGGAGAGGCCTTGGTGAAATGAAGCTGAAGACGGTTCTTGGGCTCTTGAGTGTGCAATAAAGTAAAAATCATTGAGGAGAAATCATTTGAAAGCATCAAAAAATAATAATTTATTGAACCAAAGAGTTGACCATTCAGCAACTCCAATGAACTAACATAACAGGACCTACAACTCTAGACACTGGTGGTGATGGACTTGAAGATTTGATTGAGGTTCTCTGTGCAACTAGGATGAGGTGGAGATGGGGGCGAATCGGGTTGGACAAATGAGAGTCTGAAATTCAGAATAACTGAAAGGAACACATGCATGTAAGAAATTAACTAATTAGACTAGAGTAATGATGAAGATGCTTCATAACAAAACCAAAAAAAACAACATAAATCCCAGAGCCCCATCTGTTAAAATACTGATGAAATGTTATTCACGAGTCCTGATAATCATTTGTTTTTATTAATTAATCTGGTTAGGAAACTTTGATCAAAATTTCCAATGTTTGTTTGTCTGTGTGCAACAATAATTACCATGAATATCCCCGACAGGTTTTTTTGTTTTTGTTTTATTGTTTCAACTCAAGGATCTAACACAAAAACATTTTTTAAAAACTCGATCATGTATTAATTTACATGTTTTCTGCTTAAATTAAAGTTTTATTTATTTTTAATGTTTTTTTTATGTCACACTTGTGTCATCTGTAATTGTACATGAAAAAAAATATCAAAAAAACTTGATGCCTTTGTCAAGGTAACCAACATCAAGACTCCACAAACTCAGGAGGATGAGTTCATAGAGATCCAGAGTGAGACTGGGACTGCCTTCCAGCGCTGGACTGTCAGAAAAATGACCATGCTGCAACAGGTCTGCAACACTTTACAGTAAAATAAAACAGAATTAAAAAAAAATAGACAATTTTTTTGCTTTGCTTCTTTTTTAATGCAGACCTTGCATGTCAAGTTTGATTGTCTGTCGGTCTCTTTCTCCTTCCTTAGGTGATGGCCAATATCATGTCTCTATCAGCGCCGGAGCTCCGACTACAAGGCCTCCTTCTGGTTATTGTCTGGTTCTGTTTGGCCTTCAGGTAGATCTACATTGAAAGCTGAGGTCAAAACAGACCTGTGCTTTCATCTACAGAAAAAAATTAAAATTTTCTATCTCAGGCGAATCATTTTAGTTTTCTCCACTCATGCTTCCAATCCTTCTGTGTCCATCAGCTATCACGGGCTTGGAGTGTGGTTTCCTGATATGATCAAGTACATGCAGTATGAGGAGTACGAGTCCAAAGTTCGAATATTCCATCGAGAACGTGTGGAGCGTTTCCACTTTAACTTCTCTCTGGTCAACCAGATCCACCGTGAGGGGGAGTACATCCATGACAAGTACATTTCCGTAACACCTAATGTTATACATTTTTTCTCAGTTTCACAGTTTCGTTTGTTTGTGCTACTGCTTCATGTCATTATTTTCATTTAGGTTCGCCAACATTGAAATCAAGTCGGTCAAGTTTGAGAGTTCTCTGTTTGAAAACTGCTACTTTGAGGATATCAAATCCACCAACACCTTCTTTGAGAACTGCACTATTAAAAACACCGTCTTCTATAACACAGGTACCAGACCAGACTGCACTGAAACTGTACAATTAGCTAAAGCAATAGGTTTCTCCTGTAAGCACTTTTTACAGTCTAACCCTCTGTACTCTTCAGATCTCTGGCAGGACAAGTTCAAGAACTGTCGAATGGAAAATGCCACCTTTCTCCACCCGAAGAAAGGCTGCCATCTGAACTTTCAGGAGGAGAATGACATCGTCATCTACATGGTCAGCTTCCTGGGCAGTTTGGCTGTCTTGCCTGGGAACATCATCTCAGCGTTGTTCATGGACAAGATAGGAAGGATCCGCATAATAGGTGACCTCAGGAGAGAGCAGCACAGGAACGATGAGCTTACGTAGCCAAATATTCAGTCAAATATTTGTCAGTATGTCCTCATTTATTTGTCTTTCTAGGTGGTTCTATGCTGGCGTCATCGGCCTGCACTTTCCTTCTGCTGTTAAGTTTCAGTCAAGGAGCTGTAATATGTTGGCAGTGTCTCTTTTATGGCGTCAGTGTGGCAGCCTGGAATGGACTAGAAGTAATTTCTGTGGAACTCTACCCGTCCTCTAAACGGTAATCTATCCCATTTTTACGTGTAATATGAGCTCCATTATAGTACAGATAAATTATTATGACTCTTCCAAAAGGGTAGGCCAAACCCACCGTTCAGTAAAGGCTAGAACAACAAATATGCAGCTGCATTTTAACCAAAAATAGCCTGGAATGCACTTCATGCCTTCTTTGTTCAGTAGTGACTCGTTGGCTTTAAATATATAATCTCCCCCCCTGCTGGTACTGCAGCTTAGGCATGCATGTCCATTTTATGCTTGGGAGAGGCAAAGTGTAACATCCACATCCAGTAAACCCGAAGACTTGTTGTTTCAAATGGAGTGAGATATTTACAACATATAAGAACTGTAACTAGTAAAGGCAGGACTTTAATGAGTAACTGAGTAATCACATCTGCCGGGGGAGAAAATGAGAAAATATGCAACCAGGAGCTTATATGTGAATTTAATGCCTGATATAAAGGGAGTTATTTTGCAGTTGATAACAAAATTATACATATTATATATGGAAAGGTAGCTGTTAGTACACCAATCTTAGCTGTGTTACTGTGGTTTGCTGAGGAATGAAAAACAGTATAACATTACTGCACAGCAACACACTGCAAATGTCAAAGTAGCTTAACTAAACTCAAAATGTGGCACCTGCCCTTAGAAATGATTGAAATAAGGAAAGCATACACCAGTGTGTACCACCGAGATGGAACGTGCCATCGCGCTAATGTGTAAAAATATATAAACCAATACAAAAATGACAAAGTAGCTTAACTAAAACCAGCTATTTCCTGAACAAATACATTGCACAAACTCGTGCATTATTCTTTGTGGCCTGCGCTCATAGCTGGCTCCCTAAATCATTTTCTCAGATATCTAAACTCTGACACCCCCTAGTTGCGCAAAAATGACTTGGATATTTCACAACATCGGTGACACAATGCTTGGTACACACAGGCGTTTTCGCTGTTCTTTCTGCTGATGCCTCATGTCCTATTGCCTGCATTCTGTTTTGTCTTCTGTGAGGCTCAAGCTTTCAGTTTGGCAGCTTTGTTCTTGGTTCCTAACGTTGCAGGTAGTGCTTCCCACCTCACAGCACCTGTGAGGCATATTTGATGTTTTTTCCTGGCAGACAGAAGTGAACACCTTTGTGCAAAACAATGCCAGCGGAGAACAAATGAACTCAAACGTTAACCTGCATCCATGGCCAATTCGGTTCTCCACACATTCACTTCATCAGTAAATCAGCCAAGTTATGACTCTAACCCTTCTCTGTCTTTCTGACTCTGCAGAGGAACTGCGTTCGGCATCCTGAATGGCATCTGTAAGTTTGCGGCCATCATTGCCAGCTCTATCTTTGCCGCCTTCATCGGCATCACTAAGATCATCCCCATCTTCCTGGCCTTCGCCGCCCTCGTCTGTGGAGGCATGGTGGCTCTTAAACTGCCCGAAACCCGGGAGAAAATCCTCTCCTGAAAAGCCAAACTCCTGCAGCCTCTGGGCCCCAAACGCAGTCTAGCTATGGGTGAAGCCGCATATTCTGGGGAAAGTATCAGCTTTTTAAACTGAAACAGAAAGGTAATAAAGAAAGGCCACGTTGTGCTAGATGTGTGTGTCATGGTTATACGAGTAAAACTATTGAAAACCTGTCTGGTTGCCTATATAAACCTGTGGTTGCTTTCTGTTCTGTCTCTAAGTACCTCAGGCTGCCCAGCTTTTCTGTCACATTGAATAAAAAAACTAGTCTTTGTCTTCCCTCCATCTTTCTCCCAACCTGCGTTTGCACACAGTGTAGTAACATTTGTGTTGTTTGAGGTTCGTGTAAAAGATTAATATGAGATGAAAATGTGTACTTGAAAGGTGTTGTAGTTCTTGTTACCATGTCGTGCTTTGATTTCATTCCCTCTCAGAGAAAGAGAAAGGACTTGTAGTGATAACTTGAAATGAATTTGAATCCTGTTGTATTCACCGCCGAGACTCAGCAGCAATATCACTGCAGGTGTTGTTATTCAGAGAAAACACCCATTTCACCCACACAGTCTTTGTTTATTCTGCGGTGTCCTGTGGTGTCTGTAGTCTTCTTTAGTTGTTGCTTGGTTTGTTTTCTGTAGACTTGAATCCAGATTCACCATTTTCAATAATGTAGAAGATTTTTTCTTTTAAATGAAATCCTCTCCCGTCCATTTCTCCCAGCGTATCCAACCAAAAACAATTCTCCTTGTCTGTCGTCGTGTCCTCGACTCTGAGACGTTTATGTCTGTCCTCAGTGGTAGAGCTGTGTTTTGCTGGTGATAATGTAGAATCAGAGTCTTGTTTGTCACATCTTGCCATGACAAAGTGTAAGGAACTGTTTAATTTGTTTTTGTCTGTTTTTTTTTTTTAAAGAATGACTGTGAAAATAGATGTTTTGATATGATGCTCTCATTTTAACATACTGATGAAGAACTGATTTACAGAACTTGTTGCATATTATGTTTCAAGACTTCTAAAGAAGGTGTTACTTTTTTTTTTTGGCACAACTGAGGTGTGTATGTGCGCGCGGCTGTTATCCACACATCTGTGAATTCACTGAATCACAACAGTCTTGAATACCAGTATTGTATTTGTGGTTGTACATATAGACCTGTGTATATTAGTTGTAACATAATAGCTGCATCATGACTTGAATAAAGCTGAGGGCTCATGATCTGGTTTCCTGGTTCATGAACACGTGAAAAATGTCATACATTTTAAACTTTATGGAACACTGTTAGTACCTGTTTTGTGTTGATTTAGAAGTCACTGACAGATGCATATAAAAGCAATGGAGGTGCTCTTCTTCTGGGGATTAAAATCTTTTCTATGTGATCCAATGACCCTCTAAGTACTGGTGTGATTGGCTCAAAGACACACCCCATCTGATTGTGGTCACCCACTGGTTTGTGGACTTGCATTTTTAATTTTGGAGCCAACAGTGACCATATTTGAAAGACAGGTTTGTTTACATGTCCTGCACATCTTCTGCATACAAGCTTCACCGTTTTATAATGAAACAGGATATTTATTTATGTTTTATTCAGACACAATGTGCATTTATCATCATCGCACTAAAGGGCTCACTTTTCACTGTTGTCCTGTTGCCAGAGGTTAATCTTAATCCTCAGTAAATACTGAGCTTCATTTTGATTCACCCTGCAGAAGTGTCACACAAAAACAAAGCAATAATCACAGGGGGGTTGTGTGTCAGCGCTATCAGTCTTATCTTAGTCTTGGCAAGAAAGCAAATGAGCGCATTCCTCAAAATGTTGAGCTTGTCCATTTGATATAATCTGACAATGTACAAAATACCCATAAGAAAACATTTGACAATAGTGTTTTGCTTGACAGATGAAGGTGTGCTTTCAGTGGGAGGTGCACTCTGAATATAAACTGTGACACAGTGATGAATACTGGCAGAACATTTAAAAATCTGTTAAGAGATAAAGAAGAAAGATACAATCAGCATAGCCGTCTTAAAAAAATGTCATTTGAATTTATTTATTTGGTCATGTAAACATGATAAAGAAATGAAATTATATCTTGCTTATTTTTTAATGTAAGCATTTGCGACCTCTTCATTCGATTGTTTTCTAGCAAATTGTTTTCTCCTTCAGGTACGATGACTGCGAAAGGGAGCGGAAAAAAATAGCTGTTCCCATGTCAGAGCCAGCTGTGTGATTGTGGGGATCTAGTAAAAACATGGCAGCACACAAGTGTGAGCAAGTGCCAGTAGTAGGAGGATGTGTTTACTCTGGCTAAGGTGTGAAAGACACTCTGCTGATGTGTCTACCAGGCTTATCAGAATGTCTCATGGCTGTAGAGGCCAGTGAAACGTTGTCTCTGAAGCTAATATTTAAATTTAATCTCGTACTGACTTTTGCGCAATTTGACCTATTTCTGCAGCCTGACAGCGTCTTCCTGCTCGGAGAAGAAGTTACCTCAGTCGTGTTGGCCAGCTGGATTCTTTGATGTTCTGTGAACGTCACTTTCTAACAACTAGATGAAATTTACTGTGCACCTCTGGCTGACCCCTCCGGTTCCAGCACTGTTTCACACCTAGGGTGTAAAATGTGCTCCGCTCACATGCCACCTCACCCACTGACACACACACACACACACACACACACACACACACACACACACACACACACACACACGCACACACAGAATCTAACAAAATAGCTGTTATTGCCGCATGAATTTGGGACACATAGGACTAAAGTGATACTGCTTTTCACAACTTTGTTTTTTGCTATGTTTAACTGCCTCTGTCAACTCCATCAATGCCATTTGTATAATAATGAGACCTCTGAGTTAACCTGTGAGCTCTCTAAACCTATTATAACTAAAGCAGCTGTGGCTCTTGAAGAAAAAAACAGACTGACATTTTTTCGGCACATTAGAGTTCTTCATCCTCAGTCATCATCATCATCATTTTCTAGTCTCTTTGTAGGACTCATTTACTCCTTTGGCGCCCTTGCATTGCAGCTACATGGATGTCCACACAGAACCATGAGTGCACCCTATAATGACAAAATGTATGTCATTCAGACCCAAGCAAACCCCCACATGCCCACAGTAGCAAAAAGTGTAAATCTAGGTTTATAATGCCTTGTGGATGTCCACATGGATAGTTGTAGACACCACAGATAAGTAGTTACTCTTATAATATTAATTTATAGTCCACTTGGGAGGACTGACTTGCAGTGTAGTGTAGACCATGATTGTGAAACATGCGGCCTGACACCCAGAACCTTCGCAATTGATCTGCAATTTAGGTAATGCAGTGATTCTGGGAAATTTTTAAAAAAGGCTTTTAGCCTTGACCAAATTTAGCAAAATGTTTTTGTTCTGTCACCCAAGTGAATTGTGTGCACTGCCATTGCGATAGCTGATACTCATGTTTCTGCTTATAGAGCAACATCCATTGTATATTCTTGCAGACTGTTTCGAGGAAACCTATTTTAAACTGGAAACTGTAGCAGGCACTGGGATTTGTTTTTAGGTTTGAACATGTCTAACATCTCTACAAACAACAACGACAACAACAAAATTCCCCCCAAAACCAAACCTATCCTCTATCAGTCCAATGATATTGTGCAATTTAATCTTTCTTGAAGATATTTGGTGTTTCACAGTGAAGGAGAAATCACAGTAAGACTAACCTAACCCTGAAATTGTGTATCTGAGTATCAAGAGAACCTGAATTATCTAAAACCCTTGAGAGCCATAATAGTCGTGAACTACAGAGTTGTGCACAGTGATATATTTGCTATAAAGTTTTCTTTTACTGTTGCTCCTGAAATGAGTTTCACATCAATGAGATAAAAGTCAAAATAATGTAGTTATGCAAACTATTTTGCTATGCATGCTTGTATAACATGTTTGATTTCTACCGTGTTCTACAGTGATTCATCAAATTTCATATCTCTTATCTTTTTTTAAATTTTTTATTTGCTATGTCACTACCAGAATATCCAAAGAATGATGTTATAAATGATGTCAAACTAGATTTTAGTCCAAGCAGAGGGAACACCCTGGAGGTCGTGGTGGGGTTGAGGGAGGCACAGACAGGTGGCAGGCAGCCCAGCCTCTGAGCCTTCTGTGGGTGGGCATCCACCCAGAGGTGCCAAACTCTCAGCCAGGCTCCCACAGCCTCACCTTGCTCAGAGTGACTGGCAGGGTCGATCAGCGGGTTCAAACCCAGTTCACTCTGCCCGCAGCCTGACATAGCACATACCTATCCATCACTTTCAGAGCTCAGGCCACAACAGTATCATATTATACACTTATGTCCTTTTATCTGTCATATTTAAGCCTTCTGGAGCTTCCAGCTCGTCAGTTTTCTAGTAAGAACAACTGAATGTGCTCCCAGCTGGAGGACACTGTCTACAAACATGTATTTATTTAATTACCTGCTTTACAGCATGCCAGTTCTCCATCAAGGAGAATACACCATTGACACAAAGCCAACTGGAAAGAACAGAATTAACTGCTGTGTTGAACAGGGTTTGGATTTATGACAGCTTTGATGTTTAATAGATGATTTAATAAAGAGCAGACAGTCCAACACAGACAGGAAAGACAAATTGCCTCCTAGCTCAGAAAAGGGGATGCATCCAACTGGAAAATGCTGTGAAAAAGCATAAATGCACAGACTCAGCATTCACAGACAATCAGTAAACATGTCATGTTGTTTTTTTAGTGAAGTTGTACACTCGAATAAAGCCTGAATGTTTTATTATTTGGAATAGGTTTCAGATTTAAGATGCCATATTTTTTTAAGACACGAATGCAAAATTTAAAACTTTAGTTTTTCACTAAAATGGGAAATTTATCATCTCTGTTATGTTCTAAATCTACCCCATAAAAAGCCCTCAGTAGGGCAATCGTTTTTATTTAAGGGGACAGAAGGCACACCGGTCTCCCCTTTGGGAGATATGAACTGGGGAAATGTTTGCCTTCTCTTTGAATATATTGGAACTAAACTGTGCTCACCTGGCCTTGCTTAAAGTGTACAAACACATAAAAATAAATTTCAAAAAACTTGACAGAAATGTCTCTTTCCAAAAATCTTCCTTTAGTTAAAAATCCACAAACTTACTGTGAGCCATTTAATGCAGGAATTATTTCTACCGGCCTTATCCTTGAAGAAAAAGCCATGTATCTATATGTGTAGAGAGTTTGTGGGTCTCACCCATCTCTTGGTTGGTGATGTGTAGTGGAAAGACAATAGTTCGTACGAGAAACTGTTCACAGTATGTGTGTATTATTCTAAGTACATTAGCCAAAATTTACAGAAAGATAAATTCTGTTTAGTTTTTCAAATGTCTTAATTTGGTACTTTTAGCACCATAAATCAAGTATAATCTCTCAAAAACTTGACAACTCACATCAAAAATAATGGAAATTACAGACCAGAGGAAAAAAATAGAACACTTAAAGGGAATTTTGGGGTGAACTGTTCCTTTAATACCGAGCCTTTTCCAGGGAAAACACAGAAAGACTGGGGACACAGAGAGGTTACCAGCGACTATATTTTCCAGCATTCCTGGTTCTCACTGCTGAGGTGTGAAGTGACGCCTTCAGACTCATCAGTTCCCATGAGTGTGAAATAATCACACCTCAGCTTTAACTGGATAACAGAGGTTCATTAGGCTCCATTAAACCTCATTATATTTGCATTTTAGCCATTCAGGACATAACTTTTCTTCCTTGAAGCACATAAAAACAAGAGCAGCGGTTTCAGTTCACCGATTGAGGTAAAGACAGAAGAGGATTGGCGCTCACGCCTGATTTGCTGTGACAATAAAATGATCACACAGGTGAGAAATGGTGGGATGTAAAATGAAGGAGATGAAGTGAAGAATAGAGGACGCTGTCAGGTTCAAGGCTAGAGAGAGGTGAGGAGAGGCAAAGACCTGTTGAAGCAACACATCCACTGTTCAAATACATGCCACACATGATTAAAACAACACACAATCCCAGACTCTCGATTTAGCGTTTTCATTCTGCATGCCAGCTTTTAATATTTTACTTAATGTCATCCATTAGTGTTGTGTTTTAAGTCATAAACAATATTCATACCCAATTCAAACCCTGCACAGACCAACCTGCTACATCTGACGTCGAAATGAATCAGATAATAGGAGCAGTCTAATATCTGGGCTTGCCTCAACTGGTTTAAATCCATAAAACATGGATTTAGGCATAAACTGCACTTCACAGAAGAATTTAAGAGCTGATCACACAGGGTGTCGGGGTTTACAGCCTCATGCAACATATTGCTTGGTTGCTGAAATACATGTTTAAGTGTTTGCATTATAAAAACCTGTTCTGAATGTAAATCTTGCATGTTACTGCCAAACTGTAACTAAAGAAGAACCCAACTTTGGAAACCCTAACCGAGAATTGAAAATGGAAATGGAAAGCTAAGTAGAAACTATAATATCAGTACTATAATAACTCTGATGTTGAATCAGATTTAGAAAATGTTATTGCTTTAATACTATCTATCTTTAGTACTATCTGTCGTGCAGCTGTTGAAATTTAGCTCGTTGATAGATATTTGCTGATAATGGATGAGAATCCTGATTAAGTTCCACATACTTCTAATTTATAGTAAACGTTGACTTTTCTTGGTACTTTTGCAGATTAGTGTGAAGTACATATGCACATAACATCCATCTTCAGGAGCCAATGTAAAAAAACTGTGGTTAAGTCAGCACACAGGCAGGTTTTTCTGTATCGTATATCATTGCTTTATTTCAGCAGTGTATGTCTTCTTCACACTCTTCTGTCATATTGTTGAGTGCGCTGACCTTTTCGCATGTTTGCTTGTGCGTGTGTGTTTGTTAGCAAGTGAATGTAAGAAAGAGAAATGAGATTATTCCAAACAAATCCCTTAAACATGTGCAAAATGCATCTGGCCTGCTGCAGGGACAAAAAGCCAAAAAACCAAAATCTGTTTATTGTTTTCAGAAGGAGTCAAAATTCACACGTCGACTGCTGTAGCTCTGAGCTTTCCCAGATTCAGAGAAGAGGGAGAACCAGAGGGAGAGGTACAGAGACAGGGTCCCACTCATGGTGTGTGTGTGTGTTCAGGGGCAGTAGCCTCTGCTTAGACAGTGATTGTGAGAATCTGTGGAGGTGTCACTTCGCACCTCTGTGGCCTGGCCTGGGCTTATAAAGCACTGGAGCAGAGCTGAGGAGCACTTAAAGCTTTCCAGTCTCTCCGGTCACACTGTTGAGACCCTTAAACACAACATGGATACCTCCTCAGTTCCTCACCTTGACTACAGTCTGCAGTACCAGTGGTTCTCCGACTCGGACCTCTCCAGCATCTCCTCCCCAGAGACACTTTCTCCTGTCCACTCCATGGACTCCAGCCTCTCTCCTGGCTACCAGCAGCTCCCACAGTGTACTCCCAAGGGAGCCAAGACCGGTTATTCCCAAAGCCTCAAGTCCTCACCGTGCTCCTTGTCCGGACGTGGGCGCAGGACTGGGAGGCCCACTCGGATCCGGAGCAAGCAGAGGGAGAGCGCCAGCGAAAAGGAGAAATTAAGGATGAGGGATCTGACTAAGGCTCTACATCACCTCAGGTCCTACCTTCCACCTTCAGTGGCACCTGCCGGACAAACTCTGACGAAGATAGAAACCCTCCGACTCACCATCCGCTACATCTCCTACCTCTCATCCCAGCTGGGCCTCAGCGAAGAGGTGCTGTTTCAGAGGAGGGAACGAGCAGACACCTCAGTCAGTGACACGTCATCCACTGACATCCTCAGCTACTTCCAGAGTGCTTCCACAGGAGGACAAGTGACTCAGATGCAGAGCCAGAATCTGATCCAGAGCAGCCTGTACCCAACACCATGTTATAGCCAGAATACTGTGCTGCATTCTGGGAATTGTAGTATTGGAGTGGATCAGCACCACAGACCATACAATGAAGCTCCCCAGAGAGATATGAGCATGGACGGTATCCTACAGTCGCCTCCAGTGCCACAGCCTTCCTGTCAGGTTTGTGAATATTAAATCAGTCACATAATTCAGAATTCACTGTTTGTACAACAATTTTTTTTTGCATGTTTTTAATACTAATATATCTTCCACTTTCTTCAAAACAGATGTGTGGCAAAGACTTCTGCACCCCGCTGGTTCCAAGGGAGTATTGGGGTTGAACGCTCCAATCTCTGTGTGATCCTCAGCAGAAAAAGACAACAAACTTTACTGTGTTTACTGCCTCACTGTGAATCAAGTTATTTATTTGAAATAATCATTCTAATTCTATCTTTTATTTATTTTCTCCTCTGAAAAATTCCATGTAAATATTGATATGACTAACAGTTATTTTTCTATTTCTGTATACCACTATTTATAATAAACCATTTAAATATAAAATATCTTGTCCGGATTCGAAGCTTCTCTCGCACAATACGCCAGTCAGTTTCTTTCATTCACATTTCATGTGCATGGATGAGGTGTGCACATGTGAAAAAGGAAAGACTGCAATAACACACAGCTAAATAAAATATAAGTGAGCACACTTTTGAATGCACTTTTGACAATAAAAAACAAACATGTATGTTTGTGGTTATATTTTGTGTCCATTCTTGTATAATTTAGTATTGAGAGTATTGAGAAACTATATTAAACATGTAAAGCAGCATGGAGCTCTGGGGATTTACCAGAGGGCGCCCTCTGCTGGTAACAAATACGGAGGAGAAGAACCCATCTCCCACACTCATTTGTAGCTGTAATACTTTGAAAGGAACACCTCCACGATATATATATATATATATATATATATATATATATATATATATATATTCAATAAAATATATAATATTTCACAGAGCTTAAAAAATAATTTTAGATGGGAATTTTTATATTATATTATATTATATTATATTATATTATATTATATTATATTATGTTATATTATAGCACTGGTTGAGCTTACATTCATTTGGGTTCAGGATTTGTTTGTTTCATTTCAGTTTTGTTTTGTTTTTTAATATTTAACAAGTTTTTATTATGGTTATGGTTAAGTTTTTATTACTTAAAATGTTATCTGTAGGCTTTTTAGGTATTATAACATAGTAGATATTTGCCACTAGCAAATATAACTCATATATAGCATTATAGAAACATAGAAAGTCATGTACAGGTACTCCAGCTTCCCCCCATAGTCTAAAAACATGCATGTTAGGTTGATGTGTCATGGCTGTCTGTCTGCGTTGCCCCTGTGACAGACTGGCAACCTGCCCAGGTTTACCCTAAGCCACCTGGGAAGGCTCCAGCTGGCTGCAAAAATTAATTTAACTTATATTTTTATAGGGATAAGTATGTTACGTGAACTGTGCCACATTGAATGGCATTTATTTAGCCTTAACTAGTTTGCAAACACATACAGAAAAATATCAATAACATAAAAAGAAAATGATTTCCATAACAGCCCCTCAAATCTTCCAGTAGATGACAATCCATAAATAATCATTACTTTTCATATGGATTTATTTCTCTTTTATTATTTTAGCCGTCATCTTCAAATCGAATCATGTTATCTTCATATCTTATTTACTTTTGCTCTTGTATCGCTCTGTCATCATTTTTTAGGTTATGAACAGCAGACTGTAGTGGTGTAAGTTTGAATTGTGCTGTTCTGATTTCATTTTTTAAACTTTGCTTTAATTTCCCCGCACAACGTCTGTGTGTACAAACGTTCTTTCTATATGAAACTACCTGGCCTTATATTTGAATAACAGTTGTTTTTGTTTATTTCACATAAATGAGAAAAATAAAAATTTCATTTGAATATTACAAGTTCAGTCATCTTTCTTGAGTGCAAACACACACGTATACCCCGGAAACTAGCCTTTCCAGAAGCCTCTTAAAAATATCTCTGTTGGGGGGCTAAAGTACTTGAAGAATCTCCACAACATGTCAGAGATCAGTCTCTGTGACTGGTTATCTAGTTTTCTTTTAGTGTATCTTTGTTAATGGGGCACTGCAAACACAGAGAGGTTCCTGGCACCACTGAGTCTAGACTAGGATCCCTCCCTGCTCTTTCCCTTTTCTTTCACCTCATGCCCTAATTACCTGCTAAGCCCACTGAGAGCACTTTAATATTCATAGAGAATAGTGGATCTGCATATCAGGCTGGAGAATTAGGCCCCAGTGTTTCATTTGCCACCTACATGTGCTTCATTTGATATGCGAGCAGTAAGCCTAACACAAAGCCTAATATTCTCACTGAGGTCTTTCATCGTAGTAGAGTTAATAAACTCTGGGCTAAAAGGGTTTGGGATGAAAGGGTTAGCACCGCTGTGCTGATTATTCACTCATTACATGTGAGTAAACAACATCAGAGCTAATGTGGATTAAGAGAAGGAAGATCCTCTTTATCACCGGCCTGGGAGTGAAGAAGACAGTTGACAGCCGGGGAAAATCTGCAGAAGTTCAAAATGAAAAAGAAATTAATGAATAAAATGTGAATACAGAGTTGAAGCAAGTTCTGTCAAAAAAAAAAAATTATATATATATATATATATATATATATATAGCACCTTTGTGTGCTTGTGCTAAAAAAGTAATTTGTATGTAACAAGAGCACTGGACCAGCTGGAAGTTCATTCAATATGTAACAGAAACACATGAATGAATAATAAAACATATATAAATCCAAACATATATAAATGCAACGTTTCTCCCACTGAAAATGCTACGTCCAGATGAACAGAATCAACTTTTGGAGATTTACTTAACTGGATGACTGAGCATGCATCAAGACATAAATGCAATGTTGTTTTTAACGGTGACTCGTGGCACAGGGTCAAAGGTCACATGTAGTCTTTAGTTGCTTAAACTATGTCCCTTGTCTTTTCCTCAATAACAAATAAAAATTCATGAGGACTTAGAGAAAAAAAGGTCAGCCCCAATCAACAGAAATTTAAAATGCTTAATGTAACGTGCTGTAATGAAATTGCAGTGTTCTGAGGGTGAACTGCAAAAAGTACATCTAAAATTTAAGGTTGCAACTGCTCCAACATTATCTTCACATGTGCATTTGCCGGTATGTGTGTGTTTTTACAGACTCTGTATGCAATTTTACTTGTGCCAACCTGTAGTGCTTCCCCTCTTTTGAATGTTGTCATTATGAACGTTGTCCTGAAGTGTTTTTGTCTTGTCTTTGTTATTTGATTACTGAGTCACTGATTTCATCACCACCATGGCCGCCACGTAGATTTTGTTTCAATGGAACTTTTCAAAAAATTCAATGAAATCTTCTACACGAAATCCCAAGTATTGTGCTATATTCCACAACAATAAGGACAGGATGGGATTCATAACACAAAACTACAAACTGAAATTTAAAGATCATTGTTTTATCATGTTAATAACTGAACTGAACTGAACTGAACGGTCTGTCAGCATAGTTTTGCTACAACTAAAGTACAGTTGTACAATTGTTCTACAAAGAAAAGAAAACAGAGGGCATGTAAACATAATTTTGGCACTAATTTATTATGCACCTGTCTGTACTTATTGTGTTGGTGAATGAGGAAAAATATTATCCAGAGAAATCATAAATATATAACAGTGGTATAACCAGTCCTCTCCCGGACTTATTCCTTCTTCCAGCTGTGGACTTTAATGTCTCTTTGATCATTTCAGTATAGCTCAGAAACTTTATTTCTAAGCAGATATGATCACATTAATATAGCATTCATAGTTTACCCAGTTTTTGGGAGTTCGAAATATATCCACACTTCAGCGAATGATAAAATAAGATGGAAAACACAACAGTAATTTATGTGAAACACTACAACTCCTGCCAGTGATGTTGTGATGGTGTCTTGCTTTGGATTGTGGGATGGCATTATTCGCTTTCTTCTGGAATGAATAAATACCGACACTCTGTTCATCTAGATCAGATGTCCAACTCATATTGTGGCTGTCACTTTGATACTTTATTGTTCCCTCATTAGGAACCTTCTTAAGCACAAAAGACTGCAATGTTTAAGTGAGCTGACTAGCTTAGTGTCTCCTAAAACCCTTTGAAGCTTAATTAATTTTAAAAAATCAAATCAAGTTTCAAAATAACCAAAGTTGACCAAGCTCTCAAACACATTATTCAATAGGCAACATCAGAAATATGTACAAAACAAAAAACATTCAAATGTAAATATTAAAAAAAAGTGTTTTCTTTGAATTAAGGTGGCTGTTTTTCTTGGGGAAGTGTGTTGGTGGGTGCTGTGCGAAACGGGTTCGCACTTCCTAGACATAGGTTTCACCTCTGCTGCAGAAAAGGAGACAAATGTGACGCGCTGGTTTGTGGGAACACTGCTCAGGACTCAGATCCATGGTTCATGAGTGAAAACAAAACCCACCAATGGGCAATTAGTGAAGGGATGTGATTGCGTGAATATTATGTGTTTGTAGTTATAGGTGTTATTGAGCATAATTAAGATGAATTTCAGATATATACTGCACAGCAACATGAAAAAAAATATCCACAATAATATCATACCTGTTTTTATTGTCTTGGCATTAGTTCTTGATGATCCACAGTTTTACCTTCCAGAAGCACTGAGTACTGCTGCTGTCCAAACAGCTCAAGGTGCAAAATCCTCACACCTCACAGCTGCCCAGACACACTTCTTCCAGCCTGACCTCTGTTACCACATGCCAGAACTAAAAACAGTTAGTAATACACACAACAGCTACATCATCAGCATTGTTTTAAGTAGGATCATATTTTGAATGGTCATTCAGTGAGCATCCATGAAGCAGAAATGCTGCAAGTGAACATTTTTCCTTTTGTGGAGAAATTGAGATGCGTTTTTGGTAACATACACATTTGCTGCTTCCAATCGGTGCCTTTGGGTTTTTTAATAAAATTCTAAGATTCAGAGAAGAACTTGTGACCCAGGTACAACCCCAGTCGTGCCAGGGTCATGTTCCCAGGCTGTGGGAGCATATAGTGTGAACCTGTATAGTTTATAATGACCACGCAAGTTGCCAGGTTACACCTTGTGCTGAAGCATGCCAGATTCCCATGGGACCCCCTAGCCTAGGTGTCATCTGTGGTCCCAGAGTTTCTCAGGACCAGAGGTGGCTGTCAGAGGTGCAACCTCACACCTCCCACCACATATATGGAGCAGCCTCCATGTACCTCCTCAGTATCCTCTGCCTGCCTTACCAGCAACATACTAACAGCTGACTTCTCAAAGAAGAGCCTACAGCAGCCACAATGGAGGTATCCTACTTTTCTCCTCTCCCACTCCAGGAGAACTCTTTCCTCTTTGACTGCGAATCTCTGTTAGAAAAATCTCTGGCTTCTGATCCTGCCTCAGACGCTGGTTACAGCAGCACTGGCAACAGCCTGTCTCCTACTTCCTCTGTGGACTCCTTCTGCTTCTCCCCTACTTCCCTCCTAACATTTGGAAGTGAACAAGATCCCTTGGACTGCTTAATCTTTAATACCCCTGCAGCACCTCATCTCACTCACCAGACTCCACTCTGCTCCAAATCCTCTTCTGCAACAAAGAAGTCCAGATCCAGGTACCCGGGTAAAAAGCGCCAGACTGCCAGCGAGAGGGAGAAGCTGAGGATGAGGGATTTGACCAAGGCTCTGCATCACCTCAGATCATACCTCCCACATTCAGTGGCACCAGCCGGCCAGACTCTGACCAAGATTGAGATTCTGCGCCTCACCATTCGCTACATCTCTTTCCTGTCAGCCCAACTGGGCCTCAGCGAGGAAGTGCTGGAGCAGAAGAAATCCTCAAACTCAGTGGAGCATACCCAAACCTTCAACAATTTCCTGGGTCAGCCAGCAGCCAGTTACAGTCCCGAAGAGCCAAGCTGTAACACCATGAGCAAAGCCCAGCAGCCCTTTCTGCAGAATTCATATCAGGTATGTTAATATAATAAACATAACATATATTATTGAAAAAATATTTTCTATAAAGATTTGCAGCACAATTTTTGATTACATTCCAAAATGTTCTCCAACATGTTAAAGCTAAATGAGTTTCTAATAAAAAAAACTGTCTTCTGTTGTCAGGTTCCAGGTGGAGTTTGCTTGAATAGCGAGCAGTACTGGATGCTACAGCAACAAAACCAAAATGTCACCTTCTCTGGACTGTGTTGAGAGATGTGGTGATCAATCCACTGAACCCTTTTCATTGCAACAATGACAAGATTTATGCACAAAACCTCTGGGTTTTTTTTGTTAATTTTAACAAAATATGTATTCTAACGTTTTATTTTTGTATATAGATCTTTGTATTTATTGAACTTTCATATTGTGAGCAGAATAAACATTATTTATCAAATTAATCCTTGCTTCTTGGCTTATTGGTGCATTTACTTTCGGCATCATGAATGATGTAGACTTGTAGCTTGCCTGCCACTTCCTTCCTAAACAAACACTGCAGCTGCAGGACAATGAGGTGCTAAACAAGGAGCACATCCCCTCTAAAGTCTTTAAGGAAAGACCCCCACTGAGAGAAATGACAGCTGAACTAGAACCAGTCAATCAGCACCCTTTAACATCCTGTGTAAACATTACTTGATGGCTGAGATCCTTTTAAAAAAAATTAATTAATTAATCAATGTTTGGGTCTGATATAATTTCAGACTTGACTGTTAAACAGACTGAGCGTGTCTCATTGGGATGCTTTATTTATACAATTTTGCCCCATCCCACTTGTAAGTTGATGCTTCACAGTGTGATCTATGATGCTGAACAGATGTCTGGAGCAAAGAACAACCAAAACTTTTCAAACATTCATTTCCAGTGTGGCATTTTGCAGACAAACTGACTCTTTTATCTACCCTCAGAATTACAAAAAGTAACAAATTAAGACTTCAAAACATTTTTGCTACGTACTTACATCTGCCTAATATTTAAAAATGGGGACGACAAGCTAACCCTATAACATATTAAAAGTTAACGTGCCAACACACACAAAAAACAAGAGAATTAATCAAATCCTTTTTTATTCTTAAAAAGCCTTTTTTAATCAAAAATTTACAATTAAAAAAATCTCCAATACATTTAAAATATACATATTTCAAAAATACATTTGCTTTCAGCAAAGTTAAAGATTTGAACATTTTCTACATTTAAAAAGTGAAAACTGTGTTTCAGTTATCAAACTGTCCCTGAGATTTCTTTGGTGAACCAGTCAAACACTAGTTTCTTATTCAGAGCCAACCAGTCCATGTTGGCCTTGGTTCTCTCAAGCGCCTGCTCAAGAGATGAGGCAGCTGAGCCAAGTTGGTTTATGTTGTCTTCTTTAAACTGCAGCAGCTATAGAGGAAGAATGTGAAAAAACGGACATTTAAAACTGACACTAATTTGCTGTAATTGTAGCAATGTTAGCAACTATTTAATTTTATCTGAAAATATGGAGGTGAAAAGAAAATGTACCTGTTTATACTCAAACTCAGAGGAGAAACGTTTGGTCACTCCATTAATAAGTCTTCCAAAGGACATTGATCCTCCACCATAGCTGAAGAAAAGGCAAACATTAGAGGGCTTTTATCAGTATGCAAACAGCTACGTATGACAACAGCTCTTTGGCTGTGCACGTTCATCCCAATATGCCTCCAGAATCAAGGAAATATCCATTTTTAATTTCTATTGCCAAATATTGTGTGTATCACATGAAATGTCATATGCATTTGCACTACTAGAAACTAGTGCAACTACAATTAAAGCGCTTTAACATGGTCCTTTGTCAGGTAAGTCCTGGAAAAGTTCAGGGGTGCAATGCATGTGGGAAACTGGCTATGCTATGTAAAGCAGGGATAGCTCAGTAGGCAAAGTGGTCGCCCCATTAATGGAAGGATGGGGGGTCAAATCTACAGAACGGCTACCCTGAGGTACCCCTGAGCAAGGTACCGTCCCTACACACTGCTCCCCGGGTGCTGGATTGGTGGCTGTCCACTGCTTCACTGAGTGAATGGGTTAAATGCAGAGAGTAATTTCCTTACAGAGGATTACTAAAATATGCATAGTATTATACATATTATTATTAAATAAGGAGAAAACTCACTTATTGAAAATGTGATCCCAGTTGGCTCTAATAAAGTCCCAAGCCAGGGGCTGTCCAATTGGATTACCGGCAATGTAATTGATGGTGAAGGTGGCATCCTGCTTACGGATCATCGTTGGGACCAGACAGTATTCCAGATACCTGAAAGATCATTTACATAATAATATGGATTAATAAAATATTCTGACTCTGATTCTGATTCTGATAAAACACAATTACAGTGAGGCTGAAAGACAAAATGCATCATCAAAGGTGTTGTAAAAGTCACTCAGACCAGTCTGTAAAATGTTATATTACCTAAGAAGTACCAAATGAAAGGGCAGAGCGTTACCCAGCTGCTATTGCAACTGACCTGTTCAGCAGCCAGGGCTTTTCGGTGCAGGACAGAGCATACAAAAGTTTTTCAGCCTCCGAGGCAATGGTAGCATTCTTATACATTCCCCAGGCAAAGTCCCACTCCACCACTCCTCCTTCAGCAATTGCACTGCAGTACACTGTGGTCCTCAAGTTGGGGCTAATCCTGGATGGTTTGAACAAGACAGGAAAAAAGGTGATGACCAAAACAGAATCATAAATGTCAGATCAGAGCTAAAATGTTTGGGGAAATGTATATCTAATAAAAGTTAAAGTATGGTAGTGAATACCTATAGTGTAGGCAAACATATGAAGTAAGAATATATGATTATACAAGAAGCAAAGGGGATGAATATAAGTAATAATTGTTGTTTAACGTACTTGTTATTATCAGGGTTGTCCATCCACTCTTTGAACCACGCTGTTGTCAGTTCCTTACAACCCTCCACTCCTGTGCTGCAGCCCCAGGAGAGTGCGTTCACCTGATTGTACCTGGATGTAAGCGAGTCAGGAGAATGCAAACATTAATGACGCTATCCACTAAGACGAGGCATAGCCAAAGACACATGGCTCAAAATGTATTTCACATTTCTGAATGCTAGAAGTGTGGAGCATGCAGTGTTTAACTCTGACTGCACTTAGGGCTCTGCGAGTACCCAAAAGTACTAGTGTACTCATAATGGAGTGTGGAGTGCTGCACATTTCACACTCTCAGTGGATGTTAACCTCGCTATGTGGCAAAAGAGAATTCAGGGACCACCAACCAGTGTTTAGACACCAGGAGGAGTAAAAGTTGTCAAGGTCATGCTAACCAGGTAGCTTTCAGCAGCAGAGACAATGTGAGTTTGTAGCCACACTAGCAGATATACTCTGCAGAAAAGCAGATAAGCTCTTTCTTCAGTCTCCTTTTTTCACTCACTATAAGTTTATACACCTCTCTGTATTTAATCATTTGTTATTATTAATCTCTTGCTCTCTTCCACAGCATGTCTTTTGTCCTGTCTTCCTTCCCTCACCCGGCCTGAGCCTTGTTCTATGGCAGGTTTCTTCCTTCCCACAGTTGCCAAAGCATTTCATCATGGTGGGGGGGTTTACATGATTGCTGGGGTTTTTTCTGCTGTATTACTGTTGGGTCTACCTTACAATATAAAGTGCCTTGAGGAGACCGTTATTGTCGTGATTTGACGCTGTTTAAATAAAACTGAATCGAATTGAACTGAAGCTAAATGCTATCTGGCAGTGCTAATACGCAGAATGTCTTTAACACATTCACATCACATGGTTTATTATATCATCATGCTAATATGTGCTAATTAACAATATAAGTTCAGTATAGCTGATTTGATTTCCTTTTGGGTCACCAAGAAAAATGATCTGATAATGCTAAAAAGGTCATTGCAGCACTAATAGCTCAAGTTAATGGAAATCATTGAGGACACACAAAGCGAACTTGATGATAACTGACCAGATTAGGTTAGTTTATAGAAATGCAGTGGTGGGAGAGAAAGGGAAGAATTATGTGCAGACTTGATCAATGATTGTTGTGAACACTTTCAAGAGATATGTGAAGTACTGTGTCTTACATGATATTGACGGCACATTCTTTGCAAACTGCAGGCTTTTGCAACTGGGATAATACGGTTTATCTAGCCTACAATGTAATTGTCATTCTTGGCATTTATAACATGTTCAAAAGAGTAAAAAAGACAGGCAGCAGGTTAACATCCTTACTGGTCGGTGTGCTTTTCGGGGATCTTTGTCCAGTTGGCAGTGAGTTCTTCGAAGTGTTTAAATAGAGGGGTGACCTTTTTATTTATGTAACCCTGAGGAATGAAGATGAAACAGTTTATTTACTGTGCAGAAAAAATGATCTACGTTTGATTGCCACTGACTCTTCTACTTCTATGATTAACTTACACGATTAATCTCAAATCATCATTGTTCCAAAAACTTGTTTGGATTAATTTATTGATGATGTACTGATGATGATGAGCCTTAAAGTTTTCCTACAAACCTGCATGGGTCCGTACACTTCGCTGCGGTCAAACATGAGGACGAAGTAGTCCAAGTTGCGAGTGGCCGTCTGCCAGGGCATGTACTCCAATTCCGCGTTGAGGAACCTCGTAGTGCTCAGAGCCAGAGTTGTGCTGACTATCTTCGCCCTAAAAATAACCCATACAGCTGTTCAGTTGTTTATTTCAGTATTTAGCAGTACTGCTAAAAATCAAATAAAATCAAAAAGCATGGCCTCACCTTGCCAGGTTAAATGCATCGTCAATAATCTGAGCGCGGTTGATCACTGGAATAGCCTAAAAGGCACATTAAAAAATTAGTTTGGAGGCAATCGTAGCTATTAAGAGATGACGCAGAGGTATTCTAGGTGTTATACCTGATGTTGGGTGCTCAGCTTGGTGAGGATACGGTCCCAGTTTTCAGAATCATAATTTACTCTATAAAAGCCCTTCATGTCTATGTTGGCTATCAACCATTCACTAGCACCAATCGTCATGTCTGAGTTTGTTGCTGTTTGGGTGAAGATTAAAAACGAATTAATCATTTTAATTTATCTTTGCCAAACTACAGTGACCCGAAACACAGTAAATCTTACCTTCTTTGGTAAGAAGCCAGTATTGATCTTTAGCTACACCAGTCTTAATCCAGGTAATAGGGACAAACCACTCATAACTGGAGCCACATCAGCCAGACACACATGTAAGTAAATAAGGTGAGAGAAGAGAGCGGGTGATTTTAACATGACATGATCAGAACATGTTAAAAAATGTGCTCATGAAACATGAAAAAAAGGTTCATACTTGAACTCTGAAGGTACGTCCACCACAGAATCTGGGTTCAACAGGAAGTGCTTCTGCGAGATTTTTCCAGTACTGGTGTCGATGGTGACCACTGGGAATCCCATCTGTAGGATCCACCGGTTCATAATCACTTCCACAGAGTGGGGCAGCTGTATGCCAGCATTATCCACTGCCTGATAACAAGAACAACCGAATTAATATAATAGTATAACAATCTGTGTGTCAGCTCCTTTTCACATTTCAGTATGGTCAGTAACAAAGAATATTTTTGATATTTTTTTCAAGTATAAGTCACTAGTTCAGCATTTTTTTAAGTACATTTAAACTGGGTGGAAAGCTATAATATAGTAGAAACATTAATGTTATTTATACAGAAATGGAAGGAGGCCATTCACGTTCTGAAACACGGTCTGAAACAATTTGTTTTCTCTCTCTTTTGGACCCATTATACTCGCAACACACAAGCCTCATTTTGGAGTTTTTTTGGCTGTGCACCTCTCAGTTTTTGTAATCTGACTTCTTCTTCACTACCATCAGCTCCACACGAAACCTGTTATTCAGGCAAATACTGCAGCAGTACAGCCAGTTTGGCAGATTTTTGCCTTTCCCTCAAAACACTCCAAAGACATTTGTATCTTGTCCTCTTTTCAAACAAGGAACCTTTCCATAGGCAGAGGTATAAACCACCACAGAGATGTGGCACTCTCAATGTTTATGCACAGCACGACTGATATGGTGGGTTAATGGACCCTTAAGGATACCCTGCCTTTGAACTCACTCTGTTCTGATGGGTTACCCCACACAATCCAAAGTTTTGATTAAGACATTGTTGGGTTGTCTGTACTCTGAGTGTGCCTGAAATAACCTCATTAACATTCAGAAGTAAGAGAAGAAAAAACGGACTGAAGTGGAGCGTTTAAAGCAATCTGAAGCCAGAGCTTTCAGCTTAGTTGGATTAGTTGTTCATACATGGACCTCTTTCTTTAAAACTTGGCCATGTTTAAAATCAACATCCTCCTGTTTTAACAGAAATGTAAAAGGAAAAGCAGTATGCATGTTTGTTGCTGGAATAAAAAACCCTGCAAGAACCCACAAACTCTAGACAGAAGGTTTCTGACTGGGTTAGAACCGAGGACCCACTTGTGATGAGGCAACAGTGCTAACACTGAGCCATGCTCCCTATAGTCCCATTCACTACAATACCCATAGTTCTCGGCTCCATCACACAATTTGCTTCAGAGGATAATTGATCCAGTTATATTAGGACATATGAGGAAACATCTTGCTGTTGTTATTCTTTTATAAGTCTTAACATAAATTAATAATAAAATAAATATAATATGACATTTTCCTTTTTAAATCATATTTTCATATTTAAATAATAATAAATAAATAAATAAATAAATAAATAAATAAATAAAATAAACCAACAAATGAATGAATACATTTTAAAAAATACATTTTTTTTAAGTGTTACAAACTTACCGTTTGCAGGTTCTTCCACAGGTCTTGGTAGACTGTGTTTTTATATTTGAACTCTTCCAAATACATCTGTAGACAAATTATGAATGACTTAGATTGATGCATGTCAATAAAATACTGATATGAGCACATTAACATTTATCCTGATTTGTGGACAGAACCTTATAAGTTGAATTAACAGTACTCACGCTGAGTCCATTTGAAAAGACCTCCTCGGTGATGAAGCTGGAGAGCATCCTGAGAACTGCAGCTCCCTGTGAAGAAACATATCAGCTGTTAAAAGAACTACCAAAAAAGTCCAGTTATGCTCATTTTTAAACTCTTGGGAAAGAAAAAACCCATATTTCTGAAAGTGAAGTTCCTAATGAAGTTGTCCTAACAACACACTGGGTCAGTAACTTGATTAGTGGAGCTTGAAGAATACAACACACTGGGTTACTGTAGTTTAGTTCTGTTGTAAATTACACTGCACCTTGCTGTATGTGATGGAGTCAAACAGTGCATTTATGTCCTCTGGTCTCATGACGTCCGCCTCTTTGGATGAGAGGGGATGGGAAGAGGCCAAAGCGTCCACAGCCATCACACCAATGATCTCGTTCAAAACTATTAAATCGCTCTGGAAAAGACATGGAGAAATATTTGCACTGTGTTCCAACCAGACGCATTATTAAATTTTAAATTGACCTCTGCGCAAAACTACAACAACAACAACAACAACAAAAGCCTCACCATATTCCAGTCTGGCTCTGCGTAGTTGGCTCCAAGATAAGAGACGTAGGTGGCAAATCCCTCATTAAGCCACAAGTCATTCCACCACTTCGTGGTCACTAAGTTTCCAAACCACTGTGAGGACAAAGCTTCATGTCACTGTATTGGTTTGTAAACATATTTGAGTCTTACCATATTTACAGTTAAGGTTTGTTAGGTACCATATGAGCCAGCTCGTGGGAGATGACTGTTGCCACCCACTCTTTATCTCCGTTAGATGACACTGCAGGATTGTATAAGAGCGCAGTCTCTCTGTAGGTGATCAGACCCCAGTTCTCCATGGCTCCAGCACTGAAGTCAGGCAGAGCGATCTGGTCTGAAATTTATCAAAGATGTCATTTTTGGATTATATATGGTCCTTTTTGTTGTTGTTTTTCTAGGTATTTGTTTGTTCTCACCTGACTTTTTAAGGGGGTAGGGAATTTTGTAGTACTTCTCAAAGAAAGACAGTATGGGTCCAGTCTTCTCCAGGGCATATGCACCCTGGCCCTCATCTATAGCCTTCCTGCGAGCCCAGATCCTGATCTGAAAAAGGGAAAACAGCTTTATTAACCAGACAGAAGGAAATGGATGTGGACCTGAGAGCTGAAGTGAGCTCTGAGTCCAGCAGAGGGCAGCAAAGAATCACTGTGTCCAACAGAGAGGGAAAACAGCCGCTCTCATGATTTAAAAAAAAAAAATCCATTACATTAAAGGCCAGGTTTAGGTGAAAATAACTGAGTATTGCTGTGATTATTTTCAGTTTAATACATTTCTTCCAAGAACTAATGCAGCAATTATTCTCTCTGAAAATAGCACCTATTATCTCTGATAGTTTACTTCAACATCCATGATTTATCCATTTCAGCCTATGCACCAGAATCCAGAGCAGAAATGAGCATTGCATATATTTTAAAATCTTTTATATGAGGCCTCACTGCTCTAATTTTAATTCAAACTATCATGAGCACAGATCAACTCGAATTATCGGGCCTAACATAGACCAGAGATAGTAGTTTATTTATTTATTTTAATCTATTTAAAAGGAACCAAAAATATTAAATAATATGTTGCCATTTGTTTCTGTGATTCTAACTGAAAGCTTTAGTAAATACTCACCAAAACCTCTGCACCTAGATCTGACTGAATGAATCCAAAGTCACACACAACAAAAGCCAGCAGGTAGGTTGACATAATCTCTGTGGGTCCAAAGCTTGTCTGGATTAAATTCAAACCATCCGGAGTGGTGATGTTTATAGGTTCTGTTTTGGGGTCAGAGACAGCTCCGTATTAATGATAAATGAGGAAAACAGAGGAAAATAGACATTTGATAAGAGTGTGGTATTGATAGATTTGACACTAAACAATTAAATATACAGTAGTGAAATATTTTAAAGAGTGTATTTCTAAAAATGCCACTTCAGTGAGTTTGCCTTAAAAATTACACGTCCTGTAGTTGGTGTCGGATAAAATGTAATTGAGATTAATTTAAAGTCGTCACACGGGGACAGCTGATACGTTAAATGTTGCTCTGAACACTAAACAAGAAAAGAACTTGCCATAGTTCATGGAGTTAGACAGAGCCACAGTCCCGTGGGGGTGAATGAGAGTCATGTGGAAGACGGCTTTCATAGCTGGTTCATCGAAGCAGGGGAAGGCTTTCCTCGCGTCCGTCGGCTGCATTTGAGTCGTGGCCAAAATTCTGATAGTGGAAGAAGAGAGAACGTAATAATTACATCCACATAATCGAGTCAGGTGTTGAATTCTTTTTGACGTACTTGATTTTCTTTAAATGGAAAGTTTAAAACAAACTTGACCGTGACTTTCATTTAAATCCTTATCAAGATGAGTGTTTTGTATTTTAAATCCTACACATATCAGCTTTAATTACAGAGGTCCAAAAGCAAAACTTGGTTTTGTATTGAATTCTTATTTGACTTCATTTCATAATATTAGTGGTTTTGTTAAAACTACATTGGTTGATGTCCATGAATCATAGCCTGGCTGTGAAGGTGCTTCCATTTAGGCTGCAAGTGATCATATACAATACATACGGTTTTGTTTTGTTTGTTTGTTTTCACTTTAATAAATATATATTTAAATTACCATAAAGTGATTGTGATTACACAATTAAATCTTTACATTTTTAAAATGATTAAAAATGAAAACATACAGTGGTTTGATTTAAAGCAAAGTTATTCTAAATGTATTAATTCATCCATTTACTTTTAAACTAGTGCACATCTGATATTTCATTAATGGTGGGAGGACAGTTAAAATTAAGGAGTGGCTATTAGGTAATACTCAGATGCAACAGTCTTAAATTTGGGAATGAGGCAACGTGTTTGACATTACAAATTAATTTGTGAGCTTTTAGCTGTTTCCCCATGTTTACAGTCTTAGTTTAACATCCTGTCATTTAAATTTTAGAAAGAGCAGAGGACTTGTCCAACTTGCAACACTTTGCTCATTTGAATCATGTCATGAACTTAAGCTTAATAAAAAAAAAGAAGTTCATACTTTAGCACGCCGTCTTCATAATATTCACTCCTGTAGAATCCTCCCAGGTCATCAGCCAGCTCTCCGACAAACTCTGTGAAGAGCTCATAAGTGCTGCCGGCCTGCAGAGGGCTGCTGAGCTGGATCACCAGATACTGAGTAGGAACCTCCAGCCAACTCTTTTTCAGCTGGGGTGCAGAGGCTCCATCCACAGCTTTCAGCTGTGCGTGGTATCCGTCAAACATTGTGAAGTTCAGCTTGTTGGAGTGGATGAGAATGAGGTCAGTCTCGTTCACGCATGTGAACAGCACCGTGGAGTATCCGCTGAAGATGTAGAGGCCATCAGGTTTGGGAGTCAGCCGGGGCCACAGGGTCACATTGTATGAGATAGGAGAAAATGAATCTGGAAGTCTGTAGTGCTGCCAGGGCTCTTTTGGGGTGGAGGGTGTGGTGGTCTGGGTGCCAGGTCCAGCAGTCGTTGCAGTCGTTGCAGTCGCCGGAGTCTCTTGATTCTTTGATTTCTCCTGAGCATAAACAACTGAGAGGGCTATGATGGTGGCCACAGCACTGATGGCTACAACCACGCAGACCACTGCCACCACTTTGCTGATGAAGAAGCCTTTACCCATGTCTTCACCAGAGAAGAAGAGAAAGACAGAAATTAGGGAGTGATTGTAATTTATATCCTACCTTGCTGGATTCAAAGTTAATGATTCATTTCCTGGGTGGAGAAAATGTCCTGAAGTCAAAAATGTTGAGTTGTAAAAAGTTCCAGCGATAAGAGTAAGCTCTACTAATCTTTAAACTTTTTATCTGTATAAAGGCTCTGAACAAAGGCCCTCTGTAGAAACTGGCCTGTTTCGTCTCTGTGTGTTGTAAACTATGTGGTGGGAGATCTGCGGCAGAGCCTCCTATGTGTCTGTCTGCATATGTGTCTGTGCATAATTTTCAAACGTCAAGTCAAGAAGCCAAAATTACATAATGAAATAGGCTAAGTATGGGTTTACACAAGGCCATAAACTTTTATTTTTTCCCAAGATGCTGTGAAAAATCTAAATTTACTCCAGCTAAGTGACTGGAGATGTTAAAAAAGAGAGAAATTGTAGGGTTAGAAATGAAAACACATGCCTTTTGCATTAGTTCAACAGCATATTGTTGAATTTCTGGATTTAGGTCAACAAGGAGAAGGAGAAAAGCAAAAATGAGTGTCACTTAAACAGAAAGCATAGGTATACTGTTGGCAACGTCATTTCAGCGTAAGTGAGTCATGTATCTTTAAAAGTTTACTGTAATAATGAGATGTGGTTTATGAGTCAGTCAGTGCTGAGAAGCAGCTCAGCACCACCGTAGTTACTACATCACCCACGCCACACCCAGGATGCATTCATTCAGGTTGTTTTGCCACCAGCACAGGGTGATGCATTGCAAAGCAAAATAGTACTGTGATCACATTACATTTCTCTGTAATACATTAGCTATTATGATATCATATTACATCTACAAAAATCTTAGTAGTCACATCTGAGCTGCTTCAGATCCATGTGACATAATGTGTCACATGGATCTGTTTCTAATGGCCTAACAACGCAGGAGTCAGAATAAAGGCTTGCAGAATCGGTGTTGGGGTAGCTGGTCCCCATCTGAAAATATTCACTATTCATTGAGGCACAACTTTATTTTTATTCCATGTTATTTGGCGGCTGTAGAGCAGGCATATGCCACACAGTTCTTTTCATAACTGCTGCATATTATACAGCATTTGTGTTTATTCCACAACGGTTTTGTAATGTTTTCCCGTATGTCCTCAAAAAGGCAAAACTCTGCATTCAAGGCTCCAGTAGCACTGCATGAGAAGTCCAGCTGCATGTTTATTTAACTTGAGCGATTTTCAATTTTTTCTTACTTATTATCACCAAATCCCATAAGTTTCACAACCAGAAAGTTGTTTCTGGAAAGTGAGAGTGTAATCATTTTTCTTCTCTGTCACTGTTTTTTAATAAACTGGTTCCCATATGTTCAAATATTATCCATTGTAACTGTGAATCAAGGGAGCTTAACATATTTATTGCAATTCATTGTTGGTTTTGGCCTTTTAGTGATATTTGTCAGCTGGAAAATGTTGTGGTTTTATCTGCAAAGGATGGCAACGTGCTGTCACCATCCAATGAGGCAGATCAAATTCACACAGTGGCCTCTGTTTAGGGTAGATTCATAATCATATTGTGGACATAATATACATTTATATTATCCAGCCCCCTCTGCACTGAGCAACACGAAGCAAAATAATCTTTTTTTTCTTAAAAGATTCACTATTTTTAATCTGAAACACATCAAAATCTTACATGTATACAGGATTATATTTAGCAGCTACCCATGCATTCAAAACAATTCATGAGTTTTTCAGGCTATTTTCCCTACATTAGTGTTTTTCTCACACTAGTGAAAGATCTCCAGTTTACATGCATGAACCTAAAGTTCCATCTTGTCTAAAATATGAAAGTTGTACATACAGTGGCTTGCAAAAGCATTCGGCCCCCTTGAACTTTTCCACATTTTGTCACATTACAGCCACAAACATGAATCAATTTGTTGGAATTCCACGTGAAAGACCAACACAAAGTGGTGTACACGTGAGAAGTGGAACGAAAATCATACATGATTCCAAACATTTTTTACAAATAAATAACTGCAAAGTGGGGTGTGCGTAATTATTCAGCCCCCTGAGTCAATACTTTGTAGAACCACCTTTTGCTGCAATTACAGCTGCCAGACTTTTAGGGTATGTCTCTACCAGCTTTGCACATCTAGAGACTGAAATCCTCGCCCATTCTTCTTTGCAAAACAGCTCCAGCTCAGTCAGATTAGATGGACAGCGTTTGTGAACGGCAGTTTTCAGATCCTCAGACCTCTATTGGACTTTCACGTGGAATTCCAATACAATTGATTTATCTTTGTGACTGTGACAAAATGTGGGAAAGTTCAAGGGGGCCGAATACTTTTGCAAGCCACTGTATCATTTAGAGCTGGATTTATATGAAATATGTTTCACTCACAAAAATATTTTCTGATTTATGTAGGAACAGAAAAAATGCTTTGACTCCAATATAACAGTAAACTGAAATGAGAGTTTTGTGCTTGTCTCTATCCTTTGCTTAAATAATTTTTCTGGAAAAGTATGCAAATCGTTGCAGTTAATGAGATAACTGTCCAATGTTTCTATGATGCAAAATAAATTGTTTAAATGTACATTTTATCTTTGATCTTTCTCCCTACCAAGTAGCAGACATATGTGGACATTGTTTTCTAGCCACAGGCAGTGATAGACTTTAAAAAGAGGCCCTTTAACATCTAAAGTTTATTAAAAGTTGTCTTTTTGGGATTTTACAAAGACTTTAATTCAGTCCAGTTCAACTGATTATCAATCCTTTGGGCCTTGTTTACTCAGAGCGCAATTTTTTGTTGACTAGATGTGTGAAAAAAAATGTCAAGATAGTACAAACCCATCAAGACTAAAATGGGGTTAAATTTGGTTCAAAAACGTTCTGGTGGTCATCTAATGTGAAGTGTCCTTAAACTTTTAAACGTTTAGACATGTTCTTCAAAGGTTTTTCATCTTTCACGTTTAGATATTTGGCAGCGTTCTCTTGATCATCTTATGAATGAGTTTTGCTGTGTGGGTGGTCTTAAGTGTGAGATCTAAAGTGATAACCCAAACACTACTCTCAACCCTCTCTTATGAAGAAAAGCGAAAAAGATCTTTTTTCTCTATCCTTCTTTTTCTATTTTAAAGTAGTTTTCGCACTAAAACAAAAACATTTTTTGATGCATATCACTTCGGATA
The DNA here is from genome assembly GCF_900408965.1 of Simochromis diagramma. Classification (NCBI taxonomy): domain Eukaryota; kingdom Metazoa; phylum Chordata; class Actinopteri; order Cichliformes; family Cichlidae; genus Simochromis; species Simochromis diagramma. The sequence goes on from NW_024387414.1 coordinate 6,842,888, forward strand.
GTCTTGCTTTTTTCATACTTCACGGTTGAAATGGTTAAACAAAGTGCGCGCACACACACACACACACACACATAAAAATGACTAAAAATACATTGTAACTCTAAACCTTCAGCTAGAAACACAAACAGTAGAACATTTTTCTTACCTTGAATTTACTTAGCATCAAGTCACTGGTTTCAGTTTCCTTTTCACCTGTGGATCCAACTATCTTGTTGTCCTCCAAACTTTGAGCAAAGCGGCTGCTTAACCAGAATAAGTATGTCCTGTCATTTTGATGATAAAGGGAAATACTTACTGAATCAGCTGGGACTTTCTCAGATTTGAGCCGACAATGACTGCGTACAAATAACATTGGAAGCTATTACACAAGCACTGATGTCATAAAGCCAGAACTGCAGATACTTCTGGACTTGTTGTGTCTTGTCTTGATAAGGTCAGTGTTATGTTTACTGGCATTTCTCCAGCACACCTGTGTTCCAGGTATTTCACGATAGAGGTATTATTACTATTACAATTACGTTAATACTATAATGTTCTATTATATCGATTTTCCATCTGTAGTCTTTATTGTGTGGATATTGTAGATATTGTGTAATGCACTACATTACAGATGCAGGAATACACCGCATAGGCCATGACGACCATGACTATGAGAAGAAGATAATGATTATCATCATTATAATTATTATCATTGTTGTTGTCTTTATTTGCATGCATTGTTTGTTCCGCTCTTATCCTAAATTGTCCTGTTCTTTTGCTCGTTTAGTAATTAAAATTAAGCCAAGTAAGAAATTAAATTAATTTAATTAAATTGAATATAAGCAGCTTCACCGTCATTACAGACAGACTCTATATGAGTTAAAAAAAAATCAATAGAGTGTAAAAGGAAAGTGAATAATGTTTTATTAACCTTAGTGTTAATGTTAAACATATTGGTAAAAACTTTCATCAGCTCATCGTTTCACCTTGAAGTGTAACATTGGTTTCAAACGAGTAGAAACAAGAATGACATCTTTATCCCGTATATCTTTTTTTGACAGATGCTGAGGCTTCCAGTAAGACTGTAATTACACAGAAAAAGTAACAAAAGCATTTCAGGCAGCTGGCAGATGATTCCTTTTAAAAATATATTGGAAAAGACTCCGTTTTCCATCTGATTACATTCCTGCTGCTAAAAGTACAAGCTTGTATTGTCAGGATTAGACCTGCAGTGAGATGATCCTGACAGGGAAAGTTCATCCAAGCGCTCAGCTTAGAAAAACAACCCTTCTTATGAACTATTATGTTTCTAATGAGATATTTTATGGGAAAGTTTTTAACCTGTCACTGCTCAATGGGGAAAAACGACTCCATTCATCTATGTTAACTCTTTAGGGTTTGCAGGTCTTTTATTTTGATTTGGCAGGTGATTAAAAATATAATAATTAAGTTTAAAAAAGCCAAAATGCGTAATGAAACATGTACTATTATTCTAAATGTAAACTCATCCACTACAATTAAAAACTCAAAAGCTGCAGAAATTGTCAGTAAACAACGATGGGAAGAAAAGAGGAATCTATAGTTACTGCCCGTTTGCAATAAACACACCAAGAACAGGTACAAATGCAAGTTTATTCATGGGAAATCAGTTTGAAATGTGACATGAAGTTTGGATTAAAGGCAAGCTGTTTTCACACATGAACTTTGGAAAATATATACATATGTAAGCTCAGTGTGCTTAACACAGAGATATAAAATAAAAATAAAAACAGGCCTGTGTGAACAAAGAGATTTGGAGTTTGTCTTTGAACGTCAGCGCAGATATAACTGATCTTAGGTGAGCAGCCGGCTTGTTCCAAAGAACAGGAGCACAGTAATTGAGTGTGCCCTCATCATACACCTTTGTGAATCAGATCCAGGTAAGAGATCTTTGCCTGATTGCTAGACAGGTGTGACTGGCTTATGAATCAGGACAAATGATTCTTATTGATAAACACAAGTGTGGGGAATCATCTGGAGAATCAGAATGATTTTAAATGGAAGGGTTTGTGCTTGTTGTCTGTATGCTGTCACCGCTCTTTGTAAGGAAGAAAATTGTTTATCTCAATGCCAGTCATGGAGGAGCCATGAAGGTGTTTGTAAGGAAAGTAAAAAAGCTGATGAATTTGACAACTAAGGAAAATAAAACAACAGTATCTGAGGAGGAAATCAGAAAACCCACACCTTTCCAAAATGTCTACTTGAGAATGATGATGGTTTAAAAAAAAAAAAAAAATTAAACTTTATTAGTAAAATGTTTATCCCTGAAACAGTTTGTAGCTGCCGGCATTTACTTTTGTGGTACTATCCGCCAGCCTATAGCTATAAATAAAATACTGGGACTTTTTCCCCTCACTCTTTGCTTCTGGGGCAAACATAACCACTTCTTTGGACCTTCCTTCACATCCATTCAGATAGTTTTAGCAATCTCCCTGCAACAATTTGCTGAAGTTTGTGAGCCCTTACATTGGTGCTATCATCATTATTTCTTGTATTGACACAATGTTATTCTTTCGCTGATAAATTCAAAAAATTTCATAAAAAAGTAGCCAGAAAGGCATGGGAGGAATCGCACTGAACTGGACAATCTCAATAGTTGTGAGCTGCATCAGCCTGATGTGTAGTTACATTTCTGGGAAGATGCACATCCAGTTATGACACAGGTTAGGCTATAGATTTTGATGGGTCTGTGGTTACAGTGTAGCTGCTGAAGCATAAACCCCCAGTCCCCTCCTCCAGCTCTTCAGGAGGGCTACCAAGGTGTTCGCAAGTCTCCTCCCAGGGAACCATGCCTGAAACCCTTCACCTAAAAGGTGTCCATGGGTACTATTCTTTCCACGACCATTTATTTTTGGTTGGTGTTGTAAAGTTAGAGAAGGAAGGCTGAGATGGTTTGGGCATGTACAGAGGAGAGACAGTGGATATATTGGACAAAGGATGTTAAATATGTAGAGCTGCCAAGCAGCAGGAGAAGAAGAAAAGCATAGAGGAGGTTTATGGATGCAGGGAAGGAGGAGGACAGTGTTGGTGTGACACATGATGTCACATGATGGAAGCAAACGATCACATGATGATGAGCAACATAAAATTAAAATTTTGTGAATGAGGTCATTTGTCTAAAGCTGTCCTTTTTCACAGGTGACAGGAAGTACACAACTTTAGATGTGCTCTTACTTTATTGTGTTTAGTGGTCAGCACTTGCTGTAATTCAGTGACTTATTTTAAGTATAATTCTACCATGGCTTCAACCGCACATCATATGCACTTTGTACTAGGAAGTTGGTAGGATAGAGACTGTTTAATGTCTGATCACACCACATCAGACATTTCTCCCATGCATCTCTGTCTGTCAAGGAAAGTTCAAGCACATGCATGAAAACAGCTGTCGTCAACAGATTTTAACCACTTGTAGAATTGCTGCCATTAATCTCTGCCTCTACTGCTCTACATTAAATTTACTGCCTTGGGTAATAGTATAAATCATGATAAGGATCAACTTATAATGTAAAATATGTAGAAAACAAACACGCTGTCTTGGTCTCTTCCCTTCCCTTGCACTAGAGCTGATGTTAAGTGGGCTACTGTGTGACAACAGTTAAACAGTCCTTCTGCATTTGTCAAGAGAAAAGGCGTTTGTTGTTTCCGTTGATTATAGTGATTTTCATTAATTACATATCACTGTCAGTACTGAAAAAAGGACTGTGGTGGCTTTTGGTGTTCTCACGTGGACTCCTGAGCAAACCACCGCTGCACTTCAGCTTTGTTTTCTGTCACCCACTTCATGTTAGCCGTTGTTTTCTCTATGGCCTGCTCTAGGGCCATGGTGGCAGAACCAAAGCCAACACTGAGGTTTTCTTCTTTGAATCTTTTAAGCTGGAGAGAAGAGCAAATACAAACAGACAAAATCAGAAATTTAGCAATCGTTGTATTTATTTTCTCCCAAATGCCCAAAGGGAAATTCTGTGTTTTTCTGTGTGGTTGAGGTTTTGTTGGCTCCATACCTCCTGTAACTCATACTCTGTAGAGAATCTCTGTGTGATTCCACTGACAAGATTAGAGAAGGAAAATGATCCTTTTCCATATCTAAAAAGAGAAAAGGGGGAAAAAAAAGCTGTAGTTCAGCAGAAGGAATTAGTAATAGGTAGGTAGTCATGCTTGAAAACTCAAACTGGGCAAGTAAGTGAAAAAAAAAAAAAAAAAACAGCAGGATTTGCACCTAAAGAAATGTGATTACTACTTAAATCCTGCTGTTAAATTCAGCTTTTAAAATTCTTTTCTGTCTTTAACAATTAGCTTGTGAGTACTGACTATTTAGAAATAAAAGGATAGAGCTCTCACTGTTGGAAGATGTAACTCCATCTAGCATTGACGAAGTTCCATGCTAGCGGCATCCCCACAACATTTCGGGCGATATTCTGGATGGTAGAGGGGGCGTCTTGCTTACGGATCTTAGTTGGGTCTAGTGTGTACTCCAGATACCTGAGTCAACGATATACCCACATACAACGATTATTTCCGAGGGAAAATGGAAAATATCTGAGATCGTTCAAAGTTGTGACTGCACAATGCCTGCTATAGATATTGCTCAGTTTAGTGCTGCATAAATAAAACTGAATTAAACTATAAGGGAGGGAATCAACAACCAGAGACCAGGAGATAAAGTAGCATTAATGGTATATGGGAACTATTTTCTATTGTGACCACATTAATATTTAACAAAATTATAGCACATTTATAGGCAATAACACACAGCTTAATATCTTGGAGGTGTGGGGGGGCTGCTAAAGGCTTTCTTTAATTTGCGTGGCCACCCTCATTATTTGGAAAGGGGTCCTTAGGGAGTGTAACCCACTCGCTTACTGATCGAACTGACAAACTGATTAAAAATGAATTACCGTGCATTTGTTGATGAGTTTATGGGACTGCATAAAAACAAACTCATCCCAGACAAGATAAAAACATGCTTTGTGGCCAGCATCCACAAGCAGGATTTATTTGTTTGTGAGGATATAATTAAAATAGTACTGTTTAGATAGCACCATGATGGGTGGTAAATAGAGTACAAGCCAATGTGGAAAGCTCAGTTCGACACCCTTGTTTTTCTGCTATGATGCGAATCTCTTCACCACCAGTTCACAGTGTTACATTTACTGTTTTTAATGGTTCTATCATTAAGATGTAATTGCTATAATTGCTCTTATGCTGCAAAGCAGGTTCTCTTTCTCTGTGTTCAGTTGTGTGAGTTTTATTCTGAATAAACAATCGGTTTAGCTTCTTTGAAAAGCATTTACATTGCTAATACATTACTATACTTCCACAACACACCTGTTCAAAAGCCAAGGCATTTTGCTGCAGGCCAGTGCAGACCTGAGCCTGGACGCTTCAGATGCCAGAGTAGCATTCTTGAACATGTTCCAGGCAAAGTCCCACTCTGCCACACCACCAAAGGCTATGGCGTAGCAATAAACTGTGCTTTTCAAGTTGGGATGGATCCTGGTGAACATAAAGATTATGCAATGAATTTCAAATGAATCCTAGAACACTGGCTCACTCCTCTCCCTCTCTCTGAATGCGCACACACACACACACACACTTGGCATATAGGTCACTAGCTGTTTAACAGTTTTGTAAACAGTTCAGCAGTCAAATTTAAGAGGTCTGAATTATGGCAGATTATAAGAAATAGTCATTCTCACACCGCTCTAAATTCCTTACTGCTCTTGCAGTGGCCAGGGCAAGAGTCTTTGGACAATTGCAAATTGTCAGTGTCTGACAAAGTGTTGCATGTCTGAGGTCAGCATGGGAATGACATATCTACTTGCATGTCATGATCTGCTGGATTTGTAACTATGAAGATGCATTCATTTAAATTTATTTATTTATTTTATTTAGAAAGTGGGGCAATACATATTAATGAACATTTTAACAAATGTAAATATGCCAGATTATAGCCTGGGGCTAATTTCCATCTGCAGAACCTCTGGCAGGTTGGTGTTAAACACAAGTTAGTAAAAACATACAGAGACACTATTTACAGGTCATGTGACAAGGACAAAAACGGTGATCACATTATACTAGAACAAACAATGACAAGAAGAGTGGACACAGAGGACAATATAGATAACAATAACGGAAACATCAATTTTATTGCACAAGCCCCAGTATTGCACAGGCCCTTACTGTCCTGATATTGAACTGACCCATTACACTAATGGGTCAGTGCATTTGACCCATTACACTAATTACAGGTCTTGTTTCTAAAATCTGTGGTATCAATCTCAATTTCATGTTGCTGGTTATGAGCTGCATCATAACCGCCTAACCCTAAAAACACCTGCTACTGACAAGATTTGCCAAGACTGAGTAGTAAAAGACAGATATAAAAGCCTTAAACGTGCATGAGAACTTTCATGGGCTCAAAAGAACAGATTGAAACTACTTTGTACTCACGGGTTGCGACTTGGATTTTTCATCCACTCTCTGTACCAGCTTTTTATAAGCTCCCTACAGCCTTCCACTCCCGCACTGCAGGCTATCCCAATAGCATTTATCTGATTATACCTGAGAAAAAGTTTTTACAGAGACAAACAATATATACAAAATCTTAGCTTTTTGATTTCATATCAAAAATCTGTGTTTAAAAGAGCCCTTACTGGTTGGTGTGTCCTGTAGGTACTCTTGTCCAGTTAGATGTAATTGTCTTGAAATGCTCAAATAGAGGTTGTATTTGTTTCTTAAGGTATGCCTAAAATAAGAGTTAGAGTTAGTTTTTTTTTTTCCTGTCAGTTGACTCTTTTACTTTAAACACTCACAATAGGCAAGAATAATAATTAGCATGTAAACTAAAGTAGGGCTAACCTGCAAAACTCCGTAGACTTCATTGCGGTCAAACATGAGAATATAGTAGTTGAGGTTTCTCAAAGCTGACTCCCAGGGGATGTAGTCTCGCTCTTTTGACAGGTATTTGGTAGTTCTCAGAGCCAGTGTGGTGCTGATTATTTTGGCTCTGGGGGAAAAGAAAAGGATGCTTTTTCACACATAACTGTTTAATACTTTAACTTAAGATTTTTCTTTTTCCTTTACCTTGCTAAATTGAATGCATCATCGATAATTTGTGCCCTGTTGATGATTGATACGGCCTGAAAGAAAGAAAAAAAGTCACATGCAAAGCGTATAAGACGTATAAGACAAAACAATTTAACATTTAAAATTATGAAATGTAATACACTGAAAATGCAACATGAAAAATGACACTGAACAAAGCCAACATATTTCTGTCTTATAAAGCTCTGAAACCTTGGGCTTTATCAGATCAGCTGGAAGGACTCTCTGTTCTCATGTGTTTGTTTGTTTTGCACTCCAGCAGTTGAAAAGGCATTCACAAAGGTTGCCTGGTAGCTAAAAGTGAGATTGTTGACTTGACTGCTTGGTTTTTTAAATTCCTTTGCCACTGAAGGGTAGTCTGGATGACTTCGATTGTGACTGATTGTGATTTTACACGCTTGGGTACCGACCTAAAAAGTACTATGAACTCATTGTCATGTTAAAGAAATCAATTTGAGATGATCTCAGCTTTGTAAATTGGCATCTTATACTGCTGAAAGCAGCCATGAGGAGATTGATGGACATTGTCAGCAGCAATACTCAGGTAAGCTGTGGCATTTAAATAACACTTGGTTGCTTCTAATGGGCCCAAAATGTGCCAAGAAAATATCCCTCACACCACCACCAGCTTATACCACCAGCACCAGTCTGAACTGTTAATCCAAAGCAGCATGATCCATGCTTTCATGCTGTTCATCACAAATTCTGACCCTACCATTTGAATACTGTAGCAGAAATTAAGACTCAGATCAAAAAACATTTTTGTCCAATTTTGGTGCAAATAGTAGCCTTGGTTTCCTGTTCATAATTGATGGTGGAGGTACCAAGTTTGGCCTTCTGCTTCTTTAGCCCATCTGCTTCAAGGTTCAATGTGTTTTGTGTGTATTCAGAAATGCTCTTCTGTTACTTTTCAATCTCAAAGCAGCCTGGACATCACCCTCTAGCATCAGCAAGGCATTTTCACCCAGAGAACTACTGCTCACTGAATGTTTTCTCTTTCTGACCAGTCTCTGTAAATCATAGAGACAGATGTATGGGAAAATCCCAGTAGATCATCAGTTTCTGAAACACTTAGACCAGCCCATCTGACACTAACAAGCATGCCTGTGGCGGGGGCGTGGTCTTTGGCCTGCTGCTGAGGAGGGGAGACGCAGTGAGCTCACGGGACGGCGCAGAGGCGGGAAGGAGCAGGTGCCCGGAACTGACTTGATGAGGAGAGACTTTTCTTATGTCTTGCAGCGAGAAGGAGTGAGAGGGACAACGGGAGTGACGGAGTGGCTGCGTCCGGGGCAAGAGCCAGAAACCGCAGGGAAAATCACAACTGTAAATAAAGCACTGTTGAACTCTCAAACGCGGAAGTGCCCATCTGTGGGTCGTGTGTCACAATGACCTTCTCAAAATCCCTTAAATCATTGAGATTTAGATGCTCAGTTCTATTTCCACCATGCCTAAATGCAAAGAGTTGCTCCCATGTGGCTGTGGATCTGATAGTTGCATTAATGTGCAGAACGGGTGTACTCAACAAAGTGGTCAGTGAGTGTAGTCTCAGAGCTCAAATAACTGACAGAAAAAGCAGCAAATATCAACATTTGACAGCTGATACGTTTCTGAAATGTAACAAATTCAGCTCTTGTCTCGTCTTCCACAACAAACTTTGATCGGTGCACTCAAAGAAATTTTATTTAGTCAAAACCCAAGAGTTACACATACTGAAAGCAGTTCAAATTGTCTACAGCTCAGTGTGTAAATTTGGCAAAAATGCTTAGATTGCACCAAATATCTTTTTTCTGCTAAGACTTTTAACTTGGAGTTTTTGTGCAGTTATTGTGTTTTTAAGATTCTTTGCCTAGTCTGGTGCTGTCTGCCTTAAGCCATTTAAACACATGAACCTCAGTCAAATTCATGAGACATGGTTTTAGATATTTTCCAAATTATCCTTTACATTCATACTACTGATAATACTGCGTTTGCTTCAGGCAAAGGAGTCTGGAGAGCCTTAACAGGAGACAGCACACATGATTCTCACTTGATACTGTTAAATACACAATTGTTGTGCTATTTTCATATCAGTGCAATAAGATGGCACACAGAACAGAACAACAGGGGCAGGTTGAAGACCGGCTAATACTGGTTCAAGAGTACCCAGACCTTTATCAGGTGGTATCTGTAAAAGTTCAGGGCTGCAGTGCTATTGTCAGGAAAGTGTAAGATACAGCTAAAAGTATAATAACCAGTCACAGCAGAAAGTCTTTGTCGCTGACCCAATCCAGCACAAACCGACCTTAAACATAGGCAACAGAAACTAGGGGAAATTCATAGATATAGTTGGAGTAAATTTAACTTTTTATCTTATTTTGTTTTATTATTTTAGTTTAGTTTTATTTTTATGCATCTATTCCATCCAGTTTTGGTTAGTTGAATAGCCGTTGTACAGTCTTTAGTTGTCATACCATCTAAATGTGGACATAAAGCACAAACAGGAAAACACTTGTGACTCACCTGGTGGTTGGTGTTGAGCACGGAAAGGAGACGGTCCCAGTTATCAGGATCGTAGTTCACCCTGAAGTATCCAGATACATTTGTGTTTGCGAGTACCCAGTCCTGTCCTGACAGTCTCATCGGAATATGAGTGTCTAGTTAAACAAAAGAAAAGAATGACGCACAGCAGATTTGATTAATTTAATGAGCTGTGGTTAAACCAACTAATCTAGTAGGAAATGTCTTGTTTTTTTAGTCTGTGTGCAGAACTAATACAGCACCATGATATGAGTGTACCTGTTTTTTGAAGGAGCCAGTATTGTGGCTGCTGCACACCCGTCTTCATCCATTTGATAGGGACATACCAGGTGTAACTAGACAGAAAAGACATAATGGGAAAAGAAGATAGATAATTTATTGTTTGTCATTTCCATATTACGATTTCACTGCTAGTGGGTACACTGGATTAATACAACAGATTCTTATTGGCTGCTGTCTGAAGAAAAAAAAAAAATCAGCTTAGGTAGAAGCAACACAAACAAATCAGAGTCACATCTCATGTCAGCAACACACGACATCAGCCCCTTCAATGTGAATGAGAACCAGGAGCCTAAAGCACATGTGTAAGTGCAGCCCCTTCATTTCTCATCTGAGTGAAACTTGCACCATAAGGTTAAACAGTTTCCTACTTGAACTGAGAGGGTCTGTCCACTGTAGAGTCTGGATCCAACAGGAAGTGTTTCTGTGTGACACTTCCTGTCCGGGTGTCAACAGTGACGACTGGGTAGCCCATCTGAAGAGTCCAGCGGTTCATGATATTTTCCACAGAGTGTGGAATATGTATTCCTGGTGCATTTTCAACTGCCTGACAACACACACACACACACACACAACAACACACACACACACACACACACACACACACACACACACACAGAGAGAGAGAGAGCAGGAATTTAAGATAATTGCACACGCACACACCCAAAAAAGAAAACACAATACCAGTGAAGTCATGCAGGTTAACCAACCTGTTGGAGATGATCCCACAGGTCTGTATAAACAGTGTTACCAAAAGCGAATGTGTTCAGGTAAGACTGAAGACACAAAACGGAGATGAGGATCATATGATGCAATCACGAGGAAAGGAAAATAGTGTGAATTTACCAGGAAACATTTTTTGGCTTAAATAACCACAGACACAGCATCATTAATTCCTAGTCTGCTGACAGTCGCACACACATTAAGGCAGCAGAGATGAAGTGATGATATACTCACACTGAGTCCTCTAGCAAACACAGGCTCGGTGAGAAACTCTGACAGCATCCTTAGCACTGCTGCACCCTTGGAAAAACAAACCGCCAGAATTTGGTGAGCTTGAATTTCTCATAACGGAAAGGGATTTTCCACAAATCCCAAAGCAAACATTAAAACGAGTTGCCATCCTGATGGTGTGATATGAACCACACGGACGCAGGAAGACTGAGTGAATTGGGAAAACTGAGCGTTTTACTGCAAATTAGCTGAATACAAAGTAATATAATTTAATAAACATGAGAGTTTAAAATCAAAAGGGCTTCAAATCTGGCTATATTGTCTGCAAATGTGGGTGAAATTGTAGAATATATACTTAATTTCTGTGAATCAACTTGCACAAAATGTTGTGTAAAATTATCGGAGGAGCAGACCTTGCTGTAAGAGATCGTGTTGAACATTTCACTGATCTGAGCGGGCTCATTGACTTCCTCTTCTCCACGTGACAGTGGGTGAGAGAAGGCCAAGGCATCCACAGCAAACACCTTCTGAACATCATAAAGGACGATTTGATCTTTCTGCAGCCAAGCAGAGAAAGAGAACCAGGGTAGGTTTTATAAGCTAACAACATCTGTGAAAAGTTACCAATCTGTGACACAAAAGTGTACATCTGTTAAGAACTGTATCGAACTTTGCTGTCTGTGGAGATGGAAGCATGTCTCTTACAATGTTCCAGGTGGGCTCGGCGTAGTCGACTCCGAGGTACTCAACATATGATGCAAACCCCTCGTTTAACCACAAGTCATTCCACCATCGCAGAGTTACCAGATTTCCAAACCACTAAATAAACACACGAGGAGTAAACAGATGAGCATTTCTGCCATGACCAGGGAATTAACGTTTCCATGAACCTAGACTTTGGCCAACATTAGCACCATCAGTCACATCCAAGCAACACAATAACCGAATCATCAGGGGATTAAAACATTTCAAACCACAGGATTTCCCATCTGTTTTTATGTGTCTGTCACGATTTGTCATCTGCTCTTGCAAAAGGGAGTAACACAAGTAGATTTATTTTTACAGTACTTGATGAGTGAAGGAAGGAGACTTTGCTGCAATCACGTTCATTTCATAATATAATGTTGCTTTAGTTTGTGATGCCTAAAGCTTTGAGAAAAGAGACCGTCTGGGTTAAAAACCAATGCTATACCATGTGTGCGAGTTCGTGGGCAATCACAGTTGAGACCCTCTCTTTGTTTCCAGTGGAGGAAAGGATGGGGTCATAGAGCAGGGCCGTTTCCCTGTATGTGACCAGACCCCAGTTCTCCATTGCTCCAGCGTTGAAGTCGGGCAAAGCGATCTGATCTGTGGAGATGAAGGGTTAAAAAAAAAAAAAAAAAAACATGCTGTGCTCAGGGAGATCATTGAAATGAAATGATTTAGCAAAATGGTCTACCTGACTTGGAGAGAGGATATGATGTGTTGTAATAATGCTCATAAAACCTCAGGATGGGTCCTGTAACATTGAGAGCATAGCTCCCCTGACCATCATCTATTGCTTTTCTCCGAGCCCAGATTCGAATCTGCAAAGAGTAATTTAAATCTTTGAGTCCAAAAAAAAAGTGGTGCTCCTTACCATTTCATGCTCGTTTTAACTTTCCAAGATCATGTTTGGGAGCATATAAGCTGGGAAATGCTTTTTGGATCCCGGCCTCACTGGGGATTTAAGTGAATATGTAATCCAGGTTTCTTACCAACAAATCGTTTTGGTTTGACTCAATGGGAACAAAGTCGCTGACGATAAATGCCAGTAGATATGTTGACATTTTCCGCGTGGGCTCAAATGTTGTAATTTTGACATCCACACTGTCAATGACAGCCTCTGAAGCTTCTGTGCAGGCAGAGAAAAATATTAAACACTCTGTTAGCATTAACAGTGTTTAGTTGCTCATTTACTTTAATAACTTGGACAAGGTGTTTTTTTATTAGTTACAACCAATGACTGAAGAAACAGTCATTGGCTTTTCTACAGTCACTGGTTTATGAAGCAATCACATTACCTACTACTTACAACATGATATCTATTCTCATTTTGAGCTTGTTTTTCCATTTGCACTGAAAAAAAAATAAAAAACTGAAATAGTTTTGTTTATCCAACGAACCCTTTTCCTTGCCATTGGACAGAGCCACAGTGTCTCGTGAGTGAATGATCGTGACAGTAAAGACTGCTTTCATGGCTGGTTCGTCAAAGCAAGGAAAGCTTTTCCTGGCGTACGTTGCCTGCATTTGTGAGGTAGCAATAACTCTGCAAAACATTGGAAATAAATAACATTAATGGAAAACATTCACCAACAATCCAAAAGCCTTCAAAAACTGACAGAGAGAAACATTAAGCAAATAATACTGCAGCTTTATCACGGACACTGGCATCTTAAAATTATGCACAATCTCATTTGGTGTTCGCATGTGATTCACTAAATATTAGACACAAATCATCACATATTAAATAAATCAGAACATCGATAACACAGTCATTCATCCAGCTAACAATCATAATTCACAAGTTACTGTATTGTGTGAAGTACAAAAAGAAAGTGATATGTCTACATTTGATTGATTGGCTGTATGGCACAAAGTGATGAAAACTGCAATCTACTGAGAACGACAAATATGACTTTCACATACAGTTTGGGTAAAGACTCATTCTGCAGCTTTCACTCAAATCTGACCCGTCCACTGGAAGGAGTAGAAATTCTTGCGATAATGGAAATGTGCATGTTAAATGATAAATATGACCTTAACCTTGACCTTGACATGTAGCTAGTGAGTAAAACCATAAGCAGAGAACAGGTTCAAAACATAAAGCTAACAGTGGTTACCTGTCTGACAGCTCTGTGATTGCAACCTCCTAACGCTGACATGTTTGCTCTCCAAAAAGAACCCAATATCTCACCAGCAGCATCTGACAGAACAGCAGTATTTGACACCGTGGAATAAGAATGTGTTGACAAGTCTTACTTCTTTACGCCATCCTCAACATATTCACTCCTGTAGAAGCCCTCCAGGTCATCCGCCAGCTCCCCGAGAAATTCTGTGTGAAGTGAATAGGATTCTCCCGCCGATAATCTGCTGCCTAGCTGAATAACCAGAAACTCCGTTTTCTTCACAAGCCAAGAATTCAGTATAGTGGGCACTGGGGCCTCACCCTGGCTGCTCAGTTTAGCGTGGTGCCCAAAGAAGGTAGTAAAGTTGAGTTTTTTGGAGTGGATGATGATGAGGTCTGTTTCTTTCACACATTTAAAAATTACTGTTGAAAATCCAGTGAAGATGTACAAGCCCTCTGCATTGGGCTTCAATCGTGGCCACAGGGTCAGATTGTAAGAGACGGGGATGAGGGAATCTGGAAGTCTGTAGTGGTCCCAGGGTTCCTTTGGGGTGTCAGGGGTGGTGCTGGGTGTAGTTGTACTGGTGCCATCTGATGCTCCATCTCCTACGTTACCTTGATTCTTGGACTTTTCCTTGTCGTAAGCAACAGAAAGAGCTATAATTGTAGCCAGTCCACAGACCGCGAGTACAAGCATCCCGAGGCCCACATTTTTACTTATGTAGTAGACTTTCCCCATGTCTGATCAGAAGGTCAATGCAGGAATCAGAGGGATCTCAGTCTGTTTATGTCAGCACTCCTTCTCAGTTAATGGGTGAGCTATTTACGTGGCACCTGCCGAAAAAAAAAAAAAAGAGGAAAAACAAGAAAACCTCAGCCATTTAATCTATAACTTGGCATCTCTATTTTTTGTAATAAACGTCAAGGATGCTTAACAAGCCATGTAGTTTCATAGTTACTGTTTTGAAAGAGTTATGTGACATTAATAAATCATTCCATTTCTGCGATTCATTATAAAACCAGACTTCCAAACTGGTCTCCAAACAGCACTTCACTTTGTGTGAACAAAAAAAAAAATCTGTAAAAAAAACCTTTTTGCTTTTAAATTCATATTTGCATTCCATGAAGGTGGCTCATAACAATATGGGGCTCATAAAACAGTTCTCAGTAGTACTACTTGAAAAACGTATCATTATTCCTCATCCTGCAGGCAGCGGGTTAAACACTGAAAAAGACACCAAAGGGTTGAAGGTGTTGTTACTCAGACTTCTTGGCTTTGGTGTTTTGCGTTGGTCTCATGCAAAACAGAAATGTTTCAGCATCACAAGTCGATCCGAAAAACAACTTTATGTATCACAATGAAAATGATCAGTGGTACTATAACGTTAAAAAAAAAAATCATCTGAGAAATATTGGGGGTAAATATTGTCACAAAGGCAGCAAGCTGAATAATGAAGCATTAAGCCAGAGCTCATCTTTTGAGTGCCTTTAGCTTTTCTGTGGGTAAATTCAAACTATTCCTGTTCTATTTTCTGAGTCTTTTCCGTTTTCCCACACTATCAAAACATCAGTGCTATTTGATCATCGAGCTGAAGAAAACAGGACGGGAGGAAAAGGGAGGAACCGTCTGCTGTAATTGATGGTTGGGGTAGTCAATCTCTGTCAACCGCTGAAGATAAAAAATGAAGCCAGTGTGCAAGTGGGAAAAAACTGCAGGCAGTTCTTGTGGGTATCACTTGAAGATGATTACTTAAACTGGACCTTTTCACTCTGTTGTTAATGGATTACCTGACAGATATCATTTGCTACAAGTTAAAGACCGCCTAAGAAATTTTTTGCTTCAGTTTGAATAAAATTCTAGTGTTTAATGAGCTCATAGTACTTATTAGACCAATATCTGTCTGTGCCTCGCACCCATACGGTTTATAAATGCAGCTTGCTAAATTTATATGATAAATAACACCACTCTTTCATCAATACAAGGCAAGTTCTGGCTACAAAACGTGGCAGTGGCCAAAAAGATAACAATACATGTTCAAAAAGCAAAAATTAGACCAGTGGGTAATATCACCATGGCTACATCCAGCTTTTAACCTGTCTACTGTCTATGGTCAGAAAATGGAAAGCTAATCCAGTCAAGGACCAACCCTAGAAAAGCCCACAAATCCAACTTCTACCTGAATCCAGGTAGTACCCGATTGGGGTTCTTCTGTCGTTCCAAATTTCAGACATTACCCAAAATTGACCTTTTTGTTTTTGTAACCAAAATTGCAGTCATGTATTCCTAAAACTCTAACAGTGATTATTTTTAAATGAGTCAGAGATAATGAGAAGAAGTTCTTGTTATTTTTAAAACTTCACCTACAGACAACGAGACGTGTAGCTCCTGTATTCCTTCTTGTTAACTCCTGTTTGGTTAGGAAGTAGCAGCATGCATCCAGCTTCAACTCTGAATTCTTTCTAATTTTACCAAAAGACGCTGCTGAAATCAAAAGTGTCATCCCAGTTCTTGTTACTCCTTTTGACACAACAAAGAACACTCATTAGCTGCCAATTCGGTTCAGCTTGTTCTATTAGATTACCTTCCAGCTACGTCTCTTCCTTGCCTCATCAGTATCATAAAGCACTCTGCATGCAGACCAGTGCATCCTATCTCCCTACATTATTTGCATCAAATGGTTCAACTCTTAACTCTGAATTCTCTGTATTTTTAGCAGGCAACCAGCAGGTTTTCCTGCACTACCTGCAAAAGTTAGTCATTTAGCCTCTTTGTAAACAAGAATGCCTTTCCAATGAGTTGTTTTCACCATATGTCATTTATTCATATCATCCTGTCTTTCAGGCCTATAATCACACAAACCTACTCCTTCTCAACACCACCTTAACTTTAGCTCAGGAAGTTGCAGCTCACTGTCCACATTCCTGCTTTTCTTCACCACAAATCCACAGAATCCTGTCTCATCGCCATGACCTTTTGTGACGTTTTTACTGAAAAAGGAATTTTTCTCTGTCACAACCTCTGTGAATATTATCATGCGTTTCCAAAGACTGTAATCTTGCCTTATAGTCATCTAAATTCTAAAGCATTTTGGTAAATATGCTTGTTCACTTTCTTTTCAAGAGGTAAAGAAACTGACAGAATACTCATGTGTGTACAGTAAACATGAAATTGGGCCAGTGGCCAGTTAGCAAACAAGAAAACATTTTTTCACGGACAAGAGTCACAAAATGCTTTACAGAAAACAGTCTAAGACAATACAAAGAGGACAGAAGAGAAAACAAAGATAACGAACACAAACTGTACAGTGCAAAAAGTGACATTTACCCTTATATGAAGCAAGAACTGCACAATAATTAAAACAGGGTTAATAGAAGACTCAAAAGCATGTTACACAAAACCTCAGCTGGCACAAAATGTGTTGCTAAAATGCTAAAGTAAGTAGATATATTGTCAGCTCTCAACAGGATCGTACTAAGTCCTCTACAGGTCGGGCCAAGTGGCTTCAAAATCTCCGTTACCCTGCATCCTTATGTGGGTGCAGGGAACAAACCTATAGGTAGGCCAAGCTTAGCACAAAGACTGGAAACACAGGAGGAAAAAACAGAAACTGTCACGATCTGAGGAGACAGACCGTGCGGTGGTGCGTGTGGTGGACCCAGGTGCGAACACAAGAGAGTAGACCGGAGTAACTTAAACTGAAAGTGAGCCTTTATTATGGCTGAAGACAGGTCTCAAACAAAGCAGAAATACCGTGACTAAACTAAACTGGGAAACGGATACTGATAAAGTATGAAGACTCAGAAAACCATGCCGAAGCCTGGCCATGAGGACATGGAGGGTGGGAAACACAGACGACGTGACACAGACTGCATGAAACACAGAGACTAAATACACATGAGGGATGATCAGGGGAAGTGGCCACACATGGGAGCACAGCTGACACACATGAACCTAAAGACAGGACAGGAGAAGTGAAACTAAATACACTGACATTGAATACAGACTTTCAAAGTAAAACAGGAAACATGGAGATTAGACATGACATGAACTAAACATAACCACGCAGACATGACAGGTAGACGCACGAACCAGGGAGACTGAGTACAGGGGGAGATGACATAAACAACTAAGAAACAAAGGGCTAAACAGCACCCTAGAAATTAACTAGACGAACTAAGCTAAAGCATAAATGAATACAAAAGATACATAAAACTCAACACTGGATCACACGACCCAGGACCATGACAGAAACCGTATCAGCTGGTACTTGCTGTATATTAAAGAATGCCTCAGGTATTTATTTGAGCTCCTTTTTAATACTGGACTGTCCATTATGGTTTTAAGCATTCAAATATATATATTTCCATGTAGTAGCCTTTCCCACTTCACTTTGTCATTAACTCATTTCCATTTGTGTCATTAATATTTAACAGTAGGAGATCAGACAGCCTTCACCTCTACACTGGTAGATATGCCGTGACATCATAAAAACACTCTAATGAACCTGTTATCAATAATTTCTCAATATTTACAGCTGATTCTTTCCATGGAAGACTTTGCATCCCGAGTTTTATGGAGTCTTGGCACAACAGTTCATAAAGGGTAACAGGGTAACAGTTATAAATGAAAGTGAATATAAGATTTTTCTATTAATTCTGTCTGCTTCACCAGGTTTTGACTTGAAAATGAAAGAGAGAAATGAAAGAGAGCAATGTAACAATAACACCTCTGTACTATTTAGACATCACAACTGGCAATAGAAGTAATAATACCTTGTTTACCAGTTAAAGAGTGAAGAGATATAGAAAGATACAGAAAAGAGACTATTTTCTTTCAGAATCTTCTCACATTATCGGTATTTTCAGTGAAATTGAGTCTAGTTATATCTGCTAGTGAACAAACAAACAGAATACAACCCGAAGTCAAAGCACTCTGTGTCACTTATGACTTGTACCAAACCAAAAGCCTGAACATGTAGTTATTTATTTCATAATGAACGGTCTCACTTTTCCTTCCTGTCTGACAGCATGTCCATGTGACTGCTCATCAGAGTGTGCTGAAACATCAAGGATCATCATGATGTTGTCACAGTCCTGGGTCGTGTAACCTAGCACTTTGAGGTTTCTTGGTTTTTTAAGGTCATTATTTATTTTTAGTCTTTTTGGTATTAGCACCCAGGTTCCTCAGTTGTACTTCTTCGTTCATTTAGAGTCCCTTGGGTATTCACCCCTGTGTTAAAGTTCCCCTTGTTGTTGAGTGTCTTGCCTGTCATGTTTTTTTTTTTTGTTTTTGTTTTTAGTTTTTTTTTTGTGTGTGTGTCCCGTTTGGATCTTTAGCCATCAGAATTGTTGTCTTAAGGCCAAGAAAGATGCCAAGCGGATTTATTTTACCAAGTGGATCATCATGGCCTTGCCATATTAGTCCATTTGATTGACCTTTATTATAATTATGTATTTATTTTATTTTCAGTTGCTACAAACGGGACAGACATTACTGGGGGATAGGACAGGGAGAAAGAATGAAAGAAAGAGAGGGAGAGAAAGAAAACCAAAGGGGAGAAGAGACGGTGAGAAGGGGGGGGGGGGGGGGGGGAGAAGGAAAACAAACAAACAAACAAACAAACAAGCAAAACACCTGGATCACCTGTATGGAGAAAAAAAACAGAAGAGAAAGCAAACAACAAAGAGCAACATAATAAAAAAAAACAGCACCATCACAATAAACTAGCTAGCAGTAGATAACAGTAGATACTAAATATTAAACGATATTGTGCAGCACGCAAGATAGACAGCGCACAATGTGCTTTGAGGCAGCAGCCAAGAAAGGTGTAGTCCGCGTCTGTGAACACCTGTGTGTACACCTGTGTGCACACCTGTGTGGATCAGCATGCTTGTATTCCAAAGGTTTCTCCATGTAACGATCTGCTAGGGAGTGTGGGGAGCCATAGCCCCGTCCACCAGGGTATGAAGCAGGTATGGAGGAGATCCAGGCCCCAGATATCCAGAGGCCCCAGAGTACAAGGACCCGAGGAGGACCACCAAAGGGGGGGAACTGTGCCACCCTCCTGGGAAGAGCTGAGTAGAGCCCCAAAGGAGAGGTCACCCCGCAGCTACGGAGCAGAGGCCAGAGGGGGTTGCATTGGCGTGCCCGCGGGCTCTGCCGGCAGCCAGCTGTGCCAGAGAGGACCGAGCTTCAGGCCCAGAGGCCAGAGGCCTGAGGGCATCCCACCCCCCGGAAGGAGCCCAGCCGGGCCACAGGCGCCCGGCCCCGCCAATCAGCCACCAGGAGTGAGCCGGTACATACATGAGCGCCCAGCCCCAGACGACAAGGACCACCAACACACCAACGTCTGAGGGCATCAGCCACCGGCAGGGAGTGTGGTGAGGGGAGATAGGCCTCCGTACTTTAGAGGGCCTGAGATGTACCCAGAGAGGTCGAGTCTAAGACCCAACCTGACATATAGACACAGACGAACAGGCACACGCGGACACAGACATGCATTCCCACCCCATATGCACAACCAAATACTCAGCACTCACCCAACGTGTAGACAGACACAAATAGACACTGCACAGACCGCACTCCCCAAACATACTCTATATCCCAGGTCCAGGTACCCCCGCCCTCAGAGGGGCAAGCCGCACCTAGAACCAGGACATGTAACCCTTCTCTCTGGGGTGGAGGCAAGCGGACCACCTCCTTATCTGCAGTAGCGGGGAGGCCCCGCATCCCAGACCCCAGTCTGACGGCCAGCACCTCCTCCCAGCCCCCCAGCCCTGACGGCTAACAGAACCAGGGTGAGTGAAGACCTCAAACCTCCCTACGCCCGCTCATATGTAGTGTTGCTGTGTGCTGTTCTAAAGTGCATTTAAAACTCAGGAGAGCATGGTACTAGCTTCCTCTCAGAGAGCAGCACGGCTCCTCCCGAAAACCCTTAGTGTCTAAATGCATTTAAAATTGAGGGTAGGGCACCAGCGCCAGAGGTGGGTTGGAGTACACCGACCATCCTCTGGATGCTGTAAAACATGCCCACCCCCAAGGCCCTATATGTATGTGTTATGTGAGAGTGTGAGTAATGTGGATGTCTAGGTTGCAGAATAAAATTGAGGCACAGGCGGCCAGAAGGGGACAGAGGGGGAGTGCCTCCCCTGCACCCTGGTGACATACCTGCACCCCAAGCCCTGCGTGTGTGGGTGGGTGTGGTAGAGCGGGAATAGGGAGGCAGCTGAGGATGGGGAGGGAAGAAAGGGAGGGGCAAGCGGCCCCTCCCTGGGGCCAGCTCCCCCGCTGACCCCAGTAGGCACCTCCACACTCTGGAACCCACCAGGGCAAGGGGGCCCAGGCCCATCCGGACCGGGGCCCGCAGCAGCAGCACCGCCCAGCCCCACAGAGTCCGGGGCAGCCCACCCGACTCCATCCCAGAGAAAACTGCACCCACCCCATGATCCAATCATCTCCCAAACTACACAAGACAATAGACACCCAGGTTGAGTTCATTCTCCACCTCTCCTATGTCATGTCATGTTTTATGTCTGCACGGTTAATGTTGTCATGTTCGTGTCATGTCTGCGTCTCGCCGTGTTCATTGTTCTGTGCGTCATTATGTTCATTCTAGTCATCTGTTTCCTCATGTGTCTCCACTTCCCCATATCACCTCATGTGTGCGTATTTAAGTCCTTTTTCTATAACTGTTTGCTGTCAGGACGGCCGCCCATTTTCCTTCATGTTATCTAGTCATAGTCACAGTTTTAGTCACAGTCAAAGTCATAGTTCATGTCATACGAACTTGTCTGTTTATCTTCGTGTAGACTTGGTCTTGTTTTTGTTTTAGTTCATGTGTTTGGCCAGAATTGGCCAGAAAGCTTCTTCTTTTGTTGAGAACGCAGCTCCTTCCTTCGGTGTCTGTTTTTGGGTCCGTGCAACAAAACACAGCAGCGTACCCCGCCGTGACAGATGTGTTAAATATCTCATGACTTGTTCTGTGTTAAGAAGGCTTTTCATTCTCTATTTATAACAGAGTATTTTATATCTATATATGAGGTTGTTATATAGTTTTTTACATTTGTTTATATTATATATATGCATATATTATATGCTTTCAATCGTATCTTAGTAGTAGTTTTACTAAAGGTAGTTGGTGATTAGTGTTGTCACCCGGGTTTGAATCCATCAGCCAGCTCGGGCCTTTTGTGTGGCATTTTCATGACTTCCCTGTACTTATATGTGTAAACTTTGGCTCCCTCCTGCAGTTCTCTATGTGTCAGCCCTGTGACAGCTGAGATAGGCTGTAGTACACTGCAACGCTAAATTGGATAAGTTTAAAAAGAAATTGATGGCTGAATTGTGTACAGAAAATACCTTGTCTTGGAATCTATCATAATTCTTCACAGGAGGTTTATATTTTAAGTTGAAGGTTAATAGTTTCGTTTTTGTATTCAAAGAAATACATCAGTGTTGTGTGTGAAAGTTTTATTTATGACTTGGACTTTGACTTAAATTTGATACCCATTACCCATGACATCCGAGCCAATTTTATCTGTTTACTTGTTAGAAAAGCTGACCTAGGCCATAATGACTAACTTTCCGATCAGTCATAAAAGCGAGTAAGTGATTGGAAATGAGTCATGGTGTTAAGTGTGTATTAAACCATCATTATTTAAGATGCTATTGTTCATTTTGAGCTAACACGTTTTAGTCTGAACTTGCCACTCTTTCTGCTTGTGTTATTTAGCTTAGTTTAGTTTGGATGTGAAGTGTTAACAAAGATCAGTTGTATCTTCTTCCAGTTAAGTATACGCAGAGCTGTGTCTTCGGTTTGCTCACAAACATCTAATTAAGAACGACATAACTGATGGTTGATAATAATCCATGGTCCATTGTAATGATAGCTTGTAACACTCATCAGAAGGTGAGTCCAAAGCCATGATAACATCCACATCATGATGATTCAGCTTCTTTAGAAATGAGATGCTAAAACAATAAAATGCGACAGCTTTTATGTTTATAGACCAAGAGAGGGGAAACAACGATAAACATTTACCCCGCTTACTTCATACATAAATTCATTTGTAGAATAAATTGATTTAAAAGATCAGTGGGTTCCTTGAGTATGCAAAGACCCACTGCAGTCAGTGGTATGTGAACTCAACAACCTACAGGTGGAGAACATGAGGAACATACACTGGAATGCAATACTGCGGGCCAGGACAGAGAGTTATTCTTCGAGCTGGCTTAGAAAGCCTGCTCTCAAATGTCTGAGCTTTTCCCACGCAACAAAAATGAACTAAAAGCCTACTGTTTGAAAGATTGACTTATAGTTGTAGACTACACACAAAAAAGGAACAGAAGCTCAGGCTGGAAGACACAGCAGCATGTAGAAAGATTATAATTTGGTGATGATTTTTTTTTTTTACAGAACAGTCATTTCCACATAACAATAATGCACTCAAATTATTATTGTCTATATCTCTTTCAAAGCTTATTTCTTGTGTTATTAATGGAATACCTTTTTAGTGGCAGAGAAATGGAGCAGTGCTTCTTAGGCGCCAAAGAAAAGGTGCTGATGGAGAAACAGCAAGCCGCAAGAGCTGAATGTTTCGATGGAAATAACAAGAAGAATTCATAAAATATTATTGCGTCCCCATTACACAGTTTACAACTGTGGCTTTGGAAGACTTAGCGTTTTGTTGAATAAATATTCAATCGAGGGTTTGGGTAGGTCACAGAAATTGTTTTATCCAGCGTGTGGAATTTACAAAGCTTGTTTGGGAGCATGAGTTTGATTATTTACAGTCACTGGGATGTGTTTGTGTGACTATTCATATTTATATTGAGAGTGACATGTGGACTGTTGTGGAGCTGTGAGGATATCAGCACCTTGCTGTTATAAAACTGGATATGACAAAGGTGAATTTTCCAGGAAAAAACGATATGCTCGTACGGTAGCAACTTCTCAGTCCCAACATGTGCTGTTTAATAAGACTTAAAACCATAGATTGGAGTCATAAAAACAACATATCCTCATAGACTTCTAGGTTATCTGATTTAATTTAGCAAACAGTGGAGTTGCCCCCTGCAGGGTATTAGAAAGAATATAGATTTAATGAAATAAAGCTTTTATACATTGTTTGTTTGTTTTTGTTTGTTGTTTTTTTATTGGTATTGCTGTCACTACAGCATAAAGCTTCAAAATCGCACAATGTGTTACATTTTAATGACGGAAAAGTTTTATAGCATACAAGGCTCGGCTTCTTTGCTGGTGCTAACTTATAAACAATGTTGAAAAGAAATCTAATTTTCAAACAACAGGTTATAAAGTCTATTCTTTCCCATTTCCGCAGTGGAAGGTAAATCAACTGTCTGTGAAATCAATCAGGGAATGAATTTTAATCATCAGTCTTTCAAATAAATCCCCTTACAGTCACTTTAGACCAATTCAATAAGAAATATGATCCAAACAAATCACGAGAACGTTCCTCTTTGCCAACTGAGAGCCGGAGTGGGAATGTTTATCGTGGGGAGGGCAAAGTCACATATTTTCATGGAGTAATAAAATGACAGTGAAAAAGCAATGTGACAAGGCGCATTTCGTGGTGTGATTTTTAAAAGGCCTCCCGCTTACATTCTCTGTAAGTGCTGTGTATTCTTTTTGAAGAGCCACAGAAGAACGTCTTTTTTCTATCATGTGATTAACCGGAAGACCGAGAAATGCAGGACAGCGCACCTTCTTTTTTGTGTGCTCCATCCGTGTCCTATCACACTTTAACCTTCAGCTTTTTTTAAACAAGATTTATCATTATCCATCAATAACTTTCGACTTATCTCAGACATTTAAAGGTAAAAAATACCTTTTAGCACTCGTGCAATCATTCCACCTGTTCGTGAACCTGTGACCGACACTATCAACTCTGTGTTTACTCACTTCCACGCTGAACAGATAAGCTACAGTCAGTTTATGGGGGCTGCAGAGTTTACATCCACAACAGCCCATGCTGGATGTTAACAGATGACTAATAAATCCACATCACAGCCACTAAAGCCAAACACTGATTTATCTCACAGCTGCTGTGCTAAAGTATTTACTTTGCACTCACTGCAAACTGAGTTGCCGTTGCATACTTTGAGTTACGCTGCTCTTACTTGATATCAAAAACCAAAGTATCATGGATTTTCTTAAACGGCATCACAAGACTGTACTTTACAGCGGAAAGTCTGCCTTTGATCCATTCAGAGACCATTTGTGAACAATTACACCAACTTCTTGCTGCACAGAAACTCTAAGGGAAAAAGCAGTGCAACAATTTACCAGATGGCTGTAAAACTTGCACAAAGGACAACTAATGTTACTTTTCTTAGAAAAAAAAAAAAAAGACTGGATCAACAAGACTGGTCTCTTTGGTCATATTTTTACTAAATATATAGAAAACAGTACCTACCAAACCTTGTGTAGCTGCATGTCCAGTGCTCGCCCGGAATTAAGTCCACAAAAGACGTTCAAGTTGAGCTGGAATGATCCCAGGCTTAAAGACTTGCAGTCGGCATCTGGGAGAACGGAGGTAGGAGGTGGCGAGAGCTATGACAGGTTTCTCTAGAGATGTAGGGAGGGAACAATCTTCTCTATCCCCGAAAATCCCTAAATTAGTGGAAAGGGGGGACTGAAAGAATGCGGCTGTATCAACACTGCATTGTGGTCAAGCAGAAAGAGCTCCGATCCTCAGAGGTACAGAGTGTCCTGATCATTCTGATTAAGGTTTCATATGACGCACATAAACCCCAGCCCCAGTGCCTCAGCTTACCTGCTGATATCCAAGAAAAACTCAAGGTTTGTTATATGCAAACCGAATAAAGCACAGCCACAGGGATTTCGATTTTCATTCATTTAATTTACCTTCGCAAGAAAGGTCTTTGACACCAGGACACATTTCCTTCCTAAAAAGGATTTCATGATAAAAGTCTTAATTTGAACATACCTGACCACTAAATACAGCCAAAGAGACACAAATATACTTTATACAAACATTTCAATGATCCAAAAATGGTTATAGTCATTGCACTCTGCTGTCTCTCCTAACAGATTTTGCCAAGATCTTGCAGTAGCACATTAAAAATTTGGGCATAACCAAACATCATTTGCATGTTCTGCACCCTGGAGAACGACACCATTAGTCACAAATCGCAAAGACATCAGGGGGAAAACACATAAAGGAGATGGAAAATAAAAACAAGAGAAATTGGATAAGTGGCAAGAACCAATAAGTTTGCCAGAAACAGAAGCCTAAGATCACATTTCAGTGAACTGAATGTAGTCCAGAAACTCAATCCAGAAGGGAGGGAATGCTTTGAAAACAGATTTGGGAGAGCTGTGTAGAAAAATACACACGGCTAAGACATCATTTATTTATCCTTTAGAAAAGGAAGGTAAATCGGGTGGCCCCAAAATCCCCACAAACAATAGTACATATATAATAACAGCACGCGTAATGCTTTCTAGAATCAAACCTTATATCATTGTGCAAATCCTTCAAATAATCTGTAACATGGATACAACAGACATCAAATATCACTTACAGTTTACCTCCCATACATACAGGAATAAAGGTGAAAGTAAACTTATGTGGTTTTATGGTACATTTATTAAAAATAAACAAAACAGTGTTCTCAGTTTTGACCAGAGAGCTGGGTGGAGAAGGACTATATCAGTAGCGCACCAGCCCCGCAGAGCTCAGCGGGAAAGCTGTTCAGAATGGGGAGAGGCTCGGCACTTTGATATTGATGTCTCCAATGTTGATGTTGCGGGGAATCTCGGGCAGGTTCATGTTCTTCACAGCAGAGACAGCACGAGCTGGAGCCGCTGACAGACCTCCCTGCCCAGAGAAACATGGCACAGAAAACACCTTTAAAGGCTTCGTGTGTGGAATCATCACGTTTCATCTTTAATGCTGCTGTAATGGCACAAGTCTAAGCATCTGCGGGGGGGAAATCCTGTAGTAAAACTGCAACAGTGTTAAGTTACACATGTTGTGTATATAGACTTTACTATGAAAGGATCATGTGACTGAATGAGAACCTCATTAACCTCATTCAGTCAGACTGACACTGTGTTTCACGCTTTGATTCCCATAATTTCGTGTACATGTACAATGACAATAAAGGGCTATTCTTGACCATTTCAAAGTCTAACTGAACTGCTACGGTCCTGTTTTGGCTCGGTGAGACGATTTGCTCAATACCCAAAGAAATACAAATCGCTGCAAGTGTGCTGTGTAAAATCTCTTTTTGTTTACAGTAGTTTTATTTGTGGTGCACCTTTACATGAAGCATTTTTAAAGTAAGGTCATCTTAATCTGAAAAGCTAATCTTCAAGCAGACGTAATCTTACCTTGTATAGGAGTTATATTTCTGTCTACTTGTACATACCCGTGCCATCTGGTGTAGGATTTTAGCCAGCTGGTAGTGGGCTGTTAGCAATGCGATGATGTCATAACACATCAGGCAACATTCAGGTTTTTTTAATATAAATTCGATTATTGTTATTGTCGTGAAATTAAAATTATTTATAAGGTGTTATAGGTGCAAAAACACTACAAATGAGTCATTTTAACCTAAAATTGGATGCAACATGATAAGATCATAATGTCTAATATAGATACTCAGGGCTAGATATGCACATGTGCTAATTTTGGTTGCACAACTCCTGATCATGTAGGGTGAGTTTGCAGAAAAAGAGGTTTCGTATATTACAGTAAGACTAACTTCTTAGTATTATGAGTGGACGCTCAGTGCAAATAGTCTCTTTAGTCAAGTGAGTGCTCACAGTGCTCTTATTCTAAAAATTAGTTAAATAAACACACACATTTAGACGCCCTTGGTGCATCATTTTCCAACACATTGTGACAAGAGATATTGCAACTAAACCACAATTTCTGAATGGTGACCAAAACAGTACGCCAACTCTCACAACAATGCAACACCGCTACTTGCCTACTTACAAATTCCAGTATTATAAACATCAGTTTTGGTTCTAAAACAACCATTTAAATCATGTTTACATTAAACATTTACAAAGTTTCATAATCAGCAAGTGTAACTTTACAAGAACCATCAATTAATGTTTATAGAAGGTTTGCAAATCAATTAATTGTAATTCATTGTATGCTAACAGTAAATCATTATTACTTAAAGTTCAATTACCAAAGTTATTATGAAGGATTAATTTTAGGGGTTCACAAGAGTTTCTGTTTTCAAGCTAAAACATGCAATAACCCTCAAGTGCGCTCCTTTAACAGAACGGATCTGACCTCTGACTTCTCCATGCGGTTCTGCACCTCCACCTGAGCTACAATCTCATTCATGTTAGTCTCCAGCACCATCCCTCCCATCACCACCTCCTGCAAAATGTAATGGACCTGCAGAAAGAGCAAAGCACGGCAATTAAAACTAAGCAATGCTGAAATGCATGCAGTTTAGTTGGAAAGCAAAGCAGCTTTCCATCACAACCTTCAGATGTTTGAATTCCTGTGGGCACAAAATGCTTACAGCAGCATAAAACTGTCTTCTACTGCAAATCTGTCAGCCTCTTTTAAACCCCTGACTGTAAGTATCAATGACATTTTTACAATGCCACGTAGGTTATTTGCATCTATCCTCCAGAGATGTACGAGAACATGTTTTTCTTTCAAGAAGAAATACTTCCAGGTTTCGCTTTGGGAAAATTCCTTAGGCCAAACCTAACAACACCACATGACATCCATTTCCTGCTGGGAAAATTCAATCAAGATGGCCGGGGATGTGTCTGATTAGTTTCCAGCAACACATCTAGCTAGGCTCAGAAGAAGAGAAAAACAGATTTACATGTAGCCTGAAGCACATACATACATCTTCAATTCTAAAGAAGCCCTGCACACAGTTTAAAAAAATCTTTATTATGTACTGTGATATATATTATTTGAAATGCAATCATTCATTTCTGAGGTGAAAAGGTTAAGTAAAGAGGCTGTTCCAAAAAAGCATCTGGCTGCACAGCTAAGACTAATAGACTGCACATTACCTGAGGGTCAGGCCTACAGTGCAGTCATAAACACAAAGTTCCCTTTTATCTCAACCTTTTCATTGAATGGGTAAAAAGAAAAAAGCTGTCCATGAATACAGCTCCTACACAATTATTCCGCTACAGCTTTACAGTCAATATCAAGACAGCGTTTATTCTGTAATGGCAGCATGTTAATGTCACATTCGAATATTTATGGACAGTTTCCCACAAGTTCGAAACACCAGTGTATGTTGCTCCGATATGGAAGCCTACTCCTACTCTGTGCTTTTAATACAAGACAGACCCACTAAGCTGTGCCTGACCGGTGCTTTTTTTTAACATTTTATATCACTGTCTTTAAAATTCTTGAAAATTGAGACGGCTCTTTTTGCCAAAAAACTGCCAGAAACCACATTCGTACATTTGGAAAGCTGAAAACATTTACTGACACATTTAGTTTTATTGAGCAATTATTCAACTAATACTTGCAGCTCTACAGAAATGCATCCCTATCCCCCACTTACCTTATCCATGTGGAATATGAGGTCTAGTTCGCAGACATTTTCGAAGCATTTATCCAACGTTTCCACAAACACCTGCAGCGAAGAGAACAATGGGGTCAAAACGGGAAATATTTTCAATAACAGATTTGTATTACTGTCTGAGTGCTGATTAAGTACATATAGTTAAGATGGTCACAGGCCAAATGTAGAACAACTTCCAAATTTCCCAAAGGGACAATAAAGATGTGAAGCCAGATGTCAGCCCTAATCAAAGTGAGTGCATCAGCACTTTGCGTAGTAATGTTGTTGAGAGGCCTGTACAGCCTGTATCTGAGATAACAGGCTTTCTTTTTAACAAGTTACTTCTTTAACACAACCGCCAAAGGAAATTTAAGACATAAAAAAGTGAAAATTTACTTGTTTCCAAGGAGACACACTGATGTCAGTTTAAAATACAGTAAAAGGAATTTGTTTTTAAATGGTTCCGTTTATAAACATTGTCCAAATTTGTTCATTAATCTTGGATGTAAACAAAATAACGCAATCATATTAAGCCATTTATTGTTAAAGCAGCAGCATCTTAGAATACTGAGAACACAGAGAACAGTGAGTGTTGTACATTGTGTTTTCACAGACGCATTCCCAAACTTCAACACTTTTCGGCTGAACGGGAACAGTAATCTGAGTGATAAGATAAAATGTGGATACACCAGTTCTGATTGAAAAGTGGCAAAATCCTAGACACCTCACTGCAAAAAAATGTTTCTCTGGCCTGGATATTTAACTCTTAGCTGCTGGAATGCATCCATGCTTGCAATAGATGCTAAAAGAATTTCCTCGAATCATTTCTGCTTGAATTCAGTTTGGATCAACACAGTGTTTGGATTCATCCATTAGCTGAGGTCATCCAAATAACTGTGCCTCTCACCTCTCACATCTGTTTCAACTCTGCTGACAGAAGCATAATAACAGAGGGATTTATTTGTAAGATTTCACTCAGTAGGCTCCTTCTTGTACCATACACCATGTTGCCAAAAGTATTCATTTGTCTGCCTTCACATTCATATGAACTTGAGTGAAATCCCATTCTTAATCCATAGGGTTTAATTTTTATGTCAGCCCATTCTTTGCAGCTACAACAGCTTCAACTCTTCTGGGAGGCTTTCCATAAGGTTAAGGAGTGTGTTTATGGGACTTTTTGACGATTTTTCCACATGTGCATTTGTGAGGTCAGACACTGATGTTGGACAAGAAGGTCTGGCTCGCAGTCTCCACTCTAATCTCGGAGGTGTTCTATTAGGTGCAGTCATGTTGGAACAGGAAGTGGCAATCCCCAAACTGTCCCCACAAAGTTAGGAGCATGGAATTGTCCAAAACATCTTGGTATGCCAAAGGATTAACAGTTTGTTTCACTGGAACTCAGAGGCCGTGCCCAACTCCTGAAAAACAACCCTGCACGATAAACACCCCCACCCACCCGTGTGTCTACCTTTACACTTGGCAAAGTGCAGTCAGACAAGGACCGTTCTCCTGGAAACCGCCAAACCCAGACTCATCTATCAGATTGCCAGACAGAGAAGCATGATTTGTCACAAAAGACAACACACCTCCACTGCTCTAGTCCAGTCTAGTCTAGTCTTTACACCACTCCATCCAATGCTTTGCATTGCACTTGGTGATGTAAGGAATATATGCACCTGCTCAGACACAGAAACCCATTCGTTGAAGCTCTCTGTGCACTGTTCTTGAGTTAATCTGAAGGCCACATTTAGTTTGGAGGTCTGCAGCAACAGACTCTGCAGAGAGTTGGCAACTTTTTTCACAAATTTTTTCACAAATGTTTGTAGAAGCAGACTGCATACCTAGGTGACTAATTTAACAGACCAGTGACAATGGACGCGATAAGAACACATTAAGATTTTAAATCAGTGTTCTCTTGGCTTTTTCTTTTTTGTTTGTTTGTTTAATTTTCTATTAAAGTGAGATCTGTTATTTGTGTAATTTTTACCCTTCCAAGCTGTTTTGTTACATTGCATTTATTTTATTGGCCTAAGTTGTTTTAGGTTTTGACTTTGTCATTTCGGTTTACAAATAAAAATCTTCAATATTATTCTTTCAGGCTGTTGACTGAGTTTTCACTGATTGACTCACCAAAGAAGCAAACTGGTTGAAACACAGTCGCAACTAATTTGTTTTCATCTTTCTTGCAGTCAGTATTTTCACAATAAAACACCAATTAGTCACATGTGTTGATAGTTTAAATGTGAAGAAAAGCGATATTTACCTCTTCCCATCCATTACTAGATTGTTTTACATAACACACTCACAGCTATCATTCATCATTTCACCTAAGCTGGAAATTGTCCGTGTGAAGATAAAATGATAATTCGTTAAATTTGGCACCTCTTATAAACCTGCAGACAACTGCCAGAACCCACCTCAAGTCTCATGGCACAGTATTCAACACTGATAACTCTTACCCTTATGACTGAAAACCAGAATTAATTTTTTAGAATATTTTAGAATATATATTATAGATAAGGAAAAGAACATATGTATTCTAAACAGAAACTGAAACTGACGAATGATCCCACCTGGTCATTTTTGTAACTAGAATAGTTTGAATGCTTGAGAGTTAATACTCCTAATGCCTTTAATGGATATTTGTGTATTTAAGGACCAGTAGACACCCTGCAATTGTACTTTTTGCTCCAGGGTCAAGTGTCTGCTTTACAAGCTTGGTGTAGTGGTTGTGTGATTCCATGTCAAATATTTCCAAAGAGCCATTCAACAAAAGAGCAGCTGACCTGGATCAGGTCCAGTATGCCGAGCTCGCTCTCCGATGAGTCGACACAAAAAACAAAGTATAGAGTGGCGTAGTGTCGGTAAATCAGCTTGTAGTCAGAGCCACCAATGAGACTGAAAGCAGATTAAAAAAAGAACAACTTCAAAAGGCATTCAGGAGTAGCTTCATTCTGAAATAGACTAAACTTGTTTGCTGTTAATTCACTTGAAAGATATGATGGAGACTTTTGAATATTTGTCTCCATCTAGTGGTTAAAGCTAGACCACTGCATCCACAGCTGCTGTAAAGTAATGTCAGAATGCCCAAAGCTGGCTCAGGATTTACAACAGTTAGTATTTGTCGAATTAAAATGTGACGACACACAACTAGTCAAACAACAAGTGTGCCTCTCTGCCTCTGACAGAGATCCCAGGTGAGCATGTATCAAGACACTCTGACAGAGATCTATTAAACCAGCTTTTGTGACAGCTGTGCCTAGCTAAGCAGTAACAACCTTATCATTTATAGCTGTACTTAGAGTACGCACATGCATATATAGAGGATTTGTTTTATTGTAACCTGTGATACAAACAGAATTGCATAAAAGAACACCTGACTTACCTTCCACCCTCCAAGAAGTTGCAGACGTTGTCATCTCTTTTAGATACCAAATGAAAAGTCTCCCGAATGATCTGCTGCTGCATGTCCTCCGCCTGCAAGCAAATACGTTACAAACTCCATTAACTCCATAATTGTCAAAATAAATAAATAGAAATTAATTTTAAAAAGTCTAAATATATTTGCCAATAACGCATTACTTAGACTTTTACTTATTTTTAACCACGTTAAGTAAAACCTCTACAGTAGGACCTGAACAATATATCGGTTAGCCAATATTGCTCCATCACAGATTTGATATATTTGCTGTCCTATACAATAAGTTTTATCAATATAAAATAATGGAGAAAAAAAATGCACATGATTATTTAGAGCCATCAGTTGGTTTAAAGAGTGGAGCAGAGGCCTACACTTCATGGAAGGATTAGGGATTTAGCCAGGTAACTTCAGGTTTTAACCCCTGTGGGGTTTTAACCCCTGTGGGGTTAAAACCTGATAGGAAGGTGGCTCACTTTGTAATAACTCATGAACACACACAAAACTACCTCACACTGACTAATCAATTTTCTCTAAAATAATGTCATCACTCCAGGAAAAGCCTGTGAACCTCAGTAACCTGATAGCTCACTGAGGTTCATTCTCTTATGTACATCAGTAAGTAAATAGATCATGAGGAGTAACTTTATTCCTCGTGTTCCCTGCAGCTGTCAGCAACTTTGATGTCATTTAATTGTTAAAAGTGATCGCCCTCTTCCCAGTGTTGCCAAGCGCTTACTAACAGGAATCGTCTTAATGTTGGGGTCTTTATCTTGCAGTATGAAGTGTCTTGAGATGCCTGATGCTGTAAATTGTCATTATATAGATACATTTTAATTGAATTATGAACCTTAAAATAGGAATATGAACCTAAGACAAATCACCTAAGTCTTGTGCTTGCTGACTTTATATAAAATTTGCATGCAAGCCTACTTAGAGTTAATTGGTTACTTTCTTTAAAACCACTTTGCATCCAAGAAACACTTGAATGGAATACAAACTGTAGATACGGAAAGATCCCTCTAAGCGTATAGCTTACATCCTACACACTGCTTACACACATATACACCTGTTGCCTTTAGTCTACATCGTGTGTTTAAAATATTATTTTTTGTGATATTAGCACATATTAGCAAAATGATGTTAGGGTAAATGACACCAGATAAATAAGCAATGACTTGTATAGCGCTGGTATTGTAAAGCGCTTTGGGTGCCTTGAAAAGCGCTATATAAATCCAATCCATTATTATTATTATTATTATTATTATTATTACACTGGGCATAATAAAATCCTAATTCCTTTCCCATGACTAAAGTACACTCCACACTGTCATAATTTTTATATTTATAAATAAAAATATATAAGATGACATAAACCCACATCATATGTTTTAGAGGCAAGTCTACTTGATTTCTATTATACAGTAAACAAATTAAATAAACCTACTTACAGACAAATCTGCAGTCACTGAAGCACAGCCGCCATTTTTAAATGAGTTTTGATAACTATGATAAAAGAGTTCTCCTGGTAAAACCATTTATTTATGTTGTCTGTTATGTAATTAAACAGACAAGGATGAAGCAAAGTCAGTGATTTCAGGACAGATAGTCCGGCTAATACATACATATGTACGATTTAAGTGGATTTATCTTCACAGATAGCTACTCCTTAATTATATAACGCCTATATACTTTTATATAGAGAGAGGTCTATTTTAATAGAAAGGAAGTAAAACTGAAGAGTGACTGAGCTCCAAGTTTGTTCCCTTTCTTGCTCACGTGATCCGCTAATAGTTTTACTTGGCTACAGGAAAATATCTCATAATAAATATGTCAGGATCTCTGAAATATATGTGGTGCTGCTCATTACACGAAAGGTCACAAACGCTAATCAAATACAGATTGTAAGGTAAACAAATTGTTTCAGCAGTATTTGCTACAATACTCACAAAATACTGATAGAATCTGATCAGCCGCGGCTTCCCGTGGTTGTTAAAAATTAATATGGCTTTAATCATGTCTGTTCTTTGGCGTTATCAAAGTACAGCGTGGAAAATTCTCAAAATGTTACGATTTTGACTCTCTGCTCGACGTTAGCTTCCGAGCTCCCTGCAACCGGATGTCTCGTTCAGCTACATCCGGTTGCACCGCAGCGGTCAGCCAGACCCGCTCATGACAAAAGGTTCCGCATAGATTTTCGTTCTGGGTCTGTCTGCCATACAAGCTATCCAAGAAATAATTAACGTCAATAAACCAAAAACCTGAGCAAGTACGTTTGTTGTAGTGTTGCTGATTTATGGATGAAAGCTAAACTAATATACAACAAAACCAGGTCTGAATGCACATCACATTAAACCTTAAAACAGCAGAAGACCACACTGGGTGCCATTCCAGTTGTGTAAGAACAGGAAACTGAGGCTATAACTGTCAGTGGCATACCAAAACTGGAAAACAGAAGATTTGAAACAAGTTCCCTGTTGTATCTCAGTTTTTGCTGTGACATTTAGATAATAGGGTCAGAATTTGGGGTAAGCAACATGAAAGCATGGCTCCATACTGGTTTGTATTAACAGTTCAGACTGCTGATGGTGTAATGGTGTGGGAGATTTTCCTGGCACACTTTGGTAACAAATGAACAAATGGCAAAGCCTACCTGAGTATTGTTGCTGACCATTGTGCCCACAGTTTGCTCATCATCTGATAGTTACTTTCTGCAGAATAATGTGCCATATCACAAATCCTTAAATCCTGTTAAACTGGTTTCTTGAACACGATGGGATTTTAATTCAATAGAATACATTTGGGA
This sequence comes from Simochromis diagramma, assembly GCF_900408965.1. Lineage (NCBI taxonomy): Eukaryota > Metazoa > Chordata > Actinopteri > Cichliformes > Cichlidae > Simochromis > Simochromis diagramma. The sequence goes on from NW_024387414.1 coordinate 6,878,403, forward strand.
TGTGTTGGGACAAGAGATTCACATTATGTACGTGCAGCTGATAAATCTGGCATCATGTCATTATGGACCAAAATATCAGAGGATTGTTTTCAGCACATTGTTGAACCTATGCCATAAAGAATGAAGGCAGTTGTAAAGGCAAATGTATGTGCACCTAATGAAGTGGCCAGTGAGTGTATTTTGTAAAATCACTTGCATAACTTTAGTAAGCCTTAGCCAAAAGTGCTTAAAAACATAAACAAAAACCTCTAAAACCCACATAAAATCAGATATTAATTTTTTCTTGCTTAAATATGTCTGCAGTTTTTGGCTTCCTATCAGACAGCCAAAGGTTTCTTGGGATTGAAATTTTATTGCAGTAAGTATACCCAGTCCTCAGTCTTCACAGTGGTGGTCTATACTTTTCACTTTGTGAGGCTATCCACCTGACACATTATGTAATTTTCGGGTCTTCGTGACTAATGCACCATCAGCTGAGGCACCATGTTAATTATTGGAACCTTTGTACTTGGGTCAGCTGCTTCACACTGCCTTGGAAACTCTTTTTCCTTTGATCTACAGTGGGTGGTCAAAAAACCGGATCAAGACCCAAATTATGTAATATTGTAGCAAAAGTTCTCAACAATTAACACATGTGTGCCAAACAGGAAAATTTAATTGCCCAAATGGAAAAATGGTGAAAGATGGCATGTTAGCATGCTTTGAAGATGTTTTTTTGTTTTTTATTTTTTTCTGCCGAGAAAAAATAAGAAGTTGCTGAGTTTTTCTTTAGGATATTTAAACATTTCTAGTACACTTGGAGGTTTTAATCATCTACTATAAAATATGTTTCCATAAAGAAAAGCTGTCATTGTAAGATGACATTAAGCTTATATCTCAAGTTGTATCTTCAAAAAAAGTGTTTCATTTTGCATATTTTGAATCCATTGTTTAGTTTTTCATTTAGTTTGACAAGGATTACGTATTCAAATTAAATTAGTTTGGGTTAGATAACGAATTGTACTGCATGACTCCATGTAACAGATGCGGGTAGACCAGGCCTGAATTTTAAAGCCATCAGCCTGCATTCTATATATTGTCCACCAGAGGGGAAACTCTGATTTCCAAAAAGAAGTCCAGCTGTACAGAACCCTTTAAATGAGAGGTCTCAAACTTAAGTGAGCCGTGGGGCACTGCTGGCACTTTCATCTCATTGGGGGGCCACTTTAGTGTCCACGGAGTACAAAAAATAATGGTGCGTGTTTTGTTTTGTTTTGGGGGGTTGCTCTCGCTAAATACTTGTACTAATCCTGTTTTCTCTCTCTTCGCACTAGTGTTTTCACGGCTTCACCCTTTGTAATAAGTTATTGCCACGTACATTTCGCTTCCGTGTTGGATCTGTTCTGTGTGTAGTGTTTTGTTTTGGGGTTTGTTTTGTGATTTTTTTACATTTCAAATCTTGTATAACAAGACAAAACTGTAAACGTGAATGCAATTTTTTCCATTCACTCTCTTTCTGGTCAGACACGTGGCAGCACTTATGCTATAATTTTGTTCTTATTTAACAAAAAAATGCAGACATGTGTGTACACATTAGTTTTTGACTACTAGTGAAAATTGTTTTCTTTACAAATAACTCTCACTGAACTAACACGGCCAATCCCTCAACATGTTTGTACTGTGCTCATATTTTTGCTTTTTAAAGAACTTACTTCAGCATTGCACTCAGCAGCGAACAAATCCTCCTTAAAAAGGTAACTTGAAGTGCCAAATTGCTATATATTTCTTCAAGTCAATATACAGGCTGCAAGTTTGAGACCTCTGCTTTAAGTCCATTGATATATGATCTCAGAAAAAACTTTCCTGATAAATTTATGGACTCTAGCTAGTTTAAAATCTTACTGGATACAACATAATATTCATGTTAGGGAGGTAGGGTAAGCCTATATACATGTTGATACTACAAGTTCCTCAGGTGTGCCGTGTTCTTGATAAAAGTGAAACACAGACTGTGTTCATGACATCCAATTTTAAAGCACCAAGAGGTATATTTTCACAGAAGGATTCACAGAAGGTTTTGGGTGGCATCAAGGTGTCTATGTCCAATATACAATTTAAATACATCACATGCTCAATGTTAAAAAAAAACCCTCTTTACTTTAGGTTTCTAAGGGCGACACTTTCAACATATCTAAGAATGACTAAACCAACATGCATTTTACGTGCTCATACAGCCACTAGAAGCTGGTTAATTTTAAAACAAACAGGTGCATGTGTTTGCACTTTTATATAAAGACTTTTTTCTTGTAATATGCAGATTCTCCTTCTAGAGATATATTTAATACCTTTTTATGGTCTTTCCTTATATTAACAGTGGATAAATCTATAGTTTCCAGGAATGCATGCATATAGAAAATACCCCAAAAGGGCTCAAAATATTAATAGCCACCTTTTTTCTTCTTCTTTCAGCTTCTTCCAATAAGGGTTGCCGCAGCAGATCATCTGCCTCCATCTCACCCTATCCTTATGCATAATCCTCTAACACGGCAACTCATTGCACACCAGCTTTCACTCTATAATTTGACAGTGGGGAAAACCTAAAAGTCCTTACTTACTTATTTACCAGGAAAGCACCTTAACATCCACAATCATGGACTTTGGGATTGGGCAGAATACTTACAAGTATCCTTTGCTTCATCACCTTTCCTCCAGAATGAAATGAGCTTAATATAAAATAAAATAATTCCTTTGTTATACTTTGTTAAAACATACAAACAAGACAAGAGATGAAGTGATCAGTTTGGGAGCAACCAAAAGGTATAAATAATGATTTCTTATTTTAGTTTCAGGAAGAGACCAAATGCAATCAGTTGTGTTTTACATTGCTGCAACACATAAGAAAAACAGTCCCCATAAATGTTTCAATGAGAATAACAACAGATTTTCTTAATTCTAATATTACCAATGAGAGAGAAATCATAAACCAAGGTCAAAAACACAGATCGGAAAATCCCTTGAACTACAACCTGAAACTCCAAGGCTTGTGACTTTGTTTGTGCATGAGGACACTGCTGATGATGAAATACCCCTGAGACATCCTTGCAGCTGCTTCCCGAGATACTGCTCCGTCACACAAAGGTGTCCAAGTGACAGTGCTGCTGCATAATGTTTCTATTCACGGGATGCTAAACCACTTTCAAACTATCCATCTGCTCCAGCACAGATTTAACAGGTGAGGGTGACAGAGGAAAAAAGGATATCACAAGCTTTAACATCATAAGCAGGACACGAGATTTTGAATTTGAATTTGAGTAAGCCAAGCTGTGAAAAAGGACACACAGAAGGAAATTATTCAGGACAGAAAGAAGACCAGGAGTGGGTGGACCAAAGTCCAAAAGGCAAATGACAAAACCTCTTCAAAACCCACCTGTCTTCACAGTTTTCTCTGAGTCAGCTTCAGTGGGTACCAGAACTTTAGGAGAGCCATAAGTGTTTCAAGTAAGTTCTGATTTTTTGCTGCATTGTCTTTGTATAATACTATATGCTTCTGGGACTAATGCCTGTGCACTTCTCATGCTCTGATCATCTCGAGTAGCATTCTTTAAACAAGTTGCATAAAAATCTAAACTCCTTCAAAAAACAAACAACGAAAGAGGTTTTTTTTTTTTTAACTTTTTGTTGTTGAAGTTTCAATGCAGAATGTATGAATGGGAAGTGAGGCATGTACCTCAAGGTAATCCCATTTCTTTGAGTACAGCTCAATAAACCTCCATGTTGTTTAGGGCGAGCAGGTGTCCTGGTTCAGGTGGGACTGCACAGTATTTGTCTTCCCATAACACAAACTGAGATAATATCCTACATTTTAATTAGCTGTAGTTTGCAAGCATTAACAGATAAATCTCACGATAAACATGTAGCTAATCTTTAGAAGTATCCCTACAGAAAACCAAAGATGAATACCAGAGAGACAGTCGGCTGAAATAGTAGTTTTATTACAACAGGTTGCTCTGTGTGTAATTCTTATTGATTGATTGCATAAAAATAAAATAGAGTGTATTTGTCATTTACACAATTGACCCCAGACATGTAACCTCCATAGTTCTTGTATTTACTTTTCACGTAGATATCAGTCTGAATATTAAGTAAAATATATCGAGAGGAGTGATCCTTCTGGTAAAGACTTCAGCAGCAACAGAAAATGTCCTTTTTGTAGTGAAGCAGCTCGGGGAGCAGTTGAGAAGTTCTGACCTGTGGAACACAGTTAGCTGCTCAGTTCATAAAGTCTGATTTAATATATAATGAAAGCTTAAAATCAGTTTGATATCTAATAGATAGTCAGTGTGGTACTGAAGAAAATTCTGGGTACTGAAATTTAAATAAACTCGAGGTGGGAGGTAGGCTTTTGGCTCACACCAAAGTAGCAGGAATTATTAGAGCCCAAATTTGATGAGATGAAAGCATGGGTGGCTTTTTTTAAGGTCAAATGGGAAAAAAAAGATCTTTTGAAACATGTCTTAACTAAAGAAAGGATGACAATGTGGTAATTTGTAAGTAATAAACAAAGCTCAGTTAAAGATTACATGCAGGTGTTGAGTTTGAGTAGTAGAATGAGGAAAATATCACACATTGTGCAAGACAATGTCCCCACCTCTACAGTAAACAGTGAAAAGTAGTTTCTGCCTTCTTGTTTTAAAATCAGACAAAGATGACTCAAGTAAATACAAAGTGCTGTTTTAAAATAACTATTTCAATAATTTAGGGGGGGAAAGCAATCCATACCTTCCTGGCCCTGTGTAAAAAAGTCACTGCCTCCTAAACCCAATCACTGGTTGTGCCACGCTGGGAAGCAAGAACTGCAGTCAGCATTTACGATAACTGACAATCAGTCTTTCACATCGCCGTGGAGGACTTCTGTCCCACTCTTCTTTGCAGAATTGTTTTAATTCAGCCATATTGGAGAGTTTTCCGGATCATGTGCTCATGTGAAAGCCTCTCAACTCCAGACTTTTACTGGGCCACTCCAAAACCTTCATTTTGGTTTTTTTTAAAGCCTTCAGAGGTGGACTTGCTGGTGTCTTTCTGATCATTATCCTGCTTCTTAACCCAACTCCGCTTGAGCTTCAGGGCATGAACTGATGGCCGGACATTCTCATTTAGGATTTTCTGGCAGAGAGCAGAATTCCTGATTCTATCAATTATGGTAAGTCATCCAGGTCATGAAACAGCAAAGCAACCCCAGACCATCACACTACCACTTATGACATCCTGTGTTAGTTTAGCCAGATATAATAGATCTTGTCAGTCTGAATATTGTCGGAATATTTTCCCAAAAGTCATGGGGATCATCAAGATGTTTTTGTCCAGTGAGAGACGAATCTTTGTGTTGTTTTGGTCAGCTGTGGGGTTTGCCTTGGACCTTTTTTATGGAAGCCATTTTTTTTTCAGCCTCTTTCTTACTGCAAAATCATGAACACTGACCTAAAGAACGAAAGAAAGAAATCAGCAATGGGGCAAATATTTTTTCACAGAACTTTCTTCTTGATTCTTACTGTCCATCCCTTTGAGGCTATATGACGTACAGTATGCTGGCGCTGTGGTTCCCAGAGAGTGTGTGGGTGTTTGCCTGTGAGGGTTTACGATATCTACCCACAATAAAAATGCACTGGCTCATTAGTGTATTCCATTGTGCATACAAGTATATAATTCTGCACAGTATATTACAACTTATTTGTCACACACGCAGTCAAAGGTGCCTGACCTGCAGCTACTACTTTCACATGGGGCCAGACGCCATTCTGTACCTCAGGCCCAGACTCATCAAAATGTCACACCGCATTTCCTGTTCTGATTTCATTTCCATTAATTCTCTGTTGTACGTTTTTCATCATTAGTGCTGCAAAGCCACCCAGGCTGTTGTCTGCATATCATCTATTATTTCCCCCCTAAATTCCCTTCCTCCTGCATGAGCACAGTGGAAAACAAACAGACGCTCATTAGCATGTGTGACCCGTTGGTGGTAAACAGGCTTATTTCCACATGAGTGAAGTGCGAGAATGGATTCCACCGGGACAGTCGAGGTAGGTGGGCCCGCCGGCTGCCTTCATGGGGACTTTAATAGGGACTTAACAAATGCAAGTGGACAGGCACAACATTCTCTGGCACAGGGGGTCATGTTGGTACAGTGAGCACTTGTTAGAGGGTGACTCACTGTATTTGGACTCTTGGGTGGCCACTGATATTCACTTCATTTTTAATGTGAATTTTTTTTTTCTCCTCAGTGCTAATTGTTGGATTGTGACGGATGCTGAGTGCTGTCTGCCAGAGCTGAGGTAATGCGTGGCTTTCAAATAATGCTTCTGTGCTCTGCTCTTGAAGTGATGAAAGCGGCCTGTAATTACAGGGATAATCAAAACTGTCAGGGGCTCTTCTATGGATGGTTTTGTTTACTGTCTGCTTCTCTCACAGCATCACAAGCTGCTGGCCCTCCACTTCCTCTGGCTGGGCCTCAGACCTCAAAAGATCACAGCAGTTGTATCTGTCTGAGAATCAAATGTAAGTAAAAGTCAGTTTCATTAATGGGTTGTTTTAGAAACCTGTTCGGCTTTCCTGTACTCAGCTCATAGGGCTACAGTATAACAAAGTTGCAGAACAAATCAGGTGGCTCTTTTATCATTTGTCCCTCGCAGGGATTAATCTGTTCATATCAGTACAAAGTCCTGATGGGAGTGGTCGCTTTCAGGGTGCCAATGCCCCCATGCAGAGGACACCGGAGGTCCCTAAACTGTATGAAATTGATCTGAAAAACAATTATATGCTACTTTACTAATACACTGTTTGCTAGTTTTTCTTCTTCTTGTCACCTGTCTACATTTTTCCTCTTAGTTATGCTGCTTTTTCAAATAGAGATCAATATGTTGTCCAAGGAAAGGATTATAAGGATCACAGCTTCCATGTGGCATGTAAAAAAAGGCACATGTTATTTTTTTTTAACATCATTTGGTTGTGCCTGCATGTCATTGTGTGTGTGTGTGTTTTTTAATATAATTTAACATAACTTACACAAAGGTAGGTTACGGATATTCTTTGCATCATAGGATAATTTACGTACAGAGGAGAGGACCAACAGATTTGATTATAACATGTAGCTTTTTATGAGCACACTCAAATCTCATATGAATTTTACAATTAACCAGGCCCATCCAGATTTTCCCATGCTGACCCATTACCACATTCTGCCACTGTCACTGCAGTACAGGTCAAAATGGTACAGATTTGTACTTTATTTCAAATTGAACCTTTAAAGGGGCATTTCTGGACTTTTAAAGACCAGTATTGTACTTTTAAGGGAACATTTTTAAAAAAATGTACCTATAGGTACAAAAATGTTCTTCTCTCGTACCTCTATTTCTGAGAGTGTACCTATAACTTCAAGAGGAATATGTCGGGTTCTTTTTGTTTGTTTGTTTTTTTTAAAAAAAAAAAGCGGTATAAAATTTTCCATTCAGTCTTTTTTGTCCCACACTCAGTTACGTCTGTTCCCCTCAAGGTGGCAGCATTTCAGTATCTTTTCATTCCTTTGTTGTTGCAGGAGATGCTACAACAGTCTCCACAAGCCATGACAGCATGATACCTTTTAGGCACACACATTAGGCATTTAAGTGAAAGTATCTGTACTATTAAAAAAAACTAAACAAAACATAATTGTGTTAAAAAAATACTCTGATAAAAGCTGAAATACTGATTCTTTATTCAAGTGTGACAAAGCACAGGTCTGAAATTTGTTTTCGTTTTCCCCCCCCAAGCCAAGACATATTAATATCATAATTAAACAATAGTGATATAAGAGAAACCTCAACTTTAATTCTAATTTTAATGAATTTACCAAGCTCGAACATCTGTTACGTAGAACATAATGTTACAGAATGAAATTGATTATAATCAGTACACACCTAGTATAGAGCTAGTATAAACCACAAGTGAATCTGATCAGCATCATCAGCTTGAATTTGTGTGCTACCCTTGATGTGATATCACACTGACTTTGAACAACACAACTGCCCTGCACAAACTTCATTGTGGTATTGTAAACCAACCAGTGAAGCCTGCACTAAACTGGCCAGGATTTTCATGCAACCTCTGAATAATAACATTAGTACACTTCAGTTTGTTTAGCAGGGTGTTTCACAATATGAAAAAAAAGGAAACATAACTTGAGATATAAAGTTGTATTTTAAACAAATGCTCAAATTAACAAGAACATCACATGATATAACCTTTAAATTTCCAGTTCATCAAATGTCACTGAGCAGTCCTTAAATTTTTAAAATAACCTCTCTTCTTCCTCTCTTGTCTTGTCTTTCATACATCTTTCTCTACCTCTGAGTGATGTTACCTCTCATTCTCACTCTCCCTGAGAAATGTGGCAGTTGTAGCACTAGCTAGCAGACAGATTTTGTGACAAACTGCACAGAAACAGCTATGTGAATGCCAATATTTGTTGAGCTGGTAGAAATGTTGCATTTTAAATTACCTACCACTTAAAAAAAAAACATGTCACTGCCTTTATGCTCAGTCCTTTTCTGGTGTGCTATTTTGTTTGGTTGTTTTTTCTTTCGCCTATCTCTTTGGACGTAATAAACATCAGTGATGCATACACTCACCTTCCCTCTATTTAGGTTTAAGTGAATTTGGTATTTCAAGGTGTGAGGTGAGAGGAAATAATGATTCCCCTGAAATGTCAGAAGTCTAAAGTAATAAGCCAGTTTTGAAAATATAAGAAGTAGAGCGTCTGGATATTTGTGTTAAAATGTGTTGAGTAAGAGTAAAAAAAAAAACTGTCAGAAAAATAGATATCTGAATTTCTATTTATATACAGTAACAAAGTACTTTGTTATTTATCACTATTGGTTTTAGAGGTTAATTTTCCACAAATTTCAACTTTTTCCATCTCTTGTTTTTAGCATTTTAGTGAATAATTGGTATTAGGTATGCTAAGTAAGATCAAGTCAATTTAGGGATTTTAATTGTTGTAAAAAAACAAAACAAAACAAAAAACAAAATAAAACAATATTATTATTGTATTATTATTATTGTAAAACACTAAACACTAAACACCTGAGCACCATATCGCTATCTAGTAACACCTATGTTTACATAGGTTATCATCCTATAGGAAAAGACAGATAGCATTCATAGATATGTGGAAAAATTGGTCTATACAGCTAAAGATACACAGGTGGATTTGTTTTCCCTACGGTGACCAGGTTAGTATTTTTTTTCTGTGTATTTGAACCCTTGCTTCCCCTTGTGTATTTACAAGTAACTGCTAACAGTATAACCAGTAATTAACATTTCTGAAACACGACACAACCTTTTCAGAATAAACAGCTTGAACTCTGTGGGGTTTTTTTGGAACACAAATATTATTTCCTTTGGGTACCAATGGCAGTAAGAACATGGCAGAAAAAAGCGTATGTTTTCTTCCCTTGTGATAATTTGATTCTTAATGAGGGTCAAGTGAAGACCACAGAAACAGCATGCTGTGTTCACTGTAAATGGAAATCCTCTTTAAGGTGCAAACTTAAAGTGGTAGATTTAGAAATCTTCTAGCAGGCTAAGCACTTTATGAGCTTATCTTTTGTTGCATCCTAGGGAACATGGGAAAACGGATGCAAAATTTATAAGCCAGTTAACAAGTATCATATTTGCAGTCCGAGTCCAGCCTTTGGTAAGATACCGTTTCTGTAAATTATTACATTTGTGTCATATTGCACTGTCTTGGTCACAAATTGTTGGCACGCCACTGTTAAAAAAAAAAGGGGGGGGGGGGGTGCACTTTTGCGCACCCCCTTTACAACTACACCCCTGCAATCGTGCAGACAGACACGGTCATTGTATAGCTGGCCCTCCACTGTGTTTTTTGAGCGGAAAACAATCCTGATCCTGGATCAGTATCCCTGATTTCCTTCATACCTCATCATCGTAAAGGTAGTCGCTACGGCGGTGCCCCGAGAGGTGACGAGAGGTCTCACTCTGTTTACATTTTTCCATCCGATTTTTTAATAGAAGCTCCGACGAATAATTGCATCCCCCTGTAAAGCCATTTTTCTTCAGAGACCCGCTATTCCCTATAATCCCTGCTGCCGTGTTTGGTGAGAATGATAGCGTAACGAACACGCCTTGTGTGGATATTATGCACTTAAAATAATCCGATAGGGTGTGCAGTGTATGTAGTTTTACGCTTAATTCGACCAAAGATGCTCGAAACTGTTAAAAACTGAGGATTTCTCCCAATGAGCGCCACAGCAGTCACTATGGTAACTGCTCTCCATGGTGGCTAAGCTGCAGTAAGAGCGACGCCCTCTTTCACCGAGGCGGAGTGATTCATCATACGATGCATATACGATCTGTACGCATGGCGCCGTGTTTACGGCTAACACGGCAGACTGCAGACTGACCGAAGGAGACTGTGTGTGTGTGCGTACCTGTGAGTTATTCCATGTAACTGCGCGAACTGCTCACTTATCTATCGACCGAGGGCGTTAGAAAACCAAAGAATTTGACCTCAACCGCAGCAAAAAGGTCAAATATTCATTTTAGCCCGCTGGTATGAAGGTGAATTACCACAACAACGCGGTGCGTGTGTGCATGATGAGCGGCTGAGGAGGAGGAGGAGGAGGAGGAGAAGAAGGAGGCTGCGGTCTGAAGCCAGATTTTATCCTGGATATTTCGAAACAAACGCCGTGTCGTTTACTTAACGGGGCACTGTACAAGTGGAATATGTTACTGTATGCCCCAGTCCATCTCGGTCCATCCCAATTTTAGGGGAGGTTTGACCCGTTTTCTGCCTCCTGAGGATCCCCCAGCAACAGCAGCGGGACGGTGAACGGTTTTTCCTCCAGATATGGAGTGTGAAGATGCGGATTACAGAGGAATCCCCGCCGCTAGTTTAGATACAGTGGTCTTATACTCTCCAGTGCGGCGCTATCCAAGAGAAGAATAACTATGAATACATATTTTCTGACCTCGGGACTAAATCGGTGATATCGCTCTCTATATATGCTTTTTTAATTTTATTTTTTTTTGGAGCACGACTGGACTCCCGTTAGGAAACGTGAGAGTGCAATCCTGCTAGCCTGTTTGTAGTAGCTATTAGCTCCATTAGCCGGCTAACAGCTAAAAGGTGCTGGCTGGAGCTTAAAAGGCGTTTTGATAACTCTGACTGGGTTTTCCCCACGTTTCCTTCCCACAGCATATTTATTTACTGGATTTAAAGTGTGATTCACTCATTCGGGGATGAGGTCTCGAAAGGAAAGGAGCCGCTTGACCTTGTTTTGGGGTCTGATGCTGGGTCTTTCGTCCTGCCTACGGCCCGCCACCGCAGAAAGTAAGTAATACCTCTCTACGCTACTACACACACGGGCAAACTGTGTTTTTCCATGCTTCGTTAGTGTTCAAACACGAGGAAAAGGGTCATTTTTGTTAACCCGAAAAACAGTGTTTTACTGTAAATATCGCACATGTAATACTGCACTGTGTAAGCAGAGTGTTATTTCCGCTATTTGCACATTATTTTTATGCATTTAAAGTGAAAAACAGGTGTGTTGTTACTAGAAACGAAAAAAATATGGAATGTCACTTATGGTTTCACTATAGTTTTGCATTATTTCGGTCTAATAGATCATGATTTACTTTTCTACATTAAATTTGCGATGTATATATTTATTTATTTTAAGTTGTTGTATTTATTTGAGCTTTAAATGGGCTTTCTACATATGTAGGCTAGTTTGTTATATCGAATTTATTTTAGAGGCAATTTTCCAACTTTGGAATAACTAAACTTTATCTTGTTCTATCTGACACTTATCTTATTGCATGGAATTTGCGCTTTACACCTTGACATATTTTTATGAGACAAAAGGAAATATAATTTTAACTCTTGGTGAAAACTTTTTTTTTGGTGTGATTATAATAGATCGTTTTAATATTTTACTTGGCGTTTCTAACTACATCACAAACATGAGTCAGCGTTATGACTATTCATTTAGTTTGTTTTTAAATACATCGCTGTGACTCATAGCATGATGAATCAGAACAAACAGAGTGGAGGTATGCCAATATAAAACCCCATCAAACAAGTGGAATATTAGGAATTTTAAAATGTAATTTTTAGTTTAGTTTGACTCTAAAATTGAGAAATAATATTTTCACATTCAGGTAAGAAAAACAAACAAGATCTCACCTTTTATATAGCTTATCATATATCACATTTAGAGGATAAAAAGAAGAAGCACACCCAAGCATTTATTTCCTGTAAACATATTGTTTCAAGTTTTCCAGGAAAACGGCGTCCACCTGAAACTGACTTGGTTAAACACGGCCCTTACATTCAGTTAGGCAATGTTTTGTGTGCATGTTATTCACAATATAGGTTGTAATTTTTAGTAATGTTCCCCCGGGGCTGAGTGAAACTAATGCAGGTTTTTTGTTTTTTCCCCTCTCGCTGTACAGTCATTTATTCTCCTTTGTCAAACAAACCTGGGGATACCTTGACCTTGGAAATGCTTTCATGAATACCAGACACAAATCATTTGAGCGACAAGAGGCCACAGATAAGAATATTAGAATATTGTGGGGTCTTTTTTTATTATAATATATTTTTTAATGAAAAGTTGATAGCACTTTAAGGAGCGCTAATCAGACTGCATGGATTTTTCGCAATAAATAAAACTCGGTTGAGCACATAAACCTTACGACTTCTGTCAGCTTGTAAACCTTTTAATCTGATGCAGTTAAATCGTCTATAAATTTATATTCCTACATTTCTTTTTTATGTGTTGCCATCTGAAACGTTTCCATGTTTCCAGCTAAACTGTAAACTGGGCTTCCCGATTCATCCCATTCATGGTGACGTGCTGGGGAGGGCTGGGTTAGGTGGGTTTTTAACCAGGGTCTGGGTTTTAAAATAGAACAAGCCAAAGTACATTCACAAGCAACACAGACCAAGTTCTGTTGATTGGAAAGACTGAGGAGCTTGTGAACTGTGTGTTATGGGGTTTTGGTTACAGGACAAACCTGAGAGCTGCAGAGAGGTTCTCCCATCGAAGTCCTGCATTTATTCTTACTCTGGTGTGGAGCTGTGTAAAGATTCCTTGTGTGGCTTAACTTTGAGCCTTTTTACTGATTTACAGTATCAGATGGCACTGAAGTTCATCTGGCATGAAGGGTGTACTATGAAGCAAGTTCTGCATAGCAGGGCTTTCTTTGTGTTAGCTAGTTTGACAGAATCTAAAAACCCAGTTGGAGATAACAGGTATAACGTTTTTGGTTACCCTAAACCTCCTACTTCAAACTCTGTGCATGTTCACATAAAGAAGGTGCGTTCGATGTCTTGTTCAGTCATTTAAGCCAATCAGAAATTCTAAGAGAGAAAGGTAATAAAAAAAACTCAGCAGTGGGATATTTAAATAAATCAGAGGCAGATCCGACATTAGGAAGAGCGCAATCATAAATCTTGTGAATTCATGCATGAATATATGTATTTTTACATTCAGAGGGCTCTGGGTTCTGGATTTTAATGTCTAATGACGAAGCTGCAGATTAGCACTCAAACTTTAAAATTGATCCAGTTAAATGACAGTCAGGTCTGAAGTGGATTTCAGGTTACTGCCTTTGCTTAGGTGTTTGGCTTTTGCAATATGAAGGATTTTGGATATGGTGTGCTTGCACGAAGTTGTGCATAAAACAAAAGCACGCAGCCTGACGGTGATGACAGGTAGATGAGACAGGTGATGATTGAAAAGTGGGTTTGAACAGGAAAGAGGATGAAAGCAGAGTAGAAAGAAATGCAAATAAATAAAAAACAAACAAACATACAAAGCACCGACAGTCTGACAATGTAACCAGAAGTTGGAACTTATGCTGTAACTTGCATCGTAACTTATGATGTAGCTGGAATCTTCTGTTAACCCTACGCTGTAACCAGTCAGAGTCATTGTTGGCATTTGTCAGGTGCATGTCAGGTTGCACGGCTGTACCTTTTCTGCAGTGCTTCTTTATGTGATAATAATTAGACACAGCTCAAAAGGTTGCATATAATGTATTCTTTGAATGAACAGAATAGATTGTCTGTATCACACTTAGAGCATGCTAAAGATTAAAAGTAAGGGTGAAAAGGTGGTGCTTTCAGCTGATGTTAAACCAGAACTCTGAACAAGGCTATGTGCTAGGCATTAGTTACTAACCAGGTAAAAAGAGAGCCATAAAAACGAAATAAAATAATATACATAAAACTCAGATTTTAAGCTTGACATACCTTTGCAACACCTTAATCTTAATTGGTAGCACACCGCTCTGATTAAGTCCTGCTGCAGACGGAGCTTTCACATTACCCCAAACAAGTTTTATCTGTCACCAGTGATCTCTTTCTTAAAGCTTTCCATCACATTTCTTCTCACCTTGCCTCTCATGTGGAAAAGTATTTATGACTACGCTTGCCCCTCAGGCAGTCTGTCACTAACGGGACGGAAACGAGGAGTAAACAGACTTGCTGCAGTCTAGTGGCAGCGTTTGAAGCACCAGCTCAGAGGCCTGTATTGCTTCCTATTTCTTGTCTCATGGAGCTTCTAGTGGATTTCCTCTGATTGTCTGTGGACAGTCTGGATGCTGCAGGCGGCTCGGAAAAGGTTATCAAAAGTAAATATGTGATCTGGAAGCTCATCAGAGCTGCAGAGATAGGCTTGTGTACTCAGCTGTTTAAAATCTGTCAGTGTGGAAGGAGAGGGAGGGGGAGTTATTAAGCTGCTACACCTGCTATTGGTATTTTCACTTAGCCGATGCGCACAACATACATTTTGATCACGAGCTTTTGTTTTTCACAAGCGGGATGGGAGCAGTTCCCATGAAAGATGGCTTTGCTGGTGCTGCAGTGAGGCCACAGAGGGTGAACTGATGAGGCCGCCTGTGGTGATGTAACGTCACCAGGCAGTGTGTCTTTTTACAGTCCTGGGTGTTGGAAGTGTATTAGCAGGTATGCGGCTCACTGAAGCCTGCTGACAAGTAGATTACAGAGAAAGACATAACGATCATGCAGCACGCTTCCTGCTCTAAATCACACCAAGGGCTCTCAAGCCCTGCCTAGAGAGGTCTTAAACTCTACACACTAAGGGAAGCAGTGTTTCCACTAAAACTGGAAGATAAAGAAAATAGTTTTTAAACTTAAAGTAAAAAGAATATCTATCAGATTGTCATAGATGGTATATGTCCGTCAAATAAGTTAACAGGGTTGGTGCCTTTACCGGTACTGTACATTGACCAGTCATGTGTACATGTGCAGTAAACCACCACAGATTTTTCCTGCATTTAAAAAGGAGGTTTTGACCTCAGCTCATTATAATTTTTTTAAGTGGGGTTTAATTTACATAAGCTTTAATAAATTTGTATTCATCAAATGGCTGAAAATATGAAATGCAGACTCTTTGCCTTATATGTGGACCAATCATCATGACTGTGATAGATAAGAGCTTAAAATAGGGATTGTAAAAATTAACATTGAAACTGATGAAAAGCTGAACTACAACTGAAACATTTTCAAACAATAAAAAGGAAGCCAGCTACTCAAACTAACTGAAACAGAACTAAAAATCAAAATCAAAGAAAAAAAAAATCAAATTCAGTTCAGGTATTTACTTTAGTTCACAGAAACCTCCAGCTCCGTGTGTAGCTCATGGTTTGTATCCAGGAGATGTTGGTTTCACTTGTACCCTTGTATTGACTAGTCTTTTGTAAACATCACGTAGGATGACATTGTCACTAATATATTTTCCAACATATTTTGGAAAGCTTAATAATCCAAAGTGAAAAGTACTTTTTTCTTTTTCTGTCTTTTTTTTTTTTTTTTAAAGATTAGCAGGAATATTACCCATCTTTATCAACAAGTAGTTGGCTTACAGTTGGAGGGAAGTAACGCTCTTGCTCTGATTTTATCACTTGTCTGCAGTTTGCATTGTGATGGTGTCATACAATGATTTTAATGACCTCTGAGCATTTGTTCAGTTGAGGAATTAAAAATCCAGATTTTCTTGGATCTGGTTTCATTGCAAAGTTTTTCAATTTTGGGTGATTTCAACTTTAAATACATGTCCTCATTCAAAGGTAAATGATTAGTTATTGTCAGAGTAAAACCTGGAACACTGTGCTATTGCAGTGTTGCCAATATTACATTATTCTATGCCACTAAACTGCATTGAGTGGTTTGGGAAGACATTCTGCCAGCAGAAAGGTTCATAGTGTTCTTTTCGAAATTAAACTTTGTTCCACCTCAATAGGAGCGAAGAAACACCACATATGTTTTGTAGAGTTCTATATTTTGGTATCGGCGGTACTGTCTGTAACTGATCCTGTGACATTTTGCAGAGAGCCATTTGCTGGGGTTATTTATTCAGTATCACTTTGTAGCGCACCGTCTGTCTACTCTTTATGATAATCATACATAAAACATGATTTGTTAGAAAACTGAAGGGATGTTTAAAATGAAACAATGGATTTGTTATAGCTATACCTTTGCTTTTATGGTAGATTAAAAAAAACAGAACAACACAAAACTCTCCTTTCTAGTCTTAAGTAGCACCAGACCTAATGTTTAACCACAAAATGTATTAACTCAGAAAACAATAGTTCTTTTTCTGGGAATGTACGATCTCCTCCTCTCAGTGTTGCTTTCGTACAGTAAAACTTTATAGACCAGCAGTAAAGTAAGTAGCAGTGTGACAACCTGTTAACTGGTTGGTGTGAGTTTTCCATGACTCAGTGCCCTCCAGCTTTTTGAAGTCTAAATCCTCCTCACAGTGATGTGTGATAATGGCCTCCGCGTTTCTGTGGGTGCTGTGGGGCTTGAGGCAAAGTATTGTGCACACCTAAAATGAGAGGAAAAGTTGGAAAGGCAAAATCAGTCTACCGATCATCACCGATCATCACCTGTTTTGCCAAACTGTACCTCATGCTGGTTCGGTTTTATTCCACATAGATTCCAGCACAGTGCCTCCTTTTAAATCCTTCACTTTGTAGTTTGTTTGGTTTAGAGGTTGTCTTTGTCTAAAAAGAATCAGCCCACTGACTGCCTCAGTAAATAAAATACTTCTCAAGAGGTTAAAAAGAAAACAAATGTGAACAAATCTATTTTTACACTGAACATAAAAGTACATAAATGCATGTTTTTGCAATTAGTTCTCATCAGAGGGGCTGGCAGCTGTCCTTTGTTGTCTGTGCTTTGATCAAAAGCCCTAACATTTCACTTCTGACCTTGGCAAATACTTCTAATAGTTATAATACTTTTAATGTAGTTCACTACATCTTAGTTTATGTAGTGAATACTAAAGGGCGAGACATGGATCACGGCTTTAGGGGGTTAGAGGCATTAGGGGTCCATCTTTGTTTTAGAGCTAAATGACACTTGTTGGGAAACTTTTGTCAAAGGCTAACAAGCTAAGGGGAACTTGCACTATTCTCTTATGCACTACAGCTCTGTGTGCTCTACTTTATCCCTCTCCCCTCTCACATACACAAGGTGAAACTACTTGAGAAACTTGCTAAGGACGCATATGAGTCCAAAATGCATTAAATGCTGTGACACCGCACTGAAATTAAACAAGGACACACAAATTAGGTAAAAAATGGGGTGACCCAGAAGACAGTGGTGAAGGAAACTGATCACTGGATGGATTGCCATTATTGTCAGTGTGCCCTCAGAGGATATAACCTGTTACTCTTATCTCCTAACTTTTTCCTACAAGTTCCATGCTCACTCCCAGTTTTGTTCAGATGACAGAATGTTTGGGTCACCAAGATGTATCTAGAAGTTGTGAAAGGTTTCTATAGGTGCACCTGAGGAAGGGTAATTAACAGTTGCTTAAGGTCGTTGCTTTCAGCTGCTCTTGAATGAGTTGTTGGTTAGTTGTCATCTTCAGCTTGTGTGGAAAATGTGCACGTCTCACAAGGAGTTTGAGAGACAGTTGTACATCCCACTGACATCAATTAGTCCTTCTTCTATTGCCTTCACATAAAATATAAAAATATCTAGATAAATAAACCTTATATGGAAAGATACCAATGCATTTAAATAAAAAAAGACTTTGTGACTGTGTGTATAGTGGGAAAGGGGCATTGTATACCCAAATGATTGCCAAGAAAAAGAACAGAACAGAAGTACAAAGGATGCCCAGTTTGTCATTAGTCACACTAACTTCACCACCTTGGCTCACCTACTTCTAGCGCCCTACTTCATGTACTCATGGGTAGGACCACATCATCCTTGAACTCAATCTTCAAGTTTCTAGATGTACCTTGCACAACATACTCAACACACACATGTTGACCAAAGGTTTCCACAGACTGTCACATCTCATCTCAGGAAGCATCAAAAGTGGCAATAAATGCCTATAAAAGTATTCAAAACTGCCTTTTTGTAGTAATTTCTTGCTACTTTAGGTTTTATTTTATTTCATTTCACTTTTATTAAACAAGGAATTCTCTTGAGATTAAAATCTGTTGGTCAAGGTTCAGCTGGCCAAGAAGGAACACCATTACAAAATTATGGATTATAAAATCCGTACACCGTGAATGCACATTCACAGACAAGGTAAAGTCATAATACAAAATACAAAGTCCACTGTGCAACACACAGTGTTGCAGATGGAAATTATGACATGTTTTTGCAGCTGATTTAAAAAAATCTTGAAAGTCATAAACATTATAACTGCTAAATACAGGTTTTTGACATTGTCATCATGATTCTGTTGGTCTGAAGCACAGCTTCACCTCACATAGTTCCAGACTCTTGTTTCATGAAGAGTTATGTTACTACAGTACTTGTAAAACCTTGTCATCATTAATTATGTCCTTTGTTTGACAAGTTATTTTATCACATAATGTATTTGATCAACTGACACGGTGTACATGTTTTATGTACGATGTCTTTGATAGTCGAATAGTTTCTAACCCTTTGATGTTGATGCGTTACGAAGGGTTGATAAAAACATACAGCGAAACTAAATGCTGTGGTTGTAATAAATGGCTGCAAGTGTAACAACAGCCTCAACGCAGAGCAATCAAAACTTTATTGCACTGTTAACCTAAGCTTGGATCGAACGTGACTCAAGTGTTTACTTTGTCACACCATGTTAAGTTGCCATTGAAATGAGAGCTGCAAGGCAAACACACTCTGTCAGCAACAGCACGGCTCAAATGTACTGTCAATATTTAAAAAATGTACTGGATAAACCTTTAGGTATCGCTATTGCAGAGCTGGAAACTACTGATATTCTTAACAGCTATTTATTGCTAAGGGTGGGTCCATGAGTTATGAATTCTCCATCATTTTTAAACAAGGTTTTGTTGTCTAGCTTCTAAAGATCAGGCAGGACCGTTTTGATTTAGCCGAGAATGCGATTGTAAAGACGAAATTGTTCTGGTTCCTGACCAGAACTTTAAATTAAAGGACACAATACAGCTTTAGTTGCAGTTGTGGCTTCTGCTAAATATTCTTTTAAAAAAAAAAGAAGAAGCTGGGATAAAAGTTGCTTTTTTTTTTTTTCTTTTGCATTAATTCTGACACAAACCTCATTTTCTATCTTGTTATAATCAGATGGACCTCTTTGCATCTCTCAGCAGTGCCTTTTTGAGTCACTCCCAGTTTAGTTTTGACCTGGTCAACTATATCTATTTGAAGACGTAAAACTCGCAATGTTTCTGTAGGTTAAGTTATGGAAAGACTTAAAGGTTGTTGAAGTTCCGTTTTTCTCTAGATGGCTCAGCTGCTCTGATTACTAAGAGATGTTTTCATGGTTGAAAATTTTCTTCAGACTGGGACAACCACCTCACTCACGTTTTTCATTTGATTTATATTTAACATTCAAGGAAATTCCCTGCAATAAGATTCATATTTTTCACAATTTTGTCATTGGCATGATGGTAAAATAATAAATAATGAAAAATACTGGGATCATGCCTTTTGCTGCAGTTGAGCAGCTGTATTATTTAGCAGTGAAATACCTGAGGTGTTACATATTTACTTTTTGATGTAACTGATACTGACCTATGTTTTATTTTGGGTTTTTTTTGTTTGTTTTTGTTTTTTCTCCTCCCCTGCAGTCTGTGGACCCAACATTGATATTGGCAATGACATCACTGAATTCAGGCGTCTGGAGAACTGCACAGTGGTGGAGGGCTACTTGCAGATCCTCCTCATTGGTGACAAAAACAACAACATCAACAACCAGGAAGTCTTCCGCTCCCTCAGCTTCCCCAAGCTGACCATGATCACAGACTACCTGCTGCTATTCCGGGTATCCGGCCTGGACAGTCTGAGCACGCTCTTTCCCAACCTCACTGTCATTCATGGTCGTAACCTCTTCTACAACTACGCCCTGGTGATTTTTGAGATGACCAGCCTGAAGGACATCGGCCTGTACAACCTGAGGAACATCACCCGTGGAGCCATCCGTATTGAGAAAAACCCTGAGCTCTGTTACCTGGACTCCATCGACTGGTCCCTCATCATGGATGCAGAATTCAACAATTACATTGCTGGAAACAAGCAGTCGAAGGAGTGCAGTGATGTTTGCCCAGGTATCATGGAGAACAACCCCCAGTGCAGCAAGACCATGTTCAACAACAATTATAACTACCGTTGCTGGAACTCCAATCATTGCCAAAAAGGTAAGGAAAGTGTTACAGACAAAAGCTTATCAGGGATTTAAAATGTAAATATCATCCGGGCAGCCTTTGGTCTGATTTGTGTAGATTTGAATTTACCAACCTGTCTGTTTAACTGCTTTATTGTATTTTGACGCAAGGAAGGAGGAAAGCTGGGAGGATGTTTTTATGCAAGATTAACTTGTCTGCAGATCTTTGCATTACAATTTCCCAGATGTTTATCTGCAGAGCTCAACAGTGGCATCATTTTTGGCTCAGCCCATGGTTTTGTTGTGTAAGGTTTAGGAACTACTAGTCTGTCTAATGCTAACGTATACTTGCTTGTTTACAAAAATATGTTTTTAAATGTTTCCAAAAAGAAACAGTAGCTCACATATCGCAGTCAGATGTTTTGTATGGTCCAGTAGTTCTCACCTGCCTTAAAAAATGAAAACACTAGGTGAAGGAGTAAATGTTACAGAGCTTAATTAAACCGCTCCGGTTACGATGAGTGCGAAGGCGGCCTTTAATTTTGTGTTTACGACTGCAGCGTTTTAGATGACTTGTTTTGCTGGTGCTTTTCAGACGATGTGTTTTGGCTGACTGTGTGCGTGTGTGTCTGTCTGAATTGTTTCCCTGGTGACTGGCGCCTTGCTGCAAACTCAGCATGTTGATGTTTTCTGCCTTGTGACATAGAACTGTCGCTGGGCTCGCTTGGACTGTAAGCATGTCTGTATACATGCGCGCACACACGGTAATGATCATCAAACGCATTCACAGCACATACAGAGATATAGACACATAAACAGGTAAATTACATATGCAGATATCTCTGACAAGCACATCTACGCATGGCCTGCTTCGTGAGTTGTTGGATTGACAGCGTGTGGGCATGATGGGAAAGAAATCAGAAGGTGAACTGAGCTGGAGGAGGATGTGTCGGATGGATGAATGGATGGATGTGGATGGAGGAGGTGTTAGGTGGATGAGAATAATGCTTACTGTTTGTCATTCCTCTTGAGAAATGGACAGTCTTTGTCTAGAGACTTTTCCTCTGCTTGCATTAGACACAAGGAGAAAGTACAAGATAATTTTATCATTCAGTACTTTATGAACGATGACCTAGAAAATTTACCACAAGCAATCTGTCTAAAGTTGTGTCTTGCAGGAAGGCCATGTGCCGCCCCACCTGCTGCTTCATGAAGTCAGCAACTTTTTTGTCTTAGTATACCAGTTGCACAGTCAGCGAGGAGATCAAGTGTCGCGCTGTACAGAAACAATAAGGTTTCTTCCGATAAAAGGCCAGCTTTCTGTCTTCACTCGGAGATAGTAATATTGTTTTTCAAGGGGCAGAGGAAGATGAAGGACAGTAGATTAGGTTCACTGATGAACATCGGCACTGGGTAATATTTTATACATCAAGTCTGCGCACATTCAACAATGCCATGTTTGTTTTATTGCATCAATGTATTAGTAAATGTACTAGGAATCCAGTTTCCTAAATTTGAATGTTTTGAATTTGTGCTTATTCAGAGATGTTGTGATTAAGGACTTAAATCCTTATTTTAAAGATTAAGTTAAAATTTTGTCTTTGTCTTTTTGGCTTAAAAGCCAGAATATATAACAAATATAAATGTCCCAGAATGTCACAATGACTGCACAAATTACATTGTATTTGTGAAGACAGTGGGAAAACTGATAATGACAATTTATAGTAATGCAGTAATCAGCTGTCTCTCAACTAAGTCCAGTGCTTTAAACTGCAGCGGTAGTCTTTGTTCTGGTCAGGCACATGAACCAGTTCTCCAACCTCTCTAGTTGAAGGAGCTATCGTCACCAGCTGCAGCGCACATTTCTCCAGCCACTAAAGGAGGGACACTCTGGAGCTGCCTGCACATAATGCTCACTGTCGCTGCCCAACGGCACATGCCTAAAGTGACATTTCAACTGCTGGCAGGCACTTTGTGGTCTCTTCAGCTTGTCTTACACCACTTAAGTTTTGTAACCTGGTACATGTGGTGTCTTTAGGTGATATATCAATGGAGGACAAAGAGATTCACAGATAACTAAGAGGGAGACCCTGCAAGAGCTGGAAAAGATCAGACAAATAATAATAACAATAATAATAATAGTAATAATTCTTTATTTAAAAGGGACAGTCCAGTTTAACATAGTCCAAATATAAAACATGAAACTGATGTACTGCACAAAAGTTTATAGCTATTACTAATTTCCAACCATTGTCCCTTGTTGAGTTGCCTTTATGGAAAATGCTGATTGTCCAAATTTAGATCTGCGATATGATATTTTGCTATTATATTATATGGTATAGGGCTGTGCGATATGACCAAAATTTCATATCCCGATATAAGGCATCTATCGTCCCGATAATGATATAAATCACAAAAATTTAACATTTTCTGTAAATTCTGTGAATCTCGGGCAGCTCGACTTGCGTGAAGTGTTTCCAGCTGGGCGTCGTGTACCTGGAGTCGAGTTTTTTAACGCTGTATGAAACCATACATTTTTAGACTTAAGTTTTAACGGCCGCTGTTTTCTTTGTAAGTATTTATTAGGGAAAAGCCTGTTGTAACGTTTGAGTCTAAGGTTTATTTTTTAGCACCTGACGGCTCTTTTTTTTGCTTCTCATCCGTAAATAATCTGCTCTTTCACGTGATTCAGTTTATTTTGAAAAGTCTCAACAGGATCTTGCGCTTTATTGTGAAAGGTTTATGTGGTAAATAAACAAGCGGACACTCTAACGACAACGCATAAAAACAGGCGCTTGTCCATCCGTAGTGTGGTTATATTAAATATACGAGAAAGAGAGAACTTTAAGAAATTAATATAACCACTACAGTGACCATCAAAACGATGAAGAAATATTGCCGTAAACAGTTTATTTTGCGACACCATGAAACAAACGATAGCGTAAAATGAAACGATAGATGTTTTTATATCGTCATCCGATATATATCGTTATATCGAACAGCCCTATTATAGTAATGTGATTACTATCTTGTCTTTGGATGTATCTATTAAGACACTCTGGGACCAGCCTATTTATACACTTGAAGACTAATTTAACAAAACACAAATGATTGAAACTCTTAAAACTAAATAAATTATATTTCATTAAAAGTTGTGATGCATAAAGTAATTAAAGTAGGGGTGGGTATCATCACTGATTTCTAGAATCAATTTGATTCAAAAGGTCCAGATTCGATTCGATACACGATTCGATTAGATTCAGTTTTGACTCAGACAGTCAGAAATATTATAATTCTGATCATTTATCAGTACTGACAGTTGTGAGACCTAATCAGAGGTGTAAGCATCATAGCAGATGCCTTTGTGCCAAAGTAACTGAGGATAAAACACAGAAAAACATGAAGGAGATTTTCTGCCTGGAGGATAAAACACAGAGGGTGCACAAACGATATTGAAGACTAGTCAGGCGAGTCGTCAGTTCATCCACTGGGCCAGCTTATTGCACCAGCAGACTGTTTAAGCTTAAGCTTTAAGGTGCTACTAAAATAAAACAGATATAGTTTATTCAATTTTAATGAATTTGTAGATTGTTTCGGTAAAAATAAAATCCTGCTATCTAAAATATACAGGACACTGGAGTATATTCTCCAGCATCTCACACTTCTGATAATTAGCTGTCTGCTTGATGTTTATTCAGCTGTGTAAAAACTATAACTTTAATCTCAGCCAAACCGATTTACTCAGGAACAAATAAAATACTAAAAAAAAAAAAAAAAAAAAAAAAAAAAAAAAGCCAAACGACAACATTTTTAATTTATCTAAGTGACTCATATATATTTAACCTGAGTCGCGAAAGACGGCGGTGGGTTTGAAAACAATTTGCCTGGAGTCCGGTGTTCTCACGGCGCTAGTGACCTAGCCCCTGGCTAGCTATCGAGCTAGTGGGTAACAGACGTCTCCGAAAACGTCGGAGCGCTTTTGAAAATATGTGGTGTCCTGATAAACTGAGCCGATATTTGAGGTTTACACAGTTACATTCTCGCCTGAAAATATGTTAAACGTTTATTTTGTGACCCAGAAAGAATAATAAGAGTAATATTAAAACTAACTAGCTACCGCCATTGTTGGAAAATGAATGTGGGAACAAGCTGCCTTTCTTCGGGTTTAAGGCACATCCTGAAGATCTCGTTTCAGTCCGTTAACACAATCCGCACTCTGCGTCTTTGCGACACAAAGCTCAAACGACAACTATAATCAGTCTGATTTATAGGATGCTGAAGTTGAAGCTAGAACAAAAACAGAAGAAAACAAAGAATCAACACATGAACATTACCTGATGGTGCTGAAGTGAAGCAGAACAAAGTTACAGAGGTTTTATTAGAGACGCAGCTAAGCATTTTGCAATTTGGCATAATTTTTAAAAAAGTTTACATTTCTTTGGTATTGAACAGCAGAAATTAGGCTTTCTTGTTGGAAGTCATTTAAAAAAAGAAAAGAAAAGAAAACAGCGGCCGACAGTGCTGTGAACAACGGTACACTGGTGGTTAATAAGTAAGCAAATAATATAGAAAACAGAGATTTGAGATGGGAAACTGTTCTTGAAATACACTGAGAGAAAAACAGAGACAGAGCTGTGCAGGAATTGTGATTTTTTTTTTTTTTTTATTGCGGTGGAAGCAAAGCAGCAAAAGTAAGAGGGAATTCATGACGATGTTTATGTGAAGCGTAGTTTTGATCTTCTTTTGGTGCTGGTTCAGTCAGTTTTGGTTGGACAGTGACAAAACCTGCAGCTTCAGAATCTGTGAGCTGTTGGCTTTCAGCACCGGCAGCGTGCCTGTGTACGTGCCGTTGGGTGAGAACGCCGACAGCTCACAGATTCTGATGCGTCGGGTCTTTTTGCGGAATCCGTCTGGGATTCAGGCCTGGGGAACGGATGGGCCAGTCCATAGCATCAATGCCTTCGTCTTGCAGGAACTGCTGACACACTCCAGCCACATGAGGTATAGCATTGTCTTGCATTAGGAGGAACCCAGGGCCAACTGCACCAGCATAAGGGGTCTGAGGATCTCATCTCGGTCAGTCAGGCTACCTCTGGCGAGCACATGGAGGGCTGTGCAACCCCTCAAAGGAATGCCACCCAACACCATTACGGACCCACTGCCAAACCGATTATGCTGGAGGTTGTTGCAGGCAGCAGAACCTTCTCCACGGTGTCTCCAGACTCTGTCACGTCTGTCATATGTGCTCAGTTTGAACCTGCTTTCATTTGTGAAGAGCACAGGGCGCCAGTGGCGAAGTTGCCAATCTTGGTGTTCTCTGGCAAATGCCAAACGTCCTGCACGGTGTTGGGCTGTAAGCACAGCCCCCCACCTGTGGACGTCAGGCCCTCAGGCCACTCTCATGGAGTCTGTTTCTGACCGTTTGAGCAGACACATGCACATTTTTGGCCTGTTGGTGGTCATTTGAGAAGGCTCTGGCAGTGCTGCTCCTGTTCCTCTTTGCACAAAGGTGGAGGTAGCAGTACTGCTGCTGGGTTGTTGCCCTCCTACAGTCTCCTCCACGTCTCCTGATGCACTGGCCTGTCTCCTGGTAGCGCCTCCATGCTGTGGACACTACCCTGACAGACAGGGCAAACCTTCTTGCCACAGCTTGCATTGATCTGCCATGCTGGATCAGCTGCACTACCTGAGTCTACACTTGTGTGGGTTGTAGACTCCGTCTCATGCTACCACTAGAGTGAAATCACCGCCAGCATTTAAAAGTGAACAAAACATCAGCCAGAAAGCATAGGTACTGAGAAGTGGTCTGTGGTCACCACCTGCAGAACCACTCTTTTATTGGGGATGTCTTGCTAATTGCCTATAATTTCCACCTGTTGTCTGTTCCATTTGCACAACAGCATGTTAAATTGATTGTCAATCAGTGTTGCTTCCTAAGTGGACAGTTTGATTTCACAGAAGTGTGATTGACTTGGAGTTACATTGTGTTAAGTGTTCCCTTTATTTTTTTTGAGCAGTTTGGTTTTGTGAGGTTTAACCTGAGAGTCTGGCGTCTCGATTTTATATTTAAAAATTGATTCAGGATTTTAATGAATCGATGTCGCTTTGTTCAAGCTAAAATCGATTTTAATCGGAAAATCGATTATCGAAACCCACCCCTAAATTAAAGCATTCAAAGTAAAATGCTGCAAAAGTGTGACATTAACATAATAGGACTTGTAGTTTAAAGTGCTTTGAATGGTCAATAAGACTTAAAAATGCGAGTACATTTCATTACATTTTGCGCAACCATTATTAACAATAACAGTGGCGTAGGAGTGCCGTGATCATTCATGGGTGCACAATAAAAGTTAAAATCTGTTGAAAAATAAACTTAGGTGGCTGTTACTAGACCTCAGCTGTAAAGTAAGTGTGTGTGTGTGCGTGTGCGCGCTGTATCTACAGCAAATGTATCTGCATATTTTTTAAATTAATAATTTAATCCTAAATGCCTCAGTACTTAATTTACCAGTGCCACTGCGAAAGTTGCTTCCACTGCTACTTCAGCTGCTAAACCATCTGCTGCTACAACCAGTACTATTACTTCTGCTTCTCCCACAAAGACTACAAGTTCTGCTGCTAAAACCACTGTTAACACTACTGTAAGAAGTACTAGTACTCGGGGCCACATTCCTCTTGTTTGCAGCTGTATGAGGTCAGAGCAGAACACACAGACACAGACAGACAGAGACCTCTGCTCTGCTATACTGTTGGCTAACTGGTGCCAGCACATTTAACGTGGTGTCTGGGTGAAAAGTCTGTTGTTTTCCAATTACCGGTAATTTCACCACTCATGTTCCAAAGCATCTAAGTTGCTGTTTACCCCCAGCAACAATATTTCAGAACCTGACTAACTGGACACTTTTAGTCATGACTTGTGTATTTTTGTTCAGCTGGCATCTTCGTGCCTTTTTGTTAACTAGACTAAAGATAGGGTGGCGAATGACCCTGCAAAGATGCGTAAGTAGTCTACCAGAGGCTCCAGAGGGAGTGTGTCAGCCAGGGCAAATGGGCCATCAGTTGCTGCCGCCGCTGCCTTAAAACAGAATTGATCTCAGACAACATGAGCACTGCTGCTCTCACTGCAGAGACTGCGTGTTGTGCTATTTATTAGGCACTTTATTGGAAAAGTCTGCTGGTAGTAAAGCTAGGCTTCATTAAGTGAGGAAGGCCAATGGCTGGAGTAGTTGAGCAGGCGGACCAAGCATGTTGTCTGGCCGCTCCACTACCTGCAGCTCAGAGGCTTTATGTGCAATCCTGTGTGTTAATAGTATGTAGCAATAAATAGAGCAAAACTTGGTTCTGTTTATGCAATTGTAGCAGCAAACATTGCGGCCACACAGGATCATACTTCATCATCATGATTTGTCTCCTGTGATAACGCCCTGTATCAAGCTTCAGTAATCTTATCTGGAAGCTATTGTTTAAATATGTGTCTGGCTCACAAGCCTGTTGTGCCAGCACTTTGTATTCAAAGGCATTTTATTTCCAGACACAGTCATTCATGGGATCAATATATGACGAGAGAGAAGAGTGCCAACCCTGTTTTCAGAGAGTTTATATAAAGGACGTGCCTTTAGACTGAACTCATTCATAAAACTGTTACAGCGAAAAGAAGGTTCAAAGCCTGCTTTCTTCTCTGGGAAAGTTTGGTGGTGGTGGTGGGTGGGGGGGGCGCGTTGCATTCTCCTGTGTTTACTTCCTCATTTGTTTTTTGGAATCTGGTTTGGGTGTTTTTGTCTCCTTCATAACTCATGGGCTGCTTCTAAAGAAGAGCCATGTCCGAGCATGCTGGGAAGCAAACACGTTGTTTCAGTCGCGCTCTCAAGCACACGAATCCACACACTCTCTCACACATCGAACAGCATGGGGGATGTTTTCCGGTGCTTTGTACGGTCTGAGGAGATGAAAGCACATCATTAAAGTACAAAGTAGGACTTCTGGGATTTACTGGAAGGAATTTTTGTCTTTTGTTAACCCCTGGCTGAGGGGATTACACATTAAACTAGAAGGATTGTCTTTAGCGGTGCTGCTCATTCAGTTGTTAACTTAGTTTACCATACCTGGCGTGTCAGTATTGGAGCGTTTATATTTATAGTCCTTAAGCTAGCATGCCCTCCTGATGAGGCAGTGTGCATTGTGCGTTAGTATTATTAGTATATATACAAAAGGAATGTGCTTATGTGCACATCAAGATAAAAATCAAGGATGGAAGCAATTTTCCAAACCTGTTTGTAGAGTTTGAAAGTTTCTGTCTTTGGTGACCTATAGCGGTAGACTCAAAAATGCAGTGGCATAGACTATTTGACACAATTTCACAGACATTTTGAGAAGACTTTTTTTGACTTCTTACCATGAATGGGGAAAATAAATGATCGTGGGCTAGTAAAACCTAGAATTTGTATCACTATATTTTTTTAACATTCTGCTGTTTTTATATGGGATCATCAAAATCAATATTTGCGCAAGTGATTCTTTATATAATTTTGCAGGCCCATTGCTGTATTATCAGCAATTAACTGCAATTACAAATTGCATGTTATTTGCCTATTTACCCCATTCAATCGCAGACTAATATGAGACTGATAGCAGAGACTTATTCCCGTTAATGAAGCAAGACGAACAGCAATTGATCGATTTTACTTGCTAGCAAGGGAGGCTGGTCGGAACCAGGCTCTTGGAGCTGAACGCTCCTCACCTGTCTCCTAGCTGAATTCAAATAAACAGCCTTCCATGCAGCCTTTTTATTGAATACAGTTACAGTTTACACAAACACCACCCATCGTAACACCCCCTGTGGTGTGTCAGGCCCTTGTAAATGTGTGTGTGTGTGTGTGTGTGTAGGTGCACGTGAGTGTGTGTGTTTGTGTTTGGGGGTGCATTTGTGTGACCTCCTGTTCACCAAAGGGTAATAAAGGCAGGAAGTTTACTAAACAAGAAAACAGAACCTTCACCTAGGATGCCTATAATAAAACACTATAGCGTCCCCCACCATTCAACAGGCTGGGGAGGGGGTCAGAAACAAAGGAATGTCTTTGATCATACAGTTTGAACCAAGACTTAAAAATTTAAGTAACACAATGACAGCATTTAACAATTTGACTCTAACAGACTGACTGCTTTATTTGGCAACATTTATCGTTTTTAAGACGTATATAAGCTGAATAAAGGTTATATATCGGAATGTGTTGCAATAACTGGCATGTAACAAAATGTTCAAAAGTGCGATAATATTGTATCATAAGTGAAGAATTTTGATAATATTGTATGGTTGACTACACATGCTCTCATGTAATGTTTTCCAAAATATTACGTTACTGTAATTGTTCTATATTTTTAGTATTTCATTCTAGGGCTGTTTGATATAACGATATATATCAGATGACAATATGAAAACGTCTATCGTTTCATATTATGATATTTTGTTTCATCGTGTCACAAAATAAACTGTTTACGGCAATATTTTTTTTCATTTTTTGGTAGTCACTGTAGTGGCTATATTAAATTCTTTTTTCTTATATTTAAAAAAAATAACCACACTACGGACGGAAAGCAGCTGTTTTTACACCTTGTCATTAGCTGCAATGACTGTAAACCCTAGCGTGCGGCTCTGCATCCGTTTGTTTATTTTCTAAACCTTTCACAATAAAGCTGAAGATCCTGTTGAAATTTTTCAAAATAAACTGAAATAATGACAAACAGAAAGACCAGTCAAAACAAATCAAGTACCTTATTTCTAAACGAGGTGCTACCTCTGTAGCATGGACATGGTTTGGTTATGAAAAGTCTGGCACGGACCAGAAAACTGTACCATGCAAATTATGCAGGAAACCGGTCCCCACCTCACACTCAAACACGGCAAACCTCTTCTATCTCCTACGCAAGAATCACGTGAAAGAGTGTGGAGAGAGTTTACGGATGAGAAGCAAAAAAAGAGCAGTCAGGTGCACAAAATAAACCTTAGACTCGTTAGAACAGGCTTTTCCCCGCAGCATGCAGTGTAATAAATACTCACAAAGAAAATGGCAGCTGTTACAACTTATGCCTAAAAATGGATAGTTTCATGCATTGGTCAAAACACTTGACTCCAGCTACACGACGCCCAGCTGAAAACACTTCATGCAAGTCGAGTTGCCTGAGATTCAAAGAAAATGTAAAATTTTTGCTATATTTATCATTGTCGGGACGATAAATGTCTTATATCAGGATATGAGATTTTGGTCATATCGCACAGCCCTATTTCATTTATCTCTGAAGGGAAGACAGAAAACAAAGCTGTACTGCTAATAATAATTAATGTAGGCAAAGGATAGAAAGAGTAGAGAGCTCTACAACTCTGGAGGAGATATGAACATTACATTATTTCTTATTGCACAAAAGGGTAAGAACTTGATAGTAAAATGCCCCAGAAAACAACCTGCTGCGACTGTAACAGTATATCAGCTCTTTGGCATGTTGTCTCTGTAGAGATGCGTGGAATCTTGTTTATACACAATCTATAATGCTAACGCAAAGTTAGCATCAAAGACCTCAGCTAAAACTGAAGGTGCTAACAGCATTGGCAATTAAATTAAAGTTTATATTAACAATGTGACTGTCCATATCAGGCTATATTGTGTCGTAATGAAGAAGCAGTGGAGTAAATCAGTAACTTAAGGCATTATTTTTGTTGATCAGTGTTCCCAACACTGACCATCATTATCAATAAATGAGTGAAAATGGAAAGGGTATTTATTTTTGCTGCAGTGTAACTGTGTTTGAGAAGAGGTAGTAAATCTGTTTCTCTGCAATGTTGTGGAGGAGAGACTCGTGAGCCATTTTCACATCAGTTTAAAAAAAAATTACAAAATAAGCTTGTTCATTCCATGTGTCTATTTTCTATCTCACCGGTAGCAGTAGTTGTTTGAGCCACACAGTTTGCATTATGGTAGGACAACAGAGCTAACTTAACAGAGTGCATTCTTAGCCCCCTAATGCAGTTGTTTTCAGTTACTGGCAAATTTACAGGCATTGGTCCTGGCACTGTACCCACCAAATATTTAAAACAAACTACAGATTGCAAAATGCAGATTCTGAGCACCCGTCTGTAGTATCAGTGAAACTGTGCATGTTAGCTGGCATGTAGGAAACGCACTATCAGCTGTCTAGCAGGAAAACGCACTTCCACTGTGTGAAAGAGCTAAAGAGAGTCCAACGGTGTGTGAGTCACTGAATCGGTGGACTCGGTCCCAGCCTCTCCTTCCCTCTCCTGTTTTCTGGTTGCTTTTGGATGTCGTAGATCCAGTGTTTATTTGCCCAGTGCTTCTCTAGTGCTAAATGTGAGGCCATTTTTAAACACAGATTTCCTTAATGTGAACTAGCTTTTTTCAGTTTTTACCTCAGACATTTTGGAGTGTTCCAGTAGTACGTTGTCCCCGTTGAACTCTGCCAGTATGATTTGTGTGGATTCTATTAAAGTCTTGATTTTATTTTTTTAATTTAATTATTTGAGACATATACCTTAATTAGTTTGTTGCAGTGTTTGCAGAAGTCCACGTTTCTTTCATGATATGATGATTTCATTGCTTCATGATACTTCTTTCTTCCTCCCTTTTCTGACAGTTCTTTTCACATGCAACAATACAGGGAGTGCAGAATTATTAGACAAGTTGTATTTTTGAGGAATAATTTTATTATTGAACAACAACCATGTTCTCAATGAACCCAAAAAACTCATTAATATCAAAGCTGAATGTTTTTGGAAGTAGTTTTTAGTTTGTTTTTAGTTTTAGCTATTTTAGGGGGATATCTGTGTGTGCAGGTGACTATTACTGTGCATAATTATTAGGCAACTTAACAAAAAACAAATATATACCCATTTCAATTATTTATTTTTACCAGTGAAACCAATATAACATCTCCACATTCACAAATATACATTTCTGACATTCAAAAACAAAACAAAAACAAATCAGCGACCAATATAGCCGCCTTTCTTTGCAAGGACACTCAAAAGCCTGCCATCCATGGATTCTGTCAGTGTTTTGATCTGTTCACCATCAACATTGCGTGCAGCAGCAACCACAGCCTCCCAGACACTGTTCAGAGAGGTGTACTGTTTTCCCTCCTTGTAAATCTCACATTTGATGATGGACCACAGGTTCTCAATGGGGTTCAGATCAGGTGAACAAGGTGGCCATGTCATTAGTTTTTCTTCTTTTATACCCTTTCTTGCCAGCCACGCTGTGGAGTACTTGGACGCGTGTGATGGAGCATTGTCCTGCATGAAAATCATGTTTTTCTTGAAGGATGCAGACTTCTTCCTGTACCACTGCTTGAAGAAGGTGTCTTCCAGAAACTGGCAGTAGGACTGGGAGTTGAGCTTGACTCCATCCTCAACCCGAAAAGGCCCCACAAGCTCATCTTTGATGATACCAGCCCAAACCAGTACTCCACCTCCACCTTGCTGGCGTCTGAGTCGGACTGGAGCTCTCTGCCCTTTACCAATCCAGCCACGGGCCCATCCATCTGGCCCATCAAGACTCACTCTCATTTCATCAGTCCATAAAACCTTAGAAAAACCAGTCTTGAGATATTTCTTGGCCCAGTCTTGACGTTTCAGCTTGTGTGTCTTGTTCAGTGGTGGTCGTCTTTCAGCCTTTCTTACCTTGGCCATGTCTCTGAGTGTTGCACACCTTGTGCTTTTGGGCACTCCAGTGATGTTGCAGCTCTGAAATATGGCCAAACTGGTGGCAAGTGGCATCTTGGCAGCTGCACGCTTGACTTTTCTCAGTTCATGGGCAGTTATTTTGCGCCTTGGTTTTTCCACACACTTCTTGCGACCCTGTTGACTATTTTGAATGAAACGCTTGATTGTTCGATGATCACGCTTCAGAAGCTTTGCAGTTTTGAGACTGCTGCATCCCTCTGCAAGATATCTCACTATTTTTGACTTTTCTGAGCCTGTCAAGTCCTTCTTTTGACCCATTTTGCCAAAGGAAAGGACGTTGCCTAATAATTATGCACACCTGATATAGGGTGTTGATGTCATTAGACCACACCCCTTCTCATTACAGAGATGCACATCACCTAATATGCTTAATTGGTAGTAGGCTTTCGAGCCTATACAGCTTGGAGTAAGACAACATGCATGAAGAGGATGATGTGGACAAAATACTCATTTGCCTAATAATTCTGCACTCCCTGTATACCTGGTTCAGGTATCAGCATGGCTACAGCAACTCAATCTGTGTCACTTTGAGAGCTGCTTTAAATGTGCGCTTTTCACTCCAGAGACAAGAGAATGATCTATTTGACTCTTAAATTGCGAATGAAAGTTAAGAAAGGAAATATATTTTACCCTTTTCTTTTTTCTTTTTTTTTTTTAAATTCACACCTTACCTTAATTGGGTTAAATTGGTCTTGTTTTGTTCTGAACATTTTTGTCAGAACATTTTTTTATGTTCACTTAAAGAGACATTTTGATTTTTAACTTTATGTTTAATTTTGTATTTGTTGTTTGGTCGAGTGTGTATGACAGATAAAAACTGGAATGGCCTGTAAACACGGTTATAGTGGGGGGGGAAAAGAAGCAGTTTCTCTTTGTTTCCCTGTGTTTTTTGTTTGTTTGTTTTTTAAATTTAAATAAAACGTTTTTGTTTGTTTTTTGTTTTTTTTCGCTATTATTTTGACTGCGTTGACTTCTTCTCTTAGCGTCAACCAACATTATTAGCAAATTAATCACAGGCAAATAAATAAATAACTAAATTGCTCTTGTAAAAACGATTGGTTGAAGGCTCAGCCCATCGTCGAATGTCGATATAGTCATCAAATCACCCAGCCTCAGTGGAGGAGGTTTTAAACCAATTCCTGCACTGCAGAAATGATCATGGTTGGATTTATGTATTTATGAAAATGTAGACAATCCATGGCATGCTCATTGGCAAACAATTTGTCAGAAGTTGCTAGCCAGTGAACACAAATCAGATCCACCCAAGATGCTGACTGCCAAAACTCTCACCTAGAGGCTGCATAACAAGACTTTACTAACTGATCAATAACAACATCTATCTTTTAGACATTGTATGAATTTAGCAAGTCTTTGCTCTATATTCCAAAAGGCACCATCGGCACAACACACTTCTCAGTTCAGTTGGCCCATGTGTCAAAGTGGCCACCCCCTTGACTTTAAGCATTAATAATATCCAAATTCACACAATGCTGGTTTTTATACATGGCTGTAAATACCTTTTCCTGCAATCAGGTCGGACTCTTTAACGTGGGAAACTATGGGCACAAGTGGCTGCTCCAGGAGCTACAGTTTTTGGCACTTCCACCTGAGCCTATTTTTTTTTCAGCACCAAAGGTTGCTGCTTGCTTCGAAACCACACACATATATGACAGCAAAGCCTCTAGTATACAGCAGTAACAAAATGCATGCTGACAAACAGAATAGTGGTAACATATTGTAGTAAACACATTATGTAAGATAATGGAAGTTACTGTGGTATTTTTGACTGACTGTAAATAAAAGTCAGAGATACATGGGTCGACAGAGAGGTCATCTTATCCAGTCTGACTTGTGTGACCCAGTGCTAGTGCTTAAGGCTTAAGGAAGCCCAGTGACTATAAGTTCCTGCTGAAGTCTGCCTAATCTCTGCTATGATTAGCTCCATGCCATCATGCACAAAGTACAGACATCCACTCTCTCACTTTATACTAAGCTGGAGATGGATGAAGAAGCCCTGGGACCATGTGGTTGCTTGCTTGTGGTTAAATCCCTGAAAGTGAATGAGAGATCTTCTTCTTACTTTTCACCATACTATGAGACGTACCAGTGCTACTGGCTGAATTTCAATCAGCTCGCGATTTTGGGAACTCACCTTGACTTTCATCAAAACACCTCCTACATTACCTTCTTTGGGTCATTTGTGGGTGTGTCCTCACTATTCATTAAAGAGCTTTTGATTGTCAGTGAACACCCACTCCCATTGAAGAGCTGAGCATTTCTGTCAGCATGCAAAGCTGGATACATTTAACACACAATAGACTCTGAAAGTGCTGCACACATCTTGGACTCTTGATTAGATCTTTTGGCTTAGACCTGTGATGGTATGCTGAGATGTGTTACTTCCACCAGAAATTCTAATCTAAGTTTATCACAGTATTTTCTCAGTCATTGAAAACCAGTGAAACAGAGTGATTTTGAGTCTTACTCTGTTTTGCAACTGCAAAAGCAAAAAACCCTTGTTGGACCAAAATGCCTCAATTATAGAGCTTTATAAGGCAGGTAAATGGGTAGTAAATAAATATAATTTAGAAGGTATATAGGAAAATGTGGTAGTCAGGGCTTGTGCAAGGGTTTCAGAACTTAAGGTGCTCTTTGGCTTCTGGGAGACACTAAATTTTATTATTATTGGTTTTTTTTTTTTAATCTGTTTACTTTTATATTTTTACTTTGAATTTTCTCCGACATCATATTTCAGATTTGGTGATTTACAAGACCAAAAAAAAGTAATAAACAAAAAAGAAAAACCCTGCAAAAAGTATCAAAAAAACAACCTATTACTGAATGTTAACTCTATCATAGGTCATGTTACTGTCTTCTCATTCAGGAAGGTGCTTGTGTGGGTAACCTGTGTGGGACATAGATTCTTGTTTGGTTAAGTGAGCAGCTCTCCATTGCTTCTTCTCCACCCTCATGGTACTATTGGGGGTTGCTAGTCTGGAGCCAGTTCTGCCTTGATTTGAAAACCAGCCCACATTTCATCAGGCTTGAGAAATGATTATTGTGTAGTGTTGTTAGCAGAGGTTTGGGTAATTTCTGTTGGGGGAAAAAATAGTGTACAGAATCTGTGGGCTGCATCTGCCAATCATTGAATTTCCTGCAGTAGCATCACAGCCACACATATCAGCGGGCCAGGGGTGTTGACTACCCATTCCTTTTACTTCTCTGGCACAAAAGGGAATAAGTAGATAATAACAATTTTTTTTTTTTAAAAATAGCCATCGACCAAACTATTGTTTTAGACACTTATATTTGTCCCAGTTCAT
Organism: Simochromis diagramma; assembly: GCF_900408965.1. Lineage (NCBI taxonomy): Eukaryota > Metazoa > Chordata > Actinopteri > Cichliformes > Cichlidae > Simochromis > Simochromis diagramma. Next base: position 6,915,131 of record NW_024387414.1, read on the forward strand.
CAACCATAAAGTGTCTGTGCTAGCCCATGGTTTAACATGTATATTTATATGTAGTAATCCCAAGCAGAAGTAAAGCTTGCCCTCCTCTACTGTTTCATCACTGCAAGCTTGGTCCGGACAGCAATGGCTGGTTGCGAGCTATGGGGCAGCTTAGAGTAAAGTCACTAAGCCTAAAACTAGATATCTCCCTACCACAGTTGGGAGCCACATATCTGGAAAGGTAACCCTGGGGCTTTGTCTAGACCCTTCTTGCTGAATTTGAGCATCTGTCATATACCAGACACTGACACTGATTGTTGATTGGCAGATCATTCTTGTGGCCAGCCTACCTTTCAGTTTCGATCAGATCACCTGTTGTTTTCCATTTTGTCAGCACATAGCAATCTCATAGTTGTCTCATATTCATTGCGATATGCTCCCTATTTATATGTATTTATATTTACTACTTTCTATGTTGTAAACACATACTGAAGACATATAATATATGAAGCAAGGTATTTAGAATAGCAAAGAAAAAATTGATAAATAGTCTCTGAATATGTCTTATTTTTTGTATTCCTCAAAGCAGCCACCCTTTGCTTTGTTGACAGCACTGCAAACCCTTGGCCTTCTCTCATTAAGTTTATGAAGTAGTCACCTGAAATAGTTTTCACTTCACGGGTGTCCCTTGTCAGGGTTCATATGTGGAATTTCTTGCCTTCTTCATGGGCTCAAATCATCAGTTGTGCTGTGCAGAGGTCAGGTTGGTACACAGCTGACAGCCCTATTTGACAACTGTTAGAATTCAAATTATGGCAAGAACCAATAAGTTAAGAAAAGAGAAATGACAGTCCATCATTACTTTAAGAATTGAAGGTCAATCAGCTGGAAAAGATTTGTTTGGGCCAAGAAACCCAAGGTATGGACATCAGAACATTGGAAATCTGCGCTTTCGTCTGATGAGTTCAAATTTGAGCTCTTTGGTTTCACCTGCTGTCTCTTTATGCGACGCAGAAAAGGTGAACAGATGGTCTCTACATACATGGTTTCCACTGTGAAGCATGGAGGAGGACGTGTGATGGTGTCAGGGTGCTTTGCTGGCGACACTGTTGGGGATTTATTCAAAATTGAAGGCACACTGAACCAGCATGTCTACCACAACATCCTGCAGCGACATGCCATCCCATCCGCTTCTTTTTCAACACGACAATGACCCCAAACACACCTCCAGGCTGTGTAAGGGCATTTACCAAGAAGGTAGCGTGATGAAGTGCTGCGCCAGATGGCCTGGCCTCCACAGTCATCTGACCCAACAGATGTTTTCGGATGAGATGGACCGAGGAGTGAACGCACAAGGGTTAACAAGTGCTCAACATCTCTGGGAACTCCTTCAAGACTGTTGGAAAACCATTTCAGGTGACTACCTCATGAGGCTCATCAAGAGAATGCCAAGAGTGTGCAAAGCTGTAATAAAAGCAAAGGGCGGCTATTTTGAAGAATGTAAAATATAAAACATGTTTTGAGTTATGTAAATAATCATGAAAATAAAGAAAGACCATTAAATTAGAGAGCCAGTACTACTAAGGTTATTCTGTCCAGCAATAGCAGTAAGAGGAGGAAAAAAGCAGTAACTGATCACCAAAACAAAAATGATGCACGACTACTTATGCACCCCTTACCCTGACCCAGAACCCGGAGGCTGTCAGGGCTGGTAATTATAGGGGCTGCTTTGTAAACCAGGCACATCCATGACTGCTTTTAGTGAACGGACACACCCATCCCTGGAATTCCTGGAAGAGAACATTGCTGGTTTGGCTGTGTTTTAGTGCCTACTGTAATTATGTGGCCTTTAATTGTGTTCTGTTAACACCGTTAGCTTTGGATGAGCGGTGTGACCAGGGTCTCAGGTCTTGTTCGTGAATTCAAAGCTGGCAAAGAACACTCGTGGGGGAAAAAAAATATAAACAATCTGTATGGTGACACTCGTGACGTGACTTGAAGCTCCTTCCTAATGCATTTTTGTATGACAGGCAAGAGGCCGGTGACCAGGTCTTATCCAGTCTAGCAAGGTATCAGTTTAAAGTAAAAAGAGCAATCAATGGAAGAGTATTAATATTAAACCACATGCCATCATTTCTCTGATCTCATTAGGTGTGCTTATCGGAGAAAGCTTGGCAAAAAAGCATTCTGGTTGTGATGAAACTTTTCAGCCTGTTTTAAGGCTGTCAGAGAATTGCTGACAGCCAAACAGACCAGGATGCCACAAGGTGAATGGGAATCTTATACTCAGCCTCCTTCATCCTTTCCATCAAATTCCAGGGATATTTCTGTCTTCCCTCGCCAAACACACAAACCCATAAACACAAAGAATCAGGAATGTGGACAACTCCTTCTGATGCTCTGTGTGTGGGGAGGGCATGCGCGCCTGGTGGTTCTTGCCAGCAGAATTAGGAATTAAGAAACTTTTCAGATTTTGAATCTCTTCTGACATGTTTGTGCATCCACTCATTAAATGGAAGTTTTTGAACTCCGCAAATTTAGTATTTAGGAGGTTTGAGAACTTTGAAAAAAAGACATTGTTTTACATTGATTTTTCTGTTTCGCTCTGTAGGTCGAGAAATAATTAAAAAAACAAAACAAAACAGCAAGCTTGATGAAAGAGACCCAGCAAAGACGAATCCTCGTTTCTTTTCCCTATTTTGGCATTTTCCCACAAAAAGGCGCATTGTTAAGAGGAGAAACAGTGAAATATAACGTTTAAGGTTAAAAACATTCCTGGTTTGTATAGTAGTAATGGCCATGTGGACACGATACATACCAGGATGTCGGCATATTTACTTATACGAACTATAGATCTTGCTGCTTCTATTATGTATTTCTGTTTGCATGTAAATAGATAGATGGACGGCATTCATGAAGTGTTTTTCCAGTTTCACTGATTGAGCGGCACTCCTACATATGGTTACATTGTTTGTAAGTGGGATGGCACTAGACCTGGAGTTAAATTCCATTTGTTTGTACATTTACTTTGCTAGTAAAGACTACGTTCAGTTTTAATACAATGTGCTGGGGAACTAGGCCAAAAAATTCAACCCCAAGTATTTTTTTTTTTTTTTAATGCCTTTGTGTTGGTGACAGCTGTAGCGAGAGCCATTTTATGGTTGTCTATCCACCTCATTCTTGTAAACGCACTCAAATTTCCCCTAATATCTTCTCAGTGCATTGAATTATGAGAAGCCAAACAATTCAAAAGCTTGACCAAAACAATATTGCACTCATCCAGCTGGACTCTGCATGCATTCCAGTAAGCATACTGCAGTTTCCAAACCGAAAATACCCAGGCTTTTACTTTCTTTTCCCGCTTGATAGCAGTTCTTAAGGACACGATTTATGTGTTAGAGAATTAAATTAAACTTGGTCAAGGAGGAAAGCTGGAAAAAAAAGAATATCAGAAAACGGATGACATAAAATATGAAGAGCACACTTCGTGTATTTTTACTGCAGTTGTTCTGCAAATGACATATAAGCTTTAAATATTTAACTTTAAATATACTATGTTATGTTGATCTTTTGAACTGAAGGGCACGTAGAGTTTGAATGTGTACAGCAGTCTGGCACATATCAATATCACTGCCGAGCTTGTGAGTAGAGTGAGATAAAGTTAATTCAGTGGCACAACATTTGTTTCTTGTATAGCATTAGATTACGGACACTCTTACACTGTTTTTGTAATTTAATATTTTTTAACTTTGTTGCTTATCAACACGTGTCACCGCCTTGGGTGACTCAACATGCGACTCCACCCTTATGCAAAGTAAACAGACTTGCTGTGCAGCTAACACCTGAACTGTATGCAGTATCGTTTGTTGTCGCAGCTTAACCGGATAAGTGGTGTCTTTTTTGTGCAAGCAGTCTGCAATTGAACAATTCAAACATTAATAGTAAAATTTAAAATGGCACATGCAGATACTTTTTTTTTTCCAGTCATTTTGTTTTAAAATTGTACTGCCTGTCCTGTTTTAAAGGCTTTTAGCTTTTCATAACACACTTTTGAGAATTTAGGCATGACCTGCATTGATGTGATATTTTATCAGGTTTTCAGTCAGTTCTGAAATATCAGCTCTCCTCACCACTTGACTAACTGACATAACATAACTATTTATTTGTTGATTTCTTCACATATTTTATAACACTTTTCAGTGAGATCATTTCAGTTATTATTTTGTTATTCTATGTCCTTAGTGTTTTATCTTCAGTATTTACAGTGAAATTTTGAGTTAATCTTTAGTTGTTTCATAATGGGTACAAACCCTTATTCTCTTCCCTTTTCACACAGTGAGTAGTTTCTTGAAAGGTTGGCATGTAAACTATGTGCTAAGGCCAAATCTTCTGAGGCTAAGGTTTCAGCAGGCTTGTTTGACCTAGACATAACTCCCAGAAGTGGCAGACTCCTATTGTGTCAGTTGTTACTTCTGTAAAACTATTTTTTTCCTCTGCATCTGTAATCTGCAATATCCATCCTAATCTGAATTTATCGTGAAACTCCAGGTACCAAGAAACTAATGTGATAGATCCTCTGTTATTGTGTGCCCTTTGGGGGACCAAAGGGGATTGGCTTTGTGCTTCTCAGGTCAGTCAACAGAGGGATGCCAGGAATTCCTTTTGTCTGTACTTGCCTTGTACTTATTTATTTAACTTTTTTCAACAAGAGTCACAAGGTTAACGGTTGGCTCTGTTTAGACTACCTTTAACTGACTATTTTTCTGATGTTATTTAGTAATTGCAAGGAATGTCATTATCATTTGTTCTGCCAGCAGCCATTGTTTACGGGTTATTGTGTTGCTATGTCTTGATAGAACTTGATAATCTTAAAATTAAAAAATTATATTAAAGACATTATTTAAATGGTAAATGGCCTGTATTTATATAGCACTTTACTAGTCCCTAAGGACCCCAAAGCGCTTTACATATCCAGTCATCCACCCATTCACACACACATTCACACACTGGTGATGGCAAGCTACATTGTAGCCACAGCCACACTGGGGCGCACTGACAGAGGCGAGGCTGCCGGACACTGGCGCCACCGGGCACTCTGACCACCACCAGTAGGCAATGGGTGAAGTGTCTTGCCCAAGGACACAACGACCGAGACTGTCCAAGCCGGGGCTCGAACCGGCAACCTTCCGATTACAAGGCGAACTCCCAACTCTTGAGCCACGATCGCCCGCTGCTTATGTGCCAATCCTCGAATTAGAATGGTGTGTTACACCAAAAAGCAGTGTTTCCTGTGGGAAAAAAACTTCAGTTCAGCAGGTTAGTCAGGTATATTGATGCCTGCCCAACAGAATCCGTGATGGAAAATACAAGTGGGCAGTCCCCGTGTCTTATTTTAAACGATCAGTCATTTCTAACATGCTAACTCTATCCCTTCCTGTGTCATGTTTTCCGTTCCAGTTGTCTCCCTGGTCAGGTTACTGTTGTGATGGTCATTGGTGTCATTTAGTTCTTGTCTGATTGTTTAATGGGCTTACCCACTTCACAGTGTTGTATTAAATCTAAGTCATAGCTAAGGTGTAGCCCTAAAACCTATATAGTTTGGTATGCACTTCCTATGAAATGTAACTACACATATCGACACAGACCTCAACAAGCTCGAGGGGTATGTAAACACAGTATGTTTATTTACACAAGGATAACACCTCTGTGGAAAAAACGTAACAGGTTGTAATTGTATGAAGCCCGCTTACTATAATAATATAAAAAGCTAGTATTCTGTCGATGTAGACAGATGTTGGTTTTCTTGGTTTCATAGCTTAAACAGTCTAAGTGTAGACTCAGAGTTGACCCTGAAATATTTTCTCCTTTCCACAAAGTTAACTGTTGATCAATATTGAGCTCTATGTCCAACATAAACATCTTAGTTTCACTCATGAAGGCAGATTGCTGAACACACCCCAGCACACAAGCGTAAATGCAAATGACATTGTCCACTACAACACTGAGTCTCCAGGGATTTAAAAAAATACTCGAAATTAACTGTCTTGGACTTCACGTGGTTTGGTAGCAGGGCCACAACTGGAACCTGCAGCAGGTGGAGAACTGCCCGCTGTAGTCTAAGAGGATGAAATAAAGTTTAAGATGTACTGGAGAAGCTTCTGGTTATATTACCCAATTATTTATTTGTTAAAACTTACTTTGCAATAAAAAAAACATTTTACGGAGAAGAACCTAATGAGCTAGCTTTGATAATTCGTTTAACCGACCATCTGAACATCTGTGCAGTTATGTACACATGCCTGATTTTACATACACCCATGTAATACAGCCTGTGCACAAGCCTTCTTTAAAAACGTTCTCTCTCTCTCTAGTGACCATCCCAAACAGGTTTTACAAAGAAATGGTATGTGCTCTCCCATCAATCATAATGCACACATGAAGTGAACACTGGATGTGTTCACTGGATGAACAGAGCTGTGTTGCGTGTGCACATTGATAGGCTATACCTGTGGAATGGTCATTAGACACTAGAAATGTCTAGTGTCTAAAAGTAACATTCAAAACTATGGAAAATATGGAGGTAGCTGTTTTTAAAAGATATTGGGGGAAAAAAATAAATGCTGCTGTAATCACTTTCCAGAGGTCTGCAGTCCTGCCTTGAACGAAAATAAATAGTCGTCCTTGTATCTAATAAGCCTTCAAAGTGGGCCTCCTGCTTGGTATTTCATCTTCTCACCAGTGCATCTTGCAGGTGTTTTTATCATAGCTACACAAAATAAATCTTTAGCTCTTTATTTTGACCCATTTCTCTAACCTGTACCACCACCCACACGGGCAAAGTAGACACTTAATGCAATGTATTCTTCTCAGTAGAGTCTTGACAGATGTGTGTGAATCCACTCTTGTTGAGAGTGTGAATTAGAAAGGGAATCCAGTTTAGCCTTTTATCGCTAACAGGAATAATGATCTCTTAGTGTTTTGCTTTCAAACAGACTGTAATTATCAACAGGAAGCTTCAGACCACACATCTCCAGTGGGGGGGACTCCTCTCACTAGGAGGAGCGAGGGAGGAAGAAGAAATCCAGCATGTCGTCTAATATTCCTGTTCCTGAGCAAATTAAAGCTCCCGATCTGTGTGTACTCAGAGCGAATGGTGTCATTAAAGGAACTTGGAAATGTTATTCTTCATTTTGAGTGAATGAGTTTTTCACAAAAGAGCCGACAAAGACAAATTCTATTTAGGTTTTAAATTAATCAAATAAATATCTGCCATTTGATTTCATTATGTCTTAATTACTCCATCAATGTATGCATTTTATTTCCATTTTACATGGTGCTCTGTCAAAGTTGGTTTGTTTGTTTTGGGGTTGTGTTTTTTTTTTTTTTTTTTTTTTTTAAAGCTTTTTTTATTTTGTAAAACTGCATTTTATCAGCATATTCTGCTTTGTGGAAGGTATGTTTAATAGACTTTTTAAGTGTAGCCAAACATTTTCCTGTTTTTTGGATAAACAAAGTCCATCAGATCTCATCTTCAGCTAAAGCAATAAACAATTTTAAAGCATTTTTGTTTAGATTTGTACAAAATTGTAATATATTTTTCTGTTTATATTTTAAGCCTTGGGTTTTTCCAAAGTCTTCCTGGTAATGTTTTGGGTAAACTTGTGTAAGTAAACAAACTGATTATGGACTGTACCTTCACTTCAGTTCTCGTCTTTGTGGCAGATATGTTCTCAAGATTGCTCTACAGAGTTGCACAACTAAAACATTTCTAGGAACTCTAACTCCATTGATGGTTAATGGATGTCGGCAGCCCAAACACAAACACAGCTGTTAAGGTCAATGGCGTGCTCTGTCTTCATTGTTTTCCTCTATGGCGCTAAGCACTTTTTGAACAGCCTGTTTGTCGGACTGAACTGACAGGCAGGTTGTCACATGTGTTGGAGGTCTCTTGTACTTGACCACTGGATGGCTAGTTGTGATCTCTGTTATCTACTTGGAGACTCAAAAGATGAACAGCACAATAGTGGCCAGCCATGTAGAGCTGTGAATGGGCTGAATGAATCAAGACCCTTGTTCTTGCTTTTGTAGACGGCACACACAGACTTTTGACTGGCTGGTTTTCTGAATGACTGATTCACTGACTGAACCTGTACACTGACAGTCTGTCTGGCCAGTACAGAATATGCTTTGTATGAGACTGGAAACACAGCGAGATTGTTGTGTTTTCTGTACATCATCAAGTTCTTCCCAATTCAGCCTGAGTGCTGGAACACACTGGGAGGCCATGGAGTGTGTGAACTTGAGAGAAAGGGCGGGGATGCTTCCACGCTCACTGGATTCACACAGCTTGCACGCACACCAAACCTAAAAAATGAGGAAAACAGCGAGTGTGGAAACATCTGTTGCCTCAGTTTCTCAGTGGCCACTTTGAAGCTGTTGTGTATGGCTTTCAGAGTTTTGCATTTGGTTATACTTAACGTATTAGTCAAGGTGGCTTGGTAATTATTTAATATGCCTAAAGAACGAGTAACACATTCACCTAAAGCGGGAAAAACATACAGAAAACAGTGGTGTGTCAGATGAGGGATTTGAATAAAAGCATTTTATTTCCAGTGTAATAGTTAAAAGATATTCATTATACCATTAAAGTCATTTGTCATTGATGACAACATAACAATTAAGTTTTCAGTATTCCTAATTCAGTTTTTTTCCTAATAAAAATAAACAGGTAAAAGTCTGTTTTCCCAAATGAAGATAGCATAACCTAGAGGACACCAGTGATGTGCAAAATGATTTTGGTGACACTATGCTACATACATTTATTTTGTTTTATTTGCATCGAGCAACTATTTTCATCAATATGTTCAAGCTGTATGAAAGTGGTTGGAATTTTGTGCAGTTGGAAAGAGAGGCATTGTTTGGGTTTTTACAGCATTTCTGTTTTGGAATCTTGATTTGAAGAATATCTTACCAACTGCCACTTTACTAAATGAAATAGTGGTGAGTTGAGCCATACTGTATGTGTGTGCATGTAATGACCGTTGAAATGGTCTAACAATAGCCAAGATAGTGACCTAATTCAATCAGTATCCAAATGGTGTGTTTGAGTCTGGTTGGTGGTTGCCAGGTTACACTGACAGATGGATTGAAATTGTCTGTAGTGTGTGTGGATTGTGTGTGTAGACTGTTTCATAGACAATCTGGCAACTCGGGTACCATTATGAACATGAGAAGCTTACTGATGCATGCATCCTTAACATTCATAATAAAGTTTGAGATCAGATGGTCTTGAAATATTGGGAAAACCGAGGAGTGTTAGCAGGCATGCACAACAAGATATGTAAAATGAAGTACTGTTTGATCCTGTGGTATTTACTTGTAGTGAAGTAGAGGGGTAGAGGCAAAAATCCAGACATTTTCCCGCCATTAGGGTGGTGACTAGTGTGAGTTTCCCAGCCAGCCTTCCCACTGGGCTGGTATTTCTGTTTCCCTGGAAGCGCTGTATTGGCTTTTTGACGCACAACAAGTGATCTTTCTCCCACAGCCAGAATGCTCTATAATGACGGAGTGGAGAAGGTAAACCATTTCCCCGAATGGACATTAACAACTATACAACTGCCTACAACAACTTTTGACATCCCATCACTTAACTCTCAATTACCCCCAACAAACAAGCCAACAAACAAACTAATCCTTACTGGTTAATGGGAATATGAAGCACAACCTGTTCCCATGCAAATGCTGTGATAACAACGAGAACCACCTTTGCCAGCAATCAGCATGTTTTGATCAAACTGTTAATTCATTGTTTTTGCAGTTTTATTCCTTTCAGCTGCACTTCCATGATAATTTACATGATTTTATTAACCAGCTTGTTTTCTGAGGTTAGGGGAAATACTGACATCACTCAAATACAGCCCAGTTTCGTAACTTTCCACAGTAAGATATATGTAGCACACTCAGAACAGCTGGCTAATGAGGATTCAACCAGATTACCACACAGCGAACATATACTTGACTTTTCTTTATTCCTTGGTCACCAAGAACTCAAGTGTTTGTTTTAATAGTCTGCTAAATGTTTAGAGTAGATCACCAACATTGCATTCAGGAAAAAAAACACCAAACAAAACTTTGAAGTAAAATCACATTTCGATCTTCTCTGGCTCTTTTGACTGAAGAGCTCAGGCGATAGCAAGATATCTGTCATCCAACAGTGCACAATTTGCAAGAATGGCTACTTGGTGTACGTTTTTTTTTTTTTTTTTTGTTGTTAGGCTTGTGTACAGGCTTGTACACAATAATCATTAGATGAACCGAAATTTAATTTTGCACAGAGTCAAGGTCATGTTTGTTGTTCTCGGTAGATTTTAACTCTCATTAATTTGTGCAACATAATCAACCAATGACAAGAAAACTTATCACCTTTTTTCTGTACTTCCCACCTTACAATAATTGTTTTGGCTTGTTTTGTTTCTGCATTAACTACTACATCACTGATGTTTTGGGATGGTGTTAATGTTGGATAGAAAAAAGATTAATAAATAAAACAAATTGTAATGCTTAAAAATGGTAGGAATTTTTGAAGATTAATTGTTCTCTGGTGATCTGAAACTCAAATTGCTTCACACAAGATAGCGGGACATTTTATTTTATTTTTTCCCCCCTCTCTCTCGTTTTGATTTACTGACCAACAACTTCCCTTCTCCTGTTGTTTGGGTGAGTGGGTCCAAAGAAAGCTGCCCCTCTCAGCCCACTGGTTCTGGACAGCAACAGAAAAATCGCAATAGAGTTGATCCTTTTAGCTTTCAAAATGGTTGCCTGCTTGTGATGTGTTTAGAGGACATCTGTAAATTGTAGCTGAAAAACTTGATCTCATTTCCTCATCTGTTAATTTGTGGTGTGTAGATTACAGACGCTGCATTACGTGTGTATGTGTGTGTGTGGAAAAAGATGCAATATACATCTTCATTTCCATCTTAAATTCCTTCCTTTTCTACTTCACTTCACCACTTCACTTCTTCACACTCTGTACCTTGCTCCCATCTCTTCCTCCTCCTGCAGTTTTTCTTTCTTTCCTTTACGCTTTCTCTTTTTCATTCTCTTCCTGTTTCCTTTTCCTTGCCTTGTGCTGCAGCGCTGCATCAACCTGTCTCTAAAAGTGTAGTAAGGGGGATTGAAAGTGAGAAGCTTTATGTTGCAGATGTCCAGCTGAATGCTGATCTGCATTACTGTATGCACCCACTGACCTCTCCACCTCCCGCCACTGGTCAGTCAGGGAGTTGTGTTTAGGGGTTTGCATGCAAAAAGCCCCAGTTTGAGTCAAACTTTAAGCAGAGAGACTCTCTTTTTTTCACCCAACCCTCAGTGGACCTCAGGCTGTACATTATTGCATTTCAGAATTACACCTTTCCAGCTTACATCACCCCATTGTAAGAGGTCAGAGGGCAAGATGGAGTTTTGGGGGACTGGTAGACGCTGTGAGCAGAGAAAGAACATTTTGTGCTTGTGAAATGCAGCGCTCGTTTCCTCCTGCTGAGCACAAACAGCCTGCTGAATGGTTGGTGGGACCACACAGTCTGAAGGTTCTGATTGGCTTTTGTGTCAGTTGGGAGATGGGCTAGAAGGTCATCTCATGGTCACTGGCCAATCGGGGAAAGACAGCAGTTTTCAGGAACTTCCTGTGTCACCCAGGAGTAAATGACAAATAAAAAAAATTAGCCAGTGATACTAAAAATACCTGACAAATGGATTCTGTAGTTGATTTTTGATTTGAAGTTAACATTAGGGCTGTGCGATATGACCAAAATCTCATATCCCGATATAAGACATTTATCATCCCGATAACGATATAAATCACAAAAATTTTACATTTTCAGCTAATTCTGTGAATCTCGGGCCAGTCGACTTGCGTGAAGTGTTTTCAGCTGGGCGTCGTGTAGCTGGAGTCGAGTGTTACATAAGTTGAAACGGCCTCAATTTTCTTTGTGAGTATTTATTACACGGTGTGCTGCGGGGAAAGCCTGTTCTAAGCTTTATTTTTTTAACACCTGGCGGCTCTTTTTAGCTTCTCATGCGTAAACACTCTGCATTCTATTTCACGTGATTCCATTTATTTTGAAAAATCTCAACAGGATCTTCAGCTTTATTGTGAAAGGTTTATGTGGAAAATAAACATGCGGACGGCAGAGCCACGCGATGGTTTTACCGTCGTCGTTGTTGCTAATGACAACGCATAAAAACAACAGCTTGTCTGTCTGTAGTGTGGTTATATTAAATATAAGAGGAAGAGAGAACTAAAGGAAATCATACAGTGACCATCAAAACGATGAAAAAATATTGCCGTAAACAGTTGATTTTTGCGACACCACGAAACAAACGATAGCGTAAAATGAAACGATAGATGTTTTTATATTGTCATCCGATATATATCGTTATATCAAATAGCCCTAGTTAACATTATAATTAGGAATTTGCTAGGCAAGTGTACTGGAAGGTTTCTGTATTAGATGGTGTCAGTATTCAATATTTGGTCATGCAGGGTTTGCAAAATATACAAACGGTAGTAGTGTTAAGGGTAAAAATCATAATCACGAAACTGAACAACAAATAGTTGGCAGCTTTTGCAAGTTGTAGGTCACTGTGTTGTTTTTTTTTGTTTGTTTCTGTCTCGCATTTCTAATTCTGTAAACAAAAATAAATGTGATATTCATGTTTAAACATGTTGAAACTGAACAGAAATTACTGAATTTCCCGGGGGAACGCACCTGAGGGATTAATAAAGTTTCATCTAATCTAATCTAAAAACCAAGCAGCAGCATCTGGAACTGAAAAATGAAGCAAATGCAGAATTGCAGTTCCTCCAGCGGCCACTTAAAGCTGGCTCCAAAAGTGAGTCACTCCCTATAGACTATTACGGTAAAATGTCCGACTTTCTAATAAAAATAAGCAGGTTTTCACCCTGGAACAAAACCTTTTTAAAGCCTGGTCATCATCTGCAGGCCCCCAACACCATGGAATAGTTGTGTATGCTTGGTGTAGTGATTAATGCATTTGCTTTGCATGCAAAGGACCTCTGGTTAGATTCTGGGAGGAGAAACGAGCCTCAGGAGGTTACAAGCTAGTGTACTACTAGTGAACGTCCCAAGCTTGGATAAATGGAAGATTTATGTCAAGAAGAGCATCATGCGTAAAATCTGTGTCAAATCAAATATGCCGGACCATCTGCTTTAACGACCCCTACCTTTACTGTAGAAACACCTAATACTCTTTATCTAATACATCATATTAGGCTACTGTGCCTCTTAACTGCTTTTATACATACAAATAAACAGCTTGCTCTAATACGGTTTTAAACGTTCATGTAAGGAAGACTGACTCTTTTATCATTGCATTTAAACAATGTGATCTAAGGTTCAGTGCTCTTTGCATAAGGTACTTCCTTTCTGAACGTGGTAAATAAATTCTCCAGTGTCTCCCTCCTCTCTCCTGCTGTATGCAGAGCTGCCGGTCTTTCAGTGCCCCCACACTTTTGGATGTTTTATTATTAATCCTCTATTTATCCAGGCAAAATCTGAGATTCAAATCTCTGGCATCATGGCAGTAAAAATCAAAACACAAACAACACATAACGACATAACAATTAAAAACAAATACAACGGTCCATACAAACGAGTACAAATATGTGAAAAATATACAACAACTGATCATTAAAACGGTCACACTGACTGAAAGAGTTATCCTCTCGTTCCTTTAAAATGGACTTAAACTCCCTCATGACAACCATTTCTGAATCACTGTAGCTGTCACTATAAGGGGTGGATAGCAATACGTGGACATACAACAATGATGTGTAATGCGCTTTATGAAGGCATCTTATATACCAGGTTTGTTAGTGTTGAGGCTTTAAAACACGACTTCACAAACCAATAGGTAGTGCCAAAGTGAATGTAATTTCACAGTTGAAATGTAGTTTTGGTGCATTTCAAATGTGAAATTGAAATGAATTGATTGGTTGATCATCTAAAAATAAAAATAAACAATTTTGTCAATTGCTATGGCACTCTGTTTTTAATCATATTAAAGCAGAAAAGCCGACCTGTACTGGTTGATTTCCTCTTTCCTGAATACATTTGCTATTCTTTCTGCTACTTATACTTAAAGAAAATCAAAAATGGTAAATGGCCTGTATTTGTATAGCGCTTTTCTAGTCCCTAAGGACCCCAAAGCACTTTACACATCCAGTCATCCACCCATTCACACACACATTCACACACTGGTGATGGCAAGCTACATCGTAGGCACAGCCACCCTGGGGCGCACTGACAGAGGCGAGGCTGCCGGACACTGGCGCCACCGGGCCCTCTGACCACCACCACCAGGCAACGGGTGAAGTGTCTTGCCCAAGGACAAAACGACCGAGACTGTCCAAGCCGGGGCTCGAACCGGCAACCTTCCAATTACAAGGCGAACTCCCAACTCTTGAGCCACGATCGCCCCAAAAGCAGATTAACATTTAATAAATACAGCAGTGTGGGTATGCTTTTGTAAGTTGCTGCTTTTTAGTGTCTTAGAGTTGTTCAGAAATTGTATTAATGCAGCATTAACCCCTGAACCAAACACAAACTTCCTAATCTTTATTCTTTAAGCACAAACATAAACAGGTTAAAACCATCTGTTCAATCTTTCTTTTGTGTTTTAGTCTGTGCTATCATCCACTACGATCTGTCTTGTAATGCTTTATACTGTGTGTCCAGATCTTTCAATATAATATAACAAGTCTCTGTGGATAAATCATTGAAATATAAATAAAGGGGAGTAGCCATACGCATCTGCTCTGGCGTGTTGTCTTTGGTTTGTTTGACAGAGTTGGTGGAGGCAGCATGTTGAAACGTGTTCCAGTGTTTTATCGCTCAGCATTCTATAAACAACACATCATTTCTTATAACTTTGTGTTGTTTGGTGCTGGTTTAAACAGCCTCTGGCTAACCTATGTGGATGACACAATCAAAATTACAGTTTCTTTGGCTTCAGAAATCACTGTCCCTTTGTTTATGCCTCAAAGGACACACAACCAAATAATTTCAAGCAGGGATTTACAGTGTTTCCATAGCAGTTAGTGTTTGTTTCTGTGGCAGACACGTTACTGTTTAGAGTCAGTTTGAGCCAATCAGCTTATGTCATGTTGAAGCAGTGAGCAGTGAGCTGCAGTAAAGGTGGGTTAAAGGCTGCTGCTGCTCAGCTGCGTGATGGTGATGGTGAAAGGTATGTGTCAGCTAGTCAAATAAGCTGCCTTGGTGTTTTGTTGTCTATCACGCTTCATTTAAATTCCCCCGCCGCAGAGACAAAGGCCATGACGAGATGTGGCTGCTCTCTATATGTATGTCAATATGGTGTTTTTCTTCTGGAACTCCTCAGTCACTTTTTCCTGTCATCAGTTACAATATCCTCTTATTTAGAGGAACACCACAGCAACTGGACGAGTTATTTGTAGCTCTGTTGGCTGGAAAATCCGGAGTGGATCAAGGATGAAAGCACAGCTGAAGCACCTTTTTAGAATTCTATAATTATTCTGTAATTTTAAGAATACTACTACTACCACGACTACTTCCTTTGGCTGCTCCTTAAAGGATCGCCACAGTGGATCGTCTGTCTCAATCTTACCCTATCCTTAGCGTCCTCCTCTGTCACCCCAACTTATCTGATATGGAAATCTTGTTCTTCGTAATCTGTGTGTTTGATTTGGCAAAGATTTTACAGTAGATGCTCTTCCTCACACAACAATCCCCATTTTTCCAAGATCGAGACATGCATTGTGGCTCCCCATGGTTGGGTTGCCTTTTATAATAGTAAGACTAAGAAAACAAAAATTCAAATGTGGTTGGTTGGATATGAAGCAGCTTGCATGAGTACCTCATATGTGGCTCTTGGTATATTTAAAAGCTTTAATCTGGGCGGGTGTGCGTGCATGCATGCATTGTCAGTCATTCACTGGTAAATGCAAATCATTTGTGCAGAACTGAAGCCAGTAGTGTCATAACAGAGGCATGTTCACACTGAAGGCTGTCTGGTTATATTTATGTGTTATGGTTTTAGGTTCACTGCAAGCTCTGTTTGGTTGTTAAATATGGATTTGCATCAGTGGGAATAAATCAGTGTTGTTGTTTGCTCCAAAATTTTAACTTGTTTGTAGTGGTATTAAGGGCGAAATATTACATTTTGAATGGTGTGACGGTAGAATATTAAATAAAAATATTTTTAAAAGTCCAAATTAAAACATAGAGGATATTGGCCTTTTGCAGTAGCTGCTCCTAAATGGTGGTACACACTCCCCCTTCACATCTGGAGTTATTTTAAAAGTTATTTAAAACACAGTGTTTATTTTTTGGCTTTTAAACTAGGCTGAGGTTTTAATGAGGTCTTCTTCTTCTTCTTCACAATTGTTTGTTAAGAAGTTGATGTTTGCTTTTTTGTTTCATGTTGATTAAAAGATTTACGTTGTTCTTTAAGTGTGCCAGGTAAATAATAATGGCACATGGCACTCTACGATTGTGCTACAACCTGGAAATTTGAAAACCTTTTTGGTCTGCCTTCAGGGTGAGATTATCTTTCCTGCTGCAGCAAACCTACATGTGCATCATCTGTGCAAAACATTCACATAGGAAACGTAAGGGAGCAGTTAAATCTGCAGTCATCTTTACTAAATGACCACTGGGGCTCGAGTAATAGAACATGTTATCAACTCAACTCAGGGTTTGCTGTTGGAACCTCAGCCTCTCCATAGGCCAGAGTATCTTTGAGCAAGATGATGATAGCACAGCAGCACTGCCATCATGTATTTGAGTTTGTGTGGATAGCTGTATGAGAAACACTGAAAAGTGCTTTGAATTCTTGAAAAGCAGAAAATCAATTTTTAACTACAGGCTATGTACCTAAAAAAATTAATGTCATGTTCTGATGTTTTGTTTTGTTTTTTTTATTGTTTTTTATTATTTTCTGGGGGAAATTGTCTGACTAAAATACCCCCCTTTCTTTCTGTCTCCACAGTGGGGTGCCCAGAGAAGTGTGCACTGCGAGCGTGCACAGCAGACGGCGAGTGCTGCCACCCTCAGTGTCTGGGCAGCTGCACAGTCCCCGATAGTGACACAGCATGTACTGCATGTGTGCATTACTATTACCAAGGCCGCTGCATGGCTGACTGCCCCCCAGGCACCTACAAGTTCGAGGGCTGGAGCTGCATCAGTGCCGAGCTTTGCTCCAAAGCCCAATTTACCGACCTTGACAGATACGTTATCCATGGAGGAGAGTGCATGCCTGAATGTCCATCTGGGTACACACGTGCTGCACCAAACAGGTGAGCTGCTGTTCAACCTGAATTTAGCCTGGTTTAACACCCTCCTTATTGTTGCTTTGCTAATATTGAATTTAGTTCAATTCTTACTGTTAGCTTAGAGACAGCCAGCCATCATAGTCTCTGTATGGCCTTCAAAATAGTGAAGGCCGTTAAGCATGCCGAGGAATTTCACCTAGACATGCTTTGGCTGCTTCTGTGAAATGTTGACGTCAAATCTTTCAGGGACAGAAATTTTAAAAAAAAGAAAGAAAAAACCCCGCTAAACCAGTTTGGCAAATAGATGCCTGTCAAGAACGACGCTGTACATTCACTGTCTCCTGCCTTTCTCTCTGTCTGTCTCCAGTATGTTTTGCACAGCTTGTGATGGTCTGTGTGATAAAGTATGTGATGGGAAGGTCATCGACTCCATGACTGCTGCTCAGTCTCTCAAAGGCTGCACTGTTATCAAAGGCAACCTGCAAATCAACATCCGCAGAGGCCGTAAGTACTGCGGTGTAACACAGCAATACGACTGTTAATACTCGCATTTCTTTGTGAGGGAGGCCTGAGGAGCTGGTGTAGAACATTATGAAGATCTGTTATATTCACACCGTTAAATCAGACGCAAAAAGAAGTTATCACAGATTTTGCTACTTGAGAAAGTCACATGAGAGCTCAACAATTTGAATATATTTCATTGTGCATTCAGGAAAGCTGTCCTCATGGATTACAACAGTTTAAAAATGGTTCTATAATAACATTATTTTACAGTAACAACGTAATTTCCAGTTCAAAATAATCCTTATTTGTCTCCTCTTGGGCCTTTGTGCAGCCTGTGATTTAATCTACTGACTGAAACAACCTGGTTCAGTTCCCCTGTCCCTACCTTTAAGCTACCTTTGCTCTTATTGGCTTCCCTTCATAAATAGAAGGTTTGCAAATAGTAGGTGGGTGGAGCTTTTGTGCTCACAGCCAGAGGTTTAACCCATATGAAAAGTGCTGGCACACTCCAAAGCAGTTTTAAACTTTAAACAAAGAAAAATAACCAGGTTTGTTTTTTGTAAGCGGGGCTTAATGTTCTCAAGCTTAATGCATTTATGATTATCATATGGCCAGAAATGACAGGAAAATGTTGATACCTCTGTTAATTAGGTTCTACAGACCTTTTGGATGAAACACACTTGTTTAGTTTTATGTCTGAAGGTCCATTTTGTTCCAGGAATAAGTCCTGGCCATGTGCCTAAGATAAACATATTACATATATCTGCTTACTTTCACACAGTATAGAGTCAACCGTCTGAAATGGAGCATTTAGCCCATTTTAGTGTGAGTTTTCACTCATGGTGATTGCTTGTACACATGCTGAAATTTTAGCCATGTTTAAAAATTAGCATCCATCATTGTAACAGCATATATATGACACGAAATGCGTAAAATGATAATAAGTCCTCTTTAAGCCAGCAATGAAATACTAAAGGGTAAAATGCATCAATAGATAAATGAATGTGTTTGTGACGGTCTGTGTGTTTAGATAACATGGTGGCAGAGCTGGAAAGTTTCACAGGTCTGATCCAAAGGGTGACTGGTTACGTACGGATCATACACTCGCACACACTGAGCTCCCTTGCATTCCTTCGGAGCCTGAGATACATCGATGGAGAAAACCTCCATGAAGAGTAAGAACACACACACACACACTTCTCTACGTGGATAAACATACAGCCAAGGTTTTAATCTCAATGCCTTACAGTGGAGACGGATGTTTGTGCATTGGGACACTCTGAGCTCATTTCTTCTCATGTACTTTTCTCAAGGATTCACCTGAATATTAATTAGTTCTATTCATTTATTCAATTCTGTTTTATTAGTTTAGTGCCACTTCACAGTAAACATTGCCTCAAGGTGCTTTATAGTGTAAGGTAAAGGTAAAAGTGGTTCTCTCTCTCTCTCATTTTACTTTTGAAAACTCTAGGAACCACAAAAAATTAGTGCTCAACAAACACAACTCTTGAGTAACTACATTTTCAGCTAATATATAAGAATGATGTGATCCAACATCCTCAAGATGTTCAATCTTTAGTGAAAAAAGTTAAACGAAACTTGAACAAGTGCAGTTGTTTGTTATTTGTTTGTGAATGAGGTATAACCTCCAACAGTCCCAGGAAAGGTTCTCTCAGGGTCATTGAGAGGCCTTCGTTTCCCTCCTCCATCTGTTTGTGTTCACAGGAATCTTACTGTCCCAAGGCCCACATTACAGTCATTCCTTGATGTCTGGGTGTTACCCAGAGAATCATAAAAAAACCTCCTCTCCAGCACACAAAAAAATGTCAGCCCCTGGTTAATCGGATTTGCCAGGTGATTTTTATCCTGCTGTCAAGCAGTCCCTCTGCTGTCTAACTGGGTCATTAAACCTCCAGCTAGAAGAGAGATCTACCGAGAAGAGTAAAATAGCTACATTTTGTTCAATTAGCATAGCTTCCCCTAATAGACAAGTCACTAGTGGATATGTTGTGTAGTTTTCCATTACGTGCTGAAAATAAGGCCTTAACCTTGGTGGGAAAGTTGGCTCTCAGCCTAGCATGAATCACTATACACACAATACACTCATAGATAAACATACACGAATGAATGTAGAACGAAGCAGCATATTGATGACTGTGATCCATTCATCTCCTCCTCTTTCTGCCCTCTAGCATGTATGCCTTCTCTGCATTCGACAACCAACAGTTACAGTATCTTTGGGACTGGAAGCAGCACAATCTGACCATCAAAACAGGAAAGCTGTTCTTCAGAGCCAACCCTAAGCTGTGCATGTCCGAGATCCGCAAAATGTGGAACAAAACAGGCATCCAGGCCCGCTTTGATGAGAGTGATTTCCGAAACAACGGCGACAGAGCCAGCTGTAAGGGTCAAAATGAGCTTCAGTTTGAAAACCACAAACATTTAAATTGCTATGTCCAGTTCATGTGCTGAAGTTACTCTAGTTTACTAGAAGTTTGCAAACACCTCTTTTGAGCGTGATGCTGTTCTGCTTCTTATGTCAGTATTTACTGCGCCACTCGGTCAACACTAATTGCTGCATATTAATGCACACATACTGAAGCGCTTTTTTTCCCCCCTCCTTGCTCCCTCCATAGGTGAAAGCACTATTCTGAAATTTAAGTCTAACAGCACCAGCAGCACAAGGATCAAGCTGACATGGCAGCGCTACCGGCCCCCTGACTACAGAGACCTCATCAGCTTCATTGTCTACTACAAGGAAGCGTATGTTTTTTGTTTATTTTAGTTTATCTGCAGGCTGAGTGTTACTGAACTGAATCTTAATCCCACCCCTTTATCAGCCAACATGTTTTAAATTAGGTTTCAGAAACATTAACAGGACTTTAAATACAGGAAATTTTACTTTAATCAAGTTTTATATTAACTTGGTACGTAGTTTCACAAATGTCCAGAGAATCAGCAATAGGAAATCTCACTTAATGGTTTTCCAGCCACAACTATTGGGCGAATATTAGGAGCTGACTTTAAGTGGACATTTAAGTGTTAAATCGTTGCAGAAGAATGAGGGGAAAAACTGATGCAAAGACATGATGTATTAAAAATGGTGGGCCAGGCAACAAACAAATACAGCAAAGTAAAAAACACGATGGAAATGTGGTCTTTCTGTCTGTGTTAACTATTATTTTGAGGAAGATGAGATTTTTGTGTTTTGCTGACATTCTTCATTTGTGTAATAAAAAACACGTGAATTAAATAGATGTACAGTAATAAATTAATAATTCGCCCTTTTCTTCCAGGCCCTACCAGAACATCACAGAGTTTGAGGGACAGGATGGCTGTGGCTCCAACAGCTGGAATATGGTGGATGTGGAGCTGAGGCCTGACAAGGAGTCAGATCCTGGAGTTCTTCTGTCCAACCTGAAGCCGTGGACACAGTATGCTATCTTTGTTAAAGCTATCACACTCACAGTGGAGGATAGACACATGCCAGGAGCCAAGAGCAAGGTGGTCTACATCCGCACCAGCCCCTCAGGTAAACACCACAACAGCACAGATCAAAAGTTAGTCTCTTACAGTCTGTGCTTTCTTCTCTCTAAAAGTGGAGAAAGTACTTTTTTGTTCGTTAGAATAACCAGGGAGTTAAAGAGCAAAATTGTTGTTTGACTAAGCCGACACTAAATATCCCCAAGTAATGCCTTTGTTTTCATTCAACATAAGCAGCTGAAATGGGAAGGGAAATTTAAATAAAATGACATTTATGTAGCACTTTTCTGGTGTTACTAACTTCTCAGTGCTAGACACTGCAAACCCCATTTTCACCCACACGTTCATATACTGCTTTATTCTTCAGTGTGTTAACTATTTCAAAACCATCTGTCCAGGGCAGTGTACACCCTGGACAGGTCACCAGTCCATCCTAAGGCCAGCACAGAGTGACACACAACCAGTCATTCCTACGATCAATTTAGAATCGCCGATTAATCTAACACGTACGTCTTTGGACTGTGGGAGGAAACCAGAATATGCAGGGAGAACCAACATGCGCACAGGGAACACAAGCACACAGCACAATCTAACCAGGAAGCTTCTTGCCATGAGGCAACCTGAGTGCAAACTACAACTGGTGCCGTTTAACCCAACCCAAAAATAAAGATTCATCATTTGGTTTTAGTGCCAAAGCTAATCGTAATCTAATCAGTCAAAAAAAACCATATTTACCTTGTCCATATCTTTAGTTGCAGAATTGCAGGTATCCTGCTGTGGCCATGTTTTCACCACCACTGCATTGTAGCTTTGTATGTGTTGTTCGACTCCCCTCTATCGTTCGGCCTAAACAATCCCAAAGGGGCATTACGGTATCCCCACCAATGCATAGCATTGTTTTCAGCTGGCCTTACTGTTTGGCTGCTGCCATACTGTCACTGACCTCTGGTGGTTTGAATTAGCAACTGCTTTATTTCCCTTATTAGTTTAACAAAAGTAGCAAACAACTGTGATGTTACTGAAAATCATATCCTTGGAGTATATTTTTTATACTAAATGGTTTGGTATACCTTAAAACCACCGTACAGCATATGCTTAGTTGCTACTTGTTTTGCAAATAGAAGTGGATTATTTCTCTGTCAGAATTAAAGCATTTCTGGATTTTATCCAAACATACTGTAAGGAGATGGAGAGGAAGACTGTTTGAAATAAACACAGCTGCAAGTCAAAGAGATGGAGAAAATCTGATTTAAACAAACTGTAATATACTGCAGTAATTAGATGAAATGGAGGGCTGCTTTAAATAAGTCCAGCTGCAGTGTAAAGACATAGCAGCACTGTGATGTCAGACGATCACATCTGCACTGGCAGCCTGAAGGAGAAAAGAGTTTACTCAAAAGTTGTTAGAAATCAGTTTATGCCTCTGTGCTTCTCAGCACCCTCCATGCCTCAGGATGTGCGAGCGTACTCCAACTCATCCACTCAACTGGTGGTACGCTGGTCGCCCCCTGTCTCAGCGAATGGCAACCAGACGTACTACTTGGTAAGATGGCAGCAGCAAGCGGAAGACCGAGAGCTCTATCAGCACAATTATTGCTCCAAAGGTACACACACACAGGCATAAACTTCCCTTGCCACCACTGCTGCTAATAATTAAGTCACAAACGGACTACAAATCTTTCTCTTTCTCCTGCAGAGTTGAAGATTCCCATTAGGATCGCTGCCATAGGGGTGGGAGACCAGGAAGAGGAGACAAAGCCGACTAAACTAAATCCAGATGGGGCAGGTAAAGGCTGTTGTCCCTGCCCCAAATCAGTGGAAGACCTGGAGGCTGAAGCTGCTGACGCCTCTTACCGAAAAGTCTTTGAAAACTTCCTGCACAACTCCATTTTCACACCAAGGTGATTAACCCAAGATCGTTATTTCTCCATGTGGCACAGCCGTTGTGTAGCTACGGCAACATTTAACTTGATTTTTACCCCTATGTGAACTAACCAAATATCTATGCATGCACAATTTGAGTAATTTTTCAGGTTAGCAAAACAGAGATCAGTTTCTTCCTTTGGTCTTTAGTCATTATACAGTATAATTATGCATAGCAGTTACAAGCCTAATGAGGAGTGATAATTCAGTCTTTATATTTTTTTTATCCTTCTTGAAATTTCCCTGCAAATGTATTTACTTTTTCTTCATTTCCCTGCATAGTGGCTCAGCTTCTGTTTGATTTGGATAGTGATAGGTAGTCACCCTGCTGCATTGCACTTCGGACATCTGCATCACATTATTTCTTTATGTCTCAACACACATGTGCAAGTCCATTGGGAATAATTAGTCCTTGGTGTGTTTTGCCAGGCCAGAATAAAGGGATTTGTGTACTTCCATCTAAAGATAAACATCAAGTGTCATCATATATTCTGCACTTAGTTTTGAGCTTACCTTTAACAGATGTGTGCAAACCAACATGAATGGGACAGTATCTGTAAACTCTGCTGATGTGATCATTACACGCCTACCAGAGTCTTTTACGGATTGGCTGGAACTGTTTAACTATAATTAGCCAAAGAAAACATTTCTTTCTTGGTGTTAGACGAAATATAATTGAGGATACATTTTCAAAAGCCATTTAAAAGGTGTCCACATTTCATTCTGGTTGAGACAAAACCTTGGCAATAACATTGTCTGGTATTCCATCCAATGAAATATTATGAAATAAAGGCACATGCGGGAAACTACTTGGTAATCTCTTGTTGCTCAGCTGTGTTAGTGGGTCTGATATATCACATTTTGGCACGTACTGTGTGCTTTGCCTGTAAGAGTTTAGTAACTAGAAAATTAACTGAGCTGTTCAGTAATTCTGTTTACAGTGTTCCTACCATGCTTCATCCGAGCTGCTGAACCAAAAGCCAAGTGGCAACAAAAACAAAACGGATCACTTAAAACGTCAAGTTTGAGCAAAGTATTCCAGTAACTCTGGAATCGGCACAAACCTAAAGAGCTAAGAAGTAAACAACAAAGGAGACAGACAGGTTTCAGCGTCTTGTGGTTTACCGCAGTGTTTCACATCTTGCTCCAAAGTATGAAAAATTGGCTTGTTGCACTCAGGTTGGGCTTAATGTCACTTAAAATCCACCTGTTTCACACTTAGAATTTCTCCTCTGACTCTACTTTTCAGGCCAGCAGATCGTCGCCGCAGAGATCTGTTTGGCATCGCCAACTCTACTCACTCCCGCCGCAACCACCTGCACGGCAACAGTAGCACTGCCCCTCCTCTTCAAGCCGCTGGCAACAGCAGCACCCCCGAACAGGATCCGGCAGACCAAGAATTTGAATTCATTGAGCAATCAGTGACAGAACGTGAGCTGCAGATCTCTGGCTTGCAGCCTTTTACGGTTTACCGCATCGATGTTCATGCGTGCAATCGACAGGTCGTACGTTGCAGCGCAGCGGAGTTTGTCTTCTCCAGAACCAAGCCTGCAGGTCAGCAATTTGTTTTGAAACATTACAGGCAACTGGGACACACATGACCAAGCTGTGATTTCTTTGATACCCATTGTAATTAAACTCTGGCTGTGATTTTTCCAGAAAAAGCCGATGACATCCCGGGTCCAGTGACCTGGGAAGGCCACGAGGACTGGGTGTTTCTGCGTTGGCCCACGCCGCCTCGTCCCAACGGACTTATCCTCATGTATGAGATCAAGTTTAAACTGGGTGCTGAGGTAGGACAAACTGCCTTTGTTTCCAGTAAATTCAGTAGTTTATTCAGAATTCTTTTTGCTCGTAGATCATCTTCTCCTCTGTATGAAGTGATTAATCTGAAGTAATACTTATAATACTGATAACTTTTAAGACTGGCAAGAAGTTCACAAAGTACATTGAAGCAAAAAGGACAGATGCTAATAGCAAACAAAAAACAAAAAAGAAAAACAAAAAAGGGATGTGACATCAAAGCAAGTCTATAAAAATGAGCTTTAAAGAAGAGATTTTTATGTTACCCAGTCTGACTGTCTGCCAGTCATTTAGCTAGAGCCATTTCACGTTCGCAAGTATCAAAGTCAACGCCATAATCTCTCATTTTCCCTTTAATGAAAAACAAATGATCACTATTCCTTTAGTCTTCACTGCACAACACAGAATTTCAGTTTAACCTAATGCTCTGAAAATGTTGGGAAGTCAGTTCTGACACACAGAATGTGATGCAGAAGTGTGCTCATGTTAAAATGTGCTCATTTTAAATGCAGAACAGATTGAACCAACAAACAGGAGTTAAGTTTTAGAAACGCCATTAAAAACAGTGGCAACGCTGGGTCTCAGAAGTACATGCTAACCAATCAAATACGCCACTGACCAGACATGAGACTTATTATTTATTCATCTTGAGGCAGAATGGGTCTGGCACCCTAAACCCTGTCCTTACTATTTATTGCACAGTACAAATTAAAAACAGCAGGCCCTTGGATGTTTGATTTGGATTTAGTAAAACTTACTCCATAATAAGCTCTCTTTTCTGTGTGTGTGTGTGTGTGTGTGTGTGTGTGTGTGTGTGTGTGTGTGTGTGTGTGTGTGTGTGTGTGTGTGTGTCAGACTGAGAAGCATGAATGTGTATCTGGTCAAATGTATCGGGCCCAGCGTGGCGTTCGGCTGTCCAACCTCAGTCCAGGAAACTACTCAGTCAGAGTGAGAGCCACGTCTCTGGCTGGCAATGGCTCCTGGACACAAACTGTGGATCTCTATGTGGCTGAACGTAAGTAAGACGCATGCGATCATGCATCATTAGAGTTGATTGCAGCATTTTTTTAAAACAAAATGTTGTGCCTTTTTGTTTTCTAACAACTGAATGACGTCAAAACTACCAATGATATTAATCAAACTGTTCGACCCAGCAGGATATGAAAATATCTTCTACGCCATGATCTTCGTTCCCATCTCCATCATCATCTTCATCTGCCTTCTGATTGGAGTGATGGTTGTTCTCAACAGGAAAAGGTTTGTGCACAAGAAGTGTTTCATCACCTACGAAAGATCTATCCTGAGAAAGAGAATGCCATACTTTTCCCGAAAGAAACGCGACCCTGTATTAGGAAAAAAAACAAAATGAAAAGCATATGGGCATGTACTTTTCTTCCTTTTTCTTCCCCAAAATAAACACTTAAACAACGTACTAATGGGTGGTGTGGTCACACTGTGATCCACAGTCACTCAACCAACACACTAACCAAAGCAAAAATGCTTTTGCCAATTGTAGTCCATAAAACTAAGTGGCAAATAAAGCTAGAATTCCATCTGTTACGTGATTGGCACCCTGTTGTATGTGGGGTTATAATATTTAGTGTTTATGTTGAAATACCAAAATTATCCTGAAGAGAACTGAAGATCATAAATTTGCATGATTTGAACTCAAAACAACCTGAAGTAATATGAAGTAATGAGTCTCCAGAAGAAATTAGCAACACCTGTCATACTGTGATTTTACTTTAGGGCCTATTAATCTTTTTTTCTTTTTCCTGAGCCAGCCACAGTAGGTTTCCTAATTGAAATACTACAATACTTGTTTTCACACGTGCACTGCAACAACTTCTCTAGTTTGTAAATCAGTCAGTCTTTAACCTGTCCATTCCTTAGTACGAAGATCAAGTGCTAGAGAGCTGTGCATTGCTGCCTCCTGCTCTATCCAGGCACTGTTATGCCTAACAAATGTCGAGTATATCTGGGAGCGTAAATGCATCTGAAGCAAAAGTTCACTTGTGTCAATGTTGCATTTTACTAGTATTCTTTGTAAAATAAAAAATTTGATGTGCATGATTATACCCTTATGCACACTCCCTGTTCTGTGTCTGTAAACATTTTTCTTTTTTTTTTGTCAGGAACAGTGATCGGCTCGGAAATGGAGTTCTGTACGCTTCAGTGAACCCAGAGTACTTCAGCGCAGCAGAAAGTGAGTGAAGTTAAGCATTCCCGTCCATTCAGTGGCCTTTAGTTGAAAAACAAAACATTTGATAAGTACCTGTGATCAGCACTGCTGAGATGGAAATCTTGGTTATTAATAAGACTGCCTCAGCTTCAGCCACCACACACCTATAGGAATTTAAATCACATTTATAACCTATGCACATTAATGTGCCAGGGAGCAAAGTAAGCCATTGCAGCCAGTTTCTATCTAAATTTATCACTAATTTAAAGCCATGAAAATATATTACACTTGTACAACAATCACAATCGACCAGAAAACAACTGCAGTAATAACTAATAATTTGTCAGCTGGACTCTCTCCACTAGAGCGAGGCTAGCTAATGTGTTTTTGAAAGATTGAATCTTTACATCACTATCTCTCTGTCTGCTTTGTTAAATAGCTAACACTGGATGTGGATAGGCAGCACACATCAGAAAGTAATCACGCTTCTTTTGCTAACATAGAAATGCCTTTTTCTGTGCAGTGTATGTACCAGATGAGTGGGAAGTGGCACGGGAGAAGATCACCTTGAGCCGGGAGCTTGGCCAAGGGTCATTCGGCATGGTGTACGAAGGCATAGCCAAAGGTGTGGTCAAAGACGAACCAGAGACGCGTGTTGCCATTAAGACTGTTAATGAGTCGGCCAGCCTGCGAGAGAGGATCGAGTTCCTCAACGAAGCCTCCGTCATGAAGGAGTTCAATTGTCATCATGTGGTATGTGCTCACATAAATTCAGATCTTACGGAGAAATCAGGGTAGTTCATATTTTCTGACTAGTTTAGAAGAAATGGCCACATGGTTACATCAGTTCCCTTTGTTACCTGTGTTTGAATCATCCTATGTTTGTTGCAGGTTCGTCTCCTGGGAGTGGTCTCTCAGGGCCAGCCCACGCTGGTTATCATGGAACTGATGACCCGAGGAGATCTAAAAAGTTACTTGCGCTCCTTGCGACCTAAAGAGGTAGTAAATTGTCGTCATAGTGATCCACAGAAAATGAGTACTGAATAAAAACAAAGCTAAATATTTAATCTGTAGGGTTTTTTTTGCATGATAGTAACTTAATTGTATCTCTATCCAGTGTAATGCAATGTTGTAATTAAGTGCAGTGAGAGAGTATCACCTGTGGGTCAGATAATTCATGTTCGCTTGTTCTCCTTCATGTCTCCAGCAACAGTGGTCCAGCCTGTCTCTCCCTCCTCTGAAGAAGATGCTTCAGATGGCAGGGCAGATTGCTGATGGCATGGCTTACCTCAACGCCAACAAGTTTGTCCACAGAGACCTCGCAGCCAGGAACTGCATGGTGGCGGAGGACTTTACTGTTAAGATCGGAGGTAAAGGATGAGTCTTGTCACTGGGAGTATGCTCACTAAGTGTAAACTCAATTACAGAGTAAAGTAGAAAACACACCACTAGCATCATTAGCTATTTTCTAGACAGTTATAGCTACAATGATGTGCCTTGTTAAAATGTCTAAGGCTCATGCGATGTGCTGTCTAAGTGTGTTGTCACATCTTCTGTGTTTAGTCAGTTTAAATTGAACTGTTCGTTTGTGCAGATGCTAGCACAGTAATAGCACTTGGCAGCGAACCAAAACAACTGCGCTGAAACCCTTTAGAGGAGGTGGTCTCAGTGCAGTTCCAAATGAACTCCAGAGCGGTTCGTTTATAGTGGGAACGTGATCCGACCCCCATCCGAACCAACTACAAATGCTTTGGATTCTGAATGGGGCAAGGCACTGTTAATGCCTGTACGGGCTAGCAGCTAGCCATGACATGAGCTTAAATTCTCCTTCTTCTCTGATAGTCCAGAACACAGCACTTTCTTCCTGTATTTGCTTTTGTTGCTTCCATCCACAGAAACTTCTGGCCAATGAGGGGACTGGATTGTAGTCATGCATTTTGCTTTGCTTAGAGTTTACTTGGATTTTTCTCTGTGTGAAAACAAACCAAACTGCAGGGAAAAGCTACAAGTTTACAAACTGATTAACTGATTCGGACCAGAGTAAACAAACCATAGGTGTGAAAACACCCTAAGTGATGGCAGTGAATGTAATGCTGTTTTAAGAGTTATAATACCAGTAAAAAGCACCACCGTATGAAATACAAACCCACTCAAATTACACCAAGAAGTCAGAAAAAATTTGAAAGCATTTCTATCGAATGAAGTGACTGTTTTTTGCTTCACTTTCTTACTTTTGGTCTGTGTGCGCTTGTGTTTGTGTGTGTGTGAGTAGATTTTGGCATGACCAGAGACATCTATGAGACAGATTACTACCGCAAAGGTGGTAAAGGTTTGCTCCCCGTACGTTGGATGTCACCCGAGTCCCTGAAAGACGGAGTCTTTACCACCAACTCGGATGTCTGGTAAGCAGACGCATGAAAACACACATGGTGACTTCATTCTGTGTGTATACTGCTTCCAAAAATATGTCATCATTGTCATAAAGATAATGGAAAGCACACTTTTTTGCCCCCCTCCCCATTTCCCTCTATACAGGTCATTTGGGGTTGTGCTGTGGGAGATTGCCACTCTGGCAGAACAGCCCTACCAAGGTCTCTCTAATGAACAAGTTCTCCGTTTTGTCATGGAGGGGGGGCTTCTGGAGAAACCTCAGAACTGTCCCGATATGCTGTAAGACACACAAACTCCACACTGCACATTCACATAAAATGCTCTCATGTCTGTTTTCCTCTTCTCTGCTGGTTAATTTTAATTATCCGCTCAGTGAAGCGGCACTGCTGCCCTTCAGCCTGTGGTCTCTGGATTTGCTGAACTGCAGTACTGATTGCCTTCACAGCCCATCTATATTTCAGTGTGTGAACTTGTATTCTTTAAGATGTGTTTCTTCTTAATGTGAAACAGCCGCAGTATAAATCCACATCAAAAGAGTCATGAGTGTCACAGACAAATTTGGCAACCAACAAGAAAACACTGAAGGATGCATCAGATGGTGAAGTCATGCGGAGAACAAATGTGAAGTCCCAGGGTTTGCTCTCTTCCCTAACAGCAACAATTTTATAAATAATATTATTCATTAGCATATCTAGAAAATACGGTCTTACTAGTGCACTTCCTTGGTTAATAATGATGTGTTGTGTCCTGCAGCGGACCTCATCTCTTGCTTTACAAAATAAAAATCAGCCCCAGTTTGACATCCTGGAGCTGCCACTTCTGAAAAAAACACTTTTAGGTGCATTACTGCCCCCTTCTGGTTGTAGTAGCATGTTTGATACTACCAGGTACCAGTAAACACAAGAGAAAACGTTGATTCTAAGAAGATAAATATTGGTGTAAATTATTATTATAATTTTTTTAAGTGACCATTTTAGAAATAGCGGAATCCACCTTACAGCAACTCTAAAACAAGTTAAGATGCTTCTTTAATCCACTCAAACTGCAGTGTAAGTTTGAGAAGTTATGACTGCTTGAGTCATAAATTGTTTGTCAGAATCAGGTTGGCTGCAGAGCTCTCTGTGCTGGATGCATGTGAAGGCAGCATCAGCTCAGCACTTCATAAACAAGAAGTGAGTGCACGAGGGTCATACAGCCATTTTAGCAACAGAAAGCAAACATTTGGCAAAAGTAAATATTGGTTTGTTGGTAGGAAAGTACAGTTCCTCTGGATAGGGTCATTACTGCAGGAGGACATGTTGTTGCTGAATACTGACCTGACCTATTTGTGTGTGTGTGTGTGTGTGTGTGTGTTTGCAGGTTTGAGCTGATGCGAATGTGTTGGCAGTACAATCCTAAGATGCGTCCATCCTTTGTTGAGATCATCAGCAGCATAAAGGATGAGCTGGACCCGTGTTTCAGGGATGTCAGTTTCTTCTACAGCGCCGATAACAAGCCCCCCGATGCGCCGCAGCTCCACCTGGAAAAGCTAGACAACATGGAAGATGTTCCTCTGGACGTTCCGTCATCGACACAACTGCAGCAGACTCCAGCTCCCCAACAGACGCCCCCTTCCCCAAGCTCAGAAGCACCACCTGGCCCATCGCTAGCTCCCAGCTCACCTTCCTCTCCCTGCACGTCGAGAGCTGCCATGGACAAGCACCCCTCCGGCCAGCAAGCAGCTAATGGGCTGTCGGGGGCGGGGCACGCAGCGGGGGCGGGGCTCGGGACGGGCTCGAGCGTCACAATGCGGCCGTCTCTGGACGATCTGCCACCATACGCGCACATGAATGGAGGACGCAAAAATGAGCGTGCCATGCCTCTCCCGCAGTCCTCTGCCTGCTGATTGGACAACCCACCAGACTGCAAACCTTCCCATCTGCTGGACATCTCAGTGGATGGAATAAAAAAAATTTTTGTTGTTGTTGTTTTGGGGAATTTTTTTTTGTTTGTTTTTTAAATCAAATACAGCAAACCGCGTGGTCCACTAGCTGGATGTGACCATTCAGTGAGACTCACAGGAAGACGGAGCAAACATGTTCTTCTTTTTCTGTTTTTCCTTTTCATAAAGTTTTGGTTTCTACCAGCTGGCTGTCCAACGTGACACTGCCCTCGAGTGGGAAGATCAAAAACACTACAAATAAGAAAAATATCAATAATTTGTGAGATCTCTTTCTCTCTCTTTATGGCTGAACTTATTTTATAATCCATCATTTGTTACTTTTTTATATGTATTTACAAATGGGAGAAGAAAAATCTATAGGCCTTTATATAAAACGAGCGGCGTTTTGTTTGCTTTTGAACGGGCATTATGGTGAAAACGTTAAGCATATCTAATGAAGAAGAAACTCTTAAGAGTGACTGGCATGTCTCGTCGGTCGTTCAGTAGTGTGGTTGCTCTGCAGGCTGAGTGTCAGCGTAATGCCGGATCAACAGCCAACTCGTTGAAACAAACAACCAGAGGGGGAAAGGTCAACTCTGCCAAATTTATTGCCAAATTTATACTGTTTGTCAGATTCTCTCTTCTGCAGTTTTGCCCTGTAATTCTCCAACACACTCCATTGAAAATTAAAGCAAAACAAATCTGCTACTGCACTATTTTGAAATAAAAGGGATATTACCTTCCCTCTACAGTGCTACACTACAGTAAATCTGACATTATAGACTTTGAAATTATCTGAAATTGAGCCACATCTTTTCACAAAGTGCTGTACCATTACGGTTAAACCGCCAAATACAGTCCATAAAGAAGCAAAAAAAAAATTAAAAATTAAAAAAACAAACAAACTCAAAGCGAGGACTGCGGATGGAAAAAGTGTAAATGGGAAAAACAAACATAAACACGAGTTGTACAACGTCTCTCAGTCGGGGTTCTCAGAGTTCAGAGGCGTCTTTGTTGTTGTATTCGAACAGGTATTTTTTTAGGCTAGTCATCGGTCTCCAACATTTACAACATCTCTCTGTGGGCAGAGCATTTATGTACACACCAGTTGTTTGTGTCACTTTTCTAACTTTTCTACAGTTGGAGACATTCATCGTGTACAGAAAGAAGCTGCTATTCCTTATTTCTCTTTGTGGTTGTAATATAGTCAATATCTATATATTAAAAAGAGAAAAAAAAAAACTCCTTCAGGTTGGATCTACGAACGTTTCAACTACAGTCCATTTTTTTTAATGCTTGTAACTGTGTAAAGTGTATCTGAGCTGGTTTCGTTTCTGTGTTTGCGTATAAGGTACGACTATTTGCCTTGTGTTTTGAAACACTTCCCCTCCCATCTAATTAGGGGACAGCGATGGGGTGCGACGACCATCGGTGTTCTTGTGCTCTCTCGGGACCCTTTTGCATCAGTCCTCTATGGTTTGGACTAAACCGCTTCTACCCATCATTATCACTCTAAGAGGCCAGGTGTCCCAACTAAATCTCAGGTCAAAGAGGAAAGTTTAATCCTGTTCTACTTTCCCGTTTGTTTTCTTCTTCTTCTTTTTTTTTCCTTGTTCTGTCAAACCCAGAGACATCCAGCCTGGTGTGTGTTAAACCTCGGTCTCATTCTTATTCTCTCTGACTGCTTTTCTTTTTTTAACAATACTCAAAAGCAGTGTTTTTACAACCGAATGGTTGTCAGGCTGCGTTTGATTTGACCTTTACACTTATGTATAGAAACCTAATACTGACAAAATGTAGAAGTGAGACATTTCAAAATGTAGCATTAAACACTGATAAACAATACTGTTAGTTAAATAATTCAGAAGGCATATTAAATAAAGAAATATGTAATTTATGATAATCTTCTATTATACCAGCTCACCACCTTAGTTTCCCCCTTTTTTTGGAGGGTTTGTGCACACTTGCTGTTTGTTTAGTGCCTTTTAGCCACCTAGCAGCAAGAATACACTAAAAGGGGGCACGCAGTGGCGTCGGGGTGAGCTAATCCTAGTTATCTACCTGAGCCACCTGGTTCACCCAAGCTAACTTATTATAAAACAAACTCCAGAGTAAAAATTAAGTTACTTACTTTAATTACTCCTTTATTTGTTACCAACTATACAGGTGATAAGTACAGTTTACATTTTTACCTGAAGCATTTTACCCAGCAAGAAAATATTAACACATTTTCTTGCTGGCTCATGCTAGTTATACCTTTTTTTTCTGGTTTATTATGAAAGAAAAGTGTTCATTAAATCATATGCTGCCATAATATGCCCTAATTCATGGTAAAAACAAGAGCCGAATAT
The DNA here is from genome assembly GCF_900408965.1 of Simochromis diagramma. Classification (NCBI taxonomy): domain Eukaryota; kingdom Metazoa; phylum Chordata; class Actinopteri; order Cichliformes; family Cichlidae; genus Simochromis; species Simochromis diagramma. The sequence continues at coordinate 6,948,994 of NW_024387414.1, forward strand.
GAAGACAATTGTGTTAAAAATGTGATATTTGTACCAGAAATGGTCCTCATGCTAGTTTAGTTGGGGGGGGAAAAGGTTAGCTGTAGCTAAGTGGCTAGCAGCTTTGTCAGATGATCCCCACACATGCATAAAAGTCCTGAAAAAGTAATTAATTACCAGATTAATCATTAAATGTGTGCCAAAACCCTCCCAAAATCTCGGGCAATAAAAGATAAAAGGATGTATAAAGTGTTCTTTTTAGTCCGCATTGTAATCATTTAGCTAACAGTATTATGTGAACTCACATTTCTTTTTTTCTGATACTGCATTTTGTCAGTTTCAGGGCTCTGTGTTAGTGCCGTGTGAAAACCTTAAGAGTACAATGCAAAACATAATTTATGTATTTCAGGCGAGTACAGAAACCTGTCTGTGGGATACTTTCACCTTCTTCTAATCAACTTCTGTCTCTTCATCAGGGGTGGTTTTCTTTAGGCTGCTAGAGTAACCCATATTATTTATCTTTTTTCAACATATAAACGTGTGTTTGTAGAAGATTGGGCTGAGACATGGGTGAAAATTAATCTTATAGCATTGAGAGGTTTTTTTTTTTTTCCTTTGGGAACATTAAGATGTCACAGGTGACACTAAAAGGATTTATAAAAGGAACAAGTATTGAGGCCCTTCTCTTTGAGAATAAATCTTAATGGTATTCTTTATGAAGATTTACTGAAGGAAAACCATAATATATGAGTGGACCACATAGAAAGATTTTTAAAGGTTTATTTGCCTCTGAAAGCAGCATTTGTGTATCCCTTGCCCAAATGTTTCTTGGTTATTTATGTCCTTTTTGTGTGAAGTGTAAATCACTGTAAAAAAAAAAAAAATCCCCCATTAGATATTTTTGTTTTCCTTCTGATATGTTGTCATTTTGTTTTGTTTTTTTCTCTATTGTGGGGGAAGGTCTTGTTATTAATCCTTCAACCATCCATCTACCTCACTTTTTTTCTTTTTTTTCCAATCTATCTACATGTACAGAACAACAAAACATCTCACCTACAGTTGACTGGCTGTAATGACGATCTCACTGCATGCTGTCAATAAACATGGTCAAATCCAAACCACAAACCAAACCATCCTGGAAACATGGTAAAAGTTCCAAGGGGAAAAAGATGACCATCAAACATCTTGCTATTGAAGTTTGGCCCACGATGGCTTTTATTTGGGCTTTCTAAAGTCTGGAGGAGCTGCTACAAGCATACAAGAATGGAGGAAGGGCAGTTCTGTCCTTTGCACCTACTCTGCACATAATCCACCACCACATTGTAGGGTTACGAAGTAGCATGTAGAATCCCCCCTTTTTATCTTTCGTATTTTTCAGGTTATCCTATAATCAGGTGGATGAAGTTGTGACCTAAGGTAGCCACTATATGGCAAACCCACGTATTCTCTTGGTAAAACACACACAATGCAAACTTTCTTTATGGTACTTTAAATTACTAACGTTTAATGTGAAAAAATATAATGAAGAGTACAACTTAAAAATGTTTTATGGGTGTATTAGGGCCACATTGAGAAATTACTATATATTTTTTCATTATGTTGCCCTAATATTTGTACAGTTCTGGATGCCATTGTTGCTTGGAAAAACACTGTCGAGTGGGGTTTTCAAAGAGAGAAGTAGTAAATATAGCTGTAATTTAGTAGTAGTGCATGAAACTGGGTCTACCTGAAGGCCAAATTCGCACCTTTTAAATCCCACACATGACCTGTGCCATGATGGTTCCGACCTAGAAAGCCCACTGAAGATGTTAGACAATCATTCACTTTATTTTTCTGGTTTATAAAGACAATGCTGCTACTATATGCTGTTTTAAAACTTGTTTAAACACATAAGGATACATATATGCAGGACTGCAGGCTGACAACCACCAGTTTCACCATTTTCAGTGTGACAGTTTAAATCCGTGAAAGCCCTCACTGCCTTTTATTACACTTTGAAGCACCGCCGAGTCTAAAACGAGCTTTCTCTGGTGATTTCTTCTTCTAGCTGTGGACAGTATAGACCGGTTTCAGCAGGCACACATTTTATGACCTTTTTTTTTTCTGTCAATACTTGCAGCAGATATTTGGTACGTAGAAATGTTGATAAGTGAGGGTTGTGTGATTTCTGGATTTCACTATAACTAATACTTGCTTCATTTGAGGATTTTTTTTTTCAACTTTTTTACTGCCATAACAGGACTTTAGAGCTGTTGCTTTTGCCTCTAGACCTGTTTCCACATCAGTCAAATGCTCTCCCTCGTTTTTCTTTTCTTTTTTTAAACCCTTCTTCCTCTCCTGTCAGGGTCATAACTTCAAACTGGAGGTCTCGGTAAGCCCAGCTGCAGGAAACGAATCCATGTTGGGTGGTCAGGATGGGTATTTTGGAGTTTGTGGTCTGAATTTTGCCTCACTTTTACCACTGGAACACCTCACAGAGCCGACATAAAATCAAATTTCGATATTTTTTTTCTCTCCTTTTTTGTTACATTGATGGTCATTTTGTTACCTGTACTTTTGATTTGTGTAAATTATTCATAGCCTTCCAACTTTTTGCGTTTTTATTGAAATGATCTGTTAGACTGAGGTTTCATTTTGGTTTCTCTTTTGTACATGCTGTTGTAAGAATTTTTCCTGTTATCGATATATTCTGAGTTCTGGGAAAAATTATTGGCTGAAGGAAAAGAGAATGTCTGTTTCTCTGATTCTTTTTTTTTTCTACAGGAGATTTAAGATGAATAAAAATGTATGCAAACTGTTTTGCTGCGTGTTTTGTTGGAACTGATGTTATTTGGGATGAATTTTGTATATTTCTAGTCAAGGTTTAAGGAAATATAAGTAGAACATCTCAGTGTATTTAATTTATAGTTCAATAACATGAGCACAGTGAACGAATATGGCTGAATTTATATAACAGGCTTAACATAAACGGCTGAAGCATGTTGCTTATTTTTCAAAAACAGGATTTGGTAACAGTAACCTGTGACTATAAACTGGATGTTGGATGCAGCTGCCAAAACCACATGTGCTGTCCGTGTTAATTACAGTATTCACTTTTTATCCAAGTATTCCCTGTGAGCCAAAAGGTCAATTCAGGAGGATCTAAATGCTTTATCAGTTTTTTCTAGTCTTGGTTCTGTGTGATGTCAGTGAGTTTAACATGGCCATCTCAGGCACACAGCTCTCTGTATGCAGAGGCTCTACTCCAGTGTTTTCCCAAACCACAACAACACTTCCCTCATGGTGCTTTATATTGTAAGGTCAAAACCCTACATTAATACACAAAAACTCCGACCCCCTATGAGCAAGCACTTTGGCGACAGTGGGAAGGAAAAACTCTCTTTTAAAAGAGAGAAACCTCCGGCAGAAGCAGGCTCTGGAATGGGGTGGCCATCTGCCACGGCCAGCTGGCGATGAGGGAAGGAGGGCGGTTTTAAAATTAAATTTAGAAATTAAATTTAGATGCCCAATTTAAATAAATATTTTACGCCAATTTAAGAGTTTTGTCACATAATCGCATGCGCGTTTCAGTTACATTTTAGCGCTGGCATGAGAAAGCCCTAATGATGACATTTTGGCTCTTCAACTTGGCATGTTTTTGGAAGGTTTTGACGATTACTTCGTCAATCACTGAGTTCCTTGACCTCATTAAGAGTACTGGAGAAGGCAACCTTTCATGGAGTTCATTGTATACTGTCAGGCTGCGTTGTTAAATGTTCTCTGAGGACATTTTGTAGTTTTTGGACAAAATTTTGTTCCAGATCTTATGGGAAACTCTCTGCATAATAAACTCAGATGTATCTGGATGCCATGTCGCCGTCTCATTTCCTTCAGCCATAGCGTGCATTACCAGATCTTTAGTGAAATTTTTCACAACTTCCTTGTACTCTTCCCTGTTTTCAGAGACACTGAGTAGTCTTTTTGGTAAAGCCAACAGGTGTTTGGTGAAGGTTGGGACAGTAATGTTATCAAGCTGTTCCCTCAGATTAAAAATCAAACGTTTTTCCCTGCAGTTATGTGTTTTGCAAAGATCCTTGAGAATGGCCTTGTCTAGATTTTTCAGGTAATTTGGGAATAGATCCATTATGGGAAAGACAGACTGTCCTTCTCCTGTTTTAGGATCAGGATTTCACCGTCTCTCTGCTGAAGCTGCTCTTTCAGACAGTTCATCTCAAAGTCAACGTTTCTGGCCTTTTCCTGATCTGAACCAGTCTGATCCCCCTTTTCTTTGATGGCACTGCTCATTTCCACTTTGCGTGACACTAATTCATCACATCCTCTTTTAAAAGTTGATTTTCAGACAGAGTGTTTAGGAAAGCTTTCCTAACGTAAACAGCGTTTTGAATCACCGAAGACTGAGACTCTGTTTTTGCGTTTACGTGTAGATGAGGAATACAGAGTTCGTCACGCAACGACAAAGGTATGTGCCTTTTTTCACGTCACACTGTGCGCCATGTTTTTGTTTACATGAGATGAATTGCAGAATAGCAGATGGAGACAAAATACTGTTACTGTTAATCTTAATATCTTCAGGTTTTACACGCTTACATATACACACGAAGTTACTGTCCCTCCATTTAGAAAGGCAGAGGCATCATGGTGTAATTATTTTTACTTGTAGTTGTTTTTTGTTTGTGTGGGAGCCCCGTCAAAAACCTGTCTGTTACGCTAGTCCAAGCATTTTTTTTTCTTTTCATACCGTGCCCCCCACCCCCCCCCCCCTGCAATGGCTCTGCGGCCCCCCCGGGGCGGGTCCCACACTTTGGGAACCTCTGCTCTATAACATCTTCTTGTGACTATTTGCTACACAGACCTTCTGCAAGACTGATGCACGCAGGACTTTATCAACTTTTTGACCTTCTGTCCAGAGAGAGGAGGTTCAGGTCTGTTCAATCAGACACTAAGAGAATCCAAAGCTGTACAGACCCTTATTAAACACCGTCACACAGCTGTGGGTCAATATGAACGCATCATGCAGGTGTACGAGGTGGGAACTCTGAGATTTTTGCGTCTATCTGTGCTACTTACGTGTAAAGTAGGAAGGATAATATTTAAAATAAGCGGGCGAACTGATCTATAAATGTTATATGAGTCACTAGTGTGCGGACATCAAAGTGCTGATAGTGAAGTGCAGACCCTTTTATTTACCGAGTGCTGTGTTTCTGCTGGCTGTTTACATCCCGCCGCGTTCTGATTGGACCACAGCGCTAGGACTGCTGCATGACGTCATCAGCAAGCACGAGACCGCTCACCCAGATGCTGTGTTTGTTGTTGCCAGGGATTTTAATCACTGCAACAACAACAGCTATGTAAGGGGCGCATACAAGGCAGTGCCTCGCCCGCATTTTGGACAGTCCGACAACATTTCTGTTTCTCTGTCCGGCATACGGGCAGCTCCTCAAACGAGCCCCAAGTTTGGAGCGAAGAGACTGATTCGGTGCTTCAGAACTGCGTTGGTGCTACAAACTGGGGTGTGTTTAAGACTGCTGCCATAAGAGAGGACGGTTCTGTGAATTTAGAGGAATATGCATCAGTGGTCACCAGCTGCATCAGCACATGCATTGACAATATTGTCCCCACCAAGCGATACAAAACATATCCAAAATCAGAAAACACGGTTGAACTCTGAGGTACGTTCCATGCTGCATGCACGCTCCACTGCATTTGCCTCTGGTGCCGCAGAGGGCTACAAAAAGGCCAGATATGACCTGCGCAGATCCATCAGGGAAGCCAAGTGGCAGAACAGACTGAAGCTGGAAGGACACTACAACAATTCAGACTCCTGACGCATGTGGCAGGGCCTGCAACACATTAGTGGTTTCCAGCTGCAACACGCTACCAGATGAGCTGAGTTCTACGCTCGCTTCGACACTCTCAACACCAACCGATACAGAGGGATTCTACCAGCAGGGGCAGCACAGAGCTCTTCACTCACTGTGACTTCGACTGAGGTATGCAAGGTTCTGAGGAGGATTAACCCGCGACAGTGATTGACTTTGAGGGTGTGCTCTTCAGAGCTGGCTGAGGTGTTTACAGACATTTTCAACTTGTCCCTCACCCAATCAGCTGTGCCCACATGCTTCATGTCTACCACCATAGTGTCCCTCCCCAAGAAAAACAACATAACCTGATTGAATGACTATCGCCCCATCGCACTCACTTCAATTGTAATGAACTGTTTTGAGAAGATAGTCATGTCCCATATCAAAGCAGACATCCCGGATACATTAGACCCTCTGCAATTTGCATATCAGCGCAATCGTACTACTGAGGACGCAGTTAATGCAGCCATCCACACAGCCCCTTTCACACCTCAAAAATAAGGACACCTATGTTCAAATGCTGTTTATAGACTACAGCTCAGCATTCAACACCGTCATCCCAAGCAGACTGGTGGAAAAGCTCTCCACTCTTGAACTGACACCCCAGTCAGTCAGAGTTGGTATCAGGACAACAGGTACAAAGATAGTGAGCACAGGGACTCCCCAAGGCTGTGTGCTCAGTCCACTCCTGTACACCTTCTTCACCTATGACTGTGTCCCTGCACAGGTATACACTACATAATAGAACTGTAATTAGCCCTAACCTGTAAATTTGCAATTTTTGTACAAATCTCTGCATATACACCTTAATATTGCATACTCTGTATATATTATCACTGTGACAGTGTTGCAACTACTTGCACTTTAAATTCTGTTAACACCCACATTTACAAAGCACTGTTTTACTTATTATTGCTTTCTTTTAGTTGTGTGAAGGGTAAGAATTTATCAGTCCCATTTATCAGTATTAATTCAGATATGTCCCTCTGAGGAACAGCTGGACTGGATGGATGATTTTTGTTTTTATGGGCCAATTTTTTTTTGTTTGTTTGTTTTTGTAACGGTATAAACAATGAAAGGTGGGGGATTGGCCAATTGGTAAGATGTGGCGCTAAACAACAGCAGCACGTTTAAGCTTGATCAGCTGATGTTAGAATTTATTTAATATTACTTTCTAGTTTCAGCGGATGTTTGCTGGAGCCACAGCTGTAAAAGCTGCTGGTCATGATATCTGTTTGGATATGTGGTGAGAGGGAAACATGAAGATGAAACCAGGAGATGTCCTTAGTGAATCATCAGAGCTGAACAGGTGATGGAGAAACAGGTTTACCTTTTAGGTGACATGAAGGAGTTGAAGGAAAGTTATGAACTGTTTCTGAGAGACAAATAACAAAATAAATCATTTTCTATGTAGCTGACAGCTGGTAACTGTGCAGGGGCGGGTCTAGCAAGGTTTTGCCAGGGTAGCCGGTAGGGGACAAGGAAAGGGGGGCACAAAGAAATACTTTTCTTTCTTATTCTCATTTAAAATGTCTAGCTTTTGATAAATAATTATCTGAATCTTACAACCAAAGTTTTTATCTGGTGTAAAATGTATAGAACTCATACATACATACCAACAAGACAGTGTACATTACTGTCACAACAGCGTTTCTTTTCATTCAAAGGCTTTATGGCTTTTCCTATAATACCTCGTGGGGCGGTCTCTAGTCAAAATGCCTCTGCCGATTTTTTGTCCCAGTCCAGCCCTGATAACAAATCACCCCTGATATTCCTCTCCATCCACTCCGCCCTACCTGCACTCTCCTTTACCTTTCTTGTGCACAGACCATTGCTTTGGACGGTTTACCCCAAGTATTTAAAGTCATCAGCTTTCACTTTCTCTGCTCTTTGCAGTTTCACCATTACGGCTGTGTCCCTCTCATTCACACCTCTATTCTTTCTTGCTTGCTTTCTACTGTATATCTCATAGCTGTCTTCCTGTCCTCATTTATGTACTGCAACCCTCTCACATACTTCTCTGCCACTCCTGATAACCTTGTGTAGTACCACTGTTTCTGTCTTAGCACCCTATCATATGCTTTCTCTCGATCCACAAAGACGCAGTGCAACCTTCTCTATACTTTTCCACCAACAGTCTCAAAAGTCTTTTTCTCCTTCCTTAGTGTTCAGCCTCATATACAAGTCGGTATAAGCTACAATTCATATATATTATATCTATTATATCTTCAATGTACTAATAACTTGAGAACAAAAATGTTTATCCTGAAAGATTTACATGTTTGGACTACAGTTCCATAGAGCCCATTCTTTTTGCGTCATCTCGCGAGAAAGCGGAAATAGAAATACACGAATGACCTGAAGAGGGCAGTAACGCCCCTTTGCTGCGTCTAGTCCGCCGAAAACTTCCCCACAGGAAGAAGACGACGAAGAAGAAGGTAGCCGTGACGCCTGGCCGTGGTTGGTTGTTGTTGTTTAGCAACCATTTGCTAGTTCACGGATAGTTTACCTTTGACATCGTATATGGCGCATTAAGCTGGTTACGAGTATATGTGAGGTTTAAAGGGGATTAAAATGGCCCTGCAAAGCTGAGGTAAACTACAGTTTTCATGTTATTGGACAGTAGCAGCCTGTTAGCTTTTATGCTAATAGTTTAAAACAATAGATATTTCTGCTTATTATGTTTTCTTGTGTGTCATTTGGCGTCTAATTTTGTCTAATATTAAATGAACTAACAGGTTCCTACTTTATGCAACCGGGAGCCATTAACTGTAGTTGCACATCACACGAAAACCCCCTGTTAATGTGGTCTGGGTCCACCTCATGTCGCCATTGCAGCTTGGAATATCTGTCAGGACGTCTGCTCATGTGTTTGTCTGTCAGGATCCAGTGATGCCATAGAGGTAGGAGGCACTGCCAGGGCTCCTCCACCGGAGGACGAGAGGTCTCCTTAGCAATGGCAACCGAACTTCATGAGACCATATTCATGGCCAAGCAGGAGCGCCACAAAAACCTGTTTCTTAACTACAAAAACCTGAACATTTTCCCCGTGGAGCTGCTGAAAGATGAAGGCCTGCAGTTTCTGGAGAGACTTTACATGAAGAGAAACTCACTCACTACACTGGTATCCACACAGTGCATTTTCATTTTACCATATGAGACACTTATGAAACCCAAAGAAAATTTCTAACTACTTCTGCTTTTGCTCTGTCTTTATCAGCCTGACAATCTTGCTCAAAAGCTCCCAAATCTCATTGAACTGTAAGTATTTTGCTAAACTAAGTTTTGTTTTATAAATGATGACAACAGAGAGTTGACACATGCTGTCGGAGATTGATGGTGTGTTTTGTGTTTATCAAGAGGTTTCTAGTGAAGTTAACCACCAGATGTTGCATCACTAAATTTGATTAACTGTCTCTCACATTTAGGTGTTTTCAGCAGCAAACACCAGAGCTGTAATTGTCTTACTGTCTGCTTGTACATTTCAGGTATTTGCACTCAAACAACTTGGTCATTATTCCCGAGGGTAAGCACATTGTCCAGTACAATAATATTAATAACAGTGTTTAATTCACTTGTTTGAATATTAAGATTGGTTTCATTCCCAGCTATCGGAAACTTGGCCAGACTGCAGTCGTTAGACCTGAGCAATAATGCCCTGCAGGTTCTCTGTCCAGAGATCGGCAGATTGAGGTCTTTGCGGCACCTGAGACTGTCCAATAACCAGCTCAAATGCCTTCCTCCAGGTAAGACACAACAGTTGTCTGTCTTGTTTTTAGATTTCCTTTTAGAGGCTTAAATTATTTTACATTATCTTATATTAGCCTGAGTCCTTTATTCAGGGGCATCGGTTTAAGTACAGCTACCTAGACCAGTGGTTTGTCTTGGAGCAAGTCCAGATGTTCCTTCTGATTTTGTGCCAACCATACACTGCAGCAGCACAAACTGAATGCTTAATGTTTGCAAAATCTGATACAAACCAGAATTTAACCCCTGCCCCTCCCCCACAACAAACGTTATACTTACACTATGCATTGGCAACATTTTTATATCATTAGGACCTAATTAAATGAGATCATTGAACAAAATGTGCTTATTCACATTATAGAAAACCAAGAAAAGCTTAAAAAAAAAACTGTGCTTACCTGTGTCTTTATGAGCACAGAGAAGGAGGATGTCCGCTGGAAACTGTCATAAAATTCTACTCTGTACTCGTGTCAGTGCAACAACACGATTGGCTAATGTATTCATGTTTGAACTATTGATTGTCACTTGTCTTACATAAAAGCTTCAAAACAAAACACTAGTGGAATAAAATCGTTTACTCTGAAATATTACAAAAACAGAGCAAAACATGTACAACATACGTGTATTGGTAATGCTTTTACCTGCTTCAGCAATTTCTCTGTAAGAGTAAGACTTATATTTCATGTTTGGCATAAAATCACTTTGAACTGTTGCTTTTTATTCCCAGCGTGTTTGGTTTTCCCGACTTGTAAATATTTTAATTGCCAGCAGAGAGCAGCAGAGCTCTACCTGAGAGAAAAGTTGTTTTAATTTTTTTTTTAAACACAGATTATTGAGGCGCATGTAAGTAGTGTAGCTGAAGCTGAAGGGAGGTTGTGCAATTTCATATACTTTAAAATAAATAAAAATAGTTACCCTCCGTGGATTTTGTCAATAACTTGAAACCAACAACCATTTGTTTTGCCCATAGTCAAATTCTCAGTAACGTATTTGTTTGCCTGTTTTCTTTTTGCCATGGTTCTTGATGTACCAGGAATGTTTCCTGAACTTAGTGACAACACCAACAATTTCTTTTTCGAGTCTCACAATTTCTGTTGACTGAATTTCTGTGCAAACTGTGAGACAGTGTGTGCAAAATAAAAATAGTAGTGATGAGGAACAGTGCTTCCAGCCCTATATCAAAATATACTTAACCAAAACCAGAGAGTATATTCAGTTACAGCTGTGGTTCGAAAATAATATAATCATTTGACTGTGCTGCTGTTCTTCTTGCAGCGATGCTCTCGTTTTGTTTTAGAAATCCCACAGGCTCCTGCCTCTTTCTAAGAGGAGGGTATAATGGGCTTACATCAGCTTTAGCCAAGATGATGAAAAAAAGACCTGTCAACTAAGATCTTATGTCTAGTTGAGATGTTTGGAAACCCTTTGGTTTTAAGGCATCCAGCGAGGAACAACAAATACAAATCAAATTTCTGATAAAAGTTTGACAAAACTGGGATTTTCTTTTTTCTTTCTTTCAAATAATAAAGTTTTGCAGCTTTATCTGAGATTTATGTCTCTCACATATTTGTGACACCTGCAGAGATTGGTGATCTGCAGGACTTGGAGACGCTTGACGTGTCGATGAATCAGCTGATGTCTCTGCCGGACCGACTGCATCGCTGTCTCTCACTACAGAATCTGACAGCGGACCACAACCTGCTGAGCCACGTTCCCCGGCAGCTCTGCTGGCTCCACCGCCTTAACCAGCTCTCTATGGCAGCTAACCGGCTGACTTTCCTACCACTGGGTCGGTGAATCCTCTTCTCTGTCCCTCCGTTATTTGCTCTAGTGGTGACAATAAAATGAGCGAGGTGGTGTTGAAATCTTTGTGTGTTTCAGATCTGGGCAGATCACGGGAGATGCAGTTTGTGTTTGTTGACAACAATGTGGACCTGAAAGGACTCCCGTCCTACTTGTACAACAAAGTTATCGGCTGCAGCGGGTAATACACCATCCCAACAGCTCAACAGATACTGTTTAAGACAACTGATAAAGGTCATTGCTGATTAGCAGAGTGTAAAAGAAATGCAATTCCATGATGTTGGATATAAGTTAGCCAGAAAATTAACTGGTATTTAGCCCACAGACTGTTGGAAAAGTGTAAATACTAAATGTATAGAGAATGTGGCTGGTTGGGACAAGAGCGAGGTGGTAAATATATTGTGGCGGCAGAAAAGAGGATTTTAATATATTGTGGCGAGCTCAGAAAAGGAGGAGACGGAGGTATCGTTTGGTCTTGCTTCCCGTGAGCTAGCCAGGGAGCACAGCCGTTTATTGACATCTACAGAAGAACACTGCCGCTAGCTAACTGCTCAGCGCGGCAACCGCACAGCAACAAAAACAACAACACACAGGGCGCCCTCTGACCCCGGAAGGACACACCGTCGCAGCGAGAGGGCGTCACCCGTCACTATGGCAACATAAACAAAACATAACTGTACAAACAGAACCCCGAACAGCCCTGACCCGCTACAATATGCTGCTGAGAATATAGCCCAGAAGAAGCGTATAGTATAGCTTTTATTTTGGAAAGAGCCATTTCTCTGTAATAAACTCTCTTTTCCAAAGATGAGTGATTCCTCAATCAGATACAGGTGTTACCGCGCCAGATCCGCGGCCTGAACAGTAGTAAGGAAACCTCTGGCAGTTACTTGAAGGTTCCGTAACTGACTCGTAGCCGGCAACAGCTTACTATACAGGTCAACTCCGCTAGCAAAAAGATCGAAGGAGGCGTAGGAAACTGCTTCACCGAACTTTATTTCTTCTCTAAGGCACGAACACCGCGTACAGTGGGCTGAAACAGTTTACTCACAGCGAGCATCGCCGACACAACTCTGGCTGTCGAGGGAGTTATTATATTCCTTTTATTTATTTTCTTTTCGTCTCTTCTGTAGCTAACCGTTACTTTTTCCCCTTCTCCGCTCTCTCTCTTCACACACACCAGGTAGTCCCGCTACACACATCCCGAATACATTTCCCATCAGGCTTCATCCTTAAAGGGCCATGCCTGTAACACAGGGCTTGCAAAATCGCTAGCCCGACGTCCCGAGGCTAGCGGTTTTTCCAGTCGGGCTACCAAAATCTATCTCTGCCCTGCCCGTCGGGCTATTGTAGGAAGGAAGGAAAAATATATGTCAATGCTTTTGCATTCTTTCGGAAATGTAGCTGGGTAATTATGTCATTGGCATCGGTGAGCCACTGTCAATATGTGACATATTGAAATCGCGTTTGAATTTGCGCTTGTTTTTTGCTTTCACTTTGCAAATATCCAGGTGCCTTCTTTTGGCGCACCGGCCAGTCACGACCGGCGGGGGAAAAGTCACTCGGGTCAGAACATGGGGTGCCACCATCATCCCACTTCTGACACCAATGTGGTGAGCTCAGACAACGAGGAGACGGAGGTGTCGTTTGGTCTTGCTTCCCGTGAGCTAGCCAGGGAGCACAGCCGTTTATTGACATCTGCAGAAGAACACTGCCGCTAGCTAACTGCTCAGTGCGGCAACCGCACAGCAACAAAAACAACAACACACAGGGCGCCCTCTGACCCCGGAAGGACACACCGTCGCAGCGAGAGGGCGTCACCCGTCACTATGGCAACATAAACAAAACATAACTGTACAAACAGAACCCCGAACAGCCCTGACCCGCTACATAGCCCCCCACCTAAGGGGTCAGTCGTCCCCGACGACCCCATTGCCCCACACAAAGTCCTGCAAATATCTAGGTGCCTTCTTTTGGCGCACCGGCCGGTCACGACCGGCGGGGGAAAAAGTCACTCGGGCCAGAACATGGGGTGCCACCGTCATCCCACTTCTGACACCAATGTGGCGAGCTCAGACAAGGAGGAGACGGAGGTGTCATTTGGTCTTGTTTCCCGTGAGCTAGCCAGGGAGCACAGCCTTTTATTGACATCTGCAGAAGAACACTGCCGCTAGCGTGAAAATCCCACTCTAGCGGACAAAAACAGTGCTTTTTATATGGACGCAAACGCGCGTTGCAACTTCTTATCTGGTGCGCGTCTTTTATTTTGACAGCGAATGCGCACATGCGGACCACTTATGTGCACCCGTGTAAATAACATAATGTTCTGCCGGGTGTGTTGTTGGTTTTCTCTCGATTTCTGAGTCGACAAGCGCCTTTGTCACTGGGACCAGTCATTTTAAGAAAGGCCCCCATTAGAACCCATGAGAAATGCAAGAAATGCATTATTGCTCAGTCTGCAATATCTTTCCCAGAACAAACACCAATTGCAAATAACATACTAAAAATAAACCTGAAAAATCTGTTTAGAACAGCGTACTATGTTGCAAAGAGTGAACTACCACTGGCAAAATTTAGCAGTCTTTGCAAACTTCAAAAAGCAAATGGCCTCGATCTTGGTTCCACTTGCCTCTTACCCGTGACTTCAGTGGAAATTTCAAATTCAGGATCTGACACAGACTGATTCATGTCCTACACAGTTCTTACAAGTTCATAGAAATTTCTGTTCAATTAGAACCAAGTATTTGAGTTGATGATTGTAATTTTTATACAATGTTGTAATTTGTTTTTCAACAAGTTTTTGATTAATGTTTCGTTTCCTTTACAATATTATACTTTAATGTATAATATTGTAAAGGAAACAAAACATCAATCAAAAAATTGCTCTCCTTTTTATTCGGGCTACTTACATTTATTTTGGGCTACCAAAAACTGAAGAGTCCCTGCCCGAAGGGCTACCAGGGATTTTGAAATTTTGAGAGCCCTGATCTTAAGATCTGCACATGTGAGGGGAGGATACTGATATACGTCTTGTATAAAATAAAGGTGGTTTGTAGCATCTTTACTAAATACAACTGCAGACTTAATGGGCTGCATACTTGTGTTTGTTGTTGTCCTGCAGATGTGGCTTATCTGCTCAAGCGCTGGAGGGTGGACTTGGTGAAATGCTGGGTGAGGAACTGAGTGAAGCCTTGGTTGGCCTGCCAGCTGAAGTGAAGGTGGTGGGCTCAGAGACAGAACATGTTGTTCCCCTGGAGGAGCTGGCTATGAGGACGCTACACCGCATCTACCACCGCCGCCCAACAGGTGAGGAGACAGTGTTCACTCTTACGTTAGAAAACACCTGCTGGTTATTAATCAAAAAACTTCAAACTTTAACGGCACCTTTTTTGTTTACTGCTGTTTTTAGAGCTCAGCTTGCTGCCTCCCATCACCCTCCCAAAGAGCCTGCGGGATCTGTTGCAGTTCCCCCTCGGTCACTGTCACCGATGCAGCCAAGCCATGTTCACGATCATATACCCCAAACTCTTCCCCCTCCGTGACACCGCCCTGGCAGGAGTGCACCGCAGGTCAGGCAAACACACAGTCTTTTTTAGTTTCCCCCTGAAGAAGGATTTAACATGCATACTTACGTCCTTCTCCTTTCCTGTTCAGGACCACTGTGAGTTTTGTAGCCTACTGCTGCTCCAGTCACTGCCTCCGAACCTTTGACCTCCAGGGGTGATCTCATTTCCTTCTCTCTCCCCTCCCCCACTCACACACTGACATATAACATCAGCTGTGGATCTTGAATGTCTGTGGCTCGCTACTTGATAAAGAACCTGGCAGAAGCAGCGTATGCAGATGTTTGGTAGGTCAGATAATGGACACAAAGCTCAACATTTCAGAGCTTTGCATTCCTGTTTGTGTGGGGGAGGTCAGCAGCAGTGCACAGTAGTGCTCATTAAATGGTAACTACCCACTCATAACTGGGCACTTTTAAGAACAAACACTTTAATCTTTGTGGAATAAGATGTTTTTTTCCACTGAAGCTTTTTGCAGCAGACTCATTGATTGCAGAGTGATCTTTGAGGTGTTAACATTTGTAGCATGCTTTTGTTTTTATGATAACCGAAGAATATTTGAAGGTTTGTAAGTTCAAAGAATGTTTATCAGTTTGATGTGTGTTAATTTCAGCAGAAATTAAAGTGAATGTCTAAAATAGAAAATCTACATTTGAGACAACATACTGCATGAAGTCATGTTCTTAGTCACAGTTTTTGTGAACTCTTAAGACCTACTAAAGACAATGAGCCAAGGATTCATGTTAGGGCTGTCACGATATCAGACTTAAACTTCATCATTATAATATTGTAATATGAGTGGTTGAAAAAGAAACTTCTGTACTTATGCTTTCAGTCAGATTCATTAACTTTGTTTATTGGCCAATTAATTAAACTCAAAATTCGTAGACATGGCGAGAGATGCTGTGATGCTTAACCCTACAAAAGCATACAAAACAAAGTTTTTTCATATTGTGCATTGACACAATATTTACATTTCATTTTTAAATATCAGGATTTTCAATACATGTAATCGTGACACCTCTAACTCGCATTTATTTGACAGGTTATGAGAAAGTTTGTTATATTCTATATCAGCTTTTAAGATTTGACCGTTTTATATGTTAACAGCAATGTCTTTTTGTCATAACAAGAATTATAATAACACACTCTGTGTTTAAAAAAAATAAAATAAAAAAATACACAAACCAAAAAGTCAGATTTTCACACTTTTTAGGGTTTAAAGGACACAGACTGTCTGCCTGAAGAAAAAGAGAGATTTAAACACAAGCAGCGCTGTGTGTTTCTCTTGTTGAACTGATATGTGTGTGTGTGTGTGTAATGTTTATTACCATATTGTACAGTTCTAATTTATCATTTGTTTTGTTTGGCAGTAAATATTGACTGATGTTTGACTTTGAATTTGTGTTTTTCTTACAAAAGAGAGTTCATCATAACAGTCGTCCACAAAGAAAACTGCAGAAAGGACAGAAGCATCTATTATCAGATCCATTACATAAAGTTCTGAAATGTCTGAGAAAACACAGCTTTTAATGTGACTCAGGTCTGAAGCTTGTGAGAATCATGTCAGTCTTACAATATGTTGTTAAAGCCACAACAGAAAACGTGCCGTAGTCGCCTTTTGACTGCACCCATGTAAGCACCAACTTCTGCACCACCATGCCGTTCTCCTTTACAACAATAACTCAAAGGTCTGGAGATCTGGGAAAAAGAAATAGAAAGAAGTAGCCTCGGGTCAGCCACACAATCGCCAGAACCCAGAACCTCCCTCCCTAAACTAATTATGTAATTTGAACTAAGCTAACAAGTAAAAGTGAAAAACAGACACTAGGAGAAGATACGAGAATGAGAATTGTTATTTGTAATAAAGCACTTCACTTAGTTTGTTTCTTAGTTTCGTTTGTAGTGGAAGACTTCAGTCTATAAAACAACACAGGGTTAGATTTCATTTATTTTTTGTTCTCTTTCTGATGCCTTACAGATGATTGAAATTGCTGCCCAGATCACCCAAAACACTTTCCACTTGAAAGTTTTCAATCATGAACACGTTCAAATCTTCTGTTTTCCCTCTCTTTGCATTTCACAACTAAGAGTGCATGTTTTTTTTTTTTTTCTTTTTTTGTTAGAGTTAAAGTTCAGCTGCTTGGCTATAACAGTTGTTTGTGTCAGTAGGTCAGGAGAGTCGAGCTCTTTGGCTCCCCATTATGTGGGATATAAAAAACATCCGGCCAACAGGAAGGTCTTGTGCCAGTTAGCCTCGAGCCAAGCATGCCAGGGGAGCTTTGCTTAACTCCTGAGTCAGACTTTTATTTTCCTTATTTATTCCTCTCATATACCAACTATCCCCCGCTGAACATGCTAGCAGCATACCCCGCCTTTCATTTCTTATTTTCTTTATCGTTTGCATTTTTTTGCAATGAGTCCATCTGTAGCTGCTGCATAATAACAGAGGGTTGTTGAGAGGAAAGCGGAGCGGCTCCATTACCTGGATCGATGACATGTTCAGACAGATGTGATACCATGATCCTCTCTGACTGGTGCTTCAGCTTTCTGCCCTCCCTCTGGGACTATTCCATCTCAGCTGCCTGCACATAGGAAATATCACTCGTCCATACTTTATGCTCACATAAAGACACAGGCAAAGCAAAGCCTCGTGAATTTGTACATAAACACAGCACTGCAAGAACACATGACGAGAAAGTCATCAGTGCAAATTGAACACGTGAGCTCAGATGAATCTGAAGGAAACCTACATTTAAAAGGAGGATTAACCCCCCCAAAAAAGATTGCGAATCCTTGTGCAGATGGACTGGTGTTGTGAGAAGTCAAGATTTCTCAGATGGTGTTTTCAGAGCCTGATGTGGTATGTTCACATGAAGTAAGAAAAAACCTACTATTATATTATATACTGGCATTTTTAATGTATCGGGTTGTCATACTTGTACAATTTCCTTCATCAATGACAGATGCTGAGGATTTCAATCATTTATGTCCAAGGTGGTGGTTGGTGGGGTGTTAGGGTTAGCCTCAGTAGACTACCTGCTCTACCTCCTGAACTACAGTTGTTCCCAACTTCCATTTGAAGCTGATTTAGGTGAAATAAAAACTGCTCTTTCCTCCCAAAGATAACATCTGTTCTTGTGCACAGAGATCAGTACCAGGACTGTAGTATTTGATAAGTCAGCGACAAACATTGTCCAAATATCACTGATAGCAGAATGTTTGTCCACAGCTGGCTTGTTTGCTGTGGTTGCTCAGCTGTCAAACAGCATGTGCCTGAGGATAACTTGGAATCTTGTTCTAGGTCTATTAGGCATAATTCATGGTTCACTGTTGCAACACAGTATAGTATGTTTGTAATTCAAAGCGAAAAGGTAGAAAAGACAACAAAAAAAACCCCATAACAATAGCACATAAACAAAGGGATTCAGACCTGATCCAAAAGTTAATGACCTGTCCCTTTGCCTCTCCTCCACCTCCTCCACTTCTGAGTTTCATTAAATTCAGCCGGTCAGTTTCAGGTACACGTGTAGATTACTATACACCCTGAAAATGAGTTGATATCTTTGTAGCTGCATGGGTTTTATGATTAACAATAGTGCAGTGCAGTATTCAAATGTCCCAATACCACACGTGTAGTACTTAACGCATTATGCAGCACGAATCCTGTCACTGTTTTGTAAATGATAGCTAAATACTTATCAAATTATATGCATTCAATTGACACAGCCAGTTGCCAGTTCCCAACTGTCACACATCAGAGTAATCACTTGGAAATGTCTCTTTGCTGGATGTTCTGTGCTATGCATAAATTTGCACTCTGAGCCATTTTCAAACACTCGAGGAGGACCGCTTCAATCAGTGGCAACACGGTGTCACAGTGTTATTGGGTTCTTGACTTTATTGCTATTGGATCATCAACTGGGAGGGAGGAAAGCCAATCCATCACCTGCATAGATCCACTCTGCTGCTAATCAGCTGCTTTCAGGCCTCGAGGGTCAACTGGATTTCTGGAGAATGTTTTAGTGTTTTAATAGTAAATAATGAGGAAGAAGACAGTAGGGCGATAAGGACATTAATCCATTAAACTAGGAGAGATGACAAGGACTAGTGTAGGATCACCACATGCTGCTGATGGAGCACAGTAAGGACTTGCTTGACAAAACAACAAATTTAAAGAACAAGAACTAAGGGCTGATTGGCTCAAAGGACACTTGGAAAAGCGTAGTGACATAATTTTTTTTAATGCGTTTTTTTTGACAGTGTGGGAATTGACAAGGAGAAAGATGATATGATCTGATCACTGCTAAGCCTTTACCTTACACTCCTTTCCTCAGCTCATTAGGACCTCTCCTGTGTTATCTCTCCACAGTCACAGAAATAATCAAGGCACCATGGCTCTCATCTTTTACCTGCTTAATGTTTGTCTTGCATGTATGCTGTTTGCTTCTGCAGATGTGAGTCATCTAAGGCCACGTATCCGTTAAAGTACAATAAATAAAAGCTGGAAAAAAGAGAGTGCACACAAGCAAATTTTCATCTTAAAAAAGGAACAACAAGCTTCTAATTTCTGCAATTTCTCCAGCTAAAAAGACTTTTTTTTAGTAAAGAAGACGTGTTGCCCTTGCACCATGTCTTTTCAAGCATTTTAGCATTTTGTGTGATTATGTAAAGTCAAGGACTCCAGGGGCAAACAGCTGAGCACACAGAGGACAATCTCAAGAGGCTTTTTGGGCTCTGTGTGCATATAAACACACATGGATAGATATTAGAGATGCTTGTGACAGGAAGTCTGGTCAGTGGAGATGGGAAATGTATTGCATGTAAGGCGATGTAAGGTTATTAAAAAATATTTAGGGTAGGAAAGAAAATCATCATACTTGTAACCATGAAAATCTTTCTGTATACCAATTTTTAAAAAAAAGAATAGAAAAAAACTTGAACTACACGCTTTTGGATTTATGTCAGAAATATTCTATAAATAAATAACATTTTCTTTGAATGCTCTCTTATCTATCCCTCAAATCGCATTAATCACCTGCACTGAAAAAAAGTCAGATTTGTCAGATTTTTCTTTCTCACATTTATTATTGTTTTCATTTGAGTTCCTTCAGTAAAAAGTTTTCTTTGTCAGTTACTCTGCTTTCTAAGTAGTAAACAGTCGGACTAAAGCACCGTGAATTTAGATCACAGACAATAATCTGCGGTTTGCGCAGATCAGCCTGCAGCTCTGCCTGATATCAATGCAGAAAGACAGCAGCCTGCAGCCAACATGGCTTTGGGCAGCGCGCAGCTGCTCTACCTTTTTATCCGTTACCGTTGACGTCAGAGGGCGCGGCCATTTTGTGAGAGGCGTCAATGAGACAGGAAAACAGGTGGCATGACTGTCAAATTAAAACCAAACCTAGTATTATTATTATTATTGTTGTCAGAAGTAGCTGTGTTGCTATATATCTTATATTTTATCTAATAGGAGAGCAGGTAGCACTGCCTGGTTGGCTTGTGCCTAATGCCTTACGTCCTTCTTAATGCAACTCTCAAGGAATTTGTGTCTTCCCATGGAATCAAACCGCGGATCTTTCACAAATGTTAGGGAAATGTGTATTATTCATTTATTTTTGCTTCCAATAACAGGAGTAAAGCATTTCGTTTCTTTACCCTGTGCTATAATCTATGTATGACATGTATATTTGGACATTTCCGACTTGTAGTGTTGTTGCTTTGCCACCTTTAAAAACAGTCCTGGATTTCTTGGGATGTGGGAAGTTTTTTCAGCACCACTTCCTGTGTATGCACCTCCTAATGACCAAACACCAGTCACGTTATACACAGTTTTCACTTAATGTAACTACACAGTTCCTTCACAGGTTTTATTTTGTGAATCATTAACAGGAAGTGTTTGATGAGTAGACCTGCGGAGATTAACGCTTGCTGTGGCGGTTAAGGGGGAGGGCGGTGCTGATCCAGCGGAGGGCGTGGGGGTGGGGGGGCGGGGACAGTCCCGTTGAACGGAGCGGCTGGACGGACAGACATCTTCACCCTGTACAAACATACAGCAAAAGAAAAAGAAGAGAAAGAGCCGAAGAAACTTAACCAGGTCGGTTTAATTCGATTTTTTTTAATCCTCTCATTTTGACCCACAGAATAATCAAAAGAAGAGCGATAATTAAAGTTTGAATGATTCTCCAGATTTCAGGTTTTAGCAGTTTATGCGTCCCAGGACGTGACAGAGTTCTCAGCTGTAAGAATGCGTCATATTTGCCAGGTTATTTTTTGTTTGTGAGGTAATGATATCTGAGGGGAAACGAGGACCATGTTGCTGAGGTGTTTCTGTTGTGTTTGTAGCGACTCTGTGTCGACGCATGTGCTGAATTGTTTGAACTTTTGGCTGTTTCCTGTTTTCTGTCACAGGGGAAGAGTGGTTGTTTTATGTAAGGATTAAATAACAGGATAACACAGACTGTGTAATCTTGTTTTTCATGTTTCTGAAAGCTTGTAGGTGTAGCCGGCCATTGAACAGAAAAGCCGTGTGCAGGTTCAGGACCTTGGACAGCTCCCGAGTCTGAAACACGCTGAAAAATACTTTACGCACAAAGCGAAACGTTTGTTCTCAAAGTGTTCCCCCAAAAATGAAAATCTGAAGTTAATCTATTCGTGAAACGAGGCAAACTGAAGCAGTAAGTCGTGAAAAATACCCGAATCTAGTTTCTGCGCTCTGGAAACAAGAGAGACAGCATTCGTTATCACACTTATTGTTTTTATAAAATGGCCAGGCTGTTTGTGGTTCAGATCTGTTTTAATCCAGAGGTCTGACTTTTCACCTTTCCTTCACTTCCTTTTTCCAGAGGACCGTACAGACACAGTGAACAGGGAGCCGTTAATGGTAACAGATCATTTTCATGAGGGAAAGATGGATGTTCGGTTAGGAGCGTCAGGTGCAAGAAAAACAGAAGCAGAGAAAAGCTGAGAAAACGTGTACAATAGTCACTCCTATGACTGAAGCTGCGCAGTTGCGACATTAAGGTTGAATTCAGTTATGAATTTTGTTTATGAATTTAAACTCAAGTTAAAGTAGAAACTGCTCCAGTCTTTCTCCCTTTCCTGCATGTGCACCTGTGTTAATGTCAGAGAGGACAAAGAGCTCAGGCCGACTCTTAAGCAGATCAACACGTGTGTGTGTGTGTGTGTGTGTGTGTGTGTGTGTGTGTGTGTGTGTGTGTGTGTGTGTGTGTGTTGTCTTTTTTTGGCAGCCTGGTGTTGTTTGTAACTCGATGTAAACAGGTGGATATTTCAATTAGGGCAGGAAATGACTGCAGCACACCCAACATGGACTAATTGAAACATATCCAACTTCCAGTCAATTCTATGTCCTATGTTGTATTTTGGTTTTGCTGCTGCTTTAAATTATGGAGTGCAAATGCATCCAGCATGTAAAAAAAATATCAATCTCAGCTGCAACAGGTGAACTTTACTTCTAACAATTTGTTAAATTTAATTAATAATGTTTTCCTAGGACTTCTTGTGTTTTCTTGTCCGTCTTTTCCTCCCTCACTTCCTGTTTTACTTTGATAATATGTTTTCTTGTGTCTCTGGTTGCTTTGCTTCACTTGCTTCACTTTCTCTCTTTATGGTCTGCTCCTGTAGGATTCCTGGTTTATTTTCTGGAGTTATTCTGCTGAGTTTTGGTTTTTCCTTGTACTGGATTATTGTTGGACTTATTCTGCTCTTCTTCAGTTTATTAAACTTACTTTTGTTTTGTTTTTTTCACCTTAAGAAATCTTAAATGTGTCCTACAGTTGTGTCCTGATTTTGCTGAAAGCTGGTGTACAGTGAACCAAGTGTAACTGGTTTGGTTGATGAAATGTTAATTGCAACTGTTTGCTTGGACATTTTCTCTGTTTTCCTGGAGCTGAAATGTTATGATTAACATGAACCCAGGGTGCTCAAATAATCAGCTTCCTGCTGAGAAAGTGCTTCCTGCTTTCATTAGCACATACCTGCTCCCCACCATGATCAATCCCCCATCCTCCCCCACAGCACCTATCACTCACCACTCTGTCACCCTGCCCACAAAGAGGTGAGAAATTACCACCAGTCTCCCGCTACATCTGTCAAACACGCACACATGCCACAAACAGCGTAGCAAACTTTTCCTCTCCTTCCTCTTCATTCGATACTTAAATGTACTCCCCTTGCTATTTATTCATTTTGCTCTTTACGCCTTCCTGTTAAATTTCAGTGCAATCGTCTGTGAAATTGCCACATGATAGACAAACCCGAGTGATTATGCGCCCAGATCACAATCCCCCTTTTAACTTTGAGCAATAAAATGAGTGCGGGGATCTTCTTCTGGCAATGACTGCCCTTTTTTATTTTACCCTGTGAGGTTTTTATAAACACGTGCACTCTTTAAACTAGTTTGGGCGGCACATCAATTATCAATCTAGGGCTGAGAGGGGCAGATGTTTTAAGAAGCCCTCCAGTATATTTTAGTTGCACCCGCAGAGTTAATTTTTAAAGCTGAGTCAGTCAGAATGAGTGCTGCTTACAGAGTTTAGCTTTAACAGGGTGAGTTTTTATCAGTTTAAGTTCTTTTCACCATACAAAACAATATACAGATGAAATAGACTGATATACACTCACCAGTTTGTCGGGGACACCTGTTCAACTGCCCTTATCAAATCCGATAATCACACTTTACTGGGTGAAAATCCCAGTGCTCAAAGGAGAATAGGAAGATGATTTTGAGATGACAGGAAGACAACTGTAACTCAAATATCCACTCATTATAACTAAGGTAGGCGCATCTACGGACACAAAATAACAACAAACACAAAGCAAACAAGCAAAAAAATTGGTCTTGGCAAATGTAAATGCAGAATTTCAAAATCTGTGCACTTCTAATTTTAAAGAATCCAGCAGCAGTAGCACCAACAAAGAGCAATTAATGGTTTAGAACTTGAAATGCTAAATGCGGAACACGAGATTTCATATCTAAAGATTATTGCACATTTCTTTAACACTTTGTTTCATGTCTGGCCAACTTAATGTAACTTAAAGGCACCTTTGTCTTTCACCTCCAATCACAGTATGTTCGATGAAATGGGTGGATTTGTTTCTGTAAAAAAAACATGTAAAAATGTTAAAATACATATTCAAACTCTTACATTTTTGCAAATATCTACATAAGAGATGCAGTTTATGCACGTGTTAGACATCAAGGATAGACAAAGAAATACTTAATGTTGTTTGTTCTGTATTTTGATCCTGGTGCTTCATCAAATTATCATTTATAAAACATTCAAAATGGTGATACGATCCTTCTTATCGATCGCAATGGCGTTATCGAGTTGCAGTAACTCGATTCCTTTGATGGCTTCAGTTTTACCCTTACAGCAAGGTTAAAGTCGGTGCAACACCAAAAGTACAAATCCTTTTGCAAAGAAGCCGCGATTATCTTTTAAGGACGTTTATGTTTTTGTTGTTAGCACAAGCATGTGATAACTCTAATCCTGTTGTCCACGCAGGAGGAGAACCATGCTGTTTTTACATCCTTTTCCCCCATTTGTCACACGTACGAACAGAAGAGTGTGTTTTTACCTAATATATACAGCTCTATATGTGCCTGTCAACAATCTGCATGTCTAAATGAGTGCGCACAGAGACGTATACTGACAGGTGTCCATTTGAATGTATACATGTAGAGAAGAAATGGAGGAGAGGAGATTGTGTGCGCATGTGTGTGTGTGTGTGTGCTCTAGGTTTTGTGTGTGTTTGTGAGAGCAGAAGTGAGAGAGAGGCTGTGAATGTCAAAGTGAAAGAAAAACATGCAAAAGAGAGGAAGAGTGGTCTGTGTGTTATGTAAGTGTGTGTGTGTGTTCTGTAGGCCTGCAGATTAATCCAGTGGGTTTTATCCTCAGTGAATGGGACAGTGGGGCTTTGCAGTGATTATCCCTGGAGGCCACAGATGATTGCTTTGAATTTCTTGCATGTCCGACACTGCCACGTTTGCCTGCCTGCGCATTGTTCTGTCTGCCGACTTTATTGGCAATGCTGTGACGCTCCGTAAAAGTTAAAAGGCCATAAAATTGGAGAGCGTGGTAGATGCTTTATATATTATTCTTAATATGTGGAAGGTTTTACTGGAATAATGTGTCTTTAATTGTGCAAAGTAGTTTAACCGGCTGTGTTAATGTAAAGTTTAATGTGTACTTTCTTTCTGACCAGCTACTCCGCCTCCTCATGTCTGTCTTTCCATAAGTCTGCTTCTCTGTTAATCTGAACCGCAGCTTTCTGCCTGTCTGTCTCTACTTTGGATTATATAACGAGGAAATATCAGAATTGCAATCTGCTCCATCATCCCTGCTCAGCTGAGACAAAAATGGCTGAATGCTGGGAACCTGCCCCCTCCATATGTTTTGGCTTTCCTAAAGGTGTCAAAATCAGAGCCTGGCATCTTAAAAGGTGCATTTTTGTATGCTTGTTGCCAGGTGGTCGACCATTTGCCTCTTATGTCATTGATGTTTGGCTGGGAAGTCATCACGTTACAGTACAGTTTATCTAGAAATATATAAATCCCTTTGATTTCGAAGCATAAATGGAAAATATAAGAAATGAAGCCATTTTGGTGGCTTTTTTAAAAAAATAACAAGTCTTAATATTTTCCTATGCTTTTCCTCAATGATTTTCCACGGCAGATTTCTCTCTGTGTGTCTATCCTGCCTCTCCACAGGGAATGTGTTAATTCGTTATAGCCATATTGTCACTGCGGGCGTTGCTTTGGGCAGGACACCAGCTTGTTCCATTCACACTCCACCACTATGGTCAACCTGGATGGTTGTCAGGAGGCTTGATTATAAAGCTGTTCTCTCAGTAACTGACATTCATCCTGCTTTTTTGAGTCCTTTTAATTTAAAAGTCATAATTTCTTTCATTTTTAGAAGCCTTGCTTTGGGCCACCTTGACATTACATCTACAGGAGCTTTTGTAAGCCCCGATCTTAAATTCACATTTCTTGGAGGACTTTCCAGTGAATTTTCCAGTGTCTCCTAACTTTTCCCACAAAGTTAGAAGCACAGAACTGTTCAAAATATCTTGTTAAGCTGAAACATTAAGATTTCTATTCACTGGAACTAAGGAGCCAAGGCGAGCCCCCCAAATGCAACCCCAAACCATTATCCCTCCTCCACCAAACGTCACAGCTGGGACAGTGAAGTCATGAAGGTAATGTTTCTAGCTTTTGTCAAACCCAGACTCATCCATCAAACTGCCACGTAGAGGGGTGTTATTTATCAGTATGCAGAATGTGTTTCCACTGCTCCAGAGTGGGTGTGCTTTACACCACTATGAATTCAATAATTCTGCAGATATCTGGCCAGCAGACCATTGGACTGGTACTTATAAGTAAGTAAGTAAGTAAGTAAAGTTTATTTATTAAGCGCTTTTCATAGACGGGTAGTCACAAAGCGCTGTGTCTTTCTACTCAATTTGAGCACTAAAGCGCTTTCTAGTATAAGTAGTACTACAGCGCTTTTGTTTATGCCTAAGGACTTTGACTAATATCTACATCTACACTCACACTCGAATAGTCAAGGGACTTGTATAAAAATTCACCCCTCTGCAGAAATTAGCTATAGAGACCCAAAGTCTTTTTGTAGCAGGTTGTAAACATGCTTATTTCTGCAGTAAGGTTGCATATTTTACCAAAGGAGTCTATGGTTTTACTCACATTTGGAGACAGCCTCGAGCAACCAGTAGAGGAACTCTTTTGGCTTTGTTTTTCAGCCCCAGAGGTTGCTGCTGCCGCTGCTGCTCGGTCTGTGCATTTGTGCATGTTTTGATGTTGGCCCATGTATGCAGCAGCAGCAGTCAGGCGTAAACGGGTGGGTGAACTGTCTGAATGGTTTAGCCCTCAGGCTCTCATCATGCTCTCTGTCCAGGTCACATCTTGGCACGTGTATTTATTGTTTATAGGTCAACATGGTGGTACAGTGTTTATGCAGGAGTGGTTTTTATGACTGGAATCCTGCAATTTTTTTTTGTTGTTGTCTGTACCGATATAACAGACACATTGTTTCTGCATAAGCTTCAAATTATCCAACAGATCAGTTCGGGTCAGGTGATACTGTAAAAATCCTGATCCTTCACTATCGTGTG
Organism: Simochromis diagramma; assembly: GCF_900408965.1. Taxonomy (NCBI): domain Eukaryota; kingdom Metazoa; phylum Chordata; class Actinopteri; order Cichliformes; family Cichlidae; genus Simochromis; species Simochromis diagramma. Next base: position 6,976,103 of record NW_024387414.1, read on the forward strand.
GATTTATCTGATGTAATACAAAGGTTGTCTGAGAATGGATAATGTAATAAATCAAGTGTCAGTGGCCACTTTAGCTCCTGAGTCACTACAGTTACTTTTAGTTTTGCCCAGCCAAGAGAAAATCAACTTGAAAAGCCATTAGTACATACGGGGGATGGATGCAAGTGTATCTGAGCAGGAGTGTGTTTGTGAGTGTGTGTGTGTGAAATGGAAAGGTATCAGCCTTTTCATCTTAACAGCAGTCTGTCTGACGCAAGATGGAAAAGTATCCTTGCAGGGTTACGCAGCTTTTCGTGCGTAGGATGGATGTTGATCTTGATAGACATTGAGATTTTATTGGTATCTTGATTTTATATTTAGTGATTAGTTTATTGATTTCTCTTTCCAATTTCCTGAATTTTTTAAAAAAACAAATAGGCCTGCACAGGATTTAGAACCCCTACAGTTTTATTATTCTTGAGTCCAAACACTGAAACCCACAAAACAGGAAACATGCAGTGTTTCTCAAACTGTGAACCCCACTAGTACTGCGCTGAGCAACAGCAGACGAGATGTAAAACTAGATCTTTGTTAAAAATGTATTTTTTTTAAAATGAGACAAGCTTTTTGGGATTCTTATATTGGGCATGTGAGAAAAAAAACCTTTAAAAACCACTGATTTATTGAACTACAGAGGAAGCGGGGCAAGTAGTTTGCCTCTGGGATCTATAACAGACACGAAAGGTGCAGGTGGAAAATCTGGAGAAGAGAGTTGAGGGCATCAGAGGTCACAACAAGAACTGCAAGCCTAGAGAGGAGCTTAATCCCTAAACACTGTCCAGGGTTGAAGAGCTGGGGTTCATATACTGTTGATGCATGTCAGGTATGTGAACAAAGGAACTGGCAGGAACTGGAGAGAAGTCACATCTCAGGAATGCACAAAAAATAAGTCAGCTATATGAAGAGGGAGAGAAACCTCCACTGCATGGATTCTGATGTCACGGCTTTGCAATGCACAACAATAAAAACGTTATTAACTAATATTTTATTGACTAGAAAATAGCTCACCTGCATATGTAAACAGTATTTATTTACTTTACCTCCAGGATCTTTCAGGTCAAGGATGACTTGGCATAATGTAGTCAAAGAATTTCACACATTATAAAAACTAAATGATATAACACATTAACTGCCAATGCCTATCATTAAAGCATATACATTATAATGTTGTTTGCTGCAAAGACATACCTGCATTTGAGTTTCAGCAGGTAAGAGGTGTAAACCAGCAAAGTGGCAATCAGGAGATGAACTTTTCAGTCCCTCCTTCGTTAGGTTTGTTTGGCTTAAAATCAAAAGTAGTATTTACACGAGTGTTTCTGCATCTTATGTTTCTTATCCAGATGTTCACATGGGGGTAGCACATATGATGTGTCAGCAGGTTAGGATTGGAAAAGAGTGCAAAAGCACCTGTAAACACACAGTATCTGTGTGTAGCACACTGCTGTTGCATTATTGACCTGGCTCCATCCAATAAATAATGAAACATAGTTATGCTTTGAAGTGGTGGATGTTGCTTCGTCCCACCCTTAACACACAAACGCAGCAGTATCTGCTCCACTGCTGCTCCCCTTCTTGTCCTTGGTCCTGTTCATCACATGTGGGGTTTTTCTTTTCAGTTTCTTGGGTTCTCGGTCTAGAGAAGTGTTAACCTTCTCCCACACATTTTCTTTTGTGTGATGTGTTTCTGCAAATTATTATTTGGACAGAAAATGACAAGGAAAAACTGGTCGCATGCCTGTTTTATAAAAACGGACTTTTGTCAGTGTTATGAAGCTTTTTGTTGCAGTCTCATTTATCTACTGCTGTGCAGAAGCTCCAGAGGCACTGAAGTGAAACAATACAAAAAGTCAGGTTTGGTTCAAATAGAGGAGGGAGTGAGTGAACAGGAGGGTGTTAAATGTCATCCCAATAGAGATTTGTTTTCTGCCTTTATTCATAATTACTAATATCACCTCTGGTACCCTCAGCGCTTCTGGTGCACTACCAGAGATTTCTGCAGTAATGAGAACAAAAGGTGTGAGAAATCTTTTCTTGCTGGGCGGAACTGCAACCTTTCCACAAACCCAGTGACTCCACAGTCTTCATTTCAGTGCCATTAAGTACTGCACATCCAGATTTCATTGCAATTATGCAAAGAAAGGAAGATTATAGGAACAGAAGTGCTCATTTTCACTAGCAACCCAAGTAACCTGAAAAATCCCCCATATGAAAGAGAAGGAAAAGTGCAGCAGCTATCCTAAAAATACAATAAATAAACATATAAATCTCAGGTTTAGGTTAGTGCTTCTATAAGCCTGTGAGAAACATACAGCCAACAAACTGATGGACTGACCTCGTTTCTCTTGACTCTCAGATTCAGTGCTGCCACGGTGTCCTGATGTCCTATTTTCTTCACAAACATTGTTTATCTCCAATGAACACGGCACTTGATTGATGGCGGTGTACTCGGTCTAACGGAGGCCGTTTGTCACAACAGACTGACAGTCTGCTGGATGCTAAACATGAGCCTCTTCACTTTTTAAATCCTGATTCTGTCCTGTGTTAATGTTGCATAGAGTGTAACTGCACTTATGGTTGTATCTAAATTTATTTTGTTCCTTTACTGCAGACTAGTGCTAACATCTTCTAAAAAATTTCTTTGCGGTTATATGTTGGTGTTTGTTAGATGTGACTCAGTTATTGTTTGTTTGGAAGCCTTTGATGTGAAGCTACGATGTGATATGAAACAAGCCAGCACATGACGATTTTTGTTGCTGTGTGATGAGCATGGTGAGTGACGAATCAGTGTTAAGCTGACCTCAGCATTTTTCATTTCCTCCAGTGACATGTTGACATGATCCCCCGACTCACATGCCAGTGGATCATGTCAGCAAACTTGGGTGCAACTTGGGGGATGCTAACCGTGCTTGGTCACTGTGTGAGGTTTTTTTTTTTGTAGCAACAATTTTAGTTCAGCTTTGGTAATATATATTAAATCTGACCATTTAGACAGATACGTTAGCTATCAGGGTTGGTTGAGTTCATTATTTTTATTTTATTTATGTTACTCATGTGCGATTGGGGAACTGCTGTCGCCCATGTATCATCCCCAGAGAGTATAAAACATAGACGTAGCTTCTGAGTCTGAAAAGTGAAGCCAAATGAGAACTTTCCTTCTCTCTGATGTTCAAAAAGACTTCTCGTGGAATGGCCCTCAGCTTTAACCTCTAAAAACATTTTTCTCATGAGTTTCTGGACTCAGTTGCTTATTTCAAATGATACAAAGAAGTATAAAGTCAATTTTGTCAATTTTGGTCATTCTAAGAGTCAGAAAGGAGGATTATCCTCCTTTAAGCCTGTGGCTTTAAAGTTAGACCCACACCTCATTTGTCACAAAGAAGGAATTTCAAAACACAACATTGGTGAAAATGAAAATACTAATTTAGGCTTTATAACGGTGTCAAAGCAACGGTTGATGTGACGCTGCCTACATCCTACATTTATACTGTCTATAGTTTGAAGACAACAAATGCTCAAGCACGCTAGCATCAGTGAAAGGAAACACAAAACTTCCCTGCACCTCTGTGCACGCCAGTGTGTTCTGTATATCAGGCATATTGTACAGCAACTGAGAGAACAGCCTTAAATCTGAGTGTTACAGCTCATGAACGAAGGCTTATTTGCTCTGCCTCACCTGCGCACACCTCAGCAAATGTATAAATAATCACTGGTGTGTGTCTTAAGTGCCTGTTGTAATTTGTTCCAGCAACATTTTGTGTTTTAATATCAGCAAGATATGAAAATGTGTTCCACTTTACTCAAGAGGAGATGATTTGAAGATGATTCACGCACACCGTGTGAGAAACACATTATATTAAAACAATAACTCACTGAAAACATAGGATTCATCATGTGAATGGACTTCAGTTTGCTAGTCATATCTCTCTGAGTTTTTATTAGATGAAAATGTTTATTTTTCCAAAGTAAATACATTTTATTTTTCATAGAGGTAGATGCTTTTAAAGCGGGCTTTTCAAAGTGGGATTTGTGTTTGTGTCCTTTAACTGTTTTTCTTTGTTTTTGACTAAAATAATTTGTCGCTAGATTTTTCCACAACTGGAGCTCCACAGTGGCGTGTTAATCGTGACAGTCCTAATCCATTCTCCTTCTGGAGCTTTGTTGCTGCTCTTTTCTTTGGACCATCTGCATATTTATAATGAAAAATGTGAAATGTCTGATTCTGAAACACAACATCAACACTCTCTCTCATCGAGGTCATGTCCTTGTTATTTTCAAACCTTCTCTCATCCTGTTTCCACATCTACCTTCAACAGCTTTCAGGATTAATGCTATTAATATTATCAATCAATTATTCATCAGTGACCTTTCAGTGTCTTCAGTGAACTTTATGTTCACCCATTACATTTAGTTTTGATGCTCATTCTGCTAAAGATCCCGTCCTTTTTCCTGTGTAGTAAATTATACCAAATGTTCAGGTATTACATCATTCAGCTACAGATAAGACGGTAAATACTATAAAGTTTTTATAAAATATGCTTCCTCTTTCCTGGACAAACACTGTAAACATCCAGAGGGCGTTGAAAGAAGAGGAAGCAAAACAAAGAAAGCTACCGGCAAACTGAGAGGCGAGTGTGTGTGTGTGTGTGAGAGAGAGAGAGCAGAGAAAACAGTGGAGACTAAATCCTCTTTTCCCCCCTGACTTTAATCTCTCCATGGGCTGAGCCTGGCAGTTCAGGCCTTACAGCAGCTGTCAGTCAAGACGAGTGACAGGCAGCAAGGCCGTAGGTTGGGAGGGGGGATGGGAATGACCGGAACGTGTGTTATGACAACTGTAGGTGTGTGTGTGTGTCTTTGAAATACAGTAGGCGTGTTAAAGAGCAAGCGACTGTCATAGAGGGAGGGTCATTTTTCATGCTACAATTAAAAAATTCTTTCTAAATGTGGGTTACTGTCAAATAAACAAAACATTTAGCTGAGTTTGCCAAGCTAGCACTGCTTACTGTATATGTCCGATTAGTTTTTGCTCCTTGACACTGGATTTCGTTTCTGGTTGAAGAATCATGCCTACTCCGTGAAGGCTGGTTTATTCTCCTATCCATGCTATGTACTTGCATTAGTCCTGTACAAAATTAAAATCACCTGGCTAATTCTGGTCCCCCTTGTCCCAGTAAAACTGGTCAGAAACACTGGACCTTTGTCTCAATGTATCTGCCACCACAGGCTTATATACTTTAAGTCATACTTGTTATGGAATTGGGCGTTTATCCTGTCATCTGGCATGGTAATAGACGCTTAAAAAGTTTTAATGCAAATTCTTTTAGTGTTCTGGCAAAAAAAAAGAAGAGAAAGAAAGCTGCTATCGTTTAATCTTAGCATATTCCCAAGCACATAATTACTATTTCATGCTTTCCAAACATGTTCTTGAAGCTGTTTCACCAACATCCATTATTGATTTTTCTTTTTTTTTTACAGTTGAGTGCTGCTCCTTACTTTCTTGAAATGATTATGAAACCGTATTTATCAACAGCACGAACAGCTCAAGCAGTGAATTCAAAACAATCGCAGTTCCACATTTTTAAAAATTCCAAAATGAAAACAAAAGGACCTAAAGAATTTTGCATAATTTTTGCACGCTGCCGATGATCTCTGACTTGTCGCAGCAGATGGCTGGATGCTTGCTCGTGGTTGGTCGTTTGATTGTTGATCTGGTTTTACCACATATTGTTGACACGGCCCCATCTGACAACAGAGGCTCTCTGCAGGTTTATGGGTAGCCCGTAGCTGCCCGCGAATGTCAATGTTCTGCCACCGCTAAACAACAATTTCCCCTTTTAGTCTAAACACTGACTGTGTCCCTATTCTGTAGCCACAGCACTGTGCAATGTACACATAAGTGTTGAGCGTCTGTTACTCTTTGGAGTCGGTGTGTACATCTCTGTTGACTGGGTGAATGTTTTCACACTATTGATGCTGAAGTGACTGGCTGCAAGTCTCAATAGATGCTGGTGATGTGATTCTACAAATTCATATCTCACGCTAGTCTGTGAATGGCGACTTGTTTTTGTATTGAGCACATACACAGGGGTGATAATGATGATGTTTAAGAAACTTCAAAAGTAGCTGGCTAGGTTTGCCATTTTTAAAAACGTCGCTATTGTGTGAACTAGAATGAACTAAACGATTGAGTTTTGCTGTCCTTTTGAGTCAGCAGCAAAAATACAAGTTGGTTTATTATTTTTCATATTTTATTTTTATAAAATGAGTAATAACTCACAATAAGATTTTATGGGAGCAGGTCATCTTCACCCATCGTGGGAAGTAGAAAAAAGCAAGGTTGAAAAAAAAAAGGAAAAAAAAAGTCCAGCTCACCAGCGGCCTTTTGATTTAGAAAATGAATGGTTGTATGCTGGACATGCAATACACTGTTTATACTGTTTATTCACTTCAGTATCAAAAATACGATATGATTGAACTGTATTTAAATGAAAATGTACTTTAACATTAAAAATTAATGAACAAGATGTTTTTAAATTTATAAAGTTTCGATGGCTTGAGAAGGAGGGTGAGAAAGGCCTCAGTCAGTATAGGAAAGAAGTAGAAGAGGCTGTGCAATGTGTGAGTAAACAGGAAGCTCTGCCACTGCAAAGAGATAAGCAATCAGCGGCTGATCAATAACACAGTGGACATTACACTGGGGTAGATGTGTTGAAGAGTAGTAGGAACAGAAAACATAGAGCATGTTTGAGAGTACATGTGAGAGTACAGGCCTGACACGACTTATAATACTGTTTAATTCAGGTACTGCTGCTGGTCAAAGGGTTTGTAAATACACTCAGACATGTTTCACTTCAGAGTATGACGATTAATGGTGTTGTATTTGATAATGGGAAGGGCCAAAACGGGACTTAATATATTTTTGTAGTGATATTGACTGTAGACAACAGTTTTCTACAGTCATTGGTAGTGACAGTGGCAGCCAGGAATATAACGTTTTGAAAGAAGTGGCAGCCCCTGTATTTTAACTAATATCATTGTATTTGGCATGAATGTCAAGAGAACTTATTCCCCCACCACTCCAAATCCAAATCAGTGGGCTACATGTGAGCACAGAGTGATGAAAAATGTCTTGTGGGATATGAAATAAAACTGGGAAATTTGTGTCGAGGAACATTAAAAAAACAAACACACACATTGGGATGCACAGCAAGACCTAATTTTAGTCAGATAATCAATTAAAAAAGACACCGATAGTACACGAACAGCAAAGAAGCCCAGTTTATTGGCTCAGTGTAATGGATGACACCCAGCAGATACTGACTGGGACAGCTGCCACCCCACTCACAGCTGTTATGAAGGGGAAATTAACAATACGGGGTAAACTATTTGTTTGTCACCAGCCTGTTAATATGATTTTTAATGCAATAAAGTTTCTCTCAGAATTGGCCTCAAATGGCACCTAGAAGAACTGCAGGCTTTCTAATTTCTGTTAGAAAAGTTTGAAAAAATACACATAAAAGGTGACTTCAACAAGGTTTTTTCATAATCTGAAAGATGTATATAACCCGTAATGCTGTTGATCTGTAAACTAACTCATTCTGCTGTTGCACTCAGTGTAAGCAGCTCTCCATTATAGCATTAGTCACATGGCTAAAATGTAAAATGTCAACATAAATATTTTAAAGCAAAATTACATACAAGGCTGAGCAGACACAACACACACATGTGCGCGCGCACAGAGCACGAACGAGGAAAAGGACTGATTTTTCTCTTTCCGTTCCATCTTTTTTCCCCGGCACATGTTCAATTATTAACCGCTGTGACGACTCCATTGGGATCGAGGCAGAGGCGGACAGACAGAAGGAGGGGCAAAAATAGGCAATATTTTATCAAACATCCAGCTGTGGCACTAACTGACCATGCTTGATTGATGGCAGAAAACCTCATTTGAATGTCTCAAAAACTGGTCGTTTGTGTAATTTATGAGAAATTCAGAGTTTTACATGAAAATGATGGTGACTTACAATCAATGTAGAAAAATATAGTTCTGTAGCACAATAACGTCCACTTTTAATCATGAACATACATGCTATTTTGCGGTGGTATTCTAATAAAAATCCTCCACCACAAAGCTTTATAGAGTGCAGAAACCAACGGTCTGTTGGTCCCTTTGCTATACTTTACGCTGCAGTAGATTAGCTTACATAAAGCTTTAATGATCCTGAATTGAAAGCTGCTGGGTGGTTAAATATATATCAGCAACAAGCCTCATCACAGCAAAATCTCTTCAATGTGATTTGTGCAGTAGAAACAAAAATTCATTACACTTATAAATGAGATCTGCTCAGATCTGATTCTTTGCCTCATTGCAGGCATAATTGATTGAAGGAAACAAAAGCGTCTGAGCTGGTTTCTTTTGTCTCCTCAGCCCCTCATCAGTGCCGTCCCAACCAGCAGCAGACTTACTCTGTCAGACTGCGGAGTAACAGCCACATATATTTTTCATGAACCATACCTCCGGCTCTACTGTGTGTGGCTGTATGAAAAACTGCCTGGCAGTGCATCAGAGCAACAAAAATAGACCCCTGTCTCCTGTCCTGACTCTTTCTTCTAACTAGAATCATCATGGCACTCCTCCCTCGTTCATCTTAAATGATCACTGGTTCCAGAGGAAGAAGGTCACGGTTAGCAGGGCAGTGGCTTGAACTCACGGCATCCGTCACAGCAGTGTTTCCATGATACTTTTCTGGTTATAGCAGTTCACATATGTTGTTTTCTGCCCCTAAAATTGGATTATAGTGCAGGTGGTAAACGTTAATTTTGCCAAGCTTTAACTTCAGAATTCTGAAAGTCAGTAAAAAGCACCTGTATCAGAGAGAGACCGAGGTTCCGTTCTCTCATGATTCCTATGTGGACACTGAAATATAATCCTTGGATCTCTGGAATTAAAAAGTTTCCACTCATCTCGATTGTGCACATAGTTTGATCGGATCTAGGTACATCCCAGGACAAGGGAAGCAGTGCTGCTGGCTGTATTCTTTTTTTCAATGCAGAGATTAAAGATTACTGCTAACACCTGTGCCTTTGTCTGGCTTACTTTAGTTTGGAGACAGTAGCAGAATTAGGTGACCTTTCAGCTTGTGAGACACTTTTTTTTTTTTTTACAAAGCGTGGTCAGTCTGTGTGTGTGTGGCTGAGATTCACACTCAGTTCTAACATGCACACCTCCACGTGCGTCATCTCGGTATATTTAAATCGTGAATTCAGCTGTTTTCTCAGTGCAGATGGGTTGTGTGTTTATAGGTTGCATGGTAACACTAAATGTAAATGGGATATCTTGCTTTAATTTGAATTGGATCAAATGAATTTAAGTCTGTGCTTCCCTGCCTTTGCACTGCCAGGATGGTTCTCCAGAACTGCTTTTTGGATAGAGAGCTAAGTGCTAAGTAATTTTTATTGTGTTTGATTGGCAGTAAGAATTGTATTCAGCAGGTTGAAGGTGATTGTGGTAAATGCCTTGTAACATGTTGCTGGATTTTAGTTTGCAGTCATACTTTTACTCAAACTTGAAGCCTGAAGCAAAAACACTCCCACTAATGACAGCATCATGTGTCTCTTTGTTTTGTTTTGTTTTTTAATTTGAACAACAACTTACTTTCAGAAATCAGATTCTTCCCTGTGATTTGTCTGCTGTTCAAAGCATCTTTTGTGCAATAGATTTTGTTGTGTTGTTGGTGCACTAACCCTGCTTCTCCCCTTCTTCTTCTCTCTATTTTTCTAGTTTTTCTTCTTTGACATCAAAGTACAACAGTCGTCATGGCAGACGAATCGGACATGCGCAATGAGCTGGCCGATCTGCAGACACGTGCAGACCAGATAGCTGATGAGGTACAGTAAGAGAAACGTGTTTTTTTAGAGGTTTTAGTTGTTGTTGTTGTTAAAGTGTTTTTCATTTCTGTTCTACACATTGTTGTTTCTTAAGACTCCTCTAAAAGCTCATGATCAGACAGTTTTTTTCATATTTGTGGCTCTGTATCATGCCAGTGAAAAGCGATATCCTAAATATGTATATACTAGGTGTTCTCCTCTCCTCTGGACGCATAAGCCCCACCCACCTGCTGTTTAAACCATTTATAAACACAGGCTAGCCAATCAGAAGAAAGCTGGAGCCTGGCTTTGAAGAGACTGGAGCTAAAACTGAGGATTAGATGCAACTGAGAATCAAATCCAAAGCTACTCTAAAAGAATAAAACTATATAAGTGGAAATGAGCAGAATAAATCCACTTTAAAGAGATGGGATTTACAGAAAAAATATTTCCTATAAGGCTGAAAATATATAGTAGTAGTGTAATAGAGTATATTTTTTATCTTTAATTTACAATATGTGACAGTTACACTGTAATATTTCTCATAGATATGCTTTCCTGCAATATTGACAGCTGCCTGAATATTTATTACAATCTATTCTCTATTTTTCTGTCAGTGTGAAATGAAGATCCATTCAATTTAGCCCATTATTGGCTGACGCTGTTCCTTTCTATCTAGTCTTTCTCTGTGGTCCAGATAGATTGAACTGCTAGTTGTCAGACTCCAACTCCACCATCCAGACAACAACTGGCAACAGTAGCACTGCCTCTTTTATGCAGTTAGGTCCATAATTTGTAGAACAAAGACACAGTTGGATTTTAAATCAAACAGTGCAGACTGAAAGACGTCGTTCTTTTTCTTTTTGTTGTGCAGACTCAAAGACTGCACTTAAATCACACCATGGTCATTTGATTTAAACTCACCTGTGGTGGTTTTCAGGAAAAGCCATAAAAACTGCGTCTTTGTCCGATAAATTATGAACCTAGTGTATTTCATGTGCTGCTACGTTGAAGCTAATCGAGGCTGCAGAGCAGAATAAGGACTACTGTTGCCAACTGTATCTAAGATGGTGGATCTGTAGTCCATTCACAGGATGATGAATATTATTTACAATAACTGTAAATTTTATCGTGAATAATTTATTTACGAGAACAAGCCTGTGCCCTCTGCATCTTTAAATACAAAGTAAAAACAATCCAGTTCTGTGTGAAACACTGTGATTCCAAATCATTCTGTTATTTATGAAATCTATCAGCTATTATTTAAAAATTTACTTTGTAATTAATCACTTACATCAGCTACAAACATGCAGAGAATCTTTCAGGCAACAGCGCCAAGTTTTAACTAATGATAATGTAGCTCACTGGCAAAGTTACCACATAAACAGGGAACAAGCATAAAAACTGAAATCTCCAGTAAAAAATGATTTTTCTGTGACTTTCCAATTATAATTTGACATTTGAAAATGGACCGTTCTCATAAGGACACAAATGTATCTCTAAAGCCTGCAAGCTGACAGATACAGCTGCTCTAAAGTGACCTCAGCTTGTTTCAGCATTTGGAGCTCTAAGAATCTTTCATCAAGAAAGTGCTTTTTTTTGGATAAGGAAGAACTCTGCCCTTTTTTAATGAGATGAGAGGAGCTCAGGAAGAGCAGATAATTCCATGCTGCAGAATGATGGATCAGCTCAAATGGCATTATTAAACATTCATGAGGAGATAATGTAGGTCCTGTGATGGGAATAGAGGAAAGGAAAAGAGGAGAAATGGGTGGAACGTTAGATTGATAGAGCAACAGGAGGCAAAGCAAATAACAGTAGGAATCATGGAATCAGACAAGAGGAGAGGAACATTTAGGTGTAACTATATTACTGAGTGACACTCATTCGTCTTACCATATTAGTGGTCCTCCGTTCTCCCTTTCCACCTTATGTTTTTAATACATTTTCTACGTTAACACACTGAGATGTTGTTGAGAAATTTGTTACAGGTGCCACACCGTGTGTCTGTGTTTGCTCTCCTTTGGACTCTAAGTTAATCCTTTGCTAATCTTTCTCTCTCTCCCTGCAGTCTCTGGAGAGTACTCGGCGCATGCTGGCTCTTGTGGAGGAGGTGAGTCCAGTGATTCAATGACACACATCACATTAACAGATACAAAAGACATGAGAGAGAGAGAGAAACGTGTGCTGATTTACCAGAACTGTGAGATCTTCTTGTTCTTGTGCATGCCCCTCGCCTGTGCTTCTGCTTAATGTCTAAGGTTGAGTTTTCACATGGATTTACTTGGTTAGTCAGTCCCAAAAGATCTACACTTGGCCTACTAAACTTTCTATAACTTCCACAAAGTAGTATTCTTTGACCCTGTACTTAAATACCTGATGGACCTCCTCTTCTTCTTTTGAGGACTTGCACTTGTGCATGTCCAGTGCATGGTGGAGCTCCTCCACTGTGTCACAATAGCAATCCTTAAACAAATCTGAGCAAAGGACAAAAGATTTGCTTGAGTAGGACAGTGATGAACACTAGGTGTGCTAGTGTGGCCAGAAAATGTTGTCAACATGCTGTGTGATAGCTATGGCACACCTCACAGTTAAAATGGCTTGCAATAAATGTCGTCCATCAGGCTTGTAAGCCTGGAAGAACGATAACCGTGCTCCTGTTTGCACTACTGACCTGATTCTGAGGCTTTGAACTCATTGATTGTTTCAATGACGACTGCTGTTTAGCCTGTGGATCAACATTTATCATAACAGATGATCCTCAACAAACAAGTTAGGTGAGTTTGATGGATTAAGTTTCACAAATGCACAAGGGGTCAGAACAAGACTCTCCACAGAGGGATCTAAAAATAGCAGGATGCCAAGCGCTGAACACTTGCTGAAGTACACTAACTTAATCAGGAGGTCAATATTTGGAGAACTCTGCAGTTTGTCACAGTGAATTTAAGCTGCACCAGTGTTTTCTGTGTTTTTGTGTGATCCAGACTGACCCCAAGATGTTGAGATCAGAGCTCTGTTTGAAAGAATCCTCCTTGTTCTTCTTGTTGCTGAAAAAAATATGGAATATATATATATATATTTATATTTCCAAATCTATACTCATTTAGATTTCTCTCCTATGGTACAGTATCATTTGAATTACCTACGATGCCTAAAGTACTTGTCATTCGATTGAGCCAGGAAAAAAACAAGATATTGTTGTTTTTACTTTTAGCTTACATGTCAGCAGGATATTCTAGCTTTAAGTGCTACCAAGATGAAAGCAGCAAACAGCTGTTCATATGTCCTTTATTTATCGGTGTGTTCACACTGGCTGCAGAAATGGAGACATGACCTCACACTAACCCCTGGACAAATGACCATGTCTAATGGGAGAAAGCCATGAGTGACAAATGGAAGTCCTTTGGGAGACCTACTCTACATACTAAGCTTTTCATTCACATCGAAAGAATTTTTTTTCCTTTTTCTGGCTTTTGAAGATAACAAAACTGTTTCTTTTTTTTCTTTTTTCTTTTTTTTTTTGCCTGTCCCATTTGGTTCTTTTGCCATCAGAATTATTGTCTAAAGGCGAGGAAAGATGCCCAACGGATTTACTTTACCAAATTGACCATCCCAGCCTTGCCGTAATGGTCTATTTGATTCACCTTTTATTGTTTATTTTATTTATTTTTTTATTTTAACTTGCTAGATACGGGACAGACTTGAATGAGGAAAAGAACAGCGGAGAAGAGGGACGGGGACAAAGGGCAAAAAAACAAAAACCAACTAAATAAGCAGACAAAAAAAAAAAATACATATATCAATCACCTGGACCACCTGTTGAGAAAGAAAAAAGAAAACAAGCAGAAGAAAATGAGAGCAATACAATAAACAACATCACGATGATATATGGGAATATAACAGTAAGTACTAAATATTAAACATTATTGTGCAGCACGTAATATCGACAGCGCACAGTGTGCTTTGAGGTAGGAGCCAAAAAGGGTGTAGTTTGTGTGTGTGAGCTGAGGAGAGTCCCAGATGAGGGGTCCCTCAGCTGCCGCGGAGCGGGGTTGCAGTGACGTGCCCGTGAGCTCCGCCGGCAGCCAACTGTTTCTGAGTTGAAGCACAGGTTGTGTTTTCTTGCGATCATCCCAGACTATGGTCTCCACTTGAGAACAAATGAAATAACTATAGAGACAAGCAGACACTGTGTGGCGCTTCTGTCTGCTTTCATCTTGGTAGAGAACGGGTCTCTGGAGATTTCTTTGATAATGCAGCAAATATCATTAAATAATCTTTGATTTTATTTGGGTTTATGGCCTGAGTGTCATCTATAAAGGAACCCCATTTAGTGAAACACAAACTAATTCACTAAATTTTTCACAGTATTTGGAGGTCAAAGTGAGGTTTCTCTCTCTGACCTCACAGTGCACCTACAGGAAATTGTAAGCACGTGCTGACCTCTGGACTCCAAGAGCTTATAGTGAAGCTTACTCTAATGGAATAAGTTGAAGTGCAGTCAGAGTCGAACCACTCTTTGTCCAAGGGTGTGTCTGTACCAAATCATTCTTTAAAGAAATTAAATATGTGTCCCTGAAGGGTTAGCATGCGGATACTGTTTTAATTTGGTTCTACAGTGTGTGCTTCTTCTGTAAAGATTAAGTGTTATTTGTAGGGTAGCTATGATTTGAAAAATGATGCATTTTGAAGGATAATCCCACTTATTGAAGTAATCCTACTTATTAAAAGAATTATTTTCTTTATTATTAAAACAACAGAAACTGACATATTAAAAAACAACCTTGTATAATAAATCCGAACATTCACTTTGGTTTCTGGCACCATCCTACAGATTAGTCACAGTCACTGACGTATGTGTAGTTTTAGCTCAGATAATTTATTTCTATCTTCAGTATGAGCCACATGCATATTGAAAGTCATGACATATTCAAACCAAAGACCAAAAACAGGATAGATGATTAAATCAGGCGAGTGTCTGTTGAGGGAGCGGAGAAGATATAAAATGACAGAAGCTAATAGTCAGGAAAGTATATAATTAAATTAAACTCGCATCCATCTTCAAGATCCCAGAATAAAATCTTAGGCTGCTTTTCTGATTAAGTTCCCCTTTTATGCTCAGATGTTTAATTTCTAGTTGTAAAATTTTCCAGTCAATTCATCATTATTATTCTTGAGCCATTAATTTTCTGCCACTTACAGTCGGTGATGTAATATGTCGTTGTCTCGTGCAAATTGGACAGGAGCAATGAGCGACATGAGCGCTGTTTTGTTTTAATGACTGATAAATGAGCGGGACAGTCACAATAAAATGACTGTTTGTACAAAGAGAGTCAGCCAGTAGATCAGGTGAAGAAGACATAGACAGAGTGAAAACAGACGAGCAAAGGTATAAAAGCAGAAGACAAACCTCTGCACAGCTGTTATATAATTATGTGGCTTTTCAGCATCTACTCTGAATTCAGGTGTTAACATGATTTTCAAAATGATCCTGCGTCATTATTTTTCGTCTTCCTTTTTCTTTAATATTGGCATTTAGAAACACAAAAACAAAACTCCACTTTTAGATGAAGGCTATTTTTTTATCGCTGAGACAGTAAATAACCAAACTGAATTAATACTTGTAAGCACAGTTTCCTCCATATCAGATGTAAAAGTGTGGTTAGTAAACCTGCATTAGTGCAGACTTGGAGGGTTTTTAAGGCACTTCAATTAAGTCTAGTTGGTTGGAAAGAGCTCTTAATGTGGCTGGCCCTCCATGCGAACCCACAAACTGAGTGAAAGTGTGTAAGGAGAGCTTGGCTCAGAAGGGCCAGCCAGGCAGACAGAAGTGCGGTTTGTAGCTTAAATAGGCCACTGCTAATGTGAAGGACAGAAATAAACCCAGACCTGTACCATTATCTTGGTGCAAACACATCACATTACACAATGTCATAGCAGAGTGTAGTAAGAAACCTCTAATGTGTATTGAACAACTCATGTCGGACATTGTAGAAGATTTCACTGTGCCTGGTAGTCACTGGCAGGAAAACATTACGTCATGTAGTGTGATATAACATGACGCTGGTAGGTGATGTGGAAATCATCTGCAAATGCTCTTTAAATAACTGAAAACTATTAGACTTTGTGGTTTAAAAAAAGCTGAACAGGCTGTTTGTTTTCTGCTAAACTCTTAAGGTTTTACTTTTCTTTGATTTTGAAATTCACTGATTAACAGCGAAGTGGTAAATGTATCATCTAAATAACAATAATAACAATCCTGTAGCAGCAGCGGAGCGATGTAGAGAGAAGAATAAACTCACGCAGCAACTTGAAAAGGTTTCATAAACGAGGACCCGCAGATTATTAAAGTCTTTATGAAAGATGTTATCGTCATGTCAGGCCTGTAGGAAGAGAAATGAAAAACTGCTCCTTGGTTTGTGATACGTGAACAAAGCAGATGAGAGCGGTGGAAATGAAGTAAAAGAATGAAAGACGGAGATGAACACGAGTAGATCAGACGAGGGGAAATGTGAACGATAAACAGATGGATATAAAGAAATCTGTGAAGGACATAAAATTGGATTTCAGTGTCTCTGTGAAGCAGATAATAACACAAGAGATCCGATTTGATGAGCGGTGTCAGGCCTTAAGTCGGAGAGTAAACTACACAAGATGAACATGCTATTTTGTATTCATACAAGCTGTTTTTATTAGTGAAGTGATATGAATTGTAAATTATAATCTAAGCCTAAATAGACGTATAACTAATAGTTTTACCAATGAGGTACACTCACTTCAACTCACAAACTAACAACCCATGTTTTCAGCCGTTATTGTGGTATCGTTATTGAATCACAAGGCAAATACGTGAAATGCATCAGCGGTATTGTGAGGGGCAGAAAACAATCCCATAGCTAGTTTGATGAAGCTTTTTAATTATGACCTTTATTATTTAGGCTAGATTAGACCAGACTAGTATCGAGGTACCTTTATGTGCCATGTGAGCTGGAAGTAAAGTGTGGTTATGCAAATCATGTTTTTTTCTCAACTCTAGCCAAGTAGTTTTAGCGCCTAATGTAACCAAATTAATTTAGAAAAAAATGCCATGCAGGTTGCTGTGTGTTTCCCGTGTGTTTGTACCCCAGCCCATCTCTGAACATGGCCTTTTAAATAGTTTCAAAATATGCATATTTTTTATTATTTCAAAGTACTGTTACAGATTAAACTAATGAGAGGGTGTTAAATACAGTTGTGCAACAAGTACGCACAAAGTGTCCTTTGGCACCTGTAGCAATAGTATGCTGGATCTGTCCTTACAATTAATCTTGTGTGGATTCCAACATAAGGACCCTTTAGCATCACATTTAAACACACCGGTAAGCCAGACAGCAAAGTGCAAATGTGAATGAAAGATCAATACCAGCTGTGTTTATCTGAAGGACTGTAACTGATACAGATGCAGCACTGAGCCTCTAAGAAGCTTAAAATAAGTTCACCTTTAAGATATCATTATTTTTATTCTTCCTACTTCACGAGTTGACTTTATATGCTTAGAAATATATCAAAAGAGGTCTGCTTCACATATTTACAAATGGTTAACATCAAAACAAAGTGCAAAGAAAGAAAGCGCCTTATCTGTTCATTGGGTAGAAATTTTTTGGGTGGGTGGGGGGACAGTATCCTGTGACTTTATGACTCACAGTGAAGTGTGAAAAAGTCCTGATACTCTGTGAGCATGTGTGTCCTTAACTAGCCATGCAGAAAGAAGTGATGTCACCGCGTGAGACTCTGCCAATTGGCGAGGTCAGATATCCTGTCCTGTAGTTCTGAGGCCATGGCTGCCCTCGCATGATTTCCCATGAGCCCTCTTGGGGAAACAAGCCGCCCTCCCATAGGGTTTATGCAAGTGTATCTGCAAACATTGGCACAGCTGAATGCGATGCTAAGAATGATCAATTTCTTTCATCAAAACTCATGTTTTTTGTCTTTTAATGTTATTTATACTGAGAAAAATTTCCTCATCCAGTTTAACTTTACTCATACAGACCCATGCAGACCCAGTCTTTTTCAGCATTGATATAGACGTGGATCAATTTCAGTGATACGACTGATTTGTGACTGATTTATTCTAAATGTGTAAACTTTTTAACATATGTAACTAAATACACAAAAGATGGATACTTTGTACAGACATATCAGCACAGCAAACAGCCAAAACATTGTAATGGGTTTTGTTTTGCTTCCTGGCCTGTTCACACATTGTTGTGGGACCTCTGGGGGCGTCCTGTGGTGCCTGACAGTAGGATGTTTGTAGCAGATCCTTTGGTTCCTTCATGATTCCTGCTTTTTACACAACGTTAGACACAATTAGTTTTGTATTTTGGACATTTGGAAGTCCGATCAGTTCCTTTACCATATTTCTCGAGCTACAACTAAAAAAAAGCAAAAAGCATTTTAATGTATACTTTATTAATCCCCTGTAGGGAAATTACTCTCTGCATTTAACCCATTGAAGCAGTGTACAGCCACCAATCCAGCGCCTGGGGAGCAGTGTGTAGGGACCTGCTCAGGGGTACCTCAGGGTAGCCGTTCAGTGGATTCAAACCCTTGACCTTCCAATCACGGGGCGACCACTTTACCTACTGAGCTATCCCTGCCCTATTTTGTGCAGTTCAGTGGGGTGCACTACTCCTTTGGGGGAGACAGCTGTACCCCGAACCCATCTGAAAGTTGCTTAAATATCTTTTATCCCATTTTAAAAGATAAAAATATCAGGTTTTCTTTCAGAGGTGCGTTTTTGTCACCTTTGGACGGAGCAGACTAGCCGATCATCTGCTTTAATCTTTATATTTAGCACACAGACATAGGAGCAGTTTTGTAAAGCAAGAAGCTGTCAAAATGTCCCTGCTGTTTTCTGCTGTGCCTCTCAGGATCAGTTTCAAAAATGTGATTTCAGATTGCAATTTGACCCACTTTTGCTGCTGCTTTGATAGCTTTGCTCTGTTCTGCTCTGCTGACCTTCACTCATCTGTCAACTTTATTTCTCTTCTTCCTTTCACTTCTCTTCTCTGCTGTCGTCTTCTCACCTCTCCTTCTGTCTGTCTGTTAGAGTAAAGATGCTGGCATCAGGACTCTCGTCATGTTGGATGAGCAGGGAGGTAAGTTGACAGGGAGAGATCACTTTTATCTGCTCTGCTCCTGATTCTCTCTTGCTGCAGTTTCACGGTGTACAATCGGAGAGTCGTCATCAGTACATCCAGTATAACACTCTAGATTCTCAGACCAAGTTTAAGGAAAAATAATGACATTTATGGTCTTACAGCAGACCTGCACAGGGAAAAGTGAAATGAAGGGGTTCCCACAGGTTCGGAGACCCTTTGCAACTTTTACTTCTTCTAGATCAACCTTGGCTTCTTCTTCTTGGCTTTCTCTTTCCATAATTTCAGGCTGAACTAAACATTGATTAAGTTTGGCTTTTAGGGATGCGACTTTTTAAAAATACAAACCAAAACAACAGAATCACTGTAAAACTGACTGCAGCACAACACTTTTTTTTATCAGTGGCGGAAGCCACAATAGTAAGAAAAAGTTACATTTGATTAACGGAGTATACTGGAATGTGCTGCTGAGCTTGCCTTCTGCTTTGCCTCCCTGTATTACACTTTCATGCCCTTTTCTCAGTCACATGCTTATGGATGCACCAATTCATCAGCTGAGCTTTGATGCAGGCTGATATTCCCCTCGTTGTTCACCATCCACTTCAGATATCATGAGATTTGTCAAAGGCAGTGGTTGATAACAACATAAACAGGCATCAGCTGTTAGTCAGTTTAACACTACACATTGATGTTAGCCCACATTTCACAATCATTGCAGCCCTACACCTTGTGAATTAAAACTTGGATTCTTTCTTAGCTGTATGTTAAGTACATGTTTTACTTTTCTCTGTTAAACCAAGCTAACATGTTTGCGGTTCACCTGATTGTCAGGTCTAAATGTTCAGAGGTCAGTCAGTGACAGATAATGTGTCTTACCAAAGTCATTTTTGGGAGATTCACTCTATGACTCAAGAAGAGCCTTTTCCGGCCTGTTTTTGTCTACGTAACTTGGGAGCAAGTCAAACAAATAATGATTTTCTGTGGAGATTCTTCATTTTAAGATTTTCATTGAGCAAAACAGCTGAACGCACTTCACAACAAAGTCAAATTTAGAGGGAAAAAAGTATTATAGTAGTATAGTATAGTATTTTTATTTCTTAATACTTGGTACATAACTCTGGGTGGATTACCATTACTTTTGAAAGCCACTTAGATTAATGGAAATCATGGATGTTTACCCTCAAAGTAGGGATTATAAATCCCTTCACCGTTTGTCCGCAAACTACACACATGTACATCACTCTGAAGTATTAATTAACACATGCGGACTGTCAGAGCGTAGTAACTCCAGCTGTTTTCAAACTCAAACATAACCTAGTTATAAGTGTAACTGGAGATTTTATGCATGATGTAATACATGTTGTTGTGCCAGTTGTGCAGACACCCAGTAACCATCATGTGTGGCTCAACTAGCTAGCTTAACTGGAAGCTCTAAGCACTGGCTTTGCAAAACCTGTTTAGAATGAAGAATACAGTGAATGAAACAGTCCATGTGACAATTTATTAAGATTCACTTAAAAAAAAAGTGTAAACTGAGTAGAGCTGAAATTAAAGAGCTAAACATTACAACAGCAAAACATTGTGTGTGTGGCTTTAGTTTTAAATGGACACAGTTAGCATGTTAGCTTGACTGCATGAATGAAACACTTTGCTTATAGATAGAAATAAGACCTCTTACTGTTTAACACCAATGGTTATGTTAGTTCTGAGTTTTTTCCACAATTTTTTAAAAAGTGTATGAACACTATCGTCTCTGAAAAAGTCTCCATGTTTGCAGAGAGTCCTCACTATTTTTTAAAAAGTGTGCTAGAACTATGGAAAGGTTTTTTTGCACTAACTCTGTGAAACATGCATTAGAGTGTGTGAAGAAAATGAAGTTCAGTGAAGGCTACTACCAGCACTACCAGTCAGAGGTCAGTGGTTTGAGTCCCACAGAAGTTAAAATTAATAACATACTGAAACTGACTGAATTTGTATGTTTTTCCAACCTTCATAATAATATTTGAAGACTACTTTTCTGCCTTTAATAACCACAAAATCTGGTGGTTCGTGGATGCATGTAGAGACACAAGGCTCATGGATTATGCGTAAAAGAGTTTTAAGTAAAAATACAGGCAGCCAGAAATGCTATAATAACAAACAAAGGAGGAAGAAAGAAATTCTCAGTAAATATGTACAGTTAATATCCAGTAAATATATCTAAACATTTAGTCATTTGCTGAAAAAGTGTGAAAAAGTGCTTGCCCCTGTCCTGATTTCGTATTTTTTGTATGTGTCACACTTAAATGTTTCAGGTCAAATATTATAAATAAATATTACTTTTATTTTTGCTAATGTATTTATTTAGCTTTATATTAATCCTTCTGTGCTTTAATTTCGCTCCCATTTTAATTGATCTCCCTTTATATTTATGAATTATGAATTTATTTGTGAATATTATTTTTTAATGGTTTTACATTTACCATATTTATCTCATTAAAGACAAACATCAGATAAACATTTACAAAGCAAACTATAAAATACCATGTTCTGTCACATCTTACTATGTTATTCGTGGCACATTCAATTTTATTTATAGTGAAATCACATTTTGTTATTTAATTCTGGTCCTCCATATAGGAAATATGTCTGTATCTTAAGCAGGCAGTTCTATGCATGAGAGAGCAGCCTACAGTAATGGGCCTGTCAAAAGAACAGATAGCCTATTTTCCTCTTCTCTCTTTCCTCACATCTACTTTCCCCCTGAGTAACTCTTGCCACAGCACACAGCTCACTGCTGTAATAACAGGACAACAATCAATGCAGAGATTTAAATTACCTCTGCCTCTAAACTAATGTCCTCTGTACCTGACCCTACATCTCTCTTGCTTGCACTGCCTTTCTCTTCTCTCTTTTCTCTCTTTTTTTTCTGTCTATCCTTCTCTCTTGGTTACTGATGGTAATTTATTTGTGTCTCCTTCACATATAGATATAAGAATTACCTCCTATATTTCTGTTAAAGAAAATCACTGGGCTGGTCATGCCTGTAGTAATTAGTACACTCTTGTTGAGGTGTAAACTGGGCGGGGACTAATCCCTCTTTGCACTTTACACTAAACGACATGCACGCACACTCATGCACAGGTCACACCGGAGGAGATTTGTCATTTCTTGCAGAGATGTCTCACCTGTGATGGAGGTCTTACTGCAGCTAATGAGCCCCTCCCTACTTGGCTGTTACATGCTGTGTGACCTACATTCAACCAGACTCAAGGCTGATGGATTATACACAACTCTGCTTGGATGAGTTTTTAACAATTGTGAAATTTTTGCAAACAGCACTAAACTTTGTCGATCACGTTTTCCATCTGGGGTTGTCATTTAAAACAAAATGCATTTGTGTTTATCCATGAACTTAATTTTAAGATCACAAAAATAATTTAGTTATTTTTAATTCATTAAAGAAGCTAAGTGTTAAAAAAAAATCAAGACTAAACCTTTTGTGAAGACAGACGATGGCCACTAATAGAGAAGATAAAGTCTACTAAACATTGAGTTAACAAACAAAGCTAAACATGTAACTTGGGAGTGTGTCACTGCTGCGTTCAGCAAGCAGCCTTTTCACAGGCTTGGATATGTGTCGGAAATTGCAATACATAAGCAAGAAAATCACTTACATAAGTCTAGACTTTGCAAAAGGTTTTATATATAAATAATGAAGGAGTTTTCTATTTAAATCAAGGTCAGTCAGTTTTATAAATGCGGCCCCTGCAGGCTGAACATGCATAACGATTTTGTCATGATTTATGTTGTTACGTCCCCCCCGAAAAGGTCTAGGCATACGAGTAAGGGGACCAGTAACAAATGAGTCCAGAACAGAATGAAAGGAGAACAGACAGGTGTTCTTAGTAAATAAAATAGTCTTTATTATAGATAATCTTAACATAAAGAGCCGGCAACGCCGTTTTACCGATAACACTTGGAAAAAGGAAAAAGGTTGCAACAACACAGGACACAACAACCAAACAAAAACTCCACAACACGAGAAGGCACTTCCAGGGGCCCACAAGCTCACCCTGTCACTAGCAGCAGCTAGCTTTACTGCTGCCGAGGCCCACAAGCCCACACTACTCACGTGAAGCAGTTACACTGCACACTGCTTCCACACTATGGGATCTCGCCCAACAACTTTGACACCCAATGTGGGAACACCAGAGAAAAACCCCCCTGCTCACAGCTCATCCCCAGCTTAGATAGCCTCAGAGGTGATTGCTGACTGGATTCAGGTGGCAAACGAGGCTAACCAAGAGCAGCTGTCTCCTGGGGAGAGAGGAGAGTGAGAGAAACAGAGGGGGTAGGAGTGGCAAGAGAGGAGGAGGCGGAGAAAAACACCACGCCCACACAAGGGCAGTTTCAGGAGGCACAGCTAGGGCCGTAACATATGTTCATAATAACTAGTTTATTAATAAAGAGTTGAAGTTTATCCTTTGCATTTTCTTAACTAATATTGGTTTCTGCTTAGCGATATGTCTGAGCCTCTCTGTCTGTCATTTTATTAGCAGGATTATTTAAAAGGTTATGAATTCATTTGCAAGGAAATTTTTCTAGAGGTGGAACTTGGGATAACTTTGACGTGATTAACTCTTGAAATTGATCTGGATCTGAGGATACTTTGAAGAATTCTTTTTAAGTAGACATTTTGCAGCTTTACAAAAATAGTATCACACTGACGTAAGAAAACTCGGGAGAGATTTTCTTGGTGTTCTCAATTAAATATCATAAGACTAATCTGGAACCAGATATTCCTCCTTATCCAGGGATTCAGTTCATGAATGGGGTAGAGTGAATTCTAAGCCCTGGCTGAGGTATGCAGTGTCAGACCGCTTTCATTTCTATCTACATCACGCAGTTACAGCCAGGCTTGAGACTGAAAAATCGATACATTGTTTCCTTTTGTCTTAATAATACACTGGTGGATTTTATTAAAATGTGCAGGCGCCATGACTGGATTATTCAATCAGTTTGAATGACCAGAGTAACTACTATGGTGGCACCTATAGATGGCATTACCTTCTCTTTCTGTGGCATTAATACTGAAGCCTGTTTAATGCTTTGCATGCGGCATTGTGTTGTTTAACCCTCCGATATGCCTTTACACAGGCACAGTAATAGTTTTTTTCAACAATAGTCCGTCCATATTTGTACTTAACCTATCATATTTTGAGACCTTTTAAATATTTTTGGCCCTTTCTGCCTCTTCTGATCCTTTTTTCTTCTTTTCCTTCCTTTTGGATCTCAGGCTTCTCAGCCACCTAAGCCACGAATTTCTGTCTTTCACTCTCTTTGTCATCTATTTCTATTCTCACTGACATGCAGTAATATTTAAGCAGTTAAGGTGGCAGAATAAATGTCCTTGTGTACACTTGCAGAATTGGATGAAGCATACTGCTACTGATTCTCAGCACCACTCACATCAAATACTTACTGAGAAAAGATGATCCCATGGAGGTAGGGGAAAAAAAGGCTATCACGAGAAATGCATGCAATTAAAAGTCACATGGAAAGCTCCAGATGAAGAAAAATTAAAGTTCATCTGATACTTTTAATGCTTTTTGCCCGCTTTGCCTTCTGCATCTAGCAAAAAACAGTCTGCCTCTTGCAATCTAGCGTAGAGCGCCAGCCCTCGATACAAACCAGTCAACTTTATTTCAACACTCTCATGCCTTTGTCCTCACCAGAACAACTTGATCGTGTGGAAGAGGGCATGAACAAGGTGAACGCAGACCTGAAGGAGGCCGAGAAAGATTTAAAAGATATAGGACAATGCTGTGGTCTGATATGCCCATGTATTAAAAAGTAGGTACCGGCCAGGAGTCGTGCGCTCTTGCCTGTCCAGTGCTGGTGATGGTGGTGGTGGTGGTGATGGTGATGTCTGATGTCTCTCTTGTCACAGTCAATGTCTTTTTTTGTCTTCTCTCCTTTGTCCCCCTTCTCTACTCCCATCCCCTTCCTTCCACCCTGCAATTTCTTCCTCTCTTCTCTTCTCATGTGCTTACGTTCTTTTGCTGGGATAAATGACAATGTGTTGGTAATCAGAACAACTGGAACGCATCGAGGAGGGGATGGACCAAATCAATAAGGACATGAAGGATGCAGAAAAGAATTTGAACAATCTAGGACAGTTCTGTGGTCTATGTTCATGTCCCTGTAACAAGTAGGTGTTGCCTATGTCGCCTGACTGCATGTGTTTCAGTGCCTGCCTACCTGCCTCTTTATCCATCTGCCTGCTTCTGGTGTGTAGAGCATGGTGAACTGTGGTGTGAGCAGTCAGGCCTACAGCCACAACAGCACGCTCTCTGAACAGGCACCAGCATTGCATGCACGAGTGTGAGACAGATTATTTAAATTAAGACTCTGCAGGGAGAGAATGTGTGCATGCATGAACAACATACGGATGCCACTGTATTTTCTGTCCAGCCTCAGCAGCTGTCAAAAGCCCTTCATTCCACATTGGATGAGAGATTCTCTTCCAGCAGGGAGCAGCATCTGCAAGGATCTCGGCCACAGAAACACTCCAAACCCTACCCAAACTCCCACCCTAACGTCCTGCAGCATGATGCATCACGCTGTGTAAAAGTCCAACCAAGAAACAAATCAGTTAGTCGCCTCCTTACATAAAGATATATAATTGGTTATGCCTCAGTGCATTCAAATGAATCCAAGCTTTTTTTCTATTTTTTCTTTTTTTTATAACAATAGGACTCTATGAAGAAAAAAGGTAACTTTGTTTTACTGGTTGTTATTGTTATCAAGTAAAAAAAAGCTTATCCTGGATTACACAGTTACTTGATAGTCACAGCCAGTCAGTCTGACGGGTCCTCCAGTTCAGAGACATACGTTAAAGTTTTATATTTCACATTTAGCCTTTTGGAAATGTGTTTATTTGCCTTTTTGCAGACAATGTGGTGAAAATCTGCATTTTTAAATACTCTATCCATGTCAGTTCAAGATCCTACAATATTAGAGAGCAACCCCCAGTGATCCAGGAATTTGTTTGGAGAAAATTATGAATTTGGTGACAATAGGAAGGACTCTATGCTTCTGTAGAGTGTAACTAAAGGTGTTATTGTATCACTTATAAACACATATATATATTTAAGGAAGTGAAAGCTGGGAAAATTTACAACCTTACCTCTGATTATAGATTGAATCCTACCTCTCTTCCCTCAACATTGCCCTGCACATTACAGTCTCATGCATGAGTTAGGCAAACTTGTTTTCTTTTTCTGACCACTGTTTCAGTATTAAAGTTCTTAAATCTGTATATTTACTTTTTAAAGTTAAGTTGGATTGCTAATGTCAGTTTTGCCAAACTCCTGTGTGATCTGTTCTCTACCCTTTTAGCAGCCAAACTATGGCCGCTGAGTCATGTCTGAGCATACTACACGCTGGGACAAATACATTTGCTGGATATGGTTATACTATTTCAGAGCTATAGAAAATACAAGTGGCTTACAAACCAAAAGTATATATAAGAAAATTGTATTTTTATTTTCATTTGGTTTACACCCAAAGTGTTTCTCAGATATTTGCCTGGGAGTGAATAAAGGGAAGTCTTAATGATTAACAATATGCACATTATATGTACAAAGGTACAAACCATGAATATGGGGAGTTGGGTAAAACTTGCTCTTTTGTTTTTGAGGAAAGGATTACGCAGAACCAAACAAATGATTTTTGTGTTATATCTGATTTTATTCCTGTATTACTTAACTGGTATTTTTTTTTAGTATTTTTGTTTGCCTTTAGTGTGTAAAGCAACAATTTTTAGATCTAATCTGGAAATGACATTACATTTGAACAACAGATAGTTATTGTCCAACACAGTGACATTGACATTAGCACTATCCTTTTCGCTTTACTTCAACACATCAGTCATTATGTATGAGTAAAGTCTGTTTTTCCCATTTGGAGAATATTTAATATTTGGGTGTATTTAAAATCCGTCTTTATTCTGGTTCCAGAAGATTTGGTTTTGGGGTTCAGAGCTTGTCTATTCTATGGCTCTTTGGTCCTCCCTTTTGTAAACCAGTAGTTATGTAATCCTGTGGTTACGTCATATGTTTCATTTGATTGAGACTGTTTGTATGGCAACCCTGGGTCAAATAGCATGAGAAAAAGAATTCTAGCATGTCTAGAATACCTGGTGGGTGAATTTGTGTTGCCTCAAATGGGCTGTAATTGGCTGAAAACCAAACAAAATTTACCTAAGTGGAAATCTTCACCTACCAGATATTCCAAGCATTATAAAACAAATGTTAAGAATTACATTTGCTTATTTGACTGTATGCAGTGAATCCTCCTACTGATCTATCCATCCAGATGAAATGAAGGGCTGGTTTTAGCAAGTCTTCCATGCAAAATGATCACATTGTATGTTTAGGGATTTTTTTTTTTTTAATTAATATGCTTTTTTTTTTTTTTTTAAATCACATTGGATCTAACGGCTTTCTTTTAATAGATAGAGCATGTATCGGAGCCTTTGCCTTTTTTACATTTTTCCTTTTTCATGTCAAATATCATGTTTCTGCCTTGCATGTCTCCTCACTGCATGTTTACATCTCTGTGTTTGTGTGTCTTCTGTCTGGAGACTGCTTGTTGTGTTCAGTGTTTGTGCTTTTCTGTATGTGCTTGTGGGAGAAGTTTTGTTTTTAAACTTTTAATTCCTTTCTTGCATAAGCCACATTGAAGCTTACTGTGTTGGATTCAATTGATCTGCATGTTAGATCAATTATTTGCTAACAGACTGCAAATGCATGTATGTAACCTTATCATACGTGGCTGGCATGTTGCTTTTAGGTGGCTAATTGGCTTAAAACCATCTGCAGTGTCTTCTAAACATATATTCATATATATATGTTTTGATAGTAAATAGCAAGAAATAAATCCACATGGATAAAGCTGCTTACTCACATTCACACTCACTGGCTGCCTTACATGTTTACTCAGATACACAAACCAGCCCACAAATGCACACATACACAACCATTCAGTCATTAACAAACATGCATATACATGCACACACATAAACATACACACACAGAATAAAAAGCTACACTGACTCTGACTGAACTGTATGTGTGGTAGGATTAAGGGCGGGGGCCAGGCCTGGGGAGGGAACCAGGATGGAGTGGTGAACAGCCAGCCGGGGGCACGAGTGGTGGACGAACGCGAACAGATGGCCATCAGTGGGGGCTTCATCCGCAGGTAACCATTCATGTGTGTAGGTGTTGGTTTGTGTACGCCCCAAGCTTGCTTGTTTGTGTCTGACTCTGTGCATAAATGCTCAGGTTTGGTTGTTGTGCAAAATGAGATATGTGGTAGTGTTTATGTATGTAATTATGTAATGACTGGAGGCATATCCTGGAGCCGACTGTTCATGTGACTCTTTAAGTAACTGTTTTCTTTCCTTATGCACAATGTGACTGGTAATCTCTCAACTGAGTTTCGCCTCAGGAACAGATCAAATTGTATTAATGTTTAAAGATGTAAATACTGACGAACTGTGGAGACATTTCAGTCTGCAGCAATATCTCTTTAATTATGCATTAATTCGATATTTATATAAACACAATAGTTCCCACGACAACATTTTGAACCTATATCAGCGTTTAACCATTTAAAGCAAAAACTTATTTTTATTTATGTATTGCAGCTTAATTACCTGAAACCTATCTTTGGCTTACCAGAGGGATCTCAGCCCTCATGTTGAAAGTCATTCAGTAATACCTAGTTATGTAATTTGCTGTCTGAAAGGTGAACATTTGTACTTTTAAACGTGATGTTTCTAACCCTTCATTCTCACTAGAGACAAATACACTGTAGTAGTTAGTGTTTCCTTCTTAAAGTAGATGTGTTATGTGTTAACCTATTTTCTGTTGTGCACGTACTTCACAGTAGAAAATGGTCACCAATAATGCTAATATTTTAAGTTAGAACATGTACAGGTATTTCCTTTGTGCCAGTAGGGCAGGCTTTTCTACTTTTCTGTCTATATGATTTCAGTGAGAGCAGAAATTCCTCACAGGTAGAAACCTGACCGCCTTCTATTTAAACCTTTGGTTTGCAAGAAGCAGTCAAACAGAACACACCAGACTTAAAGAAACCCTCCTGTAGAGGCAAATGAGTTACAATGACTCACAGACAATGGATAAACTGAGGGGCTGCATGAATAAGACCTTTTAGTAAGGAATAAGGATTGGATAAGGGCTTTTTAAAATTAATATTACATGTTTTTAGGAAGCAATTTAACTCCATTAAAATGCTCTCCAGCACAATCCAACAACAGCTCCCATTGACCTTAAGCCAATAAGCAGTCTCACTTCAACCTTGTGAATTTTTCAGGGTAACAAATGATGCTCGGGAGAATGAGATGGATGAGAACCTGGAGCAGGTGGGCGGCATCATTGGCAACCTGCGTCACATGGCCCTGGACATGGGTCAGGAGATTGACACGCAGAACCGCCAGATTGACAGGATCATGGACAAGGTAGTGTGCAGTCAGAGCTTTTTATGCCACTACCATGAACAGTATTCAGTTTATTTGATATGGGATGGTGTTTTATATCTGTATAATAAATATATATGATGTTTGATGGAAACAAGTCAGCTTCAAAAATGACGCTTTGAAATATATCTAGACTGACGCATTAGGTTATAATTTCTCAAAACATTAAAAAAAAAGAAGAAGAAAAAGACAGAAATCGAAAAAAGGAATTAAAATCAGAACGTGTAGTTGGACCGTTCCAATGCTGGAATTTTATGTAATGCAAATAAAACACAAAAATATGTGCAAAATATAACTGTATAGAAAAAACAGAAGTTGGCTAATGGATTACAGGCTTGGCATCAGGGTATATAACAGCAGATATAAATCAGTTGTGCTGACTTTGATCAGATTTAGCCCCGATTTCACACACTAATGGGGAATTCCTGATTCACGTGCCATTGCATACTTTATCCATCCATTCAGTATCTTCATTTAATTTGCCCCTCTCCACTCTTTAGCACTGGTTTGACCACATTTTCCTACCTGAGCTCTATAACAGTTGGTGCTTCTTTCTTTCAGGCTGATTCCAACAAGACCAGGATTGATGAGGCCAACCAGCGTGCCACAAAGATGTTGGGCAGTGGCTAAACTACAGCGAAAAGTGCTTTCACCCTATTTAATCCTTGTCACCCTAACCCCCCACCCCCCCCCCCCAAAAAAAACAAACAAAAACAAACAAAAAAAGAAACCCTCAACCAAACCTATCCCTGCCCTTAACATCGACTCCTGGCGCCCTCTTCCTTTGCTTAGTAGCAGGCACTGCAAAATTATGCTTTTATTGTGATACTGATAGAGTTTTGCACACATGCACATATCACACGTTGCTCTGCTCGCCCCTCCAACTCCTGCATCACTTCCAGTCCTTGTTGTCAGTGTTGTTCTGTGATGTTGCTCATCTAATTTTGTTTAAAAAAAAAATAGTTACACAACCACCAGTCAAACTCTTTCCATGCTGTACATAGTGTTTCTTTAATGGTTTCAGTGATTTAGATCACGTGTCCTGTTTTCTTCATCATTCTTTCTTTTTTTTAAAAAAAAGTATATGTGTAAGATAAGTTGTATGTACCCCCCGTTTCAAAATGTCCTTCACTCATATCAGTATTCTGGTGTTGTCACACAGTGTATTCAACAGTTAAGATGTTGTGATGCTACAGTACCAATAAGGCCACAGTGATTTGAAGTTACCAAATGAACATGCAGCCTTTACTGTTTATTACCAAGGCTACTGTTTAAATACATTTAATGGCCATAGTTGACCAAGTGTCTGGGCCATTTGGATGAAGATGTGGCTTTCTGGTCAAGACTATACACTGGTATTTTATCAACTCAATTAACAGAGCAGTCTTAAAAGAATATAATGCCATTTAAACTGTATAGAACAAGTATTTTTCCTCAGGGAGCGAAATCTGACCATTTAAAAACAAAAGCAAAATGTTTGTTTAATGCATTGAAATCTATAAAAGCCACCGCTTATAAGGCTTGGTGTGTAGGTGAACAACTGCAGTTGCTTATGGTCTGAATAGCATCATTGATAATCAGACAAATATTAGCATTAATCACAGTGAATGTACAAGGATGTGAGGCTTTGATGGAGGTCAGAGGTCAAGCAATCGATCCAACAACTTATTCACGTACCATGCTACAATTTATTCATGATCCAACCCTAGCAATATAAAGTAGTGCATTAAACGTATTATGCATGTCCATCTGCTGCTAGAAAACACAAATTAATTCAGTTAAACAAGCAAATATACCCTAACATGGAAACCGCATGCTACTATGTAGGCCACACAGAGGAGGGACCCGTATTTATCTGCAATGGTGCCACTCTTTGTTTCATGTCTCTTTACCTTTCCAAACTGTGACCATCACTGTAAAATAAAACCTTGGAAAATGCCAATAAAACTATCATAACTGTAGAATCATACTGAGTTTTCTTCCTTTTTTTGGAACAGAGTGGAGGTGGTGAGAAAACAGTTTGAGTAATGGCGTTAAATGTCTGCAGTGTTACACTACACACAAGTTAACACCTAATCTGAGTGTGTGAGTTGGTTAACAATTGTAGTAGCATTTTCAGATTCTGTATTTTTTATGTCTTTCTTCAGAATAAAGTACAATAATTGTTATGCAAGGAATCAGAGCCACAGTGTAATTGACATGTATGGATTTTATCTGGAATAGTTGAACAGTGTACTCCACCCCTTGCCCTATGAGCTGGGGTAGGCTCAAGAGATAGGCTTAAGAGAATAAATGAACTCAGAAGTTTTGGCTTCTTGGAAACATTTTGAGGTTTCATGATATCTGTATCATCTCATTTTTCACTTTATGGTGAATTTTTGAATTTCTATTCTTATTCCAGATGACTTTACATAAGAACAGTAACTTAAATTGTAAAGACTCTTATAAGAGTCTAATATCATTTCAAGCTCATATGGGAACATGAATGTTCCGTGTAAATCCAATTTAAGAAAATGTTTGTTTTTCTGCTGCTGTTCCATGGTAAGGTCAGAGGTCAGGGAGCTTATCTAATTACATGTTTAAAGGAATTCTGAAATTGAGGCTAAATGCCTAAGCATACAACGTCAACATGAATATTTACAGAGAAAAGAAGAAAATAAAAGCCTGACTCGGATAGAGAAAGATAGAAAGAGACAGGCAGAGACAGAGAAGGAAAGATGTGCAGCAACACATTACACTAATGGACATCTACTGTGGTGCTCTGGGCTTAGGGGGGATTACAGTTCACCGCGTCACTAAGAACACACACACACACACACACACAAACTTGAATCAACACATGACAGAGTAATCCACTGTACCTTAGTTACATCCACAGCAAAAGGCCTGCCATGTGACTACAGACAACCCCCACATAAATCAGTATTTAAAAACTCTAAAGTATTTGATCATTTGTGTTTTGCATTGACATCTTCCACTTCTTTGACTTGGGCTGCACCTGCAGCCACACTAGAAAATTACTCGTGCTGTTACAACCAGAGGGCTAAAGAATATATTTTAAAACCAACAGCTCCCTCTGCTGGTGTTATAGGCCATTACCGGTGGTGTTACACTGTACCAACTTGAAATATGAATTTTAGTTTAGTAATTTACTAGTCTACCACACTATTAAATTAGTTTACTAGTCTAATATATAAAACTATTAAACTAATTTAGCTTATGAAGCCAAACTAGTTTGCTAGCCAAACTTCTGCTTAACTGATGTAATTATGGGACAGACAAATGATTTCGAAGATGGAACTGCCAGACAGGAGGAAAGGAGGAAGACCACGGAGAAGATTCGTGTATTTAGTGGAGTACATGCAGAGGATTGGGCTGACAGAGGAGGATGATCGGGATATTGTGAGCATCGATACTCAGCTATGGCGACCCCTAAAGGAAGCAGTCAAAAGAAGATAAGTGAAAGCAAAAATTCAACGCAAAATAAATGAAAACTTAATCTAATTCGAAAATATAAAACTGTAATAACTTTTATTTCTGCATATATGACTATATTGGGCATAATACTAATTTCCCATGATTGGAAAACGAAACTAAAAATAAAATGGAAACTAAAATGAAAAAAATATAAATGAGCAAGAAGAAAAAAATTCTTTTTAGAAATTTTATTGTTAAATCAATATATTTATATTTTACTTTATAGTAGCAAAAAAAATCCAAACAAAAAAACAACAACAACAAAAAACAAAAAAACAACAAAAAACAAATCGCTCACGTCAACGGCCTGGAGGAGGCATTCGGCTGGCTTCGTTCAGTCACGTGACCATGGCGCCCTCGTCGTGTCCTTCCGTAGGTCCAGAGTACCCCTTTCTAGCACGT
The DNA here is from genome assembly GCF_900408965.1 of Simochromis diagramma. Classification (NCBI taxonomy): domain Eukaryota; kingdom Metazoa; phylum Chordata; class Actinopteri; order Cichliformes; family Cichlidae; genus Simochromis; species Simochromis diagramma. Next base: position 7,009,571 of record NW_024387414.1, read on the forward strand.
ACAGGACGGTTAGTATCCAGTGCGGTAACATGTTCCGTGCCGTTTTCCGACTGTCAGCTTCAGGAGCGCGGAGTCTGACTCGGTCACGACCCTGCTACTCAGGTAGGACCGTCTGCTTTGCACCTTACTTGAAATTAAACAAACTGTGTGATAAATTAAGTAAAATGGGCTCGTATAGCTACCCAGCTAGCTTAGCTAACCCTGTGTGCTTGTATGTAGCTAGAAGCTAACATGGGGTGACATTGAATTAAAGTTGTGACCTGCTGTGTTTAAGGGTCTGAAATTAAAATAGTCTGGTGTTTTCACCTTTCGTTGTGTGATTTAAATATTGAGGCGCGAAGTGAATTAAAGCGTAAAAGTCACGACCTTGCGATGACCCTCCTCGGTTTGTTTGAGAGAGTCAGCAACCGCAGTTTGCACGCAGCTCATATCAACACGTTGGACTATGGTCAAAATTGAATGCAAATCACAATGCTACAGAGTTTGATCTAAGATTTACACCATGAGCATGTATTTTTGGCCTTTTTAATGCTGCTGTTCTCCTGAAATAACCGACCTGTGCTCACCTGTGCAGGTCATCTAATGTTAGTTGACGGTATATGGCAGACGGGTTTAGAACATTAATGAGTGCTATGTAAAAAGTTAATCATTATTCAGGATTGTTGGACTAAATAAATGGAGGCATTACAATATTTGGTAGAAGTGGTTTTCACTATCTGTCCTTCAGTTAGTTTAAGAAGGTGCTCTGCTGCCTGTCCAGTAAGCGGTGCAGAGGGTCATCTGGATTATCCATAATGCATAACAGTTTGTTCAGTGACCTCCTCTCTACGACAAATTCTTAGTTTGCTGGCTTCCTACACTGGAAATAAAGAAACTGAAACCAAACTCGTTTACGTCTTCAAATGTACACGCAAACACCAGCTACTGTGATCAAGGCGATGTAGCAATAAATTGCATGACCCTATTTTACTTTACTCCCTCAAAATGTGTAACGACTACTGTTGTGCGTGTTTTCACTCTTTCTGTAATGCCGCTGGAATTTATAACTTTGGTACAGTACTTTGAGTTCTGTTTCTGTGTATAAAATGCAATTTCATACCAGAGTAGAAATGAAAAGGAATTAGAAGGTTTTTGACAATGTGCCCTTGTTCAAAAGCCTCTGAGGTTGCATTCAGCCAGAGTGAAAAGTGATAAGAAGCAGCACTGTTAATGATAAGGCCATGCGAAGAGCAGTGGGGCTTTGGGTACTGTGAAAAGAAAAAAAATCAGTTTAACAGCAAAATGAACATATTGTTTTAAAATATATTGTTTGTTAAAAATGCTTTTGATATCTATTTAAAAAGGTAAATGTTTATTACTATGGTTCAGCACCAAGATGCACTTCCTGTTCATTTGTAGATGCAGGTAATTTTACAGTGTGTTCCAAAAGTTTAAAATGTCAATGTGTGTATGTTTGATTAAGGACCTGGAATGTTTTATTTATTTTAAGTACAATACAGTGTTTTAGAACTTTCTTTGTCTCGGGTAACAAAAATAAATAAATGTATGTTTTTTTTTAAGTCCAAATTAGTTCAGTTTTAAACTGTATTATTTATGTATGTATGTAATACAAGTATGTCCTTGAAACTTATTTATTGAATGCTTTTTTCAAGCTCCCTTGGCCTCCAGGTGCTACTCCCATGGAAAGGTGGAGACAGATGAGGAGTTTGATTCCCGTTGGGTCACTTACTTCAGCAAGCCTGACTTAGATGCTTGGGAACTCAGGAAAGGTGACTTTGAGTGGATTCTTTTTGTATTGTTATAGTTCAAATGAGGGTTACTCTAAAAATCATAACTTTAAAATGATATTGCTACTTCTGTAAACCAAACACACACACAGGAATGAACACCCTAATTGGATATGATTTGGTACCTGAACCCAAGATCTTGGATTCGGCATTAAGAGCTTGTCGGAGGCTGAACGACCTGGCCAGTGCCATCCGCATCCTTGAAGCTGTCAAGGTGTGTAAGACTCACTTCAATAAAATATGCCATTAGAGGAAATGAAGTCACATAAATCGTAGTCTTTGAGATTACAATTGGATGTACGCCTTGTTAGGATTTTTTTGTGCCTTATAGCTGATCACATTTTTATCTTTATCTTAGGACAAAGCAGGCCCCCATAAAGACATCTATCCCTACCTGATCCAAGAGCTAAAGCCCACCCTCACAGAACTCGGCATTTCAACACCTGAAGAGCTGGGAATTGACAAGTTGTAAATTATCAAGGTGAGACTGCACCATACTGCAGCATGCTACCTGGATGGGCAGTGTGGATTTTAAAAAGAATTGCTTCAGGCATTAGTAACTGATGCTGCCCAGTGCTACCTCGAACTGTGCATTTGCATGCTGGTCTACTTTATTGCACAACATTATTGCAGATTATGTGGCCCGTTACGTACTTTCAATTGCAAACTTGTTTTGTTTCTCTTTCCTCAGGTTATTAGATGTATAAAGAGATGAGCTTTCCCGATTCTCTCCATGCTGAATTGCCTATATTGTTTAAATCCTAGCTGTCCTGTGGTGTACAAAATAATGGACCTTATAAATAAACCAGAAATTGATGATGTGTGCTTGTTCTTTGTCTATGACTAATACATCCTTTGATGTACTTAATTACACCTTTGTAAATATCTGATGTGAAGAATAAATAATAACCAGCTGAACTCTATTTAAAAGGATAGGAACTGTAGCATTTTTTTTTTTTTTTTTTTTTTAAACGGATGGTCATGATGAATTCGATGAACCAGTGTTTTAGATTTTAGTCAGTCCTTACAGTACCCATGTTTATTGCCTATAAATTTAAAAAAAACAAACAACAACAACAAAAAAAAAACCACTCCAAAGCCTCCAGGGTCGCAAGCAAACAGGAGGCTGAAGACGATCAAAGGAGCAAAAGAAGTGTGTGAGCAAAATCCATTGTAGTGAATTGGAAGACTCCCTGATAGCTGCAGATCCTGACTGTAGACTATGCAGAGCTGGGCTAGTAATTACATCTCAAAGAGAGCAATTAATTTGTATTTTGAACTGTTTCTCATTTTCATATTTTTATATATTATATACACAGATGAAACCCTAATGAAAATGTAATTTTTAAAGTAATTCCCAAGTTATAGAATTTTAAGTGTTTCCTTTTGCTCCTCTTGCTTTCTAAAGAAACCTAGTTTAGATATGCTATGTTAAAACTCAAAAGTTATTTTTAATAATAAAATATTTCTATCCAGATATTTAGGTGTATATGTAATACAAATGTAGACTTTTTATTTTTCACTTGGTCACAACCGTTTTAGACCTCTCTCTGGGCTCTTATTTTTGCTCATCAGGTGGCAATGAGAGGCTACAAATCATCCTGGTTGTAACTATATATTTGCGTAAATAAGATATTTAAATTGATACGTGTATCTTATTCATTTTTGCTTAATATATTTATTATATTACTGTAACTTAAAACCAAGTCATTGCTTGAAACTGCTTGGAAAAGTTTTCGTTTAGTTTCACGTGAACCGTGAACATTAATTGGCAAATATGACAGTCTAGTATTATGACAGCTTAGTGACACATTTAAGGCCCCTTTAATATTTATCCGCAATTTTCTTAATAAGCTGGGCCGGGCTGCTTTGTCGTACTTCATGATTTTATAAACCATTTAAGGAAACATTCTCGAGTCGAGCAGGGTTTTATTTTGAAATGTTTGTTTCCCGGAAGTAGTAGGAAACCTGTCCCGCGAGAGCCCCAAGAGAGCACAGCTAGCTAACAGAAGTTCCTGTTTGCTTATGGACTAAAAGTCCCTTCCCGATGGGGCAGCTGTCAACATGGGTGTGTTGCGGCGTAAAGTGTGACAACTAAAGCCAAGATGATGAACGACATTTTGGAGGAGCCGGAGAAGGACTCCCTGCTGGAGGCACAGCAGGATTCGCAGGGTTTGTCGGTAATGTCAGCTAAACCTAGCTAACGGGGGAGGATAGCTAACTAGCTTAGCTTTTGATTTTTGACATTTCGCTAATTGGGAAATCATTTCAAAATCATTATAAGGATGAACAAGACTTCGTTGATAGACCTTAATAAGTGTGGGAGAAATTAATGGAGAGTGAGTGAAATGAAAAATTATCAGAAGTATAGCTTGTTTTTGCAAATCGAAAGGACTAAAACTATAGATTTTAATTTCTCTTATATTCTTTGGCTGCTGCAATGTAATAGACAGCTCTGGGGAGGAGCTGGAGCTAAATCAAAAATGAATCCAAACGAGATTCGTTGCAATATTAAACATATTAACTAATTAATTCAGTTTCTATTTCTGTTTTGTAAATAATATCACTAGGAGATTTTTCTAAAAAGATGATTAATTACAATAATATTTGACTGATGTACAGTACTGTGCAATTGTCTTGGGTAGCTTCTCATTTCTGTATATTGTTCTGCAAAAATGGGAAATAGTTGCAGTGATTTTTTTTTTTTAAACTTGTGCAAGTATGCATGAAAATAAGGCTGTTGCTTGGTCTGAAATACACTGGGAAGCCATGTTGGGAGAAAATCCTCCCGAGTTTCTGTGACAAACCTGCTACATAAAATACAACAGTGCTGTTACAGTTTTGATTCTTTCTTCCTGGTTGGTGTCTGGCATTCATTCATATGCATCTTTGCTGATTTGACAAAAGTCCAACTGGGATAACCGCATGTTTTAAGAGCTTTCTTTACACGCCTATATTACTTTTCTTTCTGTCGGTCCTATAGAGTGCTGGCTATCCCAAGTTTGTGTTCAAGTGGCTGGTGGGAGTCACAGAGTAGGTACTGGAAAGTGTGTGTTTCCAGTAAACTTAAAGGTTTAGGCTTCTATCCTCCTCAATGATCACAGCACAGACCAGGGACAATAACCTATTATCCTTCGTGTCCTCCCTGGTGAACCTTGTTTTTATCCACTGTTGATTTGTTTGGTATAGGCGTCTACTTGTTTTTTGACCCAGTTGTCATCCATGTATCAGTACCAGTGGCTAGGTGTTATCCCTTTGAAGGAGCCCAAAGCTTTAATTTCCACTTCCTCTGTGTAAAGGTTATGTACAATGGGTTATAGGGGGAGCCCATGGTACATCCGTGCTTATGTCTGTAGCAATTCTAATTGTTTTTGATACATGTGGTGGTAAGGCAAAAGTGTACTGCAGTGCAAATCTGATTGTAAAGCTGGTTCTGTTGTGTAAGGAACTTTCTTTACTCTTACTATACTCATTTAATGACTGTCTCCAATGCCTCGGTTGTAGGTAGGTATACAAAGAAAAGGTAGACAACATCAAAGGACCCTATGGTTTAATCTGGAATGAGTGCAAGTTTGCGGACCTTGTTGGTGAAGTCAGTGGAGTTTTTGAACAAATGTGTTTTTTGTAACAGGCTACTGATAAGAAATTGGTTTTTCTTATGGTTTCTCTTATGTGTAGATGCAACACTATTTTATACCTTAAGTTAAGTGTTTTTCATGGTTGAATGTTTCATAAGTCAGTGTGAAGTGGTTTTGAAAAACTTTGAAAGACCTTCAAAAGCTGAGAGAACTGTTGCTCAAGACATGTGAAAAGATTAGAAGACAGCTTCTTGGAATCAAAATACTTAAAAAAAAAAAAATGAGTGGTGTTTCAAGACTTTACACGGTGCTGTATATCTTGTTTTGTCCTTTTGTTCCATCCTGTTATTGTAACATGTAAACCATTTTATCTTTTCAGTGATTTTCACCATATAAAAGACAGTCACTTCATTTCATTGTACAGTACATTGTATTTTGACAGTGAAGCTGTTGATTGAGTAATTTATTAAGTAAGATACTGATTGTGCTTTCAATTTTTGAAACTTAAGGGGCCAAGTAGTGGCACAAGACCTAAGAGCATAGATGGCGGCATCAGGCCTGTGGAAAAAAGAGGACCTTACATCATGTCCAGAGCGCCAGCCATCCATCTCAAACTACGTAAGTATTTCCTCACCTCAAACAGTTGGTGGCATAAACACGTCAATTTTATCTCTGTCTGTAGGTCACCAGTCCTCCTGTGATTGTTGTTTTTATGAGGTGATTTATGCTGATGTGCATGAATAGTGTTGAATGTGCACCTAGCAGGAAAACAAATCCTGAGTCATATGACACTGTTGGGCACTCTCAGCTTAACTTAGCCACAAAATATCTTCCTCTTGTTTTTGTTTTTTTTGTTGTTGTTTGTTTGTTTGTTTGTTTTAATGCAGTACTGCCTAGGGGCCTGAATATCTTAGCCTAGTCTTTTTTTGGGGCCCTGTCCCTTGCACAGAGTTTCTTTTGGATTTTCTAAATCTTGTAATGATACCACGTACAATGTACAATAAGACTCTCATCTTATGTTTTTCACAGAGTGGTAAACCACTGCCAGTCTGCCTCTCCCTGGGATGTTCTTTATATACAAAGTCATGTTACTTATTAACTAAATAGATATTAGACATTTCATTGGATACAAAACTTTTCTAGTCAATGGTTCATACATCTCAATTTATTTTTAAAAGTGCATAGGAGTGTTTTTAGTCTGACTCACTATGAAATTCGTAGGTGTTATGAAAATGGGTTATAGGTTATATAGGTTACATTTTTCTGCCTGTGTAAACTGTCAGTGTTTACTTTCATTCTCCACTCCCTCTATGGTCAGTTCTGCCCTAACAAAAGACATTTTTGTTATCTCAAGAGAAACATAGGGAGATGGCGAGGAAAGCGCTGAAGAAGAAAGCTCTCTCACCGGGGCCTCCAGTGACGCACCAGCCCAGACAGGGAGCCAAGAGGTCAGAAGAAAAGAATATCAGAGGAAGCAGCTTTTTGTGATGTCAGCATAATGAAGATGAACTGTGATTTATTATTTTAATGTTGTTTCTGGTTGTCTTTTGGGTTGTTTTTTTTTTTTTTTTTTTTAGGATGGTGAAATATAACAAGGGCTATGCTGCTTTGAGTCAGCACGCTGAGGATACTTTGGTTGCAATTGACTCAGACAGGTATGGTCAAACCTGGTATTCATGTTATTAGGTTAAAACAGTAGTACACTAAGGACTAATGGTCTGGTGTTATCATTCAAATCCTTACCTACTTAACTCTGTCCAAAGAATGTAAGATGAATCAAGATGTTAAACTCATTTAGACGTTAAATGACCACATGATGTCTAACCCACCATATGTCATATCTTACCAATTCAGGTTAGTGTCTGTAAACCTATACTCTACAATCTACAATCTAAAATGTAAACCTGTTTAAAAAAAAGTCAAAAGGCTTTTAGTAGACAGTTGAATTTTACACATCAAAATGACTGAATTTGTTTATGTATGTGTAAATTTACGTTTATATGCAATCATAAGTCAATGTCTTTTTCAAATCGTCAAAGAGAAAGCACACCATTTCAAATATTAAACAAACCAGAACACTTCATAAATTACAGTTGCACTGTTAGGTTTGATATTTATTTATAGGAGTTTTGAACTCTTCCAGCAAGCCCAAAACATTAACATATAGTGCATTATGATTGGTGTTTGGGTCCTTAAAAGTGGAGGAATCTAGATGAGGTAAAATCACAGCAGCTGTTTGTAAAAGACAAGCGATTACATAGAATAAGATGTGGGTATTTGTCCAGTATAGTTTTGTAAATAGAAAGTATACCAGTGCTTCTGGGCTAATGAAGGCCAAGAAGCCAGATTATAAAGTACACTCATGATGTGCGATCGATAATGAATTTGATATAAACTGTAACACAGAATATACGAATGTAATCCAAAGGCAACAGCATGTATGCATATAAGTAAAGTTACTATAATGAATAGTGTTTAATAACTTGGTCTGTACAAGTATTTTCCTAACTGTTAAATTAAAACAGGTCCATTTTCTGTAATTCAGTCTAACCTTAATTTTCTTCACTGGGTTCTCAATTTGCTTTCTAAAATTGTGCCTCCTAAGTTATGAAGAATCTGTCCTTCATGTCTTAACAGTGATGAGGAGATTGATTTTGAGCAGTATTCCTCTGGATACTCTTCAGCTGAGGTGAGTTATTTCCACAGGACATTTTTTAGATTCTCTTCGAATCTGTTAGCATTGTGTCAAACTGGTTGGGTGACTTTTAGCCACAGCATGCTGAACTATAGTTTATGTTCTTATCAAATCTGGCTTTTTGATTTTTGTTTTAATTTTAGCTCCCTGCCTTGGTGCTTTGGTGCTTTTTTTCACAAACACATTGGATTGACTTGTCAGCACACACCACTGAAAGGAGACCACTGAAAACACTACCCTTTGCACCACCAAATTACATGCAAACTTGGGATTTTTTTTTTTCTTGATTAGCATTCAAATCTCTCAATGAATACAGAAGAGAGCCTTACCACAAAGCAAGAAAGCACGAGATAAGGCTAATCAAAAAGGTATTGGCTGAAGCACATGATTATTATGCCAACAAAGGTCATTCAGCAAGCAGCTCATTTACAGCTGCACCAGAAATGCATCAGACATTCACAACTGGTAGCAAATTGTTTTTTGTTTGAATTTGTACGCATGCTAGAAACGACATGTACTGAGTACATTTGTGAATAAATGTGAGAATAAAGGATAAGTTTTACTTCTGTTATTTGTCTTTCCCAGGCACTGAGTCTCGTGATTTAAGATTATTATCTTGGTTTGTACCTTGTGGCAAACTCTGTCTTGTTCTATTCTAACAAGACATACAGAGACTGAGTCATAAAATCTGGAAATAACTTGGCATGTTTCACTTCCAGTTCCTTCCTCTTGAGGTTGGTGGGTTTTTTGAAGGTTTTCTGGTGACAAAAGCTTTAGACACTTTCAAGTTTACTGTCCAGCATGCAGGATGCAAGTAGATACCCCCATCATGAATTTGGACCCTTTTACATGTCCCAGAAGTGTTTGCTAAAGAAGACTTCAGAGGTTGTCAGCTATAATGGATACATTACAGCTGAATGACTTCCACATTGTCACCACAATGTTTCTGACATTAGTGTTTTAAGTTTGATCAAGGCTGCATTGATTTTTAAAGATTTACATTCCAAAACGAATATAATAAAGTAACATAACAAAATAACATAACAACACTTCCAAGCTGGCTTACAAAACTATGTGCTAAATGGACTGGTATTCATCAAGAGCCAGGGAATCAAATCATATGCCTTCTGTTTAATAAATGAGCTGTTCTACTTCATGAGCACAGCCTCTCACAGAGTGCAGCAGCCCTTGATAGACTTGCCTTTAAATATGTAATTTTGAGGTGGGCAGACTTTCCATGTAAAAATTCATTAAGTAACATTATTTTTAAGTGGTTACACTAATCTGGTTGCATCACATCTCACTTATATTCTGTCTTTGCTCTCCAGATCCATCCTGATTTGAGCAAGCAGCTGCTTCAGGATGGCTATCGCCTGGATGAGATCCCTGACGATGAGGACCTGGACCTGATTCCACCCAAAGCCATGGGCTCCTCTGTGTGCTGCTGCTCTGAGGGCCCGTCCTGCCCCATACAGTGATGTCAGTGCAGTGACTCAAATCTAACAAAGTCTTGGCTCCTGCTTCAGCTTACTTTAATGACTGGTGCCTGACGCCTTCTTTGTCACGCAGCTCCACTGCTGCACTGCTAGAGGACTTCCAGCTCTAAAGCCAAACACCTCTTCATGCAGGACTGCGTGCACTGAGATTGCTCAACCCCCTTTGAAAATGCAGGTGGACGTGAGAACAAGCCTTATCCACTGTGACCCCAAAGCTTGACCTATTTTTTTATTTATTCTTTTTTTCTTTTGCTTCTTAAAAAAAAAAATAGGACTGTGTGAAATGCTAACTACACTACTGCTCCTAACAGATTAATTCAACATTTAGGATGATGCCCTTGTTAACCCAAGGGTGAACTGGTTACTGTCTTTTGTAATCGGGCAGTTACTTGTGCAACCCTCTAAGCATGACATGCATACAGATATGATACACAGTCTTACTGTTTCAGCTCTTTGGTGAATCTGCATTATCCAGTTATCAACCAACAGCTACATGAAGTAATTGCACCTTGTTTTATCAATGACATTCCCAGATCACTGAAGTATTAACTATTTTTTTTTCTTTAAAATTACATTTGAGTTTTATTCCTAAATGAAATGGCCACCACATAAATAGTCATGTCTCAACAAAAATAACTACTTACAATGTGAAAAAATATAGTTTTTGAGTGGACTCATTAATAACACACATAATCACTATAAAAGGTCACTACATTTTACAAGTTGTAATTGAGAAAACTGCGACAAACCAAGGAGGACTAAGCCATCATCTCCTTAAAAACAAAAAAACAAAAAAAAGGTCATTGGACAGGATTGGATAAGAAGAAAGTGAAGCATACTAGTATTCTAGTTGGCAAATGCCACACTGCTGTTTAAGGCACAGCTGTGAGCAGATGGAATAAAGTGCTTTGATAGAAGAACACATGACATTTAACTACATTTGGACTTTATAGAAGTCATTATGTGACATTTGCATTTCAGTTTTTTTTATTCGATATGCATTAAGTAACATGGTGTGGTTGAGAAAAATTCAAATATGGATTTATGTTAAAGACTTTTGTGTTCAAAGATGGATATGTAGCATTTTGGTTTAGAGCCTCATTCAGGTTATGATTCAACTAAGAGTTACTTTATTTTATTTATATATATATATATATATTTGTCATTATTTGTTGAAGACACTAACTATTGTGACACGATAACATGACAGCAGATCACCATTAGAAACTTTTAGTCCAGCCTTATGTTATTTTATTAAGCTTATACTATATGTTGGCCTCATTTTCTGTGTTATGTGTTGCTGATGCCTACATAATGGACACACTTATGTACTGAAAAAAAATTAAACTGGAAGACAATTTTTCTTTTTCCACTTTTAAAAATGTATGTGTTCACTGACATGTTACAGCCTGGGTGATATTTTACTGTTAACTGTTTGAAACCGTAGTAAAAGGAAAAGATGTTAAACGTCAGAGTAAGTGGTAGTGATCACTTCTCAGGAGATTTATTTGTGTGTATGTGTGTGCATGCGTGAGTGATGGATGGATGGATGGGTGGGTGTGTGATCATAAATAGAAATGATTTGGTTTTCCACTTACATTTACGAAATAGAAATTAGGAAACTGCACAACGAGTCAAGTGCAGGGAGGACATGTGGCTGCTATTTTTACTGAAATACTGGCCACTCTGTTACTTCCTTTGCTGTGATGTTAACTCTCAGTGGTGTGAATAAATGATATAGCATACCACTTGATCAACATAACAAATTGAGGACTGGAAAAGTGACATTTTGTGCAATGACAAAGTAGGAACCTTGGTTTGTACTTTACAAAGTTGGAATCAGTTCCTTTTTTCCCCCTCACACCTTTGCACTGTAAGGTGTTAGAAAATCTTACCTTACTAGTATTTGTCACGCACACCATCTCCTCCCAGCACTACTTGGTTGTAATGTGGGTGTTTAAGGAATAAAAGCTGATTCTACTATAACACTTAAGTGTGAGTTACTCGATACAGGTGTGAACTAAATGCTTTAAAATGGACCAGCTGAATTTATAGTGTATTGACGCCGGCCCTGGCTCTGCACGTTCTTATGTACATACAATTTTGCACTTAACACCAGTGGTCAGTAGCAAGTACACTTGACTCACCTGTACTATGCAACTATTGGGACAATCTGTATGGTGTACATCCCTGTGATGAGATAGTGTTGTTGCGTGCAAAATGCAATAACAGGTTGTTTTTTTTTATGATGGCAAATGCTAATCTTTTTATTTGAATTGTATTGTTAATTGGTTTACATTAAAAAATAAAAATCAGTTGATTATGCTTATGTGTCTTATTTTTGATTAGCTATTATTAGTTGTTCTTTGGTAAATGGGTAGTAACCACTTGCCTGCTACTATGTGGATTTTCAAGATATTAAAACTCATGAACTCTTTAAAACTTCTCAAGGTTTCCTGTGATATCAGGCACGTAGACATTTGCAGCTTTAAATCCTGGATTTTTTTGAGTCCTGGACCTTTATGGATTGGACATCCCACAGACTCTCAGTCAAAATAAGATTTGGGGAATTTGTAGAACAACCTTTTGTCATGTCCCTCAAAGATTTTATGCTACTGAACCATTGTTGCTCTATCAGAATACATTTTGCTCTTTCTTTTAGTGTTTAGTTACATTTACATTTACATGAATGTTACGTTTCATAGCAGAACATTCACCAGAATAGCACAGAGTTCTTCTGTGTTTTGCTGCCATCTCTTTTAGGTAAAAAAAAACTGCAAACACACCTGAAACTGTCAGTGACACCTGGAACATCTCAGAGGACGCGCACATTTTGATCACATTTTTCATCAATCAGTAATTAAAAAACAAACAAAACAAAAAAAAATCCACCTTAGATGTTACTTTAATAATAATCAGCACAACAGCATCAGTAGCCTAATTTGTGTTTTTTTCCCCTAACAGCCCTCCCCATCCTTATTTATATTAGTTTCACTTCATATTTTTCTCCAACTTGTCTGTGCCCCACCAGTGGGGACCCACCCAACCCCTCACAGTTTCAGAACCACTGCTGTCAGGAGATATTCAGTATTACAGACTGCACCTATCTGTGTCTTCACTGACACGGCTGACTACTGCAGTTGTTGTAGTTTTCACTCGTTTTTACTTTCATTCAGCACTTTTGTTTTCATTACTTTCCTCAGCTATCTTCACAAGAGACAAAGGAAAGACACAAAGCACAAGGGGATCCAGCACATACAAATTTCTACTGCATGATGCAAACATAATTCACTGTTTTCAGAATAATGAAATGTATGTTGGGCCAGAGACACAGCGGTTAGCACTCTTTAATATGGTTATCAGCCCACCCTGTGCAGCTATAACAGCTTCAACTCTTCTAGAAAGCTTTCCACAAGTTTTAGGAGTGTGTTTATGGGAATTTTTGTCCATTCTTCCAGAACCGCATTTGTAAGATCAGACACTGATGTTGGGCAAGAACGCCCGGCTCGTAGTCTCCACTCTGATTCATCCCAGAGGTGTTCTATCGGCACTTCTATCAGCACTCTGTGTCGGCCAGTTAAGTTCTTCCACACCAAACTCGCTCATCCATGTCTTTATGGACCTTGCTTTGTGCACTGGTGTGTAGTCATGTTGGAACAGGAAGGAAATTGTCCAAAATGCCTTGGAATGCTATAGTATCAACAGTTCATTTCACTGGAACTAAGGGGGTGAGCCAAACTCTTTCAAATCAACACCATACAATAACCCCCACTCCACCAAACTTTACATTTTGCACAGTGAAGTCACACAAGTACCGTTCTCCTGCCAACCACCAAACCCAGAGTCATTCTTTGGATTTCCAGATGATTTTCAGTCTAGAGAACAGGTTTCGACTGCTCTAGAGTCCGGTGGTGGCATGCTTTACATAACTGCACCTGATTTTTTGGTGGTGTGAGGTTTAAACGCAGTTGTTCAGCTACAAAAACCTATTTCATTAAGCTCTCTACACACTGAAAAAAAGGCCATGTTGGATTTACTTGATTCAATAATGGACATTTGTTGCACACAAATGTTTTGCTTTGGCAGAAAATTAAACAACTGAGTTAAATCAACACAACTTTTTCATATTCAATAAACCTGTGCATTTTGTGTTCCTAAAACGCGATTGAAACATGTTCAGATGAAGTAAGTTGAGCTCTTGGAATATTTTAATCCTTCACAATTTTGTCATTTTATTTCAACACTATTCAATAACTTTTACCCCAATACTACTTGCTCACTTAAATACTACATGTTGTCTTCATATTACATAATGTTCAACAAAGTCTAGATCCTGGTTACCATAAAAATTGAATGGATTTACAATGACTACCATCCTCCGGGTTGCAGGAGGGCTGGGAAATAACCCTGAAATGACAGGTTATGAGGCAGGGTACACCCTGGACACCTCACCAGTCTATCACATAGAAACAAACAACCATTTACACTTACAGGTAATTTAGAATCACCAGTTAACCATAACTCTAATAACTGCATGACTTTTAACTGTGGGAGGAAACCAGAATACCCAGAGAGAAGCTGCTGCAAGCTAGCCAGAATGTGGATTTGAACCCAGGACCTTCTTACTGTGAAGCAACAGCACTAACCACCATGCCAACAATCTAGGAAACACAGGAAAGCTATGATTTCATGTGTTTGATGCAGAATTGTTTTGTTTTTGTCCTTGACAGGTTAATCCACAATAAATAGCAATAGCATGCACGTGGTGCGTGTGTAGTTCTCTGCCTCTTATAACTCCACTGATATTCCTGCAGTTTGAAATCTTGTGCGATCTTGTGAATTTCATGAGTTCAGCAACTAACCACTCTTACTAGATTGTATCAGGTCGTCTCAACAAGAACAAATTAAGTGTTTGAATTCCATGCAAATCCTACATGATTTAATTACGTTCATAGAAACATGAAATTATTGTGTTCAAATTACAAGTTAGACTTTTTTAATGTAACAACCACCCAATTTACTTTTTTTGGTATACCAAAAAAAGTAGAGGTGGCTGCTCAACTTGACTGAGATGGATGCCTTCCTGAAACCACGATCTAAAGAGCGCGAGTCTGAAACCCGTGCAGTATCGCAGGATTTAACATTGATATATTATTGACTTACTTCACTTGAACATGATATGAACAATTTAATCTACCCTCTCTGCATATCATGTAGTTTCTACACTATATAGTTACACTTAACTTTAAAGCATGAGGCAATTGTGTTAAATACACGCAAGATGCTTATGTAAATCCAAGAGCTGGCCAATCCCTTTTTTTCAGTGCACACTGTTCTTGAGCTAATCTGAAGGCCACATGAAGTTTAGAGGTCTGCAGCAAAAGTTGGCGACCTCTGTACACTATGTCCCTCGGCGTCCGCTGACCCTGCTACTGTAGTAGTAGGGTAAATATTTAGTAGTGAGAAAATTTCACAACTGGACTTGCTGCACAAGTGGCATCCTGTCACAGTACCACACTGAAATTCACTGAACTTCTGTGTGGGTTCTCAATCACCTAGGTCATTTTCGTCTAAGGGACTACCATGGAAAGAAAGTTTTTTGAAAGTTAAAGAAGTGGGTATTCGTCAGGGTTCAGAGGAATTAATGTACAACACAAACACCGAACCAACAGCCATCTACATATCTCAGTTTCAAAACACATAAGCACCAAAGCCTTGTGACCAAAATGATAAAGAATAAAAGTAATATTGTTTATATATAGTTTTTGGTTACTTTTTATAAAGTCTATTTTTTTTTATTTCAGTTTACTATAAAATTTTCCCCAACACGTTTTAGTTCTTAGTTTAGTTTTAGTTAACTGTAATGGCCTTGGATCAGTTTATGAGCTAAGCAGCATGAACCATACACTGTCTGTGGTTTCCTCAAGGGGGTAGCAGGGAGCCACACTGCAATTTAATGATTATGCTGCGCTTCAACCTCAGCGCAGCCCTGTCCCATTAACTTTTTGTAGAATTATTTTAAACCTTGCCTAATAATGGTTCGTGTTTCATTTTAAAGATTAATTAAACAGGTTGTTTTCTTTAAACGGGCCGACTTACTAACCGTCTACCTATTGAGAGACCAATATCCATGTGCAGAAAGATCAATTTCAAGCTTTAAAACTATCCATTTGTAACTGACAACATCCACATCTACTTGTGCTTACATTTTCATATATTGTGCCTGCATTTGGCACTTTAAAATCAGTTCAATACCTTCTGAAAATATACCAATTTGGTTCGAGTTTTTAGTTGATCTTATGCGAAGAATCGGAATTAACACATTACAGGTAAAAGAGCTTAATAAAAGTGGTGAACTGAAAAGGGCTGATACTTGTTGCTGTCGCTGGGCGGGCCTAACGTTGTAGTGCGCCATGCTGGGGGTGTCAATTGAAGGCGAGGAAAAAAACCGACTGGGAGTTACCTCAGCGCTTTCCGAGATATGAGATCTGGCCGTTTTCCAGTCGGTGCACTTTTTTATTAAAGAAGAAAACCCCGAAAATCACGGGGCAAAAAAGAAAGAAAGAAAGAGACACATACGCATTTGAAGAGGTCACCCAGAAAAACAGCGTTCAGCGGCTTTCTGCCGGCGGATCAGTCGGAATCTGCGGTGTACGCTCGGAGTCTCTCTCCCCCAACCCCCCCGTGCGCGCGCGCGCGTGTGTGCGTGTGTTTACAAGTGTTTGAACGACTGCCAAAAGAAGAAGGGAGGAAAACGCCAAGGAAGGAGGGATGGTGGACAATTCAAGCAGTAGTAAGGCACAAATGGTGAGTCGGGGTTCTGCTTCTCGCCCTTTTGCACTTTCCTAAACGGCAGCGAGCTGAAAACGCTCCGATTGTTTTTTTTATTTTACGGCATTGGCTCGTTCAACGTTGTAAAATTCAAAGAAAAAAACTTTTTAGGGGTAATCTGACTTTTGGTATGTTACTTTTATTTATTCATTTGATAGTTTTTCGACAACACTGTAATAACTTTATTCATTTTTCCCTAAAGCGTTGTTGCATATTTTGCATTTGTTGGGAGTATCCTGAAATCGTATCCAGGTTTGAGGTTGTGGCACCTCACTATATAAACGCGGAAAATGTGTTTTGCCAGTTTTTTTTCTTTTCTTTTTTTCACTTTGATGGTTGTTTATCTAGTTTAGTTAAACTAGTAGTTAATCTAGTTTATCGGGATAACTACTTTTATGATTGTAGATACATGAATATCCGTTTAACTTTCTTACTAATACACACCTCTTACTGCGTTGTCGTTTTGACAAATTATTGCAATACTTCCTTAAGAGCTTAGCAAAACTCAGGGTGGGTTACTGCATTTCAATTATTTCCTCTAATCTTAACAGAGATTTTTCTGTGGCTGGTTACTGTAATGTTTACTTTCCAAACTCTTTATGTAGATTAGTCCTTTGTGTAAAAGTTTGATTTGGCTACTTTCTAGTCTAGTATTTTTTTTTCTGCTTTTATTCATGCTCAGGTTTTAAGAGCTCCAGTTACCAGCGAGATTTTTGTAATTTTTTTTCAATTTCTTTATTTAGCTTAAAATAATTTAAATTTGTTGTTGGGATATTGTAGGTTTAAAAGTACACAAGGATTTTACTTCTTTAATCTGAGGAAAATCATGTGGGTGAATTATCCAAATTTGTTTGAGTTAATGTTTAAATTGGGCTTCGTTGGCTCCATTGTAGCTTTCAGGAGTAATTGGGTTTCAGTATACAGTAAGTCATCCACGACTCCTCTCTTCCTCTCACAGCCCGGAATGTCTCAGGAGCCTAGTGTGGCCTTTCCTCCAAGCACCTCCGCAGGAGGAATGAAACTCGAAGCAGTGATGGAGCAGCTCCAGCGCCAGCAGCAGGCACGATTAGAAATGGAGCGCAAGGAGAGAAAGATACGAGAAGCCCACATCATGTACGCTCAGCAGGTTGCTGCCCAACAGGCCATCTTAGCAGCTGCCCGGGCTTCTGGAGCCAGCTTCATGGGGAAAGGCCTGCCTGGAGGCATCGCTGGTGGTGGATTGCCTCCCCGGGTGTCCAATCAGAGCAGTGTAGACTCAGACAGAGAGGATGACGAGGACAGAGGTCGGGATTCTGGAGATGAGGACGATGACAATGAGATGATGGAAGGGGATGAGGGCAGCGATGATGATGAGGGAAGCGCCAGTGGTCTGGAGTTCCTCCGCAAGCAAACCCTTGCTTTACAGCAGAATGCCTCACGAATCCCAGCCCGTCCATTTGGCAGTTACTCTGCATCGGCTCCCCAGAGGGCTGCTTCCCCACCTGTTAGAGTGAAGCAGGAACCTGACGAGGGCCTGTCTCCTGCAGGGGCACACTCTGCTACTTCTCCTAATGGACAAGCTGACTGGGGCTTTGATGACCACTTTAGACAGGTTAGTATCTTGTCAGTTGTTGCCCTTCTTTCCACAGGATTTCCTTTGTAATCCATCTGATCCTATTATGTCCTTTCACAGTTATCTCATTCAAATATGAGTATAAAACTTCAGAATTTAAAATTGTCCATCTTTCCTTAAATATTGCAAATCAAGGCAGAATTTTTGTTTTGTTTTGTTTTTTTTATAATTTAAATTATCACTATAGTTTACTGAGATCCCAATGAGTATGTCCTTATACTGCTTGTCAGTTTTCCATTTAGGGTCTTGTTTGTATTCTAAGTCCAGCCCCCTGCCGTGAGAGACAACTTAATCTTAACTGTGGCTTGAACCGCTCCAGGAGTATCTTTGTGAGTCCCTTCAAATCTCTGCGGAGGTTTGACCGCCGATTGGCTTTTGTGGCAAAAAAAAAAAAAACAACTACTAAGTGACTGCTGGCAGAGGGCCAGGCCAAGGCACAATGTTTTCACGCTCACTAGTTCTCTCCCCACGCGCTCTCATTTTGTATGCCTCTCTCACTCTGTGTCCCTCTTGGCGCTTTGCTTGGGCTCTGGTTTGGCTCTGATCCAGGTAGTGGAGTCAGGCGAGACATAGCTGCTGTAAGGCTGTGGGTGGTTTGCTGGGTCAGTTGGAGGATTTCGGGTGGGTGGAAAGGTTGGATGTAGCACACAGCAGAAGCAGTCTGTCACACCCCACTCTCGCCTCCCCAAGAGTCAGGGCTCTGTGCCAAGTGTAGGCTACTTTCACTTGAAAGTAAATATTGCCTCAGCACAGTCTTACTGAACTCTGGAATGCCAACTGGGAACCAAGCCGAGCTGCATGTTTTAGCATCATGGCAGGTTAAAGAGACCGCAGCAGGCTGCGGGTGATATAAAAAGCCTTAGCTGTGCAGTAGTTGGCAGTGTCGCAAATATATCTGTGCTCTATCAGTGGGCTGAGGGTGCTGGACTATCATGTGTCGGGATTTTATTACTGTCTATTTAAAGGTAAATGTCTTTGCATGGTGCTTCTCTAGTTCACATTTCCAAATTTAGCTTTAGAGCGTGTACATTTGGTAGTGACACGTAGAAGTGCCACAGCGTGAGATGGTGAGAGAAGCCAGTATATACATGTTGTGGAAGGAGGCACAACGTTGTTTATATTGTTCATTTGCTAAAGTCACCGGCTTCACATGAATCTTCACACTTTATCGAAGGGATGCTGCTGGGACTGTTTAAATGGAGAATAAATGAAACTGTCTTTCTTATGTTCTTCAATATTTATTATTTTAAGTGCTGCTGAAATGTGCAAAACTTGGCAGTAGATGTCATTGGCAGTGTCAACACCAGCAGCCTTATTTTCTTTCGGGTTAATTTCCATGTCATGCCAGCATGAGACACCATTGACTGTCATCTGATGAAGGTAGCCTGTGGGTTTAATGGCCATTGTTCTGGTATCCGGGCTAAGGGGTACATTTCCAAGAAGCTAATAGCTGATTGTTTTCAGATTGGACAATGTCTTCCTCTCTTGCTCTTCCCATGGACCGCTTGTGTGCATCGAGCCATATGCTCGCTCAAATGTGATTGGTCAGTGATACTTTCATTATGAAAGAAAACCAGAAAGCCTGTTTTTTTTCTTATGCCCATTGCCTATAGATTCTGCATAGTCATATACAGAATCTGTACACAGAAACACACTCCTGTTCCTGTTCTTATCAGGATAATTTTACCCTTACAGACACTCATTGATTCTACTCTGAATGAAACCAGGTATGTGTGCAATTAGTCAACTAGATCAATTTTTTAAAAAGTTGGTAAAAACTGTTTTTACTTCATTAATATACAAAGGCAGTTAACTGTTGGGTCTGAGATTTCATCCCCTGGAGGCGACAATGGAAATTTGTAAGCAAGCAAAGTTAAAATAACACAGTTGAACGGCCCCGCAAACAGTTGCACTTCTCGTGCAGTTATTTTAGAAAACTAATCGTTATATGTCGACTTCGTCAACATCAACTCTGGACAAGCATGTGAAGGGTTTTTTTTTTTTTTTTTTTTTTTTTTTTTTAAAAAGCTATTGGTATAGCAAAACTAGCATTAGCCACTCTCGGCAAACTACGCTGTTACACATGGGGCTAAGTCAGCAGCATTTAAAATGTTTTAGCAGCTTCAAAAGTCTTTTAAATACTAGAGTATTTCTACGAAAGACCTTTAACGTCTATTCTTAAAAATTGTGTTTTTTCAAATTTTCAAAGGTTTTCTTAGTGTTTTTGATTTTGGACTTGCCAATTTGTAAAACTTTCTACTCGCATTTCATTAACACATTAGTCACTAGGAGAATCTTTGCTTAATTTGCAAGCTAATCTGCTAAGATAAGCAGGTATGAGCTTGTTTCAGAATATGCCTCTGGCATCAAGTGCTGCATTAATCTGAACAGTTAGAAGTGTTCATTAGATTATATATTTTATTAAATTAAATTAAACGACTATTTCTGGACGTGACTAACAGGCATATCAAAGTTTGATTGTCATGTGACAAATCAAACATGTGACAAATGATGACTATATAGTTTCTGTTTCTGAATATATGTATAAAATTGGGCTTTCCTGCATTGTGTGGGATGTGTTTTAGTTCCAGATGTCAAGGTGTCAGAATGAGTGGATGAGTATTATTTGCAGGGATGAGCAGGCTTTGTCTCGGCATTGTTAGAGCTGAAGATCATAGCAGCAAAGTTGTTGCTGACCAGTGTCCTATCTGTGGCCTGGTGTCTTTTATTATAGAGTGAAGGCTGAGCCAGGGGGTTGGGGGAGGCATTATGGGACGAGAATTGGTCTGGCCTTTTTTTTTTTTTTTTTTTTTTTGTTTCCTCCCTTTTATCTTTCCTGTCATTATGTCAGCTCTGCAGTATTTAATGACGGCTC
Source organism: Simochromis diagramma (assembly GCF_900408965.1). Lineage (NCBI taxonomy): Eukaryota > Metazoa > Chordata > Actinopteri > Cichliformes > Cichlidae > Simochromis > Simochromis diagramma. Next base: position 7,030,445 of record NW_024387414.1, read on the forward strand.
ATCTCTTCAGCCAGTTTCAGGTTGCACTGCTGTAGGGGGAGGGGGGGCAGTAGAGGCAGAACAGTTTTTTTTCTTTCCTTTTTCTTTCTTTCTTTCTTTTTTTTTTTTTTTTTGATGTCATTGTCTTCTAGAGGCCAGAGACAAGCCTGGCGGATGCCGCAAATACCAACCCGCTATAATAATGGGGGGAGCACATTTATTATGTTCTAAAAGCAGTGACAGAGGAAAGATGAGACGACAGCTAAAGAGCCAGTTGGATGGAAGACCATTTACATTAACATTTAAATTTCATGTAAACGGTCAGATTGGACCAAGGCTTTTATCCAAAGAACTCGTTGTATGATATCTGCCATGCTTCTTGAATCATAGCAAACCACATTCAGAGAGAGACTCCGGATTTCATTCAGCACATGACATATTAATGACATATGAATAAAATAATAATGCTCATGTGCTAGTTCACCAACAGTTTACTGAAAATAAAAGTGTTGATTGTAATGATCTCTAAACAATAGGTAGAGTGTGTCAGATATGATGATGAACAATCAGTGTATATATGTAACATATAGATATGAAGGGTTATTTGTTTTAGTTTTTTTTGACCGCACACAAATGTTGATGGACTATACAGGTCAGACTGAGTGGACAGACATGGTAGCCAGTGTTTTCTTGTCAGTGATGTATGTATGGTGACCTCAGCCCCATCCTAAACAGCAGAGTAAATAATTGTCAAACAAGGAGATGGACAAAGGCGTCGCGTGGTGAGAGAGCTGGACCGGATAACCGACCGGCCCCAGCGCTCTGGCCTTTGGACACAGGCTACATGACCTCTGTAATCCAGCCCCCACCCGCCCCACCTCTCCTGTCACAAACACACACATATCCAATGTCCTCCTCTTCTTGCCATAATCAGTCTGTGACTAATTGTTTTAATTGTGCCTGCAGATTGTGTACTATGTCCAACTCTATTGGCAGCGATATTGCTTTGGTTGGATTAGCTGGATGTTTAACATGTTGGGTGTTGTGTCTGTAGAAGCAGTAGCCTTGTTTTAGGTTCAAGAGTTTACCAGTTTACATCCAGATTTTATTTGAGGTTTTGAGTTTTATGTATGTGACCTATGTCGTTGTAGAATATTGAGAGCAAAACGGTTTGGTTCAATCTTCCTTGTGTCACATAAACTAATGTCGATGAATATTAGCACAGGACATTTAGATTATAGTTTTGCATGGTAATACATTTGCATGCAGTTGATTTACATGATACCTGAGTAATTACCCTTTGCAGCCTGATTAGATTTGTAATTTTATTTGCTTAGACTGGATGACTTTTTGTTATGGAGATGCTGAAAACCTACTTGCCTTAGCATTTCAGGCTTAAGTAAGTCAGCGCAACAAATGAGGCCCAGTCAGAACAGAAAAAAGGCAGAATAGGTGTTCGAGTTGGATGAAGGATGCGTAACACAGGGAAGTGGTAGAGATGCACTGATTGATTACCTGATGACTGGAGTTGGGTGTTTTATTTAAGTTGATCTGCCATGGCTGGCTTGTCAGCCAGAATTGAACAATCATTTTACCTGACGTTCTCATAATGATAACAGTGGAGCCAGTAATGTCACTGCTGCCTTTATGGACGTCTATTCAGAAGATCACTGGTTCAGTTCTAGTCGGAGACAAAAATCCTATTTGGGTTTGTGTCAGAAAGGGAATCTGGCGTAGAGGTAGAGCAGATTATCAACCAATTACAAGGTTGGTGGTTTAATCCTTGGCTGCTTCAGTCTGCATGCCAAAGTATCCCTGGGGAAGATACTGAACCCCACGTTGCTCTCCCATGCATTCATTGGCGTGTGGCATAGAAAAATGTGTATGAATGGGTGAATTAAGCATTTGCGATAGAGCACTACACCACAGAGTGCTACAGTAGAGTAGAAACGCACTATATAAGAACAAGTCCACTTACCAAATCTTCTGTCCTTTATATATTGCAGCAATTTCAGTAAAAGTGATGATCATGCCACAGATGGATTTAATGACCAACTCAGTTATGCCAAGATTGTTTACATAAGGTATGCAGTTGTGGAGAAGACGTAAAACTACACCTAGAAGGGATTAAAGAAAATATGCAGCCAACCGGACCAACTTGAATCCGATGTCTGGCCAATGGTTATGAATAAGCCCTGGCATCGCTATCACTCTTAAGCCCTCTTTTTGCTATTTGCTACTTCTGTTGAGGCAGCGCTGTTGCATAATTTAGCTGTCGCCCCAGCAACATCAGCCAGGAAGTGGGGAGCTACACAGCTGCAGCAAGGAGATCAATAAGGATTGTGAATGAGCTTTAAGAGGTTGGAGTGTTTGCCCGAATTTTCCCCTCATTTATGATAGATGAGCAGGACATTGTATTTAGCAAACTGACTTTTAGTTAGAATTTTGACAGGTTTGCGGAGACTTTACCAGCAGGTTGCTGTTTTTGTTGGGCGCATACAGCTGTTTCTCCGTGTCTTATGTTGAAGTGGGAGAAAGGAGCCATATATATATATGCCATATATGCCAGTCTGACCTTGTTTGTGCTTTCTCAGTGTTATGTTGTTTTCCCATATGCCATAACTGTCAGTGGGTTTTAAAAGTACTGTGTATTATTTTGTTTACTGGAATTCCTGTTATGTTGATTTTATGAGGCTGGAATTGCTGTCTGACCTCTGCTTCCACAAACTGCCTGCAAATGGAGGTCATTCAGATGAGACATAATGAGGAAGGCTGAGTTCCTTTAAAACATGCTGCAGTGCTTGTTCAGAAGAAGAAGCTGCACGGTAATGCGTGAGAACTGCATCATTTCTGCCATGCTGTTGAGCCACACAAGGAATTGAAAGCCTCAACCCTGACCGTTCACTTATTGGTGTAAGTCCTAACAACTGCTTGCATTTTCAATTAATTAATAATTGAAAAACGCTGAAAAAATCCTCTTTTACAGCCCAATAGGCATTTCTAAATTTCGTACTTGTCATTTAGCACAGTGTAGGTGGGATATGTTCGTTTGGTTCTTTTTTTAATCTTGCATATGTGTTGCACTTTTGCAAGTAAAAATTCTATCTACTTCTTTTTGTTTGTGGCAAAGTAAATTCCACAGTTTCTTTGTTACACGCTTTACTGATTTGCACTCGAATCAAAGTCCTTCTAGATGCCACTCAGCATCTTTAGTTCCTTTTGGGCAGTCATTTTGGGATTACAGTCAGTTGCGGATTATCTCAACTGGCTGTAATTTCAGTTTCACACTGACAACCAAACTGCATGTATATGCAGTTTATCTGCCAGATTTGATAACATGCTTAAAAGGTTTGGTGCCTAAAACCTAAAATAAGATTTGAAAAGCATTTCTTTTTTCCCCACTGGAGCTTATGCTTTTATTATGATCTATACTTCTGTGGAGTCCTACAGATTTCAGTTTAGATTTTGTGTGTGTGTGTGTGTTTCTCTAATATCGATGGTCAAGTATATTTCTTGTTCAGTCTTTCTTCTGAGCACAATTCTTTTTAAAAACCTTTTCAGCTTTTTTGTCATGTAGATAATGACTGCTTTGGACATTAAAACGATTTTACCTAATTTCTAAATCTGCCACATTGATTTCAGATTAGACTGGCTAAAAGGGTCATATTTCAGCTGTGTTTTTAGCGCGTTAGTGTGAGTCCCTTTCTTTCTATATGTCTTCATGTCATACATAAAATCAGCCACAGCAGCATCATAATGAATGTGAATCTTAAACTGTTTACTGTTTAAGTTCCCATAAACATGTTCGGGTTTGTTCCTCAAGCACTTAACTCTTAAAACTCATTTCCCACACTTTGTTTGGGGATCTTTAAACAGATCTTTTATAACACAGTGAGGTTGTCTTATATCCGTGGTTCAGTGCTGAGTGAACTTTGGTTTACCTCATTAAGGCCAGATGTAAGCTGGCTGGATTGGATGGAGATGTCTGGGCTTTTAGCCTTGTGTTTCCATCTTTAATGTCTGATTGATGCTGCTCTTAATGTAGCTTAATGTTGGTCACTGGCTATGGCTCCACTCGAATTTGTGTCAGGATGGAAACAAATAAAGGTGACGCATAATTGTGTTTTGCACCCCCATTTGCTAGTCGAAATATTGTAGAAGTAACATCACAACATCTAACTTCATTTCATCTGCCCGTTGTCTTAAATTGATACATATGAGGAAATCAAAAGAATAAAAAGCACATTATCTAAAAATTATTAGAATTAATTCACTTAATAATCTCAGTGCTGTAGCACAAGTGTTTGCTCAAACTTTTAAGCAATAAAATACATTATTCTCTTTTTTTCTGATAAAAGCAGCCAGCTTATCAAACATCTAGTTGAGAATGTTTTCTCATTCGAATCTCTGAATCAGTGTGTAAAGTGTAATTGCCCTGGTTATAAAACAAGCCTCATTTTGTGCAGAGCTCCTCTTAACAGTTAAGTGCAAAAGACCCCCCCCATCTGAAATAGAGGTATTGAATTTAGTAGGGAGATAAAGGGGGAGGGAAAGGGGGAGGAGATGCTATGGAACTAGAAGAGGGGTTAGTGGTCTGGCTCAGCACACTAAACTGCCCCACCCAGAGGAAACATTCCAGACAGAATTAAAGAGTTAACTCTTCAAACAGTGAACATTCCCACTGGGGGCTCCCATTGAGGGGTTTGATGGGGGTGGGTGGGTGCATGCCCATGTTGTAATCGTGCCTCTGATTGGTGATCTTTCTATTCATTTTGCTCAGTGTCACAGGGGCTGTAAAAGAAAGAAAGCCAAAGGCCCTGAATGGGAGGAGCTGGATGGGAGGACACAGTAGTCCAGGCAGAGACAGTTTTTTATTTGTCTGAGTCCCAAAGGGCACATCTGCTGCTGACAGGCAGGAGGAAGCTTCTCATAGTGAAACCAGTCACCTCTGTCACAGTGTGGCTTGGTTAAACGCAGCACTAACTACCAGTCTTGAGTCTGCCATCCACGCTCAAAACTATAACACTTATAGTTAATCTTATAGTAGTGTTTCACATGCTGGGCACAGCAGGCATTTGCCTTTAAAAAGTTACATTTTAAAAAATGTCTTTGCACATTCAGAAGATAAAAATGTTATCATTTATCTTTTGAGGGGATACTCCCACTGGGTTTAAATCTGGGACTCTCCACCATTTGACCCTTAGAACTCAAGAAGCTTCTCGGATGAGAGGTGAAACGTCTTCAAGCAACTTAAAGAAGTCCATATGCTTTTCTTTCCAAGCTCCTTAGACTACGGTGACCTGGATGACTGAGAACCTTCACAGACATGTTGTCATTTATTATCATTTTTGAAGTTTAAATAATAGTTGAGTTATTACAGATATGAGCCATCGTATCAGTGGCAACAGCTGTAATAGGTGGTTGTGTGTAAGAGTGCTTTTACATCCATTTATGGACTATTGAAGCTTGTATATGTTTTCCTGTTTTCACTGTGATTTAGATCAAACTACACCGGCTTACACATAAGTCAGATATTAATCTAATACTTTATTTGAGCCTAGCAGATAAGAAGGGATGAAAAAAAGATTATTGTATAGCAATGGTCATGTATACAGTATACCTGTTTACCGGACATGATGTCTTGTTACATCAATTTCAAACAGGGAGACATCTGTAGTGATGTGCAGCACATAAATACATTCAGATAGAGGAGATAATACTGCCATTCTAAGACTGTAAAGTGCCATAAATAGTGTCTAATGAAGAAAAAAAACAAAGCTTGAAAGAGAGCTACAACGTCTGCCTTCTTTCTCACCTCTAATCAGCTGGCCCCTCGTGGCCTGAATGTGGGTTTGTCAGGGTTGGAAAGTTACAGATAATAGGCGACACAGTCAGTGAAGTTGACTTTGGAAAAGTGTGGGCGTGAAGAGATTTCCAGTGCCACCTGACAGGCACTCAGACAGTTTGATGGATTGCTTCTGCAACATCATGCAAATGACATTTAAAAAGACCCATCTTGTCTGGCAGTGATGGCCACAGTTTTCCTTTCTGTTTAATTGAATTGAATAACAAAAATTGTCTCATTTAAATGCAGATTGCGCATATCCGTTGGGGTTATTACACTCTTAAATTGACCCTGGAGGATTGACTTTCTTGCTTCTAATGGAACTGGAGTTACTGATGTATGCTGTAATTTGATCGGTTTGTAGTAAAACCACAAGCCCCCACCCTTCGCACACCATCTCTGGTTCTTTTTGTTTTTTACAAGCACTTCTACTGAACATATCTCAACACCTGCTCTTTAATGACGGCAAACATAGAAAGAGGAATAGCCAAATTAAAACGGAGAGACACCCGGCCTCAACTTTGGCAGCTGGGGGGAAACGGAGGCAAGGTCATATGACACCTTGGAGAGAAGTCTCCTTGAGTTTTATATAGGTTGGCACCATATAACAGTATGTACAGTGCACGTGTGAATCGGTTACTGTTCACACTCGTGCAGTGACTCTTGGCACACTGTGTGAGGTCATGTTGTCCCCGTGATGTGTATGCTCTTATTTGTCTATCTTGATTTCATAAAATTAATTACATTTTAATGAATGATGTGCTTTATGTGACATGTAAAAACAAAACAATGTTATAGCTGCTTTTTTGCTAGCATCAAGTCTGTAAAGCAACTCGCATCTAACCAGTGTTAGTTTAGTAGCTCTCACATTAGCATTCCCCCACTGTCCGCCATTTTCCTAAGGAAGTTTCTCCTTCACTGCCAGCTAATTACCATTGGTTCTTAATAATTAAGGGAGCTATACCACAAGGAGTCATTAAGTAGTGACTCTGGTAAGTCAAACCGGTGGGTGGAATTTGTTGGAGCACCAGCATGTTCGAATAAAAGAGAACGTGAAGTGATATTTTTGTCGTATAGATATTTTGTCCCATCCTTTTTACATATCTTTGAATCTTGATGTGAATACTTTGCATTGAGACGTATAAACAAATGTTAGTCTTTTTGCAAGAGATGCAAAAAGAATAAAATAAGCAGGTAATGAAAACATTGTCTGCCTCGGTTGTGTCCTCGCTCAGGGTGAACCTTTTGCAAGGGTGCCGTCAGGGAGTTCTATGAGGAGCTCTATTCTCAAATGAGCTCAGTCAGACAAATTGAAATAGTGTTTGTGAGAAAATTACTTGGAATTATTTGAATTGGAAATTGGCTTTAGTCGTTTTTCATTGTCTAGTGGCTCTTTTTTTTTTTTTTTTTTTTTTACATCATTCTTTGAATAAGGAAGCTAAATGGCAGATTTTTTTTTTTTTTACTTCTTTGTGTTCGCAATAGTGGATGGAAATGCACAGAAACGCTTAAATGATTTTCACATCCATACACTTTCTTAACTAACTTCGTTGAAGGTTTTAGTGTTGTAGTCCAGATTGGATTATGGGATTATTATCCTGATACTGATAAACTAAAAATGTCCCAGCCCTGCCAAAATCACCAACAGCAGGTGTTTCAGAAACATAATGCAATTAAGGTATAGACCTTGTCATGGGAGGAACATAAAGCAGCGTGACATTTATGAGGCTGTCTGTGTTGTAGCCACAACATCCTCCAAATGGTAAATTGCAGATGGAGTCAAAAGATATGGTCTCTTTTTTGCACCTTGTAGAAAGGCAGAGGCTGTGATGAGGTGAAGGGTGAGAGTTGTCTATTGTTTTTGGCTTTCTTGGCCGTCTCGTGCTACTGGTTTGGCTCAGCTCCAGGTTAGAGTCAGGGGGCTAAAAGTGCTAACTGGACCACTGTGTCAAGGCACTTGGGTAAACATTGCAGCTGACTGGGACCTGGCACAAAGCCACGCAGAGTAGAACAAGTTGAAAGAGGTGCAGAAGGGTTTCCTTTCACTGTTGCCTCTCTGCTTTTCAGTCTCCATTCCACTGGCTGCCAAAATCCCATGTAGTTTATAATAGCTTGTGGCCAGATTGTTTTTCTGCCAAGTCTTCAAACACAAGCTTAGTATAATCATGTACTTGTGAGAGGGAGAAAGGAGCAAAAAAAAAAAAAAAAAAGACAGACTCCCATACGCTCAGAAAATGCAATGTGTTCAGACTCCGCCATCCAACATTTACATTCTACGTTCAGGGATTTACATGCCCCTAAGTTTCACAGTTCCTGAATCACAATCACCACAAGAAGTGAGCTTTAAGTGGAGTGTCTGTAAAAAAGCCACAGGCTAACCACTGGGTAAATCCTAAATGTTGTAAAGGTTTATGGAAAGTTTCATATTAAAGAAAAAAGAAGCTTGTTTTTTATTATTTATATGAGTTTTGGATATATTATTTGATAGTATCTTGTAGGGCTGTGCGATATGACCAAAATCTCATATCCTGATATAAGAATTCTATCGTCCCGATAACGATATAAATAACAAAAATGTAACATTTTCTGTAAATTCTGTGAATCTCGGGCAGCTCGACTTGCGTGAAGTGTTTCCAGCTGCGCGTCATGTAGCTGGAGTCGAGTGTTTTAACCGATGCATGAAACGATACATTTTTAGACATAAGTTGTAACGGCCGCCGTTTTCTTTGTATTTATTACACGGCGTGCTGCGGGGAAAAGCCTGTTCTAACGTTTGAGTCTAAGGTTTATTTTTTAGCACCTGGCGGCTCTTTTTAAATTCTCATCCGTAAATAATCTGCTCTTTCACGTGATTCAGTTTATTTTGAAAAGTCTCAACAGGATCTTGAGCTTTATTGTGAAAGGTTTATGTGGAACATAAACAAGCGGACATGCGATGCTGTTACCGTCGTTGTTGCTAACCACAACGCATAAAAACAGGCGCTTGTCCATCTGTAGTGTGGTTATATTAAATATAAGAGAAAGAGAGAACTTTAAGAAATGAATATAGCCACTACAGTGACCATCAAAACGATGAAAAAATATTGCCATAAACAGTTTATTTTGCGACACCACGTAACAAACGATAGTGTAAAATGAAACGATAGACGTTTTTATATCGTCATCCGATATATATGTTATATCGAACAGCCCTAGTATCTTGTACAAAACTAAATAATCAAAAAATAAACTGATAGTATATTTTAAGAAGCGTAATGAAACTTCAAGCTTTCATTATTGTAGAGATTGTAGATTAATGTCAGCAGCATATACAGTATATTGTTAGATTCACCAATGAATTGCTTATACTGAATTATATCAGATGCCAAAAAACCCACCAGGCTCTGACCTGCAGTCGATCTGGTTAATAGACAATCGCTCTGTGAATGGAACTATGGACCACATCAACTTCAGTCGATAATTTCAAAAGCCACGGTAGTAAATGATTAAAGAGTAGCACAGAAAATTAGAATTAGTAACAGCAGGGGCTTCACTGCACCTACATTATTATAAGAAATAAGTGTAGTGGCTTTAAGAAACGCAAGAAAACTACACCTCCATTGTTCAGTTTCTTTTCAGCCTGTAATGTATGGAGATTTTCTGTTGAGTTCAATTATTAGTCAAAATATAATGTATACTGCTGTCAGTGCCCAGGCATTGATCTTTTCCGAAGAAGCTCTTTTTCTAAAAAAGATAAGCATAAACATGGGACTTTTTTCAATAATGTTTGTCACAGATTTGGAAGTCCCCCCAACCCCCAGTGGAGCCAGCCTAATTAGCCAGCCATCTGGTCAAACAAAGACAACTCAGGTTTTTCCTGCCCTAAATAAATGTGATTAGAAAACCTAAAGAGGCCCTGTGCTTTCAGTAAAATAAGGAAGTGTGGAGGCAGACGTTCATAAATTCCAAAAGGATTAAAACATAAAGCGAAATGTAATATTTGCAGACAGTAATTTAAGTTTCTCATTTAGAATTTGGAAATAAGCTTTTGTGAATGCATACTTTAAGTGGGTGCGCATAGACAGAAAATGAAAGTGCAACAATGATGTTTGTGAAAGTTTAGCATGCTTTTCTTTTTCATATATTTGAGGCACTGGCAAAATGTTAATTGATTTCAATATAAAAACTGCACTTTTTTTTTTTTAAATTTATGTATTTATTTATTATGTCTTTCAAGCTGTATTTAATCTGCAGTTATGTGTACTTTAAGATGAACACCACTGTAGTAAGTGACCAAATATTTTCCAAAGTGTCTCGAGCTTTTGGTGTTGAGGTTGAAGCTGCGAGGAGGTGGGGGTTTTCTGTTTTTAAATCGGTCAATATTAGTCATCTTTAGGTATAAATATAATAATTCATATTTAAATATTTATATATTATTTAAGTTCAATTCAGTTTTGTTTGTATCATGCCAGATCACAAGAACAGTTGCCTCAAGGCGATTATCATTACTCCCCATCCATTTGAGAGATGAAGCTACTGCTGTCTAAATGTAGAGCAAGGTTTCAGTTCTTCATCTATAGATTGCCTACCTTGGTGTGGGCAGGTGGTCCTGCAGAAGGCAGTGGGAGGGGAAATGCATAGTTTACAAAACACACAGTTTTTAAGCTGTGTAAACTCTCTATTTGCACATGTTTGCCTAAATACATTTACATCTATTTTTAGTATAAAAAGCAAATAAAAAATTCGGCATGTCAAGCTCTACACCACTCTGGGTTACTTGTGCGGTGTGTAAGTTCTCTTTTGTACATGATGGGAACAATAGTGGCATTCAATTTTAGTGGATTGGATAAATGCTAACCTTGTTGTTCAAACGTTTTCTTCCTTTTAAATCTATTTTTGGAAATAATAAAGGTCTGTACATTGTGCTGTTGTACTCCATGTGCCTTTGCTAATGTTCTATTAACAGTGAGCACAGTTTGTTTGCTGTGTTATCTAGATCATATTCCCTGCTGCTATAAAACTCAATTCCCCCATGGAATTCATTATATTTTATCTCATTTTACCACATATACACTGCACTCAGTTATGCCTGTTCATGAACACACTAAGCTTCAGCACCGAGTAGTTTAAAGTATCTAATTGGATTCCTCATATTGAGATATGTCTCAGATTTAAATATTTAGATAGACTAAGCACAATACTTGCATGCCAAATGTAATTTCCCTTTATACCAGCCTGTGCAGAAAAAAAATGAACTTGCACAGGACCTTTTCTAAACTCAGTTTTGTAACATATGTACAGTGCTGTGAAAAAGTATTTGCCCCTTTCCTTATTTCTTAGTCTTTAGCATATTTGTCGAATTGAAATGTTTCAGATCATAAAAAAATTGTAATATTAGACAGAGATGATACACATTATGTAGTAGGACAGCGATCCGAAACACACTAGCAAGCGCACCCCTGAATGGCTAAAATTAAGCTTTTCGAGTGACCTAGTCAAAGTCCAGGCTCACATCAGATTAAGATGCTTTGTCCCAATCTCAAATAGGGTGTTCATGCTCAAAAATCTTCTAATATGGATTCATTAAAACAATTCTGCAAACAAGAATTGGCTAAAACTCCTCCACAGTGATGTGAAAAACACACTGCAAATTATTGCAGTTGCTTTATTGCGATGTTGGCTGTCATGGACGGCACAACCAATTACTGTGTTAGGGAAGTTTAGTTCTAGGTGTATTTTTTCACACATGGCCTTAATAAATGAAATTATCAAATAAAAAAAGCTTTTTTCAGGTTATCTGTATCTAGTATTAAAATGTGTTTAATCATTAGAAACATGCAAGTGTAACAAATGTGCAAAAAACTAAAAGAAAATAAATCAGGAAGGTAGCAAATACTTTTTCATTGCTCTATATATTCTGGTACAACTAAAAACAAACAAACAAACAACAACAACAAAATTATGTAGGTCCCCTCATGCTGCCCAAACTGCTCTGACCTGTGAAGGTACAGACTCTGTCTAGAGGTGTCCTTTGGTATCAGACATGATGACAGTCAGAGATCCTTTTAGCCCTAAGTTGAGAATTGGAGCCTCCATGGATTGAATTTGTTTTTTCAAGAGATCAAGACACCAAGTCAACACCTCTTTGTGATGTTCCTTAGTCCATTCCTGAACACAAACGTGAATGGGTGCATTATCCTGCTCAAAGTAGCCAGTGCGGTTAGAGAATAACATGTTCATGTTCAAGCGGTGTATGTCTACCATTACTCCATTATCCAGTTCTAATGCCAACATGTCTATTGCGGGTACTTTTAAGTGGTGGACAGGAGATTGCGATGCAAGCTTTTTTACAGTGTTTTGAAGCTCTTCGCTAGTATTAAGGTTTTCATCCATGTGATCTTCTGTGGGAGTGGGCCACAAAGACCACCCATTTTCACTTCATGTTTCAAGAGGCCTAGTGTGCTGACGATGGAATCAGTTGTTGTCATTCATTTACTTGCCACTTTTGGTAGCTGCTAATTATTGCAGACAGGTAACAACATCTGTCTTTTTGGAGATGCTCTAACTGGTTGTCAGTCCATTGCCACCCGGAGATCCATGCACTTATTCATTTCCCTGCTGCCAAACCATCAACTTCAAGAACTGATTATTAACTTGACATTGACAGTTGTCTTAATGTTATGGCTCATCAGTGCATATGCTAAATGTATGTGGAAGCAGGTGTGGCTAAATGCAAGTTAAGCTGTTTGATCCCGATGGCCTGCCAATGACTTACATAGATGCTCGTCTGCTTTGGGTGTGTCTTTGTGTGATTTGTTGAATAAGAAATAGTTTCAAGTGCTTTGTAGAACCATTATGGTTATAAGTTCAAGCCATTTCCACTATATCTTAATGTATAAATGGTGACTGAGTAATGACAAGTAAGAATCTGGTTGATCAAGAAGTGTGAACAACATTATTCTATAGGTATTTGCAGTATTCTGCAAAGCACAATTGATCCCAATGAACAACCACGATATGGCATTTCTGGAAGAGTATGTTTTGTTGCAAAAATATTACAAAATTGTTCGTTTCAAGGTTTTGGTCGTTTCAGCTATTCTCTGCACCCAGTAAAGATGTAGCATATTGTCGGGCTGTGGAGATGAGCTCCAGATGCGTGACGATTGCAACATCTCGGCCCGGATCCCCAGGGGGTGCTGGCCTGTCAGCGGTGGAATGCCCCTGCACACTTAACGCTAGCTGAGAGGAAACAGATCCCTTTGGTTCGGAAGAGAGCGATCACATCCTATCGATTAGACTCTACGGAAAGCTGTGAATTGTGCTTATGGTTTTAACATTTGATAGTGCAAATTCAGAGAGGCAGTCATAACATTAGCGTCTCAGATAGAGCGCCTACCCCCAGCCCGTATCTGCCCCACTGTTATAAGCCTGACAAAGAAGTAATTTACCCATCTGACTGCAGGCATTGCGACCTTTGTCATTTCACATGTAATTAAATGTGACGTGAAGGTTTTTTACTTGATTGTGAATGCATCAAATTCCTGCCACTGTCAGTATAATGAAAATGTCTATAAAGGCCTATCAGGTGTGTGTGATGTCTCCAGCTGCCATTAACGTGGGGGTGAAGTGGATGCTTGCTCTTTGAAAGATGTGAGATATGCAAGGTATTTTTAACCAAAGCTTTTAACCTAGAAGTAGTAGCTAATAGCTCCTTTAGCCTCAATGCAGTGCTATGGCTTCTTGCTTAAAGAGTCGCCAGTGACACGTGGAGTCAAAATATACATTTATTATGCAGCCATTAGCTTTCAAGCTCTTCGAGAATCTTCATACTCTTGTGTCATTGTCATATAATCTAATATCTATCAAGTATGATAGATGAAGCAAAGGGGATAGGCACCAACTATTAGGCACCAAGGGGCCATTGTTTTACCTTAAAGTTCAGTTTTAATTATAAACACTATGGTAAGGAGTTAAAGTATGAAGTACTGTATGTGACTGACTAAAATGTTTGCCTGTGAAAGGGTCTTTGAACCAATGAGTGTGAACTTCTGGCCACACCACCCTACAAACGTTGCATTTGTGTGAGGCAGCGAGAGGGGCCAGCTATGTGATGGGGGATGGGGCCTCTGCCTGTGGAATGTGGTGTCTTGGTGAAAGGGCTGGAGCTGAACAAATGCAGTTTATTTGGCAAACCAGACCTGCTGGTCACCAACAGACATGTTTACCCAAGGACTAAATAGGGAGATTCACCTCTCTCCTCATGTCTGTCTTTTTTGGTTCGAGTGCAGCCACTTTCTCACACTCTCTGGCTTTAAAATTGTACAAATACGTTGATCCATCTGGAAGTTTGTTTTTCCCATCTGTGTGCCTGACTACCTGTCTATCTCTGTCTTTCTATCCATTACCTTTCACCCCCCACACCTATCTTTTTCTCTGTTTCTCTTTTCCAGCTTTGTAATTGGAGTGATTAATGGAGGGAGGGGTGGTCTTGCCTGAAGGCCTGTTTTTCAGTGGCTTATTCAAAGGTGCAGCACCGCTGAGGCCAGGGCAGGTAGCAACACGTTCTGCCCCTGGACGTTTAGCCCCTTGTCCCCGCCACTTTGTCTGTTCCCTTAAAAGCCAGAAATCTCTCAAACATGACTGGACACTCAGAGGCAGGCACGCCCCTGGGTCCTGTTCTCTGCTGCCGGTCTGCTCTCATGTGATTTGTGACCTTTTTTATGCTCCATAATAATTCTTAATGAGAGCACAGAGTAAGGAGTGGATCTGGCCGTAAGCAAGAATTTTACCATATGCTCCCGAGTGGCAGTGAGATTTACTTACATCTTGTCGCACATGGGATCACGATTAGCTCTTTGTTGGCGGTGGTGTATGACCAGCTCACCATGAGATTCTTTTCAGTAATTAGGAGATAAAGGACGCCATCCACTCAGCTCAACTTCCCATGCACCCACCACCCGCCCTCCACCCCCTCCTGATAGACAGTGCCCCAATAAATGATTCCTGGAGTCCTACAGAGGGATCAAGACCCCAATTATTTGATTAGGATTAGAGATGTCTGCCCCCCACATTGTTCGTTATTACTGCCATGCTGAGAGGAAGCACATTCACTTTCTTTGAGATCGTGAAGGCAAATTGGCAGATGGGCTAATTAATGGCTAGGCTTTTATTCTCTAGTAAATGTAGAAAACTAGGGATGCACCAGTTATCAACATACTTTTTTTTTTTTAGTTTGTTTGCCTTTTTGACACCGATAGAATAAATAAATAAATCTTTCAAAAATAAATTTAAAGCTCTTCGTGACTATTTTTTTTTTTGGGACACTGTGCAAAACAAAACTGTTGTGATACTACAAATAGACATCAGCAATTGTCATCTTATTTGGGAGAAAATAAACAACTGTAAATGTAATCTTCTTTAATCTCATGTCCAGTTTATTACAGAAATATAAACACGTGCTTGTATTTATTTATTTCAGATCTGCACGTTGCATTGTTACCAGCTTTTTAATAGCAGACAATGAATAATATTACGGGCGACCGTGGCTCAAGGGGTTGGGAAGCGTATCTGTAACCGGAAGGTCGCCGGTTCGATCCCCGGGCTCTCTGTCCTGGTCGTTGTGTCCTTGGGCAAGACACTTTACCCTACCGCCTACTGGTGTTGGCCAGAGGGGCCGATGGCGCGATATGGCAGCCTCACTTCTGTCAGTCTGCCCCAGGGCAGCTGTGGCTACAACCGTAGCTTGCCTCCACCAGTGTGTGAATGCGAGAGTGAATGAATAGTGGCATTGTAAAGTGCTTTGGGTGCCTTGAAAAGCGTTATATAAATCCAATCCATTATTATTATTATTCATTATTATTTCAGTCAACTATCCAAAAAATCGGGTTTAACAACAAAGCAGGCCTGTAGCCTCTTTCGTGGGTACTTCCCATTTATCACTATTGTTGGCTGCAATCCAGATATGTGCTGGAGGCCTTGATTGTGATTAAATTACTGCTGCCGTGTCTGTTTAAAAGATTTTCTTTGCTGAACTGTTTTGACAGGCAGCAATTTGGCTAAAAAAGATTAGTCCGGGAATGAGATGTTAAGAGTACCTGTGGGATGAGAGGGGCTCTCCTGTTATTGTGAGATCCTGTTTCTGGTGTACAGGAATGTTGGTGAATTTAAAGCCAACCTCCCTCCTATCTGTTCTGGCAGAGCTCGCACTGAACTTTCTGTTGCCCTTCATTTAGTGCCTGCGGTTGCTATAGGGATTTTGCTTGTATGAGCATGTATTTTGTTTTCATTGAGGTTAGGTGTGGCTGCCTTACATTGTTTATTTAAGTAAAACAGCAATTTGATGAGGGTCCTCTTTGAAAACCTGTGCCGTGTTACTTAAAGTAAGGTTGTGTTGATGAAGGTGCAGAGGAAGGTTAACTCTGGGAGCAGTGATCTTGCCCTCGTCTCAGTCTCTCTGGCTTGGCGGTAGATGACTGAGGATGATGAGTATTGACTTATGCTGTGAGATTGCGTCCGGAGGGGGCTGGGGACTTCCCTGTGTTTGCACATCCAGGGCTATTGATTTGGACTGCCTGTTCAATGGCTGCGGCCCAGGGGACTTGGTTTGCAATGTTCAGCTGTGTAGGGTGCGACACAGGGCTGTAACGGTGCGTGAATAAGGAAGACGGGGGTTATGGGTATGTCTCAGGGCTAACAGGGTTCTAATATGGCACAGACATGCGCCTCTTGTCATTAGCCTTTGTTTAGTCTACAGGGTCACTCTTGCAGTCTGCAGAACAACAACTATTTTGTACTCCATGCTTTAGATGAGCTTGCTTTTACTCCCATCCCAACAGTCATCAACCTGTTATCTATAGTATGAAAACGACCTACTTCCCTCAGGTGCAGTACTGCTTGCAGACTATTCAAATGGATGCTAATCTGTTTTAAAAAACAAATGTGGAAGTTTTCTTAGTCTATTTTTCCTCCCAGCTGCTTTTAATATCTTAAAACAATTCCCAACTAGTTGAAAAGTGATTATTTTCTAAGCTGAGTGGTTGGTATTTGAGTCTCCCCCATCTGCCTTCATCAGGAGTGAAGGCAAATCACATGATGCTTTTATTAAGAGCAAGCCTCTTCATCTAATAACAGCACCGCTATCAAATTGGAGAAGTGCTGTCAACATCCTGAGCAATCAATGCCATCCATCCCCCTCTCCCCAAGCAGCAGCCATTAACCCTTCTTGTTCCGGCATGCCTGGCCTCACTAAAATGGTGGCTCTTCCTCAGACATCTTTCTATAATGGCTGAGTAGAATTACCTCCAAGCTATTCACCAACATTCAAGTATGAGTGCGTGCTGTGTTGTTTGTCCAGTGCAGGGTGATTCAAAGAATGTCGGCTTGTTAAAGGTTGTGCACTGAAATGTGTGGCAGTAATGTTGCACAAATGCACACTGCATTTGTCTGTATTTTTATTTTATTTTTTGCCAAAATTGCATGTTTTACTCAAGGACCAGCAGATTACTGCTATCTCTGTCAGTGCCTACCTTTTTCTTTCTTTCTTTTTACTGAGATGATTTAACAAAAACTGCATAATTAAATATTAGCTTTAGCTTTATAGTGGAGCCTGGTTTTTATTCACCCGTGTGCTACAAAGTCTTTAAAGTCAATCTATGAAAATGTTCATCATCTCTGGGAAGCTTTGGCCCCCATTTAGAAACGATTTCTATGGGGAGAACTTGTCCAGGCACAGAGGTGTGATCTGTATGTCAACGTGTGCACAGATTTTCCTTCATCCCCCTGTGGGATGACAAACTCCTGCACACTAATGGTCATCTACCTTATTCTTATCCCTGATTTGGCGCTGTGCCAGTCAGTCACGTATGGCCGTAATGTGATTAGGCCACCCACAGCCTGTCCAGTAAACCTGCTAAGAGCATGTGAGAAACGGCGAGAGAACACAGGCTGTTTAAACATATGAAGGCTTCTGTTTATCCTCCACCCAACGCACACACACGTATAGACATCCGCATGTGTAAGTAGTACAAATGCATAGACACACACGCATACACGTGCCATACCTGGAAAAGATATATAATATCATTTGACCCTAATTGAAATATTAGCTCACATAAATATACTCCGGCCATAAGTTCAAAATGTAAAAACTGTCTAGAATCTATACTGCATTAAAAAAGTTACTTGAAGTATAGGTGCTAATGTAAAGACACATGTTTCCAGCAGTTCATTGAAGCAATTACAAATTATATCAGACAAGCCAGGCCTTGTATATGACTGCCATAAATATAAGCAGGGTGTGGGAATCGCTTTCTTTAAGAACTGCTTTCTGGGTTGAGCACTGAAAGTGATGTAGGGTATGAATCGACTTATCATAAGGAGTGTTTCCAACAATTCACTATCCACTCTAGCATTTAAAACAACAACAACATAGTGTTAACATTCCTCAGCTGACCAAGGTCTCAATTCAAGAGCCAACATGTCTATTCAGGGTTAATCGCTTCCATCTTACAATTACTGTGCTTTTTTTTTTTTTTTTTGACCCAACTGAAGAAGCAGAGGGTCTTCTATAGAGCCATCTGAACGTATTCACATTCTTACAAGTGGCAGCTGAATTTACACTCTAAGACTTAATTATAGGGAATCTGTCATAGTAGAGCCTGAGCTCGGCACTCATTTTTAGGGAGTAAAATATCCAGCTATTGATTTTATTTTTTTTACCATACACAAAAAGATAGCGTGACACTATTTTCCATTTTTTGTTATGTCACATTTTAATACATTTTCCAATAGTGTTTAAATAATTAGGAACCTAACATGAAAACAGGGGAGTGTCACTATGCACGTTTGTGTGCTGCAGGCATCACTGAGGGTTAGAATATTTCCAATGACTAATTTAATAGTGTTAATCATTTCAATCATTTCAAACCATTAATCACATTCTTCAAGAAGTAGCTTTCTTTTCCTTACTTTTTTCTTTTTCTTTTTCTTGCTTGTATGCTTGCTGACTCTGACGATGGGTACAACTGTTCATTTTCAAAGTGCTGAAGAGCTATGCTGTTTCTATGGCTGTGAACTGTCTTACTTTCCGCCTTGCTTGTTTACAGCTTCCTGGCTCAGATAGAAAGAAGAAAATTTCTGTTGAAAACTAGTGAGGGAAGCAACATTTAGGCTTCTGTTCATCCCTAGTTAAGAGTAGTTTCATTCATTCAGTTTTCACTTCATTCATCCCTACTGTAGATTAGAGTCAAAGCTACTCTGATGGATACATTATGTGAGAAGACAGTTTATAATATAATCAGTGCTTATCTTCTGTAATATAATCTGGTGACAAAATGGAAAAAATATTAATATCCAGACATATTGGACAATATATGTGGAAATGGTTATCCGTCAGCCAAAAACCGATGTCTTATTTCGCCTCTACTTTGAAGTTGTTGGTTTAAAGACCAAAAAAGTATTGTAAAAACATCAACAAAGTGGTGCAGACATTTTGTTTTAGCAGGAAGGCAGTTAGTTGTTGTGGCTTTGGTTAAGATGTCTAGTTGAAGTAACTGATAATACCTTTTCAAGTCGTTGTCTGTTTCATCACATGTTAGTTTGCAGTTAACTGTTTTTATCTTGGCCACCATCTGCTCTTTATCACATCAGCCAATCTACTTTTCCTTTATTGCAGCTGAAGAGGAAAAACTGACGGTCGTGGTTTAGAGCAGGAAAGCACTCCACAGTTGCAGTAGTCTAATGTGTGTGTTTGCGTCGGTTTTAAATGTGTGCTTGTATTGTGTGTTTTTAAATAAAAACAAACAAACAAAAACAACAACATATAAACTTTAAAGTAGTCACATTATTAAATTTCTCCTCATCTTTCACCTTTGTTTACAACAGTGAAACTGTAATGGACCCTTTATGCTCGTTGTTCTCAGCCTCACAAACAACACCACAAAAAGTTAAATTTACATCAACTGGCATAAGCTGTACTTTGGTGTGTTTTTGGCCGCTCGTACGCATCTCAGTTTTTGAAATCTTGCTTAAGCTGTGACTAGTTTTGCTGCCATTTTAAGGATATTTCAGTACAGAAGCTCAGAGATTCAGATGTACAGCGGTTTTCATTTTGACAGCAAATTTTGTTTTAGTTTGAGTCATAGTCTTTTGACTAAAATGCCATTTAGTTTTAGTCATAATTTAGACATTTATTCTGATATTTAGTCAGATTTAAGCCTAATTATCATAAGATTATCACAGACTAAATCCAAAGTTGATTCAGCTCACTAAAGTCTCAAGTGTAAAAGTTTGCCATGTTTTTTCCAGGGAGAGTTGTTCCACGCGTTTTACAAAGCGTCTTATTTTCCTTGACATCAAATGTTGAACGTGTCCATGTGTCTACTCTTCTCTTCCTCCCAAATCTTGACATTCTTGAAATTTTGTCACGTTTTCATGAGAAACTGAGAGCACGCGAGCTCCCCCCTCACTACCTGTCTTTGCGGCAGCAGCTCAAATGTGCGCATCTAACCTTACTGCACAAGGAGATTACTTCTGATTGGATCACCTCAAAACTCCTCCTGCCTTTTTACACAACTTAATTAGTTCTGATTGGATCAATGAATCGCATTTTCATCTTGTTTTTATTTGCTGATGAAAATGCCAGTACATTTCATCGTATTTATCATCCTCTTGCATTAGTTTTTATTTAGTTATTGTCTCGCTTTCGTCAGGAAAAAAAGGTATTAGATGAAAATATGCAGAAAATTATTGATCCATGAAATTAATACTGTTGTACAGAGAGATGAGACTTTCTGGAAATAATTTCTGTTTCGTTGTTTCTGGTTTTGACGTCTTCTCTTCCTGTACCTCTTGTTGTGGAGGTTTTGATGTGGAGTTTTTGTTTTTGCTGACAATGGTTATTCAGGAGAACACTGCAGAGAGTACTGACACCCTCAGCGCTGGTATAAATGGTACAAAGCGACACTGCTGTCGCTGTTTGCACGCAACATGAACAATGCGGTGAGAATAATAGGCCTAAGGCATAGAGAAGGTATATGTGTGGGCAACTAGGTGGGAATGAAATGTTAATAACCACTGGTCTGCAAATACATCTTTAGTAAATTCTTAGATATTAGATGTTACTCCTTTCACTGAACGAGGAATAGATAATTAGACAAAGTAATAGAAGATCTGGTGCCTCTTGTTGTATTGTCTGAAAGATTAGAAAAAGTATGTCAACTGTAGAAAGCATTTTCTTTAATATTATTATATTTGTCTTTTAGATATGGGACTAGATGTACTCACAAGTCAGGATATAGCAGTAAGCCTTTCATTGACTGGACACTGGTGTTCTGTCACTTTAGACCTTTGTTCCAGGCTAACATCAGGAACACCTTGACCCCTGCACTCCCATGACACAAGTGTCACTCAGGGAAGTGTGATGTTTGTATGCGTGCCTGCAACCCAGACGCTACAGTCTGCTTCTTTTGTTTTAACATCTAACACTGATGAACTGGGAGCTAATTGTAATGTTGCAAGTCCCAAAATACTTTACTTTGAACAAGAGCACCTGTTAAATAGTAAGAATTTTTGGACGATGAATCAATGAACAAACATAAGTTTTACTTTGTGTCCTCTCAGTGCAGAAACGTAACCATCTTGATCTTGAAATATTGAACTCTGGGTCACAGAATGGGGAACATCCTGTTTGTATAAAAGGTGCTGCCAGCAGTTTTTTCCTAACCATGTAGGACTACATATGTCTGCAATGTGAATTATCTTCCCTTATAATCATTTATAATGGTTAAAGTTTAACAGACGTGGTCAACTGTGAGCAAAGGTCTATAGGCCCTTCAGATGTACCATAACTTATGTTTACTTTTACATGATATGTTAATCTGGATCACATATAAGAGATTGTATAATATAGGAAGCTGTTTTTGATGATGAAAAAGGTTTTGTTGTGCACACATTTTCAATACAACA
Source organism: Simochromis diagramma (assembly GCF_900408965.1). Lineage (NCBI taxonomy): Eukaryota > Metazoa > Chordata > Actinopteri > Cichliformes > Cichlidae > Simochromis > Simochromis diagramma. The sequence continues at coordinate 7,052,211 of NW_024387414.1, forward strand.
CTTCACAGTCTGTGAAGTCCAGTAGGATAACGTAGTGTTGATTTTTTTTTTTTTTAAGTTTTGAACATTGAACTTTAGAACTATACGTTTTTTACACAGGGGAAGCATTTTCGAACAAACCCTTTTATGGTTGCTCAAGGAAAAGAAAGCATTTTATCACATGTCGTCATTGCCCCTGTTAACAGCATTACAGCATTGGATAGTTTGTGCTTGTGGTGTGGTGCAGACCATGTTTGCCCTTCTAAATAGCAGATGTCTCATTTTGTCTTCATGCTTTTGCCTTGAAACCCACCATTTGCAGTAGGTTTTCAACTTGATGGCTGATGGTATTTGTATAGGGAGCAATTGTTGACAACCGTTACACATACTGAGAGTGAGAGGGTGAAAATGACTTGCTCTCAGGGGCCTTGACAACCTTTGCCCCCCTGGCTCTTGTTTCAGGCCCTGTAATTGCCACTGACCAATGGGCTCCTGGTTGAAACTAGACTCCAGGCTGCAGCTATTAACGTCCCCCTCCAAACGGATCTTGTTTTGATTCCTGATGCTTTTATAGGTTTTGTCTTTAGGAGACATTCCTGGTCGGCACATACCGTGCACCCCTTTCTGCCCTTATTTTCCTTCCTTCCCGTCTTGTGGGGCCATTGGCCCCCCCTTCCTGCACTCACAAACATACACATAGCCTTGATCAGCTTTTGCGTTTGTGTGTATGTGTGTGTGAGTGTATGTGTGTGTGTGTGTATGTGTGGGCGCCAAGGCTGCTGACCAGCCCACCCTTCTCTGGCCCCTCCTGACTGCCATCTACACTCCATGAACTTGGCCACCCGTCACAGCTGCGTTAAGATTGAAGGATGGGGGGCCCTTGTATCCAGCTGGGTCGGAAGACATTGTTGGGGGCAGGGCAGGCCCAGATGCAGATGGTTTAGGTCAAATGGAGATGTTTGAGGATGAAGGGGGAGGGGGGATTTAGGAGCTCAGAGGTACCATAACTCCAGAGGTTACTACTTCAACCCCTGGACTATGCACCCTTAGTCTTTGAGTATATATTTGTTTTGATAAGTGTGTATTGCAGATTGTACTTTGTCCTATCTGGCTTAGCGAATGCGCCACTTTTAAAGCTTGTTGCAAACTATTTGAAGGGAATTCAGGCTTAACTTAATAAATGTTTGGTGTAACAACAGATCAGTTTTCTAAAAATAATAAATTTGTATATACATTAGTGTTGCAGTATATCTTTTTGCTTGATTAAACAAATGTTAAACTGGAAGAATGTGGGTTCAATGGGAAGCATTCACTTTTACGGCAAAGTTCTTTATGTTATGGACTCCTTGGCAAGGGTTTGAGTCCAACACAGAGAGGGTCGTCTCCTCAGCCGATTCAGCACCCACAGACTGGAGCCTTAACATTTTGTCGAAATTTCCCAGTGGAGATGCATTTAACAATGTGCCTGTTTGGGATTGTCAAATCACACATTACCTACTTCTGCCCACCTGAAATTAGTGCAGCTAATTTCTAAGTTTGCTCTACGCAGCCAACTTCCCAACTCACCCAAATGGAGCATTTTCAGTAGTATTTTCAGTAATTTGTATATTTCAGTAGTTAGAATGCATCTGAAGCAGACTGTCTCCTGTTTTGTGTCAAAACTTGAATTACCTGAAGTTATCCAGAGCTGATGTGTGAAAACCTGCTTATTTGTTTGTTTCGTTTTTTTACTGACCTCATCTGTATTTACTCTCATTTGTTGCAGAATGGCAGTGCAGGATGGGCAGATGAGGCTGACAGCAGCAGAGGAAGAGGAGAGGCCTCCAGAGACTTTGCTAAGGTGAAAAACAAATAAAATCCCAAACGTTTTGTTACAAAAGTAGCAAAAGGAGCCCTTTATGACAGTTTTGTGGTAACATACATTCTCATTTCAGTAGCATATGTAGGACATGTATATAGGTCAACCTTTTGAAGTATTATACAATTGCAGAACTATAAAAATGCAGGATCTATGTGTTCCTGAAACTCTAAGCCAGCTTCAAAGAACTAAAAGTGTCGAAACCTGAAAGATTCATCTGTGCACACCTCAAAGATAACAGTTAGCTGCTGACATGTATGTTTTGTGGTTAAGTGAGATGAAAGCATCTGTTCTAAAAAGAACATTTCAGGGAGAAAAAAGAACAAATATCTTCCAGACAAACATTATGTATAGAGTATATGAGTCATAACAATGGTGCAATTACAACGTTTTGCAATGCTATTGTGAACTATCATCATACAGTCTAACATTAAAAAGAGCAGTAGAGAAAATACAGACATTCAGGATTAAGCACTGGACAATAAACTGTATACTTAAGCACTTTGAGGCGACTGTTGTTGTGATTTGGTGCTATATATAAAATTGAATTGAGTAGACACTGTGGCTGAGCAGCCACACAGCTCTACTTTTAGCAAACAGTACCCCAATAACGTTCTATTTTTCTTTACAGCTGTATGAGCTTGATAATGACCCAAAAAGAAAAGAGTTTTTGGATGATCTCTTTGCCTTCATGCAAAAAAGAGGTAAGCATACAAAAATATTATTTTACTAATATCAGATCCTGTGGCTTGGCTTGTACTGGATGGAGCATTGAATTGGAGGTTTATTTGGGACCTAGATAACTTTTTAGACTTTAAGGAAGACTATAAGTTATCATCATTATACTTCAAAGTTATAATATTTTCTGAGATGGAAATTATTATATTGTTGCATTCCTACTCTCAAAACATGTAAGGTGCTTTAAACTTTAACTTTCAGTGTGACTCTATGGGAATTGCCACAGATGTGTCACTAAAGTTAATTTCTTTTTTTAGAGAGCACCAGGAATTTCAGTGTTGATTGAGCAATGTCACACCTGCAGCACAAATAGATTACTTCTTCATACAATTGCTAGAAGCCATACAAAATCAACGAGGATGAAAGTACATACAGAATGTAACTCCTTGTCTGATGCCAGTGAAACATGTTTTGCCACTAAACAACTCACACACTGGCTGAGAAATACTTCATTAATTCCCTCTCAAGCATAAAGGCCTTAAGGTATCAGCAGGTAAGATCTGCCTCAGCTGATCCTGTGTTTCTGTAGCATCAGAGTCAAGTGGATCTGGCAGTGGCCTAGCTTAGTTGGCCAGCAGGCTTCAAGGATCAGCTGACTTTGTGCTGCTTTGACACTGCTTACGAGACCTGTCTGACCAGGGCTGCTAATGCACTTAGGCTTTTATCAGACAAACCTATTGCAAAGCAAATTACACTGCTTGAGCAATACCTCCCAAGGTGAATCACAATGTTATTACAGTGGTGCATACTTCACATTATGTTTTGGCAGGCTGTGATAGGTGATGATAATCTGTGTGTGTGTGTGTGGGTGTGTGTGTGTGTGTGTGTGTGTGTGTGTGTGGTTCACTTCAATATGTTTTGCTACAGGCTTCAGTGGTGGGTACCGTACATGAGTGAAACTTTATTTGATGCATAGTTTGTTTTGTTGGACTGACAGATGATCGCTTTGTGCAATTATTTTTTTTTTTTGGGTAAATGGGCCCGTGTGCATCGACACCTATGTGTATGTACTTGCATATGTGTGTTTATCCACTAAGGTGCACGAGAGCAGCAGCTTCTGAGAGACTGGTTAGGTCTTACCACCCAGAGGTCTTGTTTGGTGGGTGATGAATTAAGCCGAGTAGGAGAGGGAGGGACGGGATCTGTCAAGGCCCTGTTAGCATCTCTGTCCAGTGGCAGACGCTGGGAGTGGCTGCCTGACCCTTTACTCACGCTGGTCAGATGGAGAAATCCATCAAGCTGACTAAATCGCCACCTGACAGCAGATAACTAGCTGATTACAGTGTCACATTATTTTTCATGCAGTTTGAAACGAGTCAGCACAAACATTGAGTGAATAATAACGCTGATTTAAAACAAACAAATTAACATGTAACTTGTAAATTATATTGCCATAAAGTAAATTAGGACGAAGCACAGTCCTGGTAACTCTTTGGTGTTTAACTTGTTTAACTGAATTACATTTCCAAAGAGAATTATCGTGAGTGTAACTGGAATCGGCTTACGCGTTTCAGGTTCCCATGTCAACATTAATACAAGCGATCAATGTTGAGTCCAAGAGTCAGTGCTAGTTGTTGCAGTTATCACTAAATTTCCAGAGTGCTCATCTACAAGAGAAAGATACTGCAAAAGACAAAGGAAAGTTATTGTGAGATTAAAAAGTATTATTTATTTGAATAGTTTTATTTTACAGTTACAAGTGCAAAGTTGAAATCTAAATATCCATGGCTGCACAGTGCTTTAAATATAGATGCAGGATATGACATTAGAGACTTGATGAAACCATTGTACAAGAGAGGGTATAATTTCAGCTAGACTAGAGTGCCGTCTTCACCCCTCCCTTAAGTCAGGAGCCACTTGGCTGACCTATGCTGTCCCTCAAGCCGGAGTCTTAATCATAGGGCATTGCTTGGCTGGATTTCTTTTACACTCAGTGCCAAGAGTAAATGAGATGAAGAGCAAGCCTCTCTAAGCTCTTATTCACGGTACCCTCTAATTTCTGTGCATTGGCTCCTCCCTCCATTTCATTTCATAGATATGTTGTCAAGATTATTGCAGTCCATTTTTTGTAATTAAAGAGCACTTAGGAAGCCTGTTTTTTTTTTTTTTTTTTTTTTCTTTAAATGCAATGTCATTATTTGAGACTTTCTAAGAAGGGCGTAGCAAAGGGAAAATACCTCTTAAATTGAATGAGATTACAAGTGGACTCTGAAAAATGAGGCAGAGTGTGAGGTTAAGTTAAATCCAGTGGAAACTCTGGCGAGAGTGAGACAAATGGTGAAGTGCTTTTCCCACCTTGGCGTGGGGCCTCTGAGCCCTGAGAGGGAAGCAAACGGCGGAAGGAAAACTTACGAGGGATTCGCATTTCCTGCCTCTGCTGCTTAAAAACAGGCACATGTGTTCGTGTGTGTGCGTGTCTGTGCGTTAATGCTTGAGGAATTTTACCAGCTGTCCTAAATAGAGTCTGAGTGTAAAGGGAACCCATTGATGGGCTTTGAATCACAGACATGACAGAAGACACACATACAACCCCCCCGCCTCTTTTTGTCACAGATGATCACTGTAGGGTCAGAGGAATATTTGTTACATCCATTACTGAACCCAGCCAGCTTTCACCACTGACCTCTGTGCTATTTGTTGCTCGTAAGGAGCTCAGCCTCATTCAGCTGGAGACCCTCATGTATATATTAGTCATTTGCTCCAGGTAGAAACATTAGCTAATGGCCTGACATGTACATGTAAATGCACTAGGGCTGCTCACATAGAAAGAGCGCGGGTGGAGGATATTAGCCAAGATGAGTTACGGTGACATCACTGTTCATTACATCCATTACAGGTTTTCCTGTCTCACCCCCAATTGCTGCAAAGAAAGCTTGGCGGTGGCTTGATGCTTTTAACCACCTCAAAGGTTTCGATTAAGCATATGGGTGATTGTTTGTTTTGGTTTGACACTCGACCGCTTTGTCATTGGGGATGGGGGTTTGGACCAGGAGGTGGGCTTTTGAGAAGGTGGGGGAGCGGGCAGTAAATGAGGCAACAGTTGCTCGATGAAGGAAAAAAAAAAAAAAGGGAAGAAACTCAGAGAGTGATGCAGCCAACTGCCTGTCAGTGCTGTCCACTTGAGATGATTAATGGCCACGAGCTGTGATGGACAGAGCCAGAGAGGGAGAGAGAGAGAGAGAGAGGCTCCTGTTCAGTGAAGTCACCAGTCGAGAACCCCTGCCCCGCCCCACGAAGTGTTTTACTCGTTCTCCTCTCACCAGAAAACCACACACATCGTGGTCAGAGATCAAGATCCATCTCAGTGTGACACTCTTAATTGGAAGTGTAGCTTCAGCTTAAGAGGGACCACATGCTGTGCTATCACAGCTTTAGAGTTATTTTAGAGGAAAATCCCAGATTTAGCTCTGTTAATAGTAATAAAGTGGTAAGCAGGACTTGTCTGTGTGATTAAATTATAGTCCTGATGTTGGGGCTAGGGGAAGATTTATAGAATGAAATGAAGGGTTCTTATTTAGCTGTAGCTCCACAGTGAATTGCACGAGGAGAGCAGTGTTTGTTCCTTTGAAGCTCCCAGAATTTGCTGCAGGAGACAGAAAAATGGCACTAAAGGGATTTTGATCAAAACAGAGCAAGTCAGCAATTTAGTGACGTAGCATTATTTGCATATTCCTTTACACTCAATTTTTTTTTTTTGACTAAAAAACAAATGTTAAACATGCCTTTGTATTACCTTTTACAAAGCACAGCATTTTTCGCTCCAAGGTTTAGATGGATTTTATTTGAAGTATTTGTGGTGTGGGAACAGTGGCCTCCCAGCAGGACATTAGAGGAAGTTCCCCAACTGTAACCCAGAGACCGAGTGCTCTGTCCACACCAATTACAGCATGAATGGGCTCTGGGGGATCCACGTATGCATTATATTACTCCCCTGGTCAGCCTCACACTGGCCCTCGTAACAGGCAGCCCCTCTGTACAAACACCACACCACAATAGGAACATTCTCTGGCTCTGTGATATGGACTCGTTTTCCTTTAGTTAACACCCCACAACTTCTGGAAAGTGGCAGCACCTGGTTGGTTTAACAACAAAGCCCAAGGTTTTGTGAGCATATTTGTCCATTTCAGATGAAGTGTTGGGTTATAGTTAAAAGGATTTTTTTTTTTTCAGGTGGTGGTGGCGGTGGTGAGGTGTAGGGGCAGAACTAGAATCCTGCTAATTGATTTGGCAGGTAAAAGGCTGTAGATGTAAAAGTTTTCATTCATAATTTTGTGATAACCCTGTTTTCCTATTACATTTATAATCTGAATCATGACAGATCTTCTCCTTAAAGCCTGTGAAGCATGTTTTACACAGAATCCACCAATAAAATAGAAAGAGGAAATGTCATTATGTCCTCTCTTTTCTTTCTTTTCATTCCCGTCCTCTTCCTTTGCACCCACTGAATTCTCCTCCCCTCTCTGTTTATTGTGCTACAGTTACAACCGCTGAAACTTGATAACACCATGGGGGATAGGGTTGGAGGGCCGCACTGTGGCCTGCTTGCTTGGTGAGACCGGGGGAAGGAAGGACTGGCTGGATTAAGGGGCCTCCTGTCCTACGCGCAATGATTAATGATCTCTAAATAAGTGGAGGCAAGTCTTTTAGATATGGTAACCCTGATAGACATCAGACATGTGACTGTCAAATGTCTGATGTCTGTGAAAAAGACAAAAGAAAGGATGAGGGATGAATGTGGCCAACATGGAAGTAAGAGCCGAGTGCAGACGGGGTGCCAGGGTCACTGAGGAGAGGTTAAAGGAGACATCAGGCAGCTTGTATGGGAGAACGCAGTGTTCTTTGATTTCCCTTTCAAAGCACTTTGCCAGTGGTCTGAAACTGACTGAGGTTACCAATCAGACTGAAAGATAATGAGGGAACTGTACAAGAAGATTAGAACTGGTAGTAAAGGGGCCCTTCTCTCAGCATAGGGTGGAAACCCAAATGATACATAGATTCCAACCACCGCTTTCTAATCATTTTCCAAAAGAAGAGATGAAACTCTGCCTTTTGGACACATCCTCCCATGCATTTTTCATCAAAGATTTGGTGGTAACTGCCCTGATACATTTGAGGGTTGAGATTGTCTTTGGTTTGGGCAAACCCCACCCATCCCCTGCCAAATTACAGCCCAGCCTTAAGGGCACAAGCATCTAGAGTGGTTATCCATTTCCTTCAAAACAAAAGGAAATAGTAGTTTTCCTGATGTTTTGCGTGTGGGATGGTTTATTGTGGGAAGCTTAGATTAAAATCTTGTGACTTTTAAATTTTTTTTGTTTTTGCTTCTTTCTTTCCAACTAAGGCTACTCTTTGTGTCCTTTCCTCTCTGCGTTTCTTCATCCCAGCCCCCAATTGCTTCCACCCCCTGTTATTTCCTCTGTTCTGTGGCCAGACTATTCCACAGCCCTCGATTGCCACTGTGCTGTCCATCTTTAATTACGACCGTACTGTACTGGGATTTGAGACCCTAAATCGCCATGGTCATATGAGTAGGCACGAGGACAAGTGCAGGCCCTCAAACAGATTCATGCTTCCCAGTGAGGTCATCGGTCAGGGTAAAAATAATACTGGCTGGCTGCTCTGTTCATTCACCCATCTTGTTTTGCACTCACTGAAAAATACTTACAAGTGAATGCTCTTATGGGAAATGGGAAAGTAATAGGGTAGAGGATGTTATTGAATGGAAAAAATAACACTACTTGTGATGCAAGTTGGATAAAATAGTAACGGTTTGAAGAAAGAAATTCAGAAAACTGTGGCCGAAAGTGAAACAGCAAGAAATCTGTTCCTCAAACAATGTATGCAATACAGGAACTTAAAATGTAGTATGTATATTCCTGCTTAAAGGAAGTAGGCCGCAGTGTATATTGTAAATTAAGTTAAAGAAACGCAAAGTTAAAAGTAAGAGATTTCAATAATTACAAATGATTTGTGTAAGTTGATTCAGCATAAGCACATTAATAATATGGTGCCAAATCAAGCTTTTCTGTAAATATATGTATGCTTTTAATTTTATATTTGTGTTCATTGGAAACTTGTTTACTTCATTGTGCTGTTTCATATAAAATATATTTAATCTTTAGGCAATCAAAATGGGGTTTGTGGTTCCATCGTAAAGCTTTCTGCGCACAGAATTCTCCTGTGATCGACAAATTCCCTAAGCCTCTGCTATCTGTATATCTGCATGTCTTGCTTCTCCATCTGTGTCCTGTGTGTGCTCTTAAAGCAATGTTTCCTGGCCTCCACACCCTTGTGATGGATGGTATGAAATGCATTACAGCCCCCAGAGGAGCCCTACACCCGTACAATAGCCCTGAGCTCACTTCCACTGCAGCTTTGCAGCCTTGCTCCATAAGCCACACAGCAGCAGAGGTCTGAGTGCCTAATGGAAAACAAGACGTTTGATTTGAGGGAAGAAATGGACATGAAACACACAAGTGCTGTTGTCTCTTTGCCAGTGGCGCTTTAGTTGATGTGGTTTATTGTTTGGGGTACATGATTACATAAAGGCAGTGGTTACTTAACAAGTGGTGATATATGAGTGTGAGATGAGTTATCATCATTTGCAGTTAGGCTTAAAATAAAATCTTTAGTGTTGCAGTATACAGTGTGTCATCATCAGTTTTCTAGTGGTTTACTTTCTTTTGTATCGTTGACTCCAAAAGAAAAAATAAATTGTAGAGTTTTAAGCCCTAAATTAACAAATAACCTTTATCGTGAATTCACTAAAAGGGTTTTATTGTACTTGTATGTTACTTACAAATGAAAGCTTTTTTCTGATGTTGATTTCATTTTCAGTCACTCTGCATTAGCATCAGCTAAGACCCTGAAAGGTAAACATATGACCCACTCTCATGGATCTTAGAAGTCAAAAGTAATTAGCATTGACAAGAGGTAAAATTTGCAAGATGAGTGCACAACCCCCAACAACCCCCTTATGTGCGTGAACAGATTCCCCTTTCTCCCAGGCTTATAGCATTTGATGTCTCCGGTATTGATCAGTGGTGCTCGGCCTCAAATGGTGCTCATCAGCTGATGGCTTTATCCGTCAATCCGGGTGGTCATTGATTGAAGCAGTTAGCTGTGTTATAAAGCTTGCTTTATGGGACAGAGGGCCCCCTCAGTGCATCAGTAAAGTCATCACTGCCTCATGTGTACTCCTTAATCCAGCAAAAACTAGTTTGACTAGTGACTTGTCACCAGTGTTGGCCAGGCGTATTTTGGTCTCAGGATATCCTGCAGAACCCAGGTGTCCATAGCCAAAAGTTTTATTTATGTCCACTGTGGAATAGTCAGACCCAGGCATCTGTAGCCAACAGAGTTACAACATGTGAAATGCTGTTTTAATTCAAAAGATGGCCTTTCTTAAACCTGAAGTACTTTTGTTACTACAACTAAAGATAACTAAAGGAGAAAAAAATGTTTTGTGTGTAGTCCTGTCCTGTTTGTCCTGTTTGTCTACCTCACCACTTCTTTTCTCCCCTTGTGTATTTTTTAACCTCCTAGGACCTGGCGTCCACATATGTGGACATCACATTTTGGATTATTTAGACCAAAATATTCCATTTTGCTCTACAAGGGCCTGATATCCACTTACGAGGACATTATACTGACACTGTTCTGTCGAAATTTTATACGAATATCCTTATATGTGGCTCTCATTTTTCTTAGAAGCACAAATCAGGTTTAAAAAAAAAAAAATCTTGTAATTCTTTGTTTTTACATTCATCGGGTCCCAATATGCCCAAATATCAAAGAGAAATTAAAAATGTATGCCGTGGAAGAGTTCGAGTATTAGGAGGTTAAAGCAGAAAGACCTGAAACCCAAGTTTTCTCTATCACACTGCCTTCAGTTCTTAGAACTTATAGCCCTCAACTGAAGCCATAAAGTAACGTGCAAAAATGCATGTAAAACAGTCCTTTTATGAAGCCTGGGGGGGCTGTTGTACTTACTAAATAGCTGTTGTGTGTCTGTTTGCACCATGGCATTTTCCCCTCTCTCTATTTGTGTCCAGGCCTCCTTCCTCTAGTTGTTGTTTTTAAGCTTTATCTGTGTTCTTTTTATTTGGTCTAAATATTACTCCTTCCCCTCACTGTCGTACTCTTCCTGGCTTCAGTTGAATTTGAAGGGTGGAAAATTTTAAGCCTCACCTCAGCAGCTTAATCAGCGAAACACCTCCACCCCCTCCTCCCCCCTTTCATGCGTAGACCAAGCTGTATTCTCGTAGCTGTCACATATACATTCTTTACACTTTTTACTGGACGATCAGAGATGTTTGTTTTCAGCCAGTCTGCTCGGTTACTGTAGTCTCACTTGATTTTCAAGTTAGGCAGAGATTTGGAGCAGAAGTTATCCTTGATATATGGCCTAGTTTTAAAGTTTGACATTAGGATATAAAAAGGCAACATGGCATTTTATATTCTCTTGTTGAATACGAGTTCCAGCAGTTTTGGCAAACATGTAAATAGCAATCATGCATACTAATTTTTAACCTATAATAAATTGCTTTTGAGGACTAAAAATATGTGTACAAAACAGCTTTCACTGATCTTTTTTCCAAGTGAGAGTAACTCATAGTACAGGCCTGTATCATTAGTTTTACTACATGTGTTAACAAACATTTTTCCTCCCAACACTCACACACTGCAAAACTCTTGCTGTTTTCTGCTGTTAGCCCCTGTATCTGTACCATGCTCATAGATTTTTTTTTTTTTCTAATCCGGTCATAGCTATAAGTCACAGAAAAGGAAACACCATCACACAATTTTAATAACGTCAAGCTTTAACAGAACAAATTGTAAATACATTTCATGCATGAGTTGCACAACAGGTTTCAGTAGTTCCTGCAGCTTGGCTGGAAACATACAGCCTGTAATGATAAATGTTAGTTGTTAGAGAACATTCAAGCACTTCAACAAGGTAAAGAATTGTTAAAAGAACGTCCTGACAATCTCTCCGACCACAGAGGTTTTCAAACGCATTCCCGTGAAAATGTTTGCTTAGTTTCAATTAAAAGCTGTTGGGTGGAGTAACTTAACCAGATCTGTGATAAGTAAAAACACCCTGAAGGACTTGTAGGTGGATCCATAAACATCTGTTGACCACTGGTCAGTCAATAATCTTACTTTTTGTCAAACACTAAGCAGAGCAGAATTTAATGCATTTAATACAATTTATAGGAGACGGACAGCAAGCATCTGTCAGGATGTCCCGATCAATCAGTGACTTTAAATATATACCTAACCTTTGTCTAAATTTAATATAGCCTAATCTTATTATTTTAAACCTTGAAGGAGTTTTTCCTTTACTGCTTTGAGCTTACTTTGAAGGAAGCAGAAATACTACACATGGTCCTACGACGTTTCCCATTTTATATAAATAGGTTTTCCCTTGATATACTTATCAACAAGCAAAATATTCTCTCTCTGGACTGGGATAAATGTGCTGAATGTATGTTTCCCTTCTCTCTTTCTGATGTACAAGACATTTTAAAAATACCAGTGACTTTGAATAACCCTGCAGCATAAGACACCCCAACCACCACTTTTATCCATCCATCCACCCGTCCACTCATCCATCTCTCTGATGGCTCCGGTGTTGATTGGGGTCTGGTCAGTTGATCTGCCTGGTCTCTGGGAATCGAGGGGACTTGAGTTACAAATGGAGAGGCCGTCTCACTTTTCGCGCCATCCAACCTTTTCAATCCCCTTCCCCCTCTATTTCAACAGGTGACCCATCTTCATGACCCACAGAGAAGGAGTCGTGTTTCTTTTCTTTTTGTCTTTCTTTCTGTACATCTATCCATCTCACCTCTGAGATACTTTACTGACAGAGCTGTCAAAAGATTAAGGATCCACCAATACTTAAAACACCATATAAAATCTTGTCCACTTTATCATTGCAGAGATTTCTGCACTTGAAAAATTGTCAAATTCAGTTTCTAATAGTGTCATTGTGTGTATTCTTGACAGACTTCCCAGTGTGTGAACAGCAGCCTTTGAGATTTACAGCTTCTGACTTTTGTCTGGAGACTTGCCAGCTTTGCGATGTTTTACACGATCCCAGAGCAGTTGACAGTGCACAGAAGACAGCTCCTTTAATATACTGGCTGCCTGCTCACTGTAATAATTCTTACTAAGAAGCTCCTCTCCCTGTTTTCTAAGCAAATATAGCTTCAAGTGAATTATCCATCACCGAGTGTTTGCCTTTTTTCCCTCAAGTATTGTTCTTTTTATTGAGGTAGAAGGAAAACCTGGATGAAGGAAGAGAGAGGATCTGCTGGCTTTTGAATTTAAAAAAAAAAAGAGGAATTTATTAACCTTTTATTTAATTTTTCATCAACAAAGGGACATGTTAAATTCATCATATGAGAAAATGTTATTATTTGTGCAAGTCTGTAAGCTGATAATGGTGCCTTATGTAGTCCTTACATTGGTTAATCTCTTTACTGTGCTGTTGTTGGTATAGTGACATCATGCAGTGGCCGGGCTTGATAATGTTGTCACACATTATCTCTGTAGATGGATGAATGTGGCTTAACTTGTTCCAGTGTAATTCATTCTACGTGGCGTCCTTTATTTTCACTTCAACCTCACAGAGCAATAGAAAGCCTTTGTTTTTCTTGGTTTTTGTGTTCCTTATCACAGCAGCGGTCAAATACAGTTGACAGAAGATAAGTCATTTCTTGGCTTTTCCTGTCTTTTCTTTTTTTCCTTTGTCTGCCTGTCAGCTCACATTAATTGCATTTTATTGACATGAAAGTAATGAAACCTCTGCAGCCAGAGATACAGGAGTATATTGACTGACTTATATTATATAGACTTTATTAGATGACTCTCTCTCTCTTTATGTGACTCTGCCAGCTGCAGCTTTAGCTTCATGCTTAGAATAGCAATGCATCTATAGTGTAATGTTACATTTAACTTCCCTTAGGTGGAGGGCACTACATATCTTAACACTTGATATGAATTGGTCCGTCGTGTGAGGCTTGGCTCTGTCTGGACTAAAGATAGCAAATTCCATGCACTCAAGGCTTTTTTACCTTTTATGTCCCTGGCCGTGCATTAAAAATAAAACAAACATGCCCCAGTGAACACCAGGGTCCTGACAATATTCTAGCCTGAAGTATGAACATAAACTAAACAGCCAGGGGCTGCCTACATAAAGTAAACTCCCAGCATGTGGAGCCCAGACACTTATCTCCCTTGTCAGTGTCTCCCTGCCCCAGGTTAATGAAGGGTTTGGGCTGGTCTGTGTTGGTATTCTCTAAAAATGAAAACATATTTTTCTGTATTTAGATGCAATGTCATCAAACAAAATTCCTTCAAGATGGATGGGAACAAGGATTTCTTTCTATTGAGAGTAGTATCTAATATACATGCACAGAAAACATCTGAAGTAGCACATTAGGGATTCATAAAAACTTCATCTCAGCACTTCAGAGTATAAAATATCATCAGTAAGACCGGAGCAGTCTCAAGGAAATAAATATTCTGGTATTATTGTTTAACTAACAGTGAATGTACTTAAATTGAAATGAGGAAACATAAGTTAAAAGAAACAAGAGATAACTTTGGTTTAGTCTGATCTGCTGTGTAGACGTGGTGTTTGAGGTAGCGAGGAGGAAGAGGAGAAAGGTCTCGGTCAGCGGCACTCTAAAAGGGTTCAGACACTGCTACAAGGCCAGGGGCTGTTTGTGCTGGCTGACACCTTTCTTACTGCAGTAAGAATCCAGTAATCCAGTCTTTCTCCAGCTGGCTAGCTACCACACCTCCCCCTTCCTTTTCTCCTTCCTTACATCCTTCCTTTCTTCCCTCCAAAGGGGACTTTCAAGATATTAATGTCATATTAAAAATAAAAGTAAAAAAAAATCTAATCATCCCTGCGAGGAATTTCTAAATTGATCAGAAGAGTTAAAGAAACCAAAAACGATGAGATGATGTGATGTGGTGTTTAATCCCCTCCCTCCTCTTTTCCCTGTCTTTCTTCACTGTAGATGACAGTGAAACCTCACACCAGTCAATGTTCATTCAGTAAAAAATTCATTTCCTGTGTGTTGTCCGCAGTAAGGCTGTCAGGCTGTCACTTAATTATTTAAAGAAATGCCCATCAAGTGAAGTCAGCAATATTTAATTTACCACTACTGGCGTCAGGGGCACCCAACTGATTTATTATACAGACCCTTTAATGTGAACAGCTGTTTCCTGCTAAAAATAGGTCAGAGGTCAGATAAAATGAACTTGTTCCTTTTTTTTGGTCATTTAGATACAAAGTCATGCATTTTATTCTCTCTCTAATCAATAATTATAATACATCAAAAGGGCAAAATGGGTTCTTTTTTCTTTTTAATTTATCTGGTTTATTTCTGCCGTATTTCCTTATGAAGTGATCACAAGCCTCTGAAATGATTTTTAGATACTGTTTTCTTTATTTCATATGATACTGTGTTATTGTGAGTTTTTTAGATGAGGAGTTTATATTTCATAGTTTAAAGCACTTGAATCATTACGGGAAAGCATCTTAATTATAAAATATAAGAATAATGATTTGTTTTTACTCCTCAAAATATTGTTCCACGAATACATTCCTCTTGCATTTTTGTCCTTATAATCTGCATCCGTTATCGTCTGAAGTCGAGTTGTTTGAAGGCTAGCCCTGTGGCTCTTGTGTTCTTGGTGGAAGTTGGAGGAAAGAGTTGGGTAGTGGTTTGGGGGCCCTCAGCCACGGCACTTCCCACCAGAGCGACCTCTGACCTCTGGTGCCATTAATCACTATGCTTCTGATGGCCGTGTCCCTGGGGAAAAATCAGTCCGGGGCAAAGGATGATGGGAGGTGAGGCCTGCAGCCAATTACAGATAGACTCAGAGCAGACGAATGGACAAATCAGGTCTTTACAGAGAGATGAAACGCCCAATAGCTGTCTGCTAGAGGAAGAGACGGTCTTGTGTTGGTTGTGTTGGTAATCATAAAGTCTCTAGTCTTCTCTAGTGGAAATTAAGCATTGAGGTTGAAGTGGGAACAGGTATTCCACCAGAGCAGAGTGCATGCGAGGCAGAGTGCCACTGTGATCAAAAGAGATGTTTGGGCCTGGTCTAATTAAGCCTGTTAGAGCTAAATGTCTCCAGGGTTGGAAAGGGAGCAGATGTTGAACACCAAAGGCTGGTGACATGCTGGTTTTCGCAAATGAGGGAACTGTCTCTGGCTAACTGCCCAAGCCTTGCTAATGTGATTTTTGGTCAATTACAGTATTATTAAAGGTGTTTTCCCACTGCTTTCACCCGTGGCTGAGCAATGTTGAAATGTGAAACGTGACTGATGTCACACATGGAATAATTAATCCTTTTTTTTTTTGTTTTTTAAAACCACATCTGGTCCACTGAAGATGTATAAATGGATATTTGTGTTTGTTTTCTTCTGTCTGAAATTGTTAACTTTTTGGCTTTATGGGTTATGTTCTAAAATTGTATGTAATTAATAAAGTCTTGTTTTGACTTTATTGTACAGCAAATGATGACAGAGGTGTTGGCGTGAATAAAAATCCTAACCAGCTGCTGGCCTGTCACTATGGGGCCAGCGTTGTTGTCTCATTTGTTGTGCTGTCATTGTTCACAGCCTGGCCTGTATGAAAACATGGCTTCCTGCTGACCTGCAGTTTAATTCACACATCAATAACCCCTGGCTGATCTCTGACCCCCTTAGTTGTATTAATTGTTTAATGTAGGATTGATGTCCAGCACTGCATCAAAGAATGATGGTCGCAGCGTAGCGCTGCTGGTCCTTTTGATGCATTGCTTGTTAGTAGAAAATTTAGTAGAAGCTCTCCATTCTTCACCTGCTACATTTGAACATGTCAATTGGCCAATGGCAGCTGTTTTGCTGGTTTTTGCTTTGTGTTGATGTTGTGTTTTTTAATATATATACAATTTCATTATCAGTCAAGCTTTGAAGTCAAACTTTGATGGAAGCTGGCACCTTCACCCAAAAATTAGCGCCAAAGAAAAAGCTGCATGCCAAAATGAAAACAAAACTGAGCGGTTTAAATCATTCTAGAAAATGTTATTCATTCATTTATTGGGGTGAATGAGCAATTTATCCAAATCTGTTTAAAAAAAACAAAAACAGCAACAATATAAATTTAAATTTGGTGTTGCTCTTTCCACCTTACTCCCCTCTAATCCACAGCAACTAATCCACACTATTATTACTCCAATTCTTTCCTTCCGTATTGCACATATTTCATCATTTTAGCAGAATTTTAATTGCCGTTTTATTTACTTATTTTGATACTCAAATGATCAGAGATAGTGGCGCAACAATTGTGTAACCAAAATAAAAATGTCCCAATTCTAATTCACTTATTCATCCTTCGATACTTTGGTGAAGCTTTTAGTGTCCAGCTAGTCTGGTGCAAACAAATGGGCTGTAAATATGGCACATTAATATAAATAAATATATATAATATATATAAATACTTCCCTCTAAATATATCCCTCAAAAGAAAAAGTGAGGTAGGAGTTTTGTTCATTAGGATTATGGTTAATTTAATGTTTTGCTAAATCCAGTGGAAATGCACACCTGGTCTTAAACAGAAACCTTAAACAAATTCTTGTTCCTTTCTACGACTCATCTTCTCTCTCTTACCACAGGAACTCAAACTCAAATAATCTATAAAAGAAACTAGCATCTTGACAAGCTCACTCTTGATTTTCCATTAATTGGCTGTGAAGATAGGATCCCCTTTTCCCAGAACAATTTTGTGCAGCTTTAACAAACTAAAAAAAATCCATCAGCTATAAATACTACATTAGATGTCACCATCGACTGTGTTATTTATTTATATGGATAAAGGTGAACTTTTTAATTTACTTCATTTTACAGGTACGGTGGTCTGTTTTGTGTGTTGTGTGTGTGTGTGGTATTCTTTTAGGTGTTTTCTGCTTTTTATGTGTTATTGTACCTACCAGCTTTCTGGACTGTCCTTAAATGCTTAACCCTTAGCAGCAGGTTCCAAAAGCCTTCAAGCTTCATTAGTGCACAGAATAATGAAAAAGTAGCACCAAAGTTAGCCTGTACTTCCAAAGCCCGTTTAGAGAAAGATTTATTAAAAGTGACTTTTGTGTAACAGGTTAGAGACGATTGATTTTCAGTGGATACAGTAGTAGTAAAACATTTCCTTGACCACTAATATTAAGACACCTAAAAGGTCATAGTGCTTTGCTAGTGCCATCATGGTGTCTTGATCTCCCCACTCCAAAGGTCCATGTGTTCACCTAGGACCTTTGCACATGGCTTAAAGACATGTTGCTAACTTAGGAAAATGAATCGGGGCTAATCTTCATGGCCTGATCACACTGCTATTTCACAGAGTCATTAATGAGTCCAATTCCAGGTTAAGAGCAGCCTGTGGAGGGGCTGCGGATTGACTGGCATTAACTGTGAAGACAAATCTGTACGATTCCCCTGTGCTGGGCCTGGCAGCAGTAACGCAGAGGGGTGTGGATTTACTCCGTGCAATCCTCTAAATAAGCTTCATTATACCAGCCTATCCATGAGCCCCCCCCACACACCCCCACACCCTACCCACCGCTGCCCGTGGATTAGCAGGTTGTCACGATCCTTCAGTCCCCTCCTCCTGCCTCATGCTTACACTGTTGCACATTGCACTTTTTGATTCTGTTCCGTACAGGAACCGCCCACTACCCCTCCCTCTTCATCCACCCACCGTATCCGCCCCTCAAGCTCCCAGCAAGCTTCGCTGCAGATAAGCTGTTGACAAGATTAATGCATCTGTATCAAAAGTCTAGAGCAGCTTTGCTTTGTGTTGTTTGTGAATCCCCTTTTCCAGGTCAAGCTAAATTGCTTAACTGGGCTAATGTGTTTTCAAGGCAAATTTCACAGGAAGTAGCCCTCGCCACCCATGTCTAACCAGTATCCTAACAACCCTTAACAATATGTAGAGGTCACAAAAGTATATTGGGTGCTTCACCATTGACTGATATTTTGAAGCAGAATCCAATTTTCACTGTAAAAACTTCAAATCAAAGTCATTCTTGCCTCTAGGCCGATTTGTGTTGGCAAGACAAAGTGCCTGTTTTAATTAATTAATTAATTAATTAAGAGTCATAACTTTTACTTCAAATGTCACTCAGAAACTGTATGTGTATGTAAGGCTGATAAAAATGCTTAAAGTTTAGTGTTGTTGGCCCAAAATGAGCTTAAGCATGTTTTCGCACAGGTTATATTTATAGTACACATGCTCAGTGTTTCATCACAATACAGCTTTTATTTCTGGCTCAATCCAGACTGCTGGCCTAATCAGCCTCACTCAACCTACCAGAGCTCTGAACAAACACTCACATGTTTATTTGCGATCTGATTACCAGAAAGAAAAACGGTGAGGACACTTTAAAACGTTACCACAATAAAAAGTAGATATGCCTGCCAACACACATTTCTATCTGTCATGGAACTCAACTGTGTAATTGCATCAATGTAGCAACATGATTGACTCATATGATTCCCCTATCTCACATTTGTTTGACTCTTTGTGGACAGGGGAGGGGGGTTAACTGCCATCTTTGCTATTAAGATATTCCTTCAGGACTTTCTCCTCTAGTGTCTCTACAAGTCAAGATATTTCAGCAGAAATTCGAGTGTTAAACACAGGTCCTTTTCCATTGTATTAACATTTACACCTTTTTGCATGTTCCAACCACAGACCACTCTAAGGGTTGTGCTCGTGGGAGTTCACGAGTACTTCTGAGTGGCCCTGGAAAAAGAAAAACTGCTGGCTGGGCTCACTGTGACTAATTAAACTGGAAACAACTGCCATTTTTTTTAACATAGCAGAGGAGAGGTTTATGGTCATTAAATTTAGCCATGCACTGTGCTTAAATAGCAACACAGCCAGTATGTTGATTCTCTCTGCTGCTTCTGTTATTGTTGCTGCTCTGCCTTGCTTTGAATTGACGTGGCAGTCAAAGTGGTTGTTCGCTGCATTAAAAACAAAAAACTTGAAACGGCTGATTAGGATTGTTCCACCTTGCTCCCGCCTTATTTTTTTTATTTGATTTTTTTTTTCCAAAGTAAAGATGACTATTGGTAAAAGTATTTCATTTTAGAGGGAACTCCATTGTGTGTCAGTATTTGGTCAGAAAGAGCCCATTCTCAGCGTTAAGGTTCAATGTCTGAGTATTAAAAACTTTATCCATGTGAGACATAAATGCACTTTGAACCAAAGACATCCTTTGTAAGACATTGTTTATAATTAACTGAGCCATATTTGTTTTCTTTTCCTGTCTTCCGTAGGAACCCCAGTCAATCGTATTCCAATCATGGCCAAGCAGGTCCTAGATCTGTACATGCTGTACAAGCTGGTGACAGAAAAGGGAGGCCTCGTCGAGGTTATCAATAAGAAGATCTGGAGAGAAATCACAAAGGGACTCAACCTGCCTACCTCCATCACCAGTGCTGCTTTTACTCTGCGGACACAGTAGGTCTTTGCATTTGTGACACAAAGCTAACTAATTAAAGGTGCTGGAACCGATTAAAGAATTTCAGCAGCTTTCCTCACCGTGTGGAAGCCAAAAGCTTCTTCAGGCACTAAATATGTTCATTTCGGGAGCATTTCAGCCATCTTTTCCAGTTGTCCTTCTCACTATGTCTTTTATTTTAATAATTCCAGCTGTCTAGAGAATTGTTGCGACAGCTAGTTTTACTTCCTAGTATACATACGGAAACACGCCTCCTGCAAGCACATGCAAGGATCCGCTCTGGCTGCAGCTTCTAAGTAGACATGTTGTTAGGAGTGTTTGGATTTGTGTGTTGGAATGAGTATGAATGTCATTCATTGGAACCCATACCTGTGTATTTATACACACACACAAGTTTTCTCCACTGGCCAAACTTTTCTCTTTACCCCGAACCCCTCAGTGCATTACATCACACATGATTGATTTCCATCGATTTATTGATGTGAATTTGGTCAGAGTTCACAGTGACTAAGGTGGGGTTTGATTGACAGCTTATAATGTCAAACCCTGACTAAAACTATATCGCTCTCTGGATGGGAACCCTTTAGCAGAGGTAACACCTCTATCTTGTCCAGCAGTACATATCCCTAATGAGCATTGATGTATTTTTAATGTTGCTGGACTGTTGTGTAGCATTGGTCGGCTAGCTCTGTCTAATGGATGCTGCTGCTCGTGCTTCTTATTGATCCTTGGTACTTCTATCCCACCATTATGCAGTAAGCACGCATAATGTGTATAGTGTGCTCATTTATGGCATGGAAAACATTGCAGAGCTGTGACTCTGCATACTTGCAGTGCTGCTGTGATGTCATGCAAAGTACACCAAACATGTTTTGAGCAAAGCTTTAAAGCAGTAAATTCTATATAAATTCATACATTTAAGAAAGGAGGTTACTTTCAGTTTACTGAAGTGGCTTGATTTATAAATATGCAACCTAATGTCTGTTGTAAGGATCAAATATTAGAGAAATAAAGTTGCAAATGGTTTTTAATGTGTGAACGTGCACAAAGGATTTTACAGAATCATTGTGACAGCACTGCTGGAGATAAAAGGTTAGGTCTTTATTCAAAGCAGTCTGTTTTTTGTTCTAAACTAAAGTACAGACAAAAAACAAAAAGTCGCAGTGAAATAAAACAGAGTTATCTCTACTATCTGAACAAATACACTGAGCTATATACACATTCGGATAAACAGTGCATCTCTCGGTGCACATGTATTGCTTGAAGCAGAATCCAATCTATGTACTGCAGCTTTAAATGTCCCCATGTGTGCTTTTTTTTTTATGTTCTGTCACATTAATAGAGTGCTGGATGCTCATCTTAAAAAAAATGGTCAGAGTGTGTTAGCATATGTGCAAGTAATCTTTGTTAGTCAATAGGTCAAAATAATTTTTTTTGTCTAGTCTTAGCTCTCTGTGTGAGAAAATTGTTAATAGGTTCATCTCAGGTGTTCATCTCTAACTGTGGTCTGAGAAGCCCCGCCCATTTGCTGTGCAAATATTTGTTTGCAGCCAGTCAGACGAAAAAAAAAAAAGTCGTCTTGAAGTTAAGGGAAATGGAACTAACACAACTTGCTTTAGAAAATAAGGACTATTTTAAACTGCAAATGGTGGGAGCCTACTGTAGAAGAGCCCAACAGTAGCTAGGAGTAAATTACCAGAATAGGTTCACCTTAAGTCAAATAGCACTGGACAGTTTTTGAAGAACCAAAATGTTAGACTATTGACAGGCTATTAATGAGACATATTCAGTTTCATATTGGAAGAAGGAGAAAAATGTTTTCTTTTCTTACATATTCATAAAAAAGGGTGCTGATGCCACTGCTGTACATGTTAACAGATTCTCTCATTTAATATTATATTTCAGCTGTAATGTTTTGATGTAGTCAAATATTACAATATTATTTCTGATATTTTCTGTGCAAATCTTTCTGTCGTGATCTCACGTGTTACTGTGCTTTGCGTTTTCCTTAAGGTACATGAAATACCTGTACCCGTATGAGTGTGAGAGGAAAGGCCTCAGCTCCCCAGGCGAGCTTCAGGCTGCCATCGATAGTAACCGACGTGAGGGTCGCCGTCCGTCCTACAGCAGCAGCCTCTTCCGCTTTTCTCCCTCTCCCAGCACTGCTCCCCACATCCTCTCACCCCCAAAGATGCACCTTTCCAGTCTGGGAGCGGGGGCCTCAGTAGCTATCAATGGCCTTCAGGCCTCACCGGGACCCTCTTTGAAGAAAGGTACGTGTTTGAAAGCTTGAGGTTAAAGAAAACACCAGAATCTGATCTATGCCCTTTGGTTAATAAATAGAAGTGGGGTTTACTTTCTGTTGCCTATCTGGCAGCTCTCAGATGTATATACTGTGTGTTAGTCTAAAGGTCCTTTGGATCAATTAAGGCCACAATGAACTAAGTAAATGTTTATATCAGAAACTTCATACTGGTTACTATAGCTGGGTGCTGCTTGTTAAGACCTTGAAAGAGATTGTAGAGAAATGCTGCCCTCTGTTGCAGTTTTGAAAAACTACACCTGTGAAAACAATTGATAAACCATAAAATAAAACATTAGCTACAGGAAAGGCTCTGGTTTTAGTAATTTGATGAGGACTTTTCCCTACATATGGTGCCTGACACTTCGCAGCATTGTGGTCTGTTTTTGTCAAATATCCATGTGAATGTGAGTGTCTGCTTCCGTGTGTGTCCCTGTGTGTTTGTGCATTTTTAGTGTTCATGTCTTTGTATATGTATGGAGTACACCCAGTTATCTGGGTGGAACCAATTCTGCCTCAGGCTATCGAGGCCCTCACCTTTATTACGGCTTAATAACATAGTTGGGGACACTTTGTGAACTTTGCCTTTAGTCCACATAGTTGGGATCTGGTTGATAACTGTCATTACACTGCTATCTTTTCTGAAGTTACTTTAACTTTGTTGGTGTGTGACTCAGTTGTGAACCCCAGCAGAATCTGTGCTTTAATTTAAAAAAAAAAAAAAAAAGGATTTTGACTCATATATTGGATGTAGCTACAAACCAGTTCTACTTTGTTATAAATCAGTGCGTTAAAAAATATTTATAACAACAGAAATTAAATCAGATGGCCAAAGATCAGTTTAATCAAAACGTTTTAGAGACATGTAGAAGGCTTGCAGTTTCTTCTTTGTTTCTCTTTTTGTGTACTTATACTGCTTTCATTACAATCCGCACCAAAACACAGCCAAATGTATTTGTTAAGAAATGTAAAGGAGTCCAGCATAAAGTTTCAGACACAAATTTTGCTTGTCTTCTGCAAAAATCTGACATTCAGGCTGCTTTTTCTGCTGTTCAGCTAAACATTTCTCACACAAAATGCAACTTTTTTGGAGATAGATATACATACTAGTAAAATATAACCGTAACCTATACTGAGTTTTCCATGGTTTTTTAGAGGTTGCGTTTCTAGGAAGTGGTGGTGTTATTTTAAGGTTGTTTCCCTGTGATTTTTTTTATTTTATTTTATTTTATTTTATTTTATTTTATTTTATTTTATGTTATAGAGAATAACCCTTGTAGTACCCCTGTACTTATCGTCCAAAGTCTTTAATCTTCACAAAATAACATGTTTTAGAAATAATGCAAACTTATGTGGATAACTTTAACTTGCACACATAAAAAGAATAAACATGTTTTATCAACACAACTCCATTTGTGGAGTAAGCGTAGTCGGGGCCTACAAGTTTCTGGCTGTTGTATATATTTGTTTTTGCTGGTGAAACACCAAGTTACCGGAGTATTTGTGTTGTGTTACCAGCGCCTCTCTTTAGAAAAGTTCAGTCCTGGGTAACCTGTATATGTTGTAGTTCAAGTGTCCCATTGTGTGAAGTAATGCTGCCTGCTTGTAGCCACTGTGAAACGCATGCCGATAGGGGTGATTGGGTTACTATAATTCGGCTGTGAATAGGAGACATTTCAGTATAACAGTTACTCAGATGTTGCGTACTATCTTCACTGCCCCAGAAAAGGAAATGACACATGTAACCTAAAACCAGATGTCTCCCTACTTCACTTAGAAATTGTGGATCTTCTTGACAGATACATCTGGGGCTTGTCTAAACTCTGGTGTCTTGCAGAATTTGAGGCTCTTTCACACAGCACTCACATAAGCCTTTCTTGAAACATAATAATCATTTGTGATCATTTCATTAAAATTTGTAGTTCCAGTTGCCAGCTTACCTTTTGTCTGAGAGCAAGAAACCATATACATATTTTTGTTTTGTTTTGTTTTGCCAACACACAGACCTCACACTTTTGTTTTTCCATCCATTCTGATGTATGTTGCCTAAATACAAAATTGGAATCATTTGGCTGAGCAAAAACATTGAGGTCCTTCATATCAGCTTTTCTATAGTAGAAAAAAACCCTTAAGTACTGGGTTTAGTATAGTACTATGGATAGTACATATACCCACTTGTCCAATCAAGGTGTGGGCTTTACTATTATAGCTCCCATTAGGTAGGACTGATAACCTTTCACATTCACCTTGATAGATTCATGCATTTCAGTTTTCAAGTTACACAGAATCACGAATCACTCCTTTTGACTTATTCAGACTAAACTTCCATTTTTCCTCCAGATGATCTGACCCCACCGATTATGGCTGCAAGACCTTCCATGGCGCTGGCTCTTGGTCAGCAGCAGGTTGCTGGCTTGGCCAGGGCTGCCACACTGGAGCAGCTTAGAGAAAAGCTGGAGACTGGTGGTGGAGAGGGGCCAGAGAGGAAGATGGCCCGCCTGGCAGAAGAGCAGCAGCGCCTGATGCAGCAGGCTTTCCAACATAATCTACTGGCCATGGCTTCCCAAATGCCTATGAACCTGCGTCTGGGAGCCCCTGCTATGCCTACCAGAGGTCAGTGTTGAGAAGTTTGTTGAGATTATGTCTAAAAAAAAAACCTGGAAATGAAATACAGTGTTTGTTTTTCTATTGAAGTTAGAGGTATCATATCATGGAATCACAGTTTTAGTGTGTTTTGAGACATCTGTAAACTTTGGTGAATGTTTGTGGTGAATATCCACCAATATTCTCCAAAGTCTGGATATCTCTAAAGAGCATGCTGCTATCATGGACCCAAACCTATTGCTGTACATGGGATTGGTAGCAAAGCATGCATTAGCCAACAGAAAAAAATCTTTAAGTGTAAGATATTGTTAACATCTTTTCACTGCTTAAATTTTTTCTTTCTGCGGGGAAACCTGAGCTCGTTTCTTGTTCTCATCAAACCTACCAGGCTAACTCTTCTGCCAAAAACAAATGTGTTTTCCGTTGCAGAGCATGTAGCTGCAACCGATTTACCAAAGCCCATCAGTTAATATGTTTTAAGCTGCTGCACGACTTTGCAGAAATCTGCATACATTCTATTCTGTAATTATTTGAATAATTTCATGTGTTTCAGGAATAGCTGACAGTGCTCTTCCCTTGGTTAGATGTTGTTAAATTGTTTTTCTTGACCATGGAAATAATTCTGTCATCATGCACATTAGTTGTGTAGTTTAGCATAAACTGTCATGGGTCAAGGGTCACGAAACTGACTAAATACATATTATGTATTAATGGTGAAATTATCAAGAAAGAAAATACACAAAAATAATCTCTCCACTCTTATTTATGTTTTTCAGAAGAGAAGCAGCAAGACATGTCTCTGAGTATCTCAACCAATGGAAATTCCAGCATTACTGTCTCAGTAGAGGTCAATGGCACAATCTACTCAGGTGTGTATAATAATAATAATAATAATAATAATAATAATAATAATAATACATTTTATTTATAGGCGCTTTTCAGACCCTCAAGGTCACCTTACAGTAACACATAAACAATATGACAGATCAGGTGCAATTCTAAACAGATGGGTTTTGAGTAGTGATTTAAAAGTGGTGAGACAGTGTGTGGTCCGTAGAGCAAGTGGAAGTGCATCCAAAGTCTCGGGGCAGAACAACTAAAGGCTCTGAGTCCCATGGTAGTCAGGCGAGCAGGTGGAACTGACAGAAGGGAAGCTGAAGAAGAGCGGAGTGTA
This sequence comes from Simochromis diagramma, assembly GCF_900408965.1. Taxonomy (NCBI): domain Eukaryota; kingdom Metazoa; phylum Chordata; class Actinopteri; order Cichliformes; family Cichlidae; genus Simochromis; species Simochromis diagramma. The sequence continues at coordinate 7,078,398 of NW_024387414.1, forward strand.
CGAAGGGGTGAGTATGTATGGAGAAGATCGGATAGATATGGAGGAGTAAGGTTATGAAGCGCTTTGAAAGTGAGGAACAGGATCTTGAAATTGACACGGAGGTGAATTGGGAGCCAATGGAGCTGTTTAAGAACAGGTGTTATATGTTCAGTGGATCTAGTTCTGGAAATAATACGAGCAGCTGTATTTTGAACCAACTGCAGTTTATGGAGGGATTCATGAGGTAAACCATAGAGAAGAGAATTACAGACGAGATGTGACAAGAGCATTGACAAGTATGGCGGTACTGTGTGGTGTGAGTGAGGGACGAAGACGGTTAATATTACGGAGATGAAAGTAGGAAGACCGAGTGATATTATTTATATGTGCTGTGAAGGACAGAGTGCTATCGAGGATGACACCAAGACTCTTAACCTGAGGGGAGGGTGTGACAACAGAGTTATCAATGGATAACGAAAGACTGGTTGGAACTGTAGTCAGTTTTGATCTGGTGCCTGTTAAAATGAATTCTGTTTTATTGCCATTAAGTTTAAGAAAGTTGTGAGTAAACCAGACCTTGATTTCACTTAAACAGTCAGAAATGGATGTGGGTGGGAGAGTAGCTGTGGGTTTGGAGGATAGGTAGAGCTGGGTGTCATCTGCGTAGCAGTGAAACTGGATGTTATGCTTCCTAAAAATATTACCTAGGGGTAGGAGATGGATGATAAAAAGTAAAGGACCCAGGACAGAGCCTTGGGGTACACCGGAATTAACTGGAGTAGATACGAGGGTGGGTTTGGTAAATTTATTTTGCTTAACCTCTGGAAGGATTCAAGCATCAATGTTCATTTTTAACTAATGACATTTCTCCTTTTTCTTTAGGAACCCTGTTCGCCCAGAAGTCTGGTGGGGCCCCGGGGCCATCTGTGTCTGCTGCTACTGCTACTGCTGTTTCAGCCTCCCCTGCTGGAACCAGCGCAAGCTTTGGTTTTTCCGCACCTCAGGCCCAGAGCCTCAGCCCCGCATCCTCCTCCTCCTCCAAGGGTCCCGGCTCGGCTGAGCCGACCCCCACCGGGTCACCCTAACTCAGGCTGCCCTTTGTACCTTCTCCCCAGGCCTCTGCTCCTGCAGGAGGCCCAGCATGAATATACAGTACAATAAGAAACCGAAAAGAAACTGTTGCACAACAAATACCTCATCAACCTGTCTTGGCTGTCCAATCATGAACACAGAGCCTGAAAATTTAATGATATATCCAAAATAAATTGCTATGCATTTTATTTTGATCTAACACACACACACACACACACACACGCACGCACATGCACGCACATACACACAGGAACACAACACTACAACCACATCATGCACAGACACACATCACATATATATACTTGTTAATCCTAATCGACATGCTAAACACAATCAGCTCAGCCAAAACCCACTGACAGGTGTAGTCACAACCGAACTTGAAAAGTTTTATCTTAGAACATTTTGTTTGTTTGTTGCCATTTTGTTGTCTTTTTTGATTTTGTGTTTTAGAATGATTTTTTTTTTTTAGTTTTTTTTTTTTCTTTTTTTTTTTTTTCTCCTTTTACATACCTCAAATCAAATAACCTGCAGTGGTGTCTTTACCTCAGGAGCTGTAGTATATTTAACCTGAATCAACTTTATTTTTATATTCTTTTTGACCTAGTTGCAATCAGGGGAAGTTGGGTAACTGTCACCAGTGGAAACCTGTGTACAGAGCACCCCCCCTCACAGTGATGGGCCTCCAACTGGGCCTGCTCAGGTGTCTTCAACGTGCTGTGGCGTCAAACTGGTGATGATCTGATACTGTAGATCAGCAGATTAAATACCTCATTTCATCCTTTCAGCTGCCCTCAGTTGAGCTCTTGAGAAGTCCATTAGAAAGGTTGCAAAGCTAAAGTTTAAGTAGTTTCAGCTCCACGTGCGCGCACAAAGTTGGGTTAACAGTAACAGGCCCGTTAGAGCTTGCGATTTGTGTTTCACCCATAGCGGTACAGAGAGGTAATACTGAGGCATTCCTAGCTCCTGCAGACCAGATTTGAGTTTGTTGTTCCCCTATTTTTATTTTTTTGTGTGCATCCTTCCTCCAGCTGCAGCCACAGAGCTGAATGTCGAGTTGGGTGGCATCGTCATCTCTGACCACACATTGGCCTCTCTGCTTTGGGGAGGGGGGGGCGGCGTCTCTCTCAGGAAAAGCAATGTGACAACTGCAAGGAATCACTGTCAGTTTAAAAAGACACAAAAAAAGAGGATTAATACGTGAAGAATGCACAAGCCTATGTGACTGTTTCAAAAATACCTCATCAGACTCTCTGAAAAGGAGAGTAACACTACATACCTCAAAAGGCTGTGAAGCCATCGAGACTTGACGCCCCGAATCCTACGTGAACTGAAACTGTTATGGACGTGCTGTCACACTGCTGGTGGTTTTTGGGGACAAAGAAGTGGGATGGGCTTGATATATTTCTCCTGTATTTACTTGTAGAACGTGTTTCATGCTTGCTTCTTCTTTGTTTTTTGTTTTTTTTCCCCCCTTTTTTAGGTTCATCAGGTTGTCTGAGAAGAATGATATATCTGAGGTGCTTTTTCAGCAGAGAGGAACAGACAAGTTATTTTTTCATTGACATGTTAATTTTCTTTCTTAAAAAAACAAAACAAAAAAAAAACAATGGTGTTTCCATAGGGGTAAGAAAACAACCTTAAGTTTGACTGTGTATGTTGAAATTGCATCTTTTTTGTGACAATGGCAAAATCATGATATGCATTTGAACAATCATGTGACCAGTGTTTGTTTTTTTTTTTTACACCTCCATCCTCTGGTTATTGCACAGCTACATACCAAAGACTAGCACAGTCAGTCCTTATGAACGCTTTGTACAATCCTGCTAACAGGATGCTGATGCATAGCAAGCAGGTCTGTGTTGGACTGCAAAAGGTGTCTCTTTCAGACTCTTTCAAACTGACTGTGAGGTTTTTTTTCACAATTAGTTAGTGGAAAGTGCATTTAAAACTGTAAAGACTGAAAACCCAATTACATGACTTGTACAGGTGGGCATATTCGACCCTTTTAACAGATTTCATTATTTAAAACTGAAGGCCGGATACAGTGGCCTCATTAACAGTTGCATTTGAATAGTTTGTTTAACCTGTTTGTGCAGTCCCTCACAGTCAATGTGGACAGTAGCCCGCATTTTCTTTTATCAATTTACCCCAGGCACAGCTTGATTATGATGAACATGTTATTGTAGGATGCTTTTCTCCCTTTAAAGATTTTTTTAAAAGCATTGAAACCCCACAAAAGAACAACATTTTCTAGCTTTACTTGTGTTGAATGTAAGGCATTTTAACTGTTTAGACCTTTTTACGCCTAGTGTGGTCTGAGGTGGGCAGCCTTGTTGCTTTTCTTAGATTGTATTTTAGCAATTATGTGTCAGGTTTTGCAGTGCAGATCGCAGGTCAGGGTTTAAGAACCTTTGAGAACTGCGCCGTTAGTCTGTCAGTATAGCCTTCGCAACCTTGTATGACACATAACTGTATTTTATAAAAGGTGAGGAGTATAGATGCTGCCTTAAAATTAGTTGCTGGTGAGATGCGGTCCATGCAGGCTTCCCTATGAAAGTTTTTCTCTTCAGGCTTAATCCTTTTGCTGCCCCCCCCCCCCTTTTTTTTTTTTAAAATCACACGTTAGACACAAGTTATCCCTCAGTTTCTTGTGTTATCAAGTGAGTTTTGATATTTATTTGTTTTTTCCCTTTTCCTGGTGGACCTTGCTTTTAGTAACAATCTTCATTATTTAGGCTGCCACTAAAATATTTTCTGTTTTCCAAGTCCATTCTTTCTGTTTCTTGTGCTCATTCTAAGCAATGACTGTTTGATGATGTAGCTTCACTGCCTTTGTACATTAGTGTGTTTGTGTGTGTGTGCAAGCAGGTGCAGTATATTGAGTAAGTAATAACATTAAAGGCACTGCAGGTGGCGCCACTGGTGAATTTTTTTTTTTTTTTAATGCTGAATGAGGGGGTGAAAAATGACTTTTAAGAAATATTTAAGTAGATAAGGTTTATCCACATTTTTCTGCTATATACTCGTACAGTTCCGGTTTGTTCCGAGGTTGAAGGGCATTTTTGGTGGTTCCTCATAGACTGAGTAAAGGGTCACTTTTTCTTCCTCAGTGTTTGCTTCAACCCGGCAACCTGGTCACTGTCTTTCAAGGCTCCTGTCACTTGCCACTTGTATGGATAGGTGCATTATGTATAATGTGTTGTGCCTGTATACCTGCATCCATGTGTGGAGTGTGAGTGAGTGTGTGTGCCCCCCCCTCCACTTCTTCATACCACATTACCTCAGGGCAGGGAGCTGCATTCAGTGTTGCATACAATGTTGAAGCTGCATTGAGGGATAAATGCTGATAGAAGCTGCGGTCACTTCGCAGAATGCTACTTTGGATTTGGTGTCTCTTTTCTTTTTCTTTTTGTCGTCAATAACTGCATTATGGCAAGGTCTCGTTACTCAGGAAGCTGTGAAGTTGAAAGTATGCGGAACCTTTTGATTTTGGAGTCAGTTCAATTTTAAATTGTTTAAAAACTAACCTGATCTGTGTACAAACAGGTGCATATGCAAGTGGTTATTGAATACCTCATTTATCAATTTTATGTTGTTTTTGGCTTGTACAATGCTCCGTATATTAATTCAACTGTGGGGTTTGTGCATATTTTTGTACTGTTATTATTATGGACATGATAATAATGATATTACTGATATTATAGTTTTCTCTTTGATTAAAGCAAACAAAAAAATAGGACAAAACATGAATGCTTGTAAAAACTGGTTTGTGCTGATTGTATTTATGAGGAGCACTTTTCTAAAGTGGTTTTCACACATTCAGTTTTGTTCATATCAGTTAATATAAAGATATGGTTCTCAGGGCTTTTAACTTGTATGTCATGATAAAGTTTTACTTTATATCCTATGTCCCTGTGTGTTGGTTAGTTGCTTTCTTTCCCCCTTTTTCATCTGAGATCACCATATAGGAACACACTAACATGCAATCAACACTCGTGGGGGGGCTTATTGTACATTTTTGCCTTGAAGCTTAAATATTGAAAAGCATTTTTACAATCCTTCAAGTTAATTTCCAGTAAAGCTAACTTTCTCTTCGTAAACAGTCCTTATTAGGTTCAGTCATTTCAATACCAATACCAAGAAGTACAGTATTGTGCAAAAGTGTCGAGTCACCCTTTGTTTCTTTATACTTTGCTTCACTAAATGGCTAGGGTGTCTTCTTTGTTGTTCTTGTTTTCTTAGGTGATCTTCAAGATTTTGAAAGACAGCAGGTCATGTGGAATCAAGAATATGCAAATGTAAAATTTTTGATTTGAACTGTAAAACACATTGGAGGCCGTGTCATGGCTTGGGCCTGCATTTCAGCCAGTGGCAGTAAGGATGTAAAAGTAAAAGCAGGCTTTTGCCTCACTATTATTCAGGCACTGTGTGATCTTGACAGCAAATGGAATAAAAGTCAGCAGGCCTCCAAAGACGAGCGTTGAATGTCCTTCGAGAAGCCTGGAGAACATTTCTGAAGACAACTTAAACAAATTATACAAAGGCTTGCTTGAGAGAGTTCAGACTATTTGGAAGAATTAATGTATGTAGTAATATCAAATATAGAATTCTACACACTCTGTTTTATGTCTTATATATTGTATTTTCATATATGCTTACACATTTAAATAAATAGCTGCACCTATTGTATTTCCTCTTTTTACTAGCAAAATATAAATAAATGTGAGGTGGCTCAAGGTTTTTGCACAGTACTATGTCTCAAGACTGAAATCTTTGGTTTAGCAGTGTGAGTTGTTATTGGTTTCTCAAGGGACTATGAAGCCACACCATTTGCAAACCAGCAAGTTCCTGGAACATTGTGTTCAGGAAATAATGTAATACAAGCAGTAACAATTCTTATCTTTCCACCAGCCAGTGTGTTTCATAGACTTAAAAAAAAAAACACAAAACAAGTTTATTGATCATTAACAAGCAAACATGAATTTGTATTTTGAGTTGATGAACGTGGAGCTGTGGGAGCTGAGAAGGTGACGTTATGTAGGTGGAGCCGCAATGAAGGAGGACCCGGTCATATCAGAGCTCTCATGTTAATAACTGGCAGATGCTCAGGCAGATTGTTCCTGTTGATGGCCCCTTAAAATCTCTATGGTGATGTACACAGCATGTTGGGGATGATGCTGCACCATCAGATCCACAGTTTGGGGGCAGTCTGCCCTCTCCAGTCTGCCCCCAAACTGTGTCTCCAGTCTTGAAGTTCTTAAACTCTTCCTGAGTCAATTTATTCAGCCCTTCAAAAGCAGCACTTTGATCTGTGCTCGACTTTTACACCTTATAGTATGTGTCATAGACTGATATAAATAGTCAATGGTGCATACATATGGAGATGTGAAAAATGTTTGCCACTTTCATGGTTTCTTTTTTCCTTTTTTTTTTTTGCATGTTTGTCACATTTCAGATCCCCATGTCATTACTTGAAATGGCCTAGTCGAAGTCCTGACCTGAAGCCAATTGAGATGCTGTGGCATGACCTTAAATAGGCAGTTCACACTTTAAAACCCTCTATTGTTCTCTATTGTGGCTGGATTATAACAATTCTGCAAAGATGAGTGGCCTAAAGTTCTTCCACAGCGCTGTAAAAGACTCATTGCCAGTAATCACGAACACTTGATTGCAGCTGTTGCTGCTAAGGGTGGCCCAACCAGTTATTAGATTTAGGAAGCAACCACTTTTTCACAAAGAGCCATGTAGGTTTGAAATGTCATGTCCTTCCCCTTAATAATAAACACTTTCATTTAGAAACTGCATTTCATGTTAACTTGTGTAAACTTTTGTATATTTGTGTGACAAACATACAAAAAAATCAGGAAGGGGGGAAACACTTTTTCACACCACTATACAGAAACATATGAACATATTTTTCAGGGCTGAAAAGCAGAAAAAAAAACCCCTTAATTATTAGTAATGCCCAGAACAAAGGAGTGACTCCTATGGTTGCAAAAAAAAGTGGTTCTATAGTCATCTTAAACATGTCCACAGCTCTGTTGATTTTACTGATTACCGTCCTAATGACTTTGTCTCCATCTCTAGTTTTAAGCCTTATTAAATATATCATGATGCTCACTGTTACAGCATGGTAGGGGAAAAAAGAGCACAACACAAATGTGGCCCCCTGCACCTTTACACCCACAGAAGGACCAGTGTGACCACAAAATTTGCTGTCTGGACAGCTGTTTTATTTGTCTTTTTCACACAGAACAATATTAGCGTGGGTGCAGCTAAAACAACAAGCAATATATATATATATATATATATTAAAAAAACAACAGCAACAACAACAATGCAACACAAAAATGAATTAACCTAGCACGTGGCAAGGCTGTTGAAAGAAAAAGACTACACCTACCAGGACTGCTTGTAAAAAAAAAATATATTTTGAATATGTACAAAATTGCTGCCACTTTGCAAGTCAGAAAACACACACACACGCACACACCACTATAAACACATTCACACAGCACCCACTGGCTAGAAATCAGGAAGTAGAGGGAACTGGTCTTTTTTGGTCCTAATTTAAAATTAGCACTTCAGTCTCCAATCAATGTCCAGCTGCTAAATAGAGCTTGTGAAATCTAAAACATGGAACAGAATGAACAACACCACGTTGTACAAGGTAGAATAATAGAGGTGGGAATCACCATACATCCCACGATACGATATTATCACAATACTTAACGCACGATACGATATTATTGCGATTTTTTTTTAAATATCTGCAATATTCAGATTCTGTACATAAAGGTAAACTTTATCAATATTCATTTTATCTAATATCAAAGTCTCGCACTCAGTCTTTCTCTCATTTCAGTCAGTTTTATTGTTGACAAACTGAACGGTTTGTATTACAGTCTAGTCCAACTTAACTGAATGCAACCATCTGGTACAATTATAGCTATTCTGAACTATGCAATTTAAGAAAACTATGCAGCCCATTCAGCAACTGAAGAATTTGAAAGTAAATTAAAACAAAATACAATTTTACATTAAATAAAAAAGTTTTAAACTTAATTAAAATAAAACATGTCTTAAATTAAAATAAGTAAACTGTCATGTTTATTGCTGCCAAAAAAAAGTTAAACACATTTGGACAGTGAAGGAATGTCAGGATTCTTGCTCAGAAAAAGGATCAACATGCTCTGAAGTCAGAGCACAAAAACTTTTTTTGTAACAAAATATCGATTTCTGCTGTCCCTGTATCGATACATTATTAGCAAACAAAATATCACGATACTACACAGTATCGATTTTTTCCCCCACCCCTATAGAATAATATGGTATAATGATAATATTTTACAGTCACTTTGTTTATTATGATCGCCATTACTGCAACAGACTGACAACCTGTCCAGGGTGCACCCCGTCTCTCACTGTTTTACAGCTGGGATAGGTTCCAGCCTTCTGTGACCGGGACCCCCATTCAGTGTTTGCAGAACAGGCTTCACTACCCTATGATTGTATTCTCATTGGCTGGCATTTTTTCTAGAGTAACTTTTTCCCAGTCAGAATGTCACGTTAAGTTTCACAGTGTCATAATGATGATATTGAAAATACTCAGGCGGAACATTCAATAACTGGTGTGTAGCATTACAATATGTACGTTCAACTTTCGTACGCAACTTGTGGTATAAAAGTTAATTACTTATAAACTGTGTGTGTGTGCTTTTTCAATACAGGTATGTTTTAAGGAAGGTAAATATCACAGTTCCTCTGAGACTGAAACACGGAAATGATTCATGGTGGCAGCTATTCTCTTTTTAAAGATTTAGTCAGGTTTTGACGAACTAAACTCGGTATAAAAAAAGGAAGGAAGCTGTGGCATAAAAAAGAATTATCCTTATATGGAAAAACTATATACACTACATAAAATTGGCTTATGTATGTTTTTTTAAACGTACAGATCAGTTCAAAAGCTCAAAGTTCAAAAGTGAAATTCACTGATACTGAATAGATTATGAAAGATTTGCATGAAAACGCACACACACATATGCACAGACACAACCCTGTATTGCATTCACAACCTCCATCTACAAACAGCCCCACACATCCATCCACCCAGTGGTCAATTTCATTAAGGTTGGCATATTTAAAGGTAACAAGGCCGACCGAAGTGCAAGTTTAAAATAAGCAAAATAAAACCACTGATCAAAAAAAATAAATACAAAAAAGATAAAAGCAAACAAAGGAAATATAATTAACTACAAATAATTTATGACCTGTGATTACCAAATGTGGAAAAGCTTGCTGTGTTGGGCCAAATTAGAAATCAGAAAGTGAGTATTTTGGTAATTTTGCAGCACAGCATGAATTTAATAACACACTGTATTCTCTCCTGTATTTTGCTAGGCATCACAGAACAAAAGATCTAATAAAATCAATTTGGCATTTGTACTTTGTACTGTCAGCTCAAGTATTTGGCAGTGCAGCAACTTATTTGCAATTTGAAACCTGAGGGACAAAAAAATGTGTTGATGCAGAAACAGCCTTCAACAATAGCTGCTATTAACAAAAGATGTGTGAATGTTAAAACTGACACAGGGTCTCAGTCTTGTGAACTCTAACGCTTGAGGTAGCAGACATGACAGGATTTTTTAAAGTGCGAAACATACATTCAGATAAAATTTCACATTACAGGAAACCAATGTAACATTCAGTGCTGTGAAAAAGTATTCACTTCCATATTCGTCACACTTAAATGTTTCAGATCATCAAACAAACTTTAGACAAAGGTTCACTTAAATAGAGCCTGTCTGACAAAGAGAAGCAGCTAACAGATCTCAAAAAGCAACCCATCAGGCCACAATCTAAAGACACAGCTGAGAAACAACATAGTGGTGGGAAGTGTGATTGTCTGGGGACCTGGATGACTAACAGAACCATGAATTCTGATCTCTACCAGAGGATCCTGGAGGAGAATGTAAGGCCATAAATTAGTAATCGGAAGCTCAGGTGCACTTGGGTTATGCAGCAGGAGAATGATCAGAAACACACTAGCAAATTCCTCTCTGATTGGCTCAAGGCCACTCCACAAAATAATGTGTCAGATTTAAAACAATTATGCAAAAAAGAATGGTCAAAAATGTCTCTACAGTGATGTGATTGCCAATTATTGCAATTACTTGATTTCAGTTCTTGCTGCAAAGGTTGGCAGAACCAGTTACTTTTTCACAAAAAACTTAAAAAAATCAGAAAGGGGCCAAATATTTTTTCACAGCACGTCAATAACAGTAAAGATTAGAAATAGAAAGTTTCATATTGCAACACGTGCATGAATAAAAATGCTCTAAAACACTGGCAGTCTTTTCAAAACACATAAGGGCTTCTCAGCAATTTGTGAAGAAAGAGTTAAAAGAACGTTTACATTTTCATACAATTCATAAGGTCATTATTTGTTTAAAAAAAAAAACGACATATATTGCAGAGAGTTGATATTGCACTGGAAAAACCAAACAAAATAACGCGAATGGCTTGCATTACCCGTCTGAGCCACAGCTGTTACAGATGTTTACACAGATGTTGGAAGTGCAGTTAATTAATGGAAGGAAAGAAACAATAACTGTCACTGAAAAAACAGTAATTGTAACAAATTTAAGTTTTTAGAATATCACAGATTCATCCTTTAACTTACATCACTGAGGAACTAAAAGGACAAACTCTTAATCAGAGCCATCATTAGACAAACCCAGATCACTGGGCTTGTCTTTCGGCCCTCTGCCTTATTCGGCCAGTGTTGTTTGTACTGTTGGGTCTTCGCGTCATTCTCCACCTGTAGTTCGTACTGTACCAGGACTTTACTGTAACCCATCTCCTGTGATATACATTTGTAAGTTCCCTTGCACTCATTGTCCATGTTGTCAATCAGATAAAGGCACTGCTCTTTCCCCGAGCTACAGGCTGTAGAGTTTTCATGGTGCTGCCAACTGTACTGAGCATGACGGGATGACACTGGGCATTGAAGGAAATACTTTGAGTAACGTGGGACTGGGACTGGGTCACCTTTATAATTTGATGCTGTGGAAACAACAGAAGAGGGACAACTTCAGTTCTGCTTTTCGTTTTGTCTGTTTATTTTTAAACCAGTCAGATTTCAAATGCAGTGTAGTAAACCTAAATCAAACTGGTTTCTTTCCCTCAGGTGAATGTTCATATAAGGACCAAGGGCGATGTAGCTTTAAAGCAAACAACAGAGAAAATGCGGTTGTATATTTTAACAATCATTGTCTACATAGTGTAAAACTGACATTGTGTCTATTTATGCATTTGAGTTTTCCACTGCAGTCAGCTCAACAAATAGAATAGATACAAAAGATATTACCTAATGGTGTGTAAGTGTTTCAGTTGTTAATTATAGAATATAAAGCATAAGAGAACTTCTCCTTTTAAAGCCTTCAAGTTAAAAGAGGAAGTTGATCAGCTATAAGGGTTGGAGGCATTTATAAAGAATAACAGAATAAAATAGAAGAACTATATCATATGCAAATAAACATAAAAGGATTACTATGAGATATTATTAATGTAAATTATTTAAATTTTAAAGGGTAAATGTTTGTAATGATGAAAGCACAAGTTGTGGAATAAAAACTTTTTTTAGTAACTCAGATAAACATGATCTTAAGATGTTGATAAGATTAAAACTGAAGCGCATTTGACCCCAGATGGCACCAATGATGAGTATCATTGCAGAAGTGTGTGGCATACAGATGCACAGCTATAAGAAGAAACAAATCTAGTTTTTGTTCCCCTTAACGTGTGACCTATTTGGCGAGACAGGAAGCTAAACTATGATGAATAAAGGCTATGCTGTGCGTTTGAATCCCCCTTGCATATGGAGGAATACAATGTGCACACTCTCACCTACCAAGCTATTCAAATGAGTCTTATTGGCTGGTGGTAACTGGTTTCTGGTTCTGTCTTGAATTTGCGGTTTGCATCAATTTGCTGGAAAATTTGTGTGTTACATTACTTGTGTAGGTTTTCTGAAATATGTCACTCAAAAATGTGCTGCGAGTGTATTCATTTATCCTTTTAACATACATTTTGCCGTATTTGAAATGTTTGATTAGTGTATAGACAGAGCTTGTGTTACTTGTGTTACTGCTGTTGATTTTTTTTGTTTTTGCTTTGTATATGAGGAAACAGCGCCATGGTTTACTAACGGAAACCACAGAGGAAGCAAGAGCGGGGTCTTTATGCTCTTGCATATGCTCATGCATCTACACAGTATATTTTGCAAAGACTTTTATAACTTTATAATATAAGAGATCAGTTTCCTACCTATAATTGAATTATGTATAAGTGTATTGTGATTTTTTTCCATTCACTTATTTTGCTCTTGTTTTGACTCTGCTAAAGTAGCTTTACACAATTCACACCAATATAAGATAAAAAAAAAAAATCCTTATTTTTCTTTCATGCTGTCCATTCTGCATTTAAACAATCCACATTTTAGCCATTTTCCCTCTAATGCCAGTCAACAGACTTTACTGCTCAACTGCATTGACTCAGCTCTTTGTGAGAGTTTGTCAAGTTAGTTAATAATTAACCACATTTAAAATATTTTTTTACATGTACGTTTGATAATTACTGTTATGACACCAGGCATTTCTTTATCAGTCAGTTTTATAATAGAGGAAGAGAAACTGAACTGAAGGGCTTCTTCATGATCTGGTATAAGTTAAATAAAGATTATTTTGAATGGCAAACCATTCAAATCTATTCAAGTGAACCAAAGACTGAAAATAGTAGGAAATTACGATCATGCAGTCTCCTGGGCTACAGCTAAAAAGGCCCTTTTACTCAATCTTAGATTTTTAGATTACTTAATAAAAAATAATACATTTATATTATATGATAAAGCCAATAGTGTATTTCTTAAATATCAGATAAATATATAAACAGTTAAAGGACAGTTAATGATAACACTAACAGGCCTCACAAACTGTGTTTAGTTTTTGTATTAGGTTTCTGAACTAGCATCACAAAAGATAAGAAAGGGAGAGGATACATTTGGGTAATTTTCAGCTAAGAAAGTACCAACTACCAGTGTATACAGCACTGTATTGTTTTGTGGTGCATCTAATAGCTCTTGTGTTCGGAATACAGGAAAATAAAATTCAAATACCCCCAAAATATTTAAACAATTCCTTCTATGATTGTTCATAGACTATCGTTTGATTTTTGGGTTTTTCCTCTGCTATGCAGGGTCTTCACCTTAAAGTGTCCCAAGATTAGTTTTGTTGTGAATAGGCATTATGCAGTAAAGTAAAACTGAAATGAATTTAAATACCATTGTGCTCATTACAGACGGAAAGGTCCCCAGTGGCTGCATCACGCCAGCTCCCCCTGAAAAAGATAATGTATGAGTAAATTAAGCCGTATGGAATGATTATGCTTAACAATCGATTTAAAAAAATTAACATGTTACTGGAACCAGTGGAAAGTTTGGATCTGTGTATATTGTTTTCTAACTAAAACATCTTTGATTAGAAAATAATTTTTGGTAGTGTGTAAGATAGTCAATACCAACTTCAGTATTTTTCATTCACACAACACTCTTTGAATGTACTGGGATATCGAAGCAAAAGGAAATCTAAACAGATCAAAAGAAAAAAAGTGGAACGATTCAATAACTGTAACATTACAACATATAGTACTGTCCCCACTCATAAATGTGCTCCAAGAGAGCTTCCACATCTACATGGTTTGGAGTTTTTAGGAGTTTTACTATTACTAATATTCTGAAATTTGTTATCCCTCTTAACTGTCAAGAAAAAGGGATTTCTCCCCATCTGTGGGCAACTTAGCCTGATCTTTTCATAAGTGGAGGATTAATATGAAGTGAACCTTGACAACATTTTATCAGAGAAAAAGATCCTTAGCGGTTAGTAATCTCCCACATAAAACGAAAAAAATCATCTGCATGTGTGGAGCTGCAAAAACCCAGCTGTACTTTTGCATGCAGTGTGGTTGTGTTTGTAAGTTTGTTGGTTGAGGTTTGAGTAGCACTAATTTTACCACACAAGACCCTGTTCTCTTTTCACTATAATGTTGTGTAAATGTTCCCATTTACAGTTAAAGGTGCCTTTCCTTTTAAGAGGTAAATTTCATCTTCAAGTCAAATTTCTGTGGAACAAAACTAGAATCACAAAGTGAGAATGAAAATACCAGTGCATTGATATAGTTCAATATAGTTCCTATAAAGGTATTTACAGAAATTAACAAATTGCCATGTGAGAAGAAAAATGTTGGGAAAGTTTAAGTGAACACATCTCTTTAGAATGAAAAAAATTCTCGTGTCATTATCAGACTTATGTTGAAAAACATAATTTCCTTGATAGTTTGCGTAGTATGCTTTTTTAAACCCGCATTTCCTGAAAGATAACAGCTGCTGAATGTGAAAAACAAAATCACACATTTTATTACAGCAACGCATTTCTAAGTGTACGAACCTAGTGCCATTTCTGAATTGCTGTGCTTAATAATAAGATTAACAATAGCATTACTTTCATTAAGCCATGCAAATTATCAGGATTACGCTCATGGATGAGCAGGGCTGTAGACCACAGAGAAAAGGATTTGTTACCCCGATCAATGTGACAATGTTATTAGTTCATCTGTGGACTGATTTGCATGAATAATGCATGACTAGAATGAGGCTTGGATCCAGGAATTTTTGGAAGGACTAACATTGCAAAACAGGGAAAAACGTGACATTTTGCATCATATCTTCACAAATGCATCTTAATCAAGTTGGAGAAAAAAGGGGAAATTAGTGAAATTAGTGCACGCTGTCTTGATGTTCAAGAAAATGTCACGAACTAATATAGATATCCATCTGACACCATCCAGGTATTCAGTCCTTGCAAGGTGTGCAGGGAAATATTCTTGTTTTTTTCAGTCTGAGTCTGCCAGTGTGTGCACAGACAAGTCTGGAAAGTCACAACAGACTGGAGGGCCTGCAGGCATCTGGAGGGAATCTTGCAATCACCCACCAATGAAATATGCGTTACTCATACTAAGGTAGACACATGCACACTGTAGACATGGAAACTGACATAGTCTTAGAGCTCAGGTACTGTTTAGTTGCCAAAATCCTTATTGCATACATGTGACACAATATCCTGTACTCGACTAAAGCAAAATGTCTTGACACATGGCTGCATATAACTGATTTGTGGTTACTGGTCCAATTAAACTGCCTGGAGTTGGCTGTTATATTCTTTGTTGTTGTCTGTGAAGGTTCTCAGTCATCCAGGTCACCGTAGTCTAAGGAGCTTGGAAAGAAAAGCATCTGGACTTCTTTACGTTGCTTGAAGATGTTTCACCTCTCATCCGAGAAGCTTCTTCAGTTCTAGGGTCAAATGGTGGAGAGCCCCAGATTTAAACCCTGTAGGAGTATCTCCCCAAGAGGGACAAAAGAACCCCCTAATGATAAAAAAAAGAGGCCATTAATGTCCACTATGAGTGACCATCTTTGAACAGAGATGGTGGCTTACGACACCAACTGTCTGCATCTATAATCCAGTGTTGAGATCCCTTCCCAGACGCCTTAACGCCCACTCACATCTTGAGCCATCTGACCTCAGGAAACCACAAGATAGGGTGGGGCTAGGTTTCACAATGAGCTCACCCGAAACCTTGGCTGATTGTGACCTACACCCGTTTTCACACATTGGCTCATGTGATTAGGTAGAGGATCTAAAGGGGGTCCTTTTGTCCCTCTTTGGGGGACACTCCCACAGGGCTTAAATCTGTGACTCTCCACCATTTGACCCTAGAACTGAAGAAGCTTCTCGGATGAGAGGTGAAACGTCTTCAAGAAATTCCAGACACTTTTCTTTCCAAGTTCCTTAGACATTCTTTGTTGTTCTTCTATGTTTCTCTATGCTATCTCTAACTCTAGTAGTGTCTAAGACCATACAATATAAAATGCATTGAGATCACTCTCTTTTGTGAACTGGCACTATGTAAATGAAATTTGCTCAATTTAATGCACATTATCTTGTTTTGGTATATGTGCTCTTTAATCTATGAGTAATATACAAAATATACTCATGATTTTCTTGGTTATTTATGTTAATATTTTCTCAGTTGAACAAAAGTCACCTGTTGGCTGATACCTGATCGGTACACAGAACACTAGCCTTTCATAAAGCAGTAGAGCTACAGTAGGACAAATTCACAAACGGCTCCAAGTGTCAATATGTGCTGAAATATTGTGACAACATGATTTACGGGACATTGTAATTCCCGAGTGTTGCCTCATCCTGGATTAAGTTTGCAGTGACCCATCTGTCGAGCTTTGTCAGGTGGCACAAGGCAAAAAGTACACTAATGATGTTGCATAATCATTTATACTCTTCGGGGCGTGCGAGCACGACTTTGTAGTATCTGAATCAAACCTGTGTATGATTCAAAAGGTACACTAATGAGTGTTTAAATACTACGGAGTAATGTTTGTATAAATATGACCATGTTTTTACATGGTCATATTCAGTGTTGGTCAAGTTACTTGAAAAAAGTAATCAGTAACTAATTACTGATTACCTCCCCCAAAAAGTAATCCCGTTACTTTACTGATTACTTATTTTCAAACGTAATTAATTACTTAGTTTACTTAGTTACTTTTAAAAACACGATTTACAACCTGAATAGGTGATAAAGCGATAGATCTTTCAGCCCAATTCTACTTTTTCTGCATAATCCATCATACAAAATGTAATCAAATGGAAAAGTCTCTTTTTTTAACTTGTTTTATTAGTTTTAATCTTTTAACTTTATGCATCAAGAAAAAATTTAATTATATGCAACATTCTCTGACTTGAATAAATTAGTTTAACATTTAAACCTATTTTCTGCACATTCCAGCACATAAAATAAAATATTTTTTGTGTTTACACTCAGTCTTTCAAATAGATGCAAGTAAAACACAGCAGAAAATAAATAAAGTCAAAGACTCAGCGGTCCTGTGCTCTATTTATATCTATCTATAACGGTTGCTCTATTTTCACCTGTAAAGCAGGACTGGGGATAGGCGGAGGTTTACCCTGGTGCAGGTGTGCCGCGGTCAGTTGAAGAATCCGCGAGTTTCTCTGTGAATTTCCCATTACGTCGTTGCGCACTTGGTGCTTGCTCGGAAGTTCAGGGTTTTTTTTCGCTGTAAAAAGTTTTCTTCCCACGCACAACGGACGCTAATGTTTTTGTCACTTTTTATGGAATCAAACTTAAAGTAAGGTCAGTACTTCCACGCTTTAAACGCTGCACGCTCATACTCTCTCCCACAATCGATATATGATCCACTGTTGATCTGCACACAGCTGTTGTCACCAACGGCGCACTGGCTTACGTCACTGTCATGAGACATTCTCGCAAAAAAATCACGGTTTTAGTAACGCAGTAACGCAGCGTTCCTACGGGAAAGTAACGGTAATCTAATTACCGATTTTGCAATAGTAATCCCTTACTTTACTCGTTACTTGAAAAAAGTAATCAGATTACAGAAACGTAACGCGTTACTGCCCATCTCTGGTCATATTTGGTATTAGTAATGTTGGTATTAATAAACAGTCCTGATTCTGCTTTCATTGCCTTTTGACTGTTGACCATCAGCAGCAGTAGTAATGGGCAAAGAAACATACCAGCATACGCAAAGAAAATTAAGGTGACTAAACATGAATATAAAAAATGAACATATTTCATATTTCTGTTTAGGGAAGGAAAAGCATTCAACACAACTGTGAAGCTGACTTGTTGTTCGCTTGTATGACTTACCTCAAATAAGGTAAACACTTATTTTAATTTACTGTTGGAAACATTTAATGCAATTGTTGGCTGTGAAGAATTATTCTTCATATTTTATAGATACGAGTTCCATAAAGCTCTGAGGTCTTACTTTGTCTCACGTATGCAGTGGGTGCCATCCCAGACACAGTAAGGATCTCTGGATAACATACAGTCCTGGCAGGTATCTCCATACTGGGAACAGTCTGCTACATCAAGTTGGACCAGTTGACTTCCATCATTCACATACAGCTTTTTCTGTAATGATAGACAGGTTTTCTTAATGTACTGGAATTTTTCGTAAAATTCATTGGAAAAAAAGATTGAAATGATTTCAAAGTTATTGATTAGATGCTACAGTAGATTCTTTAGGAGATAAAATTGTTAATTTTTCCCCTTTCGTCCACAAAAACCATTTATTCCATATGAGTAATCTTTGTGGTTTGATTGAGACATTGGTTACACAGTGATCATTGTTACTCACAAAGGTAGACTGAAGGATGATGCTGAGAACGTGTGCTTTTTGTTTGAATGGTTGATACTCAGCAATTACAAAGGTGTGACTTTCATTCTGCAGCACCTTATGAATCCCTCCATTATCTGTGGAAAGACACAATGGGGGTGAGGGGTGAGAGAGGAAATGACTAACAGTTAAAAACTGTCTAACCACTCTAACCCACCTCTGCCATCCCACTCACTCTCTGGATCTGTTACCTTATATGATACTACATTTTGTCTTCAGAACCTGTATAAACTCATCAAATAAATTTGTTAACCAGTGACTAACTGTGATCTCAGCACCACACACATCACAAGGCGCAATCCACTCTGTATAGTAGCCTGTGGGGTAGTCATTCAACAGTCACATCTAACTCATCACATACTTTAATACTCTTCTGATCATATTTAGAAAAGGCTGACTTAGTAGTCACGGAGGTCAAAGTACAAACAGCGTGCATTGACTCAACATGTTATTTTAAGGGGAACTGGAGTAAAAGGAAAACCAAAAGTGTCAGGACCAGCGGGGGCAGACTGTGTGGAGAGTGTGTGTGGTGGAAGTGGAGACACATGAGAACACAGCTGACTCAAATGAAACATAATGACAATACAGAGGAGAGTAATACTAACTACAATGAACAAAGAACACCAGACTCTTACAGAATAAAACAGGAAACACGGAGACATAGACATGGAGATTAAACATGACATGAACTTAACCGCACAGACATGAAACATAGACACAGGAACCAGGGAGACTGATTACAGGCGGAGATGACAGAAATAACTAAGAAATAAGGTCTGAACAGCAACCTAGAATTTAACTAGATTGAAAATGAATACAAAAAATACCTAAAACTCAAACACTGGGTCACACGACCCAGTACCGTGACAAAAAGCCTGTTATGTCAACATAAAAAAGGAAAAAAAAGGAAAAAGAGGAAGTTTATATCTGGGAGTTTTATATTACATTCAGATTGTGCCACACCTGTTCTTCTATTTGTCACCTTTGTGTGAAGACCCCAGCAGGTGTGATCATACAGGAAACTTTCGGTTTCTGGTTTTGCAGGTTACACCACCCACCTACGTTTGCCCTTTAGTAAATAATTCCTCTTCATTACAACCCAGTCCCACTCAGTCTGTTCCGATGTGTGCCTTATTTTACTAGACGTATACTAGTAATGACTACTTTAATATTATGTCCTGTTTCTACTCACCTTCCACTGTAGACAAACACACAGAACATTCTTCTTAACATTTAGTATTTTATCATTTAGATTTTTTTTTTACTCACTTAAAGATAGGAAGATGACGTTCTGATTACTACTTCTGCTGTTTGGTTTACTGTCAACTTGGATGTGGGTATAGTTGTGATGATTAAAGAAAAGAAGGCCAGGGTTGCCGACAGGATGAACCAACTGCTCCATCTCTGAAGTCTTTTCAATCTTCTTCAGGGTGTCCACTGGAAGCTTGGAGCTATCAGGAGCGCACTGAAGAAGAAAAAAGTGCTCTATTTAATAGAGCTTCATACCACGTGTGGCCCCATTTACCCCTCGAAGATGTCAAGCCTTTTGTTTTCTCTTGCTGCATATGAAAACTTTACTCTGATAATGCTGTCGGAGTAACCATTTAAAATTCAAAAGCTGTTATAGGATCAGTGAATTAGGAGAAAATCATGTCTCTAATTTCCAAGTTACTTGTTTCAAACAAGTTTAATACACTCGATTTATTTGGCAATTTAATGAGGCCTGTGTTTACCAAAAGATATAGCTAAAAAGGTCAGGCCACTTTGTGCTTTTAAGTATAATTACGCAGTTGGTTTGAAAGATATCAGCCATAAAATACATGAATCTTTGTGTAGTGGCACTGTTTGTTACACTTTTCTCTTCAGACCAGTTTAAATGTCTCATACCGTCCTTGGTCTGTCCAAGTTTTCTTTTGTGTAGCCATTGAAAGGAGAGTTTTCGAAGATTTTGTTGATGTCTTCAATCGTGTAGACACAGACAGCACTCATCCCCCTGCAGGGAGACTCATAGTCAGCAGGTTTGTCTGACACATTTAAAGCAAAATGGCTGAAAAAACAAAAACAGCTGACCATACAGACTGAAAAAAGGGGAAAAATAAACAGAACATGGCTTAAAACTACAGAGGACATAAAGTGTCACCTGACCAAATAAATCTAAGTTAAATCATAAAAGCACTATGAAGATGGCATTTTTTTCTATTACAATTTTCCCAAGTTCCTGTGTTTTACTTCTGTGTAAAAATTCCAAATCAAGCAGCCAAATCATTCTGGTTTAAACCTTTGGTTACTGGTTTAACATCCATGTGATGTTAAACCAGTCATGATCATATTTTGAAAAAAAAAACAGCACATGACTCAGTTACACAAACACTGAGTCATAAAAACAGACAATAACTGTATTATAACTATTATTTTATGTTAAATCAAATGTAGAAATGTGAATAATATTACCATAATAATGACATATATTAACTATGATAGAGTAGAAGCATCAAAATCAATGATAATAGTCCTACCATTCATTTCTAAAGAGTGCATAGATCTTTGTATCCTGCCATCGATCTGCATCCACAGTGGAAACATCCACCAGCTCAGAGAAATGCTGTTTTCTCTCCTGATCTCCACAGAAGAGCCTGGCATTCATCTGGGATGTCCAAGTAAACTGCAAGTTGTTCTTGGGACCACCAACATCTGTCTAGAAGCAATGGACAGTCAATCTATCATTATGTATTTATGTTTATTTATTTTTTATTGTTGGTGGCACTTAATACAAATTTTCTAACTATTTTGGTCTTACCATGCAAACCTGGGTCACAAAGGGGAGCCACATTTCACTGAACAGTCCATTGTCTTTGGTTTTCTCCCTATAGAAGCCATAAACTCTGTTCTGGGAGGGATCCTCGCGTTTGCTGAGCACCAATCCTATATAATGCTGCTCTAAACATTGAAAGAGAAATATTTATTTGTCTCCAAACATTTATAGTGATGTGATTTCACTAAATAAGGTCTCTCCGGCTCTAACTTTATGAAAATACCTTTATCGTGGTTCTTTGGCCCCACTCTTGCTTTACCAAATTTGTGAATGCCAACAGATCCATCAGATCCAGAGCGTGTTATGTAGAGATCTGTACTTTGTTCAGATTCTGGAACAAACAGTGGCAAATTGAGGTTTTATAGGGATGTACAAACAGGGAGAAACTAGTTCAATATTATAGTAATAGGGAGACGAAGCAACCTTTAAAAGGGACTGATTTAAATAAAAGATGTTAGTAGTTTTGACAAAAGTACAGACTTTCTGTAAACATACAAGAAGGATTAAAATTACAGACTCATAGAAAAAGGTGAATGAGGAAGCAGGAATTTATCAGCAGATTTATTCAAAAGCATCTTGTATGTAAAAACACTCACCTGCAAGGGCCGACAGGTCACCCTCCTTTATGTTAAATGAGCTTATATCTTTTATTAAACTCTCCTTGCATATCGGTGACTGCTCTGCCAAATTCTATTAAAAAGAAAGAACAGTTTATCTTAATGTATCCCAACTAATGTACATCACAGATGATAAACATGTATAGCCAACACTCTGTATCTAACAGATAGTTCAAAAAATTATAAAGCAAAAACAAATATGGCTAAACAGGAAGTGCTGTGATGTATTTGCTTTGTTTGCAGAAGAGGGCTGTTTCAATTAAACCAAAGTAGAAGTAGCTTCGCTTAGTATCAACCCTGAGCAGAAACAACACAACTACCAGTTCCCAGTATTATATCAGTTCTCTGTCACAGTAGTCCGGCCTACCGAGTTACAGCAAAATGTTTCATCGTCAGTGGTTCCACACACAAACAACTGGTTAGCATCTTCCATAAGGTGGGCCAAAGTGATGTTATAGCTGCAATCCTAAATAACAAGATTGTTGTTAGATTTTTTGAGTGTTCAAACAATACAATTTAACAAACTACTTAATTTTGCTCTGTTTATCTGTTCACTGCTTACGCTGTTGCAATTCTCCAACTGCATACGTCTTTGATTCTGTGGAAATACATAATGCATGACTATTACTTTCCCATGATATTAATATGAAGATCCATTTATTTCAGAGCATTCAATACATTAATTTAGTGTGATTATACAGCTATGTTCTACCTTTTTCTGGTTTTTAATGTAGGTATTCAGATATGTTTTTCCAACAGCTAAGACAGTGTCCGGCTGCTCTTCTAGAAGAATCCGCACCGGTGGATCATGAGAAAGATCTAACCTATTCATTGCAGCTTCTAGAATTAAGAATAAAAAACAAACAAACATATATTAAAGGATAAACACAGCCAATGATGTAAAATTGCCAAGCACAGCACAAGGACAAAATGTTACTGTACACATGTTTATACATGAATAACCTGTTCTCAGTCCATCTGGTCCTGCCTGGAACATCTCCCAATATCTATAGCATGTACCACAATGAGGCTCAACAGTTAACCCATTTATGTAGTATAGTGCTGCCACTAAAGTCATATATTTTTTGTTTTTAATTATTTTTTTCCCCATCATCCTGAGAATGAATCCCAAACCCTTTGGGGATCAATTTTTGTTACTTTGTTACGCCCTCACCCACATTACAGAAATCAGAATGTGAGAGTTTTAGGTTTTTACTGTAACAAACTTGCTAATATGAGCTTTTAGTTATAAATATTAAGTTTATTCTGTGTTTAAAGGTGAAGGTTTTCTTTTTGTTTCAAATTATTACTTTTGTAATCTGAGAAGAAAAGTACACATCAGCAGATGTTAGTGCTTACTGAAAGTACAGGGCGTTGACCTGATGTTAATCAACTGACTGAAGCAATTTTTTGGTTTGCACACTTTTACTGAGAAAGTCAGTGTGCTTTATAAGCTAAATTACTTCTTCTAACTGCAGCAATGACGAGGCTTTCTGAAAAATGTAATCAAAAGAGCAATGGTCTCATACGAAATAAAATGATATAAATGTTAATATTATATAATATATTAATTAGCTAAACCCAGTATGAACTCTATCAAACCCCTGAAACTGGAGAAGCTAAATGGAATTCAGTGTAAGTGTCAAAACGTGGTGAAAAAGTCAATAATTAAACTTCCACTAATTGAAACCCTAACGTCTTTATTCTTTTACATGCCTTCCTTTGTACATAGAACCTTTTAAACATTTCTTTAAATGGATGCAACTCTTTATTTCATGGGACACTTGACCAGGAAACAATGTTATGAAAATATAAATTAAAGCAACAACACATAAATATAGGAAATTAGAACAAACAAAGAACATTATCAAAGTCCAGCTTAGTAACACAATTTGCACTCTGCAGCTACAGAATTCTTTATAAGTGCATTGGGCTCTAACACACTTGTCCCATAAACAGGAAGCAAATAAGACTTTAATGTCTGAGCAAGTTGTAGAATTTGGGCACCCAGCATAAGTAGCTGCACATAAGTGATAGCAACTTACTTAGATAAGAAGGAAATGTATCAACTGAGCAACTTCGTAGTATACAATGATGTCTGCAGCTGTTCAAAAACAGCCAGACATTCCTCAAGTTTGACTCAGAAGAGCCTAAAACATCTGTGTAAAGATTCTCTTTACATGTTAACATAGCATTCCAGGTGTTATTTGCAAGTATAGAAGAAAAAACTAAAGAACAGGGGGCCTAAAACTGAACAGCGTAGGAGTCTTTCTGAAAAAACCAGGAAACTTAACGTCTGTCCATCCAAAGCCACGTGTAGACCCTTTTTTAGGGGTGCACAACCACCCCCTAAATTTCATCATAGCGTCCCTAAAGATAACTTTAGCAAAGGTAGTAATAATAATGCAGTTTTAGTATTATATTCTGACATTGTATTCTAATGTTATGTTAACAGTGTGCCTTATCAATAATAAATAAGACTTTTGTTGCAACAGCTGGAGAGACGAACATGAAGATATTTCATGACAAGTATCAGTGTTGGAGACTTAAAACACACTTTACCTGAAACATCCCAAAAGTGCAAACTATTCTCATAATACGGAGACATTGCTGGGGGCGCTGTCATCAAGTGATTGCTTATGTAGCCCCCAATAATGTAAAAATATACATTTATGTGCATTTTTTTCTATATAGCGTCAGAGATTATTAGGCAATGATGATCTTCTGAGCCATATGTATGGTGGACACACACTTTAACGGGATTGAATAATACCTACTGTACTTTTGAAAGGAATACGTCGTGTTTTTGTCCTGAATCACAATGATTCATATTGATTATAGTCATAGACTATAGACTTTAATAGACGTAAAGTATGCCAGGAAGTCACTTAACATGATTGAGAAGATTTTCCCGATTTTGGGCTTTATGACTCATGTTTACACTATTTTTTATCTTAGTTAAAAAGAGAAACAAAAAACATTTCCTACCTTTCTCTGTGAATATCATCCTCGGAGAACGATCGTTTCCCACAGCCAGACAACAGATGGGTAAAAAAAATAGACATGCCACTAATGAGAACCTCATCTTCCAGATCTTCAGGCACGATATTATAAGATGGATCCAATAGTTCAGAAAATTATTTTCCCAATTACTTGTTCTTGATCTCGATAGAAAATAGCATTGAAAGAGAAATGTCTAGAGGTACTACACAGCTGCACCGCCCATTTTTTTATTTTTATATCACGCCTACGGCTACATTTTATGGTCTCATGACGTTTCGAGAGGGCGCAAAGTCCGTACACACGCACGTAAACACCCACGTAAGCACGTAAACAGGGAAGAGCAGAAAATGTGTCAAGCTAGACTCCAGTTTTTTTGGGGAAGGAGCGAGATGGAACGAGGCACGTCTGGGTCCTGTACTACCTGGGTGGGTGCGGTCAAAAAGACAACGATGTTAGTTTTTTACTTTTTTTGTGTGTTTATGTATGTCAAGAGTGAATTTGATGTTTCTAAGAGTGAGCTTCGAACTTAAAATAAATAGTCAGGCTGCAAAACGTGAAAATACTAAAGTCTGAGAATGCACATGTGACGACTGATAAACATTAAAGTGAAATCTTAACAAAAGGATGCATGAATGTGACAGGTGAGACCTGGGTCTGGGAACCGCCCCTGGTAGGCGGGGCTGGGGTTTTTCCTTTTATGAGCACAGGTACAGGTAGGAAACTTGTAGTGGACTCCGCCACCTCTTAGTGAAGGGGTAAATAAGTAGTGAAGTAAGGAATGCGTTACCATATTGGAAAGCTAGTCTGATTAGACTGAATGCAAAGTGGAAATGCCTTAAACAACTGTTTTTTCCCGCATTGCTTGCTTATGGCCTCAGTTAGTCCAAAAAGACAATGACGCGGGGACCTTCTTGTGATGGTCAGGTCTCCTTGGTTTTTCAGTCTGATCTGTCCCTCTTTTGCAATGTTCTGCTTGAGAACATCAAGGTGATGGACTTCTTACAGACCTCAGTAACTGATGAGTGACTGATAGGAAAGTTTCCTATCGTGGTGGCTATGCTCAAATATTATATGTATAGCAAATCCAACTTCACTACATGAAACATATTTTTTCATTAACTAGTGTTAAAGTAATATTCTGTTATCAGAATCAGCATACTTTATTAATCCCTCGGGAAATTATGTGGGTTACAGTTGCTCCAATACAGTAACAGAAACAGACGAGACTATTTAACAATACAATATGTTACAGATTTACAAATGTAAGAAATTGCACAATATAGACAAATCACTCAATAATAAATATCAATGATTTACTGAGGTATTTATGAATTAATATCAAGAATATTCACTGCAACATTACTGAGTAGAAAAGAGCATGTGCAAAAAGGGTGTAACTATTGCAGTGTTTACAGTGTATTAGATAGAGGAGTTGTACAGGGAGATGGCCACGGGCAGGAATGATTTCCTGTGTCGTTCAGTGGTGCTTTTTGGTCATCTCAGTCTCTCGCTGAACGTGCATCCCCACAACATTACTGGCCTTGCGGATCAGTTTATTTAGTCTGTTGGCATCAGCAACCTTCAACCTGCTCCCCCAGCGTGCAACAGCATAGAGGATAGCACTGGCCAAAGCAGACTCATAGAAAAATCTTTATCTTTCTTAATGTAACAGTGCCATCCACAGCCTGGTTTGTGAAAGGAAGTGTTAGTGTTCGCACACTTACTGCACAACCTCATTAATAGTTTAATGTTTCTATCTGTATATACTATGAGCACTATATGCAGTTTACTTAAGTGGGTTTCTGCTTTTGCTGACACTTTAAAAAACGAAATAAAAACATTGTAAACCTATAAGTGTTCTGATTTTTTTTTTCCCCAAGTAGCTTCAGCTAAAACTTTCTTTTGGAAAGTTCTGCTGTAATCGAACTTCTTCTATTCAATTCAATTCAATTAAACTTTATTGATCCTGAAGGTTGACCCCGAAGGAAATTGGGTTAAGGCTGCCGACCTTTGCCAGCGCCATCTTACCCTTCTGACCATACATACATGACACAAACATCACATGGGGAAGACAGGTCAGAGGTATAACAATGGAAAATGCACAACATGAGGAAAGATAAGGAGAAAAAAATAACTCCCCCCAGACTGAGCTCCAACAGGGAGATCAGTTTGAGAACAGAAAAAAACACCTCTGTACATAGCACATGAAAAAAAACCCTCTTAATACACCAAAGAAACACATGACAAGCAACAGGGGTGGGTAAAGGGTGAGACACAGCCAATGTACACAGTGCATCTGGGCCTGCAGCATAAGCGCTGGTCTCCTTGATCCACCGTCAGCATCGGAGGGGAATAAGCGTCGAAGGCGTTTGGAGGGGGAGGGGGGATGAGTGTACATCTGCATGTGTATATATGTCCAGAGTTCAGCTGAGACAGTGTCCTTCACCCTGCCAGGCTAAGTAAACAGTCTTCCAGCTCCGTTTAGCTGTGTGCTCAGTGTGTCCTGTGCTTCTCCAATAAAGCCTAGTTAGTTCCTAGTTTCTCCTGAATGACTCCTAATCTGCCTGGCACATGTGCTCCATAACAACACCATGCTAAAGGTTTGTCTAAAATAGACCACTATATATATATATATAAAAAGGGTTTGCTATCATTGTGGATCAGCACTAGCATGAATGCAGATGAAAGATGTGAGGTGCCAAAATAACCCTTTTCTTTATGGATGTTAACCAGGAGGTTCACATGGTAATGGTCTGTGTTTATATTGTGAGAGGTGTTTATTCACTTTATGGAGAATGAGACCCATCAGCGCGTTTTTTGTGGTAACATGTTTGGAGTTGTTTATCATCAGACACTAACATGAGAGACTCTGAAAAAGACAGACGCATGTTGTAAACATTTGCAGTTTATTTCCTTTAGTTTATATGTTGAAAAGATGGTTGAAATGTTTAGATGTGGTATTTTTTTGGACTCACGTAACTGCAAAAATGTGATAAATTAAATCTCTTTTTGTTTTGTTTGTAGCTTCATTTGTACTGCCAGGTTAAGGATGTGAAAAGCAGCAACTTGCTTGCTATCCTAAAGCACTGTGAGGTCAAAAGTCTTACCTTTCTACTTGGAATTTATGATCAGGTTTCACTCAAAAATAGGGGAAAAGTGTCTGAGTGTTTCTTCTATTTATTAACCGAACTCTGAACAAACAGAAACTGGGTCAGTGTTTGGAAATCTACATGAGCTAAGACACATGGCCGGAAATTTATAACGTGCACTGTGTACATTCTGGCAGAATTTCAAATTACAGGAAGCAGATGCAACAGTTACAGGAAAGAATAAAAAAAATGAATCAATCAATATTGATTGACATGCGTGCATGTACTGCATGCAACACTGCAATTAATTTCTAAAAATTACCACAGACAGCATTTTATACCACTGAACTTCAGCTTTTAATACTGTCAACAAGCCTGAGTCCAACTGATATTCAATATATTTTTTCCATAAGAAGAAAAAAATGAATGAATTAGCCCCTCAAAAAAAGAAAAGCTTTGGAGCGTGGCTGTATAACTGCAGTTTGTTTTTTAATCTCTCTCTCTCACACACGCTAATGAATGCATTGGTGGCAACTGATCTCGTCCAAGGACATTTGCGAAACCAGATATCAAAACTCTACAATAATGGCTTGCTCTACATCCCGAGCTGCAGCTCAAAGTATTAGAAGTAATAGAGTTTTATTTTAGTTAAAAAAATAAAAATAAATTAAAGAATAATGAAATTTTTTTTTATAGTATCACAACTCTGAGGAACTAACATCACAACATCTGAATCAGAACCACCATGAGACAAACCCAGATCATTGGCTTTGACTGTAAACCAACCACCTTGTTCCCCAGCTGTAGTTGGTACTGTGCCAGGATTTTCCTGTAACCCATTTCTTCTGATACACAGGTATGAGTTCCTTCCTGCTCAGGTCCCATGCTGTTGATCAAATAAAGGCAATGATCTGGCTTCCCGATGCAAGATGAGGAGTTTTGAAGGTGGTGCCAACTGTACTGAGCATGACGGGAGGATACTGGGCATTGCAGAAAATGCTTTGCGTGAAATCTGACAACATCTTTTTCTGGATTTGGAAATTCTGTGGAAAAAAACACAAGAACGCCCATTTAGCTTAGCCATGTTTTTGTTTTACATCTTTTTTTTTTTTTAATTTCTGATTTCTTCTCACAAATCCAGTGCACTAAGCTCTTTGGAAAAATGGTTGAAACATTTTTTTTAGGAAGCAATAGATAAGCCATCAGATTGAAAATGTATCGGTAAAAACCTTTCAAATGTCTCATTAAAAGTTTTGATAGTGTCAGAAATTTAATATAACCATGTGACTGCTGCTAAAACCCACATCTACATTCCAACCAATAGGAAAACAACATGAAAGAGAGCATATCGTGAAAAAAAGAAGGCAAACCAAGATTTCTTCCAGTTGCTGGAACGCATTCACAATAATAATAATAATGGATTGCATTTATATAGCACTTTTCGAGACCCTCAAAGCGCTTTACAATACCACTATTCATTCACTCTCACATTCACACACTGGTGGAGGCAGCTACAGTTGTAGCCACAGCTGCCCTGGAGCAGACTGACAGAAGCGAGGCTGCCACGCATCACTTTCACTCAAGACCAGGTTCAGAGGCAAATGAGGAGGCAAGGTTGCTGGACCAGATGGACTGAGTCCCCGTGTCCTCAAGGCCTGTGCCCCCCAGCTTTGTGGAGTCTTTCATAAACTGTTCATGTTGAGTCTGAGTGTGCAGAGGGTCCCAGTGCTGACCCCCAGGATTACGGGCCTGTGGGCACTGACCTACCACATCAAGAAAATCCTGGAAAGACTCATCCTGGACCTACTCCGACCCATAGTCAGACCACATCAGAATCCCCTTCAATTTGCTTACCAGTCCTTACTCGGAAATGAGGACGCCATCATCTCTACCTGCTCAATCGTGTCTACACCCATTTGGACCAGCCAGCGAGTGCTGCATAGGTCATGTTTTTTGACTTTTCCAGTGCATTCAACACCATCAGGCCGACCTTCCTGGGTGATAAACTAACAGCAATGCAAGTGGATGCTTCTCTGGTGTCCTGGATTTTTGATTACCTGACAAGAAGACCACAATATGTGTGGTCTCGTTGTGTCTGACAAGGTAATCAGCAACACAGGGGAAACAAAAGGGACTGTCCTCTCCCCCTTCCTCTTCACCCTCTACACCACAGACTTCAGCCACTGCACAGAGACCTGCTATCTCCAGAAGTTTTCTGATGACTCTGCAGTGGTTGGATGCATCAGCAGGGGTGATGAGTCAGAGTACTGCGCTGTGGTCGACTCCTTTGTCATGTGGTGTGAGCAGAAACATCTGCAGCTCAACATGGGAAAGACCAAGGAATTGACTGTTGATTTTAGGAAGACCAGAAAACCCTTGACCCCTGTTTCAATCCATGGGGTCAACGTGGACATATAAATACCTTGGAGTACACATAGACAATAAAGTGGACTGGGTTAGAAACACTACTGCACTTTATAGGAAGGGCGAGAGTCGTCTCTATTTTCTGAGGCGGCCGAGGTCCTTCAACATCTGTCGGACAATGCTCAGGATTTTCTACGAGTCTGTTGTGGCCAGTGCTATCCTCTATGCTGTTGCATGCTGGGGGAGCAGGTTAAGGATTGCTGATGCCGACAGACTAAATAAAGTTATCTGCAGGGCCAGTAATGTGGATATGGAGCTGGACTCTCTTAAGGTGGTGTCAGAGGGGCGAAAGTTTTTCCAAGATAAAGACAATGTTGGATAATACCACCCACCCACTCCATGACACGCTGGCTAGTCACAGGAGCACGTTCAGTGAGAGACTGAGATTTCCAAAAAGCACCACTGAACGACACAGGAAATCATTCCTGCCTGTGGCCATCTCCCTGTACAACTCCTCTATCTAATACAATGTAAACACTGCAATAGTTACATCCTTTTTGCACATGCTCTTTTCTACTCAGTAATGTTGCTGTGAATATTCTTGATAGTTATTTATAATTGCATCTGTCAACCCTGGATATTTATTATTTGGTGATTTGTATATATTGTGCTATTCCTTGTATGTTAACATATTGTATTGTTAAATAGTTCAGTCTATTTTTGTTAATGTTACTGTGCTGGAGCAGCTGTAACCCACATAATTTCCCGAGGGATTAATAAAGTGGTTGCTGGAGTACTTTTCTATGCTGTGGTGTGCTGGGGGAGCAGCACAGCAAAGAAGGACTCATCCAGGCTGGAGAAACTGATCAGGAAGGCTAGCTCTGTGGTCGGCATGAAGCTGGACACTCTGGTGACAGTGGCAGAGAAAAGGACACTAAAAAAAGCTGCTGGACATTATGAACAATACTGGGCATCCTCTGCACACGGCCATTAACAACCAGAAGAGTCTGTTCAGTGACAGGTTGCTTCTCCCCAAGACAAGAACTAACAGACTTAAAAACTTCTTTGTCCCACACGCCATCAAACTGTTTAACTCAGGAGGACAAAGGAGGGGGGAACAACTAAGCTGTAGTGCCTCTTCACTTGGTCAAAGGAGCTTGCAAAGAAAAGCGTCTGGACTTCTTTAAGTTGCTTGAAGACGTTTCACCTCTCATCCGAGAAGCTTCTTCAGTTCTAAGGTCAAATGGTGGAGAGTCCCAGATATAAACCTAGTGGGAGTAACCCCCAACAGACACCAGCGAGGGAGGATAAGAAGGACAGACGCAACAACATTGTCATCCCCTATGTAGCCGGTGTGTCAGAGAAACTCAGGAGAGTTTTCTCCAAGCATGACATCCCAGTGTATTTCAGACCCAGCAACACGCTCAGACAGAAACTGGTTCACCCGAAAGACAAAACGCCAAGACACAAACTTAACAATGTGGTGTATGCTGTACAGTGCAGCGAGGAATGCTCAGACCTCTACATTGGAGAGACCAAACAGCCACTTCACAAGCGCATGGCACAACATAGAAGAGCCACCTCCACAGGACAAGACTCAGCAGTCCATCTGCATCTTAAGGATAAAGGACACTCTTTCGAGGATGCCAATGTTCACATTTTGGACAGAGAGGACAGATGGTTTGAAAGAGGAGTGAAAGAAGCCATTTATGTCCACTGTGAGCGACCATCTTTGAACAGAGGCGGGGGTTTACGACACCAACTCTCTGCCATCTATAATCCAGTTTTGAGATCCCTTCCCAGACGCCTTAACGCCCACTCACATCCTGGGCCATCTGACCTCAGGAATTCGCATGATAAGGTGGGGCCAGGTTTCACAATGAACACACCCGAAACTCTGGCTGATTTGGACCCACACCCAGTTTCCCACCTTGGCTCAGGCGACTAGAGGATCATCAGGGGGTCCTTTTGTCCCTCTGTGGGGGGTTACTCCCACTAGGTTTATATCTGGGACTCTCCACCATTTGACCTTAGAACTGAAGAAGCTTCTCGGATGAGAGGTGAAACGTCTTCAAGCAACTTAAAGAAGTCCAGACGCTTTTCTTTGCAAGCTCCTTTGACTACGATGACCTGGATGACTGAGAACCTTCACAGACATATTGCCTCTTCACTTCACTGTGCAATACCTTTTGTGCAATACTTTTGTTAATAGTCAACGGTGCAATAGACTCCATACTTGAAATGTGCAATTCACTTGTATTTTCATTTTTATTCCTATTTATTCTATTTATCCCCTTCGTATATTTTATTTATATATGTATCTGTATTTATATATATGTGTGTGTGTGTGTGTTTTGGAAACCGAATTTCCCAGAAGAACCCACCCGAGGGATTAATAAAGTCTTGTCTTGTCTTGTCTTGTCTTAAAGTATGCTGATTCTGATATATCTATGCAGATAGTTTGGGGCTCTGTCCAAATTTTGCAGGTTCCTGAAATTAAATACCTTTTTCAGCGTGTTCTTGACAGATGGCTAGGTTCCCAGTGGCTGCATCATGCCATATCCCACTGCAAAACATAGTGTATGTTTACATTAGACAGTATGTAACCAACATCCTGGCAGTTGATAGAAAACTAACATTTACAGGAACCCACAGGAACCTTACTCCTCCCAAGTATATCCCTTTAAATTAATTGAAATTATGCTGAAGTATCTTGACTTGCATCAGCTTTAGTTAGTTGAACAAAAAAGCCTAACACCCGTTGGGTGATAACTGGTTGTTACACAGTACACTAGCTTTTCATAAAGCAGTAGAGCTGTACTACAGTAGGACAAATTCATAAACAAAAGCTCCAATGAGTGTCAGTGAGTGTTGAAATATTGTGATAACATGATTTACGGGACATTGTATTTCCTAAGTGCTGCTTCATCCTTGATGAAGTGTGCAGTGATTCATCCATCAAGCTTTGTCAGGTGGTGCAACACCACTGGCAAAAAGTAAGCTAATAATGTTGCATATTATGTACACATTTCAGGGCGTGCTAGTATGACGTTATAGGATGTGAATCACACCTGTGTATGAATCAAGAGGTACACTGAGGAGTGTTTGAATACTAAGGAACATTGTTTTTATAAATATGACCATCTTTTACAATGTACATGATCTTGCAACCTATGGTGGTAACATTGGTAGGTTCTTAATAATGTTTGTATTAGTAAACATTACATTTTTATTTCAGCTTGCTGTTAGAAAAATGTAAGGCTACTTCATGCAATCTTTGGTTGCGAAGAATTATTCTGCATATTCTCCAGATATGAGTTCCATAAAGCTCCGAGGTCTTACTTTGTGTCACGTATGCACTGGGTGCCATCCCAGCCACAGTAAGGATCTCTGGATAACATACAGTCCTGGCAGGTATCTCCATACTGGGAGCAGTCTGCTACATCAAGTTGGACCAGTTGACTTCCATTGTTCACATACAGCTTTTTCTGTAACGATGGACAAGTTTTCTTAATGTACTCGGCCATTTCTAAACAAAAACAAAAAACTCCACTGGAGTTAATTTACAGATGTAAGTTTGATGTTCCTTTTCAGGAGCATCTAAGTAGTTTTCCATACTCACACACCTATATGGTTTAGTGGAGGATATATTGTTCTGTAGGGAACACTGGTACTCACAGAAGCTGGGTGAAGGATGAAGCTGATCTGTTCTGTGTAGTTGAATGGTCGAAACTCAGCAATGAGAAAGGTATCATTTTTATTGTGCAATACTTTATGAATTCCTCCATTGTCTGCGGAAAACCACAAAAAGAAGCAGGGATGATACTAAATATTAAAACCCATCTAAATGCACAAATGCACCTCAGCCACTCCACTCTCTCTCTCTGAGGTTCTGTTCATTTTTGGTCTTCAAACTCAGGTAAACCCGTTGAATAATATTATATTCTTTTAATACATTCATAATTACATGGCTGTGATCACAGCACCTCCCGCATCAATCAAGGAGATTTGGTTACTGCACTATTTTCGCCCTGAGTTATGATCTCAGATATACACAAACATACATTATAGCATATTCTTCTTAGCATTTTTACTACTTCAGATTATTGTTTTTACTCACTTAAAGATAAGAAGATAACAGTGTGGTGACTGGTTCTCCTGTTTGGTGAGCCATCAATTTGGATGTGAGTATAGCTCTGGTGATTGAAGAGAAGAAGGCCAGAGTTTCCCACAGGATGAACCAGCTGCTCCATCTCTGAAGTCTTTTCAATCTTCTTCAGGGTTTCCACTGGAAGCTTGGTGCTATCATCAACGCACTGAAGAAATAAGGTGCTTAACTTAGACTGGCTGAACACCAGATGACTGGTCAATAAGCCTGTAAACCTCTGGTTTACTTTTTCAGTTTCCAAATGACTGTTTTAAAAACAAATCTAAAACCTTTTAATTTAGTTTTTTTAATTAATTTAATATCGTCAAGGTGAAAGAAAAATATTTAAAAGCTATTTTTCACTCAGTGACTACACTTAACCATTGGTTTAAATTATAATAAAGGGCTATTCTATTCTTGTTTATATACTCCGGCCCCCCAAAAAGACAGGGATCTTCTTGTGATGGTAGCTGTTATTAAATTTTTCACTTTAGACCAATTTGAATATTCCATAC
Organism: Simochromis diagramma; assembly: GCF_900408965.1. Classification (NCBI taxonomy): domain Eukaryota; kingdom Metazoa; phylum Chordata; class Actinopteri; order Cichliformes; family Cichlidae; genus Simochromis; species Simochromis diagramma. Next base: position 7,113,372 of record NW_024387414.1, read on the forward strand.
CATCCTTGGCCTGTCCATCTCAGCTTTTGTGTAGCCTTTGAATGGGGAGTTTGTGAAGATTTTGTCAATGTCTCCTATTGTGTAGATGCAGACAGCACTCATCCCCCTGCAGGGAGACACATTGTAGGTTTGTCTGAGACATTTGCAGCAAAATGAGTAGACTGGTCCAAGGTTAAAAAAAAAAAAGAGAAAAAAAAAAGAGAGAGAGAGAGTTGAAAAAGCAGCTGACCACACAGAATGAGAAAATAAGAAACTGGTAGGGAACGGCTTAAAAAGAACAAAGTGTCCTTTTATCACCATGAAAGGATATTGTTTGGAAGTTTGGAAGCAGATGATTCGATTACACAAATAGCTAGTCACAGAAACAGAGTAAATTATAACTATATCATTATTATTAGCATCAAAATAAATATCATCAGAGTCCTACCATTCATTTCTAAAGAGTGCATAAATCTTTGTATCCTGCCATCGATCTGCATCCACAGTGGAAACATCCACCAGTTCAGAGAAATGCTGTTTTCTGTTACGATCTCCACAGAAGAGCCTGGCATTCATCTGGGATGTCCAGGTAAACTGCAAATTGTTCTTGGGACCACCAACATCTGCCTAGAAGCAATGGACAGTCAATCAGTCATGATGTATTTATGTTTATTTAATTTTTTAACGTTGGTGGCACTTAATACAAATTTTCAAACTATTTTGGTCTTACCATGCAAACCCGGGTCACAAAGGGGAGCCACATTTCACTGAACAGTCCATTGTCTTTGCTTTTCTCCCTATAGAAGCCATAAACTCTGTTCTGGGAGGGATCCTCTTCACGTTTGCTGAGCACCAATCCTACATAATGCTGCTCTAAACATTGAAAGACAAAATATTTATTTGAATCCAAACATTTAGAGTGATGTAATTTCACTAAATAAGGTGTCTCTGGCTCTAACTTTATGAAAATACCTTTATCGTGGTTCTTTGGCCCCACTCTTGCTTTACCAAATTTGTGAATGCCAACAGATTCATCAGATCCAGAGCGTGTTATGTAGAGAGCTGCACTCTGTTCAGAATCTGGAAAAAACAGTTGCAAATTAAGGTTTTATAGGGATGTGCAAATGGGGAGAAACTAGTTGAATATAATAGCAATAAGAAAAAGAAGCAACCTTTAGAATGGATTGAGTTGATTAAAGGATGTTAGTAGTTTTGACAAGAGCACAGACTTTCTGCAAATTACACAATCATTGAAAACAAATGAATGAAATAGCAGGGATTCATCAGGGGATTTATTATAGAGCATCCTCATGTAGAAAAACTCACCTATAAAAACTGATGGTTCACCCTCCTTTATGTTAAATCTTTCTATACCTTCTATTAAGTTTGCGATATTTTCAGAGGGAAGGCACATGGGGGCCTCCACTGTTAAATCCTATAAAAAAAAAAGCACAGCACATCTTAATGTATGGTCCCCAATGCACATCACATGTAGCATACATGCATACCCAACACTCAGTTTCTATATATATAGTTTTAAAACAACCACATGTGGGTAAGCAGGAAGTGCTGTGATTTATTTTCTTCATTGCATAACCAAAATATTTTTGATTTAAATATGTAAAAGTACAAGTGGCTACTCAACCCAGTGAAAGGCACCACTAACAGTACAGGGTGGGCCATTTATATGGATACACCGTAAAAACATGGGAATGGTTGGTAATATTGAAGTCCTGTTTGTGGCACATTAGTACATGTGAGGGGGCAAACCCCTCAAGATCGGTGGTGACCATGGTGGCCATTTAGAAGTCGGCCATCTCGGATACAACTTTTGTTTTTTCAATAGGCAGAGGGCCATGTGACACATCAAACTTATTGGTAATGTCTCAAGAAAAACAATGGTGTGCTTGGTTTCAACGTAACTTTATTCTTTCATGAGTTATTTACAAGTTTCTCTTTGTTCACAGCCATTGACATGTTGAAGAGGTTAACACGTGAGGAGCGCATCAAAATCATGTTGATATCTGGTGAACGCAGTAACCGGGTCATTGCAGTAGATTTCAATGCAAGACACCCTACGAGACCACCCATCTCCCATGCTACAGTCAGCAAACTGCTTGCTAAGTTTCGTGAAACTGGTTCAGAGTTGGATTTGCCAAAATGTGGATGCAAGAAAACTGTCACTAATGTCCTAGCTTCATTCAGCAAGAGCCCACAGCGTAGCACTCATTGCATGTCACTGGAGAGTGGCATTAGTCGAACATCCCTTTGGCGGATATTAGCTACTCACAAATGGCACCCTTACAAACTCCAGCTACTGCAGCATCTCAATGAGGATGACCCAGATCGGAGCACAGAATTTGCAGAATGGGCAAAACAAAAATTGCAACAGGACCCTCAGTTCACACAGAAGATTTTGTTCAGTGATGAGGCAAACTTTTATGTGAATGGTGAAGTTAACAAACAAAACCACCGCTATTGGTCTGACACTAACCCACATTGGATGGATCCTTCCAAGGCTGTTGGAACAACAAAAGTGATGGTTTGGTGTGGTACATGGGGTACAACGATAGTGGGTCCATTCTTCATCAATGGAAACCTCAAGGCCACTGGATATTTGAAATTGCTACATGATGATGTGTTTCCCTCTTTATGCACTGAAGCTGGCACGTTCCCTGAGTTTTTCCAGCAAGATTGTGCACCACCACATTATGGGTGCCAGGTCCGAGCATTCCTAGATGAACAGTTTCCTGGAAAGTGGATTGGTCATCGTGGGCCAGTTGAAGGGTCATCTGAAGGCAATTGTCTATGGTGTGAAGATATGAGATGTGCAGCACCTGAAACTACAGATACTGGATGCCTGTGCTGGCATTTCTCCTGCGGTGTTACTATCAGTGTGTGAAGAGTGGGAGAAGAGGGTTGCATTGACAATCCAACACAATGAACACATTGAACACATTTTATAAGGGGTCAGAAACTTGTAAATAACTAATGAAAGAATAAAGTTACGTTGAAACCAAGCACACCATTGTTTTTTTCTTGTGACATTACCAATAAGTTTGATGTGTCACATGGCCCTCTTCCTATTGAAAAAAACAAAAGTTGTATCCAAGATGGCCGACTTCTAAATGGCCACCATGGTCACCACCCATCTTGAGGAGTTTGCCCCCTCACATATACTAATGTGCCACAAACAGGACTTTAATATCACCAACCATTCCCATGTCATTACGGTGTATCCATATAAATGGCCCACCCTGTATTTGTGGTGATGTTAACAGTTCTCAATGACAATGATGCCAGTGTCCTACCATATTACAGCAAACCCTTTCATTGCCATCTGTTCCACACACAAACAACTGGTTAGCATCTTTCTTCCGGTGGACCAAAGTGATGTTATAGCTGCAATCCTTAAAGACAAGACAAATATTGTTTGTTATATTTCTTCAGTGGTCAAACAATCAAATCTAACCAACTAAATTTGTTTGTTTTACTTACATGTTCACTGCTTATGCTGTTGCATTTCTCCCACTGCATAAACTTGTGGCTCTATGTAGATATATGATGCAGGACTATTACTTTCCCATGATATTATTATGAATATTATTTCAATGATCTCAGTATAATCATTTACTGTGGTTGTACAGATTTCTACTACCGTCTTATGGTTTTGAAAGTTGTAGGTATTCAGGTATGATTGTCCAGCAGCTAAAACAGTGTCTGATTGGTCTTCTAAAAGAATCTGTACAGGTGGGTCATGGGGAAGACTGAACCGTGTCATTGCTTTTTCTAAAAACAAACCCAGCAAAAACAAGAAAAGAAAGATAAAATGTATGAATGTATTATGAGATTCATCAGGTAAACCCATAATGTAGTATCATAAACAACAAGAATGATTTTTCGCCCCTGGAAGGCAAGGAGTATGTCATCAGTTCATTTTATTTATCTGTTTGTTAGTAGTGCAAGATCCACATACCCATAACAGTTTGAGCTGATTAAATTTTGTTGAAAACCAGGTCAAGATCACACCAAATGTGAAAATCTTTATATTACGCACAATTGTTTTTATGGATCCTCTCCAAACTTCACAACAATATACTAGGCTTGGGGGACATGAGTATAGAGGTTGAATAAGTGTTTAGCCTTGAACTTCATTGTTAGTACCCAGTATATACATATATTTGAAATGCTTGATGCATGTTAGTACAGGTCTCCTAAGAATGAAACTCAAACACTTTGGTGATCCTATTTCTGCCATCCCTCTTGCACTTTTTTGTAACTCCAAAAACCATTGGCCTTGTCTTACAGTGAGAATAATAATGACAATCTTATGGTTTTCTTGCATTTTTAAAGGAACATTCTTAACGCTTTCCCACATAAAGATGGCATTTGTAAGCAACAGGTGTCCAAAGATGTATTGTGTCTACTTAAAGTAGACAGTGGTAACCTAGTTTTATTAAGTAAGATGTAAAAAAGCTGAACAAAGTTTTTTCCCACACTACTGTCAATATGAAAGTGACACTGCTTTACATGTCCAGTTACTTCTTCAAAAAAAAGGTTTATGGTAGCATTGTTGGTGTTGTTTTGAAAACTTAGCTGAAGGGAGAAGAAAATGAAACCTACCCTCTGCAGTTGTCAGAAGAGTTTACCACTGCTTACATAAACAAAATAACAAGTGCAAAAAGTTTCAGTTAGATGAAGTCACAACTTCATCTAACTGACACTCTACTAAAATATCACGTTGTTCTGTTAATGTTATACAGATAAACTTTTTCGAAATCTTTATTTAATCATTGAGTCCCTTAGCATTAAAATCGTGGGAGACCTGCCCAAGAAAGCACGTCATGAAAAGATTTCAGAAATATAATAAACGGCAAATAGACTAAAATAAAGTAGAACAAACAAAAACATTTTTTAGAAATAAAAATTGCACTCCACAGAATTCTTCAACTCTTTAACTTTTGAACTCTATCAGGGAGACAAAACCAGTGAGACTGCGTCTTGTAAATGTTACGATGTTGTGTAAAAGGGCACCCACCATAAGCAGCTGTCTGTGCACGATAAGAAATTACATAGATAAGCAGTTTATCCACTTTGTAAATAACAATATGCTAATGCGTTTAGCTAAACGAAGTCAGTGACGTGCACTGGAGGGTGAAGTAGAGTTTTGTTAATATTGTCAAAACTTAAAGAACTATGATACAGGGACAATGTGTAGAACATAGTCTTCACAGCCATTTCTGTCCAGAAGAGGGTGTGTAAAAGCTCTCTTTGCCTTTATACGTATCATTCCTAATTTCTTTTGTAAATATAGAAAAAAAAGAAAAGAAAAAAACAACATCTAAATCTAAACCATCATCCTGCCAGTGAGTCCTAACCACTACTCATTGTTGAAAAAATTGTCCACAGACAAACAAAGAAACATTGTAAGGCACAAAGCTGCCTTCTGTCCAACACATCGCCTTGTGGTTAACATGGGCATGTCGTCCTCTGACGATAATGGAACTGCATAATACGGACTGTACGTTTAAAAGAAAGACTTGATGTTTTTTTTCCTGAATCACAACGACAAAGTCATTTAATACATATTCATTCACCTCACTGCATACTTTAAAGCGCTGATAAAAATCCCTTCCCAGTCCCTTTTAACTTTTTAGCATTTGATATCTCATAAATGAAGAAAAAACATTTCCTTTTTCTACCTTTTTCTGTGAAGATCATCCTCGGAGAAGGATCAACGTTCCCCATAGCCAAATTACACAGATGTAAAAATAACAAATATGTCGCTAATGAGAGCGTCATCTTCGTCGTTACTGTCCAAAACAGTATTTCCGTCCCTAATTACTTGCCCTTCACCTCGATGGAACACATTCTCTGGAAGAAATGCACTCAGGACTTTGGAGAAGTGCATGACAGCTGGGGTGCAGTTTACAGTCAGAGTCTCTTCGCCCGCCCACAGGCACGAGGAAGAGAGGAGTAGACAAATCATGAGCAATCATTTTGTCAGTTGCATAATAAAGTTATCATAGTTGACACAGCTGCTTTATTAATCATTTAGCCTGCCCACGGCTGCATTTTATGATGTACAGTGTAACAGTGCTCATGATATTTAGGGCTAATTTTAATTATGAAGAGATTTCTTACCTTTTTTTCGAACACGTAAACAATGGAGGGCAAACAGTTTGATCATTTCAAATAACTGAAACAACATATGAGTACAGAGGAGTTGTTTGAGGAGTTCTCCTTCCTTGTATGTTCCAGCTGTGTGCCACACTTTCTAGACTCTATAACACACACATCCTCTGATATGTCTCCACTGTCCTCTTTACTCCAGAATAATTTCAGAAATTGAGAGACCCTTCAGATGACACTGATTTCTAGGTCAAATGGGGGACGGTGGAGGAGAAACGAGACAAAAAAAGACGCACAAATTGAAGAAACGAGAAAGCACAGGTGTATCCACTATTACGTTTGATCCTATTTTCACTTTTTAATTACCTTTACCTGTATGATTGAAGTTAAGCTAAAGCTCACTCCCCCCTCCTTTATTTATGCTGTAAAACAGCTTAAACAAGATTATAATACCAACATCATAGCGAAGGACAGATAAGCAAAAATGGTTAACATGAGCCATCTTCCAAAATTCTCCCGTGATCACATGCTATAGATCAGCTGCTCTCGACATGATACAATGCTTTCTTTTATCTTATCCTGTTGTGCATCACAATTACTACTTAGCTGCCCCCCCCCCCCCTTTTTTTTTTTAAAATAACAGGTCGAGTTTTTAGAACGGATGCTCTCGCTTAATAAACTTATACGTGAATAATGCTACTGTGTGTTAAATTTAGTGGTACATTATCAGCATGGCTAATTAACAGTTTCTATCTTCAGCCTTTTATTTGTAAATTTGCATATTTTGTGGGTTTAAAATGTTTTTTTGTTGTTGTTTTTTTATTTGTTTGTTTGCAGCCATAACTCATAATTTGTTTTCAGAATCAACACCTGCAGTTGCTCTAACATGTATTGTGTTATTGTGTCAGAATACCTTGGATGTCAGACTTCAGTGACACAAATCTTGTGGCAAAAGAGCATATGACAGGATTACATGCACTGCATACAAGTGCTGACCAAATAGAAACCTACAAAATCGCTTCCCCTTCATGAAACGCACTCAGCTACCAGAAAATAAGCAGGTGGTTCTGTGTAGCTCAAGCAACTAAAAGGGAAACGAGAGGAAAATCTCAAATTCAAGAAGGACTATGTAAGGTTTTTGGAAAACGTCATCAAAGAACGATCGACTCAAAAGAATCAGAGAATCAGCTGATGCAGCACAGCGGTACTAGATCGATATTAATCAAACAACTCTAGAAGCCTCATTGTTACACAGCTGTTCTGTTCAAACTGGCTTTCGGGACCTGATTTTCAGTGGGACAAAGAGTTTGGGAGTCAAATAATCAAAGTCAACTCCAAAGCATCTAGTGGGCGATTCTGTGGTCAGAATAAGACAAGAACTACAAATAAAAGCAGTGAAAAGCCTTAAAGGATTCTTAAAATAGCATGCAGCAATAAAAGTAGATTTAACAACTCGCCAAAATAGCAAAATAACATGTCAAAGAGAGGAAAAACAGAAGTCGAATGCTTGTAAAATTGGCACAAAGGGCTAGCTTAAAAAGGAAGTAAAAACACTGAATCATGGCAAACTGTCAGGAAGCGAGATGTTGTTCTAGGGGTGAGAGGGCAGTTACCGAACGTTTTCTTATCTCTCAACTTGAAGCATCTAGTAATTCTACCAAAGTGTGGCAGTTACACGTTTGATTTTGTAACTGCCATGGAAAGACTCAACATTAAGGCAAAGGACAACCCATGAATCAAATGAGAGAATAAAATTCATGGATAATATAAAAACACGATACAAAACCAGAAGGTGGAATCAATCATTTCTCTGTTCGGTTTCACTTGGTCTGTCAAGTTCCTACCACGACCCATGGAAAAACCTACTGTCCATCCACGTTCCAGTAAATGAAGTCGATTAACACTGTGAGGAGAGTTACAGATGATTTGATGATGACTATGATGATGATGAAGGGCAAAGTTCCCTTAGAGGTGAGAAGATCCAGCAGGGGTCAACGTGAAGCATCAGTATCTGATAGACTTGTAGTCAAGACCCTAATCGACCAGAAGACCAAGTAGACGACAAGACCAGAGGTCAAGACAAGACCAAGACCAAGTCAAGACGAGACCAAGACCGAGACAAAAAAGTCTTTAAACTGCAGCCAGATGCTGCTTCGTTTATGTGTTTTTGCTTTCGCACAGCCCTCCTCACCGCTGTCTACTGTCTCACTCACTTACTCAGAGGACAGATGCACACTCCACTTGACTGTCGCGTCTCTCACCCGCTCTGTTTTTCACATAATGATATTATCCTATATCCTCGCATGTAATTGGACACAATATGGAGGGATTGGAGCATAGCTGAGCCACTGTGTGAGAGCTGAGCAGCGAAAGGAAATTAAGTGAGGGTAGAAATGACTGAAAGATTAATTGGCTCTGTTTTGAATTTTGTTCAAAAAAGAATGACTTCATATAGGAAAAAAAAAAATCACATATGCAGGACACCTTAAACTAGGTTTTTAATTAAGCAGCAAGGCAGAACAAAGTCGGGGTTGTATCAAAACATGAGGACTAAACCCCAATTCAACCAGACCCAGAACTGATTCGGAATTAAAACAGGACTACAACAGTTCAAAATCAGGACTACTTAGGACTTAACCAAAGATCCAGAACCAGAATTAAAACTAGATCATAGTAGCACTAAAAATCATCATAGACCTGCACTACCCTTATTTTTTAATTCTACCAAAGTCCACTATTTAGATTCAGAAAAGTTTATATAATTATTTAGCCTTGTTGTGCAAACAAGCCTGCATAACTTAATAAATATAGAATTTGAAAAGTAACAAATGGTATCTAAAAATAAACACTAGGTACTAGATACATGTTCTTATGAGTTTTGGCAAACAACCATTTGACTAACATGTGTGTCTCACCTGCTCTTGTTCCATCTCTGCTCCTCTCTCTCTCTCTTTGTTTCTCTCTCTCCCTCTTTGTGCTGACAATCAAGCCAAACACCAACATCATCAAATATACAGTTGAAACCAGATATTTACAAACTCTTCAGATAAAAACAAAAACACTTTTTAATTGTAACATCAAATCAGACTAAATGTTATTTTTTTTTTAGATTGATAGATATAAAAAACATATTTGTTAACTTTAAGAGTAAAGAGAGAAACTATCTGTATTTCTTAATTGCAGATGGCACCAAATTGTATTCAAATTGAGCCACACTTATGGAGCTCTACAATTCTTTTCCTGGTGTTTTGGTTGATATCTCTTGATTTTTTCCATGTCAAAGAAACAGGCTTTGTGTTTTGGGGGTGTCTTATGTGCGACCACAGGTGTGCCACCAATTTACTCACATGGACTCTACTAACCTATCAGAAGCTTCTTAAGCTCGGAATGGAATCTTCTGAAGTTTTCTTATTAATTACCAATAAACTTAGTGTATATGTACTCCTAAATTTGATGAAAGTGATTAAAATAGACAGCTCTCTCTTTTTATTCTGACATTTAACTAATTCAAAAGAGATTTCAACATTTATTTATCTAAAACAAAACAAGTTTACTCTAAATTGATGTTGTACAGTAAAAAAAAAAAGTTATGTTTTTTTTCCACTAAAGTGTATGTAAATATCTGGTTTCAACTGTGAATATACTGCTGTGTATTGAAATTCCTCTTGTTTTGCAAAGAAATATACTGAACAACATACAAAGCATAATATATAAAATAACATCTACCTGAGTTTTTTCTTTGAAAGAAGCTCCTATGTCCATTGTTGTGTACATCAGTACATAACTGAAACCGATTTAAAGTTTGTTTAGCCGTGGAGAGTAACAACTGAAAATATGAAATAAACACACATGTAAGCTAAGACTTTTTAAAAAAACAACAACATTGTTGTTCGGCTTTTCATTTCGCCATTTGTTGATTCACTCGAAGAGCAAGTAACGTTATATGGGTCAAGTGATCACTTTGATATCAATCATTTGTGATACACCGTCATATTTACATTATTTGTACAGTACGAATAATTTGCTTTGGTACCTGGTCAAACTTAAGCTCTCCTCTGTCTGCAGCAAACTCGCAGGCAGCAGCTTCCCTCCCCTCGCTCACAGGCGTAAGTGCTGTGCTCAGTCGCCCAGTGCCTGAGCTCGGACCATACCAAAATTAGGGGGAATTTACGACGGTGCGCTCTGTGCTTCGTGTATTGTTTTTGTTTTATACAGTTGTCAGTCAGGCATCTAACTAACAAATTACACTCCAAAAGACCCCATGCTTCTGAAAAAATGACCCGGGCTTAAGCCCAGTAAGCCACCCCCCCGCTCCGCTGATGGTTGACTCCAAATCTCCCGAACACTACGTCGATTTGAGAACGCAAGACCGAGACAGCGAGACCAAAATCAGTCAAGACCAAGACTAAAGTCCGTCGAGACCAAGACCACGTAAAAGTGGTCTCGAGACCGGTCTCGAGACATCCAACACTAGTATCTGAATACATCCTCAACCACAAAATCAAACAAGCAAAAAAAAAAAACCCAAAAACTGCAAAATATGTACAGAGAACATTTTTAGTCATCCAGTTCAGTTAGTACTTTAACAATATAGCTGTTTAACAATGTCCTCATATTTGACATTTCATGCTTAAACTGTTAACCTTAAAAAGGTGCAAAAAGCATCACTTTCAAAACTGAATTAGCCTCATTCTGAACACAGCCCCTGTCCAAAAAAGGGAAATTGGAACTCTGTGTAAAATGTAAAAAGAAGAGGGGGAAAAAAGCAATTAATTGGATATCTCATAATGCCCTAGTTTATTTACAATAAAACATATTTTTAAACTGAGACATTACACCATTTACTGAAAAATATTTTAATTTGATCATAGCAACAGAAAGTATAAAATGAGTTTTTCACACACACAAGAGCTGTGGCTAAAGTGTTAGCCACATCGGGGTATCATGACATTTGCAGCAGGCATAGGAGGTCGTTTTTGTAAGATTGTTATTGTTTTATGTTAATGATTAGCCGTTAAGGAGGAAACTTGATTGACGTGTTTTGGGTGAGGTCTTTACATCTACATCTGTACATCTGCAGGGGATTGTATTTATCTCACACTTTCTGACTGATGACTGGTGGGAATTTGGGGAGCAGTGTCTTTCCCAAGGACACTGTGAACTGAAGAAACTGAACATCCAATCTCCACAGTGAATAGCCTTCTTTACCTTCTGAACCACAGCTGCTGTAGATGCTTAAACATGTATCAGAAATGTAGAGATTTAATTTTTTTAGTAAAAAGAGGAAACAATAGGGACTTATGGTCCTTCATTTGCAAATTTAAGATTTTATAATATATAACAATATAATACATCAACTCTGGCTTTAACATGAGAAACTCTGAATCAGAACCACACTTAGACAACACCAGATGATTGGGTTTAACTGTTGGCCCACTGCCTTGCTCTCCAGTAGTTCCTGGAGCTGTAGTTGGTACTGTGCCAAGACTTTCCTGTAACCCATTTCCTCTGATACACAGGTGTGGGTTCCTTCCTCCTCAGGTCCCATGCTGTTGATCAAATAAAGGCACTGATCTGCCTTCCAGATGCAAGATGAGGAGTTTTGAAGGTGCTGCCAACTGTACTGAGCATGACGAGATGACATTGAGCACCGCAGAAAATGCTTTGCATGAAGTCTGACTTCATTCTTTTCTGGATTTGGAATGGGACTTGTAAATTCTGTGGAAAGAACACAAGAATGTCCCTTTAGCTTGTTTTTCTCCTTATTTCTAGTCACAAGTGGAATGTACCGGTAGTAAGATCCTCAGAAAAATGACTGGACCTGCTTTTAGGAGGCAATGGGCACGCTATCAGATTTTGTAGACCTAAAAAAGAAATTGCTCAAATGTGTAATGAAAACATTTTGGTTTTCAGTTTGGAATAAAATGAAGGACTGCAGAACCAGAAATATTTTAGCATCTAAGTATAATATGCCTTTTAGCTGTTGATAAAATATTAACATGAAAAGAAAAACATTTTACCAGAGAGTAGGCATGGCACTGATAAAACTGAGGTAGAGGTTTATGGCATACAGAGACAGATATTATATAATTCTCAGAAGACTCAAATCTTGCTTTCAAGTAGATAGCTTGGGGTACTGTAGAGATTTTGCAGTTTTCATCAATTTGCTGGAGCTTTCAGGTGTTCGATTACTTGTGCATGTGCCTGAATCTAAATACCTTGTGTAGTGTCATCTCCACAGATGCCAAGGTTCCCAGTTGCTGCATCGTGCCACCTCCCACTGTAAAGGACGATGCATGTTTAAATAAGGCAATATGCAACCATGATCCTTAACATGGATTTAAGAAATAAACAAATTATTGAAACTCAAAAACTCTATCCCATTAATTTAAAAATTAAATGATCTTTATAAAGTATCTTGACAACACATCTTCAATGAAAAGCTATTGAACATGAAAATAAAAATAAAGAAATAAAACAAACTCGCACAGTACCAAACTTTTAGATACTGCAACCAATTTAGAATCACAAATTAACTTAACATGCACCTAACACTGTGAACTGCTGGGAAGAAGCTGGACTATGCAGAGAGAACCAATGCAGGCAGCGGGACAACATGCACTGGATTCAAACCCAGGACCATTATGCTGTAAGACAACAGTGCTAACCACTGCAACACTGTATCGTCAAAAAGATGATGGAAAAAAGGATGTGCATGATAGCACTCTACTTTCTTCTTAATGTATAGTTTATTAGTTACATGTTATTATTAATACTAACTCAAATTGACATTTCTGCCAGTGATTTCAAGTTATTTTGGCTGTTAATATTAATCATCATCAGCAGTAAGCAGCAAAAAAACATATCGAGAAAGAGAAAATATAGGTGATAACTAGTGAAATATGAATATAAATGTGAACAATAAGTAATGTAGTAGTTCATCAAACTAATCACTATCACAATTCACATGTTGGTCATTATGTTAAGTTAAATCTGACCAACGCTTCAGAGGCAGTAGTAAATCTTGTGAATTATAGCGTAAGCTCTTCAATATCAGTCCTTTGGCTGGAGGACCTAAGAAATTGGCAATTTAATATTTCAGTTGATGTATAAGGAATGAATAGCATTTAATACAACTGTTAGACCTTGAATGTGGTGAGGGACAACAACTATACATAGCTTGGGTTTGTTTACAATTAGATAAAACTTAAGGGTGTGTCGTTTAATTGTTGGGTCAACAGTTATTGTTCACAGGTCTGCAGGTACATAAAGTCTTACTTTGCATCAGGGGTACAGTGGGTGCCATCCCAGCCACAGTAGGGATCTCTGGATAGCATACAGTCCTGGCAGGTGTCTCCATACTGGGAACAGTTTGCTACATCAAGTTGGACCAGTTCACTTGCAATATTCACATACAGCTTTTTCTGCAATGATTAAAAAAAGTTTTCTTATTGTTAAAGGCCTACTAGTAAAAATGAAAAAAAAAAAAAAAAAAAGCTAATATAAGCATGTAACTTACATATAAAGATGTAAGTAAAATGCTTGTCTTTATGATGTTCATAATTTTCCTTTAGTTGACTAAAACAATTATTTCCAATCAGTAAAGCATCAACAATTTCACCTTCATGGTTGGTGGGGACAAAAGTTTTGTAGGCATCATTGTTACTCACAGAAGATTGGTGAAGGATGAGGCGGAGGATGCGTGCGTGGCTGAACGGTCGATACTCAGCGATGACAAAGGTGCGACTTTCATTGTGCAGCACTTTATGAATCCCTCCATTGTCTATGGAAAACCACAAAAAAGAGGAGGAATGATACTAAATATGATGACTTTTCTAAACACACTACCTGTTGTTTTTCCCGGTCATATATTAGTACAGAGTACTTAAATATTACCTTCTGTTACAGAAACACATTAAAACATTAAAGTACATTCTTCGTAACATTTCGTGTGTCCTACTTCAAATTATTTTTTTTACTCACTTAAAGATAAGAAGATGACGTTCTGATTTCTACTTCTGCTGTTTGGTTTACTGTCAACATGGATGTGGGTATAGTTGTGATGATTAAAGAGAAGGCGGCCAGAGGTACCCACAGGAAGAACCAACTGCTCCATCTCCGAAGTTTTGTCAATCTTCTTCAGGGTGTCCACTGGAAGCTTGGTGGTATCATCAACGCACTGAAGAAATGAAGTGCTTAACTTAGACTGGCTGAACACCAGATGACTGGTCAATAAGCCTGAAAACCTGTCTCTGGTTTACTTTTTAAGTTTCTAAGACGACTGTTTAAAAAAAACAAAAAAACATTTAAAACCTTCTAATTTAGTCTTTTAATGAGTCCAGTGTTTATCTTAAGCTGTCTTAAGCTGAAAGAAAATATTTAAAAGCCTGAGCAATTTTTTACTCTGACTACACTTAACCACTTGTTTTAAATTATAATAAAGGGCTATTCTATTCTTGTCTATATACTCCCTCCAAAAAAAGGTTGGAATGTTTTTGTGATGGCACCAGTTATTACATTTTATCAATTATCAATATTCAATACCGTCCTTGATCTGTCCATTTGGTCTTTTTTGTAGCCTTTGAAAGGGGAGTTTTTGAAGATGTTACTGATGTTTCCTATTGTGTAGATGCAGACAGCACTCATTCCCCTGAAGGGAGACACATTTAGCCTGAGACATTTGCAGCAATATTGCTATTATTTGCAGTAAGTGGCAGCATTTAAAAAAAAAAAAAAAAAATCAAAAAATACATAATATGAGTGAAAAAGAACAAATACACACACAAGATAAAGATAGTTGCACTCTGGTCTGAGGGATTTGGAGCCAGTACAAGTTATTTAAGAGTTATACCATTTGTTTCTAAAAAGTCCGTAGATCTTAGTATCCTGCCACCGATCTGATTGCACAGTGGCCACATCTACCAGTTCAGAGAAATGCTGCTTTCTCTCAGGGTCTCCACAGAAGAGCCTGGCATTCATCTGGGATGTCCAGGTAAACTGCATGTTGTTCTTAGGACCACCAACATCTGTCTAGAAGAAACACAACTTATTAATAATTGGAAGAATATTTATGCAAATATAAATCTTGTTTTGTAAAGTGGTTATGTGGTTACTGATGCTGTTCATTTTTTTCTTTTTTGGAAAAATGTAGGCATTACCTATTTAATTCAAACTTCCCCATTCATTCTGCTCTTACCATGCAAACCTGGGTCACAAAAGGGAGCCACATTTCACTGAACAGTCCAGTGTCTTCACTTTTCTCCTTATAGAAGCCATAAACTCTGTTCTGGGAGGGATCCTCTTCACGTTTGCTGAGCACCAATCTTACATAATGCTGCTCTAAACATTGAAAGAAAAATATTTATTTGAATCCAAACATTTATAGTGATGCGATTTCACTAAATAAGGTCTCTGTGGCTCTAACTTTATGAAAATACCTTTATTGTGGTTCTTTGGCTGCACTCTTGCTTTACCAAATTTGTGAATGCCAACAGATTCATCAAATCCAGAGCGTGTTATGTAGAGATCTGTACTTTGTTCAGATTCTGGAACAAACAGTGGCAAATTGAGGTTTTATAGGGATGTACAAACAGGGAGAAACTAGTTCAATATTATAGCAATAGGGAGACGAAGCAACCTTTAAAAGGGACTGATTTAAATAAAAGATGTTAGTAGTTTTGACAAAAGTACAGACTTTCTGTAAACATACAAGAAGGATTAAAATTACAGACTCATAGAAAAAGGTGAATGAGGAAGGAGGGATTCATCAGCAGATTTATTCAAAAGCATCTTGTGTGTAAAAAACTCACCTGCAAGGGCCGACAGGTCACCCTCCTTTATGTTAAATGAGCTTATATCTTTTATTAAACTCTCCTTGCATATCGGTGACTGCTCTGCCAAATTCTATTAAAGAAAGAACAGTTTATCTTAATGTTTCCCAACTAATGTACATCACAGATAGCACGCATATATATATACCCAACACCCTGTACCTGTGATGTAT
Source organism: Simochromis diagramma (assembly GCF_900408965.1). Classification (NCBI taxonomy): domain Eukaryota; kingdom Metazoa; phylum Chordata; class Actinopteri; order Cichliformes; family Cichlidae; genus Simochromis; species Simochromis diagramma. The sequence goes on from NW_024387414.1 coordinate 7,129,486, forward strand.
TTGCTTTCTTTTCAGAAGAAGGTTGTTTCAATTAAACCAAGTAGAAGTAACTTATCAACCCTGAGCAGAAACACCACAACTACCATTTCCCAGTATTATATCAATTCTCTGTCACAGTACTTTGTCCTACCGAGTTACAGCAAACTGTTTCATCGTCAGTGGTTCCACACACAAACAACTGGTTAGCATCTTTCTTCGGGTGGACCAAAGTGATGTTATAGCTGCAATCCTAAATGACAAGATGAAAATTGTTTGTTAGATTTCTTGAGTGGTCAAAAAATACAATTTGACAAACTACTTCTTTTTATTTTTTTGTTTATCTGTTCACTGCTTACGCTGTTGCAATTCTCCAACCGCATCGATTTATGACTCTGTGGAAATACATAATGCATGGACTATTACTTTTCCATGATATTAATATGAAGATCCTTTTATTTCAGAGCATTCAGTACAGTAATTTACTGTGATTATACAGCTATGTTCTACCTTGTTCTGGTTTTGAAAGTTGTAGGTATTCAGGTATGTTTTTCCAACAGCTAAGGCAGTGTCCGGCTGCTCTTCTAGAAGAATCTGTACTGGTGGATCTTGGGGAAGACTGAACCTTTTCATTGCAGTTTCTAAAACAAATTTTTATTTTTATTTATAATATGTGTGTGTGCGCGCAATATATATTGAAACTGGACAACATGCTCAGATGCTCAGAGATTTCTGGAAACCAAAATAAATTTGGTTTTGGTTTAAGAACCAACTTTAAACCAGTTCATCATATGTGCAGTCAGGAAGTCCTAATGAGAAACATGCTCTTCAGACAAAGTCCTCCTGAGGTCATGTAGAGGGATATGAAATATCATTTTAACAGTGTTTTTTTCTTAGCAAATACTTTGGACAGATGAACAAATGAAGCAACATTGTGTAGCACAATATCTCATTTTAATTCATAACATTACCATTGTCACCACTTTCGATCACATTACTCACACTTAATGGATTAAATGATATCGACTCTATCTTCATGTGTTTGCATTTCATTTACACCTTTTTTCCTGCAGAGCTGTCTTTTAACTATTTAAAGAAACACAACATCACTGCCACCACAACAAACAAAAGTTGAAGCCAGTATGTTAAATCAACATCGCAGTCTAAATCTAGATTCATTAGCTTTCATTTAATCAATCTTGAAAATTAGTGGTCATTTTTTGACCACTTTTGAAAAACCACTTACATCACAACTAAAAATCAACGGTGCTTTAATAATATTTTAGCTTACACCGACACAACACAGCAACTTATTAACAACTAACATCGCTGAGTATCGACCATTCAGCCACAAACTAACAACTTACATATCACTGTATTTCTTTATCTAAAGCAGTGGCGTTCCTTAGAAAATCAAAGTAAGTAGTTCTTGTAAAGTGAAATCTACACTTCAATTAAACCAAAGTCAAAGCGTGTCTCTCTGTACCTCAATAAGCATTCTATCTAGTTGGCTGCTTGCACAATCCCTTCAAATACTGACATCTTGTGGCCACAGTTGGCGATTGTCTCTAGAAGAAGGCTTGACTTTTCATTTAAAAGCCACAAATCTAGAGTTTTGAAATTATGCTACATAAATAGTTTTATTTAACATTAGGCACTGAAATAAATTAAAATGTTTTTTTTTTTTAAATTTTTTAATTGAATTTAATTTCTGATGAATTCACTTATTGAACGATGTCCTACAGAAGAGGATTAGGGCCACTGGGGAAAAAAAGTGGGCATGTCTTTTTTTTTTCTTGTTTTCTAGAATTCTGACAAAAATGTCAGAATCCTGAGATTAAAGTCAGAATTTTGATTTAAAAAAAAAAAAAAAGTCAAAATTGTTTTATATTTTTATTTGTTCCCATGAACAAAAATTATAGTGCACACATTCTTTCTATACTTCAAAATTAAGATTTTCCCCTTTCTTTTGTGTTTCTGGGTTTATAACTTTATCCTGACATTTAAAGTATTGATGTAGAACTGAAGAAAACAAATATTACCTACCTTTTTCTGTGAATATTATCCTTGGTGAAGACGCAAAGTTTGCCTCAATCCGACTACAGAGGAGAAAAAATAATAAATATGCCGCTAGGCTCATCTTTGGGACCGTCAAGCACGGTTGTCTAAAGATTTGAATACGATTTTGTGAAGAAAAACCCGCCCAAAACAACACACAAAAATACACGTTCGGATTGCCCAAAAAGTCCTATTTTTTTTTCCTTGTTAATAGCCAGGGGCCTACGCTGGGGCAAGAAGGGGGCAACGCCCCTTAAACCAAACTTTTAGAAGCTGAGAAAGAAAATAATAGATTACCCACAAACTGAATATGGACAAGATTTAGCAGATGAAAAATCCACTGGAAAAGGCACAGATGAGATGATAGCTTTCACCTCTTGTTCGCTCTTTCCACTCCGTGGTCTGTTTGTGCTCTGTTCTGCGTAGGCTTAAACAGCACTCGGCAGAGATCTCTCCCCCTGGGCAAACATCCAGTCACGTATGCAAATGGCCCAGTGTCAGGCAGGGCAGAGCAAAAAGGAAATAGCAAGTCTCTGTCGTCAAAATAATAGCGACTCGTGAGATAATTAACAAGTAAAAAACAAACAAACAAAAAAAGGTCTATATTTCTACAATCAATGGGGTACTAGTCCATTGTTCTTCTCACACTTTCAGTCTGGCAGAGAAGTTTTTTCTTCTCGATCCAAAAAGCACCATTGTGAGCCTGTCTGCTGAGCCGACTCGACTGGAGGACGTGTTTGTCAGACCCCGACACAAAGCCCCGCCTCAGCTTTCAACTCTGAGCAAACTTTAAACACACTTAAAATTTCTTCTGAAATTTTTGCTTTCTAGTTTCATTATATACTTTAGCTCAGGAAGCAAAAAAATACATTTATATGTATACATGTATTTAATTGATGTATCACAAATATATTACTTTTACCAGTCAATGGGAGGAAAGTAATTTAGAACCTGTGGAGCAGTGAGGAGGGAGAATAATGGAATAGAGTCATGGTTTTAAATGGTAAATATTAAATTATGTTTCCTGTCTGTTACACAAGGAAAGCTGTCAGCTGGCTTGCACACCAGGATAATGCAATGTAGTGATAATTGGAAACTCCTATTGCAGAAGCAAATGTTGGAGAAGACCTGCTCTCATCACTTTCACGAGATGACATCAAAGATCTGTTTCCTGGTGCTGAACATTTCCTCAGACGTCGGGCTCTATGGCTTGCAGTGCACAAATGTGAAGAAGTAAGTTATGTCCTATCGCTGCGTGACAAAACTGAGAACACACCAGTTTGTTTTATGCAGTTTCAAGTAATTCCACCAATGCTCACTTAACAGAAAGTAGAAGAGATGTTGATCATCTTCTTTAGTTTTGACTTAAATCAAGTGGCCTACATATTTAACACTTACTGATATTGTGTTGTATTTTCTTTCATGTGTAGAGACCTAAAGTTCTTGTGCAATTTTATGTGAAAATTAGCCCTGTGTACACTGTATTTTAGAACAAGACTGCTGTTGAAAAAACGCTAACAACCACTGGAGATGGTGACTTCTCCAGAGAGGAACCCAGCACTTCTAAGTTTGTAACTATGTCCAACCCAGAGTACATAGTCTTCACAGACAGTGAACTTGAGCAAGCTCGACGTTCCTACTTTGAACAGAAGCAGCTGGGGACAGAGTGTGCTGAACCTTTGTCAAAGGAACTCTTTTGTCGACTCGTAAGAAACACCATGACAAACATGATTTCGATAGCAAAAGCAGCTGAGGACTCCAGATATCCCAGCAAACATGAGGTTGATGCCTAACAAAGCAATTGATGGAGTACTACCCAATGCTTAAAGAAACGTGGGGTGACTGGGTAAGCAGCATTTGCTCACTATCACTCTGTGTTAATCATGGATGATGTGTGTTATCATCTCTTAATTATTACTGTTTGTACCTGTTAGGAGCATGTTGCTAAAAAGCTAATGAAGAGACTCTCCAATGTTAAAAGTCCAAGGAAGGGCAAAAAACCTCCCTCGAAGAAGCCAAGAAAGGATGGGAATGAAAGCGTTGCAATAAGTGACAGCAGTGGGGAGTCCAGTGCATCAACTATTATTCTAGATAAATCACCAGTTAGATCGATGGGCATCCCAGTGCACCACCAGGATGGCATTGATGAAGAATATAAGTATGATTTAATGCACCCTCTTAATACACCTTGAGTGTATATGTGGTTTAAAGGATACTTTTTTTATTTTCTTAAAAATTCCGCTAACAATAGAACCCATCTACTTCATTGTTTATGTTGGAATCTTTGCATTCCATTTAATAGTGACAACCTGACAGGATGAATGAACAATTTGAGGATAGGTGGTTAGTTAATTTGTTGATCTAATTTACAGATATATTTTTGGTGTTTTTGTTTTGTTTTGCACCAATAACAGATATATAAAGCCTTACTGTTGCAATAAATAATTTACACACCTCTGCTCTGTGTGTTTAGCTGGTTCAGCTGACTTCTTTGACAGCCAAAAAACTCAGGCAAGACACTACAAGACTCTCCAAGATATATAAAAGACCCAAAAACCAAACCAATGCTGTAAAGGAGCAGGACAGAGCAGTGAAGATACTAGAGGCATACCTTTGTTTCAGAGATCTGGATCATGTAAGCAGCACTTATTTCTTTTAGCCATCCTGTTATTCCTTTGGGGACATTTTGATTGTTATCAGTTATTGTCAAGACCACACACAGAGCTAGATAGATCTCTTAGTTGGGTTTCTGTTTGTATTTTTCAGGTCCTGGATGACCTGCAGAGAATTATTCAACCATCCAACTCGAAATACATTTCTGAGATGAAGGATAGATGGGAAATCTTCTACTCGAAGGTGCAGTTCTATGGTGTCATGAAGAAAGTTATGAAGCTGCCAAAAACTTTGAATGGAGGTAATGCTACAGTATCTTGATTTGTCTATATTTATGCTTTGCAAATTACATTATTTGCAATGCTTAATGGTGTTGCCCTGTCTTAATTTTCTTTTTTCAAACCAGTGGAACATGCAGCAGCTGTGTTCAGAGCCCTTCCAATGCTTTTCCCTTCCAGCACAGTACCACCTAAGAAGCTGGGCGTCTGTAGTGAGGCTTTTTTCCATGTCCTAAAGGTAAGGCTGCAATATTCTATATTTATATATTGGTGTATTTTGCAGTTACTCATGCTTTCCTTTTATATATTTTACTGTGGAGTCGGTCTAAATATTCTTAAAGTTCAGATCCCCATAACATGTTGATGTTAATAAAACCTACAAAAAAATTTGATCTATTTTAAACTGTAATGCAAATTTAAAAAAATGGTGTTTCTTAAGGTCTTGTTCTAATCTTCTTTCTTTTCTGTCATGTAGACTTCATGGCTTGTCCAGTTCTGCTTGTCTCTGAAGGAAACTGCATGATAGCTTACAGGAAGGCGCTTGGTGAGTGGAAGTCAGTGTATGTTATACTGGTATTATTCCTGTTAAGAGTATCTGGAATATACACTTTTTATATTGGCGATGTTACACAGTACCCTGCTGAAATGTAGATAATGTTAGACATGATTCTCCTGGAACAGACCTCAGTACTGTTAAAATTGAGTTACTGACCCATTGCTGTGTCAATAAAAGTGCAAAAACTAAGAGTGTGTCTGCTGTCTTAATTTAAGATGAAGTCCCTTATTTTTAGTAGCTTTTTGAAGAGATGGTGTCTTATTCTCAGGAATTTTTGCTAATTATTGTTCTCAGAGGTGAAATATATTTCTAATAGTTAGTTCAATCAAGAAAGAAACAATTCAGTTTTAAGAAAATTTGTCCTATAGTAAGTTGTTTTTTTTTTTTTTTTTTTTTGTTATGTGGAAAATCTACATTAGATGTAGAATCTTAAAGTAAGCAAAAAATTCTTGAAAATAGCTTGTTAAAGAAAGCATAATACTCAATTTAGGTACAGATTTTCTAAATATCAAAGTGTCTTTCCTTATAAGTCACATTTTCTTCAATTAAGCATACATTTTAGACAGTTTTGTCTAGTTAAAAGGCATACAGCAGTTTAATTTGCTAGTTTTAAGAATTCTAGTCAAGCAACTTTTGCTTACCCCATTGGCAGATTTTTTCCCCTCAAAATAAGAAAATTTTGTCAGATTTGAGAATATTTGGCTTGTATCAAGTATAACTGTTTTTGCAGTGTGATGAGAGAAGGATGAGAAGCTAGTAAGCATTGCTAAGGGAATCCCAAAAGATGCAAAATACACATCTAAGGATATCCAAAATGAAATTATCCCAACACTGTCTGAGCTGCACACATTTTATGTAACAGTATGGGTAATTGGTGTGTCTTCAGCATTGTGGGAGAGCAGTTCAGTTCCAAACAGAGTTCAGTTCCTTGTAAAACAAGCAAGCTTAAGATAAGAAAAAAAGAAGAAAAAAGTTCAAGTGTTCTGTTCTAAATCTGTTGTGTTGTACAAATTAGTAGACATGGTGAATTGTTGTGGTTTTTAAAATTACTATGCCAACCCTTTTTTGTTTTGTAAATCTGGCTTTTATTCCTACTTTAATTTGCAAATTTATTTGAGAATTAGGCCATGCAATTAAGATAAATATTATTTTGTTGGTTGCAAAGATCTGGATGGATCATTTATTTTATTCTTTATTTTGTATTCTATTTTTCTGTTTTATTTTTCAAGACTTGGTAAATTTACCTTTTTTAAATAACTTGGCTTACCCTTTTTAGTTTTGTTAATATTGGCAATAGTGAGAAGTGTTATTGTTGGGTTGGAGTATATTTGATATAGGTCATCCAGTTGAGGTAAATGTCATGTTTTTAGTTGTTATAATCTGATGAAGATTATTTTATTTTATTTTTAAGTTTTCCCCCTGAGGGTTTGCCACCTTAACGTGGTCATGGGGTTTGCTGTGTCAGTGACCCTAAGAGCTAGACCAGCAGAAGCATAGCCTTCAGGTGGGACACCCAAGTTGGACAGGTCTTAGGGTAGCGGCTTGACAAAGTGCAATCCAATTGCATGACAAAAACAGTTATCCAGTCTGCAAGAGTGGGAAAAAAGGTCAGGAGGTTTTCAACAAACCCACTTCACTAACAGACTATAATACACACAATGTGGAAATGTCTTAAACATGCATTCCTTATAACTTGCAGAAGGTGACTCTTTGTCTTAAAAAGAACTCCAGTTGTTTAGAAGACTGCAACAAGTTGCTCAAGTACTCACTTGGTATATGATTGTTATGTGTTGCATCCTCCTCCCATATGCGCTTCTAGTATTGCTCCTTCTACAGCTTTGATGGGGATGTTCTCATATTGTTCCCACTGAGAGTACACCTTGGATGGGTCAGTGGAATTATCTGTTTTATTCTGGTTTCTCTCTCTTCTATCTTTCTTAAAGTGGCTAGCCAAGACTTTAAGTCTTTACTTCATAGCTTCCAAGACCACAGATATGGATAGCTTGCTGTACTTCTTACACATCCCTTTCTTCATCACACCTGATGTGTGTATTTTTTTCCCTTTATGGCATTAAATATTTGAATATTTCAGACCTCTTCGTTTCTGAGACAGGTGTTATAGACAATATTATATACCAATATGAATGTTACCATCTATCGTGTAGACAACTTAAATCTCCAGCAGATGGCAGTGAATGATCATGTGATTCTTCATCTGCAATTCAAATTAAACACTTTCTAGACTTTAGATAAAACAATAGCAGCACCAGTTAAGTTATTTTTATTCAGGTGAGTTGTAAGAGTTCTCATTGTTATGTGGATGCCCATTAACTGTTACTTTAGCAACAGCGTTTCCTTTAAGGTCCATACAAAATATTTTCTCATGCAGAGGAACGTGAGCAAAACTGGCTGAAAGAGTTTAACTGTCATAGTGGTGGTAAAAATATTATGACTGATCTTTATAATTGCACTAAAAGTCTTAAATTAAGCAGGATTTATTGACTATACAGTAGTGTATGCGTGTTTGCGTCTTCAACCAAGAACTAGACTGCAGTTCTTACTGGAAGGAGGCCAGTCCTAAGGTAAATGCAGCTGCAGCATGTGCAGAAGACTTTCTGCAGTTACTAATCAGAGCAGGCGGCTGAAATGAGTAAACCTGTGACGCTCAGGATGACACAATGTAAAGGAACAAAAGGAGCATTTTAAATGAGTGATGTAGGGATTTCATCATCCAGCTGACCAACACCCAGTGGAAGTTGACAGAGGACGAGTGAAAATGCTCGACACATGAACTGGCCATTTAATCAGCAAACATTTTCCTGTAAATGCACACCGGTAGATTGGCAGCTCTCAACAGGAGATAGAGCCTTTGTTTTATGTCCTGCGTGTGCATCACAACCAATTACTTAAAAATTCCCAGGCTGAGACTTGCTATGCTTTAGATTTTGAGAAGGAACTTGCATTTGTCAGTTAAAAATAAAGGCCTGCAGGAGAGCACGTGAGTTGAAACAGCCATTTCATCCAAAAAGAAAAATCTCATTTACATTTAGTTTTATTGTCTCAGTATGAAAACGTACCACCAACTTTCAACATAGCAGTGAAAGAAAAAATACTGGATACAGTGAGTAAAAACACATTATAATAATGTCACCAATTTTCTAAATAAATATATTTCTAAGGGTGCTATTGACATGAAATTACCACCCATCTAACCCAAACATTCAAAGAAATCAAGTCATAGATGTTCATAAATTAAGTTAGTTGTGATAATAAGAAAAGACACAGGGAAGAAAGAGAGGGAGATCCAAAAAGGCATGGGAAATCATGACACCAGCACAAATCTATCAGCAATTACATCTTATGGTGGGTTGACAATGAGCTCTCGCAGGAACTTTGCAATCTTCTGTTGCAAAAAAGTGATGGAATTGGTTACAGAAGAATTTCTAAACTACTGAAGGTTCCAGTGAATTCTGTTGGGGCCATAATCCAGAATTGGAAAGAACATAATTTCACCAAACTGGCAATGACAGGGTGCTCCTGCAAGATTTCAGACAGAGGAGTGAAAAGAATTATCAGAAGAGTTGTTCAAGAGCCAAGGGCAACAGAAAGATGTGGAATCAACAGGTACAGTTGTTTCACAGAAAATAAGTAATTAATGCCCTCAAACTTTAAATGCATGAACCACAGGCTGTTTGCACGCGCAACATGCAAGACTCCGTTGCTAAAGAAAAAGCATGTTTACGTGTGTTTAAAGTTTACTGAACAACATTTAGACAAGCTTGTGAAACACTGGGAGAATATAGTCTGGACAGATGAGACCAGAATTCAACTCTTTGGATGCCATAATGCACACCATGTTTGGAGGTCAAACATATTGGTATGGTATTTTGGGGGTGATGTGCACATCATGGTGTGAGGATCTCAATAAAGATATGCTACCACCTACCAGGATGATGAAGATGAAAATGAGGGTGGACATTTCAGCAAGACAATGATCCCAACGCACAACCAAGGAAACTCTCAACTGGTTTCAGAGAAATAAAATAAACCTGCTAGAATTGCCCAGCCTGAATCCAGCTGAAATGGACTGATAGAACAAAAAGAAGGGGCCCATGAAACCTTCAGGGTTTGAAGACTGATTGATTTATTTGCATATCTCTTCTCTGGTGAGAATTTCATGTTAATAGCACCTTTGGAAATATTGACAAATTTACTTCAAATTTAAGTTGAAAATGTGTGATGTGTTCAGTAGTTATTTTACCTCCTGTATATGGTAACCAGTTACCCAGCCCTTATTTATTCCATACTTTATCCTAACACCTTTGCACTCTGCACCATTGCACATATAAATATAAATACAAAAATGCTATACATGTTATTTTCTGCGTTGCTATCTTATGTGTTGTACGTTTGTCTATTCTGTTTAGTACAGCGAGAGCAAAGAGAGAACCAGAGCCCAAGTCCTTGTAAATATACACACTTGGCTAAGCATGTGTACATATACACATACTTGATTTGTATAGAAACACTGATTCTGATTGTGGTTGTGAAAAGAGAGCACAGTGAGCCAGACTAAGGAAAAGAGAAGACAACCTTTAATGTTGAAGTGGTATATAAACATGTGGGGAGTAAATAGAGGTGAGTGGAGAAGAAATTTTCAGTGCATCACATGAAGTCTTGTTCCAGTTTGAGCCTAAAACTAAGGGATGGTTCAAGGTACAAGCTTTATTAAAAAAAGTTTTAAGCCTGATCTTTAAATTCTAGATACATTGTAAATTGCCTGTTTTTTATTTAAAATATAGTGCTTTTCTAATGCACTTGGGAACTCAGTGTTTCATAGAAAGAATGGGTGTCTGTCTGTAATCTATGACAGACCATTCCTCAACAAGCTGAGGGGACAACCCCAACCATCCTAGGTAGCATCTTATTGTTTCTCTCTACCTCCTTATGGGAAGGATGATGTTTCATACAACTGTTTATGTGCAGTTTATGTGCAAGTGAAAAAAAGTTGTACTCCCAAGTGGAAACAGTGAGCCAAAATTAAAATTGTATTGTCCTCCATTCAGGTATTTCTCTGCAGGGAGAATGTGCTATGATTCTTTTTGATTTTACTACCTACTTAATGTTTGTAGGTAAGTCAACTAAAGCCATGGCAAATGAGGATTTTATTGTGTTAGACCCATGCTCACTTTACCAATGGCTAAAGGGGCGATCGTGGCTCAAGAGTTGGGAGTTCGTCTTGTAGTTTGAAGGTTGCCGGTTCGAGCCCCGGCTTGGACAGTCTCGGTCGTTGTGTCCTTGGGCGAGACACTTCACCCGTTGCCTACTGGTAGTGGTCAGAGGGCCCGGTGGCGCCAGTGTCCCGCAGCCTTGCCTCTGTCAGTGCGCCCCAGGGTGGCTGTGGCTGCAATGTAGCTTGCCACGACTGGATGTGTAAAGCACTTTGGGGTCCTTAGGGACTAGTAAAGCGCTATACAAATACAGGCCACTTACCATTTAATCACATCAGTTTATATTTCAGAACCATAATATGCTAATCATAAATAAATGCACATAAGATTCCTGTGTTTTTTCTCCCGTATGATAGTCAGTTGTGATAATCACAGCTGACTATCACTCTTGCTTCAGGGAGAAGTCCTCTAAAACCATTTGAGTGTGTGTGTGTGTGTGTATTAGGCTGACCTTAAAATATTTGTTGTTGCTGTAAGCATACTGCTAAAATTTGACAGTCAATATTTTTTCAATTGTCTGTGGCATTTTTAAAATTATTGCATTTAAAAATGTGCTTTTGCTCTAATGCAGTTACCTCTCAGCACATCCAAATGGCCAATCTGAGCTCAATTTTGAGGTCAGGTATGAAATATTGCCAAAGTTCCAGATGGATCAAAATCTTATGATCTTTTTCTAAGCACATCCACATTCCCAGTTAGACCATGAATGCACACACAGATTTTCATTTCTATTGCAAATGTGTTTCAAATATCAGTCTCTTTCATAACCGATAATTTCAGAATGACCATACTCAGTTGCCCTAAAATGTTCACGTACAAAAATATTATCTTATTAATTTGCAGTCATATTATAGTTGATTCATCCTTACAAAAGCTCAGAAAAAGTGACCCTCCAGGATATGTAATATTTTAATCTGGAAGAGCATAAAGCTTCCGTCAAGGCCCATTTTCGCCTTAAGATAAATGTATTTATAGCACAACAATACCCATGGTTCATGGCTGGACATTGTTGCTTTCGGGCATATAATTTCTCTCTAAGACTGAGGATTTTGAGGACAGACTGTTTTTTCTCTCTTGAAGATTAAAAGGGTGTGACACAGTGTGGAGATAGGTGAAAAGGAAAAGTCTTAGTCTTATTTATAGTTCAATTTGAATTTGTATTTATTTTTTTTAATGTAGTAATGGTGGTGATAATTATGGGGTGTGTAGCTCGAAATGAGGCATCTGTCTCCTTCTAAGTGCCTGCAAGTTCTACACAGTGCGTTATATACTCGATTTGTCACCAAAAGCAGCTTCTTAGTAAATGTAAAGTAACTTGTAGCATTGCGTAGCATTGTTGCAGGGCACCTTAAAGATGTGGCTTGGAGGAAATGCAGGTTTGATTAATATTCAATGTGGTTTAATGGGGTGTTTATATACAAATAAATCTGGATTGGTGCAGCTATTTCTACTGTTTTTCACAGCTGACTTGCAAAAAATCTGATGGCCCAAACGATGGCAATAATTAGCCACAATATTAAAACCCACTTACCTAATATTGTGTCCAGATAATGTACTGATTTATTGGGCATGGACCCGTGATCCTCTGGGTGTGTCCTGTGATGTTTGGTACTAGGATCTTTGCAGCAGAATCTCTGGTATTATGTGGGATGCTCTTGTGTATCCCTATGACACTTGATAAGAAATTTGTAGCAGCCATTATCTTAGGTGTTTTGTTCTTGAACAGTTTTGTTTGTGTGTGTGTGTGTGTGTGTGTGTGCGTGCGTGCGTGTGTGTGTGTGTGTATTCTGCAGGTGGAGAGAGCTCCAATCAGAGTGCAATGTCATTGGGGGTGTGCTTGGTTTATAACATAAAAAATTGAAGCCGTTAAGATTTAGCCGTTTAAGTTTTTTAAGGCTTGCAAAAAAAAAAGCATATGGTCAAATACCTGATTTCAATAAATCACATTCAAAGATTTAACTGTAACTAGTTTAGCACATTCTCTTTTTCTTCGACTTCAGCTTACAGTAATTTTCAAACAGTCCCTTACTATTGTCACGGAAGATCGTTACTTAGAGATGGATGTAATCAATAGCACGCCGTATCTGACTTATTGATAGACATGCATGAATTTTAATATGATATTCTGCCTGAGCATTTGTTTTACTTTTAATTTGGTTACAGTTGCAGGACATCTAGCATAAACCTAGCTGCTGTGCCTCATAAATTTGTAAAGTGAACAGTAACGTCGGTTGGCTGAACTGTAGTAAGGAGGCAGCACCTTTTTATGCCTTCAATGCACGGTCAGTGCAACTGAAATAAAAGCCCAGTTACCCGATGAATCTATTGGCTGAAAGGCTTCAGGTTCCTGCGCACTGGCGATGAACCACTCTCATAAACGGTGCTCACAGTGACTCCACACACAAACCAAACGGCGTGGGAACATGTCGCAGTACACGCTGGCAGGTAGGAAATGTTCGGTGTCTTTTTTAGATTTTACTAATTTTGTCAATGAACAGTCTGTGTTTGCTTTAATTTGTACCTTAGTCCCGATGGTCTATTCTTCATACAGGGAAAAATATCAGAGCATAACATCGTTGTTTTTTTTTTATTTGATTGCTTGTTTGTTTGTTTTTTCCACTTATGGCTGTTAAAAAGATTTCAAACACGAAAAATAACCGAGAGGAAAATAGAAACAGCTTTAAAAATCAGTTTGTTTTTGCACTGATACATGAACTGCAAAAACAGAGTGGGAACATATCCTGGTTACAGTTGTTTTAGATAATTTGGTATGCCGAGAAGATAAAACAAATGGATAAATAAATAAATAACAATAAAAAAAACAACCTAGGAAGTACAGTGATCTTAATTCAGTTATTTGCATGCCATTTAAAAATGTTTAGTGTAGGATTAGCTATGATGCATACCATGTCAAAATGCACACACATCCTTCAGGATTAAAAACAAGAAAAAAAGAAATCTGCATTAAATGCTGATTTATCTCTACTCAGGTTTCACCATTACATCATTTGGTTGGCAATAATGTCCACTGGCTGGTCAGGCTGACTCATATTTTAGAGCAATCCCATCAGCCTTTAATTTTCAACATCACTGCTGCATCCACCCACTCTGTACTGTCATGACTGAGGCAGAGTGAGGAGCTCCCTGCTCCTGGACTTTGACAGGGCTGAAATTGATCTGCTTTGATTGTGATCCCATCTTAATGTAATAAGTGAATAATTGTGGTAAGTAATAATTGTGGCGTTAAAGGGTGCAGAGTGCGTTGACTCTCTAAGTCTCCTGTGATAAGCAATTTTATAGATGTGAGGGAGACACTCCTTTTGGGGGTAAGACCGTAACACCTCTTCATAGCAAAACTGTGGTGGACCTACTCTTAATACTTTCAAAAACACAAGTAATGGTTTACTGTTGACATTGTTGGTTGTTTACCTCACAATAATCATGCTTACTGCCCTGTCCACGAGTGTGTTTGATGCATGAGTCATCTCAATACATTATCCCATTATCTGACATTAAATCAGCATCAGGGCTCTGTTTTAACAGCTTCAGTCTGTGGTTGTTTTGATATTCTTTCATGTTTTAAAGGTGTTTAAAACACCAAAGTGGACTTTTAGCTCATCATAATAACTTGATGCAAACGAAAGGTGATGTTACAGTATGCAATAACCTGTTTTATTTTTTAAACATGGATGCTTCTAAGATAAATAAAAACAGAAATAATTGATCTTACAGCAGTGCAGTGCTCCCTTGGATCAAAAATGCAACTACAACAATATAAATTATACCGTTATCATGATGACAATTCCTCCAGAATGCAGCCACAACAAGATGATGTTTTGCAGTAACTTTGTTTGTAATGAATATTCCTTCAATTTTCTGAGCCTTCAGTCAAACACAATCATTTGCTTCACGTTTCAAATACCTGTATCTATACCTGTGTGCTTTGATTTCCTGTTCCTTTCTAGTTTTTGCATTTTTACGACATAATATTAATGTTTTATATTTATACCTTTTTTCTAGTTCACTTGCAGATCCTGCTGGCTGTGGGTCTAGCTGTATTCTGCTATTGTCTAGTTCTTGGCTGCATCCTTTGCTATCGCAAAAGGAAGAAAGCCTCATTGGAGGACAAAGAAGCAGTTTTTTTGTCTCCTCATCCTGCAGAGTGTGTGACTGTGACACTGACTCCTTCTCCCTGTACGCAAATTGTGAAACAGCAATATGAAGAATTGGATGGGGATGTGTTTGAATTTTCTTTCTCTAAGAGCAGCTCTTCTCCCTCTGAAGATGACCTCACTGCTCTGCCCTTTGACTCCAGCCCTACCAGGTCAGCTGACCTGGTAAAATCTCCTAGATCTTCTTTTCCACTGCGGCGCCTCAGCACTCCTGCAGTTCCCTGCTCACCCAATAAACCTCCAAGACATGGCCGAGCCTCTTTGCCTTCTCTCACCAGGTTGAGTTTTGTGCCTAAATCCCGTCGAGCAATCGGCCGGCGCTGCACTGTGACTGGTGAAAATTTTATTTACAGTGAGAGCAGTTGTCTGACTGCAAGCGCCGTCAGACCTCCTGTGGAGGAGGGAGAGCCTTGTCCATCACAGTATGGCTCTAACTCTCTCTCCCCTCCCAAACCAGCTCCACTCCTTCACTTCTCCGTGGTCTTCTCTTCTGCTTGTGGCACCCTGGTGGTCAACATCCTAGGTCTCTTGGGGGTCAGTCGAAGGCGCAGTGGGGTGTTTGTTAGGGCAAGCCTTCCTCCACTTTGCCCTTCCCCACAGCAGATATCCTCACGACGACGCAGCCTCAGCCCAGAGCTCCACAACCAGAGCTTTGCACTGCAGGTGAGCTCTGTGGAAGAGCTGCGGACCTGTACCTTGAAACTGGCTGTCTACAGTAGGGACTTCTCTGGTCTAAGAGAGGCTGCGCTGGGGATAGTGGAGTTGCCTTGTGAGAAGTTGGACTGGGAGCCTGATATTGCCACCACCTACACCAGGCAGCTCTGCCCAACTAAGAGCAAGCTGAAAAAGGTATATGGTGAGATGATTTGATCATGAAATTTATTTGGCATAGGTATTACAATTACAATTAAAAAAGGGGCAATGCAAGTTCCAAAACACAACAGATTGTCCATAAAAGCTTCTCTGACCCTTATGCTTGTAGAAAGTGACTTTAAACACTTGAACTTGAGATTAAAAGAGACCTAAAATAAATGCACAGTACCAGGGAGCATAGAGAAATGCCATAGAGAGTATGTGGTAATGCTTTATCTGGTAACAATACAAAAACAAATGAAAATTATTATTTTTTAAATATCTCCTAACAGCATTCAGGACTTTTTTCCTTCAGTGGGCTGGTTTCAGTCATTATGCAAATGTCATTATGCAAATGTACTGTTTATAAGATTGGGGAAACCTGCAGTCAGCTGAGACTGAAGAAGTCACTTGGATGAGTGACGAAATGTTTCTCCCACTAAAAAACGCTACGGCCAGATGAACAGAATCAACTTTTGGAGACATTCAGGACTTTAGAACTTCAATAGAAATAAAGAGCACAAAGTAAAGAGTTACATCTGAAACTGTCTCTTCGCCACCTGTGTTTGCTTAGAAAGTATGAAGCTACAGCCACCAGATCGTTAGTTTAACAGAAATCAAAGGGAAAACAGACAAAATGACTGGACTGCTCACTCAAACTAAGATGCAACAATTTCCTAATGAGTATATGGGTTCTATTGCAGTCCAGTCATATTAAATGCAATTTAATGTAGATTTCGCAAATTATAATCAAGCAGGAAATGGACAGTGCTGCCTGCTAAAGGTGGACATCTGGGTGGGGAGTCCTTGAGTACTTACCCAGATTGGCATTTTGGTAACCACCAAAATCTAGGGCAGTTAACAAACCAATGCCAACTCTTTAGATACATGACTACAACTGTACACATGATCAGTGATGGTATGTTAGAGGGAGTAGTTATAAACTCTCTCCATTGCTTCCTGCAAGTGATTCTATTTTAGATTTTCTCGGTTCATTTAGCTGCCGTTTTTACAGTTCAAGTGTAAATGTATTTTTAGTGATTAATTTTCTGTAAATCTTGTGAAAATGCTATTATTACAATTTATATGTGTGATGAAAGTCAGATATTGTAGCAGCCCTGGGTGAACGTTTGTTTTCAGTGAAAAAAAGCAACATTATACATGATATGACACATCAAAGTCTGCAGAACAGTTGGTTCCTCACATATTAAAAGTACCGTGTCTGCCCTAACTCAGTCAAAATTTCAATCAAGTAAATTTACTTTTGTTCTCCTGGTTTCATTGACTTGATAGTATAATTTCAGTCTCCATTTTCATTTGATTTAATAGACAGGGAAAACTACACTTCAGTCATAAATAACACGTATCATTGTTTTCCCATGAAGGAATGTAGCATCTAATCAGCTCTCCCATTAGCCTGTTTTTCCACTGTTGTTAGTCATGGTGACGCTGTTGTTCGCCACTGCAGAGCAAACAAGTAGAGTGCAGCAAATGGGCAGTGTGCCCACGCTGTGGCCTCTGCGGCTCTGCTGATACTCTGCCAGGAGACATTAATAACAAGCTTTTGAAGGGAGGTGAGCCTAGTGTTTCAGGTCACACTGAGACGTGCTGGATTCTCTTGAGGTGTGCCAACTTGCTTTTTACAGTAAAGTGACAATCAGCTGGGTATACCCACCTCAGTCTCTCACCTTTATACCTGATTCAAACTCTCCACATAAACACACCTTTACCTTCCTCTTTCTTAGTAACAGCAGCTGCCTGGCACAAAGGTGTGTGCATACAAAGTGGGAGTTTACTTAGAAAAAACACAGCTGCTCAGCAATCTGAATAATTCTTGTGTATTCTTGTTCATGTATATATCAACTGTGCATTGGAAGCTGTAGAAATCTTCTGCATAGATAGTAAAGGGCTAGTTTTCTTTATCAGTGTAATGGGATCAGCTGAAATATTGCTAATCATTCATCTGCATTGCCTTAGTTATTTTGACATTTTATGGGAATGAGGGGCTGATATGTTCAAGCAAAAGTGGAGTGATCAGGATGACCTGCAAACTTTGATTTGTTTCATGTAAATGCACTCTTTGTTTTCACTTTAAATCACAGTCCTGTAGCGTTCCTGGCAAATTTCCACTTTCTCCAGTATCGCTGAGTATAGGAAGGGAAAAATAAATAACATTAGGGAAGCCTTTCTGAAAAACAAACAACAAACAAATAAACAAACCAGAGAACCGTTTTGCTTGCTTAGCTGGCATTAGTAGCAGAAAGCTGCAGAGTTGGAGTTTCACATAATATTTCCCACCAGGATGCAGAAAGTCTACAAAAATAATCTAAGTATCGTATTATATTGTATCACTGCATCAGTCAGCTGTTACAATTAACTTATTACTTTCCCTTTAATGTAATGCAACTTCTTGTTACATAGCAAATAACCTTTCAGCTACTGGGGGGCAAAAAGCATTCATGTTACAGAAAGAAGGTTAAAAGTGCAAACTCTCACAAATGGAAAGTGACCTTTTTACTTTATAGGTTTAAGGTTAATAGTGTTGAACTGGTGTAAAACATAGATTTTTTCCTTTCTTATAAGCACTACCTGATGTTCCCAAGTGTGTCACTAAGCTTGGAGGGCCGGTCGAGTGAGCGAGCACCACACCTGTGGGTGAAAGAGCACTTTACCTTACTGTATAAAGTGCCTTGAGGCAACTTTTGTGTGATGTCCCGCTCTATGGTATAAATAAACCTGAATTTATCTGATGTAATGGGAAGCTAATATAAGTTGTTGCTTACAGAATATCAATGTGCAGTCAATTGTTCCTACTTATACACAGAAATTAGGTTGGGGGAAAATATTTCAGAGTCTCTTTAGGCATCTGTTTTTTGGAAATTATTGGATGATTCATAGAATCTGTTTGTTATATAACTCGAGATGATTTACAATTAAGAAGAGACTTTCATAGTCTGTTTGCAAAAATAACAGCCAGAAAATTACATAACGCGATGTTTTCATGTAAAATATATTCTGTGGGTGAAAAAGAATTTGCTTTGGGATTTTTTTTAATTACAGAGAAAATTAAATATTTTTATACAATGATATAGTTGCAAAACTTGATTATGGAACCGACTCCCAAACAATCTCATATTTGCATTAACAATGTAAATCACGTATTGTAATCCTGAGTTGTGAGACCTCTGTTCTATTTTACACTTCAAGGATTTTCTTTCTCCAAAAAGTCTGATAAAAATGTTTGTGTAGGCTTCCTGAAGGGACGGCCTACACAAGCCCAATGGCTTCAAACTAATGATGAACATTTGTTGAACATTTAGTAAGCTGTCTTTAAACAGAGTATAAAATGACCAATGCTTTTTGAAAAGACCAATTGTGTCATGAAACTGTGTTATGATCTTCTGCAGTTTTTTTTTGTTTTTTTTTTATTTTTGGACTCTGCTATAGTAGCTTTGCATAATTCACAGTTCAAAATAATCCTTCTCTATCTCCGACTGGGACTGATTCCTATAAGGTGACCCTCTTCTTAAAAGCCAACAGCAGTTGGGTGGGACTACTACGTTTACAGCCAGAGCTGTAATGACCATATTAATTATATTCTATTCTAAAGATATCACATAGCGCAAGAGTAGAACTGATCTAAAACATTTAGAACAGGATGAAGCTTTCACTAGGAACTGGGAATTCATTTTTAATTTCAAAGTCTATAAGTGAAATCAATTGAGAGAGCTGCAAGTACTTCTGCAATGTATCCAATGATGACGAGGCAGAAAAGGAGAAAGTGTTCTTTCCAAGTTCTGCACAAACTGATGGAACACTGAATGTAATGAATTCTTGAGACTGTAGACTATGACTAAAATGTTTATGTAACATGTAATCTGATAAATAAGAGGCGAGTATGCAAATAGATTTATAGATAAAAATTAAACCAATGAACCTTCCTGCAAATGGGGAATGAGGACCAGTCAACAGTCCAAAAGTCCAAAAGATGGAGAGAATGAGCAGAGGCATTCATATAAATTATATAACCATAATCCAGGAGGGGTTAAAAGGTGGTAGCATCAAGCCTTTTTCCTTGTAGTGAAAGAGAAATAAGATGCATTTCAGAAAAAGAACCCCAACTTCAAAGTCAACTAAATTTTAGTTGACTTTTGTGGTCTTTCATGCCCTTTGGTGTTGCTCAGATGACCGGTGCATTCCTTATTTTTAAAAAATCCACCAGGTTGTTTATTTGATGGCCCTCACTTGCACTTATATTTCTTTGTAACCTTATATTCAAATAACAGCTGCTACTGTAAATGCACTAGAAGCTTAGAATCAACCCCAGATCTTTTTTCTGCTTATTTTGCCAATAATGTGGGGACATGCCTCACTGCACCCTGAAACTGCTTTTCAGTCAATTGTTCAATTTTTTTATGCTCTGAAAACAGGTTACTATGTGTAAAAATGTTTGTAATTCCTAAACCGAAAAAAATAATTGTTAGATCCATTGAGAGGCAAAACTGTGTCATCGTCCAAAAATTTATGGATCTAACTGCAGTACATGTTTGACAGAAAATCAGAAAAAGAAGGATAAACCTTCCCACAAGGCAGTGCTACTGAGTGACAGTGTTAGTGACAGTCAGAGGCAGTGAACCAAAACTCACTTGTTGAATGAAATTGACTTCACACTCTGCTACCCAGCATCAGCAAGTCGCTGACGGGCTAACACGGCAGCTTGACAGCAGTATGTGACTCACCAACCAATGAAAGCTAATGAAAGCTGACATGAAGTCAGATTAAAATTTGTATCAGATTTAAAGATGAGCTATTGCTTCTATTCACAGTGCATGGATGTCTTTATTGTTTAAGGATGACTGGTCAAATGGAATCCTCAAGCATGACAGCTGCACACAAAAGACAACCTCTAATATCGATGATTTGATTTAAGTGACTGAAAAAGTGGCGTAGATTTAGCCCTGCTGAGTTCCTCTGGCAGGTGAACCCAAGATGTCGTATGATGTTTTGCAGAAACTCATTCAGATTTAAATTTCTGACCTGTTCCTTTATATTAACAGGCAATGATTCACAGCAAACCCCATTGATTGAGAACTAAAACATTGATTTTCACAGATCTGAGCCTTACTGCTTTGATCGACTCACTCAGTGATAGCACTATAGAAGCATATTCATGAGTACTTCTGGTTTTACTGCTTGAATCACCTCTTTCCCTTGGTTTTTATCCACAGTTCCCCAAACAGATGAAGCAAACATCTGCTGAGTGAAAGAAAACTTTTTCCCTTCTTCCTAAGCCTCACATTTCTATCTCTTCGTCTTTCCGTCCTTTCTACCCTTAGAGTGTGAGTTCTCAGGAAACGCTGGGCCGCAGGAAGAGCTCTGTGTGTGTGCCACGGGCTTTGGGGCAACTGTTCATCCTGCTGCAGTACCAGACACTGGCCCAGCGCATCAAGGTGATGGTTCGAAAGGCTGAGAATCTGGCCAAGCTCACAAGGATCCCAGGAGCTCCAGGTGAAGACTACACTCATACCTTTATCCATTCATCCATTCTGCTGGCTAAAGCCTATCCCAGCTACCATAGAGCGAGGGACAGGATATACCCAAGACAGTTTGCCCGAATGTCGCAGGACTAACACAGAGAGACAGTAAAAACCATTCACTCTGACACTCACACCTATGGGCAATTTAGAATGTCCATTTAAAACTAACACCACTAATTGCATGTCTTTGGGCTGTGGGAGGAAGCATCATACCTAAATTACAAAATAGACTATTTTTGCCATTGCCTTCCTTAAAGCCCGGTTTTAATCAAAACCATAATTAAAAGACACAAACACTGACTATTGGTGGGAAACTCGCGATAACTCAGCTCACAGTTAATTGATGTCATTGTCAGGTGCCATCAAATAACAGCAGCACTTTATTTGATAAGTTAATGGATTATTATCTCTGGATGTGAAGTACTGGTTTTTCTGCCAGATACCTGTGTCATCTTTAATTTCACACTAAAGTGTCCCAAACTGACTGACTAACCCAACTACATTTTGACTTTGATTTTTTACTTTATCAAAGCCTCTGACTTTGTGCATTTTATGTTTTTTACTCTGTAGGCATTTGGTATTACCTTTGAGAAATTCCTCCCAAAACGCTGACCCCAAATTAAATCTGTTTAATCCTAAAGATTACCAAAAGCAACAAACGTTTTGTCCTGCTCGTCCTGCTCTGCTTGTTTTTTGTTTTTAAAAAATCAGTGGTTCAGTGTGAATATCACAATACTGAAGGCTTCTGTAATAATTAGATAGTGTAATATTAATGTTGTTTTAGTAATAAGGTGGCAGAGTGGTGCACTGGAATGCACTGCAATGTTTCTTCGTTCCTGACTGGGTTTTCTGCCACAGTCCAGGGATATGCTTGTTAGGTTAATTGGTCACTGCTCAAGATTATAATTATAATGACATTACTGCTCATAAATTTGCCTAAGGTGTGGATGTGAGAGTGTGTGGTTGTCTGTTTCTTGTGTTATGTCTGTGATGGACTGATAACCTGTCTAGAGCGTACCCTGCCTTTTGATCTGTGTCAGCTGGTAGAGGAAAGAAGGAAAAAAGACAACTCTACCCACCCTCAACAAAGCTAGCTCACAAGTGTGTTATGAACATTTTCTTATATGTTAAGTGTGGATTATTAACCCTTTCATACATTTTGCATTTTAAAAAATTGCATATAGTTTTCTCTGCACTGAGCAGTAAAAAGTACATGTTTGTATTTCTTAATATACAAGTCACACACACTCTACTGCCTGGCTGGTTATGATCTGATTAGTCTTCCGTCCCTATGCCCAGATCAAAGCCCCTTGAGGCAACTGTTGTTGTGATTTGGCATTTATATAAATAAAATTGAATCGAATTTAATACATCAGAGGACCAATTTGGACCCAAGGACCATAACCAGTTTCCTCTGGCTTCACTCCTGCCCAGTGGTGTCGGTGAGACAAGCTGGTGAAGTACTTTGGGCATGGGGACCAGGGATCCCACTTCACTTTCACTGTGCCTTGGGATTTCGATGGACTCTTTGATTCACATGTACTGTAAACTTTTGAAGCCTTAGTCTATGTTTTTACTGCCCACCTCATTTTCCAAATGATATAACCCGGGACAATCCAAATTTACAAACCAAAAAGATAGTGAACCCTTATAATAATCATAACATTTTTTTTAAATGTATTTTAATAGTCCAGAAAAAATACTAATAAAATGTAATGCTTGATCGCTCTGTGGTGTTTTGAAGTAAACCATAATCTCCTCCAAGTAAAGGAGAAGGGTTAAATTTCCCATTAGCACATTGTAAGTATACAGATCTATTGTTCTGTCTCCTGTTTGCCCATCTATGGTCAGACAGACCAGATCTGATTGCTTTGTTATATAATCAGATTAGGAACAAATCGCCCTGGTGTCATTTCCCCCCGTCTGTGCCATCCGATTTAAAGCCTCGCTGAAGAGCAGAGGAGGAAGTAGGAAATCGTGTCAAAGTAAAAACAACAACCTAAACTGACACTTTGAAGCATAAAGTCAGTTATGTGTTTCTTGTGAGCTTTAACATCAAATCACCCGTGTCAAATATATGAATAATGGGCTTTGCAGATGCACGATTGCACATTGCTTTTAGTTTTAGTAAATCGAATTAGTACGCTTGACTGGATTATTGAGATTATGTATTTATAAGTGATCATGCAGATATGCAACAGTTAGAGAAGAGAGGAGAGCAGAGGGAATTTTAAGGATATAAATAAACTGTTGCAAATCATTTTATGTGAATCTAGCAACACAGCCCTGCAGTGAGGTTGCTTTGGTTTGTTAGCACCAATTGAAAATGTTCCTGTAACTGATGTTTGCTGCTCCTTTTTATTTGTTGACCTTTCTAGAAAGGAAATGTAATTTAATAAACTGATTCAATCTGATTATAATCATAACTAAGGATGTAATTTTATTCCAACAGACCACTATGTTGTCATTAACTTGCGTCAGGATGGGAAGGTAATTGGTACTAAGGAGACTAAAGGGGCCAGTGGTCCAAACCCCATCTGGAACGCACCATTCCTGTTTGACCTGCCTCCCGGTGACATAAATCAGCTACCACTGGTGCTTGAATTCATCGTCATGCAGGTAGGAAGTTCTACAAAAGTCACCAACCAGTATCGTATTATTCTGAGATCTCTGTCGCATCTTCATTTTCTTGATTTATCTACAGGGGCGCCTCTACACTAAGAGCAGCATTCTGGGTCGGGTGCTGATTGGCACTGATGCTTCAGAGGAGGGACAGAAACACTGGAGGGAAATTTGCAGTCGGGGGCAAATAGAAACTACTCGCTGGCATACCATCCGGTCAGATGCGCTGTAAGAGTGAGAGTGTGAATGACTGACACAGCGTGGGACACCCTTTGCTGACTAGTGAGGATGATTTCAATAGCTATGATCACAATTTTGGCCAATTATCAAAAAACGATTATTAAATAATAACTCTTCATGATTTTCTATGTACATTGACAGACTTGTACAAGTTAAAAAAAAAAAGAACACCTCATCTGCATCCAAATCATTACATATATTTTAAGGACAGCTGTGAAGCTGTTTTCTCTGTATCAATAAT
Source organism: Simochromis diagramma (assembly GCF_900408965.1). Lineage (NCBI taxonomy): Eukaryota > Metazoa > Chordata > Actinopteri > Cichliformes > Cichlidae > Simochromis > Simochromis diagramma. The sequence goes on from NW_024387414.1 coordinate 7,153,862, forward strand.
ATTTTAAACCATGCATTTACTTTTGTGATTCTTTCCATTGTGACTTCTTAACCTTTATTCCGTTTTTTGTTATGAGCAACAACAAAAAAAACAGGGAAACATATTTAGTTTTCTTTATAGCCACTAGAATTACAAATGAGGGGACATTTTGATTTTAATTCAGATAAACATTGTACTTTCATATTATGTATTATGTATATGCATATTTAACATTAATGAAGAGCAAATTATTATAAAACCTGCACATTTTTCAGCCCCCTGTTTTACTGTAGCAGCATGACTTACTGTTATTGTGCAGCATCCGTCCATAGCAGCTGTTTTGATGTTTTTGTTACTAAGCATTATCTAAAATAGATAAGATTACCTACAGTACTTACGATTAGATAAGTAAAAAATTAGGGAGCAAATAACAAAACTAAGGAAACCACTTCTGTTTTTGATAAGAATTTCACATTAAAAGATACTAGAATATATATATATATATATATATATATATAAAGATGTATAGTTATTAACATCATTTGGGAGCATTCTCATATATAAAAATGATTCTTTAATTATAAAATTTTATTAAGGAATTGTGTGTTTGTATGTGTAGTATATTGACCATGGGAATGCCTACGGTGACTTGTCTTATGTCTGAGCTGTGTACTGTATGTTTTCATAGGATTAAAAAAAACAAAAATCAATAAAGGATTTTTTTCCAAAGTATAATAGATTCTTATTGATCAATAAAACTGTTTCTTGATGGTATGATCATACAGAAACATATTACAAACGCACTGGTTTAAATAATAAAATTAACAGTTACTAACTTTCATTCAGCTGTGACAATGTCAGGTGTTTCGTTGTGCATGCTAGCTCATTACCAATGTCCGTGAGGATTTTCCTACTGCCACAGTACAAGGCTTGTTGTTTCATGTCGGCTTTGAGTTGTAATGTTTACGTTTTAGTGAAGATGCTTTTGCTGTTGGAATGTAAATGCTCACAATGCCAAGCAACAATTCTTCTACCTGATTTTTATTAATGGCCACCAGGGGGTGACTGTTGTAACTGAAAAAGTTTTTCTAATGGCCCTCGGTGTCTGCCCTTTTTGATCTCAGCATACACTTTCCTCATGATTTTAGCTTCTCAGTCACTATTTCCAGTCAGGAGACGTGTGTGGCTGAGGGCGTGTCTGTAAAACTATGATGTTGCAAGGAGTAGAAGTAGTGAAGGTGGCTGCATTTAAATACCTGGGGTCAACCAGCCAAAGCAATGGACAGTGCACAAGAGAGGTGAATAAGAAAGAGCAGGATGGAGAGGATGGAGTGTCAGGGGTGGTTTGTGACAGAAGGATGGCATGTGCAGAAGATGAATTGTGAATATATTACAATCAGGCAGGAGGATAAGATTAAGACCACAGAGATGATTCATGAATGGAGTTACAGAGGACATGGTGTGACAGAGAAGGATGAGATGGAAGCAGATGATCAGCTCTGGAGACCCCTAAAGGGAGCAGCCAAAAGAAGAAAATTTAAAACATGAAGTTATTTTGTATTTTGTATTTAGCTTGATCGATCCATTAGTTCTGTCCATGAAGTGGAGCTGATGTTTTCTATTTCTTTTTGAACAACTAGTCATCTGATCCACTTCAAACTTGGCTAGTCTGGTTGCTGGGGATCCAGATAGGTGCACTGTTGAGTTTGAGGTCAGTTAGAGCTGTTGCTAGGCAATTAACGGACAAAGCCTGTTGCCGTTATTGCTAGGTGTCATCAACAAAGGCAAATGCATGACCTGAAGAGATGATATCACAGTTCAGATAGTATTGTAGATACTATTGTAGATTCTCTGGCTAATTTGTTTCTTCACAGATGATGTCACATGTCTTTGTGGCTGTGTGTTGATGCTAGTCCAGATACTGTAGCTTAATTAAGCTACAGTATCTCGTTCGTGTTTCTCAGGTAATTACCTGAGAAACACGAATGCTTGCTCAACATTTCACGATAATCCATTCAGTAGCTGCTGAGAGATGTCGCTTAAAGAGGTCTTTTGAAACTGGTAATTGCATTAATCACATTGAAATGTACAATTTACAGCCTCACAGCCCTGAATTAAATAAGTGGAAGAAAATAGGTTGATACATTTACTGTGACGCTGAACAGCTGTATGACATCCCTGAAATAAATACTGGAGCAGCTCCAGAGTGAAAAATGGTGAATAACTGACTAATGCCCTCAGCCATTATTATGACTTTATGGGAAAATGGAAACGTTTCTTTTTCACTTCACAGCTCAAGGTTCTGCGCTCAATAAAAGAAATGTCAAATAATAATAATAATAATAATAATAATAATGATAATAATAATGATAATTGTGTGTCATTTTTCCAACTAACACTCCATAGAGACAGTCACTAAATGATAGTTAGTAGATTGAAACCTGCCCCCTGGACTAAACCTGGTTGCATTCAAATTATGTGGTGTTGACAGAAATGTGGTAAATGTAAACTTCATGACAAAATCTTCCAGTCACTGTTTCTTGTTGCCAGCATTGTGACGTCCACCCAACGAGTTATAAATATCCATAGGATGTGCAATCTAATGGTGATGCAATCTAGCTCCTGGGGTGATCTTATGTCATATCAGATCACCAACTGAATGTGACTGCTATCACACACCAGCACACAGAGTTATGTCTCAAGTGTTCATGACATCTGAAACTAGTTGGCTGGAAAACACATTCTTGCACCCAATTATACACATCATATCAGGTCAGGCTTTGTATTCTGCACCTGATCCATGAAGTGGGGCGTGAAAATGCTGTAGATATGTTTGAAACCTCAGATTATATTACATATACATGGTCCCATGTAAAACCTTAATTTGCTTGATTTATTCAGTATATTTATTTTCAGGTAAGCATGGTTTTAGAGCCTTTTTTTTTTTTAGCTTTTGATATAACTTAATATATGCATACGAAATGTAACTGGTAAATAATTTAAATCTACTAGTGGATTATTAGTATCCTCTGTATTCCAACATATGTTAACTTTATTTGACTTTGGATGTTTTTTCCCCTCCGAAGTGTTTCTGTGGTGCTGTAATGGGAATAAATCATTTGAACATGAAAGCACATAAACCTTTTTAGTGAAAAGGGACACAAATGAAACCTGCTGGTGTGGGGCTGTAAAGCATTTGATACAGACATGCTTCTCTTTCTCCATTCCTCTGATCTGCCCACTCGCCTGAGGGAGACTAAATAAATGAGATTTTGCTGATCTGTTCGCAGTTCTCTCTGTGTGGGCCTGCAGCAACTCTGCCACTCAGGTTCCCTGAATCTGTTGCTGAGAGACAGAACATTTATTACTTTGAAACCATTAAGATGTGTAAGTGAAAGAGATAAGTCCAAATAATAATCATAAAATGTATTAGCTTCCTGTTTTCACCGCAAACCTGATTACATTATTCTGATATGATCAGACACTCATTTCTAAGCAAATAGAAACATTTATATCTATTAATCTTTGCAACAACCTGGCTACCTATGACTTAACAGATGAGCTGAAGTTAGAAAGAGGTCTCATCTTTTTGTGACACATCAGTTTTATATTAGTAATAATAAATCAAATTATTTACTATTAGGTAGACAGATGGGAAGCAATGCAAATAAAGGGCAGGCAAAATCGCAGTACAAAAAAGTAAAAACCAAAAATACACTAAAACAAAATGTACTAATAACCAGATGAATGTTAAAGAAAATGATCACAGAAAACACAATAAATGGTAAATGACAAAGAGTTAAAAAGAAATTTAATGGATAAAGGAAGCAGGGAGTGTATTTACAGAAAACCTTGATTGAATAATTTGTGACAGGTGGTGCAAAAAACTAATTTGGCAAAGAGTTTATTGGGACCAGCACTAGGTATACACTGTCTTGATTTATCATTAATTGATTCAGCTAGTTTTTCATATCTTGGTACAACAGAATTGACCTTTAATAAAGTATCGTATTGTAACAGTAAACAACTAATAACCAATGAAGAGTTTCTTATGTGAAAGTGGTTCTAAATTTCTCTTGCCTTACATTGTGTGTGTGTGTGTGTGTGTGCGTGCGTGCGTGCGATTTTGCTACACAGTGAACCACAAAGGCAAATGTTGTACCTTCTCTACTGTAAGAAATTAGTGGTCTAAAATAAGCTACCTGCACTGTTACTGACCTGGACTCTGTGTTCTCACACCAGCGCAGAGAGCAGTGAGCTGCTGTCCCTCACTCATAGTCCCTAAACAACCCTCCATTAATATGCTGTATTGATCCACAGTGTGTCCACATGTCTACCTTTCTGTTCAACACTCTGAATGACCTCTGAGTAGATATTATTAATAATTCCTCTCTGAAACAGAACATAGTGCAAAGTTTTATTAATTTGTGTGCAGGTAAAAGCATCATTGATGTTTTGTGTGGGTTTACTTAGACACAATATACCCTTCAGCAAGTTAGACAGTAATGATCTCTAGCCTCACAGAGTTTGAACATCACAGCACAACAGGATGCACCCATGACTCACTGCTTCGCTTGGCTGCCTTTACTAGACCCACGTTCTGACATTTACTGCCTGTCACTGAGCACCTGCCTTCACCTGAAGAGACAGCAGGGCCTTTTAGAACCGGGGTGGAGGTGACGTGTCCACCTTCTCTGTTTTATTAGACTAAATTGAACGTTGAGGCGTGCCGCCTATGTTCTCAAATCAACTGTTTTGCTGCCCCTCCACGACAAACAAGATTAAAAAGTTTCTGTCTTCTTCAGGAGTACTGAAAAAGTCCACCGGGAGTGAACAAACAAAACAACTTTCCACTCACATCTACTCACTGTTCAGTTTCTTTGGTCACTGAACTCTAATGATGTAATTCTGACCAACCTTTTTTAATGATGCATGCAGAGGGCAGTTCCAAGAAAGCAAATATCTTTCAGAAATATATCAGATTTGATCTGACCACAGTCTCGAACAAAATCCCAGAATGAAGTTACACTTCCAACTTTATACTTTCCCTCACCTTTCTACCCCTTCCTGGGCAGAGACAAAGCAAGACACAGCAGGTAACCTGTCTTCAGTCAGAGAGCCTTGGCCTTCTCATAACAGGCCCTATGTGTTTAATAATATTAAAACATCAATCAATAAAGCTAAAACAGCAAATTCCCAAGAGGAATATCTACATTTTGCTTTTTTTTTCCTGACTCTGAAGTATAGAAGTACTATAGATGTGTTTTCCACAAACAAAAGATTATTCTATACAAAATTATGAAAACAAAATGACAGAACAGCCCTGGTAATGGAGTGACCTAAAGACACATAGGGGGTAATGCAATTCATTATATATTTGCATGTATTACTTCAGTGTCAATAGGTGTTTTCTTATTGTACGCTGTACATCAGTGAAATGTAAAAACCAAAATCTCACACTTCTTGGGAACTTCAGTTTTCTTTATAGATAGAAAGCAGTGAGTAGCACCTGAGGCTGAAACATGGGAGGCAAATAATAACGGTGGCTCAGTTCCATTAATTGTTCCATTAAGCCATGATATTAAACATGAATACACAGAAGAGGGATCTCCCTAAGCAAAACTCAACCTTCATACCATTACACCTGTGCTTTCCCTTCTGTGACAATCAAGATGTCTGCTATGAAGCAGAGCAGCTGCTGAGCCTCCAGCTGCGACTCGGTCCTGTGTGCACCAACTGGATCAAATAAAAAAAACTCACATTTTCTAATATTATGAGTAAACATGTGCTTTTAATACCAGCTTAATTGTACTGACAGTTACTAATGAACCATAGTTGCAACAACAATTTCAGTTTTTCATAAATTATGTTTTTACAACACAAATGAAGCCGTTTGTTTATTAAGATAAGATAAGATAACTCTTTATTATTGATAAGCACACGAGCATTATTACTAGTTAGATCATTGAGAATCACAGCAAAGATCTGAAAATGCCGCACTGGAAAGAAAGACACAGCTATAATTGATAACAATAATGTTATCCATACTGCATGTGCTTTTCTCTAGGTAAGTTTTAAACAGATGTGTGCAAAAGATGAAACAGACAGATATGTATTATGTATTACAACTGATGTAAGTTATATTATATATAGATAAAGGTTTTATATTTTCTATATTTTCTGTTATCTGTTAATTTTTGCACATTAACTTCTGCTTTAAAGCAGATGCTTTGAAGTGAGCTTTCATCAGGCAATTTTTTTTCAAACCATGAACAAACCATGAGTATTAAATACATCCGTGTGAACATTGCCATCTAGAGGCTGTCTGAGACAAAACATCTGCAGGCTGAAAACTGTAACTGAAAAACTTGTGAAACCTGGCGTTTGTCAGTGAGGTCACATCTACATGACTCAAACTTACCTGAAGAGTTTGGGCATGTGTCCTTGTATTCATGTAATGAACAGCACACTGACAGAAGAAACAGCTGCTGCTCTTGTTGACTTCACAAGATGTTTGTGAAGTTCACAGCAGCTGCGTTTTCCAGGTGAGAACTTCTCCATCCATATTGATAACACAAGAAAGCAACATTTGACCTACATTGTTTCAAAGCAAACACATGTCTCATTGCACATCATGTTATGCACAAGGCATTTTGCGTGCTTGGAGATGGGTGTGTGAGCGACTTCACAGTCCACCCTCACATCTGGAGCCCACTGCAACCTGGTACAGGATCAGAGAACTAGAGCTAGGATCAGATCCGCCTCCTTTTCTTTATTAGAAGTCTCTGTAACCATGATTAATGAACAGTGTGTCACGATTAGACCAAGTTTCACGCCCCTTTGTGCCAGCTCAGAACTTTAACCCCTCTGGCTCAGGTTGCTCTGTGCCTTAAAATCGCAGCACGGTCAGAGGTCTCAAGTCCAACTGCACTGGATCAAATGCTTGGCGGATTGGAGTAGACATGAAAACCGTTCATGTTTCTCAGAGATTGGCAGAAAAAGGGTGTAAACATGTTGACATGCTTACTGAGTTCTTGACTAACCATTTGAAGACTATAGGAAAGGTCCAAAAACTGGGTGGGGGCTCAAACTAACTAATCACTGCCAAGACCCATTGCAAACTCTTACTCATTTGGCTCAGAGTGTTTAAACACTTACAAAGAACAATTGGAATGTATTTACGATGCACTGATGAGGCTCACAATAATTAAACCAAAGTAATGGTGATGATAAAACAATGCTCCTGTTTTTACAGCACGGATGTACGTTCAAGGTTTAGGTAAGAGTGATCATGCTCTTGCAGGGGCAGCTGCAAAGGTCTTAAACAGCAGTCCTCTCACAATCCCAAAGTAGGCATCTATGACTCTTACGAAGTGCAATACATACATGTTTTATCAGTTGTTGCATGAGTTTTCTTTACATTTCATCATCACTTGCTTTAATATCAATCCAGTCATTTATCGCTGTTAGGTATTATTATTTATATTTCAGTCTACATTTTGAAATAAAGTAAAAATATGCTTATTTTATTTGCATAATAAAAAGTTTCATGTTTTTCTTAAGTTTACATTTTGCTATTTATTCTTTTATCTATCCCATAGCTGTTGTGTAAAAAAAAAAAAAGAACCTTCTCAACCAAGTTCATAATTTTCTTGCAGTCCTTTAATGAGTTTTCTTCTCTTTGAAACAATGCATCCTCACAAATTGTATCATTTTAATTCAGTTTTTTCTTTAACTAATGACTGACAAATGATACAATTCATTTGCCACTACTTTCATAGACTCTTACACTTGGGCTGAAGGTGATAATAGCTAATGAAAGATATCAAATTGTCAGTGTCTGAAAAGGCATAGCATGTTAGCACAGATCTACACTACCCTAAAGAAGGTTTGGTGTGCATTCAGGGGAACAGCATGGTGCATGACTACAGCTGCAGAGAGGGCTGGTGAGCACTACAATGAAGATGTGTTGAAGACAGTGAAACTCAAATATTCCAGAGCAGCTGGACTCAGTGTGCCTCTCTCTGCTCTGTGTAAACAATGGGCCAGTTTAAGCAAAAACAGATGAGATTCATTTCTACTTAGACTATCTTTATTGTTGTGTTTGCTGACAGGCCTATCTGCACGAAAAGACATTCTTTAAAACTCCACACAATTTTAAAGCAGTTGAAGAATAGAAAGGATGACATTTGTGGTTTTAACTCTAAAGAATGTCAAACCAGTTCAATATCTCATGAGACTTATTTTCTAAATACTTCACTGTAGGAGAAATACAACTGAAAACAATGGAATTGACCACATCCAAAACAGATTAATGTCAAAATTTAATGATTTTCCTTGGGTAATACAAGGATTATTCACTTTGTCATTTGATATATTATGAGACATCCACAATGTTGGTCCATTTTCTGGCGAGACAATAAAGGATTTCTATGCCAATTAAATGATAATATAAAAAAAGGTTCGTCAGTTATATAGCATTATAAGAAATAAGAACCACATCCCTATAAAGGGACATCATTTCTCATTCTCACATCCATAGTTATCAGGTGTCAAGAATGGTACAAGAATAAAACATGTATAAAGAGACATGAATAAAAAACCTACAAAGAATGAAGGCACTGATGTGTACTGTATGCATTCTTAATTCAGTCATTATGAGTCTTGTTTTAATTTCTGAGCTGCTGATCGAAGGCTCCATATACACCACTCCCAGCCAGCAGACTGTGTCGACTCTACATCACCTCTGCTCTGTTCGTCTGCCAGGGAAAATAAATAAATAAGAGTAAACCAATAATGGGAGTCAGATGATTATGTGACAATGATGTTACGGGAAATGTTTCGGGCTCAACATGTGATATGCAGAAGGTCAACTGAGTGTTTTACATTGGCTAGAAAACAGAGAAGGAAAACCCACAATTACTTTTTACTGTATTTTACTACGCAGTTACAGTACATGTTGTAAGTGCTTTCTTTTATATTTTATTACCTTCACTGCATATTATTTTGAATTAAAATCATATCTCATGATGTTTCAGTCAGTCAAATCAAAGAGAATGAGACAAATGTTCCTGTGTTTGGCACTAATGTAAATCACAGAGAGACTAATAAGGAAAGCTTAAAAAGTAAAACAAAATCAAACAGGAGCTCAGTTTGACCATCTTTGTATCTGTGGTCATGACTATGACTAGACTAATTGTTGTTCCCTGTTAACATTTTATCTGCCTTTACTCTGCAATGTGTTGTAAGGTGAACATCTGATGACCATGCAGATTCAGTCACAGTCCTGTGCCACACATAAACACAGTCAAAAAAGTTGCACGCACATACGAGTGCCTGTATTTCACAAAAGGTGCTAAACTCTCAGAAACAAACCTCTCTCTGATGTTTATCTAATTAACTTGACAGAACCGCAATCTACACATGAGAACAATATCTTAGTTTAACAGAGCTGGAAAATTACCACTGTTTCTTTTTTTTTTCTGCCTCTGCTGTCTGACACAAAGAGCCTTCTTGTTTAGATGGCATGCTGCAAGCAAAACGAGAGCCTGATGATTAGAGAGGAAGCTATGCACAGTGCCTGGTTCCCAGGCCAAAAAGCTAATTTCAGAAGAATTAAATTAACTTTATAGGCTATTTTGTCGTTTCTTAATTTAAAAAAAAAAAAAGGTCTCACTGAACATTCTCTTTTCCTGGTTTTTGTACCACCTAATGTATATGAAAATATGCTCACAAGCAGACAAAAACACCACAGTCAGGATCATTAGAATATAAATTATTTGTTATTTTAATCTGCAGTAAACCTTGAGGCTGTCATCTTCCTCCTTTGTTCCTGCCTGGCAGTTCTTCAGTGTCCTTTGGCCAATGTGTCTGCCATCTCTCACCAAATATAAGTCACTGCATATTAATCATTCGAGTAAATAAGTAAAGTATATTTTTTAATTTGTATAGCACCTTTCAAGATAAACATCATAAAGTGCACTACAACAAAATGTTAGAACATGAAAACAAAGTTAACCAAAAACAAGTTTAAAAAGATGATGTAACCTTCATGTGGTGTACTCTGCACTAATTAACTGATGAGTAATGAGTCCTGTGAGTTCAACGGCCATAACCAGAAATACAGCTGCAAGGATGTTTTCCTTCTTAGCTTTGTTCAACAGAAAAGCTTCACAGACATGTGAAAAAGGGTTTGTCCATCTGTTCTCAGCATTGTGGACTGTTGTTCTGTGCAAAATAAAAGACACGTGGGCACAGTAAAAGTACAAACAAAATCAGTTAGGGAATTTGTGAACTATAAGCTGACGATGTGAAAGCTTTCAGGGGAATGTTTGTGTTTTCTTTTCATCCAGAGTTAGACTTTAGAGTTAGAAAGACAGTTGCACTTAGGTACAGATGTCTGCTGTCGAGGTTTCGCAACTGATCTCTTCAGCGCACTTTTTCTACAGAAGACCAACTCTTGTTCATTATTGTATTGTTAACAAAACAAAATGGCTTTAATTTATCTGCAAATCATCAGTTTTTAACGACACTGTCCTTGTTTCTGCATTTTATCCTGATGACGATGTTCACAAAATCCAAATTTTACAGGGAACAGTAAAGACAGCCAAATAATAAAACCAAACATTTAGATGGAGCAATTTGAGGGCCGCACCACAAAAGACTTGCCTGCTGTCCCCATCTGCTCCTGCTTACTGGTACCTTTAAAGTTTTAACATAACCAACTCAGACCCGTTTCCAAACTGCCTGCTTTGTAGAATAATGCCTGGCTTGTTAAAAAAAAACAGGAGTCCAGTTTGTTCGGTATTTATTTACATTGCATCTCATATATCTGTATTGGGTCTACAAGGTTTGACCTGTAAGTCTGCAGGGATGTGTGCATATTCATCCTCATAAATGGAATAATGGGAGGGGGGCTTTTATGTGGGTCAGTGACCACAGGAACACTGCATCTCTCTCTCCCCTTCTTTTCGTCATGCAATGCGAGCAAAAGGAAACTGTAAAACAACAGGTAGCTTTAACCAACCAATCTGATTGGTCAAAAACATGTTCCATTCATAACATAAAGACCTCATAAACAAAAGCTAATATTGCAAAATAAACTAGAAAGTGCCTATAATGTCAAGTATTCTACTAATTTGGAAACTTAAACTGGTTTTAATGTGGACTCTAGATACTTAGTTTGATTCATCACCCTGCTGTAATTAGAGAGGTGACCGGTGCATTGATGTATAAAAACAATAACAATAGTAAACGAAAACTCTTTATTTGCCCTTTAAACATTTTTTGCCATTTCATGAGTTTTCATGACCAACATCATTCTTTCTCAGAAGCAAACACTGTAACCGTGTGGGCTTGTTATGTTGTTATAATGCTCTAAATTCTTGCAGAAAGTGAGGCACACGACAGTGTTTATCGATCGCAAATGGAACAATTGCTTCAAATAGTTGTTTCGAAACACTTCTGGTAATGTAAATCTGAAAATTAAACAACTGCTTCAAGAAAAATCAAAAAGAAGAAAAAAACAGATCCAGAAACCAGGAAAGGCTGAAAAGTACAGAATGAGATCAGGCAGCAAGACGGAGCAACAAGCACAGTGATTAAAACACGATAAATAATAGATGATATAACAATACGTCTGAGGCCAGTTATATGTAATAAGAGACTAATTATGGAAGATTAAAAGTGTGCTGTAAGATGCCTGATTACTGACCACTGCTAAACAGCTTTAGTGTCTGCTGTAAAAACAACTGGAGTGTTTCCAACTGGTTTTGGTGGTTTGGTTGTTAATCCCAATTGATGTGTGTTTTATTTCAAAGTAAAAGTAAAATATTCAAACACACGAGCCAAACTCAGAATCTAACATTTTGTTATTATTAACAAATGTTTTTAGCAAACTAGTCTTTTACCAAATTGGATCTCATTTATTTTAATAAATGTATATAATGTTCTTCTCTCCCCTTTTGCACAGTCGAGGAGCGTGTCAGGATGCATTTCAGTGCGTGTTGTACTTGTATAACTATGCATGTGACAAATAAAGAATCTTGAATCTTGAATCTTGAATCAGGGTTCATGCTGCAAGATCCAGGAGATGGTCAGTTTGGAACAAAGTATTCTAGAGGATTATGAGGGGTGTCAAATTATGAGGGTCCCCAACTAAACGCTACTTTGAAAGTGTTTGAAAATGATTGAATTTAATGTATAAAGTTCATGAAACTTCATTATAATTATAATATTTTTAAATGACTCTCTTTGAAATATGGCCGTGTAATATGGTATAAATAGTATATTGTTTTATTTGTTTTGTTTTTTAAGTACAAATACAACGAAAACTAAAATTAAAGATGAGTTTCCAAAGAACAAAAAAAGGTTATGATGCAACGGACTGAAACAAAGACACAAGAAGATCAACATTAAATGTGGTTTAGTGGTTTTGAACTAATGGAATCTCTTTATTAGTTCAGAGTGGAGGCTTGTTTCTATTAGTGTCTCTGCATTTGTCGAGTTACAATGGTGGATTATTTTGTACACAAATTGTTAAGAACCAAATGTCTGTTGAGCCACGAGACTGCTCAGACTGTTACATCATGTTTGTGGTTGTTGTGTGAAGAGTGCAACCCTCTGTGATCACATTACTGATCACTTTCAGGTTGATGGTGACAGCTAATGACTGCAGCAGGCTGGGTATGAGCTATTGTGGCCTAGGGTAAACTGACTTGGAGTTTTCTAAATTGTGACAACTGAAAATAAAGCATTTAATGTGGTTAATTAAAATGCTAACAGTGCAGTCATTACAGGGCATGAAAATCAGCTGCTGCACGTCTTTGAACTGTGAGACTGCTTATTAAACCGTAATGTTCTGCTTTCTCTTTTTACACGTTTAGTAACAATAAGATCAAATACGATGGTTTGAATAATATAATATATTTATTTTGCTGACCATTAAATAATGAATTGTTGTATGTTTTTCCAGTGATTAATGTGTAATGAGTAATTGATTACTGCTTGGCACTGATCACTTCCAACCATCTGTAGAGCTAACTTTTAGTTTTTACTGCTTTTTTCATTTGAACTGATTCAAATTATCAAGCTAAAGTAGACAGACGTCTACTTTAGCTTCGGTCTGTTGTCACATTTGAATTAAATATATGAAGCTGATCCAAATGCAGACAAGATAATGAGAAAGACTGCCATGGATTTAATTGAAAATGCACAGAGAATAAAATACATAAACAGAAAAAATGTGTTTGAATTATGCATTCATTCACTTTATAACACACCACACTGAGGGTATGTTGTTTCCCTTATCCTGTAACACTGTAGGTGTTACAAAAGCATCACCTAACAAAATCAAAAATTATTGTACAGAACTATAAAACGGTCCGTGTTCTCCTGTGCCTGAGCAGAATGATTTACAAGGTAAAACACCTAACACACATTAGTTGTTACTCTAAACTATGAATATGTCAGTAATATGTTGTTAAATAGCTCTCTTGTGGAATATTTTCAGAGCCAAAGCAACTGTGGGGATGCTGTTGTTTAAAAAACAAAATGTAGTTTTAATTTATCTGACGTAATTCCACAGATGCATCTTCATCATGCTCTGGTAGGAGGATATGCTTCACGTATGTTGTAAATAAAGTTAGGTGTGCACAGATGTGTGGCATGCATCTTTAATTAAATGTTGTGCAGAGATTTGTGAGTTACAGTGTGTATTTAAAAAATGGTAGGCCTCAAATGTGTTGCAGATGTTCTGCCCTTGTTTAAGCATCAAAGATAATTATGAATATCGGGATCATGATTATGTAAGACTGGCACACCCATGTAATGTATCAACAGCTGTCTACAATTGTTTGCTAGTTAGTCTACCATGGAGAAATCACTATATAATAGAGGGAGTGAGTGAAAGATTGGACAACGCAAACACAGCTAAAGGCTGAGGAGGAATATACTATATATGAAGGAGAGGCTTAATAAGAACCAGGTGAACTTAATCATGACAAAGAAGGCAGAACAAGGGGCAAACAAAGGAAGAAAAAACACAGGAAGGACATGAATAATATAAAAAAACAATCCCCAAACCCATGAAAGTCTATGAGTAGAAAAAAAAAAGTTTGGGAAATGCTGCATAGAAAAAAAGCTCTTCATATATTTTTTGGTTTTGAAACAGCTGTTGGATTTCTAAATGCAGCTGTAATGAAACTGATGATAAATAAGCTGTTAGGACGCCGCATTGTGTTTTATCCCTCACACAACCTCCTCTTTTCTTGCAAAGAGGAAACCGCTCTGTAAAAAACACAAAATAATATTACTGTATTTTTTCTTTCAATGTGTAACACAACCCTAGCCAAACAAGGAAATGCTCATTTATAACAGCAGTGGGGGAGAAATTGTACAAGTCCACTCAAATGTTGCCCTAACCTTTACGCAATCATCTCGTCTTTCAAAAATAAATAGCCGTCATCAAAAGCTGCGGTCCGGCTAAAACAATTATTCACAGTTGTGAATTCATATACTACCATTTTGCCTCTTTGAGTTCTGCCATGATTTATAGTTTGTAGAAAGCTTTGAAATGGGGAGATTATTTTGCTCTCACAGGTGCACCCAGCAGTCAGCAGCTGAAAACACACGCTCTCACAAGCAAAATGTGGCTTTGACACAACTCAGACCGTAACACGTCACCCCGTCCAGCACAGCGGCTGTGTACTCACACTGTGCCAACTGTGACGGATATGACTTGGCTTGCCAGATGATGGTATGATGAAGCAATCTACAGAACAACAAAAAAGGGATAAATAGCGATGCTTTATTAGATGTAATGAAATACACTAAACCGGTTCACTTAAAGTAAAATATATGAACGTGCCACCATCTGTTGTTTGGGTTCTGAAATAAGCTTGTCCAACTGCATATAGCCAGCAGGTGTAAAAGCAGATTGCAATAAATGAAATTTATTCCATTATTATAATTTTATTATTATTATTGACGAATGGAGGCTTACTAAAAGTTAGATAAAGGTTTCTATTGAAAGACAAACAACTATCTTCTTCTGTGTCTAATAAAAATATTATTAAAAGAAGTTGCAGGTGACCAAGACTGTGTCTAGACCACAATTCAGCCAGTTTTGGGACAAATCAAACAGATACCTCAACTAGAGATAATGGAAAGGTTTTGTTACTTGCATACTTTGCAAACATATGAGAGCGGTGTTGTCCAACTCCTGACAGCAAGATAAAAATTTGAATTACTGCAGTGAACCACATGAAGTAATCGCTCAAATACTCCCTAATGATAACATTGTTATTAGTTCTTATTGTGAAATTGGAACAGAATGCACCCTCTGGTTTCTTAAAAAAAAAAAGAAGTTCTGCCCCATGTGTGACCTCCATCAATCATGCCACTGGTACTCAGATTGTTAAGTGGCTTAAAAAAAAAGCTGTGTAAACTGATGTAGGGGGTTAACCCTACATTAAATCCCGATCAGGCAGGCAGGGGGGGAGTCCCGCTATAGTAGCACCCTTGCTCGGCCATGCAGACAAAGCTAACACTTTGTGTGTGTTCACTGATTGGTTTAATGGGCTAGAAAGAGCAGCTACGTCTGGAATGCCTCCCAACACGGCCATGACCTCCTTGGATGAGAGGGGTTACAAGTTGTGGGAGAGGACGGACCTTTCTTCACACACTGAGCAGAGCAACAACACAGCAGGGTCAGAGCCTGGAAAAGCGGGCCTTTTAGATTCTGCCCTCAACAATTTTCTGAACATGGAGACTCACAAGGTTTATGATGCTTACAAAGACCCCTGACTGAACTGCAATGCAAATATTGAGGGGGACTGATGTACCAGCATTTAGTTCTCTGTATCAGAATCCTTATAAAATGATAGAATTTCCAAAAGTCCTTGAGCTACTGTAACATGCCTGTTGAATTTCAAGTATGCATTGCCACAGCAAGAATCTGTACCTGGCAGGGATCTATCCCTTTAGATAAACTAGACCACATGGAGACAGAAACAAGATACATAACAGTGAAATAGTGTGCGTAGTTGGAACTCTAGTCTTCCGACTGACTTTTAATTTATATGCTGCCAGCATGAAGCGGGGTGCAGAATGAGAAAAATGTGTAATTCTGCGTTGTTAAACTGCAAATTAAACACCACTGGAAAGATAATGCGAAACTCTTGTCGTGAATCAGACGGCACCATACCAGGTGCAGCTGTGTGGCCCTGAGACAAATTCCTGCATGCAGTAAGTCACACAGAGAGATGGTGGTAGAACACACACAATGTAAAAGACATTATTCATCCTTCCATTCACACTCATGGGGAACATTTTATTTCTTAATTAACTGTGATGGTGATGTTGTGACCAAAGTAAAAGACAGGGCGACAGGGGAGTCAGCGTCCGTATTTAGGTTTCAGTTTCAGTGTACTAACACACTGGATCAAAACTGAGGTCTGCTCACTGTCCACTCAGCAGCAGACCACTTCAGTTAATTGCTATACTTCAATTAAAATGCTCCCCAGAAACATAGAGATAATCAGATCAGAGAGTAACAATGACAGGCGATTAGAGGTGCGCACTAAATCTTAGCTGCATGTGAGGTCTTGCTGCAGCACGACGCTAGCATGTGGTCTCTGTGTGTGGGGTGAAATACTGCAAGGATTTTAAAATCCCAGACAATGCGTGAATTGACCCTCATGGTATTGTTTATAGGCAGCTGCACAATTTATGTACTGTATCACAGTCACAAAAAAGTTGTCTTGAGTATTAGGTCTATTAAAAACACATTTGCAGCAAAAGAGGCACGCTTTTGATTTACTTTTGTAAAGTGTACAGTGAACGATGTGTGAAAAACAGGGACTACAGGAACACAGATGAGACAAAGTCCTTCTAGAAGCAAGTCATACAGTGCCACTTGGCAGCAATTCTGACTTGCCTCTGGGCAGTTATTTGGACATTAAAAAAAAAAAAAAAGGCTCCCACCAAAATTAATCAGGACAGAGTCTAAACAGTAATTTTAATGGTGACTGTGATATAAATACTGCTGCACAGAACTACCAGTAAAAACCGGTTGGTGTTTAATTTTACCTTGGCTTTGAGCAGTGTCAGGACACTCACCAGCTTTGCCGTTACAAAACACTTATATAAATTTCTATTCAGGATTTTTTTGCGTGCAGTGTCTTTCTTGTTTAACATCTCTAGATGAAACACAAGAAGAAAGCTGATGTTATCCAGAAAGAGTGATTTTATATCAACTCTGTCTGAGCAGCAGCCAGACACAACAAAAGGAGAAGAATCAAGGACGTCAAAGAGCGTGGTTCTGCTCAGCAGTGGTGGAAAATAAGAAAGTACTTAAGTAGTTTTTCTTATACAAGGGTCATGTAGAAAAAAGGCTTGGGGAACAGGATTTGATAATTTGTTGTGCTTGATAAACTGCAGGCAAATGGAAACCGAGACACTAGAGTAGTTTAACTGTTGTGGTAAACGCCTAAACGATTCATACATGTAGCTCCATTTTATTCAATACAGCAAACCTGCAGCAAAATATCATATTTTCCAAAGGGGGCCTGGATCTCAAGTTGAAAATCAGATGTTGAACAGCAATTGGAAGGTGGGAGGATAAAACCTTATAAAATAAACTAGAAAAATAATTTTCCACTGGCTGCATTACATCTCTGGAGCTTTTTATAGGGGCTGCTTTTTCCAGTTTGAATTTCATGAAACAATAAGAAGCAATGCTGCTGTGTTTATATAAGTCCCTACCTTGTCCCAGCACTCAGAGGTTCCCAGGTCCATGTTAGTGAGAGACGACTGAATTAAGGCAGGTACTGCAAGACACTGACCTCAACACTTGACAAAATGTAAAAACGAGATGCAATAAAAAGACCGGAGTATGTGGCTGCTGGGAAAAGGTTTCTGCAAAGCCTACTGCTGTCTGCTGCAATAAAAACAA
This sequence comes from Simochromis diagramma, assembly GCF_900408965.1. NCBI lineage: Eukaryota > Metazoa > Chordata > Actinopteri > Cichliformes > Cichlidae > Simochromis > Simochromis diagramma. The sequence goes on from NW_024387414.1 coordinate 7,171,794, forward strand.
CAAATTGTCAGAAATAATTTAAAAAAAGGAGCAAAAAGCTTGCTAAGGCATTTGTAGAAAGTTCAGTCAAGTGTCAGTGTATTAAATTTTAGCACTGCTAAATCCAGCAACAAAACATTTGAATTGTGCAACATCAGTCAGATTACAAAAGAACTTTTTCCACATCGTCCTTCCTAGCACTAATGGATTACTTCTGTGTTGTTTGGCTTGGAGATTCAGGTGTTTACCAGTGATAAGAAGGGCATGCAATGTGCATATTTTGTAAACTCCCTCACTTTCTAAACACAATACAATAGAAACAGAATTGCATAAGAGTCCCAACCAGAAACATGATTCACGACTCTTCTTGTCAGTATTTTATGACAACCTATGTTTTAACTGGAAGAGTGCAATTATTACTAAATCAGTTTCACATAGATCTGTGTGCTAAAAACAGAGAAGCTTTACAATGATTTGTCTTTGGAACACACTCATAAAAATAAGTTATGTCTGTGCAGCTCTGTGGTATGAGCTCATCACTTTTCTGCTGTGTTTACCTGGCAATGGAGACGTTTTTTGCAAATATTACTTGTTCAGTAGCTATAAAGAAGTTTGAGTGCCTGCAAAAATAAATAAGCAACTAAATACTATAATGAAGTACAATTAGTCAAAGTAATTTTTAACCTTTCTAACACGTCATGCCTCTGATAATTACTTCATTTAAGATCTAATTGACCAAAATAAAAAAAGTATTCCTGTGTAATTACCTCGTGAAACACAATATAAGTATGTATATATATCTGACAATGAAAAATCCAACTAGTTAAAAAAGTAAAACAGTAAGGTTGTTGTCTACATTTTCAAAGAAATAATGAAAACAGAAAGTCATCATACTTTAATAATAAATACCTATATGTTTATAAAGAATGACTGAATATGATTGAATCCTATTTTTCATTTGTTTGAGTTTAAAGCTCGAATTGGTTAGCACTAGTAGCAGGAAAAGGTTTAGGTTTGTACCTGCTGTTTTTCTGTGTTAGCGCTGACAACATGTCCTGGATGTACTCCACCTTTGCCAACATCAACTGAGACATTTTAAACCCAGATACAAATAATAAATGATTACAGCCACAAAATAGGTCTCTCTTTTTAAATCATGCACAGTGTAACAACAGCCACACAATTGAAATAAATCAGTCAGACATACAGGTTTAAGGATTCACAGTATACTGCACCATTACCACATTAGAGTTCTTTCCTGTTGCAGTCACATATTATTAGACAAATTGTTTTCAAATTAGCTTATTTTTTCTTTTATAACCCTTTCACGCATAGTGGTCACTACAGTGGATAGCTATTCAAAGGTTGTGTTCTTGTATTTGTGTCAGTGATGATGGTATACTGGCACATAAACCTTTTACACAGTGTATATTATTTATTCATTTGTCAAATTCATAAGTCAAAACGTATGTTGTCCACCTAACTGGGCATGTAACAAACTCTTTGAAAAAAATATTTTTTATGCCTAAAGATGAAAAGAAAATCCTGATTGAGGTTGTCATAATTCATGCATGAAAGGTTTAAGTATTTTGGGGTTAGATAAAACCCACTTTTTGAACAGTGCACCTGCGCCTATGAATCCTCTGACTGTTTGCTCCCTGACATGTTCTAATGGCTCATTCTCGTGTTTCTGTGTTCAGATGTTTAGCCTCAACTTGCATGGATTTGTCTGAAAGACAAGACAAGGCTTTAAGAGAGATTAATGTCCTCTATGTATCCAACACAGATAATATCATTCAGGGATGTACTCCTGGAGCTCCTTATGTCTCATTGTGGACATGCTCAACATTCTTAGACATGTATCAAAAGAACAACATTAGTGGGTAACGATCAGCTGTTTCAGATGCTTTGCTGGTATCAGCCAAAACCAATGAAAAACATCTTTGAAGTGACTTTAGTGCATTTGGCTCATGCAGGACTTGGTAAAAACAAAGAGATGTTTAACAGCAAAAACTGTTAACTTAAACAAAAGTCTTTGATATATGAGCACCACATTTTTAGCATTAAATCATTTGAGGTCAGTCTTAAATCCTACTGAGAGTTAGCACTGCCTGTTCACCTATATGTTAGATAAGTGCTTCAGTACACATTCAGTGTAGTTAAAGCTGATTACAAGCAATTATTCATTGACAACATTCAAGTAATGCTCAGGTGATAAAAGTAAGCACTAACTTCTCAGGTGCAATTTAAAATGAGCAACACAGCAGAATAGCAGACTGTTTTTTTACTAAGAGCCTTAAATTCCCTCTGAATGTGTCTTTCATTTCATGTGTTTCACAACTGGCTGGTCTTATCCATGAGTGACAAGAAGTTGGTAACGAAGCAGAATGCAGCCTCAGACCTCGATGAAAAACACATTTGTTCCTGCCTGCTTATGTGCATATACAAAAACACTAAATAAAAACCACAACCAAGGAAAATGGAGAAAGGAGACTCTCCTTCGTGGGAAAAGAGAAACCGTGGCCTGTGTGGTCGTAATAATGAAGCAGAGGCCGTAGTTTCAACAGCTGCCTTTTTGCTGTGGTTCTGTAATAATGTTACTTTATGTATTTTATGAATTTATTTGATTCTAGAGGGAATGGAGCCAAAGGAGATTGTGCAGTTTAATTTGATGTGAGAGACCATGTTACTATGTGTATACATGTATACAGTGCTAGTATAAGTGAGTGCATGTGTATTTCTAGTGTGATTCATTTGCGGTGAATAAAACCAGCTGTTTCTATTGAATGGTGGCCAGGAATCCCGCGTACCCAGGGGAGTGACGGTGTAACAGACAACTGAGTACAGAGTTAGCTAACATCGCCTGAACCATCCTCTGGCCAGTGTGTTGTGCTTCCCTCTAAGGTGACTGTTGGGCAGATCGTCGCTCACAACTATTTCTTCCAGTGAATCATCAAAAGCTGCCCACAGAAACACAGGCATGCAGTTGGTAACTAAGCAGCTCTCCCTAAAATATTTGTATCCCATTCACGGGCAGCAAAATCCCCTAAAGTGTTCTTAATCTTTAGTGTAGGAGCTTATGTTGGGTAAGTGAAATTAAGATGAACTACCCTCCTATATGTCATTATTAGTACACTGATGTATGTATGTGTAATATGCTGCAAAAGTGTATCACAGGATTGGTAATAGTTTTCCCCCACGTTAGATTCATGTTGTAAGAACAAGATTTTGATCTACACTCCACAATCTGGCTCTGATTTCATTCAATTACTCTTTCAGGTTGAGTTCTAATTAGTATTAATGTTGTTTTGTATTAGCCATATATCAAGCAGACAAATAAAGGTACGGAATCTTCTCATCTTGAATTAAATAGTGATATAAAAGACCTGCAAAGGAAAGGAGGAAGATTTTTTCATTCCTAATAAAAAGAAATTAAATGTACAGTTAACAAGACTTCCTTTAATGTCATGATGCATAGTGAAATTTATCATAACGTAAAAAATAACAAACATTTTGCTGGATAGTATGGTGACTTAATCAGATAGTGACACACAATCCACTGCTAAAAGCCCATGGCAAATGTTACGTTGGGCAATCAGGCTGTGATTGCAAGTATGATTAAAAATAATGGGTGGATAATTAGTATGCATAGAAACTGACCTCTGCACAGGGGCTATTTACAAAAAAAAGAGAAAAAAAAATCATATAGGGTGCATTATAAATTGTACCCACTCCACCTTCAGGATATTTTCCAAGCCAAGCAAATGGACAAATGTGCTTTAATTGCACTGACCATGTTCAGTTCTAGAATTGTCCACAGTGACAGATTGTCAGCAGTCAACAGTAACTTCAGTTTGATGCTCTATACAATTTGCAAGAAATTGAATGCCTATTTACAGCATATAAAATGTTTTCAGTGTTCTGCATTAGCTCACAGGACAACAACAGAGGAGACAATTTGTCTTTGACTGGCTGCAAGTTGGAAACCATGCATTGAGCATCTCATGAAATTAGCAAGTTTTAGATCTGGAGCGATCTTGGAGATTGTGGTTTCATTTCTGGGACCTAAACCAAGTCCAGCCTCTGCTGACACCAGGAATTTGTTCGTTTGTTTCTTTTTTATTAGAAATCACTCCACCCTTTGCTAGATATTGCAAACACCAAAGAAATAAATAATTCCCTGGCTCTGAGACTTCACAAACTCACTCAACAAACTTCCTGGTCTAGTATGCAGATGACATTCAAACCTTTGCATACTATGAAAGAAGAGTGTCTGATCAATTACACCCAACCCGTTACTGGGTCTTATAGAATGGCAGCAAGACAATAAAATAGACTGAAGTAAAGTCAAGTCAAGTCATTTTGGTGCCAAAGAGGTTAGAAGGTTAGAGCTCATGAGCTCTATGAATTAAGTATTCAAATCTAAATTTAAACAATGTTTACCAAATATAAATTCAGGCCACTGACCAGAGCAATGCTTTATTTACAAAACTATTATTACTATTAATGCATGTTTCATGGATCTCTCTAAAAAATCTATCAGGGGGCTGCCGCTCCCAGGAAACAACATTCTACTCCACCAGTCAAAGTGCATTTCTGATTTTCTGAGTAAGGCAAGACAGACTCAGTAAAGCTGTTTCCAAAATGAAATCCAAACATGATGAAACTGTTTGGAGATAAACTCACAATGTCCACATTTCAAATGTCTAACTGGAAGCTTTGCTTTATTGCGAACATATTTTTGCATTTTCTTGATATTTTTGTATGCTCTGAGCAGTTCATCAGGCCAGCCTAGTAGTTTGATTTTTTTTTTCCTACACCAGTTATAGTTTTAATCTTATTAAAGCATTTTTAAAAAGTCTTTACAACGCCACGGGTGCTTGACTTTCTTCCAAGGAATGTATTTATCAAATACAGCGGTAAAGCCTGGGGGTCATTTAGGTTCATGTATGCTGTTTAGCCAATTTATTGTTTTATCATTATTATGTTTAACGTCATCACCACCAATGGGGAGTAAGGTTGTATACTCAGTTGCGTTAAATCGCTTCTTTGGAGGCTGGAATGTAAATCCAGGGGGGATTAGTGAGAACACAGTGAGCTGTAAACCCTTCAGTAGCTCTCCAAGAGGTCTTTGCCTTAGTGCGTAAAGTTGGGAAGGGGGCTTCGGACGCACTGCGCAGCACTTATTATCCTACAGGCTCCATGTGCGTCTCCTCTGCGGGATACTTGACAGGGATTTGTGATATTTTGATGGCACTACCCGCGCGGGTCACTGACAGATGAAAACAGTGGCGTTTGGCGGATGTTAAGGCGTTTTCACTCGAGAAGATCATTTGTCCCGGAGCGCAAAAAGGGACATGGGTCAACTTTATGGTGCGACTCTTTTACCATTTGGCGTTTTCTGTGTCGTTTTCCTCTGGGAATCTGGTGCCAGCTCCATCAGGACGACGCTTGCAATGGACACCTCAGGGTAAGTCTCAGAGATATTAGTTGTGGGTCACATATAAGCAATATTGTTTATTGTTAATGAACGGCAGTGTGATGATGAAACTATGTCTGCTGCGCTCATAATTAAGAGAAGTTGTATCATGTGCGTTTCTATCTTGAAGTATAAAAAGTTTCAAAAGTAGCACAAATTTCTGCACGAAAATGTTTGACTTATCGTTTATTTATGCTTTACGATGGTTTTATGAATTAATGTGAGATTGAAGCTCTGCAAGTTTCTTGGCAGCTACCACTCCACTCATTACATTTGTTTGGCATTCAATTAAACCTCAAAACAGTTATTTCATTGTCAGATTAGCATACGGTGCCAGAAATCATAACAGAGTTTAGTCTACGTTTTATGGGTTTCTGGTCTTTGCGACATGCTCTGTGAGCAGCCTGTCACGGAGACCCCTGGATGAACCGCTGCAGCGCGTCTAATCTAATGTGATTTTCAAGGAAATGCAAAAAGCAAAGGGAAAGTCCAAATGGTTGAAATCGGTTGCGGTGAGGAGAGCCAAATGTTGCTTGTGCTCAGACATAATATGACAGATGCTGTTAAGATGCCCGGAGAGAGTAGGTCAGGAGGTGAGGAGTCAATGGGAATGGAGCACATGCTCCTAATATTCTGTAGAAGACAAGAGGAAACCACTAAACCGCAAAGCAACAGGTTAAACACGGGGTAATTAACCAGAGTTTCGTTTGTCCAAGCACATGAAAACATGGGGATTGCATCTTCAGATTTATGTTTCCAGGGTATGTGTGTTCATCGGATTCTATTACGGAGAAATGAAAATTACCGCTGTGATTGATGCCCTTCTTGCTCGAGCACATTACTACCTCTGGTAGTGTTAGTAGTGGCTGTGCACACAGGAAATATGACTGTATTGATATATTAGTCTGTTTCTTTGGCTGTTAAGTTTTTATGAAAATGTCAGAGTAGTTATTTGGGATTATGTTTCTAAATTAACAATATTCTTCGGGATTCTTCTGTTATGTCTTATGATATTGAAAACTGACAGAAAAATGTTACCAGACAGTCAAAGTGTTGTAAGCAATATCACAAATATCAAATAAATAGTTGCCTGTAATAGTCTAGCAATATCCAAACTGTATGATTTATCCATTGTAAATCTGGCCACTCTAAACCTTTCTTGGTCAATACCAAGTTCACCAAAACCTTTTCAGTAAAATTTGTATTCATTTAGTTTAGAGTTTACGTTAACAATATAATTTTATTATCAAGTAAGTGCAAGTCAAAAGACATTAAGTATCTTGTTTATTTGATTAAAACACTGCAAAATTTATACTTTAATTTACAAAAATATAAAACAAATAAAAGCATAAACTTATCCAGGTGGAGAAACTGCAACTGTAAAGAACAGAAGATTTTTCATATATACTTTTAAAAGTGAATCAGGGTAAACCCTCAAATATCAATTCAAAAACTGAAATCTAAATTTTAAAAAATCAGTTGGGCTCCAATAATGCCATGCATTTGCATACATGCAGACTAGATTCACACCGGTCTTTTATGTAACTGTACTTTCAAATAATAGCTTGGATTCCCTGTGGTATCAAACTTTGAATATAGGGGAATTCCATGCTAAACTGTAACATCCCCCTTTTCAAATCCAACCTTGGATCTCTTTTTGCTTGTACTTCCCCACACCATGTTTTATTACTATGTAGCTTAACACTGCTGGTGTAACAGTGCCAATCAATCATATTTCCTTTTTCCTTTTTTTGCTTAGAATGGAGTGTCCTGATAATAAAATCTTGACGGTGGAATATCCCTGCATTAGGGCCGATGGGAAGAATGGCACTTGCTTCAGGTAAGCTGTGCAGCTGTCACTCAGATCATACATATGGATTTTCCTTGGACCCCCGAGGGCCTAAAATCTTGGCCACTAAGTGTGACAACAGTCAGTTACTCTATATCATACATTTATATCTATTGTTTTCCCTAGAAGAGTGAAAGGAAAGGATGAGCGCCTGTTAATCCCTGTAGGGCGAATTTGAACATGAATTATTCTGAGGTTATGGAACAGTTTCTGCAACCACTAAATCACTCTGCTGTGTCATTTCCACAAATCCACATAGTTTATCCCCTTTTGGAAACTCTACATATCCACTTGGGAGTGAAAAATAAAAAAATTCCCAAGGGTCATTGCATAGAGAATAAATGACGATCCTCGGTGAAGATAAACGTGTCAGATAACCTTTCAGAACATTCTTTTTTTTTTTTTTTTAACTTGTGTTGTTGATTCTCTTTGATAAGTGCTAGAGAATGTATAATTTCAGTGTTTAGCAACACTAACGTTGTTTTCCCTGAAGTTTCCATCAGCACGGAGATGATTTCCACTCTCCTGGCCCTGTGACAATAAAACAGAACTTGAGTTTGGGTCCAAAGCTAAAACATTTCGGGAAAGAATCCCCCTTCCCCTGGGAGTAAGGCCTGTATTTTAACCTAAAAAGTAGAAACAGTCTGTGAAGTGATTAGCTATTTTTATTATACTATACATAGAGAAGGACAAAAACCTCTTTAATTAACAACACCAAATTTGGTTGAGCTATTGAATCAGCATTTAATAAAGGCAGTTTTTATGTAATATGTACAAAGTCAAGTAAAGTTGAACAAAGATTAGAGGGATATAGTGTGGAGCAATCCTCTAAAGTTATGAAATATTACCTGAAGTAACTGGCCCCTCTCTCGTGCTTTTTCTTTATTACTCATAATCTCCAGAAAATGTTTGACATTGTATTCTGTGTGTTTTGAAACAAAGGTTATGCAGACATTATGGTACTTTATAAGACTTTCACCTCCTGATACATCACACACAACATGAAAACGTTAACATGGATCACTAATGCTGACACCGAGATAAGTTTTGTCTGAAGCCAAACTTTGGCTGAGGTTTGCTTGTTGGTGTAAGAATATCTTTTAATAAATGAGGCACCAGGTCTGGTGTGAGGCCAGACCATGTGATCTGTTTGCTTTCAAGGTTAGACTGTAACAGGCTCTGTGTCTTGTTTAATTTCTGGCTCTATGAGAGATCTGTGGTGCTGGAGGAGGTGGATTAGATGAGGTTGTATTTTCCTTGCCATGCTTTTCTTTGTTCTCTGTTCAGCACAGACCTGGATCAAAAAGATTTCACAGATGACTTCAGGGGGAAACCAGATTGGTTCATTGTGTATATAATATATGACGTTCAATTCTGTTTTAGCGTAGGCTGTATGTTGTCCAGACATAACTGATGAGTGCCACACCACGTATTCATCTGTATTAAAAGAGGTACTTCATGAGACTCGCATATTTGTTTTTCATCGTCCGTCATAGATTTATCAATCGTCTGGATTTTATCCAGCACATTTCTCTAGACAATTACTGTTAGTTACTGCTGCTCTGTGTGTCAGACTTATCCATGAGCAACATCAATTTTAGTGCAACTGGCTTTTACTCTCTCTTATTTTTTGTCACCATCTACTGGACTTGACCAGTCAAGCTTGCAGTGGCTAGTATTGTGATGAATGAACATGTTCTAAAAGGCTTAAGGTCAAAGAACTGCAGTGTATCCCTCTTGTACTGATAACATGCATTAGAGCCAGATTTATTCCCTAAAAGGGATAAATGGAGCAGATAAAGTGGCAACTTCAATTGTGTGAGGTCTTGTTTGGCTCAGTCACTCATGAATCCTGTTGTTTTATTGCTTTTTATATTATTTTACACATGTGAGCAACATCAGGAGGAACCTGCATTGAATTAGCATGTGCTATAGCCAAAGTGGTATATCTGGGCAGATAATACAGAACATGCACTTTTTTATATATCCGAGTTAGCAAATGTGCAATTGTTACAAGATAAGAATAAATCATTTAATCAACTAAAATATTACAGCATGCTGATGAAGAGCTACACACATGACATCTTAATTGGCCATCACTATAATAAGGAAGACAATTACAAATAATTTGGAGCATTTAAACCTAACTGTCTAAATTATCCTGGGTATTTTTAGTTATGGGCATGCTCAATGACAATGCAGTTTGGGAAGTCACAGTGTTATTTCGTTGTTGCTTTATTTCACAGCTTTATGGTATTGCAGTAGTTAGTACTACCTCCTCGCAGCATTAAGGTCCTGGGTTTGAATTTGCTGGATGACTGGGGCCCTTCTGTGTGGAGTTTAAAGGTCTCTGTTATATTAACTGGTGATTTAAAATTGGTCCTATGTGTGCATATATTTTAGTTTATCTCTCTCTGTTTACTCAGCCATAGACTGGCAACCTATTAATTGGGATAGAGATAAGCTTTTGGAAAATTGCCCTTTTGATGATGGGGCATAAACTCTATATGCAGGGTGGATACAGCCACTCTTTAGTTATATTCTTAAATGGTCAGCAAGGGGCAGCCCCTCTGGTTGCAAAAATGCTTGGTCGTATAGAATCCTAGGAAAATCATTCTATTGTATCTATCTGCCCTTCCATTAATCCATCCATCCATCTTGTTAATTCAATTAGGGTTGTTTAGAAACTGGAGTCTTGTTCAGCAGTCACAAGCCAAAAGGCAGGACACACCCCTGTAATCCCCAAAAGTTGATTCTGTTCATGTGGACGTAATGTTTTCAGTGGGAGAAACATTTTGTCAATCAAGTGACTTCTTCAGTCTCAGCTGACTGCAGGTTTCCCCAACTTATAAACAGTATATTTGCACAATAACGGAAAAAGGCACCACTGGCAAACAATGGGTTGTGAGGTCAGTTTCATAACCATTAATATGCAAATTATTAAGACCATTGATCAACAACCACTGACAAAGACCATTGATCAATGTCAACTGATCAATGGTCAATTGTCATTGATCAATGGTCACCTGGAGCTTTCTTTAGGCGCCTTCCCAGCTTTGACAAATGTCCAGCTGGGATAACCGCAACAAGAGTCAAACCTTGAATACTGATGTGTATGCGCAGGTTTACGGTACACATTTTACAACTTTTAAACGTCCCCAATTACTCATGGAAATCTCTCAGTCTAAGAAGGCTACTCTGCCACTTACCATCTCCTGCTTGGTGAACTTGATGTGTTGTCCACCGAGTTAATGTGATCAGTGAGTTGTGTTACGTCCTCACATTTGATTTTCACCCAGGTGTCATCGACATTCCTGAACCACTGACTTGGTGGTGTTCCAGGGTAGGATAACAGAGTCCTGTTTTCCACTTCTTGCATGTACACGTTGGCCACAACGGGTGAAACTGGGGAACCCATGGCAGACCCATCGGCCTGTATTACTGACCATTGTATGTGAAATATGTAGAATGAAGACACAGTTCCAAAAGCAAACACACTCGGTCAATGCTGAGAGTGGTCCTGTTGCTGAGATTAGAGTTATCTTGTAATCTCTTACGAATTACCACCACTGCTTCAGTGACTGGAACACAAGTGAAGAGAGATGTAACATCCTCCATAATAACATCTCTTACCTTCTCAACAAAACCAGGGTGTTCTTGATGTGGTGTTTATAGCTACCTACCAACGGGTTGAGGATCAAAGCCAGAAACTTTGAGATGCTATAGGTGATTGAATTGATCATACAGACAATTGGTCTTAAAGGTACACCCTGTTTATGTATCTTTGGTAAACTATACAGACTTGGCGTAGCTTTCCCTGGGTTAATAGCATTTTCTTGTTCTGACTACTTCAGACAATATATCACCCTCTTCCGGTAACCACTACCTGGGTCTCATTTCACAGGGTCATGAGTATTTTTGTCACTGAGCAGTGACAAAATTGTTTCATGATAGTCTTTCTGGTTAAGCAAAACCATGCATCTGCCCTAGTCTTCCAGAAGGATGATACATGTTGGAATGTTGGGCGATGTCAAATCACTGATTAATCTAATATGTGAGACAAAACGCAGGTTCCATCCACAATCTTACAGTATTTTGTCATAGCCTTGAGTGAGAAAGCCTACACTATTCTGAGGCGACAATGCTGACTCCCTCTCTTTACAAAGACCTCCGTAGAATACCAAATGCAATTCTGCTGAAAATAGTTTATATTATAACCTCACATGACCTCTGTACATGTAAAGAAACCCACAGATTGACAGGCCTGCCATGCTGAGTTGTCGTGGCTAAGCCATAAGTGGACAATTGAAGTCTTTCAATTGTATGTGACCCACACCGGGTCAGTTTGACAGTCTAATCTAAACCCGCAGCATTGCAGTGTCCAGACAGGCTGTACATTTTCCAGGAATTTCTGGTTCTCAGGGATTGTATTTCTTTACCTGGCACTGGTCTCTCATATTCAAATAATCTGGGAATATGTGCTATTTCTATAGCTTTTATTGAAGAAGACATGTTAGGCGTTTGGAAAAATTCACACCTTCCAAAGAAAATGAGCTTAGTTGCTGTGAAAACAGCAAAGGAAATTATGGAATTTAAATCATGGTTGCTCTTACCACGAGCTGTTTCACTTTTATGAAAAGGATCTTTTAATGTTTGACAGTCATATTTCACAAATATTGGACATTCGCTTATGAATCTGGTATTGCATTCATTAAATAAATACAAATTAGTCCAAACTGTTGTCAGCACAATGAAGCTCTGACTCACCATGTATTGCAAGTGGTTGCTGTCAATGTTTATTTCGCTGATTATCTCAGCTTTGGTGTTGCCTTCCTCTGCTGTATTCCATCTGCCTTAATGTTAGTTGAATGCCTGAAATGTAAATGACATGTCTCGGTCTCAGGGGGGATTCCTGGTGTTGTGCAGAACTAAACTCACCATCTAAACAAAGACCGCATGTCCCCTCGCCACTGTGGCTTTCACAGCAATGAAGATGAATCAGCTCAATTTCTGCATTTCTATTGTTCTACCCACTTTGTGTTCTTATTCTGTCTTCACTGGTGGTCAAATTTCAGCCTGGCCAAGCCAAATGTACATGATTTGTACCCTGTTTCTGAGTGAGTGTGAGTGCCAGTTTGCATGTTTATACATGAGAATGTATGAATTGTCTCTGTATTGTCTGTGTTGGCAATTACTGCAGGTTTATGATGATGGGAGTTAATTTTCTGCCCTCGTGCTTTAAGCGCTCTCAGCTGTGGAGTCAGATGGAAGACTGATGTGCTCCACTAAACTATAAACAAATTTTTTCACATGATTGACATTTTCTAGTTTAAATACCCTGCAGGGCTCATTACTGCAGTAGATAACACCCATAACATCATGCTACAGTATGCAAAGTAGGGGATGGTGATAAATGTTAGGGAGACATGGTTGATCCTAATTGTTTCCATACTTTATGCTACTTTTGTTGTTACAATGATCCATCCCTCCCAACGGGATCATTATAGTTTTTTATTCCATCATATCCGAGAAGTTCTTAAGCGGTATTCATCTTTGGGATTAATTTACAGACTGTAGGATAACATAATGGTTTTTTCAAGTATAGAGAGGATGTGGACATTTCCTTTGCAATTGGTGGCTGTGGCTAGGTAGAGTGAGTTCTCCTTCATTTGGAGGGTCATTGGTTCAGTCTCCAGCTACGCCAGTCTGCATGTCAAAGTTTTGGGTAAGAACCACAAATTTTCTCTAAAACATCCACTGATGTCTGTGAGAATAGAATAAAAGCAGTGTGTGAAAGTGCTCAGTAAGACATAGAATAGCATGATAAACGTAGTACTTTTACCAGATTTCTGTGTTCAATGAGGCTTAAAAGTTCAACCCATAACAAACTTTTTGTCTATTTCATTTGTTGTAGTGTGAGTTCAGGAAATCAGGAAATCAGGTGCAGAGAAGTTTGCCTTCAGTTAAATACACTGGAACAAGATGACTTAGCATTGCTAATAATTAGAACTATTATTATTACTATCCACTGAAACAAAGTGTACAGCTAGTTAAGACAACAGCTCAGCCAAAAGCGTCACATCGTCATAAGCATGAGACTCTCTTCACAACTCTATGCACATTTCTTGTAGAAAGAATATTTGATTCTGGGTTTTACTATTGCGCTGAAAACAGCATGTTCTGTCACCATCAGTAAAATTACTACTATATTTAGAGAGAATTACTGAATTCAGTGGCTATTGAAGAAAGAACTGCAGCTTTACATATTATTTTATTTGACAACATTAGAAAGTTGTAGCCATATGTGGGAGGAATTTCTAAAGTCAGTAAATGCTGTGCAGTTGACTGCATTTGCAATCATTCCCTGACTTTGGTTCCAGGAATATCTCAGGTGTGAGTCACAAAGTCCTTGGTCATGTTGGCTGAATTTTTCCCTCTAAAGCTTCTTTGCGGGGTCTCTGATATCACTACGATCTTGAGCCTTTCCACACATTTTTTCCTTCACCTTCACTATTCGTCTTTTCTGTTTGTCTGAAAATCGTCCATAGAGGTAATTCTTCACTCGCGGTCCTCACTTCAAGTCAGCATGGAGGATCTAAAAGCAGGCCAGAATATTACTGGCAAATGTATGTTCTAACGTTAACCCCTGTATAAATGACCTGTTAACTGTATTTAATATGATGTTTGCCTATGTTTAGGCTAGAAGTGAAGGAACACACATGCTGAAGCGCTCCACTGGTCAAAGGTATAATACAAGCTTTAACATTATGAGGTTTAGTTTAATTCATCCTTAAATTTCTAACCACAACTGCTTCCTTCCTTCAATAATCCTGCTGTTTTGCCTCTGTGATTGCATGCCGACTGCAGTACCTGGCATTCAAATGCATTTCATATCAGATGAAAGCTGTATGCAGTTTCCAAAAAGCAGTTTTGGCCAGAGTTTCTCTTTTGATTTTAAACAATACATTTCTGTGCAGAAAATCCATTTTATTAAGGAAAGAATGATCCGTCCAAGTTTGGTTTTAACTACACAGTGATGTGGCTCTAAAGTCAATTTGATAGCAGGTTATTTCAGTTCGTTGGTCCAGACTAAAATATCCCCGTAACTGTTGATTTGATTACCATGAAACTGAGCACTGCTTGGGTAACACCCTCTGCCGTGTACCTGACTGTTCATCTTGTGCCACCAGCCAGTCAACGTTTTCAGCTATGTAGAGGAATATTTAAACATCTCCTAGAAAGATTGGTACACATGTCATTTATGTTTCCCAGATGATTCCCGTTCTTGTAATCATATTCTGTAGCAGACATGTAGTCCTGTCACGAAATGCTTGAAGAGTGGATAGCAGTGGTTTTAAAGGTCATGCCACAGTGTATGTATATTTATAGCACAATTAGAACATCCTGCTAAACAAAAGTTCAGCATGTTTCTTTTACTTTCTATATCTTTTGGTCAGAACAGATGAGGTGAAAATATTTACATGTATGGAAACTTTCAAAGTGCTCAGTAAGAGGCATAGATTCCTTCCCAAGCACCAAGTCCAAACACAACCCCCTCCACCCACAGCCGCCCTATGTGTCACCCAGAAACATTTAAAGTGTTCATTTCTGGGACCCGACGGAGTCTGACTCACCTCCATGCCTGGACTCCATCTCCATCTCCACTCTCCAGCTTCCCTCTTTCTAGTTGAGCTCTGCTTTGCTCTGGGGAGACACAAGCCAGGCCTCCGTCTAGTAGCCTCAGTATTAATGCTGGGGTAGAGGTCAGGTCAAATGTAATAAACAACAAGTTTTTTTACATGTTAGATGCTGGTTTGAAGAGAATGTGATTACACAGCTTTGACAGTTTTTGTGCTAACCAGATATGTTAGTGTTGTGTTAGTGTTGAGAAACTGGTCCCGTCTTTGTCCTTGTCAAAAATGATAACGGCTGATCTCTTTAGGGAAAAAGAACTAAGTGTGACAGGAAACACTTTAGTCGCTCTTGATTTGACCCAGCAGCCTTTGCTTCTGTCCTGATAATTTCACCTCTTAGGACCTTTGTGTCCTGGGAAAGGGTAAGATGAGGCCACAAGGGAACGTCTCTGGTGTCACAGTCCCGCTGAGTGAGGAGTGCGTGTAAAGTTTCAGCAGTAAAAACTGAACTAACACTTATTTCCGGGTGAATGACTCCCTAACTTCAAAGTTCATATAGACCAAATCATTCAATGTCTAACTGACTGACCAATTTGTTGACTGACTGATTGACATGCTGAGGTGATTGATTAACTCATTGAGAGGCTGATAGATTGTGATGATGGTGATCCTTGTGTGTCTCTTTGTGTGAACTTTGCTCTGTGACACCTTGTGTTATGTCAGTGTCTTAAACTCCCTCTCTTCTCCTTTGGATTTATTGCATTAGATTTGGCTTTTGCCTCAGCTCTGAATCCTAAAGGGACTCTTCACATTCTTAGATACTTAGTGATATTAAATGGGGTAGCTTGAAGGCTTAGTTGGAATAAAATGTATATTGAAAAAGTACTGAAATCACTAGTTGTTAAAAAAAAAATCAACAGCAAAACACAAACAACGGAAATGAGTCATCAAGCAAATTTTGAAATGGCACTCACGACATGAGAACTAATATAATTTGGCATGCTACTACTGGCATTCACCCAACATGCATTCATCAATTTAAATAACTTAGATAAGTTATATAACAGCCTCTGCGTGCATGTTTCTTTGATAGCAAGTTGACATTTTGCACAAAGAAAACTCCAGAAACTTGGGAAAGAGCAGTAAAAAGAACAAGAAGAGACTCATGATCCCCCCAAACTGTTTTTCCTGCCCAGTTTTGGCTTGATGCTATGCCAAGTGTTCAAGAAACCATCCATTCAGGAAACGTCCATTATGTAGTTTTCACTTTTTTTCAGCCTTGGAGTTTAGAAAGAGATTTCTTTGTTTATGTAAGGAAGATTAATGCAGTGATATGCAATATTTTACCCAGATTTTGCCCATATTTAACAAATTTATTTTGACATAAATTGTAGCTTGTGTAATTATGATAAAATCTGGAGAAAAACACAATTTTGCAGTAGTCGTTATAAAACAACCATTTGCATTTCGTGCTGGTCCATAAGCAACCAGTATATCCCTTATTAATGCAAATGTATGACTAAAAAGAAACAAAAACATGCACAGCAGGGAGAGCTAAAGAAAGGTGCCAAGATGACAAAAAAAGAAAGAAAAGTAAAGGAGGTGTTGTGTGACTTTGGAAAGAGAGGCATCTTTTTGATCCATATGGAAGAAAGCTGCGCACTGGCAGTTGGAGAGTTCGCCTCAGTGGGGGATTCGCCTGTAAAGGTCTATAAAAAGATCAGAAAGTGGAAATCAGAGCGTGCAGGCAGGTTGTGCTGTGTGTTTTTCCTTTCTCTCCTGTAGCTGGCTTCCCACCTAGATGACTACATGTGGTGGAGTGCTGAGTGAGGCTCTGCTGACGGGTCGCTCTGGGTGAATGAGATGTTCCCTTAGGAGGACATCACCTCTGCTCTGCTCACATCCACATGACATTCACTCTCATTTCAAACTCTTTTCTTTCATTCATCACACTCTGAATCCATTACTGTCACTTGAACTTTTTCTATTTTTTATCTACTCCTCATGTTATCCCTTGACACATCCATCCATTCTGGCCCGTCATGCTTTGTTTTTTTCTTTCAACCTTCCTGTGTCCTTCCTCCCTAACATTTTATCATACTGTCTCCTGTTTCCTTTTATCACATTTATCACATATTTTCTCAGTTTCTACTTCCTCTCTAAGGGTCCTTACCCCTTCTATCTATCCACTATCCCTCCATTCCCAACTTTTCAGTTTCCCTTATTGGATCAGAAGCATTAGAAACGTTAGAGATTTCAGATACCACAAAGGTTTTTGTAGTCTTGCAAATCTGGGGGCATTATGTAAATATGTGGGGGAGAGAGATAACAAATTGGGACCCCTGTTAACACTAAGCAGTATACATGTCATATATGTTCTGACTTGTCACTATTTTTTAATAACATCAGTCATCCAGGTTGTGGTGATGAAGCATACTCATGGAGAGCATGCAAGCTGATTTGTGTTGAATGTAGAGGGAACTTCACAAGATGTCAGACTGAGGAAAACAGGGACACCGACATGTTAAAACAGAAATGAGACAGAGGGAAGTCTAGATGAAAGAACTGGAGGATGCGAAGAAAAGTCATCACCAGAATACCTATAAAGCATGTGTTTTTCCATGCATTTATTTTTGGACACATTTTTAATTTATGCATTTTCAAAAACCTGAGTAACAGTTCATTCATCATTAAAGGCAAAGAAAGGTGGAAAAAGTCATGGAATATGGCAACAGACAGCATAACCTGATCATTGTGGACTGATGAACAGCATGTAAACTTATACATGAAACAGATGTGACGTTTGTAATCAGTATAAGTTGCACAGCTGTTTTATTTAATTATATAGTTGTTCTTATTCGACTCCTTTAAAATGATTCAATAGCACTTGACAATAGAACGGGCACAACTAACTCTTTATCTTGATGGAGCTAATTCTTGATATTTTATTCATGTATAACTGAATAAAAAGAACATTGAATTGGCATTTTCACATTTGTGTTTAATTTAGTGTATTTCTGTTCAGTTACGCCAGAGTCCACTTTGTACCTAAGGCCTGAAACGCATCTAAATACAATTTAGCCATAAATGTGCTTTATGTTTACTTTGACAGGGTATTGTTTTTTGCATTTGTTTTACTTCCTCTAGACATATAAATCAGACATATACATTTGGCAAGCCTTCAGCTATTGTCTGTGGACAGCGGCTCTCAGGTCTTCCAGTGAAAGCGGTACATTTCCAGGTCCGAGATAATAAAAACCTAAAACATCTTCAGAGATTGAGATTGCATTTTGGCAATGCAGTGTTTGTCATGCTCGAGCCTTCTCAGACATGATTGGTTAGTAGAATTAAAACTGGTGTATGAAAATAGAAACCGGAAAACTCATCCACACAGAAGAAACATCTATATTGTGTGTGATGATAAAATGATAATCCCATGTCACAAGAAGAGCTAAAACTCACATTCTTGCCTAAAGTGCTGTGAATATTGATAGAAGGAAATCAAATACAAACTGCTCCTAACAGTAATCCAGGCAAAGAAGAACTAAAAGACATGTTTAAAAGTTTTAACCTTTCTTTTCTATAATTTCCTGCAGTGGCGACGATAGCACGTGTAAAACAAATGTGGCGATGAAGAAAAAAAACAGGCAAGACGCATCAGCTGTGCATGGTTGTAAAGAAAGCTGCTCTCTGTAGCAGGTGATGAGAAGCAGGAGTGTATGTGTGGGCATGCCCATATGTTTTCTCTCTTCTGAGTGCTACATTATGATGTGTGTGGCTTGTATCTAAAGACCTACAAGGAACTGCATGCAGTGGTTCCCTCTGCTTACAAGCCATAAAACAAGCTATAAAAACATGTTGCTTAAAAAAAAAAGAAAGAAAAAAGAAAAAGAAAGAAAAGAAACTCAGTGTTTCTCAGTTGAGTTGAAATGTGCCATTTTTGAGGCAACTAAGGGAGTTTCATCCTTTCTCCAAAGGATTCCCTAAAGACCTTATTGAAACTGATTGCTATATTTATTTTCTGTTTTCATGATGAATGTGCTGTTTGTACATGCTTTAATCATCAATCACAGAATAACTTATATTTCACCAGCAGGCCCGGCAGCCTTGTCTTTTAGTGACAGAATTAATACAAAAATGGAAAAACAGTAAACAGTGAAATTAGGTGCTAAAATCCGTCATGTCAAACAGCAGGAAACCCCCTGACTGAAGAATGGAAGGAGGTGATTTAATTTCACTCTAAAACAGGTACAGTAATAAGGAACATATGCATCCCTCTGTGTGCACGTGTGCTTCGTAGATCTCTGGATTGAATATCACTACATTTGATACTTTTATGTGAGTAGCTGCCTTTGAATGATTGTGTGTACAGGTGCCCATAAATGAGATCATCCTTTATGCTGGTGAGCGTGTGTCCATAAGGGTAAATGTTGTCTTAGTTTGTACATAGATGTATAGTTTCAATGAGTGGGACAAAATGAGCTAAACCGTAAACATATGTGTGCACATATTTGATACCTACAGAGTATATGTGTGATTTCTGGGGATTTTTATACTGAAAGAAAGGTACTGACAGCTCAGCGCAGTCCACATCACACATTAGATAAGGTCAAATTTACCCTCAAGCTCTTAATATCTCAGAGAAACTCTCATCAAGTGGAAAAAAATAGTGGACTGAATTCGATCCTCTTAGAGGTTGTTTGCATTGCATCCAGGAGTCCGCAGAGGCAACCTATTCAAACTATCACTCACTTTTCTCCCTTTGGCGTTTTCTGTCTGTGTACTTTGGATTACGATCAACAAACCCCAAGCTGAGGGAACATTAACCTGTTCATTTTTCTCACACTTGGAGTCGGCAAATAATTTTTTTCTATGAAGCTGTATACCTATACCTATGTTTCATTACAATGAGAAACACCTTTTGTCAGAAAAAAAACCTTTTATGATTTTTCGAAGTTATGCTTCCTGTGTTTAATGGAGGCATACTTGTCTTTGGAAGGCTTTAGACCAGAGTTGGACCTCCCCAAAAACTCCACTAATCATATTCCATCTTTTTCTGATTAGCGCACACCTGAACGGCCCTCTGGACAAGCACAATGGCTGTTTTTTGGCAAACAATCTGCTCTAGATTAGCTCTGTTCTGCCCTTTTATGGCCACCCTGTCACTATTAATACCTCAACAAAACAAATCACCAGCCAATTGATAACAGACCGGAACGACATTGTTGTTGTGGTATTGTCTGAATTCGACAAGCCCAGCTGTGTGCATGTGCCTGTGTGCATGAAACGTGTATTGTGCAGCAAAAAATTAATATAGGGAATGGTGGGGGTGTGGAATTCAACAACTGGGGAGCTGCAGATAAAAACAGTGATAAATCTTGCAATGCCTTCAAAGTTTTCCAAGATCAACGAAGTCGTGAGGCCATTTAGAAGATCTGGAAGAACTTTTTGGTTTTATCAGTTCATTACTTTTAGTCTCTTGTGAGATTTTTAGTAAAAGGTCCTCCTTAAGAAGCAGCTTTTTCCTGTCTGGCATGTAAACTCAACCAGACACATCATTATGAGGGGTCTGTCGTTAGGTTGACCTCAATGTTTAGCTGCTCCCTCACCCTTATCTCGCACTTAGCCATTCCTCTTTGGTCCCTGGTTGCCCTTCTCTCAGAATGCCCACCACTCTTTCTTACACTTATTTTCATCTCAGTGTTTTACTTCCATATTAATATGTTAAAGTAAATAGTATCCATACAAAAAAAAATAAGTGTTACTTTTGATAGCGTCTCTCTCTTTGTCACACATAAAGCACTAGTCTGAGTTTGCCAGTCCACTGCTGGATTTTCATTCACCTAAATTTCTGCCAGTATGCTAAGCCAAAATATGATACAGTGAGTAATGTGATGGAAACACATCGGTTTGGTAAATGACAATATTTCTTGTGGTCTCCCAAGATGCCTTCGTGATGTGGGAAAGAGGCACTAACATCTGGTATCAGTGGGCCAGTGAGTAAATCAAAGACTTTTTGAGGTCTGAAACATTACAGCTGCTACAAACACTGAAACTCCAACTGTAAAATTGTTGCCAATTAGAGGGATAGACGTGTTTAGCTGTTATAGAATATCAATGGTGATCAATCATTTACTATTTAAGGTGTATGTGCTTTCCTGTCTGGCTCTGCTTACGAGTCAGAAACCTCTTGATTCAAATTTAACCAAGAAGCAAAAAAAAACAAGATTTTTTTATATTTACATTTTGCTTTTGGCAGCATTTTAAACATTTACTCTGAAATGCCTCCATAGAAATATAGCTATAAACATGCATAAACATGTAATTTGTCAAGTCCTCTTCATCTCCTTCCCCATGTGTTCTCCATTCAAGCTCTTTTTTCATGTCAGGTAAAATGCCAAATACTTTCATGTCCCTGTAGACTTGGACAAAGCAGATCATACATGTGTCTGTCACAGAAAAGCAGCTCAGCGGGTCAGAGATGCCACATTCCTGCAGAGACACTGAGCCACGACAGGGTCACAAAGGCCAGAGACCACAGGCAGAGCTCTGAGACACTCTCATCAAGTGATGAGGCTTTCTCAGTCTCAGCCCTTAGTCAGGTACAGTGCTGTTCTGATTCAAACTCCAACAAGCAGAGTCCAAATGACTGGAAATTGCTTTGCTCTGTTCATTTTGTTTTAAGATAATTTAAGAGTTAACAGCTGATGTTTTAAGAATGGTGATTATGGCTGCCAACATTGTAAAAGAGTTATGCATAAAACTGATGCAGAGATCATTTGAGCTGCAACAAGGTGGGTTATTATTTTTTACATTTTTCATCTTTTGATGCTTATGGAGGTAAAACTTTCCCAGAGCCTGGAAAAGTCATTTATTGAGATTTTAAGCCAAGCTGAAAGTTGTTTTTCAACTGCTGTCACATCACTTTATTAAATTTTGCTTTTTTCCCCCTTCAGACATTTACATAGATTTCAAATATGTGGTGATTTTATCTTGTGTTTTTGGCAAAAAATGACTTGCTGTTCAGTGTCTGTCATCATTTCCAGATGAAAAAGAAGGTCATTTTTTTCTGGCCCTGAAGTCTGATGCATTTAATATTTAACATTTATTGCTTTTTTGCTGGGAAAGGAGGCAAAAATATTTGTAGATATATATACTATTTGTTGCTGCCAGTTTGTTTGAACAAGTGCCGTGTTTGCTGAACGTGGAGCTCAGATATATACACATATCACCACATTTGAGAAAAAGTGTCATGTGTTAGTCACATGATTGTTATTTCCATCTGAATGAATTTACATTTGGAAGTTTGGCCCCACTCTTGGATACCCGTCATTGTGCACACATGGAAATCAGGCTGTAGTGAGAGCAAACCCCAAGCACAGAACAGAGTAGGTATCCGTGACAACAAGTATGATACTTAATAAATGTGTCACAATATGAAAAGAGTTGTGGTGGGCCACAAAGCAGCATGTAGGTACACAGCAGCTGTGGACAGGGCAGCTCAGCTTATTTCATAACTAACTGTTATAGATATAAAATTTAATTATTTTGGATGAACATAATTATAAAATGATATGCTAGATAGAAAGGCATCAGCTGATGAAGGCTACCACTGATACCACTGATATCAGCTGACCTGCTAGGATTATGGCTTAGCTTGACTTTGGGATTTGAACAGAGGAAAAGTGATTATCAGTACTTTGCTTTGTTTTTATTATATTTTACAGGTTGGGTAAGAGTACTTTTTGTATTCTAGGGTCTTCATTACAATTTCTCATGGCTCTGACAATAGGCTGATGGGTGGTGCGGTGGTGGTGGAATAATTAGCAGCGTTGTCTCACAGCATGACCTTTCTGTAGGTAAATTTCAGTTTTAAGTTCTGCTACAATAAAAGGCTGGAAGACAAAGCAAATGAGTTCAGGCACAAGTGGCTGCTCTGAAATGACATGAGAATAAGAGGTAGGGAAATCTGAATGACTGAAGCAAACTTTTTTACATGAAATTTTTCCCCCAGCAAAATGAAGCAAAAATCCCACATTGCCTCATAAGTGTCCCAGTCCTTTAACAAATGGGCACTTACTAACCAATTTTGTTTTGAATTAAAACCACAGTCCTTAGTTTAACAATCTGCCATGAAATTTGAAAATGAATCATGAAATTCAGGCAAGCAGTTTTCCAGGAAATCATGCATGACAAAACACCATTTACAAAATATCACAATGACATTGTCAGGTTAAGCTGACCAACTCGTCTGTGGTCTGAGGTTTTCTGTATGATGGCACAAAGTGCAAACAAGACGTAAGGGGTCTGGTTTAGGAATTGTTTCACAAATTCCAGCAAGCATGTTTTCCTTTGCATAGAATTAAGAGTTTGCTGCTGTTACTCTGTTGTTAAGAAATTGTATAGTGAAAAATTAAGGGAAGAGTTTAAGAGGTTTTTTTTTTTTTTAAAGTGAGTCAGGGCAGGAGGAAGGCAGGAGAAATCGTGGCAAATGGGGAGAGGTGAGGCATAACACAGGGGAGGAGAAGTGCAGGTCAGACTGCACTCTGGTGGAAGTGGCTCAGGCCTCCTGGGCTCCCTGTCAAAGCGTCCTCTGTTAGACCAGAGATCTGATGGTTCCCCTGAGGCCTGGGTCCTGGAAGTGGGCTGGCAGAGCAAATAAACAGAGAGGATGTGCTCGTGCTCAACACCTTCACATGTGTATACTTACACGAGTTGAAAAGAACACACACATACAATTATACACTAACACTAAGAGATGTACTTGTGATGTGGACAACACCATCACACCTTTAGGGGGAAGCTGACGTAAGGACGGGTTTTGTTTAATTTGTGGAGACAGAGATCCTGGGAATATTTCTGAAGGACAAGTAGTTGGAATTGTCTTGATGTCTCAGTTGTGATGTGGAACAATGGGTAGAAAAGTATGAACTTGTGTACTATGAATGTGCTTTCAGTGCAGATTTAAAAACCCACACAAAGGGCTTATGGAAAGAACACCTTATAAAATTTTCTTCAAAGAGTTGAACCACAAGAAGACTAGCAACACATTGAAAAGAAAATTACAAATCTCAACAGAGAAAATGGACAATAGCGACTCTCAGAAGAACATATATATATAAAGACTTAAAGATAAATGTGGCTTCCTTCCAAAATTGTGCTCTGTTGTTCAGTCTCACTGTGCTAATGTGCTTCAGTGTAATTCATCATCACATCGTTGTACCCACCACAGCCGGCCAAGTTACTGAACTGCCTGCGACTGTGAGACTTGTTGAGCAAATAAATCATTTACATCACAGCTGATGCACATGTTGTAACACAGTTGTGACACATATATGCCACATCAGTAAGCAGCATCCATCAAAATGACAAGATGTACACACGTATATTCACACATTAACAGTCTCTTGTCCTAGTATGTCAAGGGGCTGTTGACCTTCACTGAGCTCCACTTCCTGTGTTCCTCCAACAAGAGTCCCAAGAGGGAGAACTCTAAACCAACAAAAACCTTCGTCCCTGTCTTTAAACCTCTTATCAATGTCCACCTCCTTTATTTTTATTTCTTGATATTTCCTGCCACATCTTAACATCTGCCTCAGTTCATCACATATCTTGGCACCTTGAGGCAAGATATGGGAAATAAGATAAGACTCATTTCCAAAGACAATGCTAAGACCTATTACCCATTCTTCCCTGTATAAACTCTGCAAAACAATAGCACTCAGTTAAATGAAAGGCAGTTGTAATGCACAGTGACTGGAGCAATATTCATGGTAAGTGTCATACACGCACTGACCTACTGTCGGGACCACTGTTCTCTCTATGTGCTACAAGTAATATCCTCTGCAGAACTTTCCCGCCTGTAAATGCAAAAATAAATCAAGGTACTGTCGGATTTAAAAACATAACAATGAACATTCCCCTCTTGGAAGGAGACCCCTTGCTAAAGTACATAATCTTCAGTGTAAAATGATCTACCGCAAGGCCTGCCTCTGGAAACTGTCCTCGAGTTTCTTCCAATGCCGCCATGCTGGTTTTGGCAACAGCTCCCACAGCAGGCTGGGATCCTACATGGCCCTGCCTGTACCCCATGCTGGGCAGGAAGCTGACGGGTCAGCCACCCGCAGCAAAATTGACTGTTTGGAGAAGATGGACAGAACCAAAGTTTGTATGCTATAATATGGAGAACTTATGACTTCCTGGAGGTTGCATTTAAACATTTAAACAAAGCTAAACTATCAACAGACACCGTTGAGTCATTATTTTTTTTTAATAGATTTTGCATTGCTCTCTTTTAACCTCCCAAAATTAACAAGAATTTGGGGAATCTTGTCTGCAGGATGTGTGAGTATCAATCACAGATCATTAATCAAGGTCTTTTATTGGATAAGCACAAACCATGTAGTGCCCAATCGAATTCCAATGATTTGTGTGTGGTAATTAATTGTCCTCTAGATACACAAGCTGTCAAAAACAGCAGCCAGCTGTCACAGTTAATTACATCCGCACTGACAGTATATCAACAAAAGCCAAAAGAGGCTGCCCAAATCCTGTCCAGACCTCTCTATCACCCATGTATTTTCTTAATACTACTAATTACAAGATAAAGTGTTTATATTTTATTGTAGACTTGGAGAGCCAGAAATGTCAGTAGCGTAGGCCAGCTAACACGAAGCAGTACATGTAGGCCTGTTAGTGAGTTGTGGGTGAACCGGGGTCGTAACAAGGCCATGGGTTCCTGTAAGCTAACTTCATAGGGCAGAACAGATAATGAAAACATAAACATCCAAATCATGCTGCACCTTTAATATAAACTTTTCTATCCAACACAATAACAGTGGAAAACTGATCAGTTTATTCCTAGCTTTCATTAAAAATCTTTTCAACACTGCAGTGTTGTGGCTGCTTATTTGTTTTAGTAGATTCATTGTTTATGACTGTTAAGAATGGTAAATGGTAAATGGTCTGTATTTGTATAGCGCTTTACTTGGTCCTAAGGACCCCAAAGCGCTTTACACTATACACAATCATCCACCCATTCACACACACATTCACACACTGGAAGAAGAAAACACTTGAAGAAAAGCTATTTGCTATTTCTTAAGAAAATTATGAAACTGTACTTTCATTTGTATTTGTGTGCTTTATGGGATACAAGTAATAATACTTATTGGCAATTACAGGTACTGTAGGTCCATATTTTGATCTACTAAGGTTACAAAGCAAACAAAACACAAATGGGAAAAAAAAAAACAGATTTTCAAAAGCACAAGGGAAGTGTTTCTGGGGAGATAACCCGACGGACCAGTTGCAGGAACCAAAATATGCTAAGAATTGCGCTGGAAGACACTTAAAAGAAGAGGAGGATCTATTGGTTTTGTGAGGAAAGAAAAGATGAGAGGTAAGTGTGTTAGCCTAACTATTAGCCTAGAAATACGTCATCAGTATTATATGAATCATGATAAAACACGCCTACCATGTTTTGGGTTCCTGCAACTGGTCCGTCAGGTTATTGTCTCCCCAGAAACACTTCCCTTGTGTTTTTTCCTATTTCCGTTGTCGTTTTTCCCATTTCCATTGTGCTTTGTGTGCTTTTGCAGCATTTTTCTTATTGCTGGTGTTTTCTTAAGTTGCAGTCCGTTTGGACTCTCAGGGCCACCGTAGTACGATGTGCTTATAATGCTGCTGTCTTTTTCAAAGTGTTATAAAATTCTAGGAAGCTGAAAGGGGCCAAAACTGAACTCTTGTGTGCTGCAGGCAAGTGGCTCTAACTGGCACAGCTCCTATCACAGTAAAGAGATAAACTATCACATATAAACAGTACTCTGCAAATATAGATCCACAATATTTCCACACTTTAGCAATGCCTGTAACAATGCCCACATGAACATGTTTGGCAGTTTTATTTTTTACCATCTTATTTTAGCACACGAGCATGCTGTTGGTGATCAGGTAGTAGGAAGCCCAGGAGTTTTCAGGTATCATTTTTCTAGCACTGTCACCTCACAGCAAGAGGTTTCTGGCTTCTAACCTACTGGTCAGCTGGAGCCTTTCCATGTTTTCTCCCACTGTCCAAAGAGATATTTGTTAGTTTAATTTTTGATTCTAAATTGGCTGCATGTGAAAATATGTCTCTATTTGTTGGTCAGCTTCACGTGGCCATAACTTTGATTAATGTTTGAGAAAGTTGTTGGATGATCATGACGGTTAATGTGCTGTTGATGTCTTAGTGACCTCTGTCATTGCATTTAGCTGCTTTTTGTAGGGCTAAAGGAACATTGAGAATATTACTAAAGTTGACAGGATTCATTTTTTGAGGTCCAAATAGTCCATACATGTGGACACTGTTGCTTCCTACTCTGGACAAAAGGATTTGTTAAAATGGGACACTTTGTGTTAAGTTACATTCTTTGGGAAGTTGTTGTGTCCCCTTAATGGTTTCTTCATAGTATCTGTGGGGGAAAAGAAGCATCATTTGAAGTTCAGCAAACAGCTGGTCCTTATTGACACCGCAGTTTAAAGGTTGTTGTAAAAGGTTGTGACCATTCCTGGCCTCAGCAAGTCTTATGGAGGATGGAACAATATTCATCTGCGTGAAATGAAGATGGAAAAGGTAGACACCTCATCAGGTTTCTTGGCTGGAGAGCAACAGGAGGCCAGCATCATGTCAGTCTGAGCAGATGAGAGAGCGAGACAGATTATGTCAACAAGTAGTAATGCTGATAGGACGGGCTGAATATAAATTGACGTGTTTCAAATCACGGATTGAATATAAGGAGAGTGAAGCAAAGTGCACTGAGAGGACATGGAAAAAAAGCGGAGAGGGTGCTTGCTAACATCATCGTTTGGTTCGCTTATAAATCCTGACTGACATTAAAAGGCTGCAAGATTACTGGATGGCATCCAAGCCCTCACACAGACTCTCCTGCACATAAGACCATATATACACATGTATTCTATATTCTCACAGACATGAGCATGCATGCTTAACAATGTCTGACTTTTGGCAGGCAGATCCCGACATTTTTTCTTTTAATTAAATGACACTAATTGCTAATATTTGGTGCCAATATAAAACATTTCTTGCCAACAAAATTACACTACAACTTCTAAAACTATTATATATAATGAAGAGAATGAGAAACACACTCAGATTCCCAGCGCACAAACCTTTACATTCACACACACAAAGCTCAGACTGATTCCAGTTTAATGGGGTGTGTTTTAGAGGCTGTGTCATGCTGACCGACATACTTTCACATTCCAAAACAAAAACACACGGGTCACTTCTTCCTCCACCCTCAACTTCTTGTCCAGACGCCTCAGCCTCCACTGTCCCACCCACCAGAGACACCCAGGGGAGAGCTGCTCAGACTGACATGCTGCTTATGTATGTACAGTTTACAGATGTGCAGTGAGTTCAGTTAGTATTCACTATTGCTGACCAGATTCTGTTACCATTCAGATTTGTTTTTTCTCTACACATTTGTATCATAACTCCTCAAATACAACACACACATCAAAGGTGATGGATATGCTTCGGTGAAGACTGACAAACAAGGGCTTGGTAGAGAAGTTCAAACACTGTTTATCTCCACAGGAGATAGAGGGTTTATGAACATCTTAGGCCATTCAACAAGTACTTGTGAAGTGTTCTGCCAACATTTTAAAAGCTCAACTGTACTTTACATATTATCAGCACTATTATCATGAAAATATGTTTTGTTCTGGAATTAAATTAGCATAGTCAAATATACTTACAAGCAGGTAAACAATGTGCAAAAAATGAAATTTAAAGACATACCATTAGATAAAATATAAAGGACACAGTACTTGAGCTACCCCTAGGTTTCTTTTTTATTATTTTACAGAGAACTATTCAATTCAATTTTATTTTATTTAACAGAACCAAGTCACAACAACATTTGCCTCAAGGCGCTTTATATTGTAAGGTAGACCCTACATACAGAGAAAAACCTAACAATCATATAACCCCCAATGAGCAAGCACTTTGGCGACAGCGGGAAGAAAAAACTCCCTTTTAACAGGAAGAAACCTGAAGCAGAACCAGGCTCAGGGAGAAGGAAGACAGGACAAAAGACATGCTGTGGAAGAGAGCCAGAGATTAATAACAAGCACGATTCAATGCAGAGAGGTCTATTAACACATTGTGAGTGAGAAAGGTGAGTGAAGAAGAAATACTCAATGCATTATGGGAATCCCCCAGCAACATACACCTTTTGCAGCATAACTAAGAGAGGATTCGGACTTAGGGGCAACCGTGGCGCACAAGGTTTTGAAGCGCATCTGTAACCCCGGGTTCGACCCCCGGGCTCTCTGTCCTGGTCGTTGTGTCCTTGGGCAAGACACTTTACCCTACCGCCTACTGGTGTTGGTCAGAGGGGCCGATGGCGCGATATGGCAGCCTCGCTTCTGTCAGTCTGCCCCAGGGTAGCTGTGGCTACAACTGTAGCTTGCCTCCACCAGTGTGTGAATGTGAGAGTGAATGAATAATGGAATTGTAAAGTGCTTTGGGTGCCTTGAAAAGCGCTATATAAATCCAATCCATTATTATTATTATTATTATTATTAGTAGTAGTAGTAGTAGTAGTAGTAGTAGTAGTAGTAGTAGTATTATTATTATTATTAGTATTATTATTATTAGTATTATTATTATTATTCAGGGTCACCTGATCCAGCCCTAACTATATGCTTTAGCAAGGAAAGTTTTAAGCCTGATCTTAAAAGTAGAGATCTGTCTTCAAACTGGAAGCTGGTTCCACAGAAGCGGGGCCTGAAAACTGAAGGCTCTGCCTCCCATTCTACATTTAAATACTGTAGGAACAACAAGGAAGCCTGCAGTGCAAGACTGAAGCGTTCTAATGGGGTGATATGGTACTATAAGGTCATTAAGATAAGATGGGGCCTGATTATTTAAGACATTGTATGTGAGGAGCAGGGTTTTGAATTAAATCTGGATTTAATAGCCAAAGAAGGGAAGCCAGTATAGGAGAAATATGCTCTCTCTTTCTAGTCCCTGTCAGTACTCTTGCTGCAGCATATGTGCAATCATACATGGAAACAGAGTATATAAGTCACCAACAGAGTTTTTACAATTCTAACAACCCTGAAAGTCAATATGGCCACCTTTATTCTTCAACAGCGTGAATTCTTTTGAACAAGCTTTATTGTAATTTTTTAAATGGTCTTCAGGAATGGTTCTCCAAGCTTCTTGAAGGACATTTCAAAGCTCTTCTTTGGATGTTGGCTGACTTTTGTTCTGTTCTTTGTCAAGATGATCCCACACTGCTTCAATAATGTTGAGGTCCAGGCTCCAAGCAGCCCAGTCGATGACTGGTAGTATTCCACTGTGTGTTTTTCTATCCAGCTAAGCTTTTACTGGATTGGCAGTGTGTTTAGGATCATTGCCGTGCTGAAAAATGAACCTGTTGCCTATCAGATGCTTTCCAGATGGTATTGCATGGCGAATGAAAATCTGATGATACTTTTCCGCATTTCTAATTCCAAACATTTTGACAATGCAGCTCCAAACCAGGGGAGAGCCGCCACCATGTTTTACAGATGGCTGTAGACAATTACTGTTGTACTTCTCTACCAACCTCTTCTGCACATTTTGACAAGGATTTGACCCCAAAATGTCACATTTGGATTCATCGGTCCATAAGACAAGTTGCTACTCATTTTACCTCCAGTTATTCTATATTTTTTGCATACCCCTGCCTTCCCCTGGTCTGCACCCTTCCAGTGAGACCGTTTCTGATGAGGTTTTGTTGGGCAATAGAAGGATCAGCTGAAAGGCCAGATGCAGCTCTCAGGTCCTGTCTCAGGTCTTATCTGGATTTCCTTTTCCTATTTCTTAAGGTTAGGACTTTCAGGTACTGTTCATCTTCTTTAGTTGGTTCTTTTATAGGCTTGCCACTTCTCCTTTTGTCCTCCATTTGCACCGTTTTCTCTTTTTTTTAAGGACCCACTGAACACCATGCAGAAACAAGCCAGCGTGTTTGGCTTGTAGCATTTTAGGTATCATCTTATTGGTGAAACTATTTTATTTTATTCCTTCCAAACTTGCTTCTAGTATCAAAGTGTCTCTATATCAATTATGGAATTAATTCTTTGCTAAGTTGCGTCTTATGTGTCCAGACCTTTGCATGCCACTGTGTTTATGACTAATTTTATGAACACTTTCTTATATTTATGACACCTTTTTTTCCCTGTTATATTAAGATGACTCATGACACAGCACACATTTGTCAGTTGTTTTGGTTTGTTGTTGAAATGAGCAGACACTGGAATTACACTTCTACAGCCTTATGCATATTTGTGTATACACATCTGCACAGAGAAGGGTGTTATGGGTGACTTATGTTAAAAGAGTTGCACACACAACTCACAATTTCATCAGCAAAAATTGTCAAGCAATGTGATTGTTTAGTCTAATTTGAGTTCAAAGTTGGTCTTTAAAAAAGGACGAGAACAAAACTGATGTTGGGCTATTGGTTTTATTGTCTTAACGTGTTATTATTGCCTAATTAGCACTAAAAGCAGTAAGCAGTCGATGCTTATGGGAATGCAATTAGTTTGTCAGGTAGGAAGTGTTCCAGGATTTTACCCTGTGGGGAATATGAACAGCTTGGCTAAAATTCAAGGGAAAAACATTTGCAAACAGGGTGAAAGTGTGCATTGCGTCAAAGCCATACATGTAAAGTTCAGAGTGGCTGTTACGGTCCCTAAATTACTGGCTCAGAGGAACCCATAAACTATGAGAAGCCACGAGCTGTTGGGAGTTCAAAGCAAATTTAATGATGCAAAAACCGAACACAAATAAGGGAGATGGAAGCCCTGGCCAAAACAAACAAATGAGAGAGAAGGTCTTGAACCAGCCAAGTGCTGCTTCTTTGGATTCTGCCTTCTGTCCTAAAATAAAAAAGACTCAACAGTCAATGATTAACACCACAACCAAAAACATGTCTTCTGGTAACTCAGCTAATAGCTAACAAAACAAACCTGCAAAAACAGCTCAGGATTAAAGCTGAATCTGCGGTGGTGGTGAACCAGACACTCTACACCTCTGGCTTTCAATATGTGATCGTCAACATGCACAACCAATGAGAGAGAAGGAGCGCACGTGAATGAAAAATGATCAAGACAAGAAGGAAGAACGTAGCAGAGGAGAGAAAAACAGTGGCTTACATAACACGTTGCTTCATACTGTAGCAGTTCAAGAATTATTAAATTGTTTCAAGAAGAGAAAGTGAAGGAGTCACAAGATTTCAGATAAGTTTTCAGGGTGAGAAAGAAAAAAGAGCATAGAGGGGTGTGTGTAGTTTTATGCATGCACTGGGCCATTTCTTTTCTTTGGTTATGCACCATGTTTTCCTCTACTTTTACAAACCCATGGGTTGCTGAAACAAATAAATAGGGTCGTTAAGCCATATGTGTAGTCCTAAATTACAGCTGTTCTAAAGTTGATCAGAACCAGATCTACTTTAATCTTCAAGCTAAATAATCTTTTTAGCTGCTGTCATGCCAACGATATAAATCCAAGAAACCCTCCTGCTCAGACGTACATCTGCATCACATTAGCCCAACTTGGATCACTGACTGAGTGATTGATTGATGGATTGACTGACTGATGCAATGAGTGACAATCTTCATCTCAGTATTCACTTTCCTTTCTCCACCTCAGCTCAGAGCCTGGCTTTATACATCCCTCTCAACACTCCACGCTACAGGCTGCAGATTAAAGCCACTCTCATCTGGATCTCATCAGTTTAGGCTGGCCTCGCTATTTTATAGGTTATTTTTCATTCAAGAGAGGGAGGGGGATCTCATAGTGATTTAAGGTTACACTGCATGGAGGCTGGAAGAAAATAAAAGCAACTTATTGTCTTGAGGGGACCTTGACTGAAGCAGCATGCTAAATCCCCTCCGGTAACAGCTTGCAGTTTTCAGGATAGGAGTTGGGAATTCATCTGTGTTTTTTCAAGCATGCATGTGTGATATTTGTTGCATGCTGTGCTGCTAGAAATTCTGAGCCATTTCCTCTGTTTTTTTCCAGCTGTGATGCTTGTAACATGTGGTGGATTGTTGTGGGATTGCTGAACGACTGTCATTTCCAAACACCCTAAATCAAGTGTGAGAAAATTTCTTGCCCAATTATTTTTGTGCAATGCTGACTTAGGGAAAAATGCATCTACAAGACTTTAGGAGTTTACATCACAAAAGTAGACTGTAAACAAGTTGGTTTTTTTTTTTTTTTTTTTTAATGAATTCATAGTTTAAGTACTGTGACTAAAATTCAGAATAAGAAGTAACTGTAGCTTGTTTTTACCTACTTTTTTAAAACTGTAGTGAAACTGAGAAACAGACCAGTAGCCCTCAGGCAGCTTTGATGACCTGCTGACAAATGAGCAACTAGCTCATTTGTCAGCAGATTGCCAAAATGAACTCGAGTTCTTGGGTTTATTTATTATTGCAATAGTTAGTTAGTTGACTCTAAGTCTACTATTATTTGTAAAGGATGGCCTCTCTCATTTCCAATACTGTTTTGATGCAGGTTAATAATGCATATAAAATAAGCTGCTCTTTACTTTTTAGTGTTTTGCTGCTGCTAGTGCTGAATACCTTCCTCTAAATCAGCGGTCCCCAACCCCCGGGCCTTAGACCGGTACCGGTCCGTGAGTCGTTTGGTACCGGGCCGCGAGAGTTGAGTCTCAGGTGTGAAATGTATAGTTTTCAGGGTTTTTATCGGTTTTCAGCGTTATTTTGTTATCGTTTTTATCGTTTACTCGGTTTTCCTGGGTCTTTTCACGTGTGTTATGAATAAATCTTCTTTTTTTCGGTACCGGTACTAGTTTTATTTTGTTGTATTTATCCGCAACACCTTAAAGGCCGGTCCATGAAAATATTGTCGGGCATAAACCGGTCCGTGGTGCAAAAAAAGGTTGGGGACCGCTGCTCTAAATGATGATGTGTTAGTTGTCAGTGAGGGTGGCAGGATGTCATTGTTGTCCTCACGTTTATCTTCAGCTGCACTTATACACTTATACACTGTTTAAATACTACAACAGTTGGCTCGCGGTGTACACTTTCCAAATATTTTTTATTTTACAAAGTTCACGTGAACAGCAACAAACTTATAAAACTGCAGTGCTGAAATTATTCAATTTAATTACTGCTCTCTGAAGCAAAGATTTTTTGACTCTACTAAGCAGATTTTGCTTCTTGGCTCTTTACTAATTAAAACAGCCATTTCTACTTGATGGGCAACAAATCACATTTATATAGAAAAGTGCATCATGCAGGCCTGTTTTTCATCAGTGCAATGCGCTACACAGTTAAAATGCAGATTCATCACAGCAGTTATCCTGTTTTTGCTGTTTCATTTACCACTCTGTAATTGTCTGATTACGTGATCCAATATGTAACAAAGTCAACATCAACTGAAACATTTGGTTTGACTGTAGAAGTGCTGGTTTGCAGACTTTTTATTACATATGGGGGTTTTCTGTTTCTCTCCGAGCAAATCAACATCTGGGTACGGCTTTTTATTTATCAAACATATAACGGCGGTATCACTCTTCTCATGTATAAAAAAAATAAAATAAAATGGCTTTCCCAGCTGATCTGAAATTGGCGTTGAATATTCTCCTTTTCTTCTTTCAGGAGGAAGTGCTGTAAAGGATTCAGATTTGTGATGGGCCAGTGCATACCTGAAAGTAGGTAAACCATTTGCTCCATCGCATAAGTTTTGCTCATAAACTCTCACATCTGGATCCACATGTTTCAAATCTGATGCAATTTTGTTTTCCTCGAAGGCAGTTTATAAACACACCAAACTGTACAAAACATAATGTGGAACACCTTTGTCAGTTTAGCAGTCCTTTCATACAGCTTGTACACTTCAGTCACCTGAAACAAACGGCACATAAAAAATAATATGTCTTGGCAAAGACAACTGACAACTGTGATTTTTCATAACAAACATCTGATTCTTGTGAAAGTTGTCAGCTTTCATGGCCATGATCTCACGGGCTGGTGAAAAGCATTGCTAAACAATTTCGTTTCTTTCTAAAACTGTAATCCTGTGCTTCCAGATGGTAACAGTAATTAGCATCAGACACTAGACGGTGCTGTTCTTCCATGACCCCATGAAGAACGAATGCTTCCCTAAATTATTTGTGAATAGCTGATATATAAGGAGAGACTGAAGATAGACAATAGATATGATCATATCTGTAGTATGTTTCTTACAGCAGGTTAAAATTTGAACTTGAGTCAACTTGAGCAACAATAAAATTATAACAAAGTATATAAACAAAAATAAATCAGTGCTTAACTTTGTTTGACATGCCATTAAAATCTCCAAATGCTGTGGTGCTTACAGCCCCAGCCAGAGGCTATAAGTGAGGCACAGAAACCCAGAGAAGAGATCAAATAACTGCATTTTAATGTTTCAGTTTAATGGTTCCTTTGGCCTAATAGCACACAAGTTTAATGCAGGCTGCTGTAGGATTTCAGTTATATTCTATACTAACTACGACATGAACTACTCTGTTGAAAATCTGACAATGCACTTATTAGATGAAATCCTAGACTTAGTGTGACTAGTCGCAGGCTTAAAGATTGGGTTAAAGGCTCAGTCATTCAGGAGGAGCTCAGAGGAGAGCTGCTACTCTATCACATTATATGGAGCCAGTTGAGGTGGTTCCTGGGTGCCTCTTAGATGAAGTGTTTTGGATATGTTCTACCAGGAGGAGACCCTGGAGCATACCCGGGACATACTGGAGACATTACGTCTCGTGCCTGGTTTCCTTGTTTCACCCTTAGAAGAGCTGAAGGAGGTGTTTGGGGAGAGGGAGGTCTGGGTGTCTCTGCTTTGACAGCCCCTCCCACGATGGGGAAATACATATAAACAGCAGAATAACAAGCAAGCAACTCTAGGTTGCAGTGGCGTATATAAACTCCAACATTCATTGTGATTAGATACTGTAAAGCATGAACTTAATGAAACTGAATAAAGCCATGCAGAGTGAAATGGCTTGTATGGAAACTTTGTACATTACTTTGTAAATGTTTTGCTTGTGTTACACCCATCCTACTGTGATATGTGTAAACCCTTTTTGAGATGTTTCTTTACTTGTTCTGAAACTCTATGAATGAAACAAAGCAGTAATGAAGCTGTATAAAATGCTCACACCACACTCCTCTTTATAGGTGTGGATGTGTGTGCTGCGTCACCTTGCGAGCAGCAGTGCACTGATAACTTTGGACGAGTTGTCTGCACGTGCTATCCTGGATATCGCTTTGACCGAGAAAGACACCGCAACCACAAATCTCCATACTGCCTGGGTCAGTTTTCATTATCAGTATCTCTGGGAAAAAACAATTAACTATGCTTTTGCATAGGCTATTTGTCATTCACTGCACCACACGTCTTTATTCTTGAAAGTGATCTAAGTAACAAGTGTGGTTTGGAACTAAACAGGTGAAATAGCTCCCTCTTGTGGTTTTGTGCAGCAAAACATTTTCTCTCTATTACCATCAGCTTTCTGGGCTTAGACCAGGACCTGGAAAAGTAATTCTAAAAAGCTCTTAATTACATTTAACACCTCAAAGTGACTTTCATCTTTCAAATTCTACAATAAAAGATTAACCTGAAAACACACAAATGGACAGAAATTACTATGTGTAAGTGTAGGAATTAAACATTCAAATTTTACTTGAGATTTACTGTAAACTAACTTTATCTTTACTACTTTCTTCCCCTTTCTGTCTCTATCACACAAAAATATGCAGACATTGATGAGTGTGAGGCCCCAGGCAGCAGTCTGTGTGACCACGAGTGTGTGAACACAGTGGGCAGCTTTGAGTGTCGCTGTCGCAGTGGTTACATACTTGCATCGGATCAACGCTCTTGCATCCCCATACACAACTGTAAGTTTCTGTGCCACTGTAACTCATCATCGCATCATTTTGAGCTTTATGGGTTTTTTTCATGTTTGTCTTCTATTTTTCCTGCTCTGTTTCGTTCATTTTAGTTGTAGAGCGCTTTGGTCAACCTTTGTTGTTTTCAAATGTGCTTATAAATAAATTGATCGCTGTAAACAGTAGGGGTGCAACGATATTCGTATCGATATTGAACCGTTCGTAACAGTGCTTTCGGTTCGGTATGCATATGTATCGAACAATACAAAATTTGTAATTTATTTTATCAACTTTCCTTCTGACAATGCTGTCTGTGTTGAGCGCTCAGTGAATCTGCGTTTGACTACTCCGCCTAGGCTGCACTGTCGAGCGCAGATCCACTGAGCGTTCAACACAGACAGCATTGCCAGAAGGAAGAGCGCAGGGCAAGCTAGCGAGACAGAAGTTAAGCTCTCCTTGCAACATGGCAAATTGAACCTCCCCCACCCTCATTCAGATCTTGCGTTTGGAATTATTTTGGTTTTCATGTGACGTATGACCCTGAAAGTAAGCGCATCATGGACTAAAGTAAAACAGTATGTTGGATGTGCCACGCAATGCTCAATTACATGGGTGGGAGCTAGTGTGTTAGCGCCCCATGCACAGGGCGATCAGGGGTAGCTGGTTAACGGAGATTTGCCGTGTTGTGGCGTTAACGTCATTTCAACGAGATTAACGCTGACAGCACTAGTGGGAACACAACGAATATGACTGCACATTTACGCCGACATCATCCTAGTGCAAAGACAAGTGGAAGCAGACAAAAACAACAAGCATGCATGCTACAAACTTTACCCGAGTCATTTAGACAGCCGTTAGCACATGATTCTCCTTATGGGGACCTGATATGTTTAATATTGTGGCGAGCTCAGACAAGGAGGAGACGGAGGTATCGTTTGGTCTTGCTTCCCGTGAGCTAGCCAGGGAGCACAGCCGTTTATTGACATCTGCAGAAGAACACTGCCGCTAGCTAACTGCTCAGCGCGGCAACAGCAACAACAACAACTACAACACACAGGGCGCCCTCTGACCCCGGAAGGACACACCGTCGCAGCGAGAGGGCGTCACCCGTCACTATGGCAACATAAACAAAACATAACTGTACAAACAGAACCCCGACCAGCCCTGACCCTCTACATAGCCCCCACCTAAGGGGTCAGTCGTCCCCGACGACCCCATTACCCCACACAAAGTCCTGCAAATGTCCAGGTGCCTTCTTTTGGCGCACCGGCCGGTCACGACCGGCGGGGGGAAAGTCACTCTGGTTAGAACATGGGGTGCCACCATCATCCCACTTCTGACACCAATGTGGCGAGCACAGACAACGAGGAGACGGAGGTGTCGTTTGGTCTTGTTTCCCGTGAGCTAGCCAGGGAGCACAGCCGTTTATTGACATCTGCAGAAGAACACTGCCGCTAGCTAACTGCTCAGCGCGGCAACCGCACAGCAACAACAACAACAACACACAGGGCGCCCTCTGACCCCGGAAGGACACACCGTGGCAGCGAGAGGGCGTCACCTGTCACTATGGCAACATAAACAAAACATAACTGTACAAACAGAACCCCGAACAGCCCTGACCCGCTACAATATGCTGCTGAGAATATAGCCCAGAAGAAGCGTATAGTATAGCTTTTATTTTGGAAAGAGCCATTTCTCTGTAATAAACTCTCTTTTCCAAAGATGAGTGATTCCTCAATCAGATACAGGGCTTGCAAAATTGCTAGCCCGACGTCCCGGGGCTAGCGATTTTTCCAGTCCAAAATCTCTCTGCCCTGCCCGTCGGGCTATTGTAGGAAGGAAAAATATATGTCAATGCTTTTGCATTCTTTCGGAAATGTAGCTGGGTAATTATGTCATTGGCATCGGTGAGCCACTGTCAGTATGTGACATATTGAAATCGCGTTTGAATTTGCGCTTGTTTTTTGTTTTCACTTTGCAATCGCGGAATTGTGTATAGAGAGCGACAGTACTGATTGGTGAGTGATGATAATTTGTGCACCAATTCCTCTGACATTGTCTTATCAATCGTTAGCTTACTATGCAAACATGACAAGTGAAATCTCCCGCAACAAGCTTAAACATATGAGAGGTTGATCGCGCAGAGAATCACTGACCGTTATGTGTGTGTATGTGTGTGTGTGTGTATAAGTAGCAGGATATATATTTTAGTTCTGCTGAGCCAAATAAGAGAGGTCAGGGTGAAGAAGTGACAGCCAAAGAAAAGTTTACCACAAAACGGAAAAGTTATGACAAATCAGCCTATAAGGCAAAAAGAAAGTGCAGCTTTATGGTTTCATGGACAAAAGAATTTCTGTGGCTGCAATATGACGAGCTATATAACCGGGGCTGCACATAAGTGGTCCGCAGGTGCGCATTCGCTGTCAAAAAAAAAAAAAAAAAAAACGCGCACAAGATATGAAGTTGCAACGCGTGTTTGCATACATAAGATTTTCTGGAGGAGGACAGACATTTGTTTAGAACTCTTAAAGATGTTGAAGAAGCTCCTTTAAGCAATTACTTTGGTGTTCCTCCACCTCCAAACAAATGTCAGAAGGAGTCCGAACTACAAAAGAAGCACGTATTCTCGGAAAAGTGGTTGCAGGAGGTGAGCTGGCTTCAAACAAATGATGAACGCACAGAGATGTGGTGCGGAATGTGCCGTGAAAATCCCACTCTAGCGGACAAAAACAGTGCTTTTTATATGGACGCAAACGCGCGTTGCAACTTCTTATCTGGTGCGCGTCTTTTATTTTGACAGCGAATGCGCACATGCGGACCACTTATGTGCACCCGTGTAAATAACATAATGTTCTGCCGGGTGTGTTGTTGGTTTTCTCTCGATTTCTGAGTCGACAAGCGCCTTTGTTACTGGGACCAGTCATTTTAAGAAAGGCCCCCATTAGAACCCATGAGAAATGCAAGAAATGCATTATTGCTCAGTCTGCAATATCTTTCCCAGAACAAACACCAATTGCAAATAACATACTAAAAATAAACCTGAAAAATCTGTTTAGAACAGCGTACTATGTTGCAAAGAGTGAACTACCACTGGCACAATTTAGCAGTCTTTGCAAACTTCAAAAAGCAAATGGCCTCGATCTTGGTTCCACTTGTCTCTTACCCGTGACTTCAGTGGAAATTTCAAATTCAGGATCTGACACAGACGGATTCATGTCCTACACAGTTCTTACAAGTTCATAGAAATTTCTGTTCAATTAGAACCAAGTATTTGAGTTGATGATTGTAATTTTTATACAATGTTGTAATGTGTTTTTCAACAATTTTTTGATTAATGTTTTGTTTCCTTTACAATATTATACTTTAATGTATAATATTGTAAAGGAAACAAAACATCAATCAAAAAATTGCTCTCTTTTTTTATTCGGGCTACTTACATTTATTTTGGGCTACCAAAAACTGAAGAGTCCCTGCCCGAAGGGCTACCAGGGATTT
This sequence comes from Simochromis diagramma, assembly GCF_900408965.1. NCBI lineage: Eukaryota > Metazoa > Chordata > Actinopteri > Cichliformes > Cichlidae > Simochromis > Simochromis diagramma. The sequence continues at coordinate 7,212,178 of NW_024387414.1, forward strand.
TGAAATTTTGAGAGCCCTGAGATATATTCATTTTTTTAATTACTTTTGTTTCAGCAACATTAAATTTAAAAACTGTACTTTTGAGTTAAAATATATATTTATAAATTTAATAAATGACAAATTAAAAAGGCATGAACATTTTTTTGTATCGAAAAAATATCGAACCATGACACCAAAGTATCGAACCGAACCGAACCGTGAATTTTGTGTATCGTTGCACCCCTAGTAAACAGAACTTGTAGCAGATTCTTTTAGGCCTTTGGCTGTTTTAAATAAGATATCGCTTCCAGCTGGTGGTAGGGCAGATTATGTTATAACAAAGATAGATGTGAGATTTTATGTGAGGTTGAACAGAAGAAGGTTGTTTGAATAACTGCAACTGTGAGTAGATGCATGACAAACTTAGGATGCAAAGCCAGGAAAGTAAATGACAAGAACCCATTTTATTAGGTGATGCAAAAAACATCAAAAACTTTTTTTTTAAAAGAAAGAAACACAAGGTTAAAGAATGAAAATAAAACCAAACCAAAAACAGGAGCATGAGTTACAACAGGAAAAACAAACACAGAGCAAACACACTGGCAACTGATAGAGGGAAGACAGGAAGATATAAACCCAGGGTTGAAAAGATGGAGATCAGACACAGGTGAAGGCAAAATACAGAAGGAAATAACCATGAAAAATGTGGACAGTGGAAAAATGGAAGTTAAGAGACAGACATAAAAGAGAGACAAAGAAAAAAAGTAAGAACACGAAAACAAAAATCAATTACAGTAATTACAATTACAATTACAGTACTGCTTGTGGTGGTATTTAAACTCATATGAATTCAAAAAAATTGACTGAACTTCTTTCTTCTGTTATTTAACTTAACAGCATGCAGTACAGTTTGAGAATTTTATTTCCTTGCTTTTTTGTTGCAGTGAGCTCATCAGGGAAGTCAGATACCTTGATGAGTTCTGGTACCTGCTCATTCACCTGTCAAGATTTTATGAACATGAAAAATAGTTTACTGCAGCTGAAACTCAAGCTGGGAAATACACACTCACCCAACCAGGTAACATCTCTATGTAACAGCAGTTAAACCAAATGACTGAATCAAGCATTCAAGCATGAACTCTTTCAGTCAGTCAATCAGACCATTTATTGTAAATGATGATGGCTAAAAAGTGAGCAAGACTTAATAGTTGCATAAAAAACTGAGGATGTTAAAGAAATTATTCAATTGTTCACACAGTCAAACTGTGTTGGACCACACATCTGACCTTTAAATTCATTTTAGTTTCAACTTTCTTCTATTCTTTTGAAGGTACCTGGCTTGGCCAACAGCAGTAATAAACCAAGTCTGGGACGAGCAGGAAAAAAACCTGATGGCCCATGCCTTTCTGGTCTTCCTGGCCCTCCAGGAGCTCCTGGCGTCCCAGGTAATATGAAACTGATGGAAATCCTAGAGACAGATCCACCTCTAGTTACAGACACTGTATTACAGTGGAGAATATTTTGGCTATTTACCTAATAGATTTACTGGAAAATAATCAAATGAAATGTTCTGAACAGATGATGTTCGCTCTTAAAGGTTACTATATTTTTCTTCTGTCTCTACCAGGACACCCAGGGCAACCTGGAATGAGAGGTGACCTTGGGGAGAGGGGCCCTCCTGGACCTCCTGGCCCTCGGGGAGACATGGGACCTATGGGTCCAGAGCCTGACCTAAAGCACATAAAGAGAGGCCGCAGGGGGGCAGTGGTAAGGAAAGAAACTGGCACCATAATTTAGGTGTTCTTACAGGCTTTACCTCCCACTTCAATCACTTTTCCACTGGCGCAGTGACATGACTGGTGCTGAGACGCATCCAGTTCTGTCTTGATTTATGTAGAGACGTATTATTAATCCATTTCCAGCGGATTAGCAACCAAATCCTACAAGTAATGTTGGCAGCATAAGTTGCTATTCACTATGAATCTGAAGACTGTACCTGCAATTTATGAGTCTTTTTTTTTGCAGCAGAGCCTCCAATAGTCACTGATATCAGTAATCACTACTTGGAACTAGCAAACTTGCTTTGCCTTGAAAAAAATCTGTTCTGTGTCAGACACCAGTACTGCATCAGTGGAAAGAGGTAGCTCAAAGATGAATAGATGAACTGTATGATAATAGTTTAAGCAGGTAACTGTTGCTGTGATTAAAAGAAAACCTGCTGTTCTTAAACCCATCTCTCAATCGTTTATACAGGGACCACCCGGGGCGCCAGGAAGAGATGGATTAAAGGTTGTTATAGCAACTTTATTTTGCTTATGTGTCTTTGTATGCTTTTGTGTCACCATCGCCAGTCGCCATCTTGTGCCTGTCTGTGTCTGGCTCACACATTTCAAATGCACTCTTAATAGACCCTGCTCTGAAAAGCAAACTTAACAACATTTATTACGGTTTTTTGTTTTTTAACTGTTTCTTATACCTCGTCTCACCATTCTGACATTTAAACTCACCACTGATGCTCTTCCCATGCATGAAGCTACAGTACACCCTGTTATGAGTCTTATTGTCCATGGAAGCAAGCAAGCTGAATACAGTTTAAAAGGTTAAAACTCAATCAGTGCGTGCTGTTTCTCATCTACAGGGTGACAGAGGAGCTCCAGGTCCCAGAGGCCCACCTGTAAGTCATTATAGATGTATGGATTATAACACACTATATCAATGATAGGCATAGCCACTGTGAAATCACCTACTTGTTTACGTAGCCCTGGTGTAAAGCTTTAGTCTAAGCGTTTTAGGTGCTAGAAGTGATCATATTTGGATAAGAGGGTTAAAAAAACAAAGTCTGGCAAGGTTGGTTAACAAGCTGCATCCATACACCTTAAGTGTGCATCAGTCAAACACTCAGTACCTGCTAATAAGTGCAATGTAGCATAAAAATAACATGCAAAAATGTACCATGAAAACTGGAACACAGACTTTTTGGAGAGTCTGTTGTAATATTAGTCCACATTATTCATCAGATAATTTCACTGAACATGTTTTAAAAGGAACAAATGCCACAAACATGGGCAAAAGGTGGTAAATACTAGCAGACAGCTACTTGCTAAATCCCTTTGTGGCTGCAACCCCATATATTTAAGTCTAGAATAAATTTAAAAGAGTGAGCTTACAGCTGTGATGTAAAGGGTAAACTAGTTATGGGGGCTAACTGACATTTGGAGTAATGATTTAGTGACCATTCAAGGAGCTGCACTGTTTCGGGGGCTTTCAGCTTTTCCTTCATTTTCAGGCTGCACGTGCACAATTAATTAACTAACCAATCAATTTCTCGCCTGTCTCTAGGGTCCACCTGGCTCCTTTGACTTTCTTTTGCTAATGATGGCTGACATCCGAAATGACATAATCGAACTGCAAGAGAAGGTGTTTGGGGAGCAGCGGGGAATCTCTCTGGACAGTCCTCCTCATAACAGCGGGGAAGCAGATTTTGTAGAGTGGGGCTCTGGAAAAGGAGATCACATGCTTAATACCTGACCTCTAACGTCCACCTCAGAGTAACAATTACTTGATCCCAGCAAACAACATATCAATCCTGACTCTTTGCTTAGAGGATAACGGATGCTGGCGGTCAAAATGTTAGCGTGTACATAATTATTAAACTTATGGCTGGGATGAGCCTTGCTTGAACTCTCAACAATGGTACAGACAGTAAAAGAGAGCAACCTAAATTTTGAAATCTGATGCTTTGACCACTGCAAGCGCTGTTTTGCTGCCTTTCAAGTGGATGTGAGAGTGAAGGGTGTGCGTGCAGGACATGCCGCGTGAGCCTTTATGTCTGAGTCTCTGAGCTGTGCCTCTGAGCAGAACCACTTCAAACGACCGACTTTATCGTCTACATCTCTTCCTGTTTCTGAGTCTGTTCACGAAAGCTCTGCTGTGCCACTCACAGTTTGCCTCCAGGGCACTGGTATGAGGACCCAGGCCCTGCGCTGTTACCCTCCTCAGCACCTGCCTGTGGCATCCAGCCATGAACACTGACTGTGCAGCTAACCTCTGAGGGGGTCTTCAGAAAATAAAGATATATGAGTATGGTATTGTTAAAATTAAAATTAAAGAAGATCAATTTTAATAGAAAAAACATTTAACACATAGAAATCACCTGATATGTACCACTTAGAAATAATATGAAGTGATGTAAATGATTTTAAAAAGTAAAAAATGGACACATAATAATCTTTAAACTCACTTGTTTAATGGGTTCATTATGAACATGTTCAAGAAGAATGTTGAACATCTTTTAAAATTGGAGGATGAGCCAGCAAGACAGACAAGAAGACGGCTGGTCATTTATTTTATTTTATTTTATTTTATTTTATTTCATTTTATTCTATTTTATTTTATTTTTTTAAGTAAATTATGAAAAGGCTAAACTGAGTGCTTGTCAAGGTTTGTCTTAATGTAGTTATTTTGTAGTTTTCAATTTGAATTTGTTGTCCATCAGTTTCAAAAGATGTAATAATTAGTTGGTTTTCAACAAAGCATGTAGCAAAAGTTACAGAGGAGAATGAGAGCCATGTTAAAAAACATATATATTACTGATTATTTTGAGAGTAAAGTCAAAATGTCGAGATTACAGCTGTTGTTATAAGACAAACTGCCACAGCTGCTATACTCTCTAAAATGCCTTGGTAGATGAGTTAGTGAAAAGAAACTGATCAGTCATCTTATCGTGTCTTGTGACACAACATTCATGCTGTTTATTGTAACCATTGATACCCTTACATCTGTCCACCGCCAGCCATTTCATTTTGCCAAATCCACTCTTTTGTGTTTGTGTGTTTTTTTCCATCTGACCAGAAGCAGCTTTCTTCACCTTATACTGATCACTATACTGTGTTTATGTGCTAAAGGACTGATAATTTCCTAGACAATATCAGTGGACAGCAACATCAGGAAGAAGGAGCACAACAAAATAAAGCAGATGTGGAAATTAAAGCCCAAGAGGTCCCAAAAGAGTAGAGCCAGGAGCTCTAACTCTAGAAACAGCACACTATGCAGAATTCTCAAATTACACAGAGCAATAATATATACACAAATATAAAACAGCTAATAATCGCCCTAAATGGTCTATTTTACTTCAGTTCAGCATAATAAAATTTTTATATGAAAAATGTTTTAACAAGGTTGCTAGGAGCAACCAGGAGCATCGCTATCAGGATTTATCCTCCCCATATGAAAATATGAACACAGTTTAAAATGTGTCCACTATAAGTACATTACAATGGAAAACTCAGTAAACTAATTTGAGACTCTAGTATTTTCATCTGGATGATTTTGGTGCTGAATAAATGTGTATAATAATAATAATAATAATAATAATACTAATAATAACATAATAATCACTAATTCAGTTTGAAAAGACAACCTGAGGGTTTTTGTGCCATAAATCGATTAATAGCAATTGCCAAATTTATAGCCCACTCATACTCACACTTTTCCAATTTATGTCCCAAGGGGGTTGGAGCCTGTCCCAGATGACACTGGGTAAAAAACAGACTACACTCATACCAATTCCAACTCTAACATGCACTGTTGCTGCACTGAAAAAGCAAGCTTGAGTAATTGTGAAAAACGGACACAAGCACAACTCACAAAGAAAGACCCAGCCAACAGTAGTTTGAAATCCAGAAACCTTCTGAGACATAGTGCACTAACTACTCACCACTAAAAAGAGTATAGCCAGACTCAAATTCCCTGCTTGTGTGCACAAACTTGGCCAAATAAAGATGATTCTGACTTTCAAACCAAGTGTGGATTTATTCAGTGCCACCAGCAGAGGGTGCTAATTCTCAGATGGTGCTTTCTCAAAGCAAAGCGTTGCGTTCTTTAATTTGCTTTGTGAATCCCACCCAGGTTTTTACTTACCTGATCAAAGGGCCCTGCCACCAAACCATCACATACTTAGAAGGTGTTTATATTTCTCCATGTTTCTGAGCATACATGAATTATCCTAGCATTCATGTACAGGCTGGTGCTCATCATTATGTTCAGCGCTGACTGTTGAACCATCGCGTGGCTGCATGTTATTATGAAAGGTGTAACAATTAGAGGTCAGAGGTGAAATGTCTTGGGGTACAGAGCTGTAGGGATAATTATAGAGTGCAGGCTGACAGCGAGGGCCTGTTTGAGCTTGTGCACCCCACAACTTAAGAGATTGTGAAATATGTTTGATTTGTGCTGTGATCTGGTTCACCACACATATTATTTATATATATATATATACATATATATATATATATATATATATATATATATATATATATATATATATATATATTTAAAAAACTTTTTTTTAATATATATGCATTTACACACACACACACATATATCAGTGTCTGTTACGTGTGTGTGTGTGTGTTTCACTTCGTGACAGACTTCTCACTTAACAGCTCCACCCCCTGCCGTGCAAACGGGATCAGGAAAAACAACATGAAACAATTTAAGAACCATGTCAGTAAGAGAAAGGCAGGAGACTGAAAGAGATTATCTCATTTCCTTCACCGCTTGTCATGCAATTGGAAGCCTCTTTCTCAGCCTGTAGAGGACAGTAGAGGCAAGGTCACCAGAGTGCATCTTGATGCATGAAGTTCACATACCATCACTCACAATAGATTTGTCTCCTCCATCACAGAAGATCAACAAAAACGGGCTCTTCCTTATTTTACATTTTAATATTTTACATTGACTTGCGTTCTAATTCACGTGAGCTTTTATTTCCTTACTCTGGCAAGCATGCAAGATAAAATCTAAGTGGGTTTCATATGAATGTATACCTGAGATCTCCTTTAAGACTGCTCTTATACTCATATCTCTACCAACCCATGTTATAATAACAGACCTTAGAAGTATTCTCAGTCCATGCTGTTGGGATGCCAGACTCCACTGATGTTCTACAGTTAGTAGAATTGTGTAACTATTTGCTGGCATCTTCAGATGAGACTAAAGATACAAGAGATAAAATTTGGCCAGATGTTTCCTAGAATGAGAGGAATTTCCGTGCTGGCACACTATGGGCTATCCATAAATACACCTCATGCACGGCAGGGCTGTCACTTCAAACAGTTGAGTGAGAGAAGCGTGTGTAAACTTCGGCTGATTCTGGAGATGCAAATGGATGTGTGTTTCAGTATGCAACGTAGAAAGTTAATAGAGTTAATATGATCCCTTTTTGTGAAATACCATGTTTTAATATCATTTGTTTGATATGCGTATCAAGAGCCAAAGATGGTCTCCCAGTAACCTAGTAAATCAAAAGACCAGAAAAGCATTTTAGAGATTCAATTCTGGTATTCCCCAAACTGTAAGATGATTTTCTACATGTAGTAACTCCCGTTACACAGTCCAGAATAACACCAAGATGCAAAAACTATTTTGTGAAAGAAAAAAAAGGGAAAAAAAGAAATAAATGTTAAGATTTTGATTATTAAGGTTATATAATCCACCATAGAAGGAAATATACATGTGCACCAATATAAACATTAAAATGTGGGGCAGCCTGGTGACCTGACAATGAACCACAACATCCCCGGTTTGCGTCCAGTGCCAGATCCTTTGTTTCATGTCCTCATTTCTCTCTTTTCCCATTTTTTTGTGACACCATAAAATCAAGCTAGGTATATTGAGACAGTTCTTAAAATTGATGTTGTTTGTGACATTTTGATGGAAATGGGTTATGTGCTGTATGCTAAAATGACTCAAACATTTTCTGTTGTCAGAAAAAGGAGGATTGGGGTGTCTTTATATGACTATCCAGAGGATGTGACTCCCCAGTAGAAAGCAAAGGTCAAGGGGCAAACAGCCATCACCATATGTGTGATTTGCACATTTCAAAAAATTATTTGTCAGTCCATATTTTGGACTTAGAATTTCATTCTAATTTAAGTGTTGTATGTAGACTTGCTGGTCTATACTTCTTTTTTCTTTGTTCATGTTCTAATATGGTACACGCATTTATTCTATTACCAGGTACCTGAGATTTAGTTTAATGCTGTAAATGTAAAAACCAAAAAACCCAAAAACAACAACAGCAAAAAAACAAAAAAAAATAGCAGAGTAGGATAAGTAAACTCCTTTTCACAAAAGGTATAAAAATAGCTTCAGAATTGTGCAGGGTTCAGCAGAAAGTCAGCATAGCTCCACATTTATCATTCATCTCTTCTTTGTTACCCATGAAACAACCACGTAGCGAAAGACAGAAGAGTCAGATACCAGCCTTAGATAAAAGTGTCACGATCTTGGGTCTTATGACCCAGTGTTTTGAGTTTTAGTTTATTTTGATGTTTATAGTATATGATTAAGCTCATTAGCTTTTCTAGTTCATTTGTTATTAGATTCCCCTTGTGTCTTCCAACCCCTGTTAAGTCTCCCTTGCCCTTCATGTGTTTCATGTCTGTGTCTTACATTGTCAAGTTCAGGTTGTCATGTCTGCGTTTCCTGTTTTATTCTGAAGGGGTCCTGTGTTCCTATGGTCAATGTTTTTAGTTTACTCTCCCCTTGTGACGTTGTTATGTTCATGTGTGTCAGCTGTTTCCCCATGTGTTTCCATTTCCCTCATTATCCTGTGTGTATTTAGTCCGTGTGTCTTCAGTCATTCCTTGTCAGGTCGTCTGCTCATCCACGTCACAACTTCAGGTATCCATGTCAGTTCACCATGTTTAGTTTTAGTTCACCCAGTTTAGGTTATTGTTTAGTTTCACCCATGCCCTTTGCTTGTACCTTGTTTCCTAGCCTCAATAAACGGCTTGTTTTTTGTTAAATCCACGTCACGTTCAGTTTTTGGTCTGCGTTTAAGTCATCTCTTGCAAACATATACAGTCTGCCTCAGCCAGACTGTGACAAAAAGTAAACTATGCAGATCTTTTCAGGAAATATGCTTAGGACTATAAATTGTGGGACACTGGCACAGTCATCCTACCCATGGTCAAAAACCACAGCTACAGTTATATGATGCATATGGGCTTCGGTTCAAGGGGAGGAACATAAATATTGCATTAACCCCTGAGTAATGATAGCCACAAGGACCCATATGTGATAAGACAGTTCATTCAGAATAATTTCATTATATAGAATCCTTATCCTAATCCTTCTCTAAAAACAAACAACAACAAAAAAAGTCTACTGGAGGCATGGCAAGAAAATTGGGATTAGTTAAATAAAAAACTGCCAAAAGTCTGTAGAAGACAACAGTGGTGGGTGATCATGGCTTCATTTCTGTGATTAAAAAAAACTGTCTCGACATCCAGGTACTGTAAGTGAAGAACACTCTCCAGGATTTAAGCATATTATTATCTACATTTCAATCCGATCGTTCAGTCTGACGTCACTAGCTGTGTCTGGGCCTAAACTCTGCTGCAGGTCCATATATCAAATGATCACTGTGGCATTACTGAGAGTTAAAAACTGTCTTAAGTCTTTCATCTTCACTAAAATGATCAGCGTTCTGCTCTACCAGGTGTAACAACTGAGTTTAACATCCAGGCATCCATGAAAACGGAATTTATGACATTTAACGGAGTTAGAAGTTAGCAGGAAGTTAGCTCGCTAGCTTCCACCTAAATACAATATAGCATGTCCTGACTGCGGGGTTTTGGAAACAAATTAAAACGTACAGCTTTCTTATCACTTCCAACATAAATGAAGACAGAAAACTAAACAGCAGTGACGTTTGTAGGGTTACTGAAGTTTGGCTAGCTGGTATATAATGATGTGCTACGTGACCGCTAGCGACACAGCTATGTTAGCCTAATATAAACAAGCTAACTTTTTTCCACTCGATAAAAGTTAACGTGAGTGTTCTCGGTGGTCAAGAACAAATGTAATCGCATGGCAGGATGCTGTAAAAGGACCAAACTTCAGCCAGGAGAACAACTGAGATAATCCATCCACAATACGAGGTTAGTCATTCATATACTGCTGCATGGGCTGTGCTGTAGTTACATTGTAAGGTTTTAAAAACTGAGCTTAAATAAATGATTAGCGGTAATAAAAGCCGGGGGAGGTCAACAGTGATCACTGACTTTTTTTTTAGGAGCTTTTTGAGATTAAATAGAAGAAAATACAAAGCATTAAATATGTTAACAACACAAAAGCCGACTACTTTAGGCCCGGAAGTAGGATTCGTCACGTCATCACTTAATAATCGGATTCTGGAAAAAAAAACAACAAAAAACAACATTATTTCATTGTACATGTGCAGTCACAGTAAAGAGCTATTCTATTCAAGTCTGTCATGCAGAGAAGTTTATTGAGAAAAAGTGTTCACAACAAGGTACAAATGAGCCTCAGGCAAAGATGTTGCCAAAAATCATCAAAAAAAAAGTGGTCCACTTCTGTTGCATCATTCTATGGAGAGATCAGCCTGTACCAAAATGATGGCAAATAAAGAGCGAGGAGAAAACACGACATCTTTCTACAGCACTTGTAAAACACAGTGGAGCAATTGTCCTGTGAGACCTCGGTGCAGCATTCGATAGCTTTGACCACAATATTTCACTTCAAAGACTATAACTCTGGCATTAAAGGAGCTGCACTGTAGTGGTTTGAATCATATCTGACAGAATCCAGTTTGTGCATGTAAATGGTGAGCATTTCTTTTCCACTCACCTCTTCTCAGTCTCTGTGTTTATTCATTCATTCATTGGTTTTTTCTCCCATAGTATCCAAGAATATGCATGCATGTAAGTAGACCATCCAGGTCACAGGTGATTAGAGATCTGAAACACATACAATCACATCTATAGAAAATCCATTCTACTAGACAAACTAGACTGTAATTCTGCTAAGTGAACCCTGTGTGAGAAAGATGAGCCCAGAGGACCTGCAAAAGAAGCTGCGGAGAAGTTGGGTCAAACCCAGAATCTTGTTGTTTGCGATTATGTTTTTCACTTGCTGCATGGCCACTAGGTAACACAAACACAAATATTTCTCTCATATAAATATATAATGTATATATACATTTAACGTGTTTAATTCATGTTGTTTGTCCAAATGATAATCAGCCAATGGCTATTTGGAGTGGAGGCAAATTTCAATCAGTAGCTGGGCAAAACACACAAAAACATTAAAAATCAATTACAAAAATCAGCCCTTCTACTTCCATTGTTATAAGAACGCAAACTTAAAAGTTGCCTTAAAATATTAAGCAATTTGAATCGGATGTTTTTGCTATTTAGCTCTAAAAAAATAAAATTGAATTAAATAGACTTGAATGAATATTTTTATATTCATAATGCATCATGTGACTAGTTTACAAAAATGCTGCTTATACTAGCAAGGCTACACTTAATTTGAAATTTTGCCTAAGCTCCACAGAGCTTTAAAGTGTCTTTCAGCACATTGCTTTGGTTTGCAACTCCATAACATTACTGTTTTCATTGTATGTCAGCACTTTAATCCAATAAACTACTCGTCCAAAACTGGCAATAGCAAAATTAACAATGAACTCAAGGAAGTTGGTTTGAAAAGCTTTTAGGAAGAGCTACATTTTTTTTTACCTTTTGTTAAAACCTTTATGACAGAAAGTGTATTTTAAGAGGAAGAGGCATGTAAAAGCAACTTTTACCTGCACATCTGGGGTAATTTATACTTTATGGCAGCATCCTACAGGTATTGCCTACAATATTATAATAATTTCTGCTTTAAATATAAATTATACAATTTTTAAAAAGTGACCCAAAAAATATAACAATGCTGAACCTAAGAGCATGTTGTAACAAAGTCAGTGCAACTCCAGAGAACACACCAAGACAGACAAAGATGATTCAGGTATTTGATGCAAAAATCTTGGCATCTTTAACCAGATTTCATGTGTCAGCAAAAGGGTGAGGATGCTAGATGGCCTGGCAGGTGAAACCACTGCACTTCTTGATAAATATTTTGTTGTTTCTAGGGATCTGTACCTATTCCAAGAGCTAGGTAAATCACAAGTGCCCATCATCGTTGTGGTATTCAGCTACGTGCAACAAGAAGAAGGCGAACAAACACATATTACATGCAGACACGCACACAAGAGCTCCCTCACGAAACTTAGGCATGCCACAGAACACCTGACAGGTGCAGGCGTGGTCTGCTGCAAGACACGCTATCTTGACACGCTAACTCATTCTTAAATCTTAGGTACGTGCCTGAGGCCAAGTACTAAGCACCCTAGTTTACTCTCTGAAGCCTGTTCCTCTTCCAGTCCTTGTCTCTGGGCACACCCTCTTCCGAATGAAGGCCGACTTCTATCATTCTTTTCATAATGGAGCTGTTAAGAGGCCTGAGAATTTGAGCTTGTCTGATGAGTAATGAACCTATTAGCTGTGTCAAAAGCAAGCCACCAATCCCATGATCAGTATGTATTATCTGTTGTCCTGCAGGTGTCTGTTTGAGTGGCCACTGATCCCTTAATCATGACCTGACATTACAACAGTGGCTATTTTGTCATCCTGTGAAAAGAAGCTGTCTACACACTGGATTGGTTCTGATGTTCATTAGGATTTCTTTGCCATTTTCGATGAAGTACAAATGTAAGCTCACAGAACTTTGGTGTTTAGATAAATGTTTGCAAATGCAATAGGGTCATATACTAAATTGAAGGTTTGTGGTTAGATCTCATTCTCTCTTAATCACAATGTCATCATGTCCTTTGCCAAAATACCAAACCGCAAAATCCTCTCCAATGCACCATGTGGACATTATGGGCATCATAAAAACCATGCTTTATGGTGTTTCTGTTTGTGTGTGATAGTATATAGAATAACTACCGTGTGTGAATCGTTGAGTCTAACTCAGGGGTGGGCTACTCCAGGCCTCGAGGGCCGGTGTCCCTGCAGGTTTTAGACGTGTCCTTGAACCAACACAGCTGATTTAAATGGCTAAATTACCTCCTCAACATGTCCTGAAGTTCTCCAGAGGCCTGGTAACGAACTAATCATGTGATTCAGGTGTGTTGACCCAAGGTGAGATCTAAAACCTGCAGGACACCGGCCCTCGAGGCCTGGAATTGCCCACCCCTGGTCTAACTTGTACTATAAAAAGTATTTCAAGTAGCTGAAAAGACTTGATAAACGCACTATATAAATGCAGCCCAGTATCAATGTAGAAAGTGCTTTTCAGTGTTATAAAAGCATGATTAATTTGCCATGAGAATGAGACATGCTTGATTTGATTCTCCACAGTAGTGTCTCCTGGATGGTTTAGCACAGAAACAATATCACATGTGTGAGGAATGCATATAAAAGAGTTGCCAAGATCTTTTACTTAGCTTCACAGGAAAGTTCCCGTTGATTGGCATCATTATGGCAGAATTGGATAGAAAAATCTGAGAGGGCGGATTAATGGCAACACACTGTGTAAACTCCCCTGCCCTGAGGCACTTGCTCTCTATACACCTTGGTTTCCTCTGTTATTTACAAGCCGTTCGCATGCACGCTGTAGAGTGAAGAGTGTGAAAAACCGGATGAGCAAGTTCAGTGCTCTCTCTCTCTTGCTCTCTCTTGTTTTTAGAGAAAAGGAAAAAAAAAAGAGTGTTGCCTCTGGTTGCAGAGTTGCTTGCGTGAGGACAACACCTTTATCTTTTTGGTTGATCTCCCCATCTTGCCTGTGGCAATGACACTTTTACAGCATGTTTTTTTTTTTTTTCATTTTACGTGCTTAGAGGCATGTAAATTTTAAATGACAGGTGTAAACATATATGCCACTGAGTGACTATGTGGAAAATCTTTTCATGAGTGTCCATCCATCTATTTTGCCGCTTATCTGGGTTCGGGTCATAGTCTGAGCAGAGAAGCCTAAACTTCCCTCACCCCAGCTAACTCTTCTAGAGATGTTCCCAAGCCAGCCAAGAGATGTAATCTCTCCAGTAAGTCGTGGGTGTGCCCCGGGGCCTCCTCCCAGTAGGACATGCCCAGAACACCTCACCTAGGAGGCGTCCAGGAGGCATCATAGTCAATACCCGAAACACCTCGACTGTCGCCTTTTGATGTGGAGGAGTAGCGACTCTACTCCATGTCCCTCTTGAAGCACAGAGCTCTTCGCACTGTTTCTAAGTGAGAGCTCAGTTATGAACACATTTTTGCTGCTTATCTGCAACCTAATTTTTCAGTCACTACCCAGAGCTCGTGACTACAGGTGAGGTTAGGAACATAGACTGACCTGTAAATTGACACCTTGGTACCAGCACATGCTGCCCCAATCCATCTGCCAATCTCGCATCAACTCGCCCTTTACTCATGAACAAGATCACAAGATACTTGAACTCCTCTAACTTGGGGCAGTAACTCATCCCTGAATCGGAGTGTTGGTGACCTCCAGCAGTTTGCTGCCAAGTGTGAAGCAGCAAGAATGAGAATCACCAACTCCAAGTTCAAGACCATGGTTTACACCTACACCATTTGCTTGTTCACTCACACTCACATAGTTTTAGACCAAGCACAAACCTCTGATGCTGAAAAATTAAGCTGCAAATGGCTGCAAATCAAAGGCTGCTTTTCCATGATTTTATCAGATTGTTTAATTGTTAGCATCGATTAGAAGTTGTCTGTGGAATGCTTTGGATGCACCTTGCTAATACAAGCTGATAATAAGCACTCCACCCTTTGTCCAAAGATGGTCACTGGTGACTTTAATACACAAAGAAAGCTTAAATCATAAAACTACTGCAGGGTTAAAAAAAAAAACAAAAAAACAACAACAACAACAACAACAACAACAACAGAAAAAACAACAGACAAAAAACATAGTAACCCACAAACTAATTATGAGGTCAGACTCCTGCCTGCCATTCTGGCATGCAGGCAGGAACACAGGACTTGGAAAGTAAGAAATAAACTTGCAAGCAGTTTCATTACTTACTTCCCATGTCCTTTAATCATAATACAAAATAATGCAGGTACAGGAACAAGGAAACCAAATCAACAACTACTCAAAAAGAAAAAAAAACTGCAAGAGAGGACACAACAAAGAGCATACGGAAGCTGAGAATTTAAATACACACCAGATAATTAGGAAGATGGGAAACACCAAGGAAGACAGCTGCAACAAATCAGGAAATGAGACAGGGGAAGTAAAAGCCGATACAAAGCACAGGAGACACAAGACTATCAAAATAACACACACACACTCCTAATGCAAACAGAGTTTTTAGGCCTTGGATAGTTTTGTACTGAAACTGCAAGAAAAAACATGGCATGTTTACATACAGATCATTTCAGCATGCCTGTGGAGGTAATGGTGTGTGGTCTGAATTTGCATGAGCATTGCTACAAGCTGCATCTGCAGATTCTGCCAAACCAGAAGTGGGATGTAGATGTGTGTTTAAAAAATTACCTTTAAATGGTCATTTTAGTGATTTTCATTTTCACACTAATTTATAAAAAATTGTAAAAACAATATCCACACA
Organism: Simochromis diagramma; assembly: GCF_900408965.1. Classification (NCBI taxonomy): domain Eukaryota; kingdom Metazoa; phylum Chordata; class Actinopteri; order Cichliformes; family Cichlidae; genus Simochromis; species Simochromis diagramma. Next base: position 7,227,590 of record NW_024387414.1, read on the forward strand.
GTGTATGTGTTATAATATTACCATGGATACATAAAGCCTCTACTGTTTTTAAAGATTACAGACTCAAGCTTAGCGAGCCCTCTTAACATGCTGAGGTTAAACGGCGGTCCCTTAAAAACAGGCATTTTTACATTACTTTAGATGTTCTCGTGCAAAATGTGTTCTGCATTAGCAACCTGGACTTTGACCAAATGCTCATTTTTCTCATGGTATGTGCAGAAAATTATTATTCCCCAATCAGACTCTGAACAAGTTGTTCCAGAGTCTTTCTTGCTCTGTTCAGTTAATTTCCTAAATTAGTATAAACACGAGCACATGCAGTACTTCAGCTTCAATTCATCATAACATCTATTAGCCTTTTTCACACTGTCACTAGTGTTTATAAGCATCTGAAGAACACTGATTAATGTTTGGAAAACCTTCTCACAGCTGCCAGTTTTCAATCCCCTGTCAATTACTTCCCTGACAGCTCCTTAATAGCAGCATTACACAGTGGCTCACGTCATGGTTTAAAAAAATAATAAAAATATTCCTTTAATGAAGTGTGTTCCCACAGTCGTCACATTCTTCAAAACAAATGCAAGTTGTAACACCTCCTGTCAACAGTGCTGCTGCAGCTTTCAAAGTCAGTTGAACTACATCTGCTTCCCAATAATGTGTTGCATAAAAGTGAGAACCGTGATGGCATGTCAACAAACCATTAAATCAACTGATGGCACTGATGTGGGTAAAAGATTTGCTTCAGACACCTGGAGCATTCAATCTCAGTACAAATCACTTTGATTGTCGAGGCTGATACACGCAAAGCCAGTTATCTTGCTGACACTGGTGCAGACCACAACCACACACACATAGGCACTGACACGCACAGCATCACAAAGTGTTGTTTTTGGCCTAGGCAGGCAGGATTTTAGCGCATGATATTGGTATCTATAATGGTGGAATTTCCAAGTGGCCTGCTTTGGAAAAGGGGGTGATAATTCAATTAGAGCTTGGCAAACAATGTGCAGACACCACTAGTGTTACGAAACGACTCCCACCATAACAAAGATCTTGCTTAGACAGCAGCTGCCTGGAACTGGCTGGAAAGTGGCGTGGAGAGCAGAGTCAGATTTTTTTTCAGTAGTTATTTATGAGCCACAGGTTGTAACAGCTTTTTACACAAATGTTGGCCAGGGGCATGTTTTTCTGTAGCATTTCCTTTTTACATGTGCCAAATGTTAAGAAACATCTATTAAAACATCCAATAGTTTTGACAATTGCTTGCATTACCCTTGCAGGCAATGGTCTCCAACTTTATAATCAACATGCAACGACTTGTTCAATCTGAGAACATCTGAAGTGGAATTCAAATGAATATTAAACTCATCCACTGACATAATCATACAAATATAAAAATGATGATGTGAACTTGAGAGCTCTGTGTAAAAAAAAAAAAGACAATGTGTGTGTGTGTGTGGGGGGGGTAATAATTAAACAGTAATAAATGGTAAAATGGCTTGTATTTGTATAGCACTTTACTAGTCCCTAAGGTCCCCAAAGCGCTTTACATATTCAGTCATCCACCCATTCACACACTGGTGATGGCAAGCTACATTGTAGCCACAGCCGCCCTGGGGCGCACTGACAGAGGCGAGGCTGCCGGACACTGGCGCCATCGGGCCCTCTGACCACCACCAGTAGGCAACGGGTGAAGTGTCTTGCCCAAGGACACAACGACCGAGACTGTCCAAGCCGGGGCTCGAACCTTCCGATTACAAGGCGACCTCCCAACTCGCCCAATAATCAAGCAGACCTAGCTCTAACATTAATCCGAGTGAATACAGATAATTGTGAGCATGTCTTTGAATGTTTGAAAACTAACACTGCCTTGCCAAATTCCCATTTGGTCTCCAGTTACATGTCAAGCACTGTTACATTTATATCAGCACTGTTGCTTTATCTTTAAATGTGTAAGCAATAAAAATAAAAAAAAAACTGTGAAAGAAGGCAAAACCTGAAAAAGCTCATTCAGCTTCCCCATGACCTGATGTTTAGATTTGGTTTAACAGCACTTTAAAATACTTTGATAGAAAAATACAGGTCTAGGATGACTAAAATGCCAATTTGTGGGGGTTTTTAACTCTCAAGCAATGAAACAATTTTTGCTTAAAAAAAAGGAAATGTTACACACTGTTACATCAGCTGAAGGTAATTATAATTAGGTAAAACTAAACTAAAAACGACCACTAAATAAAATGCAGTTAGCTTTAATAAATAAAAAAATGAATAAACTAATAAAAGGGCATTTTAGAAAATATGCAACAAATGCATTTATCTTTAGAGTTTGTCAGGCAGGACGTCTTGGTACATACAGTATGTCACCTGAGATTTAGATATTATGACTGTGTGTCACAGGCCTTCAAAATCAAATATCTAACTCAAGTGAAACTGTGTGAAACTCATAAAAACTAAAAATAACTCAAAGCAATTAATTTAAAATGAAATAAAAAATGAAAATTTTATTTAAAAAAATACAAACCAGAAAAACAAGACACACCTGAAAAAATGCAAAAAGACTGCAAAGCATTGACATCACAATATTGATTGACTGGTAAAAGCCCAAAGCTGTCAGGCAGAGTTCAATAAATATCTGGAGTTTGTCCATATTTGCACATAGACAAGGGTTATGATCTTCACTTCATCAGTGACTTGTGATCACAAAATCCTTTAGCCCTGTGAGTATATCAGAACAAGTTCCATTTGTTTGAGAACACAATATGAGAAGGATTAAAAACTTCCCCTGAAATCAGTGAGGACACTGACGTTATCAACAAGAGTTGAGTGTGTACACATTCTAGACCTCAACATCTTAAGATGCAACAGATCCTGTTGTTAGATTATTTAACTGGTTAATGTGCTTGACGGGCGCTTTGTATTGTAAGGTAAAACTCCTACGATAATACAAAGAAAACCCCAACAGTCAAACAACCCCATGTGAGCAAGCACTTGGTGACAGTGGAAAGGAAAAGCTTCCTTTTAACAGGAAAAAAACCTCCACCAGAACCAGGCTCTTGGAGGGGCAGCCATCTGCCGCAATTGGTTGGGGTGACTGGAGGAAAACAGGACAAACACACACACACACTATGAAAGAGAGCCAGGGATATGGTACTATGAGGTCCTTGAGATAAGATATGGCTGGAATATTCAAGGCCTTGTATGTGAGGAGAAGGATTTTTAATTTGTTTGGCATGGAGCCAGCCTAGAAGCAGCAAAATGACAAACAAGTTTTTCAGTATCACTCAGGATGTTTCTAGAGAGATACTTTAAACAATGGAGTCATACATATTTTTTTAGGACATATCCTGATCGAAGAAAACACCAAGATTCCTCACAGTATTCCTGCAGGCCAAGGAAATGCTATATAGAGTAAGTATCTGGTTGCATGCAATTTTTCGGGCTAAGTATAAAAAGCTCATTTTTACCTGTATTTAGAAGAGTAAATGAGAGGTCATCGACGTCTTTGAGATCTTTAAGACATTCCTGCAGTTTAACTCATTGCATCATTTAGCTTCATGGATAGATTGAGCTAGGTTTAATCTGCACATCCTATGCTATGCTTTGAGAGATACTGTCAAAGGGAAAGAAGGAAGGAAAATTTCCTCTGAGAAAAAACGTTTGACAGACAGTTGAAAAGGAGTTTTGTTTTATAGTACATCACAAAAATCAGGAAACATCAACTGGCTGTGAGGGCGTTTCATTATGTCTCTTTCTTTAGTTTATCCTTACAGCACAGTGGCATTTCCTTCTTGACTCATAATAGTATACTCAGCAAAGGAAAGAAAACCCATGCTGTCAGAATATTCTTTCTTTCTTTCAAACACGTAGACCAACAATCATTCCACTTTCAGTCACCTGATTTCCTGATGTTCGGTCTGATCCTCAGCACGCTGTCTTGACCATGTATGCATGCCTACATGCTTTGAATTGCTGACTCGTGATAAGTTGATTAGATATTTGCATTAATGAGCTGTTGAACAAGCATAACTTATAAAGCAGCTGCTGACTGTATCTAGTGTGACTGGACTATACAGTAGTTTATGCTATGGCTCAGATTTGTCTGTTTCCTGATGCATGTAGTTCACAAGTGTCATATTGCTTTCCTCCATTTCAGCAGTTTTAAAAATGTTCAAATGGATCATTCACACTTCATTTTTGTGTCTGAATACTTTTTACTCTACATTACGCCTGCTTTTTTGCAGTACTCAAAGTCAATGAGATTTTGATAAAAACTAAAAAATCAATTTGTTGTCTTAAAACCACAATGATTGGTTTTAATTCATTCATCACAGAGTTGGAGTGAGTGATTGACTTTTCATGTTTTGACGTATATGAAAAAAGTTCTGATTGTTGTAGTGTGTTTTGCACAGGTGAGTCTGTGTTAGGAAAAATGCCTTCACTGTTTTGAGAGCTGCATTAAGAGAACGACTTCCTTGCGGTGAGAAAACTATAATGTTTTGTATTGAGCTCTTGGTTACTGTAATACAACTTCATTCTTTGTTATGTTCACATTCCTTTGTTGCATAACTTTGAATCACTGCTGACACACTGTTGACTCAGCTCTATGACCTAAGGGTGATTGCTGTGTATTGTTGATACTGATATGTTTTGCTAAAGAAGCTTAACCTCATATATTCTGCTCAAATATTTACACAGTGCTGATGTAAAATTTAAATGCATTTCGTTGCCTTGTACCTGTGACATGTGCAATGACAATAAAGTTGAATTCTATTCTATTCTATTCTATTCTAAATGAAGACCAGATTCACATTTGTATCACAGTGAATGGTTCTTTGTGGTTTTCTGTAGTTATACTAGCAGACCATTGCCATCGGAAATCCATGCAGACAGTCAATTGTTGTTTAACATGTAACATTTTCTAACTAGAACACAACATACAGCAACAGATGAAGACAAATGTACGTTTGTATTTGGTAATTAAACAATCTCCAGATTTCAATAAATAAAGTCAACACAGGAGTACCAAAAACGTTAGCGTTCCATTTATTTCCCATATTTAAATTCACAACTTTTAAGGAGAAATTTTGTGAAGGCCTTCCTTCAGCTAACTGGAGTGTCTAACTGAACCAGTTGATCGTGTTTGTGGTGCTGACAAATAACATGGCATAACATAACAACATTCAATAACATTTAGTTAGTGACTGGACAAAAAAAAAGATATCCAGCATGTCTGTGTTCTGACTCGTAGCATTTCATAATATAGCTGAAGACTTATTGAGTAGTTCGTGTAATTCGTCAGAATTTAGGGTGAAATATTCACAACCTAAAAAAAAAAATGCTAAGTCATTTACAAAAGGACACTCCCACTCCCAACACATACACATACAACTCTCCTCTCAGGCTTTGTTCTTAGACTTCAACAAGACTCAAAGTCAAACTGAGTACACAGCTCTCATGTTCATACCACCAGAGTTCTTCTCTGTTGTAAACTTAAAAGAAACTTGTCCTCAGCAGGAAACTTTCTTTTCAAGAAGCTGTCACCCACAAAAAGGTTTTCATTCATGTGTCTAGCAGTGTCTGACTTTCTTATGTGGAGCCAGGAACTCAATAACACTGAATAAACCAAGAAGATCTGAAGCATATACTTTAATAACTGGAAATTCGATCTCACACAGAGATAAAAAAAAAAACTTTACATTACTTTAGGTCGAACTCTGTCATCTTTATTTACCAAATTTTTAGCCTCAATATAGATCATTATTTAAAAAAACAGATTGCTGCAGCCACTTCTACCTATGTTTATGCAAAATATCTCCCCAACATGTGTGCTGGTCCTTACCACTGATTGCTTGAAAGAAAATACATGAGTCATGCTACGGGAACTGGAATGCAAAGTAGCATACCTGCACACTCACCTACCTTTGTGAGCAAGAAACTAAAGCAACTACATAGTTGGCACCACACCCATGCAAGAACATCTTTCCTTTTATTGCCCCGATGGATCTACATATGCCAGCTGTTGACTTCTCAGAGTCTTGGGTTCAGTATCCAAAAACTGTTTGGTTAAGCTCACAAAAAAATCCTTATACAGGAAGTTCAGTTCCTGTATAAATACTAATCCCTGATGCTTACCCAGTAGATAATGCTGGAGTCTGGAGCCCATGTAATGTCATCCAGGTGTCTTCCCTGCTAACCCTGATGTGAAGCAACCTGAGTATCCTTGCAGGTCAAAGCCTATCAGTTGTAACAGGTAGCTCTCCTGTTGATTGGGGCACTTGTTATTTCTGGGATGATTTTAGTAGCCTGGGCAGCAGGCTCCAAGGAAAGATTGTTTTATTATGCTAGGGTAACCTGTAAGAGCTATTTGCACTAATAAAGAATAATATTCAGACTTCTGCCTTTACGGTTTCATAAAAGGCTAAAAAGAGAAAGTCCAAAATTTGGACTTTAATTGCAGGAAATTTTATTAAGATTTATTAAAAAGGGGGCAGGGATAGCTCAGTAGGTAGAGTGGTGGCCCCATGATCGGAAGGTCGGGGGTTTGATTTCCCCTGAACGGCTACCCTGAGGTACCCCTGAGCAAGGTACCGTCCCTACACACTGCTCCCTGGGCGCCCAATGGCTGCCCACTGCTTCACTGAGTGAATGGGTTAAATGCAGAGGGGAATTTCCCCACGGGGATCAGTAAAGTACACTTTCTTTCTAAAGAAATTTAGCAAGAGCAAAGCCAAATCTTAAATCAAATAGTAAAAATCAATAATCAAATCACTTAAACTATACTCATTTAATTTACCTACTCTGAGCTAATGCTGAGTTTGTTCTTATCTTTAGTGGAGGGAGGTTAGAGAAAGGATGGGCACAGTTAGATCCAAAGATGCACTTATCTTTATGTTCCAAGTTGATGATAATCGCCCAATAGGAAAACAGCTGAGCATTCAGTGGAAGTATGATGTAAATCAAAATCCTTTGAATTAACCATCTAACATGGCAAAAATGAGAAGCTGAAAAGCCAAAAATTCCAAAATCAATTCACAGGTTCACAGGTTGGACTTTGGTTCCCCCTCTAGAGCCTCTGCTGGACTTTTCAGCTGTGAACCTCTTAGATCCAGTCTTCTGAACTGGTCATCTCGCAGAAGACAAAAGGGAAGAACCCCAAATCTCTTTTACACCCCACTTTTACAACTGCTCTCCCTTTCTCCCCCTTCCTTTACTGGACGTCACATCTTCACATTTTTGCCATCCAATCAAGTTGCTGGCATTTAATCATCTGATGTCCACCCACACCTTGCCTATCCCTCTCTATCTATCTGACTTACATAAGATTTAACAAAAATATTAAACTTTAAAATCACTTCATTACATTTTCTTTGCTATTCTTAACATTCACATCACATTTAAACACTCAGTCACATATGGATATAATTCACTTCATGTTTTATTCAGTTTATGTAATTCTACTGCAGCTGGATTTGTCTTTAGCACATATTTTTACATAAACATTTATGTAAAATAATCCTGTTTCAATTCAAATACAGAGGAATACCTTTACTTTTTAAAACTCTGTGCTAAACACCATTTATTTAATTGTATTTATTTTATGAAATCTTGTATTAAATCCAGTCAGTCATTTTGTAAGTGAGGCATTCTCTGAGGTTAGTGGCTCCAGTGTGTCACCTTCACCACCATCCTGCACCACATACACATGCACATGCACCCACACACACTAGGATCAGACTCTATAGGCTTATTAGAATCCCTGTTATTCTATATTCTGATCTATTAAACTGGTTAACTTAACCATATTTACTTTAATTTATTTTATTTATCCAGTATTCAGTATTGAGCAGTTGAGCTCAATCTCTTTTGACCCTGGGTCACATGACAGCATATAAAGGCTCATCTCAGTGTTGCCAGAAAACATCCTGATGATCCCCAATACTTTTAGGAAAATGTTTTGTGGACTGACAAGACAAAAGGAAGGTGTGTGTCTAGGGTAAAAGTAACACAGCATTTCAGAAAAGGAACATCATACCAACAGTACCAATATGGTGATGGTAGTGTGATGATCTGGGGCTGTCTCAGGACCTGGAAGGCTCGCTATGTGCCAAAATTCCTCCCCTACTGCTGTAAATACTCATCGCCTGTGTCTCAAATCCTTGATTGCAGTTGTTGCTGCTAAGGTGGCTGAACCAGTTATTAGGTTTAGGTGGCCGTCACCTTTTCACACAGGGTCATGTAGGCTTTTAACAAATGTACAAAAAAGAAACAGGAATTCAGGAAGAAGGCAAACACTTTTCCACACCACTGTGAAAAAGACTGGAGACAGGCACAGAGACTGGACCGCAAAATCAGCGAAAAAGCAGACAACATATAAAGAAAGACTTTTTAAGGCCTTAAGATAGCCTGGATAACCATTGTCCAAGACCACTTTAATTTGCTTCCAAGTTGTCAGACTTTCTCTCTGGCTCCTTGGAAGCAAATCTAAAGAAATGAGGGGTGCCTCAAGACTTTTGCACAGTACTTTACTTGCAAGATTTTGCCCAGCCAGTTTGTAGGATGGAAGTTAAAAGGTTCTGACCTCAGGACACTAAAGCATATTCAAATCTCTTGTAATGTAACAAATATAAGCAGGAATCTGTGGAAATAATAATTTTGAATTTCATTGTTCTTGAGTTGAGATTAAACCTACAAGTTAATACAACAAAATGTGTTTGTTAAATGCTTCAAGCAAGTTTGTAACTAAACTATAGGGAACAATTTTTGTGCAACATCAAAGCTGTTCAGTCTGACATTACAAATGTGTAATAGAAAGGGTTTTTATTTGCTCACAAATTACATTTGGAAAACTGGCTTGACATCAAAACAGAATAATTTCTAATCCGACAGGCAGGGTAATGGGCTGTTGGCAGATGTATTTGTAACCTCATTTGGAGCGCAGACTCATCACATGTCATATTATATCAGTAGCATTTCCTTCGTCTCTAATTTATAACTTTTTTTTTTTTTTTTAAAAGAGATCTACAGAAGAAAGTCAAAGCTTTGTTATGGTGTTTGTAAGATGCTGTTATGGGTGGATGGCAATCCTTGTTGCCCTGCAGAAATCAACATTTATTTATTTAAGACAGGTTACACCCATTGGCAACAAGTATCTAGATTCTTCTCTCTGTCATTTTCACACCACTGACATCTACCATACCTTCACACATACCTGCAGCAGCAAATAACACGCTCACAAGCATTGTGATATATACATAAGCTAGGTGTGGCAGTTTCTTCTGTACTTTCTGTTGTGTCTCTTTAGCATTCCAGTTTCATGAACGCCATCTTTGGTCTCCTGCTGTATGAAGCTTGTGAGCTAACAATCTGAAGGATTACTGCCCTCACTTATCACACACGCCAGCACGACAAACACAAGCTGGCACTGTCAGCACTGTCAGTATCTATCTCTTCCTGGATTGCTCATTTTCATGTTTTACAACTGTACCAACACACCTCACATGTCATCCCTGCATGTAAGATAAAAATAACTGCTCACAGTCTGACCCTGTCAGCTATAGCTGCATGTGCATGCATAAATGCCAACGTACAAACACACTCACAAAGCCACTGGCCAGATTTGTCAGTCCTTATTCTTATCTTTCTTCTTGTCACTTACTGCAGTGCATAAAAGAGCATGTTGAGACAGAGGAAGATCAGATATTGGAGTGCTTTACAATGCACACAATTAAACCTATTCCCTCTGGTACAAAAACGGGCTGGTGGCTGTGTAATTAATACCACTGCCCACCGGCTAAGTCAGCACTATCAGCCACAGTGTTGTCATCCAGCCTCCTTTTTCCCACCACGTGTAATGAAACCAGTATGTCTGAGCCTTGGCATGCACAAATGATTAACTGATGGCAAAGAAAACTGATTAAGGAGATAAAGTTTGGCACACAATAGTCTCAGTGCTACAAGTGTACCTGCAAAAACCAGAGCTTCTTCAAATGAAGAAATTATTCATCTCTTTGGATTTGCACAAACTTGAATTCTGAGAGAAATCACTATGTATAAATAAATAACAAATATCAAGACATTTTAATGTGACGGTTTCTCACCACAGAATTAAAGCGTAGTGCAGAAGAACAGCAATATGCTTTAAGTTATTTTAGGTTATGCTGATAGTAAAAACAATTCTGGAAAAGACTTTGGGGTGCAGAAAACAGTCAAAACAAACAAAATAACTAAAATAAAGAAAACAGTCAAGTGTTCAAAGTACAATGTACAAAGGACGTGGCAGCACCCTTTTCTGGCAGTACATGCACGGTTAATTCGTGAGCCACATGAAAACAAGGTGGGCTTTATAAGATGATTGTTTACTTGGGGCTGATAGCAGTGGTTGACTTAAACATGTACTTCACTCATCTCTATAAAATCTATGTTCTCCGGTGCCTGGAGAACATAGATTTTGCGACTAAGAGAAGACCCAAGCAATCAGGTTCTACTGATATAAAAAAATAAATAAAAGTGCAGTTATAAGGACGTGGCCTGTTTGGCTTTTGGCTCATGATTAAGTTTGCCAGTCTCTTTAGTCCCACTAGCAAATCAGAAATTTAATCATCATCTAGTAAGTTCTTTCTTTGTCCCTAAAGCTGCTAAAGAATGTGGTAGCCCTTTTCACAAACAGATTTTGGGACAGTTATAGCAAACTGGCAGGTTTAGTAAAAGCTGTCATATTCTAATGGACTCAATCGTCATCAAAAAATGTTTCATTGCTCTTCAGTTTTGCTCTGCAGGTGAATTTACATTGGTCAGTGTACCTGGGTTACCCCAGAGCACAACTGTCACTTTATTTAATCATAATCTACATTAATACTGTGAATGACTGAAAAAAATTATGATATGGGACATTTTGTATTATAAGGATCTGATGTGTGACTCATTAGATGCATTCTCAGTATAGTTTATTATTAATTTTTCTTCCAGATTTTGTTTTAACTTGTGCAGGGCTGCACTGCTTCTGAAAAGGACATTATGCACTGCAAAGGATATCTAGCTGGCTACAAATGCATAATCGCTCCATGATTGCACAAATGCAAACTTTTCTTTCCCGTTTTTTGCACAACTTTGCGTGCTGTCTAAAAAAACGGCCGATGATTGTTATGATAGAGAAGGGTGAAGGATACCTCCCTCAGCTCTTTCTGTACACAACCTCCCGACCCTTGGCTCTGTCCGAGCAAACACAGTCTGCACGCAATGCACAATGATTAACCCGCAGATCGTCTATCGAGGGAGCACTCACTCAGGAAGAAAATATTTAGTTTCCTGGCCGCAACATTTAGGCCTGAACTTCTGCTAGTTTATTTTTTCTTACTGTTTTCCTCGTGTCAAATCCAACGTGCTAAGAAGTACTAGTGGAAGTTATCTGGGCGTTTTCTGACTTTATTAATAACAATAATAAAAAAGTATTTTGAAGTTTTTGTTGTTGTTTTTTTACTTTTTATTTAAATTTAACCAAAATGAACTATCATTCATTTCATCAAGTCTTTATACTTTTGTTAAATATAAAAGACCCAGTTCGGTGCGTATGGTTATCCACAACAGTTTCCGTAAATATATTTGTCATCGACGTGAATACAATAGGTGAAATTTCAATACAAGCCACTACTCGGGTCAGTTCTTTAAAATAAAGCAGAGTGAAACCTCTTAAAATCGCGATCTTTGGTTTAACCTGTAGACGATCGGCTCGTTGACAGGCCGTTGGTTTGTACTGCAGAAAGAATGAAGGTTATGGTGGGGGCATTGTGTATGTGTGCTTGCGTTCGCGTTTGTGTGTGAACGGGGCAGAAGAGGTTAAATTGTGTCATGCGTGACTTGCTTTGCGTGCCAAGCTTAACCATATCTTATTTCTCCATAGACAAAAAAAAAAAAAAAAAAAAAAATAGAAACGAAGATCAGCTAACAATTGCAAAAGAAACCTATACACTGTTTATCCTACAGAAAAAAACAAAAATAAACAAACAAACAGAAAACGGGGAGGACCTTCAGCAGTGGTGCCACATGTACAAAAGTGCTATTGATGATTGTTTAGTGGTAAAGGAATAGTACACGGTCCATTTATCAGAGCAGTAATTAGAGCCTGAAAACAGGCTTACAGTCTAATTGGCTGTCATAGTTTGCAGTGGGTTTGACACCATGTAAAGTCCCTTTACATTTTGCATAGACAATGTTAATGGTATTGACTCAAGGAGCCTTGAATATTTTCTTGCATGAAGCTGGAGATTTTTTTTTAACCTAGGCGCCAGCATCAGGCCAGGACTAGACACTTACAGTGTCATGACCCCAAAGCTCATTTACTCTTTTTCAGCTACAGCAATCAGTCAGTCAGCAGATATTCCATAACCAACAAAACTAACACAATACAAAGCTTGCAACATTCAGCGACTCTTTTTTGTCTTTTTTATGCATATTGCATATTGATACCGCCAAGAAGGAGGTTATGCTGTTGATTTTGCTTGTTTGTTTGCAGGATTACTCAAAATGTTATGTATGTATTTGCATGAATACATTATTAGTTGGGGGTTAGGTCTTCTTAGAACCGATTTGGAGTCAATCTGGACTTGATCTGGATTCAGGAATTTCTGCAAAGATTATTTACCATTGTAAGAAAAGGCAGAATTTTATATTTCCCATCAAATCTAATTACATATCAAATTGAAATAGGGAAAAAATGGAAGATATCATCTAGGTTACCTCAGCAGAATATAATTAACTGATTCACATCCAAATATGTTTCTGGATCCAGGGACTAAGTTCATGGAAGTATGCAATGATCATTTGCTGTCATTTGTGTCGTGTGTGTGGTGGTGGTGCAAAAGAGTCTACCAGACTACTTTCTATCTTTATCTGATTCAATTCAGATCATTCAGGGCCAGGTGGGGGCAAGTTTATATATACATATTTGTGCGTGTGTGTGTATTTATTTGTTTAGTTTTAGGCTTCTCTTTTTTTATGCTCTGCTTTTGTTTACTTTTTGCAGCGCGGGTCATAACTCAACCCAGACACGCGATCTCAAGCTTTTTTTTTTTTCTTTATGATCGCTCTCTCTCTTTGCCTGTTCCTTCAGTTATGACACCTTCGTGCTCCGCTCAGGAAGAGGTGACAGAAAGATGAATGACCGAGATATTTCCGCACGCAACTATTGTTCCTGCCACAACTCGCCAGTATACCGTCTTGCATAAGGACAGAGGAGAGTTATGGGGATAGGAGGGAGGGGACATCATCAACCATTAGCTCAGTTACTAATGCGGTATTTACGCCTGGTGAGGAAGGGAAGGTGATCCAGCAGCCCCCTCCCCACACACACACACACACCACCTCCTCACCATTACTCACATAAAATATTTGCCTCCTCGGCATGCAAACACAGACGCACACAATTCGTGTGAAAAGTTTTTTTTTTTTTCCCTTAGGGACAATGCAAAGTGTTTATGGTTGCGTGTGAAAGACAGCACATTTCAATGACCTCCCTGACATGTTATCTTTTGGTTCTGCCTTCTTTTTTTGACCTAAAAGATTAAACTGACTTTGTGTCCTCTAAAATGGTGTAATCACTTGCTCTAGTCATTGGCCTTTAGATAAAATGTAGTTTTATCACTTCTGAACTGTCCTAAGATCACTTTAAAGAAAGAGAACACTTAGTACTATAGATTTTTATAAGTGAGATATATGTTTTCAGTTCTTAGAGCTTTGAATGTTAAACTTTAACATCAGTTTAACACTGATTATAAATACAATGAACAGAGTGTACATTGGATACATTTATTGTAAGATCAACCCTGAAAATCTGGTGAATTTGGTGTATTTCACAAAAAAGGTCGGAATTACAAGACAACTGCACTGTGTGCTCTACAGTGTGTAATTCAAATCAACCAAAAACAACAACATTTCACCACCACCATTTCCTAGCTGTTCTGTTTATTCAGTTCACATTTGTGCTGGTACCAAAAGTCATATTGTTGTGTCATTCAGGCGAATTGTTTTATATTGCAAGAACATGACATAAAACCTAATCCCAATATTTTCACATTCAATGCTAAAAAAAAACGACACTTTTCACTTTTAAAATTGTGCAGACAAAAAATTCACATTTAAATATGAGGTTAATGAAATTACTGTTTGATGAAGTGCAGCAGGCGCACGACCCTGCAGATATCCCAGCTTTTCATTATGTTTAGGGTTTCCCCTTACAGCATTTAATATGTTTTTGTTTTTTGTTTTTGGTGAGCATATTAGTGCCAGCCTTCCAAAATGTTGGCTAGTTTGTTTTTGTGTAGCATACAGGGGTGATGGTGAAAATGGGAAGGAGGCCATATATTGCGAAATTACTGCAGTGACAAATCCATATGCATTTTCCTAATGTGTCGTGTCCATGTTTAGTGAATGTTCCTAAAACCTGAGTAATACTGGTATATATAATATGTGCTAATCAGAAAATACTGTATTTCAAATAAGATTTATCACCTCTAAGCAAAACCTCATTCCTTGGCTATAATCGCTGATTTTTTTGTCAAAGTTGTTACACTAACAGTTCCTCTGACTGCAGCAACTTATTCAAAAACTTATCCAAACTGGGCATTTGTTCAGGACCTCATGTGAGCACATTTTAATGAACTAAGAAGCCTTAAGTATCATTTTAACATGCAGAGTTATGATCTGTGGGCATGTTGTTAACTCAAACCAGGATTCTAAACATAATCAAGTATTATGTAGTGCTTAAACTTAAAGTTAAAACAAAGTGAAACAAAAGCATTAGGTTTCAAAATAAGTCCACCACCACTTTTCCTGCTATTTTTGCATTTACATAAATCTTACCATCCTTTCAAACAGAACAGTGGTGTGTTCAGCACCAAAGGACATATTATGCATGTTTAGTTGCTTGGCTTGGGTTTTTGATAAAACAGCAATTTCACTGGGTGACAGCAGGGTCACTCTTTAACTGACCTGTATCAAAATCAGAACATTCTCACATTCAGAATAGTGGTGGAATATTAATCTTCACTTTTCACTTGACAAGTGTATGTAATTTCATTTTAAAAAAATTTCTTTCCAGTCTCCAAATTACAAATGTCATGATACACACGTCCCTAAAATACAGTGGAAAAAAATCAAATGGGATCTGTAACTAAAACAAAGACCCTAAATAAATAAAACACTGTGTAATAAATAAGCTACTTACCTAATCAAATATGATGCATTGCTCAATAGATAGTCATAAACATTTAACATGCGCAGGGGAGCTGTAGACTAAAATCTAATGTGACAAAAATAACTTTTACACCTTGCGTACAGCAAAGAATGGTACATTGTATGTTCATTAAACACACAGGTAAGCATGCTTTGTGTTTTATTATGTTGTTAAGAGAAGTTGAGCGGGAATTCTTCTCTACATTATTAAGCTGTCATATTAGCTGAAGACCTTTGATCATATCAAATGCAACAGATGATATGATAAAGCATAAATGCAGTTATGTGAGGCATGAGCTAATCCATAAATATGGCTCATGCTAGCCTGTGGAGTGTTTGATGCAAACTTACAGGTTTAGCTTCATATTAATACCTATGCGGCATATGTGTATTAGCTCATAGGCAACATTCCTGTGTGGTGTCATGACCTGCAGCCCAAAATAATCCTATTAAGTTTTGCTCGATGGGGCACACGCAAGGCCAGGAGCCTGTTTGCTGATGTCCTACTGGTCGGGCTTTGGTCTCATTTATAGTAAACGTGCTGTACATTTGTGTTACTTTGAGGTTTACCTTTTGAATTCACAATTAAAGGAGAAGCTGAATAAGCATTAGAAGGGCACACAGTGATTTCACACATGAAACTCAGGTTACTAATCAAGAGAAGTACTTCTGTGAAAATGAAAATGATTGCATCCTCTGATGTGGCTCAAAAAGAATCTTTCCAAAGATGAAAAAAAGAAATGGTGATGAAAGACATGGGAAATGTAAAGCCCCGGGGCTTGACTCGCAATTGTTGAATACACTAAGATTTAGAATATTATTGTATGTGTTGCTCAAGTTGGGGCAAAATTTTCAAAATCAGCTAATGAGCCACAATTTAATGTAAGAGCAACACAAAACAGGTGCCATAACTAATCAATAGACCCATGAAAAAGAGACCTGTTGTTGACAAGAGTTACAAGGGAAACTCCACAGACAAAGGTGATAAGAATTAAACATGATTCTTCCTTTAAGACCATTGAAGGGAAATTCCTATTTTCTGTTTTATTTCCCTGGAGGTACTGTACAGCTGTCAGTACAGCTATCCTAGACCAGGTATACCTCCACTGTTTTATGCAGCAAAAATTGGGTTGACTGATTATCGGATGGTTTAAGCAAGTATTGTATGATTGTAGTCGTTCGTGTGGATTATTATCATCTAATAAATATCATTCATCATTATTATTTTATAGAGTTTTAAAAAAAAAAAACAAATTATAGCATTATAAGAACCAGAGTGGTGTGCTTTATTTCTCAGCTGATTCTAAATCACGAAACTAACACACAGAAAAAAACCAGCCTCCTCACAGCACTGGTATGCAAAGAACCACGATCACACACTTAGGCAGTACACACCTGCTCTCAAGGTGTGTGCGTGACAACCTTTGCGTGAGTAGAAACTTACCAACCTTCACAGTCATTACACCAGCTTTTATGTCCAAGAATTCTTTAAGAGGTATATGGCTGAGGGCAAAACATTTTTTTTCTTGTTTTTTCTACTCCCAGTCCTACTTCTCTGAAATGGACACATTTGCAAACTTAGACCAAGCACCTTCAGGCCAATGTACAGCCTATCACTGTGATCTCTTTGGTCATTTGTACACACAGCTTAGTATCTATACAGTAGCACAGCTGATGGCTTCCTGTTGTAGCAAATAATCTCTTTAATCCTGTTAAGAATGTGCACCTCACCACAGCAACTCTCCTGTCACTCACATCAATGCTCCCACATCTTTCCTCACCTGCTCCCCAAGTTTGTGGCATTTACAGTTGTTGAATACTGCTCACCATTTTTGATGTGACACACACTCCTGCAGCCACTGTAAACACAGTATTCTCTGTAAAAGCTCCCATGTCAGGCGGTCCGCACACAATCTCAGTCGCATTCATCTCAAATCGGGTTCAGTTTTATCCCTGGGGCTTATTGACACCCATCACACAACTTACAAATGCAACAATTGAAACGTGATCCATTTGATTCGGAAACACTTCAAGTGGTGTATATAATGCCAAAGGGATACTCCAATGCTGTTCCAGATTTTGGATTTACTTAGGTTCACTGGACTGCATTAAAGTTAATATTTATTCTTTTCATATTGTTGAACTCTGACACTGCTGAAAGATGTGTTTCTGTTACTTCCTTACCCACTCACTCAGCTTGGCAAAATCTTGCAACTGTATGGCATTTGTAAGGTTTTAATGCAAGGTAAACATAATCTTTTCTCTCCATAACTGCATTATAAACCTGTTTTATAATTTATTTATGGTGTTACGATAATGATATAAAATATATTGGTACAACCAGTATGTAAGGCTATTAAAAAATTTGACATATTTGTGAATAAAAATAGAGCTACTTCATTGTAATAAGAAAATTAACTTCAGCAGATCATTGTGCAGTTACGTTTCTTTACATATTAAAGAAGATATTTGAAGATTACCACACATGATCACAGATCTAAAAGCCCTTTTTACTGCAGTGACCTCTTTTGTTAAAATGAATTAATAGTTTTGCCCAGAAACTCCATCCACCTTGTTCTTATCCTTGCAAAACCTCTGGGACCTGCTGCGTGACAGAAAGGGTGACTGGTTCACCTTGTTCCTAAGTTTCAGTTTTCGTAACTTTCTTTGCCTGCTTTAGGTGGATTCTCGCCTGTGTGGCAGTTCGGAATGGCCCCACGGTGTTACATGACTGCAGTGAATGAAGCCTGAGTGACAGATTGCATGACTCCAAAGCCCCAAGATCCTCGCATTTACAGAAGCTATAGCGCGCAAATATGTGCACCTTCGTGCCCAAGCAGGGTGGAGAAAAAAAGTGTCTGCGCTCTTTGTTCTGCAAGTTTAAAACCCTTGTGTCTTTTCCAGAGGCTGTTGCCTTCGCGTGACTTGACCAAGCAGATTTAGGATTGTCCAGAAGACCGAGACCCTCCCCTTTGGACGGCAGCTCCGCTTCTCACGCAATCTGCAGCACCAGAGGCGCAGCGCTGTGGCGCACTGCAGAGTCTCGGGAGAATCAGCACTCCCATCTCGGAGGAGCACGACAAAGCTCAGCGTCGCCGATTTTGCGCCCCAGATGAACAAAGAAAAGTTTTGCCTTTATTTATTTATTTATTTATGTGCTAGTTTAAAGTTATTCGTGAGTTTTTTCATCTCAATAAAAAAAAGGGGGGGGGGGGGGGGGGGGAGTAAACAGGCAAATCAATCAATCAATCAATAAATTGTGGTTATGTGCTACACCCTATTAAAGCGAACGGGATACTTTCAACAACCAAAGAATAGATTTCATTTTTAAAAATTAATTTTCCACCCACATTCACTTGATGAAGTTAATTAAAGTCTTTAGGCTTAAAAATGTCTATATCACGGGCAAAACGCATTAAAATACATTTGTCCATAATATCTTTCTCTTTTTCCTGCTATTTAGCTTGTATGGTGGTCAGAGCACTCTTGGTGGTGTTTTAAATTAAGGCTGAGTAGAAATTTCCAGGATGTAACGCAGAGACTTTTCATGTCACTCTGCATAATAATAAATAAAATGAAGTGAAATGAAATGTGTATTTCATAGAAAATTAGGCCCAATAACAGGCTTGGTTAAAGTTTAAAGCCCGAATTATAACTGACACTTCTGATCAGGATTTTTCCAGAGCAACACTATTTAAAAGGCTGCGTTGGTGAACGCCGTGCTTTGATTGGTCATTTTTAATGTTTTACCAGTGCTGCTTAAAAAATAATGCTATCCTGGACATTTTTGATCTACTGTTTTAAGATCTATTTTCTGAGAAATGGCGATTGTCTGAGTTTTTGTTCCCTCACAATAATAATAATAATAATGATAATAATAATAATAATAATAACCGCCAACACGGCCCAACCCTTTAGTTCATCATCTTTGCATTGCTGTGGCTGGAATAAGAATTCGGAACCCACGATGGACTGAGAACAATTTTTCAATATCATTTTCAGAGTCTTTCCAAAGCTCCGGGTAAATACAAATCACACGGACTTTCAGAGAAAATTAACTTTTTGAAGAACTTATTGCTGCATTAAAATCAACATTTGCCTCCAATCACGTCGTAGTTGAACACATATTCAGAATATTACATGTTTCGTATAATTAACTAATTAGCACTAATACACAGGCCTTAAAAAATAAAATGCATTTGTATATCTGTCTGTTGAATAACCGTTAAATTGCTTTGTGATGACATTGTGATTGTACGTTAAAAACACAACTAGTAAGTTGATTGTAAAAGCAAACGTATACAATTAGGTCATGTTGAAAAAGGTCATCTATATTCTGATCATAAGTCCCCGAGAACTTTATAGTAACACATTTTGACATCTGTGATCACACAAACTGAAGATCAGTGAAATGTAAAGTGCAGTTTGCGTTCTGTGCGGGATTCTTGCTTAGAAGCAAGTGAGGATAGTTTAAGAGTTCAGACTTTTAAATCTTATTAACACTTAATTCTACAAGTTTTTCTTTATAACAAATCTCATGCAGACGTATAATAGTAAAGACTATATATATTTTAAGGGAAATAATTAATCAATATACTTATACACTTGCAGGGTGGGGGCAACTTTAAAAAGCTTCACTTCTCAAATGAAGTTATTATTAAAATGCAGTTGTTAACCCCTAAATTACACTGTGTTCTGTGTAATTATATACTGAAAGAATAAAAGTGGTGACAATAAGATATGAATACTGAACGTTTCTGTCCCAGCGCTCGAGCAGTGAAACTTAACTGCTCTCCCTCCCTCCCTCCTTCCCTCTCCCCCTCCCCTCCAGCATCCCCTTCAAAGGAGAGGTGAGGGCTTGATCACTGTGCTCTCACGCAACTGGTCAATCTTTAACTCCAGCGGAGAACTAACAGGTACAAGCACGCAATGGCATCTGACTGTTTTATCAGGACTTAAAGCCGTCTGGGAGGTTACAACTGGGGGGTTGTCACAAACGTCCGTTCTAACTCCAAATGTTTTAAGCATGACGAGGTCCTTCTGTAGTTCAATAAGTTATCATCTTTAGGGGATACATTTTTCATGCAAAACTGGGCTGCAATGATGTAGGTGATTTTCGACTCATTGCGCTGTCCATTCTTGCCCAGTAAAACCAATTTCACATCACGCTAGTAACAAGCTGCCCTAAATTATCGATACAAGTTACAGCGGGTTATAAATTGGTCGAAGGAATTGCTGAGACATCACCGAGTGCTTGGGCAAGAATCACGGAGATGCAACAGCCTGCAATCATTGGCAATGAGAATAAGAACAGTATTTTTTACCGCTCAGACTGTGACACTCGAAAAACAAGCTAAATCAGTCCGAAGAAAGTTGGCACAAGGCAATGTAATCACAGATTAAAAACCGTTCTACAGTTGTGGAAGTTATAAAAAATGATTGTGCCATATGTGGCCCTAAACAAAAAATATTAACTCATATAAATGATAAAGACATGATGACTCCTCTTTGCATTTCTTATGTATTTTTTTTTCCAGAACACACGCGCGCGCGCGCGCGCGCGCAGGCAGGCAGTCACGCACCATTTTTTCTGTACTAAGTTCATTCATGACAAAAAAGGGAGGGAGAGGGGGCAGGGTACGTCACAAACAGTAGCCAATCAAGCTGTCGAGCACAGTATAAAGCAGGAGTCCATTGCCGATTTTAGGGACATCAAGAGTGTGACCTCACAACAACTCTTCCAAACATTTTACATGCACTTTGGAAAAACTACTCCAGGAATCAGAGTGCCGTTTCTCCTGCATCAGTTCATCAAAGGTAAGCTTAAAACATGCATATACAAAATGGCAAGAATGCAGCAGACTGATTTATAGGCTGACTGACTTATTAGCTGGAAGAAAAGAGAAGTGCAAACTGGAGATTATTTCTGCTAGAATAACTTTGATGCATTACTTAGTATTTTCACCTGAATCATAGACTGTAGTAATTAATTTATACCTATACACATAGGCCACTACTTTGCATAGACTACCTGTAATAAGTGCTGGTGTGCTTTTAAAAATAAAAAGCCAACTAGATACATGCAAATACACGTCAGTTCTCAGTTACTTCAAACTTTATAGTGAATGTTTTCTACATGTTGCATAACACTTATTTCTCTCTCTCCCATTGTCTACACTGCTCTAATGCACCTGCAATTTAATTTACAGGTTGAAGCCAGAAAAACGTCATCATGGCACTAATGATACTGCCATTCATTGGAGCACTGTCAGTATCACATGTTTTGGTGGCTGTGACAACAGCGTGTCTGGTCTACCTGATTATTAAGAATGCACAAAACAAGATTCCCAAGGGGCTTCAGCAACTCCCTGGCCCAAAACCCTTCCCTATCATTGGGAATGTGTTAGAGCTGGGAAATAGACCCTACCTGAGTCTCACTTCTATGAGCAAACGCTACGGTGACGTCTTCCAGATCCAGATTGGCATGCGTCCCGTGGTCGTTTTAAGTGGTAATGAAACAGTTCGACAGGCTCTCATCAAACAAGGGGACGAGTTTTCAGGCAGACCTGACCTGTACAGCTTTCGCTACATCAATGATGGCAAGAGTCTGTCTTTCAGTACAGACCAAGCTGGCATTTGGCGTGCCCGCAGAAAGCTGGCCTACAGTGCCCTGCGTTCTTTTTCCAACTTAGATAGCAAAACCCCAGGGTACTCATGTGCCCTGGAGGAACATATCAGCAAAGAGACTGAGTATCTGATCAAAGAGCTCAACACTGTCATGAAGACCAAAGGCAGCTTTGACCCCTTCCGCTACGTTGTCGTCTCTGTTGCCAATGTCATCTGTGGCATGTGCTTTGGCCGGCGCTATGACCACCATGACGATGAGCTGCTTAGCTTAGTGAACCTCACTGATGATTTTGTCAAGGTTGTGGGCAGTGGCAACCCAGCGGACTTCATCCCCCTTCTTCAGTACCTGCCCAGCACAAAAATGAAAAAATTTGTGAGCCTCAATGCTCGCTTCAGCAAGTTCGTTCAAAAGCTTGTCACCGAGCACTATGCCACCTTTGACAAGGTACGCCTCACACTATACAATATTATTTAGCTCATTGTACTTTGCAGAAATTACAGACATTAATTTAGATGGTCCTTAAATCCACTTTTAGGACAACATCCGTGACATCACAGACTCCCTCATAGATCACTGCGAGGACAGAAAGCTGGACGAGAATGCAAATGTCCAGATGTCAGATGAGAAGATTGTTGGAATCGTCAATGATCTATTTGGAGCTGGTAGGAGAATTATTTTCTTTGTGTTAAATGATATAATCATAAAGGAACATAACTTCGGAGAAAAAAATATTCTGACAGAACTTTTGTGTCTCTCCTAGGTTTTGACACCATCTCCACTGCTCTGTCATGGTCACTGATGTACTTTGTGGCTTACCCTGAGATCCAGAACAGGCTTTTTGAAGAAATTAGTACGTATAGTTTTTTTGGGGACATATTGTATTTCTCTTACATGATAGATTTTTGATAAAAGAACAACTAAATGATAAGAAAGTGCATTGCATCTTGTTGCTCTCAAAGCAGAATGATTAACTGTAATTCGGTAATCACTGACAGAGTCAGAAGGTACAATGTCAATCCTCATCTTCTCGTACGCTAATATTTTATCATCTCTTTTCATTTTCAGAGGAAAAAGTAGGTCTCGATCGTATGCCTGTTTTTTCTGATCGGAACAACTTGCCCCTTCTTGAAGCCTACATCCTGGAACTCTTTCGCCATTCTTCATACCTGCCCTTCACAATCCCGCACTGGTGAGATTCATTCATTTTGTAATAAGAAAGTAAAAGGATATAGGTGTTAAATGACCTGCTAAGTATCACAGAAGACCAAAAAGATGGACACAAAACAAGGCTTTTACAGTCATAAAAATAAACGTGAAAACCTGTCATTTTGCAATGAATTAACACTTTGTTGTTTTTTAGCACCACAAAAGACACATCACTGAATGGCTACTTCATCCCCAAAGACACCTGTGTCTTCATCAATCAGTGGCAGATCAACCATGACCCGTAGGTTTCCTTTGCTACATTTTTACTTTGCCAAAACGAATGATGCAAACTGACTCATATTCAAAGCTACCCTGTACTAGAGAAATACAGTAACATGTCTTTCACCAGGCCATTTTATGGATAGTTGTAAAGAAAGACAATAGTAGTCTTTATTTCCTTCCCCAAAACTGCCTAGAGATTTGTAAGCTTTCAAGCCTGTTAACGCAATATTTTTTATTCCTCTTTTTTCTGAACCTTTCAGGGAGCTGTGGGAAGATCCATTTTCCTTCAAGCCAGAACGTTTCCTGAATGCTGATGGCACTGAGGTCAACAAGGTAGAGGGAGAGAAGGTGATGACTTTTGGCTTGGGAAAGCGACGCTGCATTGGCGAGGTCATTGCACGAAATGAAGTCTTCCTCTTCTTGGCTATCCTCATTCAAAAACTAAACTTTCAAGCTTTACCTGGAGACCAGCTAGACCTGACCCCAGAGTATGGTCTAACAATGAAGCACAAACGCTACCATCTGAGAGCCACAATGCGAGTTAAGAATGAGCAGTGAGGTTCCTTATAATGTACAATTTGTAACTTAGTAGGTGATATAAGCTGAAGCTGTAAGGATCAAAGTTAGAATGTAAGACAATGGATGTCAAATTTGGCTTATAGAGCTAATGGCATTAAAGCAAATAAGTAGAGTTTGCTTATTGCACATTATAAGTGATGTCTAGGTCCGTGTCTCTTGTTCTGTTTTTGGTTAGCTAAGAGATACTTCTGCAAATGGCTGCTGCTTCTCAGTGAAGTTTAAGGAGTTAGTTTGTTTCTCTTGCTGTGTTGTTAGCAGCAATATAAACTGCTCCCATTCAGAAATGAAAACAAAACAACTGAACTTTGGGACAAAGCATATGTCTTACTGGGTGGATAGTTTAGTATGCTGCAACCAAACCTTTTCTACGGGACTCTGAAGTGAACATATTTTACCTTGTGATAACATTTACACATGTAAGCTAATTATTTGCATTCCATTATGCTGTGGATGTAAGACACACTGAAGCTATATCTGTATCCCAAAATGTGATTTTGAGTGAACACCAAGACTTTTGTATTTCATAATGTTGTTTTTGTTTGTTTGTTTATTTTGTTTTTAAGATCATAACATTTATATTTGCTGTGCAATTATATGACTTATCAAGACAGCATTGCGATCAATTGATTTTGGAATATATGTAATACACTTTTATATTTCAGTTGGTAATGTACAAAATGTAAGGGCATGAAACCTTGATACACAAATAAAAATGTATTTTAATTAGTTGTTCTCGTTCATCTTGACTTGGGGGGGGAGAAAAGACCGCCAATAAATGAATAAAGAAACAAATAACACATAAATAATCACAATATAATTAGTTTTGTAGAAGAATCGTGTACATAGTGAGATTATGTGTGAGTATTGATCGTCACATGAGTGGAGACAGACACAAACAAAGCAACGTGGGACATAAAGGAAGTGACGTAGTATCCCGGAACACAGCGCTCACAAAAAAAAAAAAAACAGCCTGGGCTCTGTCTTGCTTTGACATTTCACCACAGCTTTTCGCTAAGGTAAATCTACCCACTGTAGATTCAGTAGATTTAGGCTCTTAGCTCAACGGCGACAGAAACCAAATTCAAAATTGCTGCAATCTGCTTTTATTAAAACAAAGAAAGAAAAAAGAGGGGACAGAAGACAAGCTAATGTTAGCTACCGAGCTAGCTATCATAGCTTCCTTGGTATACGGCGAAATGTTGAGATTTGCGTAATTTTGTTTAAATATTGTCCTCACAAGAATGTCAGCAACAGCTTTGGTCATTTTTAAATAAATAACTAAGTATTACAACATGACAAACGAAGGCTTTCCTGCTAAAACGGTAGGTTGCTAATATTTACACCTACTTGTGAAACGTCTGATTTGTAATACGCCCACCACAACCACACAGGTGCTGGTTAGTTAAGCTAATTAAAATCTAGTTTTATCTTGTGATTTTTAGCTTCCACGGCCGCTTTTACTAACGCAAAGTTTATACTCAGCGTTCAGGACTCTTAGTGTAAAGTCTTTTTCTTATAAGGTCTCTGGTCGAAAAAACAAGTTGTACGCCAGATGGCTAATTGCTGGTCATGCCTACAATGGCCCAAGTTAGCCAACTTTTAATAAATTAGTCTGCAAACCGTATGTACTCGTTACACTGAATTAGCCTGTTAAACATTGATCTAACACTTATCTCACTAAAGCCCTTTTTCCGTTTTTGTTTTTAAAACAGGATCATTGTAAAGAGAATGGCCACAGACTGGGTGGGTAGTGTTGTGTCCATAGACTGTGGAGCAACGTTGGGAGTTTATCAGGGTGAGGTTTCATCTGTTGATCGCGTCAGCCAAACAATCTCCCTGAAACATCCGTATCACAATGGAGTCAAGTGTCCTGTTCCTGAGGTCACATTCAGGTAATGCATAGAATACACCAGGGAGCTCAGAACTTTGACCAGGTTTTGTAATTCTCCTTGGTGTGTGTGTGTGTGGGGTGTGTGTGTGTGTGTTTTTAAAGACCCTTCAGCTTCCCCTTTAGTGCATGAGTACAACTTTGAAAAAAGTGTGTGTGTTTGTATAAAATCCTCAGTGCGTGCTACTGACATGTCACATTTTTATTTTGCTGAAATAAAAAGCATCTGGAAATTAATACAAAACTAAACAAGTGGTACTACCTTGCTTAATAATTCAACAGATCCCCATGTTATGTTGAACTTTGATCATGTTTTAGCAATTAAAAGTAAAGAATGATTATTGAACTCTTTGCAGTGAACTGAAGTTTGAGTTGACTGAAAAATTTTCAAATTCAAGGAATCCATGCTCACCACAGAAAACATCAGCACAAGCTACTGCTTGCCAGTAAACCCAGAGGTGAAGGCCTGTTATGACTTCTGGTTAGACGAATCAGAAATGCGTTCTTTTTTTCCACAGTAACAGTGGACATAAATTGTTTGACAGCATCAGTTTCAACAAGCAGTATTGTGATAATGAGTTTTATAGTGGCTTCTAAAGTCAAAAAGATGTAATAATAGGCCCAGTATGAGAGAAAATCAAGTCTTTGTTTATCCAAATGTCATGACGTCAATAATGGTATATACTTGTTTTTTTCCATAACTGTACCAGTATTACTTAGTTTTTATTAAGTTTGGCATCACCATGTATTCATTGAAAATTTTAAACATAGTCATCCCAAACTCCATATTTTTCTATGAATGACAAACGAATTGACTGTAAGTGCTTGTTGAATGAATAGCTTTAAAATTAGGCAAAATATATTAATTTAAAATTTTAGAACCAGTCAAGAACTCCGTTAATATCACTTTTTCTGGTTTTGGATTGAAAATTATTTCCCAGCAATGTAACGAATGGATATTTCATTATTAACGTAGTACCATTTGGATTCCAAGTAATGTTAGTTTTGTTTTTGTTTTGTTTTTTGTCCCTTTTAGTGCTATGGATATCAAGGACTTGAAGTTTCTGGATATCCAGAACAAAGTCAACAAGACCGGCGCTGGGAAAGACACTGCAACAGAACCCAGCTACATATCAACAGGACGCCATGGCCAGACTAACAAAACAAATCACTCTCTTGCAATAAGCAACAGCTCTGGTTTGAGCAGCAACCCCCGTAAAGGTAGGTCATGACCTGAAAGAATTGACATTTCATCATCTAGCTGTTTATTTAATTGGTAGTTAATATAGGAATAAAGCACTTTAACACTAAAGGTCAGTACCTTATAGTCACTTGTGTAATTCACCTCTGTTCATGTTAACAAAAATAAGCTAGTGTTTTGTTTTTGTTTTTTGTTTTTTCCCTTCCATACCCTTCTTGGGTAAGACTCAAGCAGGTGCACACAAACTTAGACTTTGGCAAAAATGCAGCACTTTAATAATTTGTTCTATGTTCTACTTATCTAATTATATTCCTATTATTTGATGCAAAGTCTAATGTTTGGAAAGTAATAACAAAATTCAAATGTATGGTGAAAATTACTAAATTCATTTTTTTCATTTTTAAGTATTGTTTTTTTTTTTTGGACTTGTAGGGAAGAAAAACAATCTGTTTTGTACCAATGAAAAGGCCAAATTTATGTTTTTAAACATGTCAGAAACCTTTTTGCTATGACATGAGACAAATGCTGTACTTGTAAGCATCTGTTCATATAACATCTTGACCACTGATATGACAGATAACCGAGTGACCTTTAGACTCAACAAAGGATGTGCTAATCAAACTACAGCAACTGAACACAGCTTGGAAAGCATGTGGTTAGGCATTATCATACGAGAATGGTGACATATTATTTTACAGTTGT
Source organism: Simochromis diagramma (assembly GCF_900408965.1). Lineage (NCBI taxonomy): Eukaryota > Metazoa > Chordata > Actinopteri > Cichliformes > Cichlidae > Simochromis > Simochromis diagramma. The sequence goes on from NW_024387414.1 coordinate 7,255,241, forward strand.
TCCAGAACAATGAGACAGTTTGACATCTTTATAAAATGGGGAAATCCCTGTGTTTTTAAGACTTCAGCTTATTGCTTACTGTGAAGCTTTGTTTCCTAGTTGTCAAATCACAGAGGGCTATTGTTGCAGAGTGCAGCAATAATGTTGAGAGTGATGAAATACGTAACAGGAATTTACCACAGCAATGGCCATAGAGTTCTCTTCTGTTAAGTAGAAAATGAAATTGATATTGTTCACTGACAATATAGGATTGGGCAATATGTGAAATTCTTGACAATCAGCAATTTCACATATTTCCCAATCACACTTTTAATTGCCTGAAAGTTGCCTCACTGAAGATGGGCAAAAGTGCAGTGTCACTCAACATCAGAGTTTGTGTTTGTACAATCGAAATGTTCTTCACCAAATAACAAAAAGGAAGTGCAAATCATTTTTGGTTACATAAAATCTAAACTATAAAATGATTAATAGCCTGATAGCTTTTAGTTTTTAAATTCTTACTGTTTTTAACTTGTATTGTGTTTTTACTTGTACTGCTATTTATCTCTTTTATTTATTCATCTTTTTAGTTTCAAAAAATCAATTTTTGAAACTAAAAAGTATTCCAGTATCAATTTGTCTTTGATACTGGAAGGGAGCTCAAAGATTTTGGTTATCACGACTAGTTTTGTATGCCACCCTGACCTAACTCTAGTTTGATATACACACTTTGCTTTCACCAAACAATCAATCACAGATTTCCAGTGATTTGGAAATGTTTATCTGATAGAAACAAGAAACTAGCATAAAATTGCTGGATGTAATGTAAAGCTGGGCATACACTGTGCGATTTTTTTATTTTTTTATTTTATTTATTTTAATTTTTTTATATTTTAATTTTTTTATTTATTTATTTATTTTTTTGCGCACATTTTAAGACGATTTTTCACTCGTGCGACCCTTTTGGGGATCGGCCCGATTTTCGCCTTAGCATACAAGAGATAACAAGAAGCAATTAGCACCTCACAGCCAGCTCCCAGTCAGTCACAAGAAAATCAAACCTGTTTGAAATCCTGGTCGCCCCTCGGATCGGGCCATATAGTGTGAGAACATATATCGTGAGCTACGAACTTCTAACCCCTGCAATTCAGTCGTACAGTTTGGGTAGGAGCTCAAACGCGACTGAAAAAAATCACCCAGTGTATGATCAGCTCAATGTAAAGGAGGACGCGTCAGAATTTTGAACTGAGTAATATAAGGATAAGTGGAAGTGAATGGCAGCATGGTGATTAGCACTGTTGAAGGTCCTGAGTTCAATTCCACCATCAGGCCGGGGTCTTTCTGTGTGGAATTTGCATGTTCTCCCGGTGTTTGCGTAGGTTCTCTCTGGATACTCCAGCTTCCTCCCACAGTCCAAAGACATGCAGTTGGTGGGGATAGGTTAATTGGATACTCTAAAATTGCAAATAGATGTGAATGTGAGTGCGAATGGTTGTCTGTGTCTATATGTTAGTTCTGTGACAGACTGGTGACCTCTCACCCTAAGACAGCTGGGATAAGCTCCAGCCCCATCGCGACCCTGTAAAAGGATAAGTGGAAGTGAATGGATGATGATTGAATTTTTTAAAAAAAGCATACAGCTATTATGAGATGCAATTGCAAGGTGCCTTGACTGATTTGAAAAAAGACTTGAAATTAGTTGGTTTGTTTGAAGTAGTGCAGCGTTACACCACTCCCAGCCAAACTGTCACGCTTGGAATGCACACTCTATACACATCAAAGACAATCTCCTGGATTTCACATTGTCAAAATGGTGATGCGTGAACTTGAGCTTTGTTTCGGGTAAGCTCGAGAGTTGGACAGGTAGGGAGTGACTGTTGTGCTGAGCAAAGAAACTCACATGTTTTCAGTGTGCTGTGGGTTGATATGTGCCCTTAGACTGCATGCAAAAGATTAACATAACCACTGCGATATTACTCACCCATCCACTTAATTTAATGGCCATTCTTGATATTTTTTGTTTTTGAGCAAGAAGTAACCATATTAGTTTCCAGCTAACACTGGCAAGCCCTATCAACTCTACAGGTGCAATATACAGATGCTGATACCTGCTTATTAGTCTTAAGTAACAAACTAATAAAATACTATCATTTCAGTCACCATAACTAAAGCAACATCTTACAAGTCCCTATACCTCACAGCAGGCTGCATTACTTGTCAGATCAAGATGTTTGCATATGGCTATTGTTTTTGTTGCTTCTGTCTGTATAGCTTTCAGTCAGAGCAGCCTTGCCTCCAAGATTGATCATTTTTAGCCTTAATCAAATCCAAATAAGTGAGTTACTAAAATGAACGCGCGCACACACACACAGACACACACCAAATCTCCATTAAGTAGGCTAGAAATTGCCTAAATAAATGAGAACAGGTTTTTTTGTTTTTTGTAGCCAGCTATAAATGTGTTTTTATCAATGCAGTTGGGCATTGTAACATGGGAGTCTATGATATTGACTTTGAAAGCCAGTCTCGACTCGACAGTGTTGTATTACTTGAACATTTACCGTATTTTCCGCACTATAAGGCACTATAATCCGGTGCGCCTTATGTATGAATTCTGGTTGTGCTTACTGACCAATTTTATGTGGTACACGGCGCTCAAAAAAATCTGTCAAGAGATGTTTTAGTACACCCTTGGTAAGCTACAAAGCCGCACCGCTTGACTGATTGTCGGAGCATTACGGCTACCGTAGTCAGGAGCCTCGTGGAGTAATCTGGGTCCAAAACTCGGTCCGCTTCAAGTCCCAAAGATGAACAAACGAACACTGTGCCATCGCTGAGAGTTAAAAACTCATTTATGTTTAAAAATACTTTCGTCTTTAATAAAACAATCAGCATTGCTGCTTTACCGGGTGTAACAATTAAGTTTAACATCCTAGGCATCCATTAAAACAGAATTTGTTAAATTTAACAGTTAGAAGTTAAAAGGAAGTTAGCTTTGCTAGTTTCTACCTAAACATGATATAACATGTTCTGACTGAAAGATTTCTGAAAAAATTAAAATGTGCAGCTCTGCTATCACTTCCAACATAAACGAAGACAGAAAACTAAACAGCAGTTACCTTTTGTATGGTGACTGAAGTTGGACCAGCTGGTATATAATGATGTGCTACGTGATCGCTAGCGACACAGCTATGTAAGCATAAAATAAACAGTGAAGCTGGAGGATGAACACTAACTTTTTTCCACTCGATAAAAGTTAACATGAGGGTTCCCGATATTACGTATCGGTCTGATACTGACCTAAATTAATGGATCGGATATCGGAGAGAAATAAAAAAAAAAATGTAATCCGATCCATTAAATATCAAAAAAGCACCTCAGCAAACTTGCGACATGGTCTAACTTGGCTCATAACCATAGCACGTCGGAGCAGTGTGCATCACGTGGTAGAGCGGCTGTGGCGTGCAAGACCTGTCAGCGGTTTGGTTGAGTATTTATAGCCTCGCTACCAAATCGGCATTTCATCTCCGAGAAAGTTATACCAGAGAGAAGTAAAGCAAGTGTGTAAGTTCATCTCTGAATGTTAGTAAAGCATCCCTGCGTTTACCTTAACAACCGATATATGGAGCGACTGCCTCTTCTCTCACCCTCCCTCTCCTGCTGCTACTTCAATCGTGAAACTGATTAATGATCAGCTGATCAGCTTTTCTGTCGGGAGTCCGTCTCTCTTGTTTATCGCCCACTTTGCGCCAGAAAGAGGAAACCAGCGGCTGAACAACAGCAGCACGTTTAAGCTTGATAATCTGTTGTTAGAATTTATTTAATATTACTTTTTACACCAGGATCCTTTTCTATCTGACAGCTGGTAACTGCAGGGGCGGATCTAGCAAAGTTTAGCCAGGGGGGCGATAGGGCATTAACAGGAAAAAGGGGGAACAAAGACATACTTTTCTTTCTTATTCTCATTTAAAATGTCTAGCTTTTAATAAATAATTATCTGAATTTTACACCCAAAGTTTTAATCTGATGTAAAATGTCGATTAAGCATCATGAGCATGAGGTGGTTGCTTAAAATACCAGAATAGGGAGGATGGAGTGGGTGTAAGTTTGTTAGATTGATCAGTATTGCTGAACTATGAAATATTTTGGGTGCAGTGTATGTTTTGCATACAGGTATAACAGAATAGCTTTAGTGTTTGTTTTTGTTTTTTTGTTTTTTAAACTTGAGTATGAACTTATACAAAATGCAGCAAGATATTAAAAACAGTTTTATTAATTAAAAAACACACTATATCGGATTCATATCGGTATCAGCCAATATCCAAATTTAAGATATCGGTATCGGACGTAAAAAAAGTCGTATCGTGCCATCTCTAGTTTGACTTATCTGACTGTTTTGTTTCGCTTAATGCGCCTTATAATCCAGTGCGCCTTATGGTCCGAAAAATACGGTAAGTGACGCTCCAATGAGATCCCCACTATCAGAATAGTGAATGCACTAGCCTTGTCCTTGACAGGATTAAATAAGGTTTTATTATGATTTCAGGCTACCAAGGGCATCTCTTGTCAAAAGAAGCTGGCGATAAAGTAGACTAACCCTAGTAGACTAACCCTAGTAGACTAACCCTATTAAAGATGGATTCTACCATGTTTATGTTGCATATTGTTAAATTGTTTGTTTATCTTGCACAGTAGATTTTGCTATAGAGGAATATACAGGTATCTCATTTGGTATGATGGTCAGTTTGTGATCAATGCATCTCTTTGGCAGATGTTAGTTTCAGAACTAACTGATTAATTTGTTGCTGTTATTGTAACTTTAATGATAAAGTTCTGTTTTGTATTTTAGAGGGTTTATTTATTTATTTTATTTTTTTTAAACTCATATCGACATTTTAAATATAAAACCAAGATCTTGGGGTATTATTATTGTCAGTCATAACCTTTTTTTACATGCAAACTCTGATGCATGTTGACACTGAAGCACATATTTAGATTTTCCTGTCCCAAGTTGTGCACATTGCTGTAAAAATCAGAATGTGTTACTCAACCTTCCTGATTAGATAAAAGTTAAAACAGTATTTCCTCTAGTCAGCAGCAAATAAGGAGGAAATCTGCTTGGACAGCTCTGTGGCCTCTGCTGGAGTCATTTAAAGTCTGTTCAGTTTTACACTCAGGATCACCAAACAATGGAAGAGTCAGGGGTCAAAAAAAATTGCCAGTGTTCTCCAGTGTGATTAAACACTACGTCCTGAACATCGAAATAGAAACGTGAACAATAGAAAACTGGTCTTTTCCATGTTTCATTAAATGAATAAGTCATAGATTCAAGTCATAAGTCATAAATTGCTAATCCATTGTCAGTTCCTGTGTGCGTGTTGCTGCCTTCTCTTCAGAAACCTGAGCCTGGGACCAAACAGTGCCTCGCTATAACTCCCCACTATGATTCCCATAGCGTGCTAAACACTTGTACCAAAGTTCCTCTTTACAATACGTGTGTGACTAAAATCAATAAACATTACCCCTCCCTCTTGGTGTCTGCTCCTAAAGAGAAGGTTATGCAAAGCCAGGCTTTTGTGCTTAGTGCCCTGCTCTCTCTCTCACTCTTTCTCCCTCTCCCCCCCCCCCCATCTCATTTCCCTGACTTGCTTCTGGCCAGCACAGGAAACCGACACCCCCTCCCCGACAGGAAGCCATGTTGTCCCAGTGTGCTTGGAAAGCCAAAGCGATATCAATTGTGGAAGCAATGTTTACCTTTGAGTTTTTATTTTAATCTCTTGCTTTCAGGCTGGAGGCCAGGGAGCTAATGCCCAAATTGCACAGGGCCAACGTGCTGAGTGGCTTGGGCTGGGCTGGTCCTTTCACACGCAATGCCATGCTCCCAAAAAGCCCCCAGTCACAAAGACGGGAAGGCAGGGTGGGCTGTTGCACACATAAGATCACAGGTTCTAGGAATTTTTTTTATTTATTTTTTTTAATATCTGTTAATGATCTCTCGGAGAGCACAAAGGGAATATAGAGGAGGATACATAGGGGTATAGAAGAACAGTTGATTTCATTAACCCCAAACAGATCTCATTCAACTTGTGTTTTGGAGGAGCTGCTTATATGGAGTGAAATTATAGTTAAAAAATAAATAATAAATAAATAAATCCAAAACCATCCAAAAGCCAAATATGAAATGTTTTTACTGCCTCTTTGCTGCCCACTGTGTGAGACTCAAATGCCTACGTGCTCCTTAATGCACATTAAAATCTGCAACCATTTATTTTTAGTTGCAAATCTAATCAAACACTTGTACTGCCCTGCGTACCACCATTGTTGCCTTCCTATTGTGTTTTCCATGCCATCACGAACATCCTTGTTCTTTAAGTAACCTCACACACTTCCTTTAATCGGAAAATGCTGCCGTTATAATAGACTTCGAGAGTCTATTGTAAGTATGTAAGTAGGTCATTTTATTTGACTTTGCCTTTTGATTATCAGTGTGCATGTGCTTCACCACAATCATCAGCAGCTCTTCCATTTTTGATTGATTTTGATTTTGCTCCTCACCAACAAGTTTTCATGGCACTTCTAAGCTTTGCATTTTTTTAAATGTATTTACTGGTGTCTGTTTAATGTGGTTGTTTTGTTTTTTATTTTTTTTTTGTTTTATTTATTTATTTTAGTCACATTTACGTCGTAGGGATTGTTTGGGTTTTTTTTTTTTTTTTTTTTTTTTTTTTTTCTTCTAATCACTGATGATAACTGATGAAACCAGATATTGAGTAGTGCATGGACCAATTTAATGAAAACCACCAAGATCTCTAAAAATAATAAAATATATTGTTTTATGAAACGCTTTCACAGTTTGAACACTGTGTTCTTACCTAAACTCACATTTCAGTTAAGAACATTCCAGGCCTCTGTAGTTGTAGCTGTTGTGGGAAGTTTGTCTAAACTCAAATCAGTAGGGTTGACTGTCTGTCTACTTGTTATTCATTAGCCTGTTTAACTTGGAGCTTTGCCAAGTTCATTCAGATTTTTGATTCATAGCATGACAAAACACTTCCTTGTAAATAATGACATTGTTGGCTTACTCTAATAAGACGTTAGCTTTTTTATTTATTTATTTATATATATGTATGTATATATGTGTGTGTGTGTGTGTGTGTGTATATATATATATATATGTGTATGTATATATGTGAATATATGAATGAATGAGTTTCTTTAAAAAAATAAAAATTGTGATGTAAAAAGTAATTGCATGTTTGGGCACCAATTCACTGCTGAATAGAGCTACAGCGGTGTCAAATTAGTTTTGCTGGCAAATTTGTGTCAAGCGAAGTTTACGATGACAATATGCTTTCCAGCATATAGCGTGAGAGAAGCCAGAGTACCTTAGCTGTCACACTGACAGTAGCGTGTGAGTGTGTTTCTGTGTCTCCTTGTTAGCGTGAGAGAGCTCTAGATGGTTGGGGTTGAAGGCCAGGTTTTTCCAGTTTGCTTTTTTTTTTTTTTTTTTTTTTTTTTTTTTTCTCTTCCCTTGGTTCATTTTGTTTTGTTTTTTGTTTTGGGTTTTTTTTTTTTTTTTTTTTTTTGGTGCTTACATGTACATAAACTTTATCAAGCACCGCTCATTCAGCCATTGGACCTTTTAAGTGTTAGCAGTGTTTTGTTCTCATTGAGCTATCGTAACTATCCGTGAGGCGATAAGAGTCTGCAGTAACAGCTATCCAAGATAAAAGGGCTGCAACCTCCCAGTCCGAATTTGAAACTGCTGAGTGCAGGAACTTGTGTATGGATTACACGGTTTATAACACAATGGCTTTCAATATAGTATGACAGCTCCTAGCTTCATTTAGAGATGATTAGGATATAAGTGGGGTCTGACAGATTAAATATATATATTTAAAATAATCTGGAAAAAAGGCGTGTGCCAGCTTAGAGCAGAGCCTTTGGCTCCCCGCTCCGAACCTGCAGCTGATGGGGTTTAATCCTGGGGATTCAGATGGGAAGTTCTATATGATTAATTTGTTCTTTAGATTCTAAATGACACCATAGTAGAGATTAATTACACTATAATTCCCAGATTTTTATTGTAATATTTTGTTCAATTTGAGGTACACTAGGTGTTTTTTTTTTTTTTTTTTTTTTTTTTGTTTTGTTTTTTTTTTTTTTTAATAAATTAAGAATACTTTTAAATCTATTTTTATGCATATATCTATTTGGGTTTTTTTTTGGTGGGTGGGGTTTTCAACAAAGCTAAGAAATGGTGACCAACTTTTTTTTTTTTTTCTTTTTTTTTTTTTTTAATAAAAAACCAAAACAAAACACATTGCTGTGTCATTTTATGTGTGTAAAAGACTGGCATCATTTGACACATACTCAGGCTTAGCTTACAAAAATGAACCTAAATGAACACACTCCTTTTGTCAGCTTGTCTTGAAAATTCACAACTGGATCTAACATGTGACACATGCCAGGACCACATTACCACCAAATATAGTAGAGACGGTCAACATTTTCATTTCAGTTCAGTTTTTTATTGTTACCAGTTGAAAACATAAGTAATCTCAGAGCACTTTGTAAGGTAATGACCTTCCAGTACAAGTGCCCCAGGTTCACATCAATGTGAACCCCTGCTCTACTCCAACTAAAAGTCTAGAATAAGTTTTGTTTTTACAAACTCAGTAACAGACTGTATTATATTTTTTTTTGGCTCTTTACAATAAGACAGAACGTAAGCAGTCGGCACACTTTGCTTTGTATCATCTGATCCTCCTGTTTTCGCCTTAACCATTATTCAGCTATGAACAGAGTAATGAGGGCGTGTGGCTGTAGTGGAATATTACTATGCCAGCAGGCCTAGCATCAGCAAACTATGCACATCTTAATGGATAGTATATAAATGTATGGAAAAAGACAAGCATTGCTACTTTATTTAATTTATTTAAATGTAGTGGCGTAACTCTATTGTTTTTCCTCCTTGAGTAAGAGTAAAGGATCTGCTCAAAATGCTAACATGATATACTATTAACTTCATACAGACCACCTCTGATGATTGAGTGTAATCTTTCTTTTTGTCAAATGTTTGCATGCTTGGGTAATTAAATCCATAACAAGTTTTGAATCGTTTGCAATGGCACATATACTCTTTTCCTCAGGGATCGTGAGGTCCCATTTGTGCACCTACCCCTGATAATGTTCTGATTAAATCTTTGCCAGCATTGTCCAACACCAAATCCTGTTTTATGTGAGCAATCCTCAGTTTGTGTTTTCCATTGTCTCCAGGTTCATCAAACAGCAGAGGGACGACACAGTCCACACCCAGGAGAAGCAATGTGAGGAATGGAGGGGCTGGAGGGCAGAGATCAAAGAATGATGAATGCTTTGGTGATGGGACTGATGAGAATCTGGACACTGACTTTGATTTTGAGGGAAACCTGGCTCTGTTCGACAAGGCTGCTGTTTTTTCCCAGATTGATGGGGCCAGTAGCAACAGCAACAAGTTACAACATCACAATACACAGGCTGAGCAGAAGACCCAGTCCTATCGCCATGACGAGAATATTCTGGAGGTGAAACCGGTCACATACAGACAGATAACTGTGCCCCAGCATGGGGGCAAGGAATACTGTACGGGTAAGAAGAAGATGCACACACAAATTTTTTGTGGCAAGGACACATTTGTGTATGACCATTTGTGGTCCAGTGTTTCAAAATATTTAACTTCATTTTAATTAAAAGTAGACAAAGTTGCAGAGAAGCCAAAGCTGCAAGTGGAGCCAACGGTGAGTCAGTTGTACTCTGCCCTGCAAGACATCATAGTTCAGATCATTTGGCCAGACCCTTCAGGACATTCAAACAGTAGTGAAACTCTGAGTGATCCATGCTAGACTACGCTGTGAATATTTAAAAAAGAAAAAAACAAAAAAGATCCTTTCTTTACACAATTATGTAACTGTGGACTACACCTGAAAACTGTAGAAATCTGTTTCTTTTTAGCTGGATACCCAGCTATAATAACTAGCAATACTCCACGCAAAATTCAGGTCACTTTTAAAGAGTTGTGATTTTGCTCTCTAATTGGTCATAAAAGGACTTTGAGGTAACATCTGAAAAATATCAGCTTCACTCGGATGTCATGTTGAATGAGTAACGGGCAAATTTTATTTTTTTTATTGTTTATTTTATCTCTTTCTGTGATCACACCTCACAGAAATAAATAGTGGATAAGAATGAAGTATGTAAATGCAAGGCCTTTTCTGACTGGTTTTCTATATTTGATAAAAGAACAAAATTAATCTTGCTACCACACAGTTTGACTCACCTTCATTAATACTTTGTGCATCGTGGGAAGTATCCTTATTTAAGTTTATGTAAGATGGTGAACATTAAATATACAGGACATTTTTAAGTGTGTCTTTAGTTTCGTTTGTTTTGGACAGTAGTTTTTTCTCCCACTGTTTCAACCTTGGCTAGGTGTACACTCTGCTTATATAACAGCACTGTTTTGACAAGCACAGTTGGCGAAAGGGTTATGGCTTTTGTCAAATGGTGACATAGTCTATTTTACAATTGATATTAAATGAGCTTTTAATAGTGTCTCTTTTATTCAACACAGATACAGGCCATTTCCCTTTTCTTTTTTTTTTTTCTTTTTTTTTTTTACTGTTTGCCATTTGATGCAACTTCTGCAACCTCTTGTGGCATAAGCCTATAGAAATGATGGCCCTCTCCTTTCTCAAACTGGCTCATTCTAGGAATATTATGTAATTGGTTAATACAGACACAAGATAGGTAATGGCTAACAGGCCCTGGAGTCAAAGATGTGATTGTTGTCAGGTGAGCAGTAATGGCTGTAGCACAAAGAGTGGCCTGTTTTTAAACTTTACTGATGTGGTCTGATATGGAATTAACTGTAGAATAAATTAGTCCTGCCACAGGCAGACCCTAAAATGAGGTGCTTTTTTTTTAAACATTTTTCTTGGTCAAAGTATGCTTCTTAGTTGTCTCTGTGGTCAAATGTAATTTGCATATTTTGCTGACCGTTGGATAATGTCAGGTGTTGAACCCTGCATTGTCACATAATGTTGACACCAAATGATTCAAATTTAAATTGTTTCCTCACGATGCATGGTTCTATGTAAATTTCTGAAGATGAGCAAGGCTGGATATTAGTACAAGGGTGACGGGTGTGTGTGACATTGGTGTTTTTATCCCAGATCGACAGTTTTATGTGGTGACTCAGGAGAGCTCAGTATAAGCAGCTGCCAACCATTCTGCAGATAGCTTCCAAGCAGAGCCTCCTTTCTTACCGTGCAGACAGATTTGCTTCCCAGGGCTGTCATCATAATCCCCGTCCTCTGCACACTGTAATTAGTATGCCGCCGTACAGCCTTACATAAACAGCACCTCTGAAGCAGGAAAAAACCGCAGTGCTCTTGACCTGGAAACTTTGCCAGTAAACAGATAAAACCACAGTGCAAGAACACAAAGTAAAACAAAGTGCCCAGCTGTTGGTTAGGTTGACATAACAAGCGGACATGGGGATTTAAGATTCTGTTTCTATAAGTCATTGTTGTGAAGGTTGCAGCCTCTGTAGTTTAGTTGTGCTGTTCTCTTCCCTACTGTAGTGAAACTTCAGGTCAGGCAAGCCAAATTAGAAAACATGTTGCAATGATTTAAATGTGAGCTTCTTTTACTTTAACTATTCGTGCTGCATCACTTTGTTGGCATAGATAGAAGCATATTTTGAATCGTTACAACCCATTTTTAACAACTCTGACCTGGTTGTTTAGAGCAATGTATAGCATGAGCTTGAGCTCATAGGAGTTACTTGCACATATATTAACCTTGTTATTATGTGCACTAATAGTGCCTAGAAAAGGTAAAAACAATAAGGAAGACTGAGACTCAAAAACCTCTGTGGCGCTCCAATATTAAGCTGTTTGAACCACTAAATTACTAAAAGGTAATATTTCAAATTTTAATGTTAGTTTTATTTTCTTCTTGCTACCTCTGCAACTCTTAAAGTGGAACAGAAGTGAATGAAATGGGCTGCTTTCCCTCCCTACCCCAGTGCAAGCCTTAGTCACACATGGCTCGTATCCAACCAGCGCGTATTGCTTTCAGTCTTGCCAGTTTCCTTGTCACGCTTGAAGGATAACTTCCAGCTCAGTTTATTTTAGCGCTGCTGTATACTCACAGCTACCCAGTTTAGCTAGTCTGTTTTTAATACTGCACTGAGCGTGTGTGTGAATTGTATGCATATGTGAGAGCGAGAGAAAGGTGGGGCGTTTTGGTTGCAGAAACTTAAGCAGCAGGGTTAAGAAGCGCACCTGATGGGTTGGTTTAAAAGCAATTAGTGCATACTAGTGCAACACCCACTTCCTCTGAGCTTGGCACTCAAGGCAGCACTTGCATGACAAGAACCAGTTGACTTTCCTGTGCTTATCGCTCACAGGAGGATTGGCATGCTCTAGATTTCTGTTGCCCACTGAAACATATTAGCAGTCTTTGTGTGGTATCAATAAAGAATAGTGGGAGGGGAACAGGGCCGACCTAAAGATAAGCAAGAATTTCGGTCAGGCACGGCATGAGACTCTGTGTTTATATGCAATTATCTTGTGTATGAGGGTGTGCGTGTGTAGAATGTGTGTGTCATTGAGAGTGTTGCATGTCTGGGTGCAAAGTCGTGGGTGTATATGAGTGTGATGTGGGATCTGTGTTTGTGTGTGTGTGTGTGTGTGTGTGTGTGTGTGTGTGTGTGCACGCGCTTGCATCTCTTTGTGTCAGTGTAAGTTCTGTGCACACCAGTGAGGCCACCAACTTCTCAGCTGCCAGGCTGGAGATGTGTAAGAGGCCATTAAGGACTTAACTGCCTCCCAGTAGCTTTATTTATCAAAGGGACCCTGAGCCGCACAGTTCCCCCAGCTTGACTCTTATTACCCTTATAATGTGCCACAGGCAATGGATAGCTAGGGATTAGCACACCCTCTATAAAGCTTTCCACACAATTTAGTTTGTACAGTGATTTTTTTAAAAAAAAAAAAAGAAAAACAAACTGCAGATATACATTACAGTAATTCAAGGAAATACACAAGAACAATTGTGTTTGGTTACATGGTATGAAGGATGCAATTTAAAAAAAACAAAGGAATTTCAGAATTTTTCTTGAAATAGGACTGCTCTTAAAATGATTGTTTTTGGCTCCTATAGTTAGCTAATTAAAAACAGAATTTTTTAAGAAGTCCAAAGTAAGAGTCATTAGGTTAGACAGACCAGTCCAGTAGCTGAAGCCTCCAAAATGATTTGGAGAGTGCTTCATGCAGTTCTTAAAGGTTCCTGAAGTCAAAAGGTGGCAAATCTTACCTAAAAGTGTATAGTGCATGTATTATGTTTTTGGGTTAAATACTTTGTCTGATGGTTCATCTGGTCATGGGTAACGGTGTGTTTTTAAGAAGATGAATGGACTCACTTTTTAGCCCAATCACCACCATCATCCATCTTACTTTAGCCCTCCCCAGTTTCTCACCACAAGATGTTGGGATACAGGTGCAGGTGTTCATATTTGTGTGATGTTTGCCCCCCTTTTTTTGTCACGCGAACCCGCTGCATGTTTTGACTGAGAAGCAGCCAGTGTGGGGGGGTCCAGTGCAGTGCAGTCCTGTCCCGCAGCTAAGAGCTGGGAATTGGTCAGAAACCATGTGATGGTGCGTGTGAGTTCAGGGCCTGTGGGGAATAGGCGTTATCACTCTGACTGCCTCATGTTTGCCATCTTTTCTAAAGGCTGCCAATCTTTCCTTTGTTTCCTCAGACAGCAGTGACAAACAGGAAGGGAAATGGAGAATCTTGTGATGGGAGCAAGATCAGGTCAGATAGAGGAAGAACAGCTTTTCCCCAATAGTTTACTCACAGTTAGCTGCAGCCCTAGCCCTAATCCAGTATGTCATTGATTATTCAACCGATTAATCGAGCAATTAGGTAAGAAATTATTTTGTCTTTATGTATTTATTTATTTTATTTAGAAAGAGGGGCAATACATATTAATGAAGATTTTAACAAATGTAAATATGCCAGATTATAGCCTTGGGCTAATTTCCATCTCCAGACCCTCTGGCAGGTTGGTGTTAAACACAAGGTAGTAAAAACGTACAGAGATACTATTTACAGATCATGTGACAAGGACAAAAAACTGTGATCACTTTATACTAGAACAAACAATGACAAGAGTCATTAGTCTCTTATTAATTAAGAGTCTTACTAATGAGCAATAATAAATATTAAAAACAAAAAACACAGGACTTTCAAAATAAACGTCTCATTAATTTCTATTTTAAAAATTCATGTTTTAATAGTTTAACTGCATAGATTTCTCAAAAATGCATGGCATATTAAAATGAAATCCAAAAATAAAAAAAATTTCACGTAAAGTAATGTCAGTTAAAAGCATGTATGTCTTTCTTGTGCTGCCCTGCAAGAAAGCTTCCTTGTGTATATTTTTAAATGTATAATACAGTTTTATTTATATATTATTTTTAAAATTAACTAAATCTGAAAAATGATTTTACCTAAACCTTCAAAATAAACATGTTTTACTATACCCCATGCTCGCCTTTAGACTCACCTCTCCTTGTTGCCGGTATCACAACGATAGAACGTGGGATGGCTATCATCAGCCTTCAGCAATCTGCCTATTTTAAACACGGTGTCAGACGAAGTTTATAACAGTTCATGGTCATATTTTAACGTCTGCGGCTTTTGCTGTGTAAAACAAACGACCGTGGACAGAAGCAGCTACAAGTTCACTTTTGATCATGTCAGAGCTTGTTAAGCACGTCATTTGATGAACCACACTTTTTCCTAGTAAAATTTTTATTGGTGATTACAGTAACAAGTGGAAACAGAAGAAAAATGATTTGTTTCCACTAGAGATGGCACGATACCACTTTTTTTTTTTTTATGTCCGATACGATATCATAAATTTGGATATCTGCCGATACTGACTCCGATGACTCCGATATAGTGTATTTTTTTTTTTTTAAATCAATAAAACAGTTTTTTTTAATATCTTGCTGCTTTTTGTATAAGTTCATCCTCAAGTTAAAAAACAAACAAACACTAAAGCTATTCTGTTATACCTTTATGCAAAAAAATACACTGCACCCAAAATATTTCATAGTTCAGCAATACTGATCAATCTAATAAACTTAAATCCTCCATCCTCCCTATTCTGGTATTTTAAAGAGTACTTAGCAGAACTATTAAGCTCCATATATCGGTTGTTAAGCTTAATGTGGGAATGCTTTACTAACATTCAGAGATGAACTTACACACTTGCTTGCTTTACTTCTCTCTGGGATAACTTTGAAATGAAATGAAATGCCGGTTTTGTAGCAAGGCTCCAAATGCTTTACCAGACCGCAGAGAGGTCTCACACGCCACAGCCGCTCTATCACGTGACGCATACTGCTCCGACGTGCTTCGGTTATGAGCGAAGTTATGCCATGTTGCAAGTTTTGTGAGGTGCTTTTTTGATATTTAATGGATCGGATTACATTTTTTATTTCTCTCCGATATCCGATCCAGTAATTTAGGTCAGTATCGGACCGATACCGATACGTAATATCAGATCGGTCCATCCCTAGTTTCCACCTAAGTTCACCACCTCAGTAACTGCTCCCCCAATGCTCTTCTCTGTGTCTGTGTGTGTGGACTGACTCCACATTAAACTTTGGCAGCATCATCTTCACTGCTGCTGTTGTGCTATCAGTCTTTTTGTTTAGAAGCTGAGGGCTGCATGAGCTTCATATTGCCGCACTTTTTATTCGCACACATGCTCCCAGATACGTTTCTATTGCAGGTTTATTTGTTGTCGCAAATGTTCATGAAATGCTTGAGTTTGCATGATGTCAAGCAAAAATTATTATTACTGTTATTTAGGGCTGTGCGATATGACCAAAAGCTCATATCCCGATATAAGACATGTATCGTCCCGATAACGATATAAATCACAAAAATTTAACAATTTCTGTAAATTCTGTGAATCTCGGGCAGCTCGACTTGCGTAACGTGTTTCCAGCTGGGCGTTGTGTACCTGGAGTCGAGTGTTTTAACGATGTATGAAATTATACATTTTTAGACATAAGTTTTAACGGCCGCCGTTTTCTTTGTGAGTATTTATTACACGGCGTGCTGCGGGGAAAAGCCTGTTTTAACGTTTGAGTCGAAGGCTTATTTTTTAGCACCTGGCGGCTCTTTTTGGCTTCTCATCCGTAAACACTCTGCATACTCTTTCACGTGATTCAGTTTATTTTGAAAAGTCTCAACAGGATCTTGAGCTTTATTGTGAAAGGTTTATGTGGAAAATAAACAAGCGGACACGCGATGGTTTTACCGTCGTTGTTGCTAAGGACAACGCATAACAACAGGTGCTTGTCCGTCCGTAGTGTGGTTATATTAAATATAAGAGAAAGAGAGAACTTTAAGAAATT
This sequence comes from Simochromis diagramma, assembly GCF_900408965.1. NCBI lineage: Eukaryota > Metazoa > Chordata > Actinopteri > Cichliformes > Cichlidae > Simochromis > Simochromis diagramma. Next base: position 7,271,704 of record NW_024387414.1, read on the forward strand.
AATATAGCCACTACAGTGACCATCAAAACGATGAAAAAATATTGCCGTAAACAGCTTAGTTTGCAACACCACGAAACAAACGATAGCGTAAAATGAAACGATAGATTTCTTTATATCGTCATCCGATATATATCGTTATATCGAACAGCCCTACTGTTATTTATTTTTTCTTTTTCTTTTGCGATCCAGTTATTTGAATTACTTTCTGATTCAATGCAACCCGACTACTGTCCGCCGGAAAACCTGGGAATGTGTTTATCTGTAGACTAATATGTCCTTATCACCAAAGTCTTATTATTAGATTTGACTTTGCTTCTACTTTTGTTTCTAAAGCCATTTTGATGGAGATTAATGGCTAAATGGCTTCAGTTTTATTAAATGTTTTGCTTCTAGAATGTAACTAAAACTGGTGCTGAAATGAAAACACATTAACACAGTCTCTATCTCACATGTTTTCTTTGTGCAGACACAGGTCTGGTGGTTCCCACCGTGCCCTATGAGCTTCATAAACAACTCCTAGCAGCTGCAGAGCGCTGGGGTCTTTCTCTTGAGCGCAGGCTAGAAGCAGTCGGTGTTTGTTCCAGTCAGATGGCTCTCACATTGCTAGGTGGACCGAACAGGTAAGGAGTACCAGTCCTAGCTTCAGTAGCACCTTAGACTTCCCAGTCTCATGGCTAGCTACTGTTAGTGGTTTGTATTATAAGAAAAAGAATGTACAACAGTGTGTTAAAGATCCTTGTCTGAAAAACAAGGCTTATTGTTTTAGGATAACACTACATTCTACATTAAGATTAAATATAGTGTCAGGAACATCCTAAAAGACCAAAGCAAACCCTGTTCGGTATTATTTACATGTACTTTTAAGTGTGGCAGAGGCTTATTTAACATCAAAGAAACACAACACAGTAGCTCATAACAAAACTGGTTTATTGCCTCAGTCCTTTCATCTACTTTGCACTGCAATACTTGCATGAGTCAGATTTAAATTGGAAGTACAGTGCACTCAGATCAGGTTTAATTTTGTGTTGTAGTGCAAAATCACAACTATTTCAGTGAGAACCAGCAGACGCTCAATTCTTCTGTTCAGTTTAATATTAAACCTTGTAAATATAGAAGACTTTATTTAAGATTTATCAAGGTTGGGATATTTTAAAAATGTAATTATAAATAAAATACTTAGTATAGCTCACGTGCTTTAGTCAAGTACCATTGTCATAATTCCCATAATCAAAATTAAGGAACCTTTGGTGGGGTTCAGTTTTTCTTTTCTACAGAAATTTAATGAGTGTCTGACTTCCCACAAAATCCTTGAGATGGGGTTTAGACTTGCATTGCCAGTTTGATCGCAAAGTGATTCATGTACTTGTCATTGCCTGTGATTTTTATGGAGAAATCTTTCTTTTCTCAAATATTCATAGGCTCACACCAAAAAATGTCCACCAGAGACCCACTGTGGTCCTTCTGTGTGGTCCCCATGTTCAGGGAGCCCAAGGCATCAGCTGTGGTAGGCACTTAGCCAACCATGAAGTGGAGGTGATCTTGTTCCTGCCTAATTTTGTCAAGATGCAAGAGTCGGTCACCAGTGAGGTCAACCTCTTCAGCAAGACAAGCGGAAAGCAGGTCTCCAGCGTCAAAGGTAAAACTCCACCAGTATTAGTATTAAAGTATTTTGTATTCACACTGTAGCCTACACAGGTCTCAACAACGTTGCTAGAAAAGTGGGGCACTGTGTGTTAACCATGCCCAGTTGTAACTGACTATCATAGGCAAATGTTGCCCTCTAGTGGAGGTGCACCATTTCAGACACTCCTGACTCCTCTTGTGCTTGGAGCTCATACTGATATCTTGGACGTAAACTTATAAATCAAAACACTGGTTTTATCTCTGCAAAGTTTTAGTTAGTCTAAATTAATACAAGATAATCCACTCTTGGTTTATAATTATCTACTGTTATTTTGATCATTGTTGTCTTGAAGACAGCTGGAAGTCTTGCAGGGAGAGAGGGAGAGGGAGAGAGAGAGAGAGACTTTTTATCCCCACCCCCCTTTTTTGTGTGTGTGTTTTGTGTTTTTGTTTTTTCTTCCACACACATAAAGCATAAACACATTTCCTTAACAGTTGTTATGTATAGGTTATTTATGAGTCCTTACTAAGATAATGTGACACTGCAGTTTAAAAATATTCTTGTTTTGTTGTCATAACAAATCGTGGATTACTCATTTATGCTCTGCCCAACTCTGCTCGGATCAGCTGGTTGTTGTGTTTATAGCAATCCAAACATGTTGCCAACAGGCAAGCTGCAGAATGTCCTCTGGTGGATGAACTATTTGACTCATAATGTGGTAAAAGGGTGTGTCTCCTGTCTCTTAACTTTTTACATTTTCTTTTATCGGGTGTTTATAAGTACCAACATAATACATCAATGAATACTTAATATATAGGTTGAGCTCTATAGTATACCCCTCTGGATTAAAAGCTAAATGGTGAGATGCACCAACATCTTTTTGAAAGGGGTGATAATTTCACTCCTTGCTACAGGAATTGAAAGTGCCACATGTGTTGGCACTTTCAATTCCTGTAGTGTCTCAATGTACTGTTTGTAATGGGATCACATGCACTAATATATATATTTTTTTCTGTGTTATGATTTTGCAATACAACTAAAAAACATTCTCCCTCTTTGGCTGTGTCCCAGACTTGCCCATGAGCCCAGTCGATCTCGTCATCAACTGCTTGGACTGCCATGAGAATCCACTGCTGAAAGAGCAGTCCTGGTACCAATCTGTTGCTGACTGGGCCAACAAGAACCGTGCTCCAGTCCTAAGTATTGATCCCCCAGTCAGTGAGCAGCCTCAGAGTGTGGACGCAAAGTGGACCCTCTCTTTAGGACTTCCACTGCCTTTAGCAGACAAAGACAGCAGAGTCTACCTCTGTGATATTGGCCTCCCTAAGATGGTTTACCAAGAAGTTGGAATCAACTATCACTCACCTTTTGGATGCAAATTCGTCATCCCTCTGCACTCAGTATAACAGAGTCTATACTTATTGGTGCTTGGAGTGAATGGGTCATTTGAGTGTGCAGACAAGCAACAACATGCCCCAAGTAAAACTGTGTTGCAATGTGTATGAAACTTATTGATACTTTTGGAAGCATCATTGGAAAGAATAAACTGTGTTACGCTGTGTGTGACACCTTGTTTTGGAAGGGGAGAGGTTTCCTGTTCTTTGTGCGTTCTGATAAGGGCTCTGTGGTGATGTGAATATGTTTACAAAATGCTGACCACTGTGAGTATCTTTGACCTCTGACCTTGTGACCAGTCAAAGTAGCAAATACACAGTTCCTATTTCCTTCTTTAAATTACATGTGGAGTCAGATCATGACTCCCGGACCTGGAGTGGCGCTCAACCTAAAGCTGACTGCCAGTCAAAACTGCCATTCATCTTCCACAGTTTAGGTCTGTGCCCATTGTATTTCCATATGTTGTATTGTTTTTTTTTTTTTTTTTTTTTTTTACTGAAAAGGGTGCTCTTTGTCATATAAATTGTGTAGCATGTTCGATTGAAAATGTGATATTATACAGAATCTATATTTTTATTTTTATTTTTTTTGAACACATCTCAGGAATAACTTCTTAAAAAGGTGGAAAAACAGAAGTTTATATTTTCGTTGATATTGTGGTAGCACTCTTTCTACACTAGTTGGTGTCTTTAGTTCATAGTAGTTTTCTACCACTTTGATTTTCCAAGTATTACTGCTATTTATTGTGGCGTTGTTGTTGTTGTTGTTATTACTATTTGCATAACTTTTTCCTTTTTGGCACTTGCAGTTAAATTACCTCTCTAACTGACTTGCTCTTGGTCATCATGAAAAATTTCTGTTAAAGCTAACATTTCAGCAAAATATTAACTGTACCTGAACAAAAAAGTCTGTATTTTATTTTCAAAACTGAAGCTGTGCACTTTTGAAATGGAGCAATAACAGTTTTTCAAAAGCTCATAAGACTGGTTTTATGAACGTTTTTTTTTTGCATCAAACAAATATAGTTGAAATGTAAGGGTATAAATATGAAGGCTTTGCAGTTTTACACTCTATGTACTCAGTTAACTTGTTACATTTGTAAATAACTGTTCCTTGTTTTTTGTACTTCATCTTCGGTGTCCGTACACATTTCTTTTTGTGCATTTGCTGATTTGTCATTTTTTGTTAGAACATGGCAATAGGTAATTTGCCAAAAACAATAAGAAGGAATCAGGGAATTTGTTTAGAGTGAGTGAATTGCAGAAAAATAAATATTCACAATATCAAAGTGACCACTCAGGATTACAAAGGTCACAGTGACTACAGCCTCTTGTGTATTCTCACCGTTCATTGTTTTCATTGTAGCGGAGACTAAAATGTGATCATGACTGTCATCAGTTCACGTTTTAAAATATGCCTTGGATTTTTGATTGTGGAGAAGTCTCATTTTGAGGTTCATTGGTGTAAAGGGGGGAAAAGGAGAAGATTTGCAAAATAAAAATGTTGAATTCAATGCCTGTCTGCCTTTTAATTCTTACCACAAAACCCAGTGATGTTTGAACAAATGACTCTTTATTGTAGGACATTTTCTTTCGTAAATTATGCTTGTTGGACCACCAGCAAAGCATGTAAAGGTATGTTTTAAAATTCCAAACTGCGAACTCAAACTATCACCACCAGGGGGCAGCATTATTTGTTAATCTTTTCAGAAGTGTTCTGTTGTTTGAACTTAGGGTATTTCTAACCCTCATTTCCTAAAGGTTACTGCTGTAAGAATAATTACAGAATATGAATAGTTATGAATGATTTGCTAAGGTACTTTAAAAACTTACATCCACTCAGTGTATACAGTGTGACATTACACCATTAAGCTGAAACAATTTCAACATCACTTGATGTGCTGGTGTTTTAGACATGGTAATTGCAGATGGTTCTTCACAGAGATTCTTGGTGACTTTATCACCATTGTAAAAGGTAATAATCCAAATGTTTAAAATTTGTTTTAAAAAGGTTAACCATTTTAAACAGTTTCTCAAAGTACAGTGCAGTCTCCACTAGGGATGGACCGATCTGATATTAGGTATTGGTATCGGTCCGATACTGACCTAAATTACTGGATCGGATATCGGAGAGAAATAAAAAATGTAATCCGATCCATTAAATATCAAAAAAGCACCTCACAAAACTTGCCACATGGCATAACTCCGCTCATAACCTTAGCACGTTGGAGCAGTATGCATCACGTGATAGAGCGGCTGTGGCATGCGACCTGTAGGTGGTCTGGTTGAGCATTTCATCTCCGAGAAAGTGATCCCAGAGAGAAGTAAAGCAAGTGTGTAAGTTCATCTCTGAATGTTTGTAAAGCATTCCCGCGTTTACCTTAACAACCGATATATGGAGCGACTGCCTCTTCTCTCACCCTCCCTCTCCTGCTGCTACTTCAATCGTGAAACTGATTAATGATCAGCTGATCGGCTTTTCTGTCGGGAGTCCGTCTCTCTTGTTTGTTTATCGCCCACTTTGCGCCAGAAAGAGGAAACCAGCGGCTGAACAACAGCAGCACGTTTAAGCTTGAGAAGCTGTTGTTAGAATTTATTTAATATTACTTTGTACGCCAGGATCCTTTTCTATCTGACAGCTGGTAACTGTGCAGGGGCGGATCTAGCAAAGTTTAGCCAGGGGGGCCGATAGGGCATGAACAGGGAAAATGGGGGGGGGGGGCACAAAGACATACTTTTCTTTCTTATTCTCATTTAAAATGTCTAGTTTTTTAATAATTAATTATCTGAATCTTACACCCAAAGTTTTAATCTGATGTAAAATCCATTACTGTATATAGTAACTGTTAAGTCTAATATACCCTAGTAAGTACTTTTTCCTTTGGGAAGGTACGATCTGTGCAGATGGCAGTTCCATTGAAGAAAGATGTTGAATCTATTTAATTATTCCTGAAAAATAATTGATTTCTGTGCATTTTTTTTTCACACTGCATCAAATTAAAGTTGATTACGTCGATTAAGCATCATGAGGTGGGTGGGTGGTTCCCTATATATTTTTTTTTTTTGCTGGGAGTTTGCAACCCTATTAGTTAGGTTGCTTACTCTTTAAAATACCAGAATAGGGAGGATGGACTAGGTTTAAGTTTATTAGATTGATTAGTATTGCTGAACTATGAAATAATTTGGGTACAGTGTATTTTTTGCACACAGGTATAACAGAATAGCTTTAGTGTTGTTGTTTTTTAACTTGAGTTTGAACTTATACAAAATGCAGCAAGATATTTAAAAAAAAAACAGTTTTATTTATTAAAAAACACACTATATCGGATTCATATTGGTATTGGCCGACATCCAAATTTATGATATTGTATCGGACATAAAAAAGTGGTATCGTGCCATCTCTAGTCTCCACACTAAGTCTTCTCAAAAGGCGTTCTGTCTGGTTGAGGTCAGGACTCTGTGCAGGCCAGTCAAGTCTTCCACACCAAACTCACTCATCCATGTTTTTATGGACGTTTCTTTGTGCACAGGAAGGGGCCACCCCCAGACCATAACCCCCCCCAGACCATAACACCCCCCCCCCCCCCCCCCGGTCAATCGGAATGCCAGATGGAGAACTATGATTTGTCACTCCAAGGTCACGTCTGCACTGCTCTAAAGGTGCCACACTTTACACCACTGCATCAGACACTTTGCATTACACATGGTGATGTAAAGCTTGGATGCAGCTGCTCAGAAATGGAAACTCATTCCATGAAGCTCTCCACAGAAAGTTGGCAATCTTTGCCCAACACCTGCATCAGCATCTGCTTACCCTTCTCTTTAATTTTATGTGGCCTACCACTTCATGGCTGACTTGCTATCATTCCCAGTTGCTTCCACTTTGTTATAAAACCCCTAACAGATGACTTCCCAGATTTCAGTGTAATTATAAAAAGCAATGTTTTGCTAATTTTAATACCAAAAAGTTATTTTTTGTTACTTATTTACTTTAGTATAGTATAAATGGTAGAAAAGAGTCAGAAAAGCTATAAAACTTAAAACCTATGAAACTTAAAAGTTATACTTAAATATACAGGGTGGGCCACCCACCATTGTTTTTCTTGGGACATTACCAATAAGTTTGATGTGTCACATGGTCCTCTTCCTATTGAAAAAACAAAAGTCCACCCATCTTGAGGAGTTTGCCCCCTCACATATACTAATGTGCCACAAGCAGGACTTTAATATCACCAACCATTTCCATTTTATTACGGTGCATCCATATAAATGGCCCACCCTGTACTTAACTTTAGTTAAAAGCTGTCCAATGAGCTGAATTAGAGTCTTTGGAGGGCCAATTCTAGCCCCTGGGCATTATGTTTGACACCCCTGCGTTAAAGTAGATAGGTATACTGAATAAACATTATTCATGCCTTCGGTCTGAATAACAGTACCTTATGGAATTATAAAAATAAACAAACACATTGGAGCACTGTTATCAAAGGTCACACGTGCTGTAGTCCACTTTATTCTTCGAACATGTTGCACTAAATCACCACGCAGCCCTAACAGTCAGGGGCGCCTCCAGAATAGTTTCATAGGGGTCGCCATATGGGGGCCACTAAAAATAATGCGGTGGCACCACAAAACAGAATTTCCATTTTTATCATGCTGTTGTCAAATATAGGTTACTTGGAAAATATTGCAAAAAAGAGAGAAAGAAAAGAATTATATGTCTATGAAAACCAAATAAGACTTTGACATTCTTAATAATCTGTTTTAATTGCAGTCTATTACTAGTAAATGACAGCGTATATCTATCCTGTATCCTGTATTACTGCACCGCGGCTTTATCCCGTTGGAAAGGGCAGCAGGTGGCCATTTAGCGGGTAACCTTCCGCTGTAACAAGTCAGCCATCGGTTGACAATCTCACCTGTTGGCCACACGGCTGTGCTCACAGACCGCTCGCCCGTTGGCCGTGCTATTCCCATTCCCAAGCGCATGCGCTTTGCACTGACGGAGTGGAGACCATTTCCTTCCAGCAGCAGGCCTCACAAAGCTCCATACACACACACGCACACACAAACACATAAGCATACACACATATGCGGTCTCAGCACAGACAACAGCCGTCAAAGCGAAGCAGGGTTTGGAATAGTGTAATCTTAACACCGCAACACCTGGATGCTCCCCAACCGCAGGAATCATTCTAATGGGTGTTCATCGCTGAACTGCAGCAGCATATGGTCGACAGCACAGTGGTATCTTTTGGGTGAGTTGCCCACAGCGCATTGACTGTTTTGTCTTGGGTTTGTTGCTGCTGCCGCTGCAACACAGGGTTTTAGCACAGGGGTGGCTCAGGAGCTACACCACACAGGAGTGTCATTACTGGGCTTTCTGTTACGTTTTAGAGTCAGGTTTTATCTTACATTCACTAACAGAATGAAAGTGCCGTTTGTTCTAAATAGGTGCTGCTGTGAAGCGCTAACCTGAATGGGAGTGTTAGCTTGAGCTGCTAGTTAACGAGCAACGTAGCGTCACGAGATCCATTATCGGACGCAATTCAGTGTTATGCTAGGCTTGAACTGATTTTACTTACAACTCCTTACTCCCCCACCAATGCAGTCAGTAAGCTTGACAGTACAGCAGAAGACTGATAAATAAAGCATCTGTTAAAATGATCTTTGCCTTGTATGCTTGTGTTACCCAGATTTACGCGCCTGTGCTGAAAATCTCCCGAGTCACTACCTTTTTCTTTCATCTGATTCCATAGTCGGACACCTTGGTCGTGTCTTGGGTACTTGACCATTTCCTTTGACAGTCTTTGTCTGTGGAAACGCTGTGGTGCAATACCGCGTGGAAGCCCAAAAATAAAAACATGGGTCCAGCAAAAAAAAAAAAAAAGTACAGCATTGTTATACAGGCAGATGTACCGTTTTTCCAGGTTTTTTTTGTTTTTGTTTTTTTACTTGTGGTGGATCTAAAGGTAGAGGTTCAGCTAACGTGTCGTTGAAATTACAACCCTGTGCACAAATACTGCAGTCTGACCTTTTAGTGTTGTTCAGCGTGTTGCTGGGAATTAAGGGCGACAAAAGACTGGTTCTGTCCGATAATGGATCCAGTAATCTTAGCCTCGTCCGCCTTGCACTAGAACACAGGGATCGAGCTGAGGTCCAGCCCCTTTCCTGAGGAAAATCTAATTCGTATCTCTCATGTTTTAATATAAGCTTGCTAACATCCTTACTCACTTCAGCATTTGTCTTGGTTTTAGGGCAGGACCAATAAATTAACGATAACTGTTAAAAAAAAAAAAAACCCAAAAAAACACTTAGTTATGTGATACTCTTTATCCCACGGGGAAATTGTTTTTCACTTGGCATGGCTCCACCGGAAGGTGCAAGGTCAGGTTAAACTAAAATTACATAGGGATGATTTAGTGTCCGGCTCAAGGATACATTCACAGGTTAAAGGACATGAACTGCACTAGCCACAGCTGCAATATTCATATTTCAGTCCTATTGGTAGTTTATAAAATTGGCATTATGACTCGTCTTGTCCCTGCAGCTTTGGCATTATGTGCAGGTTCCATGCACAGAACTTAAATATAATTGCCTGTTTGCAATGTTGAAACGTACATACCTTTACAAGCCAAGACTTGAGTACCCAAAAGCATGGTTATAGAGTATTTGTACTTTACACAATGTTACTGTGTAGTTTAGGAGAAGACTGTCTAACTGTAATGGTTTGTAGTACAGCTAATCAGTTCTGATCTTACTCCAGGGTTGTTTTCAGGGAACAAATCTTATGATTAGTGTATTATCTCTGTGCCAGTTCTTGTTATCTAATACATTAGCATGTTGTAGTAGCTTGAAATCTCAAATATCATCAGTCCAGATCTTGTTGCCTATTTTAATAACTGATTGCCTCAGCAGGTTTGACCAGCGATTGGCTTTTTGCATTATAATCTGGATGAAAGCAAAACAGCTGTTTGATGGGAGAGATATTTGCTTTGCTCTTTTTGGATTGTAATATAAAATAGACACCTGTTTTTGCCTCTACATTTTGCACGATGGTTTAAGAGTTTACCCCAAAACTGGAATTAAAGCCAAAAACTAACAATAACTTGAAAGATTAGATTTTTCTTCCTTTGTTGTCAGAAAGTTATTTTTTTTTTTCCCCACCTGTCTTGACTCGTGCTAGTTATCATGAGCACATAGTGCTGATGAAAGCAGGATGAAGCTTCTGGTTTTCTATTAAATAAATTCTTTTACAAAGCATGAAGTGGGGGTGCACAGGCTTGGCATTCGTTATCCCCAGAGGAATCTGGTGAGCCAGACTGCAGCATGTTAGGAATCCATATGCTGTGTCTGTCAGGGCTAACCTGCTGCCCATAAGCTTGAATGTCCAACATAGTGCACTGAGGGTCCCTGGAAGTACACTTTCTTGTTTTCATCTGAAAACTCTTTACCTTAAATGTTAGAAAATGCCATATTTTGGAAAAAGCTGAGATTGTGCTTTGAGATGAGAGGTCACACAGCTCTTTATTTGAAAAATCAGACTTATGTAGTAAGGTGGCCCACACCTTACAGACGGAAACCTTTGACCACACTTAGTTCTGTCCATTCCTATTGTCTCTTTGTCAATAGCTTCATCCCCGTCACCCTGAATGACTGATGGGTAGATCAGAGTAGTCCTGATTGAGGTGCAGCTTGACAAGCAGTAAAGGTGACAATACAAGCCCACCGGCCTGGATACATGTCAGCTTTCTTCTATTTAGCAATGGGTTACGAGAAGGAAGGGGGGGGGGGGACGATGTCTGCTCGATCCCTAAATCTGCGAGAAGCTGAGCTGTGTTACTGTCTCATATTAAGCTTTGTGCCTGGCTTATGTGCTCAGCAGGGAAGTAATGGCTTCTCTGTCTTTACACTGACCATCTCATTGCACATTTGAAGCTTGTCCAAGGCCCTGCTGACCTCAACACAATGACATCGTTTAGTTGCCCCCACCCCCCCACAGGACTCTTCTCTTCAGCGCATGCTGTCTCTTTAATCGCCAACTCCAACAGCAGAGGAGGGATTTATTGTGGTGACTTTGGTGCAGAGCTCAACAGTATACTGACAAAGAGTGAAACAAATGGTTACTGTGATAAAATTCCCACTGGTTAGTATTTACTGTTTCACAGTAAATCTGTTGCTGATTACCGCCCATAGAAAACTTTCTGTAAATACTGTCAATCAAGGTTAGCAACAGTAGAGCAGAGCAGGCAGGATGTGTTTACTTAAAAGGCTTAAGGTAGTGACAGTGCTTCAGAGACTTTTATACTTTAAACACATTTTATAGTACTGCGTTGAATCCGTGTTGTAGTGGGCAATGTTGTTGTTAGTATTTAGAATTGTGTGCCTTGAATTCTCTGCTATCAGACTGACACGATTGAACAAGAGTTACTTTTAGGGAAACGGAGGAAAGAGCAAAGAATTTCAAGATCGGTTTTGTTTTTTTTCTGGGTTGTGGTCATAGTTAGATTTTTAAGAGATAGCGGGAACCTTGAAAGACGATGGAGACACTGTGAAATTGCTTGTTATCACTTTATAGGGAACGCAAGGTAAGTACCCTTTTATCTTAATGTGACTTTTATCTTGGTGGGTTTTTGTCTGGAGACTGTATCTGCTCATTTCCCATGATACCGTGCTATGTAGTAACCCAGCCAACATATTTTATTAAAGTCCAGAAGCTGACAGCTTTGTTGTGTTGTGTAGACAAGAGTAAACAAATAAAACAGTATAAGTATAACTGCTTTCACACTGGATATTATTTGCAGTTGTTCTTTCGCCTCTGTCACCCAAAAGGAGAGAGTGTCCTTCACACACATTCTACTTGAAATACTCTGATTTATAAGAGGGAGCTGCCTTGGTAGATGTTTAGGGGACAGGATGTAGCTTGGCGAAACTGTCTTGGTATGTGTATCAGTAGATTTTAGCATTTTCATCACTTTTTAGAAGCACTTGGTTAATACTAATAATTCTGATATGAAATGTTTGCACTGTTGTGTCTCTAATACTGACATCCATGAGCAACAGGATTTCACACATAGTGCAAGGCACAGTAGGCTCTCATGTCACTCTGCATGGATGAATTCATCAATTATTTCATGGCTGTGTTCATTTTAGCATCGTGGTGTAGTGTGTTAGTAGCTCAGTGTGATGTATTGTGTCTGCTGCTTTTATTGTGTATACCTCCTGAGTAATGCACTTTTATGTTAGACCTTGCAAGATGCAAAGTGGCAAGACGTGGTACACGTGATTAGAAAGAATGATAGAAACGGAAATTGGCAGCACATCTGCACTGCACCTGCACTCCTTCCCCTTTTTAGGTGCATCACACAGTATCACTGGATATAACTGTGTAGTGAACAACAGATTAATTGTCTCAGCTGGTAGGTGATCATAATTTTCATCATATAGCATAACATTATGATACAACTGTATCATAATGTTGTCTATATCAGTTATTTTAGTAATCACGTAATCTATTGATTATTCCACCGATTAATTGGATACGAAATACTTTTGTCATATTAGTAAAAGGACATACGTCTTTCAAAACGAACTGCTCATTGGTTTCCATTTTAGAAATTAGAATAGAATAGAACTTCCATTTATTGTCATTGTACATGTACAACAAAATTGTGGGTGCACATTGGAGAAGTAGTGCAAAGAAAAGACTTGGTCTGAATAGAGTCGGTGTGTGAGTGGCCTGTTTTAAAGTTTAACTGCATATGTTTGTCAAAAAAACAAAAAAACAAAACAAAACCCAAGCCATATTGGTGGTTTCCAAAAGGAATGTGCATATGTGTGCGTACATTGTTCAAGTGTGCGAGTGAATGAGTTATTTTATAAGCCTTTAAAGGAGGATATCGTGGCTGCAATGAAGAGAAGCGAGCATATCAGCATTCTGAAGTTTGCCCTGGACTTTGAAGGAGAGTTTTTGTGCTGCTGAAAACAAGATGTTATGATGGTGTAAATGTTAATTAATAATAACCTAACAACTCTCAGGTCAGAAGATCAAAGTTTTACTGGCCCATGTACATTTTTATTGGCATGTGAAAACCCCCCCATTTATTTTTATATTTTTAAATATTAATGCACTTTAATTAATATGATATTTTATATTATTTCACTTTTAATCTGAAAATGTTGCGAAAACTATGAAATAAATGTGGTCTAGTACACCCCATGCTCCCCTTTAGATTCACCCCCATTTTCTGCAGGTGTCACTTCCATGTAAAATAGGTCGGCTGCCGTCAGCCTTCACCATGCTATATAATTTAAACATGGGGTATCAGACTAAGTTAACAGTTCATCTGCAGATGTTAATTACAACTTCTGGAGGATTACTGATTTTTCTCTATGTAAAACAAACTGCGGTGGATGTTTGATGAAGGTCTCCTGCTAATTTTTCTAGTTAAGCAAAGCATTAAAGCAAAGAATTTGTGTTGAATTTTTTTATTATCGATTTATTTGATGAGTCATTATCCAACTCATTACTGTAGTTTACAGGTTCAGGTTACAGTCCAAAACCTGAAAACATAAAATTTACCATCTTATTAAAGAACTGATCACAACCTTTTAACTTTTCATCACACTGTCTTTGAATGAGCACAAAGCCAGTCTTACAAAATACTGAAACCAGAGCACAAAAACTATTAAAATTGATGTGACCAAGTAGTAACATTGGTCTCCTTATGTGAATGGTCATCTTATTTGCAGATAGACCAGCAACTGACAGAAAGGCTAATATCAGTCAACATTGCTCTGCAACATCGAGATCAGCGTTTTCTGGGTGCAGTTATATTAATAGCTGACTAAGTAACAATTCATTCAATTTAGTAACTGTAACTGATAAGCAGCGCAGGCCTTTTTTTTTTTTTCATGTGTTTCTACTAATGTCAGGCTGGCAGGTTGCTGTTTTGGCAGTCTTCAACATTTTGTAGCTTCTTCTCCAATGATTTATTTGTAAATCACACGTTCAAATAGATTCTAGCCCAGGTGTCTTGGACTGAGCTGGAGGGCTGGTCTCACCAGAACCTGCAGGAGCTGTAGAACTAACACTTGTGCCACCACACTGAGCTCTGCGAGGATGCAGAGCAAAACAAGGACAAGCTGCATGCTGCAGGCCATTAAGTTAGAGCTGGAGCAGTTTGATAACTTGCTGAAGACGTAGCTATTTATATTTTTTTGTATATTGTTTTATATTAATCTCTCTGTATGGATGTTTAGCACAGTTTCACACTCATGATTTATTCGCCCGTTTTTTCACTACTGCATCTTCTCTGACCTCCGTCCATCCCCCGTGCTGTAATAGAGGCAAAACCTCTACATCCACTTCCTCCTACTGATCATGCATCCCAGTAGAATAGTGTAATTGTGGCAGCCGTCTTGCATGCAAACTCAGCTTGGCTTTTCCATCTGGGCAGCGGCTGGACAGCTCCTTGACGACCGGGGGCCTTCTACCGCCACGCCTGCTGGCTAGCTGCACAATGCAGGCAATGAGGAGAGCTGTAGGCCTGACACATGCCTTAGTCTTTCACTACGCCCACGGGCACCGGAGATTTCCTACTGGGAACTGTTTAACAAAAGGATAATGATATAATCCGACATTTTAGCATTTTCCTGTTTGCCTGTTCACATGCTGCTACTGAACGTATGACGATACTACCAACAACCAAGAAAACAGTTTTATTTCTATTAATTTTGTCATTTTCTGTACTTTCAGTGTGTGATGAGTCACAGCTGTCCATAAATATTTTTTCTGGTTTCATATGTAAGCTTCCTGTTTGTGTGGTTGCTTTATATTTTTAAGAGGTATTGTCATCAGAAAAGAAGCCTGATAACAACCCCATGAGATATTTTCAACCATTTTTAACATGAAGTAATACCTTAGATATAGCATGCTAAAGAATCCCCCGAGTCCAAAATTAAACTGCCATTTAACCACTGGGATCATCCTTCAATACACCACCTTACCTGTCTACCAAGAGTTACCTCATGGTGAAAAGCAGCAGACACAGTGACTGGTTATTTAAATGAAAGATCAACTTGATGACATCAGGTTGTTTTGGATTTTGCAAGAGCTGATTTAAATTAATGAGGAAAAGGATATGTGTTCGCTATGGGAAACAGTTGGACACTTCCTCTTTCAGTGGAATCATGCAGAAGAGCACAAGACCAAATGATTCGCTGCTGGTGTAAAGCCCATTTCATTGAATTGGATACTAATTTGCAGCGGCGTGAGTACCAAAAGGATGATCTCTGCCTTCTGTTGTTCAGGCACCACTTCAGACAGGCAGGCACACAGCCCCTGCACTCACTAGTAGACGACATAGACGACATTCACAGCAGTGAACAGCACTTTAGGACAAATTTGGAGAAGGCCGTTAAACCTCCCATTGAAGTATTAAACGGTACACCACACATGGTAACGTTAGCTGTTTAGCTATTAGCATCACCCGATAGCGACTTTAGCTGTCTTATGTTATTAAGGTAGTGACTAATGGCTAAAGCACAACAGCACTTAAACACTTAAACACAAGAACTTAAAATGTGTATATATATTAATATATATATATATATATATACATTTGTTTATATCTGTATAGGTCTTACATGCATGTTAATGTATTTTTTAAACCACGGCAACAGACTTTTTAACATGCGCTACATGACTAAAACATTGTTTAATCATGTTATGTCAGTGGCTCCATTTGTTATAGATTAGCAACTCTATCCTTTATATTTTGACTTTCCCGATTGCTTATCCAGTTTAGGTTCCTTTTGCCAAGAAAATGAAGAAATTATATGAAAATATCTGAGTCTTGCCACCTGATTATTGCACAAAGATCATTGAGATTTTGACGTATTCAGAACAGCTGTCCCATGTAATATCTCCAGTCAAAGGTTTAGGTCAGTTAAAGGATTTTTGTTGCGATACAGTGTATTTATTTGACAGGATTTTTTTCAGTAGAGTTCCTTTTCTGTCTGGTTGTTTTCATCTATAAACCAACTAGTTGAATGGACCACGTTACACGATACAAGGAAAAACTGACAGTTTTGTCTACACGAAGTTTATTAGCCAATTGCTGGGCCATCCCATTCTGTCAGAACAGCTTCAGTGCACTTTTTCCAAGTCTCTGGAACGCTATTCTTCCAAAAGATTTGACCTTATTTGATAATGGCGGAGTTTAACACAACCTAAAGGTGTTCAGTTGGGTTGAAATGTAGTGGCTGCAAGGCGCATAGCATGTGATTCACATCATTTTCATATTCATCAAACCACTCATTCACCCTTGGTGTGCACATCCTGGAAAAGACCACTTCCACCAGGATGGAAAGTTTAATCACAGGACAATGTGATGACTCAGAACTACTGTGTATTAATTTGTAAAAAAAATCATAAAATGCTTCCCACGGGATGAGGGGGCACCAAATCTCCTCATCATATGATTCGTGGTTTAAGGCTTCTCTAGTTTGTCACCTCTCTGCTGTATACCCTGTGTGTTCGGATGCTTTGTCCTTTGGTTAAATCTCATTTGCCTGTTCAGTCTGACTTTCTACATATAACACCTGCGTCCTGGTTCACTGAAGCGCCTCATATTTGGGCCAGTGGGGGGAAATACGGAGGAAGTAGTGCAGTCACTATGAAGTTGGTGTATTCCTTTGCTTCAGTTATGGTGACATTAAACCCAGCTGGAATTATTTTGACTGTTCTAAAAAGAATACAAGATGATTCACTGATGATAATGGCAATGAATCCTGTCTTAGCAGGGAGGCTTCAGCAGTTCCTCTTTTTATGTGCCCTCCCCAACCCTCCAATGCGTTCGAGTCATCGGATACACTTCAAAGATACAGTAAACGCTTGTGCTTTAATGATGTCACACAAAGTGCTCAGATGTAAAGTGACCTGAATTAGCTCCTCTTTAATACAAGGAAGATTTTATTTGATCTATTTTGTGTGCAGTTTCCCTCAGGCTATCTTTTTAATAAAGCAACATTTTTATTCTTTCTTTTTTTGTCTTAGAAGAGATTACACTAAAAGTGCAGATGGTTATCGTTAACTGTGGCCTACATCTGAGCATGTTTCTGATACAACAGCTAATAATCTCAAGAAAATAATATTCTGTGCAGTAGGTGGCAGCTGAATAGATGTATATGTAAATGGGTTTATAATTACAGATTAGAGATGGACTGATTAAAGGCCGCCTATTGTGTTTCATAAATTAAAATCCTACCTCACAAAAATAGCTTAATAGTATAGCCCACGTGTTTTAGTCAGCACTTGAAATATTGAAAATAGAGAGAAATAGTATATTTTTGTTGCACTTAATACTCTGAATAATGGTGGCGGGTAAAATAAAAAATAATTATTTGGTCTTTAAGGAAGTTTACGTTACATTCTGTATCTGTTGCTGAGGATCGTTTATTTAGGGTACGTACACAATGTGAATCTTACATGTTCATTAGATTCAGCATTGTGTGGCTTGGATCTTGTTATAAATCAAGTCCACCATCATTTTAAGTTTCAGGCTGAAAACAAGGCTTTTCTTTTGCAAGTTTCAATTCCCAGGCTATCTTTAGTCTTGTTACACATGGTCCAATGGAACCTCGATGTTAAACGTGTATTTTTAGAAATACAATGAAGGCTGATCTAGTAGTATGCATGTTAGCAGGTGTTATTGGTTGCATAGTTTGCACTGTATAACTAGTTTCTAAATCTATCTCAGCTCTTTCCCTTTTTCTTGCATATTCTTACTAAGCTGTATGATTGATTGTCTGACACCCTGGCCCAATAAAACAGTTCCATAATAATCTATTCAAAACACCTCCAGATTATTCTTTTCTCTTATATTATAAATAAGCATTTCAATATGAAAACATTAATATTTAATAAACCATTTATCTACAAAACAAGTGAACAACCTGGGATGTCTTGAGAAAAATGTATGCTTTTTAAACTGTATGTCTTCAGTTTTCCATATTCTGTCAGTCTACGGGCATCACAAAGACATTTGTTGCATCACCATCTCAATTCAGTGCACTATAACAGAACAACAAAAGAAAGAAGGCTCTAAAACTGACAATTCAGACTCCAGGCTTGGATGAAATGAACAGTTTTTAACAAAATTGATATTTGCAACAGAATTGTATTCTACGTACCAGTACATGCAAATTAAAAATGAATAAATAAGTCTAAATTTAAAAAAGTGACGCAGGTACAATGCACTAAACAAATAAAAAAGTGACTGACTGAATATGTTAACCAGTTAAGAGCTTATCCAAATGAACCTAATTTTCATAAAATTGCGCATCTCACACTCACACAAAGGCTCATAGTCCACTCTGAGTTGTGTACATACATTTTATCACTCATTTACAGATCATCTGCTGTTACTCCTGATGTCGACAACTTTATGGGGTCAGTGTCTAAGGAAAATAAACCCATCCTTCTCAAGTTTCTGTAAAGGCAGAGTCTCCTGGGAATGTAAGAATTCAGGGTCATTTCATATCCACACACTTCTCCCAAAGTATTTATTTGCTCTTTTTGAGTTTTAATCTCATTGTCTCAAGTAATTTAGACTTTTAGATCATTTTCTGTGGTTCTTGTCCAATGTTCTTCCTGTTTTTATGTCTCAGTAGGGCAAGCAGAAGATTTTTTGTTACTGGCACAGGAGGTTCCTTCGCGCTCATTGTGAAGTTATGATACTAATAAATACTGTTTCAATTTTTTTATACCATAGTTATACCATAGTTATGCATGGATATATCAGGATTCCTGAGAAATAATTTTAACCAGTGCTTTTTAAACTGGGGTTAATTTCCTCAAACATAGAATACATTTGTTGATTTAGAAATAGAGGAAGACTGTATATGTGTTTGTTGAGTAAGGTAGTAGATTCATTGTCTTAACTGTATGCGGAACAATCTACCTTATGTGTGTAGGCACTCCCCAACGGCCCATTGTGAAAAAGTGGAAAAGTCCTGTATTTGTATTGTGTTATAGCTAAGCATTCAGCGTTGGTGCATTTTAATAGCTTGTATTATGGTGAGTTTTAACTGTGAAAATAATTCTCTTATTAGTACTTTTCGCTCGTGCAGATGTGAACACAGTAATCGCACTTTGGTAGGGACCAGAACAATCGCACTGAGACCCTTTGGAGGAGGAGTCTCGGTATGGTCCCAAATGAGCTCCAGAACGCTTTCTTTATTGTGCGAACCAATAACCAGGTGTACATTACAAGTTTGAGGTAAGGAATAAAAAGCCCCATAGCCACATAAACTTTGAATTCTCAATGCGGGAAGATACAATAAATGTGCAAAGGTCTGTACAGACTAGCAACTATCTGTGAAAAAATGAATGTAAATACTCAATATTTTCCAATAGTCATCCAGTACAGCACCTTCTTCCTGTATTTACTCTGTTACTCCCACCCAGAACAGACTTAAAACTCTCACTTGGGTTGTAGTGACGCGTTCCCTTGGATTTTTCTTTGTGTGAAAACAAACTAAACCATGAGTAAAAGCTACAAGTTTACAAATTCATCAACTGATCCGGACCAGAGTAAGCGAACTCTAGGTGTGAAAATGGCCTAAGACTGGCCCAATTTGTTAATCACGTATGTACTTGTTAATCACAAATGGAGGACGCCCTAACATTATGAACTCTGCAGGTCAACTTGCAAATCTCGGCAGAGTAAACAGTGTCTGTTTGTTTTTTGTATAACATCATTTTTTGTAATTTTCTAATTCTGTATGTTATTTTACTGACCAAGGTTTAAAACTGTATTTAAGGTCATACAGTGCATCAAACTTCACTTTAAGGCTGTGTGCCTGTCCCTGGACTGTGAGAGTGAATGGGGTTATCGGTGCATGAAGTCTGTCAAGCTTTCATAAATTTGCAGAAGAAATCCCCAAGTCCTACTCTCTGCAGGGAAGATTTGCAGTTGCTGTCTGTGCAAACATTGGCTCTGCATTAGCAGAAAGTCTCCTAATACCTCATGCCTGCCTCGCTGTCTACCTGGGTTTTCTCACCTACACCATTACTGTCACCTTAACACCCAGTGTCCAGTGGTAAAAACAAGATCTGGATGTGCTGCCTAAATGCATTTTTCCAGTTTACACATTCTCGTAGAAGCACATACACTAAAACGTTCACACTGCTGTATATTCTGAGCGAATGTGCTCACTGCGGGTTTCTCATTCTGTTTTGTTTCTGCTAGTCTTGTGTTGTTTTCCAGCCCAACAATAGACTGTTTGGCAGGTTGTGTTGCCTGGTATCTGTGTGGGGAAGCAGAGATGTTTTCTGCTTTGATTTAACAGAGGCACAGTGTGTAGGAGAGTGTCTTTTCAGTTAGGCTCTTTTTGCAGCAGATGCAAAGCAGGTGAGTAAGAGGAGTTTTTGGTGTGTGTGCGCTTGCATTTTAACGTCCTCAGCATGCTTATTAGGATTTTAAAAGGACTTAAAGTAGGACATTGTTTATATGGTGAAATGTGAGTATTTTCATTTCGGTCGTGCACACAGCCATTCTTTGGACCGTCCCTCATTTTCAGTGTTGAGCGTTTAACATACAGTCACAGCAGCATTGCACATTTATCTCATGTCAGTTCTCCTTTAAGCTAATTGGGCTACATCACTTAACCAAGCCTATGAAAAGAAACCAATGACCTAGTTAATAGTATCTCTTGGGGTGTACTATTATGGCTGAAACAGTAGTAATTCTGAACTGGTTATGCTTGCGAGATATTTTAAGTGTAGTTTATCCCTGTCAAAGCAAAAGGATAGCTACGTGTCGTCATTATTTTGATGTGTTGATTTTAGAAATTCCTGTTATAGTTTTGTTTTAGCAATTCTACAGTTGTTTATTATTAAATCTGACATGCTTTGATATTTACATGGAAGTAACAGTAATGATTACCCCAAGTAAACAAAAACAAAGAAACATCACTTTCTCTCTGTCACAGCAGTTTTCTAAAGAAAAACCTGCTAGAAGCTTCAGAGAGAACACTAATTTCACTCGTTGTCAGTGTGGTGAATATGCATGTGCACACACACACACTGTGTGCGCAAGTCTAAACAGGCAAATGTGTCCGTACCCCATAGTGTGCGCTAATGCAAGTCTGTGGTTGTGAATTAATAATTCAGAGTACTGGCATAGCAGGGTGGAGCCTTTATTATTCATGGTTGGCGATGGAACCAACAGATGACTGCATTAAGGATGAGCAGATAGAGTCCTCTGCCAAGAAACCACACTTCCATGCCTCTAGCCGCTGTCATTTACACCTACCAGTCCTCTACGCTCGTCTGACTCCTCCTCTTTTTTTTCTATGTCCTTGTTCTCCTGATCTCTGTCCTCTCCATCTGTGAGCATCTTTTTCTCTCTCATTTAGTATCATCTTCCTCTCTCTTTCTGCATCTTAATTGCGTTACAAAGATCTGTTGGCAGTTAAAGAAACATTATGTAATAGCACACGTATATTAAATTGGAAATATAATGTGGAGATCAAAAGTATAGTAGTGATTCGTCAATTAAATTTGGTAAACTATATAAATATTGTAATTGCTGAGCAGAAAGGATTTATGAATGACTGCCTTTTGTGATTGGTCTGGCCAGTCAAACGCTCGTTGACCACGACAACCTGATGAGTGTATCTCTTTTTTTCAGAAGAACGCTCTGTTTCTAGCTGTTGTTGTTTTCTCTTGAGCAGTAACATCCATTTGTAGTTACCTTATTTTCAAAGGCGGAAAATATTCCGGCTATTTCCAAATCTGGGATTACTCGTTGTGCAGGCAGTCTGTATAATCACTGTTTTGAACCATAATAGTTTCAAGTGTCATTTGCAATTTGGGTTTTGGCTTCATCTTCTCCCTGTATGCCTCTCTTCTCCCTAATTCCCTCCTTTATTGTCCACTGAATCTTTTTCTGCGTGGTCTCAGTGCCACTGCCCCTGAATGCTGCTTTTATTGAAGAGATTCTGAGCTGCTGTTGCCACTAATGCTGCTGCCATATTGTACCCGAACCCCGCTGTGGCTGCTTCTAATGAGATTCTTTGTGTCTCCATCGCCGTGCTTTGCCTCCTCGTCTCCTCTTCTGCTCTGAATAGAGGAGTTGTCGCGGTTTAGCATCAAAGGAATAGGAGAGGCAATGAAAGCAGCAGAATCAGCAGGCGGTTTCCCTGTGTATCCCCTTCCTCAGTCACTCTCCTAGGATGTTTAAACCAATAACGTATATAAATGTGCACGTTTAAGGTATAGTATATTAAGCCATGACTGCGTGTGCTTATTTGTTTATATACACTGCATTGTTTCCCACACTTGAGCTGTTTTCACAGAGTCTGGAAAATCTGGAGAATCTGGTCACATTTAGCACACAGCAGTTTGTTAGGGATGTTTTCACAGGGCTGCTCATTTCCAAAAAAGGTTTTGTCAGTATTGAGATCAGAATTATCTCAATACTGACAATTGCTAGGAGAAGAAGCAGCTACTTTTGGGTGCTCCCTTATTTATAATGGGCTGCAACAGCAGGTAGCCGCACATATTTAATCTGGCAGATTTTTACTCTGGATGCTTTCCTTGATGCAATCCTAAATGGGATTTGTGTCTCCTTTCAAAATAAAACTCGGGATCTTTCACTTTTCTGGCAAATGTGTAAACCACTACAATGTGGAGACACATTTAACATGATCTGCAATAAATACGGGTGTAAATTTTTATGTGGCCTAAAAGTGTGTCGTTGACATGAGGGCACCATGAGTGTATGTTCCGTAGCACGCATTATGATTTAGTAAAAAGGAAGCTAGTTCAGCAATGTTGAACAAGCACAATGCTTTGAAAATATGCAAGAAGACTGTTCCTTTTGTCATATTGTGCAGGCTGCTGAAGAGTTAGAAGGTTACGTTACTTAACTGCTTAGCAGGTTAACAGTAATGTTATGCTTTTATTTAAAATTTCCAGTGAAAACACTACCTAGGGTACTTTTGTGTTTACATTAGACTTCTGCTGTGGTACTGTAAATACTGCTGTGTAACATCTGTTGCAGTGTAATGCTGCTGCTGGCACCTTGTGGTAATAGAGCTACACTTTGAATTAGGTAGTCTGTCATAAGTGATGGTAGGAATTTTCCCTTTATTTTCTTTGAAGTAATAAATGTGGTAGCCTGCAAGCCGGAGTAACAATAAAGCATTCAGTATTTTTTTTTTTTTTTCCTGTGTCGTTACAACTTAACAAAAGAAAGAATATCTAGAAAAGTTCAAAGTTTTGAAGTGCATGTGCAAAATGGCTACAGACTTTAGTTGTGCAGGCAGCCTGGCCATATTAATGGCTGGGACTAATTTAAGCATTCGATTTTCAAAGAACAAACCCATCAATGATAATTTGATTAATGGACAATCGATTGGTTATTAGTTTGACTTCTGTCACTACTACCCACTGAACACGGGGCTTTATGTCTCCGTTCCCACCTGGCTCGCTGATGTAGCCCCCTTGTTAAACTGCTTCTCCAGTGAACTTTTTTTTTCACATGGACTGCAATTCCCCGTCCGTTTCTATCTCAGACCTCTCATCTCTACTTGAGGAGCTTCCAAGAACCCAAGTCATCTTTTCCTTCTGTTCACCTCTGCATTTAACATGAACACTTGCATAACATCACCACTGAGCTCTCCTTGGTCTGTCACACCTACTATCTTATTAATGGATGTAATTAAGTCTGTACAACCAGCCCCACACACACCTACTTGCACTGTACTTTTGAACCTGTATTGCGTTCACTTTGTTGACTCTTGCCGTCACAATTGCTCAGAATAAACCTTTGCAAAGAGCTCCGTGCCCCATCATTCAAAATAGGCCTAGAGTAACTTAAAGGTAAATGCTGGTGATGATAAATACTTACAGAAACTACAGTCAACATTTCAAGCATCTGTTACATTTCTTCTGTCTCTCCTTAGTCAGGTGAGCAAGCCATTTTGGTGCCTTGGCAACTCGTAGAGCATGCATTGCATAGTCTGAGATTAGACCAGACTTTATCTAGCAACTCCCCTGACTTCATTAAATGCAGTCCTAATAGAGTTGATTGTCCCTTTTTAATATATTTGGTGCTACTAACTGAACAATCATCGTTCAGCTAATTGTATGAATATGGATATTTTTTTTTTTTTAGCTAATGTATGTTCTTATGAAAACCAAAAATGCAACGCAATTAATAATGGGGCGATCCTCTAAAAGTAGTCCAAGCAGGCTCACTCCCAGCAAGTAGTCTCTTCTTTGTCTCCAGAATGTAGGAAATGATGAAAATGACTGTAGCCTGCCTCTGCCTGCATGGATATTGAGAGGATATAAATAGCTGGGCTAGTATGAGTGTGTGCTGAGACTGGAACCGCAGCACACAGAGCTCAAACAATAAGCCGTCACCACTACCCTTCCTCCCCTCTGCTTTCTCCAGTCCAGCAGCCTCCCAGAACTCAAAGGGGGAGGTGGAGAGGAGTAGGAGGAGGGGGGTATTCTCTCTCCCTCTTCCTTTCTTTCTTTCACTTCCTGTCTCTCTGCTTTTGTAATTTGTCATCAGCGGCAAGCTCAACCCTGTCACTTGTTACGTCAGAGAAGCAGACTGGACGGCTGCCTCCTGTCTTCCCACCTGTCTGTCAGTCAGTTGGCCTGTCTGACTGTAGAGTGAGAGGGTTCTGTGTCACGCTGCTCTATTTTTTTTATTGAGTCAGATAAAAATAGGGGTCGACGGATTAGATACACGCATGACTCCTTTAATCTTCTGCAAAGAAAGGATGGAGTTTTTTTTGTTTGTTTTGTCTTTTCTTCCTCAGTTCAGATTTTGACTAGTATTTACTGTAATAATTTCTTTTAGGTTTATGCAGGTTTTCTGGTAAAATCACAACTTGCTTATGTTTAAAATTTAATTTGAAATCTTAAAATAATTTAAGCTGCAGCTGCTAAGTTCATTTTATAATTATCCATGTATTGGGCACTATTTTTAAACTGGATAAATGTTTCTGAGACCACAAAATCGCCTCAGCCTACATCACTGCAACCGTCCGTCTGTCTCTGTTGATGCTAAATCAGAAAGTCAAAATAGGAACAAGAATTTCTGTGGGACAGTTACAGCAGCACCTCGGCTAAAAAAAAAGAAAAGGTGGTGGCGATGGCTAGAAATGTTTCATGTGGCAGATGGCAGAGGGAGCCACACAGTCATAATGACTGAGTAAGCCACAGTTTCTCTGAACTTCCTTCCCTCTCTCCTGCCGCTCTGTTCTTCTTGAGATTTCAGGGTTCTCTGCAAACACTCGGAGAGAACATGGCTTTCTCTTCTGACTTCAACCTGGTATAATCCGAGAACTGTCTTTCAAGACCAAAAAAGGAATAAGTGGAGATAAAACCCTACATGTATCGATCCAAATGTATACACCACGGAGCCCTGCTTCAAAAGCTGTCGCAGATTTATTACTCTCTGTGAAGATTAAAAAATAAAGGTAGTTTTTGGAGCATGTGTAGTTCCAGGGACTTCTTCATTGTTAGCCAGCTGCACTGAAAGGTTAGCCAAAGTGCTGAGGGTGTTTAAGTCAAGTGATCGACAACTTCAGTTGACGCTGCCCACTCTGTCCGATTTTGGTTTTGTTGTTTGTTTGATTTTTTTTATTTATTTCTCCCCCTCTCGTTTTGACTGGTGTGCAGACTGGATGGTGCAATCAGCTGGCAGAACAGGTGTCCAGAAAATGTGACCAGCGCTGTTTTATGCAATATTAAGGTGTGATTACGCCACAACCTCAAATAAGTTTCTTACCAAAGCATAACCAAGATTCCTACCATCCACCAGCATCTCAGCAATAAAAAAATTACTTTAGTCTTCTTCCATTGCATTTAATTTTGATTTAAACAATCTAGATGGTGTGAATTAGGATTAATACATGTAGTATAAAGGAACAAATCAGGCAGATGTTTTTAAAGCTTATATCATGGAATCAGTTTATTTTCTGTAGCTCTTTTCCACCATTAACTTAAAAGCTTTAATAGCTCTGTAGAGCGTTGAGAAGGAAGACGAAGCAATTCTAAGCTGTGTTTACACTTTGCAACAAGCTACGCAACTGTTAAAACATACTCCTGAGGTGTGTGTGTGTTTGGATGAAAAAACGTTTACAAGAAAGTCATTTCCTCCTTTGGGTTTTATGCAAACTTAAACATATGTTGTATATTTCAGTGAATTCATGCCTTCAACTTTTCCTCCGTTTTGCCTTGTGGACCGCTGCTGCTGCTTTCTGGTGTTGGCATGTGTCAACTAGGAGCAGGTTACACCTTGGAGAGATCGCCTGTCTCTTTTTAATTTTAGATTTTAACCAGTTTAACATGTAGTTTCATATAATGGTGATGAGTGACATGACACTTCCTGTGAAGAATTATCCAAATTAACTGTCCCTAATAGGTTCCCAGATGTGTTTTAACGTGCTTGATGAGTTGGAGAATTGTTTTGTAAGAAACTGTTTGGCTGCTTCAGCCTATAAGTCGATCAGATCAAAGTACTTTATCATCAGTGTATATTGATATGGTATATTTTCAAATGTTTTTCTCTGTGAAAAATGCCATATGCTTGTCTTTGAGAGCTAACATGTTGAATGACCCACTAGCCACTACTTTTAGTCCACCTGAAAATCAGCTGAATTCACCCTCAGTTAAGCTTTTCGGTCTTTTTGAACACTGTGGTTTGATTTTAGAATTGTGGAGAAATTATGTTGTATGGTGATTTTTTTTTTTGCCTCGCCCTTGCTCTGAACAGTCAGAGTCATGGGATCAGTGAAGCATGTGGAGCCCCGGTAGTTGCTGCTTGCTGTGCTGGACGACAGCTCATCCAGATGAAGGGCATGTGGACACTGAAGCCTATTAAATGTCTGGGGAAGCTGCTTGCATCTCTAGGCACATCATCTCTCTGCATTTCCACTAATTGGTGCCTACTTCCTGCTTCCTTGTGGGGGGTCTCTTGGCACATTGAATACACACACATCAGTGTAGTTGCAGATGCAGATACGAAGACAAATGCACACCACAAAGCCTGCCTGCTGCTATTTCTTCTTATGTCCATTTTAATCCCTCACCCTGTTTCTTTCAGTACAGCTTTGCACCAGTGTGCTGTTGATTTTGAAAATCAAAAGCTTATTAAAAAAAAACCCTGTACTTGTTTTTTTTCAGACACTTGTCCTCTGATGGGATGACTCTGTTGCCAAATATTTCTGTTTAACTGTCATCCCGTTGGACTTGCTGTATGCTGTGATCTAATAACGACATTGTTTGGTTAGTTACTGCCCCTTCTTTTTATTCTTGTTTTTCTTTCTAAAAATTGGCTTTTAACATTTTCTGTGGGGTTGTATTTTTGGAACTCAATTCGAGTGCAAAGCTCACAGTTTGAACAGCCAGGCGGTCAGGAAGTGATGGATTAACTGTTCACTCTACAAAAGCTGTCTTTTTTTTAGTTTAAGCTTATACTGTATATTTGCATACCCAGTAGGTCACATTTCCATATTTCCCTGCCTTTTTTTTTTTTTTTTTTTTTACACAATACAAATACAATACAAACTTTGTATTGAGTCTGAGTTGAGGTTCGATAGTCACAGCTGCACTACACTTACTGCCATAATTGTAATAACTCCATGTGCTAGAGATAAGACATTACTGTTGATACGTCATTGTTTAAAAATATACAGTCGGTTTATCATCAACTCACTTTTAATTTTACAGTAAAACATGTAGTCTAATTTAGTTCAGCATTATATGTTTTTGGTTGTAAAGGGAAGCGTAACAGGGTTTTGGGGTAGTGTGTAAGGGCCTGCCTTTGATTGTCTTCTTAATTTGTTGATCATACACATCTGTGCACAACTAGAAATAATTTTGAACCTGCAACCCAAGTTGGCATATAACGCTGTGGCTTTTCTTCAAAACAGCCAGAGAACCCAAAATAGTCTGACGCATGAGCAGGCCACAACTCTGTTCCACGCCACAAACCACCAGACTGCTAATTTTGTAGTTCAACCCTGTTTGTTGGTTTAGCAGTAGCTTACTAGTTATTAATGTTATTACAAGTTGGCTGGTTACAGCAGGCCAAAACGGCACTCATGGCACTGGGACATGTCCAAATGCTCCAGGTGGGCAAATGCCACCGTGTCCTGACTTTGACAAGAATGAACAATGCCTAATGTATGTTCACATTTGCAGTGTTTATTTACTACTACTGCTTCAGTGAATAATTCAAATTCACACAGTATTAGCTGCTGCAGTTACACGTTGCAGTTTGCATGTAGATTTGTTCAGTCTTTTTTTACGGAAACCAAAAGACCCACAACATTTTTTTTTTTTCTGCACCAGCTCTTCCTTGTCTGCACCTCTAACTCATTTCTGTTCTGTTCTTAATTGCCCCCATAGATGAGTTTTATTAGTTAATGTCACTAGATGCTTGGTAGGTCCAAGCATGCCAGCTGCATCAGTTTGTGGGTGAACATAAACATAGATCAAAAGCACACACTCACTGACAGCAACTAGTTTTTTGGTAGTTCTATAAGCTTTTAATTTTTTGAAGTTCGAAACAAACTGACAGTGTCTGCAGTTAATTTACCCAACATATATTCATGTGAGTAAGATGGGGTCTTTCAAGAAGTCATAAATGATGAATAATTTATTTGATTAATTGCCCCCTTTTAGTAAGACTACTAAGTAAAAAGCTGTTTTTGCAAAATATAGATTTTGTTTGGAGTCCTGCCAAAAGACGCAGAGTTTGCGCAGCGTCGAAAACTAGCAGTTCCCAAGAACCAACACACAGCTGGAATATAAAACATGCAATGCACTGAAAACACTTTGTGTTGTGAATGGAGCTTTCTTGGCACCAGATTGAATAGCATTACCTGACTAACCAGTCTTGGAATGCTTTGGGAATGTTGTTTACAAGTTTTATGTATAATACTCTTCTTTGTTGAGTGTGATGGGAGCTGTGGCATAATGCTGTCTAAGTAAATAAAATTTCCCTCAGGATAGTTATTGGCTGTTTAACAGACAGAAATCTAGGTCAAGCTAAGTTGCCACCCCCAAGTCAAAAAAAAAAAAAAAAGAAGGAAAAAAAGACTTTAATAAGTTCCTGTAGAAGCATTACTGTTAGATTGTAATCTGTGGATGGCCTTGGGCCTGCTGTGGACTTGAGCTTGCATAACCCAAGGCTTTGTCACAGTAATTTTAGAAATCAACAACAGCAATCTCAGTTAAACACCAGCCTTCTCTGGTGATTTCTGTTTAAGCTCTTATTTATCCAGGAAAAGCTGACATGGCAGCAATCAGTTGAACATTCTCATAGTTGCAGGCAAATGATAGGTGTCTAGTAAACCAGTGCTGCATTTCTTGGACTGAGTCAAATAATAAGAGCTGGACTAGAACCATGAGCTTCATGGACATTTTAGCTTGTGACCAGCGCAAAAATATGCTCTTGTAGCTTCCATGTTGGCGCTGCCCAAAGAGGTTTTGGTCTTCCCCAAAAAGAAAATGACCAGGACTATATATATTTTTTTGTTTATTAAATAATGAACAGTAACACAGACTCTGTGTCTTAACTAAATGCCACCTAATTGTGCTTGCATACATACTTTTGCCTGGCCAGCTCATCCAAGAGACTCTATTGCATTCCCAGTACAGGATAGGCAATACACACAATCACTCCAATGTATCCTGGGTCTGCTATGGGATGTCCAGTAGGAAATGCCCAAAACACCCCACCTAGGAGATGTTCAGGAGACATTGTTGTCAGATGCTCCAACATCGTCAGTTGGCTACTTTAGATGTTGTCTAATAGCAGTTCTACTCAGAGCCCCTTCTGAATGAGTGAACTGCTCACTATATTTCTAAAACCAAGCCAAGACACCTCTCAGAGGAATCTCATTTGTGCCCAGTTGTTTGTATTCACTCTTTAGCCAAAGATCATAGCTATATAGTTTACATACATTTGGACAGGAACAACTTTTTAATTTTCTAATTTTGATTCTGTACATTACCAAAATAAATTTTAAATAAAACCACTCGGATGCAGTTGAAGTGCAGACTTTTAGCTTTAGTTCAGTGAGCTGAACAAAAAGATTGCATAAAAATATGAGAAACAAAATCATTTTTGAACACAATCCCATCAGGGGGCTGTAATTAGAATAGTTGGACAAATAAAATAACTGAAAATAAAATGTTCATTTTTTTAAATACTTGGTTAAAAACTCTTTGCTGGCAATGACAGCCTGAAGTCTTGAACTAATGGACATCACCAGATGCTGGGTTTCCTCCTTTTTAATGCTCTGTCAGGTCTTTACTGCAGCGGTTTGTTTGTGGTCTTTCTTTCTGATGTTTATTCTTAAACCAGTGAAATCATGCTTGGTTGGGTTAAAATCGGGTGACCTATTTTGCCATTCAAAAATATTCCATTTCTTTGCTTTAATAAACTCCCAGGTTGCTTTGGCTGTTGTTTTGGGTCATTGCCCATCTGTATTATAAAACTCCGCCCAATCAGTGTGACTGCACGTAGCTGATTTGATAAGACAATATGTCTCTGAACATGTCAGAATATCATCATTAAACACTAGTGTCTTCAGTGCCACTGGCCATGCACGCCCAAGCCATCACATTACCTCTGCTGTGCTTTACAGATGTGGTATGCTTTGGATCACAAGCTGTTCCACCAGTGCGTTTCATCTTTCTCAGGATGTGCCAACTGTAGAAGTTGCCACTCTTCATATTGTAGAAATTTCTCGGATCTGTATTTTTCTGTGTTCAACTCCAAGCCTTTTATCTGCTTAACTGATAATTAATGACATAACGTAGGAATTGCCCACACCTGCCCATGAAATAGCCTGTGAGTCAATTGTCTGTTTGAATGTGGATACCCTCAATTGAAAGCTGAGAGTCTACACATTATGTCCATGTCCATTAAATAACTCTAATTGAAATATCTTTCAGTAAATGGGTAAAAAAAAAAAGAAAAGAAAACTTGTGTCAGTGGTTAAATCAGTTCAAGTACCCTGAGGTTTTGCTCTCTGCAATCACTAAATAGTGATTTTAATCTTTTATATGTAGATGACACAAATTTCCCAGTATTCTAAGAACTGTGAATTCGAAAATGCACTTTAACTCCAACATTAATTTATGTCAGAACCAGTCTCTTGCATTTCACTTTTTATGAAATTATGCAATAGGAAAATTTCTATATTGGAACAAATTACAACTTCTTAAAGCAAATGAACCAAAAATGTGTTAAAATAAACCA
This sequence comes from Simochromis diagramma, assembly GCF_900408965.1. Lineage (NCBI taxonomy): Eukaryota > Metazoa > Chordata > Actinopteri > Cichliformes > Cichlidae > Simochromis > Simochromis diagramma. Next base: position 7,303,026 of record NW_024387414.1, read on the forward strand.
ATAACACAATTAGAGACCCTATGTCAGTGTTACATTTGTTTCAAAGGAAACATTTGTTAATTCTGTTTTGACATTTTTGGTCTTTTTCTCTCTCTTTTTTCTTTTTAATAAAATGAAGCAATAGATTATTTTGCAGTAACTGTCCTGTCCGCTGACGTGGGGGTGTATGAATCATCTTTTGTTACCGCTATCTCAGTTGTCTTTTTTTTTCAGAGCTGATTTGAGAAGTATAGACACCATATAATAAAAACCCAGTCCTGTCATAGTTTTTGATGGTTCTTTGTATCTGTGTTCTGTGGTGCACTGAGCAACAGCTCTTCAGGAATCAGGTTGGGGGTGTATAGTACAGAAACAAGAGTTAACATCGCTGTATTCTCTGAGGTCATGGAAAATGCAGAAAGTTGTCTAAGAGCTTCGATGCACTGAAATATTAATGTGGTGAAACAAGATCATACAGGCATATTGTAGATGGGAGGCGAGCACTTAATTTCTTTAATCTACATCCACCAAAGTGCAGTAGGTTGCAGGAGCTGATATGAATCACAAAGGTTTAAAAAGAACAGGATGGAACACACAATGCAGGTTAGAATACAAACGACACATAAAATAAAACCATAACATTATTACTGGCATCTGGCACAGCAGAGAGAAAAGCAGCGCTGCATCAAAGCCTACTGTTGCATCACTTGGTGTGTTGCCATAACACTCAGCTCCTGTCACACAACGGAAGACAATTAGGAGGAGGGGCGTGGAGAAAAAAGTGATTTGCATTCATGTGTGGTACATGTGGTACTTGGGGGGGGTTGTGAGCCTGAATTAAAAATGTACTCTTTGATGTGATATTTGAACAGCCATACACTTGAACCATTTCTCTTTACAAGATTTTGTTGTTTGTGCTTATTGCTCATCTGGCCAGGATCATGGTTCATATTTACATCAGGCTAAAGGAAAACTGAAGGTTCACATTCCTAGGCTAGTCTGTTATGGATAAACATTTTAAGCAAAAATAAAAGCAAAGCAAAAAAAAAAGTAATATTCACCAGGAATTGTTTAACTCACTTAAACTTTAAATTTATAAATGTATTGTGTATACTGTCTTGCTAAATTAATTTAACACAAATTTCAAGTGTGTTTGGTTTTCTGTTTTGGATTGGCTTTCTCTGGTTCCACAGCACATGAACACATTGGCTTTTTATCCAGTCCACTCGATACAAGGGCACGCACCAGGTAGAATTTCTTGCACAAAGTAGTACTATGTTAATCAAAAATCCTGTTTCAGAGGAATCTAAGATGTTCCGTGTCTTGACATCTGATAAATCGTCACACTGCGCCAGAAATTGTAGCTGCTTACTCAAGCACACTTACCTATGTTTTTGTTTTTGTCTTGTTTTTAAATCGGATGCCATTGTCAGACTGAGCACAGTCTTGGGCTTTTACACAGATACTCAGCAAGAATACTGTACAGTATAATTGCACTCTCTGGACTGCCTTTCCCAGTATCAAACATGTATGTTGATGCAGGTATGTGTGTTAGAAATATATAGTCTGCTCTGTGGGACAAAGTGTTGGTGTTATTGCTCAAATGTTTTCTATAGAAAATTGAATTGACAAAGACAGAGGCCCTTATGGAGTACCACTTGATGAACTTATGGAGAGTGATGTAATCAGTGAAATGTTGAAGCTCTTGAATAGCTTGGAGCTATTCCTCAGCGCTGGAGCAAGATAAGAATAGCACTCACTTGTCTCCTTTCCATTGACTAGCAAGTGTGGCTGCTCTGTTCCAGCAGGGTTGCTTTAGATGTAAAGCGTGGTAAAGGGAAAAGAAGTACCCTTTGGGTTCACAGGAGCAGCCTGGCCTTGGATATATTTGGCTCTGTCAGTTTGCATACTGCTCTGCAGTGGTCTGCAATTAGGCTGTTTCCTGTTTCAACACAGGATATGGTAGGGCTGTGAAGCTTTGCTATAGATGCTCTTAGGGAGAATGCCAGGCTCTTTGAAGGAGATGCATCATATTCATGGATCTAAAATTACACAGAGCTCTGTTATTTCATAAGTTGGGGGAATCGCCTGCTTATGCTCAGTGAAATATAATCCAAGTGAAAGCTGTAGGTTGTTTTTCATCAAGTCCATCTACAATACATAGAACAAGTCACAGTCCAATTTGAAGGGTTTTTTGTTGTTGTTTTATCCCAGTACTGACCTCTTTTAAATTGATTTTATTTTAAAGTTAGGTTTAGACCATTAAAATTAGTCTAATGATCAGCAGTGTAGACATGTTCACATTGGTATCCAAATACAGCCCTTTCCTGCTATCATAAGAACCACTGGAAACTGTTCGTCAGCAACTTCCTCCTACTTATGCTCCACCCTCCCTGTTTCAACTTGCCGTTTTCTGGACTGGACGGAAGTAAGATGCTTGAATGGAGCCTACCGTGAGAGACCTGCACCTAGTGTTACTTCTACTTCATTATAACAACGCTGTGTTGTGTAAGACTTTGTGCAGTAGAAAATTTAAAAAGTAATCTTTTAAAATGCAATGTGGCAGTTAGGGCTGGGCCATATCATACCTTTCACGGTAATACCGGTATAATGTTCGGCAACGATAAGAAAATGAAATATCGTGATAGGATATGGGTAAAACGCACATGCACAGTGCCTTTGTTTTCATATGCACATGGCGGAAAAAGCATGGCGGCGACGGAGAATGAGAAGGGCGAAAGCGGATCGTTGAATGAAACGGATGAATCAGAATTGGTTTGTAAAAATGCTGCAACTTCAGTGGTGTGGAACTGGTTTGGCCAGCACTATTTTTGGTAGAGCATGCTAGCGGGCCGTCATAATTACCGTGTTTTTTGGAAAATACGGCACACTTAAAATCAATCCTTTGATTTTTCTGAAAATCGACAGTGCCCTTTATAATCCCGTGTGCCTTATGTATGAATTCTGGTTGTGTTTACTGACCTTGAAACGATTTTATGTGGTACACGGCACTCGAAAATCTGTCAAATCTTTTAGTACGACTTTGCTAAACTACGAACCCGCACAGCTTGATGGATTGTCGGAGCGTTACGGCTATCGTAGGCAGGAGCCTCGCGGAGTGATACATACTGTGCTTCAACATAATATTACCGTGTTGTGCGTGTATAACCTCTTTTTAAGTTCTGTGGATATTATACATGGTTATGTTGAGGATATGTCGGCCAATTTCAACTGGAAATGCCTTTTGGTTCAACTGTCAGCAAGGAATTTGCACTGTTAAATTTTTATTTAACTTTAATGGACCTAAAAAACACCTGCTCGTTTAAGTGAAAATACTTTGATGTTTTTTGTTTGTTTTTTTTGCACTAATAAAGTTGTGGAGTTGTAAAGTATTTTGTCTAGTGTCAATTATATCGTCAGTTATATCGTTATCGCAAATTTTCAAATGTATATCGTGATAAATATTTTTGGTCATATCGCCCTGCTCTAGTGGCAGTTAAGCACTTTAATAAAATGCTTTCTTTTTTTTTAGACAGTAAGTAAACTTATGATTGCTACTGTGCAATGATTGCATTTAGTTATTGTCTTAAAGTGGCACTGGGTTCTGGGTTTGAATTAACCGAAGCCTTTGTGTGTTGACTTTGCATGTCCTCTCCATGTTTACAAGAGTTCTCCCCAGATACTCTGACTTCCTCCAACAGTCCAAAGGCATCCATGGGTTAGGTAAATTGGCATTTCTAAGTTGGTCAGACGTGAGCATGAGTGGTTGTCTGTTCATATTAACCCTGCGATGGATTGATGACCTGTCCAGTGTGTCCTGTTCTCTATAAGAGAATGGATAGATTGGCGTTTTACGTTATTTTAATCTTTTTTTTTTTTTTTTTTTTAAATTTAAATCACATTTGCCCTAATCTCTACTAACACTTTGTAGCAGACACAATCCACTAATCTGTCAGCCATGCTAGCTGTAGAGTGATCAGATCAGTGCTAGAGTTGTTGGAACTGTTTCATTTGGGCTGATTAACCAGCCAGTGAGATATGCTTGTGACTTGCTTTTGTGGCTGTTTGTGCTCTTATTGTTATGACATACACTGTGATCATTCAGCAGTTTTTATATAATACATTTGTTGTCTTTCTAATGCCTTTACCTTTATGTCTTACAGCTCTCATGGTACTAGCTGAACAGTGACCGCTACCTGCCTGAGGACACCTGCTGCCAAATTCCCTTCATCATGTCTGGGATCCATGTAAGTGAAGAACATATTGCTTTTTTCCACCTTTGCTTGCACACTTTTTGTGTCCACTTGTAATAGAATTAAAAATCCTCTTCCTCTCTATATTTCAAAGAATCTGTTTGAAATAAAAACACAAGATTCTCTCATTAGCATGTTTTAGTTGTTCTGGATGGTTACAAAGTCTATAAAAGCTTTAGATCTAACTCTTTTCCCAGTTATGAATCTAATACATTTGTTTTGGGTATCTGCTGGTATCACCCCAATACCAGTTTTACATTAATACACTGTACACTCCTGAGGAAGAGACCTTTTTATATTTTATGTATCGGGCAATATCAGGTTTCAGTTAAAAACTGCTTTCCTAACTTTTAAAAATAAAATTGATCAGATACATTTATCCAATTTAATGAATTGGTATTTTTCTTTAGTAAATTTTAGGTGAATAAAAATGAGAAACAATGGTTGACCCCATTTATTTGCTCTACTCTCTGTTCAGTGCAGCGAGTCTTCACTGCGTACTACTGTCATTTATGATTGCCATAGTTTCTTTTTACCCTGCTCTCACTGAGTGCACCTGCGCTCACTCACACGTGCATCACATGTGGAGTGGAGCTGACAAGATAGATGAAGTGAAATAATATTAATCACGCTGACAAGAGCACATTATGTAACTGAGTGCAGTAAAGGCTTCCCAACAAGTCTTAAAGTGAACATAACGATGACACATCATAATCGTCTGAGCTTTTCTGTCGCATCAAGCAGCTGGCCCACAGGTTGCAGTTCAGTCAAAAACTAATGTTAACCACACAAAGAAAAGCTGCTAGCATAACATTGTGAAATACCACCAATACAGACATCTGATCTTCCAACAGCACTATTCTTACTTTAGATATAAATACATGTGCAACTCTTCCAAATAAGTTCCCGTGGTTTTGTTTACAAATCATTAAATTAATAATGCCTTTCTGTAAAGATAGAAAAGTTTCCTCACGTCTTCAGTTGCTGCATTACGTTTGCCCTCTGGAGGTTAATATGTCCAAGCAACAGTTGTCTGGTTTTGTTATTGTTTAATGTGGATGACAAGCATCTCTCTCTCTAGATTAAGACAACACTGTGGCATACTCCTCCTTGATCTGCCAGAGGTTTCTTGATGCTGTGATCACAGCACTTTTTAAAACTTCAAGACTTTAACTTTTGTTTGATCCTCCTTCTATATTCTGTCTAATCGTAAACTGAAGCTTCCTATTAGCACAAAGCTGGAAGTTCAAATTGCACGTATCTGAGTTATACTGACAACTACTTTTTAACTTCTCTTTTTCTTGTCAATATTTAAATAGTAGAATTTTTATTTAGGAAGATTAAGAATTGCATTTTGCTTAACGCTTTAAATATGTAACCATCTTGTGAAATATAATTGCATCAGATGAATGAAATCTAGCTGATTATGCTTTTTTGCACTTATTAGCTTTTTTTAATATTTTCTCAATCAGTCCAAGTTGTAGCTAATAATAGTTTCATTATTCTAGATATTTAAGCATCAAAATTCAAAGCTTTGCAGAAGTATAAATGTATTTTAAGTCCTCTGTAAAGATTGACAATGTAAGGATGGGGGGGTGGGGACTGTAGAGGTGGAGTAAGCAAATACAATAAACTGACTTGTATATCCCCCAAGAGGTGAATTCGAGGTGGATGATCTACATCCTCTTCTCGAGCGCTTCCCTCTTAGGAAACAACACAAGGAAAACATGCTGCTGTTAAAAATATATGAACGCAACTTGGTGTTAAATTTAGCCGTAGTTTTCTTCCCCAGCTGTTTTGTGTGTTGCATGAGGCTATGTCTTAAATTACTTAAGAGCCGCAAGGAAATTTCCCCCAATGACACATTAGGTCTAGCAGAGCCTCAGTTTAATAAAGTTCTTTTCTTGATGTGACCACATGGAAATGAAGGCTATGGGAGATGCAATGGTTTTTGGGGGTTTTTCTGTGTCACGGCAGCCATCAAACTCGTAACGCTCTATTGACTGCGATAGACACATTCACAGCCTCCACTGCAAATAAAGCAGCTTGTTCAAGGGCTCTACTCGCTCACTCACACCTGCTGCTTTGTTCTCTGGCTTTGTCATTTCACGTTATTGAGGCATGATAGTGATCACACCGCTTTGCTGATCTAACAGTGCGAGCTGAATGCTCTGTTTTCCTTTCTTTTCTGTCATTTATATGTGATTCTTGCAGCTGTGGCTTTTAGACAAGTCAAGATTGATAGTGAGTGCAACTATATGGCAGAGCTTTAGCTGAGGTTCAAAGTCACTGCAGTGGAGTGAACAGGCAATAATTCTCACTGAAAGCACATTGTTTTGGGTACACACATACACAGGTATTTATTTTTTTCTCTCAGGGTTATTTTATCTCTAAGCAGGTACAGGTTTGGCAGGGCTATGCTGGGAATAAGCTGAGGTCAGCAGATTTAATAAACCTACTGTTTGTTATCTAGGAAGGAGATCTGCCTCATCCGGTTTTTGTTTTACAAGCATAAACAAAATTAACCCATGGAGTGGTAACTGAACTCTAAATGTCTGAAAATGGAAAAATATCAAGTTTGAAATGAGATTCTTGAATTTAAATGTCCTCCATGCTTGTTTCAGTAGCTTGAAACTGTCAACAACTCCCATCTCAACACTAGTTAAATTTATGCGATTTAAATGGTGAAATTTCCTTTAAATTACACATTTAAATGCTTTTTAATGGTAAAAGTGTTTGCCAATTGACATCAGCTTGATAATCTAAAAGAGAAAAGTATTTAGAGAAGATCTGTTTTCATTTTTCATATATGATTTTTATATATGAAAGGCGGCAGTGAGGCCCAGTGTAATGTAAACATGGACTGATCATCCAAAGCTACTTTTGATTCCAAGAATTCAAATTTGGAGCTCGAAATGAGTGTCATAGGTCCCTTTTATTTCCTTTTAACTGTAGACTGTAGATCATCCAGAAAAAATGCTTATTTGGATATCAAAGCAGAAACACATTTTGGCTTTAGACACTTGGGTGTTATATAGGGTTTTATGCCTGTGATTCATGGGGAGGGTACTACCATTACACAAATAAAGTTGCTGCTTTATACAGTTACTGCTTCTATCTGATATGTTATTACAGTCTTAACATTTTTGTCAAGATTCAAATAACTACCTTGGGGTGCATTATCTCTGCCTTTCAAGTGTGCAATATCGAGCACAGCTCAGCCCAGACAAATTATTGCTTACTATCTATGCCACACCTTTTGTTCATGCACAACATTTAACGTTTAATTTTTATTTTAGATTAATAAACTCTTTTAATGACTGAACAGTGGCTCAGTGTTTAGCACAGTAATCTCCCAAGTTTCCATGAAAGCTCCAGTTTCTCTAAACATGGGGAAGAAAATTACTTGCTAGGTTAATGTTCATACTTCCTGTACTGCACCAGGAAACTACTGCAAAAAGTGTTACTTACGATTTTATTTGTTGAGGCCTTATTGGATTTGAACAGATTTAACACGGTCCTGAAAGATTTGAAAAGGGAAAACAAACAACATAAGAAGAAGAGTAAACTCTCTAAAGAAACATTCAGAATAAGGACTGTAATGCTGGCAGGCTTTGGTTTTAATAAGTGGATCCTAGTCTCATAACACTCTGATTAGGACTTGTTCTCGCCCTCCCCTGTTGCCTCTCCACCTCTAAACTCTTTTATTGTGTTCTGTAATTTGCTTCATTTAGCTCCTTATGAGTTACACCTCTAGATAATGTTGGTTCCTCTGTGTTTTCTATAATCTAGGTACCATGGTCGACTGGCACAGAGTGTGTAGCCAAGTATAACTTTCAGACTGCCAATGAACAGGACTTACCCTTCTGTAAAGGAGACGTACTGACCATCATCGGAGTCACCAGGGTAAGAAAACAAGTGCCTTGAATATGGTTGTTCTAACTAAACCCACAGAGCTGCCATCCTAGCAATTATTATTCAGTGAATGAGTTACTGTTTAAGCTGTTTCTGTTTCTTCATGGGTTTTCACAGTTAATAGGGTTGTTTTTTTTGGATTGTTCACCAATGATTGGACTTGTAAAATGTTCTCTGTATGTTAAAAACAATATACAGATACAAAATATGCACAGATGTATGCAGAGATGTAAAAGGACATGGATTTTTCTTCATTCTTGAAATGTCAGCAACAGTACCTATAACAGGATTTTGTGCAGTATTTCATGAGACAATCCTAGTTTTTTGTACTTCAAGTCAGAAGACAAGACAACCAAAAGTTTTGTCCCTAACAAAGTAGTTAGTTCATTCATTTGTATGACAAATGACAAGACAAATAAAGAGCTACATTAAAAAAAAAAAAAAAGTATATCAGCTTTTAAAAAGCTGCAATGAACTTAATCCTATCAAACAGCTTTATTGCTTCAGTTGGTGGGTTTCCTTTTAGCTAGAAGCACTCGCTGGTTTCTGTTGATGCAACAGCTTGTGCCCACAAATATCTGATGGGGCTGAAGTGGATTTTGGCTTTTATTCTCCACTGTGTCTTTCTGTGTTGTGTTATCTCTAAGGTACAGAAGTGTTCCTTACCTACAAAATGACTTGGTATAAAAATGGTACCCCGCCTTAGTTATGGTATTTCAGCTGTGTTGTGGTGTGTTCGACTGTTTCAGGATCCAAACTGGTACAGAGCAAGGAACCAGGTGGGCAGAGAGGGCACCATCCCAGCTAACTATGTCCAGAAAAGGGAAGGCGTCAAGTCAGGAGGGAAACTCAGTCTTATGCCGTGAGTACTAGAATGGATAATCCCAGTTAAACTGTCATGTCTGTGTGTTTGTGGTGTTTTGCATTTATTTTTAAGACCATACAAACATTTTTTTTAATGCAACGTAAGAGGATAAAATGCATTTTATTTATTTTTTTTTTTTTGTAGGATTGCAGAACTGTTTCATTCTGAAATAACATTTTAGGAAACTACCAAAGTTCTCCAGGATTGCGACAGAATACAGTTATAATCAAAATACTAATGGTCTGTGTCTCGTATCTCAGACATCTTTATGTATGAACAAGTTGTTATAGCACAATTCACTTTTGTCTCCTGCTGTGAGAGGGAGAAATTAGTCTTTACTTCAAAAGATGAAAATTCCCTGTCTTCTGTTGTCTGTGTCAGACACCCATAGAGGCTACAGCCAGCTGTGCACTAGATTTGAGTGACATTTCGGGCTCTTTGAAAATGCAGCTATTCAAAACGAGGAAAACATAACGAGAGGCATATGCAAATGAAAGGAGACAGGAAAGTCGAGCTGCTACAACCGAGCTATAAGATGTTGAAAGCTGTGAGAGCTGCCAGACCATTTGTGTTTACTCTTGAGATGGTAATAAACAAGTCTTAAAACTTTGCAAAGCAGAAGAAAGTTCTTAATTTCAGTAGGCAGTACATGAATTGCAAGAAGAGAATGGTAAGTTGGACCTCAAAGTTGTGGTTTTTTGTAATGGGCATAGTTAAGTTAATTAAGCCAAAGATGAAGTACAGATTGTATTTCAGTTTCTCAGTGTTTCCAGTATTGGAAGTATCTAATTTTCTTTGACAGTAAGGAGTTATATACATAAGCTGCTCATTTATTTCCTTGTACCTTTCAAACCTCGTGCAGCAACAATGAACTCTTCTCGTGCTCCTAGAAGGAAATCATTAACACAATAAAGGTGTCAGCTGCGGATAGAAAGTGAAATGCAGTCTTGTCAGCATTGCATGTGTAGCTCAAACTATTCTTAGTGATATGTTCTTAAAATGTTGGCAGGAAACATTTATATAGACTTTTTGACCCTCTTTGTCTCCCTTCATCAACTGCTGCTGAAAGCGTTGACCTCTCTATTTGCCACCTCATACCGTCTGTTCACACCATTTTAAATTCGATTACTGTGTCATGCAGCTCAGGCATGTTTTGTGTGTGATATTAGGAGGCCCGGTGGTGCAGTAACTTAAAATGAGCCTTGTGCAGCTACAAGGGATTTGTGTGCACACAACAACACTGATTATTAAAGGCTACCGTGGGGAACAGCTGTAATTAATCTGTAGCTCAGAATGAATTTAATGAAACTTGTTTTCAGCCATAACCAAATGTCCTTCTCAGAGTTGCTTTTCTAAAAGAAAGGAGGAAAGAAGAAGAAGGTGCTATGAAACTAACTCACTGCTCTTTGACTCCCAAATATTCAGCATGCTTTCACATCCTGACCTTCTGCTCCAATTGCTGCCTTTGAGATCACTGCATAGTTCAGTGTTTTTAAACTCAAGTCATCAGAAGTCGTTTCTCTGTATCCTGCAGGGACTTTTGGATTTTTTTATGAATCATCAGCAAATGTCTCGGAGAGGACCTCTCCCTCTCTTCTGGGTTACGTAAGGGTTCATCTGTGGTTTTCTGCTTTAACGTTCACCCGTATCGGTTGATACTCGGCTGTAGATACAGCGCTTGCCTCCTTTACTTGACTCTGCTCCATCTACTGCCCTCATGTGGCAGATATCTGACCCATGTAACCAAACCACCCTAAAGAAAGCTGGCGTATTCATCTGCGCTGTCCTACTCATTCCTTCCAAGTTGTGCTGAACATGTTGTTCACTTTTATTTCAATATGATGTCATTTCTGAAAACTGCGGTTAATTTCTGGAGACAAAGCAGCAAGTGTGTGTCTACCACTGGGCTTTGTGTTACTGGGGCCATCCACTCTTGGCGCCTGCTCTCGGATTATTGGGAGTTAAAGAGCTTCTCTCCATCGGAGAAGCTCCCTATTCTGATCTAATCAACTCGAGCCATGTTAAGCAGCTTTACCACAAGGGCCTCTGCTGTCTGAGGAGACCAAGTGGAGTGATTGAAGAGGAGGAGGGCGTGACAGAGGCAGCCACAGGAAAGTGGGCTAAATCATTCATAGTTGTTAATTACCACCCATTGACCACCCAGTGCCGATAAGGAGACTTTGTCCTTTGCAATTCTTGGTGGCTAATGTGACCTTTCATACAAATAGTGGCAGAAATCAGCAGGGTACATGGGATACCCCCTGTGTTTATGCTTCATACCACAGATCAATAGCCATGAATGGAAGGAAATTCAGAATACTGAAATAGGGTGTTAGCTTTTGTTGTAGGAAACTGAAATGTATCTAACAAAGATTAAAAAACATTTACCATTTAAGCTCGACGGAGGATGCATTATCATTGAAAAGCAACAGCAGTGTGGAAAAAATTCTGTTTTTGTAACAGATGATTGTAAAGATGGTGGTTGAGTAGATCAAAGTGTGTGATCTTGCTGTCTAATCCGTCCTTCAGTAGCATATAGATGCCTCCTATCAAGCCATATGGCGAGGTTGATGCTCGTTGTGTAACAGTTAGCTTCTAAATCAGGAAGCAAGCGTTTCTTTGTTGCCACAACCAACAGAATTGTGATCGGCTTTTTAGCTTAACAGGAGGTGGAGTTGGTTTTTGATCTCCCTCCTTTTCGCTACAGCGGGTGGTGAAAGTTCAATCCGTCTCTTGGTCTCTCTGACCGCAGTCGGGAATGGGTGACTTGGTTTTATCCTGCTCCCCGCCTTGTCTGAGCAGCTTTTGCATTTTCCTGTTATTGCAGTGCCTGTATGTCAGTTTCCGACTCTGCCCCAGGCTTTGTGTATGTGTGTGCGCGCATGCATGCGTGTGCGCGTTTTAGCACCATGTTTCCTGTTGTTTGGGTTCAGGTACTTTTTCACTGACTCCCCAAGATCAGACAGCCTCGCCCCTGCACCATTCAAGCTGAACAGGGTGGAAGTGCTGCTGTCGGCTTCCCATTACTGCCCCCCTCTTGTTTTTCACTTCTCATTTCAGAGGAAGGCTGTGGGCCACGATACATGGAATTTGGTACCCCTGTATGGTTGAAATTTAGTTGTTTTCTTTTCTCTCTCTCTTTTTGGAGATATGTTCTTAAAAAACGGCACAAGTTGAGTTTCTGTACATAGATCAAACAACGTCATTGTTACATAAACACTCTGTGTGCGGCCATAAAACACTTCCAGTCAATCCTGTGTGTCCTTTTTGTCTGACATACTCTCTCTCCCTCTTCCCTCTTTGTCTCCTCACGTCCTTCATTCCCACCCCTCTCTCCACTCTCTCCAGCTGGTTTCATGGGAAGATAACTCGGGAGCAGGCCGAGCGGCTCCTCTACCCTCCAGAGACGGGTTTATTCCTGGTGAGGGAAAGCACCAACTATCCTGGAGATTACACCCTGTGTGTCAGCTGTGATGGCAAGGTGGAGCACTACCGCATCATCTACCACAACGGCAAACTCACCATCGACGAGGAAGAGTATTTTGAGAACCTCATGCAGCTGGTGGAGGTGAGGAAGGATGGAGAACATATAGCTGTTATTTGTAGTCTAATTTTGTTGACAGAACACCTTTAATAGTACTACTGGCATTCAGTTTGGCAGTAAAAAAACGATGAATGCCTTCTCATAATCATCATCATCATCATTTCCAGCTGGTTTTTGTTTTTAAGAGCCGAAAGACTTGAGGCATTTAACTGAACGTCAAAGAGAGCGATTTGTAAGAAAATGAAACTTTAAATGTCACCTTGTTTTAACGTTCCAGTGCATACTTCCTCTATCCTGAAGGTCACAGAGAGTTAGGCTAAATTTTATTTAGGTAGCTCAAATTAAGTAGTATCGATCCTTAAAATAACTGTTACAGTAAAAAAGTTGGTGATTTTACAAAGTTTATTCCATCTTAGGGTTTCTTCAGAAAGGGTGGCTCCATAGTTTAGCAACTAACACATGTGCCTGACACATGAAAGATCCCAGTTTGAGACCAGGAGAGGAACTAAATCTCCTCCTGTGGGAGGGTTGCGTTAGGAAGGTCATCTGGTGGAAAAAATCTGCCAAATCAAACATGTGCTACATCTGCTGTGGTAACCCCTTGTGAATAAGGGAGCAGCCGAAACAAGCAGAGTTTCTTCAGTAAAACTGAAGAGCAGCAGGAAAACAAACCTACTTGTTTTGGGGTTTTTTTGTTTTCCCCTTAAAAGGTTGTTATATAATTCCTATGAGAATTTATATTTCTGTTTGTTTCAGGCCAACTGTTTATCCCCTCAGATATGCTTCGTCTGTCTATCAAAGGTGTTTTAGATCTTAACACAGTTAACACTGTACGAGAGACCTGTTTCTAGTCTATTACAGAGCTAAAAGCCTCTTATATCACGTATTTTCTACAGTTAAATATTGTATCTCATTGTCCATTAGGTCACACAATGATCCCATCACATTCCCCTAGCATTTGTGACAGTCAGTCAGTTGCATTAAAAGCTGATTATCTTACATTACACCTGCAGTCTTTGGTTATTGATTATTTTTTATTTGTTTGGTAAAAAGGAAAATGTAAACCTGTTTGAATCAACAAAAAAGTTGTTTTGTTTTTTTTATTAGGAATAAACAATTGGAATCCATCTTCTAAACTTCATGGCACGACAGCTAATAGAAATAAGTTATGGTAGTTATACGGTGATAAATGATGCAGCAGTTTGATTACATAACTCTGTAAAGGACACACATGCTGAATATCTCTGTGGACTTCTCCCAAAACTCTGACTCAAGTACGTATCCTTCAAAAAGCTGTCTGATCCTCTCACTCCCTGACTGCTCTCTGTAAGCTGGTTCAGAGGAAGGACGGAGTGTGGAAAGGGGAAGATGGGGAGACATGATGATAGAAACGGAGAGGGAGCGAGATAAAGGCCTTTCATCCTCTTAGATAAAGAGAAGAGCTGGATTGGCGGCTATCACACTTTTAATTGGGCCTCATCTTTTTTGCCTTGTGGGGCGTTTGGAAGTGGACAGGCAGGAATGTGCCAGCTGGCAACGAGACCATCTACATCCCCAGCGCATTCTTGTTATCAGCCACCCACAATCTCTCTCTCTCTCACACACACTCTCCAACACACACTCACCCTCCGGGCTCGGTTCAGCCTCTACTTCCTTTCTCCACCTCCCTCCCTCCTCCTTTCTTTCTCTCTTTGTGTTCCCTGGTGGATACCTGGCATATTGCTTTCTGTCCTCCTCCTCCTCCTCTCATCTCAGTATCTTCCTTTCGCCCTCCACTGTCTCCGTCTCCCTGCTTTACCCTGCTATGTTTCTCTCTTTCGGTATCTCTTTACATCTTTATTCTGTAGCCTGTCTGCATTCCCTTGTCTCTTCTTTCTCTATAATTGCGCATGATAGAATTCCTTACATTCTTGTGTGTTTTTCCGGCTCGCTCGGTGTTCCTCTGCTCTGTTGTTATTCTTCATATAGACCTACACATCAAATGCTGGCAGACCTCTGTCTTCAGTCAGTGCATCCTCTGATGCATGTGGTTTTTAAAAATAACAAAACAAAACAAAAACAAAAGCAAAGCTCGCTCCATATGGTATTTTTAGGGGTGTAATTGCACAGTCAAAGTATTGTCTGTTAGGGTGCTCACTGGCTGTTTCAACTCTGTGATCACACCTTTCTCTGCTAATTACACATGGGAAGATTGTGATTTAGCCACTTGTGCTCTAAAAACACATTTTCATGCATTCTAAGATTGCATTTCAGTGATTATGTGTTACATAAGCAATGCTAATTAAGGTCCTTTCAGGGCTGTCTTTTTCAAGATCATATAGGCAACGCTTCAGAAATGATAAATAATGACCGGATGAATGCTATACATAATCTAAATGCATCATTTGTGTATAGCTGTGGCTATTTTACATGTGCAGTTAATTTGTCTTCAGCCTTCCTTCACCATGCTGCCCCCTGGTGGTTATAATCATATCTTACAGTCTATAGTCATCACATCAGTCCACAGTTGTGTAACAGTGGTCACAAAGGGGTTTCATGATTTATGTAACTTCTGCTATCACTTAAGGAGGCACTGATTTCTTTTCACATGATTTTTTTTTTTTTTTGCCTTTGCAATTCAACGCAGATGGTCTTTATTTCTTTACTTGCCGTGACAAACAGGGTCCTTGCCTTTGTAATACTATCCTAAATTGATAAGCAGATATGGACTGGGATTAGATTATTTTGTTGTCTTTATAAGGATGAACTGTAAAGTGTAATATGGTCCCACAAATGTGTCTGCATACACGTTTCCATTTGGACAGACAGCAGAGAGGCGTTTTCACACATGTCAGGTCTGCTGCCATGCAGTCTTCCAAAACCTATCTGCACATCGCTGGAAGCAGATGATGTATGCGTCTGCTGAAAGGCGATTGGTTGACAAGTGGGCCAGAATAGGGAAGGGAGTGACAGAAGAGTTCATCTTGAATGAGAGGATTGTGAAAAAAAATCTTAAAAGATCAGAAATATAGTATAAAAAGTACAGACAAGCAGCTGCAGTGGACACTTGTCACTGTCATTGTCACTTCAGCTGTTTATATGTTATAACCTCACTCTTCTCCGTGGCTGGCAGACAGACCAACAACAGTACATGCCAGAGTGGCCCAAAGACCGGTTGTACCACATACTTTGCACGCTGCCTCCATCTGACAGCAGAGCTCTCTGTAGGTAGACGAGTCATCCCTGTATTGTCAGCTTGGTGCAAATGCACCAGCCCTCTCACCCTCCTCCTTGTTCCCACACTAAATGCTCCCCAGGAACCTCACCTTTACACTAATACTGACAGTGTCCAGCAGAGGTTTAAACATTTCCCAAGTGTGATCTTTTCATCACAGTGTGTCTGACTTTAAAGTGTAGATTTTTATTTCTTTGTGTTTTTTGTTTGTTTGTTTTTTAACTGACTTCTGTTGATAGTTACTTTTCTGTAGTGTAGTGATTATTTAAGCATTTTATATAGTAGCCAAAGCTGCAGGGGATGTAATTTTATAAGTGACTTGCCCTCCGTGTTGTTGTCCCTTGATCTGTCCACATCTGAAGTAGCTTAAAGAGACTACACCTTATTCTTTTTCTTATTTTGTTTTACAATGGTGGATGCTCATATCATATTAAACATGTTCAAGGTTTCCAGTAACAAACAAGTCTACTAATGGGTCTGCATGATGTCAGTAAGGGCTGATATCCATAATTTGGTCATCTCAGACACGCAACTCAGGCTGTGAGCATAGGAGACCCACCCACAAACTTTACCAAAGGACAGCCAATCAAAAGAAATCTGTCTTAAAGGAAAGGAAGCTAAAATGTTTTACACAGTGGAAGAGTCTCTGCGTAACATGAGTAGGAATCAGTTCAAATGGAAATGCAGTGAAAGACACATAAAAGACCTTTAGTAAGTTTAGACATAGTGGATCATCTGTCTCTTCAACTACACGAATTTAAAGAAAAAAAAATAGAGCTTTTAAAGTAATAAAACTTTATTCTGGTGGATTTTTTTGGTTTGTTTTAGAGCTGGAAAAAAGACAAATCTGAAAATGTACTCATGTCTTTTGTAACTGGAGCTGATTAGAAACACACACTGCTTTAATAGAGTACTTCTGAATGGAGCTGGAGTTAAATTTTACAGAGCAGAAGAAGCAGCCCTTAAACTTCAGGCGAACACCTTACTGTGTTTTCTCGCTTTGTACTCTGCTGTAAATCCTCCCAACTTTGCTGCTCCTGTTTTATTCCATCTTTCATATGGAAATGAGGCCGGGATTCTGTCGTCCCTCAAGACGAGCCTCCTCGTCTTTAACAAAGATGCATGTTGATAAAAGGTAAACCTGTCATGCTGTACCTGTTTGGTGGATGGAGCCTCCTCTCATAAAATCTGACAACACAGCTTGAATCTTCTTTTCATCGCTACCGTCACATTTTTCTGCAGA
Source organism: Simochromis diagramma (assembly GCF_900408965.1). Lineage (NCBI taxonomy): Eukaryota > Metazoa > Chordata > Actinopteri > Cichliformes > Cichlidae > Simochromis > Simochromis diagramma. The sequence continues at coordinate 7,320,039 of NW_024387414.1, forward strand.
GGGTGGCCCCGAACATCAGCCTCGCTTTTGTTTTGCATATCAAAAGCTTGTATATAGACTCAACAGTATGAAGTAATCCAAGAACATCCGTATCGGATCATTCAGCTAGGTACAGTGGCACAGTACAGTATATACTGCTGACCTAAATTCAGGGAAAACCTTTTGAGAGAGGATTTTCTTTGTAACTTTTAACACTTGAAGCATACATACTTTTTTTTTTTTTTCTTTATGCATGGAGATTGTATTTAATTCTCAAACTTTCTCTCTCCAGCACTACACCAAAGACGCTGATGGCCTTTGTACCAGGCTGATTAAACCGAAGTTGATGGAGGGAACAGTGGCAGCGCAAGACGAATTCTCTAGGAGTAAGAGCACACAGAGCTCATTACACAGCCCTACAGGGACACTGGCACCAATACACACAGGGACACTTTGTTATGCTTGTCTTTATATGCCACATTAACCTCACAGTATCAGATGCATGAACACACACACACAGTGTACAGAGAAATCCTGCGTCTCCTACGAGCTTTAATAGCATTAATCAGCAGAGGGTGGTTAATCTTTGTGTGGCTGGGAACGACTGCTGGGCTTCACCGGCTCTCAAGGTCAATCTCCAGCTCTGTCTGTCTTTATTTACCCTCACATACCCATCTGACCCGGCTAATTCTTACACTAGAGAAATGCAAAGATTAATTCTCCTGCTTAAAGGATATACATCATCGTCAAAGTTATTTTAACAAGAAAATAGCTGCTGTAACTGCAAAGTCATGAACGTGCTGTAAGAGGATTTTTTTCATAACGCCTTTTTGGAATAATATTATTACCTACATTATGATTGCAGAGTGTCATTAACGTCCTCTTTTGGCAGGTGGCTGGGCCTTGAACAGAAAAGAGTTGAAACTCCTCCAGACCATTGGCAAAGGGGAGTTTGGGGGTAAGAAGCTAATTTAAACAGGATATTTTCATATTTCATTTTCATTTCTTACATCAGGCCAAGGTCACCTTGGAGAATGTACTAAAACTTTGTCCCCTCTGTGTCCTTGTCAGATGTGATGGTAGGAGACTACAGAGGGACCAAGGTGGCGGTCAAGTGCATCAAAAATGACGCTACAGCACAGGCTTTCATCGCTGAGGCTTCTGTCATGACGTAAGATCCGCAGCTATTGCTTTTTGTACTTCACACCACCACAGATGTTTCTGTCTGCAGACATGTTTCTTCATCAAATATTAGATCATCCTCTGTCATTTTTGCGGGTAGAAGTTGACCATGATTTTTAAAAAATATTGTACTGCATGCTTACCGCATATTTTTTTTCCCCCTCTGTTTCTGTGTTTCGACAGGCAACTGAGGCACAACAACCTGGTGCAGTTGCTAGGGGTAATCGTGGAGGAGAGGGGCAGTCTCTACATCGTCACAGAATACATGGCTAAGGTCAGCCCAAGTGCTCTTTTATGACAAGTTCTAAAACTGGAAATGGTACATGCTCGCATTAACCCTCTGCGATTTAAACGCTAGTTCAGTACATTAGGAGAATAAAACACAGTCAAAACCGCACTAATGAAACAGCATTTGCTTCTAAGCCAAGAAATGATGACGATTGTGACCTCATGTAACACAGCAAATGGATTTTTAAAACGCTTGTTATTGTACAGATGAAACAAATGTTTCCCCTTATTAAAAAAAAAACTTTGACATGTTTTCTTTTTTTCGCACGGGGTCGTCGATTTGGTTTTTACTCAGGCTATTCATGCTAAAAAATGTACCTACACAGTTTTCTGTGAGACTTTCTTGAATGTAAGCATTGTGTTAATAATCCAAACTGCACCACAGGGCAGCCTAGTGGACTACCTGCGCTCTCGAGGGCGGACTGTTCTCGGTGGAGACTGCTTACTCAAGTTCTCACTGTGAGTCTCTTTCAAGCAATTATTTAAAAAATTATTTAAAAGAACATTTTTAAACTGCTCTTTTCGGGATCTGAAACTAAATCACTGCCACTTTAACCCTCTGCATACTTACTGAACTTCAGGAGAAAAGTGTCATAGCAGTATCATGAACGTTGTTTGCTGCAACTCATACATCCTTATTTATTTTAATTTAATAATTATCTAGCTAATATTGTTATCTAAAGCAAGTTAAGTCCATTGTGATCAGCACAAAGAATGAGTGTAAGCTTTCAGATGAGCATTATTATATGTTTGTCTCAAAGTAATCAGCTCAAGTTTCATTTTTCTGTGCCAGCCTTGTAAGTTTTGAAATAACTTGCAGTAGTGAAAAAACATTTTGGAGCATTTACATCTGAAAGTAAATTGAAAATCATAATGGCTTAGTTTTCCCTCTAGCCAAGCTAATTTTCCTGACAAGGGCAGGTGATAAAAGTAAAATCCTCAACCACCTATTGCCCTATATTAGTTAGCCAGTTCTCACTCATCCTCTCTCCTGGCAGTGACGTGTGTGAAGCTATGGAGTACCTGGAGGCCAATAACTTCGTCCACAGAGACCTGGCGGCTCGCAATGTGCTGGTTTCTGACGATAACATCGCCAAGGTCAGCGACTTCGGCCTCACCAAGGAGGCATCCTCCATACAGGACACTGCCAAGCTGCCCGTCAAATGGACATCCCCAGAAGCACTAAGAGAGAAGGTGATGGGATGAGACCGGGTTGATGTTGCTGACTCGACTCTTAATTGATCTGAATAAGGGCGGTTTATTTAAAATGGGTTAAAAAGGGGAGGCTGCGGGATATCAGTTTATTTGAATGAGAGTGCCAGTCCAAGACAGTCTTTTAAATAGTGGTATAATCTTGATCCCGGGTCTAGCAAGTTCATTAATAGTGTGTTTGTCTGCCCTAAAAGTATTTAAAGAGGCCAGTTTAACAAAGAGTGGTGTTTAGTGGCTCATAAACAGTTTTCCTGCTGGAGAGTAAAAGCAAGCCCAAAGGTTTTCTCAACATCTTAATCGAATCATCTGTCAAGCTGCCCAGAATTTCTGCCCAGATAAAGTAACTCTGGGCACCCAGAGCCTGCCAGCAAAGAGTGTATGACTGTTGAACAAGCTGCAAATATGGGGGGGAGAAATAATTATTCAGCTCTATTTCCAACAAAGTTAGGACAATGTGTAAACAAATTCACTGAAATGTTAATGAATTAAGGCCTGAGTTTAACTGAAAATGTTGAGAATGAGAAATGTTTCTGAATTTGATGCCAACATCTTAATGTTGGTTTAAAAAAAACACAGACGGTGTGTGTGTATATGTGAGGGTCAAGGCAGCAGACCAAAATATAATGGCTGTGGCAGCAGTGCAGTGGAAATGGACAGTTATAGAGTGGAAATCTTTATATTTAAAATGAAAATGAGGGACTGTCTATAAAAATGGCAGCAATTCCTTAAGTTTAAGCAGTCCTTTTGTTAATGCCCTTGAATTAAAGTTGAAAGTGTGCACTTCAGTCACATCTTGATTGTTTGGTTTAAAATCCACCGTGGGGGTGTATGCACTGTACGACCTGGTTTTGTTGGTCTGGAGGGAGGCGCAAGCCTGATCTGCTTTCTGAATGCCTTTATGTATAATGTATGAATTCCGGCTTCTCTCTTAATCCAACAGAGGTTTTCCACTAAGTCAGACGTTTGGAGTTATGGGATCCTACTGTGGGAGATCTACTCCTTTGGGCGTGTGCCTTATCCTAGAATTGTAAGTACCTTTATGGGATTTTCTGTGGCTCGCTGACGTCTGACATACACCAGCAGATGGCAGGCTTTATTGCCTGAACCATTTATTTATTTTTGTGCAAGATCAGTGTAATTGCTGGTTCTCTGTGTTGGCCTCATTCATGCCATGAAACAACTGAAGCAGGTGATGTGTCACCGGTTGATACGTTCGCATTTTTAGTTATTTTTAGTTATTCTTGTTATGTAGTTACCTTTGCCTGGAATATTGCATCACCTTTGAGTCCATTGCATCAGTTTGACTGATCAAAATGTTGAGCTAATGTCAGCATTTCTTTGTCTGTGTCTCTCAGCCGTTGAAAGAAGTGGTGCCTCGGGTAGAGAAAGGGTACAAGATGGACGCCCCAGACGGCTGCCCCGCCGTGGTGTACGACCTGATGAAGCAGTGCTGGACCTTGGATCCCGTGATGCGGCCCTCCTTCCGCATGCTGAGGGAGAAGCTCCAGCATATCAGAGCCAAGGAGCTCTACCTGTGAAGAGGAGGTGCTTGTGGGGGGTACCGGGGGAAGAGGACGGGGGCGAGATGCAGCCCAGCACAGCTGTAAAGTGGGAGGAGGAGCAGGAGAAGGAGAAGAGGGACCACAGCACTTTCCTCCTACCTGCCAAGCCTCTTGACCTGTGGGACTGCTACGCCGTGCCCCCTCCCCCGACCTCCGCCGTCCACCAGCCGTCCTCTGCTTTCACACTAGGACTGTTTTCCTGTTTGTGTTGTATAGCTTTTGCCAGACAATTTCCTCTTCTCGCGATGGGCCGCTTCTCTTTCCTCCTCCTACACCTGCCACTGCTCACTCACTCTCCCTTCTCTTTGTCACTTGGTCCAAATTGCTCTTCTTCTTCTATGTGAAAGTTCCCTTTTGTTTCTTTGTATTTCCTCCCCTCCTCCTCCTCTCCTGAACATGGCATTAACTGGAGGGGAGGCTGGCCTTTTCCTCCACGTTTGTCAGGTGCTCTTTTCTTCTCCAGTCCACCCCACTCGATCATTCCCAGATTCTCATATCACCATGTGGCTTTGCATGCCTTTCAGCCCAACTCTGTCATTCCTTCCTTGCATCCCTCCTTGCTTTCCCTCGGCCTTGTTGTCAGGTGTGGGGCCTTCGCTCTGTGCCAAAGTGCCTCCAGTCTACAGAGCTCCAGACTTCCCTCCAACACTTCTTTTGATTGGACTGTTATGGTTTCAATTTTTATTTTTTAAACAAAATCTTTTTTATTGCTTTCTTTGTTCCAGAGGTTATGAAACTGTTTGGTTTTTTTTAAGTGGCATCTCCTTCACCTCTACCATCTTTACATCAGACTTCTTTTTTTTTTGGTTTTTGGTTTGTTAATCCAAGCGTCCATGAAGAGCACGAGAATAGGAACTGAGGAGACTTGGGGGGGCCAGTGTCATGTTCATCCTTCCTTAAAGACCGCCCAGAGGAGCGGTAGGTGGGTGGTTGGGTGGCAGGGCAATAACAGGAGAAGAAGGGGGAGAGGCAGTTCACAAACATGGTTGATTCATCATACGTGGGCTTGTTTTTATATCAAAATATATTTAAAGGATTAAAAAAAAAGAACAAGGAAAAACTGACTTGGACAGAGTTAAAAAAGGACGCTTTTCAGAAGCCAGGAGCAACTTGCCGTTAGGGATGTTCAGTGTCTCTGTGAATGCTAGGGTCGGGGTGGTGCATGCTGTGTGTGAGAGGCCTTGGGTTCAACTGTCAGTGCTTTCAATGTTCATTGTTTTATTATGCTATCATAATTATGAATAAATCATTCCATCTGAACAGTGTGGAAACACCTGCATAATTATATCTAAGTGTGTGTGTGTGTGTGTGTGTGTGTGAGAGAGAGAGAGAGAGAGAGCATATTTTAGAAGGAGGAGTGCCGTCTTACTGTACAAGCACCTCCCCACCTCTATGAATGTGTGGTTTTTGCATTTGACAAGCAAAATAAAGCAAATGCTAAAATGCCCAAAAAAAAACCTGCAATTCCTCTGTTGGCCACTAGAGGCTGGCTCCAAAGTAAATTCCACCAGACAAAATTAACATGTTTACATCCCGGTACAATAAAGCCACATGGGCACTGCGCTATTAATGGCTCTAAAAAAAGAAGGGGGGGGTTCCACATCATGATCACAGTCCTTAGTGGAAATATTACTAAATCCTGTTTTCGTTTTCTCGACTTTCGTGGTTTATTCTCCAGGGAGTATGAGCTGTGTGAATCTATATTTAAATTACTTTTGGTTGCTGTTTTGCCATTTTCCTTTTGTCTCTGCCGATAATGAGGAAATCCCTTGATCCCAATTAAAGAGACATTTAAATCCACACTCGGCTTTCTGCATTGTAATGCCCTTCAGTGAGTTGCAAAGTAAATGTGAAGGGTTAAAGATGTCTAACAGGATGAAAAATGCTTATTTTCCCTTGTAAAAGGAATAATATCAAAACACAACAATAGAAAAGAGTTCTTTGATATAACCGTTCAACTCTTTACCTTTTTTGTGATGCAGATCAGAAAGCAAAACGACTGATCTAGAGGAGTGTTTTACACCTGCAGCTATAAATAATCCTCATGTGATCATTCTTTGATAGTACTGCTACAAACAGATGGGGTTTGTCATCAAGGTGTGAAGGAGTGTCAGCTGAGTTGTTCCCAGTGCTGCCTTCACTGTGCCTCCTCTGCTCTTTGGAGAGGGCCCAGTTGTCCCCAGTACAGTGACCTATAGGCTGAAACGGGACCAAGAGTTCAGTGGACTGGCCATCTGTGTGGTGCTTTCACTTTTAGCTCATTTGAATCTCATCCATCCGCCTGCTTCTCAATCTTCCGCTGCAGCAGCAGACAGTTGTTTGGGTCGCATTTTCATGTGAATCCTATGAATTTTAATGGCAGTGACAGGGCGGTAACAATAGGCTGGTTACGTAAGCACGACAGTTTGTGCTCGTGGCCAAGACTGTACTGCTGTCAGGACTCATCGCGCCAGCTCCAATTTACCATCCTGCCATGGCTGCACAAGACGGGCCTTTTGCAGAAGCCAACCCTGCAAAAAAAAAAAATCCTAAAGTAGCTCTGCTATTGGTGAAAATTACAGCTCATTAGGGAATTGGGGGAGGATTTCTAGATGTCATCTGACTGCCAGAAGTCACCACCAGGAGGCATCCTACAGTCTGAGATCCCAAGGGAGCTGAAAAGGAGCAGCGCAGAGCTTTCAGCTCAGATTTAATTGCAGTGCTGAAGGAGGCACTCAAGATATCAAACGAGAGATTTTCTCAATCCATGTCAAAGGTCAGAAGCAGCTGCATCCTTTAATGACGTTTGGATTCTTAATGAGACACCATTTGCTGTCGCAGCTCATCTGCTTCCACCTCATTATACCCTATTTGTTTTTTGTTTTTCTTTAATATTACAGTAAACTATTGTGCGATTATTAAAGTATATTTTAAAATGTAAAGCCCAGCTTGAAGTGTCACAGTGACAGGAGCTTGTGGTTATAGCAGTGACGGTTAATGCACGGCTCTCACATCTGGAAGCCTCAGTCTTTGGTTCACACTTAAGTAATCCTGACAACCGCACAGCTCCTCGTTCTTAGCAGGCACAAGCACGGGGGTTGATGTGTTAATCAGCTTTCGATAAGTTATGGATCTGTGCTACTGGCAGCAGCCAGGCACAACTCTACTGACAGTGTAATCTGATTACACCAACACAGTTTTTGGGAGGGAAGGATGAGGAAGATGCTCAGGGCTCTGCACATGTTTTTGTGCAGTTGGCATGTGCATTGTGTGGTCCCTCCCCCACACGTCAAGCTGGACCTGACAGACTTACATGCGTGACAGAATGAGGGTGAGGTGGGGGGTGTAACTTCACATACAGGCAGCACATAAACATTAAGCTTGTATCATGTGCTGTTTATGGGTTTCACGATGGAAGGGTTCTTCAAGCCCCCGGTTCGGTTGCATAGCTTGGATTACTCTGCAGTTTTTTAATGAGTACTTTCGCAGGGCCTGTATGCAGATGGGCCACCTCCGCTGTAGTTAACCTTTAATACCCTGAAGCAGCTGGAGGTTGCAAAATTTGCACTTCAGTAGGCTACACCATGACAGAAGTGAGTCATCGGACTTTTCCCCTGCCAAACACATGACATTACTTTAATTTAAAAAAAAAACAAGCTAAACTTGGTCTGAACCAGACGTTAATGATGCAGGTGTGTTTTGTTAACTTTGGAGTGAGCCAGGCTAAATTGAAGTAGCTGACTGATGCCTTAGGCTTTGTATTGGCACCCAGACATGACTGCTGTACAATTTTCTCATCTTAACTCTCAGCAAGAAAGTGTCTTAACCTAAATGTTGAACTGTTCCATTAAAGACGGTTGTCAGTGATGCAGCAGACTGTAGAGGGGGGGAGGAAACATTTGGATGCCCCTTAATTACTGACTCTAGGACTCTAGGGGGTTTATTGTGCAGCTCAAGCACTGTCACCAAGTGTGGGAGTTCTTTATTTTCACACTGTTTTAGTGACAAGGAGCGGGCGTTGAGCTGACAGCTGATGAAGGAAATGATATTGACATTATCAGGCCAACATGTGGCTGGCTGTGTCAAATGTGGCCTCAGTGACAGAAATCTTTTCACATGGACACATCCCTTGGTCACATCACATGTCTTTTTCTGTCTGGCTTTGTGCCCCTCACCACTTCGCTAAAAAGCCTAAAAACACGCTGCTTCCTGCTGCAATTAGCTTCTATTTAGGGACTGACAAGGATGTTAACATTTCAAACACTGATAGCACTTTTCTGTCCTTGTGTGTGATGCTGTATTCTGGACCTTGTTCTGTATCACTGCAGAGTAGGGTCACGGTTGTTTTTAGCAGTCTGAATCACTCCCCTCTTGGCCATGTGCAACATATGTTCTTTACTCCACTGCATGCTCTGTTTGCTGTGAGATCAGCAGTCATGTCTGCATTGTAAATGTTGACATTCTTCTTTGCAACTTTCGGTTTGTGTTAAGTGTGGCACTGAAGCTACATTTAACTCTCAGTCACATCAAGAGCTCATTGAATTTTTCGTGTCTGAGTGCAGCAGGCATGACATCAGAAACGGAACTACTCGTGAGCACAGCCAGCGAAAGCTCATGTACACCATGACAGAAGGGAGCGTGATCTCAGATGTCAGAGAGTGTCATCAGGACATCCTCTGCTGAAAGGAGAGCTCTTTAGCTATGAATTAACCCAGGCATAAAAAGAATTTGGTACAGAACAATGAGCAGACACATCAATTAAGCACTTTAATCTTTTGTTTTATGTTTATTTTCCCATCAATTTGAAATGTATATTAATAGATATCCATGAGTGTTCATTGGCCTCTATGTAAGATGTAATGGTTTTTGGTAAAAGATCCCATTCAAAAACATTTTTGATACTATATGGGTGGAAAAATTCACAGTTCTTGTTCTGTGTTTAAAAACACTCCATCAGTGTGTGTTGCAATGGTGGATACCTTTATAAAAGTACCATAAGTTACAGGTCCAAAGCACAAAGGGGTCCAAATCTTGCATATTTTAATTCACATTACTTGTTTTTCTAGCACTATGATGCTCCATAATTTCAGTAGTATTCTTTAAAAAAAAAATCATATTTTTTTTTTATGAGGATCATTATCATGGGGCGTACTTTCATGTGAAAAAGAGTTTTAACAGGGCTCTATGCAGACCTGTGAAAAATTAAGCACACCCTTGCTGAATTAAGAGGGTAAAGAAGCAGTCAGGCAGTGCTAATCAAATGCACTTGATTAATTAATCATTAGCAAGTGTGATCACCTTTTTGGCAATTTGCTGGTCTGGCTCATTCCGGTGTGTGCTTAAAGAGTGGCACGGGGATGGACATCCCAGCAAATTCACCATAAGATAAAACTGAGCAAAGCACAAAGAAGTATCGGGAGAAGTGCAGGGTTCAGTATGAGCACGGCAGTGGAGGGGTGATGATTTATGCAGGATTTCAACCACAGGACCTGGCCACCTTGAGCAGAATTTTGGTCCCAGGCTAATTTTTCTAGTGACAAATCCTGTCCACATAATGACATAAAATCAATATATTCAAACTTAAATATTATGAATATAATAGAAACAGCATTGATGATTACCTTTTAACTGATCAGGCAGCTTTAAGTCCTTTAAACAGTCGGATGCAATAAAAATGTAGTGAAAAGCTGGCTATCAAGGAGAGGCAGCAGATGAGGCACATAAGGCTCATAGTCTCAATCCATACTGGCAGGAATTGACAGTAATCTCTGCCATGTTCCTTATCTTAGCATAGAGTTTTGGGCTGATATGAACATCTTTATTTGGATAGTAATGATAGAGGTCCAATATAAGAGTCTGAATCTTAGTGTGACAGGCTGTTCAGTCGTTGTTATAGTTTTGTCAGTTGAAAACCCCTAAAATGTCAACCTGCTGGTGGTGCTAGAGGAAAAGTCAGGATTTTAACCAGGATTAATTCCACTTCCCCGGAACTGTCCATCCAGTGGTTGCTGAGATATTTCAGTTTGGACCAAAGTGCATCTAAGACTGACAGCGACATTGACAGAGCCACGCTTCTTCTATCATAGTGATGCAAAAGACATGAGGTACAAGTGCCGTCCAGATCACATTTTCACAGTAGACTCTGATATCATATTTATAAAGTCATCGGTTCCAAAGCATCCAGACTCTGATCTTTATTTTTTCAGTTTATAATGCAGCCTGGATGAAGGGGGTTTGAGTCCTAGTGCTGTCCTGCTGCTAATCATAGCTCAGGCTGTGGGCCACATGATGTTCTGGGGAGCTTGGTGTATTGGGACGGATAACGCGCAGGATCTGGGTCCAACAGCGGACCTGGTGGGTGAGAGCGAAGCAGTTTTGTAATGACGGTCCAACGTGAACCACTGTGTGTCCTCTTGTGTCTCATCGTCATTGTATCTCACTGTGGGACTCGGTGATGGCTCACAGGCGGAGCGAGACTGTGGAAGGAGGATAACAACCACAATCAGAGGAGAGCTTTGCCTGCTGAGCTACATGAAAAACAGTCCCTCCTGCATGTAACGTAACACCGGCCTGCTTTCTGAGCCTCCTCTTTAAATAACCCAATGGTTGCCCTGCAGTGTTGGCTGACATGTTCATTTGACTTTGTGAAATATCAAGGTTCCCTGAGTCGCAGAGAACATGTTTTCTGCATCGCTTGTCAGCATGAATTTACATTTTGCTCTTGACATTTCACCTCCTCGTGCTCTGGGCCTGCGGCCTGCTGGTTACCAGCCATGGGGGGGAATGTGCCAACACACATCCCAACAAGAAGAGGGTGAAGGGCCTTCTGGCCCTTGTGAGGAGTCATCATATAATCTGTGGTAACGTTCCTACCTGTATTATTCTCTCTTCTGCTGTAAATCTGCAGCAAATAAATGAGGAAAAGCATTAAATCTGGACAAAGATGAAAACACTATGCTACAATCAAAACTGATAGGTGGAGAAAAGGTTACAATTTAGCAATTTTAATGCTCTTTTTCAAGCTGCTCCAATCAGTGTTTTCATACTAACAATCCATCAAATGAATATAAGATATTTTACTCACCAAAACAATATGAAATTATCACTCAGCTTTGCAGTGGTCTCTCAGCCCCTGGAGCTTTTTAATCAATTTAAAGTCTCTGCATCTTTTCAAAGCATTTAAATTCATTGTTAAGTTTTGTCTTTTGTGTTTCACTGACATTTTCTTAGCAAAAGTCAACCAACTAGTCAAGACTGCTAAACATGTAGATATAGTGAATTTCAAGCAGACTACACTGAGCTGTAAATACAGAACTGTTAAGTCCTTAAAGTGAGTGAGTGAGTGAATTGAACTTTTTTTTTATACTCGGCCTTGGTTTATCTGCCTCTTCTGGATTATTGGAACTTTTCACCTGCGTATTTGTTCAATTTTATTTTAATTAGATTTTTCTAATGCATACGTTTAAATAATTAACTTAGTTTTATTGGGATCATTACTTTAAATATGCTGTGTCAGGGCTTTGATTGTTGTGGATGTGTGATCTCCAAGTTTAGCTAGCAACAGGTCGCCATGCCAAAGAGTCATGTAGCGATTAATCACTTCCAGAAATTAAAAAAAAAAAAAAAAAATACAAAAGAACAAACAAGTATTTCTGTGTCTGTGAAGTTCTTTGAGCACAGGTCAAAAAATTAAAATGAAAAAAAGGCATTTTACAGTCTTAGAGAAAATAATAATTTTGTTTCTTTTCAATCAGCTCAAGCTAAAATTAAGTAATGCTGACTTGCCTTGACAGTTCACGTAACTCATCCTGTATGCGTTCCTAATTAAATTAAGGTGTGACCCTCAAAAAAGAAAGTTATTAAACTCATCATCTCTAATTTTACTAAAAAATTTTAAGTATCATAACCATTTCATAACCATTTTTGTACGTAAACTAATTATATTTTAAAGTGTAAAGTCCACAGTCGCTCATTTACATAAATTTATCTGGCACCACTTTTGATAATTGATAATACATTTGACTTTAATCAATCAGGGGTGTTCAGAGGGGGAGAGGGGCGGGTCTCACTGTGAAAGCGCATGCTCATTGGCGAATTTAATTTTTCAGACCTGGAAGCAACGTCCGTGTAGTAGTCCTGCTCACCATTAATGCGGTAGTACAAGAGCTGCTGGAAACTGGAGTTATGGCTAGTTTGCTTAGTGATTTGCACAAATAAGATGTTTTGAGATGTAATGTATTGAAATATTAGTGGGACTGCAGAACCAAAACAAATCAAGGCCTCACAATAATCACTATATCGCGTCAACATAAACATAGTGCAAAATGTTTCAACTCCTGCAAGAGAAAGAGGAGACATACTAAAATTAGACCTTTTGTCATCCCAGTGTGCCGGCTCAGTCGGTAAACATGAACAAACGGAGTCTAGTTTGCTTGACGTCACCTCACAGGATTTATGGGTTTTGAAGTTCAAATAGTTTCCACGGACGGCTCGTTGCCATTTGGAGACGCTAGTGTGCAAAGTTTGCTGGTTCAGCTTGAAAGACTCTTCTCTCCTGACAGCCTGGCGCCTGGCAGATGATGTGAGGTTTGATGAATCCTCACAGAGTGAGTCAGAGCTATAGTCTGACATTTGCTGTCATTCAGAAGTAGGAGTTTGTTATCACTTTTTATAGACGAGGAGCAGGCTGGGTGGCAGGCTGCCTGAGCAGATGACGTCTTTGTCTACCATTTGCAGTGGGTGTACTTGACAAACAAGGCACAGCACCTTTCTATACAAAAAAAAAAAAAAAAACCCTGTAAGGAACACACAGGATCTACGAGGCACTAATAGGTGCACACTAGTTTCCAAACAGGATTTACAGATAGAATTATTGACTTGTAAATATTAAGCCAGCCATAAAAACATAACTATATATAGCCTAATAGCCTATGTTGACATGCCTGGTGTGACAGTTGCAGAGATGTAATGGATAAACTGAAAAGGAGACGTCTGAACATTTCCTGTCTCGAAAATGAATGCTGTGTCTTTCGGGTTTTCCACCCTCACAAATGACCCAGGCTTTGTTTCTGTGACTTTGTGAGCACCCACAGAAGACAAACTATAAACTATTGTGACACATGAGGATCTGCAGCCAACCGCAAGTAATGTTAAGGTTCACAAAATGCCTGGGAGACTACAAATAAAACCGTCCAGTCAAAGGCTTGTCACAACTGTATGTTCACAGTTATATTACTGGATTTCTTGGGTGGATGTTTGTAATTTAAGGCCTGCCTTGAGGTCAGGGAGGACATCGGCTCAGTCCTGCAGCAATGTGTATGAAATACCCTCCACTGTTTTCTTCCAAAGCTTGAAAAATGTTAGCGTTTAGGGGAAAAAACCTTTGGCAACTAGACTGATTTTCCTTTGTTTGTGATTACAAATGCATGCTTTTCAACATTTTAAGAAGAGGCCAATTGCCATGTGCGCTCTCAGAGCTCCCACCTTGTCTCCCCATTTACCCACGAGGGTGACCACACACACCGTCTGAATTTTACTCCTGCAGCCTGGCAAGGAGGGAAGGGGGAGGAGAGACACAGATGAGGACTGAAAGCCTGTGCAGTGCTGTTAGCCAGATCCTCCTAGAAGCACAGGAGCTAATGAATGCAGCCAGAAGTCAGTGTGTGGCTCAGCAGCTGCAGCTCTACAGCACACACTACCTCACAGAAACGGCTCTGAAAATGAAAATAAAAGAGGAAAATGAGTAATGGCTCACCAAGTAAAACAAATGACCAGAGATGTGTGTTGGATACAAGGAGAACATTCTTCCACGCTTATAGGCAGGAAAATGTCTGTAAATAACTCTCTCTCTGTGTTTGTGTGTGTGTTTCCTGCTCTGTGTGTGAGTGACATAACAGCCCCTCTACGGTGGGCAGGAATGACTCCGGGCTGCTCCAAGCACATTCACATTAATTAAATTGATGCATTGTGGCAACTCACATGTGAACAGACATGTATAATCACGTAGCCGCGTCAAAGCAAGCTGCTAGCAAGCTCACATGTTCTCCATGTTTTGGGTTGTTTTGTTTTTTTAAAAACAAATAAAAGATGGTATGCAGGAGCCTTTTTCTCAAGAGATCATATGGATAATTTGCCTGCTCTGTTCTCTTGTATACTTTACCTCAAATATAAAGTGCACTCGGGGCAGCGCTTGACCCTCCCACTTTGCCCCGTTGTGTTCTTCATTTAATGGATCACTGCTTCAGTGGTATTGCTGTTGTATTCCTGTGCCGATTTGTGGGTCTCACACTGTAGTTTTCTGCAGCTTTATTTGAGGATGTGTTGTGTGGACACTGTAATAATGTGAGCATTAGAAAGCATCTATTTATTATCATGTTGTTGATCATCATAGCATGCTGCTACCTCTGCCTTTTTCTATCTGTGTGTGTGTGTGTGTGTGTGTGTGTGTGTGTGTGTGTGTGCATCTACATTATCTGTCTGGTAGATTTTGCATAATTGTATGATTACAGCCACCCTCATCACTTTGTGAACTGCAGTAATTATGATTGCAATTATTGTGCAGCATTTTGGGAATCTTCTATGCACATCCTCATTATTGAGAACCAAAACAAACAATAAATACCCAACATTTTCTCTTCTCTAGGGCTGAAACTGACAGTTTAACAAAATAAAGGACAATTTTCATTATCAATGACTCTGCAGGCTGCCTTCTTGATTAGCAGATTGATTGTTTAATTTATAAAACATCATAAAATTGTGCAAAATGCCCTCGACAAACACCAAGAATTCCACCATTAAAAAATCTGCCAAATCCCTAAATCCATCCATCCATCCATCTTCATCCGCTTTATCCGGGGCCGGGTCGTGGGGGCAGCAGCAGCCTAAGCAGAGAAGCCCAGACCTCCCTCTCCCCAGCCACCTCCTCCAGCTTATCCGGTGGGACATGCCCGGAACACCAACCCCAGGAGGCTCCCAGGAGGCATCCTTGTCAGATGCCCGAACCACCTCAGCTGGCTCCTTTCGATGTGGAGGAGCAGCGGCTCTACTCTGAGCCCCTCCCGGATGGCCGAACTTCTCGCCCTATCTCTAAGGGAGAGGCCAGCCACCCTTCGGAGGAAGCTCATTTCCGCCGCTTGTATCCACGATCTCGTTCTTTCGGTCACTACCCACAGCTCGTGGCCATAGGTGAGGGTAGGGACGTAGATCGACCAGTAAATTGAGAGCTTCGCTTTTACACTCAGCTCCCTCTTCACCACGACGGATCGGTGCAGCGTCCGCATCACTGCAGCCGCCACACCAATCTGTCTGTCGATCTCTGGCTCCCTTCTCCCATCACTTGCGAACAAGACCCCGAGATACTTGAACTCCTCCACTTGGGGCAGGAACTCATCCCCGACCCGGAGTGGGCACTCCACCCTTTTCCGGCTGAGAACCATGGCCTCAGATTTGGAGGTGCTGATCCTAATTCCCGCTGCTTCACACTCAGCTGCAAACCATTCCAGTGCGAGCTGGAGGCCTTCACCCGATGAAGCCAACAGAACCACATCATCCGTGAAAAGCAGAGATGAGATTCTGAGGCCACCGAAGTGAAAGCCCTCCACCACTTGGCTGCGCCTAGAAATCCTGTCCATAAAAATTATGAACAGAATCTGTGACAAAGGGCAGACACCCCATACTCCCGCAGCACCTCCCACAGGACACCCCGAGGTGTCGATACCTGTCGGCTGCCTCCGGAGTCCCACAGGCTAACCAAGCCTGATAGGACTCCTTCTTCAGCCTGGTGGCTCCCCTCACCTCTGGTGTCCACCATTTGGTTCAGGGCAGGCACCACGGCAGGCACCAACCACCTTGCGGCCACAGCTCAATGCAGCAGCTTCGGCAATGGAGACGCTGAACATGGTCCATTCGGACTCAATGTCCCCAGTCTCCCTCGGAATGCTGTTGAAGCTCTGCCGGAGGTGTGCGTTGAAGATCTCGCGGACTGGGGCCTCTGCTAGACGTTCCCAGCACACCCTCACTACGCGTTTAGGTGCACCAGGTCTGTCCAGCGTCCTCCCCCGCCACCTGATCCAACTCACCACCAGGTGGTGATCAGTTGACAGCTCAGCCCCTCTCTTTACCCGAGTGTCCAGAACATATGGTCGCAGGTCTGGTGATACGATTACAAAATCGATCATCGACCTGCGGCCTAGAGCGTCCTGGTGCCACGTGCACTTATGGACACTCTTATGTTCGAACAAGGTGTTCGTTATGGCCAAACTGTGATTTGCACAGAAGTCCAATAACAAAACACCACTCGGGTTCAGATCAGGGAGGCCGTTCCTCCCAATCACGCCCCTCCAGGTCTCGCTGTCATTACCCACGTGAGCACTGAAGTCTCCCAGCAGGACAACAGAGTCTCCAGGTGGAGCACCTTCCAGCACCCCACCCAGGGACTCTAAGAAGGCTGGGTACTCTGAACTGCCACTCGGCGCATAAGCGCAGATGACAGTCAGGACCCGTTCCCCGACCATAAGGCGCAGGGAACAAACCCTCTCATCCACCGGGAAAAACCCCAACGTACCGGCAGCAAGCCGAGGGGATATTAAAATACCCACCCCAGACCGCCGCCTCTCACCAGGGGCAACTCCAGACTGAGACAGAGTCCAGCCCCTCTCCAGGAGACTGGTTCCAGAGCCCAAGCCATGCGTAAAGGTGAGCCCGACTACATCTAGCCGGTACCTCTCAACCTCACGCACTAACTCAGGCTCCTTTCCCACCAGAGAGGTAACATTCTATGTCCCAATTGCCAGTCTTGGCAGCCGGGGATCAGTCCGCCAGGGCCTCCGCTCCTGGCCGCCGCCCAACACGCAATGCACCCGACCCCTATGGCGCCTCCTGCGGGTGGTGGGCCTGTGGAAGGATGGGCCCATTTCCCCTTTTCGGGCTGTGCCACCAGACGCTCACCCTCGGGCACCCTCCCCAGGCCTGGCTCCGGGGCGGGGCCCCCGTAACCCTATCCCGGGCAGGGTAAACTGTTCCCTCGATGTTTTCTTCATAAGGGTCTTCTGAATCGCTCTTTGTCTGGTCCCTCACCCAGGATCAATTTGCCATGGGAGACCCTACCAGGGGGCAAAAGCCCCCAGATAACATAGCCCCTGGGATCCCTGGGACACACAAACCCCTCCACCACGATAAGGTAGCGATTCATGGAGAGGGAATCCCTAAATATTAAACAAAATTGTGAAAAAAATAAATGAGGCCATAATCAAAATTATTTCAGATTTGTTGTAATGTCAGTCACTAATTAATTAATTGCTAATTGTTTCAGCTCACTAAGTACTGATTGCTCTCCCGGTCTTGGTGTGATTACTGTGACTCTCTGCCATTCGACCCCTGTGACCTCGGTCGACTAGTACATTTTACCTAAGAGTTACACGCAACCACTGCTGCTCCTGAAACCTGCTCCCAGTTTTACATCATCACTTTTGTGTTGAGTGACATTTTGGTCACGTGACTCAAGAGTTTATTCCTGTCCAGCTATCTGTAATACTATCCTATTATGACATTATGTGAGTCGCGCAGTGAGACGTGATACTCCAAATGTGATCAAATCCATGTTGTACATTCAAATTTTATTCAAGGTCGCTCACTGACTCCTTTACTCTCATTAGTGTTGCATTAGCAGTGTGTTTACCCTGGTCTGTGCTTTAATATTTCCCCACTCCACTGAGATTTGGCTTCAAAAGCTCGCCTTCTGCCTGAGTCCAAACTGGATTACTCATCAGCCCCCCCACACAGACGTAGGCAGTGATGTCTTGCGTGACTCACGTGGCTCCCAAGAATGTTCATTTTAACCCTACGCTGGCTAAAGGAGGGGGGAGTGTTAGTTGTGACCTCAGTGTAAGTTGGAAGGAGCGAGATGAAAAAGGTTCACAAGGTTGGAAGTGATGCACTTTACCTGAAAACCCATTATTAATGATTAAAGTGAACCAATTACTACTTCTCATGGCCACTTTCCAACTACATTAGAGAGCACTCATAAGGATTAAAGGGGAATTCATACATGTTTCCCAGTTGAGGTTTTTTCACAATCTACCTGTGAAAATATTTTTTCGTGGAGTCCACAGGGCTTCGTGAGTCTAAAAATCTGTGAATCCTTTTTTCACAGTCCAGCCCTCGTGTCAGCTACAAACTGTTGCTTTTACTCCACCATGATCCTCTTAAAACAGATCATGTCATCTTTTACCTCTTCTCCTAGCTCATATCCTTTCTTGACAGGTTGAATCACCACCCTGGCACATCAGCAGCCAAAATAGATCCTTACTCACTGGAAGCTGTTGCAGAAACATTACTTCAGCCATCAAATTTTGTGCTTTTGGATACAAGAACAATTTGTATCCTGAAGGAGGATGGCAGGAGATTGGTCAAATGTTTATCTTTAGACTTGGGGATGAATTTGGAGAAAAATGTCAAGAAAGAGACACACGGAGCGCTTCCATCATCTCTCATAACATGTGACAAGAAAAGCTGTGAAAGCACGGCTGTCAATCATGTTACATATAGCAGCTCTGTGCATACATGCCTTAGAATCCCTTTTTTTTTTTTAGCATACAAATAACACATATCTATCAATCAAAAAATGACAACTTTTAAGCCTGAAATGCTGCTTCTGCAAAAAACTAAAATTAAAGATACTTAAAAAGGTTTATGGGTATCCAGTGTGCCTCGTAGCTGTCTGTTCAAGCTGACCAATCTAAAGTTCAAAATGCAGCCATGTCAAGTTCCCTGTGCTGTACTGCAAGTATACAATGCCTATATTAGATGCGGCCCTGCTCCTTGGTGAATCACAGAGACGTTATGTTAGACATCCGTGATGCACAGTGCAAAACTACAAACCTGCCCTTTATATCAAGAAAGAAACTTTTGAAATCTCTTCAGATTTCAAAGCATCTTCTTATAATTTTACCGGGGAATAATCTCCTGCTCCTTTTTAGCCATCTTCTTACTTTGTTTACATGATTTGTGTGTTTGTTGTCATGAAAAGTGTTTTGTTCACTTTTGTATTATTCACTGATACAATTGGTGCTAATAAAGCATTTTCTTTTTTCCCTGTTGTTTATATAACTGCTGTGTGATGCATCAGCCAGGTGTGCACTGGAGTGCATGGACTGTGACAGGTCTCGTGGTTAGCGGGGACAAGTCGTGACGGACACCACTGGCTTGGAGAGAAATCTATGCAGCCTACCTATGCAGTCACTTGGCATGGAGGCCATAGCTTTGGTGGGATCCATGACACCCAGAAATGCTAACGTCTTCAGGCAGCCTGTCACATAAATCCAACGTTCGGCCCTGACTCCTGAGATGTCAGCGGCCTACTTCAGCGACTAACCTTACCTTCACCTTCAGCTGTGATGGGTGCAGTGACGCTCTGATTGAGCTGGAGTTGATTGAATTCAGCTGAGGTTTCACAGGAGGAGAGGGTGAGACGTTAGCGCTCCAGCAGCGATGGAGATGATGAGTTTGCCTTTGGGGTGAGGGCTTGATTCAGTAGAGCATGTGAGCTGTTTTCAGTGGGTTTCATCAAAGCCAGCCTCACGTTGTTGGAGTGGAGGGGTGGAGGATTGAGCAGATTCATTTACCAATAGACGGGATCTTATGTAACTATTCCTTGTGCTGTTCTGGGTGAGCTGTTATAGAGAAACCTTGCTCAGATGTCAGAGGAGGGCAAAATTCAGTGTTAGAATAACTTTTCTATGAGCAACATTTTAGAGGGTCACATGAACGACTGGTTGGTGGAGGTTTTTTTTTTAACCCACTAGAAAGCACATCACCTAACATAACATATGGTTATCAACTTTCTCTGTTAAGCTGACTTTCTGCTTTGGGTTCTGTGCACACTCACATAAAAAGGTGATGGTTCATGCATCGTATGACTCTTCTTGTACACAGGATGGTCCCTAGGAGTGCAGCCCATTGGTGCAGCCTGCTCCAATCAGAGGCGTTATCAGATGTTGATAAAAATGTTGAAACAAATAAAAACTGAAGAAGAGCATGAAAAATGTAACAGAAAAATGCAAATGGTCCATGTTGTTACCATGGTGATTTAACAAAGTCTCTTCATGATACAGAAAACTTTAAGCTCAGCAAAGCTCACTAAGCCATTAAGATTCTGTGACCCCCCCCCCCGAAAAGAAAACACAAACAAAAAAAGCAAGGCAGGATTTAAGCTATGTACAGTCTTTTGAAATGTAAGTAAGCTTATTTCTGAGACAGCTGCAAAGGTATGTTCTTTAATAAATGAATGACAGACAAGACAGGTGTTTAATAAACCTCCTTTGGGCCCCCATCCACTTAAATTAGTATGTTTTGTCAAAATACCCCACAGGAAATGCAGAATTTAAATATTTAAATATTTAAATTTCTCCTTGTAAGGAAACAGCCTTGAATAAAACAGTTGACAATAAATTACTTACTCTGGTCTGTGGACATCCAATAATAACTCTGACATTGCAAAGATTACTCATAGTGAAAGTATTTTATGTTTATGTTCACTACTGAGGGACTGGCAGAGGAAGAGGACTCTGTGGTCTCTCTATCCTCTTCATTTCTGCTCTCTTTGCCCTCATCCCTTGACCAGTAGTAACAGATGGCTACCCTTCTCTGAGCCTGCTTCTCCCAGAGGTCTCTTCCTGTTAGAAGTGAGTTTTTCTTTACAGCTGTCGCCAAGTGCTTCTCATAGGGGATCATTTGATGTTTGGGGCGTTTCTCTAATATTGTGGGGTCTTTACCTCACTATATACTATATAAACTGTTGTAATGAACTGGCACTACATAAATTGAACTAAAATGAAACTGATTTATAATTGCACTGGTCACTAAATGATTTCACAATGGACCAAAAATAGAGTACATAGAAGAGTGCAGCATAACCTAGCAGGACAATTCATGCCCCATTATTGATGCAAGCTACTACATGGTAGGGGAGACCGGGGATAGTTGTAACGTGGGTCAGTTGTAACACTTCCAATTTCTCCAATCAGGGCTAAGTTTCAAATGATGTGACTCATCCTCTGCATGCCCAACTCAGTTCTGCTATCACATGTGAAAAATCAGCACATTTTGTCAAACACAAACAATTTAACACAAAAAAATGTAATTTGTATGCCAAAAAGTAAGTTTTTCTACTTTATTTCAATTTCAAATAGCATTATCTGCTTTGCAGTTAAACTCATCAAACTTAAATTGTGTTATTTGTATGTCTATGGGGATATATTCTGTGTAGGTCTTTAGTGCTAATGTTTTAGCCGTTGGCTGTAATGTTAGCTAGTTCATGGCTATAGGAGTCTGGGTCAGTTGTAACAGCAACAGTCTGGGTTAGTTGTAACAATAATGCAGATGTTACAACTTACCACACCATTACTTTAACTTATATTAAACAAGTTGGGGCAACGACATCAGCAGAGAGAGGTTCACTGGTCGCTTTTGTATATGCGGTTAATGCCATTGGCAACACAATTCCTCCACTGTTTGTGTTCCCACACATACATTATGCAGACCTCTGTGTCAGAGATGGACCAGTAGGAAGTACTGGTAGTGGAAATAAATCAGGATGGATGCAAGAAACAGATTTCCTCATCTTTCTGAAGCACTTTGCAAACCACACCAAGGTAAGCCATGAAAAAAATAATGGAATTGCGATGCTGGTGAACAACTACATTTTTTCAGCTTCATTGTTATGTTCAAAATTGATGGAAGAGTTGTAGGTTATATTGCCCACTGAGCCAATGAGGCCAAACTCAAGGAAGACCAACCAAAATTAATGAAATATTCAGTTGCAGAAAATTCCATAATTTGTCTTTTTGGGGGGGGTTGGAATATGTTCAAAAGCTAGATTTCTGCATTCTGTCACACACACACACAGCTACATAAATGGCTCTAAGTGCATTCATGTGTTGAATAAACAAAGATTACATGTTAATGTTTTGTTAGTACCCTTATTTCATTGTGTTACATTTTACCCCAGGATGTGTTACAACTAACCCAGACTATGGGGTTAATTGTAACATTTCACTCTTTGTGTTTGAGGCCATACCATGCAATGGGTAATTGTGCTGCAGAGAAAATAGCTGCACTATTTAATAGCCGAGACATGTAAATACTTTGCATTACATTTTGAACCCACTACCTTAAAAGAGCTCCAATTTACAGACAGAAATGTCAAAAATGTTACAACTATCCCCGGTCTCCCCTACTTAAAAGCAAGCAAAAGCAAACTGACTGCACTTTATGTAACAGTGTCACTGATATCAAACTTTTGCAGAAAGCAAATTTTCCAAAATTCATGTAGAAGACTCACTTGAAAGTGTGCTGCATTTGATATTCACGAAAATCAGTTTCAAGATAATAGAAAAATAATGGTCTTCCTACTCTATTTGTACTTCTTCTAATTATAGGTCAAAATAACACAAGTCTAATTATCACACTTATTGTGGTGCAAGTCAAAGCAATTATATCTGCTGTACTTTCCTGAAAGTCTGGTCTTTTGGCACATCTAGCAAATCTTTTTGAAAAACAACAGCAGCTGATTAATTTGTCAGCAGGTCTATAACCTATGTATATAGTCTGTTGTTTATCTGTACAGTCGTCCGAGAACCTTTGCAGACAGAGGAACAGAGGAAGTGACAGGATGAGGACGATTTAGCTCCACCTCCGCCCACCATAGTGCATGTGCACACAGACACGCACACTGACTCATACTCCCTCCTCACATGGGGAACAACATAGCTTCTCATTAAATCACTGCGTGTGCGTATTTCGTGTTTACAGATATGAGGCCTCTACGGATAACTAGGATTCAGAAGCAGCGATGTGTGAGGGCCGAGATCAGATGAGGTCATCAGGGATGGCGAGCTTAGAGGGGTCTGTCCTGAGCTGTGTGAGGAAGTCAGTGGTGTTTGTTTATTAGAGGAGCAGAGAGGGAGGGGGAGAGGATGCTCTTAGTTGGAGCATATATTAGGATGCCGACATTTTACATTTGACTGCTGATAGAAAAGAAAATGTTTAGGGTCACAATTCTGTAAAGTGATGACAAAATTTCCTTTTTTTTTTCCCTCTGTAGAAACAAACTATTTATAGCGCATACAGTAAGACAGAGAGCTGTTATCGTGTGAATACACATGTCATCACATATAGGCATTTTCCGCCTCCACTCTTATCTGTCCTAACTCCATCATATTTGCAGTGGTTCAGATGCTCATAGATTGGCCATGTCCACTGGGAGCATGTAAACATGAGCACTTGAAAGCTTCCAGTGAATGGACAGACAGAGGCTACACGCAAAGGCAAACAATCATACGCACTTGGGCAGTGAGGACGTATTAGTGGAAGCTGGGTCAGTGTGGCAGACAGTGTGAGCTGTAGAGGCTCTGAGCGTTGAATCTTTGCCATAAGGATCTCAAAAAGTCCAGAAAATTGCTTTCTTTCCCGAGGCAGATGCTTTGTCCTCTGCCTCGCTCTTCTTCTTTTTTTCTGTCTGAATCCTAAAATTTTGTGTGAGCCTAAGTAACACCAGACCTGAGTGCTGAGGTTTACTGAGGTTGAACTGTAAGAGTTGCTGATCTCTCTGTAAACACACCGAGACTGTGTTTATTTGAATATAAAAACAGTTCCACTGTGGCTCTTGTGCATGTGACTCTGGCTGGGAAACGTCATCATGTCAGTGACAGCAAAGCCTTCATGTATGTGTGAGCGTGTGTTTGCGAGAGAAATAGCAGAGAGAGACATGTGTTACAGACTTGGGGGTCATAACTCCTGTCATAACTTCTCATTGTGCGGGTTGGGGAGGGGTGTTATGTAACGGAGAGAAATGGATGCATGTAGCCGTCATGGCAGCGCATGTGGGGACTGGGTAAATTTATGTGTCTGTGTGTACATCGGAATACTAACACCTCCCTCATAGCTGCTGCAGCTAGATGATGTTGTTGAGAAGTGTTTGCCTCTGTGACTACTTTGAAGTCTGCCTGTCTGTCAGTGTATGTGTGAGAGAAAGAGAAACAAAGCTGGAACTGTGCAGCACACTGAAAACACATGGAGTGCTTCAGGGAGACCTCAGGGTCACAACAAGATGACAAGATGTATGGAAAAGCTACGGCATGATGCATCACAGGGGATATAAAGTATGCACACAGCAGGCTATATAATGTGTAATGAGTCTGCTGAGGATTTTACTGTGGGTTTGTAGAACCTTTTTGCAGACGGAAACCACACTAATGACATGAAATCAAGGAACACCAAGTTTTAATGGTTAATATCAGGTAGAAAATTAATGCAAATAGGTAGAAATGAAAGAAAGTTTAATCAGATGACATTGGTGTTTCATTTGCACCTGGAATTAACATGCAATCTGTAATTGCTAATACAGTGTCGTGAATATTGTTTGTGCTATTATGCAAAATTTGCTTTGTTTTGTGTTTTTTTTTTTTCACCCCAGTGTCAGTCAACGTTATTCCTACTACCTGTAGCTTTATGAGGAAAAAGTGCCGATTAAGTGATTGTGAGACTGATTCTGTGCCGTCTGACAA
Source organism: Simochromis diagramma (assembly GCF_900408965.1). NCBI lineage: Eukaryota > Metazoa > Chordata > Actinopteri > Cichliformes > Cichlidae > Simochromis > Simochromis diagramma. Next base: position 7,344,802 of record NW_024387414.1, read on the forward strand.
CTTGTCTGGCGATTGCATCCCAGTACATTTGCATGCATTTACACCTTCTAGATCCAGATGTATTGTCTGAGTTCGGAAAGCTTTATTTCCCAGAATTTGCCAGTAACAGAGAAACTTGTAGTACATAAGACTTATGATGCATACTAATTATATATATATATATAAAGATTTCCACAATACTAAGAGAGTAATAAGGTAATAGTTAGCTACAAAGCTGTCTCCATTCCTGTGTGTCATCAGTCTCTTCTCATGTTTTAGCATTCTTCAATGAGCCAAAGCCACAACAGTGATTTTGTGTTTATTTAAGGCCGTTGTTCCCTTTTTTCCCAGCTGTAATTTTCTTTGATGCTTCCTAGATTTTTCCATCACACAATTTGAGGGGTTTTTTTTTATAAGTGTTTGGGAATCACAATAATTTTTATACATAACCCTGCCCCTCAATTGTTGGCAGCTCAAAATTAATTCGACAACTAATTGACAAGCAGTTTCATGCCCAGGTAAGGACTGTTTCTTGTAATTTCATGACAAATGATGCAAACATGATATCTGAAGTTGGTTCAAAGTGTTGAATTTGTATTTGTATTGTATTTGTCTTTGTTTGCCCAAAGTGATGTTAGTGGAAGTGAGAGAGACTAACTGAATAAACTAAATAAATCTGTCAGAGAGAGAATGCAAACACTTCAGGAGTGGCCAAATCAATAATGTGTTACATTCTTAAAAAGAAGAAATGCACTGGCAAACTCAGCGACACCAAAGATAAGAAAATCTGCCCTTTAGCTTTAAACTAGACCTCGTATGCTTTGCTATGTTTTAGAGACATTTATACCCAACACAGTAGAGTGATGGAGTCCACAAACTGACTGTTCCTTTGTTAACAGCTCGGCCAACCTTGGGAAGGAGGCAACTCCTCAGGTTGAACAGTCAGACTGTTCAGAAGTCTATGAAAAATTGCCTAAGACTCCCTTGACCTTTGATCTCAGTAAACACCTTCCTGACAGATTTATGGTCTCAATTCTTAGTTTTAAATCTTAGTGACTGAAACACACTGCTCACTTTGGGAGTTATGGTTCATATTAAAGTCAAAAGGAAACAACAAAGCACGGCGTCCTTTATCCTTCAGGGGTCCATTTTGCAATTGACAAGTTGCTATTGTATGGTTGTGAGTCTCTTAATTAAATCTGGTAACAGCATAAATTAATCACAGACAAACTCCACTGACACAGAAGAACATTTATCACATATAAGATAATTCAACTGGGTTTTAGCGCTTTAACACTGCTAACTGGCATCTAACTAATACTTTTGGAAAGTTATTAAGTACGTTTCAATTAAAGAAGTAAATATATTTGAAGATTATTGACTTCCTTACTAAGAAACTAAGAAGAAAATCCTTTCAAAGCTTTAAAACCTCAAACTCAACATGAAATGTTGATAGCTTATGTGTACTTTGAGGACCTTTCCCCTAAAAATACCATTTACACAAACACAAGATTATGTGCAGTATATTAATAGTACAGTATATTAAGTTGCAAATGTCAGGAAACAATTTGTTGTCAAAATGACTTCTAGGATGAGTTTCAGTCACTCCTCCCTGCTCCTTCTTCTTTGACCTTCACCCATCTTCAGCCACCTCATCAGCCATTTTTCTTCCATCCTCATCTCACTCTTCTTACTTACCCAGCCCATGCTCCTCTGCCCCGTTCACCCTCACACTGCCGATTGTTTGCATCTATTCATGAAAGAGAATTTTCCGGTTTTCTCATTCCATTTAAGCTCAGCCAGCACTAACCCATTGTGCTCTGATGTTCCTCTCAGGCAAGAGGTCTAAATCAGGCAGGGGAGACGAGGGAAGGGGGAGGGATGGAGGAAGGATGGTAGGGATTTGAAGGAGCGGTGGGGTTGAGGAAAGGGGAAGGAGGAGGGGTGGATAAGAAGGACGGGTTAGTAGAGGGGAATGAGAGTGAGTAAGGCAAGTGTGTGAGAGCAGCAAAGGAGAGGTGTAAAGAAGCATGAGAGGAAAGAAAACGGAAATAAGTAGAGACATTACAGCGCCTGAGCAGGCTTAGCAGCCAGCCATATGCTCATAATGTGAACTCAGAGCTGACCTGTGATCTTTGCTGCTTGCCATCCTCTCTCTCTCTGTCTCTAACATCACTTTTAAAATGGCTACTTTCCTTATGTAACATGCTAATATCTGAGTTTTGCTTAGCATTTCATCTTCACTTTAAGTTTATATAAGAACTGAACAACTAAGGGTCATTTTAACTGCAATTAAATATGGATACAAATCCTGACATTTTTTTAAATTATCTGATGCACGACTCGGCCTACTCGGTAGCCAAGCAAGGCAATAAAGCCGCTATGCTTATAAGGTTTAAAGCCAGCAGAGCTACTTATACTAATACAAGTTCATGCATTTGAATGCAAAGACTTGGAGGATGCTAATGTTAATACTAGTCGGTGCATATATAGAGATAGGGGTTGCATTTGATGTGGGTTTAAACAGGTTGGCAGCAGTTAAAGGCACAGCACAGGGATGAAACAACACTTGTTCAAACATGACTTGTGTGTGTGTGTTAAGAAATGTACTGCAGGCCACGTGCAAGGAAGAAAAAAAAAAAAGTTCCAAAACGTCACCAATAAAAAAACAAAAACTGTCTCCGATTTCAATTTTAGACTGTCTTTTAGAGAACCACATGTGTCTCTCAGATTACACCACAGACCTCAGATTTGTGCAGATTTGTGCAGACTTTCATCTTGAGGATCATCACTGGAGACCACACAGAAGTGTCTTCAAGATCCCACAGTGCTTAAGCCTGTGAGGCAGTTCATGAGATCAGTAGTGTGATCAGAAGCATTTTCTTGTTTCTTTTTTGTTTTTTCACACTGAGTCTCACTGTAATAACCTGAGATGTCTATGAGAACATTTGGTACACTCTGTCACGTGCGTCAGCAGTGATCCAGATGGTCTGTCGTGGCAAAGAGAGAGGTGAGCATGAAAGAGAAAATAGCAATCCCCTATCTTTACCTAAGGTCATGAGCTGTGGATAGTGAAAGAAAGACTGAGACTACAGATAGAAACAGTGTAAATAAGCTTCCTGATGGTGAGGTCTTCAGAGTACAGCCGCTACTCCACCACAGCAAAAGGAGCTAGCTGAGGTGGTTCAGGTATCTAACTAGGATGCCAGATAGATAGATAGATAGATAGATAGATAGATAGATAGGGTCATCACCAATAATGACTTAGACCTTGGACTGACTAACATGCAATATAAGAGGTATGAACACCAAATAGTAATAGTAATAGGGATTCTATGGCTTTTTGCGCAAAAAAAGTACAGCCAGAGTTGTTGTGGACTGGCTAGATATTCAGAGGCACCCTGACAGCTATTTCTTTGGCAGAATTGCTTTTTAGGAGGTTTTGGTGCCTCTCTTAGATGGGTGAGAACAGGTGAGAGTTTCCACTGTCAGAGTTGCAATTATGTTTGACGTCCTGTTTTTAACTCTCTATTGTCATTAGGTGAGGCTGTTTAGGCAGATGGTGTTCTCAGCAGCATCGGCTGAAATACTTTGGCATTGTCTTTGTGTCGAAAGGGTTTCAGCTTTTATATGTCTGCAAAAGACATACTTTTTCATAACAGTAATCACAATGATTTACACACTCCCTGTGATAAATTATCTTCCTAATTTTCAAATGTGCTTGCAGTTTTGGAGGCAGCTGCACACATTTTGAGTCCTTTTTTCTGTTCACACCCAATTTCACAACCTATTTCAGTTTGAATCCTCTGAACATTTGTGTTTCATCTTTCTCACTTTTGATCTGCGCCTCCTTCTGCTGTGAATTCTGTCACCGAGTGTGTCTCTTAGCGGCTTCTTTTCACACTTTAAACCACGCCAGTATGTAATGAGAATTCCAGCCTTGGTTCCTGCTTTCAGCTTTTCGTAATCAATATACAGCATTTTCCTTCTCTCTGAATGACTCATTTCCTGGCCATTGTGCCCATGCAAACGTATTCATGTTAAATTCGAAGGGACTCTATGAAATCTACTGAACGCACAAAGAATACTTTGTCACGAGGTCGAAATGCAAGCAGGGAGCACACATCCGCTGATTTGAATGATTTCATTCACATTCACACAACATGGCACATCCTGGTAATGTGAGTAAAACTGTAAGAAAAAAAATACTTGAAGCTGACTCACGGAATGATTTTTAGAATAATATCTTGCTCACTGATGGTAAAACATGCTTGGAAAGCATCTAAGTAGGCCATTTCTTCTCACTTACCCTTTGCGGTTTGTGGTATTGTTACAAGCAGGTATGAGATCGATATGAACCCATGGAGGGTGTGTCAGCTCGAGTTTGGTCTCGAATATTTCTGTCATCCTACTAAAAAGGGAAGTTGGACCAGTCCATCTCTTTTGAGGTGTTTGAAACTCAGAAAAAATCTCCATCGCTTTCCAAAAACTGTGTCCCAATTACCCTGGATAATCCACAGACTTCCCTGTCAACCCTTTCCATCTGAACTACTTTCTACTGAAGAAACAGTCTCTCTGAAAATGGTTGGCAATCTGTTCTGTGGCTCATCCAATCTAGCTGAGGCACAGTTTCTGGAAAGAGATATTTCATTGAAATTTTTAAGGCAATATTTTTGTTGTTGTTGTTTTTTGTTTTTTTTGCAAGCCCCACAAACAAAATTCCATCTGCTTCCACTGTATTTGGGAAAAGGCAGAAATCCCAGAGGGAGATATCTATCTCTGACAACCTGAGCAAATAAAATCCAAATTTTCTGCCTGGCTGAACTGATACAGATCGGGCTCTGTGTAGATTTAAGCATCAAGTTTAAATGGTTTCTTAAAAGGCCATAATATTCATGTCATGTGGAAGTAGTTGATGTTAGCTGTTGGGACAGCTGCCATGCTGACATGTGGTGTAGTTCAACACCTTCTAGACAGCCTGCAGTGCATCAAACCACCTCCCCTGGGGTGACTTGCTTTTCCACCATATGATTGCATGATTCTGCGACCCCCACTTGTCTGTTTTGATTTCTGGTCCGCCCCTGATGCAGGTAGAACAAAAACAAATTCTTGCAAATAGTGTCAGATGCTTGCTTGATACAAAAAAAAATAGTTTTGTCACTGAGCACACAGAGCACTTTGCACTTCTAATGGGATTAGCGTGATATTTGTCATCTCACGAGGGGGGCACCACATACACACTAACACGCCCACAGCTTTCTTTAAGACAGGCCTCCGAGTAACTTGCTAATGGCGTCATCTCTGCCTGTGTGCATTTAAAAACTCCCTGAATGTGCATATTGTCTGCTGCAGGGCACATTCGTTTGATGAGTCTAATCCCTTGTCTGGAGAAACAAAGGTGTAACACTCGGCTGCTGAGGATCAGTGAGCGTGAGTGATGGTGTACATAAGCCCATCTCTCCCAATCCCACACAGCCTCCTAATCCTGAAAGATCAAGTGTAACCAGACTGGAAGTGTGACTGGGTGGAAGCCAGCGTGATGCTTTCGGTTATGTTCACTCGCACCGTGATCACGACAATCACATTATGTCACGCCTGTCTAACCTTTTCTTACTGCTGCCTGAAGTTTTCTTCTTATTTGTAATGAAAGACCAAATACTATCCCTGCTCCACATTCATTTTACTAAAGTGTTTTTTCTTTGCTATAGACTTTACTATATGGACTTTGTACCACAGATGTTTGAGCAACGTGTGCAACCACGCATGAATTTTACGGTAAACATCTGTGTAGAGGCTATGCATGCATTTATACGTACATATATAAAGCATGTATGCTTCAAATATGTCTTACAAAGACCTTGGGGATTGATTTCCATTGTACAATGAAACATCAGTCAAATCTGAGTAGGCAGTAATACGAACTGAGCACCGGCAGGAGCCAGGGAGCATTAACATGAGTCTATTTTTAAATCAGGAACTGTGAGTAATGTTGTTTTCCTCCATTTGACTAAGAGTGTTTCATTTCAATCCCATATGCTCTTATTTAACAAATACAGCTGATTAAGTCCTTCTTAATGTTTCTATTTTGTAAGTGAAGGCTTGATAACAGCCTCTGATTTGAGATACTTTTACTGAAACAGCAACCACATTTTTGCTTCCTTTTGTTCTCAAGAGAATTTTGACAGGATTCAGTGTTGATATAGTTTGGCTTTTCTTTAGTGCTAATATTCTCTCCAGTTTGCTTAAGTTGCAGGACACAGCGCTTAAAAAAATTCATGAACATTTGTAGATCATGTATATACTCCAAGTATGAATAAACAATAACATCTACATGCAGCTATACAGGTTTTCTGGATAACAATATATATGCTGACACACCTTTTGCTATGGAATCTTCTGAACTTCTGCCAGTTCTCTCAGTAGCAAAATACATCTAAACTATAAGTGTTTAGGCTTCATTTGTAGTTTCATATGAATGGCATCACCATGAGACTGACAAATTGCAGGAATAAACTGAACTGTTGACCACTACATTGAGGCGGTCCTGAGGTTGAATCTCTTACCACTGTTGTCTCTAGTGGGACTTTCCATGCTACAGTCACAGAAGAGACAACAGTAGTGGGAGACCATATTTGACTTCCAGTTTTATTACCTGTACACTGGTTGCTTTGAAGATGGAGACCAGGTCCAAAACACCTGCCATCTTCAAACCAACTTTAGTGTGCCAATGATCATAAGACTGAATGGGGTCAAGTTGGCAATTACATGAAATAATCCCGAATCTATGAAATCTGTTGACACAGAAATTATCATTAAATAGAAATTCACATTAACTTCTTGCATTCAGAGTCCAGCCACAATGTCATAGATTTAAAACAGAAATATGGATATTCCGCTACAAATAGTGGCAGAGCTGCTGCAGGACAGTGGTTTAACTACAAAATGACATAACCTCGCTTTTATAAAGAAATATAACCTGAATGCAATCAGTTGGCAATCAACTGAGTCTCGCATTGCAAAGAGATGTGTCACAGACAAGTTACACTTATCTGCACAGACTGACTCAGATTGGTTACAGTGTGCTGGAAAATCTGTCTGCATTTATAAATTAGATGGCAGCTATTTGTAGACCTTCACCAATCTGTCTGAGAATGAGTCCAGACAGTCTGAGCTGGAGCGAGACTGTTTGGATACAGGTTGCCTCCCACTAAGTGACCTCTGCAATTGTCACTTAAAAGTGTTCACCAAGAGGTTAAGGGCCTTGTATGCTCAGTCTCAGTCTCAAATTCAGTGCAATCAAAAAGCAACCACTAATTTTTGCTAGTCGCCAGAAGGTTGCCATCCTATTTTTACTCTAGTGTGACTGAGCCATTATGGTCACAACAAATCAATATGAAGTTGCTGTGAATGATCACATTCAAACTACAACAAAACATTAATTTGAATTAGTGTTTTTTTCATGTTTTGACCTTCACAGTCACCAGCTTTCAACCCACTACATGAACACCTATGAGAGATTCTGGACTGATGTGTTTAACACCTCCACACATTGGAAAGCTGGTGGTCTATACTCTCAGTAGGCCTGCTTTTTGGGGCCTCTATTTCTGCGTTATAACTGCTTTGGCTGGTAGATTGCAGGATACCTCGGGAATCAGCATTGAAGATGATATGGGACATTTGGTAACCCAACGCCTTAATGAGATGCTTTATGATTGTGTTTCCTTCAATTTGTACTTGTCTGTAGTTTCATCAGTAATCGAACCGTCTAGGGCAAAATAGTGCTTTGCTGTGATTTGAGCTACATGCTATCACATCAGTTCTGGACCCAGAAAAATCATCATTAATAACCAACAAACTAGCATTGGAATTATGAATTACTGGAATTCATAGCGCTTTGTAAACCAAAATTGAGAGCTGACACGGAGTGAAAAGCAGCCACATATCTCAATTCAGAATCACCAATAAACCCAATGTGTTTTTGGACAATGGCAGGTAGCCAAAGCTGACTGAACTGCAAACTGAAGAAGAGCACAGAAATACCACAAACATAGCACAGGACAACATAGAAAATACTGAAAAACTGTCTCTCTGTGTCTTCATAACTTGGGTGATAACAGTGATGACAGAGCATCACAAGTATGGTGTGAAAACAGCTGGTGTATTTCTCATAAATTTGTTGTACTTGCCAATAAACACGCTGCCTCGGCTCTTTTTTTTTTCACGCCGCTGTGATTGTTCTGTGAAGCTCAGCCACCACATGTCCTCAAGAGAGGGATGTAGTCAATCTTTACAGAAATGTATGAGTTTAAGCATTGAGCTATGTATGTCATATATGTTATCTTGGATTAAAACCTCCTGCTAGAGCACCTGTAGTCAGGGCTAAGTAATAATCCAGAAAAAAAGTGATTGGGACCTGCACTTGGAACAGATCCCTTGGGTTTGAATATCAAAAGCCAAAGGATATAAATTGATGTTGAAACATGCTGGCTAGGCAAATTCTTTCTTCTTATTCAATTTCACAGAGATTACAGTTTTGATCTTATTCACTATGTTACGTTTCAATCTATTCACCAATGGCAGCTTTGAAGTTAGGGGGAGATTTTAAGCAAGGCAGGTATAGGCTAACAGGGCCTTGCTAAGCCTGTGACAAAAAGACACTGAGACGGGCTCTGTCTCTCCTGATCCACAGGGATGGGGAAAGTAGGCCAGGCTCGGTGTCAGACTGCTGCGAGGATCAGGACACTGGAGTTGTTGACTTGTGATCAAAGTTGCTTTTCACACTTTGGATGTCAAGAATCTCACAGGAAGAGAGATTTAAAGCACCCCTCACACACATGTAGGTCATATTTTTAGAAATGAGGCTTTCTAGTTGAGTGCTACGTCATCTCCAGTAACCTCAAGAAGCAGCCAGCCTTTCACTAAAACGCATTATCTGCTCATGGAAGTTAAACTATTTACCCCGTCTGCCCCATCAAAGACACACTAACACAGCCAAACAAGCACAAAATACTGACATTACAACCTCACTTGCAAGACGTTGGATCAGTACAGTACTGTGCTGTATTACTGTGATGCAATGGAGACAAATTTACCAACTCTAGTCCACAAGTAGAATGGATATTTACAACGTACACAGACTCATATTGTTGGAAATGGAGCCTATTCATGTGCAGCAGACAGAGAGGACTCATCATTTCTAAGCAATTAGACCAACAAACCAAGCTAATGCCGTGGGTTAACAGACAACCATCCCACTAATTTGCAATTAATACTCTGTTTGTCTGTTGACAAACTCTGTAGTAGGCTCTAGCGCGCAGATGACCCTGACAGAGACCAAGGCACCAAAACAGCCAGGAGATACTGTGGCTCGTCACGTGTTGTTTGTCCCCCCACACCCCCTCCGGAAATCTGTCTGAATCCATTGCAAGTTATAATCAGACGGCGAATCACGGGATCCCGCGCAGCCCACGATGCCGACGCGCGCTGTGCAAGCGCACACCGAGTCCGGCGGTGCTTGGGATTGGGTGGAGGGAGTGGTGGCTGCGGACGGAGTCACAGGATTGGTAGAGTTCAGCGCCAAAGTTGTTGACTCATAGCTGAGCAGCTCCTCTCCATCCTTCTCGGCACGGAGCTGTCCAGGGCCAGTGGTGCTGAAATTCTCGGTCTTCGACGCATCGTCGGAATTATTTTCTACTTTTTACGCTTTGACTGCTCTTAGTCATCCTTTGAAAGTTACAAGTCTCATACTCGTTTGAACGGCACTTGGTTGATATCTGCCCATCATCGCTCTGCCCAAGAGCGCATCGCAACTTCAACTTCTTAACCGAACAAATCGAGGACTCTCCAAAGCGCAACTATGGCTTTCATGGTAAAACACGTGGTGGGAGGACAGCTGAAGAACCTGACAGGAGGACTGACGGAGGAGAAATCCGAAGGGGAGAAATCAGACGCCGCCGCGCAGGGAATGACTCAAGAGGAATTTGAACAATATCAGCAACAGTTAGAGGAGGAAAAGTAAGCCAATGATTGAAGTTTCTGATTGTAAAGTTGTGATGAAAAAAGCCTGTGTGTCGGGGGTGAGGGGGTGGAAACGTGGCATGCTTAAACAGTGTGTTTTTCTGTGTAAATAGCAGAAAGCCCCCAGTGCGCCGCGCGCTTTTTTTACGCACCAGTGCAATAATATGAACACTCCACGCGCAGCTGCTCCTCTCGCCCAGGGAGCTCTCCGTCTCTTTGCTTCGGCAAAAATGTGTAGCGCCGTCTTTAATTTGGGATTCCTGGAATCATTCTTCCACGGAAATGTCTACAGGGATTCGTGCCTGTGGCAAAAAATGTTCCTAATGCTGTGCGTGCGGCTGAATAATGAAGCAGACTGTGTGGTAATTAAAGTGGTGATTATTAGAGGGCAAATAACCAACAATAATACAAATTAGTTTCGGCTTTTAACCGACTCTCATCATCGTCATTATAATCATACAGAAGTAACTATTCAAAATGACAGTGATTTAAAGCCAGGGGACGCCTGCAAAAATATGTCAGATATTGCCTTTGACTTAAATTGTTGTAATTCACTTGATTTTTTCCACTTCATATCATTTCAATCTTTCCCTTATCACCTTCACCTCACCTTCCAAAGTTCATTCTTTACACGTTGTTTTATTATTATATTTATCATGTAATTTAATTTCAGAGTGCACTAGGTGAGAATATAAGGCAACAACAAGGTCATTTGGCAGAGTTCACCCAGGAGACAGCAACTCACTATTGATTAGTGTGATCCTCAGAGCAGAACTCCACGTCATATAATAAGCTACTATAAATAATCCAGGATAAGGATTCAGATCTGATTCAGATCAGAAAAACAAGACAAATAAACCTGATTTTATTGGTTTCTGTCTGCAAGTTTGTTCAGAACCCAAACAGCACTGCATACTCTGTCCTGTTGTTAAAAGGAAATTATCCAAATGTATCGTCCCCATCATCTAACACGTCTATCCAAAGTGTTTCACTGTACCATGGGCAGACATTTTCAAAATGAGTGGGAGGTGAAGTCCTAACTCTAGCAGTATTAACACTCAGCTCAGCCCACTGAGCTCCATAGGAGGCATGACGAGATGCTTAATGCTCTTCCGTCATAATGTGACCTTCTTCGGAGGCGAGTTATTAGTCAGAGGTGCTGAACACGAGCACAGGTCACTGAGAAGCTCGTTCTGCTCAGAATGAAGCAGAATATGGTTTGTGAGGGCAGGTTGGCGATGCTGACGTGTCGCATACACACATTTTATTACCCTCAACGCGAAGACCACAGAGACGACCCCGGTCATCTGATGCCCTTGAGAAAGAAAGGCACAAAGCCCCGGTCATTGGTTGCAAGTGAGCACCACATGGCCCCTTGGTGTTTGGCCTACTCACGTTGATATGAAGTGAACTCAGGCTCACATGGACGCCTCCATGAATGCTGCAACGCCACATAAAACGACCTTCCCCTGACACATTGGGTACAGACACTTTGTGAACCATGCCGCTGGTCTTGGAGTGTCCCTCTGCTTTTAGATGATGCTGCTGATCTAATCCTTTTAGGCATGCAATGCAGCCTCTTTCACTGTAGCTTTGCTTTGATTAAAATCATCCACAATCTTTGTGTTTGTATTGCTTTTTGTTTCTGTAATCATGCTATGCTCAACCTTGGGCTGTACACACAAAATTGTAAAGGATTGTATCTGTTGACTCATAATTTGTAAGAGGCATATCAGCTGATTTAGCAAATGATGGGGGACAATTACGAATTACACTAAAGCCATAAATATTCCAGTGACACTGAATGGCAAAGGCATTGCCAGGAGCCTACAGCCTGCCCTCTGCTGGAGGCCTCATACACTGTATAATGGACTGTTTTTAAGAGTTTTAAGAGACAAATGTAAGCAGGCTAAAAGACATTTGATATGGCCCAACATTCAGTTTCACCAAGATAAGTATTTTTTAAATGTCTCAGTACTTCCTATGTATTTGGTTTAACTACCTGTTTTGCAGAGTAACTCACTCTTTTCAGGTTTTCCTTTACAGACTTAAGGTATTTAACATGAATGAGGCTCATCAGGCAGACCATGCTGTACCGCTTAAGTTAGTAAGTACAGGACAGACTGACAGCATGTGAGTGGTAATGAGTGCAGATCTATTAGTCCACAACCCGAGAAAACTGAAATCCCTCAGAGGAAAGCCGGACTGTCAGGATGCTGCATCTGGGGTTTATAAGCATAAGCAAAACATGTCTTACTTTTCTCCCCATGGCGGCACTGCTGCTGCTCCACCTTCTGTTCGCTGTATGCCCTGTAGTTAGCGTTAGGAGGACACGGGGTAACGCTAGGCTCCAAGGCCTCCATGATCCAGATTCAGCAGAAGCCTTATGTTTATTTTACAGCTGAGATGCAACTTCACTTGACTGTAGAGAAGTACCAGATTTATTTTACGGCATATTTGGTTTGTAATATTTGGTGCGATACCCACTGCAAAAGTAAAGATCTTGGAGTTAACATTTGCATTTTCTATGTCTCATTTAAATAAAAGCGCATATTAAAAATGTGTATATTTATATAGTCACCTCTGGTTGGAACCTAAGCTTCACTTTTTCAATTGTGCCCCCAAAATATTTTTCGTCCTCTCTTGCAGAAAAGAACGAGAAGCTCATTACGCTCAGAAGAAAGCTGAGCGAGCCACAGTTAGAACTCATTTCCGGGAAAAGTACAGACTACCAAAGGTAAATTAACTGAAATATCCAATAATCTAAAGAAAGTAAAGATAATCCTCCCCTTTAAAATCTGTATCGTGAATAGGCAATAGGAATAACAGTACTATGTTAATATTACTTTTAATCAATTGCTGAGCAATGTTCTTTCTTATTGGAATATTTAAGTGTTACTGATTCATTAATTTCATGATGTAAGGTGACCTTGAGCATCATTATTACTTCTTATTATTTGACAGAAGATCACATATTCTTATGCTTTCCAAGCCATGGAAGAGCTTGTCCTTTCTCTTGTTGGTCCTGGTGGACATGGCTATACGTCAGATATATATTATCTTTGTCCATGTGTGTCCACCTCAGAATGAGATGGATGAGACCCAAATCCAGCAGGCAGGGGACGATGTGGTGCTGCCCACAGAGCTTGCCAAGATGATCGCCGAGGACAACGAGGAGGAAGCACACAAGCAGTCGGTGCTGGGCCAGCTGTCCAACATCCAGAATGTGGACATCGACCAACTGAAAGACAAAGCCCAGGCCACACTGGAAGACCTCAAAAAGCAGACGGAGAATTGCAGTCTGATGTGATCTGGCCAACTCCAAGCCCAGGAGATTAGAGTTTTTCTTGTACAAATATTTTCAGAGGCAGAGCTGCTCCGGGGGTAGACATTTTCTCATTGCTGTAGTGGAATGTCAGTTGGCAGAGCCACATATTAACAGTTTTTTCTGGTCGAGCAAAGTTAAACAGAAGCCTTATAGTACGATATCTTGGCCACATCTTACAAACCTACAATACAATTCTAGCCACAATGACAACCAGGTGAAACGGCTTAATTTGTTTGCCTTTTGACTTCCCGATATCTTAAAAGGTCATGAATGCCATGCATATTTTTACATAAATTGCCAATTAGCCAAAAATGTGGCTCCTCTCACTGAGATTTAGCCAATTAAAATATCTCTGCCCTTAGAGCAGTTTCACCTCTGAGAAAGGTTTTTCCAGTGTATTAAATCCTTTACTCCCTATAACCTCCCCAGCTCTCTGTACCTCATGTGACCTGTGATAACACAATATGATTCTGCAGCAGAGGTCGCAGGTGTGTGTGTGTGTGTGCAGGATTTTCTTGCTTCCAAACACACAGCAACTGATTTCAGTGATGAACACATGCACTTTCAATAAGCGCATCAGTGAGATCAGCTGCTTCGTTGGAATGAAAGCACACATAAACGAAGCTGACACTGATTGCTGTGTTATGTTAAATTTGGGGGAGTTGATGTAGGTAAAATAAAATAAAAGCTCGCTCTGTTTATTTTTCATGTACAAATGCGCAACATGGTAGAAATGGGCTGATCTTGGTCAAAAGTAGCTTGCTAATGTTGCTGCATCAGTTTTAAATATTCTCATAGACATATCATTTAGATTTTTCTGTACTTCAGTGTGCCTTGGATGTCCGTACAAGGTTGTCTTCTTTTGAGCTCCGAAATCTAAAAGCTACTTTTTACAAAGACGAGCCTTATTGATTTTTTTTATTTTTATTTTTGGAAGAAGTTTCAATTTTTTTCTTTTCTTCTTTCCTGTTCGATTAAAAACCATTAATAATTACCAAGCAAGCACAGATGATGTCTTGCTGAAAGTCCAGATAGTTTTGCTGCGTGTAATTCCTGTGTTCCCAAATTTAACCTAGCATCAATATCAACTATACTGGAAGTATTTCTGCACATATGCTGCATTTATAGGTTAAAAGAATAAAAGCTGCTCAGTTAGAAGAAATGTAAATGCTTTACAAGTTGTATGCCAAAGCCTGTGTTGATAACACTCTGACCAACATTAAGGAAAAGGCACAAATATGTCCAGATGTGTAACGACAGTGTGTGTGTGTATAAATCCAAATACAGAGTCCGCATTCAAGTATTTATGTTCTGTTAGATGTACAGGTATCTGTTTGCCTATACTGTCAACAGCGAGTCATTCTGTTTCCATCAACTCACCGGGTCTTGCAGTGTTGTCAACCATCAGGTGACCTTTGACCTGTCCTCCATCTCATTGACCCCTCCGTCTCAGTAGTGCTCTTTCGTGCTGGTGGATTTCGTGTTGTTTAGCCAGTGTGATGCGTCAAGTGGTGTCTTTGTAAAACAGAAAAAAAAACTCACCCTATAGCCGGGAGTGCTCATCGTAGTGTTACAGAGCACTCAGTCAGTGTGGGCTTACTGTGGTATTGTTGATTAATAGCCAAGTGTGAAGGTAGGGGTGACATTAGGGAGGATGCTGTTGATGTTATGTTACATTCATATATGCTACATTTTGCCAGTGTTCAGTTTATGTAGCAGTGGTGATGAAGGTGATGTTGGCTTGATCTCACATCTGTCCCCGATCTCATTCCTTTTATGGTTCTACGGCCAAAAACTTTTTTTCCCCGCTTTGTTACTTAATATTTTTCTTTTAAGTTTAAACTGTGGCCAAAAAGATTTTGTTAATTTACTGTATGAGTTTTAATTTCCTCACTGTAGGTGCCACACTACCGCTGAATGAAAACCGAGGCAACATTTTTTCACTACAGTGATTATTGTCATCTGTTAGATACACAATTATATATATATATCTATATATTCAGAATATTTCAATAATACGAAGAAGAAGAAAAGTTGCAATAAGTCCTTTTATAAACAGAGCTACTAGAATATGTCATGTTTCATCATGAGACGATATTCATGGGGGGAAATGAAGCCATAAAGCAAAACTCTTTGCTTTGTATGAGTGTTTGTGACTTGAAATAATAATTCAATAACTCAATAATAATAACAATATACACATATATATGATTTCTGTGGTGTCATTCTGTGGTCCAGATTTTTCAGGAAATGGCTGCCATGACACGCAGTTTTTCTCCTTTGACCTTTTTTTATTTCTTTCATTGTATCTGTCATTCTGTTGGAAAGTATTTCAGTGACTTCTGCGTTTTAACTGCAATAAATTTTTTTAATTATATTCTATTTATTAATTGAATTCATTTCTACTGCGTGTGAGTTTAAATGGCTTCATGGTTTAGTGTGTCATTTGTGCATGTTGTTAAATGTGCAGCAGCTTGAACACCAGGGGGCGATAAAAACACACTCACAATTACAGATTTGTTCACGAGGGAGGCTTCTGGGTGAGCCCCATAGATTGTGACTGACAAGTCAAAGCCGGGCTGTATTAACTAGTATTAGTGTTAAAACTAGTATTAAAAGATGTTAAGAACAGAATGTAATATTTCAAATGAATCTAAAAAACATCCTCATTATCTCTGGCAGCAGTGTGCTGACCGAATGAGTCAAGTAATCCACACATGAAAGAGGAAAGTTTAAAGGAAAAACCCGAACAAATAAGTGGAGAAACACAATGAATCCATTCACATATGCACCAGTTCACAGCATACATACGCACAGTAATAATTTTTAGCTCAGGGATGATTCTCTATGTGAATGCTATGAATGCAGTCATGACTTTGAAATAGGGTCCAAGCACTTAAAGCAGGAGCTTCAATCATAAAAACGACTCAAACAGACACTGTTTCAACAGGAACAGCGACTACTGTCCATTCATCCCTGTAGCAAAGACAGTAAGTATCCGAGGACTCAGAAGCTACTTTTAACAGCTATTTGGAAGGGGGTTACCATAACAGGTAACTCTGCTTATTTGATTTGGATGCCCTTCCTGACCCAGCCCCGATGGGATTTGGGGTCAGGTCCTACCACGATTGAACTAGGGAGCTTTTCCTTGTTAGCAAATGTGTAAACTACCATATTATGGAGTCACTCTTCAAGTGATTGAGAAATGTCACTGTAATCAGACTGTCATCAAGAATAATCCGTTGACAGATTCATGGAGGGAACTCTATATTGTGGTTGAGGGCATACACACATCAGAGAGTTCAAAGGTGCAAAATCCACAAGACAAAGGATGGCAAAGATGGGGAAAAATGTAGAGTCAAATGGGCATACTGCATATTCCAAAGAGTGAGTGAGTGGATGGTGTGCACCTGAGAACCGCTACAGTCATGGAATCTGGTGGCTCTGATATCCTGTGGGGGGCTTTTTAATGGCATGGTTTGCGTTTACTTTGTCCTCTTACAAGGAAGGGTCACTGCAGGTCAATAAATGGGTGCTCTGAGGATTTCAGCAAAAATTACATTTCAGACTGGTGATGTATCCAGTGTGTACCCTGTATGTCATCCTATTACAGATGAGATAGACTCAAGTTCACCTGTGACCCTTGACTCTTGACCCTGAACTGGAAAAGCAGTTAAGAAGATCTAAAAAGGTGGATGTAAGGATGGATGGTCGTTTTTGGTGAGGTATTATTATTATTATTATTATTATTATTATTACATATATAGGCCTACTATTATTTTTGTTCACTTCCTTCATTTTAGAAAGTGCCGTTTTATAAATTTATATACTAAAACTAGTGTAGTTAATCATGTTTACTAATCATGAATACTGTTAAAAGGCATTACCATTCATATCATTAGATTATAAAATAGAATTTAATTATATTGCACTATATAATTGATAATAACCCATAACTCATTTGATTATTCCTATTTACACCTAAAAAATTTCTATGCTATATTATATATTTGTTAATGATTACCAGTTGTTGTTGTTGTCGCCACCGTCGTTGTCGTTGTTGTTGTTGTTGTTGTTGTTGTGTAGGTAAGGTTTCATTAGCTCAGATTGGCGCTGCAGTTGGAAGTGTTGAAATCTTTGAACTTCAAACATATGCCTTCAATCTGGCTTTTGACTGAGTGTTCTTTTCAAGAAGTTACTTTGTTTTTATTACCTCATTGTGTCTAAGTTGTAGGTTTATTTTATTTTTAATGCTTTCATTTTAACTGCTCTCATCACAGCATTTTTCACAGATTAGAGCTGGCTTGTTCCCGTACACTGTGTTTTATTTTATTTATTATTTGTATTGCTCTTAATTTAACTGACATACTTTTACTTTAAAGAATATTTTCTTTATGTTATTTCCATGATGTTTTATCTTTTTAGTTTATTTTGAGTGGCTTTGACTTATTATACTCTGTTAATCATCTGTGAGACACAGTGAACTGCAGTGATTTGCATGAAAAGTGATATGCAAATAAAGTTTTTTAATTGACTGATCTCATATATATGCACTAGCTGTCTTTTTGTGTGTTGATCTGCATGTTTTCTCTAAAATGTCTGCTCTTGTCCAAAACATGATCAACTGGTTTTAGTGTATAAACCCAACAAAACAAAATTATATTTTAGCACTTACTTAAACTCGTTTTAAGTAATAATTGCCAGTTACAGCTTTATAAATTTCATCCAAACATTAATTTAACATTAAAATAAATTAAAGTAAGTTAAACTAAAGTTTAAAAAGCCCCAAATTTACTATTTAAAGTGTTACTTGCAGTTCCAGTGCTGACTCTGTCCCTGTTAAAGACACAGAGCTACAATAATTACCAGAATGTTATCAGTTCTTTTGCATTGCAGATTTCAGGTTGGGCACCCATCTGCTCTGTGTGGTTTGTGCAAAACTGGCACAGCCCCTCTGTGAGGGCAGACCTGAAGCTAGAAAAGTTCGTTTCCATTTCAATGGCAGGAACGCCTGGGCTATTGGTAGTTTTCAAGTGTGGTGTGAAAGGGAATAGCTGTAAAATATATTGATGCTGAACCCCTCTCTATTGATAGGCTGCAGTGCGTGAACAATCTTCAGGCTGGAAAGACACTGGGCCACCACATGGCCAATCTGACACAATTAGGGTGAAACGGGCCAGAAAATACTATTCTCTCCCTTTCTCCTCTATCAATCGAGGCTTAAAAAACTCTGCAGAATGGGGAGACGAGGGAGGGAGACAATTAGCGAGAACCTTTAAGTGAAAATCCTCATCGGCGAGGAAGCCATCACTGAGGTTTCTCCTTGCTCCGGAGAAACAGATTTGTTTTTCTTCGCTGAAATTTGGAGCAGTGAAGTTGCAGATGTGAGCTTCTTGCAAAGGAATGCATTTTGCAAGCTCCCCCTGCCTGCCTCTCCCTTTCACTTATGTTTTGCTACAGGAGGACCACACAGATCCTGGGTTTCATACAAGGAAAATTATAAACAGTTTCATCCAGCCTATCTCGTCATATACTGAGAGGATTTGTGCTCAGAGCTGTGCTGCTGTGGGCCTGGAAATGGGTCCCACGGCTGACTCCTCAGTGACGACCAATCGGTGGCCAGGATTGTAAATGAGAGGAGGGGGGAAAGGCGCGACTTTTTCTTTCTTTTTTTTCGTGGAGGAGGGGTGTTGTGGGGAAATGCTCGGCGGACCGTGAAGCGTAACAGCCAGAAGAAGGACAAAGACGCACATAGCGGGACAAAATGGGACTGAGAGAAATAGCTCTCAACTAAAAAAACAAAACAACAAGTTTGGAATGAATGCGTGGATGGATGTTAAAAGTAGTAGCGCTGGGAAGAATCGAAACTAGCAATGGCAGGAGAGATGAGTTCTAGTGTAATATCTGAGTTGTGTACATTAATTGTAGTTAGAGTTGTAAACTTTAGATAGCCCAATGGCGCGTTTCAGTGGCCACCTCAGATTTGCACCGGTGATGCGGAGACAGACTGCACTTTGGAGTTTGGATTTCTCGTCTTTGAACGGACATGCTTCCCGAATTGACTTTTCCGTTTCTTGCAACTACGCGTGGTGAATCCCCTGCGTCAGATCTTGACTTCTACTGTTGCAAATCTCACCGGGAGGAGCCAAACTCATCCAAGGTGCAAAAGTGAGTGGAGAATTTTTGAAAGAGCTGCGGTGTTAACAGGTTGTTTGTTGCGAAAACTCTCGGATGAAAAGAAAACTTGTATGAACTTCAGTGTGAAAGTTTCTGTGCCTGAGTCGCTCTGATCCTAATGTGCTGGTGGAGAAAGTGCACGTCACCGAACTACAACTCCATCCAAGCATGAAATGTTGGTGCAGCGCCCTGGCACTTCTCCCGTGGGTGCTGGTGGCCTTGGATGCACAGCTAATATGCTGGCAGGCGCTTTTCCGGTGCCACGACGAACCCGAGTGCGAACTTGCATACAATCAATACATGACAGCATGTGAAGGTAACATCAAAGGAACTAGAAAGCAATGCCCCAGCCACTGCATCAGCGCGCTGATAAGGCTGAATCACACCCGCAGTGGGCCAGATCTGGAGACCTGCGACTGCGCTCAAGATCTGGACTGCCTCAACGCCAAGCGGGCCATAGAGCCGTGCCTGCCCCGAAGACACCCGAAGGACGCCGGAGGTATAGGGTGCATGGAGGCCCGGCAGCGCTGCGAGGAAGACAGCAACTGCCACACCTCCCTCACAGCCTACTTGTCATACTGCGGGCAGCTGTTCAATGGCCGGAAGTGCTCCTCCAGGTGTAAAGCCACCATTCAGCAGATGCTGTTCATCCCAAACGGCATGCTTCTGAACCGCTGCATTTGCGATGGAGTGGAGAGGCCTTTTTGTGAAGTGGTCAAGGAGAACATGAGCAAACTTTGCTCCATAGGAGACCACAGCGTTGTTTCAGACCCGACTAAAGGTTATGAAGATCCAAACGAAAACAATTACCCTAAAAATGACAAAGAGGTGGATTTTAGTGAAAACTCCTCTGCTTCTCAGAGCTTATCCAGAGGCGTGTTGCCCTTGTTTCTTCTTACAGCACGGATATTATACTAAGGGGATGGGTATTTTTTACAGTTTTATGAATAAAATGTACTGTACAAAAGCAAAATTATCCCGTATTTAATTTAATAAGGACTTGGTAACTTTCTCAAAGACACTTGAGCAGGCGATGCTTTGCTGGCAGAGGACTTGAATTCAGGTCTGCAGGATGAGAAAAGTTATTTTTTCGTCCCTGGGCCCCTCAGACTTCTCGTGTTAGTTTCATGGTGACAGACAGCACTGTAAGGGTTTGTGTAAAATTTCCACAACCAATTCTCCATGCACATCTCACTCAGGAAGTATTTCCTTTCGATTTGTATACTGTACATGCTCCTTTTAGTTTTCCGAGTTAAAATTCCCCACCAGTTTAAGTTAAAAGAAAGCTTTTGTCAAAAATATCAAGAACATTTTCATGTAGCAGTGAGAGGAAATTAACCAGACCGTATTTTGTTGAAGCGCACGGCCACTTTGTTTGCCCCCAAACAGCTCCTGTTTATTTGGTTTGCTTTCAATGGTACTTGAAGTGTGGCCTTATTAAGACCTTGGACAAACATTGGATCCATCCAGTCTCTATTTGCTCTGCTCTCTATTTCAGGGGCCTTTTCATTGTTGCAACAGCCACACTTCAAATATTTGTAGGAACAGTGAGAGGACAGGCAAGGGTGTGTGATCAAGTACTTAAATTAACTGAAGCGCCTCTCCAGCACTCTGTCTTGTTCCCCTCCCCCATTTGAGATTGTTTTATTGAACTTTTCCTGAGACCACCCTCACCCCCTTCTTCCTCCATTCTACTGCCTACCCCATTTGAGGCCTCTAAGGAGACCCCTATCTTTATTACTGCTTTCACACTGCTGCTACACTCCAGGAACAACTGCCAGCTGCTGGAGTGAACAAGTCAGCGTACAACATTTACAGTTTGTCCACAAGACTGCTCACATCTACAGGTGGTCTGACAGTGCTTTGCTTTCTTTTTCCAAAGCACAATGTTGGATTTAAGCCACATATATGTAACAAACTGTGCAAGTTAAGGATGAGTAAGTCAGGTTTTATGAACAAAACAAACTCTGCTGAACAAAACACCTAAAGTAACACCAAGCAACACTAAAGCAGCAATGCAGTAAATGGTAAACAAAACATCAAGAAGTAGTCTTGATGTTCACTGTGAGCAAACATAGTTATAATTCCTTATATGTTCCTTATTTTATGTCACACAGGTTGGCTTGAAGTTGAAAGTGTTTCTTCATTTTGTCAGGATACATTTGTCAGGATACTTTTAAATTAAACGATTTTACCCAGCTATTTTCTAAATGACACACACACACAGATAAACTCAAGTTAATAATATGAGATTTTTACAACTTTTACATTTTCATGTTGGGGATCCTTTCCTCAGTGATTGTACTTTGAAGTCTTTTGTGTGTTTCGAGGCTAAAAACGTCAGAGCAAAACATCACATTCATATTTGTACTTGCACACATTGCTTTGAACAGCTGCTGCGTGGTTGATTTTACCTGTTTGCAGGTCCAGGGACTGAAACCAGCAGATTTTCAGTCTGACTTCTTACTTCCACGTTATGCTGAAAAAAGGGAAAATTAAAAACAAAGTTTTTTGTTAGTTTTGATCACTTTTTCTGAAGCTGCCAGTTTGTGTCTTTGCCACTTGAAATGCAGTCTTAAACAATGAATGTTAAGTGTTAAATTATGAAGCTATAGTATGAAGAATGTGTATATATTTTACCGTCATATGCAGTAAAACAAGTGTCGCTTAAATGCTTTTAATATAAACAAATGTAGCTCAAAGTTTGTTCACAAAACCTGTTTTTTGGATGTAGTTTTCAATGTTTCCTCTCATTTTTTGGGAACATAGCAGTAAACACTTCAGCACGTCTTCCTTCCTCCAAACTGGAGGATGCGTTTTATAATACATATATGACCTAATGTAGCCCAAGAATAAAAAGGAATAAATAATGTTGAACTTTTAACCAATGTGTGCTTGATTTTTACATCATTTCCCTGTCATATTTTGGTGATCGCACATTACCTCAAAGTCAGTGGAGCATTCATGACTGTATGTGCATATTTAATGATAATACTTTTTAAAAAGTAATGTAGAGGATCCATGCGGTAGTTTTCAACCCATTCATCTTACACACAAAAGATCTGCGGTCCAACACTCAGAGGAAACAAACTCAGTCTCAGGGGCTCACAAGCTAATGTACTTAATGCTAGTCCCAAAGCTGGATAAAAGGGAAAAGGAAGGGCATCCGGCATAAAATCAGTGCCAAATCAAACATGCAGATTCATCCGTTGTGGCAACCCCTTGGGAAATAAGGGAGCATCCAAAAGTGTCTAGATATTTCAGTGGTATATGTGGCATGAGCTAAATCTGCATTAAAGTGGCTATAATGTGTAAACCTTCACATACTAGCACTTATTATATTTTAATCATATTTCTTCACATTAAAGTTTCACTATAAAATAGTTATATGACGTTAGCATTTTGGGTTCCTGGAAACAGTCATTCTCAAGTCAGCTAAGGGACTGAGTGGGTTTGTTTTGTCAGTATTGCTTTCAGTACTGGATCCTGTGTTAATTTTACCTTTTGTTCATTTGAAATGGGCGGTAATGGTCAGGTTGTAAGAGTTAGGAAGTTCTGAAGAGTACTATATTGCATTTCAAACACATGAGTCATAGTTACGTAGATGTAAAGCACAAAACCTTTAAAAGGAAAAAGGTAGAGAAAAGCAGCTAAGCTGATACTGGAAAGATTTAATCATATACCTTCAAACTTTCCCAGTGTCGGTGTGACTTTGCTAATGACCGAAAATATAATGAACTACTTCAGAGCAAGCCACCGTTTGGTGCTTCCTCCACAGTTACTGAGGTATTTGCAAGTCATTAACAAACTGTGAAATGATCATTAGCATTAGCAGTTAGGTGTGAGCTGAGCTGCACACCTGTTCTGCAAATGTTACTTTAGGCATGTCCAAATGGTACAAGCAGTGGGACAAACAAAAAAGGAATAAACTGAGGAGCAAAGTTTTTCCACTATACTTGCGTGACAAAACAGACCTACATTTGTTGAGTAATTATGTTTTGGAAGTTTGTTACTTGAGCTAGCAGGTGGCAAATTTCAGTAACATCTCCAAGCCTGGAGAGAACTTCTATACAGCCTTTACTGATTTTTTCTTTTTTTCTTTTGTAAACCACAGGAATTCTCAAGTAGGTCCAAATGTCTGCTGTCATAAAAACAGCGAGATAGAGAAACAATGCAGCCTACAGCTACAATATAGCACGACTCCGTCTCATGTAGTTAGACTGTCTTTGGTTCAGTCTGTCTTAACCACTGCCATGCATCTTAAAGTCCTCCAAAAAAAACCCACCCTGTCCCCCCAATTCTGGGAGCAAAGTCAAAACAAACATGCACAGAGGAGCCTTGGGGATTGTGCGTGGAGGAGAATGGGGGGGTGGGGTTACAGAGGGAGCAGTGTGCTGGAGCCCATTTTCTAAATTATCTTTATTCAACATTTCTTTAAAACAAACCCCCCTGTTCCCCCAACTCCAAAGTGGGGTGACCCATGGATTTGGGAGGTTCTTATGTCACACGCATACAATGTTCCATTCATGACAGCCATGGAGCCATAGCAACTAGCCGACCTGCTCTCTATGTAGAGGGATGATGGAGTCAAGGTCACCCAGCTCCTTAGGGACCAGAACATACAAACCCCTCTTTATAGGCAACAGTGATACCAGCACTACTCGTGTGTAGCTTTAACAGTACCAAAAGAAAAAGAGAGGGAGGAAGGGAATATGGAGACTGATCGAAGCCACAATGCTGTAGGTCGTGGTTTAGGAGAGGAGGATCGGTGATGTTTTGGAGGAGGGGTGGTGGGATAAGTTTTCCATCTAAGAAGCTCCCATTCTGGGCTGCATTACTGTAAGGTTATTCAGCAGACTTTTTAAGAAGGCAATATAAATTGGCAGTACTCCCAGAAACAACAAAGCAAGCACAAGGGTCAAAATTGCATCCAAAGTTTTCCTGGCAGCAACATGCTCGCACTATGATTAAAGCAAAGAAACTGAGCCAACACCACGGGCACCGACAGCCAATTACAGCCCCCTCCATAGCACAGCCACAAACTCATCACCCAATGGTTCTTCATCCCGTTGCTTCGGGGCCATGCTGTTTCTGCTCTAACCATACGGTCTGGTACTGATTTACACCTGGCATGACCAGGTGATTGTTATTAGCTAAATGAGAGCACAGAAAACAAACATTAATCTGAGTCCTGGTTTTGAAGACCGCTCGTAAACCTATGACAACCACAGCTGCAGTTTTTTAAGATATCAAAATACATCTCTTTTCTGATTTTCACAAAACTTTGTCTTTTGATCTACTGATCCAGTTTTTAAATGGGCAATTTAATATTGGAAATAAGTTGGAAAAAGTGAACGTGACAGAAATAAAAAAAAGAATAATCAAAGAACTGTGGAAATCAAAATATCTTGGCTTTTAGAGTTTAGCATAAATTAAAAACACACACACACAGAATCATGCATTTCCATTAATGGAGCAGTACTGTGTTTCACTGGAAACTGCATGGTAAACACATCTTTCAAACTCCGAACTTTCACTTTGTAAGACAGGCCTTGTTTTCCCCCCAAAGAGGCAAAAATCTTATTTTGGGGGTGAGTGGGACAATCATTTTACTTTTCCAAAAAAGATAACAGTAAGCCAAAGCTTCACAGAATAAAAATGTGGATCTATCATGTTAGGTCTTCAACTGACATAATTTTGTGAAAAAACCTGGACGTAGCATTCTTGGCAAGAGATTATGCAGATGAAATAAATTCCTCACCATTCTCCAGTTTTTGTGACATTTTATTGAATCTGTTATCTCATCTCATGAATCATATTATTAACAAGTATTCTTACTTTTCCCTTCCCTGCCTCCCTGTCTCCACCCCTCGTGGACACGAGCCAGCTGTTTCTACAGAGCGCACTTCCAGATGATGACGGTGGCGAGGAACCAGGAGCGCTGTTCACACGAAGACAAATAAATCTTTGCAAAGATTCTGAAAAATGAGCGTTTGCGACGTGCTGCTGACGAAACTTCAGACTGCACAATTTTTAAAGATTGTGATTTTATTTTGAGACAGAACTGTCATTTGTGATTTGTCATTTAATAAATACATATTAAAATTCACACTGTATAAAGAAATTAAATAATGAAACAGTACAGCAGAATGAAAATCTTGCAAACAAACATACAGTATAATATTTTTGATAATTGTATTAAAGCTCCCTTTTGGAATATTCAAATAAATGAAATCTAAACGGTCCGTGAAGACCTACAACAGCGAGGATCATTGGCTTGCCACCATCTATTAAGTTTTTTACCATTTCACAGAGGCCCAGTTATGAAGGCTTTACTTGAACTCCACAACTCAGTGTATCCCTCAAATATAAAGCCAGTGCCAAACCTAAGAAAATGCATGTCTAGTGTAAATAAGGCAGAGGCCGCACCTCTCCAGTTTTCCCCTCATAGCGGTGGAGAGAACTCCATCAGTGGAGAGAGCATGGTGAGCCTGTGGTTCACCCACAGTAAAGGCAGTGGGGGGAAAAGGGGGGTGCGGAGTAGTATGTAGCTGTTTGTACAGGCCTCTATATCATATATCGTACATATCATCTATACTATTTGCTGAAAATGCTTTTGAAACATCTTAATGTCACAGCTCTGGCTTATTTGTATTTTCAGTTTTTCGCAGGTTTAGTTAAACTTCAAATACATTTGAATGTTCTGCACCAAACCAAAATGCAACAGTGCCAGTTGCGTGTTGCCGTGACAGTGTTGTATTGTCATACAAGCTGTCCACCATTTACATATCAATGGTGTGTCAGTAGGAGGGGATTCGGGCTAAGCAGGGCAACAACAGTGTAAAGAACAGGGAACTTTCACATTCAGCAGTGTGCAAATCCAAAATTCAAGAGTTTCTTACCAGCCAACTTTTTTTTTCCTGAAAAATAATAAACAGAAGTTCACTACCTGTCCAATCATTTCATGTAAAAACTTTACAGCATCAGCCAAAACATTGACCACATTTGGCTGGCAAGTGCAATATCCCACCCAGATAGTGTACTCAGTTGGTTAGGATGTGGTGTGATTTGGCTACAGCAGCAAGCTGGTCAGGTGAAGGCTCTGTGTCCAACCTGTACACTGACAGACAGCCGAGGAGTTCCAGTCTTCCCACGGTGGCTGTCCTGTTTACTGCAAACAGCAGGCTGAGAAGACAGAAATGTGTCAAGCTCCACTTTTTCAAGATTACAACACATTTCCTACAACATTTGAAATAATTATTCTCTAAGGGTTCGGTAAACACATCTGGCATCCAAAAAGATGAAGAATATTTTCCAGAGTTGCTTAGGAAACTTTTATGTTATTCATTTCGACTGATTAAAGGAAAACAGTGTGTTAGACTAAACATCTTCAACATTTTTATAAAAACAACTCTTTATAAACATTTAAAGTTTATTTATAAATTAATTATCTAACTTAATGTGCGTTTGTGTTACTACCTATGAGCTTAAATGTGATGTCTTTCTCCTTCTCCTGCTGTGTACAGAAGTGCACATCAGCAGCCCAGGTGTTCTGTCTGTGCCACTGCATAATTAGCAATCACCGTTACACTACGTAGATATCACTTCATCAATCAGTTTTCTGAATCTAAATTCAATTGTGAAACTTTAATGAAAGTACAGGCAGATTAAAGACCAGCTAATGTCCGAATTGACTGCATCAGATATTCAAGTCCTCACATGCGTCTCTGTTAGGTAATACTTAGGAGAGTCCAGGGCTGCAGTGCATGTGTGAAAAGTGCTTTAGCGTGTTGTCTCCTGTCCACTCTCCAGCATAGACAGACTGGCATCCCACTAAATCGTATATGTAGTTTGCAGTATATGTATACTCTTCTTGTGTTTTTAATACTGATGTTATAGCAGTGACAGAAACTAATAATCATCTGCATTTAGAATAAAATGTACTCAACGCTTATTAGGCCTGCATCAGAATTCTGGCATGATCCCCATGTTTCAGATTTTTCCATGAAAATCCAATTGCTTATACTTGTTTGTGTATTTTTTTTTTTCTTGCTGACATTTTCTGCATCAGGGTAACAAAAGAAGCTTTGTTATAGAAAATAATTCAATCTTCTTCTGAGGTGTTACAGCTCTAAGCCAACTCATCTTTGAACAAAGCCAGTACAAACAGCCACTGACACTGATAAAATATAATTATTTTTGTAAACACACTAAATTGTGACCTTGGAGGAGATGCGAGTCCTCTTTTACTGTTTGTTGCTGCATGAGCTAAACAGAACATGTCCAGTCCTTTTCCATAAATAAACCTTTATGTAAATGGAGTTATCAGATATTCATCTGCCAAGACCTTCATTTCTATCCCCTGCTGGGCTACACTGATCATGCATATGATGCCAGTTTAAATATTCAGGGCTCCAGGCTTGTAAGGGAAAGGTGCTGTACATGGACTACCAAGACAGTCTGACATGTGAATTTTTAGAGGATTTTAGAGATCTCAGTTCTCAGCAAAAGTTGGTTATGCTTATGTTGGTGTAGTCTAAGGTCACCAGACAGACTTGGGCGTAGCTGCGACCCTCTCTGCTACAGCTGCTGTTGGATTAGTGCCAGCCAGGCTGACTGTGGTGTGGTTTTATTAAAATAACACCAGCAGAATAAGAAGCCACATTCTTCATGAAACTTAAACGGCCTCTACAGTCATCAGTTGCCTTCCCCCGTTCCTGTCTTTTTTTCTTTTTTAAATTCATAACTCCCCAGGAATTCCTAGCGGAGAACAGGATATTGTCCCGACTTTAAGTATTTACTATCCATCTAGGAGCAGAGCTTAGAAAATATGAGGAATTAGGTTTTGTCTTCAAAGGTTACCACCACAGAAATTTGCAGATATTAAAACTTAACTTTGTGGAGATGTTTGACATGTAGCGACACAAAAGGAACAAAAAGCAACCTTTAAATAGAAGTTTCGAGTTTAGATTTTTTAAAGTTATTATTTTTTTCTTTGAATATGTCTCACTTTCACAATATAGGCTATACGGGAGGACAGGGCTGCATGGAAATAAAATGAAAGAGTCAGGGAGCCCAGCAGGGTGGCCAGAGCAGCAACAGAATGGCTCATATTTTACTAGTGGAAAAAACTTCAGTGAAAGGACATTTCATTGCAACTTGAGATGTGTGTTCCTCACCTACAGCAACTTCCACCACATCCCCTCACTAACACTACATATACTGTAGCTACTTATCAGAATGGCTGCAAGGTAAAATCAAAAAAGTAAAAACACATTTACGGGCAAAGTAATGATTACACAACACAACAGGGAGACTCACAACTTCTGACGGATTCTGCGAGAGATTCTCGATCCAGAGAAACGTCCCTTTGAGTCTCCTGCATCTGAAAAATTAACAAAACATGTATCTTAAGATCCTTGCCTCTGTTTTTTTTTTTGTTTTTTTGTAAATCAAATGTTTTCTCATACAGTCTGGGGTTTTTCTTCTCCTTCACTTGAATGTACGCTGAAGGAGTGCATGCTTACCTTAATATGCTTTTTGAGGTATTCAGCTCTGCTCATGAGGCTTTTAATCTGATGAGATACAAAATTCCAATAAATTTGGTAACAGATACACAGTTACAACACAGGCACAGTGGCTTTCATTTTAAACATGTTTTCTACTCAGGATTTTAACTGTGCCTGCAGCATGAATCCAGAAGCAAGGCTGACTAGTTAAAATATAATCCATCCCATAGTAGATGAGATAACAGATTGTACAGATATTCATAGTTCCTAGACTTCAGTGATCCCCCTTTTCTCTGGTTTTTAATAAAAAGTCTTCTTTGTTATCAAAAGGCTGTAAAATAAAACACATTAGTACAACCCTCAGCTGTAGTTTGTGGTTACATAACACTAGTAATTCTCAGACAGCTTCCAGTATGACCATATAGTCTAATTTTTTACATTTTATTGTGACTTAATTGCCTTTAAGTGAAGTATACAGATGGTTAATTGTTTTTTGTTGTGTATTATGTATTTTATTTATTATTTACTCTACACTGTGCTGTTTTTGTGCATAAAACAAACAAACAAACAATAAATTCTGGATGCATGTTGGCAAAACCTGAATTAAATCAGATCAAACCAATCATCTCTGCAACTTAGTATTTCTATTTTTTGAAAAGATTTCATATGGCACACACGTGCAAGCGGTAACTGCTGTCATCACAAGGCTCGAGGGTGCTCTTTACTGTGGTAATCAGTCCTTTGGTGATCATGAAGGTTCTTGGCTGCACCTAATACCTAGTTGTACCCCCACTTTGTCACAATTTAAAGCCAGCTCTCTCAGGTCTTACTGGAGTAACATCTGAGGATCGTAATGATGGGAGACCTAAATTGATGACGTCCATAATGTCCCTTTAAAACACCAATCTTTGGAGCCAAATAATCATTCTGACCACAGGTTTTTAGTATCCGGCTCTGACCCCAACCTTATGTAGCCACAAAACTTTAATCACAATCCCTTTAATCACCAACTACAATAAATGTGGAACAAATCTACACGGGTAAGCAAAGTATATGGGGCATGCTGATAACTTGCAGAAATTTTATTACCAACAAAGGCTACAAGACAAAGAGATCCCATGTATGCTCAGCCATAATGACACTATGTCAACATACACTAGCTAGATCCAAGCTATGACTCACTACTGAGAAGCCAGAATATTGAATTACAGCTTTGAGAGACCAAAGTGTGCTCAACAGTAGATATGAACGCACATGGAGGCCAGCCATGGCAGCATGTGTTGGCTTTTTTAGGTTCTCACATACACACATGCTTTCAATCTAATACCCCAAACTCGCCTCCCTAATGCTGCATTAGATTATTACAGCCGCAGCTGAATTTACTTAAGACAAGCACCCATAAAACTTCAAATAGGGAGGTCTACACGGCCCATTCAATCCCCCCCTTTTTTTGGCTTTGTTGTTGAAATATGGCTGTCTGTTGTTGGATCAGTTTCTGGATTAACAATCTTCACAAAAACAAAAGACTCCGGAGCTTTACCAACAGACATACACAACACCTCATCAATGCAAGAATCCAGGATCTATCGAGATGAAATATTATTTTACTGTCACTATTCATAATCCTTATTATTATTGTTGCATCATTTATGATTTATCATTGTTATCATTTCATTGACACATTTATTGAAACTGGTGAGGTTATATTAAAGTCTGTATTTCAGGTGTTAGCATAAGCACATAATAATCTTTCATTGCAGGTGCAACTGTAATCATGTTATACACATATTGCATAATTAATGGTTTGAAGCTACGGGCAGCGCGATGTCTGGCCAATCAATGGAGCAAAGTTCAGCTATTGAAAGGTTGCCTACATGTTTACAGTATAATTTACTACATATTGCCTGTGTGCATTCAGCAGGCTGCACTGGAGTTTGCCTGGTAACAGATGACGTAGAGGGGGGTCGTGCACTTAGATTAACGACACAGACACATAGCCTGTCTGGGTAAACTGATTGCAAGTGTTGTTTAAGTCTGGATAAGTAGAATAACAGGATGCATCTGGAGGAACTGAAAGAGGAACTGTTCTGTTTTAGTGACGCGAGGTACTGGTCATCATAAGTATAAATATTACACCCACCTATTGTAAGGGGGGATGGAGTCTGATGTTTTGCAGAGTCTATCTTCACCACATATATGTGTTTTTAATAAAATAATTTGTGTTGACCCACTATGGACTTTCAGTCGTATGTCTCTTCCTCAAAATTCGAACCGTGACAGATCCTAATTCCTCAAAGTTACAGTAAGCAATCTTACAGGATTGCAGAATTTAGGGTTTTATTCAGCTTCGTTGAGGATGTTGGAAAAACATGGCTATTATTCCCCCAGGTTCTCGCAAGTGCAAAAAGTTTAGAAATAAATATATGGATGCTGACCTTCTTGACATTTTAGATTCATCACATCCCCACATTTTTAAAAACATTTCATTTTTAGCTGACTGACTTTAAAGTTGACATTACTCATTTGCAACAGAGGCTTTCCAGCCTCTACAGTAACTGAAGTGGATTATAAAAAAAACAATAGTCTATGAATGAGACATCTAGCTAAATTTTAGCAAAGTTTTTAAATTGTAAAACCAAAAAAAAGCACCATAAAGCTTTATGTAACTGATAATTTGTCAGTATGTGTACCTCTGCAAGAGTGGTCATGTGACACACTGGTAATACAAGATATCCAATTATCTACTGTACGTGGACAGTGATCTATGGGTATGTTACAGGAACTATAGATGATGAATTATATTATTTGTTCCTTACCAAAAAACAAAACAAAAACAAAATCGTATTTGATGAGTGGAAAAAATGCTTGCAGGTCATGTGATGGAGTGTGTATTGTGGAAGGTGATCAGCTGAGGGCCCAGTGGAGGTAGGAGATTGTCGTTCCTACTGTGAGCACTGAACCAGAATCCCTTCCTCACACACTCACCTCGCTGTGGAGCAGCTCCCTCCTGCGGCCCTGGGGTTCGGCTGGCTCACCAAGAGGAGAAAAAAAAAGACAAAAGAATAATGAGGAAAATAATGAGGAGAGGAAAGGAGGAGAGAAGTCCAATACCTAATTACTTAGTTTGTTCTGGGAGAGGTCAACTACAAGACTGGATTTCACTAGTGAGGTTCAAGATGGGATTGTTTCTAATGTAGGCCAGTGTTTTCACCAACTACCATCCAAAAGAGAAGACTCACAGAAAATGGAGAGAGATGAGGAGTAAAAAGAGGAGTCTGTGGTAGTTAGGCATGATGGAAAGCTGTGTG
The DNA here is from genome assembly GCF_900408965.1 of Simochromis diagramma. Classification (NCBI taxonomy): domain Eukaryota; kingdom Metazoa; phylum Chordata; class Actinopteri; order Cichliformes; family Cichlidae; genus Simochromis; species Simochromis diagramma. The sequence goes on from NW_024387414.1 coordinate 7,377,120, forward strand.
GCAAAGAGCTCCTAGACAGTCAAAGAACCAATCTTTTCCCCCGACTATACTCCTCATGGTATCCTCTGCCACAACAAGGCTCCCTGACACTGGAGAGAGAAGGTGGTTGAGACTGCATTCACCAACCAACTAAACCAGTATAGCATAACAAATCTAAAAAAAAAAAAGCTATCAGCGTTATTCTACACGTGTAAAAATTTTCTTCAGACAGCTTTAGAAACTAATATCCATTTCAAGTGAAAAAGTAACAGTATTTTTTAATTGACCAGATTTGTTTCAAAAGCAGTGTCTGAATGCTTAGAGCTCTTGTCTATTAGAGAGATAATAGTTTTTGTTTGTTTCCAGTGTGTAAACACAAATAAGTGAAGTGTTCTGTCTGAATGGGAAGCAGATGGCAAGGCTTTCATACCACACACAGGGTGCTGGCACGGGTCTCATCCCAGCTCAAAGCCACATCTGGATCACTCTATTCCACCTCTTCCATTGGGCTGATCTTCCAGATGAGCTCATGAACCCAGCCTAATGGACGCCAGGCCACAGACAGAGTCACTGGAGTCTCTTCTGTTACTCTGTTTGTCTGTCATACTAAGTGTCCCCATCTCTCTCCAAGTCTGTGGTTTCACAGTCTCTTGTCTTTCACCCTTTCAGATTACCTTTCACTCTCCCCCGGTCACCCTTTCTTTGCATCCACCGCTCTAAAAGACCCTTTGTCATGCTTAGTATCTTTTCTTATTCTAGTTAAATTACTCTTTATTCTCTCTTTCCCTTGAGGATCATTTTTCCTTAGCTATTTCTTGACCTAGCTATAGCCTCAACTCTAACTGAATTTCCTGAACTCTGAGTCCTAGCCTACTCATTATTACCCCACTTTACATAACTCTAAGTGCCAAGCTGCCTTTTAAAATTATTTTTCTTCAAAATCTTTCTTATTTTTCTCTCTCTAGTACCAAATATTTGCAAACACACGAACAAAGCTGCTACAGTCTCAGTGTGCAGAGAAAGTACCAGATAGAGGACTACAAGATGGTTTCATTGTCTTTGGTGACACTTCAGCATTCCCTATGCTTTAGCACTTTAGCTTACCTTAAGAACCGGTGAAGTGGCTCAGCAACCAACATCTATAAAAATCTGAATAACTGATGTTATAACGAAAGAAATGTATTTGTCTACCTGCTAGTCCCAACAGTAGTTCTCCTAAACACTGCTGGTACATATCCAGTGCCTCAAGGTCATCTGATCCACTCTCCTCCTATACAGGAAAGTTAGGCAGAAATTATTTAAGCCAGTATATCAAGTAACTAAAAACTAACTAGCACCACTACTACTACTACTACTACTACTACTACTACTACTACTACTACTACTACTACTACACAATTTATTCCCTTCTTGTTGGCTGCTGAAACAACAGACACAAAACTGAAAAAACAAACAAACATTTGTTTGGTTCACAAATGAGTTTAAAAGATGTGGTTTGGATATCAATCTAAGAGAAGGGTTTGGTTTTTTACTCTTCCACTTAGGTCTTATTCTCCATTATATTGCCTTTACTTCACTTTGCCTTTATGTGTAACTACAGTGATGTCATCATCCCGCAATAAACCCATCTAACCTTAGCAATGGCAGTAGAGGCCATCTCCAAAGCAGCTAGCAGACGTGGCTGATCTTTAGACATTTCTGCAAATGAAGAAAAACAGAAAACTACTTTGCATTGCTGTTGAATTTAGATGGACACACAGCGGAACTCATTCTACTGAAACATATGCAGAACTTTGAAATTAGCATGAAATATTGATGTATCTTATGACAAACCGTATTGTGGACACAGTGGTTTAGTTATATATTTGAGTAATTTTTTGAGCTTCAGACTGAAGAAGCTTCTCGATGAGAGGTAAAACGTCTTCAAGAAACCTAAATAAGTCCAGACACTTTTCTTTCCAAGCTCTTTAGACTACGATGACCTGGATGACTGAAAACCTTCACAGACGTTTCACCTCCAGGACAAAGAGAAATGAACATTTTTTTCCTTCTAATACTGATTAAAGTTTTACATGTTTCATCTTTGCATGTTTGCTATTCTACAAAAACCCATTTTGAAGTAAACATCTAATTATTTGATCTAAGTTAAAAGAAAAATGATACACAGTGTGTGGCTAAACAAGGCTCAAGTTTGATTCATAGTGCAGCACTAAGTGAACCTGGACTTCACAGACATGTTGCTTGAATGAAGGCTGCAAAGACTGGTGTGTGGCCTTGGTAATAATGTGCGGTGTAAACATAGGATATTGATTAACAAGCACAGTGCTAATATAAAACAAAATACAGCAGGCTACATCCAGTTTGGGAGCCATGTGGTGCCTTAGCCTCTGCCCGGAGATGTACGTTTTTTGTTTTTGTTTTTCGTTTCTTTACCTCGGAGGATGTCCCTGGAAGTCCGCGCCTGCTCGAAGCTCAGTCTGTTGTCCGAAGCTACCAGGGCTTTCAGCTCCTCAGCTCTGGACACATACTGCCTGACCTGTGGAAAGGCCGCTTACATTGACTTAACTTAATTACATCAACCACAACATATGGTTCTCATGCTCTCTATACACACATATGGTTTTCATAAAGAAGAATTCATTACAAGTGAGAGCCACTGGATTATAGGGAAAAAAGCAACTGAAAATAGAGGGCAATCCACATGTGAATGTGAGGACTGTTTTCAGGCCTACCTTTTGCCTGAGGGCCTCTTTACGTTGACAATTTGTTTCATCTAGGGAGGGCAAAGAAAAGAGATGTGTTGGTTTTTCATTTATTGAGTTTCCTTTGCCAGTTTATTGTGCTGGAACAAAGACAGTGCATCATAGTGGGCCTTAAGTCATAGACAGGATATTAAGGTGGTTGTTGCTCTTACAATAAATAGCAGGGACAAAGTGCTCAAGAGCACTGCAGTAAAGCGAGAGTGCTGCAGACCTCTCCCCCTCCTGGTCCTTCTGAATGGCCTGTAGGACCAGCTTTTTCTGGAAAGAAGAAACAGAAAGTGGTATTACTGATTGGAAACGGATACAAACGTCTATTCATTAAGCAAAAGTATGTTTACAGACCTACAAACACATGTATAAAAGTCAGTCACATACAAAATATTTCTTGAAAATCTGGAATAATCCTAGTCTCTTACCGCTTTCACTATACTTTCTGCAGCTGGCATGTGCTCCATATCCACAAAAGGGTGGGTAAAGAACTCTGCAAAGGTAATCCGGGCATCTGGATTTCTCTCCAGCAGCCGCAACAGAAGGTCTCTGCAGTCCTTGGATACCCTGGCCCCGGGAGGGAGCTGATACAAAACACAACCTTATTGCATTGCATCCAATCGGCATGGCGATACAAGGAAAAAGGACAGCACATTGTTACCACAGACCCTCTGGTCTCACGTTGCTACTTTCTGTCAAAAGATGACCTTTAAACTCTCTGTGTGAATCCCTGGATAATGGGCCATGTGCTAATGCAATCAATTAAGTCTAAGCCTAATGTTTGATTCAAGAATCCTAGTGTTTTGAAAGTCCTCCAACATTAAAGTGCACAGATCGCAGATGCCCCAGTAGCCCATCACGTACAAAGGCTGGACAGAGGGTTTCATTACTGTCATGGGACCTATGCTGCACGTCATTCTGCCCCTCTTTCCCCTTTTCTTGTCTCCATTAAAGAAAGGGTAAAACAAGCACATGTTTTCTTGATAATTCTTCTAATCTTAAGCCTAATGTGGTTTGCGCATGTGGCAATAAATAGGACAAATACACAAATAGAGTTATTAGTTACTAAGCCATTTAATTAATTATCTCTCTCTGTCTCTTTTTTAAGAGATCACAAGCCCTTGTTTTCTGTATGTAAACACAGTTTTCAGTCCCAGACTGTCCTCTTAAATCAGTATTTGTCAAACTCTGGGTTAGACCACAGAGCCACTGCAGGAGAGGACAAATGAGAAGAGTAAAAGTATGGAATGAAGCTAAGAGAGGATAACATTTATTTAGGGAATAAACAAACAGCTTATGCTGCTGTCTTGATGTTTATTTCACTCAAATTCATCTAGTATCTTTTATTATTTCTCATCATTTAAAAGGTCATGTTCTTCAGCTTCCTAGAAGAGACATGTCAGATTGTCTTGAATGTTGTAGCGGTGATTTAAGAGGACCAGTCATGTTTCAGTAGAGCTTCAATTGCTGGTTCCTCTTGAGTGGAATGTTTGCCATCTAGTGGTTAAATCCAGTACATGGCAGAAAAATACTTGCAACTGTTGTGTTTTCTACACAGGCCACCTACAGCATATTTCAGATTTACTGTTAGGAAATTATTACTATGCTATCTAATTTGAAGAAGATGTAATGATACATATTGATCTGGAAAACCTGATCAACCCCAATATACTATGGAGATACTATACAAATGTAACAAAATGAAATGCTTAAATTTGTGCCTTTGCATACTGACGAGCAATTTTTATAAACATAAGAAACATAACTATAGCATTCAACAGGATTTCTACATCCATAGTTGGAATAATGATTGTCATTTGTACATTTGCTCATAACCAGTGCAATTCAAATTTTTCTAACACATTCACCAGATTGCTCATAACTTACTTCAATAGGTTGGTTGCTCCTGATCTTCTCCTCTAATTCAGCATATGACTTTGATGCAAATGGTGCTCTGCCAAACAATGCCTCTGTGTGCACAAAAACAATGGGCAGTAGATTATTACAAAAGAATAATTATGCAATAATTACTGAGTACTTCATAATAAAAAAATAAAGAAAGTGATTCAACTGAGCAATCTTTAAAGTTCTTGACACCAAACACACATATACACATAATATAATCACATACATACACAACACACCACACACACACCTCTATAAACATATATATATATATATATATATCTATATCTCTATATTATCTATATATTATATAGAGAGAGAGAGAGAGAGAGAGAGAGAGAGAGAGAGAGAGAGAGACTACTCCGCCTAGGCTGCACTGTCGAGCGCAGATCCACTGAGCGCTCAACACAGACAGCATCTCAGAAGGAAGAGTGCAGGGCAAGCTAGCGAGACAGAAGTTAAGCTCTCCTTGCAACATGGCAAATTGAACCTCCCCCACCCTCATTCAGATCTGGCGTTTGGAATTATTTTGGTTTTCATGTGAGGTATGACCCTGAAGGTAAGCGGGTCATGGACTAAAGTAAAACAGTATGTTGGATGTGCCACTCAATGCTCAATTACATGGGTGGGAACTAGTGTGTTAGCGCAGTTAGCTCGTTAACGTGTTGGCCGTCTAGCCCCAGGCACAGGCGATCAGGGGTAGCTCGTTAACAAGAGATTTGCCGTGTTGTGGCGTTAACGTCATTTCAACGAGATTAACGCTGACAGCACTAGTGGGAACACAACGAATATGACTGCACATTTACACTGACATCATCCTAGTGCAAAGACAAATGGAAGCAGACAAAAACAACAAGCATGCATGCTACAAACTTTGCCCGAGTCATTTCGACAGCCGTTAGCACATGATTCTCCTTATGAGGACCTGATATGTTTAATATTGTGGCGAGCTCAGACAAGGTGAAGACGGAGGTATCGTTTGGTCTTGCTTCCCGTGAGCTAGCATCTGCAGAAGAACACTGCCGCTAGCTAACTGCTCACAGCGCGGCAACCGCACAACAACAACAACAACAACACACAGGGCGCCCTCTGACCCCGGAAGGACACACCGTCGCAGCGAGAGGGCGTCACCCGTCACTATGGCAACATAAACAAAACATAACTGTACAAACAGAATCCCGAACAGCCCTGACCCGCTACATAGCCCCCACCTAAGGGGTCAGTCGTCCCCGACGACCCCATTACCCCACACAAAGTCCTGCAAATGTCCAGGTGCCTTCTTTTTGCACACCGCCGGGGGAAAAGTTGTCACTACCCGATCCGTACCGGAAACCCGATCGGTACCCCGCATGCGCGAAAGGTTTCTACTTCCGGTCGTAGCGTTTTACGATAGTTATGGGTCAGAGTATCTGTTAAAATGTTAAGAATAACAAGTATATCTTAAAATGTTTGCAATAATGAAGCATTTCAGTACAATGTAGACAAAAACGAAAAATAAAAAGAAAGTTACGGATCAGGACTCTCCGATCCTTACTGCGCATGTGTAAAGTCTGACCGTACAAATCGGGTCTACCCGATCCGTACCGCGCATGTGCAGATGTTTTCTTCTTCTTCTGTTCGTTTAATGGCAGTTTACTCCTCAGTGTACGAGGATACCGCCACCTGCTGACCGAGGGAATAAACCCTATTATAAACTGAATTATCGTCATTACAAACGTGTGTTAAATCTGATTTAGCGATAGTCGAGTGTGTTTATGCTTGTCTGTGAGGAGAGGATTGTTGGAATAGTGATGATGATGTGCGCTATCACTGTCAATTGTCAGTAAACACTTAATCTGGCTGATGAATCTACACGTGAGATATTACAAAGTCTGCATTATTAACTCTGTAATTAGGCGCCATTCTTCTTATTTTACGGCGCTGTTGCTCAATCGGGGGACGCTCTCTGTTGAGGAGAAAAGCATGAATTTCTTTGTATACGGATTATCCATTCGTTAAATGTCCCGGGCAGTCGAAAAGGAGGCAGAGCTGTTGAGAAATGCTAGGAGCTAACTGGGCGCTAACCGTACCATTCAAATATATTGAATGTCGCAATGTTGGCAAAGACAGGAAGTGACGTAAGATTTGCGCATGCGGGGTACCGATCGGGTTTCCGGTACGGATCGGGTAGTGACAAAAGTCACTCGGGTCAGAACATGGGGTGTCACCATCATCCCACTTCTGACACCAATGTGGCGAGCTCAGACAAGGAGGAGACGGAGGTGTCGTTTGGTCTTGCTTCCCGTGAGCTAGCCAGGGAGCACAGCCGTTTATTGACATCTGCAGAAGAACACTACCGCTAGCTAACTGCTGAGCGCGGCAACGGCACAGCAACAACAACAACAACACACAGGGCGCCCTCTGACCCCGGAAGGACAAACCGTCGCAGCGAGAGGGCGTCACCCGTCACTATGGCAACATAAACAAAACATAACTGTACAAACAGAACCCCGAACAGCCCTGACCCGCTACAATATGCTGCTGAGAATATAGCCCAGAAGAAGCGTATAGTATAGCTTTTATTTTGGAAAGAGCCATTTCTCTGTAATAAACTCTCTTTTCCAAAGATGAGTGATTCCTCAATCAGATACAGGGCTTGCAAAATCGCTAGCCCGACGTCCCGGGGCTAGCGATTTTTCCAGTCGGGCTACCAAAATCTATCTCGGGCTATTGTAGGAAGGAAAATATATGTCAATGCTTTTGCGTTCTTTCGGAAATGTAGCTGGGTAATTATGTCATTGGCATCGATGAGCCACTGTCAATATGTGACATATTGAAATGGGGTTTGAATTTGCGCTTGTTTTTTGCTTTCACTTTGCAATGGCGCGAACTGTGTATAGAGAGCGATATACATATATACATACACACACACACACACACATATATATATACACACACACATACATATACATATATATATATATATATATATATATATATAAATATAAATAAATAAAACAATCAACATCTTGAATGTTGGATTTTATTGAAAAATTCTGTGCAAATGAAAAATTTAATGAATTCTACTTAGCTTTTCTAAAAAGCACATAATATAAAATATTCTTTTCATTTTGCACTGTACAGTGTCACACCCATAGCACACGTTACTGCTGTGTGCTATTACAATATTATTGCACAATTACTGCACTAAAAACCCATAAAGGGCTCTTCACCACTCTGTCACTTGATGATTAATAGTTCAATTCTACTTTTAGCCTACTGAGTGAGCTCTTTTAAGCCTGCAGGGTCAGTCAGCTGATTAGCCTTTTATTGCTGGAAAAATAGTGGTGTCAAGGTATTATAAATTACTGTTAGAAGTGAGACACACAACATGGCACAGGACAGATTACACCAGATTCTGTGTACCCAGAACCACATTAGTTGCCAAGATGTCTAACATCAACTTGCATTACAAGTGACAAATGAAACAAAGTATTATTCATGTTGATGGCATTTCACATTCACAAGAGATAAAATATGTGAACACGCAGTACTTGCCATAGAGAATAACTCCTACAGACCACAGATCCACCCTGGAGTCATACTGCCGACGACACACCATCTCAGGAGCCATGTAGAGAGGAGAACCTCTCAGGACACTCTGCTCGTCCCATGGGGACATGTATTGTGCAAAACCAAAATCTGGGGGCAAATTAGGAAGTAAATTACATCTGAAACTATCTGTTTATTCTCTACCAGTTGGCATGTTTACAGTAAAACATTAGCTTCTACTACTTAGCTTCTCGTGCTTGTTGTTTAGTGAGTGCATGTGATCACCTGCTAGTTTCAGGATAGAGCCGCTGAGCAGAATATTCTGGGGTTTCAAATCCAGGTGTGAGATATTTCGCTCATGAAGAAACTGGAGGGCACAAGCTGTTTTTGTGGACAGATGTAATAGCTCAGGATAGAATATGAATGCAATTTTATTCCACAAACAAGTATGCACAGCTGAAAAAGTTTTCGAATTGGATTTAATTTCCAGACTTCCTAAAACTGGTATGTAAAAACCTGCTTCATGCTGATTGCTCTCAAACAAATCTCTCATCAAAAACATTCACATAAAACTTCAGCAATATTGTTTGAAATGGGAATCACCCACCAATCTGCTGCAGGAAGCGCCGAGTCACACTCTCAGGTAAAATCCTGCGACTGCGAATGAAGCGGGAGAGATCGCCACCAGAACACCATTCAAGAATCAAGTAAATATTTTCAGCATCCCACTGATGAAAAAGAAAAGTTCAGACACCGAGGGACAGAGTCAAAGCAAGAGTATTCGTTTTATTTCACATTTATTTCATTAATATCTTTCTTAATGTTTTAAAAACATAAATATCAGCTTTAAAAAAGAAAACAGGAAGAAAACATATAAACAAGAGGGAAATTATATCGAAAAATTATATAGAAAGTGATATCCAAACAATTAATGTAGAAAAAGGTGCAAATATAGTAAACACAATATTGTAAATAACAAAATGTTTTAAAACAATCTATTATTCAATCTGGGAAAAGTTTATATAATACTATACTTAAAAATATATATTTTTAAGTACCATAAATATTATTTACAGTATTTTTTTATTTTTATTTTGGGAGATTGCTGCAACTGGTCCAGGGTGTATCCTGCTTCTCACCCTACGACAGCTGGGAGAAGCTCCCGCCCTTATATTCCTGAACTAGATGAACAGTTTTGAAAAAGCTGGATGGATAATATGGGACACAAAACTCTGCTCATCAAAAAAAATCCTTGCATAAGTACCAGCTATACTAAAACACATGTTTTAAGCATATTTGCACTGCACAAGACATAATGTGGATTGCACAACACTGGTCACTATATTCTTCATTTCCAGTTAATACTTGTACAGCTGCTGTTATTGTGTATATATTTATTTATTTATATTTCTTCATACATTCTTATATAGTTCTATACTGTGTATTGTGTATTTTGTTGTACAGTTATTTTATTTTCAACTTTAATTTATATATTTTATCTTATTCTTTCCCAGTTAAATTTACCCTTCAATCTAATTTGTGTTGTACAGTTATTTCATTTTTAACCTTAATTTATATTTTATTCCTTCCTAGTTAAATTTACCCTTTTTAATTTTTCATATTTATTTCCTATCTTATTCATAGCCTTTTCCTTTTTTTTTTCTTTAGGTCACGAGCAGTTGTCTAAGCATTTCACTGCATATCGTACTGTGTATGACTGTGTACGTGACAAATAAAATTTGAATTTGAATTTGTATGAGCTTACCTGGAAGTCTTTCAGCTGCACTATATGAGGATGGCGCACAGTCTTTAGGATTTCAATCTCTGTGAGCAGATTTTCTGTGGAAGCCTTGTTAAGAGTCTTCTTTCCAACTACTTTAACTGCAACCACCTCTCGACTGTTCCCCTGCAAAAAAAACAAACAAACAAAAAAAGGTTTTAACAGGACTGCATAGTCATTTGAGAAATCAAGTACGCTCCATGACTCAAAAGTCCACAGAACCAACTTCAGCAGCAATGACTTGTGACCGTTTTCTGCATGACTACAGTTTCTCACAACATTATGGAAGAATTTTGGCCCACTCTCCTTTACAGTGTAGTTTTAGTTAACTGAAGTTTGTAGAAATTAATTTATATTCAGCTCTCTTAAGGTCCTGCCACACTTTTAAATTGGGTTGAGCTCTGGACATTAACTGGACCATTCCAAAATCTTGCCTTTCTTTTTCAACCATTCGTGACCAAATTAAGGCAATGCTTTAGCTATCAGTCAAATAGCCTCGCATTTTACTCTAGAATACTTTGGTGCCGAGATCCTGTGGCTGAAAAACAAGCCCAAATTACCACTCCACTAATGTTGTTGACAGTTGGCAGGTGTTTGTGTTGATATGCTGTGTTTTTTGCTAAGTAGGGGCTGTACATTATAGCCAAACATCTCCACTATGGCTTTGTCTGTCCAAAGGACATTGTTTCAGAAGTCTTTTGATTTGTTATGTGCCATGTTGATTTGAGAGATAAGAACTTTTCTCCTGATAACCCCTCTTAGCAAGCCATATTATTCCGCCTTTTTCTAACTTTACCATCATGAACTTGAACATTTAACATGCTAGCTGAGGCTTTTGGAGTTAGGCTAGGCCTCTGTTAGGCTAGGACTCGGAGTTCAGGAAATTCAGTTAGAGTTGAGGTGACCACTTCTAAAAAACCTCAGCTTTTTTAGAAGTTGTCACACTTGCAGATGATCAATTAATCAAATGCACAGGGTTGCATGGACACCTGTCTAAACTTTCTTTTTGACATTATTATGCATAGTGCATAACATACTCTGTGTGAGCCTTAAATGCAGAAAGAATTAGGAATGTAAAATGTGTGGTATATAATCAAAATGACTAATAATACCCACATTTACATATCACAGATTAACTCACCTTCCTGTAGGCTTTGTAGACTGTAGCATATGTACCACTGCCCAGCCGCTCTGTGAGAATAAAGTCTGACAGTTTTGGAGGAGCAAAGCTGGAAGTTGATGCCATGTTGCCACCAGCATGAGATTCTCCCACACAGATCTAAGCTGGAATTTAAGATCGATATGCTGCCTGTTAATACCAAATACCTAATTTTAACCAGCACGAAGAGAAGGAAGGGAAAGTCGTCAGTCTGACCACAGCCATATCGCTTCAAAACTATTGCAATAAAGCGTATTTCAAATATTCTATCAAATACATGTTTATAGTATAAACATTTTATTGAGTTGGCGTCACTTATTCTTCTCTATCCAGGCAGGCAAATCAATAGTTTGGTGAAGACTATAGCTTCAGTTTACTTTCGGTTGTTGTATCCTGAATTCATGCCGAATTTCAGACAGGCTAAGGAATGCTCGTCTAGCAAGTATTTATCATCTTAATACACAAAAGAACCGTAAACAGTTTTTTTTCTTTAAAAGTGCACACATTCCTGTTTACCCTGTTAGCTTCAGAAGTTCTAGCAAGCTAACTTAGCACTTTTACATTATGCTAGTATGTACACAGCCACTAGATGTACTCGAAGTAAACCAATGCCCGGATTAAACACAGAGTATATACAGGTTTCCTGGTTCACACAAAAATAACAAATGGACCAGGAAATATCTGTCACGAACCTGTAGGCCAGCCGCAGCATATGAATGAGGAAAGTAGTGTTTACATCCCTGCTGTTAGACTGTCTCATGCTGTACAGCAGCTGACGTCAACACGTATTAAAAATATGTTACTGCCTCCTAGTGTTGATACTCCGTTACTGCAAGTCAAGGGAGCGATGGCTTTCTATGAAAAAGTCGTTTTTGATAGCGGTTTAGTATACTAGGAAATTAGGATTGTAACACCCACAAAAATATTACTCACTTCTCGAGGGCACCAGTTAAAAGATCTGCTTAAAACTGAATAAATCCTTTTTTTTAACCTAGTATTAATGTAAAACATGTAAAACTCTATATCAAATCTAATTTGGTTAGAGATAGATCATTTTTTTGGTTTGTCCTTTTACCACAATTTGGAGTCGATGCTTTTATTTTCTATAAAAGCTCAGCGGAAGTCAGCTGTCATTGGTGGTCATTTAAAGATGGCGGAGTGCTTGGCTGCACGTTTGGCCGCCCAGGAGGAGCAAATTTTGCTCCTCACCAGGGAAATATCCACGCTCCGGGATGGACTGGGTCAAGGTCTAGACGCCGCCGGTCTCGCGGTGGTCTCTCCGGAGCTGGAGAACCTGCGGACGGAGAATGAGAAGCTCAGGTATCGGCTGCTGCACCTCCGGCGGGGTCTTCAGGCGGAGTTGGAGCTGGAGGAGGCGCGGGGCAAGAGGCAACAAGGAGCCAAGTGTGACAAAGCTCCGCAGAAAAATACCACCAAACCTCAGCAGACAAACAACCGAGCTGACAATAACAAGGTAATTATACAGACCGGTGTAGTTTAAATCGTTTTTTTTGTAATATGAGTAAGCTGTGAGCCGTAGTAGTCCTGTATCGTTATGAGTAGCGGGCCTCTGTCCCGTGAAATGGCAAGCTATGCTACCCCCTTTTCCAGAAATAGCAACCCTAGTCAAGCCCATGTGTTTGCACTCTTTAAGCGGTGAATAGGCTGATAATGTGGCTTGGCAGAAATCGTGATAAGAGGACATTGCAGGTTTGAAGAAGCACACTCTTTTCTGATTAACAGGTGGCAACTGTGAGAACAAAAACAGGTGATGGGAACAAGAAAGAGAAGAAACACGACAAGGTGCAAGGAGATGGAGGCATGAAAGAGGTGCTGATCACAGGACCTGCAAGTTATCCTGTTCATCCAAACGCTGATACCAAAGTGTGGACAATTTCTTGACTTCGATTGTTTTTATTTTATTTTATATATCTGCTTCAGCTGAGTCCCTGGCCTGAATACATTGCAGAGCGTCTCAGTCTTTATGAGGAACTAAAGAGAGAGAGCGATGCCCTGCAGTCAAAAAAAGCTGCAGACAGTAAGCCCATTACAGTGGAGCTCCCAGATGGGAGAAAGGTGGAGGGCAAAGCTTGGGTCACTACTCCATATCAGCTGGCCTGTAATATCAGGTTAGTACCACTGATTTCATCACTAATAATCAGCTAATAATTGTGTTACTTAATGTGGGTATTTACTAATAATAACAACAGAGAATGTTGCCTCTGTGTTCTTTATGCTTTTTTTCTGCAAATATTCTTAATTCTCATGCTTTATCATAATGAGATAAACCACTGACACAGATTTGCATTTGTCTTTCAGTCAGGGTCTTGCTGACAATGCTGTGATTTCTCGGGTAAATGGGGAACTGTGGGATCTGGACAGGCCTCTTGAGCAGGCCTGCTCACTTGAGATCTTGCGCTTTGACAATGAGGACGCTCAGGCTGTGAGTACTCTTAAACCTTTAAAGTTGTCAATAATTTTTTAATATTGTTTGTGTATACAGAATTTGGTGGGACACAACATAAATGCACTGCAAATCAGTTTCTGATATCATTCAATGAATTTTATTCTTAAATATTTTCAGTATTGTACAAAACAAACTTATGAGGGCATCCATAAACATACACTGAGTTACTGTAACTACTTTTTTTTTTCTCACAAGAATGTTAATGTTATTTAATCCCTAGGTGTATTGGCATTCCAGTGCTCACATCCTGGGGGAGGCAATGGAGCGCTTTTATGGGGGTTGTTTATGTTATGGACCTCCCATAGAAAACGGTTTCTACTACGACATGTTCCTGGATGGACAAAAGTGAGCAAGTATTGCCATTAATAGCTCAATATTTCCATACATTTTTTTTGTATTTGAGTTTGAATGTTCTGGTATGGCATTTTGGCATTAATCATGCCAATAATCATCATTATTCATGTGTATGCATTTGAGATTTTTATTATAGACTGGTGGTCCACAGCATCCTCATGTCAGACTTGACTAACCTTGAGTCCCTTAATCTAAGGAGCTTGAAATGAAAAGCGGCTAGACTTCTTTGACTTTCTTGAAGACGTTTCACCTCTCACCTGAGAAGCTGCTTCAGTTCTAAGACCAGTTGGTGGAGAGTTCCAGATTTTAAGCGCTATTGGGAGTTGTCCCTTAAGAGGATTGTTGGCCCAGTATTGATCATGTGCCTAATCACATGAGCCAAGGTGTGGGTCATTATCAGCAGAGGTTGTAGGTGAAACCACTGCGAGACCTTGCCTCACCCTATCATGTGACTTATTGAGATCAATTGACACAAGATGTGAGTGGGCGTCTGGGAAGGGATCTCAAAACTGGATTATAGGTTGCAGACGGTTGGTGTCATAAGCCACCCCCTTTGTTCAAGGATGGTTGTTCACAGTGGACATAGATGGCTTCTTTCACTCCTCTTTTACATAATCTGTCTTTGTCCAAAATGAAAACATTGGCATCCTCAAAGGAGTGATCTTTATCCTTCAGATGCAGATGTACAGCTGAGTCTTGTCCTGTTGAGGTGGCTCTTCTTGTTGTGCCATGGGTTTATAGAGTGGCTGTTTGGTTTCTCCAATGTAGAGGTCTGAGCACTCCTTGCTGCACTGCACAGCATACCAGTATACACTATGTTGTTTAGTATGTGTTGGGGTGTCTTGTCCTTGGGATGAACCTGTTTTTGTCTGAGTGTGTGGCTGTGTCTGAAGTAAACTGGGATGTTGTGCTTGGAGAAGATTCTCATGAGCCTGTCTGATAAACCTGCTACATAATGGATGACAATGTTGTTTCTGTTTCTCCATAGTTGATGTCTGCCTTTGTTTACTGTGCATCTTTGCCTATTTGATGAAAAACCAGTTGGGATAACCACATGTTTTAAGAGGTTTCTTTACATGTGTGTGTGTGTGTGTGTGTGTGTGTGTGTGTGTGTGTGTGTGTGTGTGTGTGTGTGTGTGTGTGTGTGTGTGTGTGTGTGTGTTCCTTCATTTTCCCTTCTGGCTTAGAGGAAACGTTTTCTGCCTGGTGTTGCAGGGTCCTGATTACTCAAAGTTTATGTTCCAGAGGTGGGTTTCTGGTAAACATCAATGCTGCACTCCTCAATGCATTCTCCTCAATGTGCACATCGAGGAGTCCTTTGTATCTTCCCAGATGAACTTAATTTTCCCATCTACTGACTTGATATGAGCTGTGATGGTTTCTACTTCTTGGGTTTTGATTTTGACCCACATGTCATCCAGATTACTGTGCCAGTTGGCTGTCCCTTTCCCTAGAGTCCTTTTTAATATGTTTGCTGTTTCCAGGGGTGTGTCCAGCATGGAGTTTGGGGACCTGGAAGCTTTATGTAAAGCTGTGGTGAAGGAAAAACAGCCCTTTGAGAGACTTGAAGTCAGCAAGGAGACACTACTAAAAATGTTTAAGGTGAGTGAAAGAGGTAAGACTGGTGTCTTCTGCTTAGACTTATATATCTTACTAACCCCAACCGTTTCCATCTTCCAGTACAACAAATTTAAATGCCGCATTCTCAATGAGAAAGTCACCACCCCAACTACTACAGTCTATAGGTAAGATGTTTATTTTTTTTACTTGAACTGCTGTGTTTTTGAAATGTCCACTGTGTTACTGTTATTATTTTTAAAGTTTTATTTTCTTGTAATGCTAACTGTTTTAAGTCACAATTCTTTGATAGATGTGGACCCTTGATTGACCTGTGCAGAGGTCCACATGTCAGACATACAGGCAAGATCAAGGCCATGAAGATCTACAAGGTATTTCCAACTGCATATTTTTGTTCTTGGACTCTAGTAGAGTATCTTTACATGATTCACAGTTAAAAATAAGATCTGAGATTGTCTGAGATCAACCACTGTAAGCAAACAAGCCTTTCCCTTTAAGCCCGTTTTCATCTAATTCAGTTTCTCAAAAACAGAAGGTTTTAACAGCAAAATCTTTATGCCCAAGATGACTATAGCAAGAATACACCCTCTCTACAGCATCACACTGATGCTGTGTTCCAGATACCTTGGAACTGGGATGTCAGAACTTGTTAGCGGATTCCAGAAAAAAGCGAGGAAAATCAAGATTTGTTTTGGTTCTTAGTAAGGTAGAGCAATGCAGCACAATGCTGCTGCACATTCGTAGATAGAACCTGATCAATGCTCTGGGTAACTCACAAATAAATAACAGTGACAGTATAGATTAAAAGTTTTACTACCCTTTATGGTCAGTCCTGCCATCTTGGCTTGATAGCTCTGGGCTGCTGAGTCTGCTCTGACTTTCTGAGTAGGAAATTGGACTTGAGAGGGCGCTTGAGAATCAAATTCAAACTGGGAATATGGAATGCACCATTTAGGTGCAAAGTAGGAAAAAATCCTGTCTGACACCAAAGATTTGGAGGGATTACTTGTATGCAAACTTTAGGGATTTTTCAAAATGTTGTCATAGGCTTAAGCACCTAACAAACTGAGTCAAAAAGCATTTTCAATTCTGTCATCAGAACTCTTCCACCTACTGGGAGGGACGCTCTGACATGGAGACTCTGCAGAGGCTCTATGGGATATCCTTCCCAGACTCAAAGATGTTGAAGGAATGGGAACGTTTTCAGGAGGAGGCCAAGAACAGAGACCATCGCAAGATTGGAAAAGTGAGTCATTGTAGGCAGTAGTGTTTTAGCATGCCTAGTTGACTCAGGCCTAAAACCAAATCCTAAACCCAGTACTAAGTGCAATTTAATTTGTAATTATGTAATATGATGGCAAACAGATCCACTTTGAGGTTTTTGTAGAAGTTTTTCCTCACTAGTTTGTTTTGGTGGTTCTATAGACGTGTCAAAACACTGAAACAAACCTGGACCAACACTACAACCATTAACTGTGAACATGCACACAACAACTGGGAAATGAAATGCATTTATTTGAGAGGTTGAAGAAGAGTTCTCTTGTTATGTAATCCAGCAAGCAGAACTCATTGCCAAACCGATTTCTCAGCTTCTCTATATTTTCAGTGCCATACAAGACTGATCGAATGTGAGGTTTTTCACTTGAAAACCAGATCGCCTGTTGCTGCTATGTACCAGCTGAGGGCACTGTGTTTCCTCACATTGGCACATTCAGAACAAGTGTGAGTGAGTCATCAGAGCGCCCCAGCTGGTTACCCAGCATGGGAGACACAGACGGCAACACCTCAATCAGCACTTATTACAACGCAGTTTCCATATTAAACACAAGCTATAAGGTTGTCAAAGCCAGTTGGAGGGAGGCGGCAAAAGTGACATGTTGTGTTTAAAAACGGTGTTCGGTGGCATTTTTCTAATTTGACCCCCCCCCCCTTTTTTTTATTTTTTGTTTTTTTTATTTGGTCAGTTCAGCATGGACCCAGTACATTTTAAATCTCTTACTACAGTCTATTCTTGTAATGCAGTAGCTGGTCTTAATGTGTTGATTTAACAAAACTCTTCAATTATGTTTTGGCACACATAGAGATGAGGGTGTGTATCTGTGTGTCTTTTCATAAGAAAAGATTCCAAGCCTTTAATCCCTTGCATGATTTGAATTTTAAATTGGTCTGTAATTGGGGTCTTTCTAGAAGTAAGTGCCAAGAAACTGAAATCTCACAGCCTCTTTTCAAAGGAAAGTGCAAAGTTTATTGTCATTAATACAATATTTATTCAATTGGATTTAACAGTGCTTACCATAGTGATTAAATTGTGTCTTAAGTCTTTTTGATAAAAGTTTATTCTGTTCTCTTGTTAGGTTGTGGGCAGTCATTCACTGACAGATGGTCTGCTGTGCATGGAGTTTATTCCTGGCTGTACCTGCAGATAATGATGATATGAAATCATTTTTAAAATTGTCTGCTTCACAGGACCAAGAGCTCTTCTTCTTCCATGATCTCAGCCCAGGCAGTTGTTTCTTCATGCCACGGGGAGCTTACATCTACCACACACTGACAGAATTCATCAGGGTAGGAGATACAGCTAAAATGCTTATTTTTATCTCCAATATCTTTATCATTTTGAGAAAATGTTATGGGAACATTCAGATAATATTAACTGAATATCAGTATTACAAGCTCAGTAGATGTGAAGCAGTGTTTAAGGTCAATGCTTGGATCATTACTGTTTGTGTATAATTGTATGCCTCAGATCCAGAGTATTCATATATACATTGTGTTTTCATATTACACTGAGTCGACTTTTAGGATCGTTTGTCTCAGTAAAGTTTTGGTTGGTAGGACTTTACTGAACCACAGAAACCCTTACAAACATTTTACAGTCCATGAGGACTGTGCTTTGCATTTTCAGAGTAGCAATCGTGATTGCCTTCTCAATGGCTTGCAGACCACTCGCTGTGGCTTTTCCAATCACAGAAGCTCAAAAATAAGTAGCATAACTGTTAGGTCTGCACTTCGCAGGCCCCGCTGGTTTAGAGACTTATTCCTGTGAACAAAGCAAGACAGAGCTCAATCCATTTTAACTTGCAAGGGGAGCGGATTGGACCAGGGTCTTGGAGCTGCAAGCTCCTCACCTGGTCCCAAACAACTCCAAAGAGCCAGCCTCCCCTGCAGCCTTTTATTAACTCTGTGATCACACAAACATCTCATTAATCATGCAACAGATAAAACACTCACATGTGAACATGTGTCATGTGTGTCTGCAAAAGAGAACATCTGATGTGTGTCTATGAGCATGTGATGTGATATGTGTATGTCTGTCTGTGTAGGAAACAGAAGTCAGCATTCATGCTAAAGATCTAATCGTCCTGTTAACGATCTAATCATCTTGCACAATGACAATCATATTTATCCACAATTCTCTAACAGTAACACCAAGTGAAAAGCTTTGTTCATCAATACCTCAGAGCTTCAGAAAACTTTGGTTGGACCCTGACCCCTGTGCATAATCTGAAATGTGGCTTGGTCCTTATGAAGGCCCTCTTACCTAAATATAGGTCAAACTGAATGGTACATAAACTCTTAAATTCTGAACATTTTGGGAAGCTGTGTGAAATGCAAATAAAAATAGAATACAGTCTTTTGCAAGCCCGTATTGTATTCACAATATATCATTGACGACATATCCAATTGTTAAATTGAGACCTCTTACTATTTCATGAAAAATATTTGCTCAATTTAAATTTAAGCAACAAGTGTCAAAAGGTGGGAAAACAAAGTGGTCAAAAAAAAGAGCTGGGTGAATATTTTGCAACTAGTTAACTGACAACAGTAAGAGAATCTTGGAGCAACAGAGTTCCTCAGAAGTAAACAATTTCAAAATGATTTTCTCCAACAACAAATTGCAAAGACTTTGAGTATCTAATCTGCAGCGCATAATATCAGAAGATTGAGTCTGTTAGTCTGGAGACTTCTCTGTATGCAAGGGACTGAGGCATGTTGATACCATCAAATTCAAAATGAGACAGTATTTTTTTTGAAAGTGGTACGTTTTCTCAGTTTCTACATTGTACTACCATACAGATAGTTGGGTTTTGTTTAAATTTTACACAGCTTCCCAACATTTTGGAATTGGGGTTGTACATTTAGTTGAAGATAATAGCTGTATCCAGTCCTCTCTGCACATGTTGTCAAAGTAGGAAAATTCATAGTACTTGTGAAGCTGCAGATTCTCTACATTTGGAAGTTCTCAAAAGGTCTTTAAAGTTCAGTCTTCAGATTTCAGCGTAACTTCAACTGCTCAGACAAGTTCACTGACTCTACAGGAACTTGTCTCTGTGGTGTATTTGGAAAGACATGCTAACATCTTGAAGACTTTCGCAGCACACACCCCCAAACCAAGCCATGCCAAGACAAACTCATACATTGCACAGACAGGGTGTAAGATCATTATCACATCACTTATATCTGTTAAAACTGCAGAGAAAATTATACCAGCATGCTATGCATTTCCCTTTCCAAGATCTCACCAAAACATTTAATAGTCAGAAGTTACTTTGCAGGGAACCCAGCTCATATTCATAGACAACAAGTGCTGACTTTGACTGAAGTGTCATGAGTATTTCAGTACATGCACTCATTTATTTCCAGGTTTTGAAATTCTCCATTTTCTGGTAAATAATACTAGGAAAGCGGAGTGAGCAAGCATTTTCTTTTTCAGCAACTTCCTTTTTGGTATTCACAGTTTTGCACATTGACAGAAATTTTTCCAGTTAGTGTCTTTGTACTGTTGGCTGCTAAACAGCTCAACAGCCTGTTAAATGTTTTGCTTAATGGCAACAAATGGATAAATACAGCCCACACAATGTGATTTCCATTGTTGCAGCTTAAGGTTGCATGCCAGAAGTCATGATTCAGTTGAGTACCTGTGCAGCCTAAATGGTGTGTTTAGCCAATGTGGTTTGTTGTTTTTCTAGGATGAGTACTGGAGAAGAGGCTTTCAGGAAGTAGCCTCCCCCAACATTTATAACAGCAAACTGTGGGAGACATCTGGCCACTGGCAGCACTACAGTGAAAATATGTTCTCCTTCTCCGTGGAAGATGACATATTTGCTCTGAAGCCAATGAACTGCCCCGGGCACTGGTAAATGTAGAGCTCTCAGGAAATAAATATTGTATTTTTTTTTTTTTATTTTTTTTTTTTTATTTTCCTTCTCAGATTTGTATATCAAAATCACACACACTACTTCATGCATATAAGTAATTTAATTTGGTTTTCCTGCAGTCTGATGTTCAGCCACAGGCCTCGCTCATGGCGAGAGCTTCCGCTGAGGCTGGCAGATTTTGGGGTCCTACACAGAAACGAGTTGTCAGGAACACTAACCGGGCTGACCAGAGTGCGCCGTTTCCAGCAAGATGACGCTCACATTTTCTGCACAATGGATCAGGTCACAACATCATCAATAGTTTTTAACATTTCTGTGGGATGTTTTTTGCTTCTAACAAGATGTGAAAAACATATTTTTAAAAACATGTACCTGCTTATTATGAGTCATTTCCTAAATGCTGAGTCATATGTGTGTATATATATATATATTTTTTTCAAACAGATCGAGTCAGAGATGAAGGGCTGTCTGGACTTCCTCCGCTGTGTTTACGATGTATTTGGATTCTCATTCCAGCTTCACCTCTCCACTCGCCCAGACAAGTATTTGGGTGACATTGCTGTGTGGAATCAAGCTGAGAAGGTAAACTGTGTCATGAGTCACAGTTTAAGTAGTTAATCGTGTGAAAAAAGGAAATCCAACTACTGAATTATAAATCTAAAGGGATGGCAGAGATTTAAGCAAATAAAAGCTCATGTTGACACAGAACTACTCTGGATGATAGTATCGGTCTCCTGCCATGTAATTATGCAGTAGTAGTGTCAAATCTGTGAAGTTTCATGATTGTCTGTGGGTGGTGTGTTGTCAATAAAAGAATTACTCATTTTCTTGGCTTGATTCCTTCAAGTGTCCAGCTATAAATTGCATAAGAGCACCAATTAAAACTGAACTCTATACCCAAGTATGGACTTTACTGTAGTTCTACTTGCCGTGATTTACAGTAATTGCCTTGTATTGTTTAAAGTACATGCTAACCTCTACCTCATACTTGACAGCAATTGGAAAACAGCCTGAATGAGTTTGGAGAGCCATGGAGACTGAACCCTGGTGACGGTGCTTTTTATGGACCCAAGGTTCTGAATGAATCTTTTTATTTCATTTTTTTAAACTCCTTCCAAACACTGGCTCAGTTTGAATCTCCTTCTGTGGTCTGGAAAGAAGTATAATTCTTTCTGTGCTATTGCAGATTGACATTAAGATCAAAGATGCTATTGGACGTTACCACCAGTGTGCAACCATTCAGCTGGACTTCCAGCTGCCCATCCGCTTCAATCTGACCTTTGTAGGGTGAGTCACCTAATAAAAATATTGACACACTGCTGAGTCTGTGTGCTTTACAGCGCCAAGGATTACGCATTAAGCCCCTCCTGGATAAGATGTCTCAGCCTGTGCTGCTGTATGCAAATCTGAACTCAGTGTGCAGGTGGCAGGCTATAGACTCACAGGGAACTTCAATTAATATACGCACCATGGGGAAAATTATACACGTGCTGTGCAGCAATAGACAGCAGGCAGTGCATGGATAAATGGTGTTTATAGTTGTATAGACGTCTGTGTCAGAAAAGTATTGTCTATGGAAAGACAATGGGAAGGTATGAGAATGATTGCAGGGTTAATAATAAAAGAGTGCTTGACGTTAAAACCAGTTTGAGCTGCTAAGTCAGTGTGTATATAACAATACATCAAAAATGTTTTTATTCAACCATATTTAACATAAGTGTTTTTATTTTTTTGTTTCTTTTGCTACAATTACAGAAAAGATGGGGATGACAAATCCAGACCAGTCATTATCCATCGTGCCATTTTAGGCTCAGTGGAAAGGATGATTGCCATTCTGACAGAGAACTATGCAGGGAAATGGTAATGTGTTGTTTTTCTGGTTACTTTTGTATTCAACACCCATTATTTTTGGTACTTTCTGTCACAATAGTGGATGCTCATATTAAACAAGGTTAAAATTTTAAATGGCAGTCCTGGTGAGCCAGCAGTTCAGTCTTCAAGCATTCAGTTGTCCTGTGGTGATCCCAGGCACACATCTGGCTGTAAGACCAGAAGCCCCACCTACCTGATGTTCAAACCAGCTATTTGTGAGATTGGGCCAATCTGGAGAAAGCTGTCTAAAAAAGAGGCAAAGGAGCTAAAACTGCTTATTTCAGGCAAATGATGATCTAAAGGGGTTCTCATGAAGCCCAATTTAGCCCAATTTTAGTTATGCAAAGCTATTTTACTAGAGTTCAAAATAGAGATGGCAATAAGCACAATGGGCCTACTAAAACTACTAACATACAGTGCTATTATGACCCACTGCTTTGATCTTTCTTTTATTTAGAAATAAGTTTTTGGTCTTTATAATTATTGTAGGCATCTTGGCTTACTATAAAATTCTACCTGTATTGTCACTAACAGCTGTCCAACTATGGCATGATTTTTACCTCCTCAGATCATGATTTTAGCTCCTTTTTGTTGAGGAAACAGATCATGTCATGTTTCTATCTGTTCACTATGTGAAAGTTGTAATACCCATGTTTCACCCTCCACCAGGCCTCTGTGGCTCTCTCCACGTCAGGTGATGTTAGTGCCTGTCAACCCATCCTGTGAGGATTACGCAAAGAAGGTATGACTTCCCCATTGTGGCCTTAGTCTCTGATTATTTCTTTCTTGTAATGCAGTAGTTAATGACAATAAGTATGGAAAGTTCTTGAAATGTACTGAACATTAACAAATACAATGTCTACATGTCAGGTGTGTAAGCAGTTTACAGAAGCTGGTTTTATGGCAGATGCTGATCTGGACTCCAGCTGCCTTCTAAACAAGAAAATCCGCAATGCTCAGCTGGCACAGTATAACTTCATTCTTGGTGAGGAAAAATAAAACCCCAAGTTAGATCATTAAGTAACAAACTGTACAAAGGTGTGGTCTATAACAGGTAAATGAGGATGCTTGTACATTTGTAGTGAGTGAAAACGATGTGTACATAGTTTAACACAGTACAAAGTAAATTAAATTCTCCACAGTTCTTTGGATTTAGGCTGTGTCAGTGTCTTCTGTCTCTTCATGTTTTCCCAAACTGAATCAGTAATGTTGGTTCTGAGCCCTGTGGGGGCCAGGCCATCTGCTGCAGGACTCATTGTTCTTCTGGTCAGGAAAAGTGGTTCTTTGTCAGTATGCTTGAGGTCATAGTCTTGCTTCAGAATGAATTTGTGATGATCAGATCCTGCTTAATGGATAAGAATTCAAATAAAATACCTGAAACTTTACTGTTCCAGTACTAGAGACTTATGTGAGGGAGGTGCAGGGCATGTATGGGCACAGTGAGACCTTGGTGAGGTGTGCAGTAGGAGTAGGACAGATGTGTTTAAGATTGAGTGTGGGATTACATCAGGAATCAGCTCTGAGGCCCTTCTTGTTGTTATTGGTGATGGACATTTTATCAAATGAGGTCAGGCAGGAGTTTGACCTTTGTAACAGTAAAGATGCAAGGAAAGTAGAGGTAGTGAAGG
Source organism: Simochromis diagramma (assembly GCF_900408965.1). Classification (NCBI taxonomy): domain Eukaryota; kingdom Metazoa; phylum Chordata; class Actinopteri; order Cichliformes; family Cichlidae; genus Simochromis; species Simochromis diagramma. Next base: position 7,401,282 of record NW_024387414.1, read on the forward strand.
GGGATGTGTTTAAATATCTGGGGTCAACTATTCAAAGCAATGGACAATACATAATACAAGTGAAGAAGAAAGTGCTGGCAGAGTTGAGGGAGTCGAGGGTCAGGGGTGATTTGTGGAAGGATATATTTACAAGATGTTAGTGAGAGCGGCCATTTTGTGTGGTTTGGAGATAGGTGGCCCAAAAAAAAAAAAAAAAAAAAAAAAGGAGAGGAAGCTAAGCTGGAGGCAGTAGAGTCAAGATTTCAAGTGGGAGTGACCAGGATGGACAAGATTAGAAATGTGTACAACAAAGGAACAGCTCAAATTGAAAGGTTTGGAAAGAAAGTGAAAGATTGAAGGTTAAGATGATTTGGACATTCTCAGAGGAGGGATAGTGGATACATTATCAAAGGGTGTTTGAATATGGAGCTAACAGGAAGGAGAAAAGAGGTGTGTCACAGAAGACTTTTGGATGTAGTGAAGGAAGAGAATAAGCGAAAATCTGTCAAAGTCATCAAAATAAACATTCTTAATTGATTGATTATAAGCCAAACAGACCTCCAAGCTGGTTAACCACCAACAGCTGACAAATTCAGCACGCAAAGTGGGAGTGTGTGGTGAAACTTGGCCCGTGTAAAGTTGTTGTTGTCTTGTGTCTTGGCAGTGGTTGGAGAGAAGGAGAAGATGACTAACAGTGTCAATGTGCGCACAAGGGACAACAAAGTCCACGGAGAACTACCGGTGTCCGAGGTGATGGCACGCCTGACCCTGCTCAAACAGTCTCGCTGTCAAAATGCAGAAGAGGAGTTCTGATCTAGGCAGACAGCTTGGATTTTAATACTTCAAACATGAAACGGCAACAAGGGACACAAGATGGTTTTTGGGAAAGTGCAGACAAAATAAACTGATACTCTGTAAGTGGATGTAATGACTGGGCCTGCACAACTACTCTGCAGTGCTCTTGTGATCGTCAGTGAACGGGGGAAAACTGTTTGTAGGTAGCGTGGGTTTGAAATTGTGTCAAGGAAATCTAAGTGTATCTCAAGAAAAGTTACTCAATAACTTAAGGAAGCGACGTGAAGACATGAAAGTTGTGTGAATTTTACACTAATCTATTTTCACCAAGATCTGCCTGGAAATTCAGGAATAATAATAATAAAAAAATTCTCCAAATGTGGGTTCTTTGTTTCTTTATTTTCACAACAGAAGATGTTAATCTTTAAGTAGTTTGATATCATGACAAACTACAATAGGTTTATTTTGTAGAGACAGTCTTCACATTTTTGTTAATTTTCTTTTACTTTTTTAATGCTTCATCAGTTTATTTGTTCCAAAGTAATAACTATTGATCATGCTGTTGCTTTGGAATGAAGCCTGTAGATTAATAGGTGGCAATAATGGGAATTCCAGCTGTTATTGTGTAATAAGCAAGACTGAGCCAGCTCTTCATACAGCATGTAATAACAAATCAGGAACATACCAGTGTCAGGTGGTAAAATTTATTTTACCCATGGTTTTACTCACTGTTTTCTAACAACTCGCAGCATGCAGAACAATGTGATAGACTCGCCAGAAAGGTGATTTCCATAAAACGTTAAGAATTTATAAAACAGAACGGAGCCAAAATGTTGTTTCTAAAACATGCACCAGGGGTAGCAAGATGAAGACGGGAAAGGTTTTTGCTGCATCAATCTTAATGGGAAAGGTTCAAACTTTTATTATAGCACATTTCTGTTTAGCTTTAGTTTTATTCTAGTTTTACACTAAGGTCACAAGATCAGTTAGTTTCGAAGATTACTGTAACTATTTCAAGGCTTGTTTTTATTTTATCGGTATGATGCAGTAACAAGGTTGAAGTTAAAATGGCTGGATTTCTTTATAGATTATGATATAAATGTGATGTTTAATAATATGTTATGTTTTTAATGTTTGTTTTATACGTTTGGTAACAGGACTGCAAATCGGTCCGAGTATTTGTATTTTCTTAGAAAAGGATACTAGCAGTGTAATTCCAGAGACTTTTGAATAATAAAATGTAGATGTATAGATAAAGGCAGCAAACCCTGAAATTAATTTGTCTGCTTTTGGTAATATACATAACAGGGTCACTTTAATTGGACACATTGACACAGTTCAAAGAGGACTGACCTTTTTCAAATTATTTTTCAAGATTTTCAAATTCATGGGTTGGCAGAAAATGTCCTGCATTTATGGAATGGCATTAATACACAATGTATTTTGTCATGGGTAAAGGATTAAACTAATGCAGTCCTCTATCAAACACTTTATATATGAGATTTAATATGATTTCCGTTGCATGTTCACAGCTTTAACTAAATAACCAAAGAACCTGATAATAGTTTTGCTTTTTTCTTTTTACTTTTTTTTTTTTTTTACATTAAAGTGGCTATTCTTCTTCTTCTTCTTATTATTATTATTACCGGTAGTCTTTTTTTTTCCTATTGCCTAACCTTTAATTTGTATTAGAATGACCTCAAACGAAAAATATTTTCAGATCTTATTTGGGGTTTTATTTTAGTGATTTTTGTTAATTTAAAACAAAGAAAGAAAACAAAACAAAAACTGCTCTATCTCCGTGCTTGAAACTATCAGAGGACTATTAGCACTCCAGTTTCCTACATGACGTGAATGCAGCTCTCTTTAGCTCTGCGGTAACAATGGCTACTGTCTGTCAGATTTGGAGACCGGACAGAGGACGGTGCCTTAAAAGCTACGGAATTATCGCCGTATTGTTTATGGACCTTATGTTACAGTGTGTTAACGGTATGCTTACAATAATACACTTATAGATCTGTTCGCATATATGTCTCGCTTTGGTCGTTACCTTTCCCCAACTGAATTAGCATGAGGTGGTTAGCTAGCAAGTTAGCATAACACTGGTTTATTTAGCTAGGTAGCAATGAAAACATTGGCTGTAGTGAGCAACACGGATTCAAAATTTATTTTACAAAAACACCTTTTGTTAATTGTGTCGTATGCAAGTTAAGCTATGACAATTAACAGTTCATTGTTTATGCTAATTTGTAGCATGACAGAACATGTCAGCGAGTAGCTTCTGTGTAGTAGCTTCCTAAAATTATTGTAAAGCAATAATTAGCACGTTTTATTAAAAGAAAAACCAGTGTCTGTAGCTGCTTACGCGTGTTTAGACTTCTAATTTCTGTTCAACCATATATGACCTGTCCGCTTTGTTGTCAGGTTCCCTGAGCACAACTAATGTTGAGACCCACTACATAAGAGATGGACCTTTCATCACTAGTCCGGTGGTCCCCGATGCAGCCTCAGGTAAATATTGCAGTCAGTAATCAAAATTAAACATACTGACTGTAACGTTATTTATTTAACTCTTTTTTTTTTTTTTTTTTTTTTAATTAATAATGAATTTATATATTGTGTGGTTTTTAGTTTACTGTTTGTAAACTAAAAAACAGATTGACTAAGGGCCGCATTCACAACGGTTAATATTAGAGTTTCCTGAACTCCAAATTTAAATCTTTGAGTGTGAGTTTTTGAATAGTAGTCCAAAATGAAGCTAGAAAAACAAGTCCTCGCTTGGTTCAAATAGAAATTGAGGATTCATTTGTATAAAGAAGTTATGTGACAAGATATGACTTGTACATCAAGAGGACGTTCTGTTTAATATTTTTTCTAGCACTTAACAACAAAGAAATGCGGCTCTATTAAGCAGTAAGCAAGCTCAGTTTTCCATTAATAACCTGTTAACCAGGACTTTCAGTTCATGCCTCATGAATTGAACTCAAACCCCTTTCTTTAGAGGGATGAAGGCTAAAAGCTGGAGACTTAGGGCTGTTCTAGGGCAAAAAGCATGGCACACCTGTCACAGGTTGATGCTGGATTATTTGAAATGTATTTTAAAGGTAACATTTTCTTAAAGATATTGGTAAGATTTCATTGTAGCACTGCTGCTATTGATTTTGCTCATACATCAGGATTATTTATCAATTCCCTAATTCAGTCTTATTTGTAAGGGGGGAAAAGGGTAGACCTAGACACTTTTTAGCATCTATACAACATTATTATTTCTGAGTCTGAACACAGGATGGAAACAGCATGAGACTTGGGGGTGCTGAGTTGTGCTGTAATATAGCAGCACTGATTAAAAAAACAAAACAACCAAGCTTGGAGAAATACAATTGTGATGGACTTGACATATTTGAAGTTGGTTATTTCCCATGCTTGAGCATCACTATAAATTTGTATTTCCTGTATGTAATGCGAATGTAAACTGCAGGTTTTTATATATATTTAAGAATGTCCATGTTGTCTGGGAACCTGAATAAAATACAGTGCAAAATCAGAGTAATACTGCCTACTTCAGACACAATTAATTTCCATTGTCTAAGTATTGCATGTTTTTTTTCTTTGTTAACCTGCATATCATTAAGTAAAGTCTTGATCTCAACCAGAATTTGTTAAGTTAATTGCTTTTCAACAACAGCAGCAACAGTTTCCCTTTACTGCCCAGCATGCAGCTATAATGTAGCAATCAAGACTAAATAGCTTAGCTCAAGGACTCTTTAATGGCCTGCCCTCTTTGAAAGTCACAGGCCTGTTGCCACAACCAGCAGCCAGATTTAATGAAAGCCTGCTTACTTTGCATAAAATATTTATTATTCATGCTTGAAAATGTCTTAAAATAGATAATGCAACTTTGTGGTGGACTTTTTGTAGTGTTTCCTGCAGATGAAGACACATCCAAATGTCCTAGTGGGGGTTTGTGTCACCGCCTGCCAGCTCATTGCATTCAATGCGATTACCATCTCAAGTGCACATATGGCAAACCAACTTTATTTACCTGTAGACCCAAAAAAGGCGTTCACTGCATAGTGAGTAATATTGTCAAATATTCTTGTCTGTAGTAATTCTGTACCATCTTTATCTGTTTGTTAAGAGGGTTAGTAAGGCTTTAATTTGGAAATTGCTGTGTAGTGAAATTTATTTTCTTCTTTGTATTTACAGGGAGAGTCTGGACAGCAGCAAACCAATTTTTCTCTCAATATCACCTGTCAGTTCTGTTGGCAGCTGGACCCTTCCCAGTATCGCTGCACAAACTCCACCAACTGTATGACAGTCTCTTGCCCACGCAAGCGCTACAATGCCACCTGTGATGTCTTAGATCATGTACATTGCTTAGGTATGATCAAGGATCCACTATAAAGCCTAATTAGGTTCTAAAGTCATCAGTTAAAGTCATGCAGTCTAGAGCAGCAACTGTTTTGTCCACAGTATGAAGTTAAACTGGTTTTCATTCATGGTTGCTATTAAAGGAAAACTCCTATTCAGTCAGGACAATGTTAGTCAAAGTATGATTGTTATTTCATCTGCAGTAGAGCTATGTTTGGGTTCTGTCCAGAGAGCCCTTATGGTTGCTCAGCCATTTGTGGAAACCGCACAGGCAGGTAGAGCAGCAGAGCAGGACCTCTTCACAGAATAAAACATCTGTGACTGCAGACATTTAAGTCAGAAACACCATAAAGTGAAGAAGCTGGGGTTGGGGTGGGTTGCAAAGCTACTTGCAGACACAGCAGCATATGTATGCAGGATAGCCCCATATGCGAATTATCAGCAGGGTGGAAACACATCAGCGGATGTGAGCTGGCATTAAGATCAGCTGATTGGCGAGGATTTATTTAAATTTCCACATGACATCTTTGATGTAATGTTTGTTGTATTTTCAGTCAGCTTGTTTAAATGTTGCTTGTTTGTGCATGAAAGCATTCACTATGTCTTCACTTCTTTTTAGGTAAAAGACGTTTTCCAAAACGTTTATTTTGTAACTGGACTGGTGGATACAAATGGTCAACAGCGTTAGCACTCAGGTAAAACTGACAGTAATATTAAAACCATTACAACAAGCTTAAATAATGGAAATGTAAAGACACGTTATTGATTAGGATATGTGATGAAACTTATTTTTTTCTGGTTCCTTCCATAGCATTACACTTGGTGGTTTTGGAGCGGACCGGTTTTACCTGGGCCAGTGGAGAGAGGGTCTGGGCAAACTGTTCAGCTTTGGAGGCCTAGGCATTTGGACTTTGATTGACGTCCTTCTAATAGGGGTTGGTTATGTAGGACCCGTTGACGGTTCTCTCTATATCTGAAGCAAAGCCCTGGGGACATGGCTGGCTTTGCTCTTCACACTGCTTCACTCTCAAAGGACTGAAGAGCTGAGATGCTGTGTTCTTAGCACGTTTGGCTGGCTAAGCTCGCTGTGTAACACGTCTTCATCCCATCTGCTAACAAGCAGGAAGTGTTTTCCTCATCACACAAACGATGATTCTACCCACACAACCATCAGATTGATCCCAATCATTCTGCGTCCATGTCCTGTTGAGATTGCGCAGATGGTGCTGTGCAGGAGTATAAGGAACCGGTAATTACCTCTGTCCAGTTTCTTTGACTTAACTAGTGGTTAGGCTCTGTCTTGCTGATAGGTAGCTGTGGTTTCCTGTGGAGCAACTCCGTTGGAGTTGTGCATTGCTTCTCTCTTGTTGCAAGTTAAATGCTTCAATAGGGGTCAAATGGTAACCATGGCCATGCAGAATTTTATAGTGTCACCACACAAAGGACAAATTGAAAGGTGATATTTATATCCTGAAAGTATGAATGTGCAGAAGGGATTTAAGGCGTTTTTTTTTTTTTTTTATTGATTGTCATTTCAGTGGACAACCTGAACAGTTATTTCAGCATGTACTTTATTTCTTCACCTACATTCATTCAGCAGTGCAGGTCACAACTGTAAGAACACTCTCCAAACAGGGGTACATTTTATTTTATAAAAGTTCATATGTTTAATAAATGAAAGCTACTATAGTCTCACAACAGCATTGGGTAGTAAACCACAAGGAAGTAGTGTAACTGTCTCTTCCTGCAGCATGTAGTTGGATTTCAGTTGCAGAACAGATAACAATCGGTGTATGATTGTGTTTGTGATAAATATTGAAACGCTTGAAATGTGCTGCAATAGCAAACTCGGCTCCTTGTGATTTCCGTGTTGGAGATATCCTCTGCATTTAAGTGGCAATTTTCTGTGAAATCGTCATCATCCTTTACAGAAGTCTGTGTACTAACACTGTAAAATCTTTTAATTCACCCACATTATGTAAATATGTTTTATGTGTCAATTTAAGTTGCTTTTTTTTTCCTCTGTAAGGGCACTGTAAATTTTGTTTTTTAGTTAAGAAAATAAAATTGTGAAATATTTGTTTATCAAATGTACACAGCACTGCTAACCAATTCACTGTGCATGTGTGTTTTTTAAATGTATTTATAGTGTATGGTAACACCAGAGAATTTTTGAAAGAAAAATAAGAGGTGAATATTGTCAGTTGAAGGGTCACACAAATATACTGACATACTCAGTTGATTACAGCAGAACTACAATTACTTGAACAGGACAGTTTCTTTATATATATATTAAACAGTGAAAGGTGCCAGTAACCTTCATTACCCACAGGTTTGTGACACCAGGAGGGTAATGCAGTGCCCAGGCAATGTTCCCCTTTTAATAAAATATCATTAAAGAGCCCATAAACAAGGCACTGAATAGCTGCAGGGGACTGTAGCTAAAATGTTTATCCAGAGGGTAATGGTTATTTCAGTTAATGCATTAGGCTGTAATTCTAAAATTGATATAAATATATATGCCACCATGTTACATAACAAGGTTTGAAAAAAAATGAAAGAAAGGGAAAAAAAACATTTCCTTTCTAGCAGGTTCTTGGGCTTTGATACGACTTTTCCAATTGGTTCCTTTGCTGAGCTTTGTAAATTTACTCCACCCTAATTCTAGTTCCCCAATTTTTACTCCACCCACTCGTAGTCACTACAGCTCCCTCCCACAGACTGATGTAAGTGTTTGTCATCTTCTCTGAGTTGAGGAGGAGACATCTAGTGATTATTTCTTCTTGGAGAGCTGTAATTTAAACACCAACCAGAGGCTTTTCAACTCTGCATCCATAATATACTCTTGATAATATTTGTTCCTACTGACTGTTCCAGCCTTACCTCAGTTTGAATCATGCTGTACTGTTACATACTCACATTAATGGATTTATCTGGACTGTGAACTTGATGGGTACAATTAGTCAGTGGGTTTAGCATAGATAGGTAATGGTGTAAATGTGTGCAATATGACTACATGACTATATGGTACAGGCTTTTAAAACCATGTAAAATAACTAGCAATGCAATGATGGAGTAATTGAGCAGTATACTGCTTAATTCACAGTGGTGTTACATAAAGTTATACAATACTTAATACATATGAAAAGCTGTGAAGTTTTATTCTTTAACAAATGTACTCTCCACATCCTTCTAATTCTCTCAAGTCCTAAATAAATAGCGTAATGACCTTACTAAATAATTTTATTCATATGTAACTGCACACTGCCCAATTACAAATAATGGCCCCTGTGATAGTTGGTTTTTCTATTATCTGTCTTTATCCTATTTGGTGTAAGTATGAAACTCTCCCTAATGGTTATTATAGAGAATCATCATATGAGAATAATAGTTTCATCTTGTGGTACTTTTCTCAAACAGTCATTATTCTCACTGCTAACATTAACAGTTACATGGAGTTGAGCCAAAATATTATCTGTTTAAGGCAGACAGTATCACGACTTCCTAATTTTGAATTGCTAATCATGCAAAGAGAACAAAAGTTTATTCATCCCTCTCTTACGCAACCCCACTTAGTCCCATTGCATCTCTGAATTTTAGAGCATAGTCCCTGAACCTCTGCATCCAACACTGCCTAAGAGCTTGTGTCCTCCCATTGTGCTTACTCCCACAGGAAATAAGATTTCTAACAAAAAAGTGGATCAACAGAATGATGCAACCACATGAATTTAAAAGTCGTAACAGCTCTACGAGCATCCAACAGCACGGTCCCTTCTTTCATATCTAAATGGTTGCTCAGAACTATTGGAAACCGCCTGAGGACAAGGCACAAATTACATTGCTCATAAAAAGTAATACCCACTATTGTATCTTTTCATTTGGCTTTGCAACAACATGGGATCACAATGGAGTAATTAGTTTTATACAAATGAGCAGAGATGATTTATCTGTGCAAAAGGGAAAACAAAGCTCTGAAATATCTGAATTGAGGACAAACAATTGGTTTTGGCCTCCTTTGTTCTGATATTTCACTATTGTGGTAGGAAGTTGTTTTTGTAGTCATTGAGTGGCTAGCAATTTTCAAATACATAAAATCTGTATGTAAAATGCAGAAAAGGAACATCTGCAGGAAAAATGTAAATGTATAAGGAAAGCAACATGGACATGCTTCTCCATAGCAGACCCTGAAAGGCTTGTAAAATAATGTTTACATAAACTGAGCAAACACACAAACTCAGGGGGGGGGAACCATGCTGCAGTGTACAAAGAAGACAGATGTGATATTCCCCAGCAGACAACACCAATCACCAAGCCAAATTTAGACAGGAATGTACTAAAACAATGATCCTGTCCAATAGTCACTTCAGAATCCAAACCTCAATCTAATTAAGATGCTGCGGCAAGACTCGAGAACAGCCGTTCACTTGCAGTCGCTGTGCGACCTGACAGAGTTAAGTGCATGAATGGTATGTGTACGAAAGGTTGTCTTAATCTAAATTCAATGGATAGTTTGCATATTACCATAGCAAGATACTAGAATACTGATCATTTATTGCAAGTACATGTTGCATTTTTTTAAATAATCCCCCCCATGTTTCCTTTTCTCAGATGGTTTGCTATATATCCATCCAATGATAAAGTCATAGGATCAAATAATCCAAAAAATGTCATCATCCTCCCATCTGTGCAATTCATTTAAAAAAACAAAAAACCCAACAACTTGAATGAGCCAATTTTGCTTTCCAAGTTTGGAATAGCTTCTACAGTCTGGGCACAGTAACAACATCTCACTTAATCCTGCTCACATATTGAAGTCAAAAATAAGATTAGTCGTGTTCATTTGAAATGACCAAAAGTAATGTCACAAAAAGAACTCAGGCAGAGTGCATATTTAGTGATTTATTTGTACAATAGGAATTGCAGTGTACAAATACCCCATCTCAGATGTAAAGGCAAGAACATAAGAGCATCTATTCTGCCCGACCTGAAAATCCCTCAAACCTCATTGTGGGCTTAGACTGATGAGAACATGGCAAGGAGAAGTAAAACTTAAAAAAAAAAAAAAGAAAAAAAAAAAAAGGCACAGCAACAATCAAGCAGCTAACTGCTGAACATGTATAGGGATAAGGAGAACCTTTCCAACCAAGTGTACCAAAAATAAAAATAAAACAAATTTACAAAAATAATGTCCAATTTGAACATTCCAATCTTTGTGGCAGTGGAGCAATTATGGCCTCAGTTTAAGTAGTTTGTAAAAATGGAACTCACATTAGACAGACACAGAAAAGGCATATGGCGATATCTCTATCGAGTCCATGTGCCTGTGAGACTTGCACATTTATACGCCATCCACAAACAAGATCTTTTTTCCTTTTTTAAACACATACAAGAGGACAAGACAATCCTCCCCCCCCCCCCCCCCAACTTAAAAAAAAAAAAAAAAAAAGAAAAGAAAAAAAAGAAAAAAAAAAAAAAAAAAAAAAAAGGTAAAAGAAAAAAAATAATAATTTTGAATTCTTTCCTCCAGGTCACCCCAAGTAGAACAAGCTCTCATACAATGGAGGTGGCATGGTTCATGTCAGTGGTGTATTCAAAGTTCTCTCTCAAAACAATATTAATTTACATTCACTCAAATTTCCATTAGTAAATCACTAATGTTACCATGGTAACTCAAAATGTTGTATAAAAATATAACAAAGACTCAAAACTGATGCACTAAAAAAAAAAAAAAAAATCATATATCTACACAGTCTGAAATGTGGGGTGGGGCTTGAGCAACATGGCCAAGAACTGTTTAAATTTCCAATATCTCATTTTATTTCTGGGGGGGTCAGCGAATACATAATGAGGCTCCACATATCAAGTCTGAGTAGCAGCAGTCTTTCCCCTCTCAATCGCCACACAGTGAAAGCCACGAGTTCCATCAGGACCCCTTGGCAGCCTCATTACTCCTGGCGGCAGGCCATCAGCATTCTGGATCTTTCTACCCAGCATCGGGCTGCCGACCGGGCTGCTTTCCTGTGATGCCACCTGCTTCCGCCGCTGAACCCACGGGCTCCCTGAAGGTGTGAGGCTACTGTCTGAGGAGTAATCTGCCCAACGACGTCCAGCCTCAGGGCTCAGTCTACCCTCAACAGCTAAGGGAGACTTGTGGGAATGAGGAGATTTGCGCTGAGAACACGGGCTGGCACGAGGGCTAGACCAGGGGCTGTTACGTGGGGACATACTTGGACTCAGGTGATTATTCTGGAAGCTAATGCCTGCAGTGGTGGGGCTGAGCTTGTTGCACGACTGGGATTTTCTAGCCAATCTGGGAGATGTAGGGGTGCTCTCTGTCTCCGAAGAGCTGCAAGCAGAGTCGTCCCCATGATACTGAAGCTCTCGTACCCGGCTGTTTAGAGAGCGGCTTTTCCGCATCCCTCCTTCCTCACGAGGTCGTTCTTTTGGTACCTTCTTTTTAGGCGGCTTTGTGCCAATCAGAACCACTTTCAACCCCAGTAAACTGGGTCCTCCGTTCTCACTCCCCGCAGCTTCGTTGGCTTTAACAGCAGCCTCCACCTCCTCAAACTCCACAATGGCACATTCTTCAGTGCCCAGCTGAGCGTAGCGACCACTCAGCCTCTTCAGGTCAGCCGGCAGGTCCTTCCCAGGTTTCAAGACTCTAACAGAGGCAATGGCACCGTATGTTCCAAATGCTTTCAGTAACAGTTTCATCAGCTGCTCCTGTTGAGTGGCTCCTCCTTCAGCACTTCCATTATCCTTAGTGAGAGCAGCCAGCTCTGGCCACCTCTGCAAATCACTTAATAGTAGCATGCGACTGGGCAGTGACTCGCTGGCAAAGACTGGTACTGCGGATTTACGTCGCACCTTACGCCCCTCATCATTCAGCTCAAGGATCTTTGAGTGTCTCAGAGCATAAGCAGTGGTTCTCCAGTCACGGGTTAAGTGTTTCACCTGGGGAAAAAAAACAAAATCTTTGTTACAGTCATATACCCAGTGACCATCGGGTCACAATTTCAGTGAAACTACCTTTAATTATGAGTTATTAAGCTTCAGTAAAAATTGCCATGCTAACTTCAGTCTGTCACCAGGCTAGACTAACAATGTTTCACAGCTTCTTGTTAGTCATACTTCCTAAATCTCTAATTATACCCATTAATTTAAGCCAAAAATTCTGACTTTACTATATTGCCCAAAGTTATGTTTTAGCTCAGCGATTCTGAGCTCATGGTTGACTCAGATTAAATCAGCAAGTGCTCATCCCTTACTATAGTCAGCTTGCCATATAGTGCATTCCAAACGTGTAGTGACTAGTACTCTGTTAAAGTATCTGACTATGCCTTAAACTGGTCTACAGCTGTCACTACCCAAATAGAGTACATTGCTTGATACTGCACTGAAGGAAAAATTAAACTGACTAGAGTAAGGAGTATGACGTTCTTTATCATCTACCACATGTACTGTTGCACAGGTGTATACTTATTACATTAAAAAAAACAAACAAACAAACAAAAAACAATGTCAATATGATCCTCTCAGGTACAAGTTTTGGATGTCATCAGGACAGTCCCACCCACCTGCTGTTCAAACTGTTTGCAAGAAGCAACCAGTCATGACAGTTGGCTTTTTCAGAACAGAGCCTGCACCAAGTGCAAGGCAAATAATTATTTTGAACTGTAGCACTATTCTGTTTGAGTCTAAAAATATTGACCTGGAAAGATTTTTATTTATCAAATTCAGAATTTTTTTTTTATTTTTTTTTAGAAAATGCACATCAGTATTTTTCTTCTGGCCAATGTAATCTGTCAAGAGTTTAGTCTTCTATACACAGATATTGAGTAGAGAGTAATAAATGTGTGAATGATCTTTAATACAATCTAAGTTTAATCTGTGCAAACAGATCTAAAAACGCCAACACAGCTGAATTGAGCTGAAATTAGCACAAGCTGTTGTGAATTAACGTGAGAATATCACCAAACAGCAACAGCTAGTCATGCTGACACTAGAAGCAGCCAGTCATTGTTATTCAGCTCTCACAAGCTTCTGTCACTAGGAGATAAAAATGACTTTCATCTTTATCCATATTTCAATTCTAAGACTACCTTTTCTCTCAGCATTACTTAAAAGTTAATTTATTCATTATGGTCAACTATAAATCACAATGTGCAACGCAACACACACTGGCTAATCTATAGTAATACAAGACAAAATTCTGAGTCTCTAGTATAAAATTTAGTATGTGCTGTGTACGTTTTAGCCAGCAGCAGAAGAGCGTGTGTACTTTCCCACCTTAGTTTGATGTGTACTGAAATGAGACCTTTCCCGTGTTTCTAGACTACCCCAAAATTTTGCCACCGTTACCTTTTTGAAGGAGGTGAGCAACTTGACGCTAACAAACCCGAGTTTGTTACGTCTGACATGTTTAAGCAGGAAGGCATCATGCTCCAAGTTTTCATCAGACAGGTAGTACTCAATCTGAGTAACCAACTTCTGGATAAGCTCTGGATCCGGGGGCTGCCAGCTCTCCTCCTCCAGTTCTCCTCCGCTGGTCCCGGCACCACTGTGTGTGGGAAGATAACATGCATCATGGCCAGAGAACCTTTTTTAGTGCGTTACCGAAATAGCAGAATGTTTCATATCCTCAACCACCAACATTACAACCGTTACACATTTTACTTTCATTAATACAATAAGCCAGAGGCTTACAAGTTTTTGGCAGTAATACAATCTTATCCTGTCATTTCTCCAAACAACATGCTGGCATGAGAAGCGTTTGACCGTTTGCTTCCCTCCTTCCTGATTTTTCTTTCAGCAGTTGACAAGCTGCGTCTCTAGCCACAGTCACCATGCCTCAGTGCCAGACCTTTACACCAGTGTCCCGCCAGTCCTGAAACTGCCAAGACCTCTCCATCTGAAGGCCAGAGACACAGGCTCTCCCTCCCACATAGAATATGGTGGTTCACCACATCAACTTCACACCGTTTACAAAAACTGGTATCAACAGTGCATAACTGAAGCTTTGAGGCATAATTTGACAGCAGCCTGACAGCTGCCGTAAAGCTGCACAGTCAGGTAGTCTTACAGATTAGAGTGAGGGTCTGAATGAAATTTTGTGGATGACTCATCACCTCCTCCAGCCTCCTCCCTCACACACCCTCGCTCAGCAGCTTTCCAGCCCACTGACCATACAGCTGGCACGAGCCCACATCTTCCCCAGGATGTCAGATAAAGCACGACAAGAATTTAGAAGAGAATACCTTCCTGCATTCCTCAAATAATAGGACGAGAGGCACGAGCAAAGACAACGCAAGAGATTATTAGATAGTTATACATTTATTTTCAGGTCACTCTACACAAGTTCTCTGGAGGAATGCAGGAGGAATATTAGACTAACAAACCAACAGCTTACATTTAACACGTCCCAAAAACGATTCCTAGACCTTAACCAATTAAAATACCAGCTGTGTGAAAAACGTGCTGTAAAGCAGTAGCTTGCAGGCGTTACCGAGCCCTTTGTCACACAGGTCACACCTCAGTAGCTCCAAGTAAACAAATGCTTGGTATGAAGAAAGAGATTTATTTTCCCCTTTGGCCTTTCTATCACTGACTCACTCTTTGCGCATGTAGTTCAAGTAGGGACCTTATAGGCCAGAGGATAAAAATAGCAGGCCATGACGCAGGGGAATTAGATTAAAGTGAAGGTGCCATCCTTTATCTCTCCGTCTCAGGTGTCTAGCTTTATAGCTATGATGCTGCCTACAGGTGGTTAAACACTTCCAACCCAAAAGACAATAAAATAAATAATAATATCCCTCACCCGTGTCTGTGAGGATTTACTCTCCCAATTGTAACCATCTATTTTCATCTCTCGTACTGCACTCGTTGCCGGGTTTTGTTGTGCCTGTGATGCACCTGTTGGAATTTGTGACATTTCTACAATAGCCTTTCATGTGAGTGGCATTCTTATACTGAAACAAAACAGTCCAACTGTGCCAAAGCTGCTCCCGTGCTGTCATCAGCTTAAGAATAAAATTCAGAGCACAAAGACACTCGTGGGGCTCCAGTAAGAACTAACACAGTCACTTGTTTTACTTCCAACCTTGCTGAACTTCTTTGGAGGGAATTGAACAACTAAACTAACAGGTTTCACATAAACGTGTAGGATATGATTTAATTAGTTTGAGTTTTCACAGCACTAGGTATTACGGTAATTAACTTAAAGTAGCAAATAACACAAACCTCGATTTGTCATGTCTTCCGATTTCGTCCTCGCTACAGCTACCTCCGAGGAAGTCAGCATTATTGGATGTCACTTCCTCGGGTTCCTCGTCCTCAGCCGCTTGAATGGCCACTGTTATCGTCACCGTCCCCATCTCCTGCGAGAGCTGGTCCACGGTAATTACCTCATCGATGCCCTGCTCCGCCGACGCATCCGAGGCGCATTCCGTTGAGTTCACACTGGGTACCCCCACGGACCCGCTCATATTCTTCGAATAAGTAAAGGTGGTTTCACCCGGTCCCTTCACGTCCACGATTTTAGCAGCAGCAGCAGCGCCTCTCTGGAAGCTTTTAATCTTACCCGACTCGAAGGCACAGACAGGATACTGGGCGCCCAAAGCTGCACGTCGCCTTTTCGGGCACAGGTGATGGCGGAGAAGGACCCAGGGGGCTCCGAAGACGCGCTCCACGGCTCGCCAGAGACCCCCGATCCAAATCAGACCCGACGAAGGGCCCTTAGGAGCAGCGGGGCTTGTAGCAGCCAGCGAGACGCAGTCTGGACCTGGTGAGACCGACGGTCTGGAGCCTCCTTGTGCTTCTGCTGCTGCTGCTGCTTTTACTTCCTCATATGTAAGAGGCTCTCTGCTTTTGAAACGAGCTCTGGGATTGGGCCGCTGTAGCGTCTCTTCGCACTCATTCCCAACCCACAAGCAAAAGCTGACACAAAGCCAAGAAGGAGGAAAGAGAAAGGAGAGGCAACGCATGAAGGCGTTCACCAAAGCGTACATGTTTTGATTTTTAGTTTTCCCCCCAGACAGAGTGTTGCCTAAGTCTGCGAAAACGCGAACGTCCCGGCCACATGTCTCTAAGTAGGGGAGCAAATTCACGTGTTTCTAATTGGAAAATTGCCGTGCCAAGGACGAACCCCTCCGCTAACGCTGCTAATTGGATAATAGGGTTTTAGCGTATAGTGGCAAGCAGGAGGCAAGTTTTACAGGTACATGTCCCCAAAGCAAGCAGGAAAGTTGAACAACAGTAGCCGCTCGGGAACGGTAGAGGCGGCAAGGGGTTAAAAGTACAGATAACTAAACGTTATATTTGTTTTATTCTGTTATACTTTATTCAAAAACGATGTATTCAAGATTTGTATGCAACTGGCCAAATGTACGGGCCCACTGAAACCCACCCTGAACTGGCAGTTTAAGGTTTTAAAAAACAGTTTTATGTTCTTGTTATAGAATTTTTTTCCTGCTAAGTTATTGCAATATACTGTTTCGAAGCCATGTCAGGATTTTTACTTTTTGTTAAATTTTATTTGAAATAAGCCTCTTTCAGTGCGCCCCAGGGTGGCTGTGGCTACAATGTAGCTTGCCATCACCAGTGTGTGAATGTGTGTGTGAATGGGTGGATGACTGGATGTGTAAAGCGCTTTGGGGTCCTCAAGGACTAGTAAAGCGCTATACAAATACAGGCCATTTACCATAAGTTAATCCAAAGAATATTAATTCCAAAAATGATTGCCAATATCAGTGACCATTGTTGATGTAAGTAAAAAGAACAAACAGTAAATATTTAACATTTTTATTTAAAATGTGTGCATTTCCTACCAAACCATACTTCTGTTGTAATTATTACTTTGCTTGCTCTTTAATGAAACTAGTAATATAAAAGTGAAACTTTTTGTTCTTTGACTTAGGCCCTGAGCCCTTAATAAGAATAAAGTATATTTTCAGAGTCACTGATTTCATTACTGTTGTAGAGGAAATGTATGTAGGTGTCCAGCTGGAATATTATAATTATAATCATATGGTCACTTTTTTATAGGCTTTACTTGAGGTCCATTTTTGCAGCTAGCCATTGGCTTTCAGCTAATAACCCTGCAAATCACCCACATCGATGTCATGCAGCCCTGCGTGAAATATCTTTACTCCTCCCCACTGGCAAGCCAGGCTCACAGCTGGTGGGCAGTCTGACTCATTCTCTGCACCACATGCCATACAGTGCTCCAGTTTGTGTACAATGCAACATGGGGAGAGAAGGGGGGAAGGAGAGAGACAATGAGTGAGAGAAAGGAAAGAAAAGTTTGCCAACAAATAATCTAAAGCATTTAGTGTTTTATTGTATGCTTGTCTGCTAGGATCAACTGAGAGAGCCTGCCAGTTTGTAGAAATACCCAGGATTGCATTTGTGTTTTCTGTCTTTTTCGGTTTGTAAATCTAGTGAATTAGAAAAGTTTTCTGTGAAACAGAAGTCAGAAAACACTGTTAGGGTGATTGTGTTCATGGTAAAAACCTCTAAATAATCCCGCAGTCCACAGCCACTTTCATTTCTTTTTTCAAACATCTGTTCATCTCTTTATAGTGTTTACAAAAAATTTACAATGAGGTACAAAAAAATCTTGTTTATGTGATTGGAGTGGCTCTGTATGATTCATCTGCATCTCATAACAAAAACAAAGTAAAAAAGAACTATGGGGAGTTTCAAAAATCAGAACTCTTTGATTGGAGGCACCTTTTTTGTCCACATCTTACTCTTTCATCTTTCATGATGAGTATTTTCTACTTCTTGGACCAAGAAAACTCTGAACATTAACCATGAAAGAGGGAATTTAAAGAGTTTTTCACTCCTTTTTTCCCACTTTTTTGAGCTTTTCTGTTTTCAGTTAGATTAGATTGTTTGTATAATCCCACTTGGGCATTTAAATTAGTCACAAACAGAGTATATAAAGTAATCTAATGCATACAAAGTCTGGAAACAATTTAAAAGATACAGACATATTTATAGATTTCAAAACTGCACAGTTATTAAAACAACATTAAGAGCATAACAATGAAATGACAAAATGTGCACTGCACAATAGCAGACTTGATATAAAACATGTTACTGAAATACCCCAGTGAACATATATGCCTTTAGCTAATTTTCTGAAGTCTGTATAATCAGCAAATCTCATGTGAGCGGGAAGAGCATTCCATAGGTCAGGTGCCATGGCCTTAAAAACCTGCATGCCCACAGGCAGGTTTGTAAACCAGACAATAATTTTCTGGTATTCAGTTATAGAGTAATGAAAAGGAAAAGGTTCGGCTCTGGTAAGGAAGCAAATGTGCTGTCACCAATGATTAATTGTCCAGCCTTTGATTTAAATCCAACCCAATATGGCATTGATTTTATAAAATAAAGCTTGAATTCCTGATGCTGTGTGAGTCCTTATTAACCAGTCATTAGGACTGAAACCTCTCAGTTTTAGATTTTTACAGATTTACTTTCAGAAGACAAATGTTACCATATTATTAAAATATATCAATGTATTATGACCTCAAAGCAGAGGTCAGTCATGCTCATAACTTTCTATTAAAATCAAAAATTCACAGATCTGGTTCATTTTCTCACTGCACAAATTATGTATAAAGCAATAAAAAACCTGCTTCCTGACAATATTCTAAAACAGTTTTCTAAAAGGGAATGGGGATACAATTTGAGGGGGGAATTAAATTTAAAACATCCTTGTATCCGTACAACATTAAAGAGTTTTTGCATCTCTGTGTGTGGAGTGAAGCTGTGGAACAGACTAGGTAAAGATATGAAGCAATGTCCGAGCATGGCGCAGTTTAAAAAGCGGTTTAAGGATATGGTTTTTACAGGGTACAGGGAGGAGGTAGAGATTTGATAGGGTGTTCTTGTCTAATATTTTCATGTGTGTGCGGGTGCACAGGTATGTTGGTATGGGTATATATATCTGTAGGTTGTGTATCCTTTGAGGTCTTACTGGGGTTATTGAAAATGTGTGTATGTGTATATACGTATGTATGGATAGATAGAAACATATATGTATATATATGAAAAATTTATAATAAAAAAACACATAACATATAATGTAATTGCAAGGAGGTATTTCTGTTGTCTATTGATTACTAGATAGTGGAAAAGGGGTGGGATTAAATAAGCTTGTGCTTCTTCCTGCTCCTTTTTGAACATGAAAGTTATTTGTAGTTGTGGTTGCTCGTTTTCCTTTTGTTTTGCTTTGTTTATTTGTCTCTTTTACTTCTATGTTGTTGTACTTTTTCAACATGTTCAAAATAAAGATCCAACCAACCAACCAACCAACCAATCAATCAATCAATCAATCAATCAATCAATCAATCAATCAATCAATAACTTTGACATTTCCTGTTTGGTCAGTGTTGTTTTGTCAGTTTCTGGGTTTCATTACTTTGGACTAAAACATCTCAACAGCTCTAGGATGGGTTATGATGAAATTTTGAACTGACATTACCCTAAAAACTTGTGTAACCCCATGACCTTTCCCCTAAATCTATGACATTTGGATCCACGTTGCCTGTTCTTTATCTTTGTTGCTGGTGCTAATGTTACTATATTTATGTTAGCACAGCTGTGCAGCCTGACAGCCACTAGCAAATGTTTAAAAGCAAAGGAACCACTTAAAATGACTCATTTAATTCAGAGAAAGCTTTCAGATGGGCAGTATATCCAGCTGAGTTTAGGATTCTTAAATAGAAAGAGTACCACTGTGAAAACCTTATTTGCTATTTTTGATGTTGCTGTCTTGTTGTTGTTTTAAGTATGTAAGGATGTACACTAATGCTCGTCTCTTTAGCAGACCCTGCCATTATTGGTATGATTTCACATGATCGAAAGAATGGTGCTGAACAACCAGGCAAATTTTCCCCTTCATGTTTCTATTTTACTTTCCTGTTTGAAGAAATGAGTCACGGTTGTAACCCTGCTAGTCCCCACTTATTCCAATCCACATGACAAATAAAGTGCTGTTTGGGCATGCATACATTAAAGTAATTCTTTCAGTTTTGTTACACTGTGTGTTTTCTCTTATTACACTTTTTTTTCAAACACTGACCTTGTTATGTAACATATAATGATACTGTGGATCATACAATCTGTCTGTAGGCAAAAAGACAGAATTACAGTTATACTTAAAGAAGCACAAGGAAATAAATGTTTAAAATGATTAACCCCTCATTGTCACGTTCATTTAATTTTACACAAACTGTGATGTGACATAAATCGTTTCAGCTATTAAGGGTTAACCAAAAATGTTTGCTAACCGATTTGAATGACAAGAAAAACTGGCGCGAACTCAGTCACCCCCTTGCAATCTTTCTCTCTTTTTTTCTGTCTCTCTGTCTTTAACCCAAATGTTCGCCCTACACTGTAACCATGTAAACGTACATGGGGGTTGCTTTTTGTCCGTAGCAGGGAGGCAGATCGCTTCAATATGACTAAAGGGGATCTGTTTTATATCCCCACAGCATGAGAAATGCAGGCATACACACACTTCTTTCTTTTTTCCTTTTGAATGTTTAGAAATGATGTTTGTATATCTAGATTTCATCTGTCAGTCAAGGCAAAGGCCACACTGTGCTTTTGCCAACAAATCAGCACTGCTGGTACAATTACACTATATTTTGATTATTTGTTGTTTCATGATGAAAAAACACATCCCCCGAGGGTATACGTTTCTCTGGCAACCAACAATATATGTACCTTTTGCTGTGTTGTATGTCAGACCTATACAGAATGTGATATTTTCAGGTTCACATTTCAAATGTTTGAGGGCAAGCTGTACTCATTTCATATTTATGTGTGGACGTATCTACCTCTTTGATCTTTGTTAACTATAATTATAATCTTTTGTAGTTGTTTTTTGGCCAATTTAAACTTTTGATGTATTAACAAAATATGTAATGGCAGAAATTTGCAAAACAAAAATTTGGTGCTGTGTCTGTTTTCTGTCCAGGAAACAACAATCTGAATTAGAGCACCAAATATCTGTCTATATAGAGCTAAATTTAAATAGTACTTTGTCAATATGGCCTGCCACTCAAACTGTTCATCACCTCCCATCATATGTGTCAGCCTGTGCTTCATGAATAGACAATGACAGGCAGTGTGTGGGATGTCCCTTTTGATGAATCTGGACTTGTCTTCACTTAGCAACAGCTTATTACTGCCAGAGTAAAAAGGGCTGAAAATACATCATAATCTATTTTATGACAATTGTTGTTTTAGCAAGGCTGCTGACTAACCACCCCCTGGATTAAATGGTTCTTAGAGTGAAAAGACTGGTAAATCTATGGATAAAGACAAGGTGCAAAATACCCTCTGTTTACGATATTACAAGAATAAAACAAAAATATAACTTGTATTCCGACTTTGCTCTGTACTTTGTTGAAGCACCTTTGGCAACAATTATTGCATATGATGCAACGAGCTTTATATGCAAGAATGCACACCTATTTTGGGGCAGAACCTCTCAAACTCCATGTGGCTGGATGGGGAACAGCAGTGCACAGCCATTTTCAGATCTCTCACGAGATGTTCAATCAGGTTCAAGTCTGGGCTCTGGTTCTGATAGGACATTCACAGAGTGGTCTTGAAGCCACTCCTTTATTATCTTAGCTGTGTGCTTTGGCTTGTTGTACTGTTGGGAGATGGGGTATTCTGGAGCAGGTTATCATCAAGCATGTACATTCCTCCACCCATCTTTCCCTCTACCCTGACTCAACCCTCCCACTTTTTGCTGCCAAAAAGATATCCCCACAGCATAATGCTGCCACCACCATGCTTCACTACAGGGATGATTTTGGCCAGGTGATGAGTGGTGCCTGGTTTCCTCCAGACATGACACTCAGCATTCACTCCAAGGTGTTCATTCTTTGTCTCAGACCACAAGATTTCATTTCTCATGGTCGAGTCCTTCAGATGCCTTCTGGTAAATTCCACACAGGGTGTGTTTTTTATTGAGTCCTCTCTACAATACAAGCCTGGAAGAGACCTAGTGGTTCCAAATTTCTTCCATTTGATGATGGAGGATGGAGGCCACTGTGCTTATTGGGTCCTTCAGTGCCACAGGAATTTTTCTGTTCCCTTCCTTGCTTTGACAGGGACTGTCGAGTATGAGACCTTACATAGACAGGTGTGTTCTATGTCCAATCTCATGTCCAATCAACTGAGCATCCTACAGATGGACTCCAGTCAAGTTGTAGAAAAATCTGACAAAATGTGGAAATAGGATGTATGTGACCTCTATTTGTTTGTGTCATGGCAAACACTGTGAATACTTATGTACTGTTTGTTAATGTTTATTTTTTTTTATTTTTAAAAGATTTGCAAGAATTGCAAACAAACTTTCTACACATTGTCATTTTGGGGTATTGAGAATGGAATATTGAGGTAAAATGAACTGAATCCATTTTGGAATAAGGCTGTAACATGATGAAAGAAGTGAAGCATTCACTGGATTATCAGCAAGGGTTCTGCATCATTTTCTGTGAACAAGTGGATGATTTCTGAGAAGAAACACCGTGGATGAGTTTTTCAAAATTATTTTTTTTGGCCTTTGAGCACCACAAGGTCATCTAGTTCATTGTCTTTAAGAGAAAAAAACTGTACATATGCTCTCCAAAATACACCAATCAATAATAATCCCTCTCAATAATAATACATTTGAAATAGTATTTTTCCATCTCTACTTGACAATGGTCAAGTAGACACTAAAAAAGCAGTTTGGGAACAGGGCCAGTGTATTTTCTTATTCTGATTCTACAGTCATCAACTCAGTATAGCAATTTGTGTTTTTAATTCAGTTCCCTTTTTTTGTTTTTTTTGTTTTCAGCTTAGTACTCATACATGTTGTGTACTTTCTGTAGCAGCCATATAAAGTATGGCTATGTCTATAAACTAATTTAGATCTATTAGGCCTGTGTTACATACACCACATACTTTTAACTAACTAACTGTCATTCTAATTCAGGTAGCTGCACAGATAAAATGTTAAGAGGGTACAGGAAGCTAATGCTGTGGATGAATCAGCATTCTGAGAAATTCCAAAATTGCAGCTATGACTTACCGACACAGCTAAATAGAACATAATTAGTGCTATGTGTTGCACCTGTGCCTTTTCTTATACTTACAGAGAAAAACAGTGCAGAAGGTCTGCTACGAGTGTTAATGTGCGTTTCATTTTATTTTTTGTCAGCACTGCATCAATTATATGGAGTGCAATAAAGTAGTGAAAAAAAACCCTCAATATTTTCACAGGTGCAGGTCGAAGTAATTACAGGGTTTTGAAATACTTTGGTTTAATTGTATTCAGAAATTTGATGGGAGAAGTGCATACAATACACAGCTAATGTGTTTTATATGCAAATGTTGTTTAGTTGTGTTACATATTACACATTACACTACAATTAGGATATGCGGAAGATACTGCTGCTCATATTCTTTCGACCTATCTAACTTTCTTCTGTTGGTTGGCTGGCTTGAAAACACTGACTCTACCTCAGTCTCAAAAGTTGGTGTGACTGACCAGGGCAAAGGTTAATAGTTTTTGCTTGGTCTACCTCTATGTCAAAGCAGTGCTTTTTTCTTCTGCATTAACTTTGAGATAGGTGTCTTCTGAGAGGGGATATTTGATTGGCTGAATGCTATCCCTGACCTGTTTAACTGAGAATGATCTTCAGTGTGATGTAAAATGGAAACAAGACTCAATACTCTGTAAACATGGATAGCCCCAAGTGACCCTCGTACTGCCCACTCTCTGTTATGTATGTACTTTGTCAGATGCAGCTTATAAAGTGAAAGACTAATTACAGCAGCTTAGAGAGCCAGTGCTGCTGCTTTGGGATACTACTTTCAGTACCCCAGTTCTACTGTTTCATGATAATTTGACCAAAAACAAATTAACTTGTGACATAACCTTGATGTAAACATGGTATGAAATAATAGCTTACAAGGCAATAATATATTGTATTAAAAGATAAACAAATTAAGGGGTGTTTAGTAATGGATTACATGTAATCACAATTATATAACCCAAAATACAAAAAAAGTAAACATAATTAGCCTGAATTAGATTTGCAAGATGTGAGACCAGGTTATAGTTACAGTACTTGATTGTATTTTGATTACTTAGTAAGTAAGTAAAGTTTATTTATATATTGTTTTTCACAGTCAAAGCACTGTACAGCTGAAATTACAAAAGAATGTAGACAGAAGGAATGATTAAATAGAAAAGGTTTTAGCAGTTTTTTAAAGAGTCCACAGTCAGCTAAACTGAACTGATGCGGTCAGCTGTTACAGAGTCTTGGTTCTTTATATATATTATGTATTCTTTCAAAAATGACAATTTGATATGGAATCCATTGTTTGCTATTTTTGAGGGTTTTCTTTTTCTTTTTTCTTTTTTTTCTTTTTCTTTTACCAACTTTAAGTATCTAGATCAGGATATATGATTTTAAGTTAAAAATTGTATTTATAATTTTTATGTTTAATGATTTGGAAACATTTTAAACATATGTTTAAACAGGAGAATGACAAAAACACTTACATAACACTAAATGATGGCCGGGTCTTTCTTCTTCAACAACTGGGCTTTTTTTTAAAAGACAAAAATATGAATACATGAACACAGCTGAACCTTTTGTGGCAAACTGTGATTATTCCTGACACATATTTTGATAAAGAATGTATTGCGATCAAATTCAGAAGCAGCACAACTTCTGCTGTAATTCTATGTGCATGAAAGCAGAATAATAGCTAAGAAGGAGTTAGAAGGGAGAAGGAGAAGGAGGTCTGCCATTAGGAAGTTTTCCCTCAAAGTCTAAATAGTAAGCAAGTTGTTAGATGTTGCTACTTTTCTAGATAATTCTAGGTAATTTTGCCTGCCCTTATTGTGTTAGTATACATTTTTCTAACATAGTCTACATCATATTTATTCCTAAAATTATTCCCAAACTTAGGAATGACATGTTTTAAATATGTGGAAAGACTTGAAAGAGGGCAGAATTCTTCCTGAAACAGATATGAGCAGTTAAAAACCGGGAGTTGATAAAGTAATATGAATTGTTTTTCCTTGTCATGCACATATTTCAGCAGGCTATTTCTCAAAAAAAAAAAAAAAAAAACCCCCACAAGACACAAAAGCATCAATCAGGCAGGATGCACTCTGACACCAGAGCACAGTAGATGTTTTCTATAGGCTATGTATCTTGACTCACTAGCAGTAATATTAAATAAGAAATATTCAGGATCAGTTTTTGAAAAAGGGTAAGGAGACCCACGTAAATTCCCGATTATTATTAAGTCTTATTACTTAGAAAAACCCACGTTGACTTAATTAAACACCACCGAAGCGGGAAACGTGTTCTCATTTCCTTGCACAGTGCTTATTAGCGACACCGGAAGTGAGTGTAACCAAGCAACGCCCGTCGTTGCCGTGGTAACAGTGTTGCCCTCGGGGAAGTTTGTAGCTGCAGAGGTGAAGAGCTATTCTGTACGAGAAACGAATCTAGGCTATAACTTAGCTGTAGCAGTTGAATTCACATATTTATTTTAATCATTCATAAATAATACGAGTTTTCTTTTGTTTTGTTTTGTCAGGTGTGCTTTAACTGCCATCTTCAGTAAACGTTAGCTAGATGGAGCAGGATTTGGCCGAGGGTAAAATCATCAGCTCTCATAAACAGAACACAAGCGAAAAATGGATGTTTCTCACCCCTATGGTAAATACCGTTTTTAATAATTTTACGGACGCTTTCCAAACACTACTTAACGTGTGGATACACGGTTATGTCTGAGCATATTTGCCTTGTCTTATTAGATAAACACTGTTCAATATTTTTGTAGATCAACAGCTGCAAGTTGCACCTCACGACTGTGAAATCTCTCGTGCCAGCGAGAGCACAAGCGATGGTGAGTCATTAAAAGAGCACACTGGAATAGTAATGGCTATGTAGTGCTTATAGTTTTCAAGGCGTTTAGAGGTTGGTCTCTTTATCTTTTTTCAGAGTGACTCTCAAGATCATGTAAAAGAAACATTTAACCACTCTGACCTAGGTAGGTTTGACCCACTTAACTCATTCAAGTACTCACCGCCCAAGAGGATTTTGTGTGATTCAGCAGCATATTGGCATATATTAATTACTGGGCATGGCTGTGGTTCTCAAACTTTCTCTGGAGATGCCCTGCTTCAGACGACAATAAAGGTCATCTGCCATCCTACAGTTTTAAAATAAATCATCAACAATAGTAAGTATCTATTTTGGATTATCGAGAAATAAAAGTCAACATAATAGTCTCAGCAAAATCTGTTTTGTGCATTTTCCCTTCAGGGTCATATTAATTTAACCAAAGTTTACATCACACATTTCTCTGGTTGTCCACAGCCCACTTGCAGTGGCTTAAAGTCTAATCAGTGGGGCCTGCTCCGCAGTTTTAGAACCACTGACATGCAGCTGCTGTGTAAAAATGTTTTCTTTGCACTTATTTACTATATTTTATCTTTCGTAGAAAACAGTTTACATGCAGGCATCCAGAAAAGAGTTGTACAGGAACTATTTGCAAGTGACAAATGTACATATAATCAAAAAGTGCTGCTCAGTGGAGCTGCTGTTTCAAATGCTGCATACAAAGCAAGACACAAAGCAAGGAGACAAACCCAGTGTACGGGGGAAACTTTTGGCCAGAATGCCTTAAAAAATGCAAAACCTGCAGGTACTATTCAATGAAAAAAATTTGATAGAATTAAGATAACCTTTGCATGCACAGTTTTGTAGACATATTTTATGTTGTGCACTTTGCTTTTAAGTGTACCCTGATTTCAGTTTGTGATATCTATTTCAGGTGATTTTCCTGGATGTAATTACAGTGCTGTGCCTGGTTTTCTCTCCACTCCACCTTTCACATCCAGTTTTCAACGAATTGACTTGGAAAGGTACCCTTTATCTGCCTATGTATTCTATATTGTCTGTAAAGTGTATGTGTTGTAGTACAGAGTTGTAGTACATTGTTGTCTAGCTTAAAGTCACTGTAAGCTTGAACTATCTTTAACATGTCATATGTATCAGCTGTTCTTTGAATCTTTTACCTGCAAAGGCATTCATATTCTTCTGACATGCTTATGCCACTGAATTTTTTTTTTTAACTCATTCTGACCTTCACAGTCATCATTTGCTGTAGGAACCATGAGACTAACTAAAATGGCAAAGGCTTAAGATTGCCACAAGGGAGCAGCAGAGTCTCTTTCAATAACTAACCAGTATCTCCAGATAAAATGGCAGTAATTCTGACTAAATATTCTACTGACAGACTGAGCAGAAATCACTTAGTTAATATGTATATTGAAAAACTGATCTAGTTATTTGAATCATTAACCTGAGCTGACAATATTTGTTTCATTAATTCTGTCACATATAGATTTTATTTAAAGTCTAAATCTTGTAATATGTTTTTTTCCCCCAATACTTTAGACAATCTCTGGAGGAATGCCCACAGTTGGACTTTGTAAAAGAACTGCAGTTTCTCAACCTTCAGCACAATCTAATTACAGAGATCCAAAATTTGTCACATTTGCAGCAGCTGGTTTTACTGAATTTGCATGACAATCACATCAGTGACATGGCTGGCATTGAAGTTCTGAGGTCTCTCAAGATCCTCATACTGGGGAAGAACAGGTTAGTTGCCATGACAGGAAGTGTAAACAAACAAAGACAGCACAGATAGTACAATTATAGATACTATGAAGCTTATTTTTAGTATGATAAAAACTTAATTGACTTTGACAATGTGCAGTTCAGTTGTGCTAATGCAAGATAACCACTTGAGTAGCTTTATTGTTCTTTTGTTAAACATCTCTAATAATATGGTCAATATGCAATGAAAGTTGCAGCATTTATTAATAGTTAAAAGGGGTTCAACAGTGCTGCCATGAAATGAAAATGTTGTTTACATTTAGCATTTAATACATTTGAATTAACTAGGTACGGCTACATGGTCAGCATCAGAAATGATTAAACCCAGTTTCATTTGAAAAGCAATCATCTTAGTGACATTTTTGGTCAGCAGGTTCAGGATCAAAGTCACATCTTTTTGACATAAAGATCTTACAGGTGAACTCTGTCATTTCTTCCAGTTTCTTTCAAACATGACATTTGTCTTTGCAAATCAGTATCTGAGGTCATAGTAACTGAACTGTAAGAAATTCCTCTACTTTATTTGTTGGCATTTTCAAAAGACCACAGCAAATTATTGTTCAGTGTTATATGATCTCCATCCACATGGAGAGCTCTGAACAATATATTACTGGATATTATCTGTACTGCTGCTGTTCCCTCAAAAACTGCAACCTTTTTAAATTTTCCTGTTGGTTTTTCATTAAGCCAGAATTAACATAATACGTGTTACGTAACTGTTGCCACTCTACAGACAAATTCTGTTTCATGTTGTGTTTTCCCATTATGTGTCACATTTTTCCTTGTACTTTGCAGAATTCATGAAATCTGCTGCCTGGACAGCTTGTCTAAACTGAATATGTTGGATTTGCATGACAATCAGGTGCTGTTCCTTTACCGTCATCCCTCCTACAGGACATGTATATTAAACAGTGTTAATTTAGTTGCCAGTGGTGTAAAGGCCGATCATGGTTGTAGGCTTCAAAGTTCAGTATGAGCGGATTGACTCTTCCGTGTTCTAAACCATGTATTAGGAGCAGTTAATTCACTTTAATACTGAGGTTTGTTTTTAAAGCCAGAAATCTGGCTCGTTGTTTTGGGCACTTAACTTCAGCTTTTCACATAGTTCACACCACTCTAAGAGAAGAAAGCACTGAAAACCATCAGAACCCACAAGCTGTTGTCTAATACCTACTCCCACATTAATTTCCTCAGTAGCCATCGCATAATTTATCGAACAGATGGAACTGTTTTTTTTATGTTTTCAGCACTGGGTAATGTTTTGAACTCTTGTAGATTATAGTGTTCCTAAATTGTCTCATTCTATTATTATCTATTATTATACTGTTTTGTTCCTTGAGAATAGAGCCTGCTTAATGATATTAAAAGCCTGAGAAATAAAATTATGTCAAATGAGAATTTTAACAACTAATGGAAAAGGAAGACAACATAGAAAGGCTTCCCTTGGTCAAATTAGTGTTTTGCCAGAATGCCGCCTACACGCCTCCTCAGAGAGCTACTCCAGAGCTCTGGTAAGACTTGCTCTCTTTCTGAGGTCGGTTGCTCTTTACATGAGCAAGCATTACAGCTGCCATTCAATGATTGTTAGTTTTAAGTTATTTTTCCTGACAGAGATTTCTCTGTTGCCTCAACAGTGTTGACTTGTGCTTACTAACTACATCTATATGGTTAATTTTAGCAGTTTTTATAATCTTGCAGTTGAATTAATAATGAAACTTCTTTAGCTCTTTTGCTCTTATTTGTAATGCAAGCACATTATATTTAGGCTCGTACTCTGGCAGACATCTATTGTGAAGCAGATGATAAATCTATCATTCTCACAGGGCCAGTTTGTCTTTCAAACACTGAACTTAAAACCTTCTGTTTTGCGCAGCTCAATAACTGTTCAGTCATATTTTTAACACATTTTCCAAACTCACAAGAGATCTGACCACCCAAATGTATTCTGAATTGCTGCATAATGATAATTCAAGATTATGAAGTGGATGAATTATAGTTGTTGTTTAGTGACTTTTGGCCACAGAACACCAGCTGCTTGTCTTTTTTTCCCCCCTTTTGACCACAAGCTTTGCATCACTGTTATCCTTTCTTCCCCCCCATCCTTGAGCTGGGAAGCTCACAAACATCTAAAACTCAGCCATTTTACCCATTTATTGCTGTACCAGCGAGAGGTTTCTTTTCCAGTTTGCTGGAGCTATTCAGAATGAGATATTCTCTCTGGGAGTCGGCCTTCAACCCACTCAGTCTCAGTGACCAAGTCTTGGGGTTACAATGTGAACTGAGATTGTTGAATAACCAATTCTTTACTTAGGCTGTGATGTTTTCCACTTGAACAGTTTGACTTAAATGTTCTCAAGAAATAGCTGAGAATGCCCTGTGGGGTCACTGAATTGAAAAACAAAAAATATCACTCTCTTAGAGAAGTTGGCTAAAGTCATGTAGAACTCTCGCTCCTACAAATGATGATGTTGATTAAGTTTGACTCTGTCTGCCATGTTTGGTTGGCACATCACTCTGGGATGAGGTGAAGTTTAGACAGGATTTCCCCACAAGAATATCCGTGACCAACGATACTTGTGACACATACTTATTTTTCCTATGTCATTTGAAATAAACATACCAAGTGTAGAAGAACAGGCCTTTACCTGTGAGACAGAAGCCTCTTGCCAAACTCCGGGTCCTGACCTTCTTCACTGGAAATCACCAAATTCATAGTCTGTAACTTAAGATTCTCATATATTTTAGAATGGGGCTATCCAAAATCTATTTCAGTGTGTACAGAGATACAGAGTTTATGAATTCATATCCATGTGTCTGTCCGTTGTAAAGGTTATGTCCTTTGATTTTAAAATGCGTGTTACAGAACAATTAGTTTTATCAATTCCCAAAGTGAGATATAGGTAAAAAGTCTACACTTGCCCCTGTGTTTAATGATTCTCAGCAACATTTATCATGGTGGCTCGATTGTTTAAATTGATGAACACTTACAGTGTGCAGACTGTATTTTGGGCCAAAATTCATAATCTATTTATTTCTATTTTAATGAACGCCTATCTAAGCTCCCAAAACAAGATATAAATCAGATGCAATTTATGCTGTGGTGCTGACTAAGATCGTACTGCAGTGTTTCTGCTTTATATTACTAAATAAATGTCTCTTTAGCTTTTACATTTATAAACACTGATATTTCAGACCATCTGAAAAGATATCCTACAAAGACAAGAACTTTTTTAGTCTCATATTCAATATAGATTTTCAATCCATCTGTTCTGTTTACCATTTAAACAGCAGTTATGTTTGGATTTTGTGTTTTCACAGAATCATCAACTCGTAAAGCATTGTCCGCCTTTTCTTAATGTTTATAGTGTGCACAGTAGGAATAGGCAAATACATCACCATCTTGATAACAGCCACTGGGAATTTGTGTGAAGTATTAAAAATGTCACTCTTACAGAGGTTTATAAATGTTTTTCTCCAAGCAGTGTGATGGAGAAGGTGGGGTAAGATTCCACCATTGACTGACTCTTAGTTATTTCTTTTGTTTTCATGATTTGGTTAGCCAGACAGCATGTGTGTCATTTTAGAGAAAGAAATTCAAATATACAATTCAAGTATGTTATACTCTGCTAATCCAGCCTTAATCTGTGCCTCACTGCATAGAATTGGGTAATATATGATATGATTGCTCTTTTACATGCATTTTAGTTTTGTTTTTAACTAATTTTGTCTTACTGTGCTTTCCTTTAGATATGCAGGATAGAAAATGTGTCTCATCTGAGCGAATTAAGAGTGTTGAACCTAGCAGGAAACAACATCTCCAAAATGGAAAACTTGCAGGGTCTTGACTCTTTGACTGAACTGAACCTAGGGCAGAATTGCATCTCTGTTGTGGTGAGGGAACTCTTTTCCAACTAATTATAGATTTTTGTATGTAAGTGTTTTGCATGCGTGCTGTCCTTTTCCTTCATGTTAAAAAACAAAAAACAAAAGCATTTCCTGCTTTTTGGCCTTTCTTTCTGTTCCCTTATTCAGTTCCCTTATTTCCATCAGTTTGAAAGTACAAATACAAAAATGTTTGCACGCTTAGATCTTACATTGTGCATTGATTTAACTTAGCTATATCCGACTTGTAGACCCTAGTGTGATGCAGCACACAGCTATATCCCAACACTACAGCTACCCTGTGGTTCTTTGAAGTTCCTGCAGCTACCAATTATTTTTTTTCTTATTACTGTTCAGAAAATGTGCCTCTGAAGATGAAAGCAATAGCAATTGTACTTTATCTTTCATGTTCAAATTACCACTTGTGGACCAGGTCCCTTGGATGGTTACTGTTACCTTTGCTATGGATCAACATATCAGTTTTTACAGCCACAAAATAACAAAAATAAAAATAACATTAATGGAACCTTTGTGAGAAAGTGGTGGTGAAGTATATCACTGTTGGTGTTACCTAGGGAGACATAACTCATTACCCACAACCTCCCACCGACTTTCTGGCACGCTGAAAGAGAAACTGGATATTCTAAACACGGAAACTTACTCCCTTTGGTTTCTATAGTTTTAATCTGATAAACACAACAGTGCATGCCAAAACAGGCCCCTTCATTTGTATGCAAATCCCCTAAGCCCTTTCATGCTTTTTAAGATAGAAAATAAAAACGGATTTCAACATTTTGAATCAGTTGAAAGCCCTTCCCGTCACTCAGCCTGCCGTCTGCCTGCAATTTCTGATCACAAAACACTTCCAGTCCTAATTATCGGATGTTGTATTTTATTTGATACACAGGAGAGGAAAAATGCAACCCCTCAGCAGTTTCTTGGTCTCTGTCATTATTGCTGCTTGCTGCCAAGTGCTTATACCTTGTACAAACTAAATAACCACGTTCCAGGTGCTCAGGTTTTCTCTCTGTCATGAAAGGGTAAGCAGATAAAAAGTGAAATTCTTAACCTGAAAAAAACACTGACACTGTCTTTCTTTGAAAGCAACTCTTAAACTTGATTACTTTGCACCCAGTCATCCATCCTTCCTCTTAGGTGTTCCTTTCCATTATGAAATTCACTGCATGTCACTAAGGGATCCATTTTATATTTTTGGCTGTGGGAATGATGATTTGTTTGAAAGAAGAGCGCAGTCAGCTTGAGCAGTGATAAAGCAGTCTAAGAAAAAAAGGCATGGCACTGGCAGACTGACTTTATGCATTAACAGAAGGGTTTGTCTGTGAGCCAAAAGACTACACCATCATCAAAACATAGAAAAATGTAGAAACTCTATATTGCTCTTTGGTAGTTTTACTGTAGAGTAATTAATTAGGTGAGTTTTTTTTTAGCTTGAAGTGTTTCCCAAAACAGGTCAGTAAACAGTAACAGCAACTTAGTAATTTCTATGTTTTTCCAGTATGACCTGGGAACATGGAAACTGTGTGTTATGTTATGTTGTTGCAGGGAGAAACTCTTAACTTCTACAACTTAAAAGCCAAGTGAGGACCACAAAATGTTTTGGCTGACATGTGAAGTGTCTCAAAGGTCATGCAAGAACAACACAGGAGTGTGCCCCATGTCACAGCATCTGCAGTTATAATGCGCAGTCGCATAAAGCAGATGAAATCACATCTCAAGCCTGTGCTATTGAAGGAACTTCCACAAAACCCACCAACTTACGGTCTTAAAAACCCTCCCAGCAGCCACATGTACCTGTGTTTACATGAGCAGCTTTCTTGCTCTTTTGTGGTGTGTTGGTGTTGCATGCAGATGAGACAGCGGTGATGAGAGGTTTTTCTGTGTTTATTGAATAATGCCTCAGCCAGAGCTGAGTATGAGTGTGAAAATGAAGACACGCAAGCTGTCAATAAAGAGAGGGTGGAGCTGGGATAAAGAGGTGAAGGCACGGGCACACAGATACATAAATACACACCCGCAGGCATACAGGCAAACAAGAATACACACACACACCGCTCTACCCAGCCTCATAAGAGATCCTGTAAGCTGATCTCTTATGAGACTTCCTAAAAAAGGACCACATTGGTGGGCGATTGTTATGCAGCTCATCAGCTCAGTGATGACATCATTCTGTCTGAGACAGGGCTGCTATATTTAGTTTCAGACAGCCAGGAGTGGCTGCTAGTTCACTAGCATCCATACAAAAGCAGGCATAGACAGAGACTGTAAATGTGATTGATGGTTGAGTTGAGTTGGTTGAGCACTGCATAGCATGACTTGCATTTGTCATAGAAGAAAGAAAGAAATAAACCCTGCTTATTTATCTATCTATCTATCTATCTATCTATCTATCTATCTATCTATCTATCTATCTATCTATCTATCTATCTATCTATCTATCTATCTCAGTTCTATTGAATTATCTCCTTTGAGCAATAGCTCTCGTATGTGTTGTTAGATGTTGCTGGCCCCATGATCGGAAAGTCAGGGGTTCAAATCCACTGAACGTCTACCCTGAGGTACCCCTATGCAAGGTGGATCCCACGGGGATCAATAAAGTATAAATGATTATTTATTACATATACCGCACAGGACCCACCTTATGTGCCAATTAGAAATTTGAGTTTACAACCCTGATTTAGTGTTTACTAACTCCTTGTCTCACCACTATTTCATGCACATATTTCTAATTCAACATTTTTGGTTATCATGACGCAGAAGTCTAGATAAGGAGGCATAGTGTAAACTAATGTAAATTAATGTGTTAAACAAGCTAAAACATCTTGCTAAAATCTCATGCAGAACTTAAAAATTATGTGTAGGTTGTTACTAGCTTAAAAAAGCCAAGTTGTAAATATTAAATGTTTCTTTTAACTGAGTTTTGATGTGTATAATTGTAGGGGAGGAACGGCACAGTGATGCAGTGGTTACCATTGTTAGCACTGTGTCTGTATGGATTTTCTCTCGGTACTCCAGCTTCCTACAGATGATCTTTGGCATTGGCCTTGTGAGTTTTGTGTTGGTCATGTGATGGACTGATGACCTATCTAAGGTTAACCCAGCCCAGTTTTTTCTGTAGAAATTTTTCACAGTTATCAGTATCTCTAGCACTACTGCTGATGTTGCATAGCCTACTACTCTATCTGTAGTAAATATACTGTACTCAGCTTGTTGGTCTTATATGCAGTTGATAACGCAGTGTTGCATAACTGTGTTATATCTATATGCTTGTGTGGGAGGGAATTTTGTGGATTTCTAAATGACGAAACCTGCCTGCACTGTTCTTCTGCAAGGGTGCTAGCATGACCTGAACACCAGTCTAACCTCCTAATAGAACAGAGCCTAGCAGGAAACTGAAGGAGGTTTGTGAGGCGTTGGCTGCAGTGTGGGTGGATAGTGACGCAGCCCAGTCAGACTGCTGATGGGAGTGTCCTCTTTGCTTCCAGTATAGCCAACATTGTCCAGCGACACACATAAAGAAAGCCCAGACCTTGATACTAGAGAATGTGATTTACCCCATGCTGTCATCCAAATAGTTTATGTGATTATGACATTGCACTTGTCCCTGTGTGTCCAATTCAGCGTGCCAGCTGCCCAGCTGCTGCTTTCCCCCCACCCCCTCAGTAAATTGTGCATCGATTTTTGATGCTGAGCCTGCCTGATGGTAAAACTCTCCACATCCCTGTCAGTTTCCACTGAATTTTCTCCAGCTATTGCATGATGAGGTGCACTACCTTAGTTAGCTGCTCGTTTTATATCACTATGCTTTCCACTGAGCATTTCAAGTTAGCTTCCTGCAGCAGGGGATCTCTGCATTAGCGCAGCACATTCTCCACTCTCCCCTCCCCTCCCCCCTTTCCTCCTCATAGTCTATCTATTCTCGCTCTCTTCCTCTCTCTCTCTCTGTTGCCCCTCCTCTCCATGTGCAGACAAGGCAGCATGCTGTATGTGTGTGTGTATGTGTGTGTGCATGCGCAGGGTGGATGGGGATGCTGCATGCTGGAGCTGAAAGCTGCAAGGTGACTGAGGGAATGGAGAGGGATACAGAGCCTTGACGACAGTGACGATGCAGTGCCCTCTTCCTGAGCACCTTCTCATCTTCACATCCCTCCATCTCTCTGTCTTCCCTCTCCCTCTTTCTCTTTATAGACTGAGGTGGACCGCCTGCCCTTGTTGCAGCGCCTCTTTCTCAGCTGCAACAACATCACCAGGTAAGAGCTTGTACCGCTTAACTCCCTCCTCCCCGCAGGATAGAAATAGGGATGGTGGCCGGACAGTGCCACGTCCCCTCCCATGGCTTTGGGCAGAGAATACACACCCACAGCCAGACACACTCACAGATTTGCTGTAGTGGGTAATTTCTGCAACCTAGAAAATAACAAATCCTCGATGTGTTCTTTATTGTTAGTATTTAATCATCTGTTACCTAAGAAATGGGTGTGAGAATGTTTAAAGTTATTTGGGCAACAAAGAAGCAGGTTGTGAGAAGATAATTATTGATGACAGATTTGGAGGTTGGATGAATTAATGGAAAATATACCTAGGTAAGGGCATGTAGGATGAATGAGAGGTATGATTTTTTTTGTCTTAGTGCTAACTGTCAGACAGCTTTACACACTTTTTTCCAGTATCTGTCCTCCTTTCTTTTCTTTTCTTCTTCATTTCTGAGCCCAGCAGTAAAAACCTCATAGAATAAACTTAACACAGCATCATCTTGGCACTAAATGAGGCCATTTGCTTTATTTTTGCCTAGTGGAGGATAATTTCTGTGGGATCATTGGCTCCCTTGACCATAGTCACCTTGTGCTCTGATAGATCTGAGCTGACAGTCCAAACCAGCTTTGCTGTTCTTGTGTCTCCATGCTTCACACATTGTGAGAATCATGACATAGTCGCAAGGAATAAAATCCTATATTCTTAAACTTCTGATTTTACAGTGACATCTAGTTCCAGATATAATATGTGAATAAAAATATAAGTAAATTTCGATTATGCGAAACATATATGTATCATTTATCCTGCTCCATGATAGGGTATTTTAATGTATCGTCTTTAATGTACTCATGTAGTGGCAGTATAGAAGGCTGGTTAGCGTGTGTGCACCTTTTTGAACTCTTTAGTGCTGATAGGAGAACAGCTGTGCTCTGTTGCTAGGTAAAGAGACAGAGCACACTCATCACCTTGATGGAGTCAGTTTACCCAGTTCAGGATCTTGGATCAAACATCTCTCATGAAATAATATTAAGACTGAAATATTCATTTGAGCTTACACTGATATTGATTTTTAAAACAAAACAAAACAAAACAAAACAAGACACCCTATGAAAATAGGATCAAAGCAGAACTAATAATTACCAATAAGTCATTGAAGAATATGTGCAGGGTAGTGCTAGTATAGATAAAGCCTGAAGCTACAGTTTTCATTCACACCGCACTCTGTACTCACATCTTAAAAATAGTTTTGATATTCACTTTTTATTGGACCATTAGTAGCAATCAGAAACTGGTGGATGGTGCAAGAATTAGAAGTTCTGTTTTTGTAAAGGTTCTGGTCTTCATCATTAATGTTATTATTATTCCTTATTATGAATACACCAATTAGGCAGAATGTGTTAGATGCACTCAAGCACCTCTTTATTATGTTTATTATTTTATGTCTCTTTTATATTTTTATGGTAGGAATTAATATTCCGTATCAGAAAGGGTCTAAGCTACTGCAAGTGTTTGAGATTGGAAGACCCCTGGTATCTCCAGCATGGTGTTTAGCATTTAGTTAAACCTCTGGCTAGGAACAGGCACAGTGTACTAGGACTTTGAGTGGTTCCAGGCAAATGATTCATCAAGGTTATTATCATAAATTAGCAATGATAGAATATCCCCTTCTGTGCATGGCGTGACTTTGCTTTTTCATGTTTCCTTTTGCCATAGGGTGATATCAACAGTGTAGCAGATTTGTCTCTCTTCATTGCCCCCTGAGTAATGTCAGGCTGCCAGAGTGCCTGCTGAATTACCAGCTTAACATGGCATGTGTTAGCCCGGCTCCATTCTGTCAATACGAAGCAAGACAAAATGTGTCAGGAATAAAACGAAGATAGTGAGATTGTCTGGTGGATGATTCAGGTTCTGCAAAATGTATTTTTATATATATATTTTTAATATCATTTACTCAAAGTCTCATTTAAAATTGTCAATTTTTTTCAAAAGTGACCTGAGGGCAGGGGACATCGTATAAAACACATGCACAGTTGTCATACAAATTCAAATTAAATGCAATAAGGTAAAAATAGATCAATTTTCAAATAAATTACAGTAGAGCTTTGAGAGCAGTCCATTGACCAAGAGTACCCAAATTCCCAGCTGTACAATTTCAGGTCCATCTGTAGCTTATATTTGAAAGCTTTTTTGCCTAATGTTGTTCTGACTCTGGGGAAAAATCCTGGTGAAATTTTGTGAGAGCTAAAGCCATAATAATTTCATTTTTTATACATGCATTTAAAAAAGGGAGGGAACCAGAGAGGGAACCAGAAAATTAGAGATTGATGTATAAAAGCATATAAACATACAGAGACAGCCACTTTTTAGCAGCATATTCCACATTGAACAGTGGCCTATCTGATTTCGACAACCAGTAACAGAGAACATAAAACATAGGGTAAGGATTGTCTAACTTCTTAGCTAAGGTGCTGATCAGTAGTAGTAAATTGCAATGTTTTTTGTAATGTGTAATACAACAAATTATAATTGATAAGAGTTCTTTGCTATATGAGAATCAAACTTGGATATGACTAACTTACGTTGAGTTAAATGGCACTCAGGCAGAGTGCAGGAATTCAAGTGTTTGCATGACTTCCCAGTATTTGCTACTGACCGTAAAGCATTTAGCGTAGTCAGTCTTTGTACTGGAAAAGTACCCCCCCCCCCACTGAAATTCATGAGTGTGTTTAAAACATTCATCCTTTGTTTCTAGTTTTGACCAGCTAGCCTGCCTTGGAGAGTCGTGCTCCCTTTCTGAGCTCACGCTGGATGGGAATCCTGTAGCCCTGGAGACATGGTACAAGCAGGCCGTCCTGCGCTGTGTGCTTCATCTCAGACAGCTGGACATGAAGCGCATCACAGTAAGACTGACGTGTTCGACTGTGTGTGTTTAAAAGTGATAAACAGGACACCAGCCACCAGTTAACCAGTTCAGCTGTGACTGTTAAGATATTTTGTTGTCCTTTCAGATATTTTTCTTTTTTTCTTACAACAAATTGCACAGCTACAATCAGAGAACACTGTGTTACACTGTTTGTTTTGCTATATTTTGCTTATTAAAATTAGGGAAGAAATATTCACAAATATTTTTAGAAGCAAAGAGCTGCCTTAAAGCGATTAAACCTTCACAGCTTATGACTTTGCTGTGGTTGATATTTAATAAACCTATGCCATATTCTCATTACACATTCATGTTAAGCTAATGGTCCAAACTTTTTGTCCCTCTCTGATGTTCCTGAAGGCAGCGTACATGTTGATTCTTGAGAGTGAATCATTCTTGAAATAAACGTTTTTATGATTTCACACATCAAATTTATTTTGAACCCACATAGTTTCCCATTCACTGTCACTCTGTATCACCGAGTTGTATGAACAACTTTACAGTGCTATATTCTGGAGTCTGACTGTGGTACTGCATTCATTATGCTCTGTTTTATGCTAAAAGCAAAGTGGTTCAGTGACTAAGTTATGACTCTAAGCTACACGTTTACATATATTTTACACACAGTGTATGTAGCAAAACAGTGATTATTCTCAGAAAACATGAAATCATTTTTGTCGTACAGTTTGCCAGAAATGTGCTATCATGAAATGTCAGCGTGCTTTTAGAAGCTGTCAGGCAGAGAGCACCCAGGTCTGAGCTTGCACTTTAAAGGAATCTGTAAGTACCACACACCTTGCCCTCAAAACATAGTGCTGATATGAAGTAAAACCAAACCCCCAAAAAACAAAACTTGTAACTCAGATTTCAAAATGTTTTTACTTGAATCTTAAGAGGTTTCAGGATTAGCAAATTTCAGGATTATTGTGGTCCAATAAAAGCACCTCCACCACACTTCAGCTGCCAATTCCTGATACAAGTCAGTTACATTTTCAGAGTTTACTTTAGGGAGACACACAGCATTGACTTAATGACAGAAATGTTTGTCTAGCATTGGGGTTTCTATTTCTTTAAGCATATTATAACTGATTTGGAATATATGTCTCCAGGGAACCATACTACTTCTATGCTGTGAAAGCCCATGCCTGGGTGACTGGTGGGTAGACTGTTCTTTATGAATTAAAACGGAAAATGAGAATAAAATTCAAATAACACACATCCACTAGACTAGAGCATTAATAGTCAACTATTATGTTTCAGAAAAATACCTGAATATGTTTAACATTCAAATTTTAACTGGGAACATTATAGAAAATCTTAACAGCCTCATAACCGACAGCTGTTGTCCAAAGATTCATTGTTTTGGCAAGTGCACAAACAAAGAATGTATTGACACTGAACAATAGCATCCTTTGCAGTCAAGAAGTTATTCATCAGGTTAAAACAGCTTTTTCATTTTGATATTATATGTTGTTTTTATTATAAAATTAATTTTAAGGATTGTTATATGGGTTTGGATTCTTAACTGTCTCTACCAGCTGACAGCATTTTGCCTGTCTTTATCAGACTTGAGCATCATTTTGCATCATTACTAGCTCGCCATAGACAGCTGAATATCCCCCTGCTCTTTGCTGGCACACTCAGACTGTGTTGGCTGCATTGCATTCTGGGAGTTTTGGCTTTCCCCAACAGCTGGGCTCAGTTTATCTGAGACTGAAAATCAGACAGATAATCCCGTGATGCAGCCGGTTTATGTGAGACTATCTACCAGCCTCCATAATGGTCCATTTCTAGTGTAGAGAACAGTTGTCCTGACAGGGTCTTTTGTGGTTCCCCGCTCTCTTGAATAATTCAGAACTCTTGAATGGAGCGACACTCTGATTGCACCGGCTTTCTTTTTCAGGACGAGGATCGGCGCATGGCAGGTGTACAGGCTCGAAAAGAGGAGGAAAAGAAGAAGGAGAGTCACAAGCAGACCATTCATAAGGTACCAGTTTGACAAGATTCACTCTTGCTGTCTTTAGCTGGCAGGATGCAAATGCACGTTGTAGACGACAGCAACACAACAGTCTGTTAAGAAGCAAATAAACTCATAATTACCCTTTATATAGTTAGTATGTAGAAGGACAATAATAAGCAGTAAGGTTTTTAACATTCTTAAAATGCCACATATAGGTGATGATATCTGATTTGTAGTTTATTCATCTTCTGAATTACCCATAATTATGAGATTCAGGTTCAGGCTTAAATGTGCATTTAGAGAAAGAAAGCAGCTCATCAGACATCAGTCTGCCCTTCAAAACATATTTAATGAGAAGGCTCTAAAATATTTAGGTCATGATAAGGATTTTTATTTATGAGTTTATTTATTTCTTCTGACCTATGTGTCTTGGGGCTGATGAAGCTCATTAATAGTGTACATATTTTGGATGCTTCATAGACGTGAATTTTTTTTAATGCATTCTCTTTTCTTCTGTATGACACAAAAACTCTTTTAGATGGAATCTGGAGTATTGTACAGAGTTCACAGGGGTACTGTATTTGTAAAGGAGTCTGTAAATTACACTTTATAGCTTTAAATGATCTAAGATGTTCTGCTTTGCACATGCATCTGTTTTGCGGTAAATATGTTTGTGTGTGTGTGCCAAAGCTCCTGCTGCTTTAACTGTTAGATGGACCCTATGCCGAAACTCATTGTCTCTGTTACCTAACTCTCTTTAATCCCTGGTGTTGAGAAAATTTTATAGTGAATGCCACAGCCAAGGGTTCACAAAGGCCAAGGACTTACCATGAACTGATACTCATCCCTGCTTCAAGGAGTGGCACATTCCTTAGCTGAGCATATTGCAACTCCAGCTTGTCCAAGAAAGAGTAATTGAAATAGAACAGAGAGGCAGAAATCTTCTCTCTTGCAGGGTGGGATGTCACATTTTTCTGGTGTAAAAGGCAAACACTGTTAAACCATAATGCTGTAGTGTGACAAAAGAAGCAAATGAATTGGACTAAGAAATCACTATATAATTTCAAATCTAATATAAATTGAGTTCTACATCTGCTTTAGTAAAATGTCTTAGTTTATTGTACTTCATTGTATATGCTTTCTTTAACAATGTATCCCAGTAAAATGTATATATGAGGAAGGCAAGAAGGATATGATTTTCTGTGACCTGATGAAAACACACAGAGGTTCTATTAGCATGCTAGCTCTGTCCTGCTCAGGAGATTTGACACTTGAAACCTTCTTTGTTCTGTGTATGTTTGTGTGTGTGTTCTGTTCATCAAGGAGAAGCGGCGTCTAGCAATCCGTAATGCTGCACAGCAGTGGGAGGGTGTCAGGGCCTGCCTGGAGCTCCCATCCACAAATGGCGCTAAAGAAGAAGTCAGTCCAGAGAACAGCCCGGCTCACAGCCCCGCCCAGACCAATGGCCTTACACAGGAACCTTCCCCTGATGAACCGAGGTACACACAGCATGTACAGAAAATTAAGATGGATTTTAGAAGTAAAATTAGACAGTGACCGGTTAAGATACTGACGTTATGAGCAAACTATGTTATACTACATATTCCTGGTCTAGTTAGAATTGTGGTTTCAGTCATGGTTTATTTTTGACTGTTTTTACTACCTTTTTAGCTTTTCACAATGGAAATTGGTTTCCAGTTGATCGATCTACCAACTTGGTTTTGAATGAAGTAACTCATGGATACATACAGTGTTGCCTTTAGCCAACTTTTTAATTTTCCTTTTGAGCCAGAATTTTGGCACAGTGATTCATGCCTCCCTCAGGAATAATTGTAATTACTTTGGTAATTACATAATTACCAAAGTAATTATGCTCATGATTCATCTACTGAGTCAAAAAATGTATTTTCATTTAACTAGTTCTATGGTTGATAAACAAGTACATGCAAAACTAAAAACATTTCCATCATTCATGAGTTATTTAAGAAAAAATTAAATATGGCAGTTCTTCCTGACTGTACACAAAACAAATCAATGAAAAACAATTCAATGAAGTTGAGCAGAGCAGTTAATACTTAAATTAGTGATCATGAATGAAAAATGTAGTCTTTTTGGTAACTGATAGAAGTAAATTAGCATCGTGTGTGTAGGTGGGAGGAGAGAAAAGTGAAAAATGCAACAGTGAGGGAACTGTATACATTGCTGTGTAAACTTTTGTGTTGCATATAATTGTCACAGTTCATCCTGTGTGCAGATATTTTTAAGTAGAAAGATGAGACAATATAACAATGATTGTTTTTGTGATTCTGGCTTATTATCACTATTACTTATCTTTTATTACTTATTATTTTTTATCTTATAGGATTTTAGAAAGAATTGTTTTTGTCCGTTGTTGAAAATTTTTGTTTATTTTTCATCAGGCGGGTAAGCCCAGGTTCAGGACCAGAGCGGCCATCTGGGGGAACAGAAATCAGACTCCAGACCAACAGCCGTCCAAACAGCCCACGAGACCCCAAGTAAGACAAAAATGCCACAATGATATATTTTACTTAAATATTTAAAGTGATCACAGGCACTGAAAAAAATCTCACATAATTTGACTCCTGCCCCTCTTGAAACATCTATTAACAAAGTACTGTTTGTCACATTTAAATGCAGTGTTTTAGCAGCTGCTGTACCATTTTAACTTATTAACAGATGGCAGAATGGCCTAGACAGAACATGTAGGGATCATTCTGGTAATATATTCAGATACTGCAACAGCTGGTGTGTGAAACATACCTTAAAATATTATTTTACTGCACAGTTACCCCTTTATTTACTTCAGGCGTGTTGCCTTTGGTTACTCCTCAGCTCTCTGAACTCTGGTAAGATGAGCAGATGCACATGTAGATGTCTGAAAACAGTTCTTTTCTTTCAAATATTTACAACATGACATTGCAAAAAGTTTAAATCAGTAGTGTGGACTCAGTATAATGTGGAAGTAATGCCCTCATATTCTTTCCTATCAAGACTGATACAAGTCTGGATGAATTATACAGGGAGTGCAGAATTATTAGGCAAATGAGTATTTTGTCCACATCATCCTCTTCATGCATGTTGTCTTACTCCAAGCTGTATAGGCTCGAAAGCCTACTACCAATTAAGCATATTAGGTGATGTGCATCCCTGTAATGAGAAGGGGTGTGGTCTAATGACATCAACACCCCATATCAGGTGTGCATAATTATTAGGCAACGTCCTTTCCTTTGGCAAAATGGGGCAAAAGAAGGACTTGACAGGCTCAGAAAAGTCAAAGATAGTGAGATATCTTGCAGAGGGATGCAGCAGTCTCAAAATTGCAAAGCTTCTGAAGCGTGATCATCGAACAATCAAGCGTTTCATTCAAAATAGTCAACAGGGTCGCAAGAAGCGTGTGGAAAAACCAAGGCGCAAAATAACTGCCCATGAACTGAGAAAAGTCAAGCGTGCAGCTGCCAAGATGCCACTTGCCACCAGTTTAGCCATATTTCAGAGCTGCAACATCACTGGAGTGCCCAAAAGCACAAGGTGTGCAATACTCAGAGACATGGCCAAGGTAAGAAAGGCTGAAAGACGACCACCACTGAACAAGACACACAAGCTGAAGCGTCAAGACTGGGCCAAGAAATATCTCAAGACTGATTTTTCTAAGGTTTTATGG
The DNA here is from genome assembly GCF_900408965.1 of Simochromis diagramma. Classification (NCBI taxonomy): domain Eukaryota; kingdom Metazoa; phylum Chordata; class Actinopteri; order Cichliformes; family Cichlidae; genus Simochromis; species Simochromis diagramma. The sequence continues at coordinate 7,445,867 of NW_024387414.1, forward strand.
ACTGATGAAATGAGAGTGAGTCTTGATGGGCCAGATGGATGGGCCCGTGGCTGGATTGGTAAAGGGCAGAGAGCTCCAGTCCGACTCAGACGCCAGCAAGGTGGAGGTGGAGTACTGGTTTGGGCTGGTATCATTAAAGATGAGCTTGTGGGGCCTTTTCGGGTTGAGGATGGAGTCGAGCTCAACTCCCAGTCCTACTGCCAGTTTCTGGAAGACACCTTCTTCAAGCAGTGGTACAGGAAGAAGTCTGCATCCTTCAAGAAAAACATGATTTCCATGCAGGACAATGCTCCATCACACGCGTCCAAGTACTCCACAGCGTGGCTGGCAAGAAAGGGTATAAAAGAAGAAAAACTAATGACATGGCCTCCTTGTTCACCTGATCTGAACCCCATTGAGAACCTGTGGTCCATCATCAAATGTGAGATTTACAAGGAGGGAAAACAGTACACCTCTCTGAACAGTGTCTGGGAGGCTGTGGTTGCTGCTGCACACAATGTTGATGGTGAACAGATCAAAACACTGACAGAATCCATGGATGGCAGGCTTTTGAGTGTCCTTGCAAAGAAAGGTGGCTATATTGGTGGCTGATTTGTTTTTGTTTTGTTTTTGAATGTCAGAAATGTATATTTGTGAATGTGGAGATGTTATATTGGTTTCACTGGTAAAAATAAATAATTGAAATGGGTATATATTTGTTTTTTGTTAAGTTGCCTAATAATTATGCACAGTAATAGTCACCTGCACACACAGATATCCCCCTAAAATAGCTAAAACTAAAAACAAACTAAAAACTACTTCCAAAAACATTCAGCTTTGATATCAATGAATTTTTTGGGTTCATTGAGAACATGGTTGTTGTTCAATAATAAAATTATTCCTCAAATATACAACTTGCCTAATAATTCTGCACTCCCTGTAAGTGGGAGGGTTGAGATGAATGTGTACGCTGTGTTAAGGGCTATTATTACATGTTTCAAAGAGGGCCCTTTCTTCCTGCACCAGGATATGAAAATGGCCCTAAAGCAAAATCTTCAGTGCCAGCGGTTTTCTTTTACTGGTCTATTATAACTTTACTAACGTGGCTTAACAGGTCATAGTGATGCGAAGTCTGCCATAGTCTTATCAGCTAAGACTTGAATTACTTTGGCTTGTACTGTGTGACAAAATACAAAGGGAATTTACAAACCATGGCACCACTACTAACATGAAAGAGAAGCAACATGTATGAAAGGGTCAAGGGGTAAAAAATCAAAATGCTTGGAAATATGAGAATTAGGAAATTTAAAACTTGTTTTGTTCACCACTGGGTGGGTGTACAGAATGTTGTAATGCCTACACAGTGTGGTCCTGATTACCTCGAAGAGCTGTTGAAGTACTACACCCTGAAGAAAATTACAACATCCTCCCCCATAGAGTGCATGGATACATAATGTCATCTCTGGTTCTTTCTTTAAATACAGAGATAAATCACCCCTATCCAATGAAAGGAACAAATGAAATAAATCTTGATGCCACTTTTAGCTTGATAGTATCATCGTGCTCCTAAAATTTATGGGACAATGGTTTGTATCATTGCCAAATTATGGCTGTTATGTAGGCTTGATTGTATTCATTTTTGTGAAATCTTAGATTTAATTAACCTCATTACCCCTGACAGATGGAATAAGGGTTGCATGGCAATAGAAGAGTTATTACCCAGAAATTCAGCAATTGAGTTGGGAAGAGATGGAAGGGGCTTTGTAGTGTTTATACATTGATGAAATTGAGAGATCCTGAACAGGTGTTTGTTTTTTTGAGGCACATAAATCAGTTAGATACCGGAACAATGGTGAGAAAGAGATTTAGTGGGCTATATGAGTGAAGGAAGAACTTAAGACGTTTTAAACCAGTGCAAGCTGTAGGAATACTTTACAGAAACAGGACTGTTCTGTGCAACACTAAGTACCCAGTAAGCCTGCATCTTAATAAATTGCATTCACTTTTTACAAGATGGAAATGATGGAGTGGCGTGTTAAAATAACAGCTCAGTTCAAAGTTTCATATGTGTCACTACCTCACAATATTTAGGCATTTGTACAAGCTGTTTCTGTGGTGGGATTCAGTTGTTAAGAGATGACAGATGTCCCTTTTAAAACTTCTTTTGGATTATGTTAAATAGCTGTAATTGAATTAAATGTTGTTCTCTATAATTCATTGAGCGAGCAGGAGCCGTATAATTGTGATAGATTCTTCACTCCGTCTTCCCCGCCTTGCTCTCTTCCTCTCTCAGCATGTGTACATGGGTTCATGTCATAAGGGGATTCAGGGCCACCGGGAGCCTTCAGCTGTGCTGAACAGTATGTGACAGTGCAGATTGTGTTGATGGCATGCTGCCAGGTGTTTAGAAGTTACTCTCATTCTTGATGTGACTTATCTACATGCTACACTCCATCTCCTGCACTGTTCTTCAACTCCTTCTGATTTATAGCCTTTGGCATTCTTGCATCTTGGAGGCGTGGCATATTCCTTAAATATATTAAACTGCCTTTCAGAGTCTGGCGTCTCGCCGTCTAGTTCCATGTTTTTGTCCATGTGTGCACTTGAAACACGATCCACTTGGATTTTACGGTTTTAAAACTTCTTTGCTACTACTTTATCTAACATATATGCTTGCAGTCAGTGAGATTTTGTCATCTGAAATAGTCATCTATCAATGTCCACACACGTTTTTAAAATAAAAATGTAAAAAATGGATGCACTCCTTCTACTGCACTTGTTGCAAGAATTATTTGAACCCTTTGTACATGTTGGCATCCATGTTTGTAAGGTTGGTATATGTACTAATATAAAAAGCATAATTCTGACCTTTTGTACTGTTTTTGTACAGTTCCACAACTGTATAAACAGTTGTGGAAAAAAAAAACAATACAAAAAAACATTTGCACAGCAGTCTGTGCAGTCTTGTACAAAACTAAGAACATTCTTAGGAACTAGGAGGATAAGTTGCAAGAAGATACTACTAATCAAATGCATCTAATTAACTGATCATCAGCACGTGTGACCACCTTTATAAGAGTAGAGTTTGTGGCAGATTTCTGGTTTGGAGCATTCAAGTGCATGTTAACGGAATTCCACAGTTTTCCTAGTAGTGGCCTTCCTAGCAAATCTTCCCCAAGTTCTGTGCAATGCTCAGACAAATTGTAGTAGTGCACATTCATAGTAGTGCAGATTTGTGTTCCTTTTACAGCTGCAAAACATGGGTACCATGTAGCCACTGAGTCAACTATGAACTGTATGCCAGTGTATTTTATGTGAGGCCATGTCACTGGACAGTATAAGACAGCGATCTCAAACACAGCATCAAATGTACAACAAAATGACTGAAAAGGAAACAATCAAGGTATTTGAATGGCCAAGTCAATGTCCAGGCTTGAAGGTTGTTCTGCAAGCTATTACATGATGGGGTGTTCCTAGTTTTTCACATGACTGAATACGATGTAATCACTGTACTTAAGAAAATGCTTTTTAAACTTTCAGGGTTTTTCTTTTGAGTGTAAGTTCAATTTTTGGCCATTGGGGAAAAAATGACAGAAAGGCTGACTGTTACACATATCAATTTCTTTAATACATCTGTGGAATCCCCCACACCATGACCGTCCCTTGACATTTGACTAACAAGCCACAGAGTGAGTGGTGGATCACATTCGCTATGTTGGAGTAATATGTCTGGGTAAAAACATAATGATTGAGGGGAACACTCCTCATCAGTGAGTGGTGCATTGTGAGAGGTTCAGGTTGTATTACATGATTAATTTAGTTCAGCCTGGAACAGTATAGCTTGAAAATGTTACTTCCATCTGCAAGAATTTATATATATATATATATATATATATATATATATATATATATATATATATATATATATATATATATATATTTATATATATATATATATATATATATATATATATATATATATATAAATTATATATATATATATATATTTATAAATTTCCGGCCTGAAATGACACAGTGCCTGATTTGTTGTGATTACTGGAAAGCATAATTTGAAGCAAGTGAGCTTATTTTTAACACTAATTAAACTGTGTTTAACTCACAGAAGTCTTATGTAGACTACTGTATTTATTTACGACTGTACATTAACACAAAAATAAATCCATCACCAAGATCAATCCATCACCTGATGAGAAGCACATTGTCAGTCAGTTGTGTCACTTATTCCCCTAGCAGGCTGAACATGTTATATTGATAACTATAAGGTTTCACTATGACACTCTGATAATCTTATATAATCATTCTCACTGTCTTCACTTTTTAATATAATTAGTAGAACATGTAGTAGTTCTGTCTCATTTTTTTTCATCTTATTTGTGCGGCTACACAGTTAATTAATCAGCATATGAATTCTGTAAGTATGAAATTTGTAGACAACACATGGACTTTATGATTTTCATTTCTTCCAATTTGCTTACTGTTTATTAGTTTTAACAGCTTTTAGACCAGTGGTTAATAGATTGAGACAACAAACTGCAGATTCACAAAAAAATAAAATATTAATACCAATATTTCTGTCCAAAGAGTAAACACGTTACAGATTTTGAAACTATGAAATTACACACTAATACACACAAAAATGTGCAAACCTGTTTTTGTTTGCATTTCCTTTACTTGGTCAAGCTTGTCAATCTAGTTGAGACACAACACTTCCTGTAGCAAACTGCTCATTTTAAAGAGGTATGTTACTGATTTAGTTCAATTATTCATTGACAGTACTTATTTGATTTTTAAAAATCTATGGCAACCTTTTTTCCACCTAGGAAAGGAAACTGCACCTACTCGGGACTATAGAAAAAGCTTTTGTTTGAGGGCCACTCTCTAAAAATGGTGACTTTTTAAACAAGCCTTATATATGAGACAGACTCATTATGGAAAACTAAATATACTCTTTTTGTTTACATTATATTTTGTGCCCCTGACTATCTATTTAACCTATCTAAGGTCACAACTCAAACTCACACTTTCTAAAGTTTGGTCTCTGTGTAATCTTGGATTAGACTTCAGTAATCAAGGGATTAATCTTAAAAGTACTTTGGCTTTCTGTTGCATTTCGTCAAGAGGATATGAAACATGAATAGGGGTGATTTGTCTATTGGCGGCCTGAAGTCAGGATGATCACTGTTGAATAGGGTGGAGCCAGTAGCCATCTGATGCCCTGCTATGTTGAAAAGTCCCTTGAGTGTCAGCAGACCCAGACGGAGATTATGTCTCCTTGAGACTCGCCAAGATTCTTTACTCTCACGACTCTCTTATCAGAGAAGGGCACTTCAACTGTTGTCTAGGAGTATAGAAAGTAATTGGGCAGCACAAACAGGACATTGACTAGACCAGTGAGTGTTCTCTTGTGTTTCACTTCTCTTAGCAACAATGCCTGAATTTTCAAGCAAATGTAGCATACACTTTTTTCATGAAGACATTTTTCAAGTTTCACAAAAAACCCCACAATTTGCGCATTTAGTATCAGAAAACTAACTTAAGGAGTGTTTTCGTGTGTGTTTGTATGTAATTTGCAGGCTTGTGGAGGCAGGGAGTGGCAGTGTTCAAAGCTTGTCCTTGTCTGACAGTCACCTGGCAGAGCTGGATGGAGACACCCTGCGTTTATTTGGACTTGGAGCCCTGGAGGCCCTGGAGAGGGGCTGGGGTGTTCAGACTGCTGGTGCTGTCACTGTAATAACCTTCCGCTACATCAACTTTGATGCCATAGTACCAACACTGCCACGAATAAGAGTCAAGTTCCCAAATCTGTCGGTGAGGCCATGTTATATTATTAGCTGTGCAGCTGTGATGACTTAATTAATTAATTAATCAGGAAGGAATACGGAAGGAAGGAAGGAAGGAAGGAAGGAAGGAAGGAAGGAATACGCTCATTGCATTTTTTATTTACCTTACTCACCAAAGTTCCATGACATGACACCAAAAGACGGTCTTGGCTAGTGGCTATTTGCCAGATCATAGTACATAGTTATTGTCCCTGAACCTTTAGTTAATTTCTCTTATTATGTAATGTATCTTGTAGAGCGCCACATTAATCCAATATACAATAGAAAAATAAATTTAATAGTCAGTGGTAGGGCTCATAATTTATACTTATAGCTGCCTCACAGGTATATTGTTGAGGCAGTGTAAATCAAGGCAGTATAAAAAAATCACATCATTTAATATTTTAATATATTGTTTATATCTTTTAAACCCTTTCTGCCAAAGGCCAATCTTTTAAGTCCTAGTTGAATTTAGTGAGTTATTGATATAAACAACTACTTATTGCTTTAACACGTACCAACTTTTGTTTCTTTTCGGTAGCATATGATATTCCTGGAAACCAACATCAGCCGTCTGCCGCAGCTGGCAGCCCTGGCTCAGGTGAGGCGCCTAGACCAGCTGACCATACACCCAGACGGCAACCCAGTGGTCAGTTTGACTCTTTGGCGCTCCTTTGTCATCTATCGTCTTCACCACTTCAACCTGCAGAGGATAAATGGCCAGGAGGTGAGGATTAGCTTGGTCTGTTAACACATTCCTGGTGCTTATAGATAGTGAGATATTTTGGCAAAAGCCCCCTGACAACATGGTCCATGGAATCCCTCGGACACACAAACCCCTCCACCATGATAAGGTAGCGATTCACAGAAGGGCAATTAATTAATTAAAAACATGTCAAACCATTAATTTACTGTTGCCAGCCCTAAATGAATACAATTCTATTCAATTCAATTCAATTTTATTTATATAGCGCCAAATCACAACAAAAGTCGCCTCAAGGTGCTTCATAGATACAATTATAAATTATAGGTCTGTGTCTCCTGGAATGCTGTACCTGAGGATATTGCCTCTACATTAGATCCCATTTTAGACTTGATTTGATAAATGACCTTTAACAAAGGTCTTATCTCTGTGTTAGCTGCCACTTTCATGTCTTATCCTATCTTGCATCTGTTAAATGGTATCAAACCTTTTTGCTAAGCCGAACCCATGAATAAAGTTGTAAATCTTCATTTCGTATTGGGAAATACATGAAAAAGCTTGTCACTGAAATATATTGTGCTGTGTGTATGTATGTGCTTTGTGTATTCAACTTAGGTGACCATGAATGACATTATCGCTGCAGAACGTGTATTTGGAACACTGGGCCATATAGCAGCCACCGAAACTCCACGTTGCCGGCTCCTTCTGCTGCTTGAGGAGTCCAGGTGAGAACTTGATTCCAGATGTTTAACCATAACATAGCATTAACTACAGATTAATGGCAGGTGTGTGCTGTGTCTTGGACCATGTAGATTGTTTGTTTAAGTATGTCAAAAATGTGTGGATCCTTAAATGTGTGTCAGATGTAGGCTTCTGTACATGTGTGTACATGCCTGTGCATAGCGTTTTGTGGGTATATGAGTGTGAGTAACAGTGAGACAGAGGCTGGCACTGAGGAGCCAGGGGAATTAGACTATGTGTCTCAGGATAAGGGTGGGTACTTGGCATTTAGACACAAACATTCCTTTCTCTCCCCAGCCAAAAAACTCTTGAGGTCTGTTTCTCAGGGTCAATTAAAAAACATCCTAACAAGGAAAAGAAATCTGCTTGTCACGCACAAGACTACTTTGGCCAGATTTCTTGTAAATACATTTTTTGAACTCAGTGATATCTACCTGGATAATAAATAAATTAAGGATTATATACTTCCCAGATAATTGAATACCTCTTGCTTGTAACAGGTTTTACCCCATGTTGACATCAGAACTGCCTTAATTTTTGATTGCATAGATCACAAAGGAAACATTCCTCATAGATTTTAGTTATATTGACAGGAAACATTTATTGAAAAAGATTGAAAAAAAAAAGATTGAAAAAGATTGAAAATCTCTACTGGATCTGGTTCTACTGGATTGAGATCTGGTGACTGTGTAAGTTATTTGAGTACAGTGAGCTCATTGTCATCTTCAAGAAACCAGTTTGACACGATTTGAGCTTTGTGACACTATCCTGCTGGAAACAGCCATCAGGAGATGGGCACACTAATGCACGTTGAATAAAATGTAAACAAATTTATTTTAAACAACCTAGAACTCAATTTCAACTGCCTTTGTATCCTTTGTATCTCACCTCTGCTTCATGGAGTCTGTTATGAATATATAACACACAACAGCCCAAGGCCAAAGATTAATTTCATATCAGTGCAGAAATCTTACTCACTGTTATCCGAATGCAGGATCTTGAATAATTTGTATCCATCTGACTCACTTATTTAAAAAAAAATCTGCTGTAGATTGTTTCTCACATAAAATGTGGTTTTAGTTTCCCAGCATGAATAATAATAAAAAAGAAATTACTGGAAACAGCGATTATGAGTGAGCAAACAGTATTAAAAGATGGTAAATTAATGCTGAGCTCTTGTTATGCCTATTTTGTTTAGGGGGGTTACCTGAAACACTAGTGAGGAATTAAGTTCCTGCAGAGGTCAGTAAGTTTAGGCATTCTGCGCATTTCAGGATTTGTCCCCACTGGGATTCTGTCACTGCAGCGTCTCCTCGATGCAGAGTTATGTATGGCTGCATAACTCTGCATCAGTGCCTTCATCAGTAAGATGTTTTGATGGGTTTCTTTGCAAAATGATTTTAAAAGTTATGGACTGATTTGACCTGCAAGATATGGCAAAAAATCATGTGCATCACATTTTGCAAAAAATAAATAGCTAATAGAAATAGAAATACTAAAAATTATTGTACATAATTTGTTATGTAGTCAGATATGCCTCTGGATCCAGGGACTCAATTCATGCAGCATTTGTAGCCGTGGCAAAGGTATGCATTCAGACTACGCTTATCTGTGCGCCACAGGCGTTCTAGTAAAAAAAACCCAAAAAACCCACATCATCCTACACTATGGAATTTATGATCTCATTATAATAAACACTTTCAGTTTATCACACTTTGTTTTGCATCATAAGGAGCTGACACTGGAAACACATGTGATGCTGTTTATATTGCATATATTAGCTATCTGATTTTTCTGTGCACACGAGCTCCTCTAAAATTTGGCATTGAGTCAGTCTATAGTCATCGCTTACTTATCTAATCATTTAATTGCCTTAATTTCATACAAAATCTGTGCTTCTTGTCTTTCCTGTAATATATGTGAGTAGTCCTTTAATGGACCAGAACAGAGATTGCTATCACCAATCAATAATATATATTTTTTCATTTATAAAATCATTTATAAAGTGCTAATGTCCTCTCTCTGTCCCTTGCTTCTCCTTCTCATATAGCATGTGTTATACCTGCATTAAGCATATTTCATACTTCCTCTAAGTATAAAGTTACATGTGTAAGATTCAGTAGTGTGTATTCTCTGCTTTCAACAACTGTTCATTTTCACTCATTTGTAGTGTGTGACAGTTGTATTTGTGTTTGTATGCGTTTATAATGGTTGTAATATCCTCGTGGCCATTTCTTGAAAAAGAGAGTTATAATGTCATTTATCTGGATAAGTAATAAAGATAATAGAATATAGTATAGAGTATAGTAATATAAAGTATAAAATATAGTAATAAAGAACTGATGCACTGTGAACAAGCTGAGAGAGAGAATGGCCCATTTATTGATCTATGTACCTTTAATCAGTTAGGTTAAGTTAAGTTACCTCCCCCACCCACACCTGTCAGGGTTCTTTAACTTCAGTCTGAGTGAAGACATCAAAGGGAAACTACTGCTGTAACTGGCCATGCTTGCTATATTGCTTAAGGTCTCTGATGGACAAAATACAACTAAATTCCTCAGCATTAAACAGATGCCATCTGCGTTGTGTTTGTAAAATTCAGGCTGAAACTGTGGGATCATATATCAAACCCAAGGTGTTGTTTCAAGTTTTTTTTTAATTTATTTTTTATTTTTTTATCAGATCTAACTTCCACGCATCTGTATTATTGTGTTAGTCATTATAATGTGTGAATGACACACACTGATGTGTTTTGGCATACACATGCATTCACACTCTACAAACTGTCTTATCTTAAAAGGAATGTTTGCCTCCAGCTTCCTCTGAAAAGACAGTTTCAGCATCCTGGCACTGACCTGTGGTACATGTTGGTGCAGTAGTGTATCACATGACATTTACTTTTGATAGACAGCAACATTTGATGTAGTTTATGTTAGAGCGCTGTACTGCTTTAATAAGTGTATGGTACTTCTCTGTGTTAAAGACATTAAAATATTTATGGAAATAGTTCAAAAAGACTATTAACATTTTACATATTGTTTGCCTGTTTGCTTGGATTTAATCCATTATGGTGTTTTTTTGTTCAAAGTATCTGAGTGTTGCTGACCTTTCTGAACTGTCAGTGTTTGTTTAAATGCTGTCATTTCTGACAACTTCTTAAGTGAGCCCTTTCCCTTATTTCTCAAGAAACTGTTTTCACAGTATTAAGTTGAGATAGTGATGGATACAAAAACATGCCTTTATTATAGTGGTGCCACTCACTTGCAGCCACTGTTTCTCCCCAGGTGTCTTTGTGTTTTTTCAGTCTATATCTGACTTACTCTTCTTTCTTGTCTTTCTTCACCCTGAAGGAAGCGGCAGTTGCAGTTCCTGTTGGAGGGGCGTGGCCGGCGGGCAGGACTCAGTCCAGAGGAGCTGCGTGATAATGGGAAACTCCTGGGAGAAGGCCTGAGCAGAGCGTTGTTTAACTATCCAAGCAGAGACTGCAGTGCAGAGAGCCCTGAGGTTAGTTCTTATTTATAGTGCTGACTGTACTTCATCTTCAAAAGAAGGTTAAGAGAAAATACAAACAATGACTTGAACAGCCCATATGGAAAAGAAATAGTAAAAACTTATATGTGATTACTCATGAAAGTGGCCACTTTCATGAGTAAATCATATAAGGCTTACATGATTTACTCATGAAAGTGGCCACTTTCTCATTACTTTCATATATTGTTTTAGTAAGTATCCAAAACATACAAGTTTCACTATATAATTTTTCAAGGGATCTTATATCTGTTTTCACTCTTATATGCTTTTCATACAAGTTTCACACAAGACAGATACAAACTTTATAAGATTTATATATATATCTTTTCCATATGGGAGGAGTCAGCTTCTGGTGTCATTCATACAAATAACACACAGGTCATTAATGCACCATCGAACAGGAATCAGTATTTGACATCAGTCCTTTCTAATTCATGCGGGACTACTGTACTGTGAAACTTGTATCTTGATCTGCAGTCATTTATATTCAGAGAACAAAGCAGGCCTCTGTTACAACAGTTAAGGCATTGATTAAGTCAGATAAAGCAGGAGTGAGCAGTATGGGTGAGATGGGCTGAAAGTTGGTCTTCACTGCAATATCTCCATAGAACTATTATAGCAAGGAAAGATATTGTGCATGCTGTTTTATCATCATCATTGATGAAGGTTTCACTAACAAGTGCAACTAATACCACCAGTGTTGCTTTGCAGAAACTTTGCATTGGATGGCATAGCTTATAAAACACACATTATAAGCCGAAGAAAAAACAGCAATTTCTGAAATCTTAAAATTACTTTCCTCAACCAGATACAGTTAACATGGTTCCACTTGGGATTACTTAATATTACTCAAATCTCTATTTTCTCTTAAATTCAGCAACAATAAATACAGTGAACTTGGGATAACAGCACATTGGAGAAGCCTAAGCCTCTAGCTACTGTAGCCTCTTAGTAACCGGCACTTGCACTAATGCAGTTTCATCCTGCTTTATTTGGGTGCAATTTAACCTCCATTTACTGAGGACAGAGTGGAGCATCTGACATGTTTGTGCAGATCAGGCACTAGTACCTGTTTTGGCATGACAGTACTCTTGCTTTTCTGCCCCATGTTCAGGTCACCTCTTTCACCGCTCTTTTAAAGTTAGATAAAGGCTTTTTACCCAATCTCATTATAACATCAACACCAGCATTGACTTTATAATTTAGTTGTATGTTTAACAAAAGCGTACTCCGATATGTAAGACCTCTGTTTCCACTAATCTAAGACACTCCTATCATTTCTGTTTGAAAAACAAATGTATTTATAAGATAGAAAAATGAACAAACCAAATGCATTATAATTTGTAACGCAAACATGCAAATTATGTTGTTCTGTTCACAGTCTATACGTATGTTTAAATAAGTATGGAAATCATTTGAATGTTGACTCAAGAAACAGCTTAGTGGAATGGGAGTAAACTATCATCTTAACATCTCCAACAGTGATGCATGGCATGCTCAATGAAGAAAGATCTTTATTACACACAGTGTAGGGTAGACCGTAAAATGAAGAGAGAGAGTGAGAGTGACTTGCAGGAAATACTCTTAAGTAGACTCAAACACAGGGCACCGCAGAGAGAAGCATAGCCTTTGGCATATTAGTTGTCTGCTCAACCACAGTGCTGTGAAAAAGAATTTGCCCTCTTAGTGATTTTTTCCTTTTTTGAAAATTTGTTACAATTACATGTTTCAGATCATTATGCACATTTTAATGTTAGACAAAGATAATTCCAGAAAATATAAAGTGCACTTTTAAGAGATGATTTCATTTATTGAGGGGAAAAAAGTTATGCCATGTGAAAAAAAAAAACTGTGGAGGAATTTTTGCCAACTCGTCTTTGCAGAATTGTTTCAATTCAACCACACTGAAGTGTTTTCAAGCATGAGTGGCCTGTTTAAGTTCATGTCAAAGTGTGTCAGTAGGATTTAAGTGTGGACTGTGATTCAGGCACTCCAAAACCTTAAATTTGTTTTTGAATTTGTTTTTTGAGCCAAACAGTTTTTTGAGCAATAGCTTTTTTCGCATAAGGCCAGGTAAATTTTGATAACTTTAAAGGAAAAAACAAAACAACTTTTTATGTCATTTATAAGCTGCTTTGTTTTTCTAGACTTCCCATCTTTTATTAGTGTGTCTTACAGGATAATATGTCGTTAGCTGTCCTTGAAACAAAGCTTAGTAGATGTTGGGTGTTGCAGCAGTAGAAAGTGTCACAAGAAAGCTTTTTGCACCAGAGATCATTAGAATTGATCCGATCCGAATAGTGCAAATTTTCCTTGTGAACTAAGAATCTAAGGTTTCACTTTTGCACTATGATTGTATTATGGGTGTGTTTAATAAAGACATGTAGGATTATTACTGTCTGTGTGTTATTATCTGAAGTTTGTGTACTTATTATATTTTTCAGCCCATTGTGAGCAGTTCATAGAGAAAATAGACAATCTCAACGGTTTCACATGTTCCCATGCCATAGAAAAACAGAATCAATAACAATGAGCTCTCTTTCCTTTCACAGGAGGGCAGTGTGGAGTCGTCAGAGCGTGCTACTATGGTAGAGCAGTACCTACAGGAGTTGGTCCAAAGTGCATCAGACACCAACCTGAAGGGCGAGGCTTTACACAAGCTCTGGCCTTCCATGTTTGCAGAGATGGTGAGAGACTGTGTCTTGGAGATGAGGGACCAAGCGACCTTCCGCCAAGCCAGCCTGGCAAAGCTCTCTGAGACCAAGTGAAAAGGACCAAAGGTTCACTGTTAGGCAACATACATGCACACGTGGACAGAGCTTTCTTGGGCATCTTCGTCCTTTAATTTCAAAATGGATAACACGTAATCACTTTATCAGTTTTAATGCATTTGGAAACACAAGGGTGTATTTCCTTAGTCTGTTGGAAGCTTCTGCTTGAAATGTACGTAGACTATTTTATAGGTGTCTGAAGAAATTGTCTGAATGTAGATTTTTCACTAAAAACCCACAGTTTGATTCTTCAGAGCTTGAAGGTAAATAATACTTGAAGAATGTTAAAGAGACTTAGTGACTCAATGTGCATTGTTGCCCCTAGGGAGCATTGTCTGCACTTTAAAAGCCATCTGAATGACCCTTCTACACCATTAATATCATCAGCTGAAAATGACCAGTGTCTCTTTTCTTGAGACTAGAATGATTTTTCTGTCTTAAAGCCTGTCTCATCCATTGCTCTCTCATTTCTTCCTGCGGGACATAAATGCAAGGGCACAAACAAGGACAAGGTCTTTTCTTTGTTTACCACTGAATTTCTGTATTGTGCTTAGTATTAAACAATTCTGCATTAACACTGAGATTGTCTGCATAGTATGCCTAATTATTTTTCTGATAAATGTTTCTACTGCAGTGAAGGGGCTAGGTCATCCAGTTAGATCATTTCTTAAAATATGCCATTCTCACTTTGAAAGTCAGTCACAAGCCATTGGTATTTCAGAAGGCGAAGGCTCTACATTCATGCTAGGAGGTCCAAAAACTAGGAAGGTAGCATGAACTAAGATTGGAATGTCCCCGAAGGTGTAGAGGCTTCACCTGTTTCCCACCACCTGCTCTTTAACCCTACAAAAAATGCTTAACCCTTATTTAATCTGACAGTCAGCAGGGAATGGCACCAAGCCAGAGGAGTAACACCACGAGTGTCAAACAGCCCCACACAAGCTGATGGGTCGTGTTGTCATATGTCATCCACCTCACTGGAGATCAGTGCCTTTCTTGGGGTATTTGACTTGAAGAAGGCAAGAACATCCGTGCCCGGTGGCTATTTCCTGGTAAAAAAAAGTAATGTGAGTGACATTCATATTTACTTTTCTCCCACAACAATCTTCTGCCCATGCTACAGAGTATAGTTCAGCATCTGTTCTAATAGAGCAGTTAAATCTAAGAACCAGAACATCGCAGTTGTTGTATAAAAAGAAACACGGTATAATGTGTTGTTTTTGGGGCAACTGTCCCATGATGATTTCATATGAAGGCTCATTGTTCTGCTTTGACAGGAAAGCTCTCAGTGCAAATGTCTGCTATCAGAAAGCGACAACTTGTTTACTTTGAACACGTCTGATGCGCAACATTGCTGCCTATCAGCAATGCACTGTTGTTATATTTTGTCAGTTTGTGAGACTACAGGTGTCAACACTGCAAGAAAAGTCTAGTCCCAAAGGACTGACAGAACTTTGTGACTAGTGACAGCAAACAGATGCAGAGCCACAAAATGAGAGCAATGTCTCATCGCTGGAGAGAAGTCCAGACAGTTTAGTATTTCCTGAGCTCCATCCAGTCTAGAAAGCTACACACATGAATATGTGCTCCATATGTCTTGGTGAGAAATAACTGTCAATCAATCTGCGGCACAAATTAAATACATATTTGTTTATCATAGGACGTTACACTGACATTTGTATTAAATGTGCAATGTGTATTAAATGCAATTTTATTATGTCTGAATATTAAAATATATATAGTTCTTTTTTCAATTAGAGTTGCTGTGTTTGCAGCAAGGATTAGTCTGGTTACATGATAGTAATCAATAGCTGTAATACTTAAAGTGGGTGATTAAAGCATAAGGTTTTCAATTTATCTCAGTTAGCACTGGCTACAGTAGATCATCAAAATAGCTTTTATCTACGCCTGAAAACTGAGCACTTGGATCCTTGCTCACAGTAAATCAATGCACTTTTTTTCTGTCACAACAGCAGCACTGTACGTCTCAGCTGCCAATGCACAGTGGCCATCAGCCAAGAAGAGCTTGGATAATGAGAGGCAAACTAGTGTGAGGATTTCTGCAAGGCTGTGAAGACAATCTCATTTTCAGAATGCAAATAATGGACTAACTTTCTTTCCATCCTTGTGTACCTCTGATTTCTCAGACAACTTTAAACCTCCACGCTACAGGCTTGATTGATTCAGCTGTGGTTTAAAGCTTACAGTTGTCTGTTTATGAGTGTAATGGTGTAATTATAATGTAGAGACACGTAGAAGGTCACAGTAAACCCAAAAGGGGGAGTAAAATGAGAGTGAATTCATTATTGTACTTATTATAAAATAGTTGACTAAACCCATGCAATATTATCTGTATAATCTCTGTTTGGGTGAATGACAAGCTAAAATCCTAAGAGCTGGTTTAGAAGCTGCAGTGTTGATATGCTCAACTCTGATAGATTTTTCTGCAGTCTGGAGAGCCGGCTGCCAATTCGTTCCACCTCACAGAACCAACTATTAGTTTCTGCTGGAATGAACCAAGTGTATTGTTTATTGTGAGCCATGTGCTGCAAAAAATAATGATCTGAAACAGTGGTTTGACTTGTTAGTTAATCAATTACATTTCAGAATTATAATGAGTTAGATGTAGATTGCAAAATATATTTCCCCCGAAGATCAACTTACATTAACCCTTAAAAAAATGTAAATAAATAAAGGGAGATGGTGCTTTACTATAGCTTGTCATTCTACTGCTCCCTTTAGACACATTCATGAACTTTTTTTGAGTGTTGTCCAGAGACAGTATACATGTTCACCTTGTGTGAGACAGTAGTGTCCACTGTCTTTAAATCTTGTTTAGACAGACTGTCAGCCAATCATCTGAAACAGTATTGTTTGTCTAAGAAAGGTTTAAAAACTTCAAGGTTAAATGCCTGAGCAGTCTCAGCATCTATGCACTAGTGAGAAAAGTCAGTGGGGGCAAGCTCCCTTTACTTTACTCCCCATACTGCAAAGACACATACTGCAGTGCAGTGGTACATAGTGCCACTAGTACCACTGGTGATGGATCTCTATGCACAGACTTAGGCTGCACAGACATATTGGCATACTGATTTCACAATATTTGTAGATTATGTTGGCTATACTCTATAATAAAGGCTGCATGTTTATGAATGATGGCTATAATAAGCTGCTGTGGTATAAACCACTCTGCTATGCATAGCTCTGTTTTTCAAACTAAATAAACAGACTGAAGAGAACAATACACTGAGCTTTTTTACTCTGCAAAAATAAAACAGCAAATGTCTGTGATTCAAGCCTGAAGCCAAATGTTACTCCACATGTGACCTACCTCATATAAAAATGCCTCCAGTTTTCATTTAGCTAAAAAGTCTTTTATCCAGTTTTTGTATATTTGCTTTGGCTGCATCCGAGTACCAATCCCACTTAATGAAGCCTGCTCCTTTGAGACATCCTGGAAAAAATCAAGACAATTCTTGTGAATTATAGTTTAAATTCACTGTTTTGTGGTTTTCTGCATTTTCCCAGTATTGAAACAGTATAGGTGACGCTGTACATATAGCACTATGAGTTGGTTTATTGGATGACCAAACAATAAATCCATGCAAACAAAACTGTGCAAATTGCATTTCTTTCAGAACAGTTTCTTCAATGACTCTATGTCATTTTGTAGAAGCTAGATAAAAAATGATCATGTTACAGAGGCATGAACTAGATTATCTAATAAGTCCTGGCTGTATTTTATTTGTGGCAAGAAGGGGAAACATTATTTTGATAAAACTGCCCTTTAACTTTGCTGTTTTGTTATTTTATATATTGAGTTTGTTTTTAATTGCTGCTGATTAAAACTATTGCAAGTTTTACAAAGACTCGAGCAATATTTTGAAAGTTGTATTTCAAAATAACCCTCACAAATATGAGTTACTGGCGTCCTTGCGGCGTTGTCGTATGTAGTATGTCGTATGAAACTGTGTTGACAATGTCACCGTCAACAAAAGGGTCAGGGTGTTTCCAAATCAAAAACCCTGGATGAATAGCGAAGTGCAATCCCTCCTAAAAACCGCAACACTGCCTTCAAGTCAGGGGACAGGGCTGGTAAGGGCGGCCAGGGCAGACCTGAGGTGAGAGGCATCAGGCAAGCTAAGGTGCCTATAGGAGGAGGATTGAAGCTCACTTTGCTGACAACGACCCAGAACAAATGTGGGCAGGGGATCAATCAATTACCAACTACAGAAGCAATAAACAGGCAAATCTAGGACTGATGCCTCACTGGCTGAGGACTCTAAACCGTTTCTTCGCCCGCTTTGAGACGACCAGGCCTCCAGCTGCCCACACTCACTTCCACCGACCCCAGCCCCCTGGCCACAACACTCGGGGAGCACCAAGTCAGGTGTGTTCTAAGGTCAGTGAATCCCAGGAAGGCGGCAGGTCCTGATGGAATACATGGAAAGGTTCTCAGAGCATGTGCTGACGAACTGACCGGAGTCTTCACTAAAATCTTCAACCTTTCCTTGTCATCAAACACCGTCCCGCCCTGCCTCAAAACCTCCACCATCATCCCCATCGCCAAGAAGACAGCTGTGGCCAGCCCAAATGACTACAGGCCTGTTGCACTTACGCCTGTAGTGATGAAGTGCTTTGAGAGACTGGTCTGTCAGCACATCAGGGCCGGTCTGCCTCCCACTCTGGACCCCCACCAATTTGCCTACAGGACAAATCGTTCCACCGAGGACGCTATCACCATAGCGCTCCACACTGCGCTGAGTCACCTGGAGCACCGAGGAAGCTATGTGAGAATGCTCTTTCTGGACTTCAGCTCAGCATTCAATCATATCATCCCGGAGATCCTGGTCCAGAAACTGTCTCACCTGGGACTCTCCACCCCCATCTGCCTCTGGATCAAGGACTTCCTGACAAATAGACCACAGTCTGTCAGACTCGGCCCCCACCGGTCCAGCACCATCACACTCAGCACCGGGTCTCCACAAGGATGTGTTTTGAGTCCCCTCCTGTTTACGCTCTACACATCCGACTGCTCCCCTACCCATCTCTCAAACACCATCATAAAGTTCGCGGATGACACCACAGTGGTTGGACTCATCTCAAGGGGGGATGAGTCGGACTACAGAGATGAGGTCAACAGACTGACTGAGTGGTGTTCAGTTAACAACCTCCAACTGAACACCACGAAAACTAAAGAACTTATCTTGGACTTCAGGAAGGGCAGAGCAGACCCGGCCCCACTTTACATTCACGGGAGCTGTGTGGAGAGGGTACACTCCATGAGGTTTCTGGGCGTGCAGATATCTGATGACCTCTCCTGGACTGCAAATACTACAGCGGTGGTTAAAAAGGCCCAGCAGCGTCTCCACTTTCTGAGAGCGCTCAGGAGGAACAACCTGGAGGAGAGGCTGCTGGTGACATTTTACAGAGCCACCATAGAGAGCATCCTAACGTACG
The DNA here is from genome assembly GCF_900408965.1 of Simochromis diagramma. Taxonomy (NCBI): domain Eukaryota; kingdom Metazoa; phylum Chordata; class Actinopteri; order Cichliformes; family Cichlidae; genus Simochromis; species Simochromis diagramma. The sequence continues at coordinate 7,464,892 of NW_024387414.1, forward strand.
GCATAACAACATGGTATGCAGGGTGCTCAGCTGCGGACAGGAAAGTACTGCAGAGGGTCATCAACACAGCCCAGAAGATCACTGGCTGCTCTCTGCCCAGCCTGGAGGTCACTGCAAACTCTCGGTACCTCAGCAGAGCTGGCAATATCATCAAGGACCACTCTCACCCCAGCAACCAACTGTTTGAACTATTACCGTCAGGCCGACGGTACAGGTCACATAAAACCAGGACAAACAGATTCAGGGATAGCTTCTTTCCCAGAGCTATCACCGTAGTAAATAAGCACAAAAACAATTGAACCTATTCCATACCGTCACTGTCATTATATTATGCTGCTATTCATACTGTCATTATATTAATGCTGCTATCCTGTATATATTGTACATACTATTGTTTGAGTACTTACGATTGTTTTTTTTGTTTTTTTTTTGTACTTTTTATATTTTACATTTATATTTATTATTGGAACTTGCACCAAGGGAGTGGCACTCCAATTTCGTTGTACTGTGTACAATGACAATAAAGGCTATTCTATTCTATTCTATTCTATTCTATGTAGTGTTAGAGAACAAAAGCTAAATGCAGCTAATACACCAGCATTTCAGTTTTTCAGCACTTAGATCCTTTTTGTGACCTCTGTCAGAGACATGGGAGTAGCTTTGACTTGATTAAGGAGATCGTTTACCTGCAGCTCACGGCGAGAGGAGTGTCGAAAAGACTTTGGAGAGGAACATAAACCCCCCACTTCCCTTTCACTTTACACATAAATACATCCAAGTTCGCCACCACCTTTCGCGGAATTGGAAAGGAGGCGCACACCTCAATATTTACACGAGACACAAACACACACAGTCAGACAACGTAGTCACAGCGGCAGGGGGCGCAGCAGAGGGCGCATTCTGTGGGTTGTGTCAGTTTCCAGCTTTCTGTCATTCAGTGGCTTTGTGCGTAAAAGTAGAACCACCGGAGTCACCGTGATGATTAGGCTGGAGTTTACACTCTGCCTGGATTTGTTTCACAACTCTGGTACGGATTAACTGATTTACATGGCTCAGCAGCAGGTTTCTAGAGGGAAGCCCTGCATTTCTACCTGGATTAATGTTTCGACCATGAGGATTGCGCGTTGATAGGACCTACTACTTAGAGCTTACAGTGAGGCAGCAAATAACTTCACCATACACGCGTCAGTAACTAAAAGTACAGGTAGGTGGAGATGATGCTATAGGCCTTTCTGTCATACTATTATCATTTCTTATTATTTTTCTTTAACTATAATAAATGAATCCTCACAGCGAGTAAAGTGAATGTGTATTACGGGAAGTGGCGTCCTGCGTTCTGAGGGAAGAATCGCAGTAATTAATCAAAAGTTACTGTCTGCTGGGCGACCTTCAAAAAGCATTATTCTATCCAAAAGTGTGCTCTGAGGTTAAACTCTATGATATTCAGCACAACTAATTATCTACCACCCCCATTCACCTTTCAGTGTTTTCCCGGTGTTTGCTAAGTGGCAGTTCTCAGGTCTTTTTGACCATTTCATTTGTGTCAATAAAATTCATGTAGGAAATGTGCCACGAAGGCCTAGGTCATAGGGTAAGGGGTGACAGGTGAAAGTTCTTCTCTGACTGCAACTCAAACCTGCTGTCAGCGGTGATGCAGTTTTTAGATTCCAGAAGTTAAGAGGTCATCACAGGGTCAGGTGGGTAAAAGTCTTTTTCAAATGGATTCTAGAGTGAAGTGGTAGGAAAAAAAAGGTACCCGTTTTGATAGAATCAACGTTTCCTTTGAATATATGCCAAGCTAAAAAGGTAAACTGAGTCTGTTCTGTAGATGGACCGTGATTAGACAGAATCTAACTCTCTGAAGCTTCTGGACTGTAGCCTCATATCAGAGCTGAAAATGTCACCACCACTCAGGTGCATGCTAATGTCAACTTCTCTTTTTACATTTAAGTGTACAGCTTTAAGAAACCAGGAAGTATGAAAGGAGGCTGTGTCTGGACTGTCAGGTAAATTAATATCGGGTGCATTCGTTTGTGGTTAACCTCAGATTTATGTCTGTGTTCCCATTTTTTGTGAGACTGACTCATTCTCTGATTATCCTTAATAGAAGCTGAATAACAGTATGTCAGTATTTCAGCAATATTTCAATAGTAGTATCAGCAAATCATAATTTATATTGTAAGCCAATAAACCAGTTGGAGTAAAGCTGTAAATATGACCAGTAATTACTTCTCTCTGGTTCGTACAGACTGTCTATGCTGCTATTGTTACTTTGGTCAGATCCCCTGGGCAGCCAGCACACAACAGACCACAGAAAGGTGAGCATGGGAGATGGAGCTACTAGAAAAAATATGTCAGTGTTCTAACTTGAGTGATTTGCTTGATGTCCTAATTCTCATGATGGTAGACCTCCATCAAATGTTTCCTGGAATTTTTCTTTTTGGTGTTTTATCTTTTAGTCTAATTGCTTGGTTGGAAAAAGAGACAGGAATGCTCATCTCCAAAGATGGCATGCATGATTGTTTCTCACCAGCACAGCCAAATGCCACCCAAAACAGTGAATGAGCGTATTCTTAGGGGTAACCTGACCACGGTGATAATCTGTACTTGTAGAGACGGAAAGTGAAAACATCTGTCGGCCTTAGCCAAACAAAGAGGGCTGATTTTAGTTGTCAGCAATCCACCTCTTGACCCCCGCAGAGACACAAGTAATGGAAGATGGCTGACCAACAGAACTGTCAGAAAGAAGGGTGTGTGTGTGAATTGCCTCCTTGTGTTTCTACTGGGGGTCCAGCTGTGTGACCTTTGGGTGACCCAGAGATGACAGTGGCTTTGGGTTACAAAAGCCGAAGCTGCAGAAGAGGCGGAGGGGTGGTCCAGGGCTTCCCTGAATAGCTGCACAGGCTGACTGACAGCAGAAGAAGCTCCCTGCCAACTCTCCCTACTGCTTTTGTATTCTCTTTCCATCCACTAAAAGTCAAAGGCAGCTGAGCTTTTACTACAGCCATGTGTTTGCCCAGAGAGGTTGTTGTGAAAGGCGACAAAGCACTCCTTAAAGACAGGATTTCCACGCAACTTTGCGGATAAAGGCAGCTTGGAAAAGGACTCCTGCTGGCAAATTCCTCAAACAGAGAGCAGAGAGTGATCGCTGCTAATATGTCCCTGGCACAGCGACACAGTCAATAGTGAGAAGCACAGGTAGCCAATAGGGGATAGACCACAAACAGACACCCACTAATCAGCCAAATCAGGCCTTTATTCCCATGAACAGAGGTCTATTTCATGAGCACTGGTGGGGGGCAGAGAGGCAGGATAGTTGTGGTGATGTGATGAGGTCCCCAATGTAAGCTTTTATTCAAAGCCATTATCTTTAAAGATTAAAGTCTTGCTGAGGCTTTCCACAAATCTTTGGCATTCAGATCTTGCAGCACTTTTCCACTTCTTTGCACTTTGTGATGCCCTTAATTGATGTTTCATTTCCATGCAGGTTCCTCAGAGGGCAGAGCACCACGAGGAAGTTAGGGCAGAGCATGGAGAAATTCAGGGATCTTGGGGTGTCTGGGGTCCCTGGTCAGCTTGCTCCCAGACCTGTGGAAAAGGAGTACAGGAACAGACTAGGCCGTGCCTACCCGTGTACGCTCCATCTCAGTACCCCTCCAGAGGGGCTGGTGTTCAGCCTCATCAACCAGGCCATATAGTTTCAGCTCTTCGGCCTACAGTTCCTCTGCACCGCAGCACAGTCAGACCCTACAACAGCAGCAGCCGTGGAGAGCTGAGAAAAGAGAAGGAGAACAGGCCTGGTGGGCGCAGGTACACACTTTTAGCAGATATTATTCTGCACAGAGACATGGGATTAATTGTAGGACCAAAAGCAATCTAATAGATGTATTTGTAATTCCCAGGCATTCGTTTAGGCCACAATGAAAAATAATATGAGGGAGAATTTTGGTCCTCTGGCTATATAACTGTAGTAATAATAAATAAATGATGAATAATAAATGCCAGTACAGAGTACAGACTACAGGTTGCCAGCACAATAGCAATCTGACCCAACAGACAGGGGCATTGCAAATGAAAAGACGTTGGGCCCAGCAATTACTGCTTTTAGTCCATATAGCGTGTCATGGTGGAAGATGACTAATGTAGCATCTGGCACAGGTTGAGCTATCCTGACAAAAAGTACAATGTCAAAAATTATTTTCCATATTTCATCTTGCTTGACTGTGACATACTCTGTGACACTGATGGTTAGACACACTATGTAAATATGGTGGAGTGAATGAGGATGTTTTACTTAATTTCAGTCAACTCATAACTGTTTGGCAACGTTATCGGTCAAGACCATTATACGAAATTAACATCATCCTTTCCCCTCTGTGTCTTCTGTATACAACCTCCCCTACCCCCTTTTCCACAACCACACACTAGTTAAAAGGGCAGTCTGCTATGACTTATGACCAGGTTACTGTCAGAATTCATGACCCTGCGACTACTTAAACTACTAAACTTTTTATCTGAAAAATACAAAATGTTTAACATTTGAACAAATATTGCAATTCATATTTCTATATCTATGCATTTTATGCGACTATGTTGATGTGTTATAAGGCACAATGAGCCTTTTTTAAATAAAAGTATTTCAGCTTCTGTGCTTTTTCAGTGAGTCATGTATGGCTGTGCTGCATGCTGAGCAGCGCAGCCTAAAAGTGACTCTTTGGAGCCATCATTGTGGGCACATCTGACTGCCCTGCAGTGGAAACTAGTCTTTTATGGTTGGAATCAAAAGCCCGGCTTGTGCTTGGCAGCTTTGTGACCTCCTTCCTGTTGTGGTTGCCTTTAAACAAATAGCACTGACAGCTGAGTAATGGGGGGTTGTTTGAGTTGGAGTCGAAGGAGCCAAATAACAACAAAAGCTCCCAGAATTCTGCCAATGAGATCCTGGTGCATCACAAAAGTTGTAGTTCAGAAGACGGGCCTTGACATTTTCTTCAATAAAAGATGGCATTTCGCTAAACCTAAACCTTTCCAATAAAAAAAGATATTGATTCAAGTTTAAAACATTGTCGGTAGAAATACGGTAGCAGACTGGATTCAGTTCTGTGGTATTCGATAGGGACATGTGTAGCCTAGAGATGAAGTGATAACTACACTTGCACACTAAGTGTTAATATGTTTGTGTTTTCAGGAGGGTAACAAACATTATCCCAGGGAAGTATGGCTATGGAAGGGCGCCCTATGTTGCTTCACTGCAGACGGATACAGGCCAGGGCTCTAAGATCCCTCGCCCACACAGACACAGACGCTCTGCTGCAGCTAATTCCCACCACCCCACAGCTAGAGGCCATGGTAGCCACAGGTTAAACAACCCTAATGCTTCCAGCAATCTCCATCTCTACAGCAGACCCTGACATTAATGCCAGGACACAGCATCCCAGAAATAACCAAGTCTGGGCTCCCCTTTACCAGCCTAGTTCAGCCAACAAGGCTGAGGTCCAACAGGAGCACCATACAGGCAGCCACATGTCCAATCCTAAGCAGCATCAAGTGAGACCTTACAACCCTCTGCCTTCTTCCCTCTGTGCTGGGGAGCATGCTCGCTACAGGATCTGCAACAGTAATGTATGCAAGTCTGCGTTTTGTTTGTATTCTCAGACTGGTTTGTTAGTAATACGGATTTTCATTATTTTTAATGCTCCTTTTGTTTGTGTGTGCAAAGGAAAAGCTAGCATTCAAATTATAAACCATTAGTTTTAACTTTGAAGCCCTATACTGTTTAGACATGTAGTAGATGTGTCCTCTACTACCATAACAGTTTAATTCAGATAATCAGACCTGGTTCAAATGTGTTTAGAGTTTATTAGTCAAATTGTCATTGACTGAGTTGAAGAATTGAACAAGAACACCTAATATTAATTAGAAACTAGAAAGCCTATGCTATTTATTGCACTGTAGTGGACTCATTAGCTTTGGGTGTGAATAGTTTATACTTTTCCAGAGCTTAAATGCATGAATATGTGGATAATCTTCTAGGTTATTGAATTGATTCTGTGCATTAAAATGAATTGAAACAACCTCTGGTTCTGCACATTATCTCTATGTTGTGTGATGACAGATATTCAAGTAAAGTAAAGCAGACCAGTCTTGTTTAGACAAATGATATAATGTATGGAGACTTAAGGGAGGTTGGGTTTCACTCTGGAGCCTTCATATATGCTTGGAATCTAAGTGCTTTTGTTAAAAAGACAGCGCTACAAGTGGAGGAGTGGAAACAGTTAAAACAGTGAAGGCTCACTGTAGCAATCAGTAAATCACTGGCTACAGAGCGTGACAGTGAGACGCGGTTGTAGTTACAAAGGGATTTACCTGTCAGACTTGGTGTTTTCATGGAAAATAAATGCATGTTTGTATTTCACTGGTCCTTCCACAGGCCTGTCCCCCATCCAGCAGGCACATCCGGGCTGTCCAGTGTTCATCTTACAACAACCAGCCTTTCATGGGCAGACTGTACGAGTGGGAACCTTTTAATGAGGGTAGGTTACATTTACGAGCAGTGTGAGCATACATAAACTGTATATATGGTTAGGTTCATAATCTGCGGGACAAAGACAAAATTTCTTGTAGTTTTGCCTCTGTACACCACCATAGTTGACAGTCAATCAGACAGTCAATATATGATCAAAATGTAGAGTTTCTGCTTTAATTCAGAGTTGTCACATAACTTTGTGTTACCCTAGAGCCCATGGACATCATGAAATGCTGTGTTTCCCTTCTGGAGATTCTTTGCCAGGCCTTTTCTGCAGCTGCCCTCAGTTGCTACTTTTTTATATTTCATAACTGAAAAGCATACTCTGTTGGATTGAGATCAGGTGACTGATCCCATTTATTTACCTTGAGAAACTCTTGCAGTATTGACTAATTGACTAGTTGTAAAATAATTTTTCTTAACCATGAAAATAATGGTCATTGTGTTCTTTAGTACTGAGTTGGCCAAAGCACTCCTTCTTTTTAACAATATACCAGATTTTTGATCTGATCTGGCTAGTCCTACAGTTTTTTGTTCTCTCTCTGAGGCTTATTTTGGTCTTTCAATCTCATGATGGCACCTTCACTTGCACTGGCATCTGTTTGGGCCTCATATTTAAAATTACAGTGGAATCCTATAAAACACTAATTCAAAACTTTGGACAGTTACAGTTAATGCAGAGTTTTTGTTAAACCCCTTGAAATAAAGCTCAAAGCTCATGGCTTCATTGTCATATAACTGATTTGATTTTAAAATCTATTGTAGTGGTATATAGAGCCAGAGATACAAATAAATAAATTTTCACTTTATTTTAGAATTAAATGCATATTTACCCCAGAATAACAGATAGCATATAACAAGGACACTGTGTCTCTACTGTCTTTAACTGAGCAAAAAGGGCAAAAAGGGAAAAATTTCCTCACATATGTCAATTTTGCAGTCAGTATTGATTTGGGCTACCGTCACTGTAATGGTCTTGCCCTTGCACTCTCCTAATTTGCAGGTAGATAAAAAATATTCTAATACTAAGTCTGACTTTTTACTATTAAAAATTTTGAGTTAATGATGCCACTTGATGAAAAGCTGAGGGGCCGCTAACAGTTCATCCTGAGGGTGGCATGATTAAGTCAAAAGGCTTGAGCCATGAAATCTCTTGACAGAGACAAACGTTTCAGACTTTGAGACTGACAGTACTCAATTAATCCCCCGTAAAAACTAAAGCAGGCCTTTAGCGCTGTCAATATTAGGATTATTTTTTGCTTCTTTTGTGTATGTATGTCACATACACAAATGACTGAATACCTGCAAAGTGTTGTTGAAGAAGTAATAAATGCTGCTCAAAGTCAGTAGCTTCACCTAACCCCCTGAGGTCACACATTTCACAGTTAACTGCATGTTCACACTGTGTTACACCATCCACAACCTAGACATCTGCATTACTCATACTCTCATAACATATACATATAGGGCCTTGGGGGTGGACACGTTATACAGCATCCACAGGATGGTCTGTGTATTCAAACCCACCTCTGGTGCTGGTGCCCTACCCTCAATTTTAAATGCACTGAGGGTTTTCGGGAGGAGCCTGCTGCTCTCTGGCAGGAAGCACCACGCCCTCCTGTGTTTTAAATGCACTTTAGAACAACACCCAGCAACACTACATATGAGCGGGCGGAGGGAGGTTTGGGGTCTCCACTCACCCCTGTTCTGTGAACCGTCAGGGCTGAGGGGCTGGGAGGAGGTGCTGGCCATTTCTTTTCTCTCCCCCCCCCTTTCTCACCATTTCTTCTCCCCTCTATTTTTTCTCTCTCTCCCTCTCTTTCTTTCATTTTTTTTCTCCCTGTCCTATCCGCCAGTCATGTCTGTCCCGTCTGTAACAACCAAAAATCAAATCAAATAAATACATAATTACAATAAAGGTCAATCAAATGGACCAATATGGCAAGGCCATGATGATCCAAATGGTAAAGTTAAACCTGCTTGGCATCTTTCTTGGCCTTCAGACAACAATTCTGATGGCTAAAGATCCAAACAGGACAGGCAAAAAAAAAGAAAAAAAGCAAACCTAAACCTCAGTTTAAAACACAGAGATGACTAAATACCTGTAAAGTGTTGCTGAAGAAGTAATAAATGCTGCTCAAAGTCAGTAGCTTCACCTAACCCCCTGAGGTCACACATTTCACAGTTAACTGCATGTTCACACTGTGTTACACCTTCAGCTGCCTGACCCATGACGTATTTAAACTGATGTGTAGCTTGATGTAAGGACTACGGTATGCCACCTGTCCGTAGGCTTACTGATGAATGTTCATACGTACGAACTCATTTAACGTACTCACCTGAAGTATCCAGGCAACAGTCAAAACAACTGACTATCTGTCATTTGTCTGAGCTAATGGAAATACCAGCCTCCAGAGTTAATATCCTGTCAAACAGATGTGTATTGTGAGATCTTGTCTGTGTGCTGTGGCCTTAACTGATGGATAAGACAGATATAAAGATTAAATAACCTCAGGTACACATACGAGGTTAAGTCTGGGTCATTTGACACCCATCTTGAGCAGTGCTTAAACATACTCTTGTACATCTGTTTAAGAAATGCCTGGCTTTTGGGCTTGTAGCATATCTAATTGGTAAAGCACACGAATAAAGGAAAGCAGAGGTTAGACTTTTCAGCTTTTATTGCATCAAACCTAATCCTTTGTCAATATTAAAGATCTTTTTTTGTAGAACATGTTTAACATTTTAAAGAGAGAGAATTTCTCCTTTTAGTTTTAAAACAGCAGCCAAGGCCAGTCCAGTGCTGTTTTAGTTCTTTTCAGAATACAGCCACAGGGTAAAACTGTAACACTTGTTTTTTTCACAGAACTCTAATGTTTTGGTAAATTATGCGCTTAAACATTATATTGTTATGACCATAACAACTCTTATGATTTAAAAAACTTGGTGAATATGACCATAAAAGGCAAAAACAGCACTTGATTTAGATATGGTTGATTTAGAAATGACCTCCCCTTTAAGCTGCTTCCAAAGTGCCTGCTATTTTTGATTTAAGTCCTATTTTGACCAATTGTGCAAATGTAGTGTTCATTAGATATTCTCCATTTTATCAAAACTGCAGCTTAACAGTTGGAACTCCTCTGGGGAAGAGGACAACGTCAGAGAGGATGGCTGATTTGTCCTCTGCTCAAGTTTAATATGCCTGGTCAGAATGGTGCCTGGAAAGTGTCCAAAAGGATATGTGCTTGAAAAGATTAGCAAATTTAAATTTATGATCAAAGTACAGTTACTCCCCATGTATCATATATGCATATGCAATTTATTTCAATGTGGATTCAGTCTTTAAATCCAGCTGGATTTCATGTAGTTACAAAATAATACATTTAATGGTAAAATCTACGTTTATTTCATTCACACAATGATAGTGTCAAATTTTTTACACATATTTAAAGATGGATGTCAGCACATTCATCTGTGATGTGTTGATGTTTTTTTTTAATTTACTTTTGTTTGTGTGTATTGTGAAACCAGCATATTTTCATATCTTGAAATATGTCTTTATATCATGATACCTAAATCTGTTTACAGTTCCTATTGAGCAGCAGTGTGAACTCAACTGCCGGGCCATAGGGTTCAGGTTCTACGTGCGACAGTCAGAAAGGGCGATCGACGGGACGCCATGTGGACAGAATGAAACTTCTCTCTGTGTGGCAGGAAAGTGTACGGTAGGCCACACACTGACCCTTTTTCTGACATACTGTAGAAAAGAGAAGGGTTTTGTATTATTTATTGTAATGCTACATGCTACATGATTACATCTATTTACAAGATCCTGCAGGGCTTTGCTGAGATGGGCAACATTTTGTTCTAACTGTTCTCACTTGTATCAAACATAATATGTCATCATCAAGCTCTGTATGTTGTCATGCTGCATTTCTGCTGCATCCTTCATGACCTTAGAGTGGAGCTTCACTTTTTCTTCATGACCTCTTTTTTGGGTAAAGCAGCAGTGATTCAAATGTACAGATGGAGTGTAAAACATTTATAATATAAGTAAACCTTTACACACTTAGGCGGTAGCACTGGTGTAAAGATGGCTTTGAGCACCAGAGGGCAGCACAGCATAAGAATCATGACTGTACAGTATCTGTGACGCAAAGCAGCAAAAATAAAAAATTACCCTACTGGAAACAGGACGCTGTTGCTGTGTGGGCTTATAGTTAGGTATGTATTCATTGTGCTGGATTCACTGTGACTGTTGTTTGATCAGGGTTTAACTCCAAGAAATGTGTTTAAAACACGGCTCAATTACAATTGGTTGTGCTGACCTTACTCTTTTAACCCAGTGTCTTTCCCATGAACTGTAATCCAGCAACAGTCTTTGCGACATTAAGATTTAATCAAGACAGAAAGCCTCCTGATCTCACATTTCACTGCTAACGCACACTATTCATCGGCATTGTCATCCTTCACATGGGTACTGTTGAATCATCAAAAATAAATTGTGTTTTGCGTGTCTGAATCAAAAAATGATTAATCTGCAAATGCCCATTTATGTTCCAGTTTCTCATGTTCTGGCTTATTATTTAAAAACTGAAACTCATAAGAAGTTTTTCCGGAAAAGGAGATTTTGTTCTGCATCTCTTTCTCCACTGAGATTTTCTCAGCTGGTCCAGGCTTCTGAACAGGACATCCCCCCAGCTACAAGCCAAGATATAATGTGAAAACATCTGGATAATTTAATTTAATCAGAGCCATGATTGGAATTTCATATTATTGTGGGAATTTATAAATGTTTGCAGTTGACGCTGAAGGTTTTCCCTCCCCTCCTGGAGGTTACAGGACCTTGAAGATATATACCTGACATATGGAATATACATAATCTCTAAAACAAGAGATATCATTGCAACTATATTGATAAAAAAAAAGACCACAGTAGAAAGAGGCAGGGCTGGTAGAGGGGAAAAGCAGCAGATCCAATCATAAGTAGCAACAGCAACGAGCAGGAAGGAATCGCGGGGAAGCTGGCTGCTTGAACAGACTGTTTGAAGTGTCAGTCATCATTGGTACCTCTTTGGATCAGCTGATAGTCAGCTGGTTTGATGCACTCTGCTTGACCCACATGATACCCTGTAGCTTGTCAAAATGCTGCAATAACTAATTGATAAAAAAAATAAAAAACGAACCTAAAAACCTTTAAGTAGAATACATTAAAAATCAAATCAGTAGCACAATGTTTGTGGAGTCAAATGTATTAGTGGTGTCAAGTATTTCAATAATAAGACTTTTTCTGATGGAGATTGTATTGATCCCCACAGGATTAGTCCTGCTGACATAAATGTGATCCTCTAACTTGATCTTTGTCTTCTAGAGTCACGTATCATAGCTACTGATATTCAGTGGTTTGCTCAGGATATTAAGTCCCACTCAACATAAAATTTTAAAACTTTCTACTCATCTATTTTTTAACGCGAGCAACAGATCAAAATACCAAATTACTCAGTGATTTAGTTTGCTCTGCTGCTGCTCTGCTTTTAAAAGCCCAGTTGGACCCAGGAGCCAACCAACTACTATGCTCTATGGATGAGCAGAGAGTACTGCAAGGTCAGGTCAAGTATGGAAGTAACATTTCCATACCTGACCTGACCAGTAACTGGCCTAAAACCCAGATTGGTGATGATAATAATGATATTTTTATTGCCATTCACTCTATGTCTATTTTGGATATCCATGCATTGTTTCCTGTTAAAACGCATTATAATGTATACTATTTCTGGCATTTTATTGGAGAGGAAATGTCAATCGTGCTGGTGTGATAGTGGGTAATGTGTTACCTCTGAAATACATAACGTTATTGCCACTTTGCTGAGTTCTTTTGGAGATTAAAGCTGCTCTGATTGAAAGTTACAACGGGTGCAGCTTCAGAGTTAAATACCAGATTGTATTTTACGACATGTTTCATACATTCATTGCTGTTTTCAGTTGCTTCTCCATGGTAATCCACATGGAATAGAAAAACACAGAAACCTTTTTTTTTAAATACTTAATTCTGATAATTACATTAGAAATTTTTGAAAGAGACAAGTAAATGTTATAAGACATAAAAAAAAAACCCCAAATGTTTGGCATAAGTCATTTCTATTTCTTTTCCATATGGGAAGGCCAAAAAGACAACAACAATGGCAGGCCAAGATGGATATTATTATTATTTTTTAGCTCATATGGGAAATGTTGGCTCTAAAAATTTGAGTTTGGTCTGTGTTTGGATGGTTGTTATAGCACCACTTAAAGCTCTGTGTTTCTTTAATTGCAGTTTTCAGTGTTCTCTTTGTCTCATCAAAATCTGCGTACTTTCTTTTGCCTCAAACAGTTTTCGTTGGCTATTTGCTAGACTAGACTAAATTAATATAAAGTCAACTTAATACTTATTACATTTCTGTGAAGAAAAAGACTCTGACACCAAATTAATCAGAAGATATCTCACACAAAGCTACTGCACAAACTGTTAAACTGTCCCCAAGGCACAGAGAAGTGTTACGGATATACTCCTAGAGCTCTGCCAGAGACTCTGATGCTTCTGTATTTGGATGAGAGCCAAATCATACAATAATTTTTCACCAGTTATTCAAACTTAGTCGATCCAGCAGGTCAGAGCTCGTCTGTACATAGCACATACTACTGTTGTACATTTTTCAACACGTCCAAAGCACATTACCAGAGAAAAAAGGTATTTGTCCAACTGTGTGCTATTCTCGAGAAGGAAAAAATTGTTATGTGTAACGTTTGCTGTTTATAGTTAGTGTTTGTGTATCATGTTTCCAAAGTAAATATTTAAAGCATTCATCATTTTAGCAAATGATACCACAGATGAGAGAGGGGTTCAGAGTGTTTCCTGAAGCACTATAAATACTCTCAAGTCCTGCATTAAAAATGGGTTCATTAAGGGGGAGGCATCGGTAAATATCACTAAAAGTCCAAGGTTCATGCATATTACACCAATGATTAGATCAATAAATTATTGTTAATCGTGAGATAAAGTGAAAGCCGAATATTGTTGTTGTATTTAGTTGAGTTGGAGCAAATGTTTCATACAGGACTGTAGGATCATTTTTATGGATCTTTTAGATAATGTATCAATTTTTTTACTTTTTTAAAAATTAAACTAAATATGAAAAGTGACAAATCTAAAACTATGTTTTCCTTTAAACAAGGGCTCAAACAGTTATCCCATTTTTTTTCAGATAACTAATAGATTAATTATTTTTAGTTTAACTCATGTAGTTAATTGTTTAATTTATATCCAATCATTACATTTTATGAATTTTTCTTACTTTTATTGTATAAATAATTGTACTTGTAACTGGAGCTGTTAGATAATTGTCATGCCCTACTAAGTACATTATTTTCCTTTAAATTCTAATAGAATAAAGCTTGATAAGAAGAACACATTTAATTAAATATGATGCTTGATTAAAAGTACTTGCATACGTTGTTGTATATGGATTGTTACTGGATAACTTAGGCAGTTTTTTTTTTTTTACAGTATTGATTGACTACCCCAACACGTTCTCTTACACCTGACAAGATAAATTAATATAACATTTCTCAAATGATACATGGTGTTTTATACATCAAGCTCTTCGTTTTGTAGAATGAGGAGCGCAAATTATTGCCTCAGGTGATTTTTTTTAAAATTAATTATTATTAGGCTTATAGTCTATTTTCTGACTGAGTGAACCTTCCCTCTGTTGGAAATTCTCTTTTTAAGCTGTGTGTGAATATGTGTGCATCATTGTGCTGGAACTAGACCATCTCACACGTACTGAAAAAGGATCAAAATAACCCCTAGCATTATGCTCAAGGCAACATTATACTGAGCAATCTCTAGGGAGATTACTGCAGCGACTCTGCTGCTGGTAGTTTGATTCCAGTACAATGTGTTTTATATGTGACCTGTTCAGTAGTGCATGAGATAGTTGGCAAGATGTAGGGCAATTTAACTGTCAAAATAGCATTTGGGTTATTGTAACGTTAATAACAGTTTCAGTGTAACCTTTACCTACATTTTGATTCATCCAGTTTATGGCTTTTTTGCTTTATCTAAATCCTCGTGGCCCGCAGGAGGAAAAGGCTGCCCACCCCTGACATGTAACAACAGAGATGAGCGGTCAGGAAGAGCAAGGGAACAAAGTCATGAGTTTAAATCATTGTTACAGTCTCATGTTACAAGCACTACCTCACAGTTCTTTAATATCTCTTTAAATCTTGAGCTGTTTTTCTTTTTTTTTTTCTTCTTCTTCTTTTTTTTTAAAAACAAACCCCACAAACCTTTGCACTAGTGTCTGGACGTAATTTTAGCTGTGGAATTCATATTGGTCTCATTGTGGTTTGCAACTGTGACCACAAGCAAATTTTTGACACTTAATCATAATAATGAAAAATTAATTCATAACATTTGGACTATATTTTTGGGTTAGGAGGAAATGTGTCTCAATGAGTTTGTTATTTTATCTCTCCATATTCAAACCATAAAAGTTCTGCGCTTGCTGTGGTGATGATCTGTTACTGATTACAGAGAAAACATGGCCTTTTACCACACAGTTCATAGTTACTGTGGTCCATGACATCTTTAATATTATGCATATAACTGCCCTCCTCTGTTCTTTCTCTTCCTCTGACCTTTGGACTTGGTCACATATTTTTTAACCTGATGGACAGACACCTAATTGATTATGATTTATTTTCTTCTGATTGGACAAATTTATGGTATTTTATTCTCAATTCACTGACTATATTGAAATTTCTTGCTGCATGTGCACTTAAAATGGCATAACATTTTGGAGATGTGCTTGGTTACAGGCTTAACACATGCCGCTCGTGGGTTTAGTGGTCAGTCTATTATTGTGGGTAACATGCCCCAGAGATTGGACCCTTTGGTTGGTGGCTTCACATGGATCATTTGTTCTGTATGGTAAAGTGCTTGGCAGATTTCAGGATTACTTTCTTGTTCTTGCCCTTGCTTTTCCATTTGTTTTTACAGTATCCATCCAGCAATTTACTTAGCCTAAGTTCCAGTTCTCATCTCATTCATCCTTGATAGGTCAACATTCCTAGAGCCCCCCACAATATTAGTAAGAAAACCCCAACAATCAGATGATAACGTATGATCGAGCATCAGGTGACAGTAGTGAGAAATAACCTCTTTTAAATTGGATGATGGGTCAGCTGTCTACTGTGATCACTCTGGGGTGAGGGGTAAGAGAAGGAGAAAAAAAATGAGACCATTAAAGAAAAAAAGACAAAATACAAACTATGGGAAAGAGAAGATAAATGAGAAACACAGACCACCATTCATGCTCTCATTGACTCCTACAGCTAGTTCAGGTTCACCAGTGAACCTAACGTGTGTGTCTTTAGACTGTGGGAGGAAGCTGGGCTCCAGGAGTCCTCATGCATGAGGAGAACATGCTAACTCCACACAGAATAGTCAAGCTAAACAGTTAGTCATTGTTCAGGACATTACACATAAATGGCTATGGACATGTAATCAAAAGGTTCTTTTGGTTCCATAGGGATTAGGTTAGACTGTTTAACACTTTACATGTGACATATATAATAGTTTAAGAAACCGGTTAACAATTTTGGTAAAATTATAAGACTATGTCTCTATGATCAGAATTTTTGACTTGTTAAGGACATTTAATATCCTGACTGATAAGTTTTTGTACGAACACCTTTATCTTTTAAAAGCCGAAACATTTAATATTTCCAATGAGCTGTATGTGCAACGTGCACATGGGAAAGTCCAGGTCCTATGAATGTAGTTACACATTTCAGATGAACAGTGAAAGAAAGATCCCTTTATGTTGGGAATTCAGTGCAGCTGTGAGTTCTCTCCTTTTTATACTGAGGAAGTGCATTTGAGAAGGGTGTGTATATTTTTAAAGGGCGATCACTGACCACACACTTTTCTTCTGATGGTGGTGGGCCCACCTGAGGAAAGAAAATCTATCTTTTCCAAACTATTACAGAGGCAGTAGTGGATTTGCACTACTCCCTGCCGTTCAACACAGTTAGGCAGGAACCATCTAAATCAGGAAATCCAGTTCTGAAAGCTGAAGTTTAAATTTTCTTGATCTGTGTGGACAATAAATTGGTTATGTCTCATATTGGTCTTTAAAATGTTTTAAATTTGGTCTCTCTTAGGATTAATGTTTGCTGATAAGAACTGAAAGGTTGACCAGGCAGATTCCAGTACAGGTTTTGATGAATTGTTCTTTCCTAATGAAGATGACAGAATTATGGGATATCCAACCCGGTGCAATGGTGAGGTCTTAGCAATGGCCTTCCTCCCTGACTGGCATGTTTCCCAGCATCCAGATCCCAGAGCATGGCTCAGGCCAAAACTCATCAAACAACAGCCAAGGCCACTCCTCACTTCTTTACTCTGACAGCTGCATCTGTTTTATGCATCCCCAACTGTAGTGGACAGACAGACTTGTTAAAAAGGGGATGAGAGCTCTGCAATGCTGCCAACCTGGCACAGACTGGCGGAGATACCTCAATCCCATCTCTGTCAGTACAAGCCCCAGCTGCACACTCATAGGGTGTTCCCCGTCATCACTCACTGCATGGTTACAGAGCCTGTCTTCAGCTAATAGACATACATCAAAAGATATGATATGAAATTCTTACTTTTAGCTCTTCTGATACTTCAGCATGGTGTATGACCTGGCATGGAGGTTAAAGTGTTTAATATAAAACTTGAAAAAAGCACATTAAGTTTTTAAATGTCTTTTCAAAGCATCACAATTGGATATGATTATGGACAATCACTTGGACCCTGAATTTTCTTTCATTCAGTAGTGGACTTCCTAGTGTCTTTATAATCACTGCTTGAGCTTCAGGGCATGAACCCATGGCCGGACACTATCATCCAGGATTTTCTGGTAGAAAACAGAATTACCTTAATGACCTTAACTGAGAGCTGAGAGGCCTCCAGTTGTTTAGATGTTGTTCTGGGTTCTATTGTGACCTCATGGATGAGTCGCTGATGTGCTCTTGGAATCATTCTGATAGGTCGGCCACTCCTGGGAAGATTCACCATTGTTGAAGTTTTAACCATGTGTAGATAATGGCTCTCAGTGTAGTTCACTGGAGTCCCAAACCCTTTGCAGACTGATAGGTGTGAATTATGCTTGTCAGCTGTTTCTTTAGATTGTGGCATGGTGTGTTGCTTTTTTGATGCTTCTGTCAAGTTCCTGGGACTTTGAACCAGTTCTGAGTTTTTGTATCCATGTTTTTTTTTGTTTTGTTTGTTTCTTTGGTGTGGTTGGGCCTGCGTTTACTTCTTTGTGTATTTCAGTTCGTTATGGTGTATAGTGGTCCATCTTGCCTTTGTTGTCAAGGCTCTATGTTAGTTGTCTCTCCTAACACAGACACAAAGCTCTTGAAATGTGCTTGTAATTCCATTTTTAACTCTGCATTTTCAATTTTTTAAACAAAATGTAGCATAAAATGTACAGAAAACAAGACACAAATTTCTTACAAAATTCCTGAGACACAGGTTCTTGCCCTATTATACAGGGAATGGAAAGTCAGGTTCATGTATACAGCCGCAGCACTGGACCTACCAGAGTTACTGAGACACTTGTTATGGCACTTGTCGCTGTCAGGGGTCTTGGATATAGAAATTCCAGTTGGATGACAGTTAAGACAAATGAATATAAAGATGTGAGGGAGATGAAAGATTAATGTCTTAGTCAGGCCTCAGCTTCCTGGATCTTAATGGGCCCCTGCTGCCCCCCACCGGCTCTAACTGGCCCACATCGGCCTGGTTACTGCCTCTGTGTGACCTGTGGAGCTTCAGCAGGCTTCAGCACTTTAGGTTCGGGGTCAGAAACATGTTCTGCTCCATCACGTCTCTCCTGGTCTCTGCTGGTTTCTGCTACAGCTCATAAAGTCTTTCCTCGGGAGATTGGGGGGTATTTAACCTTGGGCCTCAATCAAGCTGTGAGAAAGAAAAGTGTCTGCATTTGATGGGATCTCCATTTGATGTATTTCCTGTATTTTACTTTTGGTTAAGTGAGGGGTTGCAATGACATTTTCAGATAGAATCTTGATAACCTTAGCTCGGTTTTCCATTTGTGGGGTCAGGTTTGTTTGTTTTTTAAATAAGAAAATGTCTTGGCAGTTATTGAATTACATTAATTACATGGCTGATACCTAGAGTGACTAATAATTTTGTGGTTCGTGATTCTTTTATGTTTTGCCATCATATTCAGACAACTGTTGCTTTGATTGGCATTAAATTTGGTATACTCATTAATGCCTACTGTGGACAATTTTATTATATAATAGGTTTCCTTAACTTTTACAAGGTAACATTATTATATCGACATTTCAATTTGTCCATTAGTTCATGATCAAATGTCAATGAATGCTAATCGAGGGCTTTTTGTTTACTTCAAATTAAGAGAAGTTGGCATATTAACACATTAAACTGAGTAGCTGAACATAGTAAACATCAGTGTCAGTGCTATAAGGTTACTGTAAGAGCTGCTGGACTAGCTGTAGACTTTTGTTGCTGTGTTGTCTGAGTCTTTAGCCTCCACATGGGGCTATATGACCACAGGAAGAGCAAAAGTGTTTGAACTTCCATTTCCTGATCATATTCTCACAGCTCAGCTAAACAACATCTGGGCTGGCACATTAAATATGGGTGTCAGCAGAAATAAACTATTTGTACAAGCACGTTTCCTCTTAAAATACCTTCCCTAGATATTGGTAGATAAATAACTTTACATGATAAGCAACCAAAAACTAAGGAAAACGTTGACTGTTATGAGGAAATTATCATTTATATACTAAATAGTTACATAATTGGTTTTATAGAACCACATTGTTTCTCTGTATCTACTGAGCTGTAGATTTAATATTGGTCTCATTTTTCAGCCTGTGATGCTTTTTTTTGTCACAGTTTGGCACTTTACCTTCCATCTTTTAGTGGATCCCTCTCTTGCCTTGATGATCATGTTTGTGTGACTGCAGCTAAGCTGTGGGCTCAACATGTTTGGTTAAGGAGGACACCAGATAGAAACTAACCTTTCTAAATAGCTTTGAACAGTTTTGGAGTTTCTGTATATAGCTGGAAAACAAGGCTGTTGGAAGTAGGGGCATAATTGGCTGATGCAACAGATTAACAGCAATGAGTGGGCTTTAGCTAATGTATGGTACATTAGATGGATGATAAACAACCTGTTGAACTACAAATGGAGCAATGACTCCTAATATCTCCCAGTCTCCCATACAGGTTTATGAGGGTATACTATATATGGATACAAAACTGTATTTTTAGCACTCAGGAGTCACAGAGGTCTTCTTCAGAGAGACGGCGGTTGACAGTAATTTGCTGCTGTCTGGGTGGCTGTCAAATGAAGAGACAGTTGAGGACATTTAATGCCTCATCGGTTTGTTTGGAATGTCAGTGATCTCAAGCACTCAATATGTGGTCAGGAGGACTTATTTTAAAATAAGTTAAGAACTGCGGGTGTGAATAGGTATGTATGGGTTTTCTGTGCTCTCCTCCAGGTTCTTGCTGCTCAGGGTCAAACTCCACCGTGAATACGATTTTATCTGATGACATTTAATTCTAACAGCTTTATTAATTAAACACCGCCAGCAGATGTATAAACTCATTTGACTTTGACATTAGCTATCAAAAACTCTTATACACTTTCTTCACTTATCACTTAAGCAGGATAAACACTGTGCAGTTTTGAGCTGCCTCATACAAAAGACAAGACAATAAAAGAATTATAGTAATATCTTTGGCTGTGGTTTCACAACTGTGGTCCATCTTACATGGTACATCATAATCACCAGGTTAGTGAGAGAGGTTCAAAGTTGTTTAAAGACACTGACACCAAAGATTATCTGGGAAAAAATTATGACAGAGCCAAAAAATGAAGATACTCATGTGAAAAGACTGAACAATCAATTCAATTGTAAAAAAGCAAAAAACCCACAACAAACAAAATATGAAAAAAAAAAACATGTTTGCCATTAAAGTAAAGAAGTAAAGAAGTCTAGTGTAGTTGCGGCAGCAGAACTTTGTTTTTATGTTTGACAGCAGCTGTTGTCGTGACTGTACTGATGAGAACAAAGCAGGAAGACAAACTGTCACTGTTATTGTAGTGTGTGATTCACTAGGTATTATTATAGTACACTAAGCATGCATTAAATCATCGATGTTGCATGAAATCTCACAGTGTGTGGGAGCCCTTAGAAAGGTAGTTTATGTGAACATATTGTGAAGAGTTTTGATTTAATATCTCCTCAGGCTTTGTAATTTAAAGTCTGGTTTAAAAAATGATATCGTTGTGAAGTTTGTTTACGGAATCCTTCGTTAGAGACTTTGGGCTGTTGCATTTGAATGATGTAAACAGGGAGGGTCTAATTAAGAACTATGAAAATACATCATTCCTACGTTACATTCCTCCGTCTGCAGCTTCTGTTTTATCTTCATCTGTCTCAGATAAAGGTACTGATATTATCAAAGCAAAAAGGTATTTGTTTGGAATGTGATTGCTCATGCAGAGGCTTCCCATTGCTCCGTAAGAAAATACAGGGAACCAACCCCCACCCCACCCCCCTACTGAATTTACTGACCCACTGAATTCAAATTATTATATATCTGCAGAAATATTATTTACTACAATTTGATATTGTCATCTAGTATGGCAACATGTCATTAGGTTAGTCCTATAAGAATCAAAGTAAACTTTGACTCTATCACATCAAATCTTATTTCATTACACAAAAGCATTTGCAGTCGTAGCGCCTAAGCTGTGGAATAATTTACCCCTACACATCAGACAAGCTCCTACTGTCAATCTTTTTAAATCTTATCTTAAAACACATTTGTACTTACTGGCTTTTAATACAGCATGAGAGTTATTTGTTAATTCATATTTGGTGTTTTGCTATCTCAATACTCTAAGTTATTTTATTAGGTGTGTTGTATTCTTGTACAGTTATTTTATTAGGTGTGTTGTATTCTTGTACAGTTATTTTATTAGGTGTGTTGTATTTTTGTACAGTTATTTTATTAGGTGTGTTGTATTCTTGTACAGTTATTTTATTAGGTGTGTTGTATTTTTGTACAGCACTTTGGTCAACGCTCCTGTTGTAATAAAATGTGCTATATAAATAAATAAACTATAACTATAAACTATAAAAGTGGTTGGAGTTGAGCAAGTCAAAAGAAGATGAACCTGTAACATGAATGCAGGTACTACCTCTGACATTTACAGTAGATGTACAATATAGCATCAAGCTACAGTGATAGCCACGTAGGAGGACACGTAGTCCATTATGCTAATTCAAACAGCACAGGCAACGATGAGGGACTAATGTTTGACAATGGCTGCTATAGTGTTTAGTGAAGAACAAACCTCCCGTTCATGACTTTTACACTTGGCTTTGCACAGCTCGTGGCAGGAATATAACTTCAGCTGCAGAGTCTGTCCATCACAGGCCAAGGACAAATAGAAGCAGCAGCTTACTTCAGCCACACCTTGCCCCTCCCATCCTAACTCCCTTCTCAGCCTGCTTTATTCATTAACTTGCCTTCCTCCACTCCAAACCTGCCTTCTTCAGTCAAACACATTGCTTGAAGGGAACAATCATGGGACCTACATGTCTGGCCTTGCTGACTAATATGTATCCCAGATGCACCAAAATGATGATGTTTTCTCTCCTTCCTACTTTCTGCCTTTTCTTGACTTTTACTGACCAAATTAAAATCAGTGTAAAGTGTTTACAAGAGGTCTATAAAGATCATTGGAGGGGTTGAATTTCTGCAGGTATTCTTCTTTCTACTCTAAAGTAACACAAGGAAAGAATGATGTAAGTGTAAAAGAGTAGTAACAAAGATATTACAGCTGTCAGGTAGACAGTCCCTGAGGACACACTTGCTAAAAATGTTTCCTGTCAAGTTTTGGCTACTTAACTTTAGATTTAAATACCACCCAAACAGTAAATGGCAAGAAAATAAAAACATGACAGAGAATAAGAACAGAAGCTGAATACAGGGTTATATGAGCATGTGTCTGTTGGACTCTGACAGTATACAGTAATGTTGAACCCACCTGCAGTAGAGCATGACTCTGGCGTGTGTGGGCTGGAAACTGGAGGAATCAGTCGCCTTAAGCCAAGCTTGCTTCAGAGCTGACCCACTTGTAGAGGGAAGGATCCTGGGATATACTGGAGAATCAGTCTGGCTCTGTCCAACCTCTGGGCTATGCCTCCGTAATGAAAGAGAAACCTCAAGGGAGAAGAAGATGATGTCTGTATGTTCATCATGACAGATGTGCTGCTGAAAGGGGCCATTCCCATCCTATGTGTCTGCAGCTGTGCTTGACTGGAGAGATTATTGTCACTTGGTTGCTTACTGTGCAAGATGTACATGCTGGTTCATGGTATGTACTGTATGTGTGTGGCCCAGGTAGTACTCAAGCCGTCCGTATGGTGAAAAAAAGCAAGTCTGGAAATCGATCAGTTTTAAGGAGAAGATAAGTTTTAACTAAAGGGGAAGGTTAGGGAAGTAGTAGCTGTGTTTACAGTTAGAGTGGTTCAATAAAATACTTTGTGTGCGTGTATGTGTGTGTTTGTGTTTGTGCATGTGTGTGTTTGCTGACATGCTTCCAACACAATCGAAGCCAGATGCAGGTGTGCAGATATTTGTTTCTTGGTCCTCCTTCTTGCACTCAGTGCCTAGCTCTGTGAAACAGTTTAACAGCATATTAAAAGAAGGTGGAAGGGTGTGATTTATTAAGAATACTGCCAAAATAC
Organism: Simochromis diagramma; assembly: GCF_900408965.1. NCBI lineage: Eukaryota > Metazoa > Chordata > Actinopteri > Cichliformes > Cichlidae > Simochromis > Simochromis diagramma. The sequence goes on from NW_024387414.1 coordinate 7,488,269, forward strand.
ATATCATTACCAAGCAAATATTTGGCACGCTGTTCAGCTCACTTAAAACATGTGACTGCACACATAAATTTTAGGTTCCAAGCTTCATAGTAGCTAATAGTTTTACTGGAAGCAGATTAGGCATGAGCTGCTGTTGAAAGCATTTCAAATTTGCAGTTAGTTGTATCAAGACAAAGCGAGTCTTGGTGTCCGGTTATTCAGTTTATTAAATAAACATTTTCAGTTCTTCTGTGTAAACCTGTGTAGTTTTTTTTATCCTGTTCCTATTTCCTGAGATTGTAGTAGTCTTTTAAAACAAGTTACATATATGTATTTGGTTAAATTTCTTTCCTATCAAGCACTGAAAGGCTTTAAAAAGACTTTCACTTCTGAGGAAAGCATGTCACTAGTCCAAGTGATCAGTGTAGAGAATAACTAAACATATTACAATGCTCTTTCTCTTCTTGCCCCTGGTGGAAATTTACAGGAAGCAAAACTGTTGTACAGTGGAGCAGAAACAGAAGGGGCTTTTGGCTACAGCTGCATGTTGGAGTGCTTTGTTCTGAAAACCAAAAGAAAAAGAACACACGGCATAATGTGGACAAGAAACTGGCTGACAGAACGGAAAGCGCACACCTAATGGCTGTTGAAAATGTTCATGTCACTGAGTTTTACTATATACATAGCCACCCCCCCCCCCCTCCCCCGTTAAAGTAATTCTAACCATTTTCGGAAACAAAAAAAAGAGACAGAAACTGCCTCAAGTCAGCTGTGACTGAATCTGAATATGACCACCTTACACTACACAGTTGTGAGGCAGAATCACACCTCAGCTTAAGGTGTCATGGTTTTTCCCAAAAAGGAGTGGCATAAATTGCAGAGTCTGTAGTTTTAATCGTTGTGCAGTTAAACATTTGATGTGAGTGGACAAAATACAAGTCATGTGCAGCAGTCATAATGTAATTGTGAATGTTGGTATGTGCGTGATACCTTACTGTGAACTAAATTAAATTTATTTTCTATTGAGGAAAAAAATGCTGTGTTACACAACGATACGATTGTTTGAATAAATGTCTGATTCCGTTTCTTGCAAACATATCATGTTTTCAAAGTAGTCACATGGTATTCATCACAAGGATCACAAATACACATCACTGTCAAAATCTTTGAAAACAAAGAATCAGTGAGTGACACTGGTCGTTTGTAGTAATTACAACCTATTTATACCTACAGTCTCCACACACTTTCACAATACAACATAAATGACAATATGTTAGATATTAAAACATAAAGTCTTGAAATAACTTGCTGAACTTTGGGCACAAGATTTAAGGGCTTTATCAGTTTAGTTTTTCTTTCTGTTATTAAACAGAATGTCTGACCTTTGTTTGCTCATCAGAGGTATAACCTTATAGTCAATAAGCCATTTGCAGCAGCATGTTTCCATGGTTTCCATGTGCCTTTTCAAAATAGAAAAGTTTTCAATTATCTTAAGCTTATTTCTGGCCTGTGTTTGCAAGGGTCTCTTTGTGCTCCGATAGGTCCAGCCACAACGGCCCCAATGTGCTTGTGCTGTGTATATTATATTATGTGAAAACCAACTGTCACATAGTATGATGAAGAGTGTCTTCCTTACCTCAAAATGTCCTGGTGAATTAGGATTTAATGTTGTGGAAACAATGGTGGTGCAATATAGGAAAACCATATGATGAGTCAGGTCTTCTTGGCTGCAGCAGTTATCCTTCCAGCGCTGCAATGTGGCTCCAATAGGACACAAGAATCTTATTGTTTTTGAGTTGTTGTTCGCGAACAAAATGTGTTTTTCATATGGGGTCTTTTTCACTTGTAGGTGAAGTTTTTTCTGCATTGTGTCATTGTAGTATTAGCAACAAGCATGAAGGTGAACTTCTACTTAAGTGTGTAATTCTGTAATTGACTTTTTTTGGCATCTTTTGAAGATTGCATGCCTACCTGTAGTAGCACGTAACCCTGCGGGTTATCTTACACTTTCATTTTAGACCCTCAAGAATTTCCTTCCTCTCTTTTTTGCCAAACTGAAAAAACGTCTTCAAAACTTCCTCTCTAACTTCCAATTTACTGTAGTTGTAGCTGCCACACTCTTACACTCTGCCTGCTTTTCATCTCTTTTCTCTCTCCCTCCAGTTCATTCTCTACCGCTCACCCTCCCTCCTCTAAAAAAAAAAAAAAAAACCTGGTCCCCCTTACCTCCCCCAGCTGCACCTCCCCCAGCTCAGTTTACAAGGGGAGCTCATAGAGATCAGTTCAATAGTGAGAGGGTTCTTTTGGCATTCTCTGAGCTACAGAAGAGGCTGACGGGAGCAGCCACTGGACCCGTGTGGACGCCTCAGTGACCGCTTGAACATTTCTGTGCCCACATGAGAGAATGCTGTCAGGACTGGCTCTTCTGCTGCTCGTCTGCCTCCACATGCGTGTGCAGGGGAAGCTGCGGTCACAGGTAGGATCTGCCTCACCTCTGCTGAGTCTTGGGGGAACCTGGTAGAGAGGGGCGATTTTCATTGATACCAATACTCTGGCCATGACAGAAGGGGGATTTCTTCATTTTTTTCAGTTTGTTATGTACTCTTTACAGTTGCTGATATGTTGCTGATATGTGGCTTCATGCCTGTCACCATGAGAAATGCTATTTACTTTATTGATTAGAGGTCTGAGTAAAACATCCAAATCTATAGAGTTAGTTGCAAGTAAGCCTGGTACTTCTTTCCATCTAGTGTCCTGTGGTTGCAATTAGTACTGGGCAGTGTCACTCCATAACTTGAACTGTCATTATAGCCCCATGATCTTGTGGTCCAACTACTGAGTGGAAGTATTTACAGTATTGCTGTTCTCACTGTGGCTCTGCTTGCTCTCTGGGCTGTTTATTTTTCCACAGCACATTCACTGGCTGCTTGTGGAGTTAGATTTCCCTCCTAGTGGAAGACTCAGTGAGTCAGGCCTGTCTTGGGACTATAAAGATGTACTTAAAGCTCTATTAAGGATAGACTGTCATCCTGCATTAGCCTGTCACCACTTGTGCATCAGCTCATCTGGTTTTACATCACCTGTATTTGCCTGGAATTAATGAGGCCAGTGTGAGATGCCTGCGGGTGTTAATGTAAACTCATGATGTGCCAACAGGCTTGATGAGGATGTCTTTCCAAATTTTATATGACTTTAAACTACATGCCTATCAAGCTGAAATAAACATTATAATATATCAGTACATAAACAGTTGGTAAGACGTGGCTGAATTGATGAAAACCCCTTTGATGTTCATTTACATTCTCAATAACTACAGGATAAAGACAGCTGACACTGCCTCGTGCAGGAATAACTCTGTTATATCTACTATTTGCCTGTATTTTCTGTGAATATCTGTATGATATTAGACTGACCCCACTGCTCTACTTGCAAACACAACATTTAAAATCAACTCAATTCATATATTTAGTTTTCCTTTAGATAGTTTTATTTTGACTTTTTTGTAAACCAGATATGTTGACAAAACAGTAGAATACAATGATTTTACTTGCCACAAAGCCATTCACAGATAATTGCAAAACAATTGTCAGTTTCATCCTGATAAAACTGGCTGATAAATGTATTGCTGAGGAAACCCCAAAATATACTGGCTACATTAAGCACCCACTGTGAAGCATATATAATGCGTAATGAATGTTTTGAGGCTGATTTTTGTTAAAACTGGGACAGTAATTGACAGATGGAGACAACAGAGCAATCAGCTCATATTCAGTTTTTGAGTTCTTAAAGGCCACCTGAAGTCTCAGAGGCCCCCAAACAGAATATTATGGTTACAGCAGTATTGTGGTTTATATCACATACGTTTTACTGGCACACACTGCAAAATTCTGGCAGTATTTAGTTTGTTCAGCCCCTGTGATTAGTCTCTGTCTTTTTGTGGATGTTCTCAGCAGGAGCTGTTCAGAGTCTGTGATTCTCTTTCCAAAGCAGTTCTTCTAGATCAGGGCTGTGAAGTCAGGAGAAACTCTACACGTTTTAATGGCTGTAGATTGATCACACTTCTATTTCTGAGTGTTTTACAAGCATGGATGCCTTTAGTGAAGTTAAGAGTAACTGTGCCCTTTGCTCTATAGTCTGTGAGGGCATTTTGTGGTTTGGATGAGGCTTCTTTTTTACTGTTGGGATCAAACATCTTGCCACTCTCTCTGTACATAAAAGGTTACAGATGTGCTTTCATGCAGTAGCCTGAAATCAAGTGTGGAACCTTGTAAATTCAAAAATAACATTTTGGTAAGTTGCTTATTTGTTTATTTTATCGGCAGAAACAGAAATGCAATGCAATTTGTATTTTTTTTAAACCACAGCTGTTTTGTCCTTACTGCTTATCCAATGTTACAGTAAATACTTTAATTCCAGCTTGTCAGCCCATTTTGGTTGAACTTTTTTTGCTATTGATTTCAAAACATGCTGTGTTTTGGAGAGTGGAAGGCTGAGTGATTATCATAAAAAAAAAACCCACTAGAGCTTTGGTTTCTATTTATGGCTACAAACCAGCATATTCGAGATAGAAGCAAAATCTGAGAAAAAGTTCTAAACTGATCAAATCTGCAAGTATTGAGATATTGATGAAGTGGCATTTTCATGTATACATTCATAAACAGACTCTAGGCTATTTTGGCATCATTCTTTTTCTCATAATATGTTTCATTTGTGATGGCAGATTTAAATCATTTAGCTATATATTTAGCCAAAATGTGCTTGGCTAAATTAAAAGTATAAATGTAGCTGAAATTACCTGCGGTATGTGTGTGTGTATATATATATATATATATATATATAGTGGCAACTGACCAATTGCTAAGAACATGCACTTTCTAGGTGACTGGTGTAACTATATAATGAAAACACATTGATTGCACGAGTCGTCAACCCCAACTTGTCATGGCAGATGGCTGCCTCTCCTTGAGCCTGGTTTCTTCCTGTTAAAAAGGAGTTTTTCCTTCCCACTGTTGCCAAGTGTTTGCTCTTAGGGGCTAATTGTTCGAGTTTTCTCTGTAGGGTCTTTACCTTACAATATAAAATACCTTGAGGCAACTGTTGTGTTTTGGTGCTTATATAAATGTAATTGAATTAAACAGAACTGAATATCATTGTTATCTTGAAATAATTAGGGTTAGAGTCAGTGGACAATCTCAGTTTGTTTCTTTTCTACCATGTACACTTAATGTTTAATTAAGCTTAAAGACGGGCTTTCAGTGTTTTTTGTTTTTTTAAAGGAGAAACTTGTAAACGAACTCTTAAATACTGCATAAGCTTGATAGCTGGACACATTATATTGTGTTAAAAGACTCTAGCTTTCCCTTATAAGGTGACCTTTGCAGGTTTTTGTTTTTGTGCAAAGCTGTGTGATAAAGAGTGTTTGCTGGAAGTCTGTTTACGCAGCCTTTTGTAACTTTGGTATTTAATGAATATGCTATCATCCAGCACTAGCTGTCACCGCAGGGAGAAATAGTAAACAGTGTTTGAGGTATCAGAGTGGGTCTTTTTTTTAACTGTAACTTGCTGCTTTATATTTTAATGCAATTAATATTCCTTGTCCTCCTTAACTAAGGCTCTGCTGGTAATAAGCTGAACAATAACAGCTTTTTGTTTTGGGGTTTTAAAGGACACAGAAAAGACTATCCTTCAGTCTCTTTAAATTCTTGTCTGAAATACTACAACCCCAAGGACACAGACATGTGGACAAACTCAAAAATAAAAACAAGGCAAACATTGTTTAGAGGACTGGCTTAGAGAAAAGTCATCTCTTTTTTGTAAACCAGATTTCTAAAACTAAAATAAATCTGCAAGTTTTGGTCATATTGTTGATTTACTTCCTGAAAAGTTTATTATTAAATATAGAAATTAGCATAAAGGTTAATGTGATCTGCAAAACAGTGAAGGAGGATTTTCTTTCTCTGTTGTTAAACTAAATTGTTTACACAGGAAAGACTGTAAATCATTCGGTCATGTCAGTTTATGTTTAAGATTGTCATGCGAGAGCTCAATAGTAATGTTAACTCCACAGATACAGATGTGTTTGAAGTGCTGACTGAGATAAAAGCAGTGTCGCAGGCCTTTCCTCATTAAAGCCAATTAAAGTTCCATAGCATCTTAACATGTGGGGGACAGATGCTACTATGCTCTGATGTGCGCTTTGTGTATTTTATTTAAATCCAAACCAAACCTCCAACCATATTTGATATCAATCTTTACTGATTTTTTGTTTTTTGGTCCTAGAAATGTTTGTACAATATCCATAATGTAATTTCCAGACACAACATCACGTCTTGAAATTACTTCCACTGTAAATTCTTTGTCGTTGGGATGATACTGCCTCTGTATTCTCAACCTGGAAGCCAAGTCGGGGCTGTATTGAATTTCCAGATGAACTTGAGCGTCACAGCTGACCAAGTCATGATCACTTCATTGGCCATTTTCCAAAGAATTTTACAACCTTTCTATGTGTGAATCTGTAGAAATGCCCAACATGTGCACCAAACAGGCTCCTTTAACCTTATGCTCATAAATATGTTTTACAGTACTGGACTAATTCCATCACAGGATGCAGTTTTATGTAAGAGTAGTTTTATTGTGAGAAGCGTCTTGGTGGAAAGCACGATGTCTAATTCATTGTCCGTTAAAGAGTTAAAACCTCCACTTTTGTGTCAGTTTTGTTTACACAAGTGTTAGTAATATTGCTTTGGTATATTTGGTATAATGAAAATAGAGAAAAGGAGACAGCAGTTCATGGCTCACAGTATTGTTATTTTGCTTTTCTTTTGGGGTTGATAGGAAAGCTGAGGGAAAAACTGCCAAAACACAGGTTAAAAGGTTATGGTGGGGATCCAGTGTGGATTCATGTGGATTAAGACTTGGGGGGGCTTAACCACCGCAGCCTCTCCAGACTGAGAAAACATCCTTTTATTCATAACCGCCTCCATTACATTTTTTTTCTCTGCAGAGTTTGGCCCAGCAACATGTGAGTTATTCAGGGTAAGAAAGTCAAACCTGAGAGTTGTCATTTTAAACTCAAATTGCCATAAAAAAAACCCAACCGCAGAACAATGTGATACAGCCACTATGTCACCCTCTGGCTTATGACCGTCATTGTTTGATGCTCTGATTTCTTTTTATTTGTTTTATGGGGGTTTTTTCAAGCCTGGAGGAAACATATTTTCAAATGGAGTTCTCCGTTATCAACTAACACTATAGCTTAAAACAATAACACAGTACATATATCGACTGTGGGTGCGTCCTACAGGCGTGTGTATCGTACAAATAAAACATATAAAACACTAGAATTTTACTCACTAAAACAGAGCACAGGGGTCTTGTACCGCCTGACTACACAGTGTGACAAATTATTTGTCATATCGTTATTTTAATGCTAGCTTTTGAAACCAGTCTCCACTGCTATTTCAAGGAACTGCAGTTTTACTCACTTTAAGGTTTTTTCGCTTTCTTTTCTTATAACTTGCTGCCAGCTGTCTGTGCTTTCTACCGACCCTTTTATGTACTGTTGAAGTCAAAATGCTTTACTGCATTCATATCATTAAACAGAAAGAAGAAAGCTATAGGAATGACATAAATATCATACTTGCAGTAGCTGTGTCCATGCTATCTGTGTAAGACAGTTGGACAGAATTTACTTATATCTGGACATAACAAATAAACAAGTCTTTGAAGCTGAAATATGCAAATTTCTATTGGCAATGCATAACATGTAAATCACTGTGTTATGTTGAGCCTAAAACTGAAAACACATCAATGGACCTCGTGTAGTCTCCTAGTTGTTGGTATAGTGCAGCTGCCCACATCTGGATGCTACGTTGCAGTGTAGCTCGGTGGTCTAGCCGCAAGCATGTGCTGCTGTAAGTCAGTCTGTCACCCCAGGACTGGATGTGTCTGTCAGCTGCAGATGATTCTGTCTCAGCACCCTAAACACCATCTGACAATGTGCAGAAACTGGTGCCTTTGTTTTCCCAAGCTTGGAGCTTTGTAGTTTGTAAGAAATAAGATGTAGGCCACTGCCTTCTATGAGCCTGTTAATGTCAAGAATTTATTTCATGTGAGTAAATCATGATGTTGAGAAGTAAGCATCATTTCAACCAAGGATTAAATTGCTTTAAATGTGTTGTCAGGTTCCAGACATGTGTCACAAAGAGCTGTTATTCCTGTTAATATGTGGCAAACTTTCAAAGTGCAAAAACACAAATAACCCCGCCTGGCGAAACCTCACAAAAGATTTAGTTTCTGCAGCAGTTACAGTGTTTTTCTGCTTTGAGAGGTTCCTCTGCCAAGGAGTGCCTGTTTTCCATGACATTTCTAACTTGATTTACTACAGTAGAGATGAGCTACATCTAGCACTGTTGTTAATTTCAGGATGATATCATTCAGAGCATTAACTTTTTATTCATGATTATATTCATAATGTGTAGCCACAAACCAGGCCTCCAGCATGGATATTATTGCAAGGTAATTGTAAAATTATGCCAGCTGCTATTAGGAAGAAAATATTATTTCTTTGCATTCTTCGCAAATCTGATATTTTATTCATTCGCTCCCTCTAAACATGTATTGCCCTTATAGCTGCGTGGCCTCTGTAAGAGCAAAATTGCAACAAACTGATCATGGGCGCTGTGTTAATCATTTACTGTATTGTCCCTTTATATCCTTTTAATATAATGTTAAACTCATTAAGAGACTTATAAGAATTTAGTTGCAATGTTTTGATAAAGGTTTTAGTTACAATAACAATAAAGAGTAGTGTATATGAGCACATGTGACATCAGATTTGCATATTGACTCTTTTAAACTCTTTATAACTTCAATAATCATTATTTTACATTAACAGTGCACAACGTGTCTCTGCAGTACAGTGTACAGATTTGCTCACTTTGTATTTTGGTTTTCTGTGCCAAAACTGTAGATAATTCAAATTCATTCACTGGTTTTCTTTTCTTGTTATTATCCTAATTTCTAGGAAGTTGTTGTTGAAACAAAGATCCAGCACTGCGTGGTGATAAATCCACTGCAAATTATCACCCTGGTGCCAAATTGTAGACTAGAATGTTTAGCAGCTCTGTAATTATTTTAAATAATGATTTAAATATTTAACTTCATAAAATAATTTTATTGCTGTAGTTCAAAAATTTGAATTTTAATCTAGCTACACTAATGGCTTCTGGTTTTGTTTTGTTTTTGTTTTTGTTTTACAAAATGTTCATTTTGGTTCTCAAATTCTGCAAATATGTATGGATTAGTCAATTACAGACATAGATGTATACCTTTTTAAGTCTCGACTGTCACCAGTTTTTTAGTCGTCTGGTTGTTAAGTTAATTAAAACAGTGTACAAAAAACATCCAAAAATAATATATATAATAGTATATCTAGTAATGTCCTGCTCTAAACTATAGATCAGGACATACTCCCTTGTTGGCCTCGTATACTCTCTATACAGTACTGTATACTGACGGGAGTTTAGATAAACTGGAATATTAGAAAAAGCAGCTGATCATGGTGGTCTACAGTCACTGTTATCACGTGGTTGATGTTTAAAATTGATAATTTTTTAGGTCAATAATTATAAGATAATTAATATAAAAATTGTTTAAGAAATACTTTAAGTCACAGGAAGCCATTTTTGGGTTTGTTTAAAAAAAAAAGTATATTGTACTCATAAATGTACATTGTTAATTATGGCTTCCAACAAAATGATGCATTAATTGATCCATTCTCATTAACTTGGAATGAATCCATTAAAAATACAATGGTAGGGGTGCTGGTTTGTGCCACGTTGCCCACCATCAGTGCCTGAGATGAGCATCACTGTTGTATTATTATAGAAAGAAAGAAAGTATACTTCCTCTCTGCATTTAACCCATTCACTCAGTGAAGCAGTGGGCAGCAATGTGTAGGGACGGTACCTTGCTCAGGGGTATCTCAGGGTAGCCATTCAGTGGATTCGGACCACCGACCTTCTGATCATGGGGCTTCCACCCTACCTACTGAGCTATCCCTGTTAATAGAGTGTTAACCTTACAGTATACAGTGCCTCAGGGCAGTTGTTGTTGTGATTTGGCACTATATAATTAAAACTGAATTTAATTGAATTGTTCTGCCTAATGGCTCTTTATGTATGTGACTAGATAGGTAGAAACGTTCTAGGTAAAGGTAAAGGTGTAATTGAAGAGCATTGGACTCCTTAAACAATTTGAACCGTCTGTCCAAAGTAAATAGACGTGAACACACATTGACAGCTGACAGCAGATCGAAAGCCTTCCCTCAATACAGATAAACAGAGCTCTACAGACGCCACCATAGCTAGGATTATGCACTTTAATTGAGAGGGGAAAACAGAACTTAGGTGACTGCAATCTGCAGTCTACTGACATCTAGTGGTGAGATTTTACACACTGTAACGTTTCTATTTTACATACTTCTACTACAAAATCGACTTAATAACAAATCTAAAATAGAATTATATATATTGTCTTGACCTATTAAAAACATAAATAATCATCTGATGACAGCAAAGTTATAAAGCTGGAATATGAACAATAATACTACTTTTAATGAACAAACAGTGTCATATATGAGTGGCCGTAAGAAGAAGACATGTATTGGTTATGCAATAAAGCATTAAAGCAAAGGAGTACAATAGATTATTGGGTTCAAGAGGTTAATGTCTCTGCATTTACATGATGTCATTATTAGTGTTTTATTATTTATTTATATTAAATTATTTTAGGATTTTCAGTCATGACCACAATACTAAGCAGTGGGTCCTGAGGTCCCTGCTCTACTGTTTTTCAGTATTCAAATATTAAAGCTGCAGCGAGAAGTACATTGAAATATAGGCCACTAAGGATAGACTTGCTGTTCAATAAGAAAGAGACTAACTTCTCAGGCTCACTTCTCAGGATATCTGTGTCTAATTCTAAATGTCTTGTTGTGTTTTCTGGGAGTAGACGATATCTCCAGTGACAAGTGCCTTTGGCAAAACTGTGTAGAATTCAGTTTGTTACAGAAAACTCTGCAATGTGATGACTTTAACCCAGCTGCATTGCGTGGGAAAATATCATCAGGATCTGCTTTAAGATGATGCTGTTTTCAGTGTTCATGAGTTAACTTAAGGTCGACTCCACTGTCCCGACACATGTAACCATTTCCAGATGAAGGTGGGCTTTAGCGACATTTTCAAAATCCTGTTACAGTTCCACTAAAAACAGGGTGGTTTTCCTCAACAGATGGCACAAACCACCCACAGAGAGAAGGCGAAAAAAACATTGACGTGTTCTCAGAAACTAGGGTGAGGTTTAAAAGTTGTCTCTTTTTTTTTAACAACCACACTGAGATTTGTGTTTGAGTTTAACTTGTAGCAGCTAGTGATATATAGATGTTAAAGATGTATTAAAATGTCACCGTCTTCACATCATTTTGATGGACTCACGTTTGTCAGAAAAGTATGCAGAGCAATGTTAGTGCTTTGTACAACTTACAAGACCAAAAAAAACTTGATTTTAATCGAGATATCGATATCGAGAAATTCCTTACCTTTCTAATATGAGTAGAATCTCTTGGCCCTTCCTCATATCAGAAGAATGAAAATCCTGGTTGTTTTTACATCCACAGTCACAATATATTACACTAACTATTCAGATTTGAAGTCAATAAATTCTCCACTCCTACATTAACGTGTTTTGGTTTAAACATTTTCCCATCCAAACGTCCACAGATAACCTCTCACCATGTCAGCATCTGTTTTATGAGAGGAACTTTTTTCCCTTTTTCAGGCAAATGCTGCCTCGCTTCTATAATGGTGTTGTTTTAGTTTGAAGGGATTTGCGATGAAAATGGAGATGCAGAGGAGATATTCATTCATTGGTAGTCATTTAAACAGACAGCCTTACTTGACTCCATTTTAATTTGTTTTCCATGGTAGATATGCTGTGCTGTAGCCAGTTTAAATGTCCTCGGATGCGTTTTACCATATATTATGCATTTCGTTACAGCCAGATTGTAGCTTTTGAATTGCTCTGTATTCGTCGATCTGTAAAGTGAGATCATAAAGTGCAACGGTGCTTCTCTGAATGTTATTCTGTTATGTTTAGTGATTTTCATACAGAGTTTCCAACATAATTCCATGCTGACCACCAAAGCTTTTGGGAGTTTTATTTAAAATTTTTTTCAGCACTCTTAGTTTGCTGTTCTTTTCTCCCATCACTTATTTCCTGTGTTGAAGAAGGCATTTCATGTTTGCTTTGGCCCAGCTGATGCTTTGGCCAAGAGCTGACTGGCCTGCTATGGGTGGGAGAGAGCAAGAATTTCATTTAGAGTTCACCCCCTTAGTCCACCCATGGCCACTATTTCTTCTTCCACCTCTCCGTTCTCTCTCTTTTCATCACTTTCTTATACCCTTCTCCACCTGTTTCTCCATTTTCCACTGTGTTTCTGTATTTTCACTGTTCTGCAACTGATTTATGGTGATCTATTTCTGCAAAATCCAAGGGGATGATCCTATTTTTTTCTTATATACTTCCTTTATTTTTGTTTAGATCATTTCACTACAGGAACATATGTGAAATGGTGAAATCGACCAGTATTGGTCTTCTTCGTTGAGGGTTATATTTAACAGTTTTTTATGCTGAGTGGAGTATGCTGGGGTTACACCAAGTGGAATGCATCAGCTGCATCTGTGAATTTACATTAACGCCTGGTGAAAGTTGTAATCTGATTTAGGGTTTTGAAGGTGGCTCTTTCATGTCACAATTTCTTTCCCTACCGTTATGTTGGTAAATGTGGTTGTACTGGACTTAAGCTTGTCAGACATGCTAAAGCTTAGCATGTCTGACTGTACGGTAGCGCACTGCAACCAGTTTTGATTTCTGGGCCACCTGTTTGCACAGCGACAGACTTTTACTGCCGGTTTGACTCAATTTATGGATTGCTGATGTTAACTGTTCTATTTTTACTGTGACCAAGTATCTTGTAATTTATTGCCACCAGTGTGATGAAGAAACCTCATACTGTCGAGAGGAAATTTGCCATCAATTCAGAGGCTGTCATTCCAAAACAATGCCTTCTGGAAAGTAACGATGATCATGCTAATTAGCCTTTCTTATGTTATAGCTAAGTAAATGACTTCATTGTGTTTATTTAGCAGATTTTTTGATCTATATGATCTGTGTTTATTCTACATAATCTCTGTTATTCCTATTTTTTTCACTAAAAATGTTTTATGATTAGCCCACTTTACTGCTGTTTCACTAAGTAAAGATTATCACTATATCTCATTACCTCATTATTACTTCTCTCTCTGTCCCGCAGAGTCTAGGATGCGATGAGTATCTCGGATCAGGAAGGGTGGTGGACAAGTGTGGCGTGTGTGGAGGTGACAACACAACCTGTAGGCTGGTTTCAGGAGTGTTCAAACATAGTTTATCCAAGATCGGCTATCACAAGATAGTGGAGATCCCAGAAGGAGCCACCAAGATCAATGTTACTGAGATGGTGAAGAGCAGAAACTACCTAGGTGGGTGGTAAACATACTCACAGGATACTGTGCTGTGGCTGTACTGACGAAGAATAGCCAGTTAGTGCAGTTGAGTCTTCTTGCTCATGGCTGGTTTCCTTAATTTTATTCTAGCTGCTGTATTGCAGCTGGGTGAATGTATTAGTTGAGTTTAGCATTTTAGCCAACAGAACTGCTTTAGCATTTCACTGTTTTCATTATGAGCACTAACAAGTAATTTAAAGCACCTAAATTAAAATTACACCCTTTTTTCCCACTTTTTTGATACTCTTTATTAGTTCAGCATTCGTTCAGGCAGTCGAGATCAGTCATAATCTTCAGTGGATCTCAGCCATGCTCTATATCAACTAATACACTCTGTGTTTTAAGCTGCATTAGCCTGACTACAGTTGTGCCTGAAGTCGCGTTGTAACTCCCCTCGACTCCATCTTCCTTTCATGTTCTTTCGGGGCCATACCTGTTGTCACTGAAGCCTGATGTTCTGTACAGTCTTACAGCTGGTATCTCCTCCTCTGGCTTTGTGGAATTGTGGAGACGTGTGCTCTCCTAATAGAGCCAAAGAGAGTGTTATTTCTTTCTACAGTAATTTAAATGTTCTTTTGACTACAGTGGCCCTCAATGACCTGTAATCTAAAAGCCCCACCTCCCTCCATAGTGCTTACTCCTAGTCAGTCTTTACTCTCTGCCATGCTGTGCTGGGCATATTCTTTATTTAAACGCAGATGCCAAATATAAAAATGTTTCCGTTCACATCACATTATATTTCATTGCATATGTGACAGCTAAATGAATTATGTTTGGGAAAAAAATAACAGAGATCGTTTCTTAGCAGCACATCAGTCATACTATAATAATATTTTGACATCTGCTAGTTTGCTTGAGAAAAGAGGTTTTAGGTATTAGTTGCTAAAACTGTGTGAACAGTATAGAAATGCTTGAATGTTGGCCATATACTTTAAATAAGAGGCCTCTAAGAGTGCTTGTCGTTGGTAACTGCTAATTTAGCTGTCTCGCAGCAAATAGAGCATTTTAGTTTCCATCCTGGTTTACAGTTTCATTAGTCACAGTTTGCTGCAGAGTTCTGCTTTCAGCAGCTCAGAACATACGTCAGAAAACCTCCATCTGCCATGCGTAGTGTTACATGTATGACACCAGTGAAAAGAAAGTCATGAAAAGAAATCATTAAATGATGAATGTGAGAAATGTTTGTTACATTAGCACTAAATAAGCCTGAGCAGACAGGAGCTGTTTGTTACATTTGTTTTATTAAACAGCATTTTGCTTTTTAGGATTTCTTTGGCCTATATCGCCACCCACTGTGTCTTACTGTTGTTTAGTGGAGCCTTTGAGTGACCCACACTTTTTACTGAGGTGCAACAGTGGGACAGTAGAGGCTTATTTATTCAGAAATGACTGTTGGAATGTCAGACATTGTTTAATGAGAACCTTGCCCTGACTCAGCATTGGGTTTAGAGGAAGAGGAGAGCAGTTCTAGTCCACCACCCCCCATCCACCCACCCGCAACTGCTTTCCCTGAGGAAAGTGCATAAACATGCTTTCATCAGAGGATCTTACCCTTCAGGACTCACAATCTTTTTTAATTAAAGTGCGGAATTTCGCCACTCAATAAAAAAAATAAAAAACTGGAAACATTAAGACAACGAATTCAGTGGCTGTCTTTCAAACCCCAGCTGCTTAGATGCCAAGTATGCTCAGCTTTCTTTAATTTGAACTGACCATTTATATACACAAGTACACAGAGTTATGTACAGACAAAAAATACTAGTATTTATATGAAAAACTTTGCTGCACCTTATACAGCATTTACAAACTCTTCATTCTTCATTCACACATAGCAAGAAAAAAAACGTGTTCTCTAAGTGGATATGTTTTCAGTTTAAAAATCTGTGGCACATTTATAAAGATAAAATAAAGAGGAATGATCTGAAAGTGTTATGCATTGAATTTATAAAAAGATTACACAGTTCCAGGGAGCAACATATGTTTTAAAATGCAAACGAGACTAGAATCAGGCAGGAGCCATCAACTATATCCTCATCACGTCCTTGATTTTCCCTTCAATAGGCCTTTGTTCTACGCTCTGCATCTCTAATAGTGCTTTTAGTTGTCCAAACACTCTTTTACAAGCCTGTCTAATGTTACACTTCTAATGTCTTTCTAATGGCCCTTTTGTATTTAATCCATGAAATCAGTGGAAAAAACCTCTTGGGAGATTTTGTTACAGGATTTGCATGAAAGATTTGCCAGCACAAACAGATTGTCACATTTGAAAAAGACATTGCTCTGAAAGTGCATGTGAGAGCTTTTATTCAGTTAGCTACTGTAATTACCTTTTTGGGTTTGAGCCACTTTTAAAAAGAATACAGATCCCATTATGCCAAATAGTTTTATATTAAACAATAATTACCTGTATATAGAAGAGCTTTTTGGTTACATGTTTTTCCTCATGTCTTTGTCAGTCTTGATTGTCAGTCTCTCTGTGTCTACCAGCTTTGCGAAGCCGATCAGGGCGATCAATCATTAATGGAAACTGGGCAATTGACCGGCCAGGAAAGTATGAGGGTGCAGGGACCATGTTCACCTACCGCCGACCCAATGAAATCAGTAGCACAGCTGGGGAATCCTTTCTCGCTGAAGGCCCCACAAATGAGATTCTGGACGTTTATGTGAGTAAAAAAAATCAGCTTGAATCCCAAGAAAGTTACGGTGGTGGGTCTCCTTGGTTTTTTTGTTTGTTTGTTTGTTTTGTTTTTTGCTGACCTGAGAAACGGCGTAAAATTTTGAAAGTGCAAATGTTGAAAGGCTTACAGTTCTGTTTTGAAATTGTTGTCTAAGTCTCATCTACTTTCACTCAGATGATCTTCCAGCAGCCAAATCCTGGTGTTCACTATGAGTACATTCTCCCATCTGAGAAGCTCGTGAGCCCTCAGCAACCAAGCCGCAGGCCGGGAGGTAAATAAGACCCACTTTTGGCCCCTCCTACTGTGTACAAACGACCAAGCAAACAACCAGTGGAGAAAATAACTTTTAGATAAATTAATAAGTGCGTGTTCGTTGCAGGCCTATATATAGCTAGCTATATCTATCCATAGAGTATATCAAATTGATGACACTTCACATCTTAGGGAATGCTGTGAATGGACAGGATGGATACGACCAGCAGAATCATCAGGAAAACTTTAATTCAGCTGGCAGTGGAAGATATTCGCCTCCTCCCACTGAAAACCAGGTACCCTCCGTACAGCCACCCAGACGTGAGAGAGAATACAACTGGAAACTGACTGGTGCTACAGAGTGCAGTGCTTCCTGTGGTAAAGGTCAGTTAAAGAAGTTTATGTTGAGCTTTTTTTTTTCTTTTTAGTTACAGAGAGAGTAATAAAATAACAAAACAGTGAAAAAAGTTTGCTTGAGGTTTTACAGTTTTTTTGATGTGTGTGTATATATATCTGTTTGTGATGCAAGTCTGCATTTATATGGCATTAAAATTATGTTACATCCAGTTATCAATTATGTAAAAATTATGTGTCTCCATGTGCATGTTAAACTATACCTAAAGTCAAAACTCAAAAGTTGCATTGCTAAAACATTAATCATTTGGTCTTTATGACATTGAGTAAAATATGACTTTACTGAACTTTTAATTGCACAAAAGATTTTCCCATACGGTATATACAACAATCAAAATTTGTTTCAGGAGTTAGTGCCTAAATTTCTACTTTTTAGGTTTCAGATATTCCATCTTTCAATGTGTCAACCGGCTGACTCAGGTCCAGGTATCGGACTCTTTGTGTGACAGCAGCAGCCGACCAAGTCCACAGGAAGAGGCCTGCAACTTGCAGCCCTGCCCAGCATTGTGAGAAATTTCTCCTCTGTTTCTAGAGTGCAAATTGCAGACGTCTAAATTTAAAAAGTGTTTTTTATTCTACATGCAAGTTGACTTAATAGTATGCATGTACGCAATGAAGCCTTAATATAAGCTGTAAATATCACCCCAAGGTTCGATCCTTTAAGCAAATTTTCTATCCAGGCATTTCAGATCACACTGAGAGATGACGAGGAAGAATGTATTTTAAATTTTACCATCCATGTGGAAATATTCATACAATTTTTTTTTTAAACTGTTGTTTTAAAATATAGAAATTGCTGATTTGCAGGTGAACCAAGTTTTTTACATCCTCTTAATTTTGTACAGTTTCTGTCCCTAAAGGAACAAATCACAGAAAATACAACAAATGAATGTCGCATTTTGGACACTAATGCTTTTCATTTTATTTAATAGCTGGGATATTGGAGAATGGTCAGAGTGCAGCAAAACCTGCGGTCTGGGCATGCAGCATCGGCAGGTCTTGTGTCGCCAGGTTTACGCCAACCGCACCCTCAATGTCCACACGAGCCGCTGTCGACACCTGGAGCGGCCTGAAACTGCCAGTACCTGCCAGCTAAAGATCTGCAGTGAGTGGCAGATTCGCTCAGAGTGGACTTCTGTGAGTGGCAGCAGTCAGACTTAATTTAACTTACAAGACTTTTCTGAACTGACCCTGAAGTTATGAAAGTTATCTTGAATCTGTACTCCTGTTCTCTACTCTTATATCTTATATCTAAATGGAGCAAATAAGCACACTCATGAAAAGAAAATGGTACAGTCTCCTTAGCTATACATACCTCCATAGTACAACACTATCCATGTAGTATGTATCTTCATAGTGCTCTGTGCCATGTGGGCTGGGTCAGAGGTCACGAGAGGTACACTGTGTCAGCAATGTGGGCGACTTTGTTCCTGATGAGGAGTGCAACATGAATCTGCGGCCCAATGATGTGGAGAACTGTGATATGGGAGCTTGTGCCAAGAGCTGGTTCTACACCGAGTGGGGCAACAGGGTAAGTGTCAGCAGGAGACAAAGTAACTTTCATTCATTTCTAATAACAGAGCTAGTCTTTGTATACAGAAGGTTTGTCTTCATCACTCAAGTAGCTATTCTTGATGGCCAGCTGATATAGATACCTTTTGATGATTTTGGCAGGGAAACATACAACTAAGGTCAGATAGAAACTTTCATGCCTATGAGGAAAACTATGAGAAAATAAAATCAATAAAGACAGTGGTTGCCACGCGATCATAGGCTGTGCTTTAGGCTGTTCCTGCTTTCAGGTTACATTGCATGACTTTTGTAAGCAGCAGAACAGATTAGCCATGAACAAATATTAAGTTCTTGCAGGGAAAGGAAGACCTCAGTGGATGACATGAGAATCCAACAGAACTGGGCACGTGTTTTTTGTTTTACAGTGATGATACCGTTTAACTTTACGGCAATACAATAGGACTAAAAGAGGAAAGTGAATGACTTTAATTTTGCAACATTGCCTAGATTCCTCTAGATTTGAAACATATGAACTACAAAGCCAGCTAAGATATGAAGTTTCAAAGTGGGCACAGTTAGGTTCTCCATTTCCTCCTCACAAACTCATACCACTTTTGCACACATTTGACTTGTGTGCGCTCTCTTTAATGTATTTTTCACCCTATGTTTCTACTTTGTGCAAAAATAAAAACATAGACACTTTCTTATTGGCTTGATTAATTTGACCTAAACTCTAACACGTTTTGCTCCACAGTGCTCAGCTGAATGTGGCATGGGTGTACGGACACGGGGAGTTCTCTGCCTGACCAACCAAATCAGCAGTCTCCCTCTGGAAGGATGTGGCAGCGAACGGCCCACAGACTCTCAGGTCTGCAACAACGGTCCCTGTGAGAATCGAATTGAGTGGTTCACAGGACCCTGGAGCCAGGTATGAGCGCAACTGGAGGTTACATTGTACGTACGGGGAAGTTGTCAAATATGTAGGACTTTACATTAATATGTCACGTGGGTTTTTCTTTCTTGATTTTGTGTTTAACTGAACATAGTGCTCTGCAGAGTGTGGCACCGGCACCCAGCAGAGGTCAGTGGTGTGTTTGATGAAGTCAAATGAAGGATTCACTGTCATGCCACCGTATGAGTGCTCATCCCTGGACAAACCTCTCAGGCAGCAGAGCTGTAGCCTCAAGGCCTGTGGAGCAAAGTGGTACCACACTGACTGGAGTGCTGTGAGTAAGATATAAAAGCCTCTATCACAGTTTAGATGCTTAGAATCCTCACAGTGCTTAAAACGACTGATAAGAAATCACTTTAAATCTATTGTAGATGGTTGTTTGAGTTGTACATAAAAGTGGTGTAGGCACTGTGATGTCACTCATTGGTTTGTGGGCACTTTGTTTTGAAGCCTTAGGTACTTTTTTAACCGCATATCACAACTGGTAGATCTGTCTCTGTGGAGACTTCATAGCCAATAGCAGCGACTTGCCAATCACACATAGCCCTGCTCTAAAGCCAATCCTATTTTTGTCATTTATTTTACTCTAAATAATAATGAATGTCAAGCCTTATTAAAATTTCTTGAAACTTGCCCGTGAGATTGCAAACTCATCAGGATTTTGAGTTTATAAATTATTTTTTCTTGGCTTTTATACTATCTGTCTTTTTAAAGCAGAGGAGTCGCTCCCTGCTGTTCATTAAAAAGATTGCAGGTTTTCAGGATTCTGACTGGTCAGATTTAACTGATAGTACCCAAGCAGCCCACTAAACTCGGATTGGTGCCTAGCATCACCTTTTTACATCTGACACCTCAAAACCAGATTATCCCATTTTCCCTATTAGAAATGTAATTGAAACAGTTGATCAAATTTTGATCGTAATGTTTAGAATATTCGCTGTGATATCCTCACTGACTTTAGGGCAAGCATATGAGAATGATTACTGTCACTGACTCTTGCTCTTCAAGTGCTCCAAAACATGTGAAGGAGGTTTCCGTGTGAGAGAGGTGCGCTGTCTGTCTGATGACATGCTGTCCAGAGAGGGCTGCGATGTGCAATTGAAACCAGAAGAGAAGGAGGACTGCAACCCAGAGCCCTGCATACCTCTGATAGGTCAGTCAACTTTTTATACGATTGACCTGAATGAATATTTATTGATGATTTTTAGCATCAACACATTGTGAGCATAATAAAGGGAATGTCCTCCCAGTTTCCCTGAAAACTCTGTGGCTCCACTGCCATATCTTTATTGAATTATATTATCAACTCTTATTTTGTATTCAGATGAGAACTGCAGAGACAAATACTTCAACTGCAATGTGGTGGTCCAGGCTCGCCTCTGCGTGTATGATTACTACAAGACAACATGCTGTGCTTCATGTTCCCGGGTGGCCCACAAACAGTCGACCTATCGCCGACAAAGCTAGCGCTCTCTACCAGGGTCACTCCGCTCCATGGTGGTCCAGAGTCAGTACCCCCTGGAGGCCCTCTGGTCCTGTGGCAGCTGGGAAGAATAGACTGGCTGGACCTTGCCTAAAATAGGCACTTGTTGTTTTTGCCAACTGTGGAAAGTGAAGAAGGGACATTTTTGTTGGTTTATTTGAAGACAGCTGTTATGAGGGGAAAATGGTGTGTGCCAAGAATCCACTCACTGCAGATGTCAGCTGTGGTGAGAGGCATCAGTATCAAAGTGGAGAATCTAAAACACTTAAAGGATTTGATCTGTGTCTTATTCAAAGAATCCCTCTTCTTTGCTTCAGTGGGAACAGTTTGCAGGTACTGTTTACTGACAATGGCTCTTGTGGATTACTTATGAAGAGGAGAGCACGAGCTGACTGTGTAACATGGACCATATATGGTTACACAGCAGAACTCAGATTTATGGCAGTTAATGTAATCGCACATGTTATCACTTATTTCGCATCCACTGCTGACCAAAGATATGTAACCTCACCAAACTGCCGACAGTAGCAGATCACCACCTTTTCCTGAAAAACAAATACTGTGCACCTTCCCTGCTGCCGATTGCATATATTTGACTGTTTTCTGGCAAACCATGTCTTTTTCTCCCTACACAGCTACGAGGTCCAAAAGCAGCCTATGTAATATGTATGTATAAATGTATGTATGACAATGTGAATGATAAAAAAATGGTTTTCAGGCTTCTTGGACAGCCCAACACTCTGCCAGTAACTGAAGAGAAAGAAAAATCTCCCTCTTTATTTATTTGTGTGGTTCCCTGTTGTTACATGAACCACCCGTGGCCTCTTTTTAGCTGTGGTGATAAAACTTTTGTTGCCTTTAAACTAGTCACAACTTTGAACTCGGTGTAGGCATTTCACAGCCTGCTGGATGACAGAAGCAGATAATCAGAAAACTTTTGCATTTTTGGAGAGTTGAAACTAACTGTACATATTTCTTTATTTCTAGTGGGATATGATCATTCCACACTGTGTAATTCCTATGAAAAAAATATACTGAATTATCTATAATATATTATTTACATTTGACTCTAAAGAGAAATCATTTCAGTGTTTTACAGTTCTTGATATGGTGATACATACAGTACATCTGGTTTGCATTTATAGTAAATCCTTATTAGTGACCAATCTTTTTCTACCATAAAACAGCCATTTTCAGTTTTGTACAAAAGTGCACACAGTACCTCTGAAATGCTCGGCTCTTGTTGTAAAAGCTATTATTGTTTCCCTCCAAGAAAGATTAACTTACCTCTGATTCATAAGTACTGTATCCAGATATTTTGCAGATATTCTCCTCTATCAGAGAAATAACTATTTTGAAGTGCCAACATGATGGCATGATTTTTTTTTAAATATCTTAATTCAATCATGAAACAACTGAATTAAGTATTCAATATATGACTGCAACTAATAAAACATCTGTATTTGCTTTATTTTAGATCCCAGCTGTTCCGATGTTAATTTTCTTGAGGAAATTTCCTCTAATAGGCAGTAGACTTTTCAGCAGCTTTTCCTTGTGAATCAGTTTCACATCACATTGTGCATTCTTTTTTTGCAGCAGTTAGAGTTTGGCATGTAGACCCTGAGCTCATCACTCCCAACAAATATAATCAGCACAGCACAGAAATTGTGGTAGATCCTGGAGTGATGGAGAAGGAGCAATGCACTAATTACTTATAGTCTTTCCTATGAAGATATTAACACTTTAAAACATTGAACTTAAGCATAAGCATTGAACTTGCAAAAGTGTTTTTGTTTTGTTTCTGGTCGATTGAAAAGATTAACAGGTTTAAACTAATGACATTTCACTCTGCCATCTAATCTGTATTTATTGTATTACTGTAAATAAAATTAGTGAAGCAAATTATTGCTCACAATATGAGCCATTAATATATCCACTGACTTAGCCCTGGTTCACAGCATTTGTCTTCTGCTAGTACGCATTCAGTAACTCCAGTGGAGCGACAGCGTTTCTGTATTTAGCTGTCGAAATTGTGGAAGTGTGCAAAAATCACCACAGAATGAAACCATCTGTATTCAGAGCTCAAACAACATCTAATCTTCCCCTCACTCCTGCCCTCATCATGAACTTCTTCCTGCAGCTTGACCCCTTTTTATTGCCCTCTCACTTCTGCACCAATCTTTTCTCTATTATTGATGACACATCAAAATTCCAGGAACAGAAAAGTGCTTTCATCCTCTACTGTCTTCAGACATTGGCTGTTAGAGGAATATTTACTGACTACATGTTGTGATGCAGACAACCATAGAATTGTGTTCTGTTCTAACCTCAGGGTAACCTCCTACGTCTTGCACATTGGCGGTCAGTAGGTGTCTTAGACTATGGGGCATGAATACAGAGCCCACGGTGAAACTTCATTATATCCTCCAAACTGCCATACAGAATAATGGTCTCCACAATCTCTTCCAGGTGAATTCTTAATCAAGTGCTGCGTGTCAGACTACAAACTTCTTAAATAAAGAGCAGAAACCCATTTAACTTCTTTGAAAAAAAAAATATAATTAAATTATTTCATATATAGACCATGATGCAGGGATTAAATCTTTGCTTAACCAGTGCATAGTATCATAGGGGAGCTGCTGACAAATACAGTTGACAAGATAATAATGACCTCAGGTATAAAAATTTGATAAGACAAACAAATACGTAATACAATTTTACCAGACTGTACATTACTGTAATATACTGTATGACTTTATTTTGAACATTTTAAAAATAATACAACAATATATATAGAAAATATAATATTTATTTTTTATTTATACTTTCTTTTAATCCCAGCTCCTTCAGTAAATAATACCCACTTTTTCTTTTTGTTCATGCCCCACCCTATCATAAATCCTTTCTTACAATTTGTTACATGTATTTGGTTGTATAACTCCATTAACATATAAATTTACAGATATTTAATACACATACACACAGATATTAACTGTAAATGGCACAGTAGTAGTTATAATTAACTATTTAATTTAACTACAGTTTTGTTGTAAATCAAAATATTGTCCAAATTATTTTTTTAAACAAAAGTTATGATTTCCATTAAGTTGCATATTACATTTTTAGAATTGTATGCCTCTAAAAAAGAGTGGCATTTATTAAGAAAATGTGATTTGCAGGACTCTTTCAAATCAATTTTTAGCTAATAAGCAGTTAAAAAATGATGTTTTGTTTGTTTGGACTCAAATATGCCACGTTGATGCAAGACAACTTTTCTTTTGAACAGTTTAACTGGCACATGAAACTGTGTGAAATTTTGCTATAACTGGCGTATTAATACTTGAGTTCCCAGTAAAAATGTGTTCTGCAAGGTCACAGTAGCCCTGCCCAGATCATTTCATTACTGAGGTCGAGTCAGCATTTGTCTGAAATCTGAATGAATATCTGAATAATTTTCCACATCACTAAGTGACAATGTGTTCTGGGATTAAAACAATTAAATAAAGTATTTCAGTCCATAATCATATGGATTGCAGTCCTTTAAGTGTTTAAGTCTTTCTTAGATTTTAGTAAAAAAAAGAAAAGAAAAAAAAAATCCAACAACTATGCCTCTGTTTTTTAAGCTCACCATGACCGAGAAAAACACTCCAAGAAATATTCATTACTTGTGGCCTTCATTCTAAGACCAAACTATGACTAGAAGCAACATCTGAAAACACTTCTTCCATGACAATGCTGTGTGCTGACAGTTAAAAACCTTATGTCCCACAGATATTTGATTACGACAAATCCCTCCAGTAGTGTTCCAGCTTTCTGACAAGCTGAAAGGTAGAAAAAAAGCTAAAAATAAATAATAATAATTTATCAAAGGAGAGATCAGAGAACACATTTCTTTTTTTTATAAAGGATTTATACTGTCCTCTTCCGCCTCCATTCTTTTTAAAAATTTATTCACTACTCAATCTTTTATCATCACACGGTCAGGCACATCAAACACTTTTATGGCTCTTGACAGCAACGTGTGGTGTTTTATTGTCTTCTCATTAGTTTCCATTGGTAAAATACACCGCTTATTATCAATTGTAATACTCTATTTGTCTAGCCTTCACATGCTTCTTCTTTTGTAGGGGGAAAATGCAATCATAATACTAGATTTGAACAAATCACAGTCTATAATGAGTTTATAAGGTGATGTATTTGCTATTAGTTGTTAAACAATTTACTGTTACATTATAGTTCAGTTGTAACCTATTGATGCCAACATTATTACAATGGAAAATCCTCCTTGTTTTTGTAGTGAGCTCTTTAATATGTTCAGTACAACAACAAAATTCTCACTGCTAAGGGATTATTAGAAACTTAGAAGCACAACCACATTCATTAGTGGTTTTAATAGCAGTATCATCACTCAGTACAATCAAAAAGTCATGTTTCTATCAAAACACTATATCTGAATTAAGTGAATTTCAGCATAAAATAAATAAAAATCTTCCAAACCTAAAACAATAAATGTTTGCAAAGAATTTTTTTTACATTGAATATAATTTTGTCTTTGAGCTGTACTATTATAGAGCATAAAGTGCCCCATTTTAAGTGATATTAGTCTCTGTTTTTTCAGGATTTGTCTTATTACACACGTGATTAAACAGTCCATTCGTTTACTCTCATAAAGATAATAAAGTTACACTTCTGAAAACATTAGGAAATGATTTATTACTTATTAATAATATGTATGAACGGCCTTAAATGTCTTATCAGAAAGCTGTGCCCTGGACTCAAATGCTTTGTTAAAAAATATTTAGCACAATATCCTCATCCTGTTGATGAAGGCTATAGTGTATGTTGCTTCAACAGACTTTTTACGATGTCATTCCTAACATCACCATGTGATGGCGCCAGTGTCAGCCTGATTTGCCTTACCTCAAAGTGGATTCCTTGCTCCTGGAGTGAAGCCCCTGCCACACGAGACTTTAACATTCAGATGCAATGTGGGGCTCGGGGAGAACTGTGGCCTGCCAAGTGAAGTCCTTATCTCATGTGTGGTTAAGATTTTTTAGAGTAAACATAAAACATTTCAAGGAACTCAGAAAGTACAAACCCTGAGGAGCCTGAGCAGAGTTTTCAAAAAGTTGAGAAAGTCAATGAGTAAGCCCTCAGGCACTAACTGATTTACTGTTTATTATTGCACAGCTCCAGAAGAGGTCATAACTGAAATTTCGTGAGACAGTATTGCAAATATATTGCTCTAATGTTACAGCTTATTGGTCAAAGGCAATTGTGTTAACTGCTCTGCTCTGAGCACTTGTGTCAAGTTCAAATCAATACCACTTAAACAGTTTGCAGCCTTATGGGATCCTAGTATCTTGATTCATTTAAGGTATTCCGTGTTTTAGTAGCTATTAGGAAGGTTTCTGATGGGAAACCAAATATTTGGATTCTTACTCGTTAAAAATGACAGAATTCAAGAATAGAAAGTAGTTACAAGTTAATCGAGGCAATGCTCAGCGTACACTGACAGCTTTATTCAAAAAAAAAATCATGAAACATTTTCAACAAAGATATATTATTGCCAGCTTTGACAGCATAGTTGGTACTATTTTCAACTTGTGAGTTTGTCTGCAGAAGTGTGTACGTTATTCTGGCAAAAGTTGTCCTGGAGGCGCTGGTAGCTTAGTGTTTTGAGTTGGCATTTTATGAATTTGTCAGTTCAGTTCTGTTAAAATTGCACAAAGATATGGCTATACGACTAGAAAAAATGAGGGCTGAATTGCAGCGTGTGATCTGAGATTTCACTGGGACTGGAGCAAAATGGTTTTAAGGTCTTTTCCAGGCAGCATTGCCACCTGAGTGCTGAAAGGCTGCAGCTTTGTGTATAATTTAAATGAAATGCTGTGATAAATATATTTGGCTAAAAGCAATTAATTTTTAAATTTCACTTTTGTAATTGAAATGAAGTAAATGGATTAAAATGGATTGAAGGTCTGGCTACTCACCTAGAATTTAGTTGAAATTCATATTGTATTTTGTGAGTCTTCGTGACTATTTTCCTGTAGCTACTATCTATATATCATGCATACTCACACACCTATACATAGTTTGGGGTTAATTTAGGATTCAAGTAAGGTACATCAATATGTGCGCTAGAGAAGCCTGTCCAAATGTTGATGACCTCCTCTACTTCCTGCCACAGCCACCCTTGTTGTCCTTTGTAGAAATGTCATGGCTCATGTCATATCATCAAGGTTCAATTACTGCACAGAAAAAAAGGTCACATCAGACCTGCAGTAAAGACCAAAACCAACACAGACTTGCATCACGCTGCACCTCATAAATGGCCTTTTTCATGTTGAAGTGCTCTTCAGGAATGATCCTGTCAAAAGATGCAAACACAACTGATAAAAGTGCAATAAACTACAGAAAGAGCTTAGTTTCATATTCTTGTTTTTAAAAGAGGTCATGTGATAGTATGGGGGGATAAAGGATCCGTGTGAGGAGATGAACTAAATTTACAGCATGTGTAGTCAAACATGTCATGAGATTATTTGGGTGATAACATAAAGACTTTGCCTTTGAGCTAGTTCGCAGCTGACATCTGTGGACTAGCTGATGATGACTACTGGCTGTGCACACAGCTCTTGGGGGATTAGTGTGACTTACTTTCATCAATATTGTACAGCTCTCATGCAGTTTTTTTTAAACCAAAAGGATGGATTTCCAAGAGGCCCCGTCAGTGGCTCCTCAGCAGTCATGTTCAGTCACTGCAGTACTGCTGATTCACATTTTGAAGGATATTAATAGGCAAGTAAAAGATCCAAATGTCCCAAATGGCTTTAAAGTATAAAGTAAATATCCTACAATATTAGATGGGGCCAACCAACATGATTAGTAGTAAAACAGTCATAATTGTCAAAAAGTGCTGTGTGTGTGAGAAAGAAAATAGGAGAAAGAAAATGAGAAATATGTGGACCATAAAAGAGATGGCCTAAACAGAATGCCAGTCTCAATATAAGGAAACCTATTTCCTCTTCCTATAATGGCTCAGCAGATGGTTTAGTCCACTTGTCTGGGTTTCTGTATTAAATCTTATGTTAACTTCACTGTGTAGACAGAAACCTAAATAAAGATGCTGGGAAATAATGTGTTGAGGGGGGATAGCTTAGTGTTTAGCAGTGTTTGTGCTAACAGGGAGGGAATGAGTAGATAAGTGAATCCATTGATTGAATCATAAAAACTGTATCCCAAGAAAGATGATTTTATTAATACTTGTGTTTTCCACCAACCTGAAACATCCAATGTTGAAACAGTACACACAGCTGGATTTCAGGATATTTCAGAATATTGTTTTTTAAATCAGCAAAACATTAACCTATTTAAATTTTGTAGGATGCCCTACAACCCAGCCAGAAGTCTGGCTCCCGTGGACCTGCCAACTCGTTATGTATATAAAACACAACTGTAAATACATAGACAATAATTTCCTAGAGGATTAATAAAGTTTTCTGATTCTGTTGAATTAGTTCTAACCTCTAACATTCTAACCTCTCCATCATTGTGGGCAACACCAAAAAGCTGTCAAAGGGCATTGCAGATCTGCACAAAGCTGGAATGGGCAAGAACCTGGCGAGAAGGTAACAACTGTTGGTGTGATTGTTCTAAAATGAAAGAAATATAAAATGAAGGTCATATAAGCTGTTAAACACCAGAAAATACTTGAACTCACTGTTTCCAAGCTAATATTGACTTAACTTTGAAGTGGTTGAGTTACACTTGTAATGGTTGCAAATTAATTCTGAACTATCAACTTGTCTTGGACTCTGACACCCTGGAAATTCAATAATCAAGCTTGCAATTTAATGTCAGATGTGTCCTACTTAGCATGGTGTCTGACATTTTGTCAAATAAATTTAATTTCAGTTTCAGAATGACAAAGAGGATATTGATCAGTGCTTTCTGTGATGGATTCAATTATACACAGTTCTGTATATCTGACATTTCGGTTTAGCCATCAACAAAACTGCTTGGAAGCTGCTTTAGGGAAACTTTACAAGAAAATGCAGGTTGTGGGTTTTGATAATTTATTTAATTGAAAAATGACAGACCCCCAGACTGAAATGTCTGAAGTGTTTTTTCTCTCCTTCACTTTGATAACATGCCAGACAGAGAATTACACAAGTATGAATAGCTCATAAAGGGTTTTAGGAACAACTGTACACAAACCCCTACAAAGCTGCAGAAGTGAGCCAGCACTTGGTTGCTGATGAAGCAGTTCAGGGAAGGGTTAGCGGGGCCTAATCCAGCAGGTAGTTGATGTCTGAAGTATATGCCAGGCTCTGCTATGCTGATAACTCTCTGATCCTGCACCAGGTGGCCCATCAAAACAGTGCCAGTTCAATATGCTTGATGCCCCTAAAAATAGGTGAAATAATATTATTATTTTCACAATTTTCATAAAATGTTGGTGAACATTGATGCAGCTTCACTGGAGTAGCTGTTTTTCTATCTTTACTTGTCAAATGGGAGGTGTTGTGTACAAATCCTCCAACACAGCATGAAATCTTTTGGATTCGTAGCTCAGACAACATTTCATCTTCCCCTCACTCCTGCCCTCATCCTGAACTTGTTCCTTGCAGCTTGGCCTCTTTTTGTTCCCCTCTCACTTCTGCACCATTGGGCTCTTTATTATTGATGCTGCATCAATATTCCAGGAACAGAAACGCTTTCATTCTCTACTGTCTCGAGAATGCTACAGAAACAACTACTGACTACTTGTTGTGATGTGGGCAATCTCAGAATTTAAGAATTCTGTTCACATGTAACCTCATACATCATACACATCCCCAGCAAGTGTCTGACGGCACAAGGCACGAATACAGACCCAGTATGGTGACCTTGATCATGTCCTCCATGCTACAGGCAGCTTTACACGTTACTTAGGACTGTAATTTGCAAAGACGTTACTTTTCAGATCACTCCAACTTTTATGAATACAAAATAATACATATTTAACTGAACTTAAATCCTGAAAATATAATCTTGGAACTATAAAGACTAATTTTGGCCCCTCTAGGGAAGGACAAAAGATTCACTTTTAATGACATTTCCTTAAATCTGGTTGTTAAACGAAGTGTCCTTAGTAAAACCGAAAAGAATATAACCTGACGGCAGTGATTACAGTGTCTAAGGATTTCAGGATGGGGTCTTAGATGGTCCTCTGGTCAGGGTTGAACTTGCTGTTGGTTGGGAAGGAGCAAATGATGTCAGAGGGGTAGCAGTAGTACTCTCCACAATCTCAAACAGACTGCTGGGCACAAAACATCAGGTCATTAAGCAGACTTTATTTTAAGGGCAAGAAATGTAAATAGATGGCAAAGGGACTTAACAGCACAAGAACAGTAACAATAGCACTTGAAGGGATTTGCTGAAGGGTATTTTAAAAAGACTGCTGGTTGGAATGTCTGGCAGTAATAAAATAGTTCCTCATTTAGGAGAATCTTTATCATGTTTAAGTTTAAAGCTGGAAGCCTGGAGTGCTGAAAGTAAAAATCATTGGAAAGTACTACCATATCTCCACCTGTAATTGTCTTGTCAGTGGGGAGAGCCTTGATAGCCATATGATAGAAAATTATTGCCCCTAGTGGGAATAAATAAATTTAAAAGAGAAATAACAATATAAAACAATTTTTCTTCAAAATGAGAGAATAATCTAAAGCAGCAAATGTATTCCAATCTCATGTTTCAAGCTATTATTTTAAACAGGGAAATCATTTACAAATATTGACCACTAATCCCTAGAATGTACATATGCATGGACTTAAACAGTAATGCCAGAGCATGATTAGCACCGCCTCACAATTTTTCATCCTGATGCTTTTTCATCCAGGTACCCTGTTAAAGGGAGGATGTTAATATAGTGTTGTAGTGATAAAGATTTAGTTTTGACCACAACTCACCTGGAAACAACAACACAGTGCTCTCTAAAGGTAGGAGTAACAAAGAGACTTGTAATATATTCTGCATTATGCTAAAAAGTATTTATTTTTTTTCACAAGAGTGCCCAGTGAAACAGAAAATGTATGTATAAGGTGCTCTAACATTGAGCTGTAGTCTTGGAGACTAGTTGATATGCTACAATTGCTGGAATTAATTTGTAAATTAAAAAGGTACAGCTCGTCAACTTGGAGTTAAAATGTAATATGCTGCAAATACTGACATTTTATTTATAATTCAGTAAGACGAATAGGGATAGCAGGTATGTACAGATAATGTACATACTTCCACTGCAAAATGTAAGTATAACTTCAGTCAGTTTTAATTTGATTGCACACCTCTCTGATGTCAACCGAAATAAAACAGGCAATGAACTAACTGATAAACCATTACATTGTACAGAGGCAGGGTTATGAGGTGTGTCAGTAGTGCTGTAACAGATTGCAAAGAAAGAAGAGAAAACACTAATCAGCTTCTGTTGCCCTTTTTCTGACTCCCTGCTTTTTAAGAATTCATTCTGCACACAGTCTTAAATCATCACACTGTCAAGCCCATCAAACACCTTCGTGGATCAAGCTGTGTAAGATGTTTAATGGTTCCTCCATGCAATTAAGTGAGCATGATGGAAAGCCGCTCTGACATAGCAATATTAAAAACATGAACAAATCAAACTGAAATAATTAACCTTGTCATCCTTTTTTTATTTTCTATTTCAAGCCTCTGACTAAATGTTATAAGCCTGTGTCTGTTATATGTCTGCTAATGAGTCCAACATGACCACAACCATTTTCTGAATCTAGATCAAATCCCTGACCAGTTCTCTGTTTCATGTATTCTTGGCAGTTCCTGATCTATCACAGACATTACAGGCCACATATTACATAATACTGTACCACACCTATAAGCACGGCAATTAGTACTTATTTGAATGTAGTTAAAATATTAGTAATATGGTATTAGTAATATATCTATCTATCTACTTATCTATACATACATACAGTAGATGCATTTACATAAAATATGCTTCATTGAAAGTGTGGTAACTTCATTTGCATTGAAGTTGTATAAAACGGGACTAGTTGAAAGTCAAGTCAAATAAGGACTGCTTTAATTCATGCATGCACTGATATAGCCAGAAAAGACAGATATTGTCATGTCGTTCTTGGCATCCCAGTAAATACATATTGATTGGTGGGGAGCTGGAAATATTTCAATCCACTATAAAATGTACCAGTATTTTTTGCTTAAATCAAAACTTTGCTTTTTTCAACTGCTATCATTCCATATTGTTCTTATTTGTTTCTGTGTTCACTTGTGATTCAAGATTTCTACACAAATAAACCACACAACTAGTACAAGGCACTCATAAGAAACATTTAACTAATTAAAGCCTACCAACAACAACAACAACAAAAAAAAACCCTGCAGGAAGAGGGGTCAGAGGGTTCAGTCAAGCCTCGCTCCACATGAGCTGTGCCTGAAAAGCATTTCTCCTCATCACAGGCAGGAAACATCAATTCATCTGGAGAGTCCAATAATGCCAAGGACAACCAGGTGAGCACAGAGTCCATTATGTAGTTCTTATTCTAAGAGGAGGGGGGGAAAAGGACAACAACAACCAAAAGAGAAGCTTCTATTTCTTATTATGATGGCAGACACATAAATACCTGACCGGGCTCCTTTAATTGCCAAGGTTTGCAAGAATCCGACTGATCAACCTCTTAGGCAAAAACCATTTTGCTCTTATCGCAAATGGGCTTTCTTAGTAATACATTTTAATTACTTACCATTCCACAATGACTGGGTGTGTAAGAGTGTTGTTTACTTAGAAGCTAGTACAAAAAAATAATAACAGAAAAACAACAAAGGATCACATTATACTTAAAAATGCAATATGGTACAAATGGTTACATTTCGTTTAAAACAACCATCTCAGACTTTTTTTCCAAAAGGGTTTAGGGTCAGATTGGGTTGATTTAAAATTGTAAGCACATACAGTTAACAAAAGAACAAATACTAGTGCAAAGAAAACAACAGTAACATTATTATTAATCAACAAATAAAACAAAAGTAAAAATGCTTGCTTAATTTAATTATATATGAAATTATGTTAATCATCAATACTCAGTACATCTAAGAGTTTGCTGCATCCTTAAATATAAATAGAAAAACAAGATCAGCAAACAAATTATAATTATGTTTATGCAATTTGATGCCAATTAAACATACTAACTAATCCCATCATAGGAGTTCTCATGGCAGATGCTCCCTCTATTTGTATTTTGACGTCACTGCAGAACAAGAATGCAAACATGCAAACAAGTCATCGTGTCCCCATCAAGAGCGTTCAAATGTTTACAGGAATCAGTGGTTTACATTTGTTCTCACACTACATCACAAAAAAGAGGTAATGGGAGTGAAAATGTTTGAGAGCGATCTACTAACAATGCAGCAATTTATATTTGCGTAATGACTAACACAGTCTGTGTAGATCAGTCCATAATTACACATTCTTACAAAAGGGTGGAATCTTTAGTGAGACGGGGGGAGAACTGGAGAAACCAGATACCCAAAGAAGGGCTGCTTTACAAGCAAACATTATTTCTTATCAAATTCTGAGCAGTCAAGTGTTTGTAGAGTTAATGCATCTGTTCCCTATGTTCAGAAAATATGGACTTTATAATGTAAAATACTTTCATCTTTTTAAATACCAGCTTCTTAGCTGGGTAACCCCAAAGCACTGTCCACATGTCATCTCTACATTATGTACTCCTGTTGAGGTTTTACATACTTCCATAAAATATATTCACCAATAAATCAAAGTTTATGACTTTTCATGAATGTTCATTCAAATTTTAAAAAACGTGTTTTATTGAAGAGATGCACATGGAACAGGACTTACACTAATGATTCGTGCAATCACAACTTCTAGAAGATTGTAGTACAAACACTATATCTGGTGCCACAGATAATTTTTTTTGTTACAAAGAGGTACAATTGAAATGGCCACTTTCATATTTACAAACACTATTACTGTTTTCCAACATGAACTCTGGATAATGTTGGGCCAATCAGATTGGGAGAATTTTTGAAGTTGTCCTCCATCAAAGGATAGGATGACTTGTGCCAACCACATTCTCACCAAAGGAAATGTAGTTTAGAATCTGGTAGAGCATACAGGTAATACGGAGCTAGCAGGTTAAAGACAATTTAATCAAAATTATTTTCATAGTCCTGGGTCGGAGACCCAATGTTTTAAGCTCTGGTGTTATTCTGTATTATGGGTTTTGTTCTGATTCTCTAGTATTGCTGTTTTTGTTACCTGGTGTTTCTGTTTTATTCCCATTAAGAGTTTAGCTCTTAGGTTTTGATTCCGTGCTCCCTCTGTTCGGTGTCTTTTTTGTCACTCTTGTCTCTGTGCCTCCCTCGTATGCCTGGTGTCTTATCCCTAGAGAAGGTTTAGTCTGTTCAGTTTTACGTTATGTGCTTGGTGTTAAACCTGTCATGTCCACGTCTCTGTGTCAAGTCTGCTTTTGTCTCATGCTTCCTGTTTTTTTTGATAGTCTATCGTCAGTGTGCTAGAAGCAGATCTAGTCACTTGGCAGCCCTGCTAATAAGGCCATAGTTATCTAAGTTTAACTTTAATTTTAGTAGTCACCAGGATATAAAAACTGATGTATATATTCACCAGTAAAATCTGACAAAAACTGCTTAAAATATTGTCTCAGTTTCCCCAAAATAATGTTTTGGGAAAAATAATTGTTGGGGAAAGCTTTCTTCAGCCGGAAGTTATCTGTCTACCACAACAGAATTCAACTTTGGATTCTTTGAGTGCCATTTCTTTCTCTTATAATGTCTCTGGTGGAATGTAGGGTAATGTCTAGAAAAGTTCAAGGATGCGGCGCAAGTGTTAAAAAGGCTTATTAAGGCACTGATATCCTTTAAGATATGTCTTAAGTTATTAAGATATTAACATTAAGGTTCAGTAATGGCACAGAAAAGAAGGTCACACTAGAACAGCTGGGCTTTAAAGATCATGACAGACATTTCTTGTATTTATTGCATAATATAGGAAATATAAAATGCTTTTTTCTTTACACTGTATGTCAAGTGAAAATAAAAATGAACCTTTAATATTCCAAAATATTTCTGGTCAAAACAAAATGCAAAGTGTGCAGGCTGGCCTACAATTTTGTTTCAGAGTATAGTATGGCGATTATGAGTCATAAGGAAATTTTCAAACCCTGACTTTGAATAGGTGAGATCGTTGTGCACTCTAATAAAATAACCTCTGAGTGGCGCAGTTATCATCGACATGACAATAACCAGCCAGCAGATAAGTCTGAGAAAACACAGACATCTGATGCTCTTTACCTGACTCTTGTGTCCAAAAAGAATTCATTGTAATTATATCTCTGGATGTCAATAGAATATTTTTTTCTGGTTGTTTTGTTTTTTTGGTCATCCTGCCAAAGGACTGATGAGGTTCTGCAACGGCCAGTCATCCATCTGTTTGTCCCTCCAAAATTCACAAGAACTGCTAGTCCTTCTAGAGTTTGTCAGATTTCAGTGAAATGAATTAATTTGTTCTGAATTGAACTGTTTGTGAACCTCCTTGACTTCTGAATGGATTTTAATTCTTATCTTCTCAGCTAATGTCTGACTTACCTGGTCACTG
The DNA here is from genome assembly GCF_900408965.1 of Simochromis diagramma. Lineage (NCBI taxonomy): Eukaryota > Metazoa > Chordata > Actinopteri > Cichliformes > Cichlidae > Simochromis > Simochromis diagramma. The sequence continues at coordinate 7,523,805 of NW_024387414.1, forward strand.
GTAAATGTCCTGATGATCCAATCTGCTAATCTAGTAGATGGATTAAAACCACCTGCCTGATGTTGTGTAGATCTCCCTTGAGGTCAACTAAACAGCTCTGACCCACTGAGGCATGGACAGGGGACCTCTGAGAGTGACATATCTCTCTGGCACCAGGATGTTGCCAGTGGATCCTTTGGGTCCTTTGAGTTGTGGGCCTGGGCCTCCAAGGATTGGGCTTGTTTTGGTGCATAACACGGATGCTTGATCGGATTGGGATCCAGGGAGTTTGCATCATCAGTGCCCCGGGCTCTTTATTGTTTTCCTCAAACACTGCTGGGCATGTAGATGCCACTTGGGAGTTCTTGGAGTTAGTCTACAACATTTTTTAAGTGGTTAGTTTATGTCAAGGTAACATCCACAAGAATACCAGAATTCAAGATTTCCCAGCAGAAACTGCACTGTAAAGAAGTGATCGCTGCTATTCACTGCACCTGGCAGTGATATTAATCTTTTGGCTGACTGGTATAGATGTTATGTGATGTTATCATTTCATTCCACAATCAATATGTCTGACCTTCCTTCATGAAGAGTGAAGACACAAGATATGGACCCATCAACAAGCAGGTAGGTGAGGTTGTAAATATAAATCTTGGTGTCTGACTGGATCTTGCCTGATATCTGATTCAAAAGGATAATATATGTTCTCATAGAATTTCATGGCTGGCAGGTTTAGGTGTAATTCTGGGTTGAATGAGTTTGGACGTCTGTGAGAACAGACCTCCGTTAATAAGCAAGGTAGACACAACAATGTAGTAAATAGTAACCCAACCACCCTTCATGGTAATAGCCTAGAAATCAGGAAAATACATTTTTGAGTAATTAAAAGTGTATAACTGAATTACCAAAAACAGGTTACTTTATTTTCCTGAACCCCCCCCCAAAAACAAACAAACAAACAAACAAACAAACAACAACAACAAAAAAAACCAATGTGCAAAGACACCAATAGAAAATCGATCAGGTTATTTATCACCAAGGATTCAGTCAATAAAATTAATTCCCCTTTGATTTGCTGACAGTCTAAAGCAATTTTCACATTTTCTTTATTAGGCTCTGGGACAGCAACCTTTAATATTTAAATGAATCTCATTTCAGAGCTCTGCGGTTCTCAAATTAGAAATACACAGCAGCGAGAGCACACTCAGTGTTAAAATAATAAACTTAAATTAAAATGTTTATTTCACCGCTGAGCTAACGATTTTCTGCAGCATTAATTTCTTCTGTTATTTGCAAAAAGGCTGCATTTTACTGCTGTATTTTCAAGTTCTTTATAGATTTCGAATTAGGATTACCCCAAGGGGGAAAATGCATCTTAAAATTGAAGCCTATGTGGGAGTGTTAAAAACTGCAGTTTCTCTGAGTGGGACTAGAAGCTAGATGCAAAATGAAATAAATCCCCATAGAGCCCTTGTGTAAATGGGCAACTTTACAGCATTAGAAAGATTTAAATCCTGGTTTAGAAATAGTTGGTGCTCTATGGATAGTTTTTGTCCTCAATTTTATAACTCATCCACCTTGATAATTGAGTTAGGGGCAGGGCCACATTGATTGACAGGTGTCCCGACACTTCAAAATGCAGAGTCCAAAACCAGTGATAGTTATTACAGTAGCTACATCTCCTATACTCTCTATGAACCCCTGAAGTGTTCCAAAGATAGATGTGAGGTGTCAAAAATGATAGAGAATGACAATGTGAAATTTCTTGCTTCATTTTTGTGAAATGCTAAAATTCCATAAACTCTTCAACCTTACTTTTAAATGTTTTTAAAAAAATGTTTTGAGGGGTCACACTCATTGCATACACATTTTTTATTGGATTTTTGAAAATTCACCATCTGATGCAGCAGTTTGTGTCTCTTCTCCAAGTTTTAGTTTCAGAAAATAAAATTAATATTTCACATGCTTCCAGTTTGACCTGCTCTGAAAATTTAACTTTTATAGACAATAAATAAAATACACATTGTGTCTATAGTTTAGAAAGGTCTGAATGTTTAGTGATGGTAGATTTATCTGGCATCATTTAATTCACAGATAACTGGCATCTACAGTTAAGCCTATAAGTTTCTGGACAATGTGACAATGTTTTTTTTTTTTTTTTAAATATATATACTTTTTTCACTTGATTTCAGACTTTAATAAACAGTAATTCTTTGTAATTTGTTAGAACGCATTAGGGAAGGCTGAAACACTACACTTTAATCGGAGCCTGATTGTTTGATTTAAAATCTGCTGTAGAGGCAAAATTACAATAAATTAATAAAGAGACAAATCTAACTCAAGTTGGCACTAGAGGAAAAACACTTTGGGGCATTTCTGTTGGCTTTATTTTTCAACTCAAGAGTTTGTCTCTTGGAATGGTGCAAAGCCAGAAAGGTAAAAACAACCTTTTCATTAATGTTGTCAGAAAGACCTGCACCAGCTTTGGTCCATGAACATCAGAGAATGCAAAATACAATTGCGTGTTTAAATTACCAGACACAGGCAGACTTGTCAAAAAAAAAAAAAATGTTAAACCGATGAATGTGGCTGTATCCTGATTTGACATAACATCAATATTCCAGCTATTTCAGAATCCAGAGCATGTCTCGAAAGCAAAAGGCTTGAATAGCAATGTTATAATATAGCTAAAGGAGAGCTGAGGGAGCTCTCAGAATCCATGCATCATATGTGACTATCAATTTGCCTGCTCTCTTTTGCTCACCTATCCTTTATGTATGCAAGATACCCACTTTTCCTGAAGAATAGACTCCTGGTGTTATAGAAATGTAAAAAAAAGAAAAGGTGGAGCAGAGGGGTATTGAAAGAAAAACACAAAAGACAAAGGTGCAACTTATTGTTGGAACAAGGGCCAGTCAGGGAACAGATCAGCCATAAACACTAACAAACATTGTACATTGTGTATGAACTGTTCAGCACTAAGTTGTACTGAAACCTATGATAGTTAATAATCTAACACACATAATAGTTTCAATAATTGTGTAATTTATCTATTTGTACAGTTATGGCCACAAATGTTCTATCCATATTCACGCATAGTTTGAGTGTTTATTATTTACCAAAAACAATAAATAAAAAAAAACTATAAAAACATGTAAAAAGTGAATATGGCAGAAAATAGAAAATCTAGCCCCCATCCTGAATTTGATAAGGGGCTAAGATAATCGATGGATGAATGGATGAATGGATGAATGGATGGATATAAAACCTAGATAATTTCTTCTGTGCTTTTCAGGTCCTCGTTTTTAAGCTTGCTTGGATCAGGAATAAAACCCCCAGGAACTATTCATTACACGTGACCTTTATACCAAAAGGTTAAATCGAAATTAGAAGCAACATCTGAAAACACTCCATCCATAACAATGCTGTGCGCTGACAGCTAAAAACCTTATGTTCCATGGATACAACAGAGGTACTAAAAAAAGATTAAACAAATTTAGCAAATTGGAGAAAATTGATAACTATCAGTCTTCCTGCTTCTTTTAAAAATTTTCATTCAACACTTGATCTTTTATCATCACATGGTCAAGCACACCAACACTTTTGTGGCTGTTGACACCATAGCAAAGCCATGTAGAGACATAGTTTGTTTTCCCATTCTCCACTGCTTCATTCACGTTTCATAATCATTTAGTACAGGTTTCACATGCTTCATGACTTACAGTGGAAAAAGTAGAAAAATGAAGTGTTTTGCAGTCATCGACTACTGGGCCAAAACACACCGCAGTTTAAAGTGAATTTGTATTTATTATTAATAATAATGATGGATTGGATTTATATAGCGCTTTTCAAGGCACCCAAAGCGCTTTACAATGCCACTATTCATTCACTCTCACATTCATACACTGGTGGAGGCAAGCTACAGTTGTAGCCACAGCTGCCCTGGGGCAGACTGACAGAAGAGAGGCTGCCATATCGCGCCATCGGCCCCTCTGGCCAACACCAGTAGGCGGTAGGGTAAAGTGTCTTGCCCAAGGACACAACGACCAGGACAGAGAGCCCGGGGATCGAACCGGCGACCATCCGGTTACAGATACGCTTCCCAACCCCCTGAGTCACGGTCGCCTATTAGTTAATATTGATGCTTAATTTGAGCATAGCATTTTTGATTCTAACTTGACCATGGTTACATTATTTACTTATATAATTAATAGGTGAATGAAGTAAAAAAAAAATATGTTGATTGACTTCTAGCTCAACTATGCAAGGTCTGAGCACTAGTTTAATATTAATTCTTCTCACTAACATGAGTTACAAATAATAGAATAACTGAAGGCCCTAATGTTATTTATAGTGATGTCATGGCTCATGGCATTTCACTTCACATCACCAAGTCCAGTTACTGCACAAAAAAGTCACACAAGATTGACAATGAAAACACAATATGAAATTGAAATTTCCCAACATGGTTCTGACACAAAAATAAGTTAGTTTTACATCATTAGTTAAAGCTAATTTGTGATTCTCCATAATCATTTCCAGCTCATAAAGTTGTTTATAAAATCTATAAGAATCTAGGTTCTGTTATGACTTTGAATTGATCAAAAATATGTTAAAATGTTAGTTATTCAATTCATTCACTACATGCAACAGTGTCTGACTTGTCCACACCCAAAGCAAGTGATTATATGCAAGTGTGTGTTTAAAGACAAGACAAAGTAAAAAGACATGGAAAGTCAGGCCTGATAGACATATTTTAGAGATAGTTGGGCTTTAAATTTTAAACTCGCTGATGTATTCATGCTTAAAGTGACATTATCCTGTCTTTATAGCTTTTTTCTTCAAAGTTGCACATGTGGCCTTTAGCAAATCATGAAAGAATACCAATCCTGACATACTGCAGTACAAGTATCAAGTGCATACTTTGTGCTGAATTCATTTCTGTATTAGTTGGCCCTATGTTCTGTTACCATATTGGTCCAACATAAACAAAAAGAAGCATACTAACCCCGCCAAAACCAAAGAAGTGAGCCAGCACTTGATTGTTGATGAAGGAGCTCTGGGCAGGGTTAGCCAGCCTGGTCCAGCAGGTGGCTGATTAAGTATATGCCAGCCTCCACCATGAGAACCATCCATTCTTGCACCAGGTGGCCCATCAGAAGATTCCTCGATCCAGGCTCGTTAATTCACTCAGTGCCCTAAACAGTAAATAACAGTAGTGGTGAATGTACACTGACTAAATTGAGGCTTTTTTTAAGCTACAGTACAGTAAAGAAACCAGACTTTCTTGTAGTTTTTATATTGGTCTTTAGCAGTAGTTCCCCAGGATTCCTGAAAGAATTCAAAGCTTTTCTCTGGGTGGTTTTGCTCATTTTCAGAAGAAAGTTTTTGTTTGTTTGTCAAACCATTTAAGAATGATCTGTCATTCAAGGATTGATCTGGCGGCTGTCAGAAATAACGCAGATTTAAGGTATTTCCACACTCGGTTTCTTTTTTTTCCAATTCAATTCTATTTTATTTATATAACGCCAATCACAACAACAGACGCTTCAAGGCGCTTTATATTATACAGTAGAGCCTACAATAATAGATACAGAGAAAACCAAAACAATCATATGACCTCCTATGAGCAAGCACTTTGGCGACAATGGAAAGGAAAAACTCCTTTTTAACAGGTAGAATCAGGCTCAGGGAGGGGCGGGGCCATGCTGCGACTAGTTGGGGTGAGAGAAGGAAATTATTGTAAATTATTGGTATTTTACTCGGCCCTGAAAATCTTAGAAATATGGTATCTAACCAGATTCTTACTCTGGATGGCATTACCTTGGCCTCCAGTAACCCTGTGAGAAACCTTGGAGTCATTTTTGATCAAGACATGTCCTTCAATGCACATATTAAACACACATGTAAGACTGCTTTCTTCCATTTGCGCAACATCTCTTAAATTAGAAATATCCTGTCTCTGAGTGATGATGAAAAACTAGTTCATGCATTTATTACTTCTAGGCTGGACTACTGTAATTATCAGGAATTCCTAAAAACTCCCTGAAAAGCCTTCAGCTAATCCAAAATGCTGTAGCAAGAGTCCTGACAGGGACTAGAAAGAGAGAGCAGATTTATCCTGTATTGGCTTCCCTTCATTGGCTCCCTGTTACATCCAGAATTGAATTCAAAACCCTGCTCCTCACATACATGGTCTTAAATAATTAGGCCCCATCTTATCTTAATGACCTTGTAGTACCATGTCACCCTATTAGTGTTCTTCGGTCTCGCACTGCAGGCCTACTTATTGTTCCTAGAGTATTTAAAAGTAGAATGGGAGGCAGAGCCTTCAGTTTTCAGGCCCCTCTTCTGTGAAACCAACTTCCCATTTAGATTCAGGAGACAGACACTATCTCTACTTTTAATGTTAGGCTTAAAACTTTCCTGTGGTTTCTTTTCCTGATCTTTGCATGTTTTATACTGTCTATTGTTGATACATTTACTGCTGGAAAATGGAATTCTGTTGCTGGATCATCAACAGAAATGATTTTTCATCAAATTGTGTGCTTCATTATTTCTGTTGATAAAGTATATAGTATAGGTATCTAGTATATACCTCTATGTAGATACCTGTGTAACAACTTTAAACCCCATCTATTAAATTATTAAATTGTAGAAAGCTTTTTTTCCCAGGGATGATCAGGTTTGAAGTATTTGGTCAGTTGACTGTAGCTAACTAACTAGCGAGAGTTAATCCACAAGCTGATTGCATTCAGCTGACCCCCCCCCCCAAGTGTGTTTCTCTTACTGTTGATTTTAGCTTGTGAAGATTTAGCAGTTCTACTGGAAATACTGTTAACTGTCTTCTTTATTTACTGCATATCAGTACAAATCCCTCCACTGCAGCATGAAACTATTTATGTTCACAGTTCAAACAACATTTTATCTTCCCCTCACTGCTGCCCTCATCCTGAACTTGTTCTTCACAGCTTTGCCTCTTTTTGTTCCTCTCTCACGTCTGCACCATTGGTCTCTTTATCATTGATGACACATCAATATTCCAGGAACAGAAACGTTTTGATCCTCTACTGTCTCCAGTCTAAGACTGTCCTGGAAATAACTGCTGACTAGTTGTTATGTTGTAGGCCACCTTAAGAATTTATGAGTTGTGTTCTAACCTCAGGGTAACCTCCTACATCCTCCACATCAATACCCAGCAAATGTCCAAGGCCATGGGGCATGATTACAGAGCCCAGGTGGACCTTCATCATGTCCTCCACGCTGCCATGTAGGATGCCAATCTTTACAAGTTCTTCCAGGTGAACCCTGTCAGCCAAAAATGTGCATGTCGGTTCACTTCACACCTTCGAAATACACATTTTTGTCAATAAACAGAAAAAGTGTTAAAAATGTAACTATGCATGTTATTTAAAATTTACTGAATTGTCAGTGTAATTCACAACGATATTTTTTTCAAGACTCCAACTGTATATTTTTCTAACTACTGAAAGATTTTAAAAAGACATCACAGTTATGATTTGTACTTAAAAACAAAAGCATATTTCTATAATATATTATCATGTAACCCTTAAGTTTTTCTACATGACCATTTCCATAATTGAATAGAAAATAATATAGCCTGGTCTGATCGCGGCCATTACAGCATGTGAAGATTTCAGGATGGCCTCATAGATGGTCCTCTGAACCTGCCGTTAGCTGGGAAGGAGCAGGTGGTGTCTGAGGACAGCAATAGCACTCTCCACCCATGTCAAACAGACTGCATATCTTACATGCTTGAGTGCAAAAACGTGTATAGATTTCAGAAGTCACTAAAGGTCACAAGAACAGTAACCATGTCACTTGATGGCCTTCACTAAATATTGTTGAGTGGAAAAATTCCTCATGTAGGAGAAAAAGCCCCCACCCCCCAAAAAGGTACTCACCACATATCTCCATTTGTAATTGTCCTGTCATTAGGAGCCCCAGGATGACCATAATAGATGACAGACGGATTAATGACACTGGTGGGAATAAACAATGCATACATTAAAAAGACAACTAGTAATAAAACATAAATAACTATTAATCTTCAAAGAAGAGAATACATTAAAGCATCAAACAGATTCCAGTCTCTTGTTTTAAGCTCCTAGTTTAACCAGGAAAAATGCTTTCATCTACGGGCAACTAATCCTTACAATGTTCACAATACATGGCCTTTAACACAAAAGGCCAGAACATGATTAACAACATCTCCCAATTTTTCACCCATAATGATGCTGCTAGGTCACAGCTAAAGGGGGGATGTTAATGTATTTTTTTTTAATGAGCACGGTTTGTTTTGCCAACAAGTCACCAGGGATACGGAAGAGATGCATGGAGCCTGCTCAACTATGTCATAAACGCAGCATTTTGTGCTCTGAAAGAACAAAGGAACACAGTATGTGGTGCTCTAATGCCTAGGGCTATGGTCTCAGGGTCAGCTGCTCGAATGTTTGATCAATATGCTACAATCACCGACATTAGACTCCCAAAGACAAAAACACTACATCAATGATCTTTGTTCATTAATTTTTGCACCAGGAGGATCAGACTGAAAATACCTTTTTAACTAACCTAACCTAAAATGGTCCAATTTATTTCATGTTTATATTTACTAAACATCTTCTCCAGATTAATAGATTTTATATTTGAGGAGTCGTTTGTGTGGCTGTATTTTGTTGACAAAGATGGTCCAAAAGTGAAATCTAAACTTTGCACCAGTTGTGCCCAAGCATCTCAACAAACATGGCATCATCTAAAAACTGAAGGCTAACTTTTTGTCTGTCTTAGAGTGCCACATTTGGTGCAGACATAAAGCAGATATAATTAATTAAAACTAATATGAAAGGACTCATGCATATAGAGCTGCTGCAGCTCTGGCTCCCATTTTCATGTTCAGTTTATGTAGTACCATACAAAAACAGAACAGAACAGAAAAACAGGTGCCAAAACAGAAGTGGCTGTGGCTGACTTAAATGATGTAGAGACCCCTCTCCCCATTGCAAGCATTTGACTGATCTAAGTGCAGGTACATCTGTACTGTCTTTGTTTGTATGAAGTCCTTAGAAATAAATCAGGTAATGGATCAATTAATAAATCCTCACGATGCACAGATACACATAAGTAAATAAGTAAATAAAGTTTATTTATATAGCACCTTTCACAGACATGTGTCACAAAGTGCTTTACAAGAAAGGTAAGAAAACACAATACAGTTATAAATACATCATAAAAACCCTGGTCTAATTAAAAGCTTTTTGAAATAAAAATGGTTTTAGCTGCTTTTTGAAGGTCTCCACCGACTCCAGACACCGTAGAAATAGTGCATTCCACAGTCTGAGTGCAACAGCTTGGAAAGATCGGTCCTTTCGAATTCTAAAACGAGTGTGGGGGACCACTAAAAGGTTTTGATTCGATGACCTGAGGTTATAAAAAGAGGTATGTGTACGAATCAAATCATCAATACAGGGAGGGGCCTCTCCCTGTAGTACTCTAAAGGTTAAAACTAGAATTTTAAAATGGAACCTAAATCTGATTGGTAGCCAGTGTAGTGACTTTAAAACAGGAGTCATATGAGCTCCCTTGTTTCAAGTTCACTTGTCCTCTCCTGGAAGAAGAGCACACATATGAATTGTGACACATTTATCCTTTAGTGTAGCAGTAGAGTTGGAAGAGACTGCAAAGAAGAAAAAATAATTTTTAGCAGAAGAACTTTTGCTGTCCTTTTCCTGACTCCATGCTTTTTAAGAATTCGTTGAAGTCATTCACTTTTTAACCACCACATTGTCAAGCACAGGAAATACCTCAGTCGCAATACTCCACACCTCACCACTGTGCTCATATGTCCTGCACCACCCTCACATACTTTTCTGCCACTCCTGACTTCCTAATACAATACTACAGTCCCTCTCCTGGTACCCGATCATGTGCTTTCTCTGTATCTACAAAGGCACAATGACATTGTGATATTCTCTTGATACCTCATATCTTCATGGTATGGCTCATCACTTCATCCATAGTTACTACAGCTCCTCTCATCACCATTGTTCCACTGCACAGTATGTCCACAGGACCAACCGTCTTTCCACTCTTGATCCTCTTCATTGTTGCCCTCACTTCTGCCTTACTAATCCCTGTCCACTTTCTGATTCACCAGCTTTCTCTTATCCATCCTACTCTCTGTTTCCTTCATTAATCAGCTATTAAAGTGTTCCTTCCATCTTTTCACTCATTAGTACATTTCCATCTCAGTCCTTAACCACCCTGACTGGCTGCACCATCCAGCACAATCTCTTTGTCTAACCAATCAATACAAGTCTTTTTCTCCTTACTTAGTGTCCAGCTCAAATACAACTCACTAATAGCCTCTTCCTTTTCCACCTCCCCCTTTGGTATGCTTAGCTTCCCAGTGCTCCTGTCTACTTTCATCATCTCCCTGACTATCCCACTTTTTCTTTGCTAATCTCTTCCAATGAATGCTTTACTGTACTTTTGCATCCCACCACCAAGTTCCTTGCCCTCTTTCCTCTGTCCAGATGATACACCAAAGACCTTCTTGGATGTTTCCCTCATCACTTCAGCTATACTTTCCATGTCATCTGTTGACACTTTCCTACCACCCAGAGCCTGTCTCAGCTCCTCCCTGAACTCTGTGCATCATTCTTCATCTTTAAGTATCTACAATTTAATCCTCGCCTCTGCCTTCACTTGCTCCCCATCCACTGCTGCCTTGCTACATGCACCATTTCCACCACCCTGAAGTCACCTATCTTTTTCAGACTGTGCTGTCTGCATAGGACCAACTCCACTTTTGTAAAAATTACTCTACTTGTATATGCTTCCCTTCTTCTGGAAATAGCATTACCTGTTACCTCAAGAAAATTATTACAGGTAATAGTTCCTCTCACATGGTAAACAAAAATCAGTCTCATGGAAAGCTACTCTGACGGCAGAGTATTGAAAGTCAGCCGAACTAAAATAATAGCTTTAATAAAAAAATAAAAATAAGCATGAGCCAAATAAACTGAAATATCATTTTAAATTGCTTTTCTGTGTTTTGCTCTAATATCTTGGCTTGACTAAAAGCCATAGGTAGCTAATTCCATATATACATTCACTGTATTGTTGTGTGCGTACACACACACACAACAATACAGTGAAAGTGTCTGCATAACATCTATATAAGTTAATGTGGAATAAATCCATTTGCTTGTGCTTCCATGTCTTGTCACTAAACACAGCCCTTACATCTTTCTAATGTAAAATTTAAAAAATAATAATAATATTCCCATTTACCTCTCTGTTTCATATTTTTCTGCCCCCTTTTTTAATAAAAAAAAAAAAAGTAACTATATGCAGTTATCAAGCTTGAAAATTACTTCTGTTTCTGTTTTTCCTAAAAATGATTTCCAATGAACATTAAAGAAAGACGTAAGGAATTGCTTTAGTGTTACAGTTTATTGGTCAAATATTATCACAAGGATCCTAACACCTTGAATCCTTTGGGTGAGCTTGAACATTTTTCTTTTTGAATTTTTGGTATGTTCAAGGATGGTTTGTTTAACTCAGGAGGATCTAACCATTTTGTGGGCTTCGCTGGAAATCCTGTTGGTGTAGCACAGGACCTCCAGCTTCATATGAGATGGCTACAAACAGAAGGAGGAGTAACCAGCTGTCTCTCTGACCAGTAAACTCAATGCACATTACAGTGAATCTACAGCCATGCAATAAATAGAAAACAACTCTTACACTTAAAGAAAACTTTGTTTTTTCTAAGAGGGGGCCCATATTCCTGTCTTTTGAGGACAAAAATTGTTGCGATATAATTTATGGAGTCAACAGTTTGTGTCAAAGCAAAAGTGCTTGTTTTTGTCAGTGACAGGTTCAGATGCAATCTTGAACCTTGCAGACACAATTAGTTTTTACAGCTTCTCTAGTAAGCAGACACATCAAATGGGAAGTTATGCACAGCTTTTCACATGCACAAAAAAAATGTAACATGTAAGTAATGTATAACAAATAAGAATATGTTGGTGGTTTATTCTGCTTCAAGTATCCTCAATAGAGAGCTGTCCCAAGTGGCTGATCTTTGTGTGTACTTTAAGTGATATATAACAGAGTTATTAAATGGCACAGAACAAGCATTTATACTTTGACACGGTTAATTACCCAGCAGGATTACATATATACCACATTGTGGATTACATTATAACACAATCAGCAGCTATTTTGCAGCTGCTGATTGTGGTATTCAAGCTCAAAATGACACCGATTCCACACACTCAACAGGCATAGTTTGAAAAAAAAAAAAATGCCAACACTCTAAATACTGAAATAAACCTAATATACACTGCTAAAAGAGGAATGGTGCAAGGACCATGTGACACACAGCTTTTAAATGAGATCTTGTCATTCCAGTGGAAACTTTGTAATCGACTGCTGCAGAACTGATGAAAATGTTTCAGTCCACAACTAATGTAAGTTTTAGACCTAAATCAAATTTTTCCTTTGCTTTTTGATTCATTCTATTATATTTTTTTGTGTGCACATGTTGTAGCTTATTAATGAAGTGAATTAAAGTTTTTTTCCACAAATAAACAACATAAATAACACAGGGCACTCACCCCAAACACAGGCAGTAATTAACAAAAAAGGGAAAGAAAGCCCATGAAAAGATAGCCATGCAAGCTGGAGTAAGAAGAGGGGGCAGAGGGTCCAATCAAGCCCTGCTTCCCAGGAGGTGTGCCTGAAAAGCATTCCTCCTCATTTTAGAAAATGTCAATTCATCTGGAGGGTGCAAACCTTAATGCCAAGGACAACCAGGCAAGCACGAAGTCCATTACATCTACACAGACCCACTCATAAATTGAGAGGAAGGGGAAAAAAAAGAGACGTCTATAAGAGAAGTCACTGTTTTTGATAGCAAACACGCCATTACCCAACTGTGCAGCTATAACTGCAGAGGTTCGTGAGAGTATGACTAAATACAATCTTGGGCAAAAGCTTTTTTATCCTTATCTTAAGTGGACTTCTTCAGTAATACATTTTAATTATCTACCATTGCATTCATGAGTGGGTTTAAAAGACTGTTGTTCACTTGGAAGCTAATTTAAAAAAAAAAAAATGAAAATGAAAAAAGGACAATATTATACATAAAAATGCAATATGACGGAAATGGTTACATTCCATTAGAGATGAGTATTTGAAAAATGTTTTACTGCTGTTCATTATGTCTTGTCTTGCAAAGCACTTTGTAACATTGTTTTTGAAAGGTGCTAAAAAAGTGTATAAATAATAAAAATAATAATTAAAGTAATAATCAACAAACACGAGACAGCTTGGTTAACTGAATTACATTTCAAATTTAATTAGTCAGCAGGAATCAGTATATCAAGTTTTCTGCAACATTAGTTAAAAAATAAAAATAAAAACATCCATTACGAAAGTATAATTATGTTGATAGCTATCTTGCTAGTTGGTGAAATTAAACATACTAACTCCATCAAAGGAGGCAGATGGTGAGGCAAATGCACCCACTATCTGTATTCTGTCCTCACCGCAGAAAAAAAAATACACAGACAAATAAGGTATTATATTGCCATGTTATGCACTCAAAAGTTTATACAGCATTAAATGTTTTGTGGTGTGTATGGTTAATTTGTTTTTTTGAAAACTAATAAAAAAAACAAATGTGATATTAGTGCTTAAACTATGTATTAACAAAGGTTTTTTTTTAAATATATATAAATGAGTTGGGAGCCAATTTAAAGTAGCGTGCAGGAGGGTGATTAGTGCAAAAATTACCAAATAGTTGCACACTTATTTTCAGTGATTGGTACATACCAGTGTGAGGAAAACTGCTGGTTTCAGGACACAACATCAGCTATCTGCTGTTCAGTGCAGCAGAATTAACAAGAACAAATTTTCTGCTACTTTCAGGCTGCAGAATAAAGGTCATTTTGGAAGGAACCATTGTGCCTATGTGGCCTCTCTAGCACTCAGCAGCACACTGAATGATATAACTCAAAAGACTTTATTACTCCTCTGCCAGCAGCCTAAATGTCACCTAATAGATTCCTAATTCAATGCACACAGATAATAAAGTGATATTTTAGTACTGTTACTATTATTAATAAAACTAAAATTATTTCTTGTACTATTTATTGTATTCCAACCCTCTTTATCCTCAAAATCTAAAATCCATCCATCCATTCTAGCAGCTTAACTTCAGTTGTATTAAAGAAGGCAGATGGATTTTGAGTTTTGACTTAAATAAGGGAAGAGAGCCAATATTACAGAAATCTGGAGGAAGTGAATTCCAAAGTTGAGAGGGCAGAACGGCTGAAAGCTCTGTGCCCCATAGTGGTGAGTTGGGCAGAGGGAACAATAAGGTAAGTGGCGGACAAAGACCTAAAGGGATGAAAAGGAATAGTAATGTGGACTAAATAACACAAGTAGGGAGGGGCCAGGTCACGGATACTTTTGAAAGTGAGAAGTGATATTTTGAAAGGCAGCCAGTGAAGCAGTTGAAGAACAGGGGTGATGCGCTCTCTGGAGGTGTGCAAATTATGATCTGGGCTGCAGAATTCTGGTGGAGTTTCAGTTCATGAAAGGACCTGTTAGGGAGACCAAAGAGAAGAGAATTACAATAATCAATCCGAGAAGTGACAAGGCTATGGAAAAGCATAGCAGCAGCAGGGGGCTGGGAGGCTGGGGACGATTGATATTATCTAAGTGGTAGTAGGCGGATCGGTGATGTGATTAATATGAGACTGAAATGTCGAAACTGTCGAGGATGACACCCAGACTCTTAACCTGAGGGGAATGAAGGATGGAGGAGTTGTCAATATTAATGGAAAACTTGTGGGATTTGGTTAGTGTGGAAGCTGTGCTCATGAGTAGTAGTTTTATTACTAATGAGTTTTAGAAAATCGGAGGAGAACCATGATTTAACCTCCATGAGACAGTCAGAAAGGGAGATGGGTGGAAGGGTGAAATTGGGTTTGGAATAAATATACAGGTGAGTGTCATCTGTGTGACAGTGAAAGTTAATATTGTATTTCCAAAATATGTGACCAAGTGGAAGCATGTAAATAATGAATAAAAGATGCCCCAATACTGAACCCTGGGGCACACCAGCAGAAACAGAAAATGAACCTGAAGAGTAAGATTTGAGTTTAATGAACTGAGAGCGATCTGCATGATATGAGGTGAACCAGGCAAGGGGGGTATGATTAATGCCAATGAATGCAAGTTTTTTCAGAAAGATAGTGTGAGAAATCATATCAAAGGCCGTTTTAAGCAGCTTATTATTATTATTTTTTATAATAAATGTAATGAAAGAGATTTGATGTTTTCCATGACAGAATCATGTCTGTCACCTGAAGAACTGAAGATCAAAGGCATTCGATTCTGATTTTCAGCCTTGTCCCTTGCACACAGTTATTTCTCCACATTCGCTGAATCTGTTGCTGATATTATGTACTGTTGATGTACTGTGCAATAGTACTGTGCAATGTACTGGTTTTTTTTTGTTTTTTTTGCCTGTCCCATTTGGTTCTTTAGCCGTCAGAATTGTTGTCTGAAGACCAACAACGATACCCAATGGATTTATTTTGCCAAATGGATCATCATGGCATTGCCGTATTGGTCCATTTGATCGAACTTTGTTTTTATTATTTATTTTATTTTATTTTCAGTTGTTACAGACGGGACAGACATGAGTGAGGGATAGGAAAGAGAGAAAGAAAGAGGAAGGAAAAGAAAAACAGAAGGGGAGAGGGACAGTGAGAAAGGGGGGAAAAAATCTCCTGGATCACCTGTTGAGAGAGAAAGAATAGAAAACAAGCAAAAAAACCCAAAGCAACATACTAAACACAACACCATCGCATTAATCTAGCTAAGTGTAAACAGCAGTAAATACTAAATATTCAATGTTGTTGTGCAGCACGCAGGACAGACAGCGCACAATGTGCTTTGAAGTAGCAGCCAAGAAAGGTGTGATTTAAGTCTACGAACAGTGAACACCCGTGTGCACACCTGTGTGGATCAGTGCGCTTGTATTCAAATGGTTTCCACATGTAATGGTCTGCAAGAGCCATAGCCCTGTCCCCCAGGGCATGAAGCAGGCATGGAGGAGATCCAGGCCCCAGACATCCAGAGGCCCCAGAGTGCGAGAGCCCAAGGAGGACCACCGGAGGGGCATCCGTGCCACCCTCATGGGAAGGGCTGAGGATCCCCAGACGGGGGGTCACCCAGTAGCCACCGAGCAGAAGCTAGAGGGGACTGCACCGGCGTGCCCGCCGGCTCTGCCGGCAGCCAGCTGTGCCAGAGTGAACCGAGCCGCAGGCCCAGAGGCCGGAGGCCTGAGGGCCCCTCGCGCCCCGGAAGAGGCCTGACCGAGCAACAGGCGCCAGGCCCCGCCAAGTAGCCACCGGGAGTGAGCTGGTACGTACCTGAGCGCCCAGCCCCGGACACCAAGAACCACCAATGTACCGACCCCTGAGGGCATCGGTCACCGGCAGGGAGTGTGGTGAGGGGAGATAGGCCTCCACACTTTGGAGGGCCTGGGAGTTCCCAGAGAGGTGGAGTCTAAGACCCGACCTGTGCAATGTACTGTTGATGTACTGTGCAATGGTCTTCATAATTTTACATTGAGGAACTTAATTCTGAAACTGTTCCACAATTTGGAGATGAAGTATTTTGGAAACCCATGAACCTCTGCCCATCTTTACCTCTGCGAAACTCTAACAAGTCCATCCCCAAGATGCTCTTTTTTATCTTCCGTTATGTTACTCTTCTGGTGCCAATTAATCTAATTAGTTAGCAAAATCTTACTCCATCTGTTTCTTTTAAGTATCAGCCTTTTACAGCCTTTTGTTTCCCCCCACCCCAACCTTTTTTTAGACATGTTGCTGCAATCAAATTCAAGATGAACTTGTATTTTTAATGAAATAGTAAAATGTCTCACTCGTTGCATGTTTTTCTTTACATTCTGATCAGCTTTCCAACTTTTCTGGCATTGGGGTTATAGTTTATGAATGAAAAACCGTTAATGTTAGCAGTAGTTGTAAATCTAAGGAGTAAAACACACATCAGTCAACTAAAGCAAGATGAAAGAACTTTGAAGTCCACGGAATTCTTTCAACAGCTTATTTGCAGCCAAGAAGGCAAATGTAACCTGATGGATGTAGAACTGCATCTATTATTTAAGAGAGCCAAAGATATGGAAACTAAAAACACTCTCCCAAAAATAAATAATAAAGATGAAAACCAAATACTTTTACATCACAAATTCAAGTATTTAAAGGTAAATTGCCAGAATTTTAAGCAGGGTATTGCCCTGAAGTATGTGTGCATGAATACCTCCCAAGTCTGAGCACTGCCTAAAATATTCACGACCTGCTTTGGATAAGAAAGAAATATTGTCCTCCTCTTGGTTTGTCTATAAGTAGCACTGTCACATGAATGCTGAACACCACCAACTCTGTCTTTTCTAGATCTCAGCTGTGGGTCATGCAGTTTACTTTTTCCAATTTTACTTGCTGTGTTTAGCTGGTATTACTTCATGGAAAAACTGGCAGATGAGTTGTGTCTTAACTTGTGATTAATAAAGGTATCTAACACCCAGGCAGGTACGAATTGTTGGCCTTAAGACAACAATTCTGATGGCTAAAGATCCAAACGGGACACACACAAAAAAAAAAAAAAGGTACGAAGATGTAAAATCACCTGAAATATAATCTGAAGAACAAATCATCAATAGGACAAAGTTTAAATATGGAAATAATTGTAAAATTATGTGATCATTTATTGCCAATTTATAGGCAAATTTTCGGTCGTCAATGCTCTTATATTGTACTCTGCATATATTTTATGATTTGTTAACATGAACACCTCCAGAATAGCTCTGGTGCTGTCAATCCACCAGTACAGCTCCCCTGGGAATCTGCTGTCAACACTGATAGACATAATCGTTTTCCCAGTCTCTCAAAACATGCAGTTACAAAGAGCCTGAACTTGATTGCATTTTTCCCACTGGGCTGTCAAAATGAAGCAAATTAAATTCCACGTTACAAATTTAAATAATAAAATTCAATATAAAAGTCCACTAAGAGTATTGGTGGTTGAGATCTTTCACCATTGTGCATTCTAATGAACTGTTGCACCAAACGGATTGTTGCTGTGATGCTCCATGTGCTTTGGGGGAGCCAAAAACTGGGTTGTGAACTGTCCTCTGAGATTTCACATCATCCCACAGAAATATCAGCACAGGTCCCTATTATCATATTACAGGTGATCTTAAACTTTTAAATGCATGTTCATTTATAATTTCAATAACATGACTTTCTCACAAGATATAAATGAAACGGGACCTGCCATAACAAGGCATACATTCATACTGTAGAAGAAGTAGCATAGTGAGGATTCTTCTTCAGAAACAACATCAGCATTTTTAAACACATAAACTTCTGAAAAATGTTAGGAGAATCAGATTATTACACTTTTTGAAGTTGCCCTTTATGACAGCCCCAGGCCTTGTGTCAGTCTTGGTTTTTGGGCCTGCCTGTTACCTCCTTATTTTTTAGGTCTTAATTAACAGCTCTTCCATTCTAATAGAGGAAATTATTTCAGCTGCTTGGGAGCCCATACAAGCCCGTGGCCTTCCAAGATGTCTCTCTCACACGCTCCCTCTCTCTGACTGATCCCTTTCAAGCACCCAGATGTGTTTTGCTTTGTTTTGTTTTGTTTTTGGTTTGCTTTCATTTGCTTTGGTTTGATTGAAAAGACAATGCAGTGTCTCAAAAATGAGTTAATAAAACAAGATTGGACTATTGTATATAAACACAAGGATGTAAATAAAGCCTATGAGGCATTCTTAAGCATATTCATGGCTTTATTAGAGGAAAACAGCCTACTTATTGAAGTCAACAGGAAAGATAAGTATGCAGGAAGACCATGGATGACAAAGGGACTGCAAAATGCCTGTAAAAAAAAAGAACACCTTATATAGAGAATTCATTAAAAAGAGAACTACAGAATCTGAAAAGAAATATAAAAAGTATAAAAATAAATTAACTAACATAATGAGAACTTGTAAAAAAGAATACTTCATCAAAAAGTTAGAAGATAATAAAGATAGCATGAAAGGGATATGGAAGGTATTAAATAGTATAATAAAAAATGGACCAAGGACTAATGACTACCCTGGGTATTTTACGGAAGGGACAAATACTATTAGTAAAATGAACGAAATAGTAAATGGATTCAATGAATTTTTTGTAAATATAGGGCCAAAACTGGCTGCGGAAATAAAGGTTGATATAATAGAAAGGGAGACTGGAGGAAACATTGAAAGGAATGCAAGTTCAATGTTTTTAAGAGCAGTGGAAGAGAAGGAGATATATGATATTGTCAGTGGACTTAAGAACAAAACGAGTACTGCCTGTCATGATATTGATATGGTAACGGTAAAGAGAGTAATTGATGGTATTGTAAAACCACTACAATATATTTTTAATTTGTCTTTCCAGAAAGGGGTTTTTCCACAAAAAATGAAAGTTGCAAAAATTATTCCTATTTATAAATCAGGTGAAAAGCATTGTTTTACAAATTATAGACCAGTGTCGGTACTCTCCCAGTTTTCTAAGATACTGGAAAAACTATTTCTAAAAAGATTTGATAGCTTTGTGGATAAACATGATTTGTTGGCAAATTGCCAGTATGGGTTTAGAAATAATAGATCAACAGTTTTGGCATTGATGGATTTAATGGAAGAAATAACAGAATGTATGGATAACAAGAAGTATGCACTTGGAGTCTTTCTAGATCTAAAAAAAAGCATTTGATACTGTTGACCAAGAAATTCTAAAAATCAAACTGGAAAAATATGGGTTCAGGGGTGTGGTACTGGATTGGATAAACAGCTATGTGATGAATCGACAGCAATATGTACAAATAAATGAGTTTAAATCTAAATTGATGGATATTGAACGTGGAGTACCTCAAGGATCAGTATTGGGTCCGAAAATGTTTATTATGTACATAAATGATATTTGTAAAGTATCGAAGATACTAAAGTTTGTAATTTTTGCAGATGATACCAATATACTTTGTTCAGGTGCGGAATTTCAACAGGTTTTGGAGGTGATCACACAGGAGTTAAAGATATTAAAGAAGTGGTTTGATAGAAACAAATTGTCCTTAAATTTAAATAAAACAAAATTTATGTTATTCGGAAACTATAAGAAAAACATTAACATTGAAATATGTGTCGATAATATATATCTAGAAAGGGTTAATGCCATAAAATTTCTTGGTGTGATCATTGATCAAAAGGCCTGTTGGAAATCACACATCACTTACTGTATGTGAGGGGAAAGTTAGCACGGGGCATTGCTGTCTTGGGGAAAGTAAAACAATTTCTAGGACATTGTAATTACATTGTCTTTGCTATACATTCATTATTGTGTAGAGGTTTGGGGAAATACATATAAAAGTAATATTCAGACTATAATCATAATGCAGAAATGGGCCATTAGACTAATAAATCAGGAGGGGTATAGGGCTCACACAAATGCACTCTTTATTAGGACGCAAGCTATAAAATTCCAGGATCTGGTGAAGTTTAAAACAGTGCAAATAATATATAAGGTAAGGAAAGGGATGCTCCCAATCGAAATAAGTAAATGGTTCTTAGAAAGAGAAGGGAGGTATAATTTTTGAGGGAAGTGGAATTTAAAATTACAAAGAGTAAGAACAACATTGAAAAGGATGTCTATTTCAATAGCGGGAGTTAAATTCTGGAACGAGTTAAAAGAAGAAATAAAGGTCAGTAGTGATATAAACCAGTTTAAAATAAAACTCAAAAAAGAAATTTTAAATAAGTATAAGAATGAAGAAAATGCAATTAACCCAAGACAGCAGTCAAACTCATGTTTATTTTCTTCTGCAAATTAGCAAATCTAAATATAGTTTTAGTTGAACATGTGAAAATACTTTTTTGAGATGTTATGTTCTAAGTTGAAGGCATTGTATACGTTTTTGTTGTTCAAATTTAGATGATGAGGATGTAAACCTGAGGGGGTAGGGCAAAATAAGTATATACTTCTGCCTACTCCTTTTCAAACAACTGTATGGAATGATTTTATGAAACGTTGGTGGGTGAATGTATATGTTTGAAATAAAAAAGAAATAAAAAATAATAAAAAATAAAAAAATAAAAAAGAACTGAACTGAACTGAACTGAATTGTGTTGTAGTTATCCCTAGTTTAAGCCACACATGCCCTTAGGCTAACTCCTATTCTCTTTCACAGTTTTTATGATTATGATTAATACATTTTGATTTGGTGAATATTGTTGCTTTGTGGAACTCCCTTCTTTATTATAGTTTAAATGAGCCAGGCATAACTTCTCACATGTGGCACAGAGCAAGAAATGGCACATATCAGCAGAGCTGTCATAACTGAAAATAGTGCATTTAATTTAGGCTCAGATGCTGCCTGGGTAGAGCATGCAGGAGGCAGAACACATCAAGGCCACCTGCTATTTGTGAATACACCCGACTATTAACTGTACTTTTCACACATCAGTATAATTATACATCATACTGACTTTGTACCGGGGAGCTGAAAGGTTAGACTGTTTAATCAATGTCCTTCTAAAAGCAAGTCTCACTATTCATCTTGAACAGCTCTAGGCACCAATTTTGATTCATTATCTAAATTACCTTTAATTTAAATAGTTACATGGATATAAAAACTGATGTATAAAAGCAGAAGTCAAATATGATAAAAGTTGTTCAAAGGGTTTCTTACCTTTGCCCCAAATTAAGGTTGTAAGATGCTTTGACCACACCAGAGAGGCTGGACTGTAGAACCAACACTGACAGACTTACAGGTGTAGTGCACCTCATCAACAGCATACTTCTCCTTCAAGTGCTCTTTAGGAAAGATCGTGTCAAAAAATGAAAAACATAAAACCGACAAAAACAAGTGCACTTAGCAAACTATACACATAAAGTCAGAGAGATTTTAAGAGGCTCTCTTAAAACAAAACTGATGGGTTATGTTATAACTTTGAAGTCCAGTTTTGAGGACAGAATTCGGAGGAAAAAAATAATGCAGAAAAATAGTGCAGAACATAAAGTGCTTACCAAATTACTTTTGAGTGACAGTTATTATTATTTTTTTTATAATAAAATGACAAAAGATTCTTTTACGTTTATAGATAAGGGAAAAGCAAATGGTCAGATGGTCAGTATCACATTATAATGTTAAACACGTTAACAATCGATGTGGAGCAACATTTATTTAATCAATAACGTGTCACATTCACAATTTTTAAAGTGGAGCGATCAAATTTGCAATTTCACATAATTTTGTAGTTATTTAAGTAAATAAATACAAATGTACTATGTGAACTTGCAATTCTGCAGCAGTGATGTAGTCAAACAGCCCTGAGGAAATTTAAATAATGATACCAAATATTACCTATTAAATTTGGCAATAATAATATTGAAGGTTCAGCTCACTGCTATGGACTAGCTGGTGATGGTGTTGGCCTTGTACACAGCTCTTTGAGGATCAGTGTGACTCACTTTCCAATCCAAGCAGCATAGCTCTCGGGCAGTTTAGGAACAAAAAGAATGGAGTCCACATCAATGGCTCCTAAGCAGTGAGCCTCAGTCACTCCAAAAGCCCGGTGGATGAAAGACTCCTGTACAATTCAAGAATCAGTTACAGGATTAATGAGCTATCTTTGTTCAAAAGAAATATAAGAGCTTCCCATTGTCAGGCCACTTGTGACATCAAAAATAACCTTCAATATGGCAACTGATTTCTGTTCAAATTCACGTGGTGGAAAACCTAAGATCATACAGATAAGTGATTCCTATACAATGTGCAGGTTGGTCTGCATACTTGTGACAGAGTATGGTTGATTATGAGAACTGGAGAAACTTGCAACTTGACTTTCACCGAGTGAGGTGTTTATCCACTCAAATCAAATGCTCTCTGGGTGATCAGACACAACCAAGAGCAAACTCACTGCTGGCTTAAGGCCCGAGAAAGAATGAATAAAACCAAAATTACAAAGTACCTACCTGTCTAAAGAGGACATCTGCAGTACCTCTGTGCCTTTTCTCCTCCCTGCAGCACCACTACTGACTTTGGCATCACACCATCTTTGGCTTTCAGCCCTTGGCACAGTCGCCATCAGTTCTCGGTAAAAAGGGCAGAGAACACCCTCAGGGTGTCATTGCCCAGCCAGTAGACAGATCTGAAAGGACAGAAAGACAAAATATCTCAACGTGGCACAGGGTGGAGTAGAGAAAAGGATTCATAATTGAAGTCCAAATTATAACTGTCCTGTATCAAAGAGCACAAGCCTGCAAACACAATCACCACACTGACCATGCTGCTTGCATCATTTACTTATTCTCTGATATCCTGATATTTGTATCACACTAAGATTAAACTACTTTTAGCTGCTCCCTTAAATGCGAGCGGTCACCACAGCATGCAGTTCTGCATATTTGGCTTTGCCAGACTTTTATGCAAGATGGTCCTCCTAATGCAACACCCGAGATATGATTCCGTGTTGTCTTCTGATTTTCTCACAATAGAATTTGGTTTCCCAAAGAAACCAAACCTTTCCATAATTCCATTATTAACCCTTTTATGCATGAATTATGACAACCTCAATCAGGATTTTTTCTTAAGTATTTTTATTCATCTTTAGGCATAAAAAGATCAAAGTAAAAATACTTAAGAAAAAAAATCTGATCAAGGTTGGTAAAATTCATGCACGAAAGGGTTAAATAACAATAACTACAATAAAACACATCCTACATCTATAGTAACATACACTGCCACCAGTGGGTTGCAGGGTATGGAGTGACACATCAGTGTCCAATGTAATGGATTATGTGCAAGTATACCATCAACACTGACACAAATACAAGAAAACAGCCTTTGAATAGCTGTCCACTGTTGTGACCACTATGCATGAAAGCGTTAATGTTAAACCTAAAATGCAGCAATCAGCCAGCTCATTAAAAACCCTGCATTATAGTATTTATGTCCACCTTGTGTCAGCAAAAGAAGTCTGAGCCATCAAGACATGTACATGCAACCTCTGAAGGTGTTTTGTGGTGGCTGCACCAAGACATTAATCCTTTGGGATCCTTTGGGTCCATAGATTGTGAGGTTAAGCTTTTAATGCAATGGCTGATTGGTGCAGATGCTATCTGATACTATCGATTCCACAGTCATTGTCAGAAATTTAATTTGGTGTAATATATCTGCTCAGTAGGGACAGATGACTTGTTATGCTTTTAGTTCTACCTGGAATTAATCCTTTGCATTTGTTCAGTAGAGGGCATTGAACCTTAGCTTGGGATACCTTTGGGAACAGTTAAGACATAAGCTACAAACAGATAGGCAACTTTGGTGCTGACATATCTGTAACAAGGGTTAATCCATAATCTCACAGAATTTAATGGCTGATAGATTTCAGGAGCATTCACAGTTGACTGAGTTTACTGGCTTAACTGTGTACCTATCTACCTACCTATCTCCCAAACCCATAGGACAGTAAGCATTACAAGCTAAATCAAATGAATCCCATTTTCATTGTACACTTGTGTAGAGCTTTTGAAGGGACACTTGACCTAAAAGGAACATGGTAACACCACTTAGGTTTGCAAAGCTACATCTGACTTTGGAACAATGTGGAGATGTCCGGTCATAATGCACAGAACAACATTTGATGAAAAGGAACAGACCATATTAGCACAAACACCTCATGTCAAAGGTTTTGAGTGGTTGCACAGTGGCAGAAGATGATGATTCTGTTTTGTTTTGCAGCTGCAGAACCTGGACACCTTGTAGTTATTGAGTAAACCATGACATTCTCTTTATACCAAAGTATTCTAATCAAATGTGAGGCTGTCTGTGTAATAGATAAAGTCTGGCCCAAACTTAGTCATGCAATAGGACAACGATTCCATTCACAGCATCTCAAATCTAACTGAATGGCTGAAAAAAGAAAAGAATCTGCGTGTTGCAGTTGCTCATTCAAAGCCCAAACCGCAGTGTGATTGAAATGCTGAAGTGCAACTGAATCACGAAGTGTAATTAATTTTTCACACAATGCTTCTGCATTTTGGCATAGCTTTTTTTAATACATAATGAGATGGTGTAATATGTAATGTTCTATAGGTGTGAAAAGTCATACATATATGCTGTAGTAGAGGGAACTTACTGATAAGCAACTGGTCAAAGTGGCTTATGTGGAAGTAATTTAGTGCACATTCCAGTTATAAAATACAGTTAAGTATTATTATTTTATTTATTTATTTATTTTATTAACAGGTTGTGAAATTGAAGTAATTTCACAAATGGAAGACTTGCATCAGTTGCATGTAGTTACTGTAGCATTTTTAAAGCAAAAGATGAAGTTACTCTGGGGAGTTTACATCTATATATAATTTCCATTTGGATGCACTAAAGAATAGCAGCATGTTTTTAATGGCTGTTATCTGTGTAAAATTTGTGTGACCAAGTTGTCTGATATCGAAAACAACTGCACACTTGGAGAATCAGCAGGATGGCTTCACGACTTCTCGAAAGAGGTGCAATTCAGTGCTTGCCAAACTATTTTGAATAAAATAAAGCACTTCAGTTCAAAAACAAATGAACTGCAGCTTTTTTTAGTGTCATTTCTTTTTAAAGTTTTATCTAGAAAAACTAGCCCCCCCAACCTTTATTTGGATAAGTGGATGGATAGACGGACGGATGGAAAACCTAGATAATTTTCCTCTGTGTTTACCAGCTCCTCATTTTGAATCTCTCCCTGACCAGAAAAAAATGAAAGAATTCATTACACATGACCTTTATTCCAAAAGGCTAAGTCATTATTAAAAGCAACATCTGAAAACACTCCACCCATAACAATGCTGTGCGTATTGGGGAAATTAAACAAATTTAGCAAAGCAGAGATCAGAGAACACACAAATCTCCTTAAGGATATATTCCTGCTTCTTTTAAAAATGTAAATCAGCAGTCAATCCTGTAGCAAAACACGGTTGAACACATCAAACACTTTTATGGCTCTTGACACGATCGCAAAGCTGTGCATAATGATGAGCTCACACTTCATGGCGCGCCAGTGCCTTCCCAGTAGGTTCTGTTGGTAAAACACAGCACTTATTGCATATTTTCATGCATACTTGTCAAGGTTTCACATGCTTCAGAACTTACAGTAAAAAAAAACAAATGTAATGTTTTAAAATACAATCACTGACTACTTGGCTAAATAAAAGACAGTTTATAGTGATTTTGCATTTATTGCTAAATAATAAATTTACTGTTTCATATCTGATTCATTATAAGCTATCAAAGAGAACAACTTTAGGTGGAGCGATCTTTTTAAAACATTAAGATGAGCTTTGCCTTTCTACCCTCTGGAAACAGGCTGCAGGACAAAAATCCAGTTATTATCTTGACTTGGCATTATGGAGAGCTAACATTGCTGCAAGCCTACGAGTTATTAAAAATTAAAGCTCGTCATGCCTAATTGCTCATCAGAAAATCAGAAATCAGCTGTGTATACCAAATAAAAACACAAAATTCCTTATTTGCGCATGCCTCACCAGTGAATGATGGTCTATGAGGACTATGAGGATGGCCTATTATGTTAATTAGGACCCAACTCCAAAATTATGCTCCTTCTCCAAAGCACTAGTAATGGATTTATTAACCTTAATAAAGCTGTAAACCCTTTATAAATGGTATGTTATTAAAAAAAAAACAGTGTCCCGTTTTCAAAACTTTTATTAAAGTATTTGTTAAAGAAGCTAAATTACATTTCGTTTTCCTCATGTTGTTGTTGTTGTTGTTATTTGTGTTTTGCTTCAGTCATTCAGCATTAATTTGTAGCACAATGCCATTCATAACATTACCATGAGATGGTGCCAGAGTCAGAATAATTCACCTGGGCACCTCAAAACACATGAACTTCTTTAAATGTTACCACACCCTGGATACATATAACATTGTAAAGTCAAATGCAGCATGTGTAATTAAGCTCATTTACGGTCAAAGGAGCTTGCAAAGAAAAGCGTCTGGACTTCTTTAAGTTACTTGAAGACGTTTCACCTCTCATCCGAGAAGCTTCTTCAGTTCTAAGGTCAAATGGTGGAGAGTCCCAGATATAAACTTAGTGGGAGTATCCCCCCACAGAGGGACAAAAGGACCCCCTGATGATCCTCTAATCGCCTGAGCCAAGGTGTGAAACTGGGTGTGGGTCCCAATCAGCCAGAGTTTCGGGTGAGTTCATTGTGAAACCTGGCCCCACCTTATCATGCGAATTCCTGAGATCAGATGGCCCACAAATAAATAAAATATTTGTGTGTTAAATTGTGTGACTATATGTCTCACTGTTTAAAAAAAAAAAAAGTAGGCCAAGAGGCACTTGGAAACACAATTTTGAGTACTAAAACAGGTGTTTATATATCTGTCTGTGGAGAGATTTTATCAGTAGCGTTCCAAACAAGCAAGATACAGTCACAAAGCTTTACACAAAGAGGGGTGTAGCTGACTTCAGAATGAAGGCTGAGTACAGATATGACTATGGTCTGAGATTTCATTAGTATTGCAGTTGGTGTTACTTATCCACGGGTGTACCTTGCCTTTCGCCCGGTGACAGCTTGGATAGATTCCAGCCCATCTGGGACCCTGAACTTGATAAGCAGTCAAGAATATGGATGGAATAATTTGTGCCCTCAACTGTAGAAGATTCGAGAGCTTATCTAATATTAGTTATGATGACATAAATAGAACATTATCGAATAACTGAATGCACTAATGTTGTAGTAAAATGTCACGGTTCATGCCGTATCCTCATTTACTGCACAGGAAACTCATATCAAACTGACAGTAAAGACCAACACTGACACAGACTTACTTATCATTCCACATCAACTATTTCTCCCTGAAGTAAAGGAAAGCACATAATTATGAGCAAAAGCCACTACGATCATACTCTTGTTTTTAAGAGTGAGGCAGTTATGAAATAGTTTTGGGGAAAAAAAGTTAAGCCTTCTTTTGTACGACTTCACCAACCAGTCAAGTTATAGTTTAAATCTGTTTCTATTCCATAACATGATAAATGCCAAGAAAGCTCAAAGGTAAAGCTCAAACTTTACCTTTGACTTTTAGATATAAAATATTGTCATTGTATAATTTTATCTTATTAGATATTTTTGTGAAATTTCTCAGTAGTAATATACGTATTCTTGAATTACAGCTAAAAGTATTCATCAAATGTGTGTTTATTTACATCATCCAAGGGAACATTTGTGTCACAGTTAGGACAACCCAAAAAACTAATGCTGGAGTGTAGGCGTAATAAGGTGTAGTCAAACAGATGGCAACACAGTAGCTCAGTGGTTGGTACTGTTGCCTCACAGTAAGAGAGATCATGGTTTAAACCTGGGCAGGGCAGTGTGTATGTAACATACACACATTTATAGCCTTCTTGTTGTCTTACTGGCCACTTCAACCTCTTTAGACTACAAGTCACATTTTATCTATTCATTAACCAGAATTAATACAGAGCTTTACTCTGCACATTTCAAAAACTCCACCCAAGCATTAGGGAAATATGCAAACTTCACACAGTATATAACAATATATAACATGAAAGCTGCTTCTCTTTCAGACTGTGGTCGCTGAGAGTAACTGAGACACAGCTACAAATGGTTTTGCAGCACATTTTCCCTTGACTTCTGTCTCTGAATATTCATAATAATAATGCATACTTTATTGATCCCCGTGGAGAAATTACTTGTTTTTCTCTGCATTTGAGTGAAGCAGTGTGCAGACACTGAGCAGGCGCCCGGGGAGCAGTGTGTAGGGACAGTACCTTGCTCAGGGGTACCTCAGAGTAGCCATTCAGTGGATTCTAACCCCCGACCTTCCGATCATGGGGCGACCACTCTACCTACTGAGCTATCCCTGTCCAGCTATTCCAGTTCTTGATGAGAAAAGGACATTCACATTGTCACCATATTCCCTCTGACACTACAATGAGGGTGAAAAGTTCACACATTATTATCAAAATAATTTATGTTGTGATGCTGTGACCCACATTATCAGTTCCATTAACTTTGTGACAAATTGTCTTCACTGATCAGCAACTAAAAAAGTGCAATTTAATTTTGAAAAATCAAGGTTTGACAAGTCATGAGTCAATGTTTTGACAACATTGGATCAAGCCTGAAATTAAATGTTAGCTGTATGTATTTTTTTTATCTGACATTAGTAATGTAACCGAAAGGGAAAATATGCACACTGTGACACATTGCTTATTCATGCCACACAACACGCTCAGGATTGAATTGCTTGTAAAAAATTGTGTAAACGTTCCACAGAAATGCATCAATTCTACCGAACATTTAAACCAATGATCTTAGATTAAACAAATGCTTAAATCGTCCTGCAGGACATTTGCCTTGCATTTAAGTGTTTTTGATGTAATTGGTGTATGTGGTGCATATTTTGTCAGATAAGTATAACTTTGGTTGTTTTACAGTCGAAACAACAAAGGGGAAGTGGATGAATGTTTTCTGGAAATGAAGTATATTAAAGTAATAGGTATATGTTTAGCAGCTTTTTATCCACTAGCAAAACTACAGATGGAAGCTGCTTTAGGGACACTTTACAACAAAAGGTCTCATTTGAATAAGTCTTTAACATTTTCAGTGGAAATGTATTTTAATTTTTAGAAATGTTGACTTGTATACTATTTGTCAAACACTGCACTGCAGCATTTAATAGCATTAATCATAAAGTACAGTGGTGTCGTCAGCCACATGCAAACTTTAGGTTACTTGCATAATCCCGGTTCTCAGATTAGCATGAGTGAGACATCTCACTATGGGATGAGCCTCCTTGCATATTCCTCATTCCTCTTGTTCTGCCAATCCAGATTGGCTAGTGATTGCAACAATCATGTCAGGCAAAACCACCCATGCTTAAATATCTTGTGCTATTACGTAGCCGTTATTCAAGATAAGCACCTCTTCTCACTTCGCCTCAACAAGAAGGGCTGTCTGGTAAGACATCTCACTCAGGCTACTTTGAGAACCATGGTTACACAAGTAACCTAAAGTTCTCATTCCTAGCATTTGTTTTGATGTCTCACTATGGGAAATGGAAATTCCCGTATTGCCAGACAAGCTTATCTCATGCAGTCACAACAATAGCCAGTATCCAAGTGAGGACCCAGTGCCCAGCACTTCTTGGGCTACACTTGGAGTGGAGATGTCCTAGCCCATTAAGGCGAGAGGTGAAGACCAGCTCACTGCAATACAGATGTCCTGGCTTGACATCCCTCTAAAAAGGGCCCAGATCACTGCTGAAGTGAGCCCGCAGGCCCTCTGGTGTCTACTGCCCCAAACTCCAAACGCAAGAGCAATTGCCTCCACAAACCAGTGTGAGAGCTGCTGCTTAGTGATAGGCCTGCCCACGAAATAAAAAGCTGGTCACTTTTCCAAAAATCCTTCGTCCTGTCCAAATAAGCATGCAAAATACAAAGAGGACATAGCATATGCAGCCTTTGCTTGGTTAAAGCTAGTAGCAATCCTGTCTTTAAAGACAGATGCCTCAAATCAGCCTCTTACAGAGGTTCAAATGGAGAGCCACAAAGCCCCTACAGCACCACTGCTAAGGCCCAGAGGGGTGCCAGAGGGCTGGCAGGGTTCATGCCCTCAAAGGGAAGAAGCCCCCTGTATAGAGCTTCTGCTGCTGAACGGGCGGCCCTTCCAAGAGACAGTTACCTTCCCTAACTCTAGGAAGATTACAGGATAGCATGCATAGCCATTCTAGGAGCGGGAGAAGTTGGTATGCTCTCTTCCTCACCCTGGAGAGTGTTTCCATTGGTGTTGCTTCCGCAGGTAGCTCCAGTAGTGAGCCCCAGCTAGTGCCAGCCCGCAGTTTGACCCCCTCCTTGTCAGCACCATCCGCCGGGGTCTCTTCCTGGCATTCACAATTTTATGAAATTAACAATTTAGGGATTCACTAAACATAAATAAAGCTTAAAAATGATCATTAGAGATCATTTAGTGTAGTTTGTCATTTAATTGACTGGGGTGCAATAATCCTCTTAAACACTGTATCCAAATACTACAGTGATGTATACCCCTTTTAATTGATCAGATTTCATCATGTTCAGTGTCACTGTTGTATTATGCTTGTGAGAAATCATGCAATTAAAACAACATTTATTGTAGTAATTCAAGTAGATATATATATATATATATATGTATATATATATTAGGGGTGCAACGATATTCGTATCGATATTGAACCGTTCGATACAGTGCTTTCGGTTCGGTAAGCATATGTATCGAACAATACAACATTTGTAATTTATTTTATCAACTTTCCTTCTGACGATGCTGTCTGTGTTGAGCGCTCAGTGAATCTGCGTTCGACTACTCCGCCTAGGCTCGACAGTGCAGCCTAGGCGGAGTAGTCGAACACAGATTCACTGAGCGCTCAACACAGACAGCATTGTCAGAAGGAAGAGCACAGGGCAAGCTAGCGAGACAGAAGTTAAGCTCTCCTTTTAACATGGACCTCCCCCACTCTCATTCAGATCTGGCGTTTGGAATTATTTTGGTTTTCATGTGACGTATGACCCTGAAGGTAAGCGAGTCATGGACTAAAGTAAAACAGTATGTTGGATGTGCCACGCAATGCTTAATTACATGGGTGGGAACTAGTGTGTTAGCGCAGTTAGCTCGTTAATGTGTTGGCCGTCTAGCCCCATGCACGGGGCGATCGGCGGTAGCTCGTTAACGGAGATTTGCCGTGTTGTGGCGTTAAGGTCATTTCAACGAGATTAACCTGAAAGCACTAGTGGGAACACAACGAATATGACTGCACATTTACGCCGACATCATCCTAGTGCAAAGACAAGTGGAAGCAGAAAAAAAACAAGCAAGCATGCTACTAACTTTAGCTGAGTCATTTAGACAGCTGTTAGCACATGATTCTCCTTATATGTTTAATATGCTGCTGAGAATATAGCCCAGAAGAAGCGGATAGTATAGCTTTTATTTTGGAAAGAGACATTTCTCTGTAATAAACTCTCTTTTACAAAGATGAGTGATTCCTCAATCAGATACAGGGCTTGCAATATCGCTAGCCCGACGTCCCGGGGCTAGCGATTTTTTTCAGTCGGGCTACCAAAATCTATCTCTGCCCTGCCCGTCGGGCTATTGTAGGAAGGAAAAATATATGTCAATGCTTTTGCATTCTTTCAGAAATGTAGCTGGGTAATTATGTCATTGGCATCGGTGAGCCACTGTCAATATGTGACATATTGCAATTGCGTTTGAATTTGCGCTTGTTTTTTGCTTTCACTTTGCAATGGTGCGAACTGTGTATAGAGAGCGACAGCACTGATCTGTGAGTGATGATAATTTGTGCACCAATTCCTCTGACATCGTCTTATTAATTGTTAGCTTACTATGCAAACATGACAAGTGAAATCTCCCGCAGCAAGCTTAAACATGTGAGAGGTTGATCGTGCAGAGAATCGCTGAGCTTATGTGAGTGCGTGTGTAAAAGCAGCACGATATATATTTTAGTTCTGCTGAGCCAAATAAGACAGGTCAGGGTGAAGAAGTGACAGCCAAAGAAAAGCTTACCACAAAACGGAGAAGTTATGACAAATCAGACTATAAGGCAAAAAGAAAGTGCAGCTTTATGGTTTCATGGACAAAATAATTTCTGTGGCTGCAATATGACGAGCTAAATAACCAGGGCTGCACATAAGTGGTCCGCAGGTGCGCATTCGCTGTCAAAATAAAAAACACGCACAAGGGTTAGGGTTAAATTTAAAAACTGTACTTTTGAGTTAAAATATATATTTATAATTTTAATAAATGACAAATTAAAAAGGCATGAACATTTTTTTTGTATCGAAAAAATATCGAACCGTGACACCAAAGTATCGAACCGAACCGTGAATTTTGTTGCACCCCTTATATATATATATATATATATATATATATATATATATATATATATACACACACACACACACACATACACATATAAGGGGTGCAACAATACTCATCGTATCGGTATTGAACCGTTCGATACAGTGCTTTCAGTTCGGTACGCATATGTATGAACAATACAAAATTTTTAATTTATTTTATCAACTTTTCTTCTGATGATGCTGTCTGTGTTGAGAGCTCAGTGGATCTGCGTTCGACTACTCCGCCTAGGCTGCACTGTCGAGCGCAGATCCACTGAGCGCAGAGTGCTCGTGTGTGTGTGTGTGTGTGTGTGTGTGTGGGGGGGCAAGCTAGCGAGACAGAAGTTAAGCTACTTGCAACATAGCAATTGCCTCAACACTACCCGAAATTGAGCCTCCCCCACCCTCATTTAGATCTGGTGTTTGGAACTATTTTGGTTTTCATGTGACGTATGACCCTGATGGTAAGCACGTCATGGACAAAAGTAAAACAGTATGTCGGATGTGCCACGCAATGCTCAATTACATTGGTGGGAACTAGTGCGTTAGCGGCAATAGCTCGTTAACGTGTTGACCCCGTCCAGCCCCAGGCACAGGGCGATCCGCGGTAACTCGTTAAGGGAGATTTGCCGCGTTATGGCGTTAATGTCATTTTAACGAGATTAACACTGACAGCACTAGTGGGAACACAACGAATATGACTGCACATTTACGCCGACATCATCCTAGTGCAAAGACAAGTGGAAGCAGACAAAAACAACAAGCACGCATGCTACAAACTTTACCCGAGTCATTTAGACAGCTGTTAGCACATGATTCTCCTTATGGGGACCTGATATGTTTAATATGCTGCTGAGAGTATACCCCAGAAGAAGCTATAGTATAGCTTTTATTTTGGAAAGAGCCATTTCTCTGTAATAAACTCTCTTTTCCAAAGATGAGTGATTTCTCGATCAGATAGATTTTTTTTTTTAATTATTATTTTCTTGTTTCAGCAACATTCAATTTAAAAACTGTACTTTTGAGTTAAAATATATATTTATAATTTTAACAAATGACAAATTAAAAAGGCATGAACATTTTTTTTGTATCGAGAAAATATCGAACAGTGACACCAAACTATCGAATCGAACCGTGAATTTTGTGTATCGTTGCACCCTTATATACACATGTATTTCACAATACCTGTTTTACAGACCACACACCATTTATGAGCACAAATGTATTTTTACAAGGAACTGCATCACAGCTACATCAATACAGCACTAATGAAACAAACAATGTTTATTGCTGTGTTATTTCGAAATGCCGTCTTATTTGCAAATAAATCAGTGCAGTCCTACTTGCAGTAATACTTTATGAATGGTGAGTAACTGAAGTACTCACCATTCATACTTACACTAATTATTGTCTTTTTTGCACTATTTCTTTGTCAAGTGTAACAATTTGTATATTTACAAATGTTTTTTTAACTGACCAATAAATGAACAAGTCTTTTACACAGCTGGAAATTAAAAGATTTATTTACGGCAATTTCAATGCAATGTTTACAAAGAGGAACATATAAGAATATTTTTTTAAAATCAGAAATGTATTTTCCTTGGAGGCACAAAGTGTAATACTGTATTATTGTAAAGTAGGGCTGCCACAAACGATTATTTTGATAGTCGACTAGTCACCGATTATTTTTGCGATTAGTCGACTAATCAGATCGTGCATCCATTGGACGTAAAACTACAGCTTATTGCACCAGCAGCATCTGCTCTTATATAACTATCATTAGCTTACAGCTTTAAGTGTTTCAGGTCTCTGCTAACTAAAAATAAAGTCAAGATGATAGTTTATTAAATTTTAATGAAATTTGCAGATTGTTTCGGTGAACTTTAATAAACTCCTTGCTATCTAAAATATAACAGGACACCGGAGTAAATTCTCGAGCATCTCACACTTCTGATAATCAGTTGTCTGCTTGACGTTTATTCAGCTGTGTAAAAACTATAACTTTAACCTCAGCCAAACCGATTTACTCAGGAACAAATAAAATACTAAAAAAAAAAGCCAAACAATAACATTTTAAGTTATCTAAGTGACTCATATATATTTAACCTGAGTAGCGAAAGACGGCGGTGGGTTTGAAAACGATTTGCGGGGAGTCCGGTGTTCTCACTGCGCTAACGAGCTAGTGGGTAACAGACATCTCCGAAAACGTCGGAGCGCTTTTGAAAATATGTGGTGTCCTGATAAACTGAGCAGATATTTGAGGTTTACACAGCTACATTCTCGCCTGAAAATATGTTAAACGTTTATTTTGTGACCCAGAAAGAATAATAAGAGTAACATTAAAACTAACTAGCTGCCGCCATTGTTGGAAACTGCGCTGGGCCGCGCTATGAATTCTGGGACACAGCTGCTGCTTCTTCTTCTTCTTCGGGGTTTAACGGCAGCTGACATCCTTGTACATGCAATGCTGCCATCTTCTGTTTCAGTCCGTTATTACACTCTTAAATCCTACTACTTATTCCAGCTTCAAACGACGCGTCGACTATTAAATCAGTCGTCGACGATTTTGATAGTCGACGTAATCGTGACTAGTCGACAAATCGTGGCAGCCCTATTGTAAAGTTTGTCAAGTAAAACTGACAGTGGCTAATGTACATCAGAACTTTAAACTTTACAAAAGCTTTATGTGATGCTGCTGATCTCGATTGCGTATCTGTTTCATGATTAAGATATGAGAGTCAAGAAATAAGTTGAGGTTTACTGATTAATGTTGATATTCCTCAGTAATCATATAGAAAACTTCAATGAAAGTTAATTTAGTTTCTTCAAACAACTGGACTGAAAGGTTTTGTGGAGTCAGCCATAAAAGCTTCAATCTCCTCAACTGTACGAGGTACACAAGTCATCAGCTCTATGCCGTCTGCTGTGACCGCGATGTCATCTTCAATCCGAACCTACAGAAAGAAGGAACAAAGTGGTTAGTGACACATGAAAATAGTCAAAAGCAGGAGGCATTCAAAGATTTGAAATGAGCTGGACCAGTTACTGAAAGTTTTTTAAATATACATTTTCATTTGCTGATTTATTTTGTAGGAATACCCTAGTTTAAGACTCAAACTATCAATTTGAAATGTATTTTAGGTTGATCTGAGCTACTATACTACTTTCTTTGGCGGAATACATCCTCACATTTATTTTGCTGATTTCTCAGGATTTGTCATTAAATGGCCGTGACAGAAAATCTGTTACTCTAACATTAATTAGCCTAAACATATTTGTGATATTACTTTTCAGTTAATAGACTTTATAAATACTTGTATGACAATCTAGGTTCTATTGTGACTTTGAACTGATCAAAAATATGACACAATACCTAAAATACCATAACATTCAATATATCTTGCAGTGTTTAATTTACATATAAAAAGTCAAAGATGGTGGGACAAGAAAAAGCACACTCCACAGACACAATTTTAGAGATAGCAGCACCTTAAATTTTAAACTGGCTGACATTTTCATGCTTAAAGTGACATTATTCAATCTTTATAGCTTTTTTCTTCAAAGTTGTACATTTGGCCTTTAGCAAATCATGAAAGAATACCAATCCTGTCAGACTGTAAACCAAGAAGAAGCTGAATTAATTTCAGTATCAGTTGGCCCTTTGTTCTGTTACCACCCTGGTCTAACATAAACAACAAAAAGAACTGTGCAAGCATACTAACCCCTCCGAAGCCACGGAAGCGAGCCAGCACTTGGTTGTTGATGAAGCAGCTCTGGGCAGGGTTAGCCAGGGCCTGGTTCAGCAGGTGGTTGATGAAGTATATGCCAGGCTCCACGGTAAGAACCATCCGTTCCTGCACCAGGCGGCCCATCCTAAGACTCTTCAATCCAGGCTCGTCAATTCGCTCGATACCCTATACAGCAGTTGACAGTAGTATTATTTAATTATTTAAATAAATGTACTTTTAAAATATGTGCAAAACTGACTAAATTGAGGTTTATCCAACTACTGTATCTGATACCATAAATAAATGCTATTATATTTTTTGTCAGTTTGCTCATCAAAGTCAAAATATTTCAGGGTTTTTCATGCAAGACTTTATGTAAAAATCATCAAAATGCTTTTTACTCAAACAAGAAGAAGAGACAGATAAGAGCCATATAACATGGAAGTTTATTAATTCATCATTTTTATATTTTCCTGTCACACTTACCAAAGTCAGTCAACAGTATTGTCATGTATCCACACACT
The DNA here is from genome assembly GCF_900408965.1 of Simochromis diagramma. NCBI lineage: Eukaryota > Metazoa > Chordata > Actinopteri > Cichliformes > Cichlidae > Simochromis > Simochromis diagramma. The sequence continues at coordinate 7,561,112 of NW_024387414.1, forward strand.
GAGCACTGCATTCAGTGATTCCCACCCCCTCAAAGTTTAATTCTCATACTGTTGCTGTCAGCAGGGGAACATTCAGTAGTTCTACTGGAAATGCTGAGGGTTAACCAACTTCTCTATTTACATGTCAAAACTGAATATCACTACAAATTCCTCCACCACAGCGTGAAACTATCTGTGCTCAAAGTTCAGATGACATTTCATCTTCCCCTCGCTCCTGTCCTCATCCTGAACTTGTTCCTTGCAGCCTGGCCTAATTTAGTTCCTCTCTCACTTCTGCACCAATGGTCTCTTTATTACTGAGGACACATCAATATTCCAGTAACAGAAATATTTTCGTCCTCTACTGTCTTCAGACTATGACTGTCACAGAAATAACTGCTGACTAGTTGTTGTGTTGTGTGAAATTGCAGAACACAAGAGTTCTGTTCTCACCTCAGGGTAACCTCCTACATCGTGCACATCAATACCCAGCAAATGTCCAAGGCCATGGGGCATGAATACAGAGCCCAGGTGGACCTTCATCATGTCCTCCACGCTGCCATGTAGGATGCCAATCTTTACAAGTTCTTCCAGGTGAACCCTGTCAGCCACGCGGTGCATGTCGGTCCACTTCACACCTTCAAAACAAGCATTTTTGTCAATGAACAACAAAGCAGTTAAAAATTTAACTATGCGTGTTATTTTAAAAGATTATTAATTTTTTAGGGACTGTAATTCACAAGGATATTATTTTCAAAGCTCCAATTGTAATGAATACTAAAGAATACTTTTGTAACTACCTAAAACACTACACGTGTAACCAGTTTAAAGACTTTACAGACAAGTATCCTCATGGTGATCAGTTATGATTTGTGCTTAAGAAAAACAGATTTCTATATCTGTAACATTTTAATTACCTTTTAACCTTTATGCTGCTATGTTTCAATAGGAACAGCAGATTCAGTTTTCTTGACATTTGCTCACTTTAATTTTAGTTCGGTAAAATAATATAACCTGGTCTGAGGGCAGCCATCACCGCACGTGAGGCTTTCAGGACGGCTTCGTAGATGGCCCTTTGGTCTGGAGTGAACTTGCCATTAGCTGGGAAGGAGCAGGTGATGTCCGAGGAGTAGCAATAGTACTCTCCACCCATATCAAAGAGACTGCAGGAGACAAAACAAATAAAAATGATTAGAGAATTATTAAAGAATTTATTTCCAACATGTTTTATGTTTGTGTCCCACATGCTTTTCGATAAAAAGAGATGCACAGAGATGGCAAAGTCACTAAAGGTCACAAGAACAGTAACCTTGATGGCATTTGCGATGGTATTTGACAAAAACTGTATGCTGGGAAATGGCCCATTTAGGAGAATCTGTACACATTCTGATTTAAGATCCAGAAGAATGAGGTGGTTGTAGTCCCCCCCACTCATTAAAAACAAAAAAAAACAAAAAAAAAAAACCCACAACCCATCGGTACTCACCACATATCTCCATCTGTGATTGTCTTGTCATTAGGAGCGCCAGCATGACCATAATGGAGAACAGAGGAATTATTGCCACTGGTGGGAATAAACAATGCATACATTGAAAAGACATCCAGTCACAAAACATAAATAACATTAGTCTTCAAAGCAGAGAATACTTTAAAGCATCAAATGGATTCCAGTCTCTTGTTTTAAACCCCTAGTTTTAACAGGAAAAACGCTTTCATCTACAGGCCACTAATCTTTACAATGTTCATGATGCATGGCCTTTAACCCAAAAGGCCAGAACATGATTAACAACATTTCAAAATCTTTCATCCATAATGATGCTGCTCGCTCACAGCTAAAGGGGGGATGTTAATACAGTTTTTTTTAATGAGCATAGTTTATTCTGGCCAACAAATCACCAGGGATACAGAAGAGATGCATGGAGCCTGCTCAACTGTGTCATATACCCTTGAAGGTACTGCAGTAGCATAGTTTCCTCCAATGTATTGCAATTTTGTCTAAAATTGAAGTATTTTCTTTCCCCCTAGGAGCGCTCAACTTAATAGAGGAACAGAGTATTTGGTGCTCTAATGCCTAGGGCTATGGTGTCAGGGTCAACTGCTCGATTGTATGATCAGTATGCTACGATTGCCGGTATTAAACTCTAAAGGAAAAAAGCACTACAGCAATGGTTTTCTTTCATTCATTTTTGGCACCAGGAAGAACAGACTCAATTTGATTTCTAATACCAGAAATAAAACAGGTAATGAATTGTCAATGCTCACGTTCCACAAATACAGGTGTAAGAGGTGTGGCGCATTCCTCCTTTAGTATAGCAGTAGTGCTGGAAAAGACTGCAAAGATAGAAGGAAAAAAAAAATCTAATTACCTGACAGGCTTCCTCTGCCCTTTTCCTGACTCTATGCTTTTTAAGAATTCATTCAGCACTCATTCTTTAATCATCACATGGCCAAACACATCAAACACCTTTATGAATCTCGACAGCATTGCAGACCTGTGTAGGATGTTAAACGATTCCTCTTAAATGGCCAGCACAAATGAGCATGATGGAAAGCTACTAAGACACCAAGGGTAGTGAATACTCAGACATGAAGAAAGTAAACTGAAATATTTATACCATTACATATTTCTTGTGTTAAGCACCCATATTTTGAGTACCTCAAAACTACAACCAAGCACTGAATCTGAATTGTAATCCTATACTATGTTTGTATACCAGAAGCATGCAGTGAAGCAATATGCACACTTTCCAGTTACCGAGTAACCAGTCATTACGTTACACATCATTATTAACAAGGCCTTCAGATTTCCTACTACACTGGAGCTAATAATTCTAAGCAAGCAAAGAGGTGTGACATTTCTGTTTGTTCCATCTGTGTCACCAGGGTGTAATCTAAACTGATTTATTCATTCATCATCACCTGCTGCTAATTTTACACATCAAAGGTTTAACTAATCCAATTATAATATATAACAAACCAATTACATATCGTCAAACATAGTAAATGCATCAGCATAACATCTACCCAAATTAGTGTGGACTAAGTCCACTTGCTCAAAAAATTCATTATCATGTAAGTAAGCAAGTGTAAGTAAAGTCTAAGGAATGCAGTGTGCTTCCATGTCTTGTCACCAAACACAAGTTTTTACGTCTTCATAATAATAATAAAAAAAAAAAAAACTCGACCTCTCCATTTCATATTCTTTCTTTCCGGGTTTCACATGCTTCATGATCTATGCAAAAAAGAAAAACAATATATGAGATTAGCAAGCTTGAAATCTATTTTCTAAATCCTTTTTAAATTCAATTCAAATTCCATCCTCCTTTAAAATGATCTTCAATGTCCACAGAGTGCAAGTTAAGCTTTTTTACTTTTTTAACTTATTAATGTATTTTTGTACCTGACTGCACTGTGGCAGAAATATTTTGAATCTCTGCTGGAGGTGTGTTGGTTCCAGTTCTATCAAACTATGAAACAAATGTCCATGATCTCGTGCCATGGTTTTATCTTCCCACAATACCCCCGTGAATTTAAACACAGAAAAAGCTGACTGTGTGTGATACACATGGCAGGGAAATAAAGAAACAGATGGATCTTTTCATTGCAGTAGCTAACTGCAGGGACATTACTGGATTCTAGCCAAGCTTTGTGGTGAAATAAACATTTTAACTGAGCATCAGTTTAACTATTTTTGATAAAGTGGTTAAACATTTCTGCTGGTGTAAACAACCAGTGTGTAAACACAGCATGAGTAATGGAGGCTGAAAATCACTTTGTAATGTGCACTACGAAGGGATATGCTAAGTAATTAGGTGCTCATATTGCTTATTCTAGTTAAGCATTTGGAGCTGCTAGAGCATGTTAGTGTGTTTAAAGTTGTTATATTTAAAGATTATATGGATAAAGAATCAACTGGAAGTGCATCATAATTAATTAGTTTACTTTTAGCTCAATGTATAACCAAATGTGCTAATTTCTGATGCTGCTCTTCTTCTTTATAACACATAACTTTATAACACACACGCAACACTTATTGTGAGTGACTTTAAAGGACAGATAAAATTGTGAGGTTAACTGCTGCTCAGCCCCTGAAGAGGTTATTTATGTTGATAGAGTCAAATCCTGTGCAGATGTAAAGTATTGCTTTAATGTTACAGCTTATTGGTCAAATGCTACCACAGTTAACTGCTCGCCTCCAAGCTACTGGAGGAAGTTAAAATCGATAGTGTTTAAACAGTTTAATGTCTTAGAGGATCCTGAGATCTTTACACCTTTGGGGGAGTTTTAAAATGTAATAAGCTTTTTGATACTTTGCGTGTTTAATTCCATGCTCTGATTTTTTTTCCTTCCTTTTCCTTTCGTTCCATAAATATACTACTTTCAGTTTTTAAAAATCGCCTGTTTAACTGAGAGCTAACTTACCATTTTGTGGGCTTCACTGGAAACTCTGTTGGTGTAGCGCAAGACCTCCAGCTCCATATCAGTCTTAACGACACGGCTGCAAACAGAGAAGGAGTAACCAGCTGTCTCTCAGACTAAGAAAATCACATTACACATTACAGTGGATCTACAGCCATATAGTACACAGAATATAGGCCTCAGACTAAAAGAAAACTGGTGTATTTTTCTTTAACCTGTACTTTATTTTCCAAATAAGCAAACATCCTTATTTTTATTTGAGGTAAATAGAAATTAGCTGCAATCTCAAAACTTGTAGAGACAATCAATTTTAACTAGTTTGGTACCACCAGTAAGAGAGGCAGTAGCAATGCTGTCAATTTGCCCAGGGGGATTTTCACGGGCAGCTATTTCGTGGACGATTCTTGTAGTATGCAAACTCAAAACTGGACTGATTCCATTCATTAATGTCATTATTAAGATGAGCAAGGACAGAAAGTTTGAAAAAGTACCCATATTTAGTAAGTAAGTAAGTAAGTAAAATTTATTTATATAGCACATTTCACAGATAAAAATCACAAAGTGCTTTACAATAAGATCAGACATACAAGTTAAAATTAATTAAAAGCCCGTTTGTATAAAAATGTCTTCAGCTGCTTTTTAAAGGAGTCAGTAGAGTCTAGACAGCGTAAAGACAACGGCAGAGAGTTCCACAGCCTAGGTGCCAGTGCCTGAAAAGCCCGATCCCCACGTGTTTTAAATCTAGTACGTGGGACCACCAGTAGCCTCTGACCTGAAGACCTAAGTGCTCGGGATGAAGCATGAGGTTTCAGCAGGTCAGAGATATACTGGGGAGCTTCACCATGCAGAGCTCTAAAAGTTACAACTAAAATTTTAAAATGAACCCTAAAATTTACAGGCAACCAATGAAGAGAAGCCAAAACTGGAGTAATGTGTGACCTCTTGTTTGTACCAGTTAAAAGTCTTGCCGCTGCATTCTGTACAGACTGAAGGCGATCCAGAGCTGATTTGTTAAGACACGTAAAAAGACCGTTACAATAATCCAAACGAGAAGAGATAAAAGCATGAATAATCATCTCAAGTTCTGCCTTTGACACCAGTAGCCTGAGTTTAGAAATGTTTCTTAGATGATAAAAACAGTTCCGGACAAGTTGTTTAGAGTGTTTCTCAAGAGACATTGAACTGTCAAATATAACACCTAAGTTTCTGAGACTCGACTGAAATGAAGGGTCTAAAAAACTGATATGCTGCCTAATTTCTGAGAGCATGTGATCAGGTGCAATAATCAAAGTTTCTGTTTTATCTGCATTTAACTGAAGGAAATTGTCATTTAACCATTGTTTGATTTCTGACAGACAATTATTTAAACAAGACAATTTATACAACTCAGAAGCTATTTAGTGCAACATCTGTACTCTAGTGGCTGAAATAGTCATTTCTAATATACATTGCTAACATAGCAACAAGTGTAAGAATCACGTGTCGAGAAGCTTGTTTTAGGTAATTTTAAGGTAAGTTGTATATAAATGAGATCTGTCATTTTTTGTTATTACAGTTGATGCTTTATAAGCTACTGTTGCAGAGCTACCTATAATATTTATGTCTACAATGTGAGTCTTTCACTTGAATTAAAACTTTGCTTGCTAATTTATACCATGCTGTTCTCATGTTTTGTGTGTACCTAAGATGGCTTAGTAATGAAATGAAATAAAGATTTCTATACAAATAATCCACATAAATAATCCAATGCACTTGTAACAAACAGTAACAGTAATTAAAAGGGGGAAAAAAAGAGCTGTAGTGAGACGAGTGTGCAGAGGGTTCAATCAAGCCCTGCTTCCCATGAGGTGTGCCTGAAAAGCATTCCTCCTCATTTTAGAAAATGTCAATTCATCTGGAGGGTGCAAGCTCTAATGCCAAGGACAACCAGGCAAGCACGAAGTCCATTACATCCACACAGTCTCACTTCTCAATTGAGAGGGGAAAAAAAGAAAGAAAAAGAAACAACCACAAGAAAAGCCCCCGTTTCTGATAGCAGACACACAATTACCTGACTGGGCAGCTGTAATTGCCAAGATTTGCGAGAATCTGACTGAACAAACTCTTAGGCAAAAAGTGCTTTTTCTCAAGTGGACTTTTTCAGTGACAAATTTTAATTACTTACCAGTCCACAATGACAGGGTGTAAAAGAGTGTTTTTCACTTGGAAGCTAATCCAAGAAAGAAAAGCAAAAAGAAAAGAAATTAAATGAATATGAAGCAAATGGTTACATTTCTTTTGAAACAAGTACTTGAGCCTTTTTCACAAGTATCTGGGGTTAGAGTAGGATGATAAAAATAGCAAATATATGCAGCTAAAAGAACAAAGACCAGTGCCAAGGACAATGCTATTATTAATCAATGAATAACAAGAAAATTTGTTTAATTGAATTATATTTGAAATTAGGTTAATCAGCAACAATAAGTATATGTAAGAGTTTTCTGCATTCTTAGTGAAAAACAGAAAAAACCCCATCCACAAACAAAGTATAATTATGTTAATGCAAATTGAAGCCAATTAAACATACCGACTAATTCCATCAAAGGAGGCCTCACGGCAAGTGCTCCCACTATCTGTATTCTGTCCTCGCTGCAGAAAAAATATAAAACAGGCAAACAAGTGATCACGTCATCACCGTGTGAATTCAAATGTTTATACAGCTTAGTAAATATTTTCTGGTATCTAGGAGTTCATCCATTTTTAAAAGGTAACCTTTTTCAAAAACAGATTTGGTGCAACTATATAAGAGCTTAATTAAACAAATTTTTTATTTTTCATACAACTGAGGTGGGAGCCAACATAAAGCAGGGTACAGAGGGGTGATTAGGGTGAGGATGATTCAGCAAAATACTCCCATACCAGCAATATTCAATACTACTTAACAGAAGCTTAGCATTAGCTGTAATTGGGCAAGAATGAGTGAGACATACCAGTGTGAGGAGAACTGCTGGTTTTAGGTTGGACAGGACATTGGCTATCTACAGAAATGCAGACAAAAACTAATTAGACATATCATAGCACGGCAGAAATAACAAGCACAAGTTTTCCTTTGCTTTCAGGTGGCAGAATAAAGGTGACTTTGGCAGGAACCATCCTGCCTCTGTGGCTTCTCCAGCAGGACGCTATGCTGCTGTAAGAACAATAAAGCCTTGGATCACTGACCTGAAAGAGCTGCTTAATAAAAAGGAAAAAAAGCCTTCAGGTCTGGGGACAGGGAAGAACTGAGAAGCATGTAGCACGACCTAAGGGTGAAGCTGAGGAAACGCAAAGACTCCTACGGGAGTAAAATAAAGACAATCACTGGGTTTAAAGTGACAGGCAGACAACCAGTGAGCAGCCTGGAGAGAGCAAATGAGCTAAACGATGTCTTCAACAGGTTTGGTTCACAGCCCTTTGCTGTCTCCTCCACACAAACTCTGGTCTCCACTCACCCTCACTCCCCTTCTTCTCCCCAAGTGAACTCTATGGATCAGAGTTCCTAAGGCAGCTCAAATGATGTGTGCACCAAAATGCTCTACAGTGCTAGAGGAGCAGCATCAGAGCCGGAGACACCAATAAACTCAATAAACTAATTAGGAAGTCTGGCTCTATGACTGGCTGGAAAACTGGTCACACAATCTGCTATCCATCACAGATAATCCTGACCATCCTCTGCACCACTTACTGGGCAGGCAGCGGAGCTCCTTATCTAACAGACTGAATCAGCTCCTTCGCCACAAGGACATATATTACAACTCTGTAAGACTACATGCTATCACCCTCTACAATACAACATATCTGCCTGTCAGAAAAGTATCTGGCAAATAATAATAATATTATTAATAAAACTAATATTCCTAAATTATTCACTTCATTGTCTTAAAACACGCTTTATCTTCAAAACCTACAATCTAGATTCTAGCAGCTCAACTTTTAGAAACTGGAATAAGACATAGTTTGAAAGGACACTCATATGAATAGTGTCTGAACAGTTTTAATGGCAATGTGAGGAAATCATTCTCATTCTCAACTGTAAATTTAAAACATGAAAACATTTACCCTGTATATAGTGATGATGCATAGAGGATCTGCTCATGATTAGAAATGCATCTATTATTTAAAAGTTAAAAAAATATTGAAACAGAACACAACAGAATCATAAAAATGCCAGATACTATTAAAACACAAATTCAACAATTTAAAGGTGATTTGTGTGCATTTAAAGTAGGGGTGGTGCAATGAAAAGAGTGTGTGTGTGTGCATCAATACCTCCCATGTCTGAGTGCTGCCTAAAATATTCATGACCTGATTTGGATAAGAAAGAAATATTGTTCTCTTTTTGGTTCTTCTGTAGGCAGCATTGCCATCTGAATGCTGAACACCACCAACTGCTTTTTTGTCTTTCTAGATGTCAGCCTTGGGTATCTGTAGGTAGTCATGCAGTTTATTATTTTTTTCTAATTTTACCTACTGTGTTAAGCTGGTGTTGATTCATGGAAAAATTGGCAGATGACTTGCATCTTAACCTGTGACTAATTAGGATATCTAACACCTCAAGCAGGTGCAGAGATGCTAAAATACCTGAAATATCATCTGAAGTATGAATCATCACTTGGACAAAATGTAAACATGGAAATTACTGTATAATTATGTGATCGTTTAAATGCCAACCTCTTAGCATTTTCTGGCTAGTGAACACTCTTATATTGTAGTCTGAATATATTTTATGATTTGTTAACATGAACACCTCCAGAATAGCTCTGGTGCTGTCAATCCACCAGTACAGCTCCCCTGGGAATCTGCTGTCAACACTGATAAACATAACCATTTTTCTACTCTCTCAAAACATGCAATTACAAAGAGCCTTAACTTAAGTGCATTCCTCACACTGGGCTGTTAAATGAAGCAAACAGAAGTGCAGGTTACAAATTTAAATAATAAAATTCAAAATGAAGCCCCCCTAAGAGTATGGGTGGTTTGGCTCTTTCTCAGTTATGCATTCTAATGAACTGTTGTACCAAATGGATTATCAGTGTAATGCTCCATGTGCTTTGGGGGAGCCAAAAGCACTGTCCACATTTTCTCAACAAGGTTAAGGACTATCCTCTGAGATTTTACACCGTCTCACACAAATAACCTTAGTTCTATCGTCCTATTATATGCAAATACAAACATGTCTCAGAAATCATTTCAAACCTTTCCATAAATATTCCATTATAATTTCAATAACTAACTATAAATCAAATAAGACCTGCACTAAAAATGTATTTGGCACATATCTTGTAGAAGGTTGTCAATAGGGGTTTAGCCAAGATGTGCAACTAGCATAGTGACGATTCTTCTTTAAAAAAATAATAATATCTGTTTTAAAACACATAGCACAATTTCACAAGTTACCCTTTCTTACTTGTAGCACAGAGCAAGAGATGGCTTACATCAGCAGTATTCTCACTACTGAAAATACGGTTTAATTTAGGCTCAGATGGTGCCTGGGTAGCATGCAGGAGGCAGGATGCATAAAGGCCACCTGCTACTTGTGAATACACCTGTCTATTACCTGCGCTTTTCACACATCAGTATAATTATACGTCACACTGACTTTGTACCAGGGAGCTGAAAGGTTAGACTGTTTAATCAAAGTCCTTCTAAAAGCAAGGCTCGCTATTCATCTTGAAATGGCTCTAGGCACTTATGTGGCCAGTAATTTTGAAGCATTATGTAATTTAACTTTAATTCTAATAGTTGTCAGGGTATGTATAAAATCACCAGTAAAATCTGATCAAATGTTCTTAAAGGGTTTAGTGCTATTGCCTCAGCATAAGGTTTCAGTTTTTTCTTCCCCTGGGAAGTTACACGTGTATCGCTGCCTTTGGTCTCACAGAATTCTTCAATAAATTTGAATTCAAGATTCTTTGACTTTTCTCACTTGTAACCGTTTCTAGTTTCATGAGTGAGCCAACTGCACCTTTGCTGGGTAATGACTATAAAAGCTCAGAGCTGCAACGTATGTGAGGAAAACGGCACTAATGTCCTTTGATCCTGGTCATGGCTTTATCAATTAACATTAAAGATCAGCTACCATACAGAAAAACAGATCACACCAGAGAGGCTGGGCTGTAAAGACCAACACTGACAGACTTACGTCACAGGTGTGGTGCACCTCATCAACAGCATACTTCTCCTTGAAGTGCTCTTTGGGAAAGATCCTGTCAATAAACGAAAAACATAAAACTGATGAACAAGTGCACTAGACAAACCATACACATAAAATCAGACGAATTTTCAAAGGCTTGTCTCTTAAAACATTACTGATGGGCTATGTTGCAACACACTAGCAGAAGTGCGGTATTGAGGACAGAGTTCAGAGAGGAAAGAAACTGAGCAGAACCTAGAACATTAATTGCTGATCACGTTACTTTTGAGTGAATTTTTTTTCTTAAAGAGTCATATGACAAAAGATGCTTTTAGGTTTCTAGATTAGGGAAGTGAGCATGACCACGTGAGATGGTCAGTATCGGTTATGGTGTCCAGAGTTTTCAATGATCGTCTTATACACAACCAAACAATACTATGGATAAATAAATAAATCTAGTTTAACTGAACAATTTATTCTGTAGTGAGTGAGTGATCTTGATATTATAGGGCAGCACTGCTATAGTCCAAATCACTAAGACTGAGGAGGTCTATGTATTTATAAAATGATTATAGATTATATTGCATTTGACAATAAATATAATACACAATTAAATACACAAGGTTTAAAAGCTGATAACATAACTGTCAGCCCTTCCTTGAAGGTATAGCTCACTGCTATGGACTAGCGGATGCTGATGTTGGCCTTGTACACTGCTCTTTGAGGATTAGTGTGACTCACTCTCCCATCCAAGTAGCATAGCTCTCGGGCAGTTTAGGAACAAAAAGAATGGATTTCCCAGAGTCCACATCAATGGCTCCGTAGCAGTCAGCCTCAGTCACTCCAAAAGCCCAGTGGAAGAAAGACTCCTGTACAATCCAAGAATCAGTAACAGGATTAATGAACTAGCTTTGTTCAGATTATTTCATGGGAAATATAAGAGCTTTCCTTTGTCCAGCCAGTTAGGTCAAGTGACATCAAAAGTAAACCTTCAATATTCTGACTGATTTCTGTTCAAACAAATAACAGTCCTGAGTTTGTGTTGTAGAAGAATTATATTCAAGAAAAAAAATGCAGGTAAGTTTTTTCTATGCAGTGTACAGGTTGTCCAAGATATTTGTGGCAGGGTGTGGAGAATATGCAAACAAGAAATGTTGAAACCTGACTTTGTCCAGGTCAGGTGTTTGTGCACTCAAATTGAATACACTGATTGTTCAGACAAAATGAACTACAGCTACTGATTATTTTAGAAATTAAGTTTAGATTAATTGAGTAATCTGATAAGAATACTTCTGTTTTTATTAATAAGAAATAATAAAGATTCAAAAGCAAAAAAATAATGATGATGCACAGAGATGTGGTGCAGAATATGCCGTTTGCCATTTGTTTGAAGGCAGCTCACCTCCTGCAACCACTTTTCCGAGAATACGCGCTTCTTTTGCGGTTCGGACTCCTTCTGACATTTCTTTGGAGGTGGAGGAACACCAAAGTAATTGCTTAAAGGAGCTTCTTCAACATATTTAAGAGTCCTAAACAAATGTCTAACCTCCTCCAGAAAATCTTATGTACGCAAACGCGCATTGCAACTTCTTATCTGGTGCCTGTCTTTTATTTTGACAGCCTATGCGCACCTGCAGACCACTTATGTGCACCCCTGGTTATTAACTTATGTTAATAATAATAATAATAATTCAGTGACCAGCCTAACAGCACCAGGTCAGTGGCTCAGAGTTTTATTACATTTTAATTAATATAATTTATTGAAATAAATATGGCGTAGTACACCCCATGTCCCCCTTTTAGACTCACCCCTTACTTTCTAAGGTGTCACTTCAATAGAAAGTGGGATGGCTGTAGTCAGCCTTAAGCAAGCTGCCTGACTAAAAAATAGTGTCAGACTAAGATGCATATTTATGCTTTTAATGTAAAATTATTGTAAAGCTTGGTTGTATATTTGTTGCTGTGTAAATTTCAACTCAAACTTTTAAAAAACAAGCAGCTTTAAAAACAACTCACATTGGCCAACGTGCTGTGAAAAGAAAAATAAATCACAATAAATAATGGAATAGATAAGTAATAAGTAAAATACATGTTAATAGGTGCTAAACATGTGCAGTTGTGGCTAAACAAGGCATAAGAGCCATACTGAGCAAATACCATGATGGGCTTTGCAGTCAAACAGAAGGCTCTTGAAATTAATTCTAAACCTCATTGGGAGTAGAGAGAAGCCGAAACCTGCTGGTGGATGGAAGGAGCTAAAAAGTCTTCAGATTTGTGCTTGTGGCTTGATGAAGATCTGATGAAGATCTGATGAAGAACGTTTTTATGGCAATCCTGCTGTTTTAGACCTTAAAAACACACTTTAACTCTTAACACCTGAGTAGACTCTACATTAAACTACGACAGCATCATCTCCCCTACTTTTTGTGGAGAAAACTGGGGGTCGTTTGGGCTTAATGGTGTAATACTTTTTCTTCACACGCAAACTCCTAAATATGTTTCTGTTGCAGTTCTGTTTTGGTGTGAGAGAAACGTTCATGCTTACACTGATTAAACAAAGCATTGAAGCAAAGAATTTCCCTCAAGGATTTTTTGTAATCAAGTTAACCAAGGAATCTCTGCAGCTCTACAATAAAGAGCAAACTCACTGATAGGCTGGGCTCCTTTAACGAATGAATAAATACACTACCAATACATGTACCAACCTGTCTGAAGAGGACGTCTGTGTCCGTGCAGTACCTCTGCGTCTGTTCTCCTCCCTGCAGCACCACTACTGACTTTGGCACCACACCATCTTTGGCTTTCAGCCCCTGGCACAGTCGCCGTCGGTTCTCGGCAAAAAGGGCAGCAGACACCCTAAGGGTGTCATTGCCCAGCCAGTAGACAGGTCTGAAAGGACAGGAAGACAAAATATCTCAACGTGGCTCAGGGTGGAGTAGTGGCTGGAGAAAATGATGCATAGTTGGAGTCAAAATTAGAACTGCCCTGTATCAGCGAGCACAAGACTGCAAACACAATTACTAAACTTACCACACTGTTTGCATCATTCAGTTATTCTCTCATATCCTTATATGTATATAGCAAAGATTAATTGTCATGATTCACACAGTTAATGTTGTACCACTGTGGTAGTACACAGTGGAGTCATATGTCCCAAATCTGTCTATAATTGCAGTATAAATGATCAATTCTCAATTAATGTTAGGGCAAACCAGCAGCGCTCAGACAGAACATCAAAACCCTGCCTAATACCGTGCCGGCCTCCTTGTGTCAGCAAAAGTGGTCTGAACCATCAAAACATGGACTTTGCGCCCTACAGATTGTGGTGTTGGAACTTTAATATTGTGGTTGAGTGATGAAGATTTTATCTAATAATACATCACAGTCACTATAAAAAAAAGATTTATTCCAGAATAAATAGCAGGAGTAGATGACCTGTCGTGTTTTTAGTTCTACCTGGGAGTAATCCTCAGGATTTGCTCAGTACTATCAAACTTTTAAAGAGAGAGGTGAACGTTTGCCCGAGCTCCCTTTGGGAAGAGTTAAGACATAAGCTACAGACAGATAAACAGCCTTGTAAGTGATAGGTCTTGGGTATAAATCTTGGTCTCTGGCTGTAGCTTGGCTGATAAGATTAAAAACCCAACATATCTGTACCAAAGCTTAATCTATAACTTCCTAGAATTTAATGGCTGATGGCTTTCAGTATCATTCACGGTTGACTGAGTTTACTGGCTAAAGTGTGTATCTGCAAAAAAATAGAGCCACTTCTATTATTGAGCAAGGCAGATAAAATCTATGAAACTGGAAGCCAACTATTCCACCCAACAAAAGCTCAGAAATAGGAATAATACCTTGTATAGTACAACTGTATCAATAACTTACGATTAGAAAACCCTAAATTTGCGGGCAAAATTTCTATTGTTGTGCTAGATTACATAATACTGTGAGGTGTCTCATCTGTTTGTTCCACACTCTGAAAATTGCCTGGGACGCTCTAGCAGAGATAACTTTATATGTGCTGACTGCAGACTTTTTCATGATTACCACAGCAGATTATTTTATTGTTTTATAATGGTTAATAAGTCAGTCTGGGTTGTTTCACAATTGCAAGAAAATTGACCTTTGTTGAGATCAGCATAATACTACAGGGTGTACAAACTCGGAACAAGAAGACTGAAATTTAAGAATTAAAATAGTTTTAACCAATTTATAGCCTATAGCCTTGTAGCTAGCTAGTTTTTTTTATTCATTAAAAAAAACTAAAGTAATTCAAAAGTTGGTTTTCCATTTTGCTGGAATTCACAGCGTTTCTTATACAGCCCTTGAGGACAACGTTTAATTTACTATATATAGTTACTTTATATCTAACATTCTAAAGCAATGCACGGTTGAAGTTGCAGACTTGTGTACAACTTTTCAAGGTACACTTGTCCCAGTTCTCCTGTGGCTTTTAGGCTGTCTCTGTGTCTTCCGTTTAATCATGTGGCTCCTTGAGCTCAGATAATGTTCCCTTTCTATGTAGTTTTACCCTGAAATATTTAGTAACTTTTTGGATTATTTTCTAATATTGATACTGATTTTAAAACACACACACACACGCGCACCCAACAGTTTAGGTACACACACACACACACACACACACACACACACACACACACACACAAATCCATGCAGTAAAGCAAAAGTGCGTCACAATATTACAGACAATAGCGAAAACGTAGCTGCAAGTATCAATAGTTAAGAAGTCCCATATTTCACTAAAAAACGCGCAGTTTGACAGTTAATAAAGGGTGTTTTTTAGCTGGCAACATATATCGCGAATACGTAAGTGAAACATGCATGCAGCAAAGCAGGTTACGCTAACACCACTCAATTCATTATTAGGCGTATAATAAATACATATTCATCAGTCAATCACAACTTACTGCGCTGCTGCAGCCATGATATTGCCAAGTGTCTGACGAATGTCACGTGGGGAGAGCAGTCACGTGAGTTTTACGTGGCGACATCAGCTGACGTGGCATGTTGTTGCATTCACGTATTCAGGAAATACGAGCACCAGCAGTCAGTGAAGTAGAATTTCAGTCTTGGCTTAAACGTTTACAACGCCCCGTAGTACAAAAACACATTACCTTAGAGACATAAAAGAAAGTCCTAAGAAGAGTCTTTATAAATGGGTCACTTCTCAAAATGCTACTGTTTGTTTGATAACGTACTGATTGTGAAATTTAAAAAAAAATCTTGTCCTCAAAATGAAAAATGATGTGTTAGAGGAATAAATATGCAATAATATGCAACTCCTCTATAGTCACAGAAAAAATAATTATAATAAAAAAAATGTCTGCACACAAGTACAGAGAATAATATAGGAATCATGTTCAATACGTCTTTTAAGACTGTTTTTGGCATATTTAATTTTTGACAATATCCTAATAAGGGTTCCTGATTTATTTATTTTAAATAAACCATATAATATTTACTGTTTGTCTGTGTATTATTTAGGCTGTGGAAGGTTTGGGGGCTATGTAGGCATCATATACGGCTCTTTATTTGTGTTTCATAGCCTAACCTCATCAAATATTGTGTTGTTTATTTGTGGCATCTTTTTGTGTGTTCAGTAACTCAAGGATGAAGTGCAGCTGAGTTGAATTCAGGTGACTGACTTTGATACATATATTATATTTCTTTGTTTTAAGATGCTTTCGTGATCTATACACCTAAAATTGATCCTATATCTTGTCATCAATCCCTGAATAAACAACATTAATTTACCTGCAGATGAAAATTACTAATCAGTAATGTACATTTTTTTTGTGCATGACCGTTAACAAACAAAAAAATAAAACCATGCTGGATAATTGGATATAGTTACAATTATTTAATATTATTATCATTATTATTAATAATATTTTTTGTAGTGTGCTCTATTTGTTTAAGCTATAAGTGCTGCCATACATTAGATGGAAGAGGCATGGTGTAATTAAGACACCTGACCACACACTGACAGTAATACTAAGATTCTGCTTTCGTTTCTTCAATTTTTTTCTGTGCATAGTGTTACGGCCCTAGCAGGGCCTCTCTCTCTCTCCTGAGGGTGCCTGTGTGGGCGTGTCCCACTACCTCCTGCCTGAGATGCCACCTTTCCCTCCGGCGCAGCTGACTCCCATCAGCAATTAAGGGTATTTAAGCCCCATGCAGGGTGAGCTCTGGGCCAGAGTGCCATTTGTGTGGTTTACAGCTGGTGAGCTGAGTGTTTTTGTGGTGTTTCCAGCTGGTGAGCTGTGTTTTGTGGTTTTCAGCTAGTGAGCGGCGTTTTCCTTTTGACTTTATGCTTTATTGACCAACGCCTGAGTTTTGTTTGTGTTACTTTTATGGTGATAGCGGCTTGTCCGTCTCTTTTAGTTGAATTACTTCAATAAAACTGTTTTATTTAACTTGATTATCTCGCTTTGGCACCTTTTTAGAGATTAATAACTTCCCAGTTAAGGTAGGTGAGTGCCCAGCTGAGCTTTTTAAGTTCCTCCTTCGGGCACTCTTTTGTTATTTTGCCTTTGTTATTTTTGGAGTAATCCTGGGTGGGGATTAATTCTCTGTTGGGGGTAGGCAATCCAGGGCTCCGGTCGCTGAGGTTCTGCCTTTAAAGTTGCCTCGAGCCCAGCACGCTCCGGAAGATGGGCAGGGCAAGGTTTTGGAACTGGGTAAGTTGGTTTTGTTAACGTGTGTATGGCGAGAGGTAAGTTGGTCAGCTAAAGTAAGTGGTGTAGTGGTTTGTTAACTGTCTTAATTAGGTTGTGTTTTTCTAAGCCTTCACCATCCCCAAAATGGTTGACACAGCTGCTAGTGTACAGGTGTCTAGAGGCTCGTTTGTGAGCAATAACATTCACCTGGTTCCAGACTTCTGTGAATCCAGTGTTCACAGCTTTTTCAGTGTGTTCGAACGCCTGGCAACTGCACTGCAGTGGCCTCAAGATGTGTGGGGGGTGATGTTGCTGTGTCGGTTGACAGGTAAGGCTCAAGAAGCTTGTTCTGGTCTGTCTAGGCAGGACGGCCTGGTTTATGGAAAGATCAAAAGTGCCGTCCTCCAAGCCTATGAACTGGTACCTGAGGCCTATAGGCAGCATTTTCGGGGGTTGGAGTTGGCGCAGGGACAGTCCTATCTTGACTTCGCCAGGGAGAAGGCGAGGCTCTTTGATAGGTGGTGTGCGGCAAGCCAGGTTAATGATGTGGGGTCCATACGTGAGCTTATGCTGGTGGAGGATTTTAAAAACTGTTCCCAGGTCTGTTGCCCTTTATTTAAGTGAACAGAGGGTTACAACTCTACAGCAAGCTGCCACCCTGGCAGATGAGTTTAAGCTGACTCATACAGCAAGTGCGGTAGGACAGGATATCCCTCTGCACTATAGCGCATCCTGGACAGGTAAGAGTGGGCCAGCTAAGAAGGAAAACGCAGTTATGGTGTTAAGACCTAGGCCCAAACTGTGTTTTTTCTGTCACAAGCCTGGCCATGTGGTTGCCAATTGTGTCAAACTGGCACTCAAACAGAAAGCCCACTCAACACAAAAGGGGCCTGTTTTGAGAAAAGTCAGTCGTGGCTCTCAAACTGACAAGCTTGCCAGGCCTACGGAAAGGCTAAACCTGGAGCACAATTGCTCGGTAGCACCCCGTAATCAGTGTACGAGGCCAACTAACCCTGAGCTGCCGCTGGTTGATCCTTTCTCCGGTTCATGTTCAAAACCACCCTTCAGATCTGCACCCCTTGCTAACAAGTATGTCTGTGTTTCAGCGAAGCCCGCTAGCTGCCTGCTGGGTTCTCCACACGTGATAGTTCGAAGCCCTGGCTATCCCATGGGACACTGTTTCGAGGGTTTGGGGCCACTCTCTGGGAATGTTGTGAACCCACTGAGATGGGATTGGCAGTTTCCGCAGGCAATGCCTAACCGGTGCTATGGGGTTTGGTAGGTGGAAAGCCTGCAATTCATGTAACAGCTATGGGCTCACTTTGTGTTATCGTAAATTTGACAAACCATGGGTTTGCATTTATGGGAGGGGGTGTTACGGCCCTAGCAGGGCCTCTCTCTCTCTCCTGAGGGTGCCTGTGTGGGCGTGTCCCACTACCTCCTGCCTGAGATGCCGTACGGCACGGAGCACAGGACGTTGCACAGGTCCTGGTCCTGCTCCAGCAGAGCCTTCAGCTGCTGCATCCGCCAAGCCTTCTCCTTTATCAGGGCCTCCACCTGTGTGCGGATGTTCTTCTCTTGCTGGAGCATGCTGATGCCAGCCTCTTCCTCGAACACTGGCAGCTGAAGCTCCAAGCAGAGTTTCTCCATTTCTGTTTTGCATTTCTTAATGTGCCTCTCCAGCTTCTCCTTCTCTATTCGGTGCAGCTCCCACTGCTCCTCCACGTACTGCAGAAACTTCTGGCCGTTTACTTGAAAGTCTCGACCCTGCTCCTGTTCCCACGTGTCGATCTGGGCTTTTAATCTCTTTTCAATCTTTGGCAGGCTTTTAAGCAGGTCAGATCTCTGTTTCTCCTCTTTGAGAAGATTTCCTCCTCTGTTGGTGAGCCTCGATGGATCTGTTACTTTTTTCTCCAGGTCCAGGAAGAGTCTCCAGCTTTGCTCCCACTGCTGAACCCCTTCAAAAAGCTCTTTGTGATCCTCATAATGCTGCTTCAAGCGCTGGATCTCAGCATCGTGCAGCCTTAACAGATCTTCAGTAAAGTCCTCACTAAAATATGGTGTGAAAGCCTGCCGCTGGTCTGTGCTGAGGAAGCACTTCTCCCAGAAGACAGCGATCTCAGAGCGGATGGCATCCATGACATTGCGGGTGTTCTGCGGTTTGAGCTCCTCGGGACGCTGGACTTCTGTTTGTGGCACGTCCGGGTTCCTCTTCTTGGACGTGGCCATGTGTTGGCTGGGGGCCTCCCTTTCCTCCTGTGGGGCCTGCGGTCTGTCCCGCGGCTGCTGGATCTTCTCTCTGTGGCTCTCGCACGTGGCCTCGTTCTCTGCCTTGTGTTCCTCAAGCTGGCAAAGAAACAGTTTGAGTGATGTAATGTCGTCTCTAGAGAGGCAAAAAGAGTCCTCATCCTCATAGACCACGTCCTCCTCAAAGCTGGTTTCGGGGACACTGTCCAGCTCCATGTGTAGAATGATCTGCTTTTTGGGCTCCGTGGGCTCGGCGTGTCGCTTCGCCCTCTCTTCGTTCTGGTTGGCGGTGTGCTGGTGGAGGTTGTCCGGTGTTTCCGGTGGGGGGACGGAGTCGGGAGCGACTCCTGCCTGAGATGCCACCTTTCCCTCCGGCGCAGCTGACTCCCATCAGCAATTAAGGGTATTTAAGCCCCGTGCAGGGTGAGCTCTGGGCCAGAGTGCCATTTGTGTGGTTTACAGCTAGTGAGCTGAGTGTTTTTGTGGTGTTTTCAGCTAGTGAGCAGCGTTTTCCTTTTGACTTTATGCTTTATTGACCAACGCCTGAGTTTTGTTTGTGTTACTTTTATGGTGATAGCGGCTTGTCCGTCTCTTTTTTTTTTCTTTTTTTTAAAAACGTATGTTTATTTGTTTTTTCAACAGTATCAACACCAACATAAAATGAACGTATGGCAGTAGTAGTAGTAGTAGTAGTAGTAGTAGTAGTAGTATCCAAATAAATGCATAGTTAAATAAATTAAACCATACAAATAAATACAATTTAAAAAAAACAAAACAATGATAAATAAATCATAATATAGGTTACATAGTATATTCCCAACAGCAAGTCAGACATTATTCATTATCTAGTTGTCTTATTCACTCACCGCCCCCCCCCCCCCACATCCCCACTCCTCAGTAGATCGAAAAATATCTTCCAGATGTTGTAAAATTCAGAAGCCTTCCTTCTAACAATATAGGTCAGTTTCTCAAGAGCTAATCTCGATGTTAAGTTATTTAACCAGTGGTTAAAAGAGGGGCAACCAACATTCTTCCAGCATAAGGCGATACAGCGTTTGGCCTGTAGCAAACAAAGATCGACCATTTTTCTTTCCTCACAAGACAGAGTACAGTCATCTGGATACAAGCCTAAAATGCACAACTTAGGGCAAAGCGGTACAGGAGAA
The DNA here is from genome assembly GCF_900408965.1 of Simochromis diagramma. NCBI lineage: Eukaryota > Metazoa > Chordata > Actinopteri > Cichliformes > Cichlidae > Simochromis > Simochromis diagramma. The sequence goes on from NW_024387414.1 coordinate 7,581,754, forward strand.
GTTGTGATCTGAGAGATATATTTTAACACAGAGCTCCAAGATTTTTGGATCTCTTCACATTTCCACAGGCAGTGATATAGTGTACCCTGATGCCTATTACACTTATAGCATAGATCAATTATATTAGGATCAAATTTATTTAATTGTACAGGGGATATGTATGTTCGCATTATCCAATTAAATTGTATCATTCTCAAACGAGTGTTAATGGTCTGAGTGTGTGTTTTTTGAACATATTTTACCCCATTCAGTATATGAAATATCTTCTTGTAAGTCACTAATCCACTCCCGTCTTTTACTATCAGAGTTATCCTTATGGTGTTCAACTAACAGGCTATAAAACTGGGACACCAGTCTTTTACCAAAACGGTTTTTTGTAACATGAGTTTCTAGGATGGAGAGTGGGGGTTGGTGCACTGAATTGTTTAAGTGTGCCAGAATAAAACTTCTAAGTTGCAGATACTTAAAGTGTTTCTGCGGTAAATCAAACTTTGCCCTTAATTCACTGAATGACATTAGAGAATATTTCTCATATACGTCCTGTAGTTTCGCAATGCCCTTGTTCAGCCAAGCTTTAAAGCCCATGTCATTCTTAGCCAGGGCAAAGAGTTCATTACCCCAAATTGGGGAGAAACAGGACAACCCAGAAGATTCATTCAACATTTTTTGTACTTCATGCCAAACAACAACAGTGTTTTTTACAAAGGGATTAGTAGTAATTTTCTTTAAAGTTTTAAAGGGTGCTGAGTATAAATGGCTATTTAACGACAGACCCTTTGAGGACATTCTTTCAGTTGCTAACCAGGGAAGGGAAATATCGTTTGAAAACCAAAACATAGTGGTCCTCAGCTGAGCAGCCCAATAGTACCATTTTAAATTTGGAAACTGTAGTCCTCCCCTATCATATGGTAAATACAAGAGGGAGAGTCTGAGTCTTGGCTTCCTATTGTTCCAGATGAAATTAGAAAGAAGCTTTCTGGTCTTGGAAAAAAAAAAAGGAGGAGGGGCCAGCGGAATTGACTGAAAGATATATATATATATATAGGAATTTAGGTAATATAGTCATCTTTACTATGTTTATTCTTCCCAGTAAAGAAAGGGGCAATGATATCAATCTAGTGATCTCATCCGACAACCCTACCACCAGGGGCTCATAATTGGCTGAACTAAGATTGCTTATCGTTGGGGTTACTCGAATGCCTAAATATTTAAATCCCTCTGCGGCATTCACAAATGGGTGGGATACAACTGGTTTCAACCTCTCGTTCATATTTAAAAACATAATGGATGATTTTTCTTCGTTCACTTTGAACCCAGAGAAACTGCTAAATTGACCGAATAGCTTCAGGAGAGATGGTATTGATTCTGCAAGGTGTGATAGAAATACAACAGTATCGTCAGCGTACATTGCAATTTTGTGTAGCATCTCCCCGATTTTAATACCATGGATCGAGGGATGTCATCTAATTGCTATCGCTAAAGGTTCCATGGCTAGTACAAAAAGCAGAGGTGAAATCGGAGACCCTTGCCTGGTGCCTCGAGATAGCTCAAAAGGACTAGAGATGAGATTATTGGTAGATACCATTGCAACCGAATCAGCAAGTAAAATTTCAATCCATCGGCGGAAGTGATCACCAAATCCAAAACGCTTAAGCACCTCAATTAGATAGGGCCATTCAACTCGATCGAACGCCTTCTCCGCGTCGAGTGATAGTATTGCAGTATCAGGTAACTCTTCACATTCGTGGATTATATTGAGAACTCTCCTCACATTGTGGAACCCCTGGCGATTTTGAACGAAACCATTTTGATCTCCGTGTATAATGGCTGGAAGAGCCCTCTCCAGCCTCATAGCCAAAGCCTTAGCTATGATTTTGGAGTCAGAATTTAACAGCGATATGGGTCTGTAAGAACCGCTTTCGGCTGGCGCTTTGCTCGGTTTTAGAATGAGAGTGATCAGGGCACTACGAAATGTAGCAGGGAGGCGACCTGTTTCATAGGATTCCAAATAAACATCTAGTAATGGGGGAATTAATTTTGCTTTAAATAGCTTGTAAATATCTATCGGAAGCCCATCAGGACCCGAAGCCTTACCACCTCTCATGTTCGTAATTGCATCAGAAACGTCATTGAAATTTATTTCTCTCTCCAATTCATTTTTCACATCCTCAGAAATACAGGGAAAGATCAATCTATCCAAGAAAGCATTTTGGCTTACCAGGTCCAGTGGGCTGTCAGATTTATATAGGGTTTTATAATACGAGACAAAGGTGTTATTAATTTCTGTGGGATCTGTAGATAATTCCCCTTGATCGTTCCTAATTATATTAATGGCTCTGTCAGATTCAAGTTTCTTTATCTGCCAAGCTAGTAGTCTACCCGGCTTTTCACCCTGATCATAAAACGTCTGTTTCAATCTTATTAAACCATCTTCAGCTTTAAGCATAGACAGCTCCTCGTATTTAGCTTTAAGGGTCAATAACTGCTGTTTTTTCTGTTGTGAATCATCTATGTTAACTTCTCTCTCTAATTCTATTTATTGTCTAATTCGTTCATTGTCTGTTTGAATTTGTTAAATTTAGAACTGGTGAAACTTATCATTTATCCTCTAATATATGCCTTAAAAGCTTCCCACCTAACGGCTGCAGTTGTTTGAATTGTATTAATTGAGAAGTAGAGATCAATGTGTTCTCCTACAAATTTCATAAAGTCAGAATCATGTATCCATTTAGGGTGCAAGCGCCACTTGTTTGAGCGGCTATTCACTTGTTCTACCTCATAAAATAGTGAGGTTGGGGCATGATCTGACAACACAATGCTGTCATATATACACTTAGTTATATTGGGTAGCAAAGATGAGGAAATTAAAAAATAATCTATTCGGGAGTGGGATTTAAATACTGCTGAATAGCATGAGAATTCCCTTTTATTGGGGTTTTGAATTCTCCATGGATCACAGAGGTTCAGATCTTTCAAATATTGTTGTATTTTTTTTCTTGTTTGAGAGTGTGAAGTGTCTATCCCTGATGAGCGGTCAAGCTTCGGGTCCAGAGTACAATTTAAGTCACCTGCCAATATTATCCTACCAGGAAGGGTAGCAATCAATAGAAATAAATTCTCAAAAAATGAAGGGTTATCATCATTAGGGCCATAAACATTAACTAAATTGAAATTCTCTTTCAAGAGAGTTCCTTGAACCACCAAAAATCTGCCAGCTTTATCATAAATAGTGTTATTTACTTGGAAAGGCACTGAATTATGAATTAACACCATAACCCCTCTCGCGTGCGAAAGGCAACAGGATGCTAGCACTTTGCCTGGCCATCTCCTACGTACTTTCACCAGATCCTCTCTGAGTAAATGGGTCTCTTGGATAAACGCTATTGATGACTCAAGTTGTTTAAGCCTGGTAATAACCTGTTTTAGTTTAACCACTTTTACCATTCCTCCCACATTCCAAGAAGTAAATTTAAAAGTCTTATATGAAGTCATCTATTCTTATTAATACAACAGATTGTGCAACATAGTATCTTCATTTGGTTGTTGGTAAACCTTTCAGTATCTCTAACTGTTGTGGTGGGAGTAAACCAGTAAAAAGCAACACGTTGTGAAAAATACAAAAACACAAAGAAATAACACAAAATCTGCCATAAATGAACCCCCTTAGCTGTCAACCTGAACCGGACAGCCCCTCGCCCTACCCCGCCCTCCCCCTGACCTTGGGGTGCAGTTAAGTGCACACGCTGATCCAATGTAAACAAGGGAGCAGCTAGACCAAACCGAGCTGACATGGTCAAACAAAACCAAACCACCTGGACAATTGCGTCTCCTGACGAAAATGTATATCCTACATGAACAAGTATGTATACAATGATCATTACAAACTTTCTTGTAGCATAACTCTCATCCCGGAGAGCCGACTGTATGTCGAACAACCAGCACTCCAAGACACAAATGAAAGCCCAATCAACAAGTGGGCGTGGCTAGTTATCTATAAGGGATAAATAAAATGCCCAATACAACTGAGGAGAACGAAGGAACGGTAAACCAAAGTAAATACAAAAAAGAAAAATACTCTCCCCAAAAAATTCAACAGTAAGGATGAGCGATATTGACCATTAAATCCAACAATTTCAAACTACAGTTGTTATGGGCAGATAGTGAAGGATTCGGCAGTCCCCATCAGATATTCTGCTAGTCCTCTGTATTCTGCAAACCTCGGATGAACTTTTCCGCATCTGCTGGGGTCTCAAAGACATGCGTATGTCCACCAGATGACACTCGTAGCTTCGCCGGGTAAATTAATCCGTAACGTACGTTCATCGCCCTGAGCTGCTGTTTCACCCGGTCGAAGCCCCTCCTCCGTCGGTGGAGATCTGTAGAAAGATCCGGGAAGAACATGACCTCTTGACCCCCGCAGATAACTTTCCCTTTGGCCATAGCCGCCCGCATCACCCGAACCTTGTCTTGGAAGTTTAAAAACTTCACGATGAGGACTCTCGGTGAGGGTGGTCGGTTGGGTTGCGTCCGGCCAGGCAACCGGTGAGCTCTTTCGATGAGAGGTTGTCTCGGGAATGTTGCTGGTCCCAGCGCTTCGGGGAGCCACTTCTCTAGGAAAGCCACCGCGTCATGTCCTTCTATTTTCTCCGGCACATTAACTAGTCGTAGGTTGGAACGACGAGAGCGATTTTCGAGGTCCTCGAGTTTGTTCGTGAGGAGAGCCACTTGTTTAACTAGCGCATCTATCTTGCCTTTCTCTGAGTTAATGGCGTCCTCCACGCTGCTAATGCGCATCTCTGCCCCATCCATGCGCACCGAAAAGTCCTGCACGTCTCTTTTAACATCTTGGATCGCTGACAGGACCACATCAAGTTTTGTGGAAAAGTCATTTCTGATTCCGTCGAGTATTTGAATAACATCCATGTTATGGGCCATTCCAGTACTCACGTCCAGGAGACTCCCAGGGCTAGCATCACCTGCAGAGTTAGCTTGACTGCTAGCATCAGAGACGTCGTCTTCCTCACTCAGAGAAGAGTGTGCCTTAGATTTATTTTGTGCTTTCTTAGCCGGCATAATGTCGCGGATACACGATAATAACTCGTTACAAGCAATAGTTATCACTGTTCACGCAGTTAAAGGACAGTTTTCAGGAACTTACTAAAATATCGCCAGGAGCTCACAAAAATACGTGTGCCTAGTTCAGCGCCATAACCACGCCCCCTTGTCCGTCTCTTTTAGTTGAATTACTTCAATAAAACTGTTTTATTTAACTGTTTCGCCTCCTTGACTCCTTTTTCTGACCCGGTCACTTTTGTTACTTCCCCCTCACCGCCTAGACCCCCCCCAGGGGAACGTAACAATAGTGTGCTGAGGAAGTGAAATTATCTACTGTCATGAATATAAATGAGCTCACACTAAGAGAATTAGAATCTACATAATCTGTAACCTACTGGGAACAAATGTGTTTATACTTAACGTGCACATGTGGCAGGACACTATCATTTAATTATTTGCTCATAAATGTTTTGCCCTTGCTCAGCGAAGAAAAGTTTTTTACATTTTTTTAAAATCATAACTAGTGTACAAAACCTCATTGTTTACAAGTTAGAACTTAATTTACCAACAGCCCAAGGGTTAAGAAACTCACCAAACACTCACAGTAGCTTCAGTTCAAACAAAGTGTGAGAGAATATCTGCTTTTTTACCAATGTATTCTGTGTATATGTTGACTTTTACATGTACTCAGCCTTCAAATTCCGTTATATACATTTTACTTTTAGTTTACAGGAGAAAAAAGTTTAGCTACTATACATGAGATGTTGTTCATATCAAAATCCTAGTGTACTCACAACAAAGTGAGATGAGGACACATAAAAACCTGGAAATATACAATATATTTCTTTTTGATTTCATTTTGCATGGAAGCATTTACAGTAGAAACAGTAGGGGGAGATGCAACTCTCTTTTAATAAAATGCAGGGGGAGTTTGAAAAATAATTAATCATCATGAGTTACTGCAGATACATGATGCGAATAACGCCAAACAATGTGTCATGGAAGACAGCATCCAGAACTAGATGACAGACTGTCAAGAGAGTTGACACACCACATGAAGCATGAACAGCTTTCACTGAGATGAAAGTTAGATGTCTGACGATAGGTTAACAAGACATTATGACTCATGTCTCTTTTTCTTGAGAAAGAAAGTTTTGAATAGCTTTATAAATGCACACACAATCAGGGCAGATAAAAGTCATTCCTCTTTATTCTTTGTTGAGTTAGTCGGGGTCATTTATAGGTGGGATAGAGAGAATGGAGCTGAGTAGTCATTGCTTTAAGTATTTGGAAATGTCATTTGGAAATGTCTAAACTCCTCTAAAAGTTTTCAAATTATTTGGACTCTTAAAATGAACACTTATTTAGATTTCATGATATTATTAATAAGACTCATAACCTTTCCACTACTTTTTCTCCCGCTGTGGTTTCTAAACTAAATGAGGCCATTGCTCTCAACATATTGAGCCTAATTTTAGCTTAAGTCGGGTCCGTATTTGACAGCGACCCAATATTTGTAATCCACAATGGATTTGAAATGAAGCAATACAGGTATGACTGAAAGCACAGGCTTTAATTCAGCTTTCGTATGGTTTTTGCAAAAATATGGTGTTAACTACTGAGGAATTACAACTATTTGTACTGGATTAATTTACGGATTACTTTTCATTCTTATTGTTTATTTGTGGCATCTTTTTGTGTGTTCAGTAACTCAAGCATGAAGTGCAGCTGAGTTGAATTCAGGTGACTGACTTTGATACATATATTATATTTCTTTGTTTTAAGATGCTTTCGTGATCTATACACCTAAAATTAATCCTATATCTTGTCATCGATCCCTGAATAAACAACATTAATTTAGTACTACTTTCAGTTATGCATTTTCATATGATAACACTGCCTTCCAAAGCAGATGAGATGTTATGCTTATGACCAGGAGCCTTTTGTCTCAATCTTCTTACTCATCATTCTGGTAAAATACAATATTTCAAGAATCTTCTTTCAGGACTGAGCAGACTTCTACCAAAGTCTAATATGGCCTTTTCAGTGCTACCACTGGTTTACATCTTGAGATAAACCATATTTTTCTACATTCATGAAGACATCTCTTGATTTTACACTTTGTCAGTGATGTGCCTATCATTTTAATGAAAAAGAAAACTAAAAAAACTAAAAATAAATCAATAATCAACAATAATTAAAAATAACCAATAGTCAGAAATCCCCTAGTCCTTCATCTGAGGTTTTTCCATGCTCCTCTATGCCTTTTGGTGTTGCTGAGCTTTCCTTTCCTTTAATAATTGACTTCTGCCACTTCCTGCTGCAGTGTCCCTCTAATGAGTCTCCTTGCCTTGTTACTTCATTGACAGGTTTTTCTACTATGTATAAGCTTTTAATACTTCAGCTCCTGACTTTTTTATCACCCAATTGTTCTTAAAGTTATGTGGAAACAGCCTGCACCTGGCCATGAAGCTTCTTATCAGTCAATAGACCTTTATGTAGTACCCCCAGTTTTTTGGTCTATGAAAGTAGAGGTACTACTTGTTGTTATTGTTGGGGGGTTTTTTTTAGTCTAAAGCTAAAAGATTACTCTTCCTTCACAACCTGGTTGCTTCATTTCAAATCGATTATGGTGTGTATAGAGGAAAAAAAATAGTGAAAATTATGTTAATGTCCTGTTCTATCCAGTACTCATTATATTCATATGCATACACTCGGTACTTTCAAAAGGTCAGAGTAAAATCCAGTTTTTTTAATTCTTTACAATCTACTTACAAAAAATGTCACATTGGTTCTTAGAATAATCGGTGGCTTGTGTCAAATTCTGTCCTGTTCCACACACATAATGTTGGAAGTGTTTTTGCCACTAGTACAAAGGAAGGCTTTAGGACACAGGCATCAAGCCACCACTGTCACTAGGGACTAAGCGCCAATTCCCCTGCGTCCTAAATTTTATCTGTCGCACCAGCTGTAAGTTGTGCTGATGCAGTTGAATTGCTTGACTTTGAACTCCAAACTTTGCTCCTTGCAGGCTTTGGACATTTGCAATGGGTGGCAGGGCATCTTCAAAAATACTACATTATTAATTAAAAAGAAAGCAGTGTGGCTGTGATCACAGACTTTTGTAATATGAAGGATATAATAGTAGATAAAAGGTAAATGAATGGTTATTTAAACCAAAAGAAAAGAAAAATATATAGACAGTGATATTTTATAACCAAAAAGTCAGAAATACCTACTCAGACAGTAAATAAGGGTTGTCCTCCATCCTTCAGTGATTAGTTTCCCTGAGCAAGGTATTTAAACCTTAACGAGCAAGACTGAGATTGATGAGGGCAGCTCACAGATGCAAAAGCGTGTATTTGTCCTTATTAAACATATCCCCTCACAGATCATTTCTACAAATTTGCTGTTCTTGCCTCATTAAATAAAGCCTAAAAAGTTTATTTTTTGCATCCAAGATTTAATCCACAGAGAGTTGGAGGGCAATTCCACTTCAGTGGATGCAGAGGCAAAATGCCAATGATGCTTCTCTCTTGTCCAGGCTAACAAAGTATGACCATGAACATTTTTTCTGTTAACCTTTTAACAAATTTTTATGTCTTGGCGCCAGCATCTATTATAAATGTAGTTCAATTCAATTCAATATTATTAAACTACAGACCTTATATTAACAGGATCATTTTCATACTCCAAAAACTGAGCAGAATATTTTTTTATTTTCTCTTACAACTGCCAGTCTTATAATAATGCTTCCATCAGTTAAGCAGATACTAAGAGTGTGGTGCCAAGCACTATTCATTTAAATGATTTACTCTCTTCAGATTACCAGAAGAGCATTTAATTAAAGCAAAAAAAGCTCTCTGCAGGCAGATGGACTCTGATGAGTAGGTTCTTGTTGTACTACCCTCTGATGAGAATGTCTCAGACATATGTACATCACATGAAACCATACAATACAAGGCCCATAAGGACTTGAATCACATTTGAAATATGTTTAATTTCTGTCAAAGCTTGTTTATATTAAACTAATGATTGTGCTAACAGTCTTAGCACAGTGGTACATGCTCATATTAAATATGGCCAAATTTCAAATAATGCAAAATACCTGTATTAAAAAGAGGCGATATCTCTAATATGGTCATCAACAAAAATAATAATTTACCAGGGATTACCGGGCATTGCACACTGAATAACTAAATTAGGATTACTGAATTGAGCAGTAGTTAATGAAGCGTGGATGGGGATATTTTACCTCACTTAAATCTTAGTCTCTTCTTTTCATTGTAACTGAACTGCTTCGAGCAAGTTTCATTTATTTGCAAATTCACAAATTTCATCATACTCCCAATCTCTCGGATTTAGTTAGTGCATGACCATCAGCCAGATGGAAATATAAACGGCAAGGCAGAAAGCATGTTTTTTTTTCACAAGCTGTTGAATAACAGCATTAAGTTTTACATGTACGGGTGAGCTCAGGTGTGAAAGCAAGCAAAAGTATGAATGTGAATGAGGGGACTGCTGAAGAAGAAATAAATACACAAAAGTGTAAACTTTAAATAGTAGTGGCCACAGCAGCTCCAGTCTTCATTAAAATATTTTTTAAAAATATATAATAAAACAGATTATGTGTATAAAAGTGAACTGTACCCTAATTAGATTCTAAATTCTAAATGAATCTCAGTTTTATTTCAGGTTTTTAGACGTGGGAAAAATCTTTAAACGGGGAAAATAAAAGGTACTGTTTGACCTGAGAAATCAGCAATGACAAACTCAAGATAACCTTTTCATTAATTATGATAGCTCTTAGAGATTAAAAAAAATTGCTTATTATCTCTCGACTCTTTTTATAGGTCTTTGTCAAATAAACCACTTTGCTTCTCCCTTACACCCCCACCCAAACCCTTTTCCTGTTGAAGCTTTAAGACGTTGTGTTCTCTAATTGCTGCACAGGAGGCCACATGAAACACTTCTAGTGTTCTGACTGCTCAAAATTCCAGTCTTCTACAAAATGTAAATGAATGTGTAATCTACTTTGCATTTGCATTCTATGCCTGATCCTGTGTATTAGTATAAAAACCAATTTAAAACAATTGCGTTTTTAAATTCAATTTGTCAACTGAGGCTATTATAATAATAAACAGTGGCATAGTGACTCAAGCATAGATAGAAAAGTGCATTTACAACACAAGGCATAGCATGTTATAGGTCAAGTCTAATAATTAAGTTTAATTATTATATTGTGTTCATGCAGCACTAACGGGTTTCTTTTCAGAGAGAAAATCCATTCTTCACTGAATAAACAAAAGTTCTGTTGATTTTAACACTGAGCTATGTCCTATGTAGATCACTACCTGAATTGGAAAAGTGATTACTGCCACACAACCATGCAAAAAGCTGAGTTAACAAAGGACTGGAAATTGTAGTTCCCTCAGTAGGGGGTCTGTTGGAGATAGAGTTGAGCTGATTAGTAGCTCCTGAGACAGAAAAGCTAATTACTGTAACACTACCACCACAGTCTGAAATGAAACCACGGCTGTTTTGACATAATCAGACATCTGAGAACAAGATGAGGGAGAACGCATTTTCCTCACAATGAAGGAGTGTAGCTCAGTTATACATTTACTTTTATGGTTTCTGATCTTCCCAATTAATGCCTTTCCGTTATTATTTGCTTTCAGTGGTTCACCTTGTGGTCTATACCAGTCCTATGAGAGCATCTCAAAGACTTTTGAAAACTTGGTGCTTGATTAAATTTGGTATCCAGTAGGACTCAGTACTTGAAAACTTTTTTGATTAAGATGTAATACTGTCTCTTGGTCAGGAGACGGATAACAAATCTTCTAGCTTTTTCTTTATATGCTATTTAAGTTCTTGGGATGAATCATTATTGATTAATCAAACTTGGTTCAATTTGTCCTTTGAAAAGATTTAAATAATTATGTGGGGATCTCAACAAACGCTTTAGAGTACATGGATCTTTAGGCTGCTTCTCTCATGCGAATGCAGGCTGTTTTTATAATGGGAAACATTAGGCCCCACTTGTGTGAACCAATCAGTCTTGTTTTGGCAGATGGAATTGATCTATTGAAGCCACTTGAGTACTACTCCAAGGTCAGTGTGTTGTCAACTTAATGCAGAAGCACAGATCTTAGTAAACCTTGCATTTTTAATTAATGAATGAAGCTTATTTTTCTCAAGACAAACGAACACCGTGTAAATAGACTATTTATCATGATTTTTAACTATTAGTAAGATGACCTTGTGGTTTGACAGCTGTATTACACACACAGACAAAAATGCCCACAAACAACCATATAGTCATTTAATATTCTCTTAAATGTAAATACTACTTGAAAAAACTACTTGAATACTTGAAAAAAAAAAAGTGTATTTTAATCTTTACTTCAAAACCTCCATCAATTAGATTTTCAGAGGCACAGTGTTTGCAACCCTGTGGATGTAATGTTGGTGGCAAGTATGTATGTGTAAGGGGGCTACCAGCCCCCGCTATGTAGGGGTGTAGCAGTATACAAGTAACCCTGAATGACCGAGGGGTGCTGGGATCTGTGTCCGTGACCCCCCTAGTACATACTACTGTAGGAATGTTGTCACCTGTCTGGCTGCTGTGGGCACAGAAGAGGGGCTCCAGAATTCAATCTTGAGAAACGATGCCTGCCTGGAGTGTGCTATACTATCAGACATTAACACAGCCTAGCCTACCTTCCCTCTGATTTTCTGTGCCCAACCAGATAGTTAGGGTGCCCCTACTCCAAGGCAACTTGGGTTCAACAAAAACATGAAACGGTCACTTCTAAACAATGTTAAACTTTAATTTGATCAGATGGCCCTTTGAACTTTACCATCCATCGGTTAAGATGGGCCCTGAAAATCATGGATGGCAAGAAACAAAAATACAAAAGAAATAAAAAGAAATCAGGTTCAACGAATGAAGCAGGCAATTCTGACTGTTGTAAAACCCTTGGTTTACACTAGCCACAAAAGGGGATCCAAAAATCACAAAATAAATAAAATAATAAAATAAAACAAAGAAATTCTCCTCTCTAGAATGATTAACACTGTATCACAAACATAACACAATTTACAATGTTCACAGGGTAATAGTCCCAGTTTCTACGAGTCAGTTCCAACAAAATGTCCTTTGAATATGAAACCATATACAGTCTCTTTTTTTGAAGGAGTAACTGTAGTGAACAGGAGCTGACTGCAGGGTCCCAGTCCGTTAAGCTGACGAAAGTTACAGCAGCCGGAGTGAGCAATCCAGTCTCAGGTTCACAAAAGCAAGGAAAATAGAAACCGTACCTTTGTCTCTCGGCGACAGTGCATGGGAAAAGCACTGGGCTACGAAAAGGCAACACTTTCACATACAGCGGAACAAGGAGGATGAACAACCAGGACGTCGTCTAGATGGCAGGGTAACCTATTCCTTGATGACCCACTTTGTCCTCAACGTCGGGTCCGTAGAATGCATCCAACCTCGGCCTAGCAACGGGCAACATTACGTGACGTGGCTAAAGTCCTCCCATAGACTCGTCAGCTCCCAGCGAGACGGCTAAATGTGCTCCCTCGCTCCGAACGTTCACTTAACGGCCAAACTCAGCCTAACCCAACTGGAAACGCTGGAAGGTCTTAAAGAAAAGCGCAGCTGGAGTTAGCTCTCGCTCCAACTCCCTGTCCCCACGCTCTCTACCTCGACGGTGGCCTGCAGCACCACCAGTTGCAGCTCGCGGCTACACAAGCCAAGCTTCACGCACGGAGCGAAACTCCGTCTAAAATTGCCGCAGTCGCGACTTCTGTTTCACTGACCTCACGGATACCCCTTTTTGGGCTCAGTCGAACCGTGAGGCTTCTTAATGTGGCTGGCCGTGACAACACGTGCGAGACAGCTACTTCTCCTCTCCTCAGCTCCACACATACTCACCAGAGCGCGCGCACCGGTTCTCTGACTTCTATTTGATTTCCTCTCGCCTTACCCAGACAGGCCACTTGAGGCACTATATGGCAGCTACGACCATCTGCATGCATGTGCCCTTACATTTCCCCCCAGCTAAACCCTGCCATACCAGCGACGTCTACAGCAGTGCATCACTGTAACAAAACACAGAATAACATAAATCAAGTCATTTGTCCAAAAACATTCAGTGACATTCACATATGAATTACATATACAACTGCAAATAAACACAGTAGGGATTCCAATGTACCTTATCTCATAACCTAATCCCTATACCTTACAGGGGGTATTCCTCTATTTTGTCTTAGTTGGCACCTAGACTGCAAAACTTTGCCCCCCTCTCCTTGTACCTCATCACTCATTTCTGAGGTCTCATCACTCTTTTTCCTGTTCCTTTGGAGTCATAGCTGCTTGCGCTCCCCCCGCTAAATCTGGCTCTGACCCCTGGGAAACACAAGTACCTACATCTTCGACCCCCGGGGCAATATGAGTGTTCGGGTTTGACACACACAGGGGTGGCGGAACACAAACAACCTCCATGCAGTCTGTATCAGACTCCACCTTTGCTGGTGACCTATTGACATGCCTTAACGGCCGTGTCGGCGGTTGAAAAGCGCACAACTTTAGCTGATCCCTATGAACGACCTTTACTGAGCCACCTCTCTCCAGTTTGACTGTGAACACAGGAATTTCAGGGTGGTTCTGCTTAACCACTAAATAAGGGTTTGGTTCCCACTTATCCTGTATCTTATTCCAACCCCTGGGCTTGTGATTGCGCAACAGCACATGGTCACTTGACTGGAGCAGAGCACTGTGGGACTTACAATCATATATTCTCTTCCTTTTCTTGGAGGCACCCTGTGCAGCTGAGTCTGCTACCTCTACAGCTGGCCTTAGTTTCTTGTGATGATCCCTGACCCAGCCCCGAACATCTTTACTCATTGTGGGCCAGTAATAGCTCCTCCTCATCACTCTGAGGGTACTCTTTGCACTGAAATGTCCCCCATGCTCATGTTGGCTTTCATATACCTTACGTTGCAAGGTCGCTGGGACAATGAGCTGCCTGATCTCTTCCCCATCACGGGGGTCTCTAACATGCCCATACAGCACACCTTTATAAAGCCTAAGGTGGTCAAGCTGATGGTAAAGTCGCCTTGTACCAGGTGTTGACATGCACAGTTCAGCATGGCTCATTCCAGTGCCCTTCTCAACCACTTGGTAGACCGGCCTAACAATGGGGTCGTTTCTCTGTGCTGCTTCCACCTGATCCCAGCTCTGCCCACTACAAGTTTTCCTACTTGTATTCATCAAAGCTCTTTTTCAAATCTTCTAGTTCAGACATGTTTACCTTAGCCTTCCTCAGCTCTATTCTTTATCACAGTGTAACAACCCCAAGCCAATGAGTTGATCCTGTTTGTGATGCCACTTGTAAGGTGGCTACCAGCCCCCGCTATGTAGGGGTGCAGGATTATACAAGTTGCCCTGAATGACCAAGGGGTGCTGGGATCTGTGTCCGTGACCCCCATAGTACATACTACTGTAGGAATGTTGTCACCTGTCTGGCTGCTGCGGGCACAGAAGATGGGCTACAGAATTCAATCTTGAGAAACGATGCCTGCCTAGAGTGTACTATACTATCAGACATTAATACAGCCTAGCCTGCCTTCCCTCTGATTTTCTGTGCCCAAGTTACAGCAGCCGGAGTGAGCAATCCAGTCTCAGGTTCACAAAAGCAAGGAAAATAGAAACCGTACCTTTGTCTCTCAGCGACAGTGCGTGGGAAAAGCACTGGGCTACGAAAAGGCAACACTTTCACATACAGCGGAACAAGGAGGATGAACAACCAGGACGTCGTCTAGATGGCAGGGTAACCTATTCCTTGATGACCCACTTTGTCCTCGACGTCGGGTCCGTAGAATGCATCCAACCTCGGCCTAGCAACGGGCAACATTACGTGACGTGGCTAAAGTCCTCCCATAGACTCGTCAGCTCCCAGCGAGACGGCTAAATGTGCTCCCTCGCTCCGAACGTTCACTTAACGGCCAAACTCAGCCTAACCCAACTGGAAACGCTGGAAGGTCTTAAAGAAAAGCGCAGCTGGAGTTAGCTCTCGCTCCAACTCCCTGTCCCCACGCTATCTACCTCGACGGTGGCCTGCAACACCACCAGTTGCAGCTCGCGGCTACACAAGCCAAGCTTCACGCACGGAGCGAAACTCCGTCTAAAATTGCCACAGTCGCGACTTCTGTTTCACTGACCTCAGTCAAACCGTGAGGCTTTCTTAATGTGACTGGCCGCGACAACACGTGCGAGACAGCTACTTCTCCTCTCCTCGGCTCCACACATACTCACCAGAGCGCGCGCACCGGTTCTCTGACTTCTATTTGATTTCCTCTCGCCTTACCCAGACAGGCCACTTGAGGCACTATATGGCTGCTATGACCATCTACATGCATGTGCCCTTACATGTGGTCCAGTAGAGTCGGATCTGCTTGTTTCCATCTTGTTAATATGCTGATGAGAGAACAGCAGAGAACCAAACAAGATAAACATCACTTCATATTTTTGTACAGAGGAAAATTATGAGAGTTTCCTTAAGCTGCATGTAAACAAAGGTTCAAATAAGAAAATCTTCAGTTCTATACAACAGTGGCGGCTGGCCCATAGGGGGCGCTCGGGCTCCGCCCCCCCAAATGTGGAGGAGTAAAAATATATATTTTTAAAAAATTCATCAATGATAGTTTTACTATGTGTGTGCCCATATACAGCCAGGCGTATTTTAACATTTTCACCAGCTGACTCATTAAAGTTCAACCAACAAACGGTGTTTTTCTTCTTCTGGGGCGCTCGTCAAAGCGCCCTTGATATGCAGCGAAATAGCCTATCATTAAATGGTTGCCAGGGGAAAATAATAAATATTTGACCTATCAGCGTCGCTGAATTAAATGGTTTGGGGGCGCTTAAAATTGCGCCCCTGCAGAAAACGCGCGAAGATTTGCTGTTCTAGAATTTTACCTCAGTCAGTAGCCTAAGTGAGCTATAAGGTCAGAGAGAGACGATGGCAGCGGTATTGTTAACGGTTGAGGCACAGCCTCCCCCAAATTCGGTTAGATCGCTTCTAACCTACCCTTTTGCCAGAAGGACAATGGCAGAAAAACTGCAAGTTAAAGAGTTGGGACCTGACAAGCCCGAAATTCAACTAACCCAGGCAACGAAGGAGAAGTCAAAAGCATACAACAGGACTTTTTGTCGGAGTTGGTTCCAGCGCAAGTCGTGGCTGACAGGCTGTGCATATTGATTTATATGATGCAGCCGGCTTTATATTGTTGCTTGATTACACCACACAACATTGGATTGATGTAGCCTAAGTAATGAGTAAGTGGACACATTCATTTTTGCTTAAAGGCTACTGGATGCTAATTTCTTTCGCTTTCTACCTGTAACTTATGTAGCTAGAGGAAAGCTTTCTGTTGTGTGTTGCCATCTAGTGGGCATGAGGTATCACTGTATGAGTTAATCACCTAGCAACAAATTAAAATTGTGTTGTTTGATGTACTCATTAAATGGGTCATTTTAGTCGATATCATAAAAATTGCCCCCCCTGAGATTTTTTTCAGGAGCCGCCACTGCTATACAACGATCTTAAAGATCTATGAAAGGCACCAGTAGCTAATCTCTCACTATCCCCCCCCCCCCCCCCCCCACACACACACACACAACCCACCCCTGCCCACCCACCTCATCAATCTGAGCCAACCTTCATCACTCAGTCCACTCACACACAGACTCTAAACTCAGGCCTCAGACCAGGTCCTTTTGCACTGCTGCCAAGCACTTTGTTCTCCAATATGTGTCTTTCCTTTGTTGTTGTTGTTGTTTTGTTTTTGTTTTTTTACATATATTTCTCTAGTTTGTATTTATTCCTCTTGATTGGATATATTATTTCTGTATTCTATTTATGCCTGCTGCTCCATGCCAACTGTTTATGCGCAGTTGGTGTGGAGCACCCATAATTTTGTTGTACATGTAAAGGACCATCTTATGCTATTCTATTCTATTCTATTCTATCAATGTGAAAAGTAGAATTTTCATTGCTGTTCGAGGTCTGCTTTTGTTGTGATTGAAAGTAGATAATAATTGGTCAGTGACAAGTTGTGGGTGAGAGCTGCTGCCCACAGTGTCCTGTTAACCAGCATTTGTGGTTTACTGGACGAAGATAACAAGGCTGAGAGCTGGCTGTGAGCTGCATGGGTGTGCACACTGGATGCTTATGAGCTGGCAACACCTAACAGCCTCACATTAGACTGTGTAATTTGGTCAAAAAAATATTGCTCAGTGAATTTTTAGTTTAATCTGATCCAGCTATATAAGCTGCAGAAACTACAGAATATCATGTGCTGGAATATGAATGTGGTGGGAGGCAGGTTTCATTCCTGTGGAAGTGGCCAACTCCAAAGCCCTATTTTGCCTAAGTTAAGATTTTGTTACCTGTATTGTAATCCAATATATTTGGAGTTTAATGTGTTCAAATTATCTTTAAAGTTATCTCTTAAACCCATTATATTAACCTATTTTCTTTGGCCACACTCCCTCATTACTGATGTAAGGCTGACAAATTTCCTTCTTAGCATTTAGGATGTCTGTGTGAATCCTGGAAAAATGAAACAATCTTCGGAACAGAACCTCTCATTATACCTTAACTGTGTTACTATATATAATATATTGAAAAACACAGACGGACACTCACTGAAATCAATTATTATGAACTGTGACTGATGAATATATGAATCAATCAACTATAAGCAGGAGAGATTTTGCTGAATTGCTAGTGCCAGATGATTGAAATTTATCTATAAATGGAATTTGTTTATATGCATTAAGTGAAGAGTTTCTTCACACCTGTCTTTGCACAATCACTCTAATTTATTGGAGATGTCTTTAAAATTATATTTAAATATATGTGAATTAAGTATATTAGTCATGAAACCACTTAGGGAGGTAACTAAGAATAAAGGTTTTTAAACTGGGTGCTTAATTGCAATCTACATCAGGCTTCTGCCTAACCTAATTTTAGTCATAAAGCTGGTTTAACTTTTCCTGCTAAATGACACATATTCTGTTTTTCATATTATACTTGCTTAGAAATACTCTACTTTAGTCTTTCTTAGGATCTTTTGCAACATTCTTTATAAATTCAAAAGGGAAACCATACAATGCCACTTTTCTTTTCTGTGACCTGAACCACGTTATATTCCATTACAAAATTTATCATGCACCACAGTGTAAAGAGATTAATCATGCAGATTCTTTTTTGTAATATACCATCTAACGTCTATCATTCTGAAAGTCATTTCTTTAATAATAATTACAGTGATAATCCACACATATATTCACATATGAGCTCCCTTGCAAGCTCAGTTTTGATACTTTAGTATCAGTGACCGCATCTTACCAGTATTACTACAGTATGAAGACTTTTAAAATAATGCAGGAGAATATATAGGACCATTGTAGGTAATGATTTGGGATTGAAATTGGAAATTGCACAATGCCAGTGAGAAGCTTTTAGTGTAATAGCAGAATTATTTGACCTGAATGTATAATATTGGGAACCACCTATAAAATGCATTATGAGACATCTGTTACTGCCTGAGCTGGAAATAAATACAGCAGGATAATATTCATATACTCCTGCATGGAATTTGAAACCAGAGGGTCTTGAAGGTAAATTCCAGCCTTGACCTTGATGCATTTAAATAATGCCAAACCAAAATAATAACTAAAACAGTAAACATGCTTCCCAGCAGGTAAGAAACATTGAGATACATTACACCATTCTGCAACTGACTTAAAGAAGTGGTGGCCACAGCTGAACCCAACAGCTCTCAGATTTCAGTGGATGTAAGTGAGCATAACCAGGTCACATGTACATTCTCAATGTGTTTAAATCAGAGTTTAAGAATCAAAGAAAGGATGAAAAGGGAATAGCACTTATTGATGCTATTTATCTTTTTGAATGTAATTTAAAAATACCAATAATAAAACTATGACAGATGGTAGAAAAGGGGATCAGGTTAGGGTGAGCAAAGCCAAATCCAGATCAAAGGCCGCTCTCTCAGCAGGTTAAGCAACACTCACATTTATGACCCGGGACAGCTGTTTATGATTGAAAAGGATTAGGGGCAACACACATATTTCATCAGGATTTATTCTCATCAAATTCTAAAACTGGATTGCTCTAAAACCGCTCAGTGTAGCTGGTAAATAATTTCAGTTATTATGCAACTTCTTTCCAGTGGAGGTCAGTTGTGCCAGTGTCCTAGGCATTTGGCAGATCAGTCATTATTACCCTCAAATGTCCTTCAGGTTTAACGGTGCAAGGGTAGAAAAAATGGAGACCATCTGTTTTCATTACAGAATGACACAAATGCTTCTTTTGGCTGTACAGTCAATCAAACTCAACAGGACTTAGAGGTAAGCTGTAGGAAAGAAAAAGAAAACATTGACCCTGGGTCTGCAGGATACGCAGTCCCTTACATTGTCCACAGCTGTCTGTATTTTTGGAGACATTTAATTAGGCTCACAGAAATAACTGTAAAAAAAAAAAAGAGTGGTCACGGTTTATTTAATGCTCATATTATGGCACACTGAAAAATGGTAAAATATTTAACAAAAAAACAAATTTGTGCTCCTCTGCGAGTATAAATATCACAAAGGAAAATTGCAAATCCCCAAAAACTTCACTACTATCAATTAGGTGAGCTGGGGATGGTTTTCTCTTTCTTGTTGTGTATTGTAGCATCAGTATTTTAAAACATCCACATTTTATTTATATCAAAATCTTGGAGAGTGCCAGTGCCAGTTTAAGTAGCCAGCAAATCAATGAGGTTCACATAGGAAAAATGTGTTTAAAAAACAAAACAAAAACTTTACACAGTAATTTTTTGTGATTTGTCTCTTTTGATGTGAGTGGTTTATTTTGGTAATTGTCATTTCGTGCATCTTTATAGTTTTTATTGAGGTGTGTGATATATTTCTTGAGACGAGCGGTGTATGTTTAATACGAGGAAGATTTATTTTGATAGATTTATTTATTTATAGATGTATTTTGCTGTAATGACTAAAGCATGATAGTTGAAAGTGAAGTAAAATGCTCCCCTAATCTTGCTCTAAACTGTTAAATCATATAATGACATAAAGGAAGGAAATTGTTATTGTTGCAGTCTTTGCTTGTTACAGAAGTGTAGAGCTGCCACCCAGGCAAAAATAAAAAAATAAAAAAATAGAGCTATATCACGTTATAATGTGATATAACATTATGGCATTAAAAGTATGTTTTGAAATGCACCATCATCAATTATTTACCTTTAAAGTGGAAATGCTGTGGCAATGCACAAGATAAAAGAAAAAATATGTGAGACACTGCAGAGAAATTCGGGCTAATTTAAACTGATTGGTGAACAAATTGTCAAAACTGAAATTAAATTTAAAAAGCTAAATAGGAAACTCTTCCACCTGGGAGATGAAATATCATTTCATGAGAGAGGGCTAGTTTGCGAAATGCTACCAATGAACTGTAATAAGCTGATACATAATAACTGAGAACATCCAAAGTGTGGTGAGACATGAATGATGAATGCTGACAAAAACTGAAAAACACTTAACAAGCAGGTACCCACTAACGCTTTACACATTTTTACATAAAGTAAATTATTTCTAGTCTGTAAATCTGTCTCTTCAGTTTATTAATATGATGTTTTGTCCATTACTTTCTTTTATTTTTCTACTATAGTTGATGTTAGCACCAGACTCAAAATACTAAATGTACTACAGTTTCTTATTTCACAATGGATAGTTCTAAGTTGTGTATAGGAATTTCTTTTACTTATGTATTAATCACATTATTTTATTGTATAATGCCTTGGTGCCACTGGATTTTAACATGTCTGACACTCATACATTAAGACAAATGGTGAGAGTGTAGTAAGGAAGTTGGGGGAAGCAGACCACTCCACAGGAAGAGTCTTTTGTCTCTTCGAGGACTCTGGGAGGTAGCAAGGGAGTGTGAACCTTAAGGTGTGAAACAGCTGTGTACTGCCTTTTGTTCCTGAAGAAGGTATTTAACTGAGAGCCATGCTAGGCTCAGGGAGACTCTGCTGACCTGCCCCGCGGTCATGTAGGCTCTCCACAAGCTTGGTTTTCTGTTCTTTGTGTGTTTGGATTAAAGAATGTTAGCTACCACTCACCGCTCGTCTGCAGGCTTTATTTAAATGGAAAACTTCCACAACAGTTATAAATACCCATTAGTAGAAGATAGTGAGAGATGGCCAGAATAATGATGATAAAGGCGTCTGTGCCATTGTAATGGATTGATAATATGCACAGCTCTGCAGAACAAGTTCAGATGAAGGAAACTGTTGTTATTTACAGTTTAGAGGGGAATAGAGGGTAGAGGTTAATTGTGGATATATTGGTCTTTATATTCACCTTGTCCTCGGTGGTTTTGAGACAACTGTTTAATTCATTTGACATTAACACTTTATCACAAAAATAATTGCCTCTCCTGTCAGATTGTAATAATAACAAAATGTAGCATGCTAATGCAAGCTAAACTTTTATTTATCTTTTGTATTTCACAATGTAGAGTCCAGGATAAAATATTTTTAGTTGTGCAAAGGAAAGCTAATAGCATATATAGAAAATTAAAGAAATGCATCTGGTTTGGTTCTGAAATCAGATTTGTAAATACATATTTTATGACTGTTAGTGCATGACACAAATGATCAAGCAAGATCGTAAGTTGATTAGTCATTGGTTTCATGTGCTAGATAGTTTGCTGCACAAATGAGTCAGAAGCCTCACAGGGAGAACAGATGCTTAAGAAGTTAGAAATAAGTTAAAACAAACAATGAAACAAAACAAAACAAAAAACCCAAACGTACTTGGGCAAACCATTAATCTTTGGTTGCAGCTCCAGCTTTGCTGACTTGTAGTTCTTTATAGGATACAAAACCAACTGCACTTCAGAACATAAGTCAAAGTCTGGTAGTACAATTCTGTAGAACTTGGTACATTAATTATTTGCAAGAGTATGTACAAATCAAATAATTGGCATGTTAACCCTTGCATAATATTTTCTCTGTTCCCTAATGTACATGCCATGCTGATGTAGATGCACTCAGACTGGCTCAAAAACAGATCGGAGGAAAAATGTAACATGCAAAATGAAAATAATTTATTCCTGTTTGCAAAACTCATAACCATCTTCAACAAAGGAAATCGTTTCTCTGTCTAAACATTTTATTTGGAATGCCAGTTGTGTTCAAAACAAAGTATTGTTAAGTTTTAACAATTAGCACACTGCTATAATTAAGACCTTCCTATAGCCCAGTGTGCTCCCTCAGTTCTGGATCCCCAGATTTACAAATTAAGGTCTGGGTTTTATTCTCCTGTTGAACAGCAGGGTAAAGTGGCACTTTATCTTCCTCCATCTATCAAGAGAAATCAGTGTAGTAATAGAAATACTAGGTCTTTATACATTTAAAATATCCAGGAAGTGATTCATATTAATAAATAGAAGAAATATAATCAGAAGTATTATATAGTGAGTTT
Organism: Simochromis diagramma; assembly: GCF_900408965.1. Taxonomy (NCBI): domain Eukaryota; kingdom Metazoa; phylum Chordata; class Actinopteri; order Cichliformes; family Cichlidae; genus Simochromis; species Simochromis diagramma. Next base: position 7,604,396 of record NW_024387414.1, read on the forward strand.
ATACCCTCATAACCATTTTGTCAATTACATATCTCGGATATAAAGCTAAAACAGCAAATAGACCAGTTATATTAATCAGTGAAAAATATCAATAACTAATAAAAATGGTATTCACTATGTTGAATATTGACATCAAATGAACAACTCATTAGTAAAATTTGAATTCCTGGGCGTATTTAGTGAGAGACATTTTAAGGATTTATCGGAGTGTTTTCATAGAAAAAGGATTCAGGGATTTACCTGATGTGGAGAAAAATATAATAAGCTCCGCGTACTGCCTCACCTACCATTATTTTTATTCAATTATAACGTTTCAGTCTGTGTGACCTTCATCAGGTACAGAGAAACAAGGATTTAAATGATGCCTGGGAAAAGCACTTAAGTATTTTAGAAGCACAAAAATTTAACAAAAAATAAGAAAAAAAAAGAGGCTAATTTCTTGGAAGTCCACTTGTACACCTTCTATATTTATCTCCAAAACAGATCAGGATACTCAACAGACATTGTCAGGAAAAGGCTTACTTTGACCAACAGAAGAGAATATAAACATACATAATATATTTTATTGTTATCCACATGTGAAACTTTCTGTCCTCTCTGAATGGTTAAATAGACACATTTAATTTCCACAGCATATAGATACAAGAGCTAATGTGAACTCATATACATATAGGTTTTTGTAGCTGGGTTAAAAAAATATTTAGTTGAGAATGTTATTCATATCACCGTGTATAAACATGTAGCTACTGTACTTGTATGCAAAGACAGAAAGAATGGGGAAGCAGGAAAAAATTAGAATGGCTTGATGTTGGATATTTATTTCTAAGAAGCTTTTCCCTTTAGAGCCTACATGCAGCTATAAATGGAAATGGTGAGCTATTTCTGAGGATCTGATCACTCTTTTTAGACGTAGATGGACCTTCAGACCTAAAAAGCTTACTTCTAGAAGGGAAAAAACATTGCTACTCAGTAATATACCAGAATCTCTGACTCTCAACTTGGCTGTTGATGACTGGTTACCTTAAAAAATCAACAACAACAACAACAACAACAACAACAACAACAACAACAACAACATACATGTGGTGGACTATAAGGTATGGGACCATACCATACCAGCCTTCTTTGTAAAGAACAATGGACTGAAGTGCTGTACAGAAGAATAAATACATAAAAACAGGTACAAATGAAAAAGACATAAACCAAGAAGAAAAACCGACATAAAATGAAGCAAAACAGAATAAAAATTGATAAAATAAAATTGAATGAACATGTCACATGATGTCAAAGGCCAAGAAAAAGAGAATGGTTTTAAGAAGAGATTTAAAAACAAATCATTCCAAATTGGTATGCGATGATGAAGGCATGGTCCCCTCTGAGCTTACGCTTAGTTTTAGGTACAGTCAGGGGCAGCTGATCAGCTGACCCAAGAGAACAGGAGGGCATATGAGGCTGTAGAAGCTCAGAGAGTTAGGGTGGGGAATGATGATTAAAAGCCATAAAAACAAATGCAAGAATTAAAAAAATGAATCCTAAAGTTCATTGGCAGCCAGTGGAGCGAGGCTAAAAAGCGAGAGAAACATGCTCATACTTACGTGTGTAGCGATTGCAATTGAACAGCAGTCTAGCAGAATATGCTTCATTCTTTTTAAGAGGGACAAAAATCTGGGTATCGTCCGCATAACAGTGGAATCAAATACCATACTTTCTGAGTCTGGAACCTAGTCGGAACAGGTAGCGAAAAGAGAAGGGGGCCTAAAACTGAAACAACAGTTTACATCACCCTTTTTATTTCTTCCTGTTCTATTTGATTGGTTATTTTGTCTATTATCACCATTATTATTATTACTACTATGTGTTTATTAGTTATTATTGTGGTTTTGCTAAGTAGTAGGACCTTTGTGTGGGGCCAGGGAGGGTTTCATTGTTTTGTGTGTGTATTCAGTAGTTTGATGGTCTTTTTTTGTTTGTTAAAATATAATAAAGTTGGGTTTTGTTTTTTTTTGTTTTTTTTAAAGCCTGGATGTTGACATTTATTCTAACAGGTTTTTACTTGCTCAGCCTTTCTTGGCACTGAGTTACAGTTATGCAACCAGAAGAAAGTTCTGCAAATGACTGGTTCTGGCGAAGAAATAGTCTAGCCCTTAAGCCCCTGTAAGATGATCAGCTGTTACTTTCAGACTTAATGATGTAAACAGACAAGATATTAAATATTATTTTCTGTAATATTCTTAAATATATTGAATTTCCAAATTATATACTACTTTAGGATGGATCCCCAAAACGTGCTAAATAGCTATGCATTTAATGTTGCTTTTTTTTTTAATTTATGTCAAATAAAATCAACAGCTTGACTTATTAAAAAAGATAAACTTCAGAGAATATAGGCATATAGGCCAAAATGTAATGAAAAAGCAACTGTGGTGTGCATGAAACCAAACAAAACCCCCCCCCCCCCCCCCCCAAAAAAAACAAAAACCCCAAAACAAAAACAAAGATTCTTAATATGCAGTTGAAACTATTTTGAAGCCTGTGAAACAGAAAGGAAATTACTGCCTTTCAGTGTTTTTGTTTGTATTTGAGATCAGGGCACACATTTGTAAATCAGCTTTACATTTGGGGGAAAATGCATCTTTTCCCACAATTCTTTGAAGTATCTTATGTAACACACTCTAAAGGGAATTAATGCAATTTGAGGGCATTTCAAATTGAAAAAGAAAGTATCTTATCAGTGGGATGAATTCAAAGAAATGTACTGTAGTTAATATAATGTGAAAGTGGGGGTAGACACCCTTTAGCAATGCAACTGAGGACACTGTCTACTTCATTAGTTCTCATACACCAGCACACAACACCAAGGACAGTATAGTTAACACGGCACATAACATATGCTTCACTAACATAGCAACACAGTAATAGAGTATGTCCAAAAAATGTTCATTAATATTTATTCATAACTTTCCAATGTCGTTTAACTTTTCCCGAGGACAAAGCGTTTTTTTTTAGTTCACAGCTGTCAAAGATAGTTAAATTACTTTGAAACACACCCACCTCCTCTAAACCTTTTGGGTTGATCATAAAACTCCTCCAGAGTTTGCATTTCTGGAAGGCAGTTCACTCTACAGTAGATAGGAGGTGATCCTGGTAGTTGCAGACTGAAAATCAGCAGGGGAAGGAAATCCGCATATCTTATCTTGCCTCCCACTCGCATCATTACTGGGCTCTATTGCTGATGATACTCATTGCCCAGAAGTGCAATGCCACACTGATCAACCGTTTGCATGCCCTTGCTGGCTGCAAAACTATACAGTAAGTGTCCTGGCATGCCACAAATCAAAAGAAAGCCATGACTTGTTATCTCGTCGCAGCTTTTCCCCGGCCTTTGCTGGGAAGCCATATCTCTGACTTTGAAGTCAGAACCACTGGCAATGTCTCAAGCGCTGCTGCCATCATGTGAGCACCTCTTCATTAAATCCTTGAGCTGGTTCTAATTACAGGCTGTATTAGGAGCCCCTTGGTGCCGGGCACTGGGGCACAGAACAATGTGCAAAAAAACAAAAAAACAAATCACAATCGAACAGAAGGAAGTGCCAATATCTCACACCTTACTTTGTTTCAACTTTAAAACTACACTGTCACAACCATCATTAACTCTTTGCCTGATAAATCAGTTGCAAACAGAAGTGGATAGTAGATATAAAAAATAGATAATCTGTTTCCGTTCAGGTGTGCTTATATACGCGCTTCAGCTGATGCCTGTGGTGATATTTCCCTGTAAGTTAGCAGACTGAAGCAAGGGATTGTGGGGTGGATGTCATTTGTATCTTTCATCCTGAAACTCTCAGTTCCCTTGTCACCTACACTCCTGCTCTATTTATAACTTGTAACCATAACAACTGGTCTTTTCTTTTGGGTAAACGAAAAGAATCCCTGTCACTAGGCGTCTTTGTGCTTCAGATTAGACAAAAATGTCATTGAATGACAAAATTTCAGGTCTATCAAAGGTAGAGTTTCTGACATGTTAGTGGCAGTAATCGCAGCCGTTAACAAGGATTTATAATATAACGTTAAAGTGAGAATGTTGCAATTTAAATCTCAAAAATGTATCTGGATCAGCCTGTTCCAGTTTGATAAATAAACTCTTAGTGCTCAGAAGAGATTGACAGGGCTGAATGACACTCTGAAAAAGAAAAAAATTCTTTGTTTTCTGAAAAGTTTCATCTATTCTGAAGTAGTTAAAGATGAACTGGCAGATTGTTTACAGCTCAGATCTAATGTAGCTCCTTGTCAGGGTTTTAATGCATGGAAAAAGAAACGTTTGGTGAATATCTGACAGTTTAGATCACCAAACAGTCAAGTACTTTACAGGTGAATGGATTTTAACACCGCAAAATGTTTTATCACAAAATTATGCAGTGATTAGATTAATACTGAATCTTAAAGGGCTTGCAGCTGCATTGCAGCTTGGGGGGATGGTCACAGAGAAACACAAAACACTGGCAGCTTGCCCTCTTAGGAGGCAAGGGTAACAGCCGTTTAGCTGACGAGGAGTGAAGCAATTGTTTGACATCTCACTGCTCCCACCATCCCAGATTCTTTAGTGAACACTAATTGCTCTCTGAGGGACCAATCCCGTGGTCACACCTAAATGCACTTGACCCAAGTGCATTGTAGGGTAGGGGTGTCTCTACTGTCTGACATTGCATCCTCACAGGCATCCTCATCCCAGAGCCAAGATCAACTCAACAAGACAGACTTTTGGGGGAGATTGAGGGGGAGAAACATTAATCCCCATCCTGAGAGAGGAAAACTGTTTATTTGAAACAGCACCGATGGAAAATAAATAAGCAATGCAATTTGTCTTGTGGTATAACAGCGTGGGGGGATTAAAAATGATTATCGAAATCTTATTATTTCTGAGAAGCTCTGACCTTGTTTATAATGTAATTTGGAGAGCTTTAAAAGATTATGACGCAATGAGTCACGTTTTATTTCTCAAATTAAGAAACAGAGTGGTTTGCAGAGCAGCCATAATGAATGTTATCCTAAAAAATAACAAGTCTGTCAATTTCAATGCCAATACAAGGTTGAACTGTTAAAAGCCCAATCTGCCATTCAGAAAACCATTCCAGAAACAATTTAATATTGAGCTAAATATAACTTTTTTTTTGTTTTATTGATTTAAATGATGCCATTTTCTAACACCTGAAACAAAGAGACAAAAAGTGGAGTACAAATCTTCAGTATGCAAATCTGTAGACATGGTGTCCTTCAAAATTGTCATTGCTGACCTAATTAAGTATATTAGGTATTAGCCCCAATCAGACTGATCCACACTCAATGTTTTAACAAAGTCTACCCTTCTTTTGTCAGTAACTCTAAGCAAGAGCTTTTTGTTATATCAGTGGGCTCTACACTAATACAAAAAAACTGTAACAAATCTTATTTGCTGAATCATTTACTCGAAACAAATAACACTAACCAGTACTTAAATGGTACAGTACTTGAATTGTTCCGTATTTTAATGTGGATAAAATATCATCAGAGTATCCTAACCTTAAATTCTCAATCTGCCAAAAATTATGTCAGAATTAAGCAAACAGCCATCGACCTGTTCTCCTCTGATTGTCTAACTCAATAGGAGACGTTGGAGGCTGAGCTGTCACAGGGCGAGAGCATTAGTCTCTCGGTTTTGATTTTATGGGCAAAGTGGCGGAACTTTGTGATCATTCAGCAGCAGACATGAGAAGTACATCATTGCCATTTTATTTATGGCATTTTGTGCTACCAACAAAGGTGAAACTTTGAAGATAACACTTTTGAACCTTTATTACTTAGCTTACATCAAGTATGTCATGCTCCCTGTAGATTGTTCAGGTCAGTTATCATTCAGTGCCAAAGCATTGCTCATCTTGTGTTGGAAAACACTTTTTATTATTACCTACCTGCATATCCTCTCCTTCCACATAGATAATCCAGTTAGTGTGCTTGTTGGATCCCTTACTGGAATGCCTAGCTAATGCACTCACTCACCATGTTAAAGACTCATCTGCTCAGGAGAGAGTTAAGGACTTACCTAAATCAATAACTTGCCTAATGTTCATCTTTTGTATTTGAGAAGGGAAAGCTGAAATAATTTCTTGTCATTATAATTCTACACAATGAATTTGATGTTAACAGTTGTGTCTGGCTATTGAGTTCTTTGTTGTACTTGTGAAACGGTATCAGTCATTTCAGCAAACCCACCCAAACCTGGTATGTTTGAGCACCCAATAAAGTTGTTTCTTTTACTTTAACCAAACTGTGTCACAGCACAAAAGAGCAGTGAGTTTGGGAAGGCACTGATATAATGTTGTTATTCTCAAATGGATGGCTAATAAGTAATTCTCTGGTTGTCCTCTTTTGTATTTGCAGTGTGAGAGTAACCACACACTGAAGCTAATATCAAAAGGAGCTGGGGAATAGTGCAAACATCTGATAAAGCATGTCCTGCCTGTCATCAGTGTTGAGAACAATAGCTTATACATCATCATGACCTACAACAGATGTACACACACAATGAGCTCATCACCTCCAGAAAAAGGGTGACAATGTTACTATCCCCACAGTGCTTTGAACAATAAAGAAAAAGACATTAAAAAACAAATTAAGCCTGGATGTGTTTGATACCTTTGGTTTGTGTAATGCTGAGGTAACACTATTGTCCATATTTGCACAGGTAACAAACAGAAATAAATAAAAAGAAAGGTGACATCAAAACAAAAATGTTTCAGCAGGCTAATGAGTCCTGAAAAGGAACTCATTTTGATTTCATTTAAGCTTTTTAAGAACATGGAGTTTGTATTTCTGGAGAAGCTGAGCTGGAGGAGTGCAGTTAAGGCATCTGCTTTCTTCTCTTATCTAGGAGCTCTTTGTCTGCTTGCTGCAGGTGAATATTCTCAGCTTTGAATTGTATCACCTTAAAATGGAACAGCTCCTGAAAGTCTCCCTTTCCGTTTTCATTTTATTTAATTCCTCTCAGTGCCAAAGAATCACTGCAGCAATAAGCACGGAAGGCTACACAAACAGGATTACTTAGTCTGGGCATGCTGAAAATCAATTCAGTAGTGTTTCAGTTGTAGAAGCCAGTAAAGGTGATATGTGTTCTCTGAGAGTCACACATACTGTACGTAAGCCTTAAAAAATTTAGCCAATTGTCAAGCAAAAATATCTTTCTGTGTTGCATAGGGTATGTCAATTTAGTGAACACATGTAAACCATAATTTAGAAGTTTAATTTTGTGAAGCATAGGAAGAATTTGTTTCAATCTAACACAAATATTTTTGACAAACAAGATAGATGCATGGATGGATGCATGGATGTCTAAGGCGTACACTCACCAGCCACTTTATAAGCTATATCATTTCAGTTGCTCATGAATGCAAATACCAAATCGCACATGGCTAGGGATGGGTGTTGAGAACCGGTTCCCACTGTTTCAATTCCTTGGAATTGTTTGCCATTTTTGCAAACGATTCCCTTATCGATTCCAGTCGCCCCGAATGACGTCACCACAGTAAAAAAACTTTTTAAATTATTTTATTACATGAAAGGAGAAAAATGTGACAGTAAAGTGCAAAATGCATACAAACTATCCACTGCTACTAACACAACACTGACTTTTCCAAAGTATCTGCAAAGGCAACATACAATCACAAAGCTAGAGTTCTGATATAGACGATTGTACTGATATGTTGAAACCACCCACATAGGCAAAGCTTGATGTTCAGCAGGTAACAAAAGCAGTGTTGAGCAGTCAGGCATGTAGCACTGTAACCTCCATTTCACTAATTAGCTATGTGTCCTCATTAGGACAGGGATTTCTGTCAGTGTGTGAGAGAGTAGCTTACAGGTTATATTTTTAACTTGCAATTATGTCACAATGCATGTTAAACCATGTAAGAAAGTGATGTAACAAGAATGGCCTGTATTTATATAGCGCTTTACTAGTCCCTAAGGACCCCAAAGCGCTTTACATATCCAGTCATCCACCCATTCACACACACATTCACACACTGGTGATGGCAAGCTACATTATAGCCACAGCCACCCTGGGGCGCACTGACAGAGGCAGAAGTGTATTGATTTTTTTTTTTTTTACCTGGAGTAATTAAAAAAATGAAATGCATAAACGTTTTTGTTAAAGTAGCCAGTAATGTGTCAAACATTACTTTTTTTGTTTGGGTAACAAAACTGCCTATCATAGTTTTTATGTTTAGTGATGACTGGTTATGACTGGTGTGTGTTGCACCAGAAAAACAAAATAAAAACCAAAAAAATCTAAATAACTAAATAAACGAATGAATAATCCCCCAAACCACTGTTACTGTATACATTATTATTATTATTATTATTATTATTATTATTATTGCTGTGCATTGGCTTCCCTATCACTATTGGGGTATTACATTTATTTATGATTTTACTCTACTCATATATTCTACATCAGTAGTTTATACTGTTTGGGAGAAACCAATACTATGAGAAACCAAATCAAATAAATGGGACATTGCAATACTAGCCGGGTTGCTGAAGCAGGTTCCACCTCATGCAAGCAGGTCGACAAACAGGGAAAGTGCAGTTTCCATAGTGATACCCTTATTGAACCAATGCTATTCATTCTTGCTGTATCCAAACTGGCATTGTGTTGAACATGTTTACAAGTGGACCCAGAGTGATGGCTAAGGGCATGTAGAAATATAAGAAGATGAATCTAACGATATTGTCTAACACTGACCTCTTGAAATCACCCAGGCCCCATTTTAATTTAAATTGAAGGACAGGCATACACACTTGAAGCATCCCTCTTATAATAAAAAGAATGAAATATCAGTAGTGTTAAACTATAGCTGATCCTAAAGGCTAATTTGATTCAAAATAATTAATGTATCTTCAATAAGATGATGGGTTAGTATTTAAATGTAAGGAAGAACAAATAGCACATGGAAACTTTTGCTTTCAAGCTCATTTATAATTTATCCCTTGTCCTGCATTACATTCATAATAATGCATTTCAAAGCAAATCTCAGAAATAAAGCCTGATAAAACTAGAGTAAGGGCAAAACACTATTAGATCTCCACAGCAGCATTTAATTTATTTGTCCTGTATCAGCTACAAGTCCTGAAAGCTTAAAAGAAAATTAAATTAGCACATCAAACAAAAGGAAATGAAATGAACATGTAGCACATAACCCCTCCAAGTTTATAATTGGTCCAGGCTGAATTTTGATAGAAAAGATTTCAATGCCTTTAACACATCCACCATATTCAATACAAATCATATACATATAATAGCAGCAAATAGGCATCATACACCACAAAATGTGAAGGCCAAAATAAACGACCATATTAAAATGTTGTTGTGAAAACATGATACAGCAGAAATAAAAGCCAAAAAGCCTTACACACTATGTTACTTCAACAAGACAGTCATATTCCAAGTGCTGTTAATGAGATATTACATATTCATCCTGTGAGAGGAAGAAGAATCCTCAGATTCAAGGGGTTTAGTCCATGTCCTTCCCTTGCCAGCACATAATCCTTACATGGACGCAGCAATAGAAACATACAGAGCTAGACAGAGGATACAGAAAAGCTGGGATGAGAGCATGAGGATATGTGTTTTTCAGTGTGTGATGCATATCAGAGAAACCATCCAACACAACAGGTATGATCCAGGATGAAGAGGAAAACCAAGCTATATGAATTTCGAGCAGAGCTGGCCTGCATAGACTTTGGTGTCCCTTTGTTGTCTTAGATGATAACCGTCAGCTGGGTACTCTGTGTGTGATGAAACCTATTATGTTTCTTGCCGCAATACAGGTTTAGGAAAGAATTCTTTGAAAGGAAAGGCCTAATATTTGCTGTGATATACTGCTTAGCTGGGCACTTAAGTAGGTGTTTTAATACTAGGGTGCTACTGTTTGTCCAAGAAATTTAACTTCCCAGTGAGGAGTTCAGTTGGTAGCTCAATCATAGTTTTAATGTGCATCCCATACTGTTATAGTGCAGCCCAGTCTCCTAATGCATGCAATACAACTGATTGATTTGGTGTTTATTTGTAATAATAACCAGCTGGTTCTTGTTCACCCCCTGTGTCATCTCATATATGAGAAATACTACCCCAAGTTCCTGAAGCATAGAGCACATATAATGTATGCTCTTTTACAAAATGTAAAATTATGTGCAGCAGATGTAGCATCATTTCAAATCACATTTCCTTACAAATTTAACTGTTGGGGATTACTTTTTCCTCATTGTGCGAGAAGTCCCTTTCAAACCTTAACAGATGCTTAAATATAAATTCATCCAAAGTGGAAGAAAAGTTGCTGTTTGTTCAGTGAACCACACGGAACTGCACTTTTGCTCCAGTCCCAAGAGAAATTTCCATAAAAATCAATTTGCTTCTCTCTCAGTCTGGAAGAACAACTACTCAGAAAGCTAGTTTAAAGAACGTGCTGGTTACAAAACTTGATTTCTAAACAAAAATGCTGTATCTGTATGCTGGTGTAAAATACATATTAGCACAGTATTAGAGACTTCTTAAGTGGTAAACTGTTAAAACTTGAGGCAAGGGCATCAGCCACCATCAGGCAACCATCCTCTTTTCAAAGTCATCCTCCAAATAGAGCACAAATAATTACTTTCAGAGTAATTACATTTTCCAGCATTGTTGACGGTGGAGACCATGACTGTGATCACTCAATGCAACAAAACTCATTAATGAAATCACCAAATGCTTTCTAATCTCGACATACTGAATCCCCATGGATAATAAACATCCCACCGTTTTGCTTTTCCCATTGTCGCAGTAGAATCAAACAACATCATGTACAGCTCAGTGGGTGCACTTCCACATTTATTGGTTTGATTTCCACTGAGCCCAACAGCACTTAAATGGAGTCTAGCAGCTGTAGCTTAGTCTTTAAAATAAATGTGATTTTTACTGCATATAGTACATAAAATGCTATCACATTATCATATTTGACAAAGTTTTCTAAATATTGCTTCTCACTGCAAAAAAAGGAGGTTGAAACAGAGAACAAATCTATTTGTAACTTTAATAAATCTTTTTGAAATGGCTGTTATTTTTTGCTAAAGCAGGTCAGATACCAGGTGTGTCTTATGAAAGGTGTGCTAAGCAGAGCGTGGCGTGTCAGGATGCTCTGAGAGTGTTGGGTCAGTGGCTTTGTCCTCATGTCATGTACTATCCTTCACAGTGGTCACACAGCTGCCTCGCATGACCTTTTCTCAGAGCCCTGCAGTCCCTCTGTGTCCATAGTACTTCTCCTTCAATTGTACCTGCTCTTTCACATCCTGCCTGCTTTCTAATTAGCACATAGTCATTAGACCTCTCAAAGGCCTGCTAGAATATCTCAGTGCCCAAACTGATGAGAAATTAAAAAGCTGCCACTGCCACTGCCGATGCAGCTTTTGTTTTTTATAATCATCAGCCCTTTGCTCAAATGATCAATCCCCAGAGGATGGCAAGTACAATACAGTAAGAGAACAAATGGACTTGCAGATTCAATCCCTTTTAATAATGTTCCAGCACAAAAATAAGACAAGCTAATCACAAATCTGAGTATCTGACAACGCTATCAGAGGATATCAGTCGAATCATGAGATGAGAAATGTAGCGCTGAGCCATATCTTTGGTCAGTAGTTGCTGTTTTAACACAGCAGATGGCCCTAGATGCAACAGAGTTACACATCAGCTAAAACAATTATCTAAGCATCCCTGTAGCATTTTGTCTGGAATAATCCTTTGAAAAGGAGACAAAATCGAGCAAAAGAAATCTTATCTTGGCAGGGTTTGAAGACCAAAAGAAATGCTGGGAACCTGGGGGCAGGATAAACTGATTTATATACTGCAAAACAGTATGAAAAGAACATAATGTTCCTTCAACAGGAAAAGGGTAGTACTCGAGTAAGACTGGCAACATGTTTCTGGTGTCATTCCACAAAATAGATTCATGAAAATCTTTTGGAATATTATTGAGGGCCCGAGAAATAACAAGACTCGGTGATCTCCTCCTGGGCTCTGTTTCCAGGCTTTTTGATTGTGAAAACATCTTACAGTTGCATGCAAGTCTATGAGGAAAATACCCTTCTTCCTCTCTATGACCTTCGTCAGTAAAGATGTTATTGGTAGGCCAATGGTTTCAGTCGATCATTCTAATAAAACATGATGTTAACTTAGTAAATTATTAAAGAAAAAAAGGGAAAAACCAGGTTATGTCCATTGGCTAATATCCTGCGATGCCTGTTATCAAAAGATGACAACTGTGGAAACGCTTTGCTTGAGGCATCACAAACCAACTGATGACAACACAGTCCCTACCTTTGGTATGACGTCTACACATTGACCCAGCATTGTAATATTGTTAATTGATTGCAACCTGTCACTCTTGTTCAGTGTATTTTTGGAATGAGTTTTCTGAAAGAACTGTTTTAGCTGTTTAGCTGTCAGGTTGTTTTTTCTCTGAGATATTTTTAAATAAATGATTCTTCATTCTGAAGTAGTATGACAGTAGAAGTAGCATGAAAACAGATAATTCTCAGAATAGACTTTATCAAATTTGTATTTTTTAATCAAAAACATGACATGTAGAGCACAGGTGAGTATGGAAAGACAAATCATTCTTCTAGATGAACTTGAGAAAACTATTAAAACACAGACCTACATGCAGACACAAACACATACATATACGTACATTTTGAATCTTCAAAAACATTTTTGTTAAATGGTTATATGCCCTTAACTTATCTCTTAAATGTGATGTGTCAGTGACAATGGGTCAGATGACCGATAGCTAGATTTAAGGCTCAAGTGTCCTTTGGAAAGTTTACTTGAATATCAGTAACAGATAAATGCTTAAAATGGAAAATAAATCTTGATGCTTTTCATGTAGGGCCTGGTCAAGGTCAGTAAAGCCCAGCAGTGCTGTTGCAGAAAAAAAGAGAAGTCACATAGAAAGTGCTGAGCCATCACACCTAATCAATTTATGCAGCCTGATGATATTGTGTATGTACCATGTTATTATAGGACTTGTCAACAGCTGTGATAGATCTTCCTGTCCAAAGTACAGGCTCAGCGTTTTTTTATTCAATTGTGTGCTAATTGATGGTTATAATTTAAAGTTCAACAATTTGAAAAATACATTTAGATGTGAATAGTGTTGCTCTCATCTGTCTGTTCAACACGAAGTTGGAGCTACTAACTATTTAGTCCAACATAATGACTAGAAACAAGTAGAAACAGCTCCAGAAGCAGCAGAGAGTCCAGAAAGTCATTGCTCTTGGCCGAAAAAAAAATCTACTTGTTGCCTGGCAACCTGAAATAACACAGCATAGGTCCCAATTAAAGGCTAAATGTCATTGTTACACATGTTTTTAGATATACAAAACAAATAAAATAACCTGTCAGTGAATATTGAGGTATCATACATGGATTTGTACAATATGAAGAAAAGGTAACCTTGTTTTCTATAATCAAGTTAAAAAGCAAGTATTGTTTATTACATTTTTAGTGGCCTTGCCCTCCAGCTTTCTCATCGAGCACCTTTGTTTACTTTATTTGAGAGAACTGGAGAATATATGAAATTATACATTGTAATAAAGGTTTTTTGGTCTTTAACTTTCAATATAAATTGCCCTGTCATGACTATTGTTCTAAATTGGTGCCATAAAATGAAAAATTGATTTGAATGAATGAATGCCTTTTCTTTGCACTGCATTTAGGCAATCGGCATTTATGCTTGAAAGCCACAACTTAGTAGGAAATCTTACCTGAGTTTTAGCTCTATTCTATGTAAACTCAAAGTTTGGTAGATAAATATGCATCATTTTTATTTATTTATTTGAACTTTTAGCATATAATTGGTGCTGTGTGCATGCGTGCGTGCGTGCATGCGTGCGTGCGTGCATGTGTGTGTGTGTGGATCAGCCTTGTTGTAGTGGATTGATCTGATTGTGACCGAGGTAGCAAGGGGGGTTTGGAGCCCTGATCAATGCTTTGGACTTTCTGTTTATTCTGCGTGACTGTGCATGAATGATGGCCAATATGTTTGTGCTTTGTGTGCTTATTTTAGTCGTGACCAGCCAGAGATTACAGACAAAAACAGTGGCACAGCATAGAATATGAAATGCTTAAAATATTTGAAATATTCTGAACATTTCCTTAGAAGTAAACTTAATACTAAATAATGCAGCAAGTTGCATGTGGCTTGACATTGAGGTATATGACAAACATTTTAGTATAAAACACGAGCAGAAAGTAGAACATGGTGTAAAACTATACACACATTAGGAAGTCATCATCAAGTCATTGCAAAGGTGACAGCAGAATGATAGTTCTTTACATACATGTTGCTCGCATTTATTACCAGGTTGTCTGTCTGTCTGTATTAGCCACGCAACAGCTTTTCTCATATTATGGTTGACCCACATCATGGAAACATCCCAGTCCTTTGCACACTCAGGGAACCATATACTGTAAAATAAATGGTTCCAGACATGGGCTGTGTTGATGCTTGTGTGCATGGGGTGATGGCGCAGGTGGTTAGCTCTGTTGCCTCACAGCAAGAAAGTTTTTGGTTGGACTCTCCTGTTCTGGTCGGCTGGGGGCCTTTTCCCTGTTTCGCTCTGTATGTGGATGCCTTCCAGATATTTCTGCCTTCTCCAAAAGTCCAAAGATATGCATGTCGCAGTAAATGATTCTAAATTGGATGTAGGCTTGAGTACAAAATGCAGTTCATGTAATAAAGTGCAGTATGAATTTGTTTTTTTGTTTTTTTTAAAGTGAATAAGTAGCTGATAACTGCACAGGTCTTCCCAAGTGTCCAGATCTTACAGTTAGATGTAGTGCACATAGAAAATAAGATTAAAAAAGTTTTTTTTTTTTAAATGTTATTGCCTATTATAGGGAGGCACCAAAACAGTAATGGTGGCTTTCAACACTTCTCTTGATTAATGTATAATGTGACAGTTCATAGCCACTGTCCTGTTGAAACATATTAATGGCTATAATTTTCATTTAGAAAAATGCTAGACCGACCTTGACTTTAAACCACAACAAGGTCTGTTTTTTTCTGTTGGGCTTTTTTTGGCACAGTACTTCATTGTTATGATTTTTAATCCAGCTATCCTTCTTTTGGCACAAACTAGGCTAAGAATGATTTTAAAAGGTCTGCTCAGCTGGCCTTCCAACACAGCCCGAGTTCCATGATGGCTGAATAAAAAGTAATCGGTCTTGGGAGTAAGAAGAAACTTTATGTTTTAAAAATTGAGCCAGGACATGGAAAGAGGACATCACATTATAGCTGAGGGAGATAGGGAAGGACGTGATCAGATTCCTAAAAGAGGCTCAGGTGCTGGAAACAGAAATTTAATGATGTCCCAAGAGAAGACAAAGCCAAAGCAGGCTGACCCTGTCAAGTTAAAGCCAAGGATACTTACCTTGCCAGGGCATGGGACATGTAAATGGGCTTGTCCCTCTTCATGCTTTGCCCTTCCAACAAACCAAAATAATCTGCCTCAATAAAGTGTTAACATAACCAGCAAAGTTTAAAATTTAGTCATGGTTTCTGGACACAACTGTCCACTTGTTTAGTGTCAAATATATTGAAGTTTTGTGTCAAAAAGAGCAAGTCATTACAGTAAAATGAAAAGCAGCAAAAGCAAAAAAGACATAGTGATGACATGCAACAGTGTTTCTGTCACTGAGCTGTACTAGTGTTTTCTACAGTGACAGATGGTGCGGTCAGCTTGAAAACAATGGCGAAGGACACAAAGCCAGGATGTCACAGACTGTCCCCTCCTCCATCGATATTGACTTAGTGTGAGTGCAGGTGAGACAACCTCATATCGGATAATACACCACATTAACTTTGCACTGTGTATGTCTCTCTTCCCCAGATCAAACACTGAGCAGCACCCTCTCATTAAATCACTCAAATATCTGTGCAGTTCCCCTCCTGTCAGATTTACAACATATGAGTGGCCTTGAGGTACATTCTTAAATTTTCTCCTGGGTGGTGTAGCGCCATTATCCCCACTGGCCTTGAGGATGTTCTGTGCCTCACTTACTCAATTAAAGTCAGAAAAAATTACTATATGCTGTCCTCTGTTGATGTATAGTCCATCCCACAATAGTTATCTTTAACTTTGATCAGGCTAACATGCAATGCGGTATTTTAAAATTCACTTCCCTTTATTGTCAGTGCTCATGCTGTATTGATTTCATCTGACAAAAGAGTAAAAGGTTAAAGGTTCGAGGTGTACTTTAACATCTAGTGGGGTAAAATATGTTAGTCAAAAACAAGACATTCAGTCTAGTAAATCACACACAATGAAATATGATAGCATTAATTTAGCCATACTGAACAGCATCTGACCCCGCTCACTGCCTACACCCATCTGTCAGGGTTTTCCAAAACAGCACAGCAAATTCATGTCGCAGCTGACCACTATGGAACGCATCCACATGACAAAAACTGCTGAAGAATGGCCCGGGATATGACAATAGGACACACAGGCTGTCACTGACCTGACCCCCAAACCGCCTCCTCAAATTATACACCAACTGCATCGTTCCAGTTTGACTGCCTTTTAAAGTGCAAATTTCCTGTTGCTTCTTCTGACATCTCAGTGCCACTGCTACTTCATATCTCTGCCTGCTGTTTCAACTTCTTTACCACCCAAGCAGATGCCAAACTTTAACCATGGTCTTCAGCTTTGAAACATTTCAAATGTATACGTTGACTGAAACAGGAGAATCAATTGACTTTTTCATATTATTATCAGAAATGTGTAATAAATAAATATATTAATAAATTCTTAATGTACGTATTGCATTTTTACTAGTCACAATAAAATCTGTATATTCCAAATTACATTAAGGCTGTCTCGCAATCTGAAATTGAAATTCTAACTATTCACTGTGGACTTTGGAGTTTCTGTGTACATCTATGTGCATCTGTAATACATATGCAGTTTAGATGTAAAATGTCAAAGTGGCTTGACATAAAATCCATATGGCAATGGAATGGTCTGACATTTATAACCACTGTGCCACCATGCCGCGCACATTTAAGACCTATGCAATTGCCTGAGCTTTTCTCTCAGACTTAAGACATTGTTTTGCTTTGTTATTCAAATAGCTTATATCCTTTCTGATGAAACACCATTATTAAAATGATGGAATCATTTGTCTGTCACTGCTGACACACTTTTAATGCCCTTTCAATATTATAATTATATATTACTCTGTGGAAGTGAAACATCAGGATTTAAATTAAAATAACGACTCCATTGAGCATGGTTACAAATAATATGTATTATTTTAGGGGACTGTGGGATTTTCATGTTCTATGATACTGGTGAGTGCCGTCAGTATAAAAATACACAAAAGCAGCTAGATCTCTAAATTTGAAGATACCAATTATCCGTCCATCTATATATTTGTGCATATGACGGTTTGGGTTTTGGGGTTTTCTAAACAGAGATGTAAAAACCTTCCTCTCCATGGCCAGCTTCTAAAGTATTTCCAAGCCAGCAGAGTTATGTAATCTCCCCAGTGGGTCTTGGGTCTGCCCCCAGGCTTTCTCCCAGTTGAACATGCCTGAAACACTTCACCTAGGAGATGTCCAGGAAGAATCTTATTCACATACCAGTGGTGCCTCAATGGGCTTCTTTTGGTGTTGAGGACTCATTGGTGTACTCTGAGGTCCTCCCAAATAACTAATCTCCTCACCCAGTGCTCAGACACCATTCAGAAGAAGCTCACTTATGCGGCTTGAATTCAGTTTTTTCATTGTCTACTGACAACTGTTGTCCATAGGTACAGGTAGGAATGTATGTCAACTAGTAAATAGACTAGTTCACTTTAACATTCAGCTCTCACTTTGAGCTATATAATCAACTGTATATTCAACGTGTACAAAGAGAAGAGGTCTTCCACTTCCATATTTTGAATCACTTAAAAAAAAAAGCAAGTCTCTTGTTATGCATGTATTATAAAACTTTTCAAAAACTGAACTTTTTTTCTGGAGAATATGAATATTCCCTTGACATACTGCAGTGTTACTATAACCTTAAAGGTTGTCATAGGAGAAACTGACTGAAGACAATAGGAAAGATGTCAGGTATGCTGTACACGAACACGTGCAACTGCAGCAAAATTTCTGAAGAAACATGTGGAAAATGGCACCTCACTAGAAGTATCTGCAGCACCACACTTTCCACTTAAATGCATCTTTCATTTCCTCAACACTTCATTAACTGAAGAGCATTGCAGCCTATCTACTTTAGCTACTATTTATATAATAGAGGAATAGAGAAGATCATTTGAAAATTCGTTTTTGAGTAAAGTCAGGAATAAGGTGCTGCTTTTCACACAAAAATAAGTTGGAAGTGGAAAAAAAACTGTATAGTCAAGTACTCAACTGATGATCCGTTTGTTCATGTAGAAATGTAAATCATGTTTACCCAGTTAGTCATAAGAGACGTTAAAGCACGCTCCCTTCTTTAAATTTATCTGACCTCCACTGTTATTTGTGTTATTCCAATTACCTGAAGAAATATCTTGCTCAAATAAATATGGCCAGGTCTACCAATGTGCACTTGCCTTGACCCCAGCCACTTTTAAAAACAGCAAATTCATTTTTTCCCTCATGTGTAATCTATTGATTTTAACTCCATAGCCACCCCCCTGAGCCCTGCACTTCTCTGAGAATCCCTGCAATGATAAAAGAGAAAGCCACAGCTGGTGAAAGGAGTGCAGATATTAGTCTTCATCATACCCATGAGACAAAGACACTTATGAAGACCTATGTCATTTAATATACATCACCAGCATAAAATGGGAGCAGAAAGCACAATGCCTCTGGCAGCTCAAGGCTGGGCTAACCAGAAGGCAAAAGAAGAAATCAACCTTGGCGTTCAATGCCACCCCTGAAACTGCTAGGTAAATGTTCTTTATTCTCCTTCAAAAAGCAGCAGTTTCTGAAAGAAACACATAGAGTGCTTCATGCTTTGATTTGAAAAAAATAAATGCTTTGAAAAAACTAATTTAAGCAGATGTCCCTTTTATCTTGCACTATCATATGTAAAGGTGACTGCTTGTTAGACTCACAGGTTTAACAGAAAATCTGAATTTATGAGTGACGCATATCAGTGTGGGGTTTTTTTTGGGTTATTTTTCCACAGCCCAATTACTGTAAATAATGTCTTCACTTTGTAATCAGTATAGAAAGAAATCATCTCTAAGGCCTCTCATTAATCAATTAAAGAGAGACAAGCAATTATTTCTCCTGGTTAAAGTGCATGCTATCAATCTGGACTGTCCAATTAGCCTATGCTCACTTTTTAAATTCACATTTGCTTGACCTCTCCTGAAAGACTGTTCTTATTTAAACTTTTCAACAAGAAACTTTAAATTTCAGCTAATAGAGCAGCCAGAGATTTCAGAGTTCACCTCATATATATCATTAGAAAAAAGCTCTGCAAACTGTTTTGAAGTGGACTGAGAAGAGGATAGTACATCCCAATTTGGCAATTACTTTATCTCAGATGAGCAAATATCCTTCTAGCTTAGTGGCAAACTCTACTGATAGGTTGTGGTTTGCAGCTCCAGTATAGGTTTTGAGTTATAGCTGAGCATCTCATTTCACCCACTAATAAAAATAACAAATAATTCCATAAATGTATCATACATAATCAGATGGCATTGCGATTTATTCATTTATCCCTTAGTCACTGTGTCTAAAATTTTCAATACTTTTTGACATATGAATATGCAGAGAGAACTGGGTTGTATATTTGTGATGAGCAGACTTGTGTTAGAGATGACAGTGTTACATGAGGGAAAAATGACCGTATTTAAGAAAACTAAAAATAATAGAGACAATAAACTCTATCCACAGTAACAGTGACATTACAGAGCAGTCAAAAATTAATGCTAATGGGCTTCACTCACTATGGAATTGGATTTTTTTTTTTAAAGTATATATGTGTATATACCTTAAAGACTACCAGATGGGCTTGGCTGTGTGTGGCGAACAGAGCTGATGAAACTAGTTGCACAACCTTAGGCCTTGTTCACACCAGCATTAATATGTGTCCTGTGTGATCTGATCACAAGTGGACAGCTTTTAGAACAGGTGGAAATAAAAATAAGGACAAACTAACATCAAATTATTCAGATGACATTCTGAGATGGTTTGGGCTCCCCTACATACTGCCATAATAGCTCAGCCATATGTACAGTAGCCAAGAGCACCTCCAGAGTGGTCAAAACAATCAAATCTCAATTGAGTGTGTAAAGTCAACTGTTTGCACTTATTTGTGTGCAATTTTCTTTTTCCAGAACATTTTCAAAATTCTTTACAGTTCCCTTAAACATCTTCGGTGATTGGTTTGTCAGGAACATGCCAAACTATAGAACCAGTGTCTCTGTTTTGATTTTTCCCTCTTTGAATTTCCAGGAAAGCATCCACAAGAACTGCATTGCATCCTCTGAAAAGTTGGAAGCACATTTGGTCTTTGGACTTAAGGGAAATGATGGATATAGGTCTTTGTTTATAGAGCGTTGCTCCAAAAACAAATCCCAGGGTTTTTTTTTTTGTTTTTTTTTGAGAGACATATTAACTGAGATGCATTTTAATGCCAGGCACAGAGCTGACATATACTAATGTGGACAGGGCCACCACCACCACAGGAGCTGCTGTGCAGTGGGTTTCTCATGGCATCCCATCCCATGAAGACCCCAGCACACAGTTTTTGTGCTGATTTTAATACCAGAGGAGATGTGGATTTCTGCAGTTATTGAGTAAGCAAAGTGTTGGACAGTTTTTATGGCCACCTAATGGCGCTGCTCTGTAACACTGCGTAGTTTGCACTTCATGGATGAGTTGTGTACTGTTGTGGTTTCTAATTCTAATTCTACATTCACTCTCCACATGTACACTGATGTTGCAGTGTGACATGACATGACATTTTTTGATGTAACATTGTAGTCACAGGTAGACTGCATTAAAAGTGCTTCTTTAAATTTGGATCGAGTATTATTTGTCCTTGGTCATTTAGTTGGCAAAATATAAGGAGATATTGCCTTGTCACTTGACTGTTGTAAAGAAGCTCTTTGGTGTATCACCTAATATTTCCTTGATAAATAGAAGCCAATAAATCCACATAAACCTGCTATACTACTTTGCGCAGAGTGCAAATAAGACATTTAATAGTCGACACATCTATTTGTAATGCTCCAGACTTGCCTTTCGATCTATTTCCTGTATTTGCTGCACCAGTCTCAAACACTTTAAACATAGTGCTGCAGAGGACACTAACCTCCAGTTTCTAAAATGCTCAGATCAGGAGTTTTTGAAAAATGTGATGAGCTTGAATAAGGAGCTTCACCCCCTGTAGCAGAACTGTCCAGCCTCACAAGGTTTTTACACTTTAGTGGGCTTGACTGAAAATCCTGTTACTGCAGGACCTCCAGCTCCTTATCTGTCTTAATCACAGGCTGTGAAAAGATAGCAACAAGCAATGTGTAAGATCCACTTTCTCTGATCATTACATCAGCTACTTATCCCTGGTACCTGAATATTTATCACATCTCTGGTGTACCATATATGAATAAAGTCACGGCACTCTGCAGCTGAACTCTGAATTCCAGCTAAATGTTCAGTAAGTGGTGTTTAATTGCTCGGTGTGACAGTAGCCCATTATTCTTCAACAAGAAAGAGACAGCAGAGATATTAATTTCTTGCATTATTAATAGATAACAGGAAATGTAAATGTTAAATATGGTATATATATATATACCATATATATGTTTTTGTAGTAAATGTATCTCTGTCTATAGTCAGTCCTACATTAAACAAATAGATAAAATGTTGAACTCGAAAACTTAGAAACTAATCATAATACTTTTGTTACTTTTCTTCTTGGCTTCACTCTGCTAGATGTCTTTATGATATAAAACCACCGAACATTCTCCATCAATGTGATATGAGTCATTTTGCAAAGATATATATATATACATATGTGGATATTTGTGTGTGTGTTACCATAGTATCAACTTCTCTGCATTGTACTGCATTCTTTCTTTTCTTGCCAGGTGGCCTTTGATTCCTTCAAAATGTCAGGGAAATCAGTTGTTATCTTGTTAGTGAGATGTTCTATCTAACGATCTATCTTTAGTCACTCTCTTATGATTCCAGCTCGGTGATTCTTCAACAGTGACACCGCCTCTGATGACTCACTGAGCAACAGACACCAGAGATTATTAATGTTTTTACAAAAATAGATACACAGAAATAACAGCAGCGGCAGTAACCCATGGTAACAGAGATTACGTCACTTGGTGTCACTGATCTTTTCTACACTTCGTTCCCAAGTTCTAATTAGATTGTAGCAACAACCCATTGTGTCAAGATGTATGCACTAAAATCATTTTCATTTATAACATAACTACAGAAAATTTCTAATTCATTTCCAAACCTCGAATTATATGTCAGTATATATAAATGTGTATTCCAGCGGGAGATATGCCTGGCTGGTGTCCTGGCTTATTTGAGAAATGTTACATCATGATAGAGGCTCAGCCCTTGAACTCTCTGATATTCTTTAGTAATAAATGAAGGGAGAAAGGAAATAGAAAGTTTGCAGAGGGGAGAAGCATGGTCATAATGAACCGGCTTCCTGCAGGGTAATAAAGGTCTACATCTAATGCCAAGGGCAGCCAGGCAAGCACGAAGACCATTACAGCAGAGTGTGCTGGTTTACAGATTTGTCTGTTTGGCCAACAAAAGCCCCCCCCCCCCCCCCGACACACACACACACCCCATACCCATTCTGACTGCACACGCAATTATCTTGCCGAGTTACAGTCAGTATTTCCTTATAGTGCCAAAGGTGAAGACATGTTAGAAATGTCTTCTTTAAATGCTTTTTTTCCCTTCAAAAGAACAGACAGGATGTGCATTCCCTAGAGCATCTCTTTAGGACAGAAGAGAGCCAGAGTAGGGCAGACAGGGTGCCAAAAGGCAGTGTACTTGTGCTAGAACCAGCAAATCTTGTACCTTCTTAGGTTAGTGTTTCCTTTGTTAAATAAAACCACTGAAAAATGCCACAATAGCTTCACATAAAAGAAAAAAAAAATTACTACCTGGAGATTCCAGAGAGATTTTGCCCTCCCTGCTTACTAACTAATTTAACGTTAACTGATACCATTTAGTCATTTAGGCACCAACGAATTACACAACATGAAAAGCACCCCAGCTTCTAATCACTGAAACTTATTTTTTTTTAGCATTTCAAGGAAAAGGAAAAGAGATGCAGAAAAAAAAAGAAAAGACATACTGAGATATTTCAGCACAGAGCAAAATAATTTGCTCAAAATGAGATGCAGGAAGTCATTTGAAATGGCAGTGAGGCTTGAAGATGAAAATTGCAAACTTTGATTTGTTAAGAAGTTCCATTAACTGCATTTAATTTGCTTGGACTGACAGCATGCATGTTTACTGTACTATATGTCATACTATTTGTAAGTGACTCAAAAGTGGTTGACTCACAAAAAAAATAATAGCATGAAAAAAAATCTAAAAACTCGTTACCCAACATCACAACCTGCTTCTATTTGGCTCAAGGTTATGCTCTCAAGTATATATTTCATAATGCTGAAAAATCCTCTATGTAAAGAAAGGTCACATAGATATGTGCTGATGGAAATTATACAATGTCTGACCTTTTTGTGTTCAAAACATTACATCAGCACTATTCTTCCCAAATCATTTATTAAATCTCTTTCTCTCTCTCAATCTCTCACTCTCTTACACACACTGAAAAAAAGGGATTGGCCAGCTCTTGGATTTACGTAACCATCTTGCGTATATTTAACACAAGTGCCTCATGCTTTAAAGTTAAGTGTAACTATATAGTGTAGAAACTACATGATATGCAGAGAGGCTAGATTAAATTGTTCGTATCATGTTCGAGTGAAGTAAGTCAATAACTTTCTGCGACACTGCACGGGATTTCAGTCTCACGTGCTTTGGATCGTGATTTCAGGAAGGCATCCATCTCAGTCAAATCGAGCAGCCGCCTCTACTTTTCTTGGTATACCAAAAAAAGTAAATTGGGTGGTTGTTACATTAAAAAAGTCTAACTTGTAATTTAAACACAATAATTTCATATTTCTATGAACGTAATTAAATCATGAACGATCTGTACGAAATTCAACAACTTAATTTGTTCTTGTTGAGATGACATGATACAATCTAGGAAGAGTGGTTAGTTGCTGAACTCATGAAATTCACAAGATCGCATGAGATGTTAAACTGCAGGAAAATCACTGGAGTTATAAGAGGCAGACAACTACACACACACACCACGTCTATAGTATTGCTATTTATTGTGGTTTAACCTGTCAAGAACAAAAACGTACAAAAAAATTCTGTATCAAGCCTTTTTGTTAAGTCTGGATGGCATGGTGGTTAGTGCTGTTGCTTCACAGTAAGAAGATCCTGGGTTCAAATCCACAATCTGGCGAGTTTGCAGTGGGTTCTCTCTGGATATTGTGGTTTCTTCCCACAGTTAAAAGTCATGCAGTTGTTAGAGTTAGGTTAATTGGTGATTCTAAATTACCTGTCAATATAAGTGCAAATGGTTGTTTGTTTCTATGTGATAGACTAGTGAGCTGTCCAGGGTGTACCCTGCCATGTAACCTATCACTTCAGGGTTATTTCCCAGCCCCCCTGCAACCAGGATAAAGATAGGAGGATGTTAGTTGTTGTAGATCCATTGAATTTTTATGGTAACCAGACTCTAGACTTTGTTGAACATTATGTAATATGAAGACAACATGTCGTATTTAAGTGGCCAAGTAGTATTGGGTAAAAGTTATTGAATAGTGTTGAAATAAAATGACAAAATTGTGAAGGATTAAAATATTCCAAGAGCTCAACTTACTTCATCTAAACATGTTTCAATCGCGTTTTATGAACACAAAATGCGCAGGTTTACTGAATATGAAAAAGTTGTGTTGATTGAACTCAATTGTTTAAGTTTCTGCCAAAACAAAACATTTGTGTGCAACCAATGTCCACTATTGAATCAAGTAAATCCAACATGGCCTTTTTTCAGTGCACACACACACACACACACACACACACACACAGAGACACACACACAGAGGGGTGGCCATCTACCCACGACAGGTTGAGGGTCAGGGGAAGAAGAAGAAGACCGAACAAAGACATACTGTGGTAGAGACCAGAGATTAATAATAACAAATAATCAAATGCAGAGTGGTGTATAAAAACATAGTGAGTGAAAAAAAAAACATTAAAAAAGGTGAGTGAAGAAGGAACACAGCAAGTTGCCAGCAGCCTAGACCTTTTGTAGGGGAGGATTCACGGTCACCTAATCCATTACTTTCTATCTGCTTTATCAAAAAAGTTTTAAACCTAATCTTAAAAATAGAGAGGATGTCTGTTTTTCGAATCCAAAATGGGAACTGGCTGTATAAAAGAGGGCCCTGGAAGCTGAAGTGCTCTATTGAGGATTGCTCTATTGGTGATTCATTTTATTTTTTGATGTCTCTTTTTGTTAGACGAACAAATTTGGTATTTAACTGGTATTCATTTAACTTACATTGTTTTAAAAGATCACTTCAATTTGCTTTTACTTACTAGTGCTTGAAGTATTTGACCCATTATACAGTACACTGGACTACATGTGAAGTCACAATCTTAACAAAAAAAATCGAAAAGTATTTTTTCTTCATGTCAGTGGCATTCTCGCTGGGTGTGCTCTTTGTTTCTGTGTAACAGAATTAGTGGCTCGAGAATGTGAATTCTTTCCAGTGGAGTTCTGACATCAAAGCTGTCATAAAATTAGGCTTTCCTTCAAATATCATCTATTTATCTGTTACTGTGCCAACACAATTAGCTGATGTGTCATGGTTTAGATTTATTTTTGGATTATAATGCAAAAAGATCTTAAGTGTTTGACAGACGGGGTTACAGTTAGTCATCGGTCAAAATAGGTGAGATACACAGAGGGTTAGATCGCTATTTGCAGAAAAAGGATGACCATGAAATTAATACACAAACTTTGAATGCACATTTCTTTGTTAGATTCTACTATATTATTAATTCTAGCCCTTTAAAATATAAATATATACATGAATTAATATTAAGTGCACAAGCCTTTCCAGGACATATCTTTTACTATATGGTCCAATAGACTGTTTTAGATTATGTAACACATGGGAAAGGGGAAAAGCAACTGATTAAAATAGGTCCCTTACTCTTTACTATTTGCAGTAAAATCAGTCTTTACATAGTTGCTAGTCAGGTAATGGTTCTACATAGGGGTTTGAATG
This sequence comes from Simochromis diagramma, assembly GCF_900408965.1. Classification (NCBI taxonomy): domain Eukaryota; kingdom Metazoa; phylum Chordata; class Actinopteri; order Cichliformes; family Cichlidae; genus Simochromis; species Simochromis diagramma. The sequence continues at coordinate 7,630,827 of NW_024387414.1, forward strand.
TAAGGCTGTCTTTATGAGAACAAGCCAGCGCAAGCTGTACTTTGGCATAGCTCTGCTTTGAGCCATGTGCCAAGGTTGACATGATAATATGCTCACAATGACAAACATGCTACTGTTTAGATTAATGCTTACCATGCACAACATCTTGATTTAGCATAGTAACATGAAGATGAAACCCAAAATGCGGGTGAGGTCGCAGGTAAAAAAAAAAAAAAACTAAGTTTACTTGAATTCTATGCTAATAAGCTCCCTTCACCTATGATGCAAGTAAACACTTTGCTGTTATTCTAAAAAGGAGTACACTTAGCACGTATGGTTTGCCATATGTGTCATACAATATGAGCCCTTGGTTACTCGGTCAGATTCACCCCTTACTCATCACATCTGGTTTCAAAATACCAAGCCATGTCCATGTCATTTTTAATGCCATCTGGGTCAGTACCACTACCACCACTGGGTAGTAGAGAGAGCCAGCACAACAAACCATCCTTTCCCAGTGAAACAATGGATGACTGTTTTCTTTGATAAACTGTTGTAAAAACACAACAAATCTCTCTTTACAACTGTAGAGATTAACTGAAATTAACTGTGAAGTGATTTTAGAAATATATATGTTATACGGCAAATCATATAAAAGTAAAGTTACTGAATATTCTTGCATTTTCCCCCACTTTATCTACAATCCTGGTGCACTTGTCTCACAACCAAATACAAATATAGTTTTAGTACAATATTATATTGGTCAGTGGTTTTTTAGTACCTGCACTCTCTCTGTGTTGTCTTACACTCTGCATGGTTATGCAATTGATCTGTGACCAAATCTGCAGGAAATTATAGCAGTGATATTTCTATTAATACAATATCATTCTATCCTATTATACTGTTATCTTCCTTCTCTGGCTAAACTTTGACATTTTCATGCAACAGACTTTAGCATTCAGACAAGATTTCCCCATGTTTCTCAAAATACACTGTGAGCAGGGCCACTTTAAGTTACATGTCTCATTAATTACCTGCTTTACTCTCAGGTTACCCCCCCCCCCCCCCCCCACACACACACACACATATATATATATATATATATAGTAAATGCTGCACTCATGACACCCCCGAGACATTTTGTTATAAAGCTAGCTCATCTATTAGCAAACACTTTTTTGAACAAACATTAGGTTTCTCAGAGTAGCTACTTTAATAATGTTGAACAACATTATTAAAGGAGTGTTCTAATATTTGACTACAATAGTAATGCAAGCTCAAAGTATAAAGGCAGCAGTGCAACTTCAGCACCATGGACAGTGCCAAAATTGCACTGGTAATAATCGCTGTATGCAGCTCAAAGCAGAGGGACATCTGATACAATACATATGAATTATTTTTGATATATTTTCTATAAGTATTGACTGACAGCTCATAAGAAGACCTGCACCGTCCTGTGTAGATGTGTATTGTGAGTGCTTGACAGTTTATGTAGAGTTTTTATCATAGTTGGACTTCAGCTTTGTCAATTTTTTAACCCAGTACACCTGAACCCATAAACCATTCTGACCCGCCCACAGGACCTGCAATTTATGGTATTACTAAAAAATTTTATTACATATACATATCGTTAGCTTCATAGCATAAGTGCCTAAGTCATTTTTTTGTGTTTTCGGCAGGCAGACGGACAGGATGATGCAGCAGTGGTAGGGGAGTAAAGTTAGGCAAAAATCTCAATTTGACCAAAAAATGACTTAGGCACTTATGCTATGAAGCTAACGATATATATATATGCAGCACTGAGTTGAAAATCACTGGTTTTTCTGCTATGACAACTTTGTGTTTGTTATAAATTGACCTCCACAATTGCAGCTTTCTGTTTCAATCCCAAAAATAAATGCTGCCATCGTCAGCAACTGAGGTATGTTTCTGATCACCATTTCCATCAGTATTTTCAATAATAAATGCAATAATAGCCTAACTGTAATCTGATGTCAGTGTCACAAATTATGGGTTGCTTCTCTGATAACTGAGATGACATAGCTATTGGCTCAGACAATGCCATAGTAAATACATGATGTAAATTTACCATTTTGATTAAAATGCCATACATACATACAAATGTGAGCCTCTCAATATTTGAAAAAAAAAATGATCCTGCTTGTTGGTTGTTTGGTTGGATAATTTCTAATAAATTAATAAAATAAAGTATAAAAACAAGTTCACTGAACGAGGTTGGTATCATACACAAACTCATGATAGTGTGAATAAATGTCTAAAAAGGGAGCAGGTAGAAGTTTAATACTTATGAAGACCTATCCCCTAATGTAAAAATTTAAAAAAAGATAAATAAAACTTAGATTGTTTAACAGGTGACAAATGCAGAAAAAAAGAACATCATATACTTTGTGACTTACTGATGAAGAAAGAGTACAGTACAGTACAATTAGTCTGGTAAGTTTGATCTCTACAGTAGATTGTACCTGACCCTGGTTATGAGATCACACACATCTGGAATCCCTCCTGCTTTTGTCTCTTTTCTTCTATTATATCTTTCTTCCCCCCTTTATTTCGCCTTTGTTTACCATAAATTAGATTTATTTACTGTTATGTAAAAATGAAAACAAAAATACAAACAAAAAAGAAAAATGCAAGAAGATGAAGGGCACATTACAGTGGTATGTAATTCCATGAAATACAAGGTCACCTCACCTCCCATGCATGTGAAAGCAGTGTCCTCCTGGTCACAAAAAGAAAAAGAGGGAGAAAAACGGGATTAGATTTTAAATTTTTTTAAACGCAATCAGGTAACCTTGTATTGTTTCTTCTCAAAATTTGATAACAACAAATAAGATCAACTTTATTCTGTTGGCCTTCACAACCTATTTGGGCATCTTCTAGTTTCTAAGCATCTTGTTTACTCACAGGCTTGTTATGTGACTTTGTTCCTGACAAAAGGGAGTGTGAAGCATAACTTTTGATTAGGTTTGTTGCCAAATGCCATGGGCAACACTGGCATTGGTATCTGGCAACAAATGTGTCATTCATGAAACAGTGTGTTTTATGAACTACACATTGGAAAAGACAATCACACTGTGATTAAAAATCCATTCATATACAGCTGCACAAAATTAACCTTACACTATCAAGCAATCTCAGTGAGAACCAGACCATAAAATATATCGGCATGACTGTATTCCTGATAGGTGGACATGAATTTAAAACAAGGAAAATACTAAAAAAATCTAAATTTTAGTTGTGTTAGAAAGACTTAACCTCGTGAAACTTCAACTCGTGTTTGGAATATAATTTTAAGTTCTTTTGTTATTTTTGAGTAGCTGGACATGTATAAGTACAAAAAGTTAAACATTATCTTTAAACAGAAAGTGTTTATTTTGTTTGCTTGTTTTTTTAATTCTAGTACACTAGAGTCGTGTAATTGTCATCCACATGAAAGTGACAGTAACAGAATTAGGATATGTGGGTCAAAAGTAGTGGTTTTATAAGTATTGCCAAAAGTATTCACTTGTCTGCCTTCAACTCTTCTGAGTGTGTTTATGGGAACTTTTGATCATTCTTCCAAAAGTGCATTCGTAAGGTCAGATACTGATGTTGACTGAGAAGGCTGGCTCACAGTCTTTGCTCTGGTGGGTTGAAGTCAGGACTCTGTGCAGTCGAGTCAAGTTCTACAAAAAACTGTTTCATCCATGTCTTTATTGACCTTGCTTTGTGGAGTGGTGCGAGTCATGATGAAATGATTAGAAACCCATACTTGTCCATCGGAATGCCACACGAACATGTGTGATTTGTCACTCCAGAGAACATGTCCCCACTGCTCTAGAGTCCAGTAGCGGGGCGCACACCAGTGCATCCGGTGCTTTGCATTGTGCTTGGTGATGCAGCCATGGAAGTGATTAAAATTCAATGATTTGGATGTGTTAGGGAATACCTTTTGGAAATATAGTGTAGGTGTATTGGCATCTGAGTATACTGGTGCTCTTGCTCTTTGCGGTGTGTTTTTGGGGTGACTGATATTATTTGCTTCTCTTAATGCTCGTATTCTTAATAGTCCAAAAAGAAGTAGGTGGTATTTGTCCTCTGAATGTTTTCTAGCATCTGTTTGCACAACTTTTTCTACTTAATGCTTTATTCACTTTTCTTCTGGAAACAGCTTTTAACCTATTTTCCATTTTACTGTGCAAATCCTTCTATCAATCTATCAGCCTTACTAACCTAACAAACCATTTATTCATCCATAGTGTATGCTCTAATACATTATATCTTACTTCTGGGAAAAAAACTAATCTGATGGAAAGACTAAGCTATGATTTCTGTGTCTCACATGAGCAGTGATGCGGTTTTATAGTTCCCCTGGCACTGAGCGGAACATTTAAAAGGCATGGCTCAAATGTGCTTAGCACACTTTATTACCCATCTGCAAACAGCTTAAGTGTCAAGCAGCACATCCTTGAGTTAGTAATGTTCACAGGCATACTGAAAGATGAGGGCAATTAGCCCTGAGGAGCATACATCGGTGGCACAGAAGCAAACAATGCAAAGCTTTTATTTAAACTAAGGGCTGGAACAAAACTTTGCAGTCCTACATTAAGAGCTGCACATAACACTGAGGCTTAATACCGAGAGCACCTGAACTGTGATAATGGAGCTGTAATTATAACTGCACGGTGGATGGAATTTTTATACTAGTGCAAATGGTTTCTAATTACCTACTGCCACATGGTAATTGCAGCATGATTACTGGCCTAATATTTTATCCGCAATACATGTAATTAAAGTGTTATTTGATTATAATAGTTGCAATGAAAAATAACATGATTTTAATGTATATGGCTTTGCTGAAGCAAAAGGGGAATAATTCTAATGGTATATTTTACTGTCACTGTATGACTTAGAGCCACAATGACTCACTGTCATAATCATTACAGCGTGGCTATCACTTGGAAGAGAACTCCATCACTGCAAAATAAATTCTTGTCAGACTGTTCAGGTCAACATAGTGTAAGGTCAGTTCAAACGGATTTTGTTGAGGACAGGTAAGTGGTACAAATATGAAAGCAAGTTTGACGAATGCTGTGGGAAATAAACACAGACAGTTATGACAGGTTGGTTACAGTACATGTGCCATAGGTGTCCTGCTGTCAATCAGCCACTCCAGTGCTGTTGCTAAGTGATTAGGGGATGTACAACCTGCCTGCAGGCAATAAAAATACCAAAGCAGTTGCAGCTGTGGGAGTGTTTGTGCAGTTAGTTATTGTTTCTAACAAGCAGCAGATGTCTGTTTTTCCTTTGCTTAATCTGAGCTTTCAGTCCAGTTTTCTCAGAATAGCTACTTTAAAGTGTCATCGTGCAGAAGATGAGTAATGCTTTACACAATCTGACTTCAGTTCAAAGTTTGAAGGTCATAAAAATGTTGTTGAGTTTCAAGTAATAATTTGCAGGATTTATGATGGTGAACTTTTAGGAAAGTTTTCCTGCATCCAAAAGGACAGTGCATCTCTCACTCCAAAGTTAAAGCAACCTGCTTTTAACATGAGTCTATCAGTATAATTTCATGTTCTCAGCGCATACTTTGATGCAGTAATTTCAGTGTTTTTCAGCTGGTATTTTTAGACCTATAGTTAGATAAACTGTCTGAACTCACAAGGTCCAGTCCCAATGTCCTTCCTAATCCCCAACTACTGAACCCTCACAAACTTTAATTAACACCACATGCTTGTTCAGCAAAAGTACAGGGGCGCAATGAGGGTGTGAGGGCTAGAAATGCTTTATAAGAATTGGTACAATTCTTTGTAACATCACATTACCTGGGCAGAGGGGACTTTATGTGGAAAGTAAACATAAGCTTATATTTGCATCAATGTATTACATTCAGAAATATGGACAGCTTATATAGTTTGTGAGAAGGCCCTCAAGCTTTTACTGATTTCACAGTGAAACATACTACTTCAGACAGAAAGTGTATAAGTACCAAAGCATCTGGGCATCTGAGGTTCAACGTAATATTTTAGAATATATTTTATTATAAATGCGATAGATGTAGTAAAATCTCAACCACTTTCTAAATCATTTCTTGACCAACTGTGTAATTTGTAGTCCATTTTTACGTAGAATATTCATTATATGACAAACTATGAACACTTAGGACATTGAGGTGGAACAATAGGCCACCAAGACCTTAATTTGTGTTGTAAATATTTTTTGGTTATCATTGTTACCACATTAGTTGGTCTATGGACTTTAGTTAAGTATATCAGGAGTTTTTTTTTTTTTTCCTTCCTGCTGTTTTTTATCATAGGAGGTCATCTGATTGTTGGGGATTTCTCTCTATTTGATGCTATAAATAACATTGAATTCTATTGAATTCAACTGAATTGAACTAAATTGAACTGAATTGAATTGAATATTTCACATATTTATATAGTCAGCATGATTCACTTTTGCACAATCTCAGTCTTGCCGTGGATTGGAAGAGAAAACTCAATAAACCTACTCACATGTTGCAAAACTTGCGTCTCTACAACCTTTTTTCTTAAGTTTTCTTGTGCATTCATATAACACAATGATATTTTCTGCACATCCAAGGGCATATCACATTGCAGGAAAATGCTGATAGCTAATTTGTCATGTTCTTAGTGATGAAAAGACAAGTATAGGCTGCTTTACCTCAGGCTGAAAGCCACACCTAATTAACCGACTCCAGGGAAATGGGAAATATACCTTGATACATGTATATTCCAGAGCTATCAAATACGTGACTGTAATGCGAGTGAAAACCACCCATTTGAAAAAAAAGAACTTGCAATTACAATTCTTTAAAGAGAAATTTAAAAAAAAATAAACCCTTTTAAAGCTGTTTTACAGCTTGATTTAAATTCTTAGGTGTCAAAACCACACCAACAAACCCCAAAATCTGTCTGTACTTTCTTCAGTTTGAGTTATCATGCAACAACAATAATGTAATTGTTTCATTTTATTTTAAGAAACAAACTAAAGGCAGTAGATTCAAAGAAAGTTGGAAAAAAAACTAACAACACACACATTTAATAAACTAACGCATCAAATGATGTAGTATTTCTTGTATGACAGCATGGAGTTTACCCTAATGTTGGAGGTATTGTACTAGACCCCACATTTATCAACATACTTAAAACGCACCAGGGGGCTAAGTACATGCGAAAATCCCCACAATTAAGCTGATGTACAAGGGCAGTGATGGTCATTTAATTCTGCTTAAATGACCCAGAGGAATCCAAGTGCAGGCCATCATCTTGTTATGACTGCTCTCATCCTCAGTCTAAACCTGTGCCACTATATGTGTGACTGACATCTCTCTTGTATTTGCCAGTTTACACAAGGGAATTTGTTTGCATGACAGATTTGTTTTGATTTAGTAAGCTGCATCATGTGGTTAAAACAGTTCATACTATTTTTATTCATTTCTACAACTTCAGACCCGGTGAATGCTTTTTAAACGCAACACTTCCTCATACTCTCTTTTATTTGCCACAAATACTGTATGAAAATCTGGTGAGACCTAAAATCTGCTGTTTTTAACGCATGAAAAATATCTGAAAAGCTGATTACCAGTTAAGTGGAAAATGATGATCATTACAAGCAATCAAGATGGGCTTGTTTGCAATTGCAGATAAGTTAAGAAGCTGTAATTACAGCACTGGGCACAGGGGCTTTTCTGAAGAGATTACATGCAATAGAAGAGGACGATTCAAATAAGGTTTAATGCTGGAACTGTCAAGAGCCAAGTTTTCTTTTTAATTTTCTCTTATGTAATATACAGAATTCTAAAAACACCAGTCCAGTTCATAATTTGAATGTCACTAAGGCAACACATTGCTGTTGCATTTCATATTGTATATGGGCTTAGTTAAAAGGACTCATACTGGCAAAATCATATGCTTTGAACAGACACCCCCCAACCTCAATACAGTATGGGGGGGGGGGGGTCCAACTGACAGAGTTTTTGAAGGTTCTAAAACAATATATATGGCCGGTTGCTCAGGAAATAATCTAAGAGTGCCTTTGCGACAAGCTAATCCTACAGGTCACAGGTCAATGTGCATGCTGCCTATTTTCAGCCTAGAATACATATCTATGTTTAATGTTTATTTTCATTATGACTTTCCTGCAAGTTAGGTTCACTCAAAGTATTTTTTAAACAAATTTTGCAATATATTCAATGCAAAGAATAAAATACTGTCTCCCTGCAGTGTGCAATATCCTTTCTACATTATCTAATGTTATTCCAACATTAACAGCTTTTCACCAAAGACACATACAACACTGGAGGAAGAAATGCTGTAAGGAGTGCAAACAAAACATTGCACTGGGACAAGATGTGGTCCTTATAGCAGACACATTCTGCAGTACATACTATACTCCATAAAATGCTATGCACAAAAAGCAGCTCTTATCCTAGCATAATTTGAATCATCTGGGGTTGTTATTAAACTAGAAATTCTTCAGATTCTGTTGTTGTTTAATAAACACCAGCACTGTTTTCATATTCACAGCAGGGCCCTTTCTCCTCCTATTTCACTGCTTACATAGCAGGATCAAAAGCTGTGGAGGGGAGATATCAAACCATGCCTGGATCTGTGTGGTGAGAGCAGTGTTCACCCTGGGGGCAGAGCAGACAACACCTTTACTTTCATCACCAGAACAGAGCTCCCTTGGAGCATAGAATGAACAATGCCTGTAAAAAAGCAAGTGGTCCTTCTTCGTAAGTGGTGCCACAAGAGTATTTGTGCCATGTTGCAACTGAATATTTTAATAGCTATGTTCTTTTCTTAACAAACGAAAAACAAACCAAAGTCCTTTACGAACATATAGCCCTGTAAGTTACAGCGGGCTGCTTTAAAGTGTTTCCAGTCCCCTCCTGCAGTGAGTCACAATACACTGTTGCACTCCTAGTGAATTATTGATGAGCCAATGCAGATTATTCAAACAGGATTTGGTGAAGTTGAAAGAAAAAGCTATATGACACATAATGTAAATTAATAGAAGTTTAAGATAAACTTTAGCTCGACTTTTGATGGGCCTGAACGAGCCCACCAAAGAGTTCAGTCAAGCCTCATATATACATATATATATGTGTGTGTGTGTGTGTGTGTATGTATGTATGTATGTGTGTGTGTGTGTGTGTGTTTTCTGCTACATCCTGGACAGATTACAAGTCTATCACAGTGTTTATCCCTAGTGTAGTGATACGAGCATTGCTACATAAGGGTGTAAAATATCATAGTTAAAAGTATTTCTAGATTATAACAAAAAGTGAAATTAAAAAAATACTTTGTCAGATTAAATCAAACTGTTTCTATTTAACATTTAAGCCCTTGTGTGATTCTTTAATATGAAATGAACCCATTCCTGTAGACACTAACTTACTATTTACAATTCCACATGTGTGCCATCTGGAATTGTCACATATATACCCCCCTGGTGCAGAGATGCTTCATATTATATGCAAATGTTAAAAAAGCTCTTGAGATAATGTAAACAATGTCAAGATGTCACACAAAAATAAATACACATGGACTTTGTTGCTAAGTGACAAGTTAGGCAAAGCAGCTGAACATCCAACAGTTTGGACAAAACAAAAAGCAGCAACATGTAGGGCATTTTTGACAAAGAAAATTCTAATAGCTCCACTTTTTTATTTGAAGTTCTACATGTTTGCCACATTTCTATTAAAAATGTATGGTGTAGTGGCTGACAATTTATTCATAGTTAAATTTCGGTTGAGAACTAGCGTGACAAATAATATGTTTTATTTAACTACTTTCATTTAACTATGGATCCAAGTCCTTAACGGTGTTTACCGAGTCCACATTTATCCCATTTTGCTTTGTGTGGTGCATAAAATCATCTATCATATCCCTCTACTGCACACTCAACCAGACAGATGATCTCATTTCAAGTTAGCGGTCTTTAACTACCTAACTACCATTTGAAAGAACCCCAAGAGTAGCAGCAATCTGTACCTACATATTAAAGTTTTCAAAACAACAAAATAAAAGTTTGACATTTGACATTGGGGGTAAAATATGGTAAAATGTTCAATTTGGCATCAAGGAAATCAAAATTAAATGATGTTGGAAAGAAAAAATAATAACTTAAATTGCTTTGATATCTCTGTCAGTCATTACTGTCATTTTTTTTCCAGTTCCTGTCATTTACAAATTTTCCACAAACAAGCAGGTGTTACATCTTTAGAGACACCAGATAACATTAACAAACGCATATTTAATCCTAACGTGCCATATGCTAGAAAAATGCAGCTAACTTCAAACCGCTTAACATGGAGGTCTGCAGGGATTCAGCCTTTTTTCATGGATGCATCATCCTGAGGGTGTTGTTCTCTCATAGTAAAAGTAGCATAAATAAATACATATACAACTAGTTGCTTGACATAATGTTATTAAAACATAATTAAACAAAGCATTTTCATAAAATCCAAGAATAATTGAGAATGTAGACACTTGTTTGTGTGCTAATAATTAGGTCAAGTCTTCTTTGATCAGTGCAGCACAGAAAACAAGACAATACTGTAGCTTTGACAACTCACAATCGAAAAATAAAAGCCCCCGCTCACTTGTAATACACCTGACAGTGTTTTTTCTTTGTTAAGTTATGCCGTACTCACATGCTGCAAAACCTGTCAACACGAGCAAGAACAATCTCTTCTAATGAGTAAGCCTTAGGGAAGCAGTGGTATAGGCTTCTTACAGACTGGATTAGTGAATGTGGTGGTAAGGCTGTCTCCCGAGGGTGCTTACATCTACACTATCAGAGTCACAGTGACTTCGTTGTCAAGGTCAAGCAAATGAGTCAGGTGGGATGGCTCACTGCAGGCAGAGGGAGCACAACTGTCCTCCATCCGTCACGGCATGATACAGCTTGACTGTGGTGACTTAATGCCACTGAGCCATTGTGGCTCAGTGGTTAGTGCTGCCATGTCACAACGAGAAGGGCACAGGTTTCATTTAGGTTCTTTGAGGAGTGTGTTTAATCTCACCATTCTGGCACTGGTTTCAGTCAGGTGCCTTAAATGTTTTTTTTTCCTTTCTTAATGAACCGTAAACAGAAATGAAAATATCATATGAGGAAATTACTACAATCAAGCCATAGTTTCCATTTATTTTTGCGCCAGAATGTCACTGGGCAAGATGCCTTGCAAGCTGTTTGCAGGGAATTGTGAATATAACAGTTAATACTTTACTGTTGCTTCCATTACAGCTATATCAGCAGTGATATCTTGGGAAAATAAGATGCTTAGTGTGTGAGAAATAGTGTGTCCCAGTAGGCAAGCTTCCATAACCACCACAATAGTCAGAGGGATAAGCCAGCACAGCTCTAATTAGTTCAACAGAGGAACTTTTAAGGGCTGCATCAGAGCCAGGGGCTGAATAAATACATATAAATCTCCAACAGAAAAAAAAATCAGAGTAATATTCCTTTCATTGCGATCAGCATTAACCTAAAGCACTCGTCTGCAGTGCTCTACAGTGTGTGAGAGCCTTTTTCTGATAAGCTAGATACACCTATTGAATTTGCTGATTAAAGTCATATCAGGCAGTGCTCCTGACAGCTGTGCAAAGATACAAGTCTGAAGTCTGTGGAATCATTTTCAGAACACCACAAGTTTCCCACACCAGAGAGGATGAATGCTACACAGCTGCATCAGAAAAATTATTTCATATCCATGCTAAAATGGTTTTCATTTAAAAATGAGGCTTCTTTCTGGTGAGATGAAGCTAAGGCCCCTTGAGTGATTTACTCACTTTCTCTGGAAGCTCTCAGGCTGCCTGGAGAACTAGAGGCTCCTCCATCACTGCCTCCTTCACTCTAAAAGCCCAGCAGAAGACCCTCATAAAAGCAAGAGCCATCACTCGTACTCCTGTTTCACACTCTGCAGAGTAGATGTTTTTTCATCTTCGACCTTAACTGGTCATCTTACACTCTTAAAAATGCTGGGTTATTTTGATAATTCAACTGCTGGGTAAAAGCCGTAGGTTTGTAAGTTGGGTTATTGTGGCTAAATATTGGTTCAAAAGTCATGACTCAGGAGTTGGGTTGGTAATGTGCCAGGTTCTTCAATTCACTCCACAGCTTGACTAATAGGTTGGGCAGCTTTGATAAAATATTGGGTCAAATTTTTACCCAATTGTTAGGGTTGAAGATAAGCCTCAGAAGAAGCCATATCACTCTTCACAAACTGCCTTTTTCAATTCTTCTCCACTACTATGAAATAAAACATGGTAAGTAAAAAGTGAATTCTAACAGTTTGAAAATCATAGGGTTGATAATGCAATTTGTTGGTTTAATCTAGACCTTTACCTACTTGTTAAAGGTCTTTTAACAGATAACACCTGCCAGCTTGTGATGAAGAAAGCTGTTTCTACTTAAAAATGCTTGATATCATCGTTTAAATTTATTATTTGAAATGAGGCTGAGGTTGCTCTGTTTGACAAACTATTTAGAGATCACTGTATGTAGAACAAAGAAAGTATGAGATTGGGTGTTGCATTTGTGTGAAAAAGGTTAAAAAAAAGGAACACAGTCTATCTAAACTATTTAATTTAATTCAATTATTTAATTTAACCTTAATGACCTCTATGTTTATAGCAACATCTAGGATGGGAAATTATAATTTGTCCCATTTAGATTCTTTAAGGCTAGATTGCGCTAATACTTTGATCCCCTTTTTTCCCTCGTTCACTAGACCCCACAAAGTGCACGCACATCACTCTGGGACCTCGGTAACTTTAAGGTCCATCACTCCAAAATGTATGTGTAATCAAAGTAAAATAAAACAAAAAACAAAAACAAATTTACTGACTCCTAAATATCATTTGTATTAAGCTTTTTGGCTTAATTCAAAATCTTGGGCCCAAAAGAGGTCAAAGTAACAGAACTCTTCTCATAAGCTGGCAACAAACAATACTGCTAACTCAAACAAACTAACCTAACTAAACAAGACAAAGGGGAAACTTAAACAGTGGCTGATCAGCCAACAAAAACACAGAAAGGCGTAGAACACACAAAACCCAATTAAAACTAACGTAACAAATTTGATTTCCCCCCATGCTCCCGAGTAGTGGTATGACTCAATTTGCAGGTCTCCACATAAGCTTGCTCCGCCCGTTTTCCAGCTTACAGCTCATCAACCAAGGGACTGGGAGCAGCTGCCACTGAGGTAACTCAGAAAACAAAGAAAGATTAAATCAGACATACATAACAGTGGAAACTAAAATGTGCGCACTTATTTTAGAATACAGTATTATGTGATTGTATAAGTAAATTCATTCTAAACCAAAACCAATTCTTTATTAGCCTGTAAATTAAATCCTACATTTAAAGAAAGAAAAATGTAAGTGTAGTGTTATGGTTAAGCTTCTGATGTTTGGTAGACATTAGCACTGTGTGGTTGAAACTGCAGCCATCACAAGTAGATTCAGTTATTCTAAAATTACCTTGTGTTTTAACTTTAATTATTTAACTTGAGAACATCCGTGAGGGACACCTGATATCTTTGGTTGCCAGTCTTGAGGAACACCATATCCATATATGAGGGATCGAGGGTCCAAATACTTATTTTACACTTAATGGAGCGCTATGAAGAAAAGTGAGTATTTCTTGTACATAAACTAAATCAGTTATAAGTTTTTTTTGTTGGTGTTGGTTTGTGTGGCATTTTCACTGTGGCTACATTTAGGCTTCTTGGTCAGAAGAAATGGTAAATGGCCTGTATTTATATAGCGCTTTACTAGTCCCTAAGGACCCCAAAGCGCTTTACATATCCAGTCATCCACCCATTCACACACTGGTGATGGCAAGCTACATTGTAGCCACAGCCACCCTGGGGCGCACTGACAGAGGCGAGGCTGCCGGACACTGGCGCCACCAGTAGGCAACGGGTGAAGTGTCTTGCCCAAGGACACAACAACCGAGACTGTCCAAGCCGGGGCTCGAACCGGCAACCTTCCGATTACAAGGCAAACTCCCAACTCTTGAGCCACGATCGCCCACAGGACACTCCTGGGACACTGCGCTGTGCTGGCCCAAGTAAAATTACTCCAGTGGCAGCTCCTAAAGTGTGTGCACTGGGGTGATGAAAACAAAGAGGACCATTTAACAAATGTTTGATTTCATTTATTTTCCCAAAGCTTCTGCTCTTTGTACTTGTTTATTTTACAAGAAATCTACAGAAAAGTAAAGTTTTTGCTTATCCAATTAAATATAACTGCAACTGTTTTTGCTTTCAGCCTAACTTCAGGAATAAAGGCAATTTTAGCATCATCAATAGTAGATCAGTTTCCATGTTTAAAGGACTGCCATGGCACAGGACTTCAATGGATACACACAACAACAATTAAAAAACCTAAATATTGGGCAATTTTTCAATCAGTATACTGAGTGTCATTGTGATTATAAAAATAAATATACAGTTTGTATGTACTCAATTTCCATATCTTTAAAAGATGTATGCACATTATATGTCACTCATCCAAGTGACATCTTCAGTCATATGCACATTATAGATGCATAAATAATAACATTTGTTTAAATGTATTGCGAAGTTGGCAAAAAGGTTTGTACAACCTTGTGACAGTGTAAAGTGTGTGAAACATAATACTTGATCTTGGTTTAGTCCATCTCCTAACAATTAATTGCCAGCATTCACAACCACAGACTGGTCTGCTTCGTTGTTGTTTTGTCCTCTCTGAGCAAATGTCATGCATAGTGTTGGAGCTCACCGCTTCAGGATTACAGACAACTTAACATTAACCAAACAACCACGACTCAAATATGATCAAAAGAATGAGGGCTCATTTAGCTATGATGGAAGCGTAAAATGTTGCTCATAAAGGTGCATGAAATGATCTGAGAGGGAGATTCCCTCTTGCCACTTTTCCAAAGTGTTGATGTATGTTAAATACTGAAAAAAATCATCAATTCATTAGTTTTGTTTTAAAGTTTTTACATGTAATTTGTAATGTAATTTTATAAACAGAGCTGCTTTACATAGCATGTCTTTATGTGTATTAACATGTACATGTGCTGTAACCAAAGACTGATTTGAAATAATTGATATAATATAATGAATTATATACTTTTTTTTTACATGCATGTTACTTTCATTGATATATTTTTTATGAATTTGCTGTCCATATTTTATGTATCATACGGCAATAAAAATATTTTTTGAGAAAATCTGTTTTGAATCTAGTTTTCATTAGCTGAATTTTATAATAAGTAGAAATCTTAACCCAAACATTAATGGTAATATAACCCATGTGATGGGTTCTGACTTTCGACCCAATGTTTGGTAATGTTTGGTCAATTTAACCCAATTTTTGGATAGATATCCTAACCCAGTGTGCTGGGTCAAACCAGTAACCCAGCACTGTTAAGTTGAAACAACCCAGCGTTGGCTCGATCCATATTTGACCCAGCATTCGGTTACTGATTGGGTCATTTTTAACCCAGCATTTTTAAGAGTGTACAACAACAGCAGCAACTATTGCATACACTTAACTACTAGAGGTGCGATGATACACAAAATTCACGGTCGGTTCTGTTCGATACTTTGGTGTCACGGTTCGATATTTTTTCGATACAAAAAAATGTTCATGCCTTTTTAATTTGTCATTTATTCAAATTATAAATATATATTTTAACTCAAAAGTACAGTTTTTAAATTGAATGTTGCTGAAACAGCAAAATAATAAAAAATAAATAAATCTATCTGATCGAGAAATCACTCATCTTTGGAAAAGAGAGTTTATTACAGAGAAATGGCTCTTTCTAAAATAAAAGCTATACTATATTCTTCTTCTGGGGTATACTCTCAGCAGCATATTAAACATATCAGGTCCCCATAAGGAGAATCATGTGCTAACAGCTGTCTAAATGACTCAGGTAAAGTTTGTAGCATGCGTGCTTGTTGTTTTTGTCTGCTTCCACTTGTCTTTGCACTAGGATGATGTCGGAGTAAATGTGCAGTCATATTCGTTGTGTTCCCACTAGTGCTGTCCGTGTTAATCTCGTTAAAATGACGTTAATGCCATAACGCAGCAAATGTCCGTTAACAAGTTACCGCGGATCGCCCCGTGCGTGGGGCTGGACGGTGTCAACATGTTAACAAGCTAACAGCGCTAACGCACTAGTTCCCACCAACTGAGCATTACGTGGCACATCTGACATACTGTTTTACTTTTGTCCATGACGCGCTTACCATCAGGGTCATACTTCACATGAAAATCAAAATAGTTCCAAACGCCACATCTGAATGAGGGTGGGGGAGGTTCAATTTCGGGTAGCGTTGATCCGATATTACGTATCTGTATCGGTCCGATACTGACCTAAATTACTGGATTGGATATTGGAGAGAAATAAAAAAATGTAATCCAATCCGAAGTATCACAAAATCACCTCACAAAACGCGCTACTTGGCGTAACCCAGCTCGGTGCATCAGAGCACTACTGTATGTGTCACGTGATAGAGCGGCTGTTGTCTGCGAGAGCTGTCGGCGGTCTGTTGGAGCATTTGGAGCCTCACTACATGCTTCCTAACCGCGCATTTCATCTCGGCGAAAACTGTCCCAGAGAAGAAAAGCAATTGTGTAAGTTCATCCCTGAATGTTTGCATAGTATTTCCACGTTAAGCTTAACAACTGATATATGGAGCCACAGCTGGACTGGCCATCGGAGTTCCATATTGGGGTGAAAAGGAA
This sequence comes from Simochromis diagramma, assembly GCF_900408965.1. Lineage (NCBI taxonomy): Eukaryota > Metazoa > Chordata > Actinopteri > Cichliformes > Cichlidae > Simochromis > Simochromis diagramma. The sequence continues at coordinate 7,647,581 of NW_024387414.1, forward strand.
GTTCTTTGTCCCGTACTTTAGCTAGAATTAAAAAATAGACACAAAGCTGGAGTTATTCTGTCTTTGCTGCGCAGTTGCATCTACTTCTCTCATTCACTCCCCCTTCCTCTCCTGTTATTACTTCAAACATGAAACTGATCAATGATCAGCTGATCTGCTTTTCTGCCGCAAGTCCCGTCTTTCTTGTTTGTGTATCGCCCACTTCGTGCTAGAAAGAGGAGTCCAGCGGATAAACAACAGCAGCACGTTTAAGTGTGATCAGCTGTTGTTAGACTGTATTTAATATTAATTTCTAGTATCAGCTGATGTTTGCTGGAGCCACAGCTGTAAAAGCTGCTGGTCATGATATTGGTTTGGATATGTGGTGAGAGGGAAACATGAAGATGAAACCAAGAGATGTCCTTACTAAATCATCAGAGCTGAGCAGATGATGGAGAAACAGGTTTACCTTTGAGGTGACATGAATGAGTTAGTTATGAACGGTTTCTGAGAGACAAATAACACCAGGATCCTTTTTCTATGTAGCTGACAGCTGGTCAGTGCAGGGGCGGATCTAGCAACGTTTTGTCGGGGCCAGGTATGGCATTAACAGGGAAAAAGGGACATAAAGAAATATTTTTCTTTGTTATGTCATTTAAAAACTTTGAATAAATAATTATCTGAATCCTACAACAAAAGTGGTCATCTGAAATCCATTATTGTATACAGTAACTAGTACGTCTAATATACACCCTAGTAAGCTATAGTACTTTTTCCTTTGGGAAGGTACCATCTGTGCAGTCTGCAATTCTGTTGAAGAAGGATGTTGAATCTATTTAAATATTGTAGAAAAATAATTGATTTCTGTGCATTTGTCTTACACTTGCATTAAATTAAAGTTGATTACATCGATTAAGGGCGCGGGGTGGTTCCCTAATATTTTTGCTGGGAGTTGGTAACCCTATTAGTTAGATTGCCTAATATTTCCACTAAGTACTCTTTAAAATACCAGAATAGGGAGGATGGTGCAGGTTTAAATTTATTAGATTGATCAGTGTTGCTGAACTATAAAATGTTTTGGGTGCAGTGTACAGTATTTTTTGCATACAGGTATAACAGAATAGCTTCAGTCTCTTGTTTTTTAAAACTTGAGTATGAACTTATACAAAATGCAGCAAGATATTTATAAAAGGCAGTTTTATTGATTACAAAATACGCTATATCGGATTCATATCGGTATCGGCAGATATCCAAATTTATGATATCGGAATCGGTATCGGACATTAAAAAGTGGTATCATGCCATCTCTAATGCGTACGGAACCGAAAGCTCTGTATTGAACGGTTCAATATCGATACATGTATTGTTGCACCCCTATTAACTACTATAAAGACAATGAAGTGTTGTCTTGTTTCTTAATCTAGAACTCTGTTTAGATATTTGAAGATTTTTTTTTTCATGCATCTACTTCTTAAGAATAAATAAAACTTTTTATTTACTTTGATATCTCTGTGATAGATTTTTTTTTTGTGATATTGTTTTCTTCATTGGAAGGTCATCTTTTTCTCGTCACACTGACAGATGGTTGAAATGACAGCTCTCAAATCTGAACAGTAAAATGTGAACCATCTGTGTGCACTTAAATAAATGAACACGGGAACAACACACAGCTGCCTAATAAACTAAGTGACTAATGGCAAGCTTCACAGTGTGTTTTAGAATGACTAGATTTTGCAAAACCTTCCTTCTATACTTAAGTGAAAAAAACATAATACTAAAAAAATGAAATAAATCAGAAACTGTCAAAAGTTTTCAGGTTTGGTATCACCAGGTCCCACTTGTTGCAGAACACCAATGGAAATTTTTATGATCCTTTGTCTTTCAGATTGCCCTGTTTTCTTTCTGCCACTGCCACCATTTTCTGACAGTCTTACTCCTTTTCTATCTGATTTACGGTTGTTCCTTGCCTGTATTATCTAGTTCTGATAAATACAGCTTTCTAACAAAGTGAAATCACTTGCAGCAAAATCATGTTTTCAGGAAAGTTCCAGTGAGCTTGACCTTCCTCGAACTGTGTTTTTCTATTTTCTCAACTCTACATACCTAAGGTGGAGAGTGCAAAATCTGAATAGGAAAATATACTAAAGGTGTCCTTTGAAAGAGTGAAAGACAGAAAGTAAAGAGGAAGAAACCTGGAGACTGAGCACGAATATCTTATAATGCTTCCCAAAGTCTTGTGAGAAACTTTGGCAAAACAATGAATAGTATATTTCAGGGTAGGGATCATTTTAACTTTCCCTTGGCACACAAATTGCTGTAGCGCAGGGATATTAATTTTTTTTCCTGCAATTTAAGTCTGGAGGGAGAAAAGGAATAACCTTTCAGTGCAAAATACAGAAAAATCTGTAGAAGTAATATGTAAAAGTTTCAGAGTGTGCTTTTGAAAATCAAATTTTGCATTTTTCAGAGTGCTGTAATTTTCAGAGGAAAGCAGTTTCAGAGCTTTGAAGGATGATAGTGTTTGAATAAGTACTATTGTTGTGAAAACAGAATCAAACAATACAACATACTCTATGAAATATTTCCTATGAGCTGAGCAATTGTTTTGTTCACAACACAATAAATCAAAAGTCCACCAGGGATGCAAAAGCATCCCTTAGTTTAAATGTGAATGCAATCCTCATTACCAGATTGTTTTGTTGTAAACCTTTGGATCACTTCACTTAGACAACAGCATCTTAGCTTGACACCTCCGCCCTTTTCTTGCCATTTAAAAGTGGCTAAATTCAAATCAGGTATAGTTTTTACGTCCTGGTCACTTGCTTGTCCAACAACACTTAAAACTATTGAAAACATTTATAAAAGAAGTTTAAAATTACTTGACAAAAAACCGACTTCCCACCACCACTGTCATGTGTTAAAAAAACATAAATTACTGAACTTCAATAACTTAGTGAAACTTAAAAGAGTGTGTTTAATATATAAAGTCTTACACTCCCTTGCTCCACCACCACTAAAGCAGTTCATTAGGCATAAAGAAAGCTCAGACAGGACCACTCGAGCTTCAATGCGAGGACACTTGTTTATACCCCACAGACGGACAGCATTTGGGCAGAACATCCTTTCTGTCCAGGGTGGCCATCTGTGGAACAGTCTTCCTCAACCCATTAGAGAATGCTCGACATTCAATTTGTTTAAGGCAAAGGTTAAAAACTGGTTATGGACAAATCAAGTGTGTGATCATGTATGAGTTGTATAGTTTTAATGTTTTATTTGGGAACAGAATGGTGTGTATGTGTAAGTTTGGTGATGGAGTTTTTATTATGAATGAATGATGAATTTTTATGAATTATTATGTCTATTTTTTTATGTTTAAGGACAACAGATGGAAATTAGCCTTTGGCTATAATCTGGCATGTTTACATTCATGTATTTTTTTTTTTTTACATTTATGTTCATTAACATGCACTGTCCTAAATAAATAAATAAATTAAAAATTTAGATTTTTTATGACTGCTGTCACAACTTTATGATCACATCAGGTATAAGATAGGTGTTGATTTTCCTTCCTTTGAATACATTTATATTTAGAGGTTACTGTTACAGTATCTGACAACAGCTGCATTGCAGATAATCAGAAAAACCTGTTGAAACTTGAAATGAAATAAAACCTCTGCACAGCTTTTTAAGAAGTATTGAAAGAAAAAACAGTAAAAAGTAACGTGCTAAAAGTTAAAGCAAGGCCATTATAAGTGAGTTTTAATGGAACCTGTTGTTGGTAGTCTAAATTCATCACCAACTTCAACTCTGCCTCACTGCTTCTGGAGGCTGATAGATAGGATTGCTGCTCATTGCTCTTTTCCTGTGCCCACACCCAGAGGACACGGTGATGGATGATTGGCGGAGGACAGCTGGTGCTCTGCCTCTCAGGAGGGTAACTAATAGAATGGGGGCAAGTGGGCTGGTGCAGTGAGTACAGAACCAAACAGAATGCCCCAAGTACATTTTTTTTTATTTCTTATCAGCAGGCAAAAATAACCCTCAGACCTCAAAGTTTTTTTTCATGGCTTCATTTTTATCTGCTAATATTTCAGACAGATTAGGTCACGAAATAGATGATGATACCTTGGCGGACACGCTGCATAAAAATTAATGTTTTTGCTCTTCTCAGCTGGTCACACATGAACTGTATCTCACACTTTAATGAGCAGGATTCTAAAAGGACACTTGTTTCAGCCTCTTCCCATTAGTAGGCTTGTGATTTCCAAAACAATGGCAAAAGAATCCACATTTAATGAGCATCACCTGCTCTCAATTAAATATGCTGCAAAATATTCAAGTCTAGCGTGCTTTTCGGTCTTTGAAACTGGTGCTTAATGTCCAAGCAGTTTGAACAGGGAGCTGTCTAGCCACATTTCAGTTCTGAAAGATGTTGCTTTCTACAGTAAGTGGAATGAATGCAATCCAAGTTTGGGTCTTTTTCTGTTAGACAGCAAGACAAAAAAGCCTCTAGAGCTGAGGTTTAAATCCCTCCATTCTAATAACTTGAAAACAGCTCAAGTCAAGACTACTACTTATAAGTAGCCCTTTCAAAAAAAGAGGCCATTAAAACAAGAGGAATAAACACACAAATTAAGAGAAATAGCCATGCACGTTTCAACAGATTGGTGCTAAGACAACCATATGTAATTTGAACTATTTTAGAGTATAGCGGTGCACATGAAGGCTCCACTTGAAACAAAGGCTATAGGTAATCAAGAAGGTAACTAAGGTGATAGGTGAGATTCAGGCTCCAAAGCAGAACTGAATGAATGCTGGGAGGCATCACATGAGGTTTGTCTGGTGCTTGTTCATGGTCTTGTGAGCACAAGACAGAAGACAACAGCAGTGGAAGAAATACTGCCAAATCAGTTCACAGTATATTTCAGGGCAGGGGTCACTGGAACTCGGTTCCTGTTCACTAATGCGTTTCCTATGGTGCTTTCTGATATTTTTTACCCTGTGAAATCTGAAGGCTCACATGAGGGTTTGAGAACCCTGCTATCTCAGACCTGGAAATTGCCCTTTCAGGGCATAGTACATGTATATCTTTCCATATGGGTCAATTTAAACATGGCTGAAGGCAGCTTTAACTCTAAACAAATTGGCCTCAACATTTGTTGAGTGCCCGAGATACACTTCAGAGTGATTTAGTCCTGAGGTTTAATCTGTCTGCACAAAATAGCTATCTTTTAAATGGCATCACACCTTGCTGGTTATACACAGTAAGGCAAGCCTTAAATGGTACTTGAAAGATTTTGTACATCAAAGTCTGTTTATGGGTTTTCAACAATTCTAGTTAATATGAGAAGAAAAAAAAGTTCTTCCCAAATATGTCATTGCCTCAAGTCTTGTCAGTTAAAGCAAAGTTGGTTGACTATGAAAACTCCAACTTGGAAAATATCTGCAGGTTGACTTAGAAGAAAGTATGTTTATCAGTGTGTGTAAAGATGAGTCCTTATTCCTGCTCAAGTGGAGCTCACATATATGACCCACTTGCTGAACATTCAGTTTGACTGTAAGCACCAATGTGGTGCATAAGCAGTGCAGGACATATCCACTTTAGATTAGACTATATTTATATAAAAAAGTGGGCATAGCATAACTGTGACAATATTTAGAAAGTTGCATCCAAAAACTGAATAGGGACAAGGCAGAGATATGCAGGACTTAGATCATTGTCCTGCTACAAAGCTCAAGTGCACTTGAGCTGATTGATGAAATTCTGAAGGAGAATTTCATCAATCATGGCAAGTCCTAAAGGTCATGAAGCAGCAAAGCAGCCCCGGACCATCCCAATGCCACCACCATGTTTGACTGTTCATATGATGTTCTTTTTATTAAATGCTCACCAGTTTTACATCAGTTGTGATGGAATTCAAAATTTCAAGAGTACGTTCAGCTTTTGTCTTGTCACTCCATATAATATTTTCTCCAAAGTCTTGGGAGTTATCAAGATGTTTTTTTTTTGTGCGACATATCTGAGACGAGCCTTTGTGTCCTTTTTAGTCAGCAATGGTTTTCACCTTGGCACTGTCCCATGGATGCCATTTTTGCCAGGTGTCTTTCTTATTGCTATAATTACTTTCTTGCTCACTTAAGTTTGGATAGTTTTTTTTCTCTCAATAAATGAAATCATAATGGGGTTTTTTTCCCAATACATTTTGTATTTACTCAGGTTATCTTAGTTTAATATTACCATTTGTTGATATGAAGAAAGCAAGTGTCAAAAATATGAAAAAACTAGAATTAGAAAATGGAGCACGGAGTCTTTTAATGGGATGTCTCTTTCTGCTGGCTACATTTTTTTTTTAGAATGCTCCAAAAGGCACCAACTTGAATTAGCAGAAGTGAAGTCTGGGAGACATCAGCTAGAGCTGCCCACGTTGGCAAATCTTTCAATCAAAGCAGCTAAAACCCTAAATATAAACGTTAATAAATTGGAAAGAGTGGAGTTTTTTTCAAGGGTCCAGAAGGGAAAAAATAGCTATAGCAAACAAAGCAATTGTTAGTAGATTCAGCCGCAAGGTACCTCTGGAGTACTGCAGGTTATTTGCACTTCTTTTTTTTTTTTTTTACTGCTTTGTATGAACTAACAGCCAGCTTGGCATCCATGCATGCTTTCCTTTTTAAACAATAGAAGCATACAGTTCATATCTCAACTCTGCTTAGCTCGACACACTAGCTAAAGGCACTTCACACTTTCCACAGTGGGGTTGAATCACTCAAGTGCCTATCTACTTGTGCGACACATAATCATGTGCAACTGATCCATACTGAAAGGCTGTTTTGAACAGAGTTTTTTTCCACATAGTCCAGACGTGTTCCATTAATACATGCATTTTAATATATTATAGCAATAAAAAAAATAACAGATAAGGACCAAATGAACAGAACACGTCAATGTGGGCTGAAAAGTTCAAGCCTCGCTAAGACAACTTGGTTATCTCAGATATGTTATGTGTGCTGGAAAAATACAAGGCATTACAAGGCATTCCACTATGACAGTGCCAAATGTAGCCAGTATACCCAGTATCCAAAACAAGAACAAAGTCCTGTTTAATGCACACGTAATAATACCATTGCTAAATGCACACTACTATGTGTCATCATACACTTAATTAACACTGAATACATTTGCTGCACAGGTGACAGTTACTTTGTAAATCTCATACATACTGCAGTGAGCACTTTGTTTAATCTACCATGCTCTCACACTCCCCTGAGGTTTCACAGTCGAGACTTTAACAGCAGGCACTTTACTGGGTGTGGTTGGCTACATAATGCACGCAATAAAAAGCAGCACTGCTCATACCCACATACGGTAGCCACCCCTTCACTAGAGAGAACGGTAGCAGTTGGCCATGTTTCTGCTGAAACTGCTTTGTCAGCTGTTTAACATTGTGTTACTGTAATTGACCATATGCAAGTAACAAAGAGACAAAACCAATATTGGACTAGAGAGCGTAAATACTTGCTCTTCCTGCAGTCTCCGTGATCTCAAAAGGCTTGGGAGGCTCACTCCATGACTTTCTAGGCAGGATATGTTGTTGTGGTTCCATAGGGAGCGCTGAAAGGATGGAATGGTTTCATCTGGGTCAGGTCGGCTGCAGAGTTTGAGTCCCAGAGTACATTAGAGAGAGCTGAAAAAATGCTCTTAGACAAGCCAAGGAGCTGATTTGAGTACCATGGCTGCCCTGGAGTGCTTTTACCATGCCCTGTGGATCCTTTGGGTTCATTAAGCAGTTCGGAGTTTGAGTCAGAAGCCTCTCTACAACCTGCTGTGACACGAAGAAAACACCCTTGACTGAAAAAGAAAAAACAGTAAGTACTACAGGTAATGCCAGTAGGAAACCCTGAAGGGCACATTCTCTTGAATCCATTTAAAGAGTGAGAAGGTAGCTCCAAGGTAAACTTGGGGTTGAGGGTGAAGAGGGAAAGCAGAGTTCATAATACTTGATTTTTAGTAAAGAAATTTCACTTTCTTGCAACCATATTATAAACATGTTTTCTAAAACACAGAACAAAACTAAGGATATCAAAGCTATTAAATAAAACATACCTAAATATTTTAATGTAAGCACAACAGTGTAAATCCAGCAAAATGTTGTTAAATGTTAAACTCTTCTAAGCATTTAGATATTGTAACATAGCTGCACACTCATTGCACTCTCTTGATCAGCTTCATGCGGTTACCATCAGAAGTATTTCAAATAGTCTTGAAAAAGGTCCTACATATTCCGGCTGCTCAATCAGGCCCAAAGCATTTAAAAACCATCTCATTTGGACTTAGGCTTGTTGTGAAGGCCAGGCTATTTGATGCAGCACTTCACTCGCCATTTTTGTCAGAGCCTAGAAGTGTGTGTTTGGTCATTGTCCTCATGAAAAACAAATTGCAGTCTCACTATGGCCAAACCAGATGGGATGGCGTGTTTGAACAGGATGTAGAGGTATAGCTATGTTGGTTAAGTAAGAATAAATCTGAATCTGACCTTCAGGTATTAGAGTAATGATAGACTTGGATAAATTCTTGAATATTTTTTTTTCAAAGTGTCAAAAGTTTACTGAAAATCATTCCAGGCTAGGACCACATAAAGATGGTCAACATACTGTAGTCAAAACAACAAAACAGCAGTGAAGATTTTAGGATGGAATTTTGATTTGTTTGATACTATTTTGTAAGTTTTATGCAGACTGTACTGTAGTTGTATTATGTACAAAATATAAAAATAGAGATACCTGAATAAGTGTCCAGCTTTGACTGCTACATTTTGTCATTTTAAATCAGTTGCACAAAACTAAAACTTTTTTCTAAAATAGAATATTTCTCTATTATGAAAGTTGTGTTTCGTTAAAAGCAGATATTCTACTTTGGAGGGAAACTTTTAAAAATCCCAGGCTGTTGCTTTTTAAGTGTGTGTGCTTCAGTGATCAGAGAGAATGTGATTTTATGTAATGATATGCAGAGGTGCTATTCTCATCTGGCAGACGGCTGCTGCACTGCAGTATTAAAGTGTTCCTTTCGGCAGTGAGCACGTGTTGCTGCATGGGTTCTTCCAACTCGAATACACTAGAGATAGAGACTACGTCCGCTGGCACAACTCTACTGCCTTAGAAATTCACACTCTGCTCAATATCCGGATGAACTCTGGCAAGATTCTTCAAATCTATTCATGAAGTTTTAAAAAAGACCAAAAGTGTAAAAGATTCACAAGTTTAAACCTTCCAAACTGTATTTATGCTTCAGTGCTATAAAGTCTTCTTATTCTACAAATTCTTATTCTCTTATTCTCTTTCCAAAGAATTTGATTTATCATTGAAGAGATACAAAGCTGATCTCAATTTCCTATAGATTATCTCCTTCTTGATGTTTGGAAATAAGAGTTCAGTGTTTCCCCACTGAAAATATCTGATATCTTTTTGCAGTCATACCGGAGCTTTTTCAATAAGCAGAGTCGAAGATTGGTGTATTATGAGGCAAGAGCACTTTTACACAGCAGTATTTGTCATTTATTTAATGATAATACCCTGGAAGGTTAGAACACTGTTTATACACAGTACACTACAAAGTGTTTGTTGTTCCTTGACGAGCGTTAGAGAGAGCGATATGATTCATATTCGGTAAATGTTTGCTTTTTGACAATTTAAACACTGGTGCATTAACAGATAATGAACTTTAGTGTGTAAAGATGAGAAAACACAGGACATATACACATATAAACACACTCCCACATTTTTTACAAGCCACTAAGGAAATTTTGCATCTGGAGCTACAATGTTAATCATTAATCATTACTGATAAAGGAGGTAGAAGCTACAAAACACACTATTCTTTAATTTCAAGGTATTGCTCGTTGCTCATCTTAATTCTTCTGCTGTTGAATTATGTAGATTACAAAGACTGAGCTTGTTTAACCGACTACTCAGTTTCCCAAAAAGCAGCAGAAAGAACAAGGGAGTCAAAATATTTCTTACTGCAATTCAAACGGTAGATTTAAATTTACTGCAGTTATTTTCAAAATAAGCATAGAGTTGCATGTTTTTACTCAATCTGCACAAAAATGGGTAAGTCATTATATATTACATTCTTTTAAAGTTGTAAGAACAGCAACAAAGAGCAAATTTAAAGCAGCAAGGATGTACCAGTCTGTGATACAACATGAAATCAACAGTTAATGTTCATTTTAAATCTTTTTCCACCTGAGGTATAGCAAATTGGTAGCCAGGTGCTATACAGAAGCTGGAAGATACTGCAGTCAAATACATGACTGCTAGATGAGAAAAGCTACAACTCATCACTTTAAGCTTCTCTCGAAGAGACAGGTCATCCTGTGGTCTTGACACAAGCATGAATCCTCCCAACCCAAATAAAGCCATCCCAAAGCACATCACCTAGTCTGCAGGCAGGTGCACTGAAACAGATACCAAAGCTTAGAGCCACTGAGGCCATTTAGTCTCCTCCCTGACAAAAGAGGTCCCAGAAAAATATTTGAAGTTGAAAGGAAATAGTGCTGTGCAGCAACATAAAGCAAAAGATAAAACAGCATAAAAACATTGCACTTCAGAGGCAACAACGCAGTTTATTACCCATCGCAAAGTCAGAAGACTTTGCATTTATATAGTCTGAATATTTAAACATAACCCTAAGCTGTCTGTCTGAGTCCAGGCAGATAATTGGCATACAGAGAGTAAAATGCATAGCCTAGGGTTTACCCATCCTACACATCTCCATGGTTGGCCTAATGCTTTTTGTCCACACCCTGATACCGGAGTACTCAGTAGCCAGGGGATTGGCTGCCCATGCAGTGCATTGCCTGTCAATTGATCAGGGCCTGACTCCAGCTTAGTGCACCCTCACTGGGAACCTCAAATGAGGCACAACACCAGGGCATTCATCTTCATCAGAGGACCACAGGATAAAGTATCAGGGAATTTTTTCTTTCTCTAGCAGAGATGGGACAAATAAACCACTGAAAACAGATAATTTTTCCTTCTATTTGTAGTGCTTCAAGTGCTATCACTATCACATAATGCCTATGCTGTGTCCATGATGAAACTATATTGCAGACCCTCTCTGCTGACTCAATCTAATTACATGGTGCTTCTGTGCAGTGTTTAAGCCAAGCACATGCACATTTGCAGTATGATCATTTGCATCTTGGATATAACTGTGAAAACTTGATGCCCTCAATTTTTCAGCAAGCTAAATCTTCCATTTCTGCTGCTTCTCAATGATAAATCACCAGTTCACCGAAAACCCGAGTGAACAGGGAACTTGAGGGTTTGACCAATGTCAGAATTGGAGACATTGCTGTGCTACCAGTCAATACCAACAAATAAAACAGCCTGCTCAGATGGAGAATCGTGAATTTGTTTTGCTTGATGTAATTCATTAAACTGTTGCTTATGCCCATTTATCATAATCAATCACAGGGCAGTGGAGCCAAAAGAGCAATTTAGAGTGTTACAGAGTTATGCCATTGCTGAGTCCATAATAAATTTGAGGAAGATTATATAAGGCAATATTGAACCTTGGGGTACATTCTCTGTCAGACTGTAATGAATCATTCATTGCTTAAGATCTATATTTTACAAATCAGTGACAGGTGAAAACAGATGAATGAATAAGGTGTGAATGCGAGTTACAGAGGTTAAGCAAACCAGCTGTTGTGTGAGACACTGATTGTTAAGCACTCAGAATAATAACACTTTTTTTTTAACACACTGAACATTTCAGTTGAATGCATGTACCATAAATGATGAACTAAAACTCTGAGGTCAACTCAACAAACCAAAAACATACTTTTACCATGTTGTTGACAAATTTTGGTAGGTGCTATATAAAAGGCAACTTCTTGCTATGGGCAGACTTTGGATCCCAGCACTATTGATTGTGAGTAACACCAGATGTCAGAGTTGGATGAGAAATGAGGAGTCAGAGGATGGAACTGATGAGTGTGCCACGAGGAGGTTATTTGTCTTTTGGACAGGGAATTGTGTCAAGATTCACAACCCTCAAAATCCATCAGAATCTCACTGTCCAATAGACTATATGTTCATTAAACAAATGGTGACATTTTCATTTCAAGATGCTGTTAAATGATCCTGTACACTTCAAGATTTTGTTTCTTGAGCAAAGTCTTTAAAACATGGCCATGAAATTTTATAGTCCAATCATTGATCTGGAGCACAAAATAATAACATTTCTATCCATTTTACAATGTGGGTGTAAAATAATGCTTTCCAGGGTAATCTGATCCCAGAATCTGTTCTATTTTTTGGCATAGATCTAATTAGTAAAGGATGTATTTCATAGCCATACAGAGATTTCCCACCCTTGCTGCTACAAAATAGGCAACACTGATCATTTTCAGCTTATTTTCTAGTCAGGCCTGCTGATACCCCACACAACAAATGGCCCACAGTCCCACCAGAGACAAGCTGCAGCTGCTGTGCTGGTGCGTCTTAGATCTTCAGCACTACGGCGATGTTTTGTCCCACATACATGCAGCAGCTTTGTAATTTAAAAAAGGCTTCACAATAAACCCTGCATGTGCTGCAGTGGTAGAAAAGCCTTCCTGTGGGTCTGAATTAGTGTTCTTGGACTTGTACCCAGAGTCCTTGCAGCCAAATCAAGTCAAGAGAAGAATTTTCTTTGCTGCCAAACACCAGCAGAGGGGGATGTGCTCAAGTCAGGAGGAGCAAGTTAATGTGTCAGCTGTGCCGGTTGAAGCCTCACAAGCTTCCTTGCAGCCACACCCTGATATAAGGCCACGTTCTCACAAAGCCACAGTGACGTGTGCAAGGATGTGTAATATTTATCTGAACAAGAGCATTGTTCACAGCCCACTGCACTTGAAATATTTCATATAAGCTACTTTACAACACAGTCAAAATACAGGATGTGTGTTGTCTCAAGATTAAATGCTCAACTTGTGTTTGTAAACATGACAGATGGAAATAGTGACAATTAAATATTGCTTTACATAAATTCCGTGATCATGTCAGATAATAACCGTGAGCATGTTTGGCACTTTGAGATTTAAATGACAGTGGTGTCATAGATTTTCAAAGGATTGTGAAATGAGGTTTTCACATGTACTGGCTGTCATTTAGGAAACAAAACTCGAAAACATTCTGCCTCAGTAGAGCTAAGTGAGCAGTGCTAATATTAGAAGGGTTTTTTCATAATAATAAAAAAAAAAAACCAGGTTAAAAATCCCTTCTGCAGGGCTTTATGAAATAGTCTGAGATAAATTATGCACATCCACTGGCTTTTGATATCCATCCCACGGGGCTTTTTTTCTTTTCATTAAAGCTCTATTTTTTCCAACTATGAATCCTTTTTTTTCTCAGAGAAAATGACTGGGCAAAATCTTTTAGTTCAAATCAGTGCAAGATTAAATAGCTTACCGTGTGTGCTTTTTTGAGGCTGATGAATGCGCACTGGCTGGGGGCTGTGATATTTTAAACTAGCTTAATTTAGTATGCCAACTTGTTGAAGTGGCACCTTGATCTTCTCACAATGAAAAGACTAACGGGACCTAAAATCAGTCAACTGTACACTGAGCAGGAAGACCACCAAAAGATATTTTAATGTCAGCCAACAACAGGATTATTTCTGGAAAAGGCAATATCAGTGACTTAATTAAGTGGCATAGACAACCATATACTTATAAAATGACTAATTCTCACAATGCTGACACCCTTTTTCTCTTGTTTTTATTGTTTGTATCTTTTTTTTCTTTTGGGTCATGTCAGTAACTTTTCCCCAGCAGTGAAAACAGCAGTCATGTTAGGCCTATTTGTCTAGAAAAAGCAGGATTTAGAAGGAAAAAATCCAGACTGTCCTCAGTTAAACGTTATCACTAATCCGTAATCTGAAAGTCAGAAAGTCATTCTCAGACACAAACAAACTCATACACAAATTGACAACGTGGCACTTTTACTGCATTATTGTTAATGATTTCTTATTAAAGAATGAGTATCAATAATCCTGGACTTCAATAAATTAATATAGCTCAGTCTCGTATCTCTGATAAAGGAGAATCAAACTCTATGCCGCCTCTACTGTAGCCGAGTCGCATTTACTATCGCAGCTCATATCGTACAGTTTACAGTTTCAGCGCCATGTTCCCATCCTTTGGTAAGAAAAGAAGGGTAATAATAACGATGAGACGCGTAGCTCATCCATATTAGAAGAGTCTTTAATGAACTCGGATCGTCAGAGACACTCCTCCTGCTCCCGGCTCCCTCCGCTCCGCTCCCGTTACCAGACGATGCGCGCGTGAAAATTTGCAGCCCCATCTTTATCAGTATCATCGCCGTGAAGACAAAGAGAAGACCGCAAATGAAGATGTGCTGCACTAGCAGGAGAAGCCCCTCTTAAAATCACCGTTACCGCAGCTGTGCCCGCCCAGAGGCAGACAGAGAACCGGTCCTTGGAGACTCTTTGGGGATGCGCAAAGATGTGAGAGTGAAGAGTGAGATGCATTATGATTGGCCATACTCATCCTAAAAGCGTCAGGCAAGGAGAGTGATGTTTGCTCCAGCAAAAGAGTCGACGAGGTGGCATCAAACTTGAAGGAGACGTGTTCAGTGTGCACATTCAATGCTTTCACGGCATTAACCGTAAACTTGCATCATTTCCCCAAAGAGGCGGACGCGCTTTCCGTGGTGCTGAAACAGAGACTTGGCTGATCAACTAGTGAACAAGAGGAGGAACCTCTCACTTCGTCACCTGCTTCTGAGCTTCATTGTATTGAGGAGCCGTGGCAAGGTAAGTGCAGTGATGTACAGTGCCTTACAATGTAATGAAGATACGCTGTTTTCATTTATGTCTGTATCACGGCCACACATGAACCAGCGTCCGTTTTTTTTTTAATCGCGTCTTTATCTGTTGTCCCGAGTTTCTGATGCGTACGTTTTATTTTAAAGTTTGATCCGATTTTACCATAGCAACAAAGTTTCATAATCAATGCGTCTTTAGATTGTTTAGCTTACATTCTCCAGCTGTGGAAACGTATTGCAGTTTGTCTGTCCTTTATGCTTGTCAGTATTAGACACTTTCTAAATTTAATCAGATTTAAATTCTTTCCCCCTCATTGTTGTTTTAAAAGCTCGAGGGACTTCGTTTTCTATATTGCGTTAATTTACCCTTAGGTTCAAGTGCACTAGAGAGTTTACTTACTTCAGAAAGTGTTTAAAAATGATGAAAACATAGCTTTATAACTGCTTGTGCACTTAGTTTTCTGTGCTGTCAGACATTTTCACACATCACTCCTTCTTTGAAACATGTATTATTAGAGTGAGAAAACACAGCATATACTTTACCACTGCAGCATGGGAAACATTGTACTTAGTAATGGCGCTTTCTGTTGGAACAGCAGGAGTTTGTGCTGGTCTTTCATTTTGCTGCTGGTACCTGTACAGTAGTTGTAGTTGTTGTTTGTTTGTTTGTTTCATACCATAACTATGTGCCTCAAAACTCAATTCACATTCAGTGTTTGTAAGGGAAAACTTTAAAAGTTGTGTTGAGGTTTAGAAATTCATACCACTATTATGAGTAGACTACCTTTGTTATATCAGGTTAAAATGTGGCTGGACTATAACCAGGAAATAGAAACAAGTGAAAAAAGATTGTGTGCTGTTGTTCAAGTGTCACATTAAGATTGGTGTGTTCACTAGACCATAAAAATAGCCGCTGCTCGCTAACTGGCTTCAGGGCTGTATTTTTGGGTTATGTCACTTTTATAGCACAAAAGAGATTGTTCTAACATAATCATCCCTAACATAACTTTAAGGTTTGTGGTGGCTTTCAAATGCTTGATGTTTCCAGTGCACTGTCCTAAGAAATCTGAATAAACAATATCATATCAGACCAATAAAATGTTGTAAACTGATTGTATAAGAGACTGCATGTTCAAACCATGTGGTCAGTTAAAAGTTTAACATCTGAAAGAGCTTGTAGAGTGTTGTAATTGCAAGAGCTGTGACTTACTTGCTTTAATCAAGTACCTTGTTGGACTGAGAAGGAGCGTGGGTGTCATCAAAGCAGAACAAAGCCTCTTTGAGGTGGAAAAACTTAAGTTGTGATTAATTTCAAAAGGCACGCCTTAATTTCAAAGGCACGTTCTTGTATTTGAGACACTAAGTCAATATCCTACAAAGTCAGAGGACTTTTTGCGGTGTTGAAGGAGACTACTCAGAACTTAAAGCTATGGCTGATAAGCTTTTAAAACTGGATGGCTAGCTAAAAATTTACACACACAGCTTTTTTGTGTTCTGTGGCTCTTTAATAGATAGTTTGTTATTATTTGTATATTTTTACTAGAAGAGCTGTTATCCTCTCTCCCTAACTCTAACATGTCTTTACAATCTGAGCAGAAGGCAGGTGTATTTGTACCTGCAAGGCTGAATGAAGTACTTGACCTCTGTGTCAGAATTTGTTATTCATTCTTCATGCAAAGATTCAGACCCTCCACAAGATAATAAACAGAGTTGTAATTGCCAGTAAGGTTGCTCAGCAGCTTTAATCAATTACTGTGCCGTCTTCCATCGAGAGAGATTGGGAGTGCAGGTGTCATCAAAGCAGAATGAGTCTCTTTTGAGGTGGGAAATGCAAGACTCAATGACTTCACTCAGCTGGGTCACTGGACACACAGCAGAGCTTTGACGCGTACAAATTGTGCTTGAAGGTGCTGCGTTCATCCTGGGAGGCTCAGTGGCTGGCAGAGGACCAGCAGAGCAGGGACATTGCACTCCAGATGGCCAAGAGAGGCCAGAGGAAGAGTGCTGTCCAAGCCCAGCTGGGTGTACGGGAAGCTGGACTGCCGGTGGTGTGTGTGTACGTGATTGTGGGAGGCAGACGGGATGAGAGAAGCAGTAAACGATAGAAAGAAAGAGGGATATACAGTATGTGAGGGTGTGTGTGTATTGAAGGAGTGGTTTGGGAGAGAAAGGGTGAGTGAGAGAGAGCGAGAGAGAGAAACTGAGAGCAAATGGTACAGGCGCCTCTGTGTGTGCTCGCATGCATGGAAGTAGTGATAGGAAAAGTGTGGGTGGAAGAAGAAATGAAAGAGAAGATGAAGGAGCTTGCATGTCTGTGTGCTGGTGCTAGTGTATGTATGCAACTGTGTATTTCTCTAGCTGTGTGTGTGTGTCTGTGTGTGAGTGAGAGTGTTGAAGGGACAGAAGCAGAAAGGGTTGGAGACAGAAAATGAAAGAAAAAAGAAACAGGCACTTGTGTGTATGTGTCGGTGTGTGGGAGGGAGAGAAAATGAAACTGGAAGAAGCAGGCATGTGTGTATCTTTGTGCTTGTGTGTGATTGCAGAGAAAGCATTACTCAGTAAAAAAAAGACAAAAACAAAATAAGAAGAAGAAAAAGGAACACGTGTGTCCCTTGGAAAATGAGAGTATGAGGGGTGAGAGAAATACTGGTTTGATTGGATGCTTGCTTTTGTATTTGTGAGGAGAGTGTTGTACATGGGTGGTCTTAACCCTCTCGAGGCAGGCATTGCCAATTTGCAACAGTTAAAAACTAACAACCTGATTACCCCACATACATATTTTATGATTTTTTTTTTACTCAGAAGTACCACTGCAGGTCTTGGTTGTGCATTAGCAACAAAAAGTTTAATTTGAGCCTGAGAGGGTTAATACTGATGCTAGTATTCACTGATGATAATAAGAGGTGTATGAAGGCTGCATGGAAAAACAAGTAAAATGGAATTTTACCTCAATTGGAAAAAAGTATCTTAGCATTTCATTCAGCCAGCTCTAACCTCTGACTCTGCGTTTTACCATTTTTTACACACTCGTTCAGCAGCAATGTGACTTTCAGTGTTCTCTGAGTATGTGCTTTATGGCAAAAGGCTCCAGGCAGATGACCTCTTTCTCAAAGGTCATAATCTGATATTCACGCCCCACTATGATGGAGAAGATCTGTTGCATGTGTCAGGCTCTTTTTTTTTAAATCCTTTTTTCAGCACATTTTACATCTTTGATGTAACACATTCTCCTTCTGAAGTAAAAGCCACCTGAGAATGCGCACAGAGCACATGACGACAAACACACAACGGCTTCACAGAGATAACTTTGCCTCACTGTTTCCATTTGGGAAGCCGCTAGAGAGCAGATGGAGAGAAAGCATGCTCTTTTTATTCTGCCACATCTGCTCCGTGATGGAATGGAGCATGATCTGCACTTTGATCACAATGAATTATTCCTATCCCTGGCTATAAATATGGTCTGTCTACAGCACCCAGTCTCTCTCTCACTTCTTAAACTAGGAATCTGTGCTCGCCTCTGAGTCGCTCTCTCCTTGAGTGTGTCACTGCGGCTCTACTGCAGCTCTGGTTTTCTTCTTTACACTGTGAAGGAACCGAAATCCCTTCCTTCAGCCCAGTTCAGTAAAAGAAGCATTGTGTGCAAAAAGTTCTATATAAGAAACAAATAAAGGGGCTTTGCTCAATCTTCTATTATTCTGCCTTTATTCCATATTTCTCACTTTTGCAAAAAAAATAAAAATAAATAAATAAAAACATGAAAATGTCAAAACCAATAATTTGTCTCCCCTCTCAATACCCAGGCACGCTGTGAGTCTGTATCACACCCCGAAGAAGGATTTAATCAATATGTTTGCACATTGTGTTCACTCACTGACATTATTGTTGAAGATGTATTGCCAAACATGAAAATAATACAAATATAGCATAACAGCCAGTTTCATAAGTCTGTCCCTTCCTTACCAGACGGAGGTGCTATCCAGTGCAGCAGTGTGGCTCATTAGTGTGCTCTAAATGCTTTCTTAAAATAATGGATGGGATGTGTTAAATTCTCCCAATTATTTCATCTTTGGCCTGAAGGAAGGACAACACTCGGTATATAAATGCTCAGTCAACAAGAAGAAAAAGATTTAGCGGCAGGCATTGGATAATATGGCTCAACTGATTACAGCCTGCATATCATATAGCTTTTATCCCTGTTCCATGATTGTGATACCAGCGTTGAAAAGATAAGCTTTAGTGCTGAGATGGACATTACTCTCTTACTTTTAAGGCAATTTCAGATTTGAATTAAATATAGTTGGGAAAAATTGGATATACAAATTTACAAAACTGAAAATTATTAAATAGTTATTGAGGCCACAAACTCTTTATGAAAAAGATAGCCGTATGTACGATACACCTAATTTATTTTTCACTCTTTATTTGATCTAAGTGGGAAATTTTGTTCCTCTCCTCACTTATTCTGCTGTGTGTGTGTTTGTGTCACTGTGTGTGCCCCTCCTCACAGACACAGAGTGGAGCAGATGAGACTCAGATGGCAAATGGTTCTTATGTAGCGCTTTTCTACTCTATCTGAGCACTCAAAGCGCTTTACACAACTTCCCTCATTCACACAAGCACCTTTTTTTGTATGCTCTTTCTCTCTAACATTCACACACATTCATACGAGCAACTTGGGGTTAGTATCTTGGCCAGAAATATTTGTCATTCGGACTGGAGCACAGGGAGCTTGAACAACCAGCCCTTCAATTAGTAACTGGCCTACTCTACCAGCTGAGCCACCCCATATATCTCATGCTCTTCCCAATATAATTTATATCAAGTTGTCAAAACCTTTTTTTTATCAAAATAAATCCTGACACATGTTTAATCAAACAAAATAAAATATAAAAGCAAGATGAATTCTCATTCACTTTAACAACTCTTTGCATTAAATGACAATTCAGATGCCTCCAAAGAGTATTAGCCATGCTATGTTAGCTTTTCTTCAAGCATTCCACTTCAAACATTTTGACTCTACTTTATAGATTGGGTTGTGGTCAGGATTTATGATTCATGACCTCTTTGAGATACAAAATTGGGAAATAGACCATCACTCACTGCAAGCAGGCCAAACTGGGATTGATTTTCTGTTAATGTGTAATTTCTGATTCGTAGAGCTGATTATAAGGTCTAGGATGGCATCATGAAAATTCTTTTGATATGTTAGGGACAAACTATGGCACAATTCTTATGAGAACATGAAAGCAATGGCAAAGACTGACTTCAGGCTATGCTTTATAGAAACAATCAGCAGAGATTGTATCTATGTCTTTGTACATCAGTACATTCCACAGAGATGTGATGTGTCACTTTCTTAGCATCACTGCTTATGCTTATTGACTCATTTTCATACAAAGAATTCGTAGTTCTTGCACACAGCACTTTCACATCATCTCACAGCCTTACCCGCAAAGTATGGTACTATCAACCTATCACCTCTAATGGGAACAAAAGGTCAGCCCTTAATTATTCATTCGGGATGTCAAACAATGCTTGCCGGCTGTTATTTAGGGTGGGGGAGACCCATATGAATAATTCAAGTGCAGGATTCGCTTTCCTTCGAAGAGTGGCACTGTGGTTCAGATGTTTGTGAGTCTTATCTCCGTGCAGGAGGCCTCTGTCATTCCTGAGCTGACCTTGGCTGTCACTGCAGCAGCAACATGGGTGGCACAGAAGGTGGCAGGGACGCTTGTTCTTCCCGTATCTGCAGGCCTCCTCCACACTGTGAGAGTGAGTAGGAAGGACTACAGGGAGCAGGCTGTCTAAGCTCCCTCAGTGTCTGTTTACAGTACACTATGTGCCACGCTGTGCGGAGCCAGTGCCAATGCATTAAAAAAAAGCAGATTACTCTTTAACAATGAGTTATTCTGCTTTTCACCCGAGGTACGTTTCTGTTTTGGTACACTAGCCATGTCAATTGCTCTTAAGCTGCTTTCTTAAGATGTAAGGGGTGTTTATTGCAGCTGAAGAGGCAAAAGCAGATATTAATGCTATTAAAGTGCATTAAACTGAAGAATGCTGTAATGTGAGTCACTTCCATGAAAGGATTAGGGGGAGGTGGCATGGAGAGGATTCTGAGTAAGGAGAGAAAGTGAAAATGTTCATCTTGTTATGTGAGATGCAGGAGGGAAAGTGAGGGACAGATGAAACAGAGAGTGAGAAAAGTGTGTGTGTGTGTGAGAGAGAGAACATTTATGCCAACTCCACTATCTCTGAACAATAACAGAAGCACGTACACAGATACAGAGCATGTCTATCAAGCAACGGATGGCAAGCAGCCCAGAGAAAATCAAATGAGAAACATGTTTGTCATTGTAAATCCAATCAGCAGAATGATCCTATCCTCCTATGGCCACTATCTCACTGCTGTTTGTACTGTAGCACTCAGTGTAAGCGGAGGGGATCATCAGGCCTGTGACTCCTCTGCAGTTATAGATAAAATACCTTAATCAATAGTTGTTGATGGGGACACTTAAGAGTGCATCTGCAATCAGGGATTTTCCACTGAATCCAGTGCGATCTTTTTTTACAAGTGTCATCAAATTTAAGGTATCATTTTGAAAAGGGTTAGGTCTATAAATGGTTTATCCTTGGGCAATGATTGAAACCACAATAAAAGCAGCAGAGATCTAATTACACCATGCAGTCCTGTGACTACTGGTAAATCACTGATTTCTTGTCTTTCTGGATGTCTTAAATACAATATAGTAATTGCTCAAGCATTTTAGTGAAGAACATGAAAAAAGGTTCTAAATCTTGATTAGGGAGTATCGGTGAAGGCCGTTATGTTCCACGTTATAAGTGCACAAATACCTGTCGCCTGGAAATCAAATCCATAAAGAAGACAGGCTGATGAATTGAAAACAGAATATTATTTGGGGGCAGGGATGCTCAGGGGTTGGCTTATGATCTCAGTATTTCTCTGAGAGTCACTGCCCTTGTTGCTACCACACTATGTGCAGAGAAGTGACAGTGCTCGTTTATCTTGGAGCAGAAAAAAACGGTTGAGGAGAAGCAGTTTCATCTGGGGTTTTCTGTAAAAGTTTGGAGGACGTGGATTAACTCATAGAACCCCAGGGGTGAGAAGCAGCCTCTTGTCCTGCGCTGACAAGGTTACTGTTTCAGAGGCTGATATCGAGGCAGTTGCTCTTTGAGGTCAAAGACAGCATGGTGCCTGGAAGTCCATGGAAGGACATGGCCATACTTGCTGCCAGCACCTCACCACACCACAGGGCACCTAAGATGTTAACCCTTCTGGAACCAGGTTGCAGCTCAGGCCAGAGTTTTGCAGCCTGAGTTAATTCCACAAATCTTACTCTCCAAGAACTTCATTTAAGACTTGACAACGCATTCAAGCCTTCATTTGTTACGTGGGTCGATTAAAAAGAATTGAAATCAGTGATTAAAAGTTAAAGAACTTCTATATAATTTAGATTGTGAAAAGTTTTGGAATTGCTTATAAAAAGTATATAAAAATAAGCTGCAGGTCCATGCAAGGAAAGACTTTGTAAATTATCAATAGTGTGCTGATTAAATGCATTAAATCATTTCATCAGCCTCCCATAACATTCTTTCACTATTCACAATGTCTTAAATACAATTCAAATCCCTTTAATCAGCACCTACTTCACACAGCTCTTTTTGAAATATTGTATTCATAGGGCAACAATAGCAATCATTTCAATGTAACCAGACTTTATTAAGTTGGCTGAAAGATATTTCTTTGAATTACGTAAAAATCCGGTGTAATTTTTAAATAATGTATACGGATTGATTGTTTGTGATCAGATGGCTTTTTATAAGGTACAGTATATAAGTGCAGTTCACTTTATATTTTCTATTTAGGCCACATTTCTTAGTAGCTTAGTGATTAATTATGTACATTGTTCATCACATGATGATCCTACAATAGACCATATGGTGGCTGTGTTATGTGAGATTTCGTTTTGTTGAGATTTAGCAGAATATCAATCATCAAAAAGGAAAAGGAAAAAGTTCCCTACATCCTCTCAAGAATTATTACCAAATTAGTCAATACAGCATGGCAGTGTTATATTACTTTAATGAATGGACAAGGCCATCATTTTTAGGGTGCATTTGCTACAAATTCACTGTTGACACAATGCATTTTAATATGATTTGTTAGAGGTAAATCCTTCTATAGTCAGATATTATCTGGTGTTTTAGAGTTTCATTTACATTGAACTGTTTATTATTCAATCCTTGAATTCCTGCTTTAATTGAGTCAATACAAACACATCTACCTTGATTGTTATTTAATGTTTATTGTTAAGTGATTAATTCCTGCACTGCCATAATTACATCTACCCTCATAAAAGAAAATGAATCCCATTTTTGTTATTTTTTTCTCTCCATATGATTAAACAAGAACCACAGGCAAAGGGTCGCTCATTCAATTAGAGTTTCATTTACCACATTTAATTACCCACACTCTCTGCCCTCTTTGACCCTGCAGGATGCCTCATATGACTAATGAATGCACTTACCTGATTTCCTTGCCAGGGAAATCACATCAGTGTCCATTTCCAATCATCTGCTCAGAGGAAGGCTGTAAAATTGGTGACTGAAGATTAAAGGATTTTTTGGGTTGGGGTGTGGTTGTGGCGTGGGATGAGTATATATTGACCAGGGCAGAGGTTTCAAGCAAGTACAGAAAGTCTCTGTGATGTTTCCAGCTGGCCACCTTACTCAAGCCAGACACTTTGATCTTCCATAATCCCATGTAGCCACAAGTAGTCACAATTCTCAGTGTGTAGCAGCTGAATCAAAACTAGGCAGAAAAGTGTTCTAGCACTGAAATCAGCAGTATTCGCTGTGGATGGTACGTAAAACTGCTAAAGGGTAAAATTTAACATCCATTACCAGCTTCACTTACTGTTTATTCTAAAGCACAACAGCCTCAGTCCTGAAACTCTGTCCTGAAAAGTTCCATACAGTCAGAATCATCATTGTCATCATCATATGGTTCAATGAGCAAGTCTCATATATGACTGACACTGACATTCAAGATAAGTTAAAGAGATACTGAAGGCCAGACAATTTGCCACAAAGACTATCTGATATTGTTTTGTGGTGATGTTACTTCATTATAATATAAATATTATCATATAATATTATACTGCCCCAACCATCATTGCAGCTAAACAATTTCAACATTGTGAAAATTTCACAACATAAGTCGTGTGGGTTTTTTTTTAATTGTTTAATGTTGTATTTTGACCAGAAAGCCTTTAGTGTCCTATTCTTGGAAGACTGTGTTCTCTAAAGGCAGAATTTTTAGGTACAAATGCATATGGGTATAAATGCTCATCTTTTATCTGGCTTTTTATTACGACAATTTCAAACAATGGTAAAATTTTAGCTAGGGCCAAATACTAAGCATCTTAAAAATTTTTTTTTAGATGAAACTGAAATTAAACTAGCTATTTTATTAGCTAGCTATTCATTCATTCTCTTCCACTTATCCCCATCAGGGTCAAAGGGGTGTTGGAGCCTATTTCAGCAACCATGGGTTGAGACGGCTAACTAGCATTATATAAAAAAATATCCACCAAGTTTGTGGACATGGTCTGGAATATTCCCCTGATATTATCTTAAATAGGGTTTAAAACAGACTGACTAGCTTTAGAAATGAGTCATTTTCCAGATCAGCTGATGATACCTTTTATTTAACCAGCATAATCTCTTACTTAGCTAGAAAATGTCAGTTATATAAAGTGCATTTTTTTATGTGTGCAAAATATGCTCCCAACTGTATTAACTTGTTGCTTCTGCATAAAAATTCAAAAATGAGGGCCTCTAGTAATAGCAACAGTATTATAAATGCAAAATAGAAAAATACCAGTGAAAACTGCTTGGTAGTGGCCTGGAAGATTTTCTCGAAGACTATATTGGCACTTACCAATGCTAATATTATACACATCATTGATGTGCAGTATCAAATCATACTAGTTATTGCCACAGGGCTGCTGTGCTTTAAATCACATCTTTTATTCGGCTGCATATGCTACATGCCCTCAAAGAAGCAGTGTATTTACTTTGAGCAAAATACACAAGACATTAAGAATTATGTCAGTCTTGAAAGGTTAAAAACTAAAAGAATTCACCTCCTTAATACCTGCAAAAGAGCTCCTTAGGAAAACTTTAATAAAAAGGAGAGACACAGAGTTCATTATACTGTAGCTGCACATGATTGTCTGTCAGCTCCCTCTTTGACTTAATGAAAAGTTATGGCAAGTGAGTGACTTTATGAAGTGGTTTAAAGGAGTTCTTTAGCTCAACAAAAACTGCATGTTTTGCTCTCTTGTATAATTGGCATGTATATAATTATGACTTGGAGTCCTGACAAAGTAAAAGTACTTAAAAACTGGCCTTAGAACTAGAGGAAATATGCAATGCTAAATTCAAATAGCTTTTTGCCATACGACAAGTGTAGGCAGAATCAACCAGCTGTAGGCAGGATTATTTGCAGGATTTGTGGCCACGTTGTTTTTATATGTGATTTCTTCCAACAATTTTAAAATGAAAAAGACTTTAAGCTCACGTTTTGTATGGGTGTACAGTTGGAGTGCTCTAATTCTGAAGTATTATGGCTAACAGATAAATTGGATTAAATTTGGGTATGAGTCATTAGCTTTCAGCCATGTTGTTTCTTAATGAACTTATTTAGTAAAATTAAACTGTTGTCTTTTTTTATATACACTTGCTGGGTAGCACATTAAGTAGTGGAGTATTATTGCCTCAACATAACTGCTTTGCATTAAATTTTAAAGAGGGGCTCTTATTAATATTTAAGATTAAGCATTCAAGCAATAGTGTCTGACTATAAGCTCAGTGTGGATGTCTTTTAAAAAACTAAAGTTAACCCTTGTCTTCGCTGTTTCATACAAATAAAGATTAATTTATGGGGTCATTAAAAATTTACATTCCCATTCTACTCCTATTAATCAGTTCCTAATCGGATCTGAGGTGACTGCACATAGGCTATTTAAGCCTGGAATTATAGCAGGTGCTACAAATGACACCCCAGGGAACAAGGTTGGCCAAGAAATCACATTCAAAGTCATTCTGCATTACCATTTAATATTTCCTGTAAAATAGTTAAACTCGAATCACGCTGTATATATTTGTCATTGTTATTTGTTATATATTAAGTTTAGGTATACATTGTACTGCAGAGAAACAGAGTTTTCACTTGTGTCTGTGGTCAGATTTTCTCAATAAACATACACAAGTCATACACTTGGTGAAATGCTCATCAAGTAAACTCACTGTGCCTTGTGATGGAAGGAAATCATGAGTTTCTTTCACTATGAATCCACCATTTTATTCAGTTACAGTGTGTCACCAAGAGGTGGTGCTTTCACTGCAAAAACTTTAATGTATAGTTTCAGATTGTTTTGATAGCTTGCAAAATAGATTGACACAAATCTAGAGTGAATTTGAGCAGATGATCTTTTATTTTTTTACCTCAGATCGCTAAAACTATTTCAGCAAACATTCCTTTTTTTCATTCATTTTAATCTAATCCACTGAATAAATCTTTTCAAACTACAGTATTGTGCAAGAATGCAGAACCATCTCTTATTTCTTTATATTTTGTTTTTTGTTCATAAGGAGCCAGTGGTCCTGGTAATTTTTAAAGTGGTCTTCAGCAACACTTTTCCAGGCTTTCTCTAGGTCTAGGTCAACATTAACTGTTTTTTCACTCATTTTCAGTCCTGTAATGGTTGGAACAAGGATTCATAGGTCACTTGACACTGATGTAACCCAGAGTGATTTCCTGCAGTTATTTCCTGCCATTGAACGCATCACAAATGCATGACTCCAACCACATGACTTTGCTCAGCCAATCGGATGGCATGTAGGTCATAGTAAGCCTGTCCCGGCTTCCTCCCGTCAGATGCGTGGAGGCAAGCCAGGTGACAGAGCTGTTGCAGGTGTGTATTGGCAAACATTTGCTTTTCCCGTTTTAATGCATTTTTTTTAACACCAACTAACTTATGCAACTTAGATGCTGATTACTGTGAGCCAGAGCCATAATGTTGTTGTGCACTGAACAGAACGGAATTGGTGAGTTTGAACTTTTAATTGACTGTTTGTATTGTTACCAGCTGACGCTAATCGGCTGCTGCCGGTCCAAACAATTTGATTTTGATTTGACTGATAGTTGTTGAATAACAAATGTTGTGGAGCTACATAGTATGTATGTATGTAGCAGTTGAAATGTTTTCAGTTAAATTCTTATTGGTTAGGAATATTATATTTAACCAATATATTGTTTGTTTATTTATTTATAAATTGTGTACACAGGAACAAGAATAACTTAATGTATTTAGCTTAATTGGCTGACATTTTTGTATTATTCTTGTGATTTCTTATTGGCCTTGTTTATTTAATGCAGGCCAGGTGAACCTTGTTGGGGTATGAAAAAGGATGGCGGGCCAATGAACGGCTAGGAGCAGGACACATTCTGCAATTGACGCTTCCACCGGTTGGGTAGGAAGCTATCAAAGACAACGCTCTGTCCCATTTTCCAAATACACTGATTTCCGCAATCATACACACCATTCCCTTCATTTATGGACAATAGCGCTTGGACATCTCTCATGGACATTCAGATTAAACTCATGGACTTCAGTGTGGATCAGTGGATTTGATATTAACATGTGGTGTTTATGGGGGAACTGTTTTTTTGAGAACCTGTGTTGCTTGGTATAAGCCAGACAAATCTGTTTAGTTGTCTTTGTGTACCCTCACTGGGTTTTTGATTAATTGGATAGCTGCAGCAGGAGTGATTATTTAAGTTTTTCTTTTCTTGTTATTCTTTTTTTGGGGTTTGGTTAAATACATGGTACCTGCAAAACCATTTTTTGTGTTGTGTGTATTTATTAATTACTGCCCATCAGCTCCAGCAGCGTCCCTAAATCTTCTGATTAATAATAACCATAAAATTACACTCAATCCCTAGCCTGTATTAATTCATTAGCGCTACATCAGTGTTACATTTCTTGGCGAGCCAGCCAGGAGCTGATTTGGTTAGTAATTAATATATATTCAAACTCACCAATTCATTTTTTCCCCATAATGGAAGTTTTTGAGACACTTGCCATTAAGATCCCAAATGCGGTTTTAGTTGACGGAGTAACTGAGCACTCAGTTAATGAAGTTGTACATTTCCTTGAACAGTATGGTGACATAACCTATCATCATTCACACATAACCACCCCGCCTCCATCTCAAGGAATAAACATTGTTCAGTTCTTAGCAAAGAACTCATTTTAAATTATCATCTTTAGAAATTTCTGCAGTTTAATCTATGAAAAACACCAAAGAGCTTTTTATTTACCTGCTTCCAAGGTGTGTGTGTGTGTGTGTGTGTGTGTGTGTGTGTGTGTGTGTGTGCGCGCGCGCCAGGTGCGCATACAAACTGTAACAAGTCATGCCCACTAATATATGGCAGCGTGTTCATTAATGTGTGTTACTAACATTAGTTTACACTGGGAAAAAATTGTTATCTTTACAGGGACTCATGACAGAATCTAATAAAAGCCAGTTTGACAGAAAGTCTCCAAACCAGTCTGACTAGTGCACATGCTTTCATTTTGTCAAAACCATATATCACACCTACACAAGTGATACTGGTCCCTGTCATAACTTCCTTTACGGAGCAAAATTAACATCAGTATTTTTCTTTTTTCCCCCTTTTTATTGATCTCTTAATGTATTTTAAGTTTGTCATTTAAAAGTAGTAGGCCGTTTAATTTAAGGCCTTGTGAAAATAACTTTTCAAAAAATTATTTATTAATTTATTTTTCATTAAACAAGAAGGGAGAGTTTTTCTGCACTGGTATGTCAAGAAAACAGCTGAAGTGGGGGTGTCATTACAAAATGAGACTTCACAGGAAACCAGAACTCTTTTTGAGAGACTGCTGTTATTAGTATATGACCGCACTGTTCCAGGGTATTGTGATTTCCCTTTTTGAATTAAATCATGCTTTTCATGGAAGGCTTTAGTGTAAATATCCTCCTCTGACCGTAAAGCACTCCTGTTCAAAGCTCTTTGGATTTAATAGTCTTCTTCTTCTTCTTCTTCTTCTTCTTCTTCTTCTTCTTTCTGTTTTATCAGAATTCTGCTAAATCAATAAACGGCCAGTATACAGTATGCAGTAAGCATAAAGTATAACATAATATACTGAATGTGAATTTGACGGCCACAGATGTGCATCTACCAACATGTGGTAAGTTAAGACACATCACCAGGAAGGCAATACTAAGCCTGCAGCCTGTTTTCATTGGGTCAGAGGTTCAAACATGAGCAGTATCATAGAGAATATGAAACAAACAGGCAGGTAACAAAATCAAGTTTGTGATCAAGTAGGTGTGGGTTTGAGTTCTTGATGCAGTTGGAAAGGTTTGGTCACGGAAAGGGAATAAGTAATGCTTTCTGAACCTATGCCCACAATGGCAGAGGTGTAACAGCTCTCAGAGAGAACATCTGCAGCCTCATATAGTTGATTGAGACAGGCTGTGCTTTAAGTAAGCATTCCTTCACCCAATAAAACTGGCAGATTTCACAAAGCAAATAAGCAAAAAAAAAAAAAAAAAGGCATTTTTAATCAATACAAAAAACAACACCCAAATAATGAACATATGTCTACTTTTTGTTCCCTGCCACATTAACAAACACACACACACACACACACACACACACACTGAAAAGTGTGTGTGTGTGTCTGTGCGTGCTTCATCATTGCTGATAAACGTCTCTTTAGTTTCTATTCAAATACAGTGTGGAAAGTATTTCCTTCTGTTATACTACGGAGACATAACCGAGCCTGCTGCTTTTGACAAACTGTTCCAGAACATTCTAAATACATAACAGGTAGTTTATTTGCATAGGTCTAGTAGCTGACTTTTTTTTTTTAATCACTATTGTAAATAGTTAAGTTGAGAAAATGTAGATGTGCATTTTGCACAGAAAGCTTCAACCCCAAGTATTTTGCATGTTTTTTTGTGTGTTAAATCTCTGCTGTTTTGTCATCCAAACATTTTAGCAGGGACATTTCTAATTAGCTGAACTTTACAGTAAAATACAGGAACTGTTCCTCAACAGCTTACTCCTACTTAATGAAAAAGTTAGAATACATTAGGAGATCAAAAAAAGAAATATGCTGATGTGGCTTTCCTAACATTAAAATCATATGTAGTAAGATATGTGCCAAAAGATATGTTAAAACAGTGGAGTGAGCTGGCAGCAATCGAGTTTGCTCTTGATATCTATCGTTGTGACAGGTACAGTGGATTAATACAGGCACTGTCATGGTCAAAAACCCAAAATCCAGACTTTTGCATTTTTGGGGTATTATATTCTTATTTGTTATCAGATCTTCTGTTTGCTTCTTAGTATGTTTTTGACTCGCACCCTCGTCTTAGTTTTTTTTTTTTTTTTTTTCCTGTTCCTGTTTATTCCCATTACTATTTTACTTAGGGTTTATTTTGTATAGACTTGTGTTATTTACCCTTGTGTTCTTCTGTGTCAAGTTAAGTGTGTTAGTGTCTTCTCTCTGTTTGCTGTGTAGTGCATCCATTTCTGCTTTATCTTGTCTCCAGGGTCTGCTTTTGGGTCTTTTTTTTTTTTTTTCTTCTGTTGCTTGTGACAGGGACTAACTGCAAACCCTACTTTGCAGTTCTACTTGTGTAGGTGTAAAAATGAAAACATGCACACTAGTCAGACTAGTTTGGAAACGTTTCCTGTCACACAGGTTTTTATCACATTCTGCTAACATTGCTAGCATTTTTGTTCCCACCTAAACTGATTTTAGAAACACAAACTGATGAACACACTGCCATATATTAGTAGTATATTAGTGTGTGCCATACTTACTCCTTACTTCTGTCATAGTGTTGCATATAACTGGCCTTGCTGCTTCTGACAAACTGTTCCCAAATATTCCAAACATGTAACAGGTAGATTGTTTGCATGACACTAGCGGCTGATCATTACATGCAATTTGCATGAAAACCTGCAACACCAAGTATTACAACATGTATCTACTTTTTTCTTTCTGTCTCTGTTTTACCCCAGTCTCCCAAACATTTTAGCAGGTAAGTTTCTAATTAGCTGAAATTTACAATGAAATGTAGGACCTATTCATAGGCACTGTATAAGCAGACTGATT
The DNA here is from genome assembly GCF_900408965.1 of Simochromis diagramma. Taxonomy (NCBI): domain Eukaryota; kingdom Metazoa; phylum Chordata; class Actinopteri; order Cichliformes; family Cichlidae; genus Simochromis; species Simochromis diagramma. The sequence continues at coordinate 7,678,633 of NW_024387414.1, forward strand.
TATCTTCTCCTCTTTTCACTGAGGATAATTTCAATTAGTTAAGGCAAGGCAAGGGAAGTTTATTTATATAGCACAATTCAACAGCAAGGTGATTCAAAGTGCTTTATAGAGGCATTAAAAAACAAAAACAAATAAAAAGCATGATTTAAAATGGAAATTGACTTTGTTATTGTCCTAATGTGTTTTTCTAAGTTTAGGTCTGCATCCATCACTACACCCAGATTTTTTTGCCTTGTTGGTGGTTTTTAGGTGTATAGATTGAAGTTCTCTGGTGACCTGTAATCATTTTTCTTTGGCTCCAAAGACTATTACTTCAGTTTTGTTTTTGTTTAGCTGGAGAAAATTGTGGCGCAACCAGTCATTAATTTCCTCAATGCATTTACCAAGAGCCTGTACAGGGCCTCGATCTCAGATGATTTGTGTGTCATCTGCATAGCTATGATAGTTTATTTTGTTGTTCTTTATAATCTGTGCTAGTGAGAGCATGTAAATGTTAAACAGAGGGGGTCCCAAGATGGAACCTTGTGGAACTCCACATGTGATACTTGTCTGCTCAGATGTGAAGTTACCTATTGATACAAAGTATTTCCTGTTTTCTAAGTATGTTTTGAACCAGTTTAGTACAGTTCCTGAAAGACCTGTCCAGTTCTTCAGTCGTTCGAGTAATATGTTGTGGTCAGCTGTATCGCATGCTGCGCTGAGATCCAGTAAAACTAAGACTGACATTTTTCCACTGTCTGTATTCAGACATATGTCATTAAACACTTTGGTCAGAGCAGTTTCAGTGTTGTGGTTATGTCTAAAACCTGACTGGAAGGTATCATAGCAGTTATTCTGTGTTAAGAAGTAATTGAGCTGTAGAGAAACTGCTTTTTCAATTATCTTACTTAAAAATGGGAAGATTGGCCTTATATTTGAGATCGGCCTGTAGTTGTTCATTTGTGTCTTGTCAAGATTGTCCTTTTTCAGTATAGGTTTGATTACAGCAGTTTTTAGTGCTTCTGGAAACACACCTGACATTAAAGAAAGGTTGACGATCTGTAACAGGTCTGACTCCAAGGTCTTTGAGACCTTTTTTGAAAAAACCTGTTGGCAGGACATCTAAACTGCAAGAGGAGTTCAGTTGACCTAAGATGTCCTCCAGGTCTTTGCTGTTAATAGGGTAAAACTGTTTCATGGTGTTTAAACGGTTTTTCGGTGGACACAGTGCATATCCTGAATCTGTTGTTGATGTACCAATTGCTTGTCTAATCTTTTGGATTTTGTCTGTGAAGAATTTGGCAAAGTCATTGCAGGCCATGGTCGAATGAAGTTCAGCTGCCACTGACACAGGAGGGTTTGTTAGCCTTTCAACTGTAGGAAATAAGACCCGAGCATTATGACTGTTTTTGGTGATGTCAGAGAAGTAGGACCTCCTTGCACTCCTCAGTTGTAAATTATAATTGTGAAGTTTTTCTTTATAGTAATAAAGTAATAAAGTGAACTAAAGTGAATCTCATTTGGCTCTCAGCGAAGGCGGTCGCACTTTTCTCCTCTCCTCTCCCTTATCTTCCCTGCTTAGCTTCTTATGTCCTTGTCTTGTCTCGTGCTTTTTTCGCTTCCCTGGAACACACTCTCACAGTCTGTTTCTAAAACCTAAACAGAATTATGGATTTGATCAACTGGTCTCTGAATGCTATTGACACTCTTTTCTCAACGAGAAGTCTGGGCTCGGGAGAGCCCGAGTGCCCTGGAGGGACTTTCCCTGCCGGATACACGATGGACAGGTGGCAGACATGGAGGATTGTGTGCCTGGCGGGATTGTCAATCGAGGACGCTGAAGATATCTACCTATTCGGAACCATGATAACAGGGTTCTTGCTGATCGGAGCTGGCTTGGCCCTGGCTTATTGGAGAATTAAGAAAGCGGAACCGGCTGTTCAAACCCCCCCCAAGGCTGCCCGCTGGGATTGAAACGATGGGACGAGGTGCAGCTTCTCAGAAAGGGCTCACTGAATGCAGCATGGTTAAGAGCTTGGAGGCGCTAACGGCTGCAGTGAAGGCTCAGAATAACACCTCTGAGCGTATATTGGATTACATCAGGGAAGAATCCACTCGGAACAACACCTCTGGGCGGAAGCTGGATTACATCGCGGATCAGTTGGCTGCGGTTGTGAGGTCTCAGAATCTGCTCTGTGAGCAAAAGACTGAAAAGACCACAGAATTGAAGGCAAATAACATCATGGAGAAACTCGCAGCTATCCAACGGGAGATTGAGAGATCGGTGTCGGAGTGTTAAAAACAGCTTGAAATTCTCATGGGTTGTTTGTAAAAGAAAAATCACCATTATGATGCGGCTACCCCTTCGGCGCCAGCTGTGGGCTCAAGGCCGGAGCCGAACAAAAACTCCCTGATAACGACTGTGTCGAGTTCCCATTCCATGCAAGGCCACCTGGGTTGGCTGGTAGACTGTTTACTTAGCCTGACAGGGCAAAGGACACTGTCTGAGCTGAACTATGGACACGCACACACATGCACTTACACTGATAAGCACACACTCATCCCCCTCCCTTTCCAAACGCCTTCGATGCTTGTTTCCTGCGGGGGAACACGGTGGGTCAATGTGCACTGGAATGGTAGCGCTGTGCAGGGCGGCTGCTGTGTTCGCTTCGGATTACTCCTCACCCCCCACCCAATCCTGTGGCTTGTCATGTCTTTTACAATGTTGTGCTGTGGACATTTATGTGCTTTTTGTGCAGAGGAGTTTTTTTGTTTCCTGTTCTCATGCTGTCCTACCATGGAAGCACAGCATGAGTAGAGGTCTCTTTTTTTCCTCTTGTACTTTCTCATTGTAGTGTACATTTCATTGTTTTTCTGTAACGCTACCGATCTCCGACTTGTATCCCCATGTAATGTCTGTGTTGTGTGTGTAAGATCGGGGGGGGTCCCATTTCACTGCAGGGCAACCTGCATGTGGTGAATAAAGCTTTGATTGATTGATTGATTGATTGGCTTTGAATTCTTAATGGCAACTTGGTTCCTCTTTTATAACCAGCAGAGTAACTGGGGAAAAAGTAGTTATGCTTTTAAAAAGTACCTGTTGTTCCTCGGGTAGGAACGCTTTGAGAATTTTAATTTGGCAATTAGAACTAGAGGCAATGAAGGAATCAAGGGAGTTAAAGTGAAACTTTACCAGCTAACACATCTTTCCCCTGCAAACAAACTAGCTAATGGATAATGGGTTTTTCAGGTCTATTTTTGACCTGTACATCTGTTACTCTGTCTAATCCCAAACTAGTCAAACTGGTTGCCTTAATATCATATTTTGTGCAGACAACTGTGACTCCCTACAGAAGATTCCCCTTGACTTTGAGGATTACTTAAATTTTGCTCTAGCATTATCATGATGCTGGCATTTCTAATACAATGTATTTGATGGGTTGCCATAAAGAGATTTCTGTTGCCTCACATTCCCTGGATGGACGGATGGATTGATGGATGGATGGAGATTTGCTGTGTCCAGATGTTGCTTTAGTCCACTGCCACTTTAACTACTCTTATCAACAGCTCAGAATTCTAGGATTTCTCATGAAAGAGATTAAAATAAATTATAAAGACAACATTGTTTTGAATATTCACTCTCACACCCTAATATTTTGCTTCAAGCTTTTGTCATGTAATTGTAGCCTATGCACTTTGTTGATCAACTTGTGCTTGCTTACCACTATTATGAAATTAAACGTCATTCACATTACCTATTACATCACCAACCTTCTAGTTTATTTTGACTTAATTATTGAATCTCTAGACTGGTTAAATGTTTTCCTATGAAGATGTGAAAGAAAGGAAAATCAATGTTTTGGTGTCAGTTCTGTGAGTGCATCTTTAAATTGCAATAGTTAATTGTTAGTGACAAGACAAACAGCAATCAAGCTACATGTCATCAAATATGACATGATATAGACAGGTAAAACTAACGAGCAGTGTTGCAGGCAGAGACATGGTGAATAGAATGCAAAATTTGACAGTGTAGTAGGAACAGATGTCCAAATTAGTTGTGTTGCTTGTGGAAAGTGAAATTCCTATGCGTGTGAATTGTTGTAGCCTTTCTGTTCAACAGATCACTTAAATTTGACTTTGAACCAAAACAAATGAAAGGCAGCTGGGAGTAGACGCGGCAGAGTGTATCACTCCTGTCCAGTATGAAGTTTTGCATCCACTAACTGCAGCTCATAACCTTGTTGCGAAGTAATCCAGCTCCACTGGCATCAAAGCAACAACAGCAGCTGCTACCACTTTGAAGAGCTCAAGCCCACTTAATGAGTCTGGTCAGGTGAATTCAGTAATAGCAACATAATAGCTATTAGCTTGTTTTATGTCTTAAGTAGTGTCTGTCAGCATGAAAGAATAAAAAGGCAAGTCAGTGTAATAGAAATTTGATTGATTTTCCCTCAGTGGTTTATTCAGCAATCTTTTAACTCCCTCTAGCTACTACAGGTCAATAAAAAAAGGCATTGTGTATATTTGACCATTTGAAATATTATAGATTCACATCAAATCCAATTGAGATGTTTTCATTTTTAATGTCATACTTTACTTGTTTTAGGAAATAACTGAAACTACACATGTACAGTTAACTTGCAATATGTTCTGGAACATTTGACTGTCCCGGCTTTTTTTTTTTTCTCCAAACAAAACAAAATATTTTGGGCAAAGCCACAAAACAAAACTTTAATTTAAAAAAGGATTAAGCATAGACACCCCCCCCCCGGCTTGCACAGACATCAGAATCTGTTCTGAAACTTCTCAAATGAACTACAGCAGGCATTCATGAACACCAGTGCAAGATGTACATAAAATCCAGCTGCCAAAAGGTTATGGGAAACAAAACGTGTGTGATTAGCTGAAATATTGACATGCTATTCCCTTACTGTACTTGAGTTAGAAGCTAAACTTGTCTCTCCTCAAAGCAAATATTTACTTAAGTATTAAAATGTGGAAATTGGCTAGTCATAGTTGCGAGTAGAAGCAGAAGTGAACCATACTTAATAACCTATCTAGTCCTATCTAAATGTGTTATGCAGACAAATTCATAACACAGTTCTTTTAGAGACAAATTAGGTCCTATCCAGTGAAATTAAATACTGGAAACAAACTCCCCTTCTTCAAAATTTGCCAGAGAAAGAATCTTAAAGTGATAGAAATGTGTTTCTGGCAAAACAACTCGTGACAGTCAACAGATTCCTCTTCTTCTTCTTCTTCTGAACCTATGGCTTCTGCTGTTAGTCTGAATTCAATTCTACTAATTGTGAAATCATCAAATCACATTTTTCACCAGATCTTCTCTTGCTAGCAGTAATGACTATGATTATATGCAACAAAATGGGATCATTTTCAAATTGGTTCACGTTGTTTTATACTGTCTAGCAACCACACATATAGAGAATTCTATATTCATTCATTTACACAACTAAGAATTGTAACATTATGCATGCACATAATTCTTATTTTTTGGCAGATTTACATGCTATATCCAATTTCTGCAGTGAGGAACACTACTGTTTTAATCCAAAGCTTCAATAATTTGACATTCATTATTTTTGCTTTCTTAATTCCAGTCCATTTGCTATACTCCCTGCAATATTGTCACTTGAGCCCCCCGCATGACATGCCAATATAAACCAACTACCCTTAAGTACCAGTGCATTATTAAGCTCTGCAGCACTATGTTGTACCAGCACAAGAAAAGTCATCACTTTGCGACGGCCCTGGTTCTGCATGTATCATCTGCAGGTCTTTTCAGGTGTCTAGCATAGAAAAAAAAAACAGTTTAAAAAAGAGTCTTTAAAAAAATGTAAACCCAGGCTACAAAACGGCTTAAAATAGCTTAAAGTGACACACACACATGCATTACCTGTTCCTAGGACTGTGATCTCCGATGTTGTTCCTGGGATCTGCTGGAGCCACTCGCATAGCTTGAGAGTCGCCACACCTAGTGCTCCGATTACCACCGGGGCCACTGTTACCTTCACCCTCCTCATCTTCTCAAGCTCTTCTCTTAGCCCTTGGTATTTTTCAAGCTTCTCGTGTTCCTCCTTTACGGAGCCCCGCAGGGGACATGGGAGAAAAAAAATTAAGACTGACTTTTGCGAGATCTCGCAAAAGTTTTGCGAGATCTCGCAAAACAAACTCGTGATCTCGCAAAACAAACTTTTGCAAAAGTTTTAGCCGCATTCTTCCCGTTAGCTCGAGACCTCCCGTTAGCTTCGAGCTAACGGGAGGTCGAGACCTACTACAGCCGGGAGGAACACCGCTTTCCCGGCACATCGTGCCTCGACCTCCCGGTCGGCTTCGAGCCGGCGTCCGAAGAATGCGGCTAAAAGTTTTGCGAGATCCCGAGTTTGTTTTGTGAGATCCCGAGTTAGTTTTGCGAGATCTTGCAAAACTTTTGCGAGATCTCGCAAAAGTCCGTCTTAATTTTTTTTTCTCCCATGTCCCCTGCGGGGCTCCGTACTCCTTCATGATATTGCTGCCATTTACCATTTACCATTCAGAACCGCTACATCTATTTCTATGACCGCCTTCTTCTGTTTGTCTACCACTACTATGTCCGATTGGTTAGCCACCACCATTTTGCCCATCTGTATCTGGAAGTCCCACAGGATCTTAGCTTGGTTATTTTCCAGTACCCTTGGGGGCATCTCCCATTTTGACCTCGGGACTTCCAGGCCATATTCGGCACAGATGTTTCTGTACACTATGCCGGCCACTTGGTTATGGCGTTCCATGTATGCCCTGCCTGCAAGCATCTTGGACCCTGCTGTTATGTGCTGGATTGTCTCAGGGGCTTCTTTACACACCCTGCACCTAGGGTCTTGCCTGGTGTGATAGACCCCAGCCTCTAAGGATCCTGTGCTCAGAGCTTGTTCCTGTGCTGCCATGATTAGTGCCTCTGTGCTGTCTTTCAATCCAGCTTTGTTCAGCCACTGGTAGGATTTCTGGATGTCAGCAACCTCCTCTATCTGCTGGTGGTATATACAGTGCACGGGCCTGTCCTTCCATGATGGCTCCTCCTCTTCCCCCTCTTTCTTGGGTTTCTGCTGCCTGAGGTATTCACTGAGCACGCTGCTAGTTGGGGCCATCTTCCTGATGTATTTGTGGATGTTTGTTGCCTCATCCTGGACCATGGTGTTGACACTCACTAGTCCCCAGCCTCCTTCCTTCTGCTTAGCATACAGCCTCAGGGTGCTGGACTCGGGGTGAAACCCTTCATGCATGGCCAGGAGCTTCCTTGTCTTGATGTCAGTGGCTTCTACCTCCTCCTTTGGCCAGCTTATTATTCCAGCAGGGTACCTGATCACGGGCAGGGCATAGGTGTTGATAGCTCGGATCTTGTTCTTACCATTCAGCTGACTCCTCAGGACTTGCCTGACCCTCTGCAGGTACTTGGTGGTTGCAGCTTTTCTAGCGGCCTCTTCATGGTTCCCATTTGCCTGCGGGATCCCCAGGTACTTGTAACTGTCCTCTATGCCTGCAATGTTGCCTTCTTTTAGTTAGATCCCCTCAGTTCTGACTACCTTCCCTCTCTTTGTTTTCATCCGACTGGACTTATATTTTGGTTTGGTTTTATTTTATTTTATATATTTATATATAGCACTGGGAAATTTTTCTAAAAACATTTATTCTTTTTTTGTGACAATAATAGAACAGTGAAGAATGAAAGAATAAACACAAGTCGGGAAATGTTGTAAATGGCTGAATAAAACATGACCGATAGGGTATGTACCACACCAGCCAGGTGTCTAAGGTGTAGATTGCCAATTTTTAGGACTAAGGGACTATGGGGAAATTATACAATATCAAATGCAAATCAAAAGGAGAGAGTTTGCCAAATTTAACTGAGGTTTATTAAAGACTATTGTTCTTTCAGTCCATTAGCTACGACATGTATGGGGTAAATGTAGCATCTTGATTGTAAAATCAGCCTGGAACCTTTGTCGCAAGGATTTTGTTTCTTTTGATCTCTATACTGATTACCATTGTGCAAAAAGTTCATAAAAATAGTCCTGAAAAATGCATTTCACGTCAGATGCTCAGGTTAGTCACAATACTTCTCAGTGTGAAGAATTTCTTCTTAAAAGTTTTGTTTTTTTGCCTTACATAACACACAGTCAATATACACTTACAATACAGATAAACAGGTTTATAAAATGCCAACACCAAAGATCATCATGTTTAGAAAAAGACATGTTGCTACCTCTCCCCCACCCCCAAATTAAGCAGCCACTATATTCGTGCTATCTAATAAACATTATTTCTAAAAAACAAAAAAAAAGAAAGTTTATACCAACACAAATGTCCACGAATGCTGTTTTTATTATTTAAATGGAATACAACAAAATAGCACTGCTTTCTGACAATAACAAAATAAGTAAAACAAACCAATAAAATTAAGATAAAATTAAAGGCCAGAAAAAAATAATAATGAAACAATAATAATCTAAAATAAAAGTAATAAAATGATAAACAGCTGATTAAAATTTAATAGAAATGTTTGCAAAATTAAAGGAAGTGCTGTCCAACAGTGTAACCACAAGTCACAACAAAATATGAAACAGCTTAGAAATCAATTTCAAGTTTGTCAGCCTGTTTAACAAAAAAAATCTAATGAATAAATAAATCAGTATCTGAGCAGAGCAGTTAGTTCAAAACTTTTGCATGTAAATTCAATTATTAATACAGTACCAGTTCCATGTACAATACGAGATTGCAGCCACTGTTTTTGAGTTATTTATTTTCTGTCTCTATTTTCTTTCTCACATGTGTGATGCACATGAGGCATTGATGTGGACATGTATTAAGAGCAGTTCTAGTTCAGCTCTGAAATTAAGTGTCCGATGATATTTTTAGAGGATAACTCTAAATAAGGGCACGTGCTGAATGATGAGCAGTGCAATCCATGTAAGAGGAAGAAAGCCATCAGAGCTACGTGTGAGCAGAATATAAATACATAGTGGTAATGTTCTTTACACTTGGTGCATGTTTGTATTGTATCTCATCAAGTGATCAATGTCTGTGATGCTCTGTTTGAAAATGCTACCTTGGTATTTCAGTCTGAAAAGGGCATCTAGAACAAGAAGGGCACGGTGTCCTGGATCTGAATACCGTGTGCTTTTTATACCATAGTAACACTTGCTTAAGAGTTCTATCTTGTCTGGAGCCAGTGTTACAATTAAAGACTAACATGCATGTAAATGTTAACCAATTAGTTCCAATGTTTTGAATCTTATTTTTAGTTTACATATTTTTCACTAATTCACTAATTAAAATGTGTGACAAGTAGTACTGCACTAAAAAGTCCAGCACAACAGCACCTCCAATTATAAACTCAATAATAAACAAATATACATCAATAAAGAACACGCTGGAGTAACAAAATGATTTTTTTTAAATGAATTACAATGCAATATATACCGATGTATACAACCCGCAGGTCTAATCCCTTCTCCACTACTTTCCTACTGATCTTAGAGCCACAGTTGCTACTCATTCACCATGTTTAGCCTTTAATTGGCACAAGTATGTCTACCTGGATAAAAAGCATCCACTTCGAAGTGTCTGCACAGAGAGAGCAGCTTTCAAAATGTAAAAGACACCATGGGTACCAAGAAAAAGCTCAACCACGTACATCCTGTAGATACAAATTTATCCTTCATGTAGTTTCTTTAGTGAACAATGTTTTCAGCTCTCAGTGAAATTATTCAATAATGCTATAATAACAGGACAATTCAAATGCATGTCCCTGTATTAATTGCTTTCATGTTTATCTGTTATTCTTTGCTGAGCAACAAAAGGGGCCTTGGAAAATGCACCGTTTTATGAAATACATGCAATTGGATTCCTTTATTACAAAATGTAAGAGGCAAAATCCACATCAACCTGGACCAGAACCACAGCGTTTGAACTAGATGGTTTATATCTGACGTTTAATTTATTTTTTTCTTTTTAGTATTTGGATTCTTAGTAGTGATGGGAATTCCGGCTCTTTTTAGAGAACCGGCTCTTTCGGCTCCCAACCGGCTCTTCAGGTTGTTTTGTTGCTTTAATTAATTTATTATTAACAACAATATAAAATTATGCACAAAAGAAATTACTAATGTAAAACCATGGTTTTATTTATATATGTTTGTACGTGCTTCAGAGTTTGTACGTGTTTTGACGTTTGTACGTGCTTTGTCTCTAGGGGCCACCGTAAATATACTTTTATTTATTCACTCCACATAAAATGTAATAAATAAATTATAAAATACAAAAAACAACTATTTACATTTCAACTTTTAACTATTTAAATTTTCAGCTTTTTCCTTTGAAACAAATTTAAAGTGAAACTACACAAAACACTGCAAACCACAATAAAATGAAATATAAATTAAAATATGCAAAACAAAAAAGTGCTGTCCAACAGTGTAACCACAAGTCACAACAAAATATGAAACAGCTTAGAAATCAATTTCAAGTTTGTCAGCCTGTTTAACAAAAAAAATCTAATGAATAAATAAATCAGTATCTGAGCAGAGCAGTTAGTTCAAAACTTTTGCATGTAAATTCAATTATTAATACAGTACCAGTTCCATGTACAATACAAGATTGCAGCCACTGTTTTTACAAAAACCAACTATTTACATTTCAACTTTTAACTATTTAAATTTTCAGCTTTTTCCTTTGAAACAAATTTAAAGTGAAACTACACAAAACACTGCAAACCACAATAAAATGAAATATAAATTAAAATATGCAAAACAAAAAAGATGTACATTCTCTGTCATATAGGCCTGGGATGATTTTTTTGGGAGAGTATTTTTCTGCTTGGAATTGCACACATAGGGTTCACTGCATGAAGAAACGTTCTGAATCCTTAATCATCTGCAACTGAAAATAGTTGTGGATGATTACTATACCTTTCTAATGTGATGACGTTGTCTCTTGTTGTCCCTGGCTCTCTTTCTTTCTCTTTCCCTCCCACTCTGTTCCTGTGCCACTGCGAGTGTAACTACTGGCCCTTCCCCCCCCGCTCAGCGCAAGCACAAGGCTCACTGCGGAGTGAAGCAGAAAGAACTGCGAGAGAGAGGGGGAGAGAAAGAAGAAAAAAAAAAAACACGGCTCCCAATAAGGAGCCAGCTCGCGTTGTTCACGTCAAAGAGTTGGCTCTAAGAGCCGTTTCGTTCGCGACCGACCCATCACTAATTCTTAGGGCATCATTTGGACATGTGCTGCAAAATTGCTTTATATCCAGACTTTACTAACTGTACTGCCACAATACCAAAAGTATAAAAGAAGAAATATTTTTATGGTCATTTAAGGGAGTGGTGTTTGGTAATTAGCTTTGGTTAGAACTTGGTTGATTTGTACCTCTCCCTGTCATGGTCCTGGTTTGTTGTTTGTTTTGCTTTTTTTTTTCTTTTGTTTATTAGTGTTAACATTTTTCTCTTGTGTTTTCTTGTTTTTGCATGTCTTTGATTGTTTGTATTAGTCTCTACCAATAGCAGGCTTTTTGCAATGCCAGTGTTTGTGCCTCCGTTGTGTTTCCCTCCTTTCATCTGTGTTTAATTGTTTTTTACCTGTGTCAGAATTTCCTTGTGTGTGTATGTAGTGTCATTTGGCCTCCATCTGTCTGGCTTCCTCTTTATGCTACTTTTGCACCTTTTTGAATTCCTATTTTAATTTTTTACTTCGTGCTTAATTTAATTGCAGTGTCCTGCATTTCAATTCAGTCACTTAAATTGATTAAATATAATTCCAAACTTTGTTTAATAACCGTGTCCTAAAATTCTATAAAGCAGTCACTCCATATCTTTTATTGCAAGTGTATGAAAAAAGAAAAAAATAATTTTCCAATCATAAAAAGAATGAAGACAAGAAGAAGAGAAAAATATACAAAAACAACATTAAGATGCCAATTAAAGATGTAGACATTTTTTGTTTTTTCTGACCAGTTTGGTAATCATTTTACAGTTGTGTACAACTTCTCTCACCAACCAAGACAACAATTTAACACTTTGACGTAGCTAAAAACAACTTTCTCTAACACAGTAGTACAGTAGCATGTGATCTGCTTCACTGAGATAATGAAAGCAACTGAAAATAGCACATTTCTATCAAAACCCTTTTCAGTCAAAAGAGCATGAACCATTAATGGCAGCAGATTATTAGAGCTGGAAAAAGGGCTCTTCTCTCAGAATGTTGAGAAAAGTAATTAAAGTAGAAGCAAGTTTTTCCGAGGAGGATTTGGAAGACTCCAAAGAAAAGACATATTTTCAATAATATCAAAACCATAATGGCTTACCTAAGCAGTATCCTGTCCTGTATATGGAAAGATTCTGGATTAGTTTATCTTAGAATTTCCGGTTTCCAGATTCAATTCTATTTATGATCCTCAGTGTATTTCCAACAAAATGTATATTTGCATGCATCATATTTTATGCAGGGTAAAATATGGAATTATTATTTATTTCATTTAGGGACTATTTAATTGTTTATAATCCAATCAGCTATTAGAACAATATTATTAAGAGATCACACCACTGATTATTACTCATTTTATTTAACTTAAGACACTGTGAATCACTGCAAGATCTACGCAGACAAGCAGAAATATTCTTATGCGATTACTTTAAATTTCCATGCACCTCTTTGTGAGCAGGTGTGTGTTCGCTGAAATTTGTGCATCTTTCCTCTGAAACAAGTGTAATGTGCCTTGCATTGGCTAAGCTCCTGTTTGCAGTTACCATTGCAGTGATTAAAGTTGACACCTCCAATAGATCACAATCAAATTGAACAGAGCAGCATATTTATTGCATGACTTGCAAATGGCCCTATGCAGGGCATGTGAAGCTTAGTTCAAGTCAATAAGCATCACTGAGACAGAGAAGAACTCTGAAGTCCTTGTGGGCTTGGTGGTTTAAAGATGCATTATGAGTGTTTTTGTCCTCCCACTAGCTATTCATGAGGTCAGTGACTGCTAGCATATTTTAATGTGATTAATGTGGGCTATTGTAACTAAAGCATACAGTATTCATTTTACATTATTTTCAGTATACCTACCTCCACTAATCCATATGGTTCTATTATAGTTAGAAATGAGTCTCCTTGTATGTCTCCTATGTGGGACACATACAATTATTTACACCAACATCAAATTCAGAATCACCAGTTAACATAACATGCATGTCATTAAGAGGAAGCTACAATGGCACAGGGATACCATGCAAACTCCACATAGAAAGTTCCCAGGCCTCTGGCTGATTCAATTCCAGGATCTCCTTGCTGTGAGGCAACAGTGCTAACCACTAGCCCACGTTGCTGCCTGGTGTCATCAATGATGAGCTAAAATTTTCCAAACACAAAGTAAAGTAATTTAAGCAAAATGGGAAAATGTCTTTTAACTGCTCATGTGCTGATTTGAAACTCTTGGACATCCCACACTGACAGAGTCAGCTGTCAAGAAACACTGAAATCCTATGCCATCCTGTCACAGAAATGGATACATATAAGTAAAAGCAGGCAATGTCAAAAAGATTATGTTACTTTGAAAGATACTTTAAAAAGAGCTGCTGTTCATCCACCTTCTGGCAAAACTCAAGAGTCTAGATTCCAGCAGCGCATACGCACACAGCACATAGTGAAACAGGAATTTACAGGATAGTTCACAGCGTACTTTTCAGCCAAATAAAATGAAGCACATAAAAACACTAGCATGGAACTTAAAAGTTGTATGACTAAAGAAAGGGAGGTGACCTTCTACGAGGAACGAGACTAGTTATAAAAAAATGGAGCATGTATAGATATTCATCTGTAAGATTAGTACAATACAGTGCAAAAAAACTTCACATGACCGAAAAAAATAACTATCATTTCCATCACAGGGAACCACAATTGTTAGTTGCTACTTATGTTATCAGAAATAAAAGACATTGTCAAAAAGAACTATGAATAAACTTGTGAAACTTAATAAAATCTGATATAAATTCTATTTAAAGCATGTTTCAGCTCATTGTTGTTACATTAATTTAGGAATAGATTGATAACTAGCTGGACTTTTCTGTTACTTGTATGTAACAATTCTGATATGGAAACAGGAATCATTCTTTGTAAGATTTGTATTTTGTTGAAAGTTGTGTTAACATATCAGAAACTGAGTCTTAGGGTTACTAAGACTCAGTAGTAAAAACTGACAGTAGTAAAGTGTAGACTTTAAATACTCCCCAGTGGCACAAATCATTGGCACTTTGAACTCCTGATTGTAGTTTTATGGCTTTAAAGGTGAAAACATTTTAGAATGTCCCTATTTTTCTATATGACAAATATCCACCGCTTCTAATCAGTGAATTTGGGGTGCCTTGTCATTTGCTGTTGTCGGTAGAGGTTGCTCCACAGTGTTTATCAACTCTAAAGTCAATGCAGCTTTTAGAGAACTCCATGCTTCCATCTGCTGACAAGCTTTATGGAGTTACTGATTTCCTTTTCCAGCAACACTGCCCACAGTGCCAAAACTACTACCAAATGTTTTGCTGACCATGTTATTACTGTGTTTGATTGGCCAGCCAACTTGCCTGAAATGAACCACACAGAGACTCTATGATGTATTATCAACAACAGGTGAGAAACAATTGACCCAACAATGTAGATGAGCTGAGGACCACTATCAAAGCAATCTGTGCTCCAACAACACCTCAGCTGTGCAACAAGCAGATCATCTCCATGCCACACTGCACTGATGCAGTAATTTGTAGTAAGGGATTGCCAACCAAGTACTGAGTGTATAAATAAACACAATTTTCAGATATTGGGATTTCTGTATTGTAATGAATTTGAAACAAATGAGTTTATCTATTTTAATTCAATTACAGCACAAATATTTAATATTTAAAAATATATTTTTTTTTATTTAATAAACTATGCTATTAATTGCAATATACTGAAATTGTGTGTCTAATTTTGCATTGGCTGGGGTACAGTATCAGATGTCTTTTCAGATTTTCAGATTTTTTTCTTCTCTGACATCTGCAGTTTTTTGTTTAGTATCCAGCTGTAATCATTGGATCATCTGTTAAAACTATCCAGGAAGGGTCCATAGAAATTCAGGCCTTATCTTGCAGACTATAAATGAATATGAGGTCACGCACTGCTAGATAATTATAAGTTGTTATTAAACCATTAAGCAATGATAGCATGGGTGAAATTGCAGTCCTCTTTGTTTGTATATTTGTCTCCTTGTGTATACATGTCTTCATTGCAAAATATAATCCTGCAAACACAGACTGCTTTGGGAGCAAGTACAAAGGTGCTATTGAGTATCTTGGCATGTGTTTACGTTTGGCAGGTTTTCTCAAAGCAGTAACTGCACAACCATGCATGGTGCATTCATCAGAACTTTAGAGGTATTTAGTGAGAATCCAGCTGAAGGACAAATACAAAGCAGGGTGCAATCCAACCCATGAGTAAAGGAGAAAAGTAGTAAGAGGACCCAGAGGCCATATGTGCCTATTTCACACGGTCTGCATTTTTTATGTACCTGTAATTCCCCATATGAATTATCAGATTGTCAGGTCATGTGGACTGAAGGTTGTTGAGCGGACTCAAACTAAAAACAGAGAGGCAGATAAGGTTTGCTGCATGTGGCAAATAGTGGAGTGTTTATTCAAAGCTTATGCATCAGATACTATTCAAAAATGGACTTTACAAATATGCTTTTTTGAGATGCTACACACAATAAAGTTAAAATAATACATAACGGAAACACACAACTTGTTTTTAGTGTATCATTGTTTGGGTATTTTTATATGCAGCTGGGATTCTTAGTTTGTCGTTTTGCTCCAGCTGCATCACAAATGAGCCTTCACTGGCAAAAGGCAAAATATCACAAAAAACATAGTCCAAAGCATTAACGTAAACAGTGCACAAGGAAAGACAGAAAATAGCAATCTGGTAATCGGCATGAGAACCAAGAAACATGGAGACCATAAAAAGACATTTTGACAGACAAGGGAAAGATAAGACTAGGTCTTCATAGAGGACATGTGCAGGACACAAGTGGCAACAATTAACCGCATATGAAAACAATGAGCGTGGGAAAGACAATCACTCAGGAGGGGAAAAATAAAATAAGATCATTGAAAAAAATACAAAAGCAAAGAAATTATTAAAATAAAAAGGGGAGAAACACATACCTCTACACACAATACACACAGAATACCAAAATAAAATACCAAGATGAAACAATCTAATTCTGTCAGCGCTTCACTTCATTCTGGGATTAACTCCATACGTCCATCATTGCCGCTGCAAATGATTATTGTAATGCTTGTTATTTCAGTGGTTACTCTCTAAACTTGCTTTCCCGTGTAACTTTTACCTTTTAGCAGCTAAGAAAATATAATATTATTTTCATCATTATCATATTATCTCATCATTATATTCTATGAAACAGAATGGTAAAACCAGAGAAAATGTGTGCGTCAGAAACCTCCCAAAGATCTAACAAAGCAGATGTGTATCTAGCAGATCAGAATGATGTTATATGACCTTCCTCCTGGCAATATGCAAAACTACTTTGACAATTAAAAAAAAAAAAAAGGTGAGGGAGATTAATACATTCAGCACTATTGATTTACATGTGAAGCTAGGTGGGAACATGAAGAGCTAAAGGCAGTAAATCCAAGCAGGTCAAGGTTTAGTGGATGCTTGAAAAAAAAAACCAACAACAACAACAACTGAGGTTTAATGAATTCTTGATTGCATCCATTGGGGGGCTAAAGAATTTAAGCCAAGGTGACTATACAATAAAAGAGAATAAAATAAATGCAGAGGATTTCTGTGGTAACATTTTTTTTCTTCTTCAGGTTTTTCTTTTATGTTGATGATACAAACATGGACACATGTACACCTTTAAATGCAGATTGCAAAACTATTTCATTAGCGAAGCGAATGCATTCCTATTTACAATTAAGGAATTAAGCTGCTGAAATCTGCTGAAATTACTTAATCAATTAAAAAAAATATGCTATATTTAATGCAACAGTCTTCATAACCTATGTATGATGGCCAGTAAAACTGGAAAATTGGACATTTTTAAAAAGTGTTTGAGCAACACAGAAATGTTTTTTAGAAGTATTTTTTCTACTCTGATCCTCAGTGTTTCAGACACAATTCAACATTCAAGTTTGTCACTGAGCTGCTTAGACCCCTACAACCTGGATGACTGATAACCTACATAGGAGTTCGGGAGTTTCTACTTTAACCAGGTGGACCAGTTTTCAGTTGAGGGCATGGCGGGGATTGCAATTGCATGACAGGATATGGAGATTGCAGATTTTAGTAGAACCTGAAATAACCTTGTTGACATTGATTATGCAGCAATTTGTTTTTGGGGAGTGTTTTATAGAGTAGCAAAAAAATAAAACAAAATTTTAAAAAGCAATAAAAAGAGGAAGAAAAGAAGGGAGCAGGGTTAGTATTCCACTAGGACTTATGTTGAAAATGTGTATTAATGTAACATGTGGGATGTAAATTATTATGCAATGAGGAATTGTATAAATGAGCCTGCTTATTGCTTCTTTGGTACAGTGACTTATCCTGTCTTTCTGGGAGGATGTGTGGTTAATGCGCTTCACCATTTTGCTCCATGCTCCATGTTTTGGTGTGAGTATATAGCATATGTTTAGCATGTAGCATGTCACAAGTCAATCTGAAATGAAGGACAGCTCAATGTCATCCACATATATTTAAGTTTGTGTTTTGTAATGGGAAATTTATAATTAGAGCTATTTGTATTTATTAGAGCTTTTCTGTTACATTTTGTAACTTTTTAATATATTGTATTATTTACTTTAGTTACTGTTCTTACTCACTTGGAAAAACTGTGGCAATCAGCACCAGGTGAGGGAGGCTGTTGGCCCTGCCCATGGGCAGATACCAGGGATGCTCAGACATCCAGTGGAATTTTACAGCCACACACCCGGACCATGACACTTCAGACACATTCCACTTAGGCTTGTTTGTCCAAAGGACATTGTTCCATAAGTTTTGTGGATTTTTCACATGAAACTTTACAAAGCTACACAGTGTTATCATGTTCTTTTAGAGAAAATAGACTTTCTCTTGGCAATATTAACTGAGGCCTGTTGAATTTTAAATGCAGCTCTTGTTTGCAGTTTCTCTGAGCATTGGGGTGAGTTTGCTGGGATGTTCATTTTCTAAACACATCAGAATTCTCCAGACCAGCAAATTCACAGAACTTTCATAGAAGTGGTCAAACTTGGTGATGATCAACTAATACTGCTACTTTCTTGTTTCCAATGGAAGCAACACAGGATGTTTTTAGTTTTTTTTTTTAGTTTAGTTTTTTTTTTTTGCTTGTTTTTTGTTTGTTTGTTTGTTTTTCACAGGACTTTACCAATAGGCGTCCTATGTAGTTGTGAATGCTTATAGTCATGGCCACATTTGTGATCCTGTTTTTTTTTTTTTTTTTTTTTTTTTTTTTTTACATAGTTTACTGTAGTTTACAGAATAGATGAGTGTGTGTTATTGTCTTTTTTCCATATGGTTCAACTGGTTTTAGTCATGATGGCAAAAGCTGTTTAGGATATTCTGGACCCGGATATTCAGTGACTAGCTAGTCTCCAATCTATGTGTGTATCTCAGTATCTTTTTAATGCAAATTACAGGTTAAGTTACTGCACTGTTCCATCCCATAAAGGATATACAGGATATGTCAATGTCTATGATATCTCTATGATGCACATCACAAACTGAGACAAGCGTCTGACCTGTGAGAAATATTTGTATGTGTAGTTGTGCAGATGTGTATGTGTTTGCTTCACTGAATTTTACATTCCATTAAACTCAGACTTTGTCTGTAAAGTTGATTTCACACAACCTTCTTCTTGATTAGTTGCTCCTCTTTGACAGGCCCAGAGGCTAAAAATATTAGGAATACCTTCTCAATACTGAGTTGCACCAGCATTGCACCATCTGTCTCTCAGTATGTCAAGGCATAAAAATTTGTATGCCTGTCTCCGCCCTTGGATCTATAACCTGCTGACTGAAGTACATTTGGATAAAAATGGGCTATGGAAGTCAGCTGGTTTCACCTGGCCATTCTGTTCGGTAGAACAGACCTTCTGCACATATCTTTTAATTAGCTGTGAATTGTTGGCAAGTTTCAGTGCATCTGTACTAAGAAAAGCCCATCAAGTGTAATTACATGAGTTTTAGATGGTAATGAAGGCATTAGATAATACAGCCTGTTTACCAAATTAGCCATTTGTCTGGTATATCAGGGTCAGGTGTGTTGCTGGTAGAGAAAATTGGCTGCAGCTTTGACCCCAAGCCCAATCAAACTAGAAAAATGTTTTTGTCTTTAATTACACTGAAAATTTTAAAATGGGAAAGCGCTGCCAGAAAGCTTTTGGAAAACAGAAACCACAAAAAATGTCACACAGTCCAGAGAAATAGCAACACCTTAATTGGCAACTTTGCAAATAGAAGCAGAAAAGCACTTAAATGAGCACATTGTAAGCAATACAGTCAATTTAAAGAAATTGAAATTCTAAATGAAAACCAAAACATAATGCGTTTTTCCTTTGCCAATGTTTTACCTCTCCATCATGCTTCCTTAATTTGGCTTATATTTTTCAGTATCTTGGTGACAAAAATCCAAGACAAAATAAGACAGACACAGAGGAACAATAATATAATAAACAGTATCTCACTGGTTAAATAAAAATAATTTTTCTGAAAGAAAGAACTTGTTTTAAACGGCTAGTTTTCAATAGATAGGTTTGCTTGTGATTTATCTGGTCAGTGAGCTGCTGTAGGACCCAACATATAAATAGAAACTAATCTGTAACCTTATCTGAGAGGTGGGTAGTAGAGTACTGTAGTGCCCCTTGGCAGTTATTGGGGTGACATGATATGACAAGGATGTGTTATGTTTGAGCATGTCTGATTGTGTTGGACCTGCCATCACCTGCTCTGCTCTGAGCTGGTATCTATCCTGAGGCCATCGTAGCAGGTCACCGTCACACAGCTTTCTCATTTGTAATTGAGTTAGAATGTGCTTTTGGTGTGGCAGTGCTTTGGTGGCCACTGTAGTAGGCATGGGTACATTATATACGTTCAAATTATTCATTTGACTTTATTTCGTTTTTGCAATGAAGTCATAGGAACATCTGTGGTGTTAGATTAATCTCCTAGTGAGATTAATGTAACACGTTTTTGTTTGAAATTTTTCAGAACAGCAGTTCCAAGTCTCAGATTTGTAGACAACCACTGACAGGGCTCATCTATAGCAGTGAAGTTGGCTTTACTGTGTCAGTTTAATATGTACAAATGACAGGTTTTACTGTCATTTTCAGCAGAAGCTGATTATTCGCAGATGAACAGAAGTATAAATAACAAGCAATAATTATATAGATGAATTAACATGTAAATAAAAAGGACAATCACAACATGGACATTTTTCCCCTTGTGTAGTGATGGAAAAAATCCACAATTCTGCACTTTGCGTTCTAGCTTTAATTTATTCTGAAATTATTAATTCAGGGTTCTGGCACTATCATTTTAGGACAATGGCACCTCTGCATGTTGCTTTTATATGAATAAACAAATCAGTCAGGTCATTGTCTGGAAATACTTTGCCGTCTTGCTGCTGAATAGGGGAACCCTTCCTAACATGTCTATGGACCCTTTCTAATAGCAGACAGCTGTGAAAGATAGCTAGCAGGATTGATGGCTGATTGCAAAGGCTCATCACAACAGTGTAGCAAATGCATTAATTCATCCTAGAGATCACCGGCTGTCATAAATAAAGACAATTAGAAGCCCTTTGAACATGATCCTATACCAGCTCCCATTATATGCTTGTCAAATTCCCTTGCAGATAATCATTAATTTATGAAGCATGCCTGGCAGCAGCTTCCCTTTTTTTTGTTTATTAGCCAACACTTTTCTGTCTCACTGTCACACTAGAGAGACTATACAAGAAAGATATAAGAAATAGCCTGGAACATTTTCTAGAACATTTAAAATGCGGTAAAGTGGGTAAAGTGGGAAGCAGTTTAAAGTATTTAGATAATAAAAATGGACGGCTTTCTTTGCCAGTGTGTGTTGTGAGGCTTTCAAATTCACATGCAGTGATTACTGCTCATTTATGGGCCAGTCTATATAAAATCCAGCAAATCTGAAGAGAAGTTCCCACCTGACCCTCTCGGGATCAGTTGGAAAGTATCCCAGCAGACATGGGGCGAGATGCAGAGTTGACTCCGGACAGGTTGTCAGTCTGTACAGAATCAGCTGGTCAGAATTTAGCAGTGACTTAAGCAGTTTGAGTGCTCCGGGAGAGTAGAAAAGGACTACATAAGAATCAGTATCCATCCAATATTCCAATTTTTCTTCTGTTAAATAACTTCAAAATTACTCACTGCACCTTTAATGTTAGTGTCAGTTTTAAAAAATAATCAGTCTTTTTTTATGACATGGAGTCAAACACTGAAAATCATCATCATCCCTGTTACACAATATACACATATATGTCAACCACATAGGTCACCAACTTTGCCCAGGAAAGAAACTGACTGTGTTAACACCCAGCTCTTGAACTGTTACTGACTCTAAGAGTGTGAGGCTTTTAAGTTTGATGGAGATGGAACACAGGAACAGTAGCTCACAGTCACCTTAAAACTCTGCATTGACTGAGGTAACGACAAACCAAGAGAAGATACAAGAATACTGCCATACAGTTTTTTCACAGTAACATCAGTAGAGAATGAATAATGTAGCTCCAAGCTGCCTTGTAACTGATGTTCTTACTTTAAACTGAAGCTTCAATCAGAACATGGCACTGCTGCATGACACTTCAAATCCTGTGGACCAAAAGAGCCCATTGGCCTGATTTTATATAGATTAAGGAAGTAATTAATCAATTAGGTAACTGTCTATAGAATATACATGCACCATTAAACTTTTAATGGATGTAATATTAAGGTAAAAACCTTACTAGTCTAATTAAATACTATATTCTGTAGCAGAACAAAACTCGTTACGAGAAAGTGCTCACATTAGCAGATTGCAGTAATGGCTCAGTAGCGAAATACTTTATATGCATGTAAACCACGTGTGTTTGACTGCCACGGTTTTGATTTACTTGAAACTAAAAAGCAAAAGTCTTTGATGTGTATTATACACGAACTTCAAACACAGAATCATCTCCATTACCGGTCTGACACAGAATAAAATCTTTCCCTGCACAAAATGGGACACATCGTGTCATTTCTTGGCATATACATCTGTTTGGAAGCAGAGTATAAATGCAGTGCGTTACAGATGAAGTGTTGTTTGATCTTAATGAGATGTTTGTGTCAAGTTGTGACAGGTGTACTGATTTTATTTTCATCTTTTTTTCATTATTTCAGATTAAACTGGCTGAGAATGCATTGTCTTTTCCTAGTTCGTCTCTGCTTTATAGTTAAAGTGGAATTAGCATGTTAAAAGTTTGTTTTATTTTGTTTTATTTAGTTACATTTTTTTGGAATAGTTTCATCATCATGGTGATCACTCAGGATAATAGTTAAATCATACACAGTCACTGGATATGTTAGTAGCAGGGGAAAGTCATTGTATTACCAAACCACAGGATTAAAACATTACTTTCTACAGTATCCTGACCTATGTAAAAACACTCCTGCTTCTCATTGAGGCTGTCGAAAGAAAAATAGACCATTGGTATAATATTACACTCTAATAATGCAAGTAAACAATCATTTCCTTCTAAAGAATTTCCTTTTAAAACACTTAATCATAGTGTAAAATAAACACACATCCTACAGTATTAATAATTAAATAAAAGAGATTAGCCCTTTTTTTTTTTTTCTTCATTTTCTTCAGAGCTGTGAACAAATGTTTAGGCACTGTGCCCAAGTTTTTCAATGGTGGTAAAAACCTGCTGTTTTTTCTGGCACCATTTTAGCTAAAATGTTGATAATGCTTCTGTGAAAACAAACATTGCTGTACAAAAAGGGTAATATCAATGTTAGGAAAAAAATAATTATTATAATAAAGAAAATTTTTGTCACGGGCCTCTAGAAGTTGATGCCAAAGGTGAATATAATTAGTATGTATAATTTTAAGGGACCAAATCACAGTGGTCCGTGAGTTTCCATCCAGTTTTTTATTGTTTAAGAAATATTGCTCAATGCAGTTTTACATTGAACTGAGAAACTGAAATGTATGTTTTCATGCTGCTTTTAATGAACACCTGCGACAGCCTAAGTGCTGCAAATAGGAAAACATTTGGCATTTTCTAAATTACACAGAAAACATAAATCTCCCTAAATCACAAACAAACAGCAGAGAAAGAATAGAACATGGCTTTATCTTAATTATAATACATATGCCAGATTTCTGTGACGGTTATTGTGATCTTTATCTTGCTTCTAAATACGAACACTACATCGTTTCCTTTCCTTTCAATTTTGGTTGAAACATTTTGTTGCACTGGTTTATGTAATATGTCAGTTCTGCACTTCTGAATGTGGCCAATTTACCAGAAATACAATTTACCTGTACAATATTAATGCGTTCCAGTAAAATGATTATACCATAACTTGTACATGTATTTGGCAAATCATGCTAATCTTTTTATTATTATTTTTTTTTAATTTTCATGTTGACTCAGTTATGTATTGCAACTGTGTATTCAGGTCATTTGTTGTGATTTGTTGTGCTGAACTGCTTAATTTGTACAAAAATCTAAACAGACAGACTCCTCCAGCTTTTCTGGGGGAGGGGGGGCAATTTTGATTTAGTTTATTACATCATAAATACATATAACAATATGTATCTCAATGTAGATATTTTAGCAACAAGAAAATGAGCATTATGCATTTTTTCAAGTTTTTTCTTGAATTATAATAGATAATACATGATTCTTTGTTTCTTCATTTTTTTATTTTTATTGTAAATCAAGTTTGGGGATTAACTTAGAAATACACTTAACTTGCACACTAAAACTGAAATGCACAAAACATTCTCACAACAGAGATTTGTGTGACATTGTCTCAGTTTAACAATGTTAAAGTGGCCTCTGAGGTCAACCTCTTGCTTTAGGTAACACAAAAAATAAATAATTAAGCCCAAGTTACTAAAATCAGCATTGACACATATGTAAGCTTTTTCACACTTTGCCAACTTTATGTACCATTTCCACTTTGTCGACTGGACTCTGGGATATAAAATCAAACTTCAGTTTATGCACTTATTAAATATTGAGCCAGAAATAACAGTCAGGTGTTTACCTGACCCCGATAGTTTGTACAAAGGTAAGCTGATGAAAATATGAGGTGAAACCTAAAAAAAAAAAATGTAAATGGAATTGAAGACCTGGAATGACTTCCTGTGATAAGATTACATTCTGTGGTTTTACACTGGCAGTGTGAATGACACTGAGGTATAAAAGGTCAAACCCTCTTTAGAAAACTAGGTAAAAAGATAGCATCTGAAAAAACTCAACTTTCCTATCTTCCAATAAAGTCTTCCACAACTCTGTAAGTAAAGGATGAAAATTGAGTCAGCTGGATGGTAACCATTTTAGTTTTTCCATGCAGTGGAAGATGGATTTAATTTAACAAACTGTTGAATGATAAGCTTTAAAACCCATCTTACACTAAAAAGTGAAGGTTAACAGAATGCTGCAATGAGTCTAATTTAACACCGGATTTATCAAATATGGGAGCACTGTTGACACCTTGGCATCACATTTAGTCTTACTGGGTAGATTTATATTAGTGAGAAAGGTTAGATTTGTGAATTGATATTTTTTAACCCCAACCATTATCATCTTCTTTACCTAATTAACTAGTGTTGGCGATTTAAAAAAAAAAAAAAAAAAAAATTACATTTTAAAAAAGCAAAACCAAACAACTTTGCATCGTTCATAGCTTGTACAATAGTGTACACACATACTAGTTTTCTTGTAATGTAAACACAATGCCACTGAAAAGTCTTTGGCCCTTTCATGATTTTTTTTAAATTTATTTTTGTTTTAGCTCCTTGCATATTTGTCACAATTACATGATTCAGATCATCTAGCTGATTTTCATATCAAACAAGATAACTTAAGTAAATGCAAAGTGCAGCTTTGAAATTATGATTTTATTCATTAAAGGGAAAAAGCTCTCCAAAACTAACAGGCTCTGGTGTGAAAAAGTAATTGACCCCTATAACTAATAACTTGATCCACCCTTGGCAGCAAGAACTGCAATCAAGCATTTGCAATAACTGGCAATGAGTCTTTCCAGTGCTGTGGATGAATTTTGGCTCACTTTTCAAAATTGTTTTAAATTAGCCACATTGGAGGGTTTTGAGCATGAGCGGTCTAAGGTCAGGCCAAATTAGATTTGACTTGTGATTTAACTAGGCTACTCCAGTCTTCTTTTGTCTTCTTTGCTTTTTTGTTTTTGGATGGGGACATTCAGAGGTGCCACTGTTCATGTGTTTTGGATCATTGCCCAAGTGTTTTAACCTGCAGGGCAAGAACTGATGGCATGAACTGATGTCTTCAGGTTTTTGTGGTAGAGAGCATAATCTAAAGTTCCATTAAGTAGAACAAGTCATTCAGGTTCTGAAGCAACAAAGCAGCCCCAGATCCCACTACCACCACGATGTTTGACTGTTAGTATGATCTCCTTTTTTATGAAATGCCAGTTAGTTTTATACCAGATTTAACAGGACTCAAACGTTCCAAAAATGTTTACTTTTGTCTTGTTCACAGAATATTTTCCCATATGTCATTTTGCTTTTCTTTTTTGGGGGGTAAATGTAAGATGAGCCTTTTGTGTTCTTTCTGGTTATTAGTCATCGTATATTTTTCCTTAATAAATTAAATAATACTTTTAAAAAAAATCCTGAAACATTTAAGCATGACAAATATGCAAAAACTAAGAAATTTTGAAGAAGCAAATAACTTATACAGGTTATATACAGGTTTTCAGTAACCTGTATTTGCATGGTAACTGTATGGAGTTCACAGTTGGCTCAATGTTCTAGCATATATTAATATGGCAGAAACGTCTGCTTGTACCCGCTTGTTGCCTCCACTGCTCCTGCTGTGAAGATGAAAGTGAAGAAAATGTTAAATAACACAACCGCTGAGCACAGAGAGTTTTACATCTTCATTACGACCATATACACAAAGATTTCTTCACCTTCACACAGAAAACTTTTAGAAACACCTTTCACAGTTTGTGCATGAGATGATACAAGCTTGATACAAGCTCCAAGTGTTGGAAGACTGTTGTGTTGAACTGAAATGATGCACCCTTGAGTACATTCACCACATTGTAAGAAATAAAATACAGAAAATGCATTTCTCTCCACACCTCTGTGTCAAATGTAAGCTTGCCTTTCCATAATAACAAATACTTATTCAAAGAAAAAACAATTCTCTCACCTTTCGATTGCACTTTTTGCAGTTTATCTTTGCTTGCATGGTTTCTCTATAGATTGGCATGAAAAAACATTCAGGCCAGTGTTGTCAATAAAAACCAAAACATGGATTGGCATCTAACTAATTTATTCCAGGCACATGCAAATGAAGTCATGTTGTTCACTTCGATATGGGTTCTACTGCTGTATCAGTTCAGCTGCTATCTGTCCAAATAAAGTATCCCTGTCATTTTTATCTTACTCTACAGTGGCAGTTGTTGACAGCATGCCAATAATTCTTATTTTTAATGTAGCTTAGAATTTTTCTGGTCATCTATAGTGACCTTTCTAGAAGTTAAGGGCTTTGGAAGAATATTTCCTACTGGTAGTGTTACATGTTTGATACATACCATCCTTGCACTGGTATTGCCTCCTATGACATCTCTTTTAAAAGATAATTCTGTTTCCTTCTGTTCCCTAAATGGTAAAAATGACACTGCTGACCACAATACAAGTACAGGGTGGGCCATTTATATGAAACGAAGCACACCATTGTTTTTCTTGTGACATTACCAATAAGTTTGATGTGTCACATGGCCCTCTTCCTATTGAAAAAACAAAAGTTGTATCCAAGATGGCCGACTTCTAAATGGCCACTATGGTCACCACCGATCTTGAGGAGTTTGCCCCCTCACATATACTAATGTGCCACAAACAGGACTTTAATATCACCAGCCATTCCCATTTTATTACAGTGTATCCATATAAATGGCCCACCCTGTACTCTGATTTGCAATAGTACTACAAATGAGATAAAGTTCTGATTGTTTAAAGCAGTACCTGTGGTGACTTACTGACTGATTGATTTATATGCTGTGTGCACTTCCTGATGGATACATTACCAGTCAAAAGTTTGGACACACCTTTTCATTTAATGGTGTTTCTTTATTTTTACTACTTTCCACATTGTAGATACATAATGAATGCATTAAATATATGAAGCAAGATATATGGAATTATGTGGCAAAGAAAAAAATGATAAATAACTCTAAATATGTTTCATATTTTGTCTCATTTGAGGACCGCCCCAAGAAAGGAAGAGCTAGGGTCACCAACCTCAGAAATTCCAAGTTAACAACACCTCAGATTAGAGCCCAGATAAATGCCACACAGACTTCCAGTAGCAGATACATCTCTACATCGATTGTTCAGAGGAGACTGTGTGAATCAGGCCTTTATGGTCAAATAGCTGCTAAGAAACCACTACTAAGAAAAAGGAACAAGCAGAAGAGATTTGTTTGGGCCAAGAAACACAAGGAATGAAGTGCTGCACCAGATGGCCTGGCATCCACAGTCACCTAACCTAAACCAAATTGAGATGCTTTGGGATGAGATGGACCGAAGAGTGAGGGCCAAAGGGGCCAACAAGTGCTCAGCATCTCTGGGAACTCCTTCAAGACTGTTGGAAAACCATTTCAGGCGACTACTCACTTGAAGCTCATTGAGAGAGAATGCCAAGAGTGTGCAAAGCAGTAATCAGGGTGACTATTCTAAAGAATCTAAAATATAAAACGTTATAAAAGTTATTTCACTCTTTTTTTATTTACTACATAATTCCCTATGTTTTCATTTGTAATTTTGATGCCTTTAGTGAGAATCTACAATGTAAATAGTCATGAAAATAAAGAAAAAACAAACTTTTGACTGGTAGTGTATACAATACAAAACAAACCCATATACTTCACGCTACAGATGTGTGTTTGCACGCAAACATGGTGACATCTTACTGGCTGTTGAATTACTGTAGCATTGACTCACATTTGATTATTTGCTTGCATATTATATTTGAATGTCTTGCTTACATGGCTCCTTGTTTCTATTATTCAGATCTCTTTCCTAAGTCATAGCTAAACCTAGCTGGAATCCATGAAACAGATGCAAAAAAAAGATATAAAACAATCATTTTTTTTCTTTTGCCAAGAGCTGACGAATCCTTTGAGAGTTTCAGTATCAGTGTTGAAGCACCAAAATCCTGTGTGTGAAAAACCTAATATCCCTTGTGGACACCATCTGAATTAGTTCAGTACTCCTACTCTAGGTGGAACACTGTTGTAACAGTAATGGATCACTGGCTGCATCTGCACTGATGATGAAATGCCAAGGCCCATTTCAGTAAAGGCTTACTTCACCTGACCAATTTTTTTTTTTTTTTTTTTTTTTTTAAAAAGATTTTTGTGACACAAAAAACATTCCCATCCCTTGAAACACAAATGCATCCATCTACATTCTGTGTATTTTCTCTTATTTGTATATTTGGTCATTTTTCATTCCAAGTTGATGTTTTGATGTCTTCTTTGTCACTGTTTGTTACCTTGATTATGTAGTGAGATATTATTATAAGTCCCTCTGGATTTCTGTTTCTTTTGCGTGTTTGTGCTGCATTCTTTAATTTATGTGTTTTATCATCTGTATCAACAAAAGGCAAATCTTGACAGAAATCTTTGTATATTAAAGAATTGCAGCAAACACGTGTCACAACTGGTTTTTGACACTCATTTATGGTTTTCAGTTCTGGTATCAGCACATGGTGCAATGTGAAAGTCAAGTTTTTGACATCCCTCAAATAGAGCCAATTTTGTTCTCTGCAATGGCAACACATGCTCGAGTAGTACCACAGCTCATTTGCATATTAATTTGAAGACAGATGCTACGCGGTCTTTCTGCTGTGTGAACAGACCTTAGAACAGGTCTGCGCCCATGCCAGTCCAACTGGAATTGTGTTTACTTGATTCTATCCTTACAAACAAAACACAGATTTCTTTATTTGGAAGAATTAGGTGTTCTCCATGTTGAATTTCTAAACACCATTAATTTGTCTGACTCAATTAACTTTTTTTTTTAAACTTAAATACATGAATAGGCTGGGGTTTGGGGTGTGGATAAATACCCTGGCTTATTTTGCCTTTGTGAGTCTGTAATCTAGCGGAACTTCTTATGCTGTAGATGTGCACACAGACACCCAACAATTCTGATATAAGTGCTATAATCAGGTTTAAAATTATAGGACTCTATCTTGTGTTCATTTAAACACAATATTAACCTTCATTTTCAGGCTGCATAGTGGAAAACATCACTCTGATTAGACACAAAAGTCTATGTGGACTGTTGCTGCATTCATTAAAAAAATGTTCAAGGATATTTACCAATGGGGGAAGAAGTAAGTAGATAATTTACTTTAGTAAAAAGAAAAAGCTGTCAAATAGGCCAAATGTGAATTACTGTGGAACTTGTCAGTTTTAGTTTTCAAGGTGTGCTCTTACACTAATTCCAAAGTTCCTCTGGTTATTTGGATATTTCTGAATAAACCTGTAACCAATTAGAGCAATGAAACGCGTAAAATAAGAATAAATAAATAAATAAAATGAAAATGTAAATGGACTATAGCATGCAGGGATGTAATTGTATCAAGCCCAACACACATTAGATAAATGGTTTTGATTGGCCCAGCATGGTGAAGGCCTAGTGCAAATCTGTGTGAACGGGAGGGGGCCAGATGTATTCTGCCAGAACAAATTAAACATGAGTGTTCAGATTTGTTTGGTTCCAGGCTAAAATGCACCATATAAAAGTACTCCAACACAAGGAAGCATCCTGCAAAATGCACTTGTGGGAAGCAAAAATGCAGAAAAAATGCAAACTTTAAAGAATCTGTATTATTGGTTTTTTTGTTAATCCCTTCCTTTGGTGTATTTTCATGATTATTATTTTTTTATTGACGTACTTGAACAAGACCAGCATTGTGGGGGGTTTTGGAACTGGGAGTTTAAAGAGACAGAGGCTACTGTGGGTATAGTTGCACTGGAACATATATGATAAATATTTTGGTTTTTAAGGATTAAATGTTTCAGATTTTTTCGACTCTGACAATACATTATTAACCTGTACATTGCACAATATGGACACTATTAATTATTTAACACTGATAAAACTAATAAGTTGATTGCATTTTTTTGTTTAGTAAGGGATGAGCACATTTTAAATATACAGAAATATGGTAACTAAGAGAATATATGTTATTTTCCATCAGTGTTCTTTACTGATTTAACTGCAATACTGATGCAAAGAAATGAAAATACTCACACTTTCTTTAATTTTCCTCAGAACTTATTACATTAGCATCTGACTGTGCTGCATCATGCTGTGGATGAAGTGGAAGATGGTGGTGGACTCCCTGCGTGGACGGAGAAGGAGACTGCCCTGTTCCCTCTGGTTTGTCCTGCTGTTCGCTGCTGGAGGTCTGGTTCTCTTCATCCACCAGCAGGCTCTGTCAGAGATGGTCCAGCAACAAGGCCCAGGTTAGTCTGTAGTTTCCCTAAAACAGATTTAACCAGTATGGCTTTTACGTTTACTGATATTTTCCCATTTTTAGATATTCTGATTAGCTATTAATAGTCTATGGACTGTCAAGAAAAACACTTAATTTTTGGTTGGTTTGAATCCCCTTACATCGGGCATAAAAGTAACACAATATTTCATACAAAGAACATGATAACAACTCAAACATGGTTGTAGTAGTGTGATGATGTGAGGCTGCTTTTCAGCTTCAGAAACTGAAGCCAGCTTTAGGCAGTCCTTGCCAAAGTGACTGAAAATACTCCATCCAGATAAACAGAATTGACTTCTGGATTAAGCTGGGAGAACTCACAATAATGCAGATATACACACCATGCAATCAAACTGGGAGACAGAGGCACATTCCAAATCAGAAAGTAGATTGCTTGTATGAGCTGTTATATTATTTGCTTTGGTTTCACTAAGGAGCAGGAAAAAAAAGATGGAGAGAGAAGCAGAAAAAACATTTGTTCCCCAAATAATACCTTTTTCATTCCATCTCATAGAACAAATGGTCAGTTTTCAATCCTCCTCAAGAACAAGGCTCTATATTCAATTTCTAAATGAGTTAAACCTTTATCCTTGCAAAGTGACCCAGTGCCATTGTGCTTGGCACTCAGCGTTAAGAAGATTGGGGTATAAGCAGCCATGATGGAAGAGTGTCCTAATCGCGTACAACCAAGCTGCTTCATGTTTCAGAAACAAGAGATCAGCTGCATACATATGCACAGCTATGGCTTATGCTACAGTTTCAACCAAATGAGAGTGTCAGTCACATTTTTCTACTGCTGTTGGAAAAATCTATGAATTTCATTTTAACTTTGGTATTTTTATTCGGAGACTAAAGGGTGATGTTTCACCTTATTTTGATTTCACAAAATCACTACTTTAAGAACCATGTTCCAGTTGAAATCAAAAGACATCTTTTTTTTTTAATTACCAAAGTCATTTGTGACATGTTCACAGATTTTTGATCGAAGAAAAATGATGAACCAGTCAAGGGAGCTTTTTGGAGATACAATCAACATCACCATCAGAGAGCCTCAGAGTCAGAGAAACTGTAATCCACTAAGTAGGCTATCTGCACTATCATGTGTCAACAGCACTGTGAATCATTATGAATATGAGTGGTGTCACACTCCACAGCAATAAGAGCCACTTAGCCAGAGTGGAATCTCTCCAACCCTCTAATATTCCCCTGATTGTCAGATGCTTTCAGGCACGGTGTCAGGTGGAAAAAACGGGCATTTGCAATGACAAGCAGGACACACACGGAAGCACACATGCAAGACAAACATTCACATTATGTAGAAACACAAAAACTATGACAGCCAGTACTCAATATTCATGAGAAATATCTAACCAAGACCCATAAGAGCTTGTAATGATTACAAGAACCAGATGCTTTGTGAAATCTGGTATGAAACTGTGTTGGAGGTGGACCATTACTTTAAAGGAACAATGTTTTTCAACAAAAGCACCACACAGTTTGAGGAGAATTTTTTTTTCTAAACTGACAAAAAAACAAAAACGTCCATACTATGCAATGTATACTCTCTATATAAAACTATATATGAATTTTAGTAATATTATTATATTATATTATTATTTCTAATGTGTCATTTTATTTTAGCCATGTTGCCAATCTGAGACATGATTTCATTCTTTCCTTTAAATTAGTACCCTGGACAGGTTATCACTCTATTGCAGGGCTAACACAGGCAGACGGACCACCATTTAGGCTCACGTTCACACCTATGGCCGATTTAGAATTGCCAGTTTACCTAACACTTGCATGTCTCTGGACTGTGGAAGAAAGTTAGAGTAATCAAAGTGATTCCACGTGGATACCATGAAACATGTAATTTGAAACCAGGACCTTTAGCTGTGAGACAAAGCTGCTAACTGCTTGTGAGGTAGCATAACATGAGCAGCATGGAAAGTGATAGGAAGACAGCAGCTGCAGACTGTTCAGGTTTCTTTTAAGTGTTCTTTAGTTTGTGGCGTGGCCTTTCAACAATTGTTTCATAAAACATAAGAACCTGGTAGTCAAACTCTCACCTGCTTTATATAGAATTCCACTCACACCTGGACCTCATTAACCTCTACCATTGGGAAAACAGGGTAGACTAAATAACACAGTCTAGACAAAGAAACCAGAATAAAATAATTTTTCCACTTAATAAACTCATTCACCCAGCTAAACGGTTTGAAAAGTCAATCTCTTCACTTAATCTGACTCATGAGGTTATTTTAAATTAAATAAACTATTTTACACAAAAGAAACACCTTCATTTGGTTACACCCAATTGACATGATCAATGACATCATATCCTATAAAATCAGGAAGTACTGGGGCGGCCCTTCCCATATACCTGTTTTACACATAGGACCTGCTCAAAGGAACACACATTGGTAAGTATAACCAAACTACATAAACAAATGAAAGATTCAAATCAATTAATGATGAAGTGACATTTAGCTTTAAGAACATTTGCACAGATGAAATGAATATACCCAATGCTACCACAAACAGACCCGGGATAGTGTGTAGAGCCAAGGTTACATATGCTGTGTTTACATTAAAGCATTATGATAGACTATACGATAACAGAACACAAAATTACAATATATGCAAGTGACAAATGGTAAATGAATTCAGTCTTAGCCACTTTGTCACACTGCTCCAAAGTTTAAATATTTTAAATTGTAGATATTTAGAGTTACTGTTAATTTTTATAAACTTGAGTAAAATAACTATTCATTTGAAATTTTAGAAGAATTTTGAAACTGATTATTCATAAATTTAGCATAACGACATAAAGAAATGGAATGACATGTAGAATACACCAAAACGGAAAAAGGCAATTCTAGATAGCTATACAGTAGAATAAAAAAATAATTCTTAAGAAATAGAAACTCTAAGCAATACTAAGTACTGACTTAAAAATTTAGATATGCAGCAATTTTGCCATTACCTTATGAATTTGGAGGTCACACAGCAAAAACAATTTCTTCAGTCTGACGTAGTTGGGCAGCAACTAAATCAAACTAGGCTAAGGAAAAAGGTTGCAACTTCACAGTTACACCTATCAAATGTCAGTGCATATGTTTTTAAACTGATGATTATGTACTGGGGAACAAAAGTGTCATTTTGGGATCTATGATTAAATAAAGAGGTGAAGTACTGGTGTGGTGCAGTACAGGTGGGTGGGGGTAACATATTAAAGCTAAGAAGTCACTAATAACCAAGGAAGGTATGAAGTATATTCCAGCGTCCTTCTATGCCAGAATGATTAAATACATAATGGCTAATATGTATGTACGTGTAAATGTGTTGTAATGTCTGTTTAAATGCTTTCCCGTGATTATTTTCATGTTGGCTTGAAATAAAATATCTCCCTCTGCTGGTACTGCAGCTTACTGCAACTTCTGCCTGCATAACCATTTCAAACTTCGGAGAGGCAAAGCTAGAAGTAGGCATGGTGGAGTGGCGTTTCTATTACATGCTCTGCCATGATACTGGGTTGCTCTATATGTAAAATGGAATATAGTAAAGATGAGGTACTCTAAAGTTAGAAGACACAAACGAGGCTGAGCTCCATATCCGCACACAGTACTATGACGTTACTACAAAATAGAAGGTTTGAAGTAAAAGGCTTCCAACATGAACAATTAAAGAAGGTGGAGGCTACGAGCTTCCTCAAGTGAGTCAATGCTAATAGGTGGCAGCAGCATGTCCTTAATGAGTTCTCTCTTTTGATTAGTAGCCATCTTTTCAAACCAGTAGTGTATGTCTTATGATTCGTTTTGCAGCCTAAGCACATCCTTTTATCTCTTCTACTGTATCACTACTTGGAATTGAAGTAAGAATTTCACTTTACTAAATCATGCATGAGAGACTGTGTGCTGTATACAGAACACAGTGGCTACACAGTGTTCCCAGCCCCCTCGCTAAAGCACAATAAGCAAGCAGTATCTTTGCCTTAAGCTATGGTGCTTCACCCGAGCAGAAGCTCATATCTAATAGAGCAGAGTTATAATACATTGGGTGTCAGCTTTTATCTGCCACCCCCTCCTTCTCCACCTCTTTATTTGGCTCACACTGTACTTAGGAGCTTTGTATCCCATGGTTTAGATGGCCTGCACAATGGTAGCTGAGAAAACTGCTCTTTAAATGGCCACAGTCATCTCCTGAACACTCTGAAGTAATTGTTTAAGGACAATTGGAGGAACAGCAGCCAGTTTTACAGGGAGAACAGACACCTGAAGAGGTTGCAGTTCAGATAAATTGTCTGCACAAAGTTACACCTCTAGGCATTTTTCCAATGAGTCTGACTCCAGCTGCTTCAGGGAGTGGAAGGTTGTCCTATGTTTCACCTCGAGAACCCCAACACAGAGCAATCCACAGATGGAGAAGTAGAGCATCAGCTGCTGCTTGGTTGCTTGTGTATTTATTGGTAAGCAAGTGGCTAAATCTCAGTTTAATTGATAGTAACATGCTATATGCTAATGTTATTTTTTTTTTTATAAAAAAAAAACTTAACCTTAAAACACTTAAAATCTGCAACTAAAAGATTGCTTTTATGACTTTTTTTCTGAGAGGAAAAATTGAAGATTTTAAGGGTCCATTTCTGAACTTAACTGAGTAATGACCATTTACTGGGTGGCTAGGATGGATGTTAAAAACATCTTTTAGTAGAGAAGATATCATCACTACCTTTGATCTTGTTTCATAGTGACTGGCTGATGTTTACTGTAACGGTGGAGTGGGATGCTGGTAAAGGCCAAGGTCTGAAAATGTCAGTCTCTACCAACTGCCTTTCAATGAATGAAGTTTAAAAAAAACACCTCTTTCCTTTGAATGCCATGATAAATTTAAGCCCAGCCCTGACAACAAAGGAGACAACTAGAGGTGTTTTTTTTATACATACATACACGCACACACACATATATATACACACAATACATATACAATATTCTTCTACAACATATTATAAATATTGTCATAAATATTAGGCAGCATGCACACAATACAAATGCATGCAGTTTGAAAAAAACAGAAAGGTAATACATAAAATGTGAGAACATCTTCAGATGGGAATAGTTTTTTATAATCATGTAAAGTGTATTTTGAAACACTATGACTTTCTACAGTAAATAAAAGCAAGGAAAAAATTAATTTGCCTTGGCCATCCCTCTATGTTTATCCACATGGACCTTGCCAGGAACTGGGCATATTGTTTCACGCTTCAAGGAAAAACTTGATCTCTCTGTCAGAGTCCCAGTAATCCCCTAAGCCTTTTCTGTTTGCATAGTCCAATTTAGCTGTCTCTTAATGTAATTAAATTGTGCTGATGACCCTAGGTGCAGAGGAACTGTACTGTGCTTGTAAGCAAATCCACCACAGGATGGAAAATCGCACTGTTATATTATTCCATTTTTCCATTATTTGATGCATGTGTGCAAAGCTCCTTTAAATAAGTCTGTTTGTGTTGTGTTGGCACAATCCCCTCCATTCCTCCCAAAGCAGGAAGATTGAAAAGCATTGGAAAGCAATACTTGGCAAAGCCAACATCACAGTACTTCTGAACAACCTTAAGTATAAAATTTCCAATAAAACAGAGTGCATTCTGTCTCATGAGCAACTATGAAAACACGCCTTAATTGAAATGATGTAGAAGTGCTAACCTGCTTAGTGCTAGGATCACATGACATCTGGCATTAGGCATGTGTGGATATCCTGGAAACTATTTCAGCAACTGATTTCCTGCAATCAGTTCTTCCTTTTGCTGTCCACCTCAGGGAATGGAGGAAACCTTATTGGGGGCCTTTGGGATGCCCTGAAAGGGGAAAAAGAGACTATTTTAAAGCATGGGTATCAGGTGCCTGAATCACCATTTCACTAGCGTCTTCCAGACCTAGGTCATGTCTATTGGATTTGAAATGGAGCTGCTCAGAGGCAACTGCAAGGTCATGTGGTTTTCCATTAACATTAATGCCCAGTGTTATGCCATGGGAGCCTTGCAGTATAATCTGTTTACCCTGCCATCTGATCCTGCTCACCAGTGGCTTCACTATTTCAGTCTGTACAAATAGATTTGATATTATTTTTTGCATTCCTGCTCTAACAGAGGTCAGTGTAAAATAAATAAATAAATAAATAATCATATCTCACTTTAATGATTGTAGCGCATGTATGCATAAATGTTTTTATGTACCCTATCTCCTCTTTAATGAAGGCCTAGTCTCATCAAAACTGTGCACAAACATCAAGCATACAGTGATTGTTAAGATCTGATTTATTTTTTTTTAGATTTATTATAAATCCAAATTCTTTGTTGATATTTAAATGTGGTAGTACTATCACTGCGTTGTTTGTTTTTTTAACATGTCACATTCAACATATGACGTCCATATATAAGTTAACGGTCAGCAAAATTTCTGTCCACAATGGAATTTAGTTTGAGTCACAACTAAATACAAAATGAAGATAGTGCTATCGGCCTGACAAAAACCTAGTAAATATAGTTGTAAATATAAATTAAATAATAAATAAACATTACTGTAGAGTTCTCTGTTGAACTCTTCTTCACTCTTCAAAGTAAAAAAACCAAAAAAAACCACAAAAACAAATTTAAAACAGCTGATGCTGTGCTATCCAGAAAAGCCATGAAAAATGAAACACAAACCCAAAGGAAATTGAGAGCGGAAACAAGCAAATAAGGGAGAGGATGTTGATTGAAATAAAAAAAAAGAAGAAAAACATATGCTGTGATCTTTCTTTCAGCTCAGCGGAGTTGAGGATGCATCTTTTGAGCCACTGACAAGCAAACAGGGTTAGAGTCCCTGCTGAGCAGAAGAGCATGGCTTGGCCATCCTGCTGTTGGTGGTGGGGCTTTCAGGTTGCCCTTTTCCATAATACCACGCTGGGTAACATTATGAACTCCAAAGGAAATAAAACAGAATGACGCTGAGTGCCAGGTGGATCCAACAGAGAGGCTCATTTTTGAAAATTTCTTTGAAGACAGTAATCACAGATGTTCCCTCTTGATGCTGTCAGTCTTCCTCAAGCTATGTCACACCAAAAACCGAGGCTGTCTCTGTGACTGTGTTGTAAAATGTGGCATAATGGAATAATTGGGAGAATTTCCTACCAAACACTGGTTGGGATTATTGTTTTCTGTTCATTTTGGTTTTGTTTGTTTGTTTGTTTTTTAATGTGTGTGATGTAGGTCACACCTATGTGGATGTGATTTACTCTAATCCAGCTGCCAGCTATTTGGAGTTGAGTACTTGGAGGAGATGATTAGAGTGTTCGAAGCCCTTCTCTGTGTAGGAGAGAGAAAGTTGGAAACCTGTGTGTGGGGAGAGGATGCAAGTTGGCTGTGGAGCACAGGAGAAGCGGGGTGAAGGTGGTTTAAATAGGAGACCTCAGTTGTATTGAGAAAAGCACACCTTTGAAGAAAATAGTTTTTTACCTGGCTGGTTCTTTTTTGTTAATAATCTGTTTTATTGGAAGGATGATTCATTTTTAATTATCAAAAATTCACACATATATATATATATATATATGGGGATATGTTTTTAAAGGACTGGACTGGAAACTGCCTGTAGGAACCTCTGTGCTAGAGGTGTCTGAAGAGGGAAAGTCTACTGTGCAATTAGGAGGTGGCAATCGTAATGGTGGAAGCAGCTGGGAGTTGTAATAGAAGTGATTGAGAGACTAAGAGTTGCACTCCCAGACCAAAGCATGGAAACTCATGCAAGGTCCATTAAGTTGGATGGAAACTCTTTCTTAGAGTTTCCATCCAACTTCGAATCAATATGATTGCTTATACCTCTGATTGACCCCTCCTTTTTTTTTTTGATAATAACCGGGCTGATAACTCTTTGTCTTTAACAATGGAGCTGCAAGCCAGAATTACACTCCAATCCCACTTGTTCACTTTGAGAAAAGAAAAAAAAAAGTTGTTGCGTATCCTATTTTTACTGTGAGTGTGGTGATTTTCTCCTGGTCGCTTACAAAACTTACTTTCTTCTTATCCCAAAGTAGTTTTTGCTCACTTTTTCACAACTCAACGCGAAAGGATTGTTTTCAGTAAGACAGTTGCATATTTCTGATGAATTAATTTCATCAGTAAGCATTGGTGTGATGCATAAGCTTCAGCTTGTCTTCACTGCTATAACATATCGGAAAAGCAGAAAACCATGTCTAAAGCTTTAAAATATGCTTTAAAATTTGAGCTTTATAGACATATTCCATAAGGAAGAGACATACAAAGATAAAGTGGGGGGAGACAGAGGTTATATAACTACTGCTCTCACCAAGGAGACATTTTGTTACATGAAAAGCAAAGCAGTAATAATAAATGCTCAAATGTTCAAAGTTGTTGAACTTATCATTTGCTTAGTAAGGGAAGATTATGAAAGATTAGATTATTTTTAGCCCAGCAAATATGCATATTTTATTATTCTGTTAAATAGGTCAATTGATAATATGTAAGTGTTATTGATTCTCTATTAAACATGACAACAGGACATCTAAAGATTAGATCTGTTATTTAAAGTTATAATCTGTTTCTATGCAATGTCCAAAAAACAAAACATTTTTTCCATTTTCACAGATTAATTATTTTTGATGCAAAAACACTAAGTCCCAAAAATAAGGTTTATCTTGAATTGAATGGGCTTCAATGGGAATGTTTGTCGTGAATGTTTGTTGGTTAAACATGATGTAGTAGTAGCAATAATAATGATAATGATAATAATAATAATGATAATAAGTGCAAAATGTGACATTTTTGCCAAAAACAGAGATTAAAGAGAAGAAAAGCTTCCACTCAACACTTAGTCTGTATGAGCTATATTATTGTACACGAAACATACCATTCTCCTCCCCCATTATAGTCATGGATATTATTCTGGGAGGGATTCCACATGATTGTTCCCAGAGGACAAGCCCTGTCTGAGGAGCACTGATCCATCCCTGCAGACTGAAGCCAGCGTACCCATTATCAAATCAGACTTGAACCTATCCCCTGTCAGCCAGGGAGACATGTTGAATGGATATCATTGTGCACTGCTGAGGCTTCCATCACTGTAATCCCTCTACAAAGTGCAGGCACTCTTAGAGAAAAATGAAAAGACTGGAGGAGAGAGTGGCCTATTCACCATGTGTGTCACTGCAGAGGGCACAAGGAGGGAAGTCAGTGGATTCAGTGGCCTGAGCTGGTGACTCCTCAGCCCTCCCCCAGCCAGAAAAGAACAAAAGATTAAGCCCTCCTGCTATCCAAAGTGATAACAAGCTGTCAACTTCTAAAATGTAATCTGCTGACTCTGGGAGGAAGTGGTGGTGTCAGTGGAGTGGGCTGCCAGCTGATGCTTATCTTCTGAATGGCATGCCATTGATGGAGAGAGCTGTGGCCCGGCTGGCAGACACATAAAAGCCACCTCTGTCTGCTTCCAAACAAAGAGGTCTGCACGAGCAAAGGAATCCATAGTGAGTCAATTTTCGACATATTTATATACACATATCCCCTCCAGACCTCTTCTTGATTTGTGATTTGGGGCACAAAGGAAAGGTGATGAGAAAGATAAATGACATGGATAGAAGCCAATAGATTGGGGATAATAAGGAATTGCCCCCGACAATGCTGACAAGTGATGGGAGGCTCCCCTCTGTTAACTTGTCTCTTGAGCTCTTCCACTCAGTCTGGGCACAGATTGTTAAATGTAAAAGCCATCTTGCTGCCAACGCCAAGTCCTAATGCATACTTCAGTGGGCAGTGAGGCTGCGATATGGGAGCTGTCACCAGACTGAAGCCACTGAATCAATCCAAACTGGGCATTGTCCAGACTTTTAACAAGGGGATTGCCATACAGCTAATTGCCTGCACCTAGTGTATCTTTCTGTCTCTTATCAACCTCATGCCCCTACACCCCCACTCTGTTTGTTTCTCCCAAATGCTACAACTCCAAAATTGCTTTTAAATGACCCAACTGAGCTGCCAGATGGCTAATAAAACATGCACAGCCATCTTTGATCATATTAGCTATTAATATTGACAAGCCAGATTTTTTATGTCAGATTTGTGTAGGGGTTGTATCTCTAATAGGGTAAAGAATCTGATTTTCTGGTCCATACAAAAAGCCACTTGCAATCTCAGTAGATATGGCAGAGAGACGGAATTAGTCACAGAGGAGCTATTTCAGGCTGTTTACAATGTGATTTCAAACCAGTACTGGGTGGGGGGTCTCTTGTGGATTTGAGGCTATTGATCTCTGAGCACCAGTCATATGACAAGAAATAGATCCTCTTGGTTGTTTTCTGTACAGCTGAATGAGAAAGAAATGACTTTGACCTGGTGCTATTTCAGATACATTGGAGTCACTCTGTATGTGTTGGTGTTGTTGCAGTGCTTGAGAATGAACCTGAAGATTTAGTTGATGGATCTAAATCCATCAACTAAATCTAAGTTGAGCATACATATAGGAAACTATAAGTAACAAATGGGGTTTTTTTTTTCTTTTTTGTCCA
Organism: Simochromis diagramma; assembly: GCF_900408965.1. Lineage (NCBI taxonomy): Eukaryota > Metazoa > Chordata > Actinopteri > Cichliformes > Cichlidae > Simochromis > Simochromis diagramma. Next base: position 7,720,022 of record NW_024387414.1, read on the forward strand.
ATTTAGCAGATTACACTCTATTTAAACAAGGCTTTGCTCTAAGGCACAGAGGTGTTTTGGGTAAAATGCTAAATTAAACATGCTAGCATGGCCAGAGTTGCCATAATCGCACATTGTATAATGTCTAGCATTTTCCATTTACCAAACTGTTTTAGTTTGTGTAAATGGCATGTTACTAAAAACAAGCTGCAATGAAAGTTGTCATAAACCCAAGCATTGGAAGAATTTGTGGCACTAGATTAAAATCAGTATTGGGGAAAATCAGTATTGCAAAGTATATGGGCCAAATATGACTAGATTCCCCACAGGCCTTTTGCAGCATCTGAAAGCCATGAATAACTTATTTTAAGTTGGTCTGACATTAGTCCCTCTATTCAGGACATTTCCATCACTTGAAAAATGATTCTGACACTGTCATATTAGTGTTATGAATCATGGTGGAGAGTGGTCCCTTACTAACACAGTACGTACTATTAGAAAGTGTTGTCTTGAGATTTCATCCAGAAATCACTTTTGCTGATCAAACAGTGACAGTAGTTGGCAAATATCAAACACGATGAGCTTGGCCTTGGACAAAAAGTCAATTTCCTGCCTTGTGGCTGGGTTACTGGACAGGTAATAAGTGTGTTTGAGCCAATGTGTAATTAAAGTAAATCCAGTGGGACACAAAAAAGATAATGATATTGACTGAAGATCCTGTTATTTGTCGTGCTCAATTATTTTTACACTGATGTGTAAGGTAGTAAATTTACAGTGCAGCAATGCTTATTCCAGATTTTAATTTAATAACAGCCACAAAAGCTAAAATTCTTTCCAATCCCTGGTGAAATATAAGAAAATATAAGAAAATATTTTTATTTAATACAACCATGTATTCAAAAACAACTTTGGATACTTTGTAAATGTAAATTAGAAATGAATGCAGTTATTTTCAAATCACATAAACCCTATTTTCAGCTGAAAATAGTAAGTACTTAATTATAAATAAATTGTAAAGTTGATGCATAAACTACTAATAACAAATCTCAGAATGCTGTGGCAACAATCTGAAAACATAAGTTTTAAAAGGTAACAATAGTAAGGTATTTACTAACAAACATGATTGTTTCTATTGTCAGATCGTGATTTTTAATTTAGCTGAAATGCTGTTATTTCCATGATTGCTCTCACATTTTAGCCCCTGTTTTGTCAGGTTTAGGAAATTTTTGTATTCATTCATTCATTCATTTAAATTGCCAGCCTTTGGAATCGTGTGCATGTAAAAACTCAAAAAGGTACTCAGACAGTAGAGTAGACTACATCGCATTGCCAGCGACACAATGCAGTAAGACCTTGTGTTTATTTCACATACTAACCACTTATAGTTTATTGAATGCAGTCCACTGATCTTCATGGCAAAAGAAGATTGGCAGTGTTGTCTCCAAAATAAATTATTCAGGAACAACTCTGCAATCAGGTAACATACAGTATGTTTTATCTGCGTTATTTCCCTCTGGATAGGCAACATACCCAGTGGGGCACTGTATTTCAAATACAGCTATTACATGGTGCTGTGCATCTTCCCACCTTATCTCAACTCCAAAGCTTTGTCCTTTTTAGCTAATGGCCTTCAGCAACTCAATGAGAGGCCATTAATGTCAATTCTGAGGATGCATCACAACAATCTAAACCTCATTTCTGACTCTATTACTGTCAGATGATGAACACATCTGTGATGAGGAGAGTTTTGTGAAATGAAAAATTAGTGCCCATCTTGCCATTGACAGCCTTTATTCTAGAAGCTATTCAATGTTTTCATGCTTGACATATAAATAAACCCCCTAATTTTGTTTTCAAGTAAGGAAAAATGACCTGAAAATTGCACCTATCATAGTTTTCTTCCAGAATATATGACAACCTTCTTAAGACTGTCATTATTTGAGAATATTATATTTTGACATTAAGGGAATTAAGAACTTTTGTCCTTGGGTTTATTTATTTTTCTATTTTTTTCTGTTGCCCCTTTTCTTTTATTTGTCTTATTCTGCCTTTTATACTAGGACCTTTTAGCGCAGACTTCACAGAAAATTGAAAGGCTTTCAGGCGACTGCCAGGCAGTTTGCAGCCTGTTTTCCTGAGTCAGAACCATTTTTGCTCATTGTGTTTTACTGCATTAGACTGAGCCCATAACAGGTGCAGGCCATTAAATTACATGAAGACAAATTGAGCTGTTCACTACCCATTTCCAATTTTCTCAGAGGTTGGCACAAAAGGGAATTAGACATAGATCCCCCTATATTTATTTCGTGATATCTCTGTGAGTCTTTGAGGTATTTTGTCTTCCTGCACCATAAAAACACAGCACTGCTTGTTTTATGAGAAGTGACTAAGGTTACACAGAGGCTAAGGGAGTTAACCTCCATATATACAGTAAGACTGCCTTTGATTTCCAATTGCTGCTCAATGATCATAGATGAGTTTGTCCACCTGCACTAGAAATGATGCACTTACCCCCACTATACTGTACTGTATGCCTCACTGGTCCTTCGGCTTATTGGTGCAGAAAATAGGACCCCACCTTTCACACCCACTTCTATTGATTATGAATCAGACTGTATTTCATCACAGAATATTTCCTCATTTTTTGCCAACTTCATTGTGGGTGTTTATGTGCAAAGAGGATTCCAGTGGTTCCATACAAAATTGCAATAGCACTGTTAAGAAATAAGCCCACTTCAATGGAAGGATTTGCAGAGCCCACTCAGAGGTAGGAGGGAGCCTTTCAAAGCCACCCTTTTTCTAAGGCTGTTTAGTGTACTCCACACTGAGACTGGCACTACTCAGCATGTTTCCTCTCAGCTTTCTGCCAGCAGAACCAATACCATATTTAAAAAACTTAATGCTCCACCAAAGACCTGTCAAAGCCAGCTGTGTCTTTATATGTGTTGTTTATTATTTATTATTTATTAAAATCTTGTTGAAGACATTCTTACCTTTTATTATAAGTTTTCGTTATTTACTGGCAATGTTTAAACGTCAAAATGAGTGTTTTCTAGATTCAAAAGTCAAGAATTAAAATTTTGCTGAAGAAAGAGACAGTGACCTCTGAACTTGTGCCTGTAATCTGCTGGGGCCTCTCTTTTAGTTTCAGGGTTACAGCTTCTGATGCTCCTATTAACACTGGTACCACTTTGAACTTTTCTTTTCACATCTGCTCCAATTGTTCCTTAAGCCTCTGGCACTTCTGTTTTCTAATGCGCCTGATGTTGCAGTCTGCTGGGATTGTTTCATCTATCACATCTGGGGTTTTCTGCTTTTCTCACTCGCTCTCTCTCCCTCTCTCTTAATATATATATGTGTGTGTGTGTGTGTGTGTATGTGTATATATGTATGTATGTATGTATGTATGTATGTATATATATATATATATATATATATATATATATATATATATATATATATACACACACAATAAACAAATCAATATATGCTTAAACCCCACAAAGACATTGTCAGCTCTGTTTCGCCAAAAATGGTATGACTGACCCTTAAATGGCAACTCTATCAACTCTGTGGCAATCCTCCTCCTAGCAGAGTCACAGAGGGAAGTGAGGCAGCATTAATTATGAGCCTCCAAGCTCGAGGGGACAGTTAATCTTTGTCATTTTGTTCCTGGAGACATTTGGATCTGCCACCAAAATTGCCGCCAGGTCACAGCTCATGACCCTTAACTAAAAATAAGAATTCTACTCACGTTAATGGAAGAAACCTATTCTGTTTTTTTTTTCCAACACATCCCCTCATGGGTGTTTTAGTTCATGCAGTAAACTCTTCTCTGCCTGAAAAGTTTCCATGAACTGAAGAGAAAAGTTACAATTACCATGTCAAGAAAAGTTTGTATATTTTGCAACATGCTGTTAAATAAAATAAAAATAAATAAATAAAACTATGAAATGTTAACTTATGGAAACCTTTATTTAAGTAACAGAAGTAAATGTTTTACTGACTAGCTTAAGTGTATACTGCTCAAAAAATACAAAAGAACACAAGAATGTGTTTTAGTAGTAAGGATTATGCATCTTATGATGGAAATGAAAGATACATTCAAGGACACCCTAAAAGTCAAAGTGAAAGAATTATTTGTCCATGTAATCAATTTTACCAAAATTACATTGCAGTAACTCAAAATGGTAATCAGCAGTTTGTATGGCCCCCACATAATTGCATGTGTGACAATGTTGGGGCACCCTAATCAGATAACAGATGGTCTTGTGAGGGATCTCTTCCCAGATCTGGACCAGGGCATTCATTCCGATATCTAATGGTAGTCAGGGTGCTGTTGCCTAGCCTGTTAGTTCTCGATGGATATGCGTCTCCAGAAAATCACTGGCCCACCACCAAATGGGCCATGCTGACTGATGATACAGGCAGAAAAATGTTCTCCACAACTTCTCTAGACCCCTTCACATGTGTCACACGTGAAGCTTCAAAAAATATAAATCATTAAAATTGCTCAAAATATCCAAATTTTCTGGAAAATAGTTTTATAGCAAAGATATTTTTTCTTAAAGTTTAAACTCAACAACTGAACTATGCTTACAATAAATCTAGATAACAGGAATGACAGGATAACTGGATATCAGTTAGCTAGTTTAATGTATTTTATTTTATGTTGTTAAAAGCCACATATTGTTAAGCTGATTTACAATTATCCAGTTGCTATTTTATTTTTACATTTTAGACAACATTATAAATATTTTCTTTGTACATATAATTTGTGTATAAGCTGTTTCCTATCTAATTATAGTTTCCTTGCTGAAATTGTTCAGGCACTGCAATTAAATTGTCAGCTACTTGGAAAAAATAAGTCTTTCACTTATGGTGCCACAGTAGCACATTGATGTTAGTGGGAACCATCATAACTCAGGTGTAAAGGGCTGATTGATTCTTGCAGGCAACAAAGCACTGCAGAAAAAAGCAGGGGAGGACTCAGTGAGGCAACAATTTGACAGAATTGGGGCATCGCCTCGATTATACCTTCTCAGTGCCCTTTTGTGTGTGTTTAATATCTTTGGAACAAGACAGCAATAAAAACGATCATGATAGTAAAAACAGCCTTTTTTTTAAGTTGCTCCTTCAAAGTCCATCTATTCACATGAGACAGACCCTCATGGGTGCATGCATACATTGTCCCTATACTGACAGCAGGCTGAGGACACAAATGCTTACTTTTAACAACCTAAGCGCCACTGCTGTCTCCAGGGTCATGGGCACAGGTGTAGGAAATATAAAGAGGAGATTTCAGAGCTGCTTAAGCTGTTAATTCTGTTAATGTCCTCACACAGGTTATATTAAAATGCACACCCTGTTTGCCTTTCATCTGCTTTTTACCAAGTGCAGAATCTTTTGCCGTGACAACGTGCTGCACCTTCAAGATGTTGAATAGTGCTCTCAAGAGAATATGCCACATAGCAGACAGGCAAAGAGAAGAAGGAAACTCTGACTTGAGCTCCTATAAAGATTAATGAGGCTCCGGTTGTCGATGTCATTTTTAGGCCATCTCTGCATGGAAACGAGCGTGGGATGTTTGAGAAAAGAAACCTGCTGTGCAGCATCTCCTGGTTTGAGCTCTGTCCTTCTTATCTTGAAAAGACAAAGATGGGTTGGAAGAGATGCAGATTCTGATGTTGGCAATCAGTGTGTCTATCTGCTATCTGAGGATGCATGTGGCGGGGTTGTAGGGAGGCAATGTGTGCTGTTGGGAAGGATCATCAGCTTCATTTATGTAATCAAATCTTACTCGACCCAGGAAAACCCCAACAGCTGCTCCATCTGGACTCCTCGCTTCTGCCACTAACATTTCCACAGTTACACCTGAGGTGGAGCATAGTGAGCTTTCTGTGACGCTGACAAGAACAGACAGCACATGAGGAATACAATAGTGGATGACCAACTATCTTTTCTGCTTCAGTCTCTTAAATGTATTTGTTGGTAGCCCAATGTGCTGTAAAATAGTGCCATTTTTCATAGATATTTATAGGCTACATCTTGACTGATTTTCCACCTGTAACTCTTCCCCCAAAAATAGTAAGTTTACTTATCTGCCACCTGTATTATTGAAATTTCCTGGCGATCATCTGTTCAGGACTCACTAAGACCAAGAAATAAAACATTAGTAACGTGAGATGATTAGTGATGAACAATGCCACAGGACATGTTTTTGATACACATAAATTTACACATCCATTTATCAGTATCAGACAGTCTGCAACATTTGAGGCTCTGTAGATGTCACTAAGAGATACAACTGTTTGTCACTGGCATAGCAGTGGAAACAAATGTTATATTTCTCTATAATCTCCCAGTATAGACCCGTGAGGAACTCCTCAGAGTAAGGACAGCCATGGTCACTAATAGAAGTACAAATTTTCAGTTGTACTCAATAAGATATAATCCATTCCAAAGTCTTTCCAGATATACCAACCCAGTGCCGCAATTTCTAAATCAAATTTTTCTGCACTACTGTAATTCTTAAAATATAATTTGCTACCCGAATAAGCACAGACTCAACTGTGATGCTGCCTAAAACCTGACTTAAAATTTTAAAATATGTTGTTTTGACTTAATGCTTCTAGAAGCTGTATCTAGGCCGTCTTTCCAAAAGCTTTGCTATAAAATGTAACTTTGAAATTGGTTTTTACTTGTTGCAATGTTGATAGATCAACAACAGATAAGTGATTACACACAGACTGCCTTTAAATATACTGGAAGATAGCCAGAGGATAGTCAATTATTATCCTCATAATAATATAATTTCAGTTACTGAACACAACCAAGATCCAGGTTGCTTAACCTTTGCCTTTTGTTTATTTGTAATAAGTAGTTCCAGCTGGCTGGCTGGTTTGTTGGTCATGTTGTCACAGCCTTATTTTTTTTAAAAAATTAACACAGTTTTGGTGTTCTGTTATCACTAAAGGTGTCCCATGTTTCCTTGCATTGTCAACCCAGAGATGATAATGTATTTTATTATTAGCATTAGTATTATTCATGGATTGTTTTTCTTTTTCTTTTAAGCTAAGGCTTAAATCACTCTTCCTACTACACCGAGAATGAAATTTAATCATGCAAACATCTATACAAAAAATACACATTTCTGTGAATATCCTCATGGCTCACTGTATTCAAGAAGAATGATGCCGTGGATAATAAGTGATTATAAATTCCTTACTTTGTATTCTAAGGTTTGAAGAGGAAATGCAAAACAAAAATAGGCACTTTTCTTGCACCTCAATAAATTGACACTATGTTGAAAGAAAGTATTTAAGTTAGTTCCGTCTTCAGTGCAGACTGGCCTTATTTGAAGTGACTCTGTGCCAATCACAGATCACAAAGATAATTACCATGGCTAAATATGAACAGCTGATTAGGTAGACTTTTTATGGTTTACACTACCTTTAATACACGGGTGGGAAAGGCTCAATTGTGTGTCTTGTACTTAGGGGGGGAAATGCCTGAAGAAACTGAGTAATTATTTGTCAAAGTTATTATCAGAGTAAATCAGCTGACACTTTTCCAGCTGTCAGAATAAATGGTGTTGCAGAGATTTATTTTTGTTCCAAACTACACTGTTTATTTCATCAAAGCATGACAAAAGGTTCCATTAATTACAATAGAAACAAATTACAGTCTCTTTGTAATATACAGTAATTGCTTTTTCCAAAGTCTTTTAAATTTGTTGCTAACAACGTAGCTCAAAATTAATGAAGGCAAAACATGTGAAATATATTTCATCAACTCACTGAGCTTTACCTCAATCTATTCATCATTGTCCGCAGGGAGGCAAACTTGACTACAACAGAACAGATTTCGATATTCTGACTCCTCTGATTCAATGTAAAGCCAAAACATAATAACTGCGAGAAAAATCTTTTTTGGCCAAATTTTTTTTTTGTCCAAATTTGATACAGTTACTAAGACATGACATCTAGAACTGACAGTTAACATTATATACTAGTTAATTTTCAGTGATATGTAATAGTCATGTTGCAACTGTTATGGAAACTGTCTCTTCATTAATCCATCCATTTTCTTAATCACTTACCTAACTTATGGTCGTGGAGGGCCTAGAGCCTTTCCCAGCTATCAGACCCCAGTCCATCAAAAGCTTCCCACAATGAGATAAACCACACATGCCCACATAGACCCTCATAGTCTTTCAAATCATTAATTAACCTAACAATCATGACTTTAGGAGAAAGAAGGCGTATCCAGAGGAAACCCACACAGCCATGGGCAGAATATTTTTAAATACAAAGGGTTGAGATAACTAAATGGTTCAAATCTGGAACCTTATTGCTGTGAGGCAACAGCATAACAACTGCACCTGTGTGCTGCCTTAGGTTAACTCTAGGTTAAATACATAAAATAAATAAAGAAGTCCATATATATATAGCAAACTTGTTTAAAATGTTGCATGTTCATGATGTATAGGTTATTAAACTGTGATTTTAACTAGATTCTGTGGCCTAAGAGGTTTTTGTAAATTACTGCTTATGAAACTTGTTTAATGGCCTAAAATGTCAAATCAGCTTTTCAAGAAACTCGTGTAACCTGAACGAGTGAGAAAAATATAAACTGAAAACAATGCAAAAGAACTCCTGCGCATTGTGTTGCTACTTATTGCTGAAATTCAGCGTGGCAATATACTTGACCTGATAAAGACTGTACAGACCAAAATGTTTCCGTCAAAATAAATATTCCACCAGTACATGAGACAGTGTGCAGAGGTTTTTCATTGTTTTGAAATTAGAAAAAAGAATTGAAACAGTATCTTCATAATTAGTCAATTATTCCCTTACAGTGGCATGACTACACTAGTCTAGGTTTCATCCCTGTGTCTTTGACTCAGTGTTTCCTCCTGGCAGAGTTTGTGGGTGTTTTTCTTATTTCTGTAGATATATTTGCTGGCCAAAGTCCAATACCTCCCCCGCATCATGTCTCATTTGTCCTCCTATGGCATTGCTCTGTCTTGACACTTACTCCACACTTATCCATCCACATGAGGAATCCCTCTTTGAGTGCAAGTTTAGTTTGCTGTGTAGTTAACTGTAATTAATGTTTTTTTCTTGTTTTGGGGGTCACTCTTGCCAAAAAGAAACACAGAAAGTTTGATAGAACCAAGAAGCTCAGGTGGACATTGCAAAAACAGGGCAGGCAAGAGGTACTTTCTCAAAAATTATTGAAGTTTTGACACCAGCAGCAGCAGCTCACACAGAAACAGTCTTCATATCAGGTCTGGAATTGATGTTAAATGAATGGATGAGACCGTGGCGTGGCTTTAGATGACTGTGAAAGGTGTCTGACTTTGTCGTGTGTTGATGCAGGTGTAAACTCAGGAAGTGGAAAAAAATTCACAGTGAAATAACAGGAGGAAAGGCAAGTCAAGGAATAGCAGGGATGGTGGCTGGAGTTCTGAGCACCTGGCTCTAAACAAAGCTAGAAAGCAATAAGTCAGTGGCACTATGTAGTGGTGAGTCAGTTATGTTGAAAGCCTCATTTTCTTATCAAAGTTATTATAAATGTTAATTGGCATCTCAAAAAGCTGTTTCCTAGAAATTGCCAGTGATAATGCTGAAGTTTGGCAACTTAGGAACAGCACCTTGTACGGTTTAGAGCCAGGCCGTGCATGTCACTACCAAACCTGATGAACATTGACTCAGAAGTATTGCTTACAGATAGCAGAGCTGTAGATTGTTGACTTAGTACCTGGAATAGGAGGATGAGGAGGCTTCTAACTGCTGGGCTGGAGAATAACTGGTGTAATAGGGTGGTGTCTCAGAAACAAGCTGAAGGACAGTATGCAGAAAGGCAGGAATAGGTAGGAATGTACAAGGCCAGAGGTTAACTGACTCAGGAAATGGAGCTGGTTGGGTGCTAGTAGCTTATTAGCTTCTATTGAGATCTGAATTTCATTAGAATATTTAGCCATCCTAGAGCTAACCCAGCACTAGATGTAATGGTCTCCTCCATAAAGGCACGTGCTCTCAGCCTCCTCTCAATTTCTGAAGTCTGAACTCACAAAAAATGTCTTACCTTCCCAGGCTCATCTATAGAAAACATTTGCTCTGCTCATTCTTGATCAGTTATATGTAGAGTTAAAAAAAAAAGAAAAAAAAAAAGACCACAGACAGGAAGGTAAAGCGCACAAAAAACACATAGCTAACAGATGTCCAACAAGAAGGAAACGCAACAAAAATGAACAATATGAAAAGGGTAACCAGATTTTAGGAACAACATTGAAACACTGGGAGAGAAACTTGCAGGTCACAGACAAACTAAACGCTATAATAGGAGAAGGTAAAAACAGTGTCACATGGGCTGGTACAAAGACAGGAAATTAAATTAACCAAAGAAAAACATTGTATTCAGATTAAAACAGGAAACAGAGGAACAAAGACCATGACACATGTTTGACCATAAAATAACAACTATCTGACTATGTTCAGGTGAGTGGGAGATGTAGGACAAAGGAAGTGTGAAGAATGGGAGAGGCCTCCCTGCATAACCAAGCTCATCTAATGAGTCGTCTTAGTGTAATTTGGCCTTGTGGTTTGTTTCTCTGTTCCCCTTGCTCATCAAGGCCGGAAGGGTCAGCAGGCTCAATATCCTTTCCTTAATTACTCACCTCATTAACACATGGCTCCTCTCACTCTATTGCTGCTCAATTGATACTCACATCAACTGCAGTGGGCCTCTCATAACACAGCCTGATCGATCGGGCTCACTCTTGTTACAGCTGTTAACATTATTGGCAAAGTCAAAAAAGAGGTCTGGGATTGGAGCTCAGGGTGTGTCAAGAAAGGGAACCACTTTCTGATTATACATAGGCAGTAATATATGATGTGAGGTGACACCTTTTTTTCTTATGTAAATTACATTTACTGACAAAGATCATTTGTGGCTTCAGTGACATCTGCACTTAGCTTCTCCTGATGATATGTATAAAATAATACGCTTAAACTAAGAGAAAAGTAGAAAGCACATTTCTACTAAGCCTTTGGAAAAAGAACAAAAGAATTTTCCTCTTGTAATTCTAAAGTTGCAGATTAAAAAAAGGTTTGAATAATGCATAAACACAAACCTCTTTCAGGGATCAGTAGCCTCTCTGCTGACCAGTGATAAATCACGTCTGCACTATCAGTCCTGCTAAAGTTAAGCGGACGATAAGTCAGGTGCTAGAGAGACAATGATAAATTCTCATCCTTTCCAGTGGAGATGGGGGAATTTTTGGATCCGCTTTGGTCTATCTTGACATTTGTATTATTGATTCTCTTTCTTTTGTGCTGCTTTGGCTTAGGTTTCTAATTGGATCCATTCTCTACCTGACTTGTACTTTATAGTCCATTCAAATGATACTTTTCCCCAGAGTGTCAACATAAGGTTAAATCCCTTTTTTTGGGAAGACTGCATGAAAAGGCATGCATTTTTATTTAGTATAATCCAAACAGAAAAAGGAAAATGAGATTGGATAAAGTGCGTTGTATCAATGGTACATAAATACTAGCTGCTTAGTGGTTTCCCCAGCAGAGGGAAATAAAAAGACTGCTCCTTTGTCCTTTATGCAAATCTTATTTTTTAGTTTTCCTTGAGTAAATCTTCCAGCAGTCTATTTAATTTTAAACAATTTTGCAATTATTGTACTGTAATTCTGATACATTTCACAAAGCGATAAAGTAAAGGCCTTTTGGTTATGTTTTTGGTTTAACTGAATATCCCAAATAGCATATTTTTAAGATACAGGTGCTACAGCTAAGCTGAACACTGTAAATCTAACCTAAAGGATACAGAGGGTAGCTTCTTATATTGGCACAGAGGTATCTAATACAGTGACATATCACTTCCACTCAGTTTGCTCCATTTATTTGATGCCTCTCTCTGAAAGGACGATATTGTGTTTGAGGCTGGAGTTATTGCAGCCATTTGTTTGCTGTAGAGTGGCTTTATCGAAGAGCAGATATAGAAGAGTATGTTTTCTGAATATAACAAGCTGCTTCAATCCTGTCCTCCACTTTGTCGGAGGTTTGATGTGATTAATACTGTCGTGGACAGGATTAATGAAAGTCTATTTTTAAAATACAAAGGCTTGCTTGTGCAAAAATACACTTAGAGCTACAGCTTTATGAGAACTAATAAGACATCAGGTCTTCCTCTGATTTATTTTTTTTTACTTTTTTATGTCTATTTTTAACCACTGTATATTCTGTCTATGCATCAGTGTATGTTTTGGTCTCTTTCTCAGTATCTTTTGCATATAAACATTTAATATTTAAGGGTGTAATTATTCTGATAAAACATAGTCTTCTGTCCTAGTGTCATTTCTTTGCATCAAGACAACAGATATGCTGTTATAGAAATACACCTTTTGTATGTAAGCAAAGTTTTGTGCATAACTGTATATCTGTTTAATATAGTGAATATATCTCTCAAAGAAATCATGCTTTTGCACTGATACAACACATTCAAACAGATAAATAAATGCTATTAGAAGTATATTGCCACTTAATAGTAAATATGTACAAAGAATTGAATCCTTACTTAGTACTTGAACATTTTGAAGATTTGCATGCTGTCATATTGTACACTTAATTATTTGCACAGTACACAGCTCTTCATAATTTTGTGGAGATACAATACAATACATGTACATTTAGGAACACATGTAAGATTTGGACGTGGAAAGTCAACACAAAAATCTCAACTTTAGAATCCATGATTTATTGAGTTCAAAATCTTGTGAAATAAATATCAAAATTAGAAGTCGGACAAATTTCAGCTTGACATGACATTAACAGACCATTTATCACTGCCTTTTAACTAATGTTGCCAGTGCTATTATCCATCAGCAAGATATCATTCAATCACATCATCATATTCATCACTGTCATCAGTAATTATCATACCCTTGGTATCCTTGTCAATCTGGTAGAAAACTAATTATTAAAGGCCTTTTGGAAATGTTTAGTTTTACAACATCCACAGACGATGTTTTGTTAATGTTTTACAATTTTACAGTACCTTAATACACATGGCATACTAATTTTAAATATTTACATTTTAAATCAAATGCATTAAGAATGACATATTCCATCAGGGGGAATATTCTTTCCTGACATTCCGCAATAGTAAAAAGTGCACTTGAGCTACTTGAAAAGTAGAAAGTACATTTGTAAGTCAACAGTAACGATAGGATAATGATTATTATTGTAACTATTCATTTATGTTAAAAAGCCACAATTTTTTTATGTATATTTTTTTTATTATAGCAAACAGCACATGGTGTTTTGGTCATGATATGCAGTGAGTTGTGTGTGTGAGTCCACATAGCCATGTCCCTACCAGTCAAGTGAAGCCGTTCTCTGGCTTGTGATGCCAGCATGCATGGTTTGCTGTGCAGCAACCCGTTCATGTGTGTTCTTATATGCCCTGCTTAACAACAGTGCCTAGTCAAAATAATCGACCCGTTATCACATGTATCATTTGAGCGTGGTTAATTCTTCAGGTTATATGCATGTAATATATTATTACATTTACATAGAGAAGGAACAACAAAGGTAGTATGTAACACCTACACTAAAAGGCAAACTAATTAATTTGTCCAAAATCCCCTTCAGAATAATTCCTGTATCTACACAATTTCATACCACTTTATATAGTAAATTTACCTACATGCCAATTTAAATGTTTTTTGTATAGAGTTCTGTAGTGTTATTGGTTATTGCCTGGTACGGACAGTAGATGTCAGATAATTTAGCTCCCAAGATGCTTGTTTTCATTTTTAGTGGTCAAGGGGGTTTTATTTCCAGAAAACATCTGTTGTATATTTTCACCTGTTTGCAGGTTAGCCCATCTCCTAACTCATTATGTGATGCTGAGGCAAAACCCCTCAGCATTACATTTTATTTCACAGACTGAGTTTTCATTACTGTTTGTTGATGAGATGTTTCTCTCTTCCTTTTTTAAAGTGAAGTAAAGTGAATTGTCCCTAAACAGCTCCACTGTTACTAATTTGCTACATAGTATGTGGTATGGCGGATGGGCATATTAGAGCACATCAGAGTCATCACTATGGCAATCAACAAATTCGAAGTGAAGGTTGCTGCAGATGGGTTAAATTTTCCTAACTTGTGGTAACTTTTAAAAATGTTGTATTTTAACTATAACCATGGTCCTTTCTTACACCAGTGGGCTTTAGGTCCTAAAATTAATCAAAGAGTGACTGAACACAAATAGTATGAAAGGAAAGTCTTAAAATAATAGTCCCACAAAAGACCTCATCCTCTTGGGTGAGCATCCAGCTAATAATTTATACCTCAAATCTGTCAACCTCTAATATGTTGACTCATGTAAACATAACGCATTACTGTCACATATCCAGTATATTTTAATATATAATATCCCCCCACTTGATGATTGCTCTTTCCTCATCAAACATCCCAGCGTGTCATTGTACTGACAGGCAGATCAGTCTTCAGCAGTTCATAATCTCTCAGGTTACACCTTCGCAACCGATATCAGTCACTTATGGTATAAAGGATAAGCTGGGTGAGGCATGAGGAAATAGCTTTTTTAAAAATCACATCTGGGTAATGAGCCCTGCATTTCCATGGCAGCACCAGGGAACACGTTGGAATAAATGAATATCTACATCCTTGAAGTGTTTCTGTTTCGTGGGAAAGTTCCATGTTATTGGCCCATGGCACCTCCTGTTTTGGAGGTCTTAAGAGGGCAAGAAGAAGCATGAGGGAGAAAGTCATTATGAGCGGTCTTCCTCAGCACCAGGGTGGGTCAGCAGTGTAGATTAGCATTTTAATGAGAGGAGCACTTGGAAAGCACAGCAGGATGACCTATCAGGTGGCACTCAGTGTATGTAAATGATTAATTAGAGTCTCTAAAATTCATGGGGTTCATTCCCTTGTTAAGCGAATGGGGAGCCAATCAGAGTGCAATTTCAGAATTAATACTATCTTGCTGTATCACAGTCATCCACCAAGTGGAATATGATGATAATTGAGTGTGGATTAATAAGATTTCTTTACAAATATTTAAGAACATTGTGACTGGAAGCTGCTATAAAAACATGCTGGAGAGCCATGAGCAGTTACTTGAAGCAACAACAAAGATATTTATAGTTTTATTAGTTTAAAATTAAACCTGTGTCATGTCTAAATTAGCAAAATCCTTTAAAAGGAGGTTTGCTGGTGAAAAACTGGCATGGTACCTGATTTCTTTTTTCCCCTAGGATTTGATTACCAGTCAAGTTGATTTTCTGTTGTGGAGTTGTTTTTAAATCCTTTTTGTTTTTTAATTCAGCTTAAGTTCGTACTTCAGTTCCTGCTCCTCCCTCTGTCTTGTCTTTCTGTGCTCTCCCAGAGTTGGTTCTTTCACGGATCAGTTTTGATTGGTGTTCATTTCCTTTTTTATTCTGATAGCTGGTTTCCAGTTGTTTATAGCTTTGGGGGTTTTTAACTCCTGTCTGTTGTTTTGCATTTATTTGTGTCTTATTCCCATTCTGCATGAGTCCTCTGTGTATAGACAGTTTTGTCTTTACGTCTTCCACTTAAAAGGATGACTGTTTTACCGCCTGTATCTCTCGCATGGGTTTTCCATGTCCCCAGTTCAAGGTAAACCTTGTTTTCTTTTTCTTTTCTTTTTTTTACTCCAAGTTCTGATCTGCATTTGGGTCCATTTTTGGAAATGAAATGTTATACCTAGCAAATTTGGAAAGAATTTGTAGTTATGCATTTCAAAAATGAAGCTAACTTTGACAAGAACAAGCTAAAACATGCTTGTATATTTCATGTTACCCAACTTCTTTCAAGACTAAATAAAACAGGACATCGCAGCATATTGTAATTTGTGGGTGATGAGTGTGATTACATAAATAATATAAATTTGAATACAATGTTAATTTCATGAATTTAAAATAAGCTAACCGTTTTTTGTGCAGATTTCTTTTATAAATGTCCATACACTTGATTATCATTTAAATCTACCCTGGTAAAACAAAACCAAGAACAACAACAAAAAAACGCTCCCTCACCAAGTCAAAGAAAAGTAATTTGTGAGAAAGATTGGGCGTGCTTTATAAAACTCCCCAAGCAGAGCTTATACAGAACATTTACTCATCCTTTTAGTCACTTCATTAATAAAATTCAGTAGGTATTCAGGGTGAGAAAAATATTAAAATAGAACTGACTTTTTAACCTTTTCCCCTCAAAGACTATTAAAAAGTATCTCAGAGACAATTTGTTATATTTAATGTCTCCCACAACTGGCATTAACTTTGTGAAATTTGCACTTAGAATTTGAAACGTGTCATAGGTCTGACGTCCAAGGTAAGGCATCCTAACTGAAAAAGAGAGTGTGAATGGCTGCTTTTCTGATGTGAGCTGAGTTTCCTGATTGGAGATGATCTATAGTCCGTGTGAGACTGTGCGAGTAAATGTAAGTTTTTGTGTTTTGTGTGTGTGTGTGTGTGTGTGTGTGTGTGTGTGTGTGTGTGTGTGTGTGTGTGTGTGTGTGTGTGTGTGTGTGTGTGTGTGACTAGTGGAAAATCCAATATCACATGAATATCATGAGCTATGCATCTCTTTTTAGTTATACAAAACTGCATCAGTGGTCCAGTAAAAATATATCAGTATCACAACAGTTTTGCCCAGGTGTATCCCAACACCGTCTGGGGGGAGATTCATAGTAAAGTTAGACATAGACAGTATTCTTCACCAAACTATAATTTTAGTAGGATCAGGAGGCGCAACACTGATGTAACCATGCAACAAGGTCATTTTAAGGAGATTCATTCCACGCAGTGAACGTGAACCTTCAAAATGTCACAGAGTGTTGATTCAAGAATATCTTTGTTCACCTTTTATAGTTCAGCAAAGCAACTCATTCATACCTGAAACACATCTATTATCTATCATTAATGTATATGTGATAAGAGCTTGTTTTTACTGTACTGCTCAATGCTGGTTAACAACTGTTTTTGCAGGAGTTTTAAACAGAACTCCTTATACCTGCACATTTCCCAAGTTACTACATAAAAATTCCTTAGTGGGAGATCAGGTTGGGGCTTTTTTGTTTGTTTGTTTTAGTTTTACTTTGTGAATGCAGGAGGAATAATTCAAACTACTTTCATGCAATTGAAGGCCAGTGCAGCAAAACCTTGAACAAAGCTCAGGCTGGTCGTGTATACATGTAATTACCACCCAGGGATTGTGCTTAGTGGTTCTTGGCATCCAAAACACTGCCTGCCCCATGCTTTCTTAATCACTCTAATTACACTGCTGATTCTTTTTGCTTTTGATTACTTCCTGAGAAAAAGCCAGTGGGGAGCAAACTAATTCATGCACAAGATTTAGGTAAAGCTTTGAAAACACATCCTAAAAAGCTCTAATTGGAACCTCGTGGCCACAACAGATAGGATCTATGTGCCTGTTGATGTGACAGTTTGATCAGAAGTTAGTAGTGTGTAGGATTCTTTAATTTAAGAATTAAATCCATTGCTTTATCAACATTTTGTTGCAACAGAGATACGTTTTCTGAAAGGTGCTGAAAAGACAAACAGGTTTGTGTATTGCCCAAGGACTAAAGCACATGGAGGGGCTAGATAATAAACCACTAGCCCTGGAAAACCCAGAATCACCTAAGCTATAGCCAACATATTCTCATAGTCTGATTTTCCTTAATCAAATAAAATGTGACCCTAAGTGGTCAAACTAAAGGAATGAATTAAAAGCCATTATCTCAGTTTCATTACACTTTTCTTCATTGCGCTACTCTGGCAGTTGTATGGGTTTCAACACTGACATTTTCATTATTGTGTTAAACATGAATAATGTATGAGAACGTTAATATTCTAATTCACTGTGTGTTTAGTTTCTGTAACATCCTGCAGTGCAGCTTTCACTTATTGCGGCATCTTTTTCCTCACATTGTCTGAATTCATTTCCATTCTTCAATCTTCTGGAGGCCTATACATACATGTAATTCATGACAGTATTGACAACAATCTTGAATGCACTTCACCACCAAGAACTCCTTGTGTAAAACTTGGGTTTATTAAATGGATCATATAGCAGTGAGATATTCATACGGTACTGTGCTGAATAAAATGGAGACAATTCCAATTCCAGTAGCCAGGTCCCACTCCCCAACAAAAACCACCATCATCACCACAACACTTTGGTTTGTCTGGCAATAGAGGAAATAAATAATATATTACAAGACATAATAATAAGTTAATCAGCAGGATAAAATATCCTCTTGCTTTCTTACAGGATAAAGAACTCATAGCAATAGATAACCGGACATCTGGCAAAGTGGAAAGCTATGTTGTCCATCGTTATAACAGGGGAGCACACTGCTCACTATGAGGCAATACTAGTGTGAGCCAAATCTTTTAATTAATTCTCAAATTTTCATCACACTGTGAAAGTGGTCTGTAGATTAGCAAACTGGATTATAAACAATGAAATTGTAATTTTCTTCAAATATACTGCACACCGTGGTCAAATTTCACTTTACGAGTGATGTTAACAGATGTTATGTTATGGGTTTGTGTTGGCTCTTTTTATTTCTTCTGGCTTTGTTGCACATTTAGCGATTGGAGTTACACAAATCCCCTGATAAGTAGCAATTGAGGCTGCTTTATTTCTCAGCAGAGATTTATTTACTAAGTCGTTTGGAAAATTAAGTAAAAAGGGGGAAATGCCTGTTTTTGTTTGGTATGAAACTGAAGACTTTCTATGGAGAGTGGATTTCTGCTCTGCTGATAATGGCTTCCTCCTTGGAGAAAACACACAGTGTTGTGCCAAACCCAGCTCGGTAAATTAAGGGTTTCATATAGTGAAGTGTTATCCCTCTGTAATAGGAACAGAACCTCTCCACCAGTCAATAATGAATGAAACTAATAATAATGTAACTACCTACATTATTCAAATGATCCCTCAGCAGACAGAACTGTGTGTAATGACGCTTTCTGTTTGACAGTATGAAACTGCAGCCGTTCATTCAGAAGACACACAAAATCCAGAGGTACATGACATGATTATGCATGCTTGTCGTGTCATTGGAAAATGACAAGGCCATAGTGCCTGCATGGCTTACACTTTCTTTTTTTTCTTTGAAAAATCTCACTCAGAATTTGAATTACCTCATTCTCAATGCCAATATACATTCATTTCTTATTCTAACTATATTATAGAGAGTTTTGTGGTTATTTTACAAATAAAAGAAGATTGTGAACAACTTTTTTTAGTGAACAGCTCAAAAGATTGTGCAAGTGATTAACTAGATAAACCTGGACTGTGGGAGTACTGTATATCACATTTATTGGGAATGGGTGTACACTTTATGAAAAACATTTGAGACTATCTGAGACCATACCACGGCCGTGATTAGATATATTACAGCTATAGACTTGATAATGTTAATGTTTACCATGGTGGTGCAAGAGATTACCCTGTAAGTAGGTGGTCAAAGAACAAAACAACAGTCTAGTATTTACCAAGTACGAATGTATTTCCCTGGTGATACGTCTTTCCGATTCTGAGACCTTATCCTTCATTGAGGTAGTGTAATGATCTAGTACCTGCTCCATAACCTAGTTCTAATTGCCCCATTGGTGCAGTTTTTTATAATGGATGTCTCTTACAGGGAAATATTGGATAGTATGGCCTAATGACTCTGTGAACAATGTAGCAGTTAAAGTGCTCCAATTAGATATGGTCCCACCTGTGACTCTAAGGTCTCTGTGTTGCGGAGACCAAGACTTTGACACAGGTAAGTGGGCTGCTTAAGGAGAAGACAGATGACACAGCAGAAGCATCTCACAGGCTGACTGCATTATCCAGTCTGCCCACCCACTCCCAACCAAGAGTAAGGCAACCAGCAGGGCAGATGGGACCAGAATTTGACTCATTTAAATAGGCCTTGGAGTTGCCAGTTGGCATTTAGCCTGTGAACTGAGGCAGAAAATAACACCTTGTAAATAATGAAATAAGCCTTCATTTAATGAAAGATTCAGGCTCCATGTCCTTTAACTAAATCTGGAGGCCTTGGATGAGGATTATGTTACTATGGCAAAAGTTTCCCACATGCCAGTGAGTGATGTGGTGTACAATGAATATTACTCACTTGTCTCTCTTCTCTCTACCTGTCTTTCCTTTGGTTATATACTGTCTCACATCTCTCCAACACAACAGATTTGTTTCATAACATAGCAAACTAGTCAGTGCTGTTAACAAGACAGTTACACAATAACAGATGGGTAATTTACATGTAAGACACAATACAATGGGGCATCATGTATGAAACATATGGGGCATACCATCTAATAACAGAGCAAAGATAGTGGAAGCATGACAAGTATAGCTTCAAAGCCAACAATGTGTATGCATCAGGAGACGGCTGGTAAACAAGATTTATACTGTGAACACTGAGGGGGCTGAAAACCCATCAAACCATAACTTATCATGCTCTTCTAATTAGCCTTTTCTACTGTGCATTTCAGTGCCCTTACCAGCAGACAGAAATTATATCTTATTAATATTCTGCTATTACTTGCAATTCTCGCATAATTTTTCATAAGCATAATGTGACTTAACAACAAACGATGTCAAGTCACAGCAGCACCGCCAGCAAGATTCCTTGTTATACTTAATAAACATTTGCCTAAATAGTGTTCAAGAACATAATGTAACAATCAAAGTCACACAAATTTATGGCAGCAAAGGCTTTGTGTTTCCATGTTGGGAATGTGGAACCATGCAAAGTCAATTTGTATTTTCAAGTCCACCCTCGGGCGCAAAATGCCAAACTTAGCAGCTTTTCAAACCTCAGGAAGTTGCCTGTCATTACCTGTTGGTATCTCTTTTACACACAAATGTATTTAAAAAATGATGTAATCTTGTCATTTGTTTGGCATTTAAACTGTAAAAGCATTTTTTTTTCTGGGGTGACTTACCCTCTGGTATTTCACTGGTTTAAAACTATAGAATGACTAATCCTGCATCGTGCACTGCCCCCAAAATCATGTTTACCATGTTAACCTATAGTAGATAAAATGACATGTAAGTAGTAAATTTATAGAACTAATTTTATTGTAGGTCTTTGGCCTTTATTGGAAAAGGGGACTCACTGCCGTATAAGAGACAGCTCACTTTTAGCATAGTGTAGGGCGGTTTTCCCTTTTCTTTCTGTGTAGACAGGTTAGGTGACTGACCTCACAACAAAAAATATAGAATACAAGAGAGAGGCAAACAGTTTTAGACAAAGTATCAAGGGAACCAAATTACTTGGTCATATCTTTGAGCCCAAAGTCATCATAAGATCCAATACAGAAAGAGCTGTCTTCAAGAGTAGTATTACAATAAAGGACAGCAGTAACTGGTTAGTGAAGAAGTACAGTTGAGAGAAGTAGGCAGGTAGATGTGTAGATGTGTAAATCATAATGTCTAGGATCACTTGTACTAAGCATAGCGCTAATGAAACGTGCTCATGTTCTTGCTTGTTTATGATTAATGATTAATTAGACAAAATTAGATAATTAATTTCATGTTTCATGACTTGACTTTTGAGTTTTCTGGGTCTCCATTGCAGAGTTTGCTTTTTACTACAATGTAAAACAACAGACGCTCACTTTTTCTGCCATTCTGTCAATAACAAATAAATGTGCATATTTTTTATTCTATTTAATTAAAGCCACATTAACAAACAATTAAACTCTATACATCTAAAAAAAAAAAACACTTTTTTTTAGTGTATTTAAAAATACTGTAAATTCTAGTAAACACTTTAATTTTCTCCTGTCTCAATTATTATAACTCATTTTTCACATGCATTTTTCAGTTCTCCTTAGTCCCTCTTTAAATGGTCCAGAATTCAGCAGCTAGGCTGTTAATAAAAACTGGCTGGCACTGACACATCACCCTTATTCTTGTTTCCATTCACTGGTTTCCAGTGAAATTCAGAATTTTGTTTGAAATGTTACTACAGGGAGTGCAGAATTATTAGGCAAGTTGTATTTTTGAGGAATAATTTTATTATTGAACAACAACCATGTTCTCAATGAACCCAAAAAACTCATTAATATCAAAGCTGAATGTTTTTGGAAGTAGTTTTTAGTTTGTTTTTAGTTTTAGCTATTTTAGGGGGATATCTGTGTGTGCAGGTGACTATTACTGTGCATAATTATTAGGAAACTTAACAAAAAACAAATATATACCCATTTCAATTATTTATTTTTACCAGTGAAACCAATATAACATCTCCACATTCACAAATATACATTTCTGACATTCAAAAACAAAACAAAAACAAATCAGCGACCAATATAGCCACCTTTCTTTGCAAGGACACTCAAAAGCCTGCCATCCATGGATTCTGTCAGTGTTTTGATCTGTTCACCATCAACATTGCGTGCAGCAGCAACCACAGCCTCCCAGACACTGTTCAGAGAGGTGTACTGTTTTCCCTCCTTGTAAATCTCACATTTGATGATGGACCACAGGTTCTCAATGGGGTTCAGATCAGGTGAACAAGGAGGCCATGTCATTAGTTTTTCTTCTTTTATAGCCTTTCTTGCCTGCCACGCTGTGGAGTACTTGGACGCGTGTGATGGAGCATTGTCCTGCATGAAAATCATGTTTTTCTTGAAGGATGCAGACTTCTTCCTGTACCACTGCTTGAAGAAGGTGTCTTCCAGAAACTGGCAGTAGGACTGGGAGTTGAGCTTGACTCCATCCTCAACCCGAAAAGTCCCCACAAGCTCATCTTTGATGATACCAGCCCAAATCAGTACTCCACCTCCACCTTGCTGGCGTCTGAGTCGGACTGGAGCTCTCTGCCCTTTACCAATCCAGCCACGGGCCCATCCATCTGGCCCATCAAGACTCACTCTCATTTCATCAGTCCATAAAACCTTAGAAAAATCCAGTCTTGAGATATTTCTTGGCCCAGTCTTGACGTTTCAGCTTGTGTGTCTTGTTCAGTGGTGGTCGTCTTTCAGCCTTTCTTACCTTGGCCATGTCTCTGAGTATTGCACACCTTGTGCTCTTGGGCACTCCAGTGATGTTGCAGCTCTGAAATATGGCCAAACTGGTGGCAAGTGGCATCTTGGCAGCTGCACGCTTGACTTTTCTCAGTTCATGGGCAGTTATTTTGCGCCTTGGTTTTTCCACACGCTTCTTGCGACCCTGTTGACTATTTTGAATGAAACGCTTGATTGTTCGATGATCACGCTTCAGAAGCTTTGCAATTTTGAGACTGCTGCATCCCTCTGCAAGATATCTCACTATTTTGACTTTTCTGAGCCTGTCAAGTCCTTCTTTTGACCCATTTTGCCAAAGGAAAGGACGTTGCCTAATAATTATGCACACCTGATATAGGGTGTTGATGTCATTAGACCACACCCCTTCTCATTACAGAGATGCACATCACCTAATATGCTTAATTGGTAGTAGGCTTTCGAGCCTATACAGCTTGGAGTAAGACAACATGCATGAAGAGGATGATGTGGACAAAATACTCATTTGCCTAATAATTCTGCACTCCCTGTAATAACATACAAAACCCTACATGCCCAGGCCTATATAGCAGACCTGTTGAGTCTTTCCAAATTCTGAGCGGGGTGCTTTAACTGTTCCATGCTCATATCGAATTTGTTTGGCTCTTGGCATATCTAATGCGCTTCTGGAAGAGTGTATGTAGGAATGAATGTACGACTGTACATTTGACTGTGGGTTTGGATAAAACCATACATTAAAGATAAGAATGCATGTCCGAACAAACTCGGAAGCACTTTGCAACTCTGTGTTTTCAAGTGCTATACAAATAAAGTTATTATTATTATTAAATCAATAAAGATGCATTATAATAAAGGGATCTATTTTTTTTTTTCTCTTTTTGTATATTGATTAAATCAAGTCAGAATAAAAAAAATAGCTTGAAGTGGCATCCACATGCAGACTGAAACACACAATGTAAGTTTCTCCTCCTCTAGTGTTTATTCAGTCTTATCAAAGATTCCTATTACAATGAATATTCCATGAAATTTCCCCAGTGCCTTACACAATACTGAAAAAACAAATGAGTTTGTATCACACAGCAGAAATGAGGATCTATAAACAAAGCAGAGAATTGTTATCTGAAATAAGACACTTTTTGACAAGATCACATCCTCAGTAGAGGTCAGATGTCTTGGGTCTGATGCGCTCCTCGGTGATTGGATTATTCTGCTATTCAAGCAGAAACGCTGCTTGACACACAAATGTAAAGTGAGAAAATCCAATGTGTAAGGCCAAATGAGATGCTAATAGAAAAGAAGAATTCCCTGAAGAAATTCAAAGGGGAGGCAACGCATATGATATTTTGAGACTGAGGGCAAGACTGATGTCTAATGCCATCTCAGCTTTACTGCTATAAGAGGAGGATGAGACTCAGAGAGAGAGATAATCACAGAGCGTGATCAGCTTTTATGTAGGCAATCATATCAACACTAATCCCTTCCTTGCCAAACAATTTCAGTGTTGGCATGCTTGTAGCTAGGCACCCAGCTGGCAGCAGCATTCACTGACCAGTGCAGTGTTATTTGATTGTCTTGCACAGTCTTTCCTTTTTGATAAAGCACACAGTTAGGGCTGGATCAGTTGGCCCTGAATCCTCCCTTAGTAACAATGCAATAGGTCTAGGCTACCGAGGGCTTCCCATGATGCACTGTGTTTCTTCTTCACTCATCTTTTTCACTCACTGTGTGTTTATACACCACTCTGCATTTAATCATTAATTATTGTTAACCTCTGGCTCTCTTCTACAGCATGTCGTTGCCCTGTCTCCCTCCCCTCACCCAGAACCGGGCACGGCAGATGGCCGCCCCTGTCTGTCTGAGGTGTTCTTCCTGTTAAAAGGGAATTTTTCCTTCCTTCTATCGCCAAAGTGCATGTTCACAGAGGGTCCTCTGATTGTTGGTTTCTCTTCTGTTTTCTCTGTATTATTTTGGTTCTTTACCTTACAATATAACACTCCTTGAGGCAATGGTTGTTGTGATTTGGCACTATATGAATTCAGTTTAATTGAACTGAGTTTAACATTCTGCCACACAAACCTTATTAGACCAGGAAAAGGCAGCCCAACCAAAACTAGTGTAATCGTACCAGCAGATCGGCACTGAAGTCTACACCACGCAGTAGCCACCTTTAATTAGCCCATGTAAGCCGACCCATATTCGTTGCACGAAAAGCTGTTCCTCTCACTAAATTAGCCTGTCAGTCAAAGTACATTCCCAAGACTCTCCCATTTCCCTCTGCTGCTGATTAATGGCATAAAGTGAGTTTATCAATGTGCCATATGCGGAACACAATTCATTACCCTCATCTCCAGGATTCAGCAAAAAGCATGTCCTGCTTCACTAGGTGTGATCGTCCACAAGCACACACACAGTAATAGTGCTTGTTAGTATGCTAATGCAAATATCAGTTTAACACACACCTACAATTTTCCAAGGAGCATGTCATGAGACAAGCAAGTATCCCCTCCAGGATGACATGCATCATGGGAGAGGGAGACCAGGAAGGCTAGCTATTAATCAAATCATCCACAGCTAACAAGCCAAGCTTATTTTTCTTTCTGCACCGGCAAATATGAGCCCGGGGATTCACAGCTGGTACATATGCAATAACCCCAGGGTGACTTCACACAAAATGGAGGCTATGCTTGTTCACCAATCTGATTATTTTACTGGCTTCAAGATACTTTATCAGTGATGATTCATACAAACCCTACATAATGATTGCTCTTTTGATCGTTGCAGTAAATGAGATTCTTTGCTGGTAACTAATGTCCAAGATCTTCTTTTTTAAATACATATTTTATGAAAAAAGAAACATTCAGGAAAACAAGTATTCTTAAATTCTCAGTCAAATGTCAGCTCTAATTACACAACATGTTCCAATATTTTAGCAAATAAATGTTTTAAACATTTAATTTAGAATTGCGCAGTCTATCTGAAACTCTGACCTTTGTAAACAATGTAAAATTTCATGTAAACTCTACAGACAATTTCCATTTGTTTAATTCACATGAATTTATTACACTTAAATGAACTTGGGCAGCTGTGTGCGCTCTATACATAACCACAAAGGATAGAGACCCTTGCCCCTTGCACTGTAAAATCTAGTGTTGCTATAAGTAACATCACTTTATCTGGTAAACCAAGGCTTCGGTGACTCCTAAGTAGCTGGTGCTGCCTTTTATCCTTGTGTCTCTAACTTTATCTTGGCAGATGTATGATGTCGTCTGAAGCCAGAGCTCCCAGTGAGACCTTAGAGACAGCATGAACAGAGAGTTGCTCCATAGTAAAGAGATGCAACAAGTTCAAAGGAGAAGCCAGTAGTTCAGAGAGTATGTGTGAAGTAGTTACCTTAAGGTGCTGGAAAAGCCTAGACTTTGCTTTATTTGTAGCATATATATTCTCACTATAAGCTAATTTGGCTCTATGATGGAACATATTACACTGCCTTAGCAATTCCTTAAATCCCAGAGCAAACTGAGAACATTTTCTTCATGAAGGGTATATGTAAGCTATTTAGCAACCACCATGGACAGGTATCAGGACCATTGCTGATGTACCTTTTGCTTCTAGTAATGTTGCTCTTAAATCATGGCTTTTATCTTATTAAACACTATCTAGTAGTTTTCTAAAAAAGTAGATCACATTAGAGAATAGGTGTTCAATAATCATATTAAGGCAGGTAGTTCAAATTACTTTAAGATGACATTAACTTTTAAAGACATTTGTAATGTCTTGTTGAGCTAGTCTTATGAGCAACCCTGCTAACAATAACAAGCTTACAGTGTAACCAAACATGACCATTTGTTTAAAATAGTTAGTGTAATAGTGTATGAGACCAGTGTCCTGAATTGTAATAAACACATTTCCTATAAATATTGCACGCTATAATGTATGCTTTATTTGCCCATGAATCATTAAACCTTAATATTGCTGTGATAACATCAGCCTGTTACCCCCTCTACTCTAAATGTCCCCTCTGCTAACCTATCAGCACCGAGAGAGTTTCTATGGTTACAAGGACTGTCTATGTCCACATGTGCACCTGCATCTCTGCAGCATCTCCTCAAACTGCAAAACTAAGGTGTGAGCACAAAATGCTTATTGTAAAATGTGAGTAATAGGCTCAGGAGGGACAATTTTGGCTCTATAAAGGTTATTGTATGATTTGTAAATGAGAGTGAGTGACTTCAGAGAACAGATACACCTTCATCTTTAACTAGCTGTAACAATGATGCTAACCTTACAAATCTGTTCCAGTTCCTGACTAGATTAACTTTATTTAGGCTGCTTTGCTTTTAAATAAATTCTGAAAATGTTTGACATTAATGACCCTCTGTGCTTTTTGCATGATGCAAGCATTGAATAACTTCAGAAGACCGTGCAGTGTAGATGGGCTTTTACATTGCCACACAGGGAAAAAAAAAAGTACAATGCAATTTAAGCTTTGTTGGAGTTGCTTTGCTCAGCTTCTGACCACAGTTGAAAAATTCTTCCTTATTTAACGAAATGCTTGAATGTAAAATGGTAATTTGCTAGAGTCACGTGAATTGTACAAGTAAGAGACATAATATCTGAAGTATTTATTAGAATTTGCTTTCAAATAACAGAATCAAACTGAAGATAAACACACAATGTGCAAACAGAATTCTTGTTGTTTTCAATAGTACAGTTGTTATAGAAAGAATTTAACCACATGGATTTCCATAAATGTACTTTTGATAAGCATTGGCCTTGAAAATATACAGAGTAGCCAATGCAGCCCAATTAAACACCATCAAGGAGGCATGTTTTACAATACATGACCCTTATTAGTAAAACCAATTCATTTACTTTAGTGAGAAACACAAATTGGAAAACCACATGGGAAATCATATCAAATCACAGTTTTGTCTATAGACTAATAGAAGTGTATGTTGGAATATTGGTTCGATTACATCATGGAATTACAGATTGTGATTGCTTGTGAATAAAGAGTCGACAGCAATTGCTTCTTATTTAATTTGCATGTCAAATGACTCAGGAGTGAACCCCCCACACCACCCCTGCCTTCTCATTTACCAGTCTATTACTGTAACCGCTATTGAGTAGATTGACACACATCTACGCTCACCATGTCTGTGTGTATTGTTACTATAATGCAGCAATGAAAGATTCTCAGTATAACATAATTACTTACAAAGCCTTTCACTATTGTGGGAAAGTAGCTTCTATTCAATCACAGTGATGAAATAAAGCGCTGATTTAATGAGTTATAAGATGAATATTAGAAGGGTTAAAGATATCTCAGTGGTTACAAAGTTTTTGCGTTTGTGTTGTTTTTAAATGCAGCTTATTCTTTAGCTGTTCTGTTATTGTGTATGTGCCTATATTTGAGTTTTGAGTTCAAGAGGATGGCTTTTTAAATGTTTTTGATGTGTTTTTTGGACATAAAAGTATGTATGGCTGTGCAGTACTGTATATGTAGTTACTTGCTGTCTGTGTTTTCTGTTAACTTGCAAATCAATTTACTGCTGCTTTTATAGTGATGAAATGCGAAGCCTGAAAGAGGCAGTGAGAGAACATGATGGTGATGAATTTAATATCAGAGTTTAGCGCCGGGCGGAATAAACATGATGCACATTATCTCATGATGAAGATGTTAGCCGGACTGACCGTGAATACTGAAAGCTTTTTTAAGTAGAGGTTTTGAGAACTGCCTGGTGATTGTGTTGCAAATCGAGAGGAGGCAGCAGGGGTGCAAACCGCTGGGAGGATAATAGACTGTTGTTTAAAGGGTCAGAGAAAACTAACTATACAAACACAGCTTCTATATTACCACTTACTCTTTTTCAATTCGACTCAAGAGGTAAAAAAAAAAAAAAGTTTCCTATTTAAATTTTTATTTTATTTGTTAGCTTTGTAAATGCTGGGCAGCATTCCATCTGGAAAGTAATTATGCAGGGATGGGTGTCAAGTATAACTCGTATGATGTTGGTGTGAGAGGAGCACTGGGAAAGGTCGCTGATTTATCAAACTCTGAGTGATGTGCTTAGAGTGTGTCCATTTCTCCATGTTAAAACTATGTCCCTGCTACCCTTGGTACCTGGTTCATATTTAAAGATCCAGAATTGATTTCAACTATAATCTATTCTACTCACCTCTATTTTAATCCTGCAACAGAAAAAGATCTGTCAGTCCGTTTGTCTCAGTGACACGTGTAGCAGACCTTGAAGTCATTATCCAGTTTAGGTATTAAAAAGTCCCCTGAGTTGGGACACTGTGTTACAGAGATCGCACCGCAGCGCTTATAAGGTTTGTATCAACCACAAATACACATGAATGGTGCCTGCAGAGCCAACAAGCTGCAAAAGGTTTTATAGCTACTGCTGGCAGCCCCATTAAAATAACACTGTGAACTTGGCTATAACTCACACTCCTGCACATCTCTACATTGACCCATTGCTGCATAGATTGGACGTTTCTGTCAAAAGGTCTGCTGTCACTATAGGGGAGGTTTATGAGGCATAGCCAGAAGCCACGTTTATTTTATGACAAGCTTTTCAACTGGAAAAAAGAAGAAGCAGCAATATCATCAATTCCACCACATAGCCATGAAATATTCCTTTGTATGTTTGTTGCCATAATTTTTTGTGCGCGTGTGTGTTATTAAAGTTCTCGTTTATAGTTCAGCGTTGTTTGTTCAATGCAGCTCATTTAATTCAGGCAAACCGTCTTATGGTCTGCTGGACCTTAATGCACCTCTAGCCTCCTACATTTTCACTGAAGCTCTGTATCATGCTGCTGTACTTGTGTGCCGTTCTTTATATTTATTTATTTTCCCACACTGCTTCTTATGTTGTGCAGCCTGCCGGTCTACTGAAAACACTTTTTTAGACAGAATATATGACTACTACTTGAAAGAGTGACAATTTATCCTTGTACCTTCTTATTTTGCCTGGTGTGAAAGGTGTCAGAATTCTCAGATGGTGATTTATTAAGTACAAAATTCAAGTGATCTCTCCTGAGAGATAGCAGCATACAGTAATAGTTTCAATAAGACCAATATGCCAGGGCACTGCTGCACATAAGGTACCCTTAATTAAATCACTACTTAACACTATTGAGATTTGTTGTCTTGACACAGTTACTCAGATTACTATTTTTTGCAAGCCCAACACATGCACAAAACAATTGATGTGGAGTTATACAGGTTTGCTTCAAGATTTAATCTTCGGGATATAGATCTGTTCAACAGCAAGGAGGTAGCATCTTAGTAACCCCAAAATGTTGATTTGGTGTCTAAGTACACGGCAGCTCAAGGTTTCTCTCAGCGTTATGTCTGCTCTATAAACAAGTAGACTTTCTATTAAACTGAGTATCAACCTTGAATGTGTGCAGAGGCCATCTTGTCATCAGTGAAAGAATTCAGACCATGCTCACTTAGATTTTTATTTATCAGTAAAGCCTGTCTTATATATGGAGAGAACACAGACAAGACATGCATACTCTTTCGTTAAAAAAAAAAAAAGGGTCCTTTTCAGAGACAATCTTCCGCTACCTATAATGGCAGCTAGCCAGCAACATGACATATGACTTGTTGTTAAAGAAAAACATGTAATAGTTCAAAGGTTGCTTTTATTTTGAGTCTCATTTTCAACAGCCACATTAATATTTGAATGAATTTACTTTTTAATTTACTTTATCTTTAACTCACATTACTCAAAGCATATTAGAGGTGTCTCCAATCACCATTATTAATCATAATCATAAATAGACACCCAGTTCTGTTGGATTGGGCATCTTTTAATGTCTGTTTATAAGAGGAGACACCTGCAGTCAGCTGAGACTGAAGAAGTCACTTGGATGAGTGACGAAACGTTTCCAGATGTCCAGATGAACAGAATCAACTTTTGGAGATTTAATGGCTGTTGTTTCCCATTTATACCTGCTATTTACATGTGATTTATGTCTGTGTATGGTGCATGGATGATGACATCCAATCTGCAGGATTTAGCATTTACAGCTGGTAATAATAACCTTTCACATATGATGATTCTGCTCATCTTATCATATTGTGACCTTTAGGCTCTTTGGGTGGGCTTTCTTTCTTGAAAATGTGGCCATAGAGTAAAGAAATTTATGTGGGCTTATATGGTCCATTTCCCTTAAAGTTATGTTGTGTTTTGTCCCATTCGTGTTATTTTTTTTCTTTTCCTTATCTGACAAAATCTCCAGATCCAAGTTGCCTCTTAATGCCAACTGCAAATAGATGCTTTTAACTAAACAAGTCAATTCAAAAACAAGTTAATATCCACTGAATGTGTTTTTACTCTGATTACTTTACTGTTTTACTAGTAATTGCAAAGGATTGTAGATACCAAGATTTGTAGCTTTGTTGTCATTGATCTACAATCACAGCAGTTTCTTGCATAGCATGGAGGCTAAAATAAGACATTAGAAGCCTGGCAGGTGTATTAAAGTCCATTAGGCAGATTTATTGTTCTTTCTAAGAATGCTTATTTGAACCAAACATCCATTTCACATTTCCAATGAGTCATGCTCGATTAAATTCAATGTGACCGAGGAGGGTGTTATTAAGCTGAGCGGGTATGTGAATTAATTAAAGTCCTACTTTTTAATTCAATATAAATGTCAAGCTCTTTGTGTGGCAGGATATTGAAATCAATCAAGCTTTAATATAACGAGATTCTCTCCCTGTGACAGGGATCCACACGTCTATGTCACATGTTGGCGGCTCATGTATCGTAGTGGGAGGAGGTCTGAAGACTCAGACTGTCTGTCCTCTGATCTAGAACTGTGTTTCCATGTTTTTGACACCAGAGCAGAAGCGTGGCATTGGAAAATAGCTCCTTCTTAAGAACAGTGAATCACGGCTGGAAAACCGGATTTGTTGTGGCTACTTAACACTATGTTGTCATTGTTGCTAGGAATATATTGCCTTTAGCATTTTGTCACAACCAACAGAAATTCATTGACCTGAAAGTGACAGCTAATCCTCAGTTTTATATGTCCCTTTGTGGCAACTTTATAGGGTCTATAGCAAAGAAAGGGATTCACTAAGGAAAACAAACTCCCATGTACCAAACATCCAGTTTCTTGTTTTCCGTGAACCCAACTATAAAATATAATCTCCTTATACTACCACTCACCACGTAGCAGTAATTTCATGTGCATGCAGATGAGGTTTGAAATTGGTATAACACACAAAAGAGTGCATAAAATTGCTTCCATATGCATGACACTGACATCCAACACTGTGTCTGTCATGTTAGTAGGGTCATTATTTATATATGCAGCTGCCTGCAATAATGCACGAAAAGAGAAATTAGGGGAAAAAAAGGTTAAAAAGGTTAAAAATTGCATTTGATTTCTCCCTAACGGTAAATAAACACAGGACTACCACCAGGATATCGAACCTGAAAATCTGTATTGCCCTGGTGTTTTTACAGGTATTTAACTTCGTTCAGGAGTAAGGAGGAAGTAGCAGGGATAAAATGTGATTTTATCAGTTTTCTTTAGTGCATAGGGAACGTAACAAAATTAATCTATGAAAAAAATTTCAAGCTGTATCAGCGGTAATTCAATTCAATTCAATTCAATTTTATTTATATGGCGCCAAATCACAACAAAAGTCGCCTCAAGGCGCTTCATAGATACAGAGAAAAACCCAACAATCATATGACCCCCTATGAGCAAGCACTTTGGCGACAGTGGGAAGGAAAAACTCCCTTTTAACAGGAAGAAACCTCCAGCAGAACCAGGCTCAGGGAGGGGCGGGGCCATCTGCTGCGACTCGTTCAGGTGAGAGAAGGAAGACAGGATAAAAGAAATGCTGTGGAAGAGAGAGAGGTTAATAACAGATATGATTCAATGCAGAGAGGTCTATTAATACATGGTGTCACTATGACAAAATCTTGGAACTGATTTGTACCTAATGGCAATTAAAATGTACACAGGCCAACCACCAAGTCACAATATCCGAGCTGCCTATCTGCATGGCCCTGGTGTTTCTTTGGGTATTTAACAGCTTCATTCAACAGTAACGACCCAACAAATCCCAGTTGTGATTTTATCAATTTTCATTAGTGCACACGGAATGTACTCAGATAAAAAAGCAGAGGTGATATCATGCTGTATCAGCGGTAATAATGTCAGTAAAAGTGAAATGTATACATAATAATGACTGTCTTTTAATCATCTCTACCTCTAGCCAAATCATTATCACTTGGTCCAGTTGAAAAGTTGCCGGTAGTAATCATAAACCAATTTATATTCTAATGAGCATGACATTAGATGGAAGTGTTGAAAGGACTGTGCTCAACGATGCTAAGCAAAAGAAAGTTCTGAGCCCCATTAAAGGAAGTAGAAAACCAGCTGACTATGATTTGTGGTAATTGGCAAGGCGTTTTGCTTGAGTGCACATACACAGCACATTCAGTCACACTGTGTGGCTTCAATTCAAAAAGCAGCAAAAAGCATAATTATGTTTATTACTTTTCCCCACACAAAGTGAGTGCAATCGATCCCTACTGGATGGTTTCAGTCTCTCACAAGATATGACACTGGGTAATATAACACCTAATTATTTTTGCTGACTGATCTGGAGCATGGCAACATTCACGTAATGAGCTGCACTTGTGCCCTTCCCAGCTGATTTGTTCCCCACAAGTTACAGCGGATTGGTTAAAATAGGGGCTTATGTGAATTTAAATCCCCTGGCAAAAAATAAATAAAGTGCAGCACTCAAGGCAATAAGAGTCATTTGTGAACCCATTTTTAAAAGTGGATATTCCAAAAAGATGTTTTGATATAAAAGGTTAACATTCTAAGTTGTGATCATATAAAATAATAGATTTCCCTAAAATTAGATTAGTTTCAAAGGTTGAATAAATATGAACCATAACTGTCAATAAATTCCCCAACACAACAGAATTTGTATAACGTCAATGAGTTGCCCAAAAAAAAATACTACCAAAGGGAATATGGTTGAAACACTATATAAATACCAAGCCATAACTGGTTGTAGTAATAAATACAAATTCAGCACTGTAGATGGACAGATGTTGACTTGACATGCCCAAGTCCAAAGAGTTAAACAAAGAGTAATACACAAGCACTAGGAAACCACAAAGGGGCACATAAGGAAACAAGACAGCAAAATAACATGGCAGAGAGAAAGCTGATAAACAATCTGAGGAAGGGCAGATGTAGAACAAGACACAGGTGAGCATAATCACACAGGTGAAGATAATAACTTACAAAAAAGGAAGTAATAAAAGAAAAGACAAAGTAAAACTGAAAATAATCCATTCATCCACCCACCCATCTATTCATTCATCCATCGATGTTTATTTTAATTCTTTTTTTCCACACTTTGTGTAATACTTCAGTTTGTGGTGCTTGCACAGTCAAGTCACAGTGGCAACACTTTACCCCAACTACACGTTCAAATTCCTCCTAGGGGATCGCCCCACCCAAAAAACTCACCTCAAGTTCCACTCCTCAGTCTGGCTCCACGAGAGGGCCCCAGTTTCCCACTTCTGAACTAGGTTACTGAGTTCTGAAATTTCTGCTCCATTGGGATTTTTCCAAATCACTCATTATACCTTCCATCCACTGGGACCAGTTTGCCATGGGAGACCCTACCAGAGGCTATTTCCCAGGACAACAGAGATCACAGGAACAAACCATGTGCGCGTGTCTGTCCGTCTGTCTGTTGGGGCCAAAGGTTTACCACTTCTTAAACTTCATTACAAGAATCCACTTCCTCCAACAACCAATTTCCTTTTTTTTGCACACTAAACTGAAAGTGCCAGACTAATTGTGCTGAGCATAGACTGCAAATATATCGGCTCTAATTAATTAACAGTATGCTGCCTTCAGTGCCTGTGAGAAATATCAGAATTAGCTGAAATTTGTTAGTGGGGATCGTGAGAACTACAATGTGTCAACAATATAAATAACACAGAATGGGAATGGTCACATTTTATGTGATTCTCAGCCTGTTGAGATATTCATAGGCAGAAAATGTGCAAACTTTGAACTGAAGATGAAAATGTGATGTTTGTAATATATCAACTTAACGATATTAGAAATTAAATGATTGCCACAAAACATTTTATTAACATAAAAAATCACTTAAAATGCATTTTTTTGAGGTTATGAAACCTATTTGTTCCAGGTGGATTCTCTTTTCTCCTTCTTTCACATTTACTGCTACACCTTTGAACAGAAGAATTAGTGCTACATAAAGGCACTAGCTGTACTTCAAACGAGTCATGTGTCAGAGAGCTGGAGGATCAATGAACCTAAGCCTTAATCCATTTTCTTTGTTAAACATGAACATTACCGTGCTAGTCTGCTTTTTGAGGTCAAAATTAGCTATATAAAAAAAATCCATAACCATGTAGAATTTTAGCATTTTAATAATTATAGTGCATCATCCTCCCATTAAACCGGAGTACACCACTATAGGCTATTATGCAAATTTTCACTGCGGTGTACAGGTGGGAATTTGCACTGCTGCATAACATTTATTATATGATGGACACCTTTATTCCAAATGCCTCAGAGTAATATTACTGCAAACCATTCAGCTATACAGGTTTTGCATTTCAATTTAGCGTACTGTTCTGTGATTGACAGCTTATCTGAACAGATCTGAATTGTCAGTCCCACCTGCACTATTCCCAATAGTTCAAGGCAAACATTAATAGGTATTTGCAAATGGTTTTTGAGCTAGCTCTGATCTGTTTATTCAAGTCTAGAAATCCATTGCTAATATCTGTGTAATTAAATATTTAAGACAAACTCCCATTAACTGAGGTAATTACTGAAGATAGATGGTTGGCTCTGTTTCATTACTGGTTCAGAAGATAATTATATTTGCTATCAAAAGCAGCTATATGTACTTCTCAGTGTAAAGGCCTGGTCAGTCAAGATCAGATGTTTTTCTCTGGCATCACGATATATTTTAAATGCAGACTGCTCCTATTCATTACATTTAAAAAAAATAATTTTGTCAAAGCGTGCAATGTTTTTAACCTTACATACTAAAATCAAAGGGCAAGCTGTGACCAGGCAAATTTGAATGCATTATGCACTCGTGTGACGTCTAGATAACAGTAAGAACGTGATAGTTATAAACATCAGCTTTTGAAAAAGCAAAAGTAATGCGCAGAAAAGAACCCAAGGTATTTTCCATCAGTTTTAATTAAAACCATAAGACAACGTGGTTCCCATAAAACACACGTTTTTGTCTTTGAGCGTTGTTTTTTGTTTCTGGAAATCATCGCTGCATACAAAAAGCGTAATAGTTTTGTTTAAGAGATGCTAATAGTTTAAGTTAATTATAGGAACATTCACTGCCATTTGCATAATGTTTTAGGGAAGAAAATGTATGATATGCAGGTTTATAGTGCAGCCACCAGTGATTTTCTTAATTTCAACAAACCAGACCATGTTAAATGTAGATTAATTGGCAAGGTGAACACTTAATTCATTATAATATAATTTTCCTAATGTTTTATTTAAGAGCCCTGTATAATTTACTAGATCCCCCACAATTTATTATGAAACAGGAATGCAGGGCATGAAACCTAAAAAGGAGACAGGTATGAAACGTGTCCAAAAACAATGGCTTGGATTCAGTTCTTACATTTTGAACTCAAGAATTCATTCTTTATTCCATTCTTTTTGCATAATTAAAATGAGCAATTCAACAAATTTAAGTGTACCTTATTTCACCTCATCTGATGATACAAACCACCCCACACTGTTCCACACATTGATTTTAGTCGATTTTGCCTTGGGCAAGGCCTCAAAGCCAAGCTGTATTTGCTGGCAGAGGCTAAAGTCCAAGGGCAGTCCTCACTGAGGCCCCAGGGATGATGGCTAGGGGCAGGAGCAGGAAGACACAGGCCGATAAAAGACCGCAGGGTATGGGTCTTGCATTAATTAGAAAGTAGGGGGTTGAGAAATAGCTATTAGGAAGGAAAACGAGTCTGCAGGGATTGTCTTGAGATTCTCTTGAATCGACCCTGGAGATTTCTCTGTTTCATGGTGAGTGAGGTTAAGTTGCTCTTTGCCTTTTACTGTGTCCAGCTTCTTGACACAGAGTAATGTGCATAATGTGATCTAAAAGCAGAAGAATGTGGTAATGCATATAATGATGCAGAACAGCAACATGGCAGCACTTCACACTGTATTATATATAACAATGACTTAGAAAATTATCGTAATTTTTAAATTTGGGGGGGGAATTTGCAATAATGACTTCGTAAAGAAATAAATCCTCAAGTACTTGTTCTGTATGTTTCTTTTTTCCTTCATCTGTTTGGCAGATATTTAAAATATAACATGAACATTCTTATATCTGTTCATGCTGTAGTAACAGCAGAGGGACAAAGTTGATGAGCCATACGATGAAGTTGGGAAAGTGTTGTTGAAGCTAGGTTAAGACGAAAGGTGACAGTAAGTGAGCAGCAGTATGGCTTCATGACAAAAGAGCACTACAGATGCGGTGATTGCTTTGAGTTTTGATGGAGACATAGAGAGAACGTCAGAAGGAGCTTCACTGTGTTTTTGTGGATCTAGGGAAATGATATGATGTAGTGCCATGAGAGGAACTGTGGTACTGCACAGGAGTCAGGAGTGGCAGAGAAGTCTCCATGGATTATAATGTTTGCGGACAACAATGCGATCTGCAGAATGAGTAGGGAGCAGGTGGAAGAGAGCCTGGAGAGGCATGTTCTGGAGAGAAGAGGAATTCAGTGGAAGCAAGAGAGAATACATGTGTCTGAATGAGAGCGAGACAGGTCTAACAGTGAAGCTGCAAAGAGCAGGGGTAGTGAAGGTAGCTGAGTTTAAATACCTGGGGTTAACCATTCAAAGCAACAGTACACAGGAGAGGTGAAGAATGCATGAACGTTGGAGTGGATGGAGATGAGCGTCAGGGGTGATTAGTAGGATAGCGGCTAGAGTGAAAGGGAGTGTTTATAAGACAGTAGTGAGACCTGTTATGATATTGATGATGACAGAGCTGGGAGTGGCAGTGCTGATGCTAAGATTTTCATTGGGAGAGAGAAGGAGGGACATGACTAGAAATGAGGATAGTGAGGGAGTGGCTCGGGTTGAGCGGTTTTAAGTAGAGATGGCACGATACCACTTTTTTATGTCCGATACCGATATCATAAATTTGGATATCTGCCGATACCGATATAAATCCGATATAGTGTGTTTTTTATTCAATAAAACTGCTTTTTTAATATCTTGCTGCTTTTTGTATAAGTTCATACTCAAGTTAAAAAACAAACAAACACTAAAGCTATTCTGTTATACCTGTATGCAAAAAATACACTGCACCCAAAATATTTCATAGTTCAGCAATGCTGATCAATCTAACAAACTTAAACCTACTCCATCCTCCCTATTCTGGTATTTTAAAGAGTAAGCAACCTAACTAATAGGGTTCTAAAGCTCCCAGCCAAAAGAAAAAAAAAAGAAAAAAAGGGAACCACCCTCCACCTCATGATGCTTAATCGACGTAATCAACTTTAATTTGATGCAGTGTGAAAAAAAATGCATGGAAATCGATTATTTTTCAAGAATAATTAAATAGATTCAACATCTTTCTTCAACAGAATTGCAGACTGCACAGATGGTACCTTCCCAAAGGAAAAAGTACTATAGCTTACTAGGGTATACTAGACTTAATAGTTAATATATACAGTAATGGACTTCTATACATTTTACATCAGATTAAAACTTTGGGTGTAAGATTCAGATAATTATTTATTAAAAGCTAGACATTTTAAATGAGAATAAGAAAGAAAAGTATGTCTTTGTGCTCCCCTTTTCCTATCGGCCCCCCTGGCCAAACTTTGCTAGATCCGCCCCTGCACAGTTACCAGCTGTCAGCTAAGTAGAAAGGGATCCTGGTCTTGAAAGTAATATTAAATAAATTCTAACAATACATCATCAAGCTTAAACTTGCTGCTGTTGTTCAGCCGCTGGTTTCCTCTTTCTGGCGTGAAGTGGGCAATAAACAAAGAAGAGAGAAGGACTCCCGACAGAAAAGCCGATCAGCTGATTATTGATCAGTTTCAGGATTGAAGTAGCAGCAGGAGAGGGAGGGAGAGAGAAGAGGCAGTCGCGCCATATATCGGTTGTTAAGCTTAACGCGGGAATGCTTTACAAACATTCAGAGATGAACTTACACACTTGCTTTACTTCTCTCTGAGATAACTTCCTCAGAGATAAAATGCTGGTTTGGTAGTGAGGCTACAAATACACACAGCTGCTCTATCACGTGATGCATACTGCTCCAACATGCTAAGGTTATAAGCAGAGTTACGCCATGTCGCAAGTTTTGTGAGGTGCTTTTTTGATATTTAATGGATTGGATTACATTTTTTTAATTCTCTCCCACATCCAATCCAGGAATTTACGTCAGTATCGGACCGATACCGATACGTAATCATCGGATCGGTCCATCTCTAGTTTTAAGACAAAGTTAGAGATGCAGGGTTGAGATGGGCTGGACATTTACAGAGGTGGGATTGTCAGAGATGGCAAAGGTTTAAACATTCTGTACTGGTGTTGAAACATATTCAAGTAAAAGCTGAAACACTGATTCAACTTCTTTACTCAAGTTAAAGTGAAAAAATATAGGCTGTAAAATGTACTCAAAGTAAGAAAGTAAAAAAGTAGCACTTTGTTGGACATTTCTACCAGCTATTTTTGTGCAAAGCTAACAGAAGCTTATGCTATATTAATAAAATAATAAAATAAAATAATATTAATAAATGAGAATAAAAACTTTACTTCAGTTTAAATTGTAATTCTACATCTCTTTTGCTCCAGTGGACTTTCTTTATGTACAGGTTGTGATCAGCTGAATTTAACAAGATGGAAGCAGATGTCTTATGAGTTGTGTTGTTCCATCCTCTACACTCATAGGTACACTCTTTTTGCTGCCTTTATACTAAAAAAGTTATGAGGAATGCAGTGAATGAGTCTAAACATCAACAGCTTAACTTGAAATCAATCTCTGTTACACTTAAAGTAACCAAACTCTGACCATGAACGCCACAGCCACTGTGCACTAGTCCAACACAGTGTTTTATTTTAAATCCATCACACTAAAATATAATGTCACAAGTACAGACCAAATATCTCATTTGAAAATGTGAGAACTTACATATCAGTATTAAATTTCCAGTTTATCAAATAGCACTGAGCAGTCCTTACCTTTAAATCTAACCCGTTTTCTTCCTCAGCTGTCCTGTATTTCGTATCTTTCTCTATCTATGAGTGAAGTTAGCTCTTTTTCTTTTTTCTCCCTGTAAAAAACAGCAGCTGTACCTTTAGCTAGCGGCACACTTCCTGCCAAACTGCACACAAACAGTTTGTTTGCTGATGTTTGTTGAGCTGATAGAAAGGCTGCATTTTATATTACCTTATATTACCTGCTACTTAGAAAACATAATTCCTTTTATGCTCCTGTTGCTCCATGCTCCTCTTTTGTTGCACTAGCTACATGCTAAAGCACAGCAACCCCATCTACATCTGCACTCTTTCCGGTGTTGTGCCTAAAAGGCAAACAAACAAACAAAACTACCAACTTAATTTAACCTCTGACTATGGCACATGGTTCTGCCTCTTTTATCTCTTTTTATGTGTTATACCCTGGTGATTATCACATGAATAGCATTGCCTTTCATGTGTTTAGGCTGTTAGGCTCAAATGGGTTTGATGATTGAAGGCCTGTAGCGATGTGAAAAACAACTCGCCTCAAATGCATTTAACCAAAAGTAACAAGCTTGTTTTTAAAATGTAAAGAGTAGAAAGTACAGATATTTGTTTAAAAATGTAGGGAAGTAAAACGTAGTAAAAAGACAGGAAGAAACTAGGAAGACCACAGAAAAGACTCATGGATATAAGCGAGGAAGGATTATCCAAAGGATTGATGTGACAGAGGCAGATGATCTAGTGTAGTGATCCCAAAAAGGATCAAGTAGCATTATTTAACTCACAAGACAAATTGGTTCTGACATAGCCAAGTTCCCATTGGCTAAATATTTACCATTCAGGCATACGGCAATACTTTTTTGTTGTTGTTTGTTTATTTATTAAACAATGCTAGAGACCAATCATTTTGCATATCCTTCCTCTACTATCCATCATGAATTCCTTTGTTGTGAAAGTAAATGGCTTGTAAGACGCTGTCACCAAGTTGTTCCTCAAAGGGGCATTGTTCCCTGAGATGACTATTGTTGTGATGTGACACTATATAAAATAATGAATAATGAATTGATCTGATTTTAAAATTGTGGCTAACTTTGTGTCCTTCTTTTCTCGTCTCTCTTCCCATGCTGCCATTCAATCATCTGTTTATGCTGATAACCTGACAGGTAAGAATTTTTTTTCTTCATCCAATCCAACTGCTTTCAGCTTAACTTATTGATGGTAAAACCAATACTAAAGCTTCACTAGCTTTCAAAGGCTCATGTTAGGTCAATGTAGCACTTCATTAAACCATTAGCTGAACACTGGTTTTGAAAAGATTCCACACAGCCATTACTTAAAAGCAGCGCAATGCTAAACATGCCAAACGAGCATGGAGTAGTCCCTTATTGTTTTTTACTAAGAGTTAAGTAATGCAAGTATTAGCGAGCTCTTCCTCACACAAGAGCCCTATGATTTGGCTGCCTGGGGGCAGTTGTCGTTGGCAGACTTGAAAACAGCAACAAGCTGAATATTGATTTCAAAAGAAATATAAAGCAGATTTCGGATGAGTTCCACAAGGTTGCTTGTTCACAGAGAAAGCGCATAATAGATATGCAAAGTACATCCCTATGCACAGTGCAGCACAGCAGAAAACATTTCAGCAGAGCTTGCATACTTGCATTTGTTTGAAGATATGAAGGCTATTGTTTTTCCCCTAGAGGAATTTGGCTTGCTGAAGGAGGACATTTTTGTGAATTGTTTTCTATTTTGAGGTGCTTGCACAAGACATGTAATGAATCTGTTTATGAACAGCTACATAAAAGTAACCTTAGAAATTGAATATTGTTCATGGATTTAAAGACTGCTTAGAAACTGTCGGTCGAGGGAAGTAGTCATTCATGTTCGTAGTCTCAAAACATAGCAGCTTGTGACAAACTGATTTGTAGTTTAATCTCTGAGAATGAGGATGGCGACGAAGCTGCTCCTTGAATCTGACAGGTTTTTTTTTCTATTGACTGCATTGATTTTGCTTTGCTGGGTGTGATGTAATCAACCTGGTGTACCAACTATTCTAAAGCACTCACTACCATGATTCATTTATCAGACCTCGAACTCAAGTTAAGCATAACTGACAGAAATCTTTGTGAGGCTTGAGATGAGGAGGCCAAATATTGACTCTCTTAACCACACCCTCAGAGGGCAGTTTGAAGTGAAACCTGTGACCGCTGCTTCAAGGTCCCTGAACTCAGCTGCTTGCTTTGTATTGACTTGCTGATCACCTCCAGTATATAACAGCCTCGTTCTTTTCATACTACAGTGAGTGAAATATGTTTGGAGATGATTATTTTACCAGCAGACAGCTTTGTTATACCAGTCCTTTTGCCACTATTAAAGAAAGGGGCATTTTGATGTCAGTGTGCTCCTCCTATAACATATTATATTCAATTATTATGGACATTTGACGCCTCCAGAAGGCTCAAGCTTAATTCTGTAATCCCATCAGCAGCTTACTCAACACAGCCACATTCAACTATTCATAAATTTTATACTTTTTGTCTTCAGCAGCAAATTTGCCACCCGACACAAGATCCAGCCGATTCTTTCAGACACAAATGATTCACACACTGTGTCAAAAAAATATTGACATTTACATACTAGGAAGATAGCAAACAGAATAGCAAGAGCTTGATTTGTATAGAGATAATTTATGTGGATATGCCACATCCAAGACATGTCCCAGACTGAAATAATACATTTTTCAGCATCAACCAAACTATTATGTACAACAAA
Organism: Simochromis diagramma; assembly: GCF_900408965.1. Taxonomy (NCBI): domain Eukaryota; kingdom Metazoa; phylum Chordata; class Actinopteri; order Cichliformes; family Cichlidae; genus Simochromis; species Simochromis diagramma. The sequence continues at coordinate 7,763,148 of NW_024387414.1, forward strand.
AACTATATTTTAAAAAAAGGCTCCCTTATACACATCATACCTACTGTACGAGGGGAGCTCAGTGCATGGCAGTCCACATTCTACATGATGCTGTGAAGAATGAAAGTAACACTCCCTCAGAAAATCGAAGGCACAGCAGGAGCAGGCACTGTTCTCATCTCTGTCCAGTTACAGTGGTACTCTTTTGAATTCCCCTTTAACGCATTTCTTTACCCCTACCCCCCAACACCAAGCACCCACCCACCCACAGCTTGTTTATTGCATTCATAACACCGTTTTTGATTTTTCCAGGGCAGCAACACGACACATCAACTGCCAGTGTATTGTCGAGATCATTCTGTCACATGAGAAGCGCCTGCCTTGTTTGTTACCGCTACTCTGCTGAGAGCGGGCGGGTAGCATGGTCTGCCTGCTTGGCTCCCATTTCACAGTCCCATCTAGAGCAGTCTTCCCACATAAATTGAAGCCCATACCATGAGCTTGTCTCCACCACATACAGCCACGCTGTCTCACAGTCTGATTTATCAGGGTCAGCCTCCCACGACTTGGAGTCATGCAGAAAGAGCTAAGTCTAATGCCACTCTTAGCTAGCCCATCACATTGATGAACCAGCCTTATGTGTGTCCTGTGTGTGTGTGTGTGTGTGTGCGTGCATGTGTGCGTTTAAGCATAGAGAGGTTTAAGCATCCATTTGTGGGCATGTGTGGCGCAAAGTACAGACCGCGGATAAAGTACAATGGCTATTTGTGTTGTGTTGAAGGATCGATGTCTAGTGTTTTCATAGGGTTTTTAATGAAAGCCAAGCTTTTAAATTGATTTCTATGCAGTTAGCAGGAGTCCTCATGGAAGGATTTGATCAGGATAGACATAGCATAAAACAGCATTTCCACAGGAGCTCTTTTTTCCTTTTTCTGTTTTTCCCTTTTTTTTCTTAAGAAGCTTGACATTTTTTGAGGAGGAGGATGAGTTTGCTAGTTGAAGCAGAGCTTGAATAGGACACATGAGAACAAGGTTATGAGGACCCACAGACAGAAGGGCTTGAACACATAGAGGGCTTTCAATTTGTGAACACGCCGCAGTACTTGACACGAGTGAATATTTGCAGTCAAAATGTATAAAGATGAGATACATATATAGTTAGCCATGAATTTTTATGCCATTTTAAAAAGGCAATATGTATTGTATTTTTATTTTATTTATTTTTTTTTGGATAATCAAACAAAGTGGTAAAACCTAATTGAGGAACAAAACAGCAAGAAAAAAATGAGTGTTTAAAAAATGAGATCATTTATCTTCTCTTTGCTTAAACAGGTCTTAGAAACAGTTTGTGTCTAAGACCCCTTTTTTGTAGTGTGAATTAATTACTAATTTTGTTTTTATTTATAAAGCTGTCTGTTAGCTGCTTCAGTGCCTCAGTGACCCAATCAGCATTAAGCTAAATTGCAAGCCTCACTGTGACCTCATAAAACAAGTCTGGGATACATTTTTTTCAAGATGTTTCAAACTGTACTTGCATTTTCAGAGTCTCCAGCCTCCAGACATTCTTCAAGAAGGCGTAACATTGCTGGCTGAGTCCAGCCATGTTAGAATCTCGTTATGTGAAAGTTCTCATTAATGGCACCACAGCCGCTAGTTTCATCACGATCACAAAGAACACTCTTTTTCTTGACTCTTTTTCTCTCAAAATAAGTTTCACTTGCACACAAAGCTACTATGCCAGGCACTCCCCTGCTATTGTGAACAACTTTATTTTCAGTGTGTTGCTCAAGGATGTGGATGGGACAGGGATTACCCCGTAATTAGCAGGAAGCTCACTCTAGCATCTGAGGTGAAACCGCCATGTATCAGCCACTGCAGATATGAAAAACATAATGTCACTGACCGAGTGACTGGTGTTGGTGATAAGTTGTGATACCAACAGCTAGAATGGCACTGATTTATTTTCCATTATTTATCTGGGCCTTTGGCAGACACTTCCTCGAATATAAGAAATTCAGACATTTCTCCAACACAATAATTATTTGTTTATAGCCTTCTGGCATTGATTATTTCCCTGCACAGCGCTGTCCTCCTACAGTGATCAAATAGCTAAAGGATAGAAAACCACACAGGCCTCACTCACCAGCCCACTGGCCCATCATGATTATCCGCAAACACGGGTAGATGCAGCACAAAGCAGCCTGATTATCACCTGACCGTGGGCTGCTTCTTCACAATATGGATGGCTCTGATGGAACTGCAGGCTTTGAAGTCACTGAAAATCCTACGCTCTGTCAGCTCCCCCAATGCTTATTTTCTTTGGGGGTTTTTTTTTTTTAACATTCTCCTTCCATCAAATATTTGTGTTCTTAGTTATTTTTTGTTAAATGAGGCTTTGAGACCTTAAGTCTGATTAAAAAGGAAAGTAAAGCCCTTTTCTCTAACAGAATGTTATCTTGTTTCAGGCAGATGCTTAAAAGTGACTTAACACTTGAGCTCATTAAAAGGAAAAAAAACATGTAATTAATTTAATTTTCTGTCAGCTTCAGTTACACTGATAATAGTATTAGTTTTCTGGAATGAGCATTGCACACTTTGATTTATGCCCTGAGCATGAGCTGCAACGTTAGAATTTCAGAAAGGCATTGAAAAACAGCTAAGATCGGCAACATCTGAGGGTTTCTGTTCATTGTTAAACCTTATGACTGACTGTTACGGTCACTGTGTCACATCAAAAGCTGATAGCTCTAAGGAGAGAAATCCAATTCTTCAGGACTATTGTTCCAGAAGTGAAGGAGACAGAAAGCTGCAATTCTGATTTGAAAAAAAAAACAGACTCAGGTTTATGTCTGATGTTTGCAACATGAGAAAAAAAAAACACTTAATTTGTGGTGCTGTTAACATGTGTCCCTACATCCGTTGCTTTTTGTAAAAAAAAAGAAAAACCCTCTTAGGGTTTTATGTTCACTCATATTGTGCATTATGTGCATAAATCCTAGACAGCAGCTTGTCTTCAATGCATGACTTGTGCAAGCAAGGACTTTGAATGGCATCTGGAACTTCTGAAATTCAGCACAAAGCATTTGCTGTATTACATTATCAGACTCTATTGTCAGTAAGTAATGGAGTGGGTCCCTGAAATGGCAGCTGTTTTGATGTTGAACAGGATCCAAATAGGATTCAGAACATGCTGTCCTTATTTTCATCCATTTAAATGGTCATTGCCTTATTCATGGCTGCATGTGGTGTCGAGTTATCAGGACTTTATTAATAACAAACAGTCCAAAAGAAAACACAAGCTGTGGAAGCAGGTTTCTCTGTCTTTGTCAGTAACTTTGTTATATCTCAGAAGCCGAAATGTTTTTCTTGAATTTTTTTTATTCCAAAAAAACACCACAGAACCCTTTTGGAAACCACCTGAAGAGTTTCACTCAATATTTCATCACCACAGATATTTACCAACAATCATCAGTATTTTTGTATTTACAAGTGGCACTTAATGTCCTTCAGGTACATACCAACATTAGTCTGTTTAAATAGTCAATATTTTAAAACCTTTTGTAGCACTTACGTGGAGTTACATAAAGTACCAATGGATAATTACCAAGGTAATAAGTAATTTGGGCTAGTATCAGAAGACTGAGAACGACTCTTAGAGCTCTGGTACACGAATGGCAGAGAAACCAGACAAACACAGTTGTGTGGCTTTAAAAGTACTTTAGTGATGTTAAGCCTTGTAAAAGAAATTTGTAAACAACACAGTATTACAACAGGTTTTAACAGAATGTCAAGTATAAAAATTTCCCCCAAAGTAGCAAAAAAATAGAATTAAATAAAATTGTGCACAAGTAAAAGAATTAGTCTTTTTTAAGTCCAAATGGTACCGGTGGGGCCCATGGCAAACAGGTGTATTCCAATAGAATTCGTCCGACAAGGAGTGTGTGTGATTGTCTGTCCTACCGTACTACTTGTACAGTAGAGGATTGTAGTCCATCAATGTGCAAATGAGTGTGCGTGTATATGTATATTGTCTCCTAGGATCTTGGGTTGGCTCGCCATCCAGTGAACACTGGACACTCTGGGTTCTGGAATCGCTGACCTGGTCTTTGGATTCGTCCCATATAAAAACCTGACCTATAAACAATGGCCCTTTAAGGATAACTCTCACAAATTAAACTAAAGTAGTGTCACAGTGCAGTAACAACTATTCGGATCAGCTATCATCAATTCAATCATCATCAGTTCAGTCACGTTGTACAACATTAAAATATCAAGTTTCAAAGGTCAAAGTATCAATATCCAAAATTTCACAGTATCAAGGTTCAATTATTTGTAACCTGCAGTAACATTAAAGATAGTAACATTAAAGATTATCTACAAGGTTGCAAACATTCAGGAATTATAGTCACCATATAATTCACTTTCATTGTAAACATTAATTACATCCATCAAAATAACTCACTGTACATATATATCTAATCACAAATAAATAAGTACATTACCCCTTTTAAGAAATGGAATAATATGCAAATGCTTATCAGAAATTGAACAAAGTGCAAATAATCAATTTCAATAACACGTAAACACAAGGACTCAGTCCACAAATAGGAGTATTAAAATAGACGTGCTTAATCCCGCTTGTACCATAGGCCTACTAGTACAAGTGGAAATACACTAAAAATTACCTCCAAGTATTCAATACTGAGTATTGTAAAACAACTGATTGACATCAAAATTTAAACAGGAAGCAGGATAAAGTCTGCTTACAATTATCTCTCATAAAGTTATTTTTAGCTGCTTTAACCATTTACAGCTTTTCACATGTTAATGACTTAGTTAATGATCTAACTAGCATAACAACAGTGCGTTTCAGAGACATGCAACAACTGTACCCACACTCCGCACATCACGTGTCTGATTAGCCACATTTAGCTTACCGCCGTCGAGTGGATGCTCAGCATTTACGTGGAGCCACAGCTCAGTAAACCTTCCGGTTTCGCTCTGCCCTTGACAACAACAAGTGCAAATACATAATTTGTGAAAAATATCAGTTTAGATGGTATTTTTTTATTGGCTGACATGCGAGGAGTGGAGTAAAACAATAGGCTCTCATCAGAGCTCATCAACCCTCTGAGAAAACTTAACCCTTGTTTGACCAGAGCATGTCATATATAATCTGCGTCCCTTCTATGTTTAAATAAATATTTTGATCTCATTTCACTTTCATTAACAGGGACAGTAAGAACAGAACAATGAACATTAAATGTTTTAATTTTTCTTCTCTTTTTGTTTGAGATGATTTTAGGAACTGGGTTACACATAGACATTCTCCCTAGGGTTAAACTATTAGACTTAGACCATGATGAAAAGGATGTTAAATGTTTAAAAGAATTTATTTTAACAGGTTCCAAATGCAGAACTGTTTTTTGACTGTTTTTGACCTTAATTACACAATATGATGTGTGAGGAAAAAAGCTAATTTTCTGTGGAAGCTAATGGAAAAGGTTCTTGCATTAGATTCATTTTTAAAACCACAAACACATTTTCTTTCCAACAAATTGCAATTTATATTGCTTAAAAACACACACGGGTCCTCAAAATAAACTGACTTTGGATTATAAAATCACAAAAACAATAAGACAAAGTGATGTTGGTACAGCAGATTGTTGTTGTTGTTGTTGTTGTTGTTGTTCTATTAACCCAACAATAAGAAAAAAACTTACCCAAAATGTTCTGCAAGTTTCACAATGCAGTAAAAATAAGCAAACCCTTTTAAACCACAGCTGTAGCTAACATCATTTCACAAAGCTTGTCTAAAGCTGTAGGAGACAGTGGGGAGTAGTTTGAAAGCTGGAGTCAGCCCTTCACAGCAGCAGGGCAAGGTCACCTCCTTTCTGCCCTGTATCAAATGCCAGTTGACAAGAGAAAAACATGCCTTCACTTCTCAGACACTTAAAAGAGGTACCATTCAAGGATTTAGTGGGGCTACTGCTCCTTTTTGATGACGCAACGCTGAGTAAATACTTTTGCTAGAAAACTTTTGACTTCTATTGGAACATTTCTTCAACATACACGTGTAAACCTGGGAACATATTTTTATGCATGTTCATTGCTCTGAGAGTATTCATTCATCCATTAAATAATACTAGTAAATAATAGCCAGCCTTCAGAAGAGCAAAAGGAAACGGGTGAATGGCTTTAAGAACACTGAAGCTTAACAATATAAATAAAACATTAAAAATCTGATAGTCTTTCTGTTTGGGGTGGCTGTAGCTCAGGAAGTAGAGGAGATCATCTACTAATTGGAAGGCCGGTGTTTCAATACCTGGCTGCTTCAGTCTGTTGCCAAATATCTTTGGGCAAGACACTAATCCCAGGCTGATTTCCGATGCATCCATCAGTGCATGAATGTGTGTGTGAACGTTGGATAGAAAGCATTTACTGAGAAAACGCATAGAAAAAAGTGCTTCAGTGAATAAAGAAAGGTGTATAAAGTGCTTTGAGTGCTCAGGTAGAGTAGAAAACCAGTCCACTTGCCATTGCAATCTCACCTTTTCTGTTGACCAATAAAAAAGTAACAAGCAAATTTCACTGTTTGCGTCACATGCATCAAAACCAATTAAATGTGAGCGCTTTAAGATCCCTTTGTTGAAATTTAGTGTAACATGACAATTAAATATGAGCTGCTGCTGCCTTATCCTCATATGCTCTATGAAGAAGGGATTGTATTTGTATGGGAGACAGCAGCAATGACATTTCCAGGTGGCTTTACTGATGGAGGAAAGACGGCGAAGCAAAAGGATTTAAAATCTTATTTGAATCACTTCTATTTATATGCAAAAAAAAGAAGAAGCTTTAAATGGCCTAAAAAGGGTGCATATTTTGCCAGTAAATTCTTCAGGTTGTTTCCAACCATAGTGACTTTCTATCTGCTATTTCCAAATAACCAAAGTGTCAGAGAGTTGTAATGGGTGACTTTTTGCAACATTAACTATTTATTGGAATTCTGAGCTGCACCTTAAAAGTCCCACCCATGCCATCCATTATCCTCGAGGAAGAACAATGCATGAATGTGAACACAAATTCCAGGAGAGAATGAATTTGAGTCCATTTTTCTCACCTGGCAATTCATTTGTCATCCTCACAGCCTGAGGAGCGACTGCTACCTCCCAGGTCTCTGATTAAACAAGAGAGAATTAATAACAGGTGTCTGAGGAAGGGGAGGCTCTGCCTATTGAAAAAAGGTTCCTTTGGAAAAAAGGGCTAAGCAATAAGCTACAATCTGCAATTAAAGTAAAAGAACATGGCACCTTGAGCCACAGTATATTTGCTGTGTCACAACAGCTTTTCCCAATAGCTGTCGTGTTGTTCTAAAGAAACCTAGTAAAGCTAGACTGAACCAGATGGAATTGATTTAAACTGAATTGGAAGAAACTGATTAAGGAAAATCTTTTATTCTATTAATTCATTTGATCCTTAATGCAGTCACATATTCACACATACCCTTACTTTGAACTGCCACAAAGAAAAGATGCAGTCATATTCTTTAAAGCTAAATCCACAGTATAATAAGTCTATAATTTATACCTATACATAGCTTGCCCTTTAAATGCATCAGAGATGGAAGAAAATAGAACATTCGAGTTGCATGCTGGAAGCCAAGGTAACGAATTCAAGAGAATCTTTGATTACCTCTAATGTGGTTATAGGTAATGGTGACCTGTCTCTAAGGAGCCAAGCCAGAGCTAAATTATATTTCAAATCCATTAAACCTTACCTCAGATCCATGATTTGCTTCCAGCAAGCAGCTACCCAGGGCAGCAGGTAATTGAATTTCAAACCTGACACCAGGAAGCAGATAGGCCCCTGAGCTAAGTCCTCTGCATGAGGTGGAATACTGTTATGCATAAAGTCTTGATTTATTTGGGCCTATCAAATCTTGTAATGGGCTGGTTTCTGCCATAGAGAGGAATAACCCCATTTGTTGAAACAACACTTATGTGGAAAAATTTGATTGCCATGACCAACAGACATAATGGTTATTAAATTTAGGGATTTAAGCAGACTCCAGCTGCACATGAGACTTTAAGCGGATGGGGGACATGCTTAATTTAAAACTGAAGACCATGTTATGCCATGCTTCCACAGATCTGATTCATTTACAGCTTTCTGCTAAACTAGATTAGAATCATCAAACCCTGAGGATATTCACTATTTATATTTTTGAATGTGGGCTAAATTTACCAAATTCCATCATTAAACATTACATTTCAAGTGACCCCAGATCGCTTATTAGAATAGTTAACGGATCAAAAGCAGAGTTGATAAAAACATCAAATAAAAAATTGAGATCCTGTTGAGCAGGATTTTAAATAGAAAACCACCTTCATAAGGCTTTAATTCAGTCTGGTGGCAGCCAGACTGAGCCACAACCTTGATGTGCTTAATTGCTTACAGTGGGCTGAACTCCGGGGGAAACTGGACAGTTAATCGGAGGAGCATGCACTCGGGGAGAAGTATTGGCTCTTCTTTATCCTTGCTGTCATTCCTGCTATTTCCAGACATCCCTCACTGTGGAGTCAAGATAGACGACACCAAACTCAATAGTGAATCAATCATTAGACCAATTTACCAATTAGACTCATTGTACTCTATAAATAAACACATCACAAGTCTCCCTTTCGCAGTCCCTAGAGATCCTGTCTCAACATCCAGTTCAACAATCAGGGTGCAGAGAAACACGTCACATTGATCACAGACCTCTGTTATACTTTCTTTGGCAGGAAAATCATCTCCTCTTAATGAGTTGCCATAATGCAAACAGAGTAATTATACCTCTGCATCACCTCTGCTTCCACCCTATCTCATTCCCGTGGTGTCAAATACTGTCTTGTCAAAACTGCTGGTGACTCCCACATCTGCACAAGGTATCGCTTTGCGTTAGTGCTGTGAGGTGCCAGGTTATGTCAATAGTGAGATGGCTCTGTAAAATCAAAATCGTAACATAGGAACACTTGACCCCTTGTCATCACATTTAAACATATTTATAAAACTCAGTTTTTTAGGCATCAGGTGAAAATAAAATTAACAAAGACTTTATTACTCATTAATGGTGCACCATTATCCTTCAGCATATAATATTGTTGTACTGCCAAACAACATCCTGTGCATGTATCTTTGACACCATCAATTAGTACTGCAATGAAAATGAAAAGCTTCATAAACTTTGGTTGTTGCGTTTCACATTGTGATTTAAAAGGAGCTATTCATGTCATGTATACAGCATAATTTACTATAACTCATGGACTTAGTTTTTAGAGCGCGTAATCCATGGTTAACATCCACCTATGAAAAGAATTATCCAAGCATATGTCACCATTAAAAATGTAGGTGTCCTAAGCGTCAGACTGTGCATTAAAATGAGAATGGCAAGGCACGTAGGTATCATCTAAAATGTCTGGAAACACCTGAGTGAAGATTTTAAGACTTAGTTTATAATTTATAATGAAAAGAGAACCTTTGCAATGATACAGCAGTTCCTGGCATCATCACCTCTCCTGGCAAGCCCTCTCCTGCTCTCAGCCTCAATGCTGTAGCTGCCACTGCGGCTGCTGCTGGAGTACAGCCTGCCAGGGCTTCAGCATGCTATACCCACCTGTCACGTTGCAGAAAAAAACATTTCATTCACGTTGAAGATATATGTCACTAGCTCTTACAGAGAACCACAAGCACTTAGAATAACTGTCAAATCACCAAGTTTTGAGGGAAAATATCTACTCAAGGCAGAGTATACACAGACAGGAGATGTCAGAGGCAGAATCACTTAATTTGGCAAAAATTTACAGAAACATTTACAGGAACTGGTCTGGTAGTAGAGAGGTGCAGACATATATCAGAAACCAGGGGTGAATCCCAGTGCATACTGATGTACATTGTAGGGGAATGAGATCAGCGGTAGTATACGAAACTGAGCACTAAGATATTGTGCTCTGAATGGACAGATTATGAGTTACCTATTCTATAAAACAAACTCTTTTAAAAGTTTTTGTTGTGTTAAGTAAGACTATTAAGAAATTCATGTAAAGTGTGGCACACAGCTGAGAGAAGTCTTTCAGCACCAGTGTTGCTTCAATGGACGACCTCCCAGAAGCTGAGAGCACTCCCAGAATAGAAAAAGAACTGGTTATTGACTCTGCAGTACGCCCAAGCGGGCTTTATGATTTAGTGCAGTGAGCCGTCAACTCTCTGAGCAATGTGCAGCAAACAAAAAACATTTTATCAATATTCCATCAGGCAAGAGCCCTCTCCCTGTTAATATAGTGCCCAGACACATCTTAGCACCCAAGAAGATGGTGCATTCATGTAGCAGCTGCCTTGCAGCCCTTGGGACAGTTTGCCTGGGACGCCATTAGCCATCTGAATATTTTATTTATTTAAAAAAAATTACATCTCAGAATATTTTATCATTTTCAGTTGGTTGTCTAACATTGAACACCATGAAAAAGTATACAACTAAAAAACTAAGACTAAATAAAGGTTATGGTAAATTTTCTATCCAGCAAAGGAGATCAGCATGTGTGGGGGGAAAAAACTTAGTGGCCCCTTAAGTGATAGGATTAGAATTTTGACTTTTGACTTTCCTTTGTTTTCTCATAGGTTTTGACACTGATTTGTTGAGATTAACAAAGTATCATATATTGTTTTTTATTAAAATAGACCCTCAGAAAAAAAAAGATTATCTTGGTGAAATGCTAAGCAGTTGTTGTTTTACCACCTTGTAAGGCTCCATTTAGTTTCATAAATCCCTTCTGAGGACAGTACTAAAAAAAATATTGGTTGCTGTTATGAAATTTACTTCCAGTTGAAATATACTTCAAAGTTGTGCTGACTTCACAGAGAAAAGACAGTTTGTCCCCTTGTATACAAACAAATATATCACACTATTTCACAATTTCAAGAACTGCCAAGAGACTGGCTGATTTTTCAACATAAGTTCCAATGCTACACCAAACAGAACTGCCAGAGCGAGTGAGTACTTTATGTATCTATTATATAACTGTATATCTGAAAAGTCTTCTTTAATTTTTTAGTGCTTGTTGAAGTCTATGTTGAGTTTTTCCAACTTTTTGAACTCCATTCAAAAGGCCTTTGTTAGAGTTATTTTACAGTATCATGGATCGATGCAAGAAATCCACTGTGACACACTGTGATGTCAAATCTAATATACTGTTTGTTTGTTTGTTTTTTTTTATTAATTCGATACCTTATATACAAGTTATGGACCCATGCCTGTGTCACTGCCTATGAGTCATACCTCTATTTAACATTCATCAAGTGTGAGATAAAAGTCATGCACTAAATAGGTGAGTTTTCCAGACTACCAGGTTGGTAGTTGTCGGGACTCGGTTAGGTATTTACGGGGAGGAGTGTTTGTTTACAATTTTTATTGGACTTATTATATATATTATATTACATTTTATTACAGTAAAAGTCTAATTTTGTGGCAAGAGGTCCAGTACGATGGAGGGGACAATAAATTTGACAAGGCACAAAAGACTCTTGTGTCTTTATTTTGGAAGGCAGAGCACTGTTGGTTTAATACTAAAATCCTAGTTGGATGGCAGTAAATCAGAGTTCAGAGGTGCACGGTCACAACGGTTCATTTAAGAAGGCACACACGGCTTTTCTAGCACTGCATCTGCTCTGGTGAGCTACAGAGGTGTCAGCACAAGGTTTAAGTCCATTGCTGGAAAAAACATCAAGTAAATGCAAGCAATCTTTTGTAAGCCATATAAAATGGAAGCAAACACAAACTTTCTATGCAGTGTGACACTACTTAGAAAAACAAATCTGTGTTTCCTGAATCAACAGCTCTCCATGAGCTCGCTCAGTAAATCTATACGCTTGACAAAGGTAAAATTTATGGCAGGGTTTTTGAATTATATTGATTTATTAACACAGTTGCTCTGATTGTGTTCACCCTCTAAACGGCCTAAAAGTCTCTTTCACTAAGCCAGGACTTTGGCATCTTGAATGAAGCCGCAGACTGAAGTGAGAAAATGTGCCACACCTTCCTGTTGCTCCAACCAGTTCAAAGCTTCCACCAAATGACTTGCCTGGCCTGTCACAGCTTGATGATTCTATTTATTTCACAGAAACTCCAAAATAAAATCCCCATTGAATTGTATTGGTTATTAATGATACTGTATCTCACCAGAAAATAGCGCACATCTGTGATGCTTTTTACTCTGTTACTGTGCTGTATAGAGGAAGAACGTCAGTAATAAAGCTATATTTGCATCTGGGTTATTTGGCTTTTATGCTTTTGTTTTTCACTTTTCCCACATTTTCCCAGTGCAATTTTTACTGTATACTGAGTCTGAGAATAAGGGGGTGGGGGGACTTGGTGTGGTGAAATAAGCAAGACGGTACTCTGTGGAGGGACACAGAATATGTATTGCTCCTTGTGCTGATGATACTCATCATATGGCAGCTTGCCATTAAACATGGTGTGGTAATCCAAACAGCCCTCTGTGATAAGTAGATGCTGCCGTAGATGATTGCAGCCCTGAGGAGAGTTGAGTTGAGCTGCTGAACCGAAGCCCAGTCCAGCCGCTTCTACCAGCAGCACAGAGGCTGCAGTGAGATGAGCACTCGTCACAGCCATCAGAGAAATAGATGACACTTTATTTTGAGTGGAAATCAGTGAATCCAGGGCTTATGATCACCACAAACAGTCTGACAGAATTTTCATTTAGTGAAACAAAAGAAAATCAGTTCAATCAAATTTGGCAGTTGTTTATGTTGGTAAAAAATTTCAATAACATATTATGTTGAGACACTTTTTATAGTGTCACTGTGGAAGTGCACAGGGAAATTTTTATTTTCAATGACAGGTAAAAAGCTACATCCCCCTAGTCAGAATGCTTTGCTTAAGAGCCAACTGAGAGCCAGAGTTGAATGTGAACATTTGGACAGCAATAACGTCATAATTCTCTCCTGGCAAAATGAAATGACCCCAAATGTGGATAGGTGACCCCGGCAGAATTCAGTGAAGTGAGGGATGTGCAAAACTTGCAGACACAACATATTATATAGTCCTTCAGCTTTGGCACAGAGGCAAATGAGGGATTTGATGGGGAGCACTAGAGCAGTGGCTTGAGTGGCAGAATGCTCCTAAAGCCCCAGCTAGTTCTAATGAGGCAGCTTGATGTAGCAACCAGGTCCACTGGGCACAGGAAGGACCAGCTGTCGCTCGTACACTCGCTCAATCCTTCCAGCAAAGTTGCATTCACCGTTCAGCCCATCTGCTGCTACCAAGCACAGTCAATATTTAGCCACTGGGAAAAGGACAGATACGCTTTGCACCTGGATCATTATAGTGCCTCTGGAAAATTGGAGGTTTTTTTTCTCTAAGCCTTACTATAAAGAAGTAAACAACTTGTTTCCAGCCCACACTCTGCAACCTCTTGGACTTCACCTCCTGATGTTTCAGATATTCCTTTCCAGCACCCCAAACAGTGTTTACTAATGAGGAGAAAATATAACACATCTCATTGCTAGATCACATCCAGAGACAGTTGAATAAGCTCATGTTGCATGACTCAGCAGTGAATCATGGGTCGCCGAGACACCACTGAGCAAAACTGACATGCAATATGCCAATCCTCGCCTCGAGATGAGGCATTAAAAAATTACTGAAGAGGAGGAAAACAACAATCCATTTCCTTCACAGAAAATTGTTATGCATCTTTCTCAGTTTTTCTATTGCACACTCTGTGTGACAAGTGTGCTCAAGGCATTATGATCTGCAGCTGTTACCAAGGCTGAGGCAAGAAAAACTGGTAAGTTTCTGAAGTTTGTTTAGAGCTTCAAACTTTATACCAATAAGAGGTATTAGTATAAAATCTGACGTGAGGTTATAACAAAGGCTGACCCTCAAAAAACTAAGTACCCAAAATTCTAAATGTTTTAGTGTTTGGGTAACTTTTCATTAATTTTAATTGTAGTGTGTACCATATGATAATTAAGTTTACAAATCACCACAAATGAATCTGCATATTGTGTTCAAAATGTGTCGTTATGTGGGGGCTTCCAGTTTAGCTGCTGAGTGGCAGCTAAACTGGAAAACACAGCAGACAATCATACGGATACACTGATGCTTGCAGAGCAGAGGTTGACAACTGACTCCTTATCACTGTAAAGATAAGTCTTCTAGTGCTTGTCATTGGCTCACTGTATCCATCTGTTGAAGTGCTCTGGTAGGATAAAGCTGTAATGTCACATAACTTTACACATGCATAATAGAATTATTATTTTTTTCAAAAGTTTAAACCCTACTCTGAGGGAAAAGTCACTAATCCTTTTGAGTGTTTTTTTTTTTTTATCAGTTTTGACTTGTTATTACACACATGCACTTTTTATGACCTTTGCAATTAAAGTTAAGACTTTCTCCCGTTAGATAGTGGCTTCAGTATAACTGCCTGGAAGCATTACTAAGGCTGCAGCTGAGTTGCAAGGCATGCTTCTGGAAAGGCTTTAACTTTATATCAGAATGTATGATGGAGAATTTCCCAGCATGTACTGGTGGCCACTGAGGATTCGCTTACTTAGCTGCTAACACTAAAAGCAACAGCAGGATCCTAACCTTAGATGTAACATCTGTCAAAATTCATCCCAGATCCCTGCTAAATGAAACAAATGTATTGCATGTACTGTGCAATAGACATCTCATGGGCAATCCGAGGAAAGTATGTGCTCATGATGAAATAACAGTAAAACTGTTGTAGTCCATTACCCTACTTCCAGAAGTGAAAGAGTAAAGCAATAAAGACTACATATTTGTCTGAATATGAAATCTGTGTTGGCTAAATAATTACAATACTACCTTTATGTGTGGGAGTCTTGTGCATCATGATGTAGGAGTACTATGCATTTCTGCTTGTGTTAGCTTTTAAATGTCTTGAAGGGGAGACAGTGTTTAAGAACCTTGCAAAATATATCTTATATTAGTTCTTTTCCCAGCTTGACTTGTTCCGCATCTAATGTCTCCTGTGGCATGAATTTTTATGCAGATTCATAGAACAGCATGCTTTGTTGCAGCAGCCCCTGTCTGCTTACATGAAGAACTTGAAAGGACACATTTATGTCAGCTTTCTACCTCAGCTTTCAGGCAAAAAGAGGGTGGTGCTGCTTTACCACTAATTTCCAAGTTATGAGCTGGATCTTGGTATTATCCTATGCGGCTCAGATGAAATGAAAAACTCCTACTGGAGCTAATTTGCATTGGATGAAGCTCTTACTATTCAGTATGTGCTTGGCCTGAGCCTATTATGGAAATGAAGGTTAATTAGCAGTCTACATTTTTTATCTAACAGATATATGCTAAATATTTAATATCCCTGTGTGGTTTTTTTAAGTCAGTTAAAAGTGACTCAACAAAACCTGAAAAACCTTGTAGATTTCTTTGTAGAATGAACCTGCTGCACCAGCTCACTGTATTCCATTGATCCATTCTTTTCCAGTTATCCTTCGCAGGGGGGGTTGGAGCCTATCCCAGCTACCATAGGGCGAGAGGCAGGGTATACCCCGGACAGGTCATCAGACTATCACAGGGCTAACACAGGGAGACAGACAACCATTGACACTCACATTCACACCTATGTGCCATTTAGATTCTCCAGTTAACTAACCCCACTAACTGCATGTCTTTGGACTGTGGGAGGAAGCCAGAGAACCTGGAGAGAACTCATGCAGACAGGGACAGAACATGCAAGCCCTGGTGGTGGGGTCAAACTCAGTACCTTATTGTTTTGAGTCAAGACTGCTAATCATGCTGCACCATGTTGTTCTGCTCAAATATATTACCAAAAGTGTTTGCTTGTCTACCTTCACACACATGTGAATTCAACTGGCATCCCATTCTTAATCCATATGGTTTAATATGATGATGGCACACCTATTGAAGCTATAACAGTTTCAGCTCATCTGGGCTTTCCACAAAGTTTAGAAGTGTGTTTTGGGGAATTTTTTAACCATTCTTTCAGAACCGCATTTGTGAGGTCAGATACTGATGCTTGACGAGACGGTCTGGCTCGCAATCTCCACTCTGATTCATCCCAAAGGTGCTCTATCGGGTTGAGGTCAAGACTCTCCACACCAAACTCACTGATCCATGTCCGTGTGGACCTTGCTTTCTGCATTGTTGCACATGTTGGAACACAAAGTTGCCATCTCCAATCTGTTCCCACAAAGTTGGAAATATGAAATTGTCCAAAATGTCTGTGTATGCTGAAGCATTAACATCCCAAAAAGGTGATTCTGTTCATCTAGACATAGTGTTTTCAGTGATAAACAGATGAAAAGTCAGATGAACAGATTCAACTTTTGGGGATTTTCTTACCTGGATTATTGATCTATAACCAGTACTGGTTAGAATTATGAATCTTTTAAACAGCCGTACCAATGCCTAACATGATTTAATGGAATAAAACTAATAGATTAATCTGTGATGTAAAAGATGTAGAACTGCAAGTTACTTTTTAGGCTGTTAAAAAAAAATCCATTCATCCATGTACTATCCAGAGTCAAGTTGAGGTGGCAGCAGGCATGGTACATTAGTCATGACTTCCCTGTCTTCAGCTCATTCTGAGAGATCCCAACAAAATCATTTAAATTCTATTTCATATACCCTTTCATAAGAGTTTACTTTTGAAAAGCTATCAGCACCACCAACAAAACCTTTTAA
Source organism: Simochromis diagramma (assembly GCF_900408965.1). NCBI lineage: Eukaryota > Metazoa > Chordata > Actinopteri > Cichliformes > Cichlidae > Simochromis > Simochromis diagramma. The sequence goes on from NW_024387414.1 coordinate 7,779,874, forward strand.
ATTGGTAACCTTTTTTTAAAATCACAAGTGCATAAAACATAAATATTGATGGATTTTATGAATTTGAATCTGAAATCTCCATTTCCATTTTTTTTTTTTTTTATGGGGAACCGTTACCTGTGTGTGCTTATGACTTGAAGCAGAAAACCCCAAAGGAATGCATGTTCTTCTTTATTGTCACATCAGGGCATGTTATCCATGACCTCACTGCCACATTTTCATGTCATTAGATACACATGTAGTGAGGCTGTTATGAGGCCAACGTGCCTTCAGGGACAAGCTGCCCTTTTCCATTTACGCGTCTATAATTGCATTAACATCAGAAAAAGCAGACCTAAAACACTGGGGTAGCCCACTGAAACTATGAGCACTGAAGAACCATGGCACTGCTTCTGTAGATTTTCTGCTCTGTCAGAAATGCATACAAGATTTTAAAAAATCACAAGGCATTTTTGGTTCACATAATAGTAGTTTTGTTTTATTTTTTTCCAGTGATATATATTATATTGTTCCCATTTTATTCCCAGAGATAAACAGTAAAGAACACAAACTTTAGAATTTATTCCAAGGTCAATAAGAGCTAAATTAAACAGTTTAGTTGAGGGGAAAATGCCTCTTTTTATAAATAAACACAGAAGAGTATCAGTATGTCTAAATCTATTATTATTCTTTAGTGCCTCCTTGTCAAATTTTTCAGGGTAAATTGATGCCCATGAGTGGAGTGCTGAGTTGTCAGTCTGTTCTGTCAGTTTTCATGCCCTTCAATCGACAGCATACAAAATGAGTGCCTCTCTCCGTGTAAACACAGGATGATAAGGCAAGCAACCCTCATAATCTCCTCTGATTCCCATGCTCCACTGCTGTGCACATCATACACATCTTGGAGGGCTCATTTCCATTTGGATTGGAGGCCCAGTTCAGGGATTTCTTTTGTCGTTTCAGCCAAATGCCTTCAGCGGAGGCAGGTGCATCGCCTGTTTTCATCTGAATAAACACCTTCTGCGCAGTGCACTGTGTTTACTGTCAGAAACATTTTAGTGTAATTGGTCCAATACAATGTTTATAACACTGCATTAAATGAAATTGAGATAGTATGTAAACTGACAGCTTCATTATTTTTCAGCAGTTCCCAAGTGTATGCGTGGGAACAAAGAATATTGTGAGTGAAAGAATAAACTAGAAACTGCTTTGAAAAGTCAACCATCTCATACTTGTTGTTGCAGCACCAGGTTTAGTTTGCAAATAAAATAATAGTCTTACGCTTTCTCTCTTTGACTCCCACAGGTTCCAGAGTTTGTAGACAGCAAGAAAAAAAACATTACTGTAGTTTAATGAGAAAAAGTTTTCACATGGTTGATATTTTCTGAAAAATGTTAATGCACTTTGCTCGTACAACATATGCAGACACCCTGTGGTGTTATTAACAAGCAATGCAAAATGCAGCTCATTAAGTCCTGATGCGTTTTCTCATACAAGGTGAAGCATCAAGCATCATTCCTCTTCCCCATCCTTTCATCAGCAGCCACTCTGTCTTCCATCTTCATCTTAATTTTGTCTTTTTAATCTTAACAGCTTTTAAGCAATCCTTCCTTTAAACGACTGTGACCTCTGGGTGATGCTGATGCTGAGCTGCCATGTGAGCTAATAATATTTCATTAGAATACAATAGCCAGAGTAAAACCCAGCTTCTAAAGCTGTGCCAGGAGGATATACCCAATACCAAAAGAACCCTTTCAAATGCAGAAAAAGGAGAGTTCTCTTATCATCATTCCAAAAAAGTCCACTCAGAATATATAACATAGCAGCTTGCACTTAATTGTGCCATCAATACCCTGTTTTTTGGATGACAAGCTGTTTTTCCTTATAAAAAAATAGAAATAAATCTGACTTTTTCATCTGTGCATAGAAGAAAAAAAAAGCTTCATCAGCACCATCAGCATATGGCACTTAGTGGAACTTGCAGGTATATAAGGATATATCCTCACTGTACCAGATCAAAGTTTGTCCAGTTTTGGCTTCTATCTGTTGGCACACCTGCATGCACTCATTCTTATATCTATTGCCCAAGCATACTTTCAACACACGACATGTGAGTTGGGAATTGCATCAGTGTAGCACAAGTGAAAAAATGCAGATCAAGCAGGAAAAAAGACAAAAGGTGGTTTTAAAACAGATGGTGCCTTACAGTGCACATACATCTGCAGCTCATGAAGAGTTGAAACATAAAGTAGAAACAACAGGGAAAAAAGAAGCACTTAAAACTAATGTAACAGATGCACAGTTGTCACAGGTTCTCAGTGGGTTTTCAGTTCACATGCTGATTATTTCATAGAAACCTTCAAACCGTTTTCTCTTTAGATATAAAAACACTAGTACAGATTAAAGTGGAAAGGCTTTATCAATCTTGCACTATTTAAGCTCAATAAAGCCTGTAGAAACATTAAAGTACATCTATTATATGTATGCATATACATATATTTATAATTTTGAAAACTTGCAACCTTTTTGAGTAAAATAGCAGCAAGAGTCCAGCAGCTGTAGTCATAGCAATGAAAAGGGACAAAAGGTTTCTGTGTTACCAGAGTGCTGAAAAGAAGCATCTTCCATTGGACAAAGAACATTTGTCAAACATTTACATATAACAAATAGAAATAAATGAAAGAAACAAAAAGGGAATCTCCGTATTTGATAGCAAAAAGAGCTTTTCTCTCAGTCCGAAGCGTTACCCTGTTGGTGACTGCATCAATCATATTTTTTTTCTGTCCTCAGATTACTTTGATGTATGCAGTGCATCCAGCCCTATTACTCCCAGGTACAAAGGACCCCTGAGTCCTGTGTTTTTCACCAGCTCAGCACTTTACACCTATGTGGAGAATTATGATTCTGTGATACTGTGAAGGTCAGGTTGTTCATACCTTACCCCTTGCCCTTTGATTGGATGATTTAAATTTTGTCACACCTGGCCTTCAGCCCACTATCAACTCACCCTTGGGTGTGCCACTCTAGAAGTGGTCCCCCCATGCAGTCAGAGGAAAGTGCTAGTCTGGGGAGAATAAGCTTTTAGTACAGAATAAATCAATTTAAAACAGAGGCTTTCAATCAGGGAAAATGACACTGTTGTCCTCTTTTGCCTGGTTGTGTACATGTGGCACTAGACAACTCTACCCTGAGCACAGAAACTTGACTTGTTTGGCAAAAGTGCTTTTATGCCTCGTAATTCCTAAAGATCGATAGAAGCAATCAGTGACCCACAAAGCTCCAAGGTTGACTAGGGGTCTATTTATAGCGGCCTGCATGTTTGCTCTGTAGTGACATGCGGTGCCAGTGAGCCTTCAGTTGAACATTGAGTTCTGGCTTGTTAGAAAAATAGGTGCCAGAGTTAGCAACTCACTGATGAAATGGTGGTGTTGGACTTGGTGTTAGTAGTGTTGATGGTGTAGGCAGAAGTGTAATACTTGACTACTGAAGTGAGGAAATGAGGTCAGAGGTACTTCCGCTATGTATGCTTCCAAGAGTTTGAGTCACAGCTGTGAGTTAATGCATAGTGAATAGGGGTTTCATGGCATGCATTGCAAAATCCCAAGCTGTAATATTAAACTCACATGGTGCAGAAGAGCAAGTAATCAATTACAAGCAAAATAAATTGGATGGCAGGGAAGGAAAGGATGGACAGCTGATGACATATTTATCAAGGCACAATCACCACCAAGGAATTTTCCAGCTCTGCTCACGCTGAGTGACAGATGGAGAGTGCTGCCTCTTTAACAGCTTCCCTGGGAGACAGGTTTTAAGGAAATGGGACCATGCAATAAATTTTAGCTATTTGGGGAGGAGACTTGTGTTTCAAAGCTGCAGGGCTTGTAATAAAGAATTCATCTTTTACCTGCAATAATAAAACAAAGGAGGTTGAATTATGCGTCTAATCCCATTGCATGCATTTCTAACTAAGTTAGAACTTGCTATAAAAAGCTGATGAATCCCAAACAATGAGCTCCTTCTCTGTGAGTGTGTACCTTATGCCATATTAATTAGCACAGAAACCACACAGAGAAACAACTATAGATGATAAAATGGAAGTCATATTTTTTTAGCTTGCAGCTTGATCCACTGCATTACACTGGGTTTTTAGCTTCCTCACTGACTAAACAAAAGCCCCTCCTAGCCATGTAGAGGACAGCTACAGTGAGACACGTGTGTTTGTTTTTTAGGGGTTTTTGTATAGTTTTTTGGCCCATGACGCATGCTCCAAATGAATCACACAAATGTTTATTTAAAGAGATTAATTCCTCTTAGAGTGTATTATTCATCAGGTTTCTGAGGGCATCCTTGCTTATAATATAGCTTGTCATTTTCTCCAACCGACTGAAGCAAGGCTAAATTGTCCTGAATAATTCAGGGGGATGGTAAATAAAACACAAGATGAGGCTGGCGTTTGCCTGGATGGAACAAACTGAAAGGACTCTTCAGTCTCCAGGTGAGGAGTGCGCTCCTCTTTCAGAAGCAGGGATGCAAGAGTGAAATGCACATTATTTAAGCTTGGAAACACTGGGCCTTGATCCAACACAGGAAGCTACTGTAGGAGACAGAGGAGGGAGGGAGGAGCAGTTGGCAGCTCGTAGTTGAGCCTGGAGTTGGAAACAAGCAGTTCCAGTGAACAGAAGGCAGGACTTGAGAAGCAAAAAAGGCTTGAAGGGCTGGACACACAGCATTAGATCAAAACCTGTATTGTTTTGCAGACCGGGGGCACAGCCTAGAAAATTGTCCTTAGGCGTAATCTTAAGTTTATTCTTACGCATCTGTATGCAAATGTTGGGGCAGTTCTCATCAGATTGTAACTGTCTCTATTCATACATTAATGCAGTCTTATTTTTATTTCACAGACTTTAAAAATAAACACCAATTACAACATGTATAAACATTTTGGAACCCATCCACTTGTAATGTCTCAGAATATCATTAGCTAATCAAGTCTTAATTAACTTGTTAGAACTACTCTGAACTGTTCAAACTGCCACCAGGAGTCATATGCTAATGACAGTTCCAGACACTATAAATTCTCTTGCTCTTCATACCTTTTGGGAACACGCGACAATGACAGATTCCTTTAAGCAAAACCGCTAGAGATCAGAAAATTAAGCTAACTGATGGCTACAAAAGCTAATTAAAGATATAAAAGTCTTCCAGCTTTCAATTTCCACTGTTCAAAATACCATTAAGAAATCCTTGTTAAGTGGAAGTCAATACACAATCTAGAAGGTCAAGAAAACTTTTAGATGAGATTGCACAAAACTGTAGAAAGGTTTAGCTGACACAGGGGTGGTGGGTCACCGCTTCTGTGCAGTCTTGGTTGGACAAACAGTTCAGAATCATGAGAAAGAAACCTTACCTGCAAACTCATCATAACAGTACCTGTCTGAAGTCTGCAAAAAACATCTGTGGAAGCCAGACTCAGTCTGGGAATTTCTACTCCAGAGAGATGAAGCTAAATTTGAGCTGTCTGGCAGCAATTACCAATGATGCAGAAAAAGGAGCAGCATGTAACAAAAAGAATCGGAAAAGAATTGATGCAGCGTGGCTGTGATGCAGAAAAATATTACAGAAGATTGGATACCAGTAAATATCATCAAAGACACCACTTTGGGCTATTTAAATGCACAAATACACACACAAACACAGAGATACATGCACACACATATTGAACTTTTTTGGGTTGCGTCACAGTCTCGTAACATAAAAATTGCTGAAAATAGCTACAAAAAGAATTTGCCAGCTTTGCTGTCATGTGTGGTTAACAGGGGACTTAATTAACAGGATTCTCTATTTTTAAGTATGCTATATAAAAAGTAACCATGTATGAATGTATGAAGTATACTGTAAAAAAGGCCCATCCATTAATTTTTCATGTGTTTCATTCAGCAGTGTATTTGATTTCCTGAATTCTTAATATTGCCATAAATGTATGGTACTGTTAAGAATTTACCTGTCACCCTGTGGTAGCTGGGACAGGCCTCCAGCCCCCCACCCTGATAAGAATAAACAGAAGAGGATAGATGGATCCATCCATCAGTTATTTCACATCACAGACATGTTTGTACTTGTACAAAAAAAGTTTCAGATGGTGGTACTTTCTCAGTATTAAAACAAGTTGTATGAGACACTCAAATGGAGCACACATGCAGAAAAAAAATTCAGAACGCCGTCAGGGACGCTCAGTGAAGTGTCTGGTGTGTTTACGCTACTTTCTGTGTTGGCTCTAAATAAATTTTTTATCAACATGAAAATTTATGTCCTTCTGTATATTTTATATATTAATAAGGTATTAATAAATAATTTAAAGTAATTAGGTTGACATGATCACATTTTGGATGAATTTTCAGATATGTATATTTTAATTTCCCATTTAAAAAGCGTCTAATGTTTATTTTGGGGCAAAAACTAGATATGGAAAAACTCTTCAGTTTGTACAAATGTGTGCACTAAATGATTATGTTACAGATTTGTAACATGAGAGATTTAGCTAAATCATACATTGCAAAATTGGAATCAATATAGATATACTATACTGTAGCTTTAGATAAGTGGCCATAGACAGTAACAGAGATAGGAGGTAATCAAAATTAGAGATGGACCGATCTGATATTATGTATCGTATCGGTCCGATACTGACGTAAATTCCTGGATCGGATATCGGAGAGAAATAAAAAATGTAATCAATCCATTAAATATCAAAAAAGCACCTCACAAAACTTGAGACATGGCGTAACTCGGCTCATAACCTTAGTACCTTGGAGCAGTGTGCTCACGTGATAGAGCAGCTGTGTGTAGTTGTAGCCTCGCTACCAAACCAGCATTTTATCTCCGAGGAAGTGATCCCAGAGAGAAGTAAAGCAAGTGTGTAAGTTCATCCCTGAATGTTTGTAAAGCATTCCCACGTTAAGCTTAACAACCGATATATGGAGCAACTGCCTCTTCTCTCTCCTTCCCTCTCCTGTTGCTACTTCAGTGAACTGATTAATGATCAGCTGATCGGCTTTTCTGTCGGGAGTTGTCTCTCTTCTTTGTTTATCGCCCATTTTGCGCCAGAAAGAGGAAACCAGCAGCTGAACAACAGCAGCATGTTTAAGCTTGATGATGTATTGTTAGAATTTATTTAATATTACTTTCTACACCAGGATCTTTTTCTACAACTATGCAGGGGCGGATCTAGCAAAGTTTAGCCAGGGGGGCCGATAGGGCATGAACAGGGAAAAGGGGGCACAAAGACATACTTTTCTTTCTTATTCTCATTTAAAATGTCTAGCTTTTAATAAATAATTATCTGAATCTTACACCCAAAGTTTTAATCTGATGTAAAATGTATAGAAGTCCATTACTGTATATATTAACTATTAAGTCTAATATACCCTAGTAAGCTATACTACTTTTTCCTTTGGGAAGGTGCAATCTGTGCAGTCTGCAATTCTGTTGAAGAAAAATGTTTAATCTATTTAATTATTCTTGAAAAATAATTGATTTCCGTGCATTTTTTTCACACTGCATCAAATTAAAGTTGATTACGTAGATTAAGCATCATGAGGTGGAGGGTGGTTCCCTTTTTTTTTTTTTTTTTTTGCTGGGAGTTTGCAACCCTATTAGTTAGGTTGCTTACTCTTTAAAATACCAGAATAGGAAGGATGGAGTAGGTTTAAGTTTGTTAGATTGATCAGCATTGCTGAACTATGAAATATTTTGGGTGCAGTGTATTTTTTGCATACAGGTATAACAGAATAGCTTTAGTGTTTGTTTGTTTTTTAACTTGAGGATGAACTTATACAAAAAGCAGCAAGATATTAAAAAAGCAGTTTTATTGATTAAAAAACACACTATATCGGATTCATATCGGTATCGGCAGATATCCAAATTAATGATATCGGTATCGGTATCGGACATAAAAAAGTGGTATCGTGCCATCTCTAATCAAAACTAATGGAAGCTCACTAAGCCATTAGAATAAATTTTCCACTGCACAGCATGATGAAATATGCTAGCACATAGTGTGCCATGTCATGATGGGTCTTTTCTTAGGAAGTCACTGAGAGAAAGTTATTGGGCATGACTGTTTCCTACTGTAGATAATTGCCAGTCTACAAGTTTGCCATTTCAGCGCTTTGCCAAATGCTGATTGTCTCAGAACTACCTGCCTATTAGCTGTATACTGTACAGCAGTACTTGTCTCTATCTGTTTCATATTCTGATTGGCATAAGGTAAACTTACCATATCAGATTAGAATGAATAAATAAAATGACTTCCATTAACTAACTTCATAATATTAAAGAAAAGGGAAGATGCTGGTTGATTTTTTGAGTGCATACTGATGTACTGACATATTAATTATCCATCCATTTTCTTAACCACAGATGTAATCCATATCTCAGTGGGGGTGTGGACTATAAAAGCTGACATTAGGAAAAAAGCAGGTAAACTCTGTGCATGTAACCAGTGAGCTGTGTAAATTCACCATTAATATCACCTTCTTTAGTTATTCACAACATATCTCACACTGCCACCTACATGTATCACTTTCTCAGATACTCTACTCAGGGAGTTGTTTTTATCTATTTAACTGTTTGGATAGAAAGTGTATCTGAATTTCTTTCAAAGAACAAACTGAAACCTGTAGACCAAGGCTGTGCGAGTTAGAGTTACCCTAGTTCTTATTTCTGCCTGCAAACACCCTCTACTGAAATCTGGAGTGAACATACACTCAGAGGAGCTCTTATTTCATTAACAGCTCGGTTCTCTGAGCATCTCTAGCATAATACAGGCTTTGCAGTCCCCCAGGAGACTCCAGAAAGCCTGTGCCCAAAGTCAGGGAATGATTCACAGTCTCTCATTCATTCTAATTCCCACCACCACCTTCACATGAGAGTAGGGAGAGAGTTTACAGCTCTTGTCTTCATGTGGGGAAGTGCATGTACACCATTTCCTGTATAATTCCTCATTGTGATTGTGCGTAAAATATTGGATTACGGTTTGTCAGCACCGTCCATAGACGCCACCCCAACATACTATCCAGATCCTCTAGAGGTAGTCACTCCCCATTACCCATCCTAATCACTGAGCATGCTGCTGTCTCCTATTAATGGACTGACAGTGTTGGGCAGCATCTGGGATGTGAGATGCGTGGCACACGGCCTGCTTGAATGAGCACCTTATTGGCCCATCAGTGCAGAGCGTTGCTTAGTGTTCTGTTGTCTGATCTAATGAGATATCCTGCCTGGTAGTCACCATGTGAGGATAAGGGGCTGCTTCAATGCTGAGATGAGAACCACTGGGAGGAGAAAAGACACCAGCCACCTCTGGTTTCCAAGTAGCAGATGATTATATCACACTTTATATCTGCAGGGTTATTATTATAGATTAAATTATAGATTAAACATAGCACTTTGATAGATATAATGTGCAAACATCCATTACTAAAAGTAACAATGAAGGTTAATTTAAGTGACCTTTATTGATTTGGTACAAACATCTCCAGTTAATTTGATTTCCTTCAAGCTGAAGTCAGTTTCAGTTAAATTCAGTTTGAATTTACTTCAATAGCCTCAATAGTTGTCTCAAGGGGCCTAAATGTATTCTGAGTGCTCTCTGGGTATAAAGTTTTCCAAAGGTACACTTAGGAGCTTTTCATTTCTGCAACTTCATCATTGCACATGAACGCATTTAACTTAACTGTGGATGTCAAAGTAAAAGTCTGTCTACTGGATTTGACCACAGATAGGATCGAAGACCACGGCTGGGAAATAATAAAGCTCATAATATAGTTGATAAATATTTGATGCGGTACCCCTGTGTCTTAATTTAGTGCAGCATTTTTAAAAGGGTTTACAGCAGCACTATACTTTAAGATCAGAAATTTAGAAAATGCTTGCAAGACATATATATCTCAGTTTGTATATATAATATGTTCTGCTACATCAGTACTTCTGCTTTAATGATACATAACACCAGTAAAGTCAGCCAGACAGTCGATACGCTTCACAACGAATGAGTGTTAAAATTGTGCATGTATTGAACTTGGGGTCTGCACTCATCCCTATTTTTATTTCTGGCATTGATATGTTTTAGCTGGTCCCTGCATGTCAATAATTAAAACACACTCTCCAAAACATCTTTACCAAACATCTCTTAATAAGGTACCCTGCGGCAACTGTATCTGAGGAAAAGGAGACATGCCAATGTGTGTCTCCTACTATACCCAACCATACATAGCAAAAGGAAAGATTTAGTTCTAGTAACATTTTGTTAGTGAATTAGAAGCTTATGGTCTAATTCGAACCATCCAAAGAAAAACCTTTTCCTCGAAGAGTTTCTTTCACAGCAGTTTGATGCTTTCTTCAAATACTGAAGTTTACATGTAGAAACTTGGGGTGGTAGTCTTGGACTGTAGACTGTAGATACTGCTCAGTGTAATACATACTCATCCTATATGGTAAATGGTCTGTATTTATATAGCGCTTTACTAGTCCCTAAGGACCCCAAAGCGCTTTACACATCCAGTCATCCACCCATTCACACACACATTCACACACTGGTGATGGCAAGCTACATCGTAGCCACAGCCACCCTGGGGCGCACTGACAGAGGCGAGGCTGCCGAACACTGGCGCCACCGGGCCATCTGACCACCACCAACGGGTGAAGTGTTTTGCCCAAGGACACAAAGACCAAGCCGGGGCTCGAGCCGGCAACCTTCCAATTACAAGGCGAACTCCCAACTCTTGAGCCACGATCGCCCCATGGTATTATGGTGCAACATAAACTAGATAGCTTTTTTTCAGTACTGTGGTTTTCTTAGTATTTATTTCAAAGCAGCTCAATTCCACAGCCCTGACCATCGAAGCAATCTACCTTAAAAGAAAAGAGCGTATGAATAAGAAACATAAATAAGGAAAAAGAGGGGGGAAATGCTGTAGTGGTGGAGGGTACACTTATGTTTTCATTGTTGTACCAACCTTGCATAACGACTAGGCTCAGGTTTTGGTAAGAGGTTATTAACTAAGTCTCCAGGAAACTAATAAAAACCAGTGTCCTCTGAAATGATAAAAGCATGTCTGTGTATTCATCTATGCGTGTGCTTGAAAATGAATATCACCATACCCACACTTCAGCTTGAATCATTTCACAATGATGAAGATGAGTTTAGTGAGGTAAATGGAGGAAACTAAGACAACACAACTCTCTTCAACTCTTCATTTAGAGATACTGTTTCGGTTTCCTTAACATTTTAATCCATATACTAAGCATACATAGTCAAGCCCCAGGCTCAGCTTTCAAACAATCTCACTTAGACTATCTCATCACAAGCTAGTATTACGCAAATACACATCATGTAAATAGTTTTAAGTAAAAATTAAAATCCCATTAAGTCAAATGAGTTGTTGACCTTCCCACTGTTACAGAAAATTCTGCATACATTGAATTTTTCAAAACTATTATGCAAAAATCATCTCCTCCATGTCATTTTCAGAGTACATTTAGCTGCAAATATGAATTATTGCCACTCTTTATGGATTAAGAGAGAGAGCGAGACAGAGAGATGTCCTCATATCATTGCCATAAAATTATTATTCAGGAGTGTCACTTAATGCACTACATCTACATTTGCTGTCACTGAATCTAAGTTGCAGGGAGCAGTTTCAGACAGTGAGATAAAAATGAATCCTGCTGTGGTTATTAAATTATAAGGATATTAAAACAGCTCTTCAGAGAGATATGAAGTACTGTCTATAGACCAGAGGATTTTAATAACAATAAAATATTGCTTTGGATATTCATAATAAAAATGGCATGATCTTTTCAGGCTGCTTTCTTTCATTTTGAGAATTATTTATTGGTTTCTGGTGCGCTGGAGCTCGATGAAGTGGCATTTTGGAACCAAGCTTGTCTTCTATATCCAATTTAGAAAGAATAGCTGCCTTTTCAAAATGAGAAAGCCTGCTGATATAAATCCCTGTGTACAATATGTTTCCTTCCACTTAGTGTATTTGGTACGACCGTCCAAATATTTTCAGTGTAGCAATAGGTAAGAATGAACAATCTTTTATGTCAAATTGATCACCATAATCCAGCTTTTACCTCATTCATTGTGTGCAGAATTTCCAATAAAATGGTGTTTACCCCAATGTCTGCACAATTTTAACAAAACTACAACATTTTATGTTTCCTAATAGGCTTATTTTCATCAAGACATGATCAGTAGTTATAGTTCACCTATAAGTAGTGATGCTTCACCTAAGAATTTTGAAATTGTAGCTCTTTCACTCATTCTAATATTTATTTATGTTATTTCTCTCACCCCAAGAGGTCACGGCAGAGGTCCGCCCCTCCGAGCCTGGTTCTAGCAGAGGTGTCTTCCTGTTAAACGGGAGTTTTTCCTTCCTACTGTCGCCAAAGCGCTTGACCATAGGGGGTCATATGATTGTTGGGTTTTTCTCTGTATGTATTATTGTAGAGTCTACCTTATAATAAAAAGTGTCTTGAGGCAACTGCTGTTGTGATTTGGCACTACGTGAATATAATTCAATTGAATTGAATTATTATTTCAGAAAGCTGTAAACAGCTTTGTTTACTTTAATAATGATTCATGTTTTTTTCAACAATCACAGCCAGAGCAAAATTATATTTGTGACTCATATATATGTTGCTGCTCAAAAACAAAAAGAAATGGTATATTTTATTCCTCTGAAGATATAAATTTAGAAGATTTCCAAAACCTAGTTTTTACATTTTAATACATTATCTTGCATGCTGGGATCTTTAATACAGTTGTCTATGATAAACTCCTATCGTATAGAATGGAAGTTTGAGATGCAATAAAGACTCCACGTTTTTTACAGTTCCAGTCAACATTAGAATCTAATGATCATTATCACAATAATAATAATAACAATGTATATTTCTGTTTCATTCAAAATCAGGAAAACGCATATGGTCCTGTTTGTAGCTGGAGGTCTTATGTCAGGGTTTCTTGTCTTCTCTAAAGTCAAGGCTAAAGACTCCTGAGCGTCTTATGCCAAGGCCTTGGGACTATGAGACCACCTGTCAGAGAGAACAGCTCACTTAATTAGCAGTGTTCTTTGCAAGAATGGCAGAGCTCTGATAGCTACCCAATCAAGACTGTTTTTAAAATATGCAAACATATGTCACATTTGTCAAACTTTGGCCCCTAAATGATTAGTTATTGTACATATTATTCAACTAAGCCCATAATTAAAATATTGGGTTTAATTTTTCTGATGTTACTTTTTCAGTCTTGCTTTTGTTTTGGTTATATTCACTGTTTTCATTGTTTTGGTTTCCCCAACCTTGTAAAAAGTTTATTTTAAAAATAACTGACACTAGCACCACTGACTAACAAATGGCCATGAGGTCATATTCAGCGATGCTAGTGTCAGTCATTATGCAAATATAATGTTTATAAGGTTGAGGAATCCTGCAGTAAGCTGAGACTGAAGAAGTCACTTGGATGAGTGACAAAACATTACTGCCACTGAAAATGCTACGTCCAAATAAACAGAATCGACTTTTTGGGATATCCTTACCCAGATGACTGAGCATGCATGCATCAAGATACCACCAAGATACCCCTAAGTTACCTTGATATGTCATTAGCATGTGTCTGATGGAAACATATGCCACATATATGGAATAAGCATTGTGTAAAACGTATAAGTAGATGAATGTGTGCTGTAGTGGCAAGCGCTTTGAGAGAGTGGTTGAAAAGACCAGAAAAATGCTATATAAATTGTCCCTTTACCATTTCTGCTGTTCTTTCTGCCCCCTCTTGCTAGTATTGCATGTTCTGTTTTTTTCAGGCATCAAAATAAGGTTTTACATACTATACAAAGTAAATATTCAACAGAAATTAACTGAAGTTCACTGTTGACGTGTGTATTTTTCTTATGGTTTATTTACCCTTTTCAAACACAATACACTGAAGCCATAACTCATTCAGCTCTTGCTCTGGTAGAAAAAAACAAAGTGCCTCAGGTGCTTGTCCTAAAAAACAGCTAGAACAAAATCACTGAAATCATGAATAACTCCTTTAAAACCTTAATGTTCTGGACTTTGTACTTTTTTAGAATCCATAGGATTTAAGTTATTTAACTTCTTGCAAAATGTTTTATACTTTGTTTATATGACCCTGTGTAAATGTTTCTACTGTATGTGATACATTTATCTCTGTGCTAAATTTATGTTTACAAATAATAACAACTATATATTACAATTTTATCAGATTTCTCTGCCAAAAGTGTTGTTCTGCTGTCCATAAAATCCTGTGGATGTCCCAATAAATAGCAGTTGTACAGCTCTGGGAAATCACACACAAACAGAATCAATTTTTCCTCTATGACTGAGAATCAGCAGACTCTCATTTCATTTGTCAAGCAGGATAGCATCCATCGATTGGTAAGTCGTGTGCAGCCACACCATGACAGGTTTTCAAAGAATGAGTCAGATCCAACTTTGCCTGGGCATGTCTGCATGCAAGCCTGCGCCTGAGACAAATACCACCACAGCAGTTTCAATTCAAAACAGCCCACTTGCTGCTCTTCTTTCAACATTCCTTCGTCTGTAATTTATTTCATCTGAAATTCTATGTCGTATTAGCACCCTTCTCTCTCTGAAGATTAGAATTGTGATGGATTTGATTTGCATTTTAGTTTATTATTCCATATGGTCACAGAAAAGTACTGCTTGCACGTCAAACCAAAATCAGATTTTTCTTTTCTTTTTTGCAATTCTGAGTTTTTTTGTATTTTACTGCTAAAGTGTGTGTATGCTTGTGTGTACATATGTATGTACCTGGTATGGTGAAGGTGTACACTGACCTTTGTCTGATGGATTGTTTCCTCCCAAATGAAGACATAAGGGAAGCGGAGTGGGCAATGGGGCTGGCCTTTGTGTGTATGTATGTGTGTGTGTGTGCTCTGAAGAAAAGAGGAAGGGGATTCTTGGAGTGTGTAGAGATGAGCTTTGCTCTGCCATCTAATTATGTCCTCCTCTTTCACCTCCCTCTACTCAGCTCTTCTCCAATACCACATCCCTTCTCTTCTTTTTTCTCTTAGCTCTCATTCTGCTGCAGCTCCCAGCTGAGCCACAGGTGGTAGTAATCTCTGTCTGTCCTGCTGCTCTGACTGTATACACACAGAAGTGAGAGCTGGAGGGCTTCTGCCCAATAACACAGGCTTGCCCCTCAGACAGCACAGCCACACTTACATGCACATGCCTGGAGGGACAGCACAAACACAAAGACCTCTGTGCTTGTTCTTTTGAAAACAGTGTTCTGGAACATACTGTTTAAAGGTCCAGTATGTATGATAAAAGAGAAGTTATTGGCAGAGATGAAATATACTGTAGTACTCATTATGGGATGTTCATTAGCATAACATTGCATTTTTCTTTAGCTCAGAATGAAGCTGCTTATATCTGTGGAGCGTTTCATTCTGAGCCATGCTTCTACTGTATCCTTGAATGGACAAACCTTTATAAAATACTGGCCCTGTGTGATGGTCATTGTTCACCACAATTTTCAAGACCTCATCAGACAAGATTTTGTTGTACAGATTCAGCTTTGGTCTGCAAAAAGAGAAGGGTTCCTACCTACCACATCTTTTAAACAGACCACAAATTTACTGAAATAAAATGCTTCTGAGAATATGTGGCAACAAAATCTGCAAGAAAAAATGTGTTTTCAGATAGAAATGTAACCAGATTAAACAACAATCAATAATACATTTGAATTAAAGCATTGGCAGAAATTATGTAAGCGATTATGAAAAAGATAACGTTATCAGTTTAATTAATAAGTCTTCTGTAATTTGCGTATGGTTTTAATCAGTGTTCTAAATCTATAGATTTTTACACACATGCCTTTCCTGTGCTTTTCCCCGACAACGTATGTTTTATATGATAAACAGATACAAAGTGGATCTGTTATCATTAAAATATATTTAATTTATTATAATAACTACTGGATTTATTAAATCATAAATCTAATCATGACACAGCATCTTATTTAAATATATTTTATTTAAATATATTTTTTATTTTAAGTAAAATGCATGTTTTTTTTATCCAGCGTATTTCTACTCTGAGGTGATATTTTGCTGCTTCAAATCCTACATAATGCCAGCTCTCAGTATTAATCATATGCAATTTAGATTTCTGTGGCCATACAGTTCCATTCTGATGTCTACCCTGAAGTTGAAAGGAACTATTTTGTTATGAGGATTAATTTTCGGTTCTCATGGGAACTTACTTTTTCTTTCTTCTTTTGTTCTTTCCTATTTCCTCTCTATAATACACACAATTCCCTCTGGAATTAGCTCCCTTTTTATGTGGGCCTGGGTTCATTGTATATGACGGTGGCCTTTCGTTTTGCTAATGTAGGTGATTTTCTTCCCATGAAAGCGCTATAATCCATCTCCTGCTCGCAGGAGGTGGCGATTTATCGTGCGCACTGGGCGTTAACACGCCACAGCTAAGAACAGATGCAGTGCTTTAACAGATAACCGTCTGGAATAAGATGGAGCATTCAGATTAGCTTTGGTGTCAAATAAATTGCATGCTATTCGAGTACATCCAGAGTTCTAAAACACTATTCTCTGTATCAGATCTGCCGTAGGTTTTGGCATGACAGAGAGTAAATGAAGTGTAGCTTCGCATGGGTTGCTTTCAGACGGGACCCTCAGCATCCCTATTTGACAGTAGAGTGTTCACATTCAAGCACATAGCAAACACATTAAACACACAGAGACACATCTGAACCTGTGTTTTTTCTCCGAATCTGATCTTTGAATGCTTTCCTTGTCATGGTCCGTGGCTGCAGGCTATAGGAGTTGGTGGTGTGGAGTCAAATGCAGATAAACATAGGTGGGAAAACTAAATCTTAACAAGAGGTGAGTTGGTTTATTGTGGCTGAAGAGTAGGTGCAAAAAAAGGCAAAGGGTGACCATAAGAGCTAACTAAACTGGAAATAAACACTAAGAACATTATACTTGGAACATTTAAGCAAGAGCCGTGGGAATCCTGATACCTGAGATATGGAAGGATTAACAGACGATATGACCAAGAACAAAGGGAAAATCCCACATGCACACACAACAAATACAGGGTGAGGGTGATGAGGGAAGTGGACAAATAGACATAATGATACATGGGAAGCAAAATTAGACACACTGAACACAGGACGAGAGACTGTCAAAATAAAACAGGAAACACACTTGACACAGGGGCCGGGAGGAAGGGAACACACATAGGAGCAAGACGGACTGGGGAGACAAAGGGAGGAGACACAAAGAGGGAAACATGGAAATAGTTAAGGGAGACGAGACACGGAGGGCAAGGGAGCGAGAGCGATGTAACACAACGAGAGGAACATAGGGACAGTAAAAGGGAGACGAAACACGGAGGGAGGGAGAGGAAGCGAGAGAGGAAGCGAGAAACAAAGACATGACTGAGGAAACAGACACAGAGGACAAGACAGACTCCCACAGAAGACACAGGGATGAGACAGCGACAACAAAACATGAAATACAAATAACCTCAGAAACATAAAACTAAACTCAAGACTAAACTGTATAAATGTACTAAACCTCATTATAATACAAAGAAAGATCCAAATACAGAATAAACTCAAAATGCTGGGTCGATGACCCAGCCCCCTGACCCTCTGTGAGCCTAGTCCTAACTCTTGGTTTTAACAGTTTCACTGAAAACCTACATGTGCACAGAAAATCATCAGAGTTTATCTTCAAAAAAATATTCTCTTTGGTGAAACCTTTAACTTTTCAGCCTTTCATTAAAGTTTGACAGGCATAACCCAGAGAGTGAAAGCATATAACATTATGCATTTTTCTGTGAAATTCAATTCCACTCTAATGTCCTGGTATTAATGTCTAATTTTCTGCACCATGACCATGTTCACTAGAAAATTCCATTTTTGCCTCGAAATGAAAACATTTAAGACTTCAATTATCTAAAGGGTAATTACAAATGCATGCCTGTAGCTGCATTAATGTTGTAATAAAATGCTTAATGTGGGAAAACGTGGTTTGATACACTGTATCACCAACAGTGTTGCAGTTCCACATTGTTTCTTTTGCAGAAAGTTTTGGGAGAGGGGTGAAAAATGTATCGTTGCATCCTCGCATCTACTGCTTCATTCTTTCTCACAATGAGTGAGGTAAGCACCTTAAAGGAATGAACTTAAGAAAAGAACACTGGTTAAGTGGAGCTGGTTCAAGACCTGACTCTTGTCTTCGTAATCACTTAATCACATTTCCTCATTGACGTTTACAGAGATCACGCTGATAGATTCAGAATTCACCGAAGCATGAGAATGCATTTGCAGGTGCTATTATACAAATGCAGGATGTCTAAGAAGAAACCTGGACACTGACAATCAATGACCATGTAACTCAAGTGTTTGCGTGCTCTAGAATGCTGTGGAAAAAGTTGCATTATCCTGAATAAACATCCTCCAGCCTCGCCAAACTGCCAACAATTCTGCATTTCAACCTCACAGCAATTATAGCCCACCGTGTGAGGGTGAGGAGATGACTTCAGCTTTTCTTTTTTGAAGGCAATGTTTATGAATATTTGAAGGACCTTTCAATTTGGTATAAAAGAAAATAGGGAAACAGCAGCCTTTGTGGGTGGCATTTATCCTGCTACACCACAATACGCTCCTCTTCCTAAAAGCCCTTTACAACAAAAATGTTAGAGACCTGCTTTATGAATTCTCTCTCTGTGGCAAAATGTCAGTATCACCCAAAGGCCCTTTAGCCACACCCACTGCAGTGATGCGTTTCCCTTCTTTCTTTCATTGTATCTATTCTATCTCTTTATATATTTAATATGAATGATTTTTCCAAGATACTCAAAAACAGTTGGAGGAGGTGACTCCAGAATTATTACTCCAATGAGTCATCTCACAACAGATGGCTTTCTTTGTGCATGTGTGCACGTGCATTTGTTTGCATATTAAACAGCTTCCCAGTAAGAGCTGTGAAAAGAAGCAAACACAGAAATGGAAGAAAAGATGACCAAAGACTGTGAGTGGCGCCCACATAGTGGGGGTTGCTGGCAGGTCAGGATGATTTGCCCTTCCACGGGCTCTCTTCACACCAGTTGCATTGGACTCAATCCAGTTCCAGCCGCCTCCGGTGAAAGCAGAGCTGACCTTTTACAGCACTCTGAGCTGTAGGATATAGACTCAAAAAGGGTTGTGATCCCTGTCTTGGCATCACTCATACTGACTTTTATTGCTTTCTCTTGTTTTGGTGCAATTCCATCACTGGAGTACACACAGTGTTGTATGGAATTTGTGGCTATACTTTTTTCTAATCCAGACATGTATGTTAAGAGGTTGCATAAGGGGTCACAATGAGGGGGAGTCCTCTTCTATCCTTTATTGTACAGTAATAGTTTTAGATTTTCTCTCATCGTCACTTAAACAGAAGTGAAAAAATTCTAAAAGCTGCAGCGTCCTGTCATCACCCTGCACAAACTCATCCATGTCACTCCTCCCACACGGCTCCTTCTGGCTCCTGCTATCAAACTCAGAACGCTTGTGTTGGCACACACGGCTGAGATTCAAGTGATGTAGAAATTAAAGCTTATTTCATTGCTGCAGTCACGATGAGTTGCTCCAAACTAGCACATCAACTAAATTACTGTAATGAAAATGTAACACTGGAGACATCAGGATTGTTTCTACAGCCCACATTGCTGTCTCCTAAAGAGATAAAGTGATTCATTTTGTTCAAAACCACCAATATCAAAAGCTGCCCATCAACTTGGAGACAGCTTGCCAATAGTAATACTATCCCCTTATCTGTCTTACATTTCATCAGACAAAGCAAAGAGAAAAGAAAAAGAAGCTGATAATGTGTTCAGTGTCTTTTGATCTTGACACAGTCTGTCCTACAGCGCTTCTCTGGGGATTCAACTTTTTTTTTTCTACTTGATATGAGGCCAAAAGTTAGATGGATATCAACTTTTTCTTTATGGTTTCAGAGAAATTTGAAGACACCAAATGAAAAAGTATAATGTGCATGAAAAGGAAAACAGGAGTAGATACTGGTATGAAACAAATCATTAGGCCTGAGATGAAGAGAAGAAAAGAAGTAAGCTATTTGCTATTATGAAGATGATATTTCTCCCCTGCTCATCTTAACTTTCAAATGTCTCACTTCAGTATCATATCAAGTTCTAGCCCCTTTATTTATTTATTTTTTTGTTAATACCGTATCACTGTGAAAACAATATCCCTTCTGCTGCTAAACTTGAGGAACAAAGACAATTGGAACCTAAATATGAAGGGCTGATGAATAAGAAAAGAGCCTCCCCTATGTGTTGTTTGTCACAGGCTGAAACATCTGAATTGAGCTCCTGTGTATATCCTGCTGTAATGAATGATACCGCCCAGGTTTCATTTGCAATCAAGGTTAATTAGCAGATGTACAGTTGCCTGTAATCTTTGGCGGTTATGGATTATAGGCCTCTGTATGATGGATGGAAACCCTATGGACTAGCAGTGAACACACAATAAATAAGAGCTAATTCGAAGCGTTGGTACTAGTATGTTCTCCAGATTGTTTAGTTAGGTCAAATCGTTTATTCGTTTAACACTGCCAGGTCACATTTATACTAATGTGGCTTGTGATTGTTAAAGAGGTCTTATGCTACTCATTTACAGGTTCACGTTAAAGCACATAAACCAATAGGTTTATGTGCTTTAATGCTAAATATATATATATATTTTTCTCTCACTACGCACCACTGAAGCAGCACTTTTCACCCAATGCCTGAAACTCTCCTCTTTAGCTTCTGTCTCTTTGGACATTCATTGTTTGAACATGTGCCAGTCTACCTGCTAGGCTGGTATTGTAAGAATTTGTTACATTGTGATATAGATATGTAGTGGGAAAAAGCCTGGACTAGCAACAATGTATCTTCTCCCTTTCTGGTCGTTTTGTAACTTTGTGAAATTTTTACATGAACTTAAAAAAACAGCGCATAACACAGAAAGGAACATGGAAATCCCCAAGAAGGTCAACAATTGCCTTTCTGAGTTGACATTGTGTCACGGCACTGGGTCTGGTGACCCTGTGTTTGTGTGGGGTTTTTTGATATAAGTTATACTTTTCAGATTATGGTTTTCTGTTTGTAATGAAATGATAGTTCTGGTTTCTAGGGTTTTTTGTTTTGTTTCTGTTTCTTCACTGTGTTCCACGTCTATTCACTTTTGTCTCTGTACTTCATGTTTCCTCTGTTCCCAGGTCTGTCATGGTTCCACGGCTCAGTGTCTAGTCTGCATTTTTGTGAATTGTCTTGTACTTCCTGTTTTACTTTGGTAGTCCGTGTCCTGCTTTGCTTCCTGTGTCTCCTTATGTCAGAGTAATCCCAGCTGTGCTTTCCTCCTGTTTTCCATTTCCCTTGTTACTTGCTGGTGTATTTAACCCCTTTGTTTTTCTTTGTTAGTTGTCACGTCATACTCTTTCCATGCTGTGTGTTGGCTCTGTGCTCCCTGTTTCCTAGTGGTATCAGTTCCTGGTTTCCATGTCCAAGGTTTTTGTTTTTGTTTGTTTTTCACAAGTTTATTTTTTCCAGCAATAAAGCTGCCGTTTTAAGTTACGTTTCTCTGTTCGAGTCCTGCATTTAGGTCCTTCCTCCTACCTGCTACACAGCACATTGTGCCATTTTATTCTGTGGCATTATTTACAATGGTCTATGAAGAGCAGCATTTTAAGACCATGTTTTTCAAACACACATTGCTACTAGCTTATAAAAAAATGTAATCACTTTTTTGAATTTTTTTTTTTTTTTTTTTACATCGTGGCTCTACAGGGTACTGCAAATGGGCTGAAGCAAGTTATTTATAAAAGGTTAAGAAAAATATTTTCATTTTCAAGTTTGGTCAGTTAAAAAATGAACAAGTGGAGCTGTCTGCGTTCAGCCCTAGCAAAACATTTTTTAATGATGTTGTTCGTTTCATATACTTTTTAATCTAGCATATAGTATATACATGTTGTAACTGACTCAAAAAAACATCTGGAAAAGCATTTAATGAAATAAAAGATACCTCAGTCTGGAAACCATAGCAAAGTACTGTTCATGTTTTCTACACTGAACATGCCCCTGATAACAGAGAATCAGCATCACCAAGCAAGTGATTTTTACGAAATAAAATTTTATGTGTCACGATCAAAAAAGACATATAAGAAAGCAATGGGCATAAAAGGACATCACATCTTTGTCTTCTGTGTTAACCAAAGTTGCAATTAAAGGTGTGGCCTGGATGCCTGGATCTTAAGAACATTCTTAAGATTGTATATCACTGTGTTCACAGTGATATTGGAGTTCGTAGAAAATGTATACCATTTAGTAATTGATCAGTATAGACAGCTTGTGCTGCAGTGACTAGTATCTGGATCTTACAGTGTAAATATAAGCAGAGTGAGAATAAGTGTCTGGTACACATATCCTGCATTTAATTTAATAATACAGTTTTTAAAAAAGCTCACATGTTAATGCAACACAGGCTCTACTTCTTTATTTCATTCGTTCCATTCATTTGACACATTTAAGGTTTATTAAAACCATTTTGGTTGTTATATTAATGCATTTATACTGTTTATTAGCAAACACTTTCTCTGTGGCATTATACTTGAACTGCAGGACAGTTATAATTCAGCTATATCCCTGTGACCAAAAACTTCCTATTTTTTGGTCACTTTTTAACACATTACTAAGGAATCACTAGGTTTTTATCTTTTATACAGTATTCCGTAGTTCTTTTTTTATTATTCAGTTGTACACCAGAGAACCACCTGAAATGCAGGATGTGGCATTAGATATTCAAATGACGCAGCTCATGTTACATCAAAGTGCCATAACCTTCAAAATGATGGAAACACTCAACAGGAGGCACTTGTTCCATGCTGGCAAACAGTGCAATTACTACAGAGCACTGTGGGAGATGAAGGGTGCAACCCAACCCAAATAACACTTAAAACTTCCTGTATCCTCTCTGACTACTGGTGCAGAGTTTTATTGCAGCTCTACGATGCCCTCCATGTTAACTGAGTTAGAGAGGGAAAAATTGCAAAGGGTTCACAGGCACAAAAACAAATACAGCAAGTGTGAATTTGATGTTTACCAAGTGGAAAAGCAAGATAAGTTTATTCTGCAATTTTGCTGCATGAAAGAAAAGCAATTAAGATGATATAGAAACGAAGAAAGAATGCTGTTGCTAAGATGTTCCTTGATTACAAAAATATATAAGCCCACATTCTTCGCGTACAGCAGAATTGGTCGACATGAAGGGGGAGCACAATTCTTTTAAAACACTCGTTCAGTTCTGAGTATTCTTAGCTTCTGACTAGTGTTACACTTAAATAAGAGTAGTCGGAAACATTTTTATTTATGACAAGTAATGTAACATTGTAATTTTGCAATTCAAGTAATCAGTTAACCACTATTACAGTCAGCCGTTTAATGGGTTTCAACATGTCTCTGTTCCTTTTCTTATGACAGAATAAAACTTGACTCATTGACAGAGCTTCGTGCTACTGGAGTCCTGTGTCAGGTGTTGTCAGTCATTTTTACTAGCAAGATGGCAAAGGATTGCCCTTACATTGTTTAAGTATTCATATTATTTTGTGCCAGGGTAATAGTGGGTGGCTGTCAGCTACTGAGGAGCTCCTTTTCACAATTTTGAAGAAACACCTGCAAGCTAAGTACACCCCCACAAACAATTGACAGGGTCCATTCAGGAGGAGAATGATGCAGTTTCTAAAGCTTTGAATATGCAATGTATCAGTTAAAGCTGTCACTCAAATTAACAAGCTTACTGCATGCTATATGGGCCTCCTCCCAGCTGGTATGGAACACCTCAGTGCACTTCTTTGCTTAGGCTGTTGCCTCATGACCAAGCACTCGATAAGCAGCAGAAGGGATGGATGGATGGATGGATGGATGTTATGTGGTGGAGGAAACAGTGCCAACATCATCTCTCCATGGAAAAAGTTAAAGTCAGTCCCCTCACAAGTACATGTAGACTAGGGTACTGTACAATATGTGTATGTGAAACACTCTGAAAATGCGAAATGCAAAAAGTTAATCATTTTTTGTTAATGTGAAAGTCCTATAATGAGTTACTTTTGTCATTGGGTAAAGCTGTAAGAAGTTACCTTCAAAACTAATGTTACAAAAGACCTGTTCTGACTTTGGAAAAATAAAATATAAAGCAAAACCAAAACCAATAGCTAAGAGATGTTCTCTAAAGCTTCAGGGAACTGCAAAGTTCGGTAATAACCCCCTGTCAATTTGTCATTTCCAGTGACACTTTCATACACAGTAATTCAACCCATTGTTAATTTAAATATATTAGTGCAGCTTATCAAAACACATGACATTAAAGGGGCTAATATTGATGACAGCTGAATAGCTCCCTGCCTTTGGTTGACCATCTCTTTAGGCACCTACAATGAAAAGCCGACTGAATTTCTCATCCATTTTCTGTGGAAGCATTGTGAAGATTAATGACAGGTATTAAGTCTATAGCCATGTTATACTTCAGCTATTTAAGTTTCTTTGAATATAAAAATTGGCCATGGGGAATAATATTATCACATCAGCCCATAATCTCACCTGTTCATTACCGCCATCTGACAGTGATTATTGTAACACGGCTGCAATTGTTCTTCATATGGAAAGTCGTATTCCACTTTTATAAACTCTCCTTTTCTTTCTTTCTTTTATTAATGTGGCAAAATATTATTTTTGTGGATTGGTTAAGCGTGTCATTTATTCATTACCTGGCAAATCTCTGCCTGGCTGAACCTCTGAGCCATCAGGCGTGCCCAAGAGCTGGGCCTGTAATAAGGTTTTAAGTGCGTGTCATTAATAATGCTGCCCTGACGTGACACAAGGCTGATCTATCCTGGTATGTGGGTTTGTGGGCCGCAATCATTAGGCAGGATAGCTGGCAAGGTAGTTCGCTGCTTCCACTCTCTCTCTCTTCAGTGAGCAATCGGCTGTATCCTTTTAACTTTCAGCTGCTGTTGCCTACAAGTCTGTCTATCACCTCCCTGACAGCTCATCATCCTGATGTCATCTGCATTGTGTTGTTCACGTACACTTGCTACGGATGGTTCTCTATTAGACTGATGCACAGGACAGATTAATGGATTAAGCAGCGTGACAAGATGTTTCCTGATGCATAGGCATGAAGCTCAATCTGATGTTCAAACCCTGCTGGGACACAACGCAGGACAGTCAATTTTGCCTCACAAATAGTGATATGCATTTAAAAAAAAAGCCCAGCTATCTAAAACTTCTATTTAATTTTAATAATTTTACTCATGAAGTAATTGTATTGCTTGTGGTCTTTGAAGTCTGGAATATGCCCAGTTGTTCCCTGCTACCCTGCTTCCGGGTCCAAACTACTCTGCGTTTATTAAGGCTGTTGTGTTTTTAACATGTTTCAATGTTATGTATCTTGTTCTATTTAATCTGAACAAGCCCCTTGGGAAAAAGTCAGTCATTGCTGACGGCAACTCTCGGTTTTTACTAGCACGATTCATAGGCAGCACCTTTTTTTTGAAAAAAAGTTAGGGTTCATCCTCCAGCTTTACTGTGCTAATGTGTTTATATTATGAAACAGGGTTAGGACAGCTAGGAACTGTGCTAGCTGTCCTGTGTAGCTAGCCACCATATAGCACATCATTGTATTCCAGCAAGCCCAACTTCAGTAACCCTAAAAACATCACTACTGTTTAGTTTTCTGTCTTCATTTATGTCAGAAGTGATAGCAGAGCTGTACGTTTTAATTTTTCAGAAATCCCTCAGTCAGAACACGGTATGTCATCTGATGTCATGGGTGTTAAACTTAATTGTTACACCTGGTAGAGCAACCACACTGATCATTTTATTAAAGATGAAAGAATTTAGACAGTTTTTAACTCTCATTGGTGTCGCAGCGTTGGTTTGATTTGGGACCTAAATCAGAGTTTGGACCCGGCAATGGCTAATGAAATCAGACTTAAAGACCGGATATCTCTTGAATGCAATCATTTGTATTACAATCCAATTAATTTTTTAATTAAACATGCTATGTTTGCCTTTACCGTAATTTGATGTACAATACCAAATATGTAAAAGGTTTAGTTTATTATTAGATTTAAAGGCATAGACAGCTTCACACCTTTATTAATTTTAAGTAAATACAGGCTACTTTTAGCTATAAACTTTCACACCATCAGAATTTCTGGAGTTTGAAATATAATTCTGATAGGTTTATAGGATTGGTTAAATACGACTACAAGTTACAACCTAAAAATACATGATGGACATCTCTAAAGGCCTCTCTAAGTAAACCTTAAATATGCTCTAGTCCAGCTCTGAGTCCAGCTCTGAGTACAAGATAATACTACATAAAAGTCAAAGTACTGTCTGCGTAAAATACAGACAGGACTTTGAAAATGCAGGCAAATGTTTGCTTTGTGTGTGTGGTTAATTACTGGCTGAGTCTAATTAGTGGAAAATATATATGTGATGCTGAAAGATTAGATGTGAAAACTGTGTTTAAAAATAATAAAACTTTTAAGTGTTTTTCATAAGCATTCAAATAAATAGTAGTAAAATAAGTGTAACTGATGACAGATCAGCATGTGGTTAACAGGTACTCCATATGAATGACTGACCATAGTTCATGAATAATTACAGTGTGAGAGGCTCATGAGAGCGTCTCATCTCTACCCACTTCTCTTTGTAGTTAATTTCATTGTCATATTTGGGTCACATATTGTATTGCTGTACTCTGCTGGTATTCTGTTTCTGTGCCTTGTGCTTCTTTCCCTTTTGTTTCTCCATTTCTCTCATTTCTTTTTATCTCTGTTTCTCTCACACTGCCCCTTGGTGTGATATTTTTCACTACCACACTCACTCACGCGCCTCTCTACATCTTTCTGTCTCCCAAACTCTTGATTTTCTTTCTTTTTTTGTTTATACCCCACATCCCCTGTACAGCCCACCAGGGCTTCTGTCCTGGCTGTTGACATTGCATAAACTGAAGAACTGGTACATTTGTTATAAGTCCATTGTCAGCTACTGAGCAAGTGCCGAGTTCAAAGTGAGCCCCATTCAATAACACAGATCTCCCATAGAGCCAACGTTCTTGCAACGCACCGCCGGCCAAACTCCCGCTCGGCCGGAGCCCTCATCAGTCGAACCTGTTTTTCATGCAACATCAGAGCTGTCAGTCGATCCGCCTACTGAGAGTATAGAAACCAGTCAAGTTCTGCAGCACAGTCTCACAGCGCAGTACACTACAAAACAAGACAAAAAGATTCTGCCATAAAAGCAGGAAGTCGCAGTAGGGGAAGGCATATCTACTTTCACTTTTTCATTGTACACATTCCACAGAAGCTGTGAGTGCAATGATAAAATAAGCTTAAAGTTTTAGGTCAGAAGCCTCAAACAGCGAGTACCACAATAACATGTTGAGGAAGCTACAGTTTTAACCTAACAAGACTGGGTGTGGAGTTAAAGTATTAAAGTGTCCATTTTCTGCAACACACAGCAACACAAAGTGAAGCTTATCTGTCTATTAGACCTATCTTTCTCTGCTTTTCTAAAAATGAAATAAAGGCAAACTTAATTCTCAAAACATTTCCACCATTATATGTGATCCAGTCTCTAAAGTTATGATGCGTTGTGAAACTTATTTGGTGTTGTCTCACATTTCTCTGCTTTCTTTATTAACTCCATCTAACCTTTGCATGCCTGAATTTTATTACTAATCCTTTAAAATATTTATCTGACTTTCAGGCAGTTTCTCTCGATTTGCACTAACAGCGTGTTGCTTTAAATGTACAGATGGACAAGTGATTGCAATTGCAGAAAAGTGAGTTTTGTCCTTGTGTGATTAAATTGTAAAACAGAAGCTCTTATTTTTCTCTCTTTCATTTCAAAGGACAATCTGTGACAAATGACATGGCAAAGCTGCACTGAATCATTTTATGGGACAAAGAGTACCACATTTTATAATAGCATGCACCGCTTTCAGTAAATCAGCCTCCCACTCAGACACCAGAATTTTTGGATGGTTGCCTTCATTCCTCAGAGCTCTGTACATTAAGAAACTAAGGATACATTGTTGACTATTGGAGAGAAAGCACTTTGTTTGGTTTTCATTCTACACAATTACAATGTAGCAGTGGCACTGAATGCTGGCTGTCTGCAGTTGCTCTGAAATTTCTTTAGGAACTAGAACATTACTTGCCTTGCATCTTAAAGTAAATATTTAAATCACTTTTCATTCCTGTGGGTGCTCATAACACACAAGTGTGGGTGTTTGTTTTTTACTGAGAATATACTGAATGATATTGTTACAACCTTTTCTTAATAGGTACCAAGGGAAATAACAATGTAATAGCAAAACCCTTTCCCAAAATCCCTATTTGCATTTTTTTTTTCAGTGTAGCAATAAAATACCGTTCATTTACAGTCCAGTAATTATCAGTAAACATAAGCTAAATAATGTCAAAGGCAATAGTGGGTCTCCAAGGCCAAATGTAGCTAATACAAAAAATAAAGGTTTAACTAAACAAGCAGGTTATCAGCAAAAACACAATTCTACCCGATGCCAAAGAAAACACAGCAGTAGCACCCACTCAGCATGCAGTTCAGTGGCCAAATGGCAGGGACTCTCAAGCTGGATGTGTGCTCCACTGACAACCAGATGGTGTTCAGGTGTAGGTGATGAGGCATCTGGAGGTGTTACAGAATAAACCTGAAACACATTGGAGACAGACAGCTCTATTTCAAAAAAGACAGAAGTCAGTGGACATAACAGAAACAAAATAAAACAAGAGAAACAGTGTATTTAAAAAATCTGAATTATGGGAAATGCACATCTGTGAGTGTCATTTTCAGGAAAAATAGAAAATAAATAAACAATTCCTTCATTTATAATCTCTCAGCAAGTAGTTTAATAGGTTGATGATTTATCTTTTGAAGATACATTATGTAGGAAAATAAAATTTGAAGAAACTTTTGGAAGTTAGAGTGAGATTTGTGAATAACACAATTTTCTTAATTTTCCTAGTTTATAAAGACTAAATGAATATATTGAGCTCATTTTTTGTCACTCTTAATATGGTTGGAAGCACATATGCACTAGAGATTTGGAAAAACATGACACACATGATGTGAGGTGCTGAATAATAATAAAACGTAAGACAACTGGCAAGAGTTTTAAGTTTTAAGTCTATGTATCCATGTGGATGTGTGTGTGTACAAAGCATTTCACCACTTCAGTAACTGTACTTAATGTAAAGTAATTAGCAGCATTATTTGTTGGATTGAGTTTCCTTCTTTTATTCAGCCCAGTTTGAAATATGCCAAAACTGTTGGTTCAGTGTATAGGTATCATAGTTTCCAATGATGGCGTGTAATTGTTCACTCCTCACAGTCAGGGTGCAGGAATTTAATATACCCTCCACTTTATTTCTGACTGTAATCAGCCAGTAGCTATTAGATGAGAGATTTGGAGTTATCAAAATAAATGTACTTACTCATATAGCTCTACTTTTCATTACACCATCACTGGTGTTGCGTTGAGGTTGTGTGTTACAGATGGCAAAAGTTGACTTTCCGCTTAGCTGGATACAGAAGGCCTGAAAGAATTCACTACTGACATGAAACTCCCTCGCTCCATTTCAGTTATGCTCTCTTTCTCTGCTAGTTTCTTTCTTCACTTTCTTTCCCTTTTGTCTCTCACCCTTTGACTCCATCACTCTGTCTCCGTCCCTTTCTCTATTACATCTCAGCCTCACTCCATCGCTCTCTTTTCCTTGATCCTCTGTTACCTGTCAAGACTTTTTTTTTTTTTGCTTTTTTCTATCATATTTGTCTCAGTTCTCTATGTGTGTGCCTTCATGTATGTGTGTGTTTGCGTGTGTCGGTTTTTGTCCTCCATTACTTTTCTTTCTTCCTGACTTTCCCTCATCAGATTTTACTCTTTTTTTTTTCTCTCTCTGACAAGATATAGGTTTGCCCTCCCACCTTGACTTACACGTGCACACACACGCATTGATGCACACATCCCCTTCTCTCTTTCTGTCCGTCTTATCTGGATCTCTACCTGCCTGCCAGCTCTGGCCCGTTGCCTGCCCTCCTCAGGGAACACAGCAGAGAGGAGAGGAGGAACGCCTAAGGCCCAGCCTCCTTAGCCTTCTTATCTCTCTCTCACACACACACACACACACACACACACCCTTACATCACATAGTCACAACACAAACTGAAGTTTCACATGAGTACATGAAATTGCAACTTGACAGAATTGCAATTCTCATGAGTGCATTTCTCGATGAATCAGTTTTTTTCCTGTACAGCAAGATGAAACGAAATTGCATTTTTTTTTCTGCTACTGAACTTTTTGATTGTACAGCACCTGAACAATTTCAGCAATCTGGCCTTGCAGAAATTTGCCTCCGTGTATATTACATACAATGATACAGCATGCCTCAGCACTCCCAGCCAATAGTGGCACTGGACATTTAAATAACTTGCAAACATGTTTTAAAAAGTGGCTTACAGAGGGTCGCAAACAGGGCAACATAAAAGTTGGATATACTCTGTTGTGAAATTTAAGAACCATCTGCAATTTAATAAAGGTTGTTGTGATAGAGCTTGCACAGATTTCCACCTTGCCAATTAGGGTAGATTATACATACACTTAGTTATATAGAAATGGATGCAGGAACTGTACCAAACTTCCTAAAGTAGACAGGTGACACGATGTCCATCATACAGATAGAAAAACTTTGATTGCTAAGGACAAATTCTATGGGACCTAGAAATTATCTTCCATTCTAAGAACATAACTTAAAATGGACAAAAAATTTATTAAGTTATAACAACACAAAATCTTGTTTTGTGTTGTAATAACTTAATAGTTGTTTTGTTATATTTGTTTTCAATTTTTTGCTTTGTTTTCTTTAGTTTTTAATTTGGTTGATTGTTTTTTTTTCTCTGACTCCTACCCATCCAATTTAGACAAAGCTAAGGTGGGATAGCTGCACCTCTTGTCAGAGCACTTAGTCAGGATCTACTTAACAACACTTTCCTTCATGTAAAGGCAGAAATGCTAAATATAGAAGTTATGCATGGCATTGTAAAAAATAAATAAATAAACACACACACATGCAGGGTATCTCACTGAATAGCCTTAATGAAGGCTTTGATACCGCTTATCAAAGTCTCGGTGTTACAACAATCGTAGCAGAAAACCTGCCCACTACCAGCAGTCTCGAGGGCAAACTCTAACCTCAGGTGTGTACACAGAGTGAACAAGCACAAACGACTACACACCATACTCTATATGTGCACCTGATCATAACGTATACACACGCACACACAAACATTAATTCACCTTCTCGTGCATGCCAGCGGTAGCAGTGGGCGGTCCCTGGCGAGACAGAAACACACTAATGGATAATGACAGGGTTTGACAGCAGGAGAGTGAGCTGAGTCATTCTGGGCACACAGGCAATGAATAAAAGAATGGGACTGCTGTCTGAATATCCCTCACTGACTGGATTTCCTTTGATACCGTACTATTCCTGCCAGTCTCCCTTGGTAATCCTGCTCATTACACTGCTGTCCCACAGTTCCAAGACTGGCAGCAGCAGCCAGTATGACAAGAGGGACAAAAAGTTGTCTTCACTGGAAAGCCAGCACCATCCTATGGGCTGTAACCTGTAGTCGTAAAGTTTTGTCTTCCTCTTGATAATAAGTTACGCAATGAGCTTTTAATGTAGACCTTTCTTACAGGAAGTGGAACACAAAGTCAGGCTCAGAAAAATTAATATGTCTCTTCAACTTGCCAGCCTCTATTGTCTAAATTGTACGAAAGCACCATTGTTGCTGAAATTTATGTGACACATCACTCGGAAAAATATCACTCCATGAAAGCTGCCAGTCATATCATCCAACCGTCTCTCAATGCATCTGTCCCACTGAGTTGAGTCCAATTAAAACCATCACCAATTCCCAACTCTGGCCAGAATTGGCTTGTTGTTCACAAGACCCACTGTTTGGCCAGAATCATCATTTGCTGTTGCTCCAGTCTGTTCTCTCAGAGCATCAGACACAAACAGCTCTGACAAAAGGCCAGTTGTCTAGTTTGTCTGATTAACCCACTACTTCTAGACAACTTGTGAAATCTATTCCAGAAATCTCTGACTTTCCGTTTTTCCTCTGACGTTAAATGTTGAGCTCTTTTCGTCAGTGTCACATTGACACGCAAATGCTATTCCAATTATTCTGCACCCTCTCTGCTCGCTGTCAAATTACCAGCACTGGGAGCGGAGCACGGCTCTCACTGCACCTCTCTGGCATTTTCCCTGACAGGGAGAAGAAAGGAGTCTGAGATAGCAGAACGAGGGAGGGCTTGGGGCTCAATGAGTATTTTAAATGCTGAAACCAGGTAATCAGACAGACTCAGTCTGAGACCAGGAGTGTACTGTTGGATCGAAGATGTTTTGCTATGGTTTTCAGCAGATTGTCAGAGCAATACTGTATATTTGAATACCTGGCCTGCTGCTTTGCATGGAAAGCAAAAGAAACAAATAATATATAAAATGCTTGCAAACTGAATTCATACTCCATAGTGGTTTACTCGGCAATGTTTTACAGTCAGCTGCTAGGTGTCAGATTCATGACAGGAAGATTTTTTGTATTGCTTCTGCTTATTGGTGCAGTAGGCAGTACAGAGCAAAGAGCAGAGGCTTAGACAGATGATGTGAACATAATGCTAGTTTGGATCCCTGCACTGGAGAGCACAAACCTAAGTGTGGCATGCAAAACATCCTGAAGCAGTGTATCAGTCATTTCAGTGTTTTGGTGTTAAAAAACAAAAAAAGAAAAAGAAATTGCATAAGCAATGACAGATTAGCTCCACATTTTCAGCAATTTTTGGTCTTATCTAGTCTTAGAATTTGCCCCAGCAGTGCCACTTTAGTTCTTGTTTTGTTTTCTCCTCAATAGGCACAGCAGTGGGTTGGTAGTCGGCAGTATGTAGGCTGCGTTTCTTAAATGACATCTCAGCTCCGGGGACCTTGGGGCAACATCCACCTGACGTGTGTAAGAGTTATTTCAGGCATAAAGGAGTGTCAGTCAGTCAATGTGACAGCCCTTTGCAGCATTCACATACACACATATACACCTCTCATTAGCACAGAGCTGTGAGGGGCTGAGTAAGTGCTGCTCTGCTCAGATGTTCACATACACTTCACTGCCTGTCAGAGCCCAACCACACACAGCACTGTGAGACTACAAGCCTCTGTGGAAGAAATGCATTTACGAAGGGAACTTTTATTTTCATTATCTGTGCAGGACTGAACAAAGTGGGCAATCTGCTGCTGTAACAGTTCTAGCTCTAGCTATACAAAAGTTGTAGGTCTGTAGTTCTGTTTATTGTTTGGTGCTATTTTGCTTTTTTTACCGGTTATCACGAATGTAGCTGGAGTGCAGCACAAAGGGCATAGAGAGGCGAAAGAGGAAATTATAGGTTGGAGTCTGGAAGCTAGAGGTGATGCACTAAAGAGGAAGGGAGGGGAGTCAATGGAAGAGAGGAGATAAAACACTTAGGGGAGGGCAGAATAAAGGATCAGCATCTGCAGGGGAAAGAATAATAATGGAAGGGATGCAGTGGAAAACTGAAGCCAATAACAGGAAAACAAGAAAGTGCTTGAAGCTAATCAGGAGTTCCTGTGAAGGCCTGGAATGTTCTTATTTGTGGAGTGACTGAAGCCCAAAGGTGAGCTGGTAGACTCACCTTTAAGAATGGATGGCTTAAGAATGACTGATGGAGAAATAAGGTTTCCTGGAGGCATAAACCCAGGTGACGCTCCTGCAATTCCCACCTCATAATGCATGTTTTTTTATGACAGCTAATCAATCTGAGCTGTTTACACTTTAGTGTCCAGACTCTTAAGCTGCCTTCCCAACTCCAATTACATGTTTCTCTGAAGTAGTGGGGAGAGATAAAGGTCATTGTTAGCAGCACGATATGTAATTCGAAAGAAATGGTCTTACAACCCTGTGATTTCATTTAAATTACTGCATGCGGACCAGCCTTACAAGGTTGTGATGTAATCTTTAGCCCGTGGGTTGTCTTGGACAAAACAATCGCAACTACAAGATCACTAAAAAGTGAAGTCCCAACAGTTCACTGCTGAACTATGCTAAAAATGTTAGCAGCTAAAATTTGCCCCTGGTCATAATTTTCTGAGATTGTAACTATTTCCAAATAGTTACAATTATGTGTCATAGTGAAACTAATCTAGTTCAATAGAGCTAAAGTTATTTTAGAAAAGAAATCATATTGGCCAGAGTGGCTGTGTAATTTTTTTAATCTGTGGATTTTCTCTGCATGAATCCTTTGTCTGACTACAGCATACAAATCAAACACTGCATTAAAATATTATCCTCTAATTTTTAGTTTTAGTTGCATTTAATGCATTTGTTGTTATTACAAATTTTTTGAAGTTTTAATGTATTTTAGTGTAATAAGGCATAAATTATCAGGGCAAGATCTTAGTGGGATTATAATGATTGCACTTGGTTCAGGATTTATTTTTTTTATCTTTTTTCATGATGGTATGATGTATGGACATAAACTGTAGGCGCAGGGCAAATACCAAAGTTGCTGATCTACCAATATGTTGAGGCAGCCTCCAAAATATTCACTTAGTATTCAGCCAAGGTCCCTGTGCTTTACTCACATGTCTGGACTCATCAGTCCCAGCTGTAATCAGTAGTGCTCTGACAGCAAAACAAGGGGTGTGTAAGAGAACGTGAAGCTAACTCAAATGAGAGGCCAGCGTAAACAGTGACAGGGCCAATTCCAGTTCCCAATCTCACTGCAAATAGAGGTGAACAGGGGAGCACAGAGACTTAACGAAGACATAGCAGCATCTGATCACAGCACCTCAGCACGCCACTAGTGTACCAACAGGTTGTGATAAAAGGATTACGCTTTGACTTTAATCTAGAAGAAATGAAAAATATGGGTGGAAAAACTTAAAAGGGGTCATCAAGCATGTGATCTAATCCCTCTAAGAGCTAGTGCACAAAGCTGTAAATGAGTTTGTAAAAATAAAAAATATGCCACTAAGGGTACGCAATTATGGTCTGAGTACTTTGTATTTGTTTGAAGCAAGCAGTCGAAGCCATCACCTCTTTTTTATTAAGAGCCATCAGGAAGGAAAAAAATATGGTGGATCATGAAAACTGAGGGCAACGCAGTTTGTCTGTCTGTATATCCAGTTCCAATTTTAGCTAATAGTTTCCTATTCAGGTAAAGTTTCCTCTCAGGGAAAGCAAGCCTCTGTTTCAGCACCAGGAGCTGTCCATGGTCCAACAGTGTACGGAAACAATATCTTCTCCCATGTTTAAGTGATGTGCCCAAACTAGCTGAATATGCAAGTTCTAAAATGTTTTGGAGATCTTGTTTGCTGTGTATTTATTTATTTGAATGTAACATGAAGTGGGGATAAGGGAAATAAAGCTTTTGCTGATGCAGGTCCTTCTGTACGCGATTGTCCTTTATAAGCAGGAGGCAGAGTAGAAGAGTGAAGTGAAAATTGTGCATGCTTTCCACAAAGGGCAGAAGATGTTATATCCCAACAAATATGAGTGGGAAGAGCAAGTCTTGGTCAATGTGTGTCAAATTTTAGGAATTTGCTTCTGCTTGTGATTCTAACCTCAGCAAATAAGCAAATACATTTACTTTACACAATCTCTGACTTTATGCTATACAGGATTTAGGGCTGTACTTTGTTTACAGATGATTTAATCCCAATATTGGCAGGGTTTGTTGATGTTAATGAGGTTATTTCAGATTGCTGTAAATGAGGTCATTTTTTAAGGTGAATTTGTGATGTGAATGATAGAACACGGGTTTGTAGAAGAGGAGCTGATCAGCATTTCCTTTGTTTCCATGACTATGAGGTACGGGAAGGAAAGAAAACCCATAATTGATTTCCTGATAGGCCACAACAGAGTTAATGAGGACTCCCTGTGTCATCTGCATATTCTAAATATTTGTAACAGAAGGTGCGCTGTTGGAGTCATCTCCACACATGGTAGAATTTTAGTTTAGAATTTGACTTTTACAGTCGACTTTAATTTGCAAGAAGAACTTCATGCTGTATTAAATAAGTTGTGGGGGGAAAATAATGAAGCCTTAAACTCATTTTAAGGTTCTAATGAATGTAAAACTAAGTAACTTCAGTGTTTACTGAGGTCTCATATGAGAAAGAGGGTATTTTCTTCTAAAATAAAAAAAAATTTTACATTGCCGTGGACTGAGAGGGTGCCAACCAAGAAAAACAAACCCTACAAAGTCGAGACCCTCAAGCTTAGCTGGAATTTGCAGCTGTCCACATGGACAAGCCAAATGCCTTCTGGAGGAAAATCTTATGGTCAGACTCAACAGCTAGCTGACACATTACAATGACTCAAACACATCAAAGCTGGTTTTGGAGTTCTGGAATGGCCTTTCCAAGTGCCAAACCTTAACACTATTGAAAACTGTGGGCTATGCTTAAAAGTCAGGTCAGTGCCAGTAAACCATTTAATTTAAATGACCTCTACAGGGAAAGATAATGACCCAAAGCAAACAGCAAAAGCAACCCAAGAGTTCTTCAACACAGCAAAATAGAATATTCTTCAATGCCCAGTTATTGAAGACAAAACTTATGTTTTGGCAGAGAACAAGCAGCAACTGAAGGTCACAGCTCTAAAGACCCGGCAGAGCATCCCAGGTGAGAAAATTCAGCATTTGGACATGTCCTTTGGTTCTAGACTTTAAGCAGTCATTGACTGCAAATGATTTTCTACCAAGTATAGTAAAGAATCCTTACATTTATAAATACTTCTGAGCCTCTGAAATTGAGGAATTATGTATTGCAATGTCTGTAATTTCCAAACAGTTAATGCAATTTTTTTAACTAATTGAATGAAAGCTAAAAGTCTACACTTCAATCATATTCTTCCTGTTTTAGTTCAAATCTACTCTGGTCGTTTGCAGAGGAAAAACTGCACATTTTCTCATTGTCCAAATATCTTATATAGAGGATATGGTGAAGTCCTGTATAAAGGTTGTCTTGTAATAATCATCACAGGAATCCTTTTCTTTATCTAACCATTCCTGTTTACTTTCAGGACAGCACAAAGAAGGACTTCATGGAAATTTTAGAGAAATTTCAGGATTCTAAAAAAAAAGCTTGACAACATCTCTCCTTACTATGTTTGTATCCCATAGGCATCCTATTGCCATTGGCAAGGGAGTTCATAAAGAGAGTACTGCAGTGTGTGCACTGTGCCTATAGTTCAAGAGCTCTGCAGCATCTAAATAAGATATGTGCCAATTAAAGCCGCTTTGCAGCTTGTCTCGGCCCAGATAATTCACTTAACCCTGA
Source organism: Simochromis diagramma (assembly GCF_900408965.1). Taxonomy (NCBI): domain Eukaryota; kingdom Metazoa; phylum Chordata; class Actinopteri; order Cichliformes; family Cichlidae; genus Simochromis; species Simochromis diagramma. The sequence goes on from NW_024387414.1 coordinate 7,817,421, forward strand.
GCGTGCAGCTGACAGGTAGCATTTGTTTACACATCCCTCCTCATGCAAGCTGCCAGGCCCTTTTCTCTACACGGTATTAAAACAAGCCACCTCCCACCACACCCCCACACACAGCTCACTGGCTCTCTGTTTCCATGGAAATCTGCCCTAGGAAGCTTTTGTATCTTCTAACCTTGAAAGCACCCTAAGTAGGATCGACTCTCAGAATATATTGTTGTCAAAAAGAATTGTCATGACGGTAATCAGTGCTATATTTGATACCCCCGTTCAGCAGCTTCCCATCTTCCTAGTTCATTATTTCCCCTCCTGCTGTGTTCTGTGCCTGAGTTAACAGCATGAGAAAAGAATCTGAAGATTGTACAGAAAAAGAAGCTGGAGACTGAAGCATATCATATTTATATATATTACCACTGCCCCACAGAGACAGCTTCTCTTTATCATTAAATTCAGTATGATATTATTTGGGATCTGTATGAGCAGATTTACTCCTAAAGTGCTAAACAGTGTAGAGTACAGTTTAGAGTAAAAAGGCTCCTCCGTTGACACCTCAAAATAATTTTAATAGCATAAAGTAAATTACAGCCTTTACTTCCAGCTTTCAAATAATCAATAAAATCGAACTGGAATTTAGAATCAAAAAATATACTCTTAATACAACTTGCTACTTCCCAGAGTGGCATTTTTAACCTAGTCATAAACTCATGCTGGGGCAATATGATCAATGCAAAAGTACACAAGCTGTGCAGGCGCACTGTCTCAGAGCAGAAAGAGTCATTAAAATAGCACAAAGATGTCAGCGTAGCACCGCAGCCTCACGTCATAGTGGAGCTTGGGTTTCATCTCACTGAATGTTGATTGAGACTTTGTATGCTGAGTCTGTATTCTGCCACTGACAGTTAAGAGCTAAACCATGTGTTATTTATGGTACATGAATGGCACAATGATTTAACATGGCTTGGAGGGAGTGCCATCATTTTCATTCGAATTTCAGTTGAGAGAGCACATTCCTGATGATATAAAAGGCCTCACAGAAGCTGACCTTGATTTCGGTCAGTTGTGGAAGGGAAGCCTTCATGTGGCATGTTAAACAACATGTAATTGATGAATGCCACTAACTCTGTAAACCCTTGTATGAGCCCTTTGAAGAGCAGTTAAAATGGCCAGGGAAGTCAGAAGATCATGGCATTATTATCAGCATCACGGTAATATCAACAAGTGTCAACTTTAACAACTTTAACAAATCATATCTTTCGATAACCTTTTGAAAAGAAGGACTTCCAGCAAAGTTGAGAAAAGTCAAAGCAAAAATTACAGACCCTGAATCTTGTAATTATCCTACACTGGAAACAAAGTACAAAAAATAAAGGCTAAAATAGGACAATTAGGACACAAAGAAAATAAGTGAAGTGCCAAATAATGTAATACAAAAGAAGATACGACCCTGCAAAACTGCAGCAAAAAAAACAAACAATAAGAAGCAACTTGAAAGATATTTTCATCCAAAAGAATGGCATCTTCTGTTTTTATCTGTTGAGACATTCTTTTAGACCACTACACATATATTATGTGCCATTATTGTGCCCACCACCCGCAGGAGGAGCTTTGTCGATCATTCAGCAGTTGAAGGCGGGTCCCCTCACTATTTGACCTTCAGCTGCCTAGAGTGGCTTCAGGGACACGGCGCGTCATCTCTGTTGGCTTGTATAAGATTTAGAGCTGTTAGCTGAGGAGAGAAAGGTCTGTGTGTTTCTGCTTAGACAGCTGCCTCTGTGACCTGGACCCAGAACTGGGCATTATGGGAAAAAATCTTATCATGATCATCATTTTTCACTTCAGTCAATATTTCTCTATATTACGATATAAATCAAATCATCAGTCCTGTCAGTCTTAAAGATTCCTTTTTGTTTTGTTTTGGGATTTTTTTTTATAAAAACAAACTGTTTAAAGTTGTTGGAAATAGAGAATTTATCCTCATTGTTTTTAGTCCTACTGCTTTCATGTGGAGTCTTTTTAGTTTAGCAGTTAAGACACAGACCATGACGTACAATATGTGAGTCTATGTTGTTTTTATAGTGTCCCACTTTATTTGGCACTGTAAAACATTTTTATCCTCTGTCCCTTGACCTACATGTTGAGACAATGTTCCACATTTTGACTGGCTTTATATTTCAAAGGTTAAAATTGGAGGAAAGGGAGTTTAAAATGCTATTACCATGCTACCCACGCAATGCTCAATCGGGTAAACTGAAATCACCAGCTCGTCAGATTTTCACGGTAATGAAAACTTCAAACACATATAAAGAAAAAATAAAAACAGCTACAATAAAAGCCTAGGAGACTGGCTATCAATTGTTGAGTCCAACAGAAGATGATGCTCTGGCACTTCCTTTGTTTTATTTGTTTTATGAGGTGAAATGACATGTTTTTTGTTGGTTTTATTTGTATTTATTTATGTATTTTTATTTATTTTTAAGTCAGACATGTCAAAGCTTCAGACCAGTTGTCAACATTAGTAGTGTGCTTCTCACACAAACATACCCTTTGCTTCTTGTTTAGTTTTCTGGGATCTTTATACTGTATCACTGGTGTGTCATTCTCTACCACATTTCCTTGATTTCTATATAAAGGCATGATAATATCGTTTCAAATCAGTTTTTCAGACAGGCTGTGTAATCATGTCCTCCTGTAGGACTCATACTGAAGAGTTTTTAGATGTTGTCATTAAAAGAGAATGTGGTTTGTATCACTAAACTAGAGGAAATCATTTGTCTAGAGTGTGTGTGTGTGTGTGTGTGTGTGTGTGTGTGTGTGTGTGTGTGTGTGTGTGTGTGTGTGTGTGTGTGTGTGTGTGTGTGTGTGTGTTTTCTTCATTTACAGTATGTTGTCAATGGTTGGATTAGAAATCTGTTACTGATTCATTTTTCGCCAAACCTGTGCTTTGTGTGGCTTCCTCTCACAAGCTAATCTTCAGATGACAAGGCACACAAATTCTAGATGGTCTGTGTTTGGTCTTTAGAGAGTCTCTGCAAGCACATCTTTAATCTCGCTTCACTGATTGCTCACCCATCACCTCCTCCTCCCCCCAAGCAGCTGCTCTCTCTGGCCCAGTCCTGGAGGATTTTAAAACATCGTTTCATCTCTTACCACAACAAGTTAAAACATCAATGGACCAGAGCTCAAAGCCTAATACCACCATTCTCAAGCGTCTTTCCAGCATACCAGAGCCTTGTATTCCCACACAGAGTCAAGTGGAGGAGGAGCGTGTGTGCAGAGTGCAGGTGTGGGTGGTTTGTTGGGAGAGAGAGAGGAGTGCAGCTGGTTGGGGTCACAGTGCCTTAGTGTGCTGAATGACTAATGAAAGGTTTATAGTGGCGCAGCATCACTAGTCTGAATTGTAGGCTGGAGAAGGACACGCCTTGTCTGGCTTTTAGAACCCTCCTGGCCCTTCACTAGTTAAAAACTGGCATTTAACAAGTTCTTCCAGAACATAGGGCCACAGTCCTTCACTTAACAAGCTCATTATTTCGCATTGTTTTTGTCCTTTGCTCCTCCTCGGTGGCAGTGACAGGGAAAAAGATAATCTTTGATGTATGTCTCTGTTAGAGAGTTGCGTAAGGATATGTGAGAGGGAAGGATGATAATGGATCTGCTAATGATGTGGCCTTTGCTTATGTGGATCCTTGCAGTAATGCTGGGTTGTCTGCATGAATATTCATGGCTATGTCTGTGAAAAAGTGGTGGCAGCTCAAGGTTATTTTAGAGGGCAACAGAGGACAAGACTCAAAAGGAGATTGTGCTATTTAATAGTTCTCTATCATCAAAAAAAATTACAGTCAGATACCTGAAAATCAAAGCAAAGCTTAACACATGACTTCTTTTGATCTCTGCTATAAATGCCATATCTTGCATGTAGACTTGCTTACTGGAAACCTTTAGAGCTTCAAAAGGAGAACTACCAGAAAGTGACATTTAATATCTAGGTGTAAAAACAACCTTAACTTTATTGGTTGACTAGGGAGGCGGCATGTGGTACCTACATGTGGTACTGCTGTAGCAAGTCCCTTTTGTGAATGACGCAGTGTACATTAACAAATCTGGATACAGTTTTGACCTCTGGCTTCATCAGATTATTAATATAACTTCTGGGAGATAAAAAAGGATAGACATTAACTGTAGCTTTTATATCTATATGTGAATCTGAAAGGGTAAATGTATTACAATTATCAATCATTACTGTTTCACTGCACAGGAGTTGAAATCAATAGCTTAGTTATACTGAGTAGAATTTACTGAGTGTGAAATTACAATCAAACAGCACAACCAAATACATACTACAAAGATAAATGATGTTTACAAAGCCTCCTGAAATCCTGTTTACAATGTCATATTACTTGTTTCTGTTATACGCTGTCATGGAAAAATGTTTTTCCTCTTGAAATGTAATTTTGACTCCCAACTTGAGAGAATTGCATTTTCAGCACTGAAATTCAAACCCTCTTTGCAACAGCATTTTAATCAAATCAAGCCATGTCAGAGTCATTTTCAAATCAATTTTAACAACTCACAAGTGCTGAACATGACAACAAATTATCCTTCATGCTCATTTCAAGGCATTAGGCTTAAATGCCTTGTTTCACTTCTTTTTTCCTGTTTCTCCAGCCTTTGCCTTTGCATAACAAATTATATAAATAAGGGAGCAATATTAAAAATGTTATTAGTGTCACAATTATGTATCATAAGGATTTCCCATACCTTATCTTATCGCCTCACAGTTCTGTTAATGATTCACTAAAATGATACAATGAGAGGTTTAACATTTTCTCTCAGACTGAGTGTGCAGCACGAAGCAGGAAGGTGATATAGTCATCGTATCACAAGCTTGGACAAATATGTATCAACAGCCAGACAAAACACCTCCTAGAAGAAACCAATTAAACCTTTGGAGATTTCAATTACTCCCTTGATGGGGTTTTCAAGATCGATAACCACGCATGTGTCTTGACAAGATGCTTGGTGCTACCAGGGGCTCGCTTTAGAACAACAGACTCTCAAAGACCGTTGCTATTTTTGTGCTAGGATGCGTCTGCCTGACAATAATATTTGCGTGTGTTATGATAAATATTTATATGTTCGCGTTTCAATATAAAGTGAAATTCAAGATGCCCATCCTGCTCTTTTTAGTGTTAAGTGATCAAATGTTTTGGCAGCACCCAAACACGATCAGGAAATGTCATATGCCGCTTCCCTAGTCTGCTGCTCTTCTTTTTCCTCCTTAGCCTTTTCCTCCAGTGTCTCATTCAGAAGAATGAAGACAAAGATTCAACACACAGAGCCAGACAGCAACAGAGAGCTCTCTAGCGCATACTAATCTAAAACAACACTGCATCTAGGCAACATGTTTTATTCTATCCCCACTGAGGCGTGTTTAAGTGTGAGATGTGTGAGATAGGGCTCTGCACATCTCATCACTTAGGAAAGGTTGTGGCCTGCATCTTCAGCCCCCCCCCCCCCCCATGCAGGTTCCTATCACTTCCATCCTCATATTGGAAGTGACAAGCCACTCAGGCAGAGGTGTCTTCGCTCACCCCATCAGCAGCCATGCAGCCCCATTCAGAGCTGTCAGCCTGATTACATATCAGATGGGAGGGGTGGGAAAGGGAGTGAAGTGAGGGGTGGGGTACCTAAGGAAAAAGAGATGTCCAGCCGGAGACAGACCACTAAGCACATCGTCTGTCCTGCTGCTGCACATCTGCCAATACACATCCCACCTGTCACCAAGGCTGCCACATAACCAGTCTATATGTCTCCATCACTCTCCTGTTGATTTCTAAAATTTCAACAACATGTATCTTTCAGTTTGTGTGTCATTCTCTCTTTTGGTTTGTAATTGGCCTCTTTTTTTAAAAACTTTTTGTTACTTCGCTTTGTTGTTTTTTTGGATCTCTCATTTTTAGTTAAAGTTCAGTTTTATTTGTTTAGGGTTTTTTTCCCCACATTTCACTGAAATGGGCTTATCACAGGGAGCACAGCTCATTTACCAACTATTCATGCTTGGTGGCAACTCATTACTCAGATAATATTACCTATCCTACCTCTTTGCACCAGAAAAGCAGTGTTAGTTTGCTCGGGATGAAAGAAGATGTGCTAACTGAACAGAAGTACTAAATTATTGGAGGTTGTCTGAGGTGTATTTGAGGTTCCCAGCTTCTTCTATGAGGACAAAAATACATGTTGTTTGCCTAAGCACTGATTTTCTTGTCTTTTTTCTCTTCTCTCTCCAGGCGTGAAGCTTGGAAGTACTCCACGGCAATCCAGAGAGGTATGTGTTTACTCCATTTCTCCCAAAACACATACACACAGGTTGCTCCCACCTGTTATCTATTGCAAAAAAAAAGTGATTGTCAGCCTTGTACCTCTCAGCGTGTCTGATAGCATCTGTGTAGAAAGGCTGACCTCACACTGTGCATTCAGCCAGTCAGACTGAAGCTGAGTTTAGTGAGTAAACGATCCCAGTTGCACCAGGCCAGTTTCCTCGGGGTATTATCACACCTGGAGTTTTTTTTTCCTCTGTTCTCCCACAGAAAAATATTTTTTCTTGCATTTATTCTTTTTGTTTTACTATTTTCAGTGTTTTTCAGGTGTAAAAAGTATACATTGTGTTCTTTATCTAAGTCACAAATACATCCACATGGGCTTAAGCTTATATAGTAACATTCAAATATGATTTCCTTTATTTAACATTAAATATTCACAATATTTAAAAATAAGAATAATAACAATAATTGATTTAATACCTGGAGAAATCTTGTTTTGAGTCATCAAACAGGAGGTCCGTTCTATAACTGCAAGATCAGACCTGCATATTGTTCAGAAGCCATTTTGGACCAATCTTCCTTAAATAACTGCTTCTATTCAGCCATATTTTTTTGGCATGAACTGTTTTCTTTTGATTCCACAACTTCTCAGTTGGATTAAGGTCCCTGATGGGGCCACTCCAAAAGGTGGATTTTCTTTCTGTTGGTTGCTCTGTTTGAAGTTATTCGGTAGATTTACTTTAATGTTTGGGGTCATTTTACGCTTACGCTTGCATCGCCTGGCATCATGACAGTATCCTTTAATATATTGTTTTAAATGTGGGAGTTCATTTTCGTTGTGACGATGCCAAAATGCCCAGGCCCAGAGGCAGAAAAGCATAATGTAATGCTCTCTTAACTGTGCATCACCTTTGGAATGATGCTTTCAAAGGTTCAGACACAGTGCTGCCTAGCGTTCCCAAATAATTCAGCTGTTTCATAAGTCCTCAAAACATTTTCCCAGCAGAGGCGTCAAGGGCAAAGGTTCTTCTTTTCAATCTTTAGATGAGAGGAGATGGTTACTGTTGGAGCTCAGCAGCTTCCTCTATGCTATCCTACTATCAACTCTGTCTATTCAATGATATATGTATTTTAGAGACATGAACACAGATGTTAATTGGTACGCCTTTGGCCTTCAGAACTTCCCTAATTCTTCAAAGCATAGATTCAACACAGTGTTGGAAACATTCCCCAGAGATTTTAGTCCATACTGGCATGACATCACACAGTTGCTGCAGATTTGTTGGCTTCACCTCCCGTTCCACCATATCCCAGGGGTTAAGATCTGGTGACTGTGGAGGCCATTTGAGTACAGTAAGCTCACTGTCATGGTCAAAAAACCAGTTTGAGATTATTTGAGCTTTGTATCATGATGGGTTATCCTGCCCGGAAGCAGCCATCAGAAGATGGGTACACTGTGGTCATAAAGGGACAGATATGGTTAGAGACAACATTCAGGCTGCGGCATTTAAGCGATGTTCAGTTGGTACTAATAGGGCCAAAACATAATACTCCCCACACCATTATACCACCAACTCTAGCCTGAACCATTATTAAGAGGCAGGCTGGATCCATGCTTTTATGTTATTTATGCCAAATTCCTATCCTGCCATCTGAATGTCACAGTAGAAACCGAGACTCATTAAAGCAGGCAATGTTTTTCCAATCTTCTATTGTCAAATTTTGGTGAGACCAGTGTAGTCTTCTGCTGCTGTTGTAGCACATTTAATTCAAGGATAAATGTGTGTTCAGATACACTCCTCTGAATACATTGGATGTAATAGGTAGTTATTTGAATTACTACTGCCTTCCTATCAGCTTGAAGCAGTCTCGTCTTTCTCCTTTGACCTGTGACTTCAACAAGGCATTTTCTCTCAGAGCACTGCTGCTCACTGGAGATTTTCTCTTTTTCAGATCATTCTCTCTAAACCCTAGAGATGGTTATGTGGGAAAATCCCAGCAGATCAGTTGTTTCTAAAATACTCCAACCAGTCTGACTGGGTCCAACAATCATTCCATGTTCAAAGTCTCCTAAATCTTCTTCCCAATTCTGTTGCTAGATTTAAACTTCAGCACTTTGTCTTAGTCGTGCCAACATGCAGGGAGTTGTTTCCAAGTGTTTGTCTGCTTAGGCATTTGCATTAACAAGCAGTTAAAACAAATACATAATGGTTTTCCTGACTCTGCCTAAAAACTGCAGATGCATCTTGCAAACTCATAAGAAGATTATTGCCATTTTGTGTTCACACAACAAAATTTTGTTTGGTAGCTCTGGGCACAGAGGAGAAGGGGCAGTTAGCACACCCTTTTACATACATACCTTTTATAAGCTTAAGGTTTCTGTAACCTACACCTCCACATTTGTTCACATGCATTTTCCCCATCTATGTTGTGAATTTTTAATTGATGCAATCAATATGGGCAGGAACAATACAATTATTTGTATATTATTAGTCATAATGTAGATTATGTAGATGTAATGTAATATATAAATAAATATGTGGCTGTGTTTTAGGTCATTAAAAAAGAAAAACAGTCATATTCATTCATTTCTTTTTATTATTAGGGTTTTTGAATTTTATTAACTACAGAGATTATTACTTATGATTATCCCTCCCTGTGATTCCACATCACTTCATATTTTGACTTCAACTCTTGTTTTTATTAGCCAGTAACTTGCACAAAAACAAGTTAGAATTAAAGTAAATGGAATTTTTCTCATCTGAACAAATAAAGCAAAATTAAAACCTTTGAAAAGTTTGAGTAAACAACAAAATGTGTTCTAAATGTTTTAAACATCATTATAAAAGGCAATGAGGATTTGAGCTGAGGCTTTAATGTGCTATATTTTTCATCATTAGCACAAATAATATCAGGAATAAACATACATAACAAAAAGAATAGAGTTCACTTAAAATTAGCAAAAGAGATGGTGAAGTGCTAAAAAAAAAAGAAGAAGAAGAAGAATATATCACTTAAAAGCCAGTTTTAATCAAGTAATGAGAAAGTTTTTAAAAAGAAAAAACACATTAACAACCAATTAAATTGCTAAAACAAAATACACAAAAGGGAAAGTTAAGATAAAAGAGCAAGACTGATCATCAAGATTTAACGTTTTTCCATAAATTTCAGCAACATGAAATGGCTGGGAATGAAAAAGGAAGTGCAAACACTTAGATAATTAGCCAAAATAATCACTTTTTTCCGTTTGGATCATAGATAAAATAAATTATATCATAAATAAAGATACATCATCTATTTTTAATGACAACCTGCTATGAATATTACATTGTATGCATATGGACATTCAAAACAATACGTGGTCTAGGGCTTCACTCTTTGATGAACAAAACATGTAAGGATCCACTTTAAATATAGATCTGTAGCTTAGAAAATGTACAAAACTGTTTTCATACTATGAACTACAGTGGTCAGGTAGTTCCTACTATGTTCTTTCAGCTGACCCCTGTTTGCTCTCTCTGTCTCTCTGCTGTGATCATCAGCACCAGAGAGAGACTCACACCGGTGTAAACCCTGAAAAATGTGTACCAATATCTGCCTTGCACTCACCTTAAACACACAAGGACCTTCCCCCCCATCCTTTCCTCCCTCCAGATGAACGAATATGACCATTTACGTCTGGAGAGGGATGAACCAAGATTCATGGTGGTCTCATCACCTTGTCTGTTGTAAAATTAAAATTATACATCCAGTCCATTGGCTTTATGATGCCATTACAGCATTTAATTGAAATAAAATGTCAGAATGCGTGATGGCCTTGGGCATCACCTGATAGTAATCAGGCAGTAGATGATTCTAATTTGGATTCCTCATTAAGTGTTTATAAGACATTTATATGGCATTACAGCTCAGTTTATTGATAGGTCATAGATGGCATTGGGCAGTGTGTGACATTTGTGTGTGTACCAAAGTTAGACCTTTAAGCTGTAGTGAAACAGCACCATCAAGTGGCTAGTTGAAGAATAAAAAATCTGCGGTACATTTCTGACACTGAAGTTATAATATATACCATATTAATAAAAAAAATATTTATATTAATGGTTCGTCTTTGCATAGCCACCTGAAACTGTCCTTGTTTGTTTAGTCTAAAGAGGTCTGCAGCTATCAACTCTAACCTGTTTTGTCATTGTTTTACAGACACTTTCCACTCGGGACCGCGAGAGAGGCAAATCTGATAGTTTCCAGGACCTCCAAGTTACAGAAAACATCCTGTCCAGCGCGATCCCTCCAATGCAGTTCCCACATTTTGAGAAGAGCAGAAAAACAGCCTCCCCTGGGTCTCAGGAGCAGGACATAGGTTCCCTTCATGTCACGAAAAGACAACGCAAACTGCTAAAAACAAGCCCCCCAATTCGACACACCAAAAATACCATTTCCTCATCTTCCTCATCCTCAGTCTCATCCTCATCTTCAATTTCCTCTTCATCCCCAATGTCCTCCTCCATTACGTCGGGCTTTTTTTCTCCAGAGAGCTGGCAAAAGCTCTCCGGTATCCTGGAAGCACGCCAGCAACTGATGAAGGAAATCTGTGCTAAGTACAAAAGCAGCATTTCAAAGACCATCACACGTCATCATGTGAAAAGCATCTTTGTGGAGGACAAGTACAAGTTGCTATACTGCCAGGTCCCCAAGGCAGGATGCTCCAACTGGAAGAGAACCCTGATGGTGCTGGCGGGTAAGGCCTCCAACACTCAGAGTATTAAGCATGATACAGTCCACTACGGGCAGCATCTCAAGAAGCTTGATAGCTTTGACCAACAGGGAATCATGCACCGTCTGCAAACCTACACCAAAGTCATATTTGTCCGTGAGCCCTTGGAGAGAATGGTGTCAGCTTACCGGGACAAGTTTGAAAATCCCAACAACTACTACCACTCCCTGTTTGGGAAACCCATCATTTCCAAATACAGGGTGAACCCATCAAAAGCAGCCCTGAAGACAGGAAATGGGGTCACATTTAAAGAATTTGTCCAATACCTGCTGGATGTCCACCGGCCCGTAGGAATGGACATCCACTGGGAGCAGGCAAATCAGCTGTGCAACCCTTGCCTCATAGATTACGACTTTATCGGCAAGTTTGAGAACATGGAAGAAGAGTCTAACTTTCTCTTGCGATTGGCAGGGGCACCACCTAACCTCACACTGCCCAGTTTTAAAGACAGGAACCCAAGTGACAAGCGGACCTCTATGCAGATCACGGAAAATTACTTTTCACAGGTTAGCGCTTTGGAGAGACAGCGAGTATATGACTTCTACTACATGGACTATCTGATGTTTAACTATTCTAAGCCTTTTAAAGATTTATACTGACTTAAGAATTACGTGACTGCTTCACGTCACATTTTCACAGTCACATTCCACTACATTTTTACCATAACTGTAATTTTACCATACCAGTCTTCACTCACATGCTCAAATAGGTCTTTGCGTCTTAGCAGAGAGATCAGAGAGACCAAATTTCACTCAAAAACACTTTAATTACATTTTTTAGCAGATTATTTTGATTTGTAGACAGTTTGTGTGCTGTTGTATTAAATACTCTAAATTGTCCTAAAATGCGAAGCGTTTATTCACTACTAGCAGATGGTGAGGTAGAAATTTAAAACTGTAAACATTAAGCTTCTAAAAAGATTTATTATTGTTGAACAGGCTTTAAAAATATGCCTTACTCTAGGTCAAATAGCATTTGTAAATGTGTGTTTATGGTTTAAGCACCAAGTTTACCATAGATATCTTACTTACAACAATATTCATAAATGTAGTAGCTTGACTCCTTGGTATTCTTAAATTGTTCACAGTCAAACCCTTTCATGATTTAAAATGTTTGCATTTACTGTTTGACCTAGGGCAAGTTAGGCATCAATATACCTCTATGTATCAGTGCATACTAATACAGATATTTGATGTGAATGGCTTTACTAAATATAACTAAATGAAACACTACAAATACTATAAATCTTTAAATGTGTCAAGTGCTGCCCACTTGGAAGCTGTGTGCGCCTATTGTAGCATTTTATACTTCTAACTTTGTCATTTTGTGCTTTTGCTTAACACATACATGTGCTGTAGGTCCTCCATCTATAGGGTGTCTAAAAGCAGGGTATAAAGTGTTGCTATGAATATCTCTCAATATCTATTAGTGTTGCTGATTTACCAGTCGATGGTATTGGAAATTTAAAAAAAAAAAAATACAGGCTAAAAACAAAAACAGATAAACACTTTTTTCATATTACATATGACATTTTTCAGTAATGTACAATTTGGACTTTCCAGCAAGAAACAGATAACAAGTTTGCACAAACTTCTTTATCTGCCACTTTAACCACCTCATAATATTATAAAGCAACCCATCCCTCTCTGTATATATCATAGCTATTCAATACCAACATATAGGCTTTTTTCTGACTCTACTGTGTAAAATTGTATAATGGGCATTCAGATGAATATATATTTTTCTATGTATTTCTAAAATATAAATATATATATATATATATAGATATATATATTCAGTTCTTCTTGGTGATGGTTATTTCCTTTTTGATGTCATTTGTTGTTCTTTCAGTAATATCAGTGTAGAGTGTTGTGTAACTGAAGAGTTTCTTTCCAAAACAAAATATCCACCAGCTGAAAACCAACACATCTCAAAAAAATTTGAAATGACTGCAAACTATTGATGCAGCATTTAAAAAGTGCAAATAGCTATGTTTGAGTGATGAATTGATCATCTTTGGTGCTTTGGAGTTAGGGTAAGATTTTGTTTAATATAAATGGATATGTACAATTTTGGAAATTAGCTCTTTGATTATTTATCCCAGATTCATTTTGATGCTCAATGGGATAATAGACCCTGTACAAATGAGCTGCATTCCACCTAGTTAGCCATCCAAGCTGAGGACATTTTTACCCATAGCATACCCGTGCTGTGTGTTTATATGTGTAGTACTGAACTACCTGTTTAGATGTTTTTAACCCCACTGCACATCTTTTCATAAAAATATATACACAAGAAAGCTGCAGCTATCGTATCCTTTGTGCAACATGGCTAAACTACTATTCCCAACACAAAACCCAACTGGCAAGTCATGTTGTTCTTTTCTTTCTTTCTTTTTAATATGCAACATGATGCAGGTCAGACTACATATATTATGCACACTAGTTAAAACTGCAAAAGAAAAACCCCAAAAACAGCAGTTTTTAGGTCCTAAGCAATCAGATATTTAAAAATGTTTTAGACATTCAGACATATTAAATACAAGACCAGTGGAACAAAAAGTTGTGAGGTTAAATACTCTAGGTTTTCATCTGAGTTAAAAAAGAAAAACACGGAAAGATTAAATATAATAAATGTTGAGTTTAACGTAACGTAAAACCCAGACAAGTATTCAAAAAATTTACATTTAGTTAAAATCAACTTGGTTTACTGTTTCATCTTTAAGCTGTGAAATGGTAAACATGCCACAATCAGAAGTGGTTACAAATGGTGTATAACACACCAAAAACCCACAACCCACACACACTAAACACCTTGATTAAAGAAAAAGTCATTTTAATGGCGGCAAAGATGGATTTGATTTATTCGATTCTCTGAACAACCTATGGGTGATCTCCAATAAAATAGTAGTCACTATTTAGCTCTGTTATGTCCTTTGCAGCTCACTGGAAATTTATTTTATGGTAACAAAAGTTGTATTTGCCTAGAGAAAAGAGGGAAATCATATTATTCAAATCTATACACTATAATACTTTTTTAAGACCTTTAATAATTTTGGTGATGGTAACTGTATGAACTTTTGTCAGTGTAGTGTTGGCTTTTGCAATGCCAAAATCTAACCTTTGTTTAGGTTCTGGTCAAAATCTATGTAGGTGTAGCCAATCTTTGGCCAAAACAGCTAATGCATTATGATGAGTATTACTTTTGTAAATACTCTGTCAGTCCCTGCCCCCCTTCTAAAGAAGATTTCTTGGTTTTGTGGGTATACGGACAGATCAAAAGCATAACTACAGTAACAAGTGAATGTATAACAGTTTATTGTTGGTGCAAATCTGTAAAAAAAAAAAAAAAAAAAAGATTATCTTAAGCCCTTTGCCTTATTTTACACTGCCAATCAAATGGTGTATTTCAGGAAGATATTTTTCAGGAGGTTATTTCTGGCTGATGAGTGTCTGCTAATAAACTGTCTTTTAGCATTTTCATGTGTTATTTCTTTTTTTCATTGAAAAAAAATGTTGTTTGTCAATCTCGAGTTAAGTGATTTGTGAGCTTTGTTGAGCTAAAGGGCTCCAGAATGTAAACCAGCAGCATTAGAGCCAGAGCCATGTGTGACTCCAAATAAAATTTCTACCATGTATTAGTTTAGTTCTACAAATACTCTGTAATTAGCACTAAAAATAAAGTGCAGATAATGCTGCTGGATATGTCATTACCTTTTAAATTTTCACCAAATATCACCAAAAGTTACAACAAATGATTCTGACATTAATGTCTGTTGCCCTGTAGTTACAAATCCCAAGTCCATATTGTGTGGGTTACAGGAGTTAAGGAAATTACCAAAATAGTCAAAGTTGGTTTTTACACATGAAGCTGTTCCAGGTTGAAATTGACCAGTTGCTTATTCAACTAAGATTGCCATAAAAGGTTTCCCCTCTCACAATGTAGTGCTTGAGGTCCTGCCTACAGAAATCAACAAATAATTTACAAGTGCCTTTAATTAATTTGATCGACACTATTGTTGTTTTTTAGGCCATTTTTGTATATTTCAGAATATAAGCGCATGGCTTCCAAAAATGTGTTATTAGAGCAATACTGTACAGTGATAGATGAAAACAGGTATGATTCACAGAAGGGTTCATAAGGTTGCCATTTTTGTCTTTCTGAAACAAAGCAGTGTGTGACTAATATGAGAGGTATTCAAGAATGCGAGGCAGTTAGAGAGATGAGTGAATATTTTAGTTTGTAGTGGGTGATGTTAACGTTGTTGGATGCAACTGAGGATGAAATTTGTTTGATTAAGTGTACAAGTAAAAAGATACTCTGTGAAAGCTGGCAGCCATGGTAATACTGGTATGAGAACAAAATATTAATTCTGTTTTGAACAACAAAGGCCCGATATTGATGCTCTTTTAATTAGAAGACGGTATTAAGAAAAAACTAACATGTAAGCTGCTCGGTTAAAAATTGAACTCATGTAGCCACGATTGTTATGGCACATCTGACAATGCTGGAATGTGATACAACAAGGAGAACTGACTTCTTGGGATCATGCCCCCTCTCTGCCAAATGGCAATCAATCTAGAATAGATATAACCGCCAAACTGTCAAGGTGAGTGAAGTAATCAACACATGAACAGGAGGAGGGTTATTACTGATCAATCAATACACTTAATCATCTTTTTTTCTTAACTGCTTATCCAATTCAGGGTAACAGAGGGATTGGAGCCTATCCTAGCTGTCAGGGGGTGAGAGGTGGGCTACACCCAGACAGGTTGAAAGGAAGTGGTTTGTCAGCAGTGATATGTCACCAGTCAAGGCTACGGGGGAGACAGACAAGCATGAACATGCAAAGTCCACAGAGAAAGGCTCCTGTGAGCTGGCAGATTCAAACCCAGGACCCTCCTGCCTCACCACTATTCCATCCCAAGCACACAATGTCACTGTACCAATCAAGATCCTGTAATGGAAATTATTTTGATGCACAGAGCAGGTCCCCCCCCCTCCATGAGAGACCCAACTAACAGCAAGTGTTAACTTTGTGAAAAAGGAAAAAAAAAGAAAGAACATAATTTAAAAACAATTTCTTCAAACTGCTGGACTTATAAGCGAGTAAAACGAAAAGTAAAATAGTACAATTGTATCCACTTGCTCAGTTTTGCATATAGCAATATACTATAGAGTCAGAATAATAATGTTAAATAAATCTACCCGTAGTTATTCCCTATTTTACAAAGGGTTATGCTTTTTTGGTTAGGTAGTACTTTTCTAAATGTCACTTAAATGTAACAAAACTGAAAACGTTACTCTATAAATGTACATCATAAATGTGCTTATATGTGTTATATCCCAGCATATACAGGTAAGTCCTTCTAGAAAAAGAGTATCCCTTTTAAAAGCAAAATGAATAAACGTGTTAGTACAATCCTCAAAAGATCAAAGGGACAAACACAGATTATGTTTCCTGTCTCTAGTGTCCATAAAATTAAATGTACCAACACTCTGAATTATTGTGTCTGTGACCTGAGTTCCAAACGTTGTTTTACATAACAGTGGTCTCAGTAGGATATTTCTATTGCTGCACTGATTAATATTTAAATTAACAGTGTTGAGAATTAACTCTTTAAACAGTAAGTCATGTCTATCAATTATGTGCCTCAAAGGGATAGGACTCATATTAGAATCCCTGAAGGTTAAGTCACATCAGCTCACAAAACTAAATGCTGGCAAATAACTGTCAATGCATGTTTTATGTCTGCGAGTACAACTTTTCATTTTGAGATCTAAGTGCCTTCAAATTGGTGCTTTTATTCTTCCATCACACAGCCATAAAGTGTCGGTTCTGAGGGAAAGGACTCGTTTCATTTCCATTTTGTTAATAGACTAAAGTAGGTACCTTATGTTGCCTAAATTTACAGTCATTTGTATGATTCTCACACACTCAAAGGAAGTAAAATCTGTCACAGCAGCATTTTTTTTTCAAGCATTTCATTTTTTTTCAATTTACCTAACAAAAATGACATTACTTTAACATAAACAAATAGCAGTCTTACGATGCTCTTGTATCTGTGTATGTATGTAAGTGCATGCTTGTGTATGTATGTGCGTGCCTGCGTGCGTGCGTGCGTGTCTGTGTAAATGTGCGGTTATGTTTATGCTTGAGTGGAAGATGAATATTGCAGCACAAATTGATCACTCTGTAGAGTTAGAAATTTGATTAAATGCTCAAGGCTGATTTCCGCAACAGCTCGTGTATAAGTCATGAGAGCACTTTGGGGGAAGTTAAAACTGTGGAGAAAACAAAAGCCATCCATTTACCTCATTAGTGTGCGTGGAAAATCTTGACATGCTTTGAAGAGAACGTGCTTGTGTAGCAAAATCAGCTTAAGGGCCCAAAGCAGACATACAAGGGAGGCAACCAAACATCTTCCCAAAGTGATAAACAACCTCGCCTTGCTTGGGAGGACTGTAAAAAGAGACTTTGCTCCATTTTTCAAGTATTATTATTATAAGTTCCTCAGCTAATCTTCCTCTTTGCCTTCAAGCCAGCATTAACATGGCTGATGACAGGTTTCGGCTGATTCGCTGACGACAGTTCTATCACACAGACATTAGCAGGCACACGCACGCACACATGTATAGGACAAAGACTGACACAAAGCGGTTTGCAAGGGCTGTCTACAAAGGCAATGACTGCATCAATGCCTCTGCAAAATCTCCCATGTAATAACGGAACAAAACCAATTTAAGGTGTTGACTCTTCGGTTCAGTAGACCAAAATCTGAGAGGAAGGAAATTCCCTCAAATGTCAAATACAAAACTTGGCTGATTCCCACGCATGCCAGGTTAATTCTCCGCCTTTTGCATGAAACCCTTGTTTGTTTTGGCAATGAGTGTGCTGCACGCTCCAGACACATCTCTCAATGACATAAGCCTCATTAAAATGATTTGCTCAAGCTCTGTTATTAATCAAGCCACGCAAAACGACAAGGGGAAAATAAATTTACGGACGAAATCTCAAAATTCAAGTCCTGTTGAGGGCACAACCTTTCCCAAAATCTAATTTGGTGAGGTATGCTGGTTTTCATCAACACAGCTCAATCTAAAAACAAAAACTTCGTCATTTAGTTAGTTGAAGACAGAGACAAAAGTAACTGTGGCTGCCTGGCAGTAGGCAGGTGAACCATACAGATACACAGCAGTACATTCTTAAGCAGGCCACAGAAGTGGTGTTATATATTCAATTCACACATTGATGATTCCCAGGTTTTCAAGGACAGATTTCCACAGTGCACTTGAAAGTAAAGGCACGCATTCAGAGGTGGAGGTACTCATTTGACCACCACAAACAAAATACCAGTTTAGTAAATATTTGTGATAATTTCCATCCTTAATTCTGTAAGCATAGAAAAATTCAGCAAAATTGATCATTGATCCAAACTGGGGTATTTTTGCAATTTGATGATTTGTGTTTTTAAATATATGTAAAAGGTATCTCTATAAAATGATAAGTATCTGGGGGTTTCTAAGGAAATTCCTTTATATTCAGCTATGTTATTACTCTTTATTCTAAAAACTCCAAAGCCATGCTGTTTGTTACCTCTGCTAACCAGAGAAATATCATATACAACCACATGATGGCAGTACTGCTCTGAAATATGACAAACC
Source organism: Simochromis diagramma (assembly GCF_900408965.1). Lineage (NCBI taxonomy): Eukaryota > Metazoa > Chordata > Actinopteri > Cichliformes > Cichlidae > Simochromis > Simochromis diagramma. The sequence goes on from NW_024387414.1 coordinate 7,836,171, forward strand.
CCAACAATGCTTTTGCTTTTCAAAGAATGATTTATGGACATAAAGGTGTGTATAGTAATGTGAACTTAGGTACCAAATTTGCTGTCACTGCCTGTCATGCTTCACTAAAACATCAATGAAGGCCTTTGCAAGGCTTCTAATTAGGTTATATGCTGAAACTGATATAAATTATGCAGCAGCTTTAATGAACTTGAATCAATAAACATAGGTTCCATAATGAAGTCACGCAAGCTGCTAAAGGCTAAGTGCTTCTTTACCTTGGGGCTACGTCTCTACCAAACTGACACAACTGCCACGAATGGCTAAAACATTTGCATTGATAAAATGCATTTTCACACTGCCTTTGTGTGTTTATATCATAGCACTGCTCTCTAAAACATGGCAACGTTTTTTTTGTTGTTGGGTTTTTTTGGCATGACAATAATGCAGGCAAGCTTTTGCAGTTGGTTTGTGATGCAGTGTTACTCACTTGTTCCTAACAATGCCTTAATACACTGAGCACAGCTTTCCAGTAGCACTGCCAACTCTCTTGGCTGTGCAAAAAAGTCAGATAACATCACACACATGTAATTCAGCATTCAGTTAACAAAAGCACCCTAACAGTTAGTTCAACTCAAGTGCAAGAGTGCAACAGATCTAACAATGTCTTCAAAATAAAATCAACAGTTTCTGACATTTATGCTCCTTTCCTTATGTCAAAAATTGTCAAAACACACAAAAATACAGTGGACTTTTCCAACTAGCAAGCTTAGAGACTGAGGAATTAATCCAACATGGAAGCACCATGGCCACCTGCATAAATCCCCATAGACTTCCATATAACTGCCTGGTTTTACACCAAAAAGAGACATGTTTTCAGGCTGGTACAAAACCCAGCTTTGGTGTCTATCTTGAGTAAACGTTTTGTTTTTTTTGACTCATTTTTTAGCGTGGCCCGTTTGACTAGCAGGTGTTTTCTACTGATCCATCGGCTGTGTGCTAGCCTTGGCCACAGCTAATTTAAGCCACTGAAGTGGACAGTTTGTGGCAACACCTTTGGAAGAATTTCTAATGTTGTCTGTCAAATATCACAGATTTCTGTGAACATAACTGTGCTGACAGCCTGTCTAAAATGCCTGTGCTGCAGTTTTAGTGGGTGGAGTTACTTTGTACTAATTAGGTGGGTACCTGCATGTCTGTGAATCACACATGCCATCTCTGAACGTACTTTGATAACCAAGCTTGTTGGCATTTGCTGATAAGCGCATTTCCCTCTCTTGTCCAGAAATGCTCAGATGTTTCTTAAAAAAAGGAAATTATAGAGAAGATCAATATCCTTCAGAAGAGTTTACAAACCAGTGGGTGATATGATGGAGATTATAGCAACACCTCTAAGGATTTTTCACTCAAATAATCTAGATTAACTGCCATGGAGCAAAATGGAAAAATATCTTACATATTTTGTTCTTATAAGCAAAAGCACAACTTCAAAACCTTTTTTTCTAAAGCTGTTGGAACCTAACCATCAGTTTTTCTGACACAAATAAAGCTGTGCAGCTTCAGTTTCCTTCGCCTATTCGAAAAAATAAAGCACTTCTTCTCAAACAGAAACAACAAATATGTAGGAGGAACACACTTCATTCTCTCCATAAACAAGTTGAGATCCCCTGCCAGTTTAAAGCTGTTTGGTTTTCTTTATCTATTAAGGTGTATCACGCATCACAGTCAACCTTTGATTTTTAAAAGCAGCCTTATTCACTTTGGAGTCACCCTCAGAGTTTCAACAGCACTGAAAGCTTTCTCACCTTCTTTTATTTTCCCGTGGCAGGCAGCTCTCACAAACTCCCCACCCTCCCAAAAAGATGCAGCCACTGCTTTTCTCTTCTCCTCCCTTTCAAGGAGAGAGGCAAGCTTTCAATGAATCATCCCCTGCTCACGCCATGTTCTGAACTGTGTCTTCCCTTCGTCAAACAGCGTGAGTGATGGAAGTGACAGAGAAGACACCTGCCCTGAACCACCACTGATAGAGAGGGAGAGAAACAAGGAGGGAAGAGGAGGGAGGGAAACGCATTGCCTGATGGGAGAAACACACAACGAGGCAACAAACTTGCAGAGACTATCACTTATAGTGACAGGCCAGGAGGTGCCGTGCTATTAGCAGGCCGTAGGGTAGGCCCAGAGCGCAGCCCGTCCTACATAGGATGGATGGGCCTCTCTCTCGGGACTAAATTAATACTGGGAGTCTAGTGAATTGCTTTTGGAACAATGTCCTCCTAAGGAGCTAATCAGACAGGAGTTATCTAGAAGTGCCTGTAGGCTGGCTGGCGTGGTTGCAGCGCTGTGGCTGCCTGGCAGAAGGCAGGTGCACCACACCGATTCACAGCAGTTCATTCCTGAGCAGGCCACAGCAGTGGCATTATATATTAGACTCTGGGGATGATGAATCTCAAGTTTTCAAAGAGAGAGAGATTTCTATGTACTGAAAGTGAAGGCACATGTTACAAGAGGAGGAAGTTCTTGTATGAGCATTACAAACAAAATATCAGTTCAGTAAATTTGGGGGATTCTTTAAAAACTAGTTTTTGTTTTTGCAACAAAGGAGAAGCAACTTCGCACTTGTGAATATCAAATAATTCCCCCATTAGATATGATATTATTGACTTTTATACCCAACTAGGGGGCAAGGCTACAGTGAACAACACTGACATGTTTTCACTTAATTGCAAACTAATAACTTTTTCCAGCATCCAACAGAGCAGATTTAGCATTCGTTTGAAATCAGCAGCTCCTTTTCTGTCCATTAACTCCAATGCAAAGTGAACAAGCAGTTTATTAGTAACTCCGTGAGCCAAAAAAACGGAGGCTGTGGCCTTAAAACCCAGAGATACAGAGATATGGAGCATGGTTCTGCTGGTCATTGGCGACCTTATTTATCTTCTGCATTGTATAGTTTGGTAATATAAAATATTAATACATGCTCCAACTACTAAATAATTTAGAAAAAGAAAAACAAAGTAGCAAGTTGCAAAGTTTCAATATGCGATGAAAGAAGATTTTAGATACAATTCAGAGATTTAATCTGACAAAAAGAAAAAAAAAAAAAAAACACAACAAGGAAGCAATGAGTCAAAGCCAAGAGGGTTTTGCTACAGCATGGTACTCATCTACAGTGAGATATAACTAGGAGCAGGTTCAGCTGTATGTATAAAAAAAAGAGAAATGACAGGTTAAAATTAATGGAATGGATTGACATTTATATAGTGCTTTCAACTACAAGCCACAGTTTACCATATACAAACACAGGGTTTTATTCTATGTATTTTTAGTACTCTATGTAGCTCACAGCCAATTTAGGATGACTAGTTAATCTTACATTAACGTGTATGTTGTTTGGCTATACTGTACTGTGGTCATTACTCAAAAAAGTAATGTATCACACTTACTTTTTACTTTTTAAAAAGTAATGCATTATATCATTTAATTACTCCCAGAGAAAGTATTTTTTTAATTGCATTACTTTTAAATTATTCTGTAAAATGTTCTGAAATGCACTGTCACATAATTACAGGTAACATCATAAATCTTAGGCTGTGGACTCTCACGCCAATGCAAATCTTTGTCCTATGCACACAAGCTGAAATCAGCTGACTGAAGCTTAAGAAAAAGGCATGTTTGAGGATTTTTTTCTACCGCTGTGCAGACAACTGAAGAACCTTTGTAACACAGGCACATAATTGTAACTGCAATGTGATTACTGTGATTTAGGATATGTACATTATTGTATTACCATAATGTGATTATAGTAGGTTTTGATCACTGACCAGGGCTTTTCTCCATGCAGAAAAACCCTTGCCAGGGTTCAAACCAGTTACCTTCCTCCTATGAGGCTACCAGGCTAACGACTGCATGACCATGCAGTGAGCTTAAACAGTGGAGCCAGTGGTATATGCTGAAGAAAGACAAGCAGAGACCATGATTAAAAAACACTTTTCATGCTCCACTTCTTGGACATCTACAGCTGCTACACTTCTTCCTGGTTGAAGAATTGTAAAAATTATTATTTCTAAAGTTATCATCACATTTTTACAATTAGCTGACAATGACAAGTGCTGGAGGAATTTTACAGAGCCATTTATATAGTAAAAGCAATAAAACACTATGAAAACACATCCCGACACATAAACTGTGTATTACTGGCATAATGTATCGGAAGAAACAGTAATTATTCTGCAGAAAAATGTTCCTTGTCAGTGTATTATGGATTAATATTACTGCTGCTGATATGTACGGTTGAGCTCATTTTAAATATACAGTAATATATCAAAATCATGTTTGTAGTGCCGCTGTCCTGCGAGAACCGCATATCTAGGGGGGAAAAAACAGTTTTTACTGCACTTACAAACAAATGCTTTCAATCTTATTTTAAAGAAGTATATTGAAATACATGGACAACAAAACATCAGCTATATTATAAGACTTGTGACATGGTTAACCACCAATTTCTACAAGGGAATTAAAAATATTAATGAAAAATTAAGATGAGGTACTGGTGAAATAGCTAATTAAACTTGGTAGATTTAAAGTATTTCTGGGAGACGCTAATCTGAAAATGTGGGTGGAGCCTTCACCTGTTCAGGTCACCTATTAAACCGGACATGGCAGGGCCTGGCGCCTCCTGTCGAGCTTCAAGGCTTTTCTCACTAACGTGCTAAAGTAATTATTAAGTTTCTTACGTGTTGGGCAAGGTAAGACTGGAGGTTGGATCACAAAAACACTGTTTACTCTGTACCTCTGTTTCCATACCAGTCGCAAATGATAGTGAGAGCAGTGAAAGCAGAGCCAGCAGTAGCTTGTCTTGTACAAAGATCTTCCGTCACTTTTCCGTCAGAGGAAGGTTTATCCGGGATGCGCATGCGCAAACAACCACAAAAGCCTACTGGATTCTCAGCATGCACACGCTTTTGTTAACAGACAGTATAATGTTAACGGGACATGGAAAGATAGCTAAAATCGAGAAATGTTACAGATTTTAGTAGAACTGTAGGCGAGCAGAGTTTAACCACCTTCCAGAGACACATTCCAACAGCCACAAGAGGGCAGTAGACTAATTTAAAGGATGAAAAGCTCAATGACTATCACTTACGTTTTAATTGAGTCCTAGTTTTATATTTCACTGGACAAGGAGTGCCTTCCTTGTGTTACCTGATAGCCAGGGGGGTGAAAAGACATATTAAATTCAAGGCCAAAATAGGGGTGGGGGATGGCAGTTAAAATTATGTATGATAAGCATTTAACAGTTTTTATTTTGTTAAAAACAGTAGGTGTTAAATGGAATAGTAGGAGTTATGAATACATATTTTAAATAGTTTGCCATAATTGATGAATGCTTAGGTTTAAAGTTATTCACGTTCACCTAAGCAGCAGGTGATAACCTGAACATAGTCCAGAAAGAAATAGAATTAGTTCATGCTTAAAAGTCACAAAAATCTGAAAGTAATGTATATATTTCAAAGTATGTCAATAATACTAGTGAATTAATGGGTCAGATAAAGCCAAATATTGACCGTGTGACTAGATGAGACCTTTTGCTATTTCATTAACTCTAAACACCACTAAGATTCACTTTATAATGAAAAGTAAGTTGATGCTGATGAAGGGACTGGTCTTCACTGCACTGCACCACTGGTTACAATCATTTATCAGGGGCATAAAGTGACTCGATGAGGTCTGAGCTGAAACAGATGAGAAAGCACTGAGACCACACACATGGCTGAACAGTAATTATGTGTAAGAGAATAAACTCTGCTTTCAGCACATAATACACACCCAGTATTACTTATGGCCACTTAACACAAAGTGTTGGTGAAAGAAAGCAATGTCTATGGGGCGCTGGCTTCTTAGCCTGCACCAGCCCAGGCTGAGAGAGAGCAGTGCCTCTGGCAAGCCCCAGCCTTAGCACTGCTTCACCTTCTGGAGGACAGCTAACACATTCAGACTGTAATTCACTGCACAAAACAGATATATCATGGGTTAACTGGCTCGTAACACCCTATTCAGCAAAACCCAGATGTTGCGTCTTTTTACCTTGTATAAATGATACTGTATTATGCTGCTTAGAGGAACTCCGGTGATGAAGGAAAAAATTAATAATCCGACATTGTCAAAGCACTTTAAAAGTCATGCATAGGTTTCTAGTGCTGTAGCATAAGCAGAACTTTACTGTTGTAGCTTGGCGATAGTAAGTTAGTCTAAACAAGACGAGGTCAATAAAAGAAAAGAAAAAAAAAAGTCAGGTTTATTTTTTTATTTTCTATTAACTATTTCATTACTGTACATCTTTTTTTTATAACATAATTGATGACACTTTTTTATCCATCTTAAAATAACAAAAGAATGCCTCAACAATCCACTTAAGTACAGAAATTAAATAAAAGTACCTGAGTTACCTTCATTCACTCCACTTAACCATTTTCCTTAGGCACAATATGCCTAATTTATCAACAGTAACTCTGAATTACAGAATTAAATGCACATTTACTCGTGTGTCATGTTTTCATAGTCCTGTTTTGTAAAGTGTAAGCTACAAAAATACTTTTAATAGTGTGTTGTGCTTCCATATGTTATGACTTAAGAAGTTTTTTTTTTACCAACAACTGCTGTGTTTACTGTAAAAGAACTAAAACTCAAAGGACATGATGACATGCAAAACTGCGTCATTCTTTGTGTGGCTGTAACAAAAAAAACTCAAACAAAAAACCCACCACCATTGAGTATATGAAAACTGGATTTTCACCAACTAAAGTTGGTTGGATTGCATGTTGTGACCATAAAATGTCATCAGCCAGCAGCCTCAGTCCCTATCAGGCAGTCTGCTGCACAGAGCACTCTCCTCTAGCCTTGGGCGCTGGCCGCACTAGCATGCACCCTTCCCCCATTGCCTCTCTTCTCTCTCCTCTGTCTGTCTCTCTTTTACCAGGCTGCAGTGACCCACCCTTCCCTTCCACCCCAACCCCACCACTCCCCTCCCTGTCACCCTGCGGCGCTTAGCTTCCATAGTGTCAGTGCACAGGCCTCAGTGTTGACAAAGCAGCAGGCCTTCAGAAGACACATCAAACCCTGTCCCTCCTCTGTGCTGTTAGGGAGCTCAGCGCACAACAAAAGGACAGGGACTCAAGCTTCAGTCTCAGGCCATTACTAGTCTCAACAACATAGCTACAGACAGAAAAAGGCCCTCGAGGATAATGTACGTACCAAGACTTACAAACATGAGCTGGATCAGCTCAAACCATTCAAGACTCAATCCATGTTTTCTGACTGTTGTGATGACAGTGCTGTGATGGATGATTGTAAATATAAAACATAAGTCAAGGCTGTGGGTTGATGCCATCATGACACATGCACTCTAATGAGGACTGTGGGTGCTCTGCAATGCCAGGGACTTCCCCCAAGGCACATTGAGCGGGGGAATGCTATGTGATGCATACCAGATGTGATTGGAGACATCACACTGTTCACGTTGTTACTGCTAACCAAATAGTAGCAGCAACAAAAGCAAAAGATCATTTTTCCTCTGTTTACACATTCAAGGCATGAGGCTGGATGCTTGTAAGACTGGTTTGAGCCAGAAGCAGAATAACACATTTCAGAGGATTTAGTTTTTTCCCCAAAGAACTTCAGAGAGGACTGCACATAGAAATGAAAATTTGGTGACGGATACAAGAGATGACATAAAACAAAGTTACATTGTCACTTCTTCTCCTCTGACAAAACAGAGAAAATGTCTAATTTCTTGGCATTTTGGCAAAGTTTCATAAACATTCTCATGTTCTAATTTCATCCTGTACTCACGAATGCCTCTATTACCTGATGACCTCCTTCACAGGTACTTTTTCATCAGTTTGTAAATATTTAGAGCCTTAGACCACATGATGGCAGCAGATTTTGAGATTTTAGACAATTCTTAAAATGTGGAAAATACATTTTCCGCTTCATTAAAATGTCAGATTTCTTTTTTTAATTTATCTGATCTATAATCCCAGAATGAGAGGAGGATATTTTCTTTGCACAAAGAAGAAAAACTAAAAATACAGGTAATATAATATATAAAATTATCACAATACTGTATTTTTATAATTGATTTATTGGTCTATATGGAAAATTGCCTTTTTTCTGAAATATGTTTATTTTAAAAGTATCCAGTCACTAAAGATGTCAAAAAAGGGGGTAGAATATGTACGATTTTCCGTTTTTTAGTGAAGTAATATTAAGTACCATGATGGCATCAAAGTACACTGCCTTTTTCAAGGTTCAGAGTCTAGCATGTTTGGGGTACTCTGCAGGCTTCCAGTTGGCTAATATTTAGTAAATGTCTCAACCAATCGCATTAAGATTCTGAATAAACAAAGACTGAACTTGACAACATCAGAGTCATTGCAGTTTTACCTGTAAAAGTGGAACTGTCTCATAACAGCAACTCTCAGAAGTACACAGAGTGTACACACTCTCCTTGTGCTCAGCTTTTTCTGAAACTTAATTGCTGGCATTAAGCACTTGAGGGAATTCTGAGCTGTGCTTGTTAGGTGTTTGTGAGCAACACAACTCCATACGTTCTATTAATAAACTGACACCCTTTTACCTTCTCTCTCTCACTCTCACTCTCTCTCTCTCTCTCTCTCTGAACAATAAGTGTCGCTGCTGCACCTCAGACACACACCAACATCAAGCAGAATGTCAAATGGCTGTAAGAACGGAGCGATTGACAGCAACCGGGCTCCACAAGGCATGCAGATTACTAAAAGCAAGTTCTGAGCGTTCTTTTCAAACTTCCTCCACATGCCAGAGGGGCAAGTAGAAGTGGAATGCTTGAAAGAGATTCTTGCAAATGCTCACATTTAGAAGGGCGGATGTGACTGTATTGTGCCTACTGTTTTCACCTTTGTGCACATGTAGTACAGTTGTGTGGGTGACCTGGGTTATGTGGATCAAAAAAAGGACATGTTGGCCAAATGCCCTAAAGGCTTTAATTGAAAGTAAGAATAAAAAAAGAGACAATAAATATTTTATCATTTTAATGCAGGAGAAAACATTACCCATTACCCTTGTACATTAATAACAATTTTACTGATGAATTATTATTGATGATTACTGACTATCAGATTCCACCATATATAGAAACAATATTACACCTGGTCCCAAAATTATAATGTACATTTTTATGCAGACGGCACTGTTTTATGCCACTGGCTCTTCCCTTGAAGTACATGCGATCATCTAAATGTATCAGTGAGCAGTTCATTAGCCCTTTTGGAAACACCAATCAAGAAAATGATATTTATATTTCTTATGGTGATATTGTTTATAGTCGTGTTTCTTCATCCACCTTGAAGCCTCTTGATCCTTGCATCACAGTACATTGTAATTTACCAATGATAAATTGGTGTAGGTCTTTTCTTATTCACTCTTCTATGAAGAAGTAGGATGGTCAACCTTAGGAAACAGAAAAAAGTGGCAGCGTGTGGTGTTTATTTACAAGGCTCTTCTGCAGAAATTGCTTGGTTAGCTCTAAATGCATTACATGCAATTTCAGGTCACAGAATGTGCTAACATTACCTGTTATTCACAGTGAACCTGGAAAAACAATTTTTTATTACGTCTGTGATGGTTCTCAGTCATCCAGGTCATCATAGTCTAAGGAGCTTAGAAAGAAAAGCATCTGGACTTCTTTAAGTTTCCTTGCAGATGTTTCACTTCTCATCCGAGGAGCTTCTGAAGAAACATCTTGGATGAGAGGCGAAACTTCTTCAAGGAATTTTTCATTACTTTGCTGCCTACAAATGGACTGATCTACAGAAGACTATGAAGCTTCATTCTATGGCTTTATATGAACGTTTTTAAAAGGTGACATTTAGGTTTATCCAAAAACTAGAGGTGGCTGGATAGACCCAGATATTGAAAGTATTAATACCAATACTGGCATTGGTATTGAATTGATTCTGTCAAGATAGGATAGATACTTTATTTGTTTAATTTGCGTTTAATTTTTTTAACTTCAAACATGCACTATGTAAAATGTCTGAACCTTAAATCAAAGTTATGTCAAATAGAAGCTATAAATCAAATAGGTGTGTTCCAGTTCACATCTGTTTGACTTGTAGCTTATAGCACATTTGAACAACAGAAGATGATCCAAAGTGATTTAGTGACGGGCACATTTACATTCCAGGTATCCAAAAACCCCAGCTTTAAAATCCATAAAAGGTGAAAGTTGTGTTCTGTGTTAAATAAGTATTGGGGAAAGTAAAAAAATCAATTTGAATTAGTGGTCATTCAAGCGTGCTCTGAATTTGCAAATTGATGATTCATCTTATGAATCATGACACGTGGCTCTCCCCTTGATAAGCTGCCTTTATAGCTTAAAAGTATCAGTATCGGCAGTACTGACCCTGTATTTGCTTGATTTTAGACCAAAATTTGCAATATCCCACACTAAGATCCCTTGTACATGCTTTTTTTAATCCTCTGAAATCCTCTGACCCCAATGCTAGTATCAAATCCAACCCTATGTTTTTTGGGGGGGAGGCTGGATTTAAAAAAAAAAAAGTTGATGTCATAATTGAATATGTTTTTCATACACAGGTTTCTGTTGAAAACGATATCTTGATCTCAATGAGACAACATGTTTAAATAAAGGATTTAATAATAATTAAACTCATCAATATGCATTTTTTTGTTCAGTGTTACACCTAGCCAGCAGATGGTGCCATGTTCCATCTTTCATTTGAGTAATAAGTATATCCTCCAGATTAAAAAATAAATACCAGCATGCACTCATTCATTGGTGTCAGATATCTGACCTGCTTACAGCAAAAAAAACAAAAAAAAAAGGTAAGCATGTGTCTGTACCACAAAAAAGAAGGTGGAATAAATTGTTTTTAATAAAACAAATATAGTACAATTTATCCCTCAGAGGCATAAAGCATGCAATACACCGTTGATGCTGTGATTAATATATAGTAGAAATATATATTCTCCAGCTTTATCCTCTTGTGATAAAGCTGGAGAAAGGCACAGCATTGTCCTCTGTGCCACTTTAGGCAACATAAGTAATAGCACCTTGCATTTGAACCTAGAGGCAAAGTTATTCTTCTCGGGGTCATGCATTAATTCATATACTACATTAACATATGTCTGAAGGAGACTTTGAAATTTTGACTGATGTATGCAGTTTGAATGCTTCACGTTGCAACATAAACATCTTGACTCAGATTTGAGCAAAAATCTATGTTCATTTTATAGTTTTACATAAGTAAACATTTAAAATAATGACGAAATTATGTGGAATAATCCTTTAAAGAAAACTAGAACAGAGCTGTTATCTCGCTCTGTGCCTGCATCAGGGAGACCAAACATCTATAATCTCATTACCTGGGTCAAATAGTACAATCAGATCTACATTTTTTAACCCTTAACTAAGAAAAAAACCCTAATCGTAGGAACAGTTTTTTGGACGGTTAAGAAAATGGAAATGGAAACCTGTCTGTCTTCTCACTTGCTGATGTGCTGGTCAGGAGGACAGATGTTTAGATTTGGGAAATCTCAAAGCTGCATGCAAATCCTCAAGATGACCTACTTCTTCCCTTCCACATAGACACCGATAAAATCCATAAATTAAGGAAATTAACTGATGGGGCCCGGGGCCACTTTGTAAGCTATTTAAATCTTTAAATTTACAACATCCCTGCATACTTCATGTAATTGAACTAACTCCGGGCTTGTTTCCTTTAATGAGAAAAAAAATCCCTCTTTCCCTCCAGTCTGTACCTCTGGAAGCAACAAATCTGTGCCAGAGGGGAAGAAGGGAGCGCTTGAGGCACGCTGAGGTCTCTCTAATTATAAAGACTTCACTTGCTTCAAGGAGAGGCGCATTCTCACACATCCATCAGCTTGCTGTCAAATATCACCAGCACTTTTTAATTTTATATTTAAATATCTGTTATTTTATGCCGATTTTCTATAAATCTGTCTCTCTCTCTCTCTCTCTCTCTCTCTCTCGCTTTGTTACACACACACACACACACACACACACACACACACACATATATATATATATATATTTATATTTATATATATATATGATAAGAAAATGTTAGAAGAGTATCATAGTGATATTGCTTTGGAAATCTATGTGCTTAAAAAGAATGTTAATACTATTCGGGATAAACGAGGCTCCAAAATACTGAGTGAATTGATGTATTTCCTATGGACCAATAATAAGTTCCTACACTGGTTGGCGCCAAATATCAAGAAACGAATATTACACCCCTCTCACGATTCTGGTACAGAGTAATTACTGGGCTCGATGTTGCATCAATTATTCACAGTTATTTACCCGCAAATAAACAAACATGCAAATAAATAAATAATCGTCTCCTTGGCGTGAGCACCTGCTTGACTCCTTCTTCCCCCTTTTACTTTGTGCTGAAGTGGCGCAACACTTTAGCGCTTCATCACTTGCATTGTGTCTTTCTCTGTTGAAAAATAACAATAATCAGGCACAATCTTATTTTCCAAAAGTCTGGAGGCTGCCTCCTTTCATTGTAGAGTAGAGAGGGGGGTGTTCTGGGCAGATATCTCCATCTAAGCCCTGCGCTATAATTGAAATGGCGCATTTGGCTGCAGGCAGGTTGTGAGGGCGCTTTCTGCAGCAGCATGCATGCATGTCCATAGACGTCATTTGATTTTAATGGCCTGCAGGAAATTTGGCGTTACAACTCCAGACATTAAGGCAAGAGAGAGAGGGAGAGGAATAGAGAGCGGGAACACGGGGGAAAAATCACAGCATGAAAGATATTGGTTCAAGGATATCGCTTCATTTTCAACATATTTTTTCCTGCTGAGACTTTATCAACAAGTTATTGCGTCTTTATTATATGTTGCCTGAGTAAAGGACTATGGCAGCCCGCCCGCTTTAAACTTTAAATTTAGCTTGGAGATGGAGATGGAAATGTAATCCTACTAGCTGGACAGCCTGGGGAACTATTACATCAGACGAAATGACAATGATTAAAATCTGCTTTTTGCTGCTCTAAATCTATTGAGCGACAGACAGTTGCCTGTTAGGTTTCCTACCCCCTCGAAATCACAACTACTTTTTGCCGGAAAAAATAAGATAAGTTATTATATCTATGTAGTCATAATTTCGGGAATAGAGGGTATCACGTTTTCTTCCTTGAGAAAATTGCCTGGGTGAGAGAGTGTAGTTGAGCTAATTGTAGCCTAATCCCTGGCCCAGAGGCGCTTGGGCAGCCCGGAGCAAGATTTTTCTTTTTTAGCTCCGCTCTGTTATTTAGAGAAGGATTATTGGCTTTCTTCTTCTCATAACAAACCACAGGGGCAGTTTCATTTAGGCAAAAAGGCAGACAAGAAGCCGAAATACGAAGCAGGATTCCAATAAGAGCGCACATTTTACGCGTATCCAAATAAGAGCAGAGAAGGGGAAGGAGATCATCTCATCTATGTTCAAGGTAAGGACGCTTCCTGTGCGCTTTGGTACAAAGAAGCTTGGTGAGGACAGGTCGAGCCAGCCTTGCAATTGAGCCTTTAAAGCCACAGAGACTCTTTGCAGTCGATCCCGGCCACAACCTAGCGTCTTTTAAAAGCAGTTTTGTGTCGGATACAGAAAAAATACTTGGCTTTTCCGTGCGGCAGCATAGGTACTGGAACTGGACGGCGGTGTAGTTCGGTGACAAACTCGGGGGCATTTTGAGAAAATATTTGAAAATTTTGGGGGGTTACGCGGACAGCAGCTGGGACTGACCGCCGGCACGGATTTCCTCCGGACTCCCTACAATGTTTGAAACGGTAGGGTGACAATTTAATATTACAGAATCCAATGTTTTTTACGCACAGTGTAGGCTTGGGAGGTACAGTTTTCGTGAAGGACAGTTGAACTGTGCTGGAGAGTCCTGCATTGGGCTACTGCTCGACCAAAGTGTATTTTCTGTCTTTTCTGCCAGACTGTACCCTATAGTTAACACGTGTGTGTTTTATCAATCGGGTAGTGAATTACACGTGTCGGGATTATGCTTTTAATTGTACAGCAGCAATAAGACGCCATGTTGAGCATTTGGTAGATTAAAGGCAGAGCAGGGGCTTGTGGTGTTCCTGCGGAGGGAGTGTTGTATCGCACCGTTTCTTTTTCAGAGATTTCTGTGTCCTTTTTCGTGGTTGTTTTAAAGATCGGTCGTCAGGGTTTATGTTGCTGTCATTAAGTGTGAGCTCGACAGCAGTATGTCTGAGCAGGGGTCAGCGAAGGGAAGCAGCAAGACGGCAATTCAAAGAAGGAAAGTTGAGTCTCTGTAGCTGCTGTGATTTTTGTGAAGGAATTTATGTGTTGTGTGTCTACGTGTGTCACTCACTGTTTGTGTGTATGTGATAGGGAACAAGAGAGTTGGGAACAAGCGAAATCAATGAGAATGTGATCGGGATAGTAAGAAGATTTCTATATTTATTTTCCACATTTGTTCTTCATTGTATGTCAGTGTAGGGAATTCATTGTTTAATTGGTGGATAAGTAGGAAAGAGGAAAATACCCGCGATGGGACAGACCGATGGGTGTTCGTGTGTGTCTTTGTGTATGTGCCCTAAACTTCTTAAGTCTCTCCAAGTTTTTTCTATGTTCCTGGGTTTTGAAATGTAATCCCGTCTTCTTGTAATCGCATTAAACGAATACGATACTGCTGTGAGGAGGTCTATATAAAAAAAAGTCTCCTGTCTCATAGTGTGCCCACTGGCATTTCTCTCAGACCCGCGGGGATGATCTGGACTTTGGCAAAAGGTCTCCCGTCTATCAGTAATGACAGTGCAACAGCCCATATGTGCAACAGAAAACTGATCAGTTCACATAATTTAGTGAAAGCTGGGATTTTATTATATCAGTCTGTTTAAACACACACACGTGTACTATGAAGCTCCTATTATTATTTTAGGTTTCCTCAAATGGAAGGTCTGTATTTCAACCAGAGCCTGTAGGCACGGACTAGTGGTGATAAAGTGGAGAAACGGTGACCTTTATTCTGTGATTATTAAAGAAAATTGACTAAGAACCGTATATCTTTGTTTACTTTTCCTTTAAAAACATAAACTCAGCCTCTGTGATGTACAATATGCTTCGTAACAGATAATAGTAACACTGAAATGTGGCCACACTGATGTTTTGTGGTTCACCTGCCGCTGTTGGCAAACAAATTACGCACCAGTAGGTTGGATATAAACGCCTCCTCCGCTCCTCCTGAAGCAGTGCGGAATCAAATGACGGCGCATCGAATTGAAAATATTTTGTCAATCATTTCATCAGATAATCTAATTCAGCTCTGCACTGACCTCGGAGTGCTCCGGCGTGCTCCCAGTAAGCCCCAGTCCCAAATATATGCACCCACAGTCTGTATAGAGTAGGCTCTAGTGCCATGTACTTTACTTTATTTTAGTGGTTAATCAACGACACTGAGCTACAGCAAGTAGATACACAATAGTTTGGCCTGCAAGCAACATGATACTTCTCCTGCTTTCGACTGAAATCGGATGCGTTTTTGTGCAATACATGAGGCCCGTGTGCCTCAAACTATCTGCGGACACATGACAATCTTAATCTTTTTGTGTACTGAATGGATGCGTGTGCGTGTTAGAAGAAAAGTTGAAAGCTCCCTCCCCGTCGAGCTTTCCTTACTCTTAGATTGGTGGTTGGTGTGTCTGGGCGCATCACGTCTAACACATAAGGCGACCTTTAATTAGAATATTGCAGCAGCAGTTTATTTTATTCCCCTGGAGGCTGACACCTAGCATTCCTCTCTCTCCCCCCCTCACCCTGTCTCCCTCTCTCCCTCTCTTTTTCTATCTGTCTATCTCCTTCTGTCTCTCTCTTTCTCTCTCTCTCTCTCTCTCTCTCTCTCACCCCGATTCTAATAAGCATCCTCCTATCCTCGCCTGCGGTGCTGCATGAAAAGATGCAAACATACTTAATTAGAGCGGTGGCAATAATTTCCAGGCTAAATATGCGACCAGACAGACATGGAAGTGATCTGATACCATTCAGAAAGGATACTATCTACTTCCCTGTTTAGGAGCACTCTGCTGATTTTTTTTATTTCTTCTTTACCTTTATTCCCATGGCTTTTCTCTATACTTGCTTTCAGGAGGGAAGAAGCATGTCAAGGCTGTCTCTGACCCGGTCCCCGGTCTCTCCTCTGGCCGCTCAGGGGATCCCTCTGCCGGCTCAGCTGACCAAGGCGAACGCCCCGGTGCACATCGATGTCGGGGGACACATGTACACTAGCAGCCTGGCAACCCTCACCAAGTACCCAGATTCAAGGTAAGATCAGTCCCTGCCTCTAGCATCGCTGCTGATCTTAATGTATTAATTCATAGCTTATCTATTTTTTTTTAAATCAACTTTAAGAAATATGAGCAAACTAAAGAGTAGTTTATTCTGTCTCTTGCTGCTTTTGTTTAAAATGTGACACAGTTATGCATTTATTCCAGTTTAACTAAATAATTGAAAATGTTTCCTAAATAAATATTCAGTTAGATTTCAGTCACTTTTTATCTTAGTAGCTTTATGTTGCATTTTTCACAGTGAATCGTTTAAAAAATAGATTTGACTGGCGGTTTTGTTAATGAAGTCTAACAGAATCTGAGATGTTAGCAAGTCATTTAGCTGACTGGCATTGGGACACCACCAGTGAAACTTTGGGGACAATTTCCCCATATATCTTTTCAAATCATGTGAGGGCATTTCTCTTCTCTTCATTCTTTCAACTTTGTACCTTAAAATGATACATGTGACTGCTTTTTTGTTTGTTTGTTTTAAAGGTGATTATTTCAATCTTCCAATAAATACCTCCAGGGCTTTTATTTTTTATCTCCTTTCACATGGTAGCTGTTATTGAAAATTCAGCTGCTGTGCAGAACCTTACACATGTTTTACTGCTGATGTGAGTAGTAGTGTTTGTGTGAATTCACACCACGCAGAACATTTTCACACTACGCCCCCTTTTCACAGTCCTTATTTATTTATTTTATTCTATTTTTCCCACAGATCAGGGTGCTGTTAGGAATACTAGAAAAAAAAATTAATGACGTAAGCGTCCAGAACCCCCTTAATCAAAGTTGATGTAAAACAGCTTCAAATGTGATTAAAATCATGGCATGTTACAAATTGTAGGGGTTTTTTTGCAACCGCCATTTATCATGTGTTGCAACATGACCTTATCAAAACATTTTAATAAAAAGTTGCATGACTTATCCTTTTATTTTGTGAGCTATTGTTTTCATTATCTGATTGCTATAGTCACACATGAAGCATTTCCACTTCTAAGAAAAAAAGCATGATGATTCAGGCTGTGTAAGAGCTGATGGTAATCCACCATCCCACACTTTTATACACATTTTTAGCTCCATCCACAAACAAGGTGCCACTACTAAAGGAAGCAAATTCAAATAATGATAAAACGACTCCGTTTTATGCTGATTTGAATGACCCCTCCCATATTTTCCTCTAATGCAGTTTGTCATTTATTGCATTATGATCCCTGCATTTCGGCATCAGCTGAATCCCATGTGGGCCAAGGTAAACATACACCAGGTTGTTAGAAAACCTGCCAAATTGGCTACAGGAAATAATCCACATAATCCCCTGGTAATAAAGTCTTGATATTCATAGAGTCTGCTGACAGGAAATCCCTGACAACTCTCTTTCTATTCCAGTGCAACATGTCATGAGAAAGATAAAGCTTAAACCAGAAAAAGGTTTATCGTTGTTTGTGTTATTAAGACAAATTTTTTTTGTCCACTATTTCAGTGTCATAGTCAGTTTATCCAGTGGACAGATGGTTTTTACATTTCTGTGTCATTTGTATTCGCAATTGTGCATTGCTATTGTGTTCCTGTATTTATTATGCTCTGATGCAGCTTTACGCTTTACAAAGAAGTTATTCACTCTGAGATGCACAGGGTCTTTACTCCAAATGCAGCACAGAGTCATGTCAGAGCATCCAAGCAGTGTTTTTACAGTAAAGACCGGATATCAGTGTGAGTGTTGGTTTGGTTTAAGTGCTCTTTCCTCTTTCTTTCTCCTTCTCTTTTCACACATGCTCCTTTGCTCCTTCTCTCTCTCCCTCCCTCTGTCTTGTGCTGTTTCTTTCTCACTCTGGATCACACACAAACACGCGTGCACACACGCACATATTCACATGCATACACTGACTGTTTCTCTCTTTCTCCCAGCCTCCTCAGCGTACAGTTGGCCTCAGGGCTCCACTTTCCACTGGAGCCAGTGGAAGGAGGGGCCCTTTTGTGTGAATTAGTATAATGGCTGACAGCAGAAAGCAAAACAATTACACTGGTATAACCGCATATGCTGTGTTCAGCTACATCCGGTCAAGAAAAGGCGCACGGGCAAAACTGAAAACGTGACGACTGAAAGAGCAGGGCTAAAGAGTTTGAAGTTGCTGATTACTTTTAATAGATTGGGTTCTAAATAATGCAGGGTGCCAAGAGAAAGTTAGTCTAGTAACTAATGTGTGGATATTCATCTTCTTCTGTGTGGGCCATATTAAGGGACAAGGGTCATGAAACATTGATGTGCACTCTGTGTAGCTCTCAAAGAGGACAGTCTCAGCAGTCACTTGAACAGAAGCTGAGGAAATTAGGGGAAATGTTCCACAGACAAGGAAACTATTTTGAAAGGACCACTGGACATTTTTCTCTATGAAGATGAGACTTCTATGTCCAGAGATGATAGATCTGTACTGGCTTTATGCTTTTTCAGTGGTCCTCTGTTTCTGGAAATGTACTTTTCTATAAGCTGAGCTCAAAATATGTAACAGAATTTTGGAGTTGTGTTATTTTATTGCTATTTTGTTTCATTATCACAAGCTTCTTTTTTAGTACCAAGCTTTTTTATTTGAAGCTTTCAAATAAATCTTTTACTCTGTTCACTTAATGTTAAATATTAACAGGAAGTAATTGTTGCTCCGGAGTAGAAATAGCCGTATTATACAACCATAAAGTAACAGATAAGAAAACAGAGCTGCAGGCAAATATTGGCAGTACCAAAGTGGAGATGTTTGCATTAATACATTCATGTTTATAGTATTTTTTATTTTTAAAAAATCACATAATCTTGCAATTAACCCCAATTTGGACAGATACTGAGCAACTGAGATATACACAGTGAAAGTTATTACCAGAGAACCAGCGAATTCTGTTGCTGCTGACTGCATTAACACGTCAAGATTTTCAAAGGCATTATAGTTAGGCTGGAACTTGAGTTAAATGTTCTCATTTATTTTCCATAAGTCACGATCTTCGGAAAAAGCGAAAGTGTGTTTCCTTATTTTGAAACCTGTATCACCCTTCCTTTGGGTTAGCTTGTTTGGAGAACCATGAGTTTATCTAGTATTTCACAGTTGCTTCAAGCATGACTTTGCGAATCAGAGCCAGGGACTGTAGCGATTTGGTTTTGAACTTTCTTATTTGACTTTCCCTACTCGGAAGCCATTGTGGGCAGCCTTTGATGTCAGGTTGGACAGCCTCACCGAGATCCCTGGGTGTGTTTGTTTCACTTTCCAAGAAGCACTGGGTGCTTTGTCTTCGTTAGGGGTCCACAAGTGATACAGTTTCCACACATTGTCTGTTCAAGCAGAATCAGTGTTACCTGGGTCCTATTCCCAACCTCGCGAGGATGCGTCTTTGGCAGCTCTCAGCCTCTGGCTGGCTTTAACTGGTGAAGCAAACATCCTGCCAGATATTGCCCACCTACTGCCCCACTGCCTGCCCTCGCTTGGCACCACAAGGGTAGGAGATCTGAGCCATCCGTGATAACCTCCAACACCCACCACCTCCCTCGTTCTCAGTGACTAGCACGCATTATCCAAGTTTTTTAGTTCCGTCAAACCTTTTTCTCTCCCACTTTATCTCTCTGCATTTCTCCTGCATTCTGTTTGTTTCTTTCTGTGCTTCTTTTTCTTTTCTCTGTACTTCTGTTTTTTTTTGTACTTTCGCCTATCGTTGCCTGTCTCTTTGTTTTTTGGCCCTTCTGTTTGTGTATCTTGTCTCTTAATTTCTCTATACAACCCCCACTCCCTATGGACACACCCTTTTCTCTCTACCTACCTGTTAAAAACAGCCCACTCTCCAATTCAGAGATTTAACAGAAAAGGGAAAAATGAGGAGACCAACAGAGAAGACAGCGAGACAGAGAGAGAGAGAAAGAGAGAGCGAGAGAGAAGGGAGTTGGAGAGAGGGAAAGAAAAAGAAAAACAGGCAGCATTTTAATTGCTTTTTAAAAAAGTGGAGATGAAAAACAGAGTTAGCCTGGAGGGGTATGGTGAAATTCTAGCTGGAAGAATTGCAAGACCATATGAGAAAGGAACACCTCGGGCAAAACAGGGAGATGAGTATTGGTTTTTTATAAAGCATTTTGCATCGATTTCCAGAGAGAAAGCAAGTAAGGGAGAAGGATAGAGACAGAGAGAGAGAGACAGAAAGAAGGAAAGTCGGAGAGAGTGAAAAAGAGAAAGGATGGCAGGAGGGGAGAGAGGGGGGAGAACCATCTTTGCTTTCCTTCTTCACACAGTCAAGTCAAAGAAAAGAGACAGAGCAAATTTAATTTGATAGCTTCTGTGTGTTGAGCCAAAACATCAGGGTCAGAAGATACCTGATACAGCCAATAACTACAAGCTCATACACTTTTACAAAGCAGCCGATTGTAATTGTAAATTCAAGCGAAATGAGTCTGTGAGTAAAGCCTTGGTGTTTGTTCATTGACATTCCCACTACAGCTCCCTTCTTCTGTCATGTAATAGAGTTTGACAATGCCAGTGTTCAGGCAGTGCTTTGTGTGTGTGTGTCTGTGTGTCTGTGTGTGTGTGCGTGCGTGCGTGCGTGCGTGCGTGTGCTGGTCGGCATATTTGCAAATAGGTTTTATGATTTTCTTTTGTCGCACAACTTTGTCAGCCAACCTAGAAGCTGTTGTTGTGATTAAAGTGCTGATTACTTCAAAATGATGATAATAACAGCAACATAGCTCCGTGCCAAGAGCTGTTTCTCTGCAAGACGATGTACTGTAAATGTGCACGGAAAACGTTAAGAAGGTTACGTGCAACAGATTTCTCATGTAAATCAGCGGTACAGCTTATTTACACTGCGTAGGCATTCCAGGTTTCTCTGCTGAGGGTGAGTTTTGTTTAAAAATGAGTCACCAAATTAAATTATTGCACTTCAGACTTCGGAAACTTTAGCGAAATGGGACACTTGCACATTCTCAATATTAGGGAGATGCTAAAAAACTGTTTTTTAATTATTAAAAAGGGGATATTTAGTACTTGGAAATGAACAAACAGATAAAGTGAAGGTGCCTGGATGAGATCATTAGACCAGCGAGAGAGGAACCTGCAGGTAAGCGGCAGGAAAAGCACACAAATATTAGGGGAAATGAATATCTGTCCAAGGGTATCTCGAGGCGCGGCACCAGCATGGTGTGATGAAAGTTTAAAGATAACAGCAATTTCCTCTCTTTGCTTTGATGAGCCCCTGTAGCTGGCTTCAGCCCAGCCCTTCATCTTGCAGTAAACTGAAGGGGTTAAACATGGGATACTAGGAGGCAACAAGTGTTTTATTATTATAGCAAAGTCTTGTCAATACTTAGTGAAAGCTTAAAAGTATATATGTATTTACTGTCTTTAGTTTATCATTATTCACATCATTTAGGCACTGATATTTACATTATCTTAGAAGTTATTGTGTCCTTGCTTCAACATGTGAAAGAGATACCTCTGTTGACTAATATAGTTATTTTAATTCATTTTAACCAGCCCATTTAATAGAGGGAGAAAATGAAAACTCAGCACACTTTGTTGGGTTCTGGTCATGTTTCTCATCTTAAAATGGATTTCTGAAAACAAATTCAAATATTTAATGGTCAATATGTTGAGTTCATTCTCAGTGGGGTGGTTCATATTCACAAATATACATGTATATGTTTTAGATCAGAATTATCAGCTGGTGCTTTGTCTTTTTATTCTTCTACAAGAAAAACTTGCACAGATTGCAAAGGAAGAAACACTAATATCCTATGATTCCAGCTGCAAGACAATAATCTTCTCGCCATTAAAGCGAACTGCAATTACATACATTAAGAAAATTACGTTCTGCAATTTTCCCTCATACTAAGACAATACAGCACAAGAAGAGTGTTATTACAAGCTGTAACACTGTATTAAATTAAAGCAGTATGGCCTACAGTAGGATTGAGTCTGTCCGAATTCCCCTTGAATTAATAACGAAATCAAACTGTAAAAGTAAAATATCTTTTTCCACATATTCTCACATTAATATGTGGCCCGTCACCATTTCCTACCTCTGTTTCATTTCCAGCCTTCTGACAGATGGAATAATAGAGCTGTAATGCTACATTCATGCCATTAATTTCTGTAAGTACAAGCAGCAAGCGTGTGTGTTGTTGTAATCTCTCTACAGAAGGGACACTTCAAACAAGTCTGGAATGGAGGAACGGTGCCTTAAGCCCCTTGTTTCAACCTGGGATGCTAATGCATTTCAAGCTTAGTGCTAATAAAATTGAAAAATAAATGGAGGGTAATTGTTTCATGCATTTGAAGGGAACTGGCTCATTCCATTATGTGGTTGTGTTTGTGTGTGCGGCTGTCTGCGTGCGTGTGTTTGTGTGTGTGTGTGTCTTTCAATTTCCAGAATCAGTCGTCTGTTCAATGGCACCGAGCCCATCGTGTTGGACAGCTTGAAGCAGCACTACTTCATAGATCGGGATGGCGAGATATTCCGCTACATTCTCAGTTTCCTCAGGACCAGCAAATTGCTCCTTCCAGATGACTTCAAGGTATGTGTCTGCACCACAGTATACTGTATTGTGTGTACCTGTCTGCACCATCAACTCACTGTTTGAACAACATAACATAAAAGGCATTTGCCCAGACATCAGCTCACACTCTGTGTGCTTCTTTATTTTTCGAAAGATTGCACATTTAGGTGTGAATACTTCTGTATTTATTACAGTTTCTCTGTTCTCTGATTGATAGCGTGTTTTCAAAATAAACCTGATACCACAACAGTGCAACTAGTTGTGCTTGATACGCACAGCCTTACCCCCCTTAAGTGTATCATATGAATTATGTGTAGTAGAAACATAAACAGTAGTTAAGAAACTTTGAAGAGGAAAAAATGGATGCAGCCTGATTATTAAATGGTGGAAAGGTAAACTGCTAACTGGTTAACTGGCGCATGGTCTGGTGGTGTGCATGCCAAAGCCTTGAGCTGTTGTTTTTCACCCAGTGTAATTTCTATAGAAGTGATCCCAGGTGAAATAACCCCTTATGAACTTCCACTCAGCTCCATGCAGACAGTAACTCTCACCCAGAGTCTAGAATTGGAAGGGAAAGGTCCAGTTTAATACCTGGTGCCCCATATATGCATACTTCTTTGCACTTGCTCTTTGCTCTTTGTGAGACAATGAACCTGCATGCATGTGTGTCCTGTTTTAGTGGCATGTCAGTATCTATTGCAGACAATGTAGGTGCTTTGTCATATTCCTGTATTAAACAATTTAAAGCACATGTTCGGGGCACAAAAGCAAATTGTGAAAAGTTTTACATTTAAATGTATTATCTGTACGAGCTTTTTTGCATTCGCTGTATTTTTGTGTTGTGAAGGTTTCAGTTTGACAGAGTAAACTGTGTGTGTGTGTGTGTGTGTTAGCTGTAAAAGTTGTGTAAGAAGCTGATGTGAGAGAGTGTTAGCAAACTTTAAACATTAGCATTTCACTGAAGTTGCGTTTCTGGACACCTGCCAATGTAAGTCCAATAAATCCAAAATATCTGTGTCTTTAGTTGTTAAATTCTTGCCTATGTTCATTAGTTGACTTTGTCTACATGCTATTTGCTTCTGGCCAGGTAACATTTAGTTGGTGTAACAGAGCTTTTTTTGCCTCCTGCTGCTTGAAATGAGGGTGATGAGAGTGAGGGATGAGAGTAAACCAAAATAGTAAAGCTACAGGCTGTGAAAACAAAACGATGATCTAAAAGATGCTAAAATGTTTAGTTGACCCTAAAAAAGCCTGAAGCGTTAGAGGGATGATCACTACCTATGACCCCGCTCACATTGCACGCATGCCATTTAATCTACTGTAATATAAAAGATAACGATTAAATTTATTTTTGGCACTAGTACAGATTTAGTCTCACCTAACAAGTATTCATACAATCATATGTGACGTTGTCAGAATGATTATCTTCCTACAGCTTCTTCCTTCTCGAGGTTTTCATTCCATGATACAGTTTCCTAGGTGTATTCTACACTTCGCTTCACGTCGACCCCACCTTAGTTTTCATGACCTTTTCACTGCACTGGCACTTGTTCATCATTCTGTACGAGGTAACAAGGCAAAGCCAAGCCACTGAGAGCCAGGGGCAAACTCTTTGGGCCCCACGGATAGTCTGAACAAGAGCCAAACCACAGACAACAGAACATGACATGAAAGCCCTGCATATTTTGGCAAATGACGGCCTGACTCAGTACCGATTAGATTTTCCCATCTTATTCATACACCCCTCCTCCCCTCTGTTAAATCTTGACAGTCCAATCAGGCACCACAGTGGAAGAGAATGCATTGGACTTCATTGTTTCAACTCATTACGATCCCCTCGCATAAGCCTGTGTTGATCTGCATACCTTTCAATTTGCGTGAAGCCGGGGAAAAAAAATGCAAATAGTGCGAGGCGGAATTGAGCATGTCCTTATCTGAACACAATCAGGCTTGCCGTCGCCCCAGGGCTGGGTCTGTTCTGCTGCTGGCAGCCACGGCGCTGTGTGTTTTGCTAAATCAATGTGAAAGTCTGAGCAGAATAGGAAAAGAAATTTTTCAGCCTGCATCACTGGAACAAAATATTCACTATTAATATCCTCCCTCATCACATTATTCAAACTACAATTAATCACGAGAGAGTAAGCAATGCTCAGTCATATTGAGGGCATGGTTATAAACCGGTAAGAGTTACTGTTTTCTGTTATTATTCAGATTTTGCATTACTCCTTAAATTGATTTTTTTTTTAATCTCAGATGCTGGAAATGACAGAAAGGCGCTTTTATTGTGATTTATTTTATTTTTGAGTGACATTGTTATTCAACAACCTTGAACTTCTGCTTTTTTGGGGGGTCATTTTTGACCAAAACCTACATTACGTCTTCACTAGTCCTCTAAACTCCCTTATAGTGACATTTTCCATCATTTTCTTCTTCTCTTTCTCTGTCTCTCCCTCCCTCCCTCTGTCCTTCCCTGAAATGTTGCCTTGCCAGTGGGCGATCAGGTCGGATCATTATTTTGAAGCTCAAACGGGCTGTCTGGACACAGGATTGGGGGATGAATTGTCTCGTAGAGCTGGCAGCAGTAGCAGCAGCTTCAGCAGCCAGGACGGAGCTGTTGGCCCTGTCTCCCTCTCATCCTCACCTCAGCGCTTAGGATTACTCTGTTGTTTTCTGCTCTACTCAGGATGACTAAAGTGCCTCGCAGACAGACCCCTGTTAAAAACATATCCATCCATGGCTTCAGACCTGTGAAGGATGAGGAGTAGCACTTTGATACAGAGAGCTGCCTGAAGGGGAGCGTCTCAGTATGAGTTTTGTCAGCTGCAGCAAGAAGGCCAGGAGAAAAAAGACAGGGAGTAAGGGAGAGAAAAAGGGAAAAAAGGACCTCCACCCCCTCTTTTCGCATTCTGAAATCTTAAACATTAGACCGTCAGCTTAAGATGTGTTGCGTCAACGCCGCGTCCAGATGGAGTTGTATTTGGGTGTCGTTCACATGCCTCGGATGAAGGCACAGTTTAGATGAAGGGGTAAAACAGTGAGGGAGGCTTTTCAAGGCTAAAGAGTCTGACAGAAGCAGCAGGGTTAATGAATATGCTGTTTGCTGCCATGCTCTGTTTCTGTGCCCAGCAGTGGTCTTGAGAAGGAAAAGGGGAAAAACTCTTTCTAGATCAGGGCTCTCTGCCAGCGCCGACACCCAGACACCCAGACACCCAGAGCCACCAATGATGCAGACTATATGAAACATATGTTGTTTTTGCAGCACAAACACACATTGTCTCACTTGGGTGTTTGGACTTTGTTCTACGAAAAAAAACAGCAACCTCTTTCTCGAAAAACGTCACCAAATGGACAATCACTTCTTTGCTTCAGTTTACTATGTCCATTCATTGAATTAAGCTGTCATTGTTTGCCACTGTGAAACATTAATCAGAACACAGATTTATTAATTACTAATTATTTAGCAAAAAGGTTTTGCAGCATTTAGGTGTAACCTAATTAAATCTTGTTCTAATAGGAGCTTAACATCGGGCCACAAGCCTTATTAACATAAAACTCCCTCCATGTGAGGAATACATTAAAAACCTCCTTGGCTGATGATTGTCCTCATGTTCACTTGCACATATCTTTTCCTCACCTCCCGTCTGCCTCCAATAGCGAACCTCCGCCTTCCCGTATTTTCTGTGGTAGTGGTGAATGATGGTGCCATCTGGTCTTGTGGGAAATTAGAGGCAAGAGCGCAGGGGCAAATGGCCCCCAGCAAACCCTGCCCAGGAGGGAGAGGCAGGCAATCTGCTGCAGACTGTCTGTGCACAGGAATGCACCATCCCACTTCACCAGAGCCCAACTGACGGCCTTTCTGGAGTCAGCTCACTAAAACATGCTAAAGGCTAACACCACTCTGCCAAGAGCTACTGTGGAGGAGAGCTGCAGCATGGCTATCCTTTGTTTATTGAGAGTGTTGTCCTGCTGGTCCGAGTCCATCACTGATCTTGGTTTATTGTTCTTCAATCTGGTCGACGTATTACATGAAACCAAATGCATTTTAAAAAAAATGAGCTTCATGGGGACAAACAAAGGTCACATTTTTGTATTATATTAAGATTAATTTGTCATTCGTGCAAGTTTATAAATTTAAAATCCTACACTGTTATTTTGCCATTTGTAAAAAAAATAAAATAATAATTTATCTATCTGTCAATGTGCAATTAGTTATTAGATCTTCTGTGAGTTACCTTTGCTACACAGGTAACACACACTTCACTACAGTGGAAGAGTCAGAGTTCATATACAGCAAGAACCCACTCTTGGAGTAATTAGAGGTTAAGTGTCTTGGTCAAGGACATCATTAGCTGCTGTGAGGAAGCCATAAGGAGTCCCGCAGATATACTTTTCTCTGTCATATTAATGTTGCACAATACTGTATATGTGTAGGGTTTCTCTGTGACCTTGGTGATGAGTTGCAATCCAGGGAAAGTCATAGTGTGTTAGTCACACATATTGCCAAGAGGAGTATAATACACATGCAAAGTCACTGCTCTCATCTGTATGTTTGTCTGCCTGTACAGGACTTCCACCTGCTGTACGAAGAGGCGCGTTATTACCAGCTGACACCCATGATCAAGGAGCTCGAGCGCTGGAAGCAGGAGCGCGAGCAACGACGGATGGCACAGCCCTGTGACTGCCTTGTGGTTCGTGTCACACCTGACCTGGGCGAGAGGATCGCCCTGAGCGGAGAGAAGGTCCTCATTGAGGAGATCTTTCCTGAGACTGGAGACGTTATGTGTAACTCGGTCAATGCTGGCTGGAACCAGGACCCAACACACGTCATCCGCTTTCCCCTCAATGGCTACTGCAGGCTCAACTCCGTCCAGGTAAGACGCTGAAATGCCTGTCCTTTGTTCGTCTCCTTCTCTGCCCATGATTTATTTATCACATTCTAGATTTGTGTGTAAAACACATTACAGTGTTTACAGTTTTACTTAAGTTAGATTGTCCTGTGTGTACACCTCTGAGTGTAGTGCCAATATAACAAATATGTGCTGATATCTAACAATGACTTTTATGCATAGTTATTTTTTCTGTTACATTTATTCACTAATAAGCGGGATATCATGGTACTTGCAGAGAATCAAGAGCAAAATGGCTTTGTGTAACAGAAAGTTTTGATGTGTGTCTAATATGTGACTGCAGCATAGTCACAGTCTTTCTAAAACTGGAGGCGGCATCATGATCAAGGCTGCATTCTGTAGCTACCAAATCAGCTAAGTTAGGTAACTGACAGCTGTCTTCAGCTGTGAGGAATTTGCTTGCTCATATAGAGCTGATTCAGCTCTTCCAACACCTCCTCACCTCAGCTGAAAAGGAATAAAGTGTAATCTTATAGATGCAACCTTTAAAACTTTAATTTTTAACTTGAATATGCAAAGATCCAACTTACTGGCTCGCTGCTAACAACAAAACTTACAACGTGATCATGAAACTAACAGTGGTAGTTAATATGAACATTGTGCAACATGGGGGGGGGAAAGCCACAAAGTAACTTTAGTGGCGCACTTGCAGAAGAGTCAGAAAGTGTCAAAATGCCTATGTGCATTATGTTTCATTATCTTTACCCAAACAGCTTAGTTTAGCTTACTTTCAACATGAAGATAAAATATTGAATATTTGTTTTATTTCTAACTGTCGCATAGTGAAACTGTACACAATGTTTTATGATACTGTGCTTGTATACCCCTCCATTCTCTTTTCTTACCAATTCTTTATTTAATGTTAGCCACAGGATGCAGACTCCAAAGAGGAACTTATGTATTTATCTACTCATTTATCCAGCAAAGTATTCTGCTTGGCAAGCAAACCATTTTTCACACCAACTTTCAACATTTTCATAAACATTTGAACACCTGGCTGGGATTTGCTCAACCTGGGCTTTTGTGACCACTCTGCAGATCCACTTAGCTGTTTTGCTGAATGGCACACGATGGCATCTGCTGAGGGAGAGGTGGCTTTCTGTTGGTCACCTTCTGTGTGAGTCCTGTGCCAGTCTGCAGAGTTTATTTTCAGGTTGCTTTCCCAGATAAATGCTGTTATATACACTGATTTTCTTCAGTAACAGTAAGCTGGAATTACACCTCAAAACTTTGCTGTAAGGCACTTAGCATGATTTGTGGCCCACTATATTGCATTTTGCCACAGTAGAGATAATAGCTTGTTGTCAATATCTGGCATAATAGCCACTCTGGAGCAACAGCTGGAGTGTGCAGGTGTACAAAAACCTTTGGAGTTTTTCATTTTGTCAAACGATGGTCTTCAGTTGGCTGTTGGGGATGAGAATGATGCAAAACCTCAGCACGGTATTACCATAAAGCAATTTACCGCTAATATCATATCAAATACATTTGCTTTATGATCTGTTTTTGAATAAGTTTGGCACCGGTTTGAAAAATGGTGTGAGATGAACATCCGTTTTTGGTCAAGCAGAGTTGACCATGTTGTGGAGTCAAGTAGTAAGAGATTAAAAGCAACTTCAGAAAAAAATAGTTTTACAGTAGTGTTACCCTGCGAGGTCTGACAGAGAAAGAGAGGACGGGGGGAAACATAACAGTCTCACACCACAGGCTCGATATAACACACTTGAGTGCCCACAGCCATGAACAAACCTACACATAGAGGAGCCTTCACCCCTTCAGCACCCAGAGAGAGCCTCTCCCAGGCAGGCTAGTGCACTCTGACACCTCCACCTCCTTCCTGCCAGCGTGAGAGACCACCTCCAGGGAGGAGAGCAGAGCGAGTGGGACAAAGCACGTGTGGACTGCGGCCATGTTTTCCTGCGAAAAAATGAAGAAGAGAAATGGAAAGGGGGGGAAAATGATATGCATAATTTACGCTTTACTCCTTTTTAAGACACAGCTCCTTTTTTAAAAAGACTCCAATATAACACCGCTCAAGGCAATTGAAATACACGTATTGCATTTTTTAATACCATACTTACAATTTCTCAAACAGCCTAAACCGGTTTATACTTCTTTTATAGATTTTTAAATGACTTACAATATAATTAATTGGCCGCATCAACTAACACAACATTTTCCCACTCTGTTTACCAGTGAGACTGGTTATGGGATGTGAGCACATCTGACTAACACAATCTGAACGGCATCTTTATTGTTTAGGCTTTTATTAGGCTGTTCTTTTGAAGGCGAGGTGAGCCGAAACCCTTTTCTCATACAAACTCGTACAAGGCGGATCTGCGAGGTTTATAGGCAGCGACCCCTTCTTGTCTCATATTCTGGCCTCTCCGTGGTGTCTCCTCGTGAGCCCTCTAAGATACAGCTCTACGGCATTCGTTAAAAAAAATAATGAAAAGCACAAACACACACACACGTACATACGCACACACAGTGAAGGGGCCCGGCTCATTGAGTCGATGCAGATGAGGACACAAGGAGCAGATGGAGGTGTTTTTTTGTTGTAAGGGGAGATTTTTCCAAACAACTTACTCATTCTGTTCTCTTTCATTGTTGCGTGAAGGAATGAAAAGGTTAGGAAAATAATCCTTGTCTTACCTGCCAGACAATGAGCCTCTGATCTGATTTCAAGCCTGGACCCTAACCCAGGGGAACACACACACAACCACACCCTGCCCACAGAGGAAGTTCAGGGAGAGCATGGGGAGGCTGCGGCAGCACCGTCTGAAACTTATTTACTGTGTGATTGGATCAGTTTCAGAAGAGGTCTTGACAGGAAAGAGATGGATATATGATGACATTTAAATGTGTGCTGTTTTCACTTTATTATGTCAGAGGTGTAGAGATTTTATTGAAGCTGAGGTACTGTTGCTTTCATGCCCCAGGCTGGACACTGCTAGACCTTGTTATAGTTGGTCACAAAATGATAACACACATTTCTCCATACCTTACTGTACACTAAGTATATCGACCTGTTTTCTAAACATTTAATATTCCATTTTAATAAGATAAAACATGAGGATAATTCATGAACATTGAAAAGATTTCCATGACTCAGTTTTCATGCTTTTAAAATTGGTGATATATCATTATACTGTATCATCTATTTATAGTTTGAAATGTGGCAGCAGTAATTCTTTGCATGTTGAGATATATATGTATTCTGTTGCCTTGCAAATTTAGCCACTTCTTTAATCTGTTGTCTTGTGTATTTAAATGCGAGAGAGGGAGAATAAACAAATCCACCTTGGCAAGTAACTCTCCATGAAGTCATGAATGGAATTTCGGGAGTAATGCAAACCACCTGCGCTGTGATGTAGATCCAGCGGGGGGAAACAAAAAGCAGCAAAGGCACTGAATGCAGGGAAAACATTTAGCCAAAGAGCCACAGAGGTGTACACACACGCGTCCCAGCGCTAGAGCTGGGCCTGCTGTTCCATACATCACCATGATGAAGCACTCAGATCAGACCAGAGCCAATCCGTCCTACATCAATGTGACAGCGGAGGCAGTCGTAGAGAAGGGTCCCCTGTCCCCCTGCTGCCCAGGCGGAGAACGCAACACGTCGCAACACTCTCTTACATGTCACGCTGCCACTCCATCAATCCAGCGCTGGGTGAAAAGAGAAAGCACAGCTCATCAGAGCAGACACGGCCACACAAACACCTCCGCTGCGCTCCTCAGTGGCCCGAGTGGCAGAGTAAGACATTAACACTACTATGGCTTTGGGTCCCTTGGCTTTCTGTGTGGCTCTGTGGGTAAAGCACAATGTCAAGATTAACAGTAAGCAAGCCAGTGTGTAGAGAGGATTAAAGCTGGGAAATTCTGGCTGCTGACAGCTTCAGCAGTTGATGCCAGAAAAATCTTTAAAAAATTGTTCTAATTCGTTTGTTGGACACGGGCTGATTAGGTAGTGGAACGTAAATCAGAATAATGACGGAGAAGGACAATTCAACTGAAGACAATTAGGTAATTAACAAGTCGTAGTTTAATCAAAAGAAATGAATCAAATATATGGCACTTTTTTTCTGTGTTACATTTTATTGATCAAGTGTCACAAAATCTTTATCTCTGTAGAAATGGCTCATACAATAAGTGTACTGTAAATGTGAACGCCAGTGATGGAAATTTTACGAAGTCAAATGCTCCAATGAGAATATGTTTCACTACAAATTAAACTTATTTATTCCAAGTCTAATTTTAAGGAAAAGATGTATTAACAACAAAATGAGCTTATAAAATATAAAAAAAAAGAGATTTATAGAATATTACACTATTGCTTATGGGCTAAGAGATAATTTAATAGTTATTATTAATAGCTGATCAAGATAATTGTAACAGTTATATCCACTCCAGGATTGTTTTAATCTATAGATTGGATGATGGTTTGCATTTTCTGTAAGTGGTGCGGGAGTATAAAGTGGTATAAAATGTAAAGGGTTTTAAAGATTGTGCTTTTAGTACATGAGTAAATTCGCAAAGTTTTCTTTGATGATGGCTCTTGGTGTCTTAAATACGAGAACAAGTAACTAAAATTAAAATAGAAAAGGTCAGCGGATGAGTCAGGTGGAGCCCTTGTGTATTTAAATCTCCTCAGTTTAGTAGTTGAACTACTTGCAGTCCCTTTGAGGACTGACCTAACCCAAAACACCTCTGTGCTCAGTATGTATTTACTGTGCCAGGGTTACGTGTTGCATTCCCACAAGGGTCACCTGAGCTAAAAATCCTCGGTGAATCATGATGCTTAAAGACACTTTAGAGTGCCTATTTGTAATGGAGCTCAGTCAGCTGCAAGTACTTTAAGAATAGACTGTTCTGTCAACGTGTTTTTGCTGTCTGTGACTCTTTAAAAAGCTGGCAGATGGCTTAGAGAATTAGAAAGAGTTGGAGCTTCACGGATGTTTTATGCCAGATGCTTGTGATAAGCAGAGGATACGACGCAGAGACTGCAGTTAGTGCTCCTTGTCACATATTGAAGACTGCATAGTTAAACAAAAGCAACCCCCTGAGTGTGGCGCCCATCTCATGCTACAGTGTGTGTGTGTCATAATGTGTCAATCATCTCTGTGTCTTGCGCCATGAGGAGCAAGTGTCTTACAACTCCTCCTGAGAAGTCTTGCAAGTGTGTCTGTGCACTCTGGTGGCCATCAATATTGTATTGTGCTCCGGTTTCCAGGCCTGAGACTCATCCACTTTGATACATGCCTCGCCATCTTGGCTAAGATGCTGGGAGGTTAGAGGAGCGAGGCTGATGTATACCCTCCTGATCCCCGTGGTGACTCCAGGTTGAGTGGCAGCTCAGATGGATGGTTAAATGCTGAATGGTGTGCGTGTGTTTGAGGGGAGATCCCTGTGCGGCCAAGTCGACCGTGCAACCGCGAGACTGACTTCAAATGCAGGATCACTGGGGATGAAGAGGCTGAAGAGACACTTGTATTCAGCTTCAATCACAAAGACAGGAGAAGACAAAAGGAAGTGCTTGATTTCATAGAACAACTAGCAAAGTTTGGTGCTGCAATATCCTCTTCACTGTTATTTTTGATTTCCTGTTTTGATTATTGTGGTGTCGTGCTGAAAAGAAGCCTGTCTTTAGGTTGAAAGTGGTGGACATGAAAAACGGAAAAAACAAAAAAAACAAAACAAAGACTGCTAATTAGCTGTAATCCAATTTCGTGGAAATCACAGTGTTAGGGATGAGGCATCGACCAATGAGGGTGCCCACATGCAACTCGCCGTTAGAATATTTTGTTATGGTTTCGCTCAAGTGAGGCAGTAAAGGAAGCAAAGAAATCTGCATAAGTACAACATAAGCTGGGATCTGAAAGCCTGCGGTCAGAAGTATGTTCTGCAGAACTGAGAAACCAGACATGTTTTAGCTTTTTAAGAGGGTGCATTACTTTTCCTTGTCAACGGGGACTGATTTTGGGACATTGTCCTGTGGACATTAAAACCTTTTGCTTGGATACGTCTTAATTATTCACTATATTGTTTATTCCCCCATGGCACTAACTCACTGTGTCAAACTGAATGCGAAGGTTTTTTTTTATGGCATCTTATAGTCATTACAGTATCCTTGAGTCAGTTACAACTATCTATAATAATATCCTTAAGTCTTTTGTGTTGCCATGCATTAATGATAAAAGTGTTTTCAGACTATCTTTATTGATCAGGCCATTCTCCTCTGTGACCAAATTCATTGCTGAACATGATGGAGTCCCACATGCGTTAAGAGATGATGGGGAAAAATGCAATGTGATGCAATGATCAAAGAAGGCTATGTAATATCATTTCCATAATCGTTAGGCTCCTCCGTCGTCTGTCATGGATTTGGGAGTGTTTGATGCTTGGGCAGGTCTCTTAATTAGCCGTCCTCACCATCAGCTGTCTGCTGCCCCTTCTGTCTCACAAATTACATAGTTTGTTGTTGTCATTTTGCTAGAGGACAAAAAGGGGGAGGGGGTTAACTTTTGCAAGTGGTCCTTTCTGCTTACAAGTAGCATGTCGGTGCACATTTAAGTTTTAATTTGAAAGCAGATGGGTGCTGGGGTTTTTCAGGTCTGTTCAACAAGTTTGTATGCATTTGTTATATTTTGGATTTGTACATTTTAATTCTTGCACGTTGTGTGAGTTTATCTGCTCTTCTTCACTGTATCCCCAACTGAGGAGGCTGCGGCCCTTTGATTTGCAGGCCTAAACATTCAACCATAGCACGCCAATGGGGCCTAAGCTGTAATTAGAGAGGTCATCCTTCGCCACGAGTGCACGTGTCAATGTGTGTGTGTGTGTGTGTGTGTGTGTGTGTGTGTGTATGAGCATCTGAAGAAATCATTCTGTTTTTCGTGAACTTCTCTGGCTCTCTATCTGGCAGAAAGAGTTAGCCCTCGGCGAGACCTTTCATTTCCATGCGCTGCACACTTCTTTAAAAGGAAGGGGGGATAAGTAAATACACGGCACTCCTCTCACTGGGATTTAGATCTATACCCCCTCCAAAAAAACAACATCCCACATGGATTACCCCAGATGAGGAGAGAAAAGTGATGCTGAAGTTCACGCGTTTGAGTCTGAGCGCATCTCTTGTTTGGACTACTGTGTGTATCACTGTCCAGACTAGAGGGGTAACATGAACCCCATCTCCTCTTCTCTCCCTGCAGCTCCAACACGTTGTCCACACTCAGATCACCCATAACTCCTCATCGTCATTCCCCACACGTCGCTCTCTCTTTCGCTCACGGACCTCACTTCTCCTCTCACCCAAGCCTCATTACTCAAATTAGGAGCTCCAGTAATCACCACGCTGAGCTACACTCAGCCTCTTAACACACCTCACTCACTCTCAGCTCTCCTCATCCCTTTGAGCTCATGCCCTCAGTTCGGTAGCCAATCTAGCACAAGCAGCATGAATATTGCAGAGATGGTGTGATGTCGGAGTGCCCTCTGGATTTATCTCATCACTGTGTGCGATTGGAGGTGGGGGAGGGTTAATGACACATGGTGCACGTTGTGACTGATGAACATCGGAGGTTGATGTCCGTTGACTGGATGTGTAGATATCAAAAACTTCATTAGTAAAAATGGATAGCAAACTTTATTTTTACAGTGGAAAGACTTGGCCGTGGCCAGACTCTGGAACAACAAAATTGTTACGCAAAAACAAACAAAAAAAGATTTATCACACAAAAAGTTAAAGTTAAAACAATGAAAAAGTCCAATTCTTGGGAAAATACACAAAGTTGTTTAACTGTTGAGGATGATGTTATACGTCTTATATATAAATACTAAACTATAATCAGCACAAAGACTAAAAACAAGGTTAGCCAAGGAAATTAACCTACCAGCACCTCTAAAGATGCTGTAATCTGTTACTCTGCACTAAAACTGAAGTATAAACGCAACAAATTTTTCTGATTGGTTACAGGCCAAAGCAGTTATGAGATCATTAACTTTCTGGTGTGTCTGGTGGTGGCTTTGGCAACTGTTCCTCACCAAGACATAAAGCAGAGCACAGTAAAACAGGGAATTGTTTTGTTTTTACTCTTTGGATTTTGTGCAGATTAAACAAACAAAATCTAAAGTGTTAGTGAGCTTTTGATGTGACAGGAGGACAAACTTGTTATTGGACAGAGCTGCACTATTAATCTTCCCATCTTGGCAAGAATAAGCATATTTCACAAAACGTCAAACTATTCCTTAGAGCTGTATAAAACCTGAAACCTGCATCCTATCTGTAAACTGTTTCATTTAGACTTTTCCTTACTGACATGGTACCTTTATTGTAAACGCCTTCTTCTCTGTCCTCTCTGCAGGTTCTGGAGCGTCTTTTCCAGAAAGGTTTCAGCGTGGCAGCATCATGCGGAGGCGGCGTGGACTCGTCCCAGTTTAGCGAGTATGTGTTGTGTCGTGAGGACCGGCGAAGTCTCTCCATGAACACACCCATCAGGATAAAACAAGAACCCCTGGACTAGAGCGTTCTGGGCGAGGGACTGCCAACACCCCCACCTCCCCCTAATACTTCTTCCATCTTCTCACACCACCCCACCCCTGCCTACTCCAACTCCCTTCCTGCCCTAATAGGACCACAACCACCCCCAACATACCTAAGTATTAGCAGAGGCTTGTTAACCTCACCAGTTCTCTGCAAAAACTCTAAGGGGAATGTAGTACCAAACAAAGGAAAAAAAAAAAGCATCAGCAACAAAAGTTTTTAATTATGTTAAACAACGCCCAAAGAATCTGGGACTGTGATGAAAACAACAATGACGAACGGACACCACAGCAGCTGACAGCTCAACATTTTAGCACAGTGACTGGTTGTTTTTTTTCCCTTACCTTGTCATAAAAAGGTGCCCCGAGACTCTTGGAGGGACACAGTTTTCCCCCCTCCCATGCCTTGAACTCCAATCCACTTCATCATCAGCATACCACATACACCCCAACCCTCTATCTTTTGTTTCGTCCGTGTCTGTGTGTGAGGCCTCAGTCTTCTCTGACTGGTGACAAGTCTGGTCTATTGTGGGGACAAGGAAGATTTGGCAGACAGGATGTTTTTAAGGATGACAACAGGAGGACATGATTTAATGTTGTGAACTCCCACCCCCTCTCCCACAACCCCCAAGATCCCATGACCCTCACCCCACAGGCCTGGCTTCGACTGTCAGGACCTTGCCAAACACGACATCGTTTGCCAACTGATTGTTTATTACAATTTTTCATTGTTGTTTCTAAAGTATGTTCTTCTTGCTCCTTTTGCTGTTCTTATCATGACATAGTGTAAACAATTATTATTAATAGGATTATTTTTAATGTCTCTTTTTTTCTTTCTCCAATATGAAGGATGTATGAAAATTGTATTCATTAGGCTCTGAGAGCTTGTGAGGGAGCTTTTCTTGGCAGTAGCTGCAGAAACTCAGATGTCTGCAGGCTATGTGGCTAAAGCAATCTGACTGGCAATGCATTCAGAGCCAGAAAAAGTCCCATTGTTCGAACCAGAATGGAAGAAAACCTGGATGTTTTGACATTGTTTTTAGTCAAATGTGTAGCGCACATGAAAAAAAAAAGAAGTGCTCCAGAATTTCTGCTTATTAGCTCTAAAACATATCTCGGGTCTCTGATTGGATTCTCTCACACGAGCACAAAGGATTTGTTCACACTTAGTTAAAGAACATTTGTAAATTTGAAATTCAGGTCAAATTTGCACACGCTCCAAGTGTATTGCAGTTTTGTTGAGTTAGAATGTTAAAGACTTGAGGACCAACGGAGAAAGCTGACGTTTACCAGTA
The DNA here is from genome assembly GCF_900408965.1 of Simochromis diagramma. Lineage (NCBI taxonomy): Eukaryota > Metazoa > Chordata > Actinopteri > Cichliformes > Cichlidae > Simochromis > Simochromis diagramma. The sequence goes on from NW_024387414.1 coordinate 7,873,781, forward strand.
TATCTCATAATCAGCACGAGATGTACTTTAAATGCTAAATGTTTCTTTGCACTTCAACATTTCCAACAGAGCTGCTCTGACCTGCTCCCTCAACACACTTGCTGGAGTCCAGTGAACGGCACCAAGTCAAGCTGATTCTCTTCTCGTGTTTTAGGAGACTGTGACATTAAAATATTTAAAAAGAGAAAGAAAAAAAACTCCAACTGAACAAACACTCTGGTACCAAAGTAGACGAGGTGCCTGTTTTGTTGATTGTACAAATATAAAGATGTTCTTTGTTGCAGTTTATAGCGAAATAAGACTAAATGCATTATTCAGAGCTGTATGAAGGGTACCAATATTTGATCCTCCAGGCTGCCAGTCTTGACAGTTTTCTTGAGAGTAGCTCACAGAACCTCCAGAGCAAGTTTGAAAGACAAGGTCTCTGTTTCAGGATTGTCACTTCTAAGTGAAGATTATTTCATCGGTTCTTCACATGTATGTATGGCAGAACCCAAACTGAACTATACTCACAGCATCAGCATATTATTCACAAAGAGGCATGTGGGCGGCATTTACTCTCTCCTGCTCTCGTTCTTTTGGTCTTATTCTCAACATTTCTGGATCAAAGACAGAAACAAGAAAGGCCAAGTTTTCATGCTTTATATTTGTGTGTAACTTACAGATGCTGTTTCTTCCATTCCAAAAGACTGAGGAGAAAAAAGAAGCCCATTCTGATCTTTGTGGGTGCTGGCAGTTTTTTGAGTTAAACTGGGGTTGTTTTTAGCAGTCCATTAAAAATGGGCGGTGGTTGTTCAGACTATGTTGTTTGTAATAGAATATTTAGTTTTTCTGGATGCTGCTGATTAAAAGAGGCCAATTAGTGGGTGAAGATGGACTGAGTTTAAGTGTTGCTTCAAGTCAAATGCAGTCCTCCCTGCGGGTCTTTTTAAAAAAAATATACAATCAAGTCCTTTGTTCTGACCTGCCAGTGGCCTGCGCCTTTGTATCTAGTCGCCTCAAAGGGAATGGTCAACCAGCCCTTTCATGTGCCAAGGCATGTTGGGCGCTTCACAGTCATCTTCACCCCCCTCTGCTTCCCTGAAGGCTCCAAGCTCAGTGGTGCCAGTAGAAACACGGGTTGTACCCCCTGCTGCTGTGTCATCCCTCATGCCCCATTTTCAAAATGCCCTCCTACGCCATAGCTCGTTGGACCACACCACAGCAAACCAAACAAACTGATGAGTCAAAATACGAACATACTCCGAGCAGACTGTACTGTGCAGCCAGTCCACTTTACTGTGGTGTAGATGCGAAGATCTTTGATTCATGTGATATGAGGTGTGGAACTCCATCTGGGTAGCTTCTTGAGGAAGAGTGGTAAAAATCAGTGATCAGTGTTCTAAAACTACACGTACAAGAACAACTTTTTCAGGAAGGAGGAAAAGAAAGCAGTTTTAGTTTGCCTCCCTGAAGTGGCACGGTGAATTATATTATAATGGACTCTAAACAACTTCCGAGAGCTAAGGGGTTACGCATTTGAAATAAAAAATAAATAAAGATTTGTATTTGTGAGAAAAAAAAGAGTAGATATGGGTTTCTGCAATAAAACCTCAGTATAGAAATAGCAGGTTATCTACAGAGACAGGAACGTGTAATTGGACTGGAAAGTTCATAGACATGTTCACATGCCACCCATTAAGTAAAAATACTGGTCAGTGTTCAGCCTGTCCACACGACATTTGCTCCACTTCTGAGGCGGGTCAGTTGTACAGTTATTGTAAATTGAATTATCAGGACGCTGGGTTTTATGGGAGCCTCGTGTTTTTAAGAGACATCTCAGTCCTCTTCAGAAAAGAATGAAAAGAATTCAAAGCGTAACATTGTGTAAATATGGATTAAAACATTTCAAAGGGTATAATAAGGTGCAAATGTATATTATTTAAAGTGTTTAAAAACCATTAGACTGTGGTATTAAAGGGCATGTGTTCATTTACAGTGTCTCCATTTGACTTTTCTTGCATATTTGCGATAATAAAAGGATGTACTGTATATCTGACATGTGTCACATTGCTCTCATGTTTTTGAACAACCCCCATAGGATGAGAAATTTCAACTGTGTGTCCTCTCTCACTGAACTGATGCAATCTCACCAGCCTTTCTCTACCCAGGCATGTGTGTGCTCCCCGTTCATCATTTTTGCAAAGGGGGAAGGTCGTCTTCAGGGCTGAATGGGCCGAGATCCTGAAAAAACCAATATGCTCCTAAACCCCAATATTTTGCACTGAGTTAAACGGTTTGGTCTTTTCGAAAATGCTTCTGCTTAATTAGCAGCAGAAACCTAGAGGGACTTTTCATAGTTGAGCAGCAGCGCTTGACTCAGTTTGTACTTAGCATGTGCAATGTTAGAAATGGAAATGAAGCAGGCTGAATTAGTAGTAGACTTTGGTAAAAAAAAAAACAAAAAAAACCAGCATAGCTCATTCTCCCTTGAAAATCTAAGAGGTGAACACATTGCTTAGTTGTTTTATTATTTGCATTTAGAGACATTTTAGAGTAAAAAACTCCTACCTACAAAATATGCTTATGCATACGCTGCTAGAATGATACAAAGATGAAACTGGAAAAAGTCGTCTTTTCAGTTTAGTAAACAGCTTATTTATTCCTTTACAAAATAGGTACAAATACATAAGTATTGTTTTTCACACAAACAGGAAATTTTCAAGATATATACAAGAGTTTACCAAAAATAACGTGGTTCTAATAAACACATAGTTTTGTAAACAATATTTACAAATCATCCTTACACTGAAATGTATTTCCTCCATCTGTTTACACAGGAATATTGTCCTAATATTTTGGCTAAAAAGCTGTAGTAGTAGTTGTTGTTGTTCTAGGAGTAGTAGTAGCAGTAGCAGTAGAAATGCCCTCCTGTGAAACGACCGGAAACCATAGAAATAATTCATAAAATCATCTGAAATCACTACAATAAGTACTGTTGTGCTTGTTTTTAAAACATGGCATTTTAGAGATAAAGTTTATGAAAATGTGTTGAGCATAAAAGCCAATCTAAAAAAAAAGCAGAACAGAACAAATATATTAATTGTTAAAAAATAAGTGTCTTTTGACAGAAAGTGGCAAATACTGTTTCTTTGCTATTATACAATGACAGCTTTCAGTTGTCAGGTAAAATAGATATCAAAAAAGTGCCGTCAAAATTTACAATGCACGACTTTTGCAAATGTCATCCATATTTAAATAAATTTCAATATGACAAGAAAAGCTGCATAGAGGCCAAGATGTTTAGTTAAATAGAGAAAACAAACAACAACAAAAACCCATAATGAATGCCATTACATAACACATTAAGGAATGGGGGGATGAAAGTAATATGACGAAAATGCAAGACACGTAAAAAGGACTTTCTGGTCAAATAGTGTTCTTCAGTCAGTGATATTGCAGAAAAGACAACAACAGAAACAAATCAGAGCCGCTTGCTTCAGTTTACCATTAGTTTGTTGCTGTGACATTATATTTTGGATCAAATGTCACACAAATATAAATGTTGTGCACTAAAACATCTCATGGATTAATTTGGCCATTCAATTAATTGAGGGTGTGGGTTGCTTTGAAATAGTTAAAAAGTGTTTTTGCCAAACATCAGTAATGTGCAGAAAGAACTATGAACGTGGATGATAGAGGAATGTCTGTTTTCATTCTCCCATGCCACTGATGCACTCAGAATAACAGCAAAATTGACCTTCATAAACCGTTACTGTGGGCATGATACCATAAGACAAATTACAAACAGCTAGTCATAAAACAATGTTCACATTATGTGTTTAAAAAAATACTGACTCACTCAACAAGGGAAACCAGTCTGAAACTGGTGTCACATAGTGCCGTATGTGTTTTTTTGTTAAATGACCTTATAAGAAGGCTCAAGAGGCGTCTCCTTTGTAACAACACTCTACAGAATATACCATCTAAATTTGACTCTTTCAAAGCACATGGTTGTACAAAACATCAGGTTTCATAATATTGACACATGGATTATTCCTTTTCTTACAAAGCTTACATGTGATAAAAATATACATGCTGTAAAATAATTCAAAAAGAACTATTTACACATATAGTAAGGAAATTGAATTTACTGCTGTTATTTGGAATCTGGATGTTTCAGAATCATGAGTTGGTCTAGAAATCTGTAAAGTCCCACTTATTAGGTTCAGCTAGACTACATTCATTGAACTGTGTTCAACAAATAACTCATGGATAATATTGTAGGCTGTATCAATATGCTATTATATTTTCTTAGCCAAGGAAATTTCTACTTTAAGGTGGTTCACTGAAGCTTCTGCCAAGAATGTCAAACAAACATGGAAGAAGGTCTTGGTCAAGTCCTATGACGTAAACACATCGTTCCTCTGGCAAATCCAACTTCAGCAATAGGAAATGATGGGGCCCTTAAACTGAATGATCTAACTACACACTGTGAAGCTAAAGGAGAAGACACGGAACACCAGTTTTATTTTTTATTTTTTTTCTGTCTATATCTCTCTCACTTTCTTTCTTCTTATTAAAAGCTACATCAAACATCACACTACAATACATATGGAGACACAGAGCTGAAACATTAGACCTGATCTGAAGGCACGTGGCTGGGAAGGAGGAGGAGGTGGTTGAGGTGGGCGCTGAGCGGAGCAGAGGCTACTTGAGCAGGGCACGGTAAAGGAGGAGCGAGTGGGCGGTCTCTCTCTCCTGCTCCATGTAGAAAATTAAGTCCCTGAGGTTGACACGAGTGATGCGCTGCCGTGTATACTGGCGTGATGAGGTGGATGGGGCGGATGAGCTGGCTGGGGAGCCTGCCGTACTGCCGGAAACCTGGAGACAATGCAGAGGTCGAAAGGTGAAATGAAATAACTCATACGATATGTCGATGCTTTTCATCAAGTGCTATATTATCCATGTAAAAGCCAGGTTCTGCAGTTCTGCAGCAGTAAAACAGTAAAACCCTCATCCAATTTAAGTAAAAGCGCTTCAAGGTCATCTCCTTGTGCAGCCATACACTGTTCCCAGCACTCCTACTACATTTGGATTGCTGCCGTTTTGAACCCTTTTACTTTTGCATTTCAAACATGTATCGAGAGCTAACATCAACTTTTATACCATAATGGTTCAGCTTTCATATTGAGGTTGAGAGCTACATCTCGACGAGGCAAACTTGCTAGATTTTGTTTCTTGTGACTTCTTCCCCTAAAATAAAACTCAAATTGAAAGGTCTCTTTTATGACACAGTGGATCCATGCTTTTTAAACAAATGCAACTTGCATCTTAGAATGTGAGCATTGTAGCAGGCTGACATTATGGCTTAGTCACACTACAGTAGAAACATAACGGTCCCCTTGTAACTAAGAAAAGTTGGTGGTCAATATTGATTTTTTTTTTGTGTGCATTTCATCACCAAAGAGTTTGGATGATCAACTGATTGCCCAGACATTACACATGCAAATCCTTCAAGCTCTGGGCAGCCACTTTGAATTGTGAGGCGACTGCATGGGTCACCTGGGGGTAGGCAGCCTGTCTCTGAATTACTACAGTCCGACTCAGTCAGACTGCAATTACTTTCAGACAGATTGACAAAGATTTGCAAATAACTGACGTTTAATTTATAAATGCAAACAGATTGCAAATATTTTGCAGTAAATCTGGTTCCGTCTGCACTGATAAGCACATCTCATCTGCAATGTGTCTCTTTGCAAAAAGGGGACTCAACTCAACTGGTTGCCAGCTGGCTGTATTTTTGTTATATTTCTATATAACAAGAAGCTTGCCATGTGCCTATGCCATTCAGCAGATAAAGAGGTTTGCAATTTTGCATTAATTTATCACAGTTAATTGCCATATGGCCACACAGAGACCACGCAATTGCCCACTTGACCCCATTTAATCGCAAACTGATAGGTTGACGACAGATTTACTCAATCGTATTTTACTTTCTAGCAACTCATTTGTGATTTTGTAGGAATCATGCAGCTAAAAAGAGAAGAGAATACTTTTGTTTTTGAATGGCAAATTGTGATAAGTTAAATCGTGGTGTGTAATGATCGATTTTTGATCCCACATTGGTGTCTGTTTGTGTACTTTGGCTATGCAAAGAGAGGGATTGTGGGAATTCAACTAATGCGGCAGCTACATTGCATGTAATGTAGCTGTTGCCATTGGATGGTTGTTGTTGTTTTTTTCATTTAAAAGGCCAAAAGCTTAACAGATGGCCAACTGGTTGAAAGGTTGGCTTGAACAGAATGGGACAGACAGTAAAGTCCACCACAAAGAAGACAAATTGCAAAAAAGACATCAAAGATAGCATATAGCTCAAATATACACAGTTTTCATTATTTTTGGTTTCACCTCACTGCAAACAAGCTTTTTGTATGGCTTTTTTTTTTTTTTTACAGCTAAGCTAAACTCCCAACTTAACCTAGAGTAGCCCAGTTTACTGGTTGTTCTACGTATTTTTGACACTGTCCCTTGGTGACAGTGCAGCTACAGTTACAACATGTACATATGGGTCTGCAAAGCCCTGTATACCACCTCCTATCAGTGCACCACCATGCTGTGACCTCAACACAAACCCCAAACTCAGTATGACTTTTTTTATTGTTCCTTTTACTAAGAGTTTTTCCCTCACTTTCTTTTCTGTGAGTCTTTGGAACAGTTTCTATAGTGAAACACAAAACTGTTTAGAGTCAAGCAATATGTGGTTTCCATTCAGAAAATAAAGTAATCTTTGTTCAACGGCAAACACATTGACAGTATCAATAGTAAGGAATGTGGCCTCTAAGCAAGTATACACCTCCAATAAAGAAAAATAATCTGTCTTGAAGAGCTGGATGAGATCAAAAGACACACTAATAATGTCCAGATCTTCAGGTGCAGGCAAATGTTCGAAAAAAAAAATTCTTTAAACTTACAAAACAAAACATTGGCAACATGCACCAAAGGCCACATTTTTGCTCATGTATGTTTTATGGCTCTTTACATTGCCTGGACTATGAACAGATTTTTCCTCTAAATAAACAACTCTGCTGACATAGATCTTAGCTGACGTTCCAGTCTGAAATGGAGACCTTGTTGTTTGTATTTGATCCAGGAAAAAGGAGAACGATAAAAAAACAGGGAGTGTATACAGAGGCTGATACAAATCAAGAGATGCATTTACATTTGGAAATGAGAAACACTGGGAAACAAATCCAGTGAGTGCCCACTTTTCACCCAGGCACAGAGAAATAAGACAGACATTTCAGTCAGGAACACCCTCTCATAATTACATTGATTGCACCACTCTGTAAACACAGAGTACAGACAGGCCTTAACTGCAAACATATGATGGGTATGAATTTACAAGAACAAAACCAAAGTCCCTCCAGTACCCACCCCCTCATATGCTTGTGTTTGTGTACAATGTATGATGATGCCTTGTCTCAAATTACCCTTAGAACACATTTTGTCCCTTTTTGGAAGCTGTATGATGATTGAGGCTAGCCAGGCCACTTCTCCTGCCAACTTACCTCAACCACATCTAGGGGCAAGTGGGTACAGCATGCTCCTCAGCACCCTGGGGCACACCAGACCCTCACTTTGGGGAGCAACCCCACTTTAATCAGGTCAATCATAGCTGACCACACGTGAAAGATGGGCCTGCCTACTGCCATGCCAATTACTGCCACTCACAAGTAAGGTTGATGACAGGGCCACAGATTTTACCAATCAAAGCCATCCATCCATCTAGATGGATGGGCAGCACTGGCCACAGGCAGGCAGTCAGTGCTGGGGTGGTGCAGTGGCTAAAGTGGGTGATGGTGGGGTGGAGGGAGGCAGAAAGCACAGACAGATCATGGTCTACAGGTAGTGCACTGCAGATCCCAGAATGCCTTATTCCCTTTGGGGACAAGGGCAGTCGTAAGTGATTGAAATAATACAGGCAGAAAGTCCAGCGCTTATAGAGGAATTCACTCAAAACAGCCTCTCCTCTCCCCTCTGTCTTTATATGCTGTCGTCATAAGGAATGCCAACAACCCAAACAGTGGTATGTTGTTGTCAGTATCTATGGAGACCAATGCCTCTCACCAGTACACACAGGAAATAATGTTGCAGAGGAGGGAGGAGAGGGATGGGCATGGTAAACACCACCGCTAAACAAAGCAGATGGTGGAGTGTCAGTTAGAAAGGGAAGTGAGACATCAATGACTATTCGCTCCTTGTCTAGCAATTACACTGTAATTGTGTTTGAAATTCAATAAAAAAAACAAAATGGTAGACTTTTGTAAGGTCATGGTGGATAAAAAGAAAACGTGAGCAGAGGAAAGAGTACGAGAGCAGAGTCACAAAGACAGACAGAGGAGTACAGCAAAAAGGAAAATCTCAAAATCAGCTTGGCCAAGAAAGATCCATGAGGCAAAAAACAGCATCTGTCATTTTATCTGTGATGGGCGCTCGGAGGCATTATGTCATATGACATATCCATCGTACAGAATGCGCAGGGATACTTCGATACATCTCTTCAGACATTTGACTTGTTTGGAGCGGGGGACAGACAGAAAAAACACAGAGAGTGCGGTGGATAGAACCTGAGGAGGGGAGAGCAGAGGCTTTAAAGCTCGTCTGTAATAAGGCCTCTTTTGCTGGCTCTGGTCTTCAGCGACAGTGTGTTGACATACATGACAACGCGCCAATGGTCCAGACACATTATTTTACACTATTTAATTCCCTGTGGTTTCCAGCACATATGCGAATGCACGAAAAAGCAGAAAAAGCACGTCTAAATGTGCTTTATCTATCTTGCAATTAGCAAAACACACTAAGTGGAAAATAATGAGAGAGGCACTGAAGCACAGGACAAGTCCTGCACATTCTTGGGTTGTGACCCTATAATAAGGCAAAAAATAGTTTCAGCAATTTCTTGTGAAGCTAAACTTCAGATTAGATTTATAAATAGAACATGAATGCATACTTTAAATGAATGAAGTAAGATTTACAGAAGTTATTCACAATAAATATGGCCTGATACCAGACAGAATTTTCAACTTGTTACACTCCATTTCCTTCGTGAGTTTGACAGTTCATCCCCTCTAACTGATTTATATGGGAGAGGAGATTTGATTTTCCCTAAACAATGACTAGAGACCACCTGAATCTAACATCGTTTTAAACCAAGAATGGTGCATAGCCACGTCAACACGCTGGTATCACTGTGATTTTAAGAGTGAACTGGAACATATTAAAACTGTTCCACATGTTCCTTCATTTATCTTTTATTTGTTTGTTTAGTAGAGAAACCCACTGTTTCATCTGAGCAGACAGTTTGGCAGAACACACAGATTTCAAGATAATGACAAAGGTAACAACAAATACAAGGCTTGTATTATTTAGTGTTATTATCTTCTTAAGTCCCAATGCAATTATAAAATTATGAGTGAGGACAGATTTCATGAAAATGACAAGGCTGGTGTGTTTGGACATTAATTTTCTTTCTACTTTTATATGATAATCAGAGATTCGTGGAAAAAAAGAATATTTTACTAGGAAGGACAAAGACAGCAAATCACAATTTCAGATTATCAGATCATATATGGACTGCAAAACTCACTTTAACTTTGACAGAACTAAAATGAATTCATATTTTGCTAAACTTACTTTCAATTCATATTTCTATTTACACTCTCTGTCTTTCTTAATCTTGCCCTTATTTTTGACTTATTTTCTCCAGTTGAACAGTAACAGTAGTGGTGCTTGTATGTGTATGCAATTTACATTCAGTCCTTTACTGTTTAAGGGAAAGGGGGTAGGGTAGCGGTGGTGGTGGGTTTCTTGCTGATCTGTGTCTTTGAACCCTGAGTGGCACCTGTGCCTTGATGCCGAAGCCAATATTGGATTTGGCCCAGGTCACACCTTAGGGCGGTGGGTTAATGGCCCACTTTGCCAGGCACGCAGAGCTGCTCGGCCCTGCACAGTCCAACCTGCTGTCTCAGCACTCCACTCCTCACGGCAGAAGTTGCAGACAGAGGCTGGGTGGTGAGAGAGGGTGTACTGTATGTACCAGTGTGCGACGACAACACACTAACAATCACGCTGTATTAACTAAAACTGCAACATGGGGAGAAAACACTGCTTAGCTGTCATGCTAAAAGACAAATACTAGACTCTTGGTTAAGAAAAATAGAAGCTGTTCATAATACAACATTTATCTTTTACTTTGGTGGTGAGATAGCTCTTATGTCTAAGCCTCAGGCAATGAGGACATATATAGAACAACAATGATAGACTGCTGATAACATAGACAAATAAGCGAAGCAAAAGCTAAACCAAGTAGTGTTTTAAAGCTAAAAACTGGGTGGAAGTTAATGATAGCTGCTATTTAGTTATGAAAATTTTCTCTTTCATATTTCGGTCACTCTTAAGAGCACAAAGTCATGATTTAGTGCTCCAATTATATTTGCATTAGGTGTTTAGATCCTTTAAATTGGCTTGCAGGTCCTACTCCTGTTGGGCTTCCTCACATGATGAGTACCTGATGTGCTGACAAACTATCATGCATGCTGGTTGACTGAAGGCCTCGCAGATTTGCTGATTGACAAACTGAAGACCTGACTGTTGGGCTGACTGGCTCAGAGCTTGACTGACTCACTGACCGACCGACTCATTTACTGACTGAAGGGCTGCCTAACTGACTGCCTGGTTGACTGACTATGTGCCAGGATGCAAAGCTTTCCCACATGTTTTCCTCCATGCTGCATTTCAGTTGGGGAACGCTGCCTCGTCCCTTCAGTGTTTACAGTGTGTAGCCCAGCCGTGGGAGTGCAGCCCTGCTTCATCTCCACACTCGGCCTGAAACGCCTCTTCTCCGGGCGCCATTAATCAGCAACAGAGACTTTCTCTCTCGCCTCTCCCTTTTCTCGCTCTTCTACGCCCACAGACATGCTGGATGAGGCCATTTTGAAAGAGTTAACAGATGTCGGCTGATTTGCCCCAGGCTTTCTGACATTGCCCGAGTGATGTATTTGATGTGGAGTTTATTCAGCTCTAATAAACGTATAAAGAATTAGAATAATAATTCACAGATGTACATACCCAGATTATATGCCGGAGCTCCCCTTTGAAGCAGACAAGGCAGCCAAGATTAACAGAACCAGGGGAAAGGATGAAAAGGGTTTTGGTTCAGTCCACCAATAATCACAGAGGTCAGAATGGACTAATACCACAGCTTTATGTTCATGCACTGACGCAGATGGCCTTTGTTCCTATCAGAGGTTTCTAAATAAGAGGCAGCCAGTGTCGCCATGCTTTCAAAAATGGAGGCGAGTGAAGCCCATTTGCTATATATTTCTTTTCTTGTCACAAACATGTTATTTTTAATTTGTCATTTTGTGAACAGTAGAAAGAAAAACTAAAAGAATAAAGGGTAAAACACAATGGGACAGGAGTGAGGTCTAGCATTCTGATCATGGCAAAAAGGATGAGGGAATTACTTTCAAAACAAACAACTTCCATTTGCTTCACAACTAAACAACAACAAATCTCAAAAATGGCCAGTTGCAGAGCATCTTAATACCCACATAAACCATAAAAACAGCTACACAGCTCCATGGCAATGCATAGCAACCGTGCAGAATTTCAGTCAAGGAGAAAGAAGGCAAAAAAACACCTTATTACTTCTAACTCCTGCAAGCCATTTTGGTCTCCAAAGGTTTTAGAGCGCCGCAGGCCATGTGTCTGCAGTGTTTCGGGAAATGACTTGCCTTCGCACGAACACTGCTATGTTCTGCAGCACTGCTGCCCCCAGCATCCCCGCTCAATTTCTGTTTAACCCTTTCCTGCCTTCCCTCACACTGACTCACTGCAACAGAGAGCTCACACCCAGCACAATACTGTCACATTGTTCAGCCTCCCACAACCAAAGCGAATCAGACCAGCTTTTTCACGAGCTAACACATTAACTCCACGTCTAATTTGGCTACTTAAGCATGTGATGGCTCTTGAATAACACGGTGCAGGAAAGGCGTAAGGTTACACGAGGAAGAGAAAGACGAAGTAGAAAAAAAAGTGCTCCATTCCACTTGATCTACTACAATGTGCGACACAGTTTGCACACTTGAGTGTGTATCAACGGTGGATTAAATCTGCAAACTCGTTGACACAACACATAATTAAAACATCTTGCTCGAGGTCAGGAATTTTCTAATTAGTAGTGTACTGACAAAGCTGCAATTCCATCGCCCTGAGTCCACAGGTTACTGCTAAGATGAAAGCCGACCCCGGAGCACTATTCTGCAGGGCTGCTCATACAATTCCTCAGAAGACAGTCACAGGGTCACCAAGCTAAACAGTCTGCTGCACCCGGAACCTTACTTCCAAACAAAGAACTTCAAACTTTCCTGCCTGGAAACACAATCTTGCTTTTGTTTCCCCTCTCTCTTTCTTTTCAACCTGAGAGAAACAAAAGATTTTGTGAAGGCAACTAGAGGAAGAAACCATAACACCGTTTTTAATCTTTTTAATTAAAATGCTCTAAGCCTGGCTAGCTGAACAACTTGTTAAATAGTACAAAGGCTTTATTAGGTGGGGCTTTGTAGCTTAAGTTGGCAACCCCGCTTAGGATTTGGGGGTAATAACATTTGTTCACATATTGCCAATTATTATCTGCTAAATGACAGGAAAGCCATATTGTCCACAACCAGAGTAGTACACCAGCAGAACAGCTAACATAACAAGGATCCAGATGGTGAGTTTGTTGCTGTTGTGATTAATAAATCAGTTTTATTTGTCTGAAGATCATAATCCAACCAGTAACCCACCAAGCAATGTGTTCAATGTCTTGCTTCTCTGGCACTTTCTATAGTGAGGCACAAGTGGCTACGAAACTGCTAACAGCCTCCCTGATAACCTGGACAATTAACACAGGCCAAGTATCTTTGGCTACATAAAGTATCAGAAGTAGAACTTTTTCAGCATTAAATATTCAAGGCGTTTCATATATAAAATGAACCCAATTAGAGTTAAAATAGGAGAAGTGTAATGAGTCTCTAGTCAGAATGCTTGTCTTCAGAACTACTCGCTAATGAGCCCTTGTTGGTTTTACACACTTTACTTTCAATGGTGTGGCACTGTCATTTCTGCTGGTTTTTAATTTTTAATTCAAGTTGAATGAGAGGGTGGTGACTGAGTTAATAATCAAGGCACCGGGGTGTTTTGCAGCCGATGGATAGCTGGGAGAAGTTGCCAAATGAGGCTTGTGGTCCACCCTTTGATGTCTTTGCGAAACGTTCCAAATAGGAATAACCAGTTAACAAAAGCCTATCGGTTCAGAATGGTATCAAACATAAATGACCATACTAAGAAGAACGCATCCTGCAAATGGCCTAATTAGGGAAAATGGTACACTAGCAAAATAGCATGGCACTGAATAACACAGAACCCATGTGCAATAACAGACACTGACTCAAGCACAGGATGAGACACGAAAAGCAGCACAACAGTTCCCGCTGCTCGGCAGACATGTGCTGTATCCTGAGCTGTCAGTCTTCACATAAATCCTCATATGAGCAGTGACACATTTCACTTATAAGAAAAGGAACACACCAAGGAGCCACAGTAGATTTGCAGATGTAGGGTTTTAGAGATCACATCTATGGCAGAGGTTCGCGCTATGAATCGGCCCTTGATCTTAAATTGACATTAATGGGGCCATTTTTGACATCACTTAGCCATCACAGGCTCGTTCCCGTGCTGCTGACACTGGTCCCCGTGCACCTGATGCAGCGCCTGCTAAGATGAGCAGCAGGAAAATGGCTGTCTGAAGAGCAGGTCTGATTAAAATCCACGCTCTTCAGGGGAAAGAGTGGAGTTTCATGTTTTATATAGATGGCCCAGAAAGACGAACCAAAACTTAAATAGAGTGTCTCTGTGAACATTCGTGACCCCCAGTGTCATTGTTTTTTATCCAAAAAGCTGAAGGGGAGAAGCTGCCAAAGTTTTCTAAGCTATTCTGAAACAAATCTCTTTACCAGTCTGGGGATTTATGGTGTTAAATCAACTTACAGTAAAGTTACAGTAAAATGCCCGACTTATATTGTACTTCTACTAGTTTTTTTTGTTAAGCAAAAAAGTCTTTTGACTAACAATATGGTTGGTATGTGACACTTGTCGAAATTCAAATCGTATAGAGTAATATGCAATTAATTTAAAAAATCCAGATGTGTGGGAGGCGAACGGGGTAAAAATGGTTGGCAGCTTTGCAAAATTTCAACGCAGTTAAGGAGCTCCTCATTATGGTTCTGTTGGCACTTTTCTGGAGGCCTCATTCCTCCCATCAGATTGCTCTTCCACAGGCCCAGAAGGCTTACTTCCTACCTGCACAGCATTTTGGCAACCTGCTTTATTATACCACATACAACAGCATCCTTTCCCAAGCAGCTGTGTGTATATATGTGTGTATAGTGCTTATCTACATATTGACTTGGTATAAATCCACACTCTTGTCTGCCATAATAATTACACATCTTGTAAAAGAAAGTACTCAATTCTTCCTGCACCTGAGGCGGGCAGCTGCAGGAGCTACCCTTCGGCGCCCAGCAAACACACCTCCGGCGCTGCCTGGTATCCAAACAGCTTCAGCGTGCACCCAAAGCCATTGCCTTCCATGGTGTAATGGCGCCTTTCTATTAGATTCCAAGTGAAGAGAAAATGCCAACGCAAGCACTGGTAAATGTGTTTCTATGTACTGCAGGAACAAAGCAGTTAGGACCGGCTGAACAGGTAATAAAGACAGCAGGGGCCTGTTTTATAGTTGTCAATGAGTCAAGACCACACACGCATAACTGCACATACCTCGATACAAATGTATACGCAAACACACAACAAAGTCATCATGTGTAGTGACAGAGGCCAGCCCAGGAGGTATGTTTGCATTCTGTGGCTCTCTGGACCTTGTGGTATGTGTATATAAAAATTTCTCCAAAGGCCAGAAAAGCCTTTTAAAGCCAAACCACATCTCATTGCTCAGAAATGCCGTGACATGTAATCAAAATGCTGATGCGGACGATAGGGACCATAGCCAGCTATTCACAACTCCCCCAAAGTTCTATCAGTGGAGGCCGTTCATTAGTCCAACAAATACATAATTTATGCAATCTAAAATATACATGTGATCGTGAATCAAAATGGGAATGAGAAGCACAGAAACACTGAAGCTTTCTGATGATGCCAATTCCTTTTTTTTGGAAAAACGAGAAGTGGTCAAATGTTGCCAAACATGCCCAACCGCAGCATCTTTGTTCTTCTTAGAGGCTAAACCAAAGCCAGCCCTGGCAATATTAAAAGTAGCAGCAATCTATGGTCATTACAACTCTTTTCTTATTCAGACAAGATTGTTTTGTATTTATCTATCATCTGTGTCGTAGTCAAGTACATTGTTAAACTCAGAATACGCCATTGAGCAGCAAATGTGGAATTTACAAGACGTGCATGTAAAACATATTAAGCCCACCTGGGAGACAGTAGGTTAGAGTGAATGACACTTGACACAAAAAAGAAAATGCAAAATCAACAGGAGCAACACAAGCAGGCATCAAAAACAGTGAAAGAGCCATAAGCCTTTATCCTTTCTTCATTCAGGGCTCATAACATCTATGTGCATGGTGATGTCTGAACTCTGCTGAGATTATTTGTCAAAAATGCCTGAATTTCACAGTTAATTGGCCTCCCTAATTAGCACAGGATGTCTAATTCCCATTGCAGTCAGTGTGCTAAATGGTAAAGCTTTAGCAAGCGGATGCCATTCCTTTTCATTTGAGCAGAGAAACTCCCTGTGCAAACCGAGCTACACTGTACATTACACACTCAATGATCGATTCTAAATCTTAATTAGGGAAACGACAAACAAGCAATGGGACTTAATGGACTGTGTACCTTGTCAAACAGCTGGCTGATTATATTTATTGAGATATATGTTAAATTTAATGATTTGGGCAATTAACTGTTAGACCCCCTCTGTAATCTCTGAGGGACATAAAGAGGCCAGGGAGTTGAGCACAAGGGCCAGAGACCTAATGGAAAGCAGCTGACAAATATTTGTCGTCCCCAGAGCGCTGAAATAGGCATCGGCGACTCAGAAGACCTTGTGCTTCTAAATGAAGATGTCATATACAGGGAGTCAACTCCCTTGTCTGCTTCAATCACTAGTGCTCCTGGTTAACACAGCTCTGATGGTGTAATAAGACATGTTTCAGACACTCCTAGCTTTGCTGGGACCTCAATTCATTTAATGATGTGAGATGTTCTGCACAAACAATACAGAAACATAACAAAAGACATCTGAAAGTGTGCACAGCCTTTATTATCAGTGTCGTTTTTTTCACGGCCATCCATTTCTAACTTTTTTTTCTAAATTGGTCAAATGGAAAGCAGTGAAAAGCGAGGAAAAAAAAATTAAGCTGAGCCGAAAAGTGCGACTTGGATTTAATATTTTATAATTGCCAAGGGACATTCTAAGATCAATGAATTTTTGCCCGGGACACACATCAGAAAGAGATGTACTTCAGTCTTTTTAGGGAACATTGGTCTATTTAATTCCAGTGTCTGATGCATGTGAAATATGCCTTCCATGGCCTCCTTCTTCTTCCCCAGGCACTGCTGCAGGCAGACATTACCACTTTTAATGGGCCGCCATGAGAAGAGGCAAGTCAGCCAATAACCCATCCTCACTAATGGATCGCCTTGTTTGTTCTCTTTTACCATTTTCAGAAGCTAATTTTAGATGTTCTGTTTTCCTGTTAAAATACAAAATAAAGGACACTGTATCACAACAACATTTTAACAAAAACAATGAAACAGATGAAGAACAGCAAGGGAGCTGTAACAGATATATTTATGCACGGACATGCTCTGCATGTAAATCATGTGGTTGTTCATCCAGATTATGAAGGGTAGGTATTGTGTAACTGAAAGCCATAACAGGGCCTGTCTCAGAGAGGGGGGTTACAGAAAAAGGCTTCAATGGGTTGTAGTAACAAAGTCAGACTTGACTTATGGTGGGTAGAAAACGGCAGTAGCTTTTAGGAGTGGTAATGATCAGCTGTTTGATCGGTTTAAGCCTGGGACTAAAATATCTGCTTGTCTGGATTTCAATTTTGCCTCAACCTTTAACTTTTTAAATATATCTGATGCTTCAGTTTTAGTTACAGATGTACACATTTTTTGTAGACCAAGCGTGAATAATATGACTTTACACCTGCTGATACTGATTACTGATATACATACTAATAACAGTATGTATATCATTAAGTTAGTAGTTAGGGAATATAATTAACATCAATCCACCTCACAGTTAAGCTGATAAAAGGCACTGAGTCGACATGGCTGGTTAAAATATCCATCAAATATCTATGGTAAAGCTGAAGCCCAAGATGTGTTAGAACATGTTTTTGGTTTTGTTTTCAAAATTAGGACAAGTTCAGTTCTGCCTACCTGCTCAACTAGTGTGATGTTAATATAATGCTGACAATAACCATGATAGGTGAAAATTAAAGACACTGACATTGGCATCATGTTAATAATAGAAAGTAGATAAAATCACATAAATTATAATTTAATTGTTCTTTCTATACTGCTTTCTACAGAAACTTATAAATCCCCAAATAGCATTTTAAGTGTAAAACACACAATAAGGTTGGAAGAAATGGAAGAATTTCTGTTTAACTCCCTCATGAAGGTTTGTACAATGAAACTTGTTATGTTCATGTTATAAGAATAAAGACATTTTAAATTATATTTTTTAGAAATAGTGACTTGGAGTTCTTAAATATTACCTCAATTAAGAGCAATATATTTTTAATTTTTCTAAAAACATTAGAATAATGTGATATTTGTAGTAAAAATAATATCTATCATGATAGATTATATTAAACTTAACCATTTCTACCTTTTTAAACAGTTTATACTATTATTTAAATTTCAAGGGTTCGTTTCCACATACATTGCCACATATATTATTAAATATACAAACAACTGTAAATGTATGTATGTAGGTTACACAGAAACTATTTCTGGCAGAAAAATAGGAAAGTGCAAACTAGTATAGTTCAACTATTACACAGTGAAGATTGTTCTAAATTATTTAGCACTGACCTATGAGTGGAGAGGAATTGCTTACAGGATGCGTGATGTGCACCTCCATAAAGTCGTTGTTCTATGCTCTGATCAGGCTGATCATTTCTAGCATCCAATTGTAGTTTGCCATCTCCATACATACAGCTACTCTTCCTCCCGTCTTGGCATTCTTCTGCCCTCCTACCAGCATCTTTACTATATTTTTCTTCTTTCTTTCCACGGGATCAAACCTAAACCTAGACCACTGACAATGGAGTGCACATAAAATAACAGTGAAAGACAACAAACCTAAATACATAGCAACATTAAAATGCACTCCTCCTTTGTAATGCTAGTGCTGTGCTGCAAAAGGCAATCAGGGTTAAATCTAACAGCATCGCAGGAGGTCCTATAAATAACGACAGTAAGTCACACAAAGGCACAGGAGTTTCTTAAGTGAGCCATAACAAAAAGAACTCTCTATGTATGCCTCTCCAGGGCTCCACCATGTAAGTTTCAGAGGCTCTATGTTGACAACTTTATTAGCAGCTCTTGCGTTCTCGAGTCATTCGATGCCATTCTCACATGTTAAGAATAAGAAACTTGAGGCTCGGAGTTTCCATCTCCTCCAGGATGGAGGAAATATAAGCAGCACAGAATGGCAAAGAGTGATTGAGGCATTTTCACTGCCTATCCCTATGAGTGGTGAAAGCGTAGGATGAGGAGTGTGGGTTTGCACAGTGCGGTATAGCACAGCATGGGGCCCACGATGTTAGGCTGTCCCCACGTCCCTGGCCAGCAGGCTAGCTAGAGAGCCAGCCATTACTGGTCCGCCTCCATAGCAGCGAGGCGGAGGGGGAAAAAAATGCAGCAAATTTCATTCTTCAGAAATTTAATTATATCAAGATTAACAAGGGAGGTAATTAATTTCTTTAAGATGGGTATCTTTTAAGTGCCTGGGGCTCAACTTTGTTGTCAAAACTGTATATTTAACCATTATTTCAGGGCAAAGTTTTAAAGGCAGAAATGAGGGGGATATCTACTTTGGCATGAATATGAATATATAGAAGCTTCTTATCTAAATAAGGAGACTACTGTGTTAAAACTACCATGTACATGTATAGATGTATGCTCTATTTAGGAATCACTAACAAAAAGACATTGGAACTTTATAAATATATTTTCAATGTAAAGTATATTGAGCTAAACCTTTTATTTTTTTAATCAACTGGTTGTAGTTGTAGGGAAAAGAAAAGAAGGTGATACACCCATATGAGTAAGATCTTATATGACCCCTAAATACGTTCAATATGTTTAAATATGTAGAGGTGTAGAAACAAACAGGAAACAGGCTATTGAGAAATAAAAGTACACTAAAGTTTATTTTAATCCTGCCATCATGTTAAAACAGGATAAGCAACTGCACAAATATTCATAACTATTATCCTAAAGCAAGAGGCCATAAAGAAGATAACAATTTTTGAAGTTTATCAAAATCTTTATTAGAAATTTGTGCTTATTTATCATCTTAGCAGCACTGGTTTCATGTAAGGCAATGATGGTTGGGTAGTCATTTTGCTATTCCGACCCTTTAGTGCTGACTGAGATGTCTCAAAAACTGTTGGTCTGCCATTAAATGCTGGACATGCATATAAAATGCCCAGAGGATTAATCCTAAGACTTTGATGATCTTGACTTTTCTTGAATTTCTAGTTAAACATTTTCATATATAACCATGGTGGGAAAAAGTAGGAACCCGAATTACAACTTTGTGATCCTGTGACCTTTCCTGCAGCACCTCCAGCAGTAAAAGGTTTTACAAAATTTCTCAGTATCTCAATATCTGCTGGATATGTACATGTACAAAACTGAGTACAAACATTAGTGGCCCCCAAAGAAGCAGTCCAGAGACTTGGTAACAACAATTTTCTCGTGGTGTATATTAAACACGCATGCAAGGTGTATCAAAAAAAAAAAAAAAAATCATCCAATGTCAGAGTTTTTTTAATTCTACAGTTGTTCACCGGTAATGACTGGAACATGTACTATTAAAAAGACGGGATTCGTGACTTTCAGGTGTTGCCGGTAGGTTGCATAACAACAGCAGTGCCTGAAGTGACTCCAGACATGCTCGCAAACGTATGTGACAAGTGTGACTATTGTATGGAGGTATGCCATCCCTTGCAAATCGGTCTATTGTTACCTAGAACTAAAATGCTGGACCTCTGACTATGATTTTAAGCATTTCAGGTCAACTGCATATCTATTGATTACATGAATTTCATGTTTTAATGTTTCACGTTAGCTCACAATGGAACTGAATGGGAGTGGAAAGAAAGTGTTTGATATAATTAAAGCAAAAACCAACAGTTTTATCTTTCCATGATATAGCTGTATTTTAAATGCTTTAACCCACAGAACATAATGTTAAAATCCTAGTGGATACAACTGTGCTCCGCATTGTGTAGGGGAAAAGAAAGTTGGCTAAGTTCACCGTGTTAAAGCTCTCAAAACGGATGGCATCTGGCCAAGAAACCCCTGTAACCATTCGGAAGATTCAACTCTGTCTCCTTTGTGTCCTCACTAGTAGAAATACTGAATTGCCTTGAGACGTAAAGTCAAACTAACATTAAAATCTTCTTGACATTATGAAACCAATAGCAGCCTCTCCGTGCCCTCTTTAATCATATTTATGTAGTATGTAGAGAAGGGGAGCTCACACAGGAATCCTTATGCTTCACTGCATCCTCACAGAAGTCATGCTAAAGTCGTTGCATTCGTCTCAGATCCCACCCTTACTTGCATTAGAGGTGAAAAAAAAATCTTATAAATGCAAGAGCTAATCAGGGGTTAATGTCAAGGCTCCCAGTGGATTTAACAATAGGCTCTGTTTGGTTAAGGGCAAAAACAGAGCTCCACAAGAAGGTTAAGTTAGCTGTCTTTTCCATTAAAACCGTCCACTTGGTGTATGACTCGGAGAGGAGCAAAAGGAAGGTACAAAACAGGAGGCAGCTGCTGTGACTACATTATATTTGCTCATTACTGCCCCTGCTCCTTCAACATTAGCAAGTAGCCACGACTTTCCAACCATATACTAACCCCAACAGATTCTGGACAGAGAAGGGAAAAAGATGGAAAGGAAAAAGCGATGAGGAGGAGGAGCAAGTGTTTTCCTTTATGCTGTGCCTTCTACAATCATTCGGTTGGCCTGTCTCCTTCTTAACCAAACAGCCTGGTTGGTCGTAGTCCTCTGAGTCCTTACACACCCCCTCCAGCTCCGGAAGCCTTGTACTCTCAGAGTTTCCTGTTTGTCTGGTTGAAGACCTGGACATTTTACTCCCAGGCGGCACATTGGGAGGGACATTGGAGGAGGAGGAGTAAGCAAAGGAGAAAAGCACAAGAGAGAAGGACAGAGGGGAGGTTGGCGGGCGAAGGCAAAGGGAGAGACACTGAACACTCCCGAGTTGGGATTGATTTACTTCATTAACCGAGATTACAAGTTTAACTTACAAACCAGAGGTCAAAATTTCTCATTAACAAGGGGACCGTGGAGAACCTCGGGGCTTGGAGACCACTCTTATTACTGACTACACATTTCAATCTGTCTTTGATGTTCCATGTCTGCCTTTCTACCCCCTCTTTCCCCCTCCTATTTTTTGGCAGCGAGGTTGATTTTAATTGTAGCTATAGAACAGAGCATAGTTTGCCTGTAAGCCAGCCTCCACATCTGTAGTGAGTGCAGCTTTAGTGATATTGGGTGCAGTCCATAGCTTGGGGCTAATTTTAATGGTCCCCCCCCTCCCTCCTTCATTGGAGACTCAGATTGTTTTCCACGTGATTCCTGTTAATTTAGCTGGAGGAAAGGGCATCAGTTTTCCTTGTGCTTTTCCCCCTCTCTCCCCATGCCTCTCACTCTATTGCCTCACTCCTTCTTTCTGATCTACAGCCTCAAAGAAAGAAGGTGAAATGAATTCAAATGGAAAAATAGACTGTGCTCACTATTAAATCGCTCGCCTACCTTTGTCCCTCGCATTGCGCCTGGTTGAGACAGATAGGAGAAAGCCAGTGTGGCTGTACAAACTGGGGCAATTTAGCTGCTATTGTCGCTTTTACGTCAACAAACAAAGCTCTTCCTTTGATGTGATAAATGGCCTAAGTGCCTGGATGATAACTCAGAGCTCATAAATGTGTCAAGGATGTTTCAAAGCTCTGAGCATGTTTAACACTGCAGGACATTGTGCACTGAGGCACAGTTTACATCGCAGAACCTTTAATGCTAACCTTAGATGTACAGAGGAGCCTCTGCCTCTCATAAGCTAGCAAAACTGCAGCAACTCAGTTCAGACAGGATTCACCATATGAGATGAGAGGAGATCACAACATACAAAAATCAATGGGTGGAAATGAAACAGTAAAGTGTTCAAATCGTATTAAATGTGTTAAAGGACAGAGTACAGAGGGTGTCATGGAATAATCATTATAAACAGAGCTATTTTTGGCTTGTCTGTCTCTCATCCTTTATTCACTGAACTCAAGTCTAACTATACCATCTTACCAGCTTTTACATACAATATACAAATGTTGGTGGCTGGAGAAAAGAATTGAATATGGAATAGAGTTGACTTTTGTGTAGGATGCAGTAGTAATGTGTAGAAGTAATGATCCTAAAAGTTAATTCCCTTTCATTCTATACTTGTTAAAGCATTCATGAGGCCAAAGGTCATTTCGCCATACAACTTCAAACACCCTTTGCTAGCACACGTCATCACAAACTCCTAAAACTGGTAGCTCACCCTTGACTTTTGTGTTGAACCTGTGTGTGCAGATAGCCGGGTAAGGGTTGTAGGATCGGAACAATTAAGCTGGAGGCAGAGTTGGAGTATGTGCGCCTGAGCACCCTCTGACTGTGTGCTGACCCACCACTGGGGCCACAGCAGGCCCTCTTCCAGCAAGCCAGCCAGCAGCCGCAGCCATTGGTTCCTTGGAACTAATCCACCCCGAGGAGCCCTGTAAGACCCCCTTTGTTCCCTCCTGCAGACTAGATCAAGCTGGAGACAGACACTCCAGTCTTGACTGGCTATCAATTTCACAGCTTCTAGCGATCTACATCCAGGCACAGGCCCAACTGCGGCCAAGCCGCCATCACATTAAAGGTGATTGAAAGGGGGGATCGGGCTGCGGGGAAAGAAGCAAAATTGTGTCATGTGAATTCCGTCACAGTCCAAACAAGGTGGAAAGGTGGTCTGTTTAGTGAAAAAATAAGCAGGAGTAAAGGAATATAAAAAAAAGAGGATTTCAGCAGGAGTTCTGCCTCTC
Organism: Simochromis diagramma; assembly: GCF_900408965.1. Classification (NCBI taxonomy): domain Eukaryota; kingdom Metazoa; phylum Chordata; class Actinopteri; order Cichliformes; family Cichlidae; genus Simochromis; species Simochromis diagramma. The sequence goes on from NW_024387414.1 coordinate 7,897,220, forward strand.
AGTGAACAGAACAGGATCTCAACAAGGCCATTATCTGGCTCCTAATTTGAGCTCTGGCACAGCACTGAAGGGCTGCCTTTGTCTAGGATTAATGCGGAAAGCTCAGGATGCGATGTCAGAGGGAAATAATCAGCGTGGGCCCTTCATAACGTTGGCTGCTTGTGCTCCTGGCCAGGGCCCCCGGCTCATTTTTGTGGAGATGAAATCTATGACAAGCCCCTCAGTGAAGCTAAGAGCAGGCAACAGTCCAGTAACACCCACAGGCCTCCAGGCATCCTGTGACCCCCTTAGAAAAGTCACATTCACTTTGCTCTGGAGAAGGGAAAGAGAACGCCGCAGGCGATTCCAGCCCATGTGAAATGAAGAAATGTGAGGAGGTGAAAACGAAGTGAAAATAAGTTAAGATTCCTCCTCCGCCCCCTCTGCAATCACTCCAGAGGAGGGGTACACTGTGGCTTCACTTTATTATGCCGTCTAATTAAACATATACAGGACATTAAAAAAGGGAGAAAAACATAAAAAAGCCAACAACTCTGCCATAATGTATATTCATGTTTATGTTGTGTAACTGCATTTAGGAAAACAGTTTGAAAAATCAGGGTTGGTTTTTTTTTTCTAATGCAGCATGAGGTCGGGGGCTAATACCCATCAGGGTAAAACATTCTGAAAGAGGTTGGCACTGTACTCAAGGACCAGAAATAATGCTTTTATTTTGTTATTTATGCTTTTTTACCGTTTGCATTACCATGCTCCTCTGCAGCATATTGCTGCTAAGCGAAGGATGTGAAGATGCAACTCGATAAGCAGGTTATTAAAATGACCAATTGACATTCAAAATTCAGGCTTATTTTAGATTCATCATATTTACAGATGAATATGTGGAATTTAAATATTTCCCAGCTGCCTAAAGGAAAAATATGATTTGGTACAGCAACTAGGCATGACTTCATGTATAACCCTGTGCTACAGAAATGTGATACTAAGGTTGTTGCTTTTGGAACCTGTAATGGAAGCGTTTTCTTTGTAATACCAGAGTTCAGGTTAATTAAAACCACAACAGGCAAGTCACATGGAAGTGTGTCGCTGTGCTCTCTGTACAGTGCAGATATTTCCTTACATCCATCATTTCATCCTTCCTAACTTTGAGTGAAGTCTTCAGATGTATCTCTAAACTTAAATCATTCTTACCAGTAGAAGAACACAACTAAGCTCAAAGATAAAGACAGGCATAAATAAGACCAACAAAACTAGTCTGCAAGACAAACCTGCTTCCTGGTATTTCAAGAAAAGTACTGCCTCATCACTCTAAAGATTAAGATGTTATCCTCTTTATTTACTCACTCCTTGGACATTTCTTTGTAGGCAATCATCGCTGATCATTTGATGCACGCCACAGGCCCGACTGTTTTTGAAACGCTCCGTTTCATTCATCTGGTAATGAAAATTTGGCCCTCTGCTAAACTGTTCCTCTGCTAAAAAAATGAACTACCTGGCTCATAATGTTCATAATATGTATTAATTAATTTAAATATGAAATTAAATGAATAACTTTAGTGCAAAATGACAATAACCCTTTTGGCACCCATATAAACCTCATGTGAATGTCGCACGGTCAATGTGGCTTGCCATCGCTACTTTCGACGCCTGTTGTGTCAGTAGTTCTAAAACCATGCCTGCTTCCAGTGTTGGGAAGGTTACTTTTAAAATGTATTCCACTACAGATTACAGAATACATGCCCCAAAATGTATTTTGTAACGCACTCTGTTACGTTACTCAATGAGAGTAACGTATTCTGAATATTTTGGATTACTTAATATTATTATCATGCTTTTACAACTACATGAATGTACTATTGCTGTGTGTTTTTTTACTATTACAGAAGGCTACTCACCATACCAAAACCAACTAGATTTTTAAATCTTAATATAAATGAGTAACAGTAGGATGGACATTAGGTAAGGCTGCACTTTTTGCAGCGATCTATAGAAAACTATTCCGCGCGTATATAAAAACATGTCTGCGGCTCCGAACCGTAGTAAAGGGACCTCTGGCTAATATGTCGGGTTCGTGTCGGGCTCGTAGCCGAAAACTAGCTTTACTTTGTTGTCTGGGTCAACTTTGCTAGCGAGAGACAGAGAGAGGCATTGAAAGGCTGCTCCAACGGAACTTATTGTTTAGGAGAAAAACACGAACACAGTGTACAGTCGAGTCTTAACAGCTTACTTACAGCTGGGCTACACTGCCCATGAGGCTACATTCTTTAGGGCTATGCCTGTAACACTCTGCCTATTGCCTTCATATTAAAGAATTTTTGAACAATAATTCTATACAATATTCTAAAAATATTTTCATTATGCGGGCCGCAAGTAGAGGTGACATGGGCCGCGAGATTGAGACACAGGCATTAGAGCCTCTTAATGTGTGTTTTGTTTGGCTTTCCAGTGGCGTGGAATTACCAAACATAGAGAGGGGCTAGCCTAATATGAAACAGGAAAAGACAGCTGTGTAGTCCCTTGATTTCAACAAAGTAACTGTATTCTGATTACCACCTTTTTAAACGGTAACTGTAACGGAATACAGTTATTCATATTTTGTATTTTAAATACATAACGGCGGTACATGTATTCCGTTACTCCCCAAACTGCCTGCTTCACATTCACATTTCATATCTTGATTTCTGACTTTTTGTTTACATGGTGTGTGGCACTTTGCTAGACTTCATTTACCTCCATTTTTTATTTCCAGTTTCATTGTTGTGTCTTCTTATTCCTTTTGACACTTCAAATACATAATTAAAAAAAAACCAGAACTTAAATAATGTTTTCCCCAATAAAATATTAATAAGTAAAGTAGGTGGTTTAATGAAAACAAAGGATAAGAGGATAAGACAACTACAGAAAAGAGGCCACTTTATTGTATCAGCACTGCCCGAGGATCAGATGTGTCGAAGGACAAGATGTTCACACCCACCGGCTCAAGTGCTCGTTGATGTAAATATCTAATCAACCAGCCACAAGGCAGCTACTCAATCCATATAGACATTTAAACATGGCCAAGAAAAACTGCTTAAGTTCAAACCAATGGGGCTAGAAAGGTGATTTAAGTGACTTTAAAAATGGCATGGCCGCTACTGCCATCTGTGCTGGTCTATGTATTTCAGAAACTACTGATTTACTAGGGTTTTTCCAAACAGCCATCTTTATTGTTATACAAAGAATGGTCCAAAAAAGATATCTATATATTGCATGGGCTCATTTGAATTGTACATAGAAGCAGGGCCATGTGAAGAAAATCTAATATCGCAACATTTTTTTGGCAATATCGCGATACATGATATATATCACGATATGTTAAAATAACCTCCAAAAACAAATGTTATTTTCAACCATATAGTGCCTAAAATTGCACTGGTATACTCATTCAAATCGACCACTGAATACTTTTTTTCTACACGGAATACAAAAAAATCAATTGAATAAATGAATGAATGAATGAATGATTGAGTCTTTAACCATCAGTTGCACACAGAGGTTTTTCACAAATGTCAATACTGTCACAGTAAGTCTCTTTCTGTGGTCAACACTAGACCTTTAACAAACAAAAGATCATAGCAACAAAAAAGTACATCAAGCAAGAATTAACCTCCTAGGACCTGCCGTCCACATACGTGGACATCACATTTTGGGTTATTTAGACCAAAATACTCAATTTTGCTCTACAAGGGCCTGATATCCACTTACGGGGACATTATACTGCTACTGTTCTATCAAAATTTTAAACAAATATCCTCATGTGGCTCTTATTTTTCTTAAAAACAAAAATAAGGTAAAAAAAAAAATCTGGTAATTCTTTGTTTTTATATTCATTGGGCCCCAATATGACCAAATATGAAAGAGAAATTAAAAATGCATGCCGTGGAAGAGTTCGGGTCTTAGGAGGTTAATGAGAGAAAATAAAATAACTGAATTTTAAAAAGTGCTCTTTGTGCTTATAACATATTAAAATAATGAAAACGATAATAAAAGTCTAAAAACGACTGATCAAGAATAGTCACAGGTATCACAGCTGGTTTATTTAACGTTTCCTTTGGTGTGTGAGGAGACGTTGACATTTTGCAGTGGGTGACTTTTCAGCTGGAGGAATAAATTCGTGGTACTGCTAACTTTTGCGGCAATCGTTTTACGGCATGTTTTGCAAGTTACCGCATTTTGTTCAACACCCTCCTTGTGAAATCCAAACAACAGCGAGTCTCATTCCCTCGCTTGTTTGAAATTTCCGCTGTCGCCATATTTTCCCTATCTGGTAATATATAAAACGCATGCTCAGCGTAGTCTGCCAGGTAGACAATTTTCTGGTTGGATTAATGATGCATTTGAAGTGTGTGGGAGAAAAAAGAACTCACAGTAAATTACATGCAGACAGCTTAATATTGCCATGGCTATTTATACTGGATGGTTACAATAAAGCTATTTTAACAAGCATACATTGAAAAACTCGCAATACATCGTGTATATTCAATGTATCATCCACCCCTAAACAGAAGGTTGGAAAAACATTGCTTTGATGAGTCTTGATTTTTGCTGTTACATTTGGATGACATGATCAAAATTTAGCTTAACTAAGATGAAAGCATGGATCCATCCTGTCTTGTATCAACAGTTCAGTTTGGTGGTACAATGATGTTGTGAACATTTTCAATGAACACAACTGGGCCCCTTACCACCAACGTAACAACAGTTAAATGCCTGCCTGAATAATCACCACAGTATACCCACCTTTGATGGCTGCTTCCAGCAGGATAACGCATCAAAATTTAGATCATGTCAAACTTTTTTCAGCACGACTGTAGGGTCATAATTTGTATTAGCAGATATGACCATCGCAATGACCGCAAGCTCATTGCACTCAAATGGTCTTCACTGTAGCCAAATTTCATCCAAGAAAGCACTTAGTGGTAAAGTTGAACAAGAGAATTGAGAGTCACATCATGAAATATAATCAGTTTTTTTCTGGTTATTTTTTTGTTTCTTTCATAACCTGGCCTCATGTCTTGCATTTGGGTGCCCTCTATAGCAGTTGCATCCCATAACGTTGAGCAGAGGCTTAAAATTTGCAGTAATTAATTTTTTTCCCATTACCAAGTGCCAAGTTTATGACTACCAAAAAAAAAAACTTGAACATTCTCTGAAATGTGAAAAGTATGATTTAACAACAAGATGGTAATTAGATTCAGGAGAATAGACGGCATTAAAAACTGAACACCTGAGATGTGTTCCAGCAATCTGACCAGCAGCCAGTATCAGAAACCACAACATTACCTGCAGTTATCCATTGTTATTCTTATTCACTGTCTTGCAGATAAGATATTCAGTGACTCATTTTTACTATCGAGTACTTACCGCAGTTGGGGATGACACAACTATGTAAAATTACCACTGAATACTGCCTACACAAGAAATTTAAACAAAAAAGCAATATTTTGGGGGAAAAACAATGTCTTTGGGTAAAACTCTAATACGTTGAAATGTTTATTGTTATTATATCATAAGCAGGAAAAAATGAATTTGAATTCAAACTTATATCATGTAATAATTTAGTTAGTTAAAAAAAAATTTATAGTTAAAAAAATATTTTTATCATAATGAATTGTGCTGTTTGTTTTATTTTTAGCTCATCAGTTCCTCATAAATAACAAGAAAGTGCACAGATTTCTGTCAAATAAGATAACAATGTCATTGCCTAGGCATGTCCACTAACTAGAAATAGTAGAACATGATTGATTAAATTAGATTAAATCCAAAATTCTCTACTGTTAATTTCCCAAAGATCGATAGCAAGTCAGCATTACAAACTGGTGATGACAAAAAAAACCACATTGACAATATAGTTCTCACCTCAGTCCCTGATGGCGTGGCCCCCGGTGAATCAACTTTACGTTTTTTTCGTGGTCCAATGGCGGCTAGTGCTGTAAGGTTGGCATCCCGCTGCCTCATCTGGGCCAGTTCCTGTTGTTGCATCTAGTGAAAACATAACAAGGAATAATCAGATCTTACTATGAACATAAGATTCACATCTAATATTTCCACATTTTCACATGTTGTTCAGTTCTTCTAAGTCTTATGCACATAATAAATTTGCATCATGGCAGTGCATCCAGACACCTTAGCTTAATGCTCCTCCCAAATGTACTTGCTGTTGTTGTACTTGTTGTTCTTTCATAATGCTGAGAGATCTGTTATTTTATACTTCTTATGATATTCAAGAAAAGGAATCTTGAATATCATCAATATCGCTGTATTGTTTTAAATGTCACTCTCAATGTTGACATATTCCTAATTTAACTGGGCTTCTTCATTGACAATAAATGTTGAACTCGATTTCGAACTCTGAAATTAAACTTTTTACTTGTGCATACTGATGGAGCAAAACTTCAAAATATTACCATCTCCCTGTGATGAACCCAAAACCAAATAAAGGGGAACCATAGCAGTTACATATAGCCAGTAATACTAACCCCCAAACTGCAATTTGCAATCAGAGGCTCAAAAAAACAACAACAACTGTCAGGCATATAAGATTAAGATCAAATGTAAGAATAAGAATTAAAGGAGACTGCAAAAAAAAAAAACAAGATTTCTTGAACTTCTACTGTATAAGTAGAATTTCCTGAGCAAAACAAAATGGTAGACTGTTCTCAGCCATTAACCGAGCTCCTCTCAAAGACTATGTGTGTGTAGTCACATGGTTCTGAGGAAGTGTGGGGGTTGCGGGGAGGCACTGCCCAAGGTAATGTCATGCCTACCCTCAGGGTTGAGGGGGAATCCAGCATTGCTGGGAGCTGCCCTTTATATTGGGTGGAGGTGTGAGGGCCTGGGGCCACGGTACAGAGGGTGTCAGCACTCCCTTCAACATTCAAACAAAGTGTACAGACACACAACACACACACACATGCCTATCAATCTTGGCCACAGCACAGGGAATGCCTACCCACCAGCTTGCCTGCGTGTCTGCCCGCTGGGGGAGTGAGGCCTGGGTTGAAGCGTACAGGGACAATCAATGTGCGCCTTGATGTCTTTCATGTTCTTTTATGTTATCTCTCAGCATGTGTTCGCTGGGCACTGGTGTTTGCGTGAGGCATGTATGTTGTCTGATCAGGGGAAAATTTCATGTTACTTTCAGATGGCGCTCTGTAAAAGGTTGCTTTGGTGTACAAAGTCTGATCTTAAATGTGCATGCAGTTGCTTCTGATTTTTTCCTAAAATCCCGCTGGCAAGGCATGCCCTTTAGGGTGTTGCCACTTCACATTTAGCACGGCGGAATGTTGAAAGATTCAAACACGCTGACAACACAAAGTAGGGGGAATAATAGCAGCAGTACCAACCAGCTCAATGAATAAACTACATTTATTTATTCCTTTTACATTGGATAGTGGTCAAAATAAAGATTTTGACTAATAGTAACAATTTGGACAAATGTTGAGTCAGGCTCTTAAAGTCATGCAAATGTATACAGGCATTAGAATAGAGTCACACACTAGGGATTGTGGCTGGATATGGCAAACAGAGTGGATATGATTTTTGCCCCTGTCTACATGGAAAAGGCTGCATTAATATTATCACTGTTATCCTTATTAGGCTTTGCCACAAACAACAGACAAACCTCTTCAGGCCTGACCTTAAAAAATTCCACTGAAAAGTGAGCCGTGACAGAGCATAGAGAGTGAGAGAGCGAGAGACAGAAAGAGAGTGAGTGAGGTCCGCTATCTCACTGATGGCACCAGGATGCCGGCAACTCTGGCTGGCAGTTGGCACCAGGCATGGGCTCCCAGCGCCCACAGCAACTGCCTGCATTTTCAGATTTATGACTGTATGATGAATGTAGACTTCATTTTACCATCTGCAACCCTCCAGTCTGCGTTTCCCGTCAGTAAAGTGGCCGCCGTGACAGTGGGAGACTTATTTCTGATTTCAATCTGGTGCCATTATGCAGAGTCTACCTTCCTTTGTTGACTGCCAGTGGATACAAGCCAGAGTTGAGTAGGGCTGGGGCAGACTTGCTTTGCCTTACAACTTTCTCTGGCTACCCTTAAATGTTTACATATGTATGCTCATATGGTCACACAGAGGTGTACAAATGCTATGAACTCCCCTTTTGTAAACCTTTCTTGATTGTCTGTTGTATGTTATATGTAGCACCATGGCCTGCGAGGAACGTTGTCCTGTTTCACTGTGTACTGTACCACTGCACGTTTGGAATGACAGTAAAGCCGCTTGACTTAAAATGGTAGCAGCAAAAATATTTACCTTTTCCAAGATCCAGTAATAAGGTTCTGACACCATACTGTTAAATACACCGTCAGTCTCTTCTAGTATGATTTTACAAACAGAGCTATTCATCTTTCCTAATGATGTTCCTGAAAAAGATTTTACAGACTGACAATGCTGATGATTTATTTTATTTTTTTTTGCAGGAGGACATCTTTTCACATTCTTTAATCTTGTAGAAATACAAAAAAAGCAGAACCGTGACTTCTAAGTGCAATAATCGCTCTGAACCTTCTGGAGTACGCTGTCAGCACTGTTAAGCGATAGGTACAATCATTGCCAAAAACTGCAAAGGTCACCATTGGAATTCTTCCCGGACTGGGAAAATAACCAGCTGACAAGATGCATACATTTGCCAAGTCCGATCAATGGTACCACATAAATATCTGCTGTTCTGAAGTCACTTAAATACCAGTGCTTCCAGTCTGCCGGTATGCCCTTTGTAGGCAAGGAAATGGGACTTGTAAAGTCAAATTATTAGCAAAGGTCAGGAGATGTAGAACATTTCTGAGATAACCCAGAAAATCAATCTACAGCTTTGCTATGAGATTTAAGTTTATATACGCGCAGGTGGCAATTATAAAGTAAGGTAAAACAGTTAATGAGAATATTACAATTGTTCTAATTAAACTGTTCCTTTGCTTTTGTAAATGTAAATTATGACTACTGGATTTAAATAGCTTTTTAAAAATTATTTATTATAACATTGTACTGCAGATTAAGTTCCCAGGATAAGAAGAAACCTGTTGTATAAGCATGTTTAAAATTTATGAAGTTCACGTATTTTATTACTCATATTTTTAATAGCAAAAAATAGGAAAATCCTCTTGATTTGATCTGTGATCAACTGTACTGTTTTTTGTTCTTTTCAGTCACCTGCTTCCCAACATCATGAATTATTTACAAGTTAACTCGAGCTCTGCGCCCTTAATAGATTCGTTAAAGTATCTGTCAAGACGTAAGTAAGAAATAACATGGGTTTTTCTTATCACAGAAGAAAGAGCAGTATGCCCCCTTATGATGCAAAAATGTCTAAAATACAGAAAGAACCTTAGAGCGGTCTGACACGCTTGGAGTGAAGAGGAGGATAAGCTGTAGGAGCCATGATGGCCAACCTGCCGTTTTCCATCTCTGCTGTTTTTAACAAAGTCTTTTCTCTCCTCTCCCCCTGCTCCTGGCCTGGGGGACTGCTTGCGGCCCTCCAGACGCTTACAGACAGATGTCCTTGCTAGAGCAGAACATGCTCTGCTTGACGTCACAAGCAGCTACGGGGCTATGAAGGAAGCTAAAGGGCTGTTCGCCCTGCAAAGCCCACAATATAGTGTATAAGGAAGATCATGGGTTTTTGGGTTTTCAGTTAGTGTCTGTCCTAACACCCCCTCCAAACACCCCTCAAAAGCTTTGATCCAATACAACAAAGCAGGCAGCTTTTTACTATATAGACAAAGCATATGTTGTATTTGGTGAATGTCTTTCTTGGACCCAAGGCCCCTGGTGCAAACATTTTTTAAACAGCGTTGGGTACAAACTTCGCTGTTTTGCAGTTTCTACATTCATTCTTTATCTTCTAATAGTGTAAAAAAGTTTGAGAGACAAAAATGTACCAAAATACTACAACCACAGCATATTGTCTTTTGCTCTTTTAAACTACCCAGTCTCAATAAATTTAAAGTGTATCACTTTTTTCTTAAAATACAGCCAAATTGCCAGCATTAAAAATAAGTCATCTGATGCTGACTACATAAAAAGTGTTAAATTAATGATAACAGTAGTCAATGCCAGCAGTTTAAGAGAAAGGCAGGAAGGCTTTAACTGGCAGTGTGTCAACTCACTAATTGTAAAAAGATAAAAAGTCTGCGCACGGATTTACAGAAACAGTCTATGGTCTGCCTCTAATACACTTGTGGATATATTATACAGCTTCAAGTATATTACGTCCACAGGACCAGGACATAATCAAATGCATGCAAAATGTAGTTATAAAAAACTATATTTATTCTTTTTTAATGGAACCATAAGTAAACACAATAAGGTTTTAGTTTTTAGCTTCACTGGCAGTGTGGTTCCAGGGATTGCAGTGTCAGTCTTACACGACAATGTTAGATGAATTTCTAAAATTTGTAACATTCTGTTAGACTGTCATGTGACCTTGTGTAGATGACACTATTTTGTATTATTTATTAATGAAGTAATAATAAAATTAATATAAGGTTTAAAAAAAGTAACAACTTTTGATTGTTCATAAGAATGGTTTAGTATTTTGTAATATTTGCATGAAAGAAAAAAATCTCTGCTAAATCAATGCAGACATTATCACTGGGAAACTATTGCATGTCTATATGTAACTGTGCATAGCAGTGTAGGTCTGACAGACTGATGTTTATTTAGTATTTAATTATTACTAATTAATACAAAACAGAAAAAAGGATATGTGCACATTAAATATTTTTGATTATATTATATTCATTTCATATGAATGAATTAATCTGATGCAAAGGCAATGTCTTTTCTTTAGCATGAATTCGAATAATAGATTTTTTGTTTGTTTGGTTTCTTAATAAAGACTGCTTTTGAAATTCAGGTATTTGTAACATTGCGTGTTCATTTGTCTAAGTTTCCCACTAACATAAGAGTGTGTGTGTGTGTGTTGACATTTTATGTATGTTTTTTATGTATGTCTGTAATCCATGCAACTCATTCACCTGACACCCACATGGCCGACATTACGTGAACATCTGTGAGCCGCATCTTGAGGCCTTTCTTCATGTGAAGTGCCTGGCAGTTAGTTTGCTGCAGGCAGAGGGGCCATTTGCAGTAACCAATCAGGTTTCCCTTCTCCATCTGCACTCATACACTACAAAGAGACGAGTTGAGCCACGACCTGCTAATGTAGGCAAGTGTGGATAGAGACATGTTTGGCTTCATTAGACAAACTGAACTGCAAATAGGAGAACACCATAAAATATTTTGTATTATTATTATAGTGAATTTATATTTAAAGATTTATAATATTTATAATGCTTAAAGTTAAACTATGCGATATTCAGTGTGCATTACTAATATGTTCTGACACATTATATACGGCACTTAAAACTTTGGATTTGCAAAGATACTAGTCTTTCTGAATAGATAGGCAATAGATAATATAGACAGATATAATAGATAATAAATCACCCAAAGTTAAAAATGTAATAACAAAGCGACATAAACTGTTTTGAAATTCAGTTTCATCATAAATTCTTTGCACATAAATTGTGATTGTGGTATTTTACCTATGGAGCAAAATGTGCAAGATCTAATAGTCTTAGTGCAGTGTGTTCCTTTTCCTCTGAAGTTGAGTATGTCTGAAGTCCTTCCAGGGCGAAGGACCAATTATTTAGAGCCCTCAGTTGTCCCTGGAGCTAAGGTCATTATGTGAGTGTCACTATCACAGCCCTGTGGTTCTTCTTCATATGCAACTTATTTGCAGGAATTAAAATGTATAAAGGGACACTGCATGAAATACATGAATAAATTGAATGTGTCTTACAGACTTCGTGCCTTTACTTTGGAGTAAGAAATGCTTCTATAAATAATAACATTTGCACGACACATTTTGCCAAGGAACGGTGTTTAATGAAGGAGCCAGAAATCAGTGTTAAGCAGATTCTGACAGTGTTATACCGGAGCGACAGGGGAAGAGGAGTGATCATTAAAAATACTGCTTATCTAAGGGAAAATTTCCTACTTTAAATGTTCTCTCGCTTTGTCTCGTTCTATGCTGCTGTGCTTCGTCTAGCAATCTTCTCTCTCCCTGTCTTGCTCTCTTTTTTTAACATTTAGATTTGCCGCTCGTCACCTTCTATTGATCACGCCTCATTTGCATCCAGGAAAAGATGAGAACTCAGATATTCACACTCCGAGAGAGGACGATCTCAATGATTTATTCATTTCCAAATCAAAAAAAAGGAGTGAAAGGAAGGTAGATGAGAAGGGGAATCTTCATAGGCAGCAGGCGACTAGGAGGCTCTGAGGCTGGGCTCTTCTTCCCCACACCGCCCCTAGGCACATGGTGTGCAAGTCCTCCTAATTAACAAGGTGAATCATGCTGCCGCTCTCTAATTAGCCAACATGACAATCTAATGGAAACATGCAGGCCGAGCTGGCACACTTAGCATCACCTCTCAAAGACCCCCGCTACTGTCCTTCCCATAAGATTTCCACAAAAATGACTCTTTAGATTTTAAATGAGAAAAAAGAGAAAGGTGGGGCACAGCAGTTCAGGGAAGTGTATTTTTGGGAAAGGTCAGGAGGGAGAAGGTAGCTGATGTGGGCAAGCTATTTTTTCCCCTCTCCTATCCTCTGTGTGCGGTGTTTGTTGCCTAATTGAAACATGTCCTGCCTCCTGCTTCCCTCTCACTTATATCCCAGGCAAAGGAGGCTGGCACCTCGCCACCAGCATAGCTCAGCATAGCTCAGCATGCCCAATTCCCTTGTCGCTTGAGTCCCAAGGAGTGCTCCGGCGCACAAAGAGAAAAGTGAACCTACAGGCTTGTACAGCAACTAGACGAGTCGCTATCTCCCTCTGAGGCAAAAAAAATCTCCTTTTTTTGTTGTTTTCCTTCTCATTACAGCACTTTGTAATATTCGAAAACACACAGGAACACCAAAGGTACTTTTAAAGCCTGTTTCTATTTTTTTTTTCATGTAATATGTCTTGAGGTGAAGAAAAAAAACTGAAGTTGGAACTACAGACAACAAAGCAACAAATAAAAAATAAGGTTACAGTGTACTATTAAGTAGCCTGCATATCTGGAGGACCTACAAAACAGACCTTTCTTATGTGATAATTAAATTATCCATCTTAACCTGTTTCGTGATCTTTCAGAAAAATAACTGAAATCAAGTTGAAAACATATTAGATTAAAAGCACTCTTGTTAAATTTTTTTTTTTTTAGAAAAATGATTTTTTTAAAAGAACCTAATATATAAAATATACTCAAGAAGCACACATGCATGTTCCTGTAACCATGATTGTGCAAGTTGACCACGATGGCTGCTGCTCAAGTGAAATGAATGTATTGTGTATCTGTAAGGCTAGAAGACAAGAATATAATAACTATGAATTGGGACACACATAACAGCAGGAATTCTCTTTGAAAGTCAGCATGGAGAGGGAGCAAATGTGGAGGAGGGTAGCAGGCTTTTGCCCTGGGGCCTACCTAATGGGGGACAGCGCTCCTTTGAGCAGAGCAGTTTGAGGAGGGCCAGAGGATGAGAGCCTATGAACTCGGAGATATAACTGGCCTAATAAAAAGCAAGGGGCTGTTACATCGTCTTCTGACAAAGTGTGAGGCTGCAGCTGATGGGGCTCATAGTGTGGGTGGATTCCAGTTTCGCCACGACCTGGTCACTTGTGGCGAAGGCAAGGCCAGTCAAACACATGTATATGTGTATTAAGGACTGGCTGAACAAACGGGTACGATCTAAATAACACAAAACATTAATGCAAACAGTTCTTGAGAATATAGGCAATATATGGGTAAAGTATATTCCTTTGAAAAAGGCTCTGCATATCTCACGTGAATAGTGGTCTAAGTGAATTCAGACTCTAACATATATGTTTGCACCTCAGGAAGGATATATACCTGCAGGCTTTTAATTGGACCCATGCAAGGTTCAAAGTTGAGCAAGAGCAGAATTAATTTGGTAGAGGTTCAAGACATTTCAAGCAATGCTGCTGCGTCAAATGGGCAAAAAAAAATCTCTCAATGCCTGAAGAAGAAAAAATATTTGAGGAAAATTATTCTAACAAAAACCTTTGAGATTCCCATTGGAGAGCTCTCGGTTTCACACAAGTCTTCTGGAATCACTCTAAGCTAGAAGTGGAGTGTTGCTGCAAGGGCATGGTAATGTGGAAGAATGGAAAAAGAATGAGAGGAGAGAAGAGGAGAGGAGAAGACCATGTACTCCCTTACGCTCCCTCCCACATCATCTAAAGGTCTGCCAGTGATTGGGCTGGCAGTGGGAGACAGACTGTGTTAACCATTTTTTAACCTTTATTTATCCAGGGAAGCTTGACTAAGCCCCCCGCTGCTTCTAAGAAACACCCTGTTACTAAATCTCACCACAGAGTTCTGCTGTGGAAACTAAAAGAATTTGAATCAAGTGCTGAAAATGTGCTGAATGTTCACTTTTAGTAGTTTCTTCTGTAGTTTTAGTGCTTTCTGCGGTGTTAATTTCCCTTTGTGCGTCTCTCGTCCTGCCTTATATTTGCTTAAAACAGCAAGGATGATCATCTCACAAGGATCTCAATCCTCCTGCGCTTTTCGTTTTTTCCAACAGCACACAAGCTTCACGTCTGCAGTTGTCCAAGCATCTTAGCAAAAACACCTAAAATTAAGACCTCAGTGGCTTAAGTGTTAAACCATGAGCTCCCTCAACCTCCCAGCCAAACAGCTTTGACTAATGCCCCACTTATTTGTTTTTGCATTATTAACAACATCAACTGTCTAATAAAGGCATAAAATGCTGGGAAATCATTTTTAAGATGTATGTATATCTCTTTTCAATTTAGAGAAGAATACAAGTCAATATCTAAGTCTTTTGTTTGTTTTTTTTCTTTTTAGGAATTTTGAAACACTTGTTCGACTAAGGGTAAATCCAGATTCACTCTCTATGGGATATCACAGAACCTTGACACCTGTCTGAAAACATCCTCTATTCAGACCCTAAAGGACATGACTTGTGATGACAAATGTGAAGCACTTCCTGGAAAACATAGTTAAATTTGTTTTTATGCTATTCTATTATTCCTCCACAGGGTTGGACTTGTAAGCTACAAGTAGTGAGCCTGGCTGCCCTCAGAGCACAATTTTTTATTTCGTTTTTTTTTTTTTAAGTTCGCCATCATCGTGTTTGAATAAGATCACAAAGCCGAAGCCGGAGAAGTCTTCCAATGCTGCTTATCTTTGCACACCAAGATTCAGGACAAGGTATGTCCAGTCTGGGGATAATGCACAATAGGAGAGCCAGCTGAGCATCAGACTGGTCCTCAGCTTCAGTATTTAATCCTGGAAAATGCATGTCATATTTCTCAAGATGTTGAGAAAAGTCTGAGTCCAACACTGAGGAGCTTTGGGATGAAGTCCTTGCTGGTAAGTGGGCTGACCACATGGAGTATATTGAGGGGTTATTTGACCCGGAGCCCTTTGAGAGTGCTAACCAGCCACAGTAGGAGATAGCCAGTTTATCAGAGGATGAAACCTGGTAGCAAAGCCCTGGCTCTCATCTCTTACTCTATATTGGGGAATGTGGATGACTTCACGCTTACCGGAAGGGAGCCTCTTTAATAGCTTTCAAGTGTGTTGTGAACAATCAACTACTTGCTCCTTATGTAGCCATAATTCTTCTTTCTAAATAACATTTATTTTATAAAAGGCACTCATTCAAGCAGTGGTGTAAATGACAGAATTTTTCAGACTTTTTTCATTGCTTTTTGAAGAAATTCTGTCAATTAAGTCTATTTCGCAAGTGGGTATTTCTGCCTATCATGTTGGGTCTGAAAGAATAAGGCTAGGTGGTTCTGCTCTTCTTAAATGGGTGTGCTGGCTGGTTAAGTTGGAAATAAAGCTTTTTTTAAAGCTCATTTTAAAAACAGAAACATCGGTTTTGTGTTTTGCACACAAACTCGTCATTACAAACATATGTTTTTAACTCCCTATAATTGTTTTTGTTCAAGATAAGATTTTTATGGATATTTTTTCATATAAAACTCCACTGCTTCTCACTTCCACAAAGGTTGTAGGGCAACCTCCATATTCTATTCTTGGATTGCCAAGATTACGTTATTTGCTGTAACAATCACTACTTGCTCCTTATGTAGCCATAATTCTTCTTTCTAAATAACATTTATTTTATAAAAGGTGATGTGTTGTTTGAATTCTTGATTGTCAACATTTATTTCTTCATATTATAACTTCTTTTTTCTTTCTTTATTTAAAAAATGTTAATAATGACTTGAATAAATATCAATTAACAAAAACTTAAGCATTCGTAAATATAATAGCATAGTAAAGACTTTCTCAAAGGCTTACAGTCACAAAGGTCTTCCTTTACCTCACTCTCAGATAGCGCTATTTCAATCAAGGCTAATGCAACGTCATAGATTCTGTTGAAAGGGATATAAACTTGCATCTTGCTGCAGTCTGTTGGTTATCATTGCAAACCTTGTCTTTGGTTCCACCATGAGTATGTGACAGCTCACTAGGCGATATATCCTACCTGCACTACTGTCCTTGTAGCTCAGGTGAAGCACGAGGCTTCTCTGTGAGTCTTGAATCCATATCCAATATGTATTGTACTAGATTAACTAACTTAAAGAGAGGCACAAGGTACAGCAAATAATGGACCTGCTGTGGAACTGGGCTTGGTGAAGACAAACAACTGCAATGAACCCTTAGAAGTGATGTACATATGTACAGGTGTGGCCTCACATACAGATGGCACAGGTCATCTGACTTGATGCATGCTGTATCCCATAAAATATGTGCCTACACTGTTCTCTGCTTCAAGGAAAACAAGTTGCAAACAACATTTTTTAACAACATGTACTAGAACACATGTGGATCTGTCCATTTAAAACAAAACAAAACAAAAAAAAAAGCTTTGTGACTCTATTAGAAACCTATGTAGGACATACACTAAAGAGTCACACTACACACCATTACAAGCCTACTTATGAAGCAATTGCCAAGTATGATCAGGTGGCACTTGAGTTATTAAATTTCTCCCCAATGCACCAGTTCAGGTAAAAATTACCTGTAGCTGCACAGCTGTAAAATCAATTTCATCCCAAGTCAGCTGGTATTATTATGATTATCATTTGTCCAATTTGAATCGTAGTGGAAGCTGAGTAGGTACTGCATAATGCTTTAGTGACAGTTTTTAATCAACTTATATGAACTGTGCCATATAGTGGAACTATTACTGTTCGTGGCTTTATTTGCTTTCGGGGTCGAACAAACTCAAACAGGAGCTTTTGGCCAGATTTTGGCCAGCTGTAGTAGCCAATTTGTCTTTTTTCTCTTCCCTCGTCTCTCTTGTCCTGTCCTCTCTCCACACCTCTTCTCCACTTCACTCGTTTCCTGCATCCAGTTGTGCCTGCAGACGCGGTTGTGATGATGAATCTGTGGCTGCAGTGTGTCTGTGTTTCTGACATTGTGATGTATCTCCACTGGCCTTAACTCCCTCTCTATCTCGCCACTGCCCCCACCCTCACCCCCAGTATTCTTTTCTCTCCATCTCTTTGTCTCTGTCTCTCTGTCTCCTCCTTTCTCTCTCTTTTCTCTCTCGCTTATTCTCTCACTTTCAATGATCAGGCATTGCTTGGCCCCCTGCCTCAGTGATGGAACAGACAGAACACACAGACCCACCAACAACAAAAACAAACAGGAACTGAGCTCCACGATTTGCCGATTGATTTTTACTGGGGGCATTTCTGAAATAGCCCATCTGACCTTTCGGCCAAATGGTAGTGAATAGAGGAAACAGAAGTGCTAAGCCTATCGCACACAAAACCTCTGCCAACAACTATCTGACCAGACTACACTGCTGGTGACAAGGTAGAGCTTCAGGTTGCTGGTTTATATACATAAGCACAATCACAGGATTAGCTACATCAATATACAAAACTAAAATCCTGCAGCTCAGCTGGAAACACCTAGAGCATAAGATGTTCATTACAACCCATACTGAATAGAACACTGTATTTCTTTTGTATTCTGGCATTCTTTTCTTTTCTTTTTTTTTTAGTGAAGCTAAGTCTGTCCTAAGGTTAGGGCTAGAGGTACAGATTGTTGCATAATTAATAAGAGAAGGTTTTATCCCCTTAGAAACACAGATCTAGTCTCTGTAAACTTAAGAACAAAGTGCCTAAATTATGAGACAGTCTGAACAAAGTTAGTGTTCTGGCCAGCAGAAAGCTCGTGGACTGTTCAAAACAGAAATGGTTCATCAATTAGAGAGCATTTAATAAATGTCCCAGCAATCTGCTTATTAATTTCTAACATTTCTTTGCTACAAGTGAAAACTCTGGTCTAATCATGGCACTAATCAGGGTGTGATGCCCACTCGTCGGGTTGAAGGTAAGTGGGGTCCTCAGGCAAAGATACTATGTGGGGCAAAAAAGACAGGTGCATGCTGGGAAGCTAAATATGGACAATCGGCAGAGACAATGCTGTGTAGTTAAAAACAATTAATTTCTTTGGCTTCAACAGGAGTCAAAAATGTTATCTCTGCTTTTTGTAAAACTTGGTCATAACACTGATAATGAATACATATTAAATATACATCCATCTATTTTCTCCTGCTTAACCAACCTATTAGCTGGGTGGGACACAAGGAGAACATGCAAAATCCAGAAAGGCCCCACGTGGGCCACAACACCAGTGGTCCCACCTATTACAATTCTTTAATAGTTTAAATGAGGGTAAGATGACGCAGTTGTTTTATATATGTAACAAACTCTATAAGGCAAATGTGTGATTTTAAAACTGACTTAACTACACATTCAGCCTGAGCATTTCAATTCATACAATTTATTTGCGAGTCATGGTTAACACCTGGCTGTCAGGCTCCAGCACTGATTCAGGTCTGCAAAAGTAGTTTCACAGCACAATGTACCTGCCTTTTTAAAAACAAATCATGCGCCAGCTCAATTTACATGCCAACACTTGGTTCGAGTATATAACACTCTGTAATTCCATCTCCCCAAAATGATGACTGTTTGGTGGTAGTGGTTGTGTGTGCGCGTGTGCATATGTGTTAGACTGTGTGTGTGTGTGTGTGTGTGTGTGTGTGTGTGTGTGTGTGTGTGTGTGTGTGTGTGTGTGTGTGTGTGTGATCAGGGAGAAGGGCTTAAAGAGAGTCGGCTCCTCTGCCCGTCGCCTGGAAGAGTAGCTCGGGCTCATTATCCTGATGAAATTTGCGCAGATGTGTGAGCTGCCGACAGACTCTGCAGTGACACAAACAGCCAGCTCTGTCCCCTTGAGCCAGTCAGGTGATGAAAACTGGAGAGGCACGGGGGCTGAGAAACGACGGCCATTAAGCAAAAAAGAAAGAGGTGAGGGAGGGTGGAAAAGGGGAGCTGAATGTGTGTGTATGTGTGTGTATGTGGGGGTGGGGGCAGTTGGAGGGGTTGGTGAGTTTTCCTCGTCTCTATCTAGCGGGAGAAAGCATTACATAAAGTAACAATTTCCAAACCACCTTCTTAAAATTCCAGATGAAAATGAAAATGTGCATACATGCACGCGGCATCTCCTCACGAGGCACTAATCTGGCCGTATCCAGATGACGAGCGGACTGCCACTTAACAGGGAGGAGATCCACTTTGATCACATGGCCCCTGGGGCAAACCTATCGCGCTGCCTATTACGCTGCTTCATTTGCATATGTGGGGCTTATGGGAAGGCTGAGATCTAGTGTGAATGTTCTAAACTGCAGCAGGGCTCACTGTTGCTAGAAAGAAATGTCCGGAAGAGAAGAAGACAAACGATAGAGTGCCGCAAGTAGCCTGAGGTAAGTGCACTTGTCACTTTAAGGTCACAAGTTCAATATCACACTCTGGCTAAGTACATCCTAAAATTAAATATTCTGGCCAAACAACAATACAAGAGTTTCAATGAACGAGATAGATGCAATTAATTCTTAATATAAGTGGCCAAAAGTGTAGAACTGTGTGAGTATAAATGATGGTGTAAGTCAAAAAAGTGCATGCATGCTCAGTAAACTTTACTTAAATAAACAAAAGGCTTGCTTTAAAAAAGTAAGCAAGTTAGACAAAACCCCGTGTGCTCCTTACATTCTACATCAACAACAACAACAGGTGAATGCTGCTCGTTTTATCCTCCTGCCTACTCAGACTTTTCAATGGAAGCTCCACACAGGCCTCTTGATCTTTGTTAGCAAGCCAAGGACTGAAAGCACCCAGTGAAGTTATTCGGGTGTAAACAAAAAAACAAGACAAAACAAAAAAACTAAAAATTAAAAAGGCAAACTTCCGCTGTGAAAGTGCTATTTCCTTTTCCTTTGCGTAAACAACATTAACCATCCACTAAAACACGGTGTGGTCTACTTTCTGAGCTCCACTGGGAATTCATTTTATACAAGACCTGCGCTTGAGATGAAGCGCCCCCGTTGTACAGAAAAGAAATGCACTATACCAGTTTAAACACTTCCCAGTTTGCAGAGCTAAGTGTTATGCCTCTGCCTGTTGGAAAAGGAAATAACTCTTTTTACTACTTTTTACTAGGAAAAGTTATTGCAGACCATGAACTGGTACATCTTAAAACCTCATTCATCATATACTTTTATGCTTTTGCTGAACTATGCATCGCTGCAACTGGACTAATTTACAAACAGATATAAAAAGTTAATCCATTTTGCTCTCTCACTATAAATTCTGTTGCACTGTGTAGGCTAAGATAATCGCACTTTCATGTGGCAACAAAATTTGCATAAAATTAATACAAATGTACTTTTAAGACGAGATACAGATGTGCCAAAAGTGAGTTGAGAAATTAACAGTAAATAAAGGACACCATCTACGGAAAGACACCGGGCCCAATGAAAAGCAATTAGTCAAAATTTACACTGCTGTGAGACGACACAGATGAGGAAAAGAAAAAAAGAAGTGGAGTGGAAGAAGTGGAGGGTGTCTTGGGTGCGCAGAAAATCATTTTTCCACACTTGGGCTTCAATCTGCGCGAATAATTCTTCAAACTTTTTTAAGTCGGACTTTAAATGGCATTACATATGTAGTGAGGCATGAAAAATTAATACGTTGGAGTCGGGGAAATGTCAAGGGTAATGATCTCCGCTGCAGCTTACCTCCTTAGCTTTCTGTTTCAGTCGAGCTTGCTCTGGGTCTTCTTGCCTGGAGCGACTCTGTGGAGCAAAGGAGGGGGGGGGGGACACAGGTTAACAGCTGGTTTAAGGAGCCCACAACCTCTCCGCTACTCATCTGTTGCTGCGGCAGCAAAAATAGTGCAAAATGGGAACAGGATACAGAGGTGTCAAGGACATCGTATCTGAATTCAGAGAACAGCAATGGAGCGCCCCCCGGGGGGCAGTGGCCTTTAAACCCGCTCCAAATCCAGCCCTAAATAAGCCGCTGGAGGGGGATTCTAATCAAAAGAGGTTATTAAAAATTCTGC
This sequence comes from Simochromis diagramma, assembly GCF_900408965.1. Lineage (NCBI taxonomy): Eukaryota > Metazoa > Chordata > Actinopteri > Cichliformes > Cichlidae > Simochromis > Simochromis diagramma. The sequence continues at coordinate 7,918,738 of NW_024387414.1, forward strand.
TCGAGCCAGCACGCACACACGCGCACACACACAAGGGGGAAAGGATGTTGGTGACTATCAGTGGCAGTGGCTGTCTATGTGTCACTGAGAGCCAGTGTGGCTATCCGTTGCTTTGTGTTTGTGTGAGTGTGTGTGTCCCTGGCAATAACAACACAGCACTTCTATTTTAATCAGCTGCTAAGATCTGGGTGAATGTATTTGTCCCTGGGAATCCTTCACCACGCAGCCAAATGTACATGTACAGCTGACCACTGCAGGCAACAGAGGCAGATTATGGCACTACACAGTAATTGCGTGTTGTTTGTTAATCTGGAAATAATCTATCCATTTGATTTTTTTCCCTATTAAGATGAGCATAAGTTGATCGACCCTAACGTTTTTGTGCAAACAAAGCTCTCAGTTACTGTCTAACCTGATTTTGGTAGCTCTATAATGTCTTCATTTTATTCCCTGAAACATTGCAAAAGGTTAATCGTGTAGTTCTACATATGCAGAGAACCTGTCATATTTTATTTTTACAATACAGCCTCCATCTCAGTGAAGTGAAAAGCTATCTTACTTTCATCTAATTTCTTCAAACAACAAATCAGTGAGAACATACGCCAGGCCATCCCTATTCCCTCCTTAACATTACCTCCCTTCCTCTCCTTATGTACTCTCTCTGATGGACGGAGACCTGCTCTTCATAGCCTTACTGCTAATTGGCTTTAAATATATCAGGCAGTTCACGTAGTGGTCGGTATCTCAACTAAGACTAATGTGTTTGCCCTCCAGTCGGCCAGAGCATCCCTCAAGACTTGAGTCATATTTTAAATGGCTGGCATAGCAGAGGGTAAGGCTTGTTGTGAAGGAAGGAGGAGGGGGTGGAAAGGATTATTTCAGTGCGTTTCTTATTCAAGAGGTCAAATTAGCGGGCGCTCGAGCAGCAAAGAGGCAGGCAGGGAGGTGGGTGGAGGATAGGAGGGGTAGGTACAGATGGACTGTTTACAAAGGGCAGTGGTGCCACTGGCATGCTTTACATCTCCTCTGTCAGCTGCCCTGGTTTCCCCACTTACAGGAGAGAACAGAGTCGAGAAGGGAAAAGAGGACTGCGTACTAAATGCTGACAAGCTTTGTTGGTTTTGTGTAATTGAGTGTACTGTGCTTAAAAAATGCAGTGTAGTATAGTATACAAACAGTCTGGGAATGTATTCTGGAGCTGTTTTGTAATGTTGAAATTTCATTTTGTTGCCAAAAATGAATTATGAGGACAATCAGAGGGTTATTTTTCTTTGATTAAGCTCTGGGTTCTATGTGGAAACAGCAAAGTTAACATATTCTCCCAAATATTTAGAGTGAAACTTGTCATACTTCTTTAAGTTACCGCTGATAGTATTTATAAATCTGATCAATCTTATTTCCTTTACAAATTACAGGCAAAAAATAATAATATCCACCAACAAACCGCCGGCATCAAGCTTCACCGTAAATCTTTCTTTTTACGAAACTTTAAGTCAATAAATGGCTCACTTATGCAATATAAGAACATAACATTATGAATTATTGAGAGTTTTAACATATTCAGCTATCTATATCTCTCAAATGAAGGCTGAACATGAAATACTATGTATAAAGAAGCTCCTTTTTAGTTTAGTGAACTGAGCCAAAAACATAACATTTAAAGTGAAACAGTTATTAGAGGAAGTCAGAAAAATCGAACCAAAAATCAAGTTAAATCATCAGCCACTCCCTAACAGTATGTAAGTGTTTTAGGATGGATTTTTCCTGCTTTCCCTTAAATCAGTCTGTTATATTGGCTGCAGAGTATCAAAGCAAGTGTACCATAAAACAGATGTGATACCTATAAAGCTGTAAAGGGAAAAAAAGCAGGAAAAGTAAAACAAATACATGATTAAATAATAGAGAAAGTACTACAATATTATCAAGCACTGTTTGTGTAGTATATCGTTCAATTTTCTTTCCAAACTTCTCCTTGAACTGAAACGCCATGGCAACAAGAGCCAAAAAGCCACAGACATGGCTCTGAGGTGAAGTCAGACTTTCCTCAACGAAGCTCAGGCAATCCAAACAGCCCCGAGGTAAGCCCTTCTAACAGAACTTGGCTACATTTGCAAAAGTTCTTCAGTAATCCTGTTAATAAAGAGAGCTTTCCAAAGAAAAAAAAATGATTACAGTGCTCAACCATGTAGAACTGGGACCTGACAAAGAGGATCCTAAAGCTGCACTTTTTCTTTTTTAAACAACCAACTTTACAGTTTAGTTTCCTGCTGAGGCAATGTCTTTTTTTTTCCATCTTAAAAAAAACAGAAAACAAAAAAAAACCCAGATAGGTCATGGGGTTTGGTGGCCCTGTTCATCAACTAGAGGATTTTCTAATATCCTGCATGGCAGGACTGGAGCGTAATAATGCAATTAAGACAGTGAGGTGTGCTGCAATGAGAATCTTTACTGTGGGACATTGGCTCCATTCAAAATTAATTAAATTAACCTAGCTTCTGCTAATGTTACACTGCAGGGCATTTTCATTTGCAAAAGATTCTCTTTCTTTTTCTGGTCAGTGGTGATCTTCTTTTACTGAGAGACAAATGTCTTTACATGCACAAAGCTGAGATCAGAATACTGGCCATGTGTCAGTGCTACTAGCACCCCATTAGTTTTGATCATTTTTTTTTTAAGGCTAGGGCAAGTAGTCCTGTTCTAAATGTCCTGTGCTACAATGTTTAACTGGACGAAAGTAACCTTCAATCTGGAACAATTTTAAAGAACAGAGAATTAGGTGTCTAACTATTGTCCAGTTTCACATTTCACCACCTTTTAGGCTTATGCATCATTTTTGTTTGCTTGTTTATAAAGGAGATCATAATCAAAATAAAGCTCTGTTATTGTATTTCCACCTTTACCTCAAGGATCTTTAATTATTACAGCTTTAAAAAGGAAGGCAAGCTTTAAAAAGGGAGTAACCGCTCCAGATGACTAACTAGCATAAGCAGGATAAGCACATGGCTAATTGTCATATCATTACATAACGCACAGTAACAAGCGAATTCGCAAACTGCAGTTTATAAAATGCAGTCTTAATTAAAAAAGAAAATTTATAAACCAGCACGTATTTATTAGGTGTACTTTACCACAAAGACTGGCTAACATACCAGTTAGTTCCTTGGTACCAGCTGAGCATCATTTAAATGGGACAGCCTACCTGAGTATTGCTGACCATTGCTGAGATAAGATAATGTGCTATGTCACAGAGACAAAAAGGTTAAGTTCACTGTACTCAAATGGCTTCTACAATCACCAGATGCACCAATCCAACAGAGCCCCTTTGGGATATAGTAGAACAGGACATTCGCATCATATTCAATGACAAATCAACTGTGTAGTGCTGTCACGTCAATATGGACAAAATCTGAGCAATGTTTACAGCACCTTGGTGAATCTTCGCCACAGAGAATTAAGGTGGTTCTGAATGCAAAAAAGGATCCAACCCTGTCCTAGCAAAGTGTACCTCATCTGTCATCTGATGAAAAAACGTTTTGTTTTGTTTTTTCAATTGACTACACATGGAGCAAAAGGTTTTTGCTATTACACACTGAAAGTAAATCATTATTTTTAAGGTTTGTAGGTTAATATTAAATATGGACCACGCTTCGTTTTAGATGTTTGTGTAATAGCTAAGATAAAGTGTACTCTACTTGCAAAACCCAACAAACCTATCAGCTAATTCTTTGATGATCTCCACCAATATATTATAGCTGCTATTGTTTTGTGAGTCTGTCCATGTGTGTGCATCATCAAGGTAAAGGCCTGGAAAAAATACAGCAGCGGGAAGTAGCTCAAAGGCAGTTCTGAGTTTTTTTGGCAGATGTTTATGGAGACGGGCGACAAATTAAGGGAAAAAAACAAAACAACAATAACACTGAGTCTTAGAAAGCTTTTGGGAGAAGTGCTGCCAGAACAGCTTTAACTCACCTTGGCAATGATTGCACAAATCTCCTGAACTTCTACAAAAGGGATGGAACATCACTACTCAAACGGTTATTTAAGTTTTGATGATGGTGCTGATATTGTTCCAGAATCTCCTACAGGTATTCAGTCGGGTTACGCTGTGCTGACTGTTACAACCATACTATGTTATTCCCATTATTTTCACACTCAAGCCTTTAAGTAACTCCTTGAAAAGTATAGATAGGTTAGGTTTTTGCTCTTACTATGAACCATGTAAAGTTTGCTGCAATAGGTGTAAGGCTGCTGGGGGATTCCCATGATGCATTGAGTATTTCTTCTTCAGTTACTTTTCTCACTCACTATCTGTTAATAGACCTCTCTGCATTGAATCATATTTGTTATTAATCTCTGACTCTCTTCCACAGGATGCCTTTTATCCTGTCTTCCTCCTCTCACCCCAACTGGTCGTGGCAGATGGCCCCGCCCCTCACTGAGCCTGGTTCTGCCGGAGGCTTCTTCCTGTTAAAAGCGAATTTTTCTTTCCCACTGTCGCCAAAGCGGTTGCTCATAGGGGGTCATATGATTGTTGGGGTTTCTCTGTATTATTGCAGGGTCTACCTGACAATATAAAGCACCTTGAAGCGACTGTTGTTGTGATTTGACGCTGTATAAATAAAACTGAATTGAATTGAATTAAGACCACTCCCTGGATTAACAGAGCACTATCCACCCTTCCTAACATACACTGTGTGGTAAGATTGGAACAGCTGTATAGGTGCTTCTGGCTTCAGACACATTGTAGCTGCTGCAAGGAAACGGCGAGAGAAAGCGATGTGTGATCCAGCCTATTGTAAATAGGACAGTTGATGTATAGCTTAAGGTAAACCGAGGTAATTTTGCCTCGTTCAATTTTTTCTTCTTCCATTTTTTATAAATCTTTCAGGCTATTTTTTATATTTCAATTTCATTTTATTTAGTTGTCTCAAGGCGCTTCCTATAAAAAGGTAAATAAAAAATATTACATTATTGTTAGGGCAAAATGTGCCCACTATATTACAGTCCCTGAACCCTGAACCCCTCACTGTAGGGGTCAAATGTTTAGGTTTTCCCTTAATTTGTCACATACTTGTCTACAAACAGAATTTCTCAAAATCTTATATTATTTTTTACATGAGATCAAAATGAATTAAGTTTGAAGATATTTGAGGTCTGACCCATGACTACTGAGCACCAGTGGGTAAGACTAGATATTACTAAAGAACAGTCTTTAATTTCTAATGCTATCTTATTCCAAACAAACCCCAAAATGATTAACTTCTTGCACATCATTAGAAAAACATTTGCATGATCTGATCTGACTTGCTGTTTATTTTTTGAAAACAGCTCAGGTGATACAGATGCTCTGTTGCACCTGAGCTGTCAGGACTTGTGATAGAAGGATGTTTTACAGGTAATACATGCTGCGGATAAGTGTGTTTGTTAGCTTCATAGTGCATGCGGGTTGTGTAAGGTTTTTCCCCTCCTTGCTGTGTCCGGGGAGGAAGAGCCAGGACAGAGGAGCCCTTAGGCCAGGAGCCTGGGAGGACAAAGGGAGGTCACTTCATCCACTGGTGTCACACTCTAATTCATCTGTCAGGGCCTGCACACGAGCAACATGCTCACACATGCACACAACGGTACACAAGTTCACACTGTTGCACAGGGACATAACTTTCACACACAAACACACACACACACACACACAACAGGATGATAAGGCGACAGTAACTTACTTTAGCGGCTTTCAAAAGGATCTCTCTCTCCTGCTCATCCTTCCGCTGCTTCTCGATTCTCTCCAGCTGCTCAAAGAAGCGAAGCTGAGAGCGAACGTCTGCAGACTGCTCGTAGCACTCATCGTCCTGACAAGCAGATAGAGATAATTACTGTTTCAATGGTAATAGTTGAACAAGTCCCACTCAACAGCTACTTCTAAGGCTTTAGCCACGTACTTCAAAACTCTGGGTTGCCTTCAGTTCAGATATTTCAAACTGAAAATAAGGTCAAGATGGTTGTGATATTAATAAGAAAACAGAATATTTCAAATGTAAGACACTTAGAAGACTCTTCCTCGCCGTTAATGATTTGTTTACTTCATGATTTACATTTGAGGTTAGTCTTCTCACGTGTCTGCTAGTGTACATCTATATTCCCTGGGCAGCTCATTTAATACTACACAGTTAGGTATGTAGGTATTTGGACAGTTACACAGTTTTCCAGTTTTCTACCACCTCAGTGTACTTTAAATCAAACAATCAATATGTGATTGAATTACAGACCATCATCTTTAATTGGAGGGGTTTAACAAAACTATCACATTAACCATTTAGGACTTAAAGCAAGTTTTATACATTTTTAAGCACTCAAAAGTAACTGGACATGGTAACATAATTTTAAATATATGAACTGTTTTCAATACTTGGATGAAAATCCTCTGCAGTCACTGACTGCCTGCAGGCTAGAACTCATGGACATCACCAAATGCTGGGTCTCTTCCCTTGGCATGCTCTCCTTGGCCTTTCCTGTAACCACCTTCAGTTGCTGTTTGCTTGTTTCTCTCTCGGCATACAATTTTGTCTTCAGAAAATGAATTTCAACTCTCAATTGGGTTAAGATGAGGTAACTGAGTTGGCCATCGAAGAATATCCCATCTGCTTTTGCAGTATACTTTGGGCTATTATTCATTCGTATTGTAAAGAGCTGCCCGATCAGTTTTGCAGCATTTTGTAGAATCTCAGCAGACTAAAGCCTTGTGCACTTGAATCCTAATAGTAGCCATACATGCCCAAGCCATAACACCGACTCCACCCTTTTCGATAGAGAATATGGTATGCTTGGGATAATGCTTCTCCATACTTTTCTCTTCCCATCATTCTGGTACAAGTTAGTCTAGGTTCCATCTGGTTTCGACTTGGTTAGATGATTTGAAGTTACTGAGCTGGCCAGTGCATTCACGTTTTCTGAGAAAGTACCAGGTTGTTTATTTGGTCACTCCTAAGGTTTTTGACATCTCTCTTCACTTACGCTGACATCTATCTGGACCTCATATTAAGAGTTCCAGTGAAAATATACCTTCTGCAAGTTCAACACTTGGAATCAACTGCAGATGTTTTATCTGCTTAAGCTGTCATGCAATAATGAGGGAAGAGTCCTCAACAGGCTGTGGACTGTTGTTATGCAGTGTCACACCTTTTTCAATATGTCATATCATTACTAATTACCTTAAAAACACTGATTTTGATTTAATGGTGTAAAAAAAAAAGTGACTAACTGTAGTTCCGGATTAACTAAATCTTCATAAACTATTGTATTAAAAAAATGCAGTAGATTGCTATGACCATACAAATCTATATTTAAAATCAATTATTTGTTGAGAAGCAACCATAATTCCTTCAGCATTTTTTGGTTAAACAATGAAAAGAAACTTTAAAACACAAGTCAACTGGAACACCACCAGTCTGAACACATCAACAAACTTTTTCTATTTACAGACATTGCTTCTCTTTACCAATGTCACATCACTTCCCACTTGGGAGATAGAAAGGCAAGAGTAAAAACAACTTTTTTAGGCCATCAAAAGTTAATAGGATAATTGCTTATTTCTCACGTTTCTGTGTGACTGCATGTGTCTCATGCATCTCTGTTCTTGCTTGCACTTGATTTCTATATCACTCTCTTCTGTGTGTTTCCATGAGTGGATGAGAGACGCCGAGTGGCACAGAGCACAAAGACACATCAGAGGAGACTCATCACCAGCCCCCTTCCACTCTCCCGCCCCCCTTTTCCTTCTCTCTCTCTCATCCAGCTTCCCTCCTCTTTGTTGCAGCGCTGAGCCTGCACTCTTGCCGTACCTCCCGCCGCCGCTCCTGCCGAAGCCCGGCTGCACTTTAAGGCCGCTTTGTCTTTCGGTCTTTTCTCTCTCTCTCTCTCTCTTTTTTTCGCTGATGTCAACAGAGCTGGGCTCACAGTGCTTCATGCCTCCTTCACACACACCTCATTTACAAAACCACAAAAAAGGCAAAGAACGAATGGAAAGAAGAATCACAAAACAAGACGGGGACAGCAGTAGCAATGCTCTTCCTCGCTCCTCCTCATCCTCCCGTCTTGGCATCAAGAAAAACACATTTTCAAAAGTTTCTCCCCCCCGACACACCCCCATTTCTCATAACGATGCAAAGATATAGCCTTCCAGCAGAGATGAATTTGTGCTTTAATGTTTACCAATTAGATGTGGTTATATAGTTATATTTAAGGGCTACAAGAAGTAAAGTCACCAATAATAACAAAAGTATGCAGCTGTAGGTAGACGGGCACTTACAAGTTCTTTTATAAGTTTTGACTGGCTGAAAACTCTGAGCTCTGGCGCTTTGTATCAACTTAAAGGTAAATAAGAGTTCTGACATTAACTTTAACGTGTTTATAGTTCCATTTTTGTCTGTGAGTTAACAAGTAAAAGGAAAAAAATGCATATGTGCATATGCCAGTGTGTATTTACATGACTGTTGAAGCATACAAATGCCTTCATATCCATGGCAGTTTAGTTTTGCATGTTTGCTACAATATCCCCATGGATTTTATTCCCTATCTTGAGTGTTTTGTGTATTTCTAAGTACGGTGACAGTCTAGCTAGGATTCATTTAGTACCATTGGTGGCCCTTTGTAACACTGTATGCAGCCCCTGAACAGAAGAAGGAAAAAAATTGTTGACTGAACCTTTCATTCATCAACAGTTTATGTCATATCATGATAAAGTGGTGCCAAAAAAAACTACAGCAGCATTTCTCTTTAATTTCAGCTCTTGTGTTCTGCCCATAAAAGCAGCTTACGATTTATAAACAACGCAGGTTCAAGAAACCTGTCTGTCATTTCAGTGATGGCTGAAAAGACTACAAACCAGAACAAACGTGACAATTACCCTATATAAACCACCATACTCTGATTACACATTACAATCTCAAACTATACGTTTGATGTGTTTTTTCTCTGCTGCCCTTAATCATATGGTAGCTACTTAAACAGGCACTTAGTCAGATTGTCTTATAATAAACTGGATAGTACTCGCTGCATGCTGGGGCATGTGTGGTAAGGGTGTGAGACACACAGTCACTCATTATTCAGTATTATCACAATATCGCTATAAAAAGATCTATAAATACTGTAATTCTACGACACATAGCAGTACATTGGTATATCCATATGACAGGAAATAATTCCCATAAAAAGGAGAAAAAAATCCCCCCCAAATAATCCATTTTTCATTGTCAGTGTAAATCATTATTATTCAAATGGAATCAATCCCATGTACTCATTTATTGTTCTGTTCACTCTACCCTCCTTCACTGGATAACGGCCCCCACAAAAAAAACTCATACTTGTTATAAAGTATGAGGCTCATAAAATTAAATCTTGGCAGGTGGCTGATCTGATCATAGTTTTCTTTTATTGTGTTTTGCTGTGTTTCAGTTCGTGGTGCTTCATTTGCCTCACTCAAGTGACATGCAACAGTAAGACTACGGTTTCAGAAATGCAGCTGCATGATTATTACTTTTTTTTTTTCATGCTGAAACTGTACTGAGCTCAAAGTGACAGCCCTTGTCAAGCCCCTCAACATATCTTTTTTTGAGTGTGTGTGTGTGTGTGTGTGTAGGGGGCAGAACATATTTATTTGCAAACGTCCTACCTTACAGGAGTCCAGTCGGTGCTGTGCGATAGTAGAAACCTTTTCTACTACCGTCCGAAGCCGTGACTGCGTGGCGTGTGAGATGAATGTCACTGTCTCCATGGGGACTTCCGTAATTCCAAACTTTTTAGCTGCGAAAGATATATTAACACACACATTTAGGACGAGATGACATTTCTATGATCAGATAGGGTTTTGCAAATATTTCTTACTTTGCCCAGGTTTATCAACAACTGCTCAAATACATATGGAGACTATTTTAGGATTTTTATTTAGATATTTTTAATTTGTCTGAGAGAATAAGTCATTTTTTGCATTTGTTCATTTTTTTTGTCACTAGTAAGTTAATGAAACACATTTCCGGTGTGGTGTTTTTTCAATTTTCAACATTCCTTTCTCAAGTAGGGTCCCCCTCTACAGTTTGAGAAACTCTAACTCCACTATCTTGCTCTGCAATTGGCACCAAAAGCCCTTCTTCTTTGGAGACCCACTTTGAGGTGAAGGGCCACTTCAACCAGCACCTGCTGCAGCACTGAAGAACTGGTTCATATGCCTTTACACAAAGAGAACAAGGACAATCACTGCCAGCTGCAGGCCAAGAAGGTGAAGTTGTAGTTCATTTGAAGGATGAGAGACTCATTTGAGAGGCCACTGATTGCAAACATAAATGGCGAAGACTCGTGTACATGTGCTCACATATATGTCCTAAAAACAGAACCTAAAACTCTGGGAATCACTGGATTAGTACATCATTAGTGTCAAACAGATGCATTCTTTGGACACACCAGTACATAGTACTTTCGCTTCTTATAATTTCATCTATTTCATTAAATCCTAAAATATTGATCCTCCACTTTACCAACAAGGAGTTTTCTAATGTAACATCTGTTCCACATTTAATTTACTTAATGTTATAAAACAGGTCATAAGTCACTGTTATATCGTCACTTAAATTGCTGCTAAGACTTAAGAAAAGCAGCAGATAAGCAGGTAGAATTAAAACACATACAGTGCATCTGTAAAATATTCACAATGCTTCACTTATTCTACAGTTTGTCATATTACAGCCTTATTCTGAAATGGAATAATTAACTTTTCACCTCAAAATTATAAATACAATATCCCATAATGAGAAAGGGAAAAAAAGTTTGTTTGATGTACAGATTTATTAAAAATAAAAAACAAATATATAACATATACATACAGGTCCATCCTGTTTCCACTGATATTTTATCAGATGTTTCTAAAACTTGATTGAAGTTCACCTGAGATAAAATCAGTTGTCTGGAAATGATTTGGAAAGACACACATGTCTATATAAGGTCATATAGCTCACAGTGCATGTCAAAGCACAAAAGAGCATGAAGTCCTGTAGACCTCGGACACAGCATTATATCAAGGCAAAGATCTCAGAAAGGGTACAGAAAAACTTCTCCAGCATTTAAGGTCACAATGAGCGCAATGGCCTCAGACATGCGTAAATGGAAGAAGTTTGAAATGACCGGCTGGCCAATCTGAGCAATGGTGGTAGAAGGGCCTTAAAAGAGAGAGGGAGGTGACCTAGAATCCAATGGTCACTCTAACAGAGCTCCAGCGTTGCTCTGTGGAGAGTGGAGAACCGTTCAAAAGGACAATAATTTCTGCAGCCCTCCACCAATCAGGTCTGTACGGTAGAGTGGCCAGATGGAAGCCATTCCTCAGCAAAAGCCCAATGACAATCCGCTTGGAGTTTGCCAAAAGCTACCTGAAGGACTCTCAGACCACGAGAAACTCTTTGGACTGAATGCTAAGCGTCATGTCTAGTGGAATCCAGGTATCACTCATCACCCGGCCAACACCATCCTTACACAAAATAACTTGCTCCAGAGCCCTCTGGACCTCAGAGGTTCACCTTTTCACAGTTACCCTAAGCACACAGCCAAAAACAAAAGGGGGCTTTGGCACCAGCCTGTAAATGTCCTTGAGTGGGCTAGCCAGAGCCCTTGACTTGAACACGATTGAACATCTCTGCAGAGATCTGAAACTGGCTTTGCACCAACACTCCCCATCCAACCTGACTGAGCTTGTGAGATCCTGCAAAGGCGAATGGGAGAAGCAGCTTAAAAACAGGTTTGCTAAGCTTGTAGCGCCAAGCTTAAAACACTTGAAACTGTATTAGCTGCCGATGGTGCTTCAACAAAGTATTGTGCAAAGGATGTGAATATGTACGTACATGTTATATTTATGTTTAGTATTTTTAATAAATTTGCAAGAATTTCAAACCTCACTTTTTACTTGGTCATTATGGGATATTTGGTGAAAAGTGATTATCAATCAATCAATCAATCTTTATTTATAAAGCACTTTTCATACAGAAAAAATGTAGCACAAAGTGCTTTACATAGTTAAAAGCAGCCCACCCCACCCTCCAACGCACTCCCCACACTCTCAATACACATATATCCCCCCACCCCCACCCACACACACATACACACACGCGCACACTGCATTATAATCTATTTTGGATTAAGGCTGTAACATGACAACATTTGGAACAAATGAAATGCTGTGAATACTTTTCAGATCCAGTGCACAAGCTCACACACCCCTCCCAAAGAAGTCAAGAAGTAAAAGCACATCAACAGATGACCACAAACTCCATTGAGTACCTTCACTTATGCACACATATACACCCACTGTTCTTACACATTCATACAGAAAAACTGTCTGGATTAGTATGTGCAATTAACTCCCAGAAAGAAGACTCATTGCACAGAAAAGTTAATTTGTTTCACAGTCTTAGTGCAAATTCTCAAGTGGCTTTACCAGCTAAGCTCCTTCAAGTGTGTAAACGACATTGACCATCTCTTTTCATAGAAGGATAATTTAGTTTCCTTGGAGCAAAACTCATCTGAAGTCATAACAAAAGAGAGGAGGACAGACTTTGGTAGGGTTACTATCTGTTTCCAACTTCCTTTTAAATTATTCCATTAACATAATTTTCTCTCTGGCACCCTTTTAAGTAAACCACACCAATTATTTAAATCAGCTGAACAATACATACACTTCTCAGCAGCTAAAGCTTTGAAACGGATGGAAGGAGCCCTGTTAGCCTTATAATTACAGTGGCAATACATGTGGCAAAGTCACAAGGTCAAAGAAAAACGCTAATAGGCTCCTGCTCCCTAAAAAATGCAATCTATCGGGGACATTAATATTTCAGACAAAGTTTAAGAGACTTAGCCGCAGAGAGAACAAAAACATATTCTTCAACTTGATACAGATCATTATTCTTCACCTAGAAAAAGCATGTAAAACAGCTAGAAAACGACTAATGATCTGCTATAACATTTTGTTTAATTCTGACTAAAATAGCATTAAGAATAAAAAGACAAACACCAAAGACTGTAACACTTCCAGTTGCGTGGTTAATTCAACTCATTTAAGCTACCTTGTGTATGATCTTTTTGCCAAACTACTGACACTAATGATGGCAGTGTTGTTCAGTGAAATAAAGAACTGAACATTTATATCGAAAACTGATATATAGATTCTACAAGGTGACATTACCTCTGACATTACCTCCAATGCCTCTATCTGGAGAAAATTAACTTTATAAACAGATATTGTCAAAATAGAAGCTTTCTGTGAAACAGGATGTGTTAAAAACGCAAAACTCAAGTGCATCCAAGATTGTGTAATTGCCTAACTTAGCATAAATGCAGCCGGTTTCTCAGAGTGCTGTGGTTTTTTAGACCTTAGAAATTCTTCTTCAAAACTTTCTCTGAATTCACAATGTGTTCCACCAAAAATTTGTTTAGGAAAAGACATAAAACTGATTTTTTAATATTTATTTATTAAATTTGTTTTAACCACCAACCATGTTTCCTTGCAAGCAGTCTTTTTCTTTCTTGTCTGCATTGACACATTGCTAAAATTCCTATGTGTGCATATGAGTAACATATTAGTATACACAAGATAAGCAAAAAGGTAAACCACACATAAAAAAATAACAGGTCTACAATTCTGCTAAAAGTTTAAAAACCATCACAAGATGATGACACATCAATATTGTGTTCAAAACTTATGAGTTGCCTGAGTGGCTCCGTAACAAAAGTCCAGATGGCAAGAAATCCAACTGCAAACAAATGGTATACACCTAAACTCCCTGTTGGAGCTGGTTTAACTGAAAGAATATTTAGTTTAAAAAAATAAATAAAATAACATGCTACACTGACTTCAGACCCCACCAGGTGACCAACTGTCCTTGGCTTTTTCCCCCCCACTTTTATTTACATGACACAGTAAAAGTCAGTTTTTAGAGTTTACTAGTCAGTAAACCAAAGTTAATCCTACAGGCTACCATTTACATATTTGTGTTCTTCATCGCTAAATCTGCATGTATTACATGTCAACTCTGATAAATAAAAAATTGATAAATAAAAAAACCCAAATAATTTGGCTAATTGAAAGTTGTTTATTCAGCTGCCAAATACTTTTTAAAACAACAGACATAGTGAAATCTCATGATGAGACTCAATCTGCAATGATACTTGGATTTTTTAGTTCCTGTGAAACTTGCTGGTATTGATTGGAAAAAGAGTCTCCCTGAAAAGTACCTGGCAGTGAAAATGGACAAGTCCCATCTGTTGTAGTTTATATCTAAAATAATTGCAACTATGTCATTCCTTCTCAAAATACACAACAAGTTTCCATAACTGGTTTTGGTATTTATTTCAGCATCCATTGACGAGATGGCAAGACCATAACTGACCACTACAAAGTCATAAAAAAAACTTCTCTACTGCACGTCATGAGTCAGTATTTAAGTAAGACCACAACAAGGACCACTCCATTTTCAAATGACAGAGATGCCATCATGCAGAGTCACTTTCCTGTTACAGGCACACCCATTCTATATATGCTTGATGTTATGCCAAGAAAAGACCAAAGCAAATTCTTACAGCAAACGAGAAACAATTACTCACAAAAGCAAAGTCTGAACACTGTACTACAAAAGCCAAGGAGTTTAAGATAGTCTTCTCTCCTCCTCTTATGAAGCAGGTGCAGAGCCGAAAAAACAAATGGGACAAAGAATCGTTAATTCTTTTCAGCAAAGTATTTCACTAACTAGTAAGAAAATTACAGAGAAACCCTGTTATACTGGACAAGTTGGACAGTATTAGCATGTAGTATCCATCCAATAACACTGGTCAACCAATATCTTAGTTCAGCTCAACTATAAACTGATATAACAGATGGATGTAGCTACATCACCTGTCAAGGGCAGTGCTCACCTTCATTTGGCTAACAACATAACAAATAGATGATACAGCATGCTTTGTTTTATTGCAATTATTGAGGTCTATCATTTACAAAATTAACTTCATGTTATATTTAATAACACATAATTGCATTTTGGCACTCAGAAATCAGAAAAGTTCAGCGAAAGAGAGCAGATGGCTGTTTGCCAATAGACTTCTATAGAGCTGGTAATCTTTAAACGACCACAGGAGTTGTAGCAGTAGGGCTGTTTGATATAATGATATATATCGGATGATGACATAAAAACATCTATCGTTTCATTTTACACTATCGTTTGTTTCGTGGTGTCACAAAATAAACTGTTTACAGCAATATTTTTTCATGGTTTTGATGGTCACTGTAGTGTCTATATTAATTTCTTAAAGCCCTCTCTTTCTCTTATATTTTATATAACCACACTACAGACGGACAAGGGCTGTTTTATGCCTTGTGGTTAGCAACAACGACGGTAAATCCATCGCGTGTCCGCTTGTTTATTTTCCACATAAACCTTTCACAATAAAGCTCAAGATCCTGTTGAGACTTTTCAAAATAAACTGAATCACGTGAAAAAGTGTGCACAGTATTTACGGATGAGAAGCAAAAAGAGCCGCCAGGTGCTAAAAAATAAACCTTAGACTCAAACGTTAGAACAGGCTTTTCCCTGCAGCGCGCCGTGTAAAAATACTCACAAAGAAAACTGCGGCCGTTACAACTTATGTCTAAAAATTTATAGTTTCATACATCGTTAAAACACTCGACTCCAGGTACACGACGCCAAGCTGGAAACACTTCACGCAAGTCGAGCTGCCCGAGATTCACAGAATTTACAGAAAATGTTACATTTTTGTGATTTATATCGTCATTGGACGATAGAATTCTTATATCGAGGATATGAGATTTTGGTCATATCGCACAGCCCTATGTAGCGATAGTGATAATTCTTTCTCAGAGATCACAAACAAATACTATTAGTGCTAAAAAGCTTAGCGGATTTGCATAAGTACCTCATTCCTGTTATATTCTGTATAATAAATCAAACTAAAAAAAAAAGAGAGATTTGGTAATGTTGCTTAAAAAGGTTCTTGTATTATTAGCAAAATGTACTATTTTGTACAAATTTGAAACGAATTTAAGCAGGGATATGTTCAATGGTTAAATATACTCTAATGCCAACCATGTCTGTGTTAGCCACTTCAGGGTATGCAAGTTTCTTGATAAAAAGAAAAAAAATTTAAATGGGTTTGCAGCATTAGAGATCATTAGCAGCTAGCAGGAAATACTATTTATAGATATTCCAAATACAAATAAAAGGCAATAAGCCAGCAAAACATTATTTGTATTTCATCTTAAGATTTAGCTTTTTAAAAAAATGAAAAAACAAAAAACATTTTCAATAAATGTGGGCTCCTTGTGTGTGTGTGTGTGTGTGTGTACCTTTAAGGTACCAGTGGACTATCATTACTTTGAGGAGCTTTCCTAGAGAACTCCAGCTGTGCCTGTGTTCTGGTTCCTGAGATGGGGGTGGAGTGCTGCTTTTTAGCTTTGCAGCCCCCACCACCACCACCACAAGCTCAAGGACAAGCCTGGAGAGTTATGAGAGAAGGGAGACAGGTTTGGGAGGCGAGGGCAGCCCAAGTGTTTGTTTGCAGGGGATAAATGAGAGAGGAGAGGAAGCAAGACACGGAGAGACATGAAGATGAAAATAAAGAAGGGGATAGAAAGAGCCAGTCCCCTCTTGAATTCATAATTCAGAAAATACATCAAAAGGGGGTTAGAAAGGGGAAATTAAGACATCTAAGAAAAGAAAAGAAAGAAAGCTACTACAACCAGTGTTTTCATGGGGGCAACCAGGGCAGGAAAGGTCACAATTAAGTTTTTTGCAGGATGCTAAATATTAAATCGGAACAAAGTTGGTGCTTTTGCAGGAAAGAAGAGCAGCCGAGCCTTTCTGATTGAGTGGAGCTGGCAGGCTCGGGGAGCCTCCCTCGGACTGCTGTCAGCTGGGAGCGTGGAGGGGCCAATCACTGACACAACAAAGCTGCATAAGTGCCACTTCCCCAGCAGGGGGCGCCCTAGCCTCCTGCCCCGTATCATGCTGTGTGCCCCCCTGAGGAAAGATTTATATTTTTAAACAACTCTTCTACCCCAAGGTGACGGGATAACAACCATGCCAAGGGTCCACGTAATGAAACATGACCCGCAGGCCTTCATGCTACACTAAAGATACTTTAATTGAGATAAAAACAAGATGAGGGTGCTAGACTCCCCGTCACGTGGAATTATACTGTGTGTTTTTTGATCTGATGCACAGGAGCAAGATGCCAGGCACAGTTATTTTGAGCAATAATGCTCATTACACGTTTTCACAGGTTTTACCGTGCAGCTACAGCCTTAGGTATATATCAAGCAATGAAATGGATTGCCGCTAGCAAAAAGAGGTAATGAAGACACCATCACTCGTATGTGATACTGCATACAAGCAAGACTTCTCCGCCTATATTGATTAGCTCAGGCAATATTGTGCGCTTTTAATGGATCTTGACACTCTGTAAGCCGAGAAAGATTCAAAATTTCACTGGCAAGTTACATCCCTCTAAACTCTGTTCCTTTAGTCCAGAGGACAATCTGACAGCCAGCCTTCAAAAGACAAACCCATAAAGTATTTATGCATGTGCCTGGGGTCCAGTGAGTTCAGACAGCCACTGAAGAATTCATTAAAGGAGGTGAAAGAATTTTTAAGTGCATCAAATTTAAACCAAGGCCAAACAAGAAATGCTCAGTCTGAACCACAGAAGGAGAAAAAATCAAAACTGTCTGTAGTGATGACACAATAAATACAAAAACAACATGGTCCTTACACAAAAGGCAGCAGAGAATCTTTTTATCATGACATGACATGAGGAATTTTCCTACTGCATCGGTAACTATTTTTATCTGCCATTAAGAACACCTAAAAGCTACAGTTCTGTGAAACAGTATTTGCCCCCTTCCTGATTTCTTATTTATTTTCCCCCATTTTTGTCACACTTACGTGTTTCAGATCATCAAGCAAATTTTAATGTCAGACAAAGATAACTCGACTAAATAGGAAATAAGGTTTTTAAATGATGAGATTCATTTATTAAGGAAAAAAGGTTCATCAAACTTACCTGGCTGTATCGGATAAAAGTAATTGCCCCCTAAGCCTAATAACTAGTTGTGCCATCCTTGGCAGCAAGAACTGAAATGAAGTAATAACTGGCACTGAGTCTTTGACATCATTGTGGAGGAATTCTGGCCCACTTGTCTTTGCAGAGTTGTCTTAAATCAGCCACAATGGAGGGTTTTTGAGCATGAGCAACCTGTTTTAAGCTCATGCCAACCATTGCAATTGCACTAAAGTCCAGGCATTGTCCAGGCTCCTGGCAGTAATCGGGCCTAAGTGTAAATAATGAAATTGTACTCAGCTTTCCAAAAAGCATGGTTAATTACAGTTAATTCATGACATAGCTTCCCCCCTCCCAACAAATGAAATCATTATTTAAAAGCTGCAAACTGCATTTTGCATTTACTCAGATTAACTTTGTCTAATATTTAAATTTGTTTGAAATATTCAGGTGTGTGAAATATGCAAAAACAAGAAACCAGGAAGGGGGCAAATACATTTGGCACGTCTTTATATGTCACTTCTGCAATGAGTGGTCAGGATTCACCTGTTTCTTGAATTCGTCGGTGTAGCAGCCCCGGATGAAGAAAGGCCTCGTCTTTACATGAGCGGATCTGCGTTCCCACGAGGTCAGAGTTGGTGGCGAGTATTCTGGCACTTTCCTCATTCAGGTTCACCCCGGCCATAGAAGCCACATCATTGATATCATCATCGTCCCTGAAGGACGAGATGGTAGATGGTAAAAAAAAATATACGAAAATACAAAAAAAATACGGAAACACGCATTTTATTGTGGTACATTTTTACAACACATTTTTGTCGTGCAACAAGACGAATATGCATCTGTCCAAGTTTTACTTTAGGTAAAGCCTGTGAAATTTCTACAGCTCTCCAAGGGTCTCTCAGAAAACTTGAGAGGCCCTTGTCACAGTTCTACTGACTCCTACTGGAAGCTGTGTTCAAAATATTTCCTCTTCTTTTTAGCTCCAAAATCACCAGGAAAATTCATTTTGCACTATCCTTAATTGTGTATTCACGCCCTAACATTACATTGTCAACTAGGAGATTTTTCACAGGGATATTTGCCTGGACAAAATTATGCATTAGTTTTGTTACAAGGGGCTATACGTTGCTCATAATGGCACAGAAGTCCCATTCCAGGGTCTATTTGCGTCAACACTTTGAGAGTCAGGGAGATGAAGAGCGTTTGGAAGCTGTGTTTTGCTGGGTAAGGATGCTCCTGAGAATTGGCAAAGAGCTGCAATGAATCTGGCTATAGACTAATGTCAACAAACTCTATTTACACAATCATGTGCAACACACAGTGATGTATTTTCTCAGAGCACTGGTCATTTCTCATGGTCATAATGCAGACTTCACTATGTTTACACAGTATTACAGTTTAGCAAAGACAAAGGAGTATAAACATGCAGAATGTGTGCTATGGTCACTGTGTTTCTTTCTCAAAGAGGTTTACATATTCTGTAAAAGGCTGCAAGTTTCTTTGTGAGTTGTCACTGGGAAAAATTCCTTTACAATTATTATACTTGGCAAGTAATGATTATGATCCTGGCCTGAATTAGCAGAGCAGTGACATGTTGTGCTTACAGGACTGGCCTAGAGCGAGGAGCGGATTTTCTGAGTGGCTTTGACGGAGAGAACAAAGAACCACAGAACACACACAGAGTGGCCTCTTGCCACTCACTGGCTAACCTCCGTAGTCATTTACGTTCATGCCACTGTTGTGGTTTGCGACAGAGTTTATGTGTTGCTGTGCTTTTGCGTACACATGTGTGCAGCACGGGGCACCGAGTTCTTTCAGGCGTCTCGGGGTGTGGGCACACACCGTCAGCCAAGTCCACCCCACCGAGGCCCTCCTGCTCCTTACTGCGGCCGCGGAGAGCCGATATGAAACTTGACACCACGGCAGGAGGTTGACAAAGACGATTAGAGTAGCTCCCTGAACTCTACACACCTCAACCTTCTCTCGTCTTTTCCTCCTCTCCTCCAGCTCTCTAATTAAGCCTTCACAGAGAAAATCTACACACCAACGCAAGCGTGGATGCATAGGATTATGATCTGTGTTCCACCTCAGGCTGTGCACCTTTCTTTATCACGTCCTTATGGATAACTTGACCTGGCTTAAAATCACACACACACCTTAGGCCATACTCAACCAGCTAAGTAAAGAAAAACTAAAAACTACACATCAGGCCAATGTCCATGATGGAAAAGTGACTACACAAGATCACTCAAAGCCAAAGCAAAATCTCAGTATCAATGCATCCAAAGAGATCAAAAAAACCAATGCAAAAATCTCTACCTGATGACAATAATGTGATGATAATATGATAATGACAATAATCATAAGTCTTTTCTGTAAACTGAATGTCAGGACATAAAATTATAGGTTTTTCTTTATATAGCCATGTATCCATTGTCTCCTGCTTGTCTAATTAAGGGTCACAAGGGGGCTGGTGCCTGTGCCAGCTGCCCCAGCTGGAGTGAGAGGCAGGGTATACCCTGAACAGGTCACCAGTCTGTTGGGAAGCTAAAATGAGACAGACAGCTATTCACATCTAGAACTGCCAGTTAACCAAATATGTATGTCTTTGGACTGTGAGAAGAAGCTAGAGTACCCAGGGAGAACCCACAAAGCCACACGGAAAAACACACAAACTCCACACAGAAAGGCCCCAGATGACCTGTGGATTCAAACCCAAGAAGCTCTTGGTGTGAGGCAGTAGTAGTGCTAACTACCCACCACCATGCCAAATTTCCTTACAGTCGTGTAGTGCACTGAACTCGTGGTTCCAAAAATATTTTACTCATTTTTTTAATCTGGCTTCTTTTAGGTGAACTAAAAACATTGTGGGAAAAGGTACAGGTTATGAAAAGCTTTTCTTCTCAGGGTTGAGAATAGATGAATATATTTCTTGCATATGACAAAGATAGAAAGACAGAGAGAGAGACCGAAATCTCATGTTGGCAGAACACATCACATAGTCTTAGACTAGAAAATCTCTGCAAAACTGGCTAGGCTACTTTTACATGAACCGTTATATTACAGCAAACTGTGGGGTGGGCACTGAGCCACTCCAGGTGGGGCATGGAGCACTGGGGGAAAATATCGAATGAAACTAAGCTGAGTTAATGTGATTTACAAAGGGAACGACAGCATTCTAACCTGTATTCACTAAACGTCAACTTGGATCCATTTTTTATTGTTAATGATTGATTACAAATTAGAAGTGTAGGGTGTTGTTTCGGCTTCTGAAGTTGTGCATGTGAGATAAAGTTTCAGAACCACTGAATTAAATCAAGTACATACAATTTCAGTACATAAAAAAGTTTTCAGTGATTCTTTTGGTCAATATTACATGGATTAACAGTTG
Organism: Simochromis diagramma; assembly: GCF_900408965.1. Classification (NCBI taxonomy): domain Eukaryota; kingdom Metazoa; phylum Chordata; class Actinopteri; order Cichliformes; family Cichlidae; genus Simochromis; species Simochromis diagramma. Next base: position 7,940,225 of record NW_024387414.1, read on the forward strand.
AGCATTTTATTATTAGTAGTATTATTTCAAATAATTTGACTAAAAATGACAAAGAAAGTTAACTTATTTGGAATAAAAGAAGAATAAAGGAAAAAGATGTATTCACTGTACTAATGGAGTCTCATTATCTGAGTAATAAAAAATAAAATAATACCATAGGGTCAAGATCTCCAATTTATACTGCAGAAAAAAAGTGCTATTTTTAAATCAAGATGGTACAGCTATAGCTGCACTATAGCCCGAGGATTTCTTTACAGGAAATGTATGTGTAGTTTGAATAATTATTTACAATGGATCTGCAGAGTTAACATTTTGTGTATCGGCGCACAAAATATCAACCAGTATCCAAAAATTCTGGTAATCCCTTTTTCTTTGATGATCTGTTTTCAGGGCCATTTGAGATCACCAAGGCTGAAATCAAACGAGAATGCTAAAGACAGGTCTGACATTAAAAGGAGAGAGTGAGATATGAAATGCAAAATATTCCCGACTATATCTCTGCACTAATAAAGCAGATATGCAATTAGCTTCCACGGAAGCTAAAGAGCAGGCTCTCAGTTATTGGTTTGGGTTGGCTCAGGGACTCGGAGCCAGAGGCCACATAAATACATATGCATGTCGTTTCCACATCAAGCTTGTGTTTCAGCGAGGGCATGCCATAGGAGGTTGGAGAATTGCACTTGCTGTTTAGAGGTTGTGTAGGTGTGGGGTGCATTCAGATCTCCTCCGCCCCCCTCCCCCTTCTCCAAGACTACCACACTGATCCACCCCCTTTATCCCTGTGGATAAAGGTCTCTGTGCCCAGGCAGGGGGCCCTGATTGATCCCTGTGACTAACACCCAGGCCATGCATGTTGTTGTGCCCACACTGAGAGACATGCGCCACTGGAGAAGTATTCTCCATAAAACAGCCTTAAGTTCAATGGGCAGCTGACAGGACATGTGTTAATGACCAAAATGAATGATAGCATAGGCTTAAGAGCCTTCCAAAGACCAACAACAGGTCAAGTATTGTTTCATGTTTAATGGGTAAGTGTTATTAATTCATTACAACACTCAGGCTGTTATTATTCCCAAGCACTTAAAATACCTGGCAAGGAAATGGTGTGATGTAGGTGACGATCTGATCAATGCTAAGAGTCATAAGTATATTTTGTAGCATTTTAAACGTTCCTGTATCTATGTGGAGTGCTGCCACTTTCTTTGGAGTTTTTGAACATCTTTGTCACCAGCTGGCCAGAGGTGCTAGCTACCTCTGCTCATTCTTCGTCAATTTTTCCCCCAAATCTCAACATAATCGAATCTTGTGGTTGCCGTGCTTACAAGTGGCAACATCAACATTTTTCAGAGATCACTTTTAAGTTCTAATTTATTTTTAAAGTTCTTCTTAGCAAAACGGGCACATCACATAGCAATTTATACAGCAACAAAGGATATAACCGCAAAGCATAATGAAGTCAGTTTGCTGGTACATGATGGAAAAGAGCTGGTGGACTTTTGCGTCCAGTGGATCTGAACAAAAACTTTTGATCCTAATTTTGCATGTGTATCTGTGTGTCTTTTCCTATGCAACCATGCCAGTATTCGTTAATGCGCAGGGATGTGTGTCCACCATGAAGCGCAGGGTTGGATTTGAGGGGCTGAGGCTGAGCTCGGAGGTTGGCAGAGGGCTGAGGGCCTCGGCTGGCTCGCCAGTGATTACAGCGGATGTCGAGTGTTTACAGAGAGATGAGGAGGGGTAGAGGGGGGGGACGCAGAGACAGCTGCTTTCACTCTGTACTGTAAACTACACACACATGCGCACACACTGACACAAGCACTTACACAGAAGGCTGTAGCTACATTGGAAACCCCACAAGCCCTGCAGTGTGTATGTGTGTGTTTGTGCTACAGCTGGCCTGCTGGGACCAGCGGTTCAGAGTGACAGCCATACACACATCAGTCCCAGACTGCAGCTGAACATGGTGCAGGCTGGGTGGGGGAGAGCACGGTGGATGCTGACTGACCATTGTTTGTTTTTTTGTTTCTTTATTACACTCAACAGATACCTTCTACACCCCTCTAATTCTGCTAAGGAAGCAGTTAAGTCAAAATGGCTTTATGTCCAAATTCCCCCTGACTTTAGTTCACTTAGACTTTTTTGTGTGCTGGCCACTTGTCTTAATCCTTTTTTGATTTCTAAGTAATTACTGAAATTATGTCAGTGGCACACATTTTTTAATTAAATCTGACCTACTTGACTTTTTTATGCAAATGACCTGCTGTTGCTGTTTAAATATTAGCGTCTTTAAAAGGCTGTAGGAACTCAAAATTAACTTTTTTTTTAACAACTTGTCTGCATTTTTCAGCATGGTAAACATGAAAAACAGCGTCTGTTCACAGACACAAGTCATCGCGTCTGACTGGACGTGGTGTGAAGACAGTGTGGCGTCAGATGGATCACCTTGTAACAATGAGCTCTGTCCCAGCATGTTTATATCCTCAGGTACGAAAAGTAACAGCATAGAAAAATAACAGCGATTTCTAACTGAGGTTTCAGTCAACAGCAACCAACCGAGGTCCAGCCGAAACATTAACAAGTTAAGAATTTACCGCACAGGCATTTTTCAGTAAAGTGGAAAATTAGGAGCGACAGTGAGAAATGAAGATAATTCGATAATACGGAGGTCAACTCATCAAACAGTTAAATCTATATCGGAGTCAGAAAAGTCATATGTGACTTCAAGTAACAGTGTGATGGCGAGAAAGGTCAGCATGTATGCGTCGTTGGAAGAAAACGAAAGAGACAAATAAAGGGATGAAAACAATGATGGTTGACTACACAATATAGACAATAAAGTGTCTAACGCATAACATGAAGAGCAGGCAAAATGTCACCTGACCCGGATAAAGAGAAAATAAACTACAAAATATCATTGACATGATTCTTCCGTGACAGTGGTACTGTGTGTTATTGGACTTGTGTTGAAACCAGTGCATTTGTGTGGTGGGCCCCTGTGATCACCGCAGGGGGGAAAAAGGTCGCCAGTAACAAGCGAGCCTGACAGCTTAATTACCAACGCAGCTAAAGATTTATTGGTTTATCAATCAGAGCCCAGGGCGCTGCCTTTCCCCTCAGGAGATGGGAGCCATTACCATGAACCCGTTGGCCCATGTGACCCAGACTCTTCTTGCCCTGTCCCAGTCACACAGGGGCAATCCTAAACCTCCGGCACCTGTCAATACATGTGTACAAGCACGCTGGATATGCACACACACATACACACACAAATTCTTAGATTTCTGGAATATACACATATGTTCATGTGCACCCAAGCAGAGACACAAACAAACACAGACAAATAGAGGAATGTATGCAAACATAAAACACATAAAGACTCACACAAAACATGGACCGCAAAGGCCAGCATGTGGGCGATGAACCTTTTATGTTTCGAGACAAAGGCACAGCTGAAGCAGAGACAAGACCAGAGAGAGAGAGAGAGAGAGAGGAAAGCTGCAGGCTAAATACTGTATGTTTGACTTAACCAAAAGGTATTTTCAGAACCGCATCCAGAAATTCCAACCATATGGGCACAATTATCTTATTTCTAAATTAAGCGGTAGCTCATTTGGAATCCTGTCGATGAGTTGTGACAGTGACACGGGGAAGGCGAACGTGAGGGTGATCTGTTAACTGACAGTGTGCTGCTATGTGGTGGGCATGGGAAGAAAGGACCACCGATCAACCAGTCGGGCAGGCAGGCAGCCAGGTGGCCAGGCAGGCGACTCAGATAAACACTCACAGCCTTAGCTGAGAGTGTAGCCTGTAGTCATGCAGAAGCTTTTTAGTGAAATGCTGCCCCCATGTGTTGGCAGCCACAAATAACATGCTCCACAGTCACTCTCCTGGCGAGAGGAGTTGTACCTGAATGTGCCTCCTCCGGGGTCATTGAGCTTGTTTTTCTGATTCCCGGTGATCTGAACAGGCAGGCCCATGGGACTTTTGCCTGCTTGGATTATGGCTCCCTTTCCCATTGTGCCTGTTAAAGAAAGGGGGGGGGAACAAAGAAGAAAACACTAAACAAAAAGGAAAGGTTTAATGTTATCATTGAAGTGTCCCCTTCTATCTGCATCAAATATTCATTCTGTCTAACGACTACCTTCAGCTGTCTCTGTCATCCTCACAGGGGTGAGGGTGAGGGGCTGTCGCTCTCCCCAGGTTGGTGCGGAGAGCGTCGCTCTGTCAATATCACTGCACTTCACCGCCTTTCCTTACACTCCTAAACCGCATCCTGCTCCGAGACACGTTTTCCAGAGAGGCACAAGGACTGCCAGAGTGAATTTAAACTTGATTTTAACAGGCATGTTCCTAGCCAAGAGGCACAGGAAAGTATTTTTAGAACTATCCCCGCATTCCAATTTATGGGCATAAAACAACCTACAGATCTTTCACTGCAGGCAATCTTGGGGAAGGGGGCAGATCAAATTTGTATGCACCTCCGATCGTACACACACGCACACACACACACACACACTAACACAAACGCACAAGCACAAACAGGTACAAACACATACACTCATTTCACACACCACTTGAGAGCACAGAGCTCTCTTAGGGGAGCGTTACACCCGGTTGGTGTTGGGGCGATATTTGTGGGCTTCTGTGGGAAGAGTGTTTGTGAATCAGTGTGAGTAAGCAGTAGCGCAAATGTTTGAGAAGGCTTTATAACCAGACAGGAAAAAAAAAAAAACACAAAAAAAACACCTGTTCTCTCTATGGCTCCTGCCTGTTTACACATCCTTCAGCCTACCGAGAGAACATTTGCGGTTTCACTAATGGCCATCTTAGGCTATATAACCTGTTTTATTGGTTCATCATTTAAAAAGAAATTTAAACTAAGGCTGAAAGTCTTTGAATATTTTTCCTGCAATGGTGTCTTAATCGAAGGATGTAAATATTGCATAACAGAATCAGAGGAAAACCGTGAGTCAAAGTCCCCAAAAATATAAAGAAATGTTTGTTCAATCTTTCATCTTTCTATACTTTAGTCCTCCAAATGCCTGGTATAAGAATGGGGATTGTACATGTAATTGAATTCAATCAAATGTGTCTGTAATAGGCCTGCAGATGTCTTACCTTGCGCTCTGATGGACTGCGTAATCACCACAGGCATCCGGACCTGGCCACCAACAGCGCCTCCTGTCTTGACACCCTGAGGAAGCAAAACTTTATTGTAGCATTTCTCAGAAGGAAACAATTGGAGAGAAGGAAGAGATAAAGAATGGAAATTAAAAAGGATGAAACTGAACACCTACTAAAGCATTGCTCAATTTTTGTGTGATCCCCAAAACCGAAAGTGAAAAATCAAACTTTTTGTCATAGTTGGATAGGAAAAAAACATAATCTGTAGACCTAGACCCACTTGAGTTTTGTATATTGATTTCTTTTCAATTGTAACACAGTGAAAATACCAGCAGTATATACAGAATAAATGCATAATACATACAAGAGTGGTGAATTCTACAGTGGCTATCTCCACACAGTACAGAGAAACTAGAGATCAAATTAAATGCACAAGAAGGATGGATTTCTCCCACTGTATATGACCTACATTTGCTTGCATTTGCAGATAAGACAAAAGCAATAAAAAGTCAAGGCCACGGTGAAAAAGTAGTTGAGAAGAAGAAAAAGTAGTAGAAGAAGAAGGTGCGGGGGGTGGGAGAGTATGCTGGGCTATTAGAGTCACTTCCTTCCTTGGTAGCAGCTACGGGCCGAGCCTCAGGCTCAGCCATCCATTCCTACCAGTTTGCTTCTTGCTGCATATTTTTTAGCCTTGTTTTCCATTCCCTGACACATGCTATATTACTGTTCAAGCTACTGAAAAAAGACAGAGGCCATTTTTCCCAGAGATCCACTGCAGGGGTCTGCGAGTAAGGGGGGGAACGGGAGAAAAATACATTCAGAATGAGCAAAGATAGCTAGCACCTCTGGCCAGCTGGCGACACAGTTAAGAGAGAGGGGAAACCCTCAGGTAAGAAGTTTTAGAATCAGGGGCAGAAGGAATAACACTAAACCTAAACTGCTCATCTTTCATATGATTCATATTTCCTACATTTAACATCTAGAGCGATCTTAAATGTTAGATGTTTTTTAGATTAAAGAACAACATGTTAGTTTTATGTAAAGAGAGAAACAGATTTCAAACAATAATACAGAAAAATTATTATTTATGTCTATTTATTATTCATTAATTATTCATTTTCCTTGCTGTTGATGCCCAATAACTTGACCAGCAAAGTTAGAATATATTATTTCAACCTCTTAGCTCAAACATCCATAGAACATCACATGTACTGACGCTGCACACTGTTGCAATGAAGAATGAGCTGTTATGGTATGTGGCGGTGCGGCCTACTTACACCTCTCGAGTTTTCATCAAGGCCATTCACCTCATATAAAATTTGCCCCAAGGAAGTTTATGGTCTAGTTCCCATATAGCTTTTGGCACAATACAAAAAAAAAGAAAATATATATATATATATATATATATATAAAATTTAAAAATATCTAACTTTGATTTTCTAAATAATGTCTTTATTAAGTGGTCTATCCTCCATGTGTTTAGAAACGTAGAATACTTCTTTTTTTATCTAATTAAACCCCTGACATTTGAAACACAGCATTGTTTCAAATGTTGTGGGTTCAAAACCAAAAATGATTGTGGCTTATTGGATATCCTGGAGCATTAATTGTAATTAAATAAGAAACCTTCAATAATGTAAGCCCACATTTATATACTCTACTTTACTACAACAAGAAATCTTTCCCATACCACTGTAGTATGAACAGATTTTTTTTAGGCTAATTCAACTAGCGTTCTGGTTTCAGACTGTTGACGTGCCAGCGGCGATCATTTACTAATGTTTTGTGTGATAGCTTATGTTGCCGTTGTGTGTGTGTGTGTGTGTGTGTGTGGAGGGAGAGAGAGAGAGAGAGAGAGAGAGAGAGAGAGAGAGAGAGAGAGAGAGAGAGAGAGAAGGGGAGAGCGAGAGACCAGAGGCATGTTCTGGACATAGACTGCGGCCGCCACATTGCTTTAAAATTGACCTGGGGCTGACCTAGTTACCTCGCTTCACCCTTCAACGGTTAACGGGTAGAGGGAGGGAAAGAGGGAGAGAAATGAGAGGGTGATGCGGGGGCAGATACAGTGAAAGGCATGGAGAGAAAGTGTGTGTATGCAAGTGACAGCCCAAGTAAACCAGGAAGGAGTGAGCGAAGAAAAAGGGAGGGAGAAGGAAAGAGAAACAGAGAAAGAGAAATACAAAAGAGAGACCCCTCTAGCTTGCCCACTACTCTGCCTGGACCAGACCAATCTGAGTCTGACCTCACTTGACCCATCTGTAGACATCTGGGCTCTGTGGGGTTGCATGATTCTCAATGTACAAGCACATCTGCACACACAGACACAAACACACGTTCAGTATCCACAACGCGGTTATTATAGTTAACTAAAACTATACCACGATCTGAAACTGGGGATAGAAAACTAACAGAAAATAACTAACAAAAATACCAAACCAATTAGAAATATAGAGGAAAGGTCCATATTATTAGTCTTTGCTAATATTGTCATATTATTCAATACATTAAGTAAAAGAAGGCATTGACTCTGAGCCAGGTTTTTGTTTCTGCAATACCTTGTCTGAACTACTTAAATCTGCTCCTGGCACTACCGACTACAGTATTATGATTATAAAGGCTAATATTAATAAAAAAAATTTAAACATTTCAAATATAACTGAAACAATCAAATCAAATCTGGAAACTAAATCAGACAAATGGTAAAAAAAAAACAAAGAAAAAGGTAAGGCTGTTGCTTCTTGGTACAGTCCCCCTCTGTCATGGTACTGCGTCTTTGACCCTGAAATATGAATTTTGTTGGGACTTTGAATTCTTTTCTACCTTTAGGTGCAAAGCTCGGCCTCTTTTTGTGACACTGACAAACAGACAGGAGGCCAAGCTGGAGGTGGCAGAGTAGAGGATGTTAAGATTTTCAGTAGGAGTCACCAGAACGGACAAGATTAGAAATGAGTATATCAGAGGGACAGCACAGGTTGAGCGTTTGGAGACAAAGTTAGAGGGGCAAGGTTGAGATGGTCTCAACCTTTTCTATAATCTCTTGTGTTTCTCCGAGCCTTCCCCCTTGTCTCCCCTGTGTCAAGTTCAAGTGTGTTAGAGTCTTGTCTCTTTGTCAGTCAGTGACTTCCAGGTTTATTTTGGTAGTCTTTTGTCTTCTTGGTCTTGTTCCTAACTGTCTTAATTGTCTTCAGCTGTTCCTCGTTCCCCACCTGTTCCCTATTCCCCTGATTAGCTCTTAGAGCGTGTCAGTTTGTATAAATAGGCAACAATTTCACATTGCCCTTTTGTTGTAGTGTCTGTGTTTCCTCAGTGTGTGCGCTCAGCCCAGGTTTCGTGGCGTTTCGATGTTTTTGTAGGTTTACTTCCTGTCGTTTTTTGAATCTCCTGCTTCTTTGACTCCTGTACACAAATAATCATGACACTTTTATAATCTGCAACATATGGGTGTGACTAACCATCACAGAGACTGTACTGCATACCAAGAATCATATCACAGATTTGTAGGACAGATGGTGGTGTTAAACTGTTTCCATTAAACTGGGGGAAGGATCTTTAAATAGTCCTTCAGAAAGCTCACAAAGACATATAATACAGTCCTCTGTGTTAGGCATATGTATTCCTAGCTTAATGTAATGCCTCCAAATGACTTCTTTGTGGAATAACTGAACCTTCATGTTTAAAACTACTTTAGTCTGACAACAAAATCCTCCAAATTCACTGACAAATTTTTCAAAATCCTACAAATAAAAAGACAAACCTTATGTCATAGCTTTAAAAGACCTACTATGTGGTGTTGTGTGGGTGTATTGTGCTGCTTTCAGGTGAATTCAGGTGTCACAGCTGACTTCACTCAGCATTCAGCATTCACGTATAAAAAGCCAGTGAGAGCAGCTGGTCAGCCTGGTGATCGAGCTTCATAAGTGTTGGGAGTTGATATCATGCTTGTGAAGAAGTGTGGTCTCAATGAATAATCTGTTGTTGCCTTATTTATTTTTTATTTTATTCTTAGACATAGCTTAGCTTTCCCATCTTTTAAAATTGAACCTTTCTGTTAAAAAGTTGTTTTATTTCTCCATATGCTTTCTCTGGCTCTTTCTCCAACCCAGACATTGTTATTAGTACTTCTTCTCACCTCCCACTTTGAGCAACTTAACAGTGTAACAGCAAAGTTTGTAAAGTGAGTACCTCTAATTGGATACTTGTGCTTTGCCATCTGCTATGGTCAGTGGAGCCACTTGCACATTATGCAAACAACCTCTATGGTGTGAATATGTAAGTTTCCAACAAGTGTGTTCTAGATGGATATAAGACAAAATAAATATTTTCTAAAGACAGAAAATGGGTAGGCCTGGGTCACCCTTTCCCTTTTTTTTTTTTAAATATATGAGTCCTCAGTGAATCTGTGAGTTGGGTGTCACACTGTGACTTGCTCCAGAATAACAAAACCCATCATCAACAAGCACACTACCCCCAGCAGGTTGGATTCATTGCATTTTACCATTTTTTAAATGCATGGTGGGCTGTTGTGGGAAAATGCGTCACATTTACTGTACAACTTCTGCTCTATCAGACACCTTACATACATACATACATACACATTTCCTGGACATGGCTAAAAAAACAAAAAACAAATGAAACACATATGAACATTTACACATTTTAGGATCGATCTTTATATTTGCTATGTTTTACTTCAAAGATCACATGTAGTTTCATTTGGACTGTGATGTTGGGGAACAAACTCTTGTGTGTGGACAAAAAAGTTTTAAAAAGCAACTCCCAATTTAAACATTGTGATGACTGTGTCTGCACTGGATACTCTTCCAACTGGGCCACGTTATACATACCATTGCAGCTGCATGTCCGAGCGTCCCAGCGGGCAATGCACTGGCACCCGTAGTGGTGCTGACACTATTAGGGTGGCGTATACGGACAGCTGGCCCAGCGACGATGGCAGGAGGGGTGCCACAGGGTGCTGGTTTTAGTCCCTGCTGCGGGGGCTGGATCAGAGACTGCTGACTATTCAGCAAAGACAGCCTCAGGGCTGGGAGGCTCTTCTGTTGATGGACAGAGGGCAGCCAGAGTTTACAGTCACATAGAGAAATAGACATGCATTACAAAGCACCATACACAGCTGCAACAACTACCGCTGTGGTCACTGGCTAATTTAGCATAATGCTATCAAAAAAATATGGCTATAGACAGCTAAAAAATATCTGCAGATGCATGTGACCACATGTTTGTAGAATGTTTGCACAATGATTCATGTGACTTTTATTTGTTATTTAAAAAATGCTTATTTGTGTGCTGAAATTGTTTAATTTGCATTCAGGATAATAAACCTACATTATGCTTAAAACTGTATACAGTGTTACCATAACTATTAGCATGATAACTCACTGTCAGTTGACCTAAGGAGCTGATGTCGTTCCCTAGAGAATATTTTAGGGCAGATTTTTGACATAAATGACCTAACATTGCCTGACACCATGTGTTTGTGGCCCTGTTGGGCGGGTGAGTGCCTTGATGTGATGCTCATCATGGCTGGCTGAAAAAAACCTGCTGGCTACTGGAATGGCTGCAGGGGCCACCGTCACCGCAGTCAGAAGTCAGGCCAGAGGGAGGGGGTGTGTGTGTGTGTGTGTGTGTGTGTGTGTGTGTGTGTGTGTGTGTGTGTGTGTGTGTGTGTGTGTCTCATCTCATTCAACTGTCAGGCCAGGCTAACATTGACTGTGGTCCCATGCAAAGAACTACTTTAGGGGGATCATTTCAGAAAAATCTATGAGGGGCAGCTTAAGGAGCCAAGTTAGGGAATGAGTAGAGGTGAACGATAAGGGGCAGTTCAGAAAACAATTTTAGGGGTCAATTTCAAGTAGACCCCATGACCCAGAATTGGTTAAGCACAAGAAAATGGATGGATGGATGGATGGATAAGAATTTCAAGTATCTACAGGTGCTATAAACTGAATAAACAGGCCCAAGGTTAAGAAGACTACTTGATGACAGAGGTGTAGGGTTCAATGTTAGATAGGCACTTTCAGAGACTTATAAAGAAGATGAGCTCAATGAGCCATTGCATTAGTCAGTGTAGGAATCAGTTTTATGGATGATATAGCATAGGAAGAAGGTTAAAAAAAAAAAAGAAGTTAACTAGCAAGAACCTCACCTTGAGAAAGGGTACCAGGTAAGGCTGCGGAGATGACTTGAGCTCTGTCTGTAGTCGGCTGGTGAACTCTTCCGGTTCGATTTTGGCATCCTGTCAGGTTAAGAGTAAAGAATATATTAAATTTCAAAAGAGAAGCCATGCAGTACACCAGAGGGTATAAGCACAGTTAGATGAAAGCCCATCACCAGAAGGAATCATCAACCATTCCATCCTGAAACTTCAGGGTACAACTTAAGGTGCACATTTTGTATGAGATGAAAATTCATGACACAGAAAAGAGACTTTCGGAAAGAGTTTCATGCTGCCATCTACAGGTAGGAAATATTTAATACAACGACACAAAAGTGTCAATTTTAATGTAAAATTTAAAATATGTTACACCGCAAAACAAAAAGGGAAAAAAACCCCAAAACAATGGACTCACACTTACCACGTTATGATTTCATTAAATTAGTTAGATGCATGAGAAACATGCTGTTAAAATTATTTGCCTACAAAAAAAAAGAGGTATACGGCAGGTCCTTAGCAGTTTTTGTAAATCTAATACTTGCCCCAAAATTGTCCCATCTAAACAAGTGAAATTATTTAGTTTTTCCTATATGATATGAACAGTGTTTTGTGAAGCTCACCAGCAGGTCCTGAACAAGAGCCTTGACGTTCTTAGATGTCTCGGGGGACGGAGAATTGTGAGATGCCAGCTTGATAAGTGTGGCCAGGAAATTCTTACACTTTTTAACATTCTCTTGCATTTCCTGTTGAAGACAACAAAATAATTCATTTTCTATAAAAAAAAAAAACACACACACACACACAAACAAAAAAAACCCAGTGACACCACTACCAAATCTCAACCTCAAAGTCGCTGTGTAGGAAGTGAGGAAGAGAGGAAGTGGCCCTATAACTGCGCTGCATGTCCTTAAATATTAGCTTAAAGAGTGGAATTAACTTGGCTGATAAAAGAGGCTGAAAAGCATCTGTCAAAACTCAGTGAATAGTGTACATTCAGGATGTATGTGTGTGTGTGTGTGTGTGTGTGTGTGTGTGTGTGTGTGTGTGTGTGTGTGTGTGTGTGTGTGTGTGTGTGAGAGAGAATATGCATACATGTGACTTCGTGGTAAATCTGTGCTTCTATGTCTTTCTATGTCCTTGGGTCAGTACGCAATAGTGTGAATGTATGAGCGCAAGCATGTGCAAGACTCTTTGTCCATGGCCAGCTGTGTGACGTGGTGTAGCTGTGGGTCCAGGTCTGAGCTTGTGACACAGCCAGCCTCCTGGCAGCTGTGACAGTGCCCTCACCCTTTAGGGTGGAGTGTGGGCGGTAGTGGAGGAGGATGAGAGGAGGGCAGTGTGGCAGAGGAAACAGACCTGGGATGCGACAGAAGCTCCAGAGGCCGTGGCGATTCCCGGCTGTGCAGGCTGCACTGGCTGGGAGGCAGGCTGGGCCGGGGCCTGGGGAGGCAAAACCACGGGGGTCTGCTGCGGAGCCGTCACAGCCACGACCGGTGCCACAGGGCCCTTCTGGAAGAGCAAGGAAGAGACAGAGAGATAAACAGGACGTGACGCCTCGCTCCCAGCAAGGCCACAGAGAACAGGAGGCAGGCGCCACAGCGCTCCTGTCACATCTGGTGTCCTTACTTTAGTGGACATCTCTTAACAGACAAGGAGGAAGAAGGGGAGGAGGTGACAAGCTAGAGGCAGGGAAGCACCGGAGCACATCAAAGCTTTTCTTAATCGTCACCCACCTGACTTGGAAGATCTGTAACAAATGTTGGCTACCCATAATGATGTGTGCGCAGTTGAATAAAATTCATATACACAACTTTGCTCATGAGAGGAGGTGCCAACAGCAGTCTCTCACTCTAAGGCCCTCATCACCTCTTTTAAATCTCTCAGGGCCTGTTCACACTTGGCAATAAAATACATCTTATGTGACGTGGTCATAAGTGGACAGCTCTAAATACAGGTGTGAATACACCCAGATGAAGGGGACACATTAAGGTCCTATCATTTGAGTGACATATAGATGGTAACAAGGCTACGTGTACAGTTATATTTGTGATGTGACTATGTAGTGTAGTTTTGGTTAAATCAAAACAATCCGAATTTGATCTGGATCAGACGATACTGTGCTCTAGTTCCTTGCTAATAAGTGCCAGTATTTAGTACAGGTTATGTATTATGTGTAGCTAGGGCATCAATTCAGGGGACTCATACTTTCCTTTTTTTGTCTGCACACTTTGAAAATAAATGGTTTGACCTTCTGAGACCCTTTTTGTTTTGGAATCACTTTTAAATTATTCTAGGTATTTGCAATTAACTGGACCTGACATCCATATAATCTAAGCATCCTCTTTCCTGTAACAACAGGAAGTTGTTACTTCGTTACATAATTGATATATACTTAAAAAAAAATGTCCCCATGATTTTTTGCTGTTACTAAATAAATTTTAATTATACTAGTGAGTAATAGTGCTTACATCAGGTATAATATATACAGAAAAGGGTTTTACTAAAATTTCCTCCGAAATACTAGAAGTCAATTATCAGCTTGTACACAACCTTCAAGTAAACTTTAGACTCAGTCAGCACTATTTCTAGGCAGTTATCTGGTATAGCAAAGGAAAAAAATGCCAGGCAGAGGACTGAATAACATGTCAGGAGGAGTTGTCTCACTGGGCGGAGTGCAGGGCAGGAGGAGGAAGAAGAAGAAGAAGAGGAAGAAGAAGTCTGTAGGGCAGGGCTGGAAGGAGTAGGAGAAGGAGACGGTGCCATCTTGGCTGGGGTCAAAGGACATTGCCTGCTGGTCTGAGAGGTCACAGGAGATTGCTGGAAAAAGGAGAACAGAAGAAAAAGGAAGAGGAAAAAAGAGACAGAACTCAGAATAAATATATCAGAGGAAGTAGGTGACGAAAGAGAAACAGGAGAGATAACTGAATACAAGCCACCTTAAAGGATACAAAGGAAGAAACACAGCGACAGTGATGCTGTGCCAGTTTCAGCTGTGAAAGAAAAGAGTGAGGAGGAAGGATGGCAGCCAGAGAAAAGACGGGGGAAAGTGTGAGAGAGGGAGAGAGAGACAGGGCAACAGAATAAGAAAAGAGCAGTATCGTGCCTTGCAGACAGATGAGAAAAGGTCATGACAGCAGGAAAGAAGAAGGAAGGTGGCAGCATGTTGTCGACATGAAGATTTAACTCAGGAAAGCACTTTGGTCAGGTGGCGCTGGCTCACAGTGACGTACTACTGGGGTCTGATTCCAGAGGAGACCTACATCAATCAGCGACGACACTGAAACTACTGACAGGTAAAGGGAATAACACTGATGATTTCATTACAGTGAAATGCTTTGCTGGGAAACCTTGAGTTATCCATTGACTAAATAAATGTGTCCTTTTACAGGAGAAATATTCAAACTTTGAATATAATAAAAAAATAAAAATAATTTTAAAAAGCAAATACATGTGAAAAATAGGTGGATGTGGTAGAGGCAAACAAGGTCATGCAGTAAGGAGGCTGTTTCGTAAGGACAACCATCACTTGCTGTCAGCTAACAGGTGCAACATGAGGCTCAGGGGACCTGCACGGACCTGTGGAGAGTAACTGAACAACCAACAGACAGGTAACTATTAATGATCCTTCAACAGGTTCACTTACAGAAGACCTTAAAAAGTTACTTTTTGTACAAAAAGACTTATGTAATCTTCTTAGCTCAAGAACTAAATTTGGAGTGAGTCTGAGATTTTAAGGAGGACTGAAAATGCCCTGCTACTGAAAACAAAAGAAACCCTGGAGGTGCTCTTGATCTGTAATACAACAAATAACACAAACCAAAAGCAAAATCGTATATGAAATTAAAATATAGATCATCACCTAGCCCTAAGCTGAGTCCAGAGACTCATGGTGACAGAGAGGTTATAAAAACCCAAATATTGGTGCACACCCAATTATTGCAATGGCACTCCCCAACAGCAGTGGCCTCCCAGGAAGAATAATGCCACACTACAAAAACTGCTCAGGATTCGAACATGGCAAAGAGAACCAAGGAGGTGATGTGGCCTTGAATCACAAAACAGGGCTGATGATGAGACCCCAGTATAGCATGTAAATTTCATGCATTTATTACTTCAAGCCCGGACTACTGTAATTTGTTATTATCAGGATGTCCTAAAAACTCCCCGAAAAGCCTTCAGTTAATCCAAAATTCTGCAGCAAGAGTACTGACTCTTGCTGCAGAATGTATGTTGCTGGAGGATTCCCATGATGCATTGAGTATTTCTTCAGTCACCTTTCTCACTCACTATGTGTTGACAAACCTCCCTGCACTGAATCACACTTGTTAATCTCTGTCTCTCTTCCACAGCATGTCTTTTATCCTGTCTTCCTTCTCTCACCCCAACCGGTCGCGGCAGTTTGCTGCCCCTCCCTGAGTCTGGTTCTGCCGGAGGTTTCTTCCTGTTAACAGGGAGTTTTTCCTTCCCACCGTCGCCAAAGTGCTTGCTCATAGGGGGTCATATGATTGTTGGGTTTTTCTCTGTATGTATTATTGTATGGTCTACCTTAAAACATAAAGTGCCTTGAGGTGATTGTTCTTGTGATTTGGTGCTGTATAAATAACACTAAATTGAATTAAATTGAAATATATATTGCCAAATTTCTTCTGCGAGGTGACAATTTTGGCTGAATGATGACCAACATTGCCACAATGCATGGTTTAAAAAAAAGAGAAATCCTTTCTTCCTTCACTTCAAGCCTTCAAGCTTGGGTCCTCTATCTGTTTAACCAATACAGATATTAGCATCTAAATACTCACCTAACCTTGATGTTGGCACCAAGGAAAACATGTAAAAAAAAAAGTGCATCAAGTACAGTATATTAACAGTATCAGATTTAAAGTTTGAACCTGCCTACATTTAAAAGACCACAGATATTTGTGTACAACACACCTGACCATCGCATTTTAATGTTTTATTAAACTTGATATGCACTACGAGTGAGTTAATGAGCAAATTAATGGATGAATAGAAGACCTAACAAACACACAAATGGGTTAGTCAACAAATAAATAAACAGAAAAATGAATATGACTTTTCTGAAACTCACCTTTCACTATTAAGTGTCAATGACTGTATAAAACATTCCTCTTATTATTATGCTTTTATACAGTCTAGAATTTCCACTGTAAGTTGTTGCAGAAAAGTAAGGCAATACTGCAAGCAATTTATTAAGGCACACTTTACTATAACAGAGACAAAACCAATGAGTGCAAAAGGATCACACAGAATACACAAGAGGGATTAATCACTCAACTCATACAGATAAATTATGTTTAGGGATATTTCAGCAGATTCTCTTTAGTACCGTATTATTCTAGCTCATTAGATTTCAAATGACACATTAACTGGGAGCTTAAATTGCTGACTCCGAGTTGCAATTTGAGGATGTTTACATGCATACTGTTTGTACTATAAACAACAATTCTCATCACATATTTACACAGGGCCAAAAGCACTCAGACAACTCAAATATTTCTTAGGTATGTTAGCTTGTTTTGTTGTTAACCCAGGCATAAAAATGCAAACTATGGGCACACAGATTATTATAAGGCTGAAAAACCTGAATAAATCAGATGCACAGTAGCATGAACATACTACATACTAGCATGAAGTATAAATTCAGGTTAGGCTGCAAAATCTGTGGAATAGGTTCAAAGCACAGTGACATATCGAAATACGGTATGCGCAATTGAATGAAGACTGGAAGAATGAATGGAACTTGACAAATGCAGCATTTATAAAAGGATTCATGCTAGTGCTGGAATGTGTCGTAACCTAAGATTGTTTGCTAACATATGAAAAGCAGAAGAACGAATGAGGAGGACAGTGCCAAGTGCCACAAAGCCAAAGAGGTTCATCTCTTACTCACACACACCACACAGACAAACACAAAAACACACACACACACAAACGTTCATAAACACTTCCTGGCTGCTTCCCTGCTACCCTGTCTATTAGTCAAAACAACCCAGGAGGGCCTCAACCCTGACCTCTGGCACTCAGCCTTCCATTCACAGACAGACCAAAGCACGCTAACAGACACAAATTCGTGCACACGATAAACTGCACTTGTCACAGACAGAAGAAAAGAAACAAAGACTACAGTGCAGAGGAGAAGAAGTGGGATAAGAAAGAAGGAGGAGGGGGTTTGCCTCCACTAAAAGTTTAGTAGGATCCAAATGAATGTTACACTGAAGAGTTGGAGGAAGTGAGTGTATGAGAGATGAGGCGATGGGGGTAAGGAGGGTGATGCTAAGAGCCACAGGGTGCATCCCACCGCTAGCTATGCCACTTTCTCGCTCACTCTCTCTCCCTCAGACAGACACACGCACACAAACGCACTTGAGAACCAAAGCCTTGTTAGCTTTTTAAAATAATCAGGCAGTTGGATGATGAATGATTTAACAGGTATGGAAGGAAGGAAGCTCAGGATGCCTTCCGTTTCTCCCCTTAGGGTCATGGGAAGAGTGACAGGCCGACAGAGGGGTTGAGCTCTGGGAATAAACACCATTCCCTTTCATTTCCCTGCTACTGCTTTTCCTGTCGAGATGGCAACGCCGCAGCCCACTAATTTGTCATCAACTGTGAGAGGCGATGACAATCTGCGACTTTCTTTTGAAAGGGGTTCATATCAGGGTGGATATAGGTTGGCTGACTATGAGCAGAGAGGATTGTTGTGCAGCTAATGCAGAATTCTGTTCATGACGTTTAAGGAGATGAATGTCTGACCATGCTCTGTGTGACACTGACTCTGATTCACAGTTTACAGTTTTTTACACTATGAAAGTAACAGAGCACCTGAGGTTAGACTTAGGTTTGAAATATATCACATTATGTCTCTCAGTTCAGTCCTACCTGAGAATGTAATACTACCCACTATAGAGCACAATAACACTAAACACCTGAACACTAAAGTTTACAATGATACTTCGCATTATATGTATATAACATTATAGGCTTAAATTCAACATCAGTTCTTCTTGCACCTTATGTAAGAGCAGTGAAACTCTCTTCAGTCTCTATTTTAATTTCATATAAAGTTGTAAAACTGAGAGAAATCATATAAGGTAGCATGAATGGATATCTTACCATAGCCCAACGTGATCAGCAAACACTACAAACAGTCATCAAAATTCAGAGTAAAAGACACGTCAAGTTAAAATAGGCAATGAAATGCTGCCCTCTAGTGCTAATCTTTTGTCTTTGCGGTTAAGGTTATAATGAAAAGTGCAACCTTGAAAGCCTGGGGGGGGGGGGAAGACAACAACTAGCTATATTAGATTTAAACCTTTGAGATTTAGCAAATTAACAGATATGAACCAATCATAACCAGCCAATCACATGGCAATAAACATTTAGGCATGCATAGAAAATAATCTCCTCAAGTTCAAACCGAGCATCAGAATGAGGATGAAAGGTGATTTAAGTGACTTTGAACGTGGCATGGTTGTTGGTGCCAGACAGGCTGGTCTGAATATTTGAGAAACTGCTGATCCTCTGGGAATTTCCCGCACTAACCATCTCTAGAGTATACACCGAATGGTGTGAAAAAGAAAATATTCAGTGAGAGGCAGTTCTCTTGGTGAAAATGCCCAGAGATCAGATGGGAATGGCCAAAATATTTTGAGTTATCACTTAACAGGCATAAATTTCAGATAATTAAGATGAAAAATATTAATTTAACTATATGTAAACCAGTTATGTTTACCAGTGTAGTTATCGCTTAAAGTTACGTTTTAACCAGGAAAAAAACTGATATACACTTAACAGCACAAATTCCAAGTACGGGGCTCAACACCCTTCTGCCTTCAGGATTTCTTTCAGCACACGTTGAGCCCCTTAATATCAGCTCCATAGCCTACCTGAGTATTGCTGCTCACAGGTCCATCCCTTTATGAATACAGCGTACCCTTCTTCTGAAAGTTGCTTCTAGCAAGATTATGTCAAGCTGGTTCCTTGAAGATGACAATGAGTTCACTGTATTCAATCACAATCACAGTCACTAGATCTCAATGCAGTACCGCTCCTTTGGGATGTAGTAGCACTGGAGATTCCAATCATGGATGTGCAGCTGACAAATGACCAAATGGACCAAACTCTCTAAAAAGCCCAGTACTAGCAATTTGTAAGTAGCACTGAGTGTGTACCAGGATTTTTTTCCTGGTTAAAAACAGGTCTCGAGGGAATAACTATGCAGGTAAGCATGACTAGTCTACATATAGAGTAATAAGCTGGTTTCACCCTACATAACTGGTCTATGCATATTCCTATTATTTGAAAAAAAAAAAAAAGATGAAGAGTGTATTTCCTTCTTAAAAAACTGGTAAAAATATCCCAGTCATGCTGACTTTTCTTTAGAGTAAGGCCAAATCCTCTGTGGTGTGCCAACATTTTTGTTTTGTTTTTTTACACGCAGACAAAACCTGTGTATTTAAACCAATACAAGTGCTGAAGCAACTACTAATTTAACCAGTTAGACAACTGATTGCAGGTTTTTCATAATAATCGAGATTTTACTGGTTCCAGCTCCGCATATCTGAATATTAACAGATTTGGGGTGTAGTTTGGGAATGGGAATAATAGTTATTAGTAATAATAGTAATAATAGTTTGGGAACAATATTCACCCAAAATGGCCTACGATAAAACACACCATCTCACATTGCAGAGGTAGTGTTTTGCATTCTGAGATCAATAACACGCTCAAATATTAAGCTGTGCACACATTTCAGCTCTATTAGTGCTCTGCTGTCACCAGCCCATTTCAGCTGTCCCACTTGATTTAAAGAGAACTGTGGGGGACCAACTATCAAGTAACCTCATTATTAAAAGCAATTAAGCTCCAAAGGTGTACAGCCACCAGCACAAGCTCAAGTTATCAAATGAATGATGGATCCACAGGTGATAATAAGCAAATTCCAATTAATGATTCAGGAGCTCGTTAAATTTTGATGAGAGGACCCCATGGAGTCATTAAAAAGCCTTGAGACATTAATTCACCTATTAATCTCAGTTTAATCTATAGATTAAAAAAATCAAGGATATTCTTTTGTTATAATTACACAGTTTAACGCATTAATCACACCCCAATTAGGGTCTACAACTAATAAAGTGTTCATTTAATGAGGAGGTGCCCACCCAACATCGACAGTGTGAACACACGTATAATTAGATCACAGTTTTTCAAATCTCATCAGTCAGATTATTCTTTTACAAAGGTCACCACCTGTGGCATTAACATTGACGGAAATTATGCAGAGCTGGAGAGAAAGAAACCTGAAATGTGCCCATGAGGATTGGAGTTCGATGTTTTTGTAATCTTAGTAAATCATATGCATGGCACTGGTGTAAGCTGAGTTTGCACAGAGTGGAATATCAGCAGGTTTTAGAGGTACAGTAAAGATACACATCTGTTGAATTCTATTATTATGGCTTTTTAAATATGCTTTAAAGTGAAACATCTCCTTTTCTTTCTATACGCTGCTAAAAAAAAAAAAAAATACAAACTCTCTATCACTCTTACCATCAGGCCTTTCTGTTTCATCTGATATTCATTTAGAGGTTTTTTTTAATTCTACTATATGTCTGCAATCAATTTGTTTTTCTGTTTGTCTCACTGAAAACATACGATTCCATTTCAATCATTTATCTGACATTCATTGATAGATGAACAACATCTGGACACCTTTTACTGCGCAGGTTATTTACTTGTTTATTAAAAAAATAAATCCCATCTAACGTTTTCTGAAGGTTGCAGAATTATTTACCCAAAAGCAAAATGCACATCTGCATTCAGATGCTTTCGCTGCTTTATGTGATGTGATATATCGCTGTGCTCCATCCTAACGTTTCAGGAGCAGCGAGCAGTCACAGCACAGTAGCTAGGAGTCGGCTGTTTTCGGGTCTTTTTTTTAAGATTATTAAGAGTCGTAACTCATACATTCATGTCTTTTTAGCGTAAAAGATACGAGGAGAAAATGCAAACCAACCATTGCTAGAAATAGAAAGACCTTTACAATTCCAGATAATGATACCTAAATGAATTTGGGTTTATTATTTATTTGCAAATATAGGCTGCTCACTTGACATGACTCTCCTTGCGTTGGAGACTCGCTGTTTGCATGGCAGTCCATTACAGACTGAAGGACAGCCTGAAAACATTAGACCTACAATTCTCCATCCAGAGAATTGTAGGCCCCTCTTCTTCCTCTACACAAAGACACTTAGTTCTGTTATACGCTTCTGGTTTCTATCATGTGGTTGACACTCAGACATCCTTGCTAGCCGCCAATCTGAAACTCCAACTGACATGTAAGAGTGGATGTGAAATCGCCTAAAGTTCAACCTCAAGAAGACTGACCTTCTGTTCCCACGGGGAATGAATCCCTCGCTGGCATGTTACCATTATGATGATGGTGTTCGCTCAGCTGGCGAGGAAGCTACGAGTGACCCTGAACAACAAAATAGCATTTGCAGCAAATACTGCAATAAAAGATGGCCATCTTGCATTCTATCCTCAACAGTGAGGCTTCTGAGGTATCTCCTCTTTTCACGCAGGGACTGAACTCTTCTAGGAAGAGTAGGCAACAGAGTTCCACGCGAGTAGGCAGGTATCAAATCTAGTCTTAAACCTGTCAGTTCCGAAATTAAATGGCCTGTATTTGTATAGCACTTTACTAGTTCCTAAGGACCCCAAAGCGCTTTACACATCCAGTCATCCACCCATATCCACACACTAGTGATGGCAAGCTACATTGTAGCCACAGCCGCCCTGGGGCGCACTGACAGAGGCGAGGCTGCTGGACACTGGCGCCACCGGGCCCTCTGACCACCACCAGTAGGCAACGGGTGAAGAGTCTTGCCCAAGGACACAACGACCGAGACTGTCTGAGCCAGGGCTCGAACCGGCAACCTTCTGATTACAAGACGAACTGCCAACTCTTGAGCCACGATCGCCCTTAAATTAAACAAACAAACAAACAAAAAGAAAACAATTACCTAATAGACCTATCAAGTGGACACTATATGTGCTGCCTCCTGTGCACTCCATCCAGATAGTTCCTACACCTAAACCACAGAGTATTTCAAGCAGTGCATGTGAAATGGCCATCAAGACAAAATAACTGATGAAAACACCCAGACACTTTCTAAATTGTCCAAAATTCTTATGCGAAAATTACCCCAGACTAGTAAAAATGCTGGAGACAACATTTGTGCCATAAGGCCACTACCATTAGTCCAAGTAGCTGATGTCTGCCTAGTACTTGTATTCCTGCACAGTTCTCCTTCCATGTACATCTGTCTGGCTTCCAGTCATTCAAAATTCTCCTGCTTATCTACATGCCAAGAACAGGGCAGCTCCTTCCTACCTCCAAGTCACGGTCAAATATCCCTTGGGTCATCCCATCACTCAAGAAAACCACAGGGTCATTTACGACTCTTCTCTGTTCTGGCTCCACAGAGATGGAATGAGCTCCCACTGAAGTCGGGATAGTAAAAGTGATTCCCCAAGGCTAAAACCTCACCTTTTCATTTTATCAGTGTGAGAGCGCAAATGTCTAGACATGTCAGATCAGACATTAAATGGACTTTAACCTGCCAGCTTCCTGGTAGAAAGTCAGAGTAATATCAGAATGAGCCCTTGTGTAACTAATATGCGTAGTTTTCTACAGGTTCCTACCTCCTGCGTGCTCTACCCATAATGTGTGTCAGCAAGTTTAGATTTCACCACTTGTGTATGTTTCTGAATGAGAATGACTCTAAACTGAGTGCTGCTAGCTGCAAGCCAAAAAGTGGATGAAGTTCAACAAATGGATACCAAAAAAGAAGAAACAGAGAAGAGTTTCCTTATGAGTGACAATGGAAATAAATAAATACATACATACATACATTATAAAGTCTCTGCACTATGGCTCAGGTATAAAAAAAAACAACAACAACCTGATGAGAAGAATCCTGATTAGAAATCGTCTGAAGAACACTCAATTGCTAAAGTTGGTGGCTGGTCCACCTCTGTCCTCCTTACCCAAGAGGACAGCTGTTCCACACACTGTAAGTGATTTATGGTGACTTAGTGACCAGAGACAAAGAAACTGAATAACATTTACGACTTCAGACTACAGAGAAAATAACTACAATTGCAAGTGCGAAGTGGGTGGACGCGCAATAAACTTTGATGCAAGGAACTGAAGAGATTACTAATGAGAGTGAAAAACACAGTTGATTAACATATGACCTACTAGTAACTCATCTCGAACGGTGGACTCATCTTGGACGGGGATGAGTCTGCCTACAGGAGGGAGGTTGAACGTTTGGTGTCCTGGTGCAGCCACAACAACCTGGTGCTGAATGTCCAGAAGACAGTGGAGATTATTGTGGACTTCAGGAAGCACACAGCTCCACTCCCCCCCATCATCCTGACTGACACCCTCATCATCACTGTGGACTCATTCCGCTTCCTGGGTACCACCATCACCCAGGACCTGAAGTGGGAGCCCACCATCACCTCCGTCATAAAGAAAGCCCAGCAGAGGATGTACTTCCTGAGGCAGCTGAAGAAATTCAACCTGCCAACACGGACGATGACGCAATTCTACACTGCAATCATCGAGTCCATCCTCACCTCCTCCATCACCGTGTGGTACGCTGGAGTCACTATCAGGGACAAACAGAGACTGCAGCGTGTTGTGCGCTCTGCTGAGAAAGTGATTGGCTGCAGACTCCCATCTCTGCAGGACCTGTACACCTCCAGGACACTGGGGCGTGCAGCTCGGATCACAGCTGACCCTTCTCACCCTGGACACAGTCTGTTTGACCTGCTCCCCTCAGGCACGAGGCTCCGGTCCATTCGCACCAGAACCTCTCGCCATAAGAACAGTTTCTTCCCCTCTGCTGTTGGACACATGAACAATAACCGTATGACTGTTCCCACCACTAACACATGACCCTACGCTGTGTTCACTGCATCATTCCACGTTAGCACTGATCACCACCTGCACTCATGTATATATCTATCTACTTAGCACTTTTAATTTTTATGTTTATGTTTATTTAAGCGTTGTCTGACAGTATGTTTTGCACTAAGTACCGCAGCAGTTTCCTAATGTTGTAAATCTGCTCAACATTTGGCAATAAAACCCTTTCTGATTCTGATTCTGATTCTAAATACATTAGAGGATCCACACTACAGCCTGGAATATCTGCGAGTGACCAGCAGGCAGTTTTAAAGCGATGCTTGACAAGCAACTCATTTCCAGTGCATACACAACTTAAGAGCAGATCAGCACCCAGAAAAGGAAACTTTAACTAGTTGTTTTTGCACTTATCCATGTAAATGGTAGGCAGTCACAGCAGGTGTGCTGTGGCAAATGTTATCATAGTAAAAATGTAGGTGCATGTATGTTTTACTTTCTCTTGGCTTACTATATCCTTCACATTGATAGGCATGCCATTTGTTCAGTGCTCTGGTGGGATACGTAGAGATGCTTTTTTCACATCAGCTCTCTGGACTGAGCCAGTAATGAAGCTGTAATGTTGAGTACTAGGAATACAATCTGACAGGAAAACTTAATTCTTAACCTTATTTTGGAGAAGATTTACTAAACTTTCGAAGAGCTTTTTATTGGATTTAATTAGTGCATGCATTTTTAATGTCCCACTAACTAGTGAATTTAAAGTTATGGGTGTCTGCTCATTCAAGATTCAAGATAGCTGCCAAATTCCCAGAATCACAAATTGCATCAAATGGGAATTTGGCCCCACCTATTCGCAGTTCAAACCAAACCATCTGTTTGCAAGAGGCAGCCAATCAGAAGGTTGGCTTGAAGAAGCAAAACTAATGGCTTGTTTCAAACAACTGAACAAGGGCCAGCGTAAAGGTCTAGTTTAACAACATGGATAATTTTAAACTGTTAAACCAATGCAAAATGAGTATAATAATCTTTCTGATTTTTCTGTCTTTCTCCTTCCTTTTGTCTCATTTGAACAGCAACACTGTGTGCCGTTGGTTGCAGCAGTGAGAGTCTACAGCTGCCAGCTATCATGTGGGTTCTGTGGTCTCACCTGTGGAGAGGTTACTCTGAAGGATGTCCCTGTGGTGGGGGTAGCAGGTCGTGGAGAAATGTTGTTCTGGGCCTGGGCTTGGGCTTGAGCTTGTGCTTGTGCTTGAGCTTGAGCCAAAGCCTGCTGGGGAACCATTACCAGCTGTCCTAACTCTGTGCGTACCAACACCATACCTAAGGAAGAGCAGGAAACATAAATTAGAGAACACCACAACATAAATACCGCAGAAGAACAGCTAAAGCAGCCACTAAAAAAAATACTGTATATTTCACATATTATACTGCAGGTATATCACTGCACTACAACCTTATAAAACACTGCAATTTTACAAAAGTAATATTTCATGACAGGATCTAGACTTTGTAAGATGTTACAGTAGTGCACATATTATAATCAAAGACTGAAGAATTTGCTTCAGGCTCTGATCATGAGCGAATTACACAAACTCTCCCTTCGTTTTAAAGGACCAGGACTGCAGTTATTATAAAATATATAAAATATTTTATTACACATTTGTTTATCTTTGCAGAATTTCCATAAAGAGAAAAGGACATGAGGTCAATAGTAAGGTTAACAGCATATTCTGATCATGCTCTTGAAAATGTAACTGAGCTATTATTTCTGAGGTCAGATGACTCATTCAAGCAGTGCAGCACAAAAACCATTATGACCACTTTCCTCTGTTATTACCTGCCCCTTTACAAGTACAGAATATGAGCTTCTATTGAAATTACACTGTTTAAAATATAACAGCTAAATTAGGGATATAAATATGGCTCATCTATTGGGTAAGCTATAATTTGAACTACTCGAATCCTGGACTACTGAATTGTTGTTGTAATAACAAAAGTTAGCTACATAAAAAAAAAACAATATCTACTCAAATATTTTTTGACAACATATTGCAGTCTCAAAGCATCAGTGGCTACTGTCTGCACACTAGAGCTGCCCAAAGCATTTCTCTGTGCCTCTCAAAGTTTCCTTAGAGGTCTTTTGTGATTCTACTCATCTTCAGTGTACTATTATTATCCTGCATAAATAAACATTTAAATTGATGTTTTTTGCTCTAGGTTTACCACACACACACACACACACACAAGGTGCTTGTGCTTATTGCATCTATCTGTATAAATACTTTGATTTCTGTCTTTTTCACCCCGGTTTTATCTTTTTTCCAATTACAAACAAACAAACCAAACAAGAAAATCAGGGTTTTTCCTGTTTCCAAAAAATTTTGACTTTGACCTTTGTGTAAATGAAAATCACCAGGACTGTAATGAAAATATTTTACTTAAACATTTAGTCAAACATAAAACACAGATTTATTTAGCAAATGATCAGAAATAACATGGAAATCCACAAACTTCTGTTATGTAAGGTACAACACTCCTTGCCATACATATATGTAGATTATTCATGCCCAAAGGCCTATTTTGAGCCAGGGAAAATCCGGAGGATGTCACACACAATCTTCTATTATGGGAGAGTCCAACACACACCGAGCCCTTTTAACAACCACAACCAGGATTCTCTGGCTTGGTTGTTAGCCCTCCTGCTAACCTTACCTTGTGGGATGGTAAACCCAGGGGGCAGCTGAATGGTGGTCTGCTGCTGAGGCGGTCTGACAATCAGTTGGGGGGTTACAATCCTTTGTGGGGCTGTAAGTCCGGGACGGGGTTGTGACTGTGCAGATGTGGCCACAGCAGGTGTTGGGGAGGGAGCTGTTGGCCTAACCATAGTAATAGTGGTGGTCACCGATGTGGTCTGACCAGCTCCACATACTGAACTAGTTGCCATCCCTGTAACACACGCAGCAGGTGTGATGGAGTTCAGAGGCTGAGTTATTGTTATTGTTGTTGTTGCTGCAGCTGTAGTAGTTGTTGGTGTGACAATAGATGAAGAAGTAGAAGGAGGAGGAGGAGGAGGAAGAGGAGGAGAGGAAGTGGAAACAGTATTTACTACAGAGTTGACAACGCTAGACTGGGTTAACATTACAATTTTGGACTGACAATCGTCTGTTTTGGAAGCCCCAGTGTCTGTGACCATTTTGGTTTGGTTCCCCGGGGAAGCTAAAGAGGTAACGGGTCCTATACGAGCACCCTGCTGGACCAAGGCCGAAACACTGGTCCCGTTGCCGTTCTGGGCTATACTGGCAACAATATGACTCGGGAGTCTATGCAAAGCAATAGTAGGAGTCCCCCTGTCGAGAGCAATAGCCGACTGACCCACAGGCAGGCTCGCGTTGGATAAGGTGAACGTCGAAGTGTTAATAGAGGTTGTGACGGGTCGTCCAGAGTTTGGTGTACTTGCACTCGTATCCACTTGGCTAACGCTGTCGACCACCGCTGTGTTGCTGTTCCTCCGCGTTGTTACAGCTGCGCCGTTCAAACTCTTTATCCGCGCCGAAGCGCTCCTCCGCGGCGTCGTTATGCGTTTTCTCGGCGGGGTTGCTCCCGTCGACGTCTCACCTGTGCCCACGGTAACCTTAGAGCCCTGGCTGGATGTGGTGGTGCTGATGCTGGCTGGCGGCAGAGATGCCAAAGTTGACACACCAGATGCAGTCAGTGTTGTGATGGATGCTCCATGTGATTGCGAGCCGCTGCTAGTGGCGCTCACACAGTCACCCGAAGTGGTGGAAGGCTCGCCAAAAGAAGGGCTGCAGCCCGGTGAAGGAGATGTGACAGTCTTATCCGGGCTAACGTCTTTAGAGTTGATCTCCTGGCGCATCTCAGTTTTATTACGGCGTCCTTGTTGTTGTTGTTGTTCTAGTGTTGTGGTGCTCACTGGAGCTGGTAGCGTTTTTCCTAAGTGATGGTTAGCGGGGGCCACAGAGCCAGCGCCTCCGTTTTCGTCTGCTTTACCAGCCGGGTTGCTTTGTCCAGCAAGCTGTGACTCCAATGAACCCACTAGGTCGCTCACAGCTTTTTCATCCACCTCCGAAAAGAGCATATCTTCCAGGGGGTCGGAGGCGCCCGCCATCTCTGATCACAGATAGCCGTCTTCTATTTTTTTTACAATGCGCCTGCGTGTTACTAGGCATTGTGGGAATGGATCTGACGTCATTAAACAAGGGGGGTATAAATGGAGGAAGGGGCGTCCTAGGTGTAGCCGTAAGTCTGTGGTTATTGTATCCTATTTATTATGTGTTACCTTCACGGAGTATTAATTAGTAATCATACTAAGTACCGTGCAGTTACACCGCCATCCCAAAGTAGAATATGAGGAGCTTTGACCATATTTAAAGAAAATGATATATAAATAAGAAAAAAGTTCAGGAAGAAAGCAAAGATTATTTTAAAACGATATAAGACAGTTATAATGTACATAAAGCTACTAAGTTAATGAATAAATAAAACAGATCTGAAACAAAGCAGTTACACAGAAGTTATATAATTATTAGGTCTGATTTTGGTATTGTTTTTCCCTTTTCTGTGCATCTTTTCTTTTACCTTTGCAAAAGGTAAGATGGGAAATATATCATTTATTATCCAAACAGTTAGTAAATTACTTTTTTACAGCCGTTAAAAATGAAGTTAACACAATCTGTAAAATAATAGCCTAAACCATTAGGATTGTATCTTAAATCAAATAAAAGGAAATTTGGCAATAACTAATATGAAATAAAAAAATAAATACAACTGGGTAAAATATGACTAAATAAAAATATGAAGTATTAAATTAAATTAAAATGTCTTTAATCCAACATACAATAATAAGATTAGAATTTCTTAAAATATGATAATAAATATTAATAATAAATATGATAATAAATAAATTATTAAATTATTCTTTAAAGTGGCTCAACATAGCAAGGCAGTGCAGGGTTGAAATGAAATGACATTATGAGAAATGAATCAGGAATAATTGGGAATATTTTTGTTATAGTAGTTAAAATAACAACAACAATAACCATAAAAATGTAAAAAAAAAAATATATATATATATATATATGGTAGCTGTATTTGATTGTTGTATATTGAAAGATTGTAATAAGTTGTATATTATATTAAGTACAGTACAGTAATTTTAGTAAAAAGTACAGTAATATTTAAAGTTAAATACTAAAATAATAATATTATTAGCAATAATTATGGAGTTTTTTTCTTATAATTTTTTGAAATGTTTGTACATTTTGTACAGTTATAGCTACAGTTTATGTTCTGCCAAAACAAGGCAAAACACCCAATAAGTAACGTTAAATAACTTCAATTTAACTGAAAGCATTATTTTTTTAATATAAATGACAACACTGCAACATTACATCACCACGACATTACTATGAATTTGTTTGGCCAGGGAATAACTAGTTTCAGTTATATTGGCATAATAGCAAACGCTAAAGCTAAAGACATTTCCTTTTTTTTTTGGGGGGGGGGGGGGGGGGGTTGTTTTTTTACTTTATTTTTGTTTTTTGTTTTTTTTATTTATTCTGATTATTTTAAGAAATCTAGATTTTTATTTATTTGTTTATTTGTGGTTAAGTAAAAATGTTTTCACAATTAGTATTTAGTTTGAGTTAGCCTAACTATAACTGCTCAGAAGCCTCTGCCTAAAAACATTGACATTAAAATAAAAATAACCGTTGTTATTATTTTTCATTTAAAATTAACTGCCTTGCAGGGACAGCGTCATCAGAGCTGTGGGAGACACGTAAAAAATGTAGACTGTTTAATGGCTGCGAAATTTTCTGCTCTAAACCTCCGGATGTAATCTCGTGTAATATCGTGAGATTATTGTGTGGTTAAATTTCAAACCTGTATTAAGTATCCTTATTTAGTGACTTATTTAATCCCTTTGAGGAAATGTTATTATAATAATTACAAAATAAAAGCCAAAACTGTATCGAAAATGTTAGTACCGCTAAAAATATATTTGTCACATCATTCGTTTCTATTTGTAAGCAAAGGAAACAGTGGAAGGGATGGAAGAGGAAAAGGAGGCGACTTTAGTTGACTAGGCCTCTACCTATCTCCCAAAATCCTTTGCGGCAGGGGAAGGAAAATGAAAACGGCCATGTCGTGGTAGAGATCATTTGCGAGCGGGATTCATAGTGTCGTTTGACGATATATGTTATGTAGTCTGAGAACTGCAGGTCTGAAAAGAACGCATCCGACGCTTCGTGTGACACAAAACGTTTTCTTCGGAAGTACGCGTGTAAATAAAGTTAAAGGACGAAGATGAGCGGAGGAGGGACACCGTACCTCGGCAGCAAAATTAGCCTCATCTCCAAGGCCGAGATCCGCTATGAAGGAATTTTGTACACGATTGACACAGAAAACTCGACTGTAGCTCTCGCTAAAGGTAAGTTAAGGCACACAGAGAGGGAATACAAGACTCAAAGAGCGTAAAAGTGTTAAGCGAAGGAGAACAGCATTTTTTTTAGGGTATTTGGCTTTGTTGGTTAGCTTTTTAGTTAGCCAACAGAGCTAACTGGCGCTATAGTTAAGCGCTGTAGTCCTTTGTTTACGTTGTAATTGTGGTAAAGTCAAATGATGTGCACCAAGTGACACATAATTACCTCCAGACATACCTTGTTAAAGCATTAATTGCGGCTTATTGGCTCTTTTTAGTGTTTATTTTTTAACATACGTTTTAGAAACTCTGATTATAATACTCTGTCTGACAGTATCGCTAAGACCTGGTGGACTGTGCGTATGGGAAGAGTACTAACTTTATCTCAAGAGCTCATATTATGTGGAATTTATTTTGAACAATGTGGTTAACAAAAAATGATATAACTTGAGGCGTCTGTTTTCTTTAGTCTTTATTCCAACGCTAATTCATAATATTCAGTTCTAACATTGAAAGTTAGTGTGAAGTCAACAGTGTTTGTTCTTAACGCAAGGAAATTCTCCTCCTTAATTAATAAAAGTAAAGTCGTGTAAGTTAACCTGTGAGTTTTCCCTACAGTTCGCTCCTTTGGCACTGAGGATCGGCCCACTGACAGGCCTATTCCTCCTCGGGATGAGGTCTTTGAGTACATAATCTTCCGAGGAAGTGATATTAAAGACCTAACAGTTTGTGAGCCACCAAAAGCCACCAGTGCCCTGCCGCAGGACCCTGCCATAGTCCAAGTAAGTCAATTGGTGCGTTCCATTACTATAAAACGGCTGTATAAAGGCTTTTCTTTAAGGCTTCTTGTATGCTAGCTCATGGTGGCACAGGCATGGCTTTATTGAGACATAAGGGAGAGACACTCACTAATTATTTTGTATGTAGAGTTTTTGTGTGTGTGATTTTATAATTAAATAATAGCAATTGAGGTAATCATTCAAAATAATTACTGAAATAATTGCCTAGTGGCATTTTGAGTTGCAAAGCTTGCTTTAAAGGAACTTTGATGTAGGGCCATCGTTAACATTATTTCAAACACCTGTGTATTACAAGGATCAACTATAAAGAAATTCAGGTAGAAAGTGACAACTATTGTATTACTGCTTTTTCTTTCTTTGTTACAGAAAATAAGTGATTATCAATGTTTTTAATTATTGCACATTTTAAGAAAATAAAGAAACCAATTAGAAAATACAATAAGCAACAAAAAAATAAAGTGACCACTTGTTGTAGAAGCCCTGAAAACCAGATTCACAAACAAAGGAGTCTGTTAAAATAAAGTGTATTCAAAGTAGAGTCAGGCCTTTTTCCTTCTAGATATGGTATCTTATCTATCTTCTAGATAACACTTTCTAAGATGTGCATTGGTTTATTAACAGCTTTGTGTCCAACCAACAGTTGCCCATTCATTTTGTGTTATTTGTTGTTTTGAAATGTAGGCATCAGACGTTTATAATCGTATCATAGTATTTTCAGTCATGGTTAACAGCTATGTTTAAAAGTCTTGTAATGTTTTTAACTGGATGTATATTTGTTTGTCTAGTCATCAATTGGATCCTCAAGTGCTGCAGCACCTCCATCATTCCAGGCTCCTGGGTCCTATGCACCTTTCAGCAGGGCTCCTGCCCCATCATACAGCCAGTTTGGTGTTGCACCCATTGGTTCTCAACAGTTTGGATCTACTGGAGCAGTTGGTAAGGAGCTGTGTGAAATAAGCAAGTCAACCACATTAAAAAGCATTAGGTTTTTCAAGTTCAAACCTGTCCAAACACTCTCTTGGATGGAAATGTGGAAGATGCAGTTAAATCTTTCATTGCTGATATCTGTCTAAATGCTACGTAGTGACCTCAGACAAGCTAAACATCTGTTTCTCAAGCAAATTTGGAGCACCACCTGATTCCTGCTCATTTGAATAGAGCACAGCTGCATGCTGCTTTGAGTTTCCTGCTACACACCTGATCCCTATTGTGTTTTGAACTGGAAACAGCAAAGACAGTTATGCATCATACTTCTAATAAACTGGTGAAGATTTTTTCTCTAAATGTACAGATTGGATTTTTACCTTTTTGTCAGTGAACATCTGTGTCATCCACTGCCAGTAAAATGGAAGTGTGTGAGTAGCTGAAGCTTATCATTCAGCTCTGACAGAATCATCTTCACTACTACCGTGTATTATATATTTTAAGTAGACTGGGGTGAAGGTTACTTTTACTCACAAATACTCCAAAAATGTTTTACACTGCACACAAATCTATTACAAATACAAGGGAAATGCTTACACTGTGGAGTCCTTCACAAGCAGGACTTTAATGGACAGTATGTTTTTCACTTAACACTTTTAATGTGAATTTTTTTCCCCCTCCATAAGAGCAGCTACTTTGGAACAGCTTCTAATTGCCGTTTGTTTGTTTGCAGGACGCACTAGTCCCCAGCTGGATTCTATAAGAAAGAGTCCCACCCTGGAACAGTCGGTGAAGGCCCCACCATCATCCGCCCCAGCTCCACCTGCAGGACAGCGGAGTCAGACAGGGGCAGCAGCTTCCAGAACTACCACCGGCATCCAGAAGCCTCCAGACCTCCTGGAGCAGAGAAAAGGTAAAAGTGTAGGTTGTGGCTGGTTTAAAAAGTTATTTGTAGTAAGTTCATAACAGAGCAAAAGAGACATTAATCAGTAATGTTGATTCATTTTATTTATTTTAAGAATGCAAAGCCACAGGATGTAAAGAATACAAATTGTCTGGTGTCCTTAATTATCAGCTTGTTGTATCTTGTTAGTGTGGAAAGAACTAAAATTTAGCACTGGCTATCAAATACTGCTGTTAATAGAGAATCAGCCTAATCAGGCAAGTCATAAACAAGGTGTAAGGCTTGTTTGATGACAAGAGTGATTAAAGTTTGAATTGGATCTTATGTTTGGTAATGGCTACTCTACAGAACCAAAATCTATAGAGTTTAACTTCTGAATTTATTCTTTTTAACAAATACAAATAAACCTGAACCCATGCTGCAGTTGAAGCTCATATTATTGTCTTCCTCAGTGCCAAGCCCTGCCAAGTTAAATTGATGACTATTTTCTTTTCCTCTTCAGCTCCTGAGGTTCCGAAGGTAGCGCAGCCAGATAATGAGCAGGGTGCAGTTGAAAACCGGGATCCCAACAAGCGCCAAGGTGGTGAGTAATTTGCACCTTCAGTCAGTAATGTCCACAACACTTACTGCTGTTTACTGATGTGTTCATCTTTTTTATTTTGTAGCTACTCAGCTTTGAAAATTTAAATATATAATGAAAAGCTTTATTGGATTCATGTTGGGATGGCAGTGCCTTTCCTGAAATGCTTTGGGCTAATTTCACGTCAGCCAATTCTCAAAAGTTCCCTCAGAATGTACTTTTGTAATTTATCAAGTGGGAAGCACTATTTTTCTTTTTTAAAGTTTAATACTTAAGTTTGTTTCTGTTGTTTCTCAGCTGGTGTTCAGTCTTCTAACCGCCGTGGCCGTGGAAGAGGAAACCGCAGCAGAGGCAAAGTAAATGTGCGCAGGGATGGCACAGTGAAGTTTGACGAAGACTTTGACTTTGAGACTGCCAACGCCCAGTTTCACAAAGACGAGATTGACAAAGAGCTCCAGAACAAGCTCAAACTCAAAGGTACCACTTAAACAAGTTCTAAACTGCAGCAACTAAAATTGGAGGTTATATGTACCATGATACATATGTGAACATTTCTGCCATTTTAAGTTGTTTGATTTTACAACATTTCTTCCTACAGATGACAAAACTGAAAAGGCACTCAATGGGGAGGAATCGGAGCATCCAGCCAATGAAGGTGCTGCTGAGGAAGAGGAGGCTGTGATAAATACCTGCTACTATGACAAGTCAAAGTCCTTCTTTGATAACCTGTCCTGTGATGATACCAGGTACCTCAATACATCCATTTATTTATTTTTCATCTATTCTGTGGTGGATTAGTTACACAAGGGCATGTTAAGATTTGATTGACTTAAGTTTTGTCGCCGCATCTGTAGAATTTATTTTCAGCGAATATAAGGGAAACCAACTTTTAAATATTCTGCAATGAAAAATTTCCCAGACCTGTAAACAGGGGCATCTAAAACCACTTTTGATAAGAGTGAACCTGCTGCAGTCTTCTAAACAACTGGTGTTGCAACTCTGACTGGTACATGAATAATAGGAACTAGGGCTGCTCGATTATGGCAAAAATGATAATCACGATTATTTTCACTGAAATTGAGATCTCGATTATTTGACGATATTTATTTAACAATAACAATGTGTTGAATAATGACTTTAAAGATTGTCAAAAAATAATATAAAATAGTGTGCAAATACTGATAACAGTGCAAATGTTTGCAATATGAAAAATGTAAACATCTATGTTTAGTGAACTTTGCAGTGTTGCTCTGTGGTGCAGCTACGACACTGTAGCAAAGTTTACACACTGTCTACTTGAGCCACGTCTGACTCCGCGAACCCATAATGTTTCCACACCACTAAAGGTTTTTTTTTGTTTTTTTTTAAACCTCTCTTTTCAACCAACGGCAGTCACTCTCCTCTCCAAATAACTTGTGCTTAGCTTTCCGAGCTTCTCTCGCGTCCTCTTAATCAGAGGTCCCGGGCCTCGGACCGGTACCGGTCCGTGAGTCGTTTGGTACCGGGTTGCGAGAGTTGAGTCTCAGGTGTGAAATGTATAGTTTTCAGGGCTTTTATCGGTTTTCAGCGTTATTTTGTTATAGTTTTTATCGTTTACTCGGTTTTCCTTGGTCTTTTCACGTGTGTTATGAATAAATTTTCTTTTTTTCGGTACCAGTACTAGTTTTATTTTGTTGTATTTATCCGCGACACCTTAAAGGCCGGTCCATGAAAATATTGTCGGGCATAAACCGGTCTGTGGCGCAAAAAAGGTTGGGGACCGCTGCTCTTAATTGTTGTGACACGTGTTCGAAATGCAGAGAGGTGCGCTCGATTTGCCACACGGAGCAGCGCGAGAGTAAAGCACGAGGGAGGGGCTAATAATCGGCTCAGTCATTTTTAATGATCGTTGAAAGCCCAGATCGTAATCGAGATTAAAATTCGATTAATTGAGCAGCCCTAATAGAAACTGAAAAAAGAAAGTCACAGAGCACTTCATTTTATCTGAGTGTTGCACCGTCTATATCTCTCATGTGAAGTCTCACATGTAGTCATAATAGATTTAAAAAGATACACTTGTGTTTTCAGCCTGGCCAGATTATATATTAAAAAAATAAATAAAATAAAAAATCGAGATTTACACAACAAGCAGATTTGGCATGTGAACTGTCAGCAAGGTTCTTCAAAGACGTGTAGAGCTGCACTTAAGGAAAAAAAAAAAAGGTCAGAATCTGTGTTTTTTTTGTGCCCCTCTTGAGATTCTGCAGTCTGCCTCTGCATAAACTATGCTTTGTATTTAATCAATACGCTGAAAGACTTTTGTTTCTATCTCTTTCAATAAAACAAGTGAAAGAGGTTTTTCCAAAGGGAGAATTTTTCTATGTTAGTCGAAGCTTCGCATGTGAATGGGACACCGAATTGCTACTAGTCCATCCATTGCCGCCCACTGAAGCACTAAAGATGTTTGGGTTTTTCGTGTGTGCAGGAAAATCCAAAAAAAATAAACTTTTTAATGTTCTGTCATCTGCTCAAAGTTGGAACTTCACTAATGTACAGCTGCTTTTTTTTTAAGTTCTTAATGCTTGGTTTGTTCACTCTCTAATGAATTTTTGATTTAAAAAAAAAATTCATGTTAGCCTGTGATGCCTCGCTTTATGTCGTGTAAATCTATTTTCATGTGACTTTAAAAAAAAAAAAAAAAAAAAAAATCTGTATCCTTATTGATGTCTGTGTCTCAGGGATCGTAGGCCAACCTGGGCTGAAGAGAGACGAATGAACGCTGAGACATTCGGCATCCCTCTGAGGCACAACCGAGGAAGAGGTGGTTTCCGCGGCCGAGGCTTCATGGGGCCTCGTGGAGGCAGAGGGCGACCGGTAAGCAGAGGCTCCTTCGGACCACCCCGAGGTGCTCCACCTGGATTCAGAGGTGGATTCAGAGGTGGCAGAGGAGGCCGGGATTTCTCTGATTTCGAATACAGGGTAAATCCTTTATGAACTCATTATAGATGGTATAAGATGGACTTAGCTTCCAGATGTGAAAAGTAAATTGCAATTTACTAGTGCATTGTGTTCTGTTCAGTGGCCACCCTTGTGGACTTGTAGGGGTCAGTGAGCAACAAAGACTCAGTATATCAGTAGGCACCTTCCCAATGAGCTTGAGAACTCACTAGTTTAAGGACATTGTCTGAAACATTAAGTTCATTGTGTAAACTATGACCATTCTAAGAGTGAAAGTCCAGTTTCATTTGACTTCGCTCTTCAGTTATCATGACAGCAAAAATGTTCATCTTAAGGCATCGTACCAGGATTTTTGCTCAACAGTGAGGTGTCATCGAGGCTGTGTCCATCACTTATGCTCTCTGAAGATCTCACATGTATTTTTTTTCCCTAGCAAATAAAGCAGATTGGAAGAAATGATTAACTTTTGTTTTGCATTTTTGCAGAAGGAGAACAAGGTGGCTGCGTAGTACTGCAGTGATGGATCCACGATGAATGGTAGCCAGTCATCATGAAATTATATTCATCCTACAAATTTTCTCAGCATTCAACAGACAAAAAATGAAGACATCTTGTTGGTCACCAGCACCACGGTGGACTGTTCAGGCAGTGAGAGTGCCGCTCCCTCTCTCAGCTTCACAATGAGGCTTTTTGTTTTTTGTTTAGTTTTTTGCCCCAGAAATATTAGTTTGATAAGCAGTCACCGGATGGACAGGAACACATGTAAATATACCATGTTTTGGAGTTTGTTCTCTTAATTTACAGTATTGTTTGATATTGAATGCTGTATCCAGAGTGCCCTCTGATACTGTGAGCGGATCACAGTCGGTGTGATCGATAGCTTTATTTTATCTTTTTTCAGTTCCCCTCGACTCCGTTTGATATATTTCTTTGACACCAAAATTCAATGCATCACCTGTTGCACTTTTTTTTTTTTTTTCTCCTCTCAGACGCATGTGTTCAGTATCCTTTCTCGACTTTAAGCATTTTATTTTTCATTAAATCATTGTCAAATGTAGTGAGATCAAAGCCAGCTGAAAAAGCAAAAATCTGAACTTTACTGAATGTATTCCGATCTCATTTTATTCTTCCTGCTCCACAGCAAATTTATTGCCCACCAAAAAAACCCCAGTCCCTCCTAGTTTTTAAGACGTATGTATTCAGTAAGTAGATCAGTCAGTCCTCATAAATCAGATGAATTCTTTCAGCTTTAGGTTGGCAGCCTAGTGCAGCCATTCATTTGATATATGCAGTTTACAGCATATTAGGTATAGATGTATATGTTGACTGCCGTATTTCTTAATTTTTTTTTAAACAGTTTCCTGTTATTTGTACCTTTTTTGAGGAAATATTCATTATTAGTAAAATCTGTAGAAGGTGTTTTGTTTTTCCTGTAGGGAAGGACACCTAAACAGGTTAAAACTGACAAAAAACCCAAAACAATGACGTGTTTGAGCTAAACTGATTGTCTGCCAGAAGTATGTGTTATCATTTAAGTACCTGTTAAATGTCCCAAACATGTGGAGTCCTCTGTTAATTTCAGCTTACTTTTGAATTGTCTTACAGTGTTGTCCTCTGAATTGTCGTCTCTCCCACCCTCCCTACTGTTACTACACTCAGCTGTGTCAGATTATTTACTGAAAATGGGAAATATTGTGGATTAAATGATGTCTCAAAGCATATGTTCAAACAAATGACAGCGATGCTGATAGGTGTCAGCCTTCCAGCTTGTTTGTAGCGCTCTTGTTGCATTGTGGTCAGTGTGATTGTTCTCTGAAGTGAATTTATTTTTATTGACTTTGAACAAAGGGACAAGAACTGGATGTGGTGGGATGCCTCTTTTTCTTTTTGGCTCTGATTTAGTGCTTTAGGGAGTGCCTTCAGAGTGGTGGGTTTTTGTACAGCTCTCCCTTTAACGAAAAGGTTACCTTTTCAGACAAGTATCAAAAGCACTACAAGGTGAAATAGATCCTTTCCTGTAGCTTTGGTTGTTTAGAACAGGACAGTTCAGGTGAAAGTGGGCCGTTTAACCGGATTAATCACAGACAGCCGATCACTGCATGGTAGTCGTAAAAAGCATCATTCTATAGGGGCTTTCTCAATAACCAGCAGGATTAAATTTGAGACAAAATATTACTGAACGATTCACAACTGACATGTTTTCATATGTTTGCTACTGCTTCCAGTCACTGGAATTGTAAAACAGGAATAGTTTTCTTGAGAAGCAAAATGGAGTTTTTACGTAAAATAAAGAGTTGTACGATTTATGTCTTGGTTTTTTGTTTTCCACGTGACCCTACATTTTTCCCGCAAATCCTGCAGTGAGTTGCATCTAGGTCATCCTTTGTTGCAGAAGTTCCTGTACACACTCACGGGCGCAGTCTGTAAGGTTATATTTTTAAAGAACTTGCCTATTAGAACATTAAAAAAAAAAAAAGGCCTTAACACAGTTTCTCATATTTGATACATGTTTGGAATCTTTACATTATTATTGCACAGCATTTGGCATTATTAAGCAATAAATAGCAAAAATGGTTGACATAGCAAATACACACAACTCACATGCAGATTTGTTTTTCTTTGATACGATGGTCAATAAAAGATCAAATTTAAAAAAAATAATTCATGATAAAAGTATATTCACCCACTGCACACCTGATTAGGTAGATATCAAATATATAGATCCTCTGGGCTGTTTCAGAAACCGCTGATCTAAAGTCAGATTCTGTCAGCTTGATAGGTTTGAGACATGACTTTCTTTGGTAATTAGGACATTTCAGTTAATCTTGCAATTAAAATTACTACTACAGCAGCATAAAGAATAAAACAAAGGATGATCTACAATTTAAACATTATTCCTGGGAAATCGAATGAGAGATGAAACATCTTTGCAAATTTACACAAGTCCAGTTTCCTTCTTTTTCAAGCTCTTGGGTCCAAAACAGCCTGAGACATCACACTTCCGCCTCCGTGTTTGATAGTTGACGCCACACACAGTGGAACCATCCTTTCACCTACCCGACAGCGTACAAAGATCCTGAGTGATGAACTGAAGATTTCAAATTTTGATTCATTAGTCCCTAATACCTTCTTCCAGTCTTCAGTAGTCCGATGGTGGTGTTTCATGGCCCAGGCAAGCCTCTCTGCCTTATTCTGACCTCTTAGCAATGGCTCTCTTACTCCAACTCTTCCTGTCAAACCTGCAGCCTGCACAGTAGTTCTTGAGGACTGGAGTTTGAGACCCCTGTCCTACAATATTGGCCACTCCAACAATCAGAGGATTCCCTATGAGCAAGCATTAAGCGACAGTGGGGAGAAAAAACTCCCTTGTAATAGGAAGAAATGTCCAGCAGAACCAGGCTCAGGAAGGGACAGCCATCTGCCGCGACTGGTTGGGGTGGAGGGAGTGAAAATTTAAAAAAAAAAAAGCCAAGGTGATAAATATTGGAGCAAGTTGATTATTTTTTTGTTAAAATATTAAGCTGTTGTTATCAGGTTTAAAGGAGTATTGGGTTTGCATTGTTTGCACTGTATTTCTGCTGTTGATTACTTTTTCCAACCCCTACTTGTGGTTTTGTCACTTTTGTCTGGGGCCAAAGAAGCAATGCTGGAGACTTTTGTCCCCCTCTGCTCCTCATTTTAATGCAGGGGGAACTCTCAGACCAGGGTCAAAAAAGGGATGCTTGAGAACCTCCAAGGGTTTGATGCGCTGGTTTGCAAGCAAGGCCAACATCTGTTTAATCAGGCTGACCAATAAATCTGTGCCACTTTCAGGTCCTGTTCTAACTGTGATTACTTGTTTGAGGTCATCAAGATGCTGCAGTGTTATATGTCGAGTGTCCTTGGATTGGTATCCTGTCTCATACTGAAATTGCTCTTCTGTCTTAAATGTCCAGCGCTGTTCGCTGTGGTCATTTTTTCTGAAATAATATTCTGTGGCCATGCTACAGTCTAGAATATAGTCTGGTGGCTGGCCCTCAGTGTCTGTGATGAATTTTAAAACATCATAATCCATTTTCCCAGGGTAGAGTGGCAACCCTGTAGCAAGCTCCACAGCTAGCCGGCTCAGAGGCCACATGTAAATTGCTTCATTATATGGAATATGAAGCATAACTTCGGGTGCTCTATACCAAATCGTCTGCACAATGGTACCAGGAATCGCTGCACATAGAGGACGTGCCTGCCATCTTGCCTGTTGCAAAATTTCAGGTTTGCTCTTGTTGATTTTAATAGCCACTGCTTGCTTGGTTTTTGTATTTTGACATTTGGTTACGAGACCAAAGGTGCCTTCTCCAAGGAAAGCTTCTACCTTGTAGTGGTTTCCCAAAATGCTCCCTTCAAATATTTCACATGACATGGTGAAATGTGTTTTTTTGCTCTTAAATTGGTGAGAAACGTTTGAAAATGGTTTTGGTTGTTGTTGTAAAACTCTATCAAAACTTTTCCAATGTTTTCTTGGTTGCTGTCAGTTCAAGGTCCTTTTAAGCACTGTAATATATCACATGTAGGTCCTATCAAGGAGCGTTCAAGCATTCTAAAGTGTGTCTTTGTTTTGTGTGTGTGTGTGTGTGTGTTACATATTTGGTAAACAAACAGTGGATCAGGCATACC
This sequence comes from Simochromis diagramma, assembly GCF_900408965.1. Taxonomy (NCBI): domain Eukaryota; kingdom Metazoa; phylum Chordata; class Actinopteri; order Cichliformes; family Cichlidae; genus Simochromis; species Simochromis diagramma. The sequence goes on from NW_024387414.1 coordinate 7,981,710, forward strand.
TAATAGTGATGTGTCGGTCGCGAACGAAACGGCTCTTAGAGCCGATTCTTTGAAGTGAACGACGCGAGCCGGCTCCTTATTGGGAGTCTTGGTTTTTTTTCTTCTGTCTCTCAGCCTCTCTCTTGCACTTTTTTCCGCTTCACTCTGCACCGAGCCTTGTGCTTTGCGCTGGGAAGAGGGGGGGGAGGGGCGGTAGTTACACTCTCAGTAGCACAGGAACAGAGCGGGAGGGAGAGAGAGAGAAAGAGAGCCAGGGACAACAACGTCACATTAGAAAGGTATAGTAATCATCCACAACTATTTTCAGTTGCAGATGATAAAGGATTCAAAAAGTTTATTCATGCAGGCCCATATGAGAGAGAATATGCATCTTCTTTTTGTTTTCATAATTTAATTTATATTTAACTGTGTTGTGGTTTGCAGTGTTTTGTGTTGTTTCACTTAAAATTTGTTTAAAAGGAAAAAGCTGAAAATTTAAATAGTTAAAAATTGAAATGTGAATAGTTGTTTTTTGTATTATATGATTTATTTATTATATTTTATGTGGAGTGAATAAATAAAAGTATATTTATGGTGGCCCCCTAGAGACAAAGCACATACAAACTCCAAAACACGTAAAAACTCCATAGCACGTACAAACTCCGAAGCACGTACACACTCTAAAACACTTAAAAACTCAGAAGCACGTACAAACTCCAAAACATGTACAAAAGACAACAGAAGTGCTCCAGAAAGCTAGGCGCAGTGTTGAGCTTTTGTTACCTAGTGGCTACACAAGCCAGGAAGTACCAACGAACGGATTTGGTGTGTGGTAGTAACAGGTAAATGAACATTTTTTTTAAATTATTTGAATATATATGAGTGCTTGTGTATAAATACACAAACAATACACATATGCTTTCAATTGTGCAATTTAAGTGATCTAGGTAGCTCTGTTTTGGAAGGTCAGTTAATGCTAGAAATGTGTTTTGGAATTTGTACATGCTTTTTGGAGTTTTTACGTGTATGTGCTTTGTCTCTAGGGGCCACCGCATATATTTATATATAAATATATATAAATAAAACCACTTTTTTTACATTAGTAATTCCTTTTGTGCATAATTTTATATTATTGTTAATAATAAATTAATTAAAGCAACAAAACAACCTGAAGAGCCAGTTGGGAGCCGAAAAATCCGACTCTTTTTAGTGAGCCAAGCCGAAAGAGCCGGAAATCCCATCACTAGTACCTAATCAAATGAGTGTATATGCAAATACACATACATGCACGTGAAAGACATCTTTATCAAGCTGAACACCTGACAGTTCCTCCCCAGTTTATTGTTAATCTATCAAAACCTGCAACAAACTTGGGGATTCCTAAGTCAAAATTTCAATTAATTTATTTAAAGTTCGACTTAAAAACTACAATTTTTAGGTTATCTAATTTTTTTTTTTTTTCAAACAATGCGATAGTACGTCTTTTCAGTGGCGGAAACGAGCTTCTTTAATCTAGCGTTCAGCCTTCGATGCAATGGAGTGCTCCATCTTTCTGCACATATCATCTTTGGTCGGCTCCCGCCACTGACGTTTCCCTCGGCCGCTGGGCTGTGCCTGCCTCCCCGTGTGTGAGTCGAACATAATACGTCCCACGAAGAAGAAGCTCTCCGGTCAGCTGGCGTCGTAAAAGCGAAATCGTTGTAGTAGGATTAAATTAAACATGTCGATTGTGTTTGTACCAAAGAAACTCAGAGGAAAAGCTACAGTCAACCAAGAGACGATACAGAGGGTAAGACACCAAGAACGTATATTTTAGAAGCTTTTACGTTGTTTTTATGACTCGATTGTTCTTGGATTAGCAATTAGCTTGCTAACAGGTTTATACGTTCACCCTTATTTGGGGGGGAAATTGGTAACCTTATCGCATTTGGCTGTTGACTTTTTACACGGACTTGTCCCGGTGACGGGTTTAGATAAAAATGTTAACAGTGGTTGTGGTAGGGCCTTATCTTAACATGGTTCAATACTCCGTGAAAACCTTTGTTATTTTTTGCTGTAAGTGGCTTTACGATCTCTAAATTTCTCTCTGGTCCTGCCGGATTCTCTGCTTTGTTCCAGTTACTGGATGAAAACGATCAACTGATCAGATGCATTACAGAGTACATGCAGAAAGGACGCGCGGTGGAGTGTGTGCAGTAAGTTACACAAACCTCTCCTCCACTAATGCTGTTGATTGACTTTATAGTGTTGTTATTTATTTTTTCCATTTTCCAACAGATACCAACAGATTCTGCATCGCAACATTGTCTACCTGGCAACCATAGCTGATGCAAGTCCCGACAGTGCAGCTTCCACATCAAATGTAAACACAGCCCAGACAAAGAAGCAGCAGTAATAATGAGGATGGAGGTGGCTTGTTTCTAATGCTCTATTATTGTCTTCGTTTCTAGTGCACATCTAATGACACATCAGCTTCAGCAGCAGCTGTGAATGGGCACACAGAGGGCAGCTGATTGCAGTTTCTGTGACAGCTGCATTCTTCCTCAGAAGCATGTGATTGTGGTCATTTGACAGCATAATTGCACAGAAACTGCCAAGGTGGAGTTCACAAAACTTGGAGATATGGACAATGAAAGCAAAGGATCCACCTCCTGTTATTTGTCAGGAAAAAGGTCTCTAGCCTTGGCAGAAAATGCTCTCTCAAAGCACCCTGCCAGTCGAGAATGATCTCACAACAAAAAAACTGTTTTCAGTGACGTAAACCATTTCAGGGTCGAGCTGGATATCTGCGGACAAAATTGGAAACAAAATAAAATTTTATTCGCACTAGTCATGAGTGCTTTTTGTCTCTTCAGATTTTATATTGTATTGATGCACACTATTCCCCTGTTACGCCTGAATTATTCTGCAGAATCTGTACAACCTATAGTCAACCCAACACCTTCCTCAGCATTCATATCTGTGAAAGGTGTGTTAACAGCACTAGGTACTTAAATTTATAAGGAAGGGGCACATCAGGTGTAGGGTTTCACAAGGGCTTGCAGTTATAGTAAACCTGAGGTGTAGAGTTCACATCCACTTAAATGCTTTCAGCAGGAGCATCTTTTATCACTCTGGTTTAGAACACCCCAGCTGTTTTTCTTTCCTCTCTGAGGCCTTGAGCTACAACTTGAAAGCTACCACACCTACATATATCCAAGTTACATTATACAGAAACTAACAACACAGGCTACAGTATACCCCCACAAAGTTGCAGTTTTGTTTCAGAGGATATCTTTGTTTGAGATAGTGAGATACCATTCAGAGGCAGAAAGTAGCCAATCCGAGAGCATAATTCAGCTCTCCTTAATGCATCTCTGCGTGTAGCTATCTGCATGTTGTTCGTTTTGTTCTAAAAGCCCTAAGATGCCACACAAAAGCATATTTAGTGTTTAAACTAACCTTAAATTTAAAAAAAAAAAAAAAAAAAAAGGCTTTTTTTTGAACCACATCCAGAATTTGCAGTTTTTCAAAGGAATGTAACCCCCCGCAAATTTTGAGGGTCAACTGTATCTCGATTAAGAAAGCTTCCTTGTCTTGTTTTGTGTCTTGGACATGCTGGAGAGATCTTTTGCCTGGCTTAGGAATGGCTGTGTGTTCTCCCCATTTGGCGCTGGAGCACGCAGCTGTGAAGGAGGAGGTCTGTTTAGACTGCAGTCCCTGTAATCCAGGCCCAGATAAAAAGCAGACGATAGGTGAAGTAAGCGGGAGGAAAAAATGAAAACCAGCAAGAGACTTATGTTTAAAAAAAAAACAAAACAAAATTTAAAAAAAACAACAGCATTTTGAATTGCTAGTTATTTTTATTTATTTTTTGCATTGCTGGTACACTTGGAAAGATTCAGTTGCCAGCTCAAGAGAACAATAAGCAACATAAGCCAAGCAGCCCCCCTTCATATCTTCTATCAGGGCAACATGTTTTTATTATTATTTTTCTCTTTTTTTGTGTTTTTTTTTAGAAGCCACTAGTAAACCATTTGACACAGCTGAGAAGCTAACAGTTACAGTCCAAGGTCTGTACTGATGTCTTAAAAAAGGCTGCAACAGTTAGGGAGATAACACAGACAAAAAGCAACAAACCCTATATCTTGATTGTGCAAAGCACATTAACTATAAAAAGATATATATTTATATGTATATACAGCAAACAATTCTCTGTAAACATGTTAAGTATGTTAGTTTTCTGAAAACATGGTGTCATTTCATAAATACAGGCAACATTGGCATCCGCAAACATCACAAAAAGATAACATTCTGGGCTTTTAAATACAGCCCACTGCCATAGGAACGGAGGAAACAAGGGCTTGAAAAAACAAAACAACAACAACAAAAAACCCACCCTCGTTACACAATGTTTTAGTGTTTAGCATGGCGTATTTGGTAACCTTTATAGATCGATGCTGTAGTTAAACTCTGTAGGAAAAACATGTGCTTTTTTCACATATTGGGAGGTGGAAAATAATGTTTTATGTAATATGTCTGCAGGAATACTAACATACAGTATGGTATAACATGTAAGAAAATACAAAAATAAGATTAATACTGTCAATAATTGTACACAAAAAATATTGTGTTATTAAACAAAGAAGAAACGTTAGGTTTATGGGAGTTAGTGTCAATCTGGAGCCAACAACTGCCAATTAGAGAAGAGGAAATGAAGATGTTCCCTAATGCTCACATCCAGTAGGGTGTTTAACTTCATGTTGATCAATAATCTCAGACTGCCTCTCATCTCTTCAGCACCATTCGTCTTCCGAACAACGCTTTGGTTGGAAATAATATTCTGCAAGTGCTATCGATACCAACATGGCACATAGTTACTGCTATAACTCTTAACTCTGGTCAGTTGTTGAAAAAGTAGTGTATTTCTCTCAAATTACACCTCTGCAGTGACTTACTATATTTATGCTGAGCCTGCTCAAAGCCTCTTAATAAAAAGTACTAAATATTTATATTTCAACTTCACTATTTTACAAGCTATGAAACAGTAGATGGTAGCTGTATTCTGGGTCATCTTGCATGAGATTTGGCAGTTACAGCTATGTAGACACAGTATATTTATTACGGGCAAAATGAGAGCATTTTAAGCCCCTGCCCCCTTGTAATCCCCTCCTCCACACACACACACACACACACACACACACACACACACACACACTCACACTTTTAGCTGCAGAAGCAAGTGGGTGACGGCTTTGCACGTCTCCAGCTCTTGTCTGAGGAAATTTCTGCTCGACAGACAGAGAAACGACCACCTGACTAACTGCTGCCAGCACGACATGCGCACCTTTCATGGTTAAAACATGGCAGTTTGAAAAACTTCAAAATACATCTTTTTCTGATGGGGATGTTTGACATGGAAAAATATAGATACAAAAAAATGTCGAGCCAGTGTGTATACTTTACGTTGCCTGTGAGGCTTTTGAAAATTTCCAATTCGCTGGGTGTGGAGTTTAATGGCTGTAGCTCGGCCCACTCAGTGGCTCATGTAACAGAGCTACGGGTCCTCTGTGGCACTTCACCGTGGACTCGTTAGACATTAGATCGGGATCAGTACTGGTGAAGGTAGGAGGGTCTGTGCTCATGCTTGACGGGGAAGGATTTAAAGCCCTTGGTCATCGGTTTATGTTGCTGCTGTTGCTGCTGCTGCTGCTGCTGGGTGAACGGAAAACCAGAGGAGATGCCGGTGGAGGGGGAGCAGTCGCTGGCAGTAGACCACACGGGAGACTGGAGCATTGGCATGGAGTCGCCCCACTGGGAAGAAGGAGGGATGTTCATCTGGTACAAGGAAGAGCTGGGATTGGGCATGGTGTTGGTGTGGGTGGAGTGTTGCCACGGTGCTTTGGGAGGCCAAGTTTTAGTTTTGCTGTCCTGTGGAGGAGGCCGGAACATGACGAGTCAACATGCAATCAAAAATAGTAGAAATGGTTAAAGGCGCTTTTGTAATCATCTTCTGCAAACTGTTTCTAAACCTTCCCCACCAGGGGGCAGCATTTCACCAGTGCTCCTGCTCTTTTAATTTACAGCCCTACCCCAATCTCCTCAAGAGGTTTTGGCTTTTCCTAGACTGTAATTTTTCTCTCAACAGCCATCTTTTAATGTATGTGTGTAAAACACGGATGTAGCTTCTGGGTTTGAGAATGAAGAGGAAGTGAACGTGACTTAATCTGACATTTGTGACTTCAGTATTTTCCTGGTGACTTTATAATCTCAATCACTACTTTCAGATCATATTAAACAGAATATTAGGCTCATTTTGTAAATCCAGGTAATTCCAAGAGTCAGAAAGGAGGATTTCACGGGAATGTTCACAGCAGTCTATTATGCACTTCTGGAGCCAATTCCTACCCTTGCTTGAAAACGCTTCATAACGGGACTTCCCTAACCAATCCATGATGTCACGGTGGCTACATCCACTGTGTGCTACCATTAATGACCTGCCTGGTTATACGGATGTTACACCGACTCATTGCAGAATCCCGTGGTACAAACAGGTATTGCATAAAAGTATGATCTGGGTGTAGTTCAGCTGATACCTAGACATTTAGGACTCATAGCAGCTGTTTGTTCACATTCGTTTGACACATTTATTATTTTGGGGGAGTTCCTGAACCATTCTTAAACACAGGAATCTATAATTAGTCCAGCGTAAAATAAAATGAAGTGTGACATTTCACTGGCACAGAGGGGTTCAAACTTTACCTGGCTATCGTCGCCGATGTGATGGAGAGGTGGTGAAGGCAGAGTGCACACCTCAGGCTCACCACAACTGTGTTTCCTGAGGACAGAGAAATCTACACTGAACATACTCACAAAGAGTATCTGATGAATGTTAAACTGCAGCAGATATTTTTACTGAGATAAACACGATGACCTACGGAGCCACGCAAGGGACATGGGAGAAAAACTAATTAAGATGAGCTTTTGCAAACAAAAGTTTTGCGAGATCTCGCAAAATAGACTGCATACTTTGCAGGTCACATTTGAAGGCCGAGTCAGTGTATCCTTCGTAACCCAACCTATCCCAGAATTCATAGCGCGGCCCAGCCAATTCGTTTCCAACAATGGCGGCAGCTACTTAGTTTTAATATTACTCTTTGTGGGTCACAAAATAAACTTTTAAGATATTTTGAGGCGTGACTGTAGCTGTGTAAACGTCAAATATCTGCTCGGTTTATCATGACATCACATATTTGCAAAAGTGCTCCGACATTTTAGGAGACGTCTGTTACCCACCATCTCGAAGCTAACGGGAGGTCGAGGCTCACTACAGTCGGGGGGAACACCGCACTCTCGGCACATCGTGCCTTGACCTCCCGGTCAGCTTCGAGCTGGCGGCCTCTGAAGAATGCGGCCAAAACTTTTGCAAGATCTTGCAAAACTTCAGCTTTATTTTTTCTTCTCCCATGTCCCTTGCGGGGCTCCATAAGGACCAAACCAGGAAGACAGAACAAGATAAACACCACAAGTGGATGACTTTCAGACTTACCGCCTTTGTTTAACTGCAGCTACCAGGTCTGGCCCAGAAAACATGGAGAACAGACTGTCACCATTGGCTGAAGATGTCTCGTCACTAGAGCTGGCCGAGTCCCCCTGATTGGCTGACCAACCACTGTTTACAGCATCACTGTGGGCACAACCAGAGAAGGTGTTAGCAATTTCTCTATTAGTTACTAAAAACTGTGTATAACAAAACCAACAAAATTAGACAACTTAAACATATGAATTTAAAGCCCAGTATCTCTCGGCCTTTATTCAAAGCAAAAGCTGCATAAAAGTGATACATTTTTGCATAGTTTAAAAGTGAGATCGCATAACTGCAATGATGGCTTGTTTACTTCTATCTGCTTGCATCTGTGAGCAGGATGGTGTGTCACATGTGGGTGGAATTAAACAAGAGCACCCAGGATAAACATGCTAAATGCCTCACTTATTGCTAATGTTGGATAAATTAAAAACATAATCAAAACATCACATGACACAGTTTGACAGTTTAAAACTATGCCGGTGCCCACGACGATGAAAGCTTTCACATTTCAAAACAAATGTACCATATGTGAAACCCATCAGTATGCTGGTTCTCAAACTACCAAAAGTCAGACATCCATGCATTGCAAACATACAAACAGGAAAGCACTGATCTGTACTTGTCACATTTGAGAATCAGCACGATGCTGCATACTGCTGTCATTTACAGCTTTTGGCTTTAAAATGTGAAGTTGCTGATACATGCATGCTTTGCGATGGCCACAAGGGGGTGACCTTTGTTGGTTGCAAAAAGACTTCCAGTCTCAAAAATCTACGGGGCAGCCCCCTGCCCTGACCTCTGTACACACTTTACTGTTGACTTCATAGGCTCTTGGCTCTGGGAGCATTTATTTATCTGTGGTTAAGAGTATATGATTTTGTCAAAGCTACATCAACAGAAGATAGAACAATATTGTACTGCATTTTACTTTATTTTGTATAGTGTATTTCTCTTTTTTCCTAAATGACTTTCTGGATGCTGTTTACATGATTTAAATTAATTGGACAAAACAAACACTTTTAAAAGTCCTCAAAAACACCTTTGTGCTAGTTGCCTCACAGGAGCACTGCCATAATGACAGACACACACACACAGAGACAGACTCTCAAAGTGAAAACAATGTCAGGAATGCAACCATGGCTGGCCAATCAAAGGAATGATATCAGCAGAAACAAATGTTTGAGCTAAAAGATGATAACAGCTCCTCAGGCAGATTTATCCAGAGCTTAGGTGTTCCAACAGCAGAACCATGATCTGCTCATCTTAAATTCAGAGACATCAACAGCAAGAAGGTTCTTATCTGCCTCAGGCTGTGCACACAGTGACAGGGGAGAGCAGCTCTGAGATGCTATCTGAAACCTGGTCACAACAAACCTTAAAGCCAATCACTAAAATCTTATAAATCAACCCCTGTAAGTGCAGTGCTGCTAAAAGACTCCTCCTAAAAACAACTCACTACCAGTTTGTCTTATAAGAAAAATACTTTTTTTAATTGAATGTTTGATGTTAAGATCTTTACCTACAATAGACCGAGTGTAACTGAATTTTAAGACCAAAACTGACATTTGTTGATTGACTGATTTTCTTTTGCTTTCTGACATACAAAAAATAAAGAAATGATCTTAACATTTGCTGCAGTTCTTATTACTGGTTTACATGCATGAATGACCTTAACTATGACAAACTATGCAAAGTAAATATTCAGCCACCCTGGGGCGCCTCTGTCAGTGTGCCCCAGGGTGGCTGTGGCTACAATGTAGCTTGCCATCACCAGTGTGTGAATGTGTGTGTGAATGGGTGGATGACTGGATATGTAAAGCGCTTTGGGGTCCTTAGGGACTAGTAAAGCGCTATATAAATACAGGCCATTTACCATAACATGGTTTCTTTTCTTTAATTTTCCATTTATCAGCTTATGAATGCTGACAGAGATAGATTGGCAAACAGCTAATACTGACATATAATACTGATTGGTCAGATCCCAATAATAAACAAATGACATGCTTGTAATCAGAAAGCTCAATGGTATCAGTTTCTACAAACCTAAACAAACCTTTCTACAAAGGTTTGTTTAGGTTCAGTTTTAAATAGAAGCATGGAAGGAAAAGGATGAAAAACATGATGACTTTATTACAATTTGTTTATTGATATTTTTTGAGTTAAAATGATAACAGAATACTGTAGAATTCACTTAGACATACTCAAAGTTTTGGGTTTTAGTACTGTTGAACCAAAGACCAGCTGTTTTTGAAATAGTAATAGACACATATTATAAAATGTAATTTATTTGTAGAATTGGTGTTTTTTAACCAATAACATAAGAGCATTTTTAGAATCTCTGTCACATATAAATGAAACAGCATAGGTTGAATAACTAAAACCATGCATAATAAAAAGGCCCTTACTCTGATTCTAGTTGAAATAGCTTGGTTGATTGAGGGTCATTATATATTCTTAAACATCCCTATGTGGGACACGTGCTAAAATGTTAACTTGTCTGGCAATGAATGAGTGGTAAAAGCAGATGTATGGGTACCAACCCCTCGCTGAAGTATTCTGGGTGGGACCAGGTCCTGTGCTGCTCATCAGGCATTGGCCAGTTGCTGCGCGTGTTGCTGGGGCGGCGAATGTGCTGTACCTGCCGTTTCTGCTGCATGGCCTGACTGACGCCGGCGACGTAACGTGCAAACTCCGGGTCCGAGCCAACTGCGCGTGGAAAGGGAGGATAAACACAACTATGAGTTTCTGACACCCTCAGCTTTTCTCTTTCGCTCCCCGGAGTTCAATCTATTCAGCCAGACTGTCTACCACAGCAGAAAAATCACAATAGCCTTAAGTCAACTCTGCACAATGGGCCTCGACGCAATCAAAAGAGTGTGCTGCACTGTAAGAAATATAACTGACACAAGCTAAATTCAGCGCACATCACCAACTTACAGTTGTAGCCACAACTTCTCATCGTACCTGACCAATATTGATATCAGGTGTCTTATGTCACCCTTCAGGTTTTAAGAAAAATCTGCTCAATTTAATCAAATTACAGTGTCTTTTATGCACTGTAGTAATATTTGTCTGGTAGTCGCATCTTTATTTTTGATATCAGCTGATGTTTGAAAGCTAATTTTCTTTTATGACACGATTAAGATTTGAATTTAAATTAAAAACTTTTTACAGTCAGCTTGATACCCACTACCATCTTCTTAATGGTTTCATCTTGATTGTACTGTAGGGAGACTCAGGCCACCCACACCCCTTTCCTGAACATTTGTCTCCAGCTATACCTTTCAAATTGTTAGAGACACTACTAAGCTTCTCTGAGGTTTTAAAATAATGAAAGTCAGTGCCATCAATGCTGCAGGATTAGCTGAAACTTAACCTAACCCAGTGAAAGAAAACTAAATAAAAGGCTCTTTGGTTTGTTCCCTCATCTCATCACAATCAACATTATTTGTTTATTTAATAAGAACATAGTATGTTAATGGATATCACTACCAAAATGCATAATGCAAGTAACAAAAATGGTGAATTTAGTCATGCTGATTTTTGTGCTCTCAACTTCTTCATATTCTGGATGTGAGTGTCTGCCTTCTTAACTTAAAGAGTTGAGCTGTTCTTATATAAATAAATGTTCACTCTGTTTCATATGGATGTAAACTCAGACATGAAACTGTAAGGTAAACATCACCTGCTGGGTCGAAGGGCAATGTGTCCCCCAGGACTCCAAACACTCCCTCACTCTGGTCCCGGTTGGGCCATGTATTGTTACGAGGTCCTTGGGGTTTCTGACCCAGCATCTCTGACATGACACTGTCCATGTAGGTGCTGACCAAGCCCAGACTGTACAGGTCTGAGCTCAAGTCTGGCAGTCCAGAGGATGCCCACTGCCCAATGGGACCTAGGGGTGATAGCCCTGCTGGGGGTCCTTGCGGCGGAGGCTGTTGCCCAGAAGTGCCCAGCCACTTGCTTGCCACTCTTTGTTGTGGTAAGACCTGGGGTGGGGTTTGCTGGGGAGGAAGCTGCGGGGGAGGCGCTTGTTGTTGAGTGATGGGCTGCAGGAGGTGCTGGTAGTAGAGGTGCTGGGCCTGTGGGGAGGGCTGCTGAGGTGGTGGAGGAGGGGGTTGCTGCTGCTGCTGGGGCTGTTGTTGCTGTGGGGGAGGCGGCTGTGGATTAGGCTGAGGCTGTTGTTTCTGTACTGGCTGTGAAGGTTGAGGCTGAGGCTGGGGCTGAGGCAGGGTCTGAGCTGGAGGCTGCAGGGCACTGTGAGAGATTGATGAGGTGGCTTGTGAAGGACCACTTGGGGGCTTCAGCTCAGCAGGATTAGCAGAAGCCACAGAGTTCCTCCTCTTGACCAGGGGTGAGGCTTGCTGGGATTTGCCCATGTTGAATCCTGAGAGAAAGTCAATGACATCCTGCATCTCTTGGTCTGTGGGCAGGTTCATCCCCTGGTCTTCAGAAACTGAACCGTTGGCCAGCTGGTTTTGTTGAGTGGAGTCAGAGGTACAAGGCAGGCTGCCCATCTGCAGGATGCTCTGTAGCCTCCCATCACTGTGGCCCAGGCCTTTTGCCTTGTCCTCAGAGTTACTGGTTGTTAGCATGCTGCGAGATGGAGTACTAGGGATGGAAAAACTGCCTCCGCTATTTGAGCTGGATGAGACTTTCTTTGTGAACTTGGAAGTCAGCTTTGATATAGTTTTGGGCAGTCCACTAGAGGTCTTGGAGCTGGTACCTGGAGGCAAGTCTGTGTGGATGCCATAGTCTGGGCTCTCTCTCTGTAGCTGTATCTGAATAGTGGGCAAGGCTTGCTCTCTTTTGTGGACAGGAGAAAAGAAATGTGTGTTAGCTAGTCAAAACATGGAATGAAATAGTTAATCATTACTAACATCTACTCACTTTCTCTCCTTCCACCTGTTGATGTCAAACACCGCTGTGTAAAGCACGTCTACAAGACCAAGTGTCTTCTCTGGGTCCAAGCTTCGCTGGAGTAAGGACATAGTAGCTGGGTCCTCCTTCAAACACCTGAACCCAAAGACACAAACATTCACAACAGGACAGGACATGATCTGTGAGTCCAACAATATGTCTTACACATAAAGGCTCAGGTGAGATGACTATCTGGCATGTGATATTTATAAACAAGAAAAGATCCCACACTTCCTTTTATTAAAATAAAAAACTCAAACTCATCACAAAACTATGTACTGTGACACGACACAGAGGTTTTAAGAAGAAATACTTCCCCTATTCCCTAAAATAATACTTGCTTTGACTAGTTTGACTTGATTTACAACACACATAATATCAGCACTGCATTAGAGTACATAACTTTAAAAAAAAAAAAAAGCCAGTTAAATAAAAGCCTCTGAGAAATGCCTTCTTCCAGGACCATTATAAAAAGTGCTCTGAATCAAAAACCAGTTTGACTTTTCTAACACCACAAATACCAATGATATGGCTCAGTTTTTAAGTACACATCATTTACACAAAAATCTCTTATATACTACCTAAGTATGAAGGCACTAACCAGCATTTCACTGTTTATTAAATATTTTATATCAAACACATTCTCAATCCCTCTTGAGCCTTAAGCTTTAAAGTCTGTATAAAACCGTCCAAATCAACAGCATGTGTTGATTTGTTCCATAATACCAACTTCAATTTACTTGCCTTCAATTTTCAACTGTCTCCAACAGTCTATATTTTTATGTTACTTATCTGTTTACTAAGGGACTGTAAATTCTGCTGTCTGCTCACAAACCCACAATGAAAAGGTTCAGATACTAATGCATTGATTTATTACCCAAAGCTCAGTCAGCACATGTGTAGGTGTGCTTGAAAATTTACAGCTGATGCTATAAATAAGTAAAGTTGAAGTTCTGCAGTGTAAGAGCAGTTTTTCTTTGTTTGTTTTTTTGTCATGTATTTAAACATCAGCATTGGCCACAGAATTTGTAAAAGATGAATAAAGCTTCTGGCTCTGAAAAGTGAAGCCAACACATTAATACTTTAAACCTGTATTCTTGTTAATGGCCAGCAGGGGGCAACTCCTCTGGCTGCAAAAAGACTTCCTGTTGTAAAGAAGTTTATAAAAAACAAATAAAAAACAAAAGACAAACTTTCAGCTCTCTTGGTCTGTGATCTCAGTAAACACTTTTCTGATGACTGCAGACTATGCTCATGTCTGTCCCCTGTTTCACAATAAGATCCAGCCCGTCTTTCATCCTGTCTGGTTCCAGGCATCATAACTTGTCTTCAAAAACTAGTGGTTGGCCTCATCAATCTTATTTTATTTATTTAAAAAAAAAAATCAGTCTACGGCGGATATTTGCCATCATAAAACCAACTGCCAAATAAGAGAGCACTGGGATGCAGCTTTTTAAGGTTGACTAAATTTACACTTATTAAAAGCCAGTGTGACGATGAACTGATGGAGTCCCAATCAAAAGTTTAAGACCACTTCAAAAATGGGGGGGAAAAAAAATCATTTTCCATGGTTGGATCTTAACAAGGTTCCAAGTAAAGCTTCAACGACAAGAAGAAAGGGGAGTCAGACAAAACATTTTTTGAGCATGCAATTTATTGAAAACAATGCTCCACCATTGATCACTTCAAAAATTTGTTGCAGCATGCTTGATGCAAGCGTTTCCATGAGGTGCCTGGGAACATTTCTCCAAGTGTTGAAGATGGCTGCACGAAGGGCATCTACTTCCCTTGCCATCCATCCCCAAAGGTTCTCAATTGGATTTAGATCAGGGGAACATGCAGGATGACCCCCTGTTATTCTCCTGGAAGAAGTTCGTTGTCCTGCGAGCATTGTGTACTGTAGCATCGTCCTGTTGAAAAACCCAGTCATTACCACAGAGATGAGGGCCCTCAGTCATGAAGGATGCTCTCTGCAACATGGGGACATAGCCAGCGGCCATTTGACACCCCTGCACCTCCTGAAGCTCCATTGTTCCATTAAAGGAAAACACCCCAGACCGTTATGGCGCTCCCCCCACTGTGGCGCATAGAAAACATCTCACATGGGTTCTGCTTGTCATGCCAGCAACGTTGCATCAAGGTTACATTTTTTCTCATCAAAAAATAAAACTTTCTTCCACTTTTCAGTGTCCCATGTTTGGTGCTCTCTTGCAAAGTCCAAATGGTCAGGTCTGTGGCGCTCAAGGAGACGAGGCCTTTGAAGACGTTTTTTGTTTTTCAACCCCTTCAGCCTCAGATACAGTCTGATGTTATGGGGCTGCAGTTGGCACCACTAACCGCCTTAATTTGGGTCGAGGATCGTCCAGTGTCTTCACAGACAGCCAATTGGATCCTCTGCCTCATTGCTGGTGAAATTTCTTTGGGTCTTCACTTGACTTTTTTGCTCCATAACCCTCAAGTTCATTTAAGAAATTCCACATGACTTGTCTTACTGCGCCCCACCTCAGCAGCGATGGCACACTGCGAGAGACCCTACTTATGCAGTTCAACAACCCGACCACGTTCATAAAGGGAAAGGTTTTTCGCCTTTACCATCAGAACGTCATGACAGTGTGACTACCTGACAGAAAATGACAATGAATCCACATTTTTGCACAGATTTCACCTTTTAAAGGCATGTGGTCTGAAACTTTTGATCAGCTGTAAAACATTAACTATTTAAACTGTTTCAGTTTAAGTGTTGTCTTCAATAAAATGCATGCTCAAAAAATGTTTTGTCTCACTCCTGTTTCTTCTTGTTGCATGTTGACGCTCTACTTGGAAGCTTGTTAAGATCCAACAATGCAAAATATGATTTTCTGCCATTTTTCAAGTGGTCTTAAACTTTTGATTGCGACTGTAGTAAACAGCCCAGGTACCTGTTTTAATTATGATTTCCTGGCAAAAAGGCTGAATAACATGTATACAAACAAAAACAATGAAAAAATGTATACATATTACCTATATGCCACGCTAAAAAAAAAAAAAAAAAACTCATAAAAACAACTTGTGTGTTGCATTTCTCACGTTGTACTCACCATGTAGAAGGAACCTGGACCACCACCTTGGATCCCTCCAGAGTGATCTGGGGAGCATAGGCCTCCTTGTTCTCAATCTGCGCAGTATCGACAACCACCTGACAGGACACAGAAATACCCTTCTGTTAGCCATCTTAACCTTTCCTGCCATTTCTTTCAATTATTGTGATTTATCTTCTGAAAAAAAGGTTGTGCTGGAGTGCTGCTAAGTTTTTTTGCTATTTTTTTTATTTTCCACGAAGTTTTTTCTTTTCAAACTGTTGCACCATTTCCCTCTGTATATCTGTAGCTCTCTTAACTTCGGTACAGGAATATAATTAAAATCGCGGTTAAAAACTGACCCAACGTACACTCACATCTTCCACCCATCTGCAGTGCAGTGATCCAGTGCACTAGGTTACAAAAACTGAAATGCAAGACGGTCCAAAGTGCTACAAATACCGTGGTGGACGCCAGGTAATGTGACGTCAAACTTGGCGAGTATAAAGACACCAACTCTACAAAACCCTACAGAATACGGACAGATACAATTACAATTTTACCCAGCTGATTAAAACCCTCCTTTACCACCATCTAACGATATCAGAAATTTTCATTCAGTTTGTCCCCCCAGAAATATCAGTTTAGACCAATTCTCAGCGAATATTATCTTTGTGCTGATATATTCATATCTGCATTTATAATGGCTTCTAAATTAAATTTAAGGTTAAAATGAAGTTAAAGTAAAGAAGATCTGGGAGAAACACCCTTCAGTCAGTGTCAGTGTTGCATAGTTTGTCCACCAAAGGTCACTGCATAACTTCCCTGTTGGCGCCATTTGAAAAACCAGGATCAACTTCTTCATGCTCCTAAGCGTGCAAATAACTTCATAAGCACTTCCCTATTAGTGCCATGTTTGGAACGCCACGAACACAACAATCAGCTGATCTGGGCAGAATTGGGAGGAAAAAAGTAATCCGCAAGTTCCTGTGACAAGATTGTTTTTGGCGTAAAAAGATTTCTCAAGTGCACCGTCATATCATCTTAGCAAGGACTCAGAAATAACTACACATGACAAATGTTTAGTAAATCTATGTATAGTTTAAATGTCTGAGAAAAATAAATATAGTGGCTGATATATTGGAATATAGAACTTTTAAAATCCTGTACTGGTCAGGGTCTACATGTCACCAGCTGCTAGCATCTCCTCCTTTCATGCTGTCATAGCCCTCCTTTCATGCTCGACCCTTAACTGGTGAAACAAGTTTGCCATTTCCTCCTTTAGTGAGAACAGTTTTCTTGCCTATTTTGCACTTCTTGCATATTCTTGCTTTTTATTGGGCTTATTTGGAGGTTTGAAGTATTTGAAGTAGCTCCCTTTTTACCAAACCATCCTTGGAGGCTTGCATAGAGATTTTGGGGACACGTGACCGCTTACGACGTGACATTAACTTGTTGGCCATTTCTGTACGTGCAAGTGAAAAACCTACTAAACATTATGTAGAGGAGACAAACTCTGGCAACTATGAGTAAACAAACAAGTGTATATACTCTGTCAGATGAAGTAAAACACTTTCATGACAACCCAAAAAGTTGATTCTGTTCATCTGGACGTAGCATTTTTAGTGGGAGAAATGTTTCATCACACATCCAAGTGACGTCTTCAGCCTCAGCTGAATGCAGGTTTCTTTAACCTTATAAACATTTGCATAATGACTGAAACTAGCACCACTGACGAACAAATGGGCTGCGAGGTCATTTTCTTGATCATTAATATGCATTTGTCATGACCATTGTCAAAACCCTTAGTCATCCCTTATGTGTCAAGATTATCGGACAGCTGGGAT
Organism: Simochromis diagramma; assembly: GCF_900408965.1. Taxonomy (NCBI): domain Eukaryota; kingdom Metazoa; phylum Chordata; class Actinopteri; order Cichliformes; family Cichlidae; genus Simochromis; species Simochromis diagramma. The sequence continues at coordinate 7,999,079 of NW_024387414.1, forward strand.
GCATTTTCTCCAAACACCACATCTCTGTGGGTTTCAAACCCTAAAAAAGGCCCAACTTGAGGTACTTGGGCAAGATAAACTCAAATTGTATTCTTGTATCTTTGCGAGACCCTGGTTTCTCTACGATGCATTCATCAGCGTGTGAATATTAGATAGAAAGCACTTAAGCACAGAAAACAAGCACTTGGGTGAATGAGCTATAAAGTACACCGAGTGCTCAGGTAGAGTAGAAAGCGTTATATAAGAACCAGTCGATTCACCATTTACATGTGGCACTTGCTGTCAGACATGCCTGGGCTTGTCGTGTTCTGCCCACTCAGGAAATAAACACATAATGCTGCTACATGACACTTTTATATCAAGTAAAAAAATGTATACCTGTTCTGTCAGAGATAATATAAATGTGTCACAGTTTAGACATCAAAAAGTTACTCTATATTTTAAGTTTTCTTGCTTCACATATACAGCAACACACACTGACACAGTCTTAAAAAGCAACCGGACATGACTTATGCTCAAAGAAAATGTCAGTCTAATTTAAGACTTTTTTCCAGGCACGGTATGTTGTGGAAAAAATAGTTAGAAGTCAAACGCTAGTTACTGGTACCTCTCATTAATTTCCTACTTAGCAGCGAGAGTTCAAGGTGAGAAAGGTGAATGACTTTAATCAGCAAGTCACAACACACAGGTAAGCCTTCCTGTCTGCTGGGAGTCAAATATATTTGCAAGTTCTTTGAAAGTGGCCTTGGCTCCTTGAGACCTGAGTAGCTGGGTCATAAAGAGGGAGTGAAGGTGGGAGGAGTCTATTTCCTGTATTGCAGGAAATTACCCTATTGTTATTAAAAAGGCAGGTGCATCCTTAAAAAAAAAAAAGGGGGGGGGGGGGGGGGGGCAAACTATGTGAGAACCACACACAGATGCAGTCAGTCGGTCAGATATGTTGAAACACACACACAGACACACACAGAGAAGTAATGCAGCAGAACAGACAAGGTCGTGTTGTTTTAGTGCACTCTGACAGCCATAAAAAAAGTGAGCAACATTGCCAGGAACACAACAGAAACGGTGCTTCTCACTGTAACTGTCACATGAGTGTAAAGAAAACAGGGAGGAGAAACATTTCTGTGGGAGTCATATTTGGCGCATTGCATGACAATGAGCATGTGAGTAAATGTGTGGAGAAGATACAACGTGTGCGAGGGTGGGTGTCCATGCTTACTTGCTGCAAGATCTATTTTGGGTTTGGTGGTAATAGGCTCAGATAAGGAGCTAATGCAAAGCGCTCATTCATCATATAGGGATTGTTTTACAGTTAGCATGGGGCTGGACGGGAACAAGCTCTCCGTTTTGACACACAAAGCAGGGCAGACCACACAGAGGAAATAAACAGTGAAGCGTAAACACACTGGTGTTACTCTGAGGAAAGGCTTGCTGATTGCTCTGCCCACGACTCTCCTTTTCAACAGAAGGGTGGGGGAGTTTTGTTTGAATTTTGTCAGACCCGTCCAGACGAGCCCATCCTTCACCCAGATGCTGAAGGAATGCTTCTTCCCTTTTGTCTGTCACTGGTGTTAGTTTACACCTCCTGGCTGCCTCAAAGCAAGCAGACAGATCTGCTCATCTTCAGTACAAGTCGGACAAACAATGGGATGCAAGTAGCCAAACCACCAGATACTCAGATGGAGGATTCAGTGGCAGTGAAGAAGCCTGTTCACACAGGTATTCCACCTACTATCCACTGTTCTGAGGTACCAACTACACAGTGGATGTTAACAAGACCAGTCATCATTTGGCATAGACACATAAAATAACTTAAATAAATTACATTTCTGGTGACTTTCTTAAGCATTTAGGAAAACTGAGAAAAATCTAGAGGAATATTTATAATAATAAAATTCACTTTATTTTTTTTCCATTGATTTTGAAATTCTTACAAAACACTACTGAATGGTGCTCTGACCTAACATCTATACTCACCAGACCAGCCTGGGCAAACAGTAGCTGGACAGCTGTCTTGCAAGCTCCTCTCCAACTGGATGGGCAGACCTGGTTTAGGACCTCAGTGACAGGAGAGTCATCTCTGGGTGTCACTCCGTTCTGCCCAAGGGCCTCCTTAATGAGCTGCAGCATCGTGTGCTAAAGAAACAAAACATGGCGGTCCATTACCAAAGCAGCCTATCACAAATATTTGCTGATGTTACAATATAGACACCTGTATTAAAAAAAAAAAAAAAACCCAAAAAACAACAACAACAACAACTTGAGACTTCAGGAGCCTACATATCTGCTAAGGTTATCACTCAAAACACTGAAAAATGTTTTGATGATGAAACAAACAAAAAAAACAAAACAACAGAATGTAGACGAGAGGAGGATCATACCGTTTTCAATTTGAGGTTTTCAGCTGCTGACTCATTGAAGGACACTCCTTTGAGAAAATGTGAGCCAATTTGCACGGGGATGGTGGGCAGCTCGCACTGAATGGGCTGCGAGGTGGTCTGCATCCTGCCCGCCTGCTGAGCCTCAGCCTCACTGCAACAACCCTATACCACACACGCATGGATATAAACACACAACGGCTAAAACACTCATTACAGCAAAAAACATGAGATATGTTCGTAATATTCTTTAATCAACTCCTGTGTCAACACTAAAATGATACAAGTACCATAAAAACAAACTTTATGCTACTGGGAAATTAACAGGCATTAAATCATTGCAAGTATTAGGAACAGTGGACAGCCACCAACTCCAGTCCACAGTGACGGGAGAATTAAGCGAACACGCTACAATAGCAGAAGGGAAGGGAACACACACAAGCATGGGGAGAGCATGCCACCTTGACATGGAAAGGTTACAATTTGTGATAGTGAACACACCTGTAAGGCTGCCTCCACAGCTTTGGGGTTGAGATGAAAGCCTGCCTTCAGAGCATACTCACTATGACCGAGGCTCTCTAATGCTGCTTTATAAGCCTGGACAGGGAAGAAGAAAATGATCAGTTACTTTAATATGTTACAGTTTTTATTTCTCCTCTCTGCGTTTTTTTTTTAAAGTAATTATACTATAGTTTTATAATATAAGACTTCATCTAGTTCCATTGTATTATTCCATTAAAATGAAAAGAAAACCTCAAAGACCAAAGTCCATTTGATTCTTAAAACATACCTCAGTATATGTCTAACTCTGGAATAACAGCAACTCATTTCCTAGCCTGATCTATACACTCATACTGCACCTGTAAAGCACTGTCAATCTTCATGTTGAGCTCCTTCAGCTGGTGCTCAGGGATGGTTGTGTTGTTGGAGCAAAAGAGTTGCTGAACCTGGATGCCTGCCAGGCAGCCGTCCCGGCCCCTCTCTCTCAGCCTCGCCGTGGCCTGAGGGTACAGCAGCATACAAAAGAGCTCTGGGTCAATTTACAGCAGGAACATCAATGAAATGTTGCACTGCAACAAAATCTCACCACAAGCAAGAAGTACTTGAGAATAAATGTATAATGCTAATATAATACTGATAGGGTTTTTTCAGCATTGAAAGAAAACTATCTTGTGTAGCTTCTGAAATATGAGCCCTCTGGTGTCTCCCTCTATCCAGGCTGATTCCCTGCAGGGCTAACACTCTGCATGCCCGAGTTTAACAAATCAATCAACCCACTATTCTCCTCTCTGCTTCACTGTATACAACAAATCTTGAAAAGGTCCTTGGAGACTGATAAGCCTGGAGATCAGTTGGGTCCTCTTACAAAACAGCTTCTCCTACATAGAGATAGGCTTTAAAGAACATAGCAATGCAAGTTTACAGACAGGCTACAGCCTAGAAAAGAGGAAATAGGAAATTTGGACTGGAAATCACAAATTGTTGGCATTTTTTTCAGGAATGTGTAGCAAGCTGTTTTTTTTTTCACCTCACACAGACAAACCACACATTTCCAAAGCTTAGATCTGGAAAAGTCCTGGGGCTGTGGCTGCATACCTCAGCTGCACCTTTCCATGAGCGGGAAGCTTCTTCCAGCTCTGTAAGGGGCCCAAGGTCAGAGCTTTGGGAGCGGGCATTGGCACAGCGCTCTTGGGCCTGGGCAAGAGCCTCGGCCAGGCAAGACTGAGCCACGGGCTGGACTTTCTGAAGAGCCTGTGATAGAAACTGGAAATGGACCTGCATCACCGTGAGGAAGCACCGACCTAGTACCTGGAAAAAGAACACAGAGATTACAGTTACAACATACCTTAACTCTAAGAGCACTCATCATTATTTGAATGTAGCTCAGTCAAGATGTTTGAGAAACCAAACACTATGGATGCCGTCAGCATAGAGGTGGAATCCTGTATGTCCACATGCCTCTGGGCTTCGTTATTGTTGATTAAAACAAAACTGCTTGCTGCTTTGTTTGCGCCTTTCTAATGAAGCATTCGTCAAGTAATGACTGGTTGCTTTACCAACAAGTTATTTCTCCATCTAATATTTTTTTTTGCATTTGCCTGCCTGTTCAACCATAAAGTTCCAGGAATTAAGAAGTGTGTCAACTATTTTCTATACACAAAACATCATCATGCTTGACAGGTAAACCTCAAAAGCTCTGATATATGCTTGTTTCGGTAAATTTGGTGCAGGATGTTGAGCAGGCTTGATGTGTTTTGGCTCGAGTTGCAGCATATTAAGATAAATGCTTTGAAAAACATGCTAGCGACAACCATTAAACTGTTTATACACACATACAGCAAATGAATACCAGGCAGATTAAAGTCTGGCTACTGCTTTCAACGATTGTATGCCCTATTAATCTCAAACTTATCCAACAAATAAACTTAAGTTCTCTTTCAGAAACACTTTGCTACCTTATTTCCCATTTGGTTTTTTTTACACAAACTTAAAAATCGTAATGTGAAAGATGGCAAGACCAAATCTCTATAACCAATACATCAACTTCCAAAATACAACATTTTACCAGATTTTAGCAAACCTAAACTTTACGATAAAGTAAACTTTAGTGATAGATAAATAGATAATTATATAAGAACATTATAGCAAGGAGAGAAAAATCCACTATTCCACACATGTGGGAAAAGCATGTGCAAAGTTGACAATAATAACAACTGACATCATTCCACTACAAAGTGTGTCCAAGCAAGTGCTTGCTGAGTTCAGACAAGCTGTTTGTTGTTCAGTTTGCAAAATAAGAGAAATAGGACACCGTGGGTTCGCTACGGTCACAGGGTTTTCTTTTTCAGATACCTGCTGAAAATATCTCAAGGGATAGGGCTGAGTTCTGAAGTAAGAAATATGCAGTTGCTTTATGATGGCAGACAGGAACAACAACAACGAAGCCACCTTCATTCTTTAACACAATTCACGGACACCAAAACTAAGATGCACAAATGACTGGAGGCATAAAACTGCCATGACTTTGGAGTTTCATTGGTTTTGTAACAACTACAAAATAGGACACGTTCCCAAATAAATTATCATATTTGACATGCTCATGACTTTGGAATTTACTGCCTCATTCAGTGTTTTGCTTTATCATCTAGTGAATTTTAGTGGTTGATGGGCCATTATATCTTGTGATCCTGACAAAAAAATAAAATAAAAATAAAAAAATAAAAAAAGCATCAAACTAGCTTAGTCTTAAGACACTTGAGCAGATTCCATTTAAATATCAAATGACTCAAGAGTGAAACTTTAGAGTAACTAAATATAAAATTCAAATGAAATTGATTTTGTTTAAGTTTACGATAATTACAGCGGGAACTCAAATGTAGTTCTCGCTGTTATGTGTGGGTACACATTTCATTAACAAGCTTCTAGTCTATTTTTCCATTTTTTCATATGAAGTCTTTTTGAAGGCACACTCAATCCTCCATACGAAAGCAGTGCTGGAAAAATTCAAAGACTATGCACTGTGGTATTCCAAGCAGGGCTCATGTTTAACATGCTGGACCTCACAGAAACTGAACAAATTTATATGAGCTCTTCTGACCAGAAATATCCTCTGACTATTCAGGCTTCTTTTCATGTTCTTTTGCAAAGCTTAATTGTGGTTTGTGCAAAAGAGAAAACCTACGAAGAGGCTGTTAAGCAGCGTCTTTTGCAGAGTCTGAGCTGGCACAAACTCTGATTTCCACCGATGTACTGTTTGCTGAGGCGAAAACACACTGAAACATGTGCTTTTATATTTAGACTGAAGAATCATCACACCTTACACCATGAGGCTCTGATTAGTACCAGTTTGAATCTTTCTATACCTCCCAATTACTGATGCAACTCAGTTTCAACTTATTTTAATTGGTCTGTATCTTCCTGGCTCATTTTCTATATTAAAAATAAAAAATAAAAATCTGATTGCAAGACTTCAGTTCTTCGGGCACTGACTGGATTCTGGGAATCTCATTTAAAGTTATAGATGTCAACATGTTTTCTGAGTCAGTGTGCGCATTGGATAAATAAAGTTCTACCACAGCAAGCCTGAGGTAGAACTATAAAATGAGTTTTCTTATAACAAGCATAACAAGTTAGAGAACCTAACTTTCCCGACAATTTTTTAACTACATTTTTTTTTTTTTTTTTTTTTTTTTTTTTTTTAATTACAGTTCAGAGAAAGTAATGCAACTCACTGAACATTCTGAGCCAGGAAAACCCCTGTAAGTATGAAAGAAACTTTTTTTATATAGTGTGCAACAAGCAATATGAAAGCTCACCAAAAGAAAAAGAAAAGAAAACTACCAAACAAGAAGTTTCTCTGTGACTCAGAGTCAGTATCCTGTCTGAAAGTTGAAAATGTCAGTATATCATGTGGTTTGTTTAATCTGTTCCTCATAATGCAACTAAAATAACAACAAGCTGGTCCTGGACTGAAAAGAAACAAGACAAGTTCAGAGGAAAACTTGTGGCTCTGAGATATTATATGGCACAGCTCTGCTCTAGACTAAAAAACTAATGTCAGTATGCTAAGATGCTTATATTTACAATGACAATGCATCATCACAGTCTTTGCTTAGTTCTAAATGCTGCCACACTAAAGTAAGTTCTCAATTTTGCAAATACACATTTACATATATACATTCTGAACAACCCTCATCACAAAGATACATCAATGGGGACCATGAATATCAGGGAGATGGTGTTGTTATATAAATCAGTTGTGATATTTCAATCTGCTGGTGGTGCAAAGTGAGAAGTCAGAGGAAAAAATAGAATGAGATAAATTCGATTAAATTAGAATGTCTGGGGGACTTAAATATTTATAGAAAATTCCAAAGCAATCTACTGACAATCTGTTGGATATTTAACTGAGAAACCTTTATGGTAGTACTGGGAAAACCATTACTGGATCACTGAAATGAGCAACATTTATCCTTTGAGGCCAATAAAAAAAAACTGTACAAAAGTCGACAGTGAACTCCAACTTACCAGCAAAAGGTGGAGAAGCCAACACTTCCGTCGCTACAGTCCTCAAAAAGAAATCCATAACTGCAAGTTCATGCCAAAACTCTTAGATTCACTAAACTATGTAGGATAATATGATGCCTATCCCCCTGCCACCTTCAGTCGGAGATCTGATAAATACGGGCTCATTTCCAGGGTACACTACATGAGAAACACCTGTTGTTGCTGTTAAAGCAACTAATCAGAGGTCAATTATTCAATGGAGATATAGTATGTTTGCCAAACAGAAAAATAACATAACAAACACTGATAATGAGGGCCGAGGTAGATATCACCAGCATATCTTAATGAAGATAACAAAATGAGCACATGCTGACAAAAAAAATCAAAAACTACTCTGCTACAAAGGCTGCTATAATCAAGCAAAGAAAAAAAAAAAAAAAAAAAAAAAAAAAAAATGAGGACATGGCTAAAGCACAAGATAATGGATAACACATGTGATTGGCTGTGCAGTATCCCACACAGTCATGGAAAATATGAGAAATAGTGAGTGCAGCAGAGCCAAGCTCATGCTGGCCTCCCTCAGAACCAAACAAGGCGAATCATGAATCAATCATCAACATTTATACTTCTATTTTCTGAGAACACCTGCACAATCACCACACCAGATCTGGGAGAGTAGAGTTCCTGAAGTCCAGACCTTTTCTGGGTAAAAGGAGAGTGAAGCTATTACAACAACCAGATGCTTACATAGTGGGGTTGCACTGCTGTCTGATCTACAAAAGAAAACAAGCAGCCTACCTCTGTTCATTAATGTCACTGGTTATGCTTTATTTATTTTTTTGCTTTCTCCCTTGCTTTTCACTTCTTTTTTTTTTCCCTGTATCTTCCCCCTTACACAATCATTTCTAAGAAACAGGAAAGTCACAATTATCCTGACCCCTACATTTCTCAGAAGTGGCCTATTAGATATTCTAGTCTTCAAAAACGTAAAACAGCTGTTCTGCGGGACTCTAAAGTCATGTGGATGGAACTTCATCAGCCAAATAAGCAGAACAAAATAATCCAATATAATCTCATAGTTTGGTTAAAATGGGGTTCATCTTTAAATGGCACAACAATCAGGCTAAGAGAGATATATAAAGTATCGTGCCGAGCACATATAGAGACATTTTATTTTTTCTTGAGGTCTAATGCTGGGTTCAAAGTAAATATTAGCAGATCTGATGCAATCAGGATGATGCCAGCTGTGAAAATTTTAAAAATGGCCATTATGATCTGACAGAAAAAAAATACTTCATTTCCAATGCTTTCTCTTAGATTGTCAGATTTGAGCAGAGCGGTCTCCGTTGTGCAAAACGAAAATGATATTGCAGATTAAGCTTGGTCTAACTGTTACATGGAGCGCCAGCCTCTATCATACACACTTCTTTGGTTGTTATTGTTTGTTTACACTCTTTATAAATTACTATCGCGCATTTTCTGAAGAAACACGCATGTTGTCAAAAACCGCAAGTATAATTGAATAAAACATGAACGTTGCCATTTCTCTCAGTTGTGAAAAAGCCAAGATTTAATAACTTCATTAATTGCCCAATCTGACATACTGACCGTAATAACAATGGATTTTAACTTGGGTGGACTGCCCAAGAATATTTGATAAACATTCAGAAATGTTAAACTGACTCATCTTTTAAATTCATCTGAGAAAGACACCACCCACAACTGATGCCACTTTTATTTTGAAAAGTTTGAAGTGCTACCAAGCTGGCCATCTTGGTGTTGTCTTAAACTGCAGGTAGTGACAGTGGACCTTGCTCTGCTTTGGAGACCTGCTATGACCTAGAGGCCACTCTAACCAGAGCCTATTTTATTATTTATTACAATCTAATATTTGTAGAGACCTTATAAATCATATAGTTTGCTTCTTTTTTTTTTAAGTTAGCTCTTTGATGTTTTAAATCCTGTATTGTTTACATCTGTGTATGCCAGTTTATACTTTTCGTCACACCTTATCGGGGACATCAGATTGTCAGTCTGCTTGCTCTCATACAAACAGATAGAGGACCCACCCTTGGTCAAAAACTCCATGGGGTTATTTTAAACCTTTAATCTGTTTTGGTTTGAACTGGAAACAGAAGGACGCCCAGAAATGTTGTTACACCAACATGTGAGCAGCAGGATATGCCATATTTCATTACAAACTAACTGTTGTGCATCTGTTTAGGCTGACTGTAGACTTTTTTTTTTTTTTTTTAATTAAAATCTCGCTCATGAAAGACTGTATGGTGCATGTTGTCCACGTCCCTAGTTTTAACCGTGTTGAAAGGTTTATCCTCAGAGTGTTTTTAACAGTTGAAGACCAAGGTGGTGTTTTTCCAGTGTTTCCATTGTGCACCAAGTTGAGAGTGCTTATTCAGTCGTCTGACTTAAACAGCCATGAAGGTCTTTCTGATTGCGAGGACTTCACCATCTGCCTCTGGTCTTTGCTCTGCGGTTTAAACTTACAAGCTCAGCAAACAGCCTCCAAACAAACCGTGACAATTTCATGCATATTTGGCAGTAGACTCACTTTGAATGCTCAGAAAGCTCTGCTGTGGTTTGGAAAAAGAAGGTTTGTTTTGTAGACCAGGTCTACAAAACAAACCAGGGGGTGAAAAAAGGCCTGGGGGCAAAAAAAAGAAAGAAATAGGAGACGAAGATGTGAGCAAGGGAAAGAAGGGGGGGGGGGCTTCACATACCACAACTCTCCAAAACCAGAAATGCATTTGGTTCTTTTTGAAGACCTCATAATAAATCGAACTGCCAAAAAGCATTCCTCGAGTCATGCAGACAAAGGAAAATCCCCTCAACAGTCACAAACACAACACATTGTACGAGACAGACTGAATTAGCTGCAATTATCATGAGCTGGGTCTAAACAAGTCTAATCTGAGTATAGCGAATTCTTTTCTACGAAAGCACACCATGGCCGATAGTAGTAGAGATATTTTGTTAAAAACAATGCAAAACCGAAACACAAACATGAGCCGCAGATGACTCATCACAAACCCGTGCACGTATGCTGTACACTTCAATCTGATAACTCTGCACTTTTCTAAACACTGTCCTAAAATTAAAAAATATTTACTAAAAAAATATACTGGAGTCTTATTGGATTACTTACCTCAAATATTTTTGTTCACATGGGACATTATCCTTCATTTTACAACCATAACATTATTGTGGAGAGTGTTTTCTCTGAGATCAATGTATTTGACACACTGGAAAAAAGGCCATTGTAAAGTAAAATATTAGTACGTTTCTCTCAATATTTTAACAAATGTACCTTTTATGCCTGAGGCTAGACAGCACATGTGAGTGCCAAGCTTTGCGGTCTAAACTTTCACAGACTTGGGCTTCCTCTAATATTCATCTGTGCATATCCAAAACCACAGAGAGTCAGATTTACCGACTGTGGTGCAAAAGTGTTTCCTGTTTTGGGCTCAGCCACATCCACTGAGGTTCTGCAGGCCCTCCAGTGTCTTGGCCGCTGCAATGTAGCAGCTCTCCTACTACATGATAAAGTATTATCATGTAGCATAGATTGAGTAATATCCCCATAATTTTTGCTTTATAGTGTTGTATTTAACTATACAAAGTCATTTGTGGAACACTGCAATGGTATGGAAATTTGACTAGTCTTGGTCTAAGTTCTGCCAATATTTGTGTGTAGTCTATAAAAATATCTTTACACAAACCACAAAAACCCCGACTAGATGTTTAAACACTGCTACTCTTGCTATTCAGCAATAGAAATACTGAGTTACATTAATCATTGATATTTAATTAATACACAACACCTAAGATGCTAAAATGTTCCACAGCCACCATCAGGAAGCAGCTCCCCTCATTGTGTTAGGGGAAGTTGTAAAAAAATAAAATAAAGTAAGATGAATGACAGCCCCAGGAGCCGGTGCAAATCTGCAGTACTCTGATCTAGAAAATGAACAGTTGGATGAGGTGTGTCGAAACAAGCTGGTGAATAAGCATTGGCGCAATGTGTAACCACATTCTGAATGGGTAGGTGGATGTTAAGCTGCAAATAAAGAAGGTTGTTGGTGTTACCACTGCTAACATTATACACATACTGCAAATTAATCGGACAGTATGTGTGTGCAATGTTACGAATGATGCATGTAACGGAAATGGCACAAATTTCAGTTACATGCATTCAAACTACAATGTTACTGACAAATGTGATCAGCTGTTTCAAATGGCTCTCGTACAGATCCAACATTTTTATGGGAAATCTTAAATTTATCCATTCAACTTTTTGCTTTCTCTAACTTTTAGTCTACTACTAAGTATAAGTGTTTTCTCCCATGAAACAATTTTGTGTGTACTTGGGTCTGAATGTCCTTGCCACAATGATTTTTTACAGGTTGTTCCACGGGCTCACAAATGTGCATTCAATGCAGGTTAAAGAAGCAGGCATAGTAAACATTAGGAAATATGGGCTTTTTCTGCTTGGGTGTGGTGCAGAGATTAAGATTCAGTTACTCGATGCTCACAGCACCCTTGAAGACACTATTATGACAACACAATTACAGCAAAATTGAAAACTGGAATTGCGACGATAAATACCTTATTTTCCATAATCAACCGATGATTATTATCCATTACAAACACAAGCACCTGTTTAGTCTTGCCATTTTTTTAATCATTGTGTCCTGAAAGGTGTAATGCAAGTTATTTAACCTGTGTGCAAGAACCTGGCTTGAGTTGAGAGTTTGTCAAACAGAGCCTAGATTTCATACAAAAAGTTGAACAGGTTTTTATAAGAACTATAGGATTTGTATGCTGTTATTTTTTTGGATTGACAGTTTAATTAGTCTCCAATAGACTCCATGTATTTCCTCTTTTGTAGAGTCCTCAACTCTCTTGAGCAGAAACATTGTTTTTATTCAAGATATGACGGATGCAGATCAGGATGCTGTTTGATGAATCTTGCTATGACAAATCTGTCACACCACTGTGTGTGTATACATAGCACCAGACTGTTACAGCAAAAAAATAAAAGACAATGTGGGAGACATACAAAAAGAAGACAGAAAGATAATAATGACATTAGCAGTGAGCCTCTGGATAACAGTCTACAGACCCTTTACTAAACTTACATAAGGAACACCTCTGCTGCAGCCAGCATTAACCATTGTGCACTTCAACAAATTTAGTACTGGTGAAAGATGTCGTGGTGACAAAAACTGTTTTTCTTCTCACATCCGCAGTGTTTTTCACACCTCACCCTCAGATCTTGACACCAGCTTAACATTGGGAATTAGAATGTTATTTGAGCCCGGAAACTCTGATTCATGAAGCCAGCATTCTAACAGAGACCAGCTAAGCATCTTAACCCCCTCTCCAGAGTGCATGAATATGATAAAGTATGTCATGGCTGACTTTAGTACCCCAGCTTGTGAGCTTAGTTAACAAAATTTAGACATTGATGTTAAAATTTCTTTGTAGCAGTTTTTTACTGAAGTCAAAACAATCTGACGTTGTCTTTGTGAACCATGTGGACTTTAAAAGTTCACATAGTAAGACTGCGTGTGATTTGGAGACTTACCTCAACATCCTGCAGGCTGAAGTCATTCTGGTCTTTAAAGTTGGCGGCTCCAGCGCTCAGCTCCATCAGCATCTTGGCGATCTCAGGCTTTATTGCTGCTGTCAGTCTGCTGGCGGCCTCCATGACGTGTTCCTGCACGTCCTTCAGTTGCATAGCTGCTTTGGAATAGTGAGAGTTCCTGAACACACTGCTGAACAGGTCTGTTAGGAAGGCGCTGGCCCGGCAGAACACGTTGAGAGCATCCAAATATTTTGAGATGCCTTGCTGGATATCGGCAACAGCGGTAGAGGTGCCAGAAGGAGGTGGGTGGCAGCTGCCAGACATGCCTACCCCAGTGCCCATGGGTGAAGAGGCAGAGCAAGAGGAGGCCAGAGAGGCGCTCAGGGTCCGGCTTAGCTCAGGCATCTGGTACTGCTGGTGCTGTTGCACTTTCTGCTTGGACCCGCCGAGCAAAAAGCGACGCTTGTAGTCCATTTTACTTTCCTGCGCACTACAACAATACATAGGTGGTGCAACAGCACCGGAAGCTCCTGTTTGTAGTTTCTTTTTCCCTCACAAAGTGTTCTTGTCCTTTTTAGGAAAAAAAAAAAACCCCCACCAAATTCAACGGCCCTGAAACTGTTCAAGTTAGGTATAAAGACAGCTCAAGGATTCTACCTCACAGAGGTTCATCTCAGTATGCCTTGTAGAGAGGCAACTTAGAAGTGGGTGAGGCCGAAGGGTGATCAAAAACCGACAAGCTGAGTAAAATACTCACATGCAGCCCTGCTGCAAAATCATCATGCCTAGCTTAAAAAACAGCAAAGACACAGCTCCAGATACTCTGTTTTCAGCTTCAAACAAAATGATCATAATAGAGGAGGAAAGTATTACAGCTGAGTTTTAAAGTGCATTGACTTTCCTTCAGAATGGGGGGGAAAAATCCTTCATACAGTATGCAGAGTATATACACTTATGTATTTACATATATAAACCTATACCAGCTTCAGCCAGTAAAAGTAGAAAATTATTTTAAAAGCTGAAAGCAAAAATGAATCCGAGGAAAATGACACACTGGTCAACAGCACGGAAGGAAAATGGCAATTTAAAAAGAAAACAACACACAAGCAAGTAAATGCTGGAATCAGAGGATGTGGCTTCGTCTTTTCTTTTGCAGTGGCTGGCAGAGGAGCAGTGGGAGGCGAAGGGCAGACAGATCCAGTCCGTCTCAAATCCTCTTCACAAAGCAGGACACGGCAGGCAGTGAGCAAGCGGCCAGCTGATAGCTCTGTCTGCCTGTCAGAAGTCTCCAGCAGCTTCCCGGTTTCTCCCCGTCTGCTGGCTGAGGTAGATATTACTCACCGCGGAAACAAGTGTGCTTCCAGATCTCGCTGTTCTCTGCGGATGCAGATTAGAGCGACAAAAGCACAAATGTATCTGTAAGGCCTCTAGGTCATTTCCTAAGGGAGGAAAGGGCAGAGACACAGAAGAGTGTTAACATCATGTCAAGGAGGAAGGATGAGCTTAATTTCAACTGCTTTACTGTGACAACCTAAAATAAACTGGCTGCTCTACAAAAATCAAAACATGGCTAATTTCAGCTGACTTCTAAAGTTTTAGGATTAGTACATAGAATGGCGGAGGTATAAACTGTCAGGTAATGTGCCTTCAAACAACAACTAATATTCTAGTATGAAACCTTTACTGGATGGTGACAAGGAAAGCAGTAAGCGAAAGCATGTATACTTTACAATACAATATGCAAGCCACAAAATATCAACTTGCTTTAGTTTTGTTCAGTTGATGTGACATCCAATCAGTGATATCAAACCACAACCATAAAGTTGTACTACCCATTATGTGTTGTTAACCAGAAGTGACACTAAAAGGCTTTTATTTTAGAAAACTGATTGGGAAGGATGCGATTAGCCACAATTCCCTGAAATTGCTGCTAATATTGTATTACAGTTTGGTAAAGAGCTGTGCTTTAGTTGTACATTTCTAGACGATTACTAATACCATACCTCACTGAGCGTCTGTGCAAAGAATCTCTGGCAGTGTCTGGTTTAGCAGTACACAGCTGCAGACAGAAATTCCTGCATGAAGCCATTGTTGGAAGACACTGCGGGGTCTGTTGAGCTACACGTAGTAGGAGTCACAATACTCTCATTCTGTGTGACTTTTCCATCTCCCTTTGGCCTTTTCACTGAATTAGGAATATAATATTTTATATTGTTAACATTAAAGCGGATTTGGCCTCACTTCTCTTCTAGCTTGTGACTGTCAGAAGATTCGCAATTTAGAAGGTCTCAAGACAAACCACAGTTAATAAGATTCCTGACAATAAAACAATACTAAACATAATCTGGAATCATATAAGTTAAATAAATAAACATTTCATGTAAACTGATCCAAAAGAAACATGCCTTAAATCCGCAGGTGTAAAATAACCTTTTTCTCATCTTAGGTCGCAGTGTTTTAGGAAGGAACAAAGAATACATTCCCATTAAACCAGTTCCTTAGCTATGCACTTGCAGAGAGCTTCGTGGCACTAAAGACTAAAACAGACACTCTTTATGACAATAAAGTCAATAGGACACTGAACATGATCCTGACCGACCATTTTCTTCATGAAACAGCTTTCCATATACCAGGCAGAAATCTGACTGTTATCTTGTAACATCACACTGAAAACAATTATGTTTTGGAATGAAACAGGAACGGCAGATAAAAAAAAAAAAAAAAATATTCCCAGCTAGGTAACACATCCAGGATGCTGTCACTGTAGGTTTAGCAGCTGTGTGGTAGTCCCACATACAGGGTAGCTTCCATTACGCATCTCCGCCAACATTCGCCTGACCTTCAAAACCTCACTTCCTTTCACAAACAGAGGGGACGCCCAGCAAAAGTCAGCCCACCCTTATCTGTCCTGGGCCACTGAGTTGAGAGACAGAGCCAAGGGAAACTACTGACCTCCTCTTGAAGGGACAAGGGAAATGTGCTTTCAATTTTTTTTAACCCTTACATTACAGTAGTTAGTCTTTCAGTTATTATTTTGAAAATTTGCTACAAGGACACCTTACTTAAAAACAACCACACAAATGTACATCGTAGTCAGGAGGTTTCATCTCCAACACTTGTTCAGCAAGTATTGCATGTTTACAATTGACGAAGATTCAGTGAAATAGGTTAACGCCAACCTTTTCCTAAACAAAACTGGGTGATTACTACAAGACAAACCCTGCAGGGATAACTAGGATGACCAGTCTGGAGCTTGGCTGTACATTTAAATTAGTCAGTGCTTATTCAAAGATCTAATACCCCACATCTGTATCAAGAATGTAATGCAATTAACTTTATTATACTATATATTCAATTAACCAATTATTTGTTCAAGCTCTAAAACAGACCAGAAAATATTTGGGTTGCAGGGTTATATAACAAAGAAAAGCAGGAAATCCTTTCATTTTAGAGGCCTGAATTAATGATTATTTGTCATTACTTTATAATTTCTTTCCTGAAAAATAACCAAATTTTCAGATCTAGTTGTGGTACAAAAATATCAATTATACTACCACCTACCAAGTTATGCTGAGAAATTCTAGGCATTGTAGATACGCTCTCTTTCAGGAAAACAAACAAACAAAACTTTTCTCTAGGAAGTATTTGATGAAGGAATAGCAAATTTTAATTTTATGTGATTGTCTATAATGGTTAAGAGCAGCTAACTAGGGCAACAGTGCAGCAGGCCTCTAAATCCCAGGGATTACTGGCACAGTGAGAACCTGCCAGGTGCCCACAATGCCTGCTAGTTGACATAAGTAATAGGATATAAGCTTCTACAAAGTAAATGTGAAACCTAAGCTCGGCTAGCCCAGAGCTGGCTACTTTTGTTCTCACACATTCACACTATTTTTGGCTAAATGATGGGTGGAAGATTAGTCTTCTTTCAAAACAACTTGATGAATATACTAAACAGGTCAGTGAGGAAACCACAGCGAACAAAACTAGCTTGCTAGTCATACAGCATGACGTAAAGGACCAGGACACAGCTGGAAACAATTAAAACTAATTGTGGACAGCAGTTAGACAGCTTTAGGAACGTGGTTTGGAAAAACAAAGGTTGGATATATTTAATCTTCATGAAATTATTCTCTTTTTTCCCTCTTTAGATTTGCTGCCTCAAATAGAGGAAGTCAAGTATCTCAGGGTTCTTGTTTACAAATAGCAGAGAAGTAAAGTAAGAGGTTAACACGTGGATTGGTCTAGCATTTACAGTGCTATAGATGCACCAGTTTGCTTTATTGAAGGCCAATCTGAATGCAAAGCTATTCACTGACTTGTCAATCTGCATTACTTCCCTCACAAACTGTGGGTTATGACTAAAAGAATGAGACTGCAGATTCAAACAGCAGAAATAAATTGTGTCTGTTCCCGCCTCCTGAATCTCCTTAGTGATAGGATGAGGACCTCAGTCATTCGGGAGGGCCTCCTGGAGGCCTCTGAGGTGAGGCATTGCAAACATGTCCAACCCAGGTCAAAATAAAGAAACAGTCTCTTGGCTAGCTTGAGAATGTCTCAGTTATCAACCAGAAAAGTTGGACGCCAAGGCTGAGAGAAGTCTGGACATCGTTTCTTAAGCAGTGATTATACCCTATTGTGGATACGGACCCAGGTAGCTGGAGACAACATGGATGTATTTAAATGAATTAATTTCAGTTGCAGTTCTTTGAAATCCACCTGAAGGGAACACAAGCTGCCAGTGCATTACAACAAAGACATGGATGTAACGTTTTTATTAACAGTGGTAATTAAAAACAAATCTGTCAAACATTCAGAGCAGTACTGTTGGCAATGTTGCCTCACAATAATATTATTTTAGTATAAAGATTGACAGCTATTGTGATGTGACAAGTGAGTCCACATTCTGAAGTCTCCACACTTCTTGTGGCTGCAGCGATGCTAGGTTGTTGTTTTTTTTAGCTGTAATTTTCTTTATTTGGACAAGCACATGGAGTGGTTATTCATCAGCCAACACTACTTGGCTTGATTAGCTATCTAGTAATTGGTGAGCTAAGTACAAGACACCTATTGGTTTCATCTCCCTGTGTTAAGACACATGCCAATCAAAGCAACTGTTAAGTCAATAATCCAGGTGGAGTTGGATGAGTTTTAAAAAAAAAATTAAGATAATGAGAAAAATCACCCTCATCTAAGTAGTTAAAAACTGGGAACCTATACACCAATAGTAAAAGGATTCTTTGACTTTGATTTTTAATGCTGAGTCTATAGCCCCTTTTCCATTCGCCCCTACTCAGATCGTTGGGTTTTCAACTACAATCGAATACCACCTAATGTGTGTGGTCGTCATTATAGCAATACAGCTGAGTGTTCCGTGACATAATTAGCTACAACAAAGGTCGACGTCAAGGTGATGATAAACCTGCTACTGTGGCTTTTCGTCAGACTTATTTTCGTGAAAGAGATGCTCTCATGATTCATCGAGTGACACCACTAACCAGCCAATCAGTCCCACGGAGTCTGCCGTCACATTTCAGTACCTGCTCAGATCACTTTGGAATCATGGCCAAGCAGGTACTATTTTTGTACTATGTACCAGGTACAATAAAGTAATTGAAAACCCTGATAAATATGGCGAACTGCGGGAAGTCGATCCATGTCGGTACTAATGGAAAAGGGGGCTTATGTTGACTGACCCCCTTTTGGAGTAAGCCTAAAGTCCATATGCCACTTCACACTTCAGCTCTAGATGTTGCCCAGGACAGTGTCATAAGATATGCTTAAAGGAAGTGAAACTCTTAAGATTAACAAAAAAAAAAGAAAAAAAGAAAAAAAAAAAAAAGCAGTGATAGTGGAAAAAAAATGAAAAAACAAAATGCTGATTCAAATAAAAAAATTTGTCAATTAACTTCATACTATCGAGATTACCCTACAATCACAATGGTATTAATCTGAGCCTAGTATAAAGAATATGGTTCTATTATCTTTCACTTTTAAAAAAAACAAAAAAAAAAAAAAAGTGAATAGCTTCGTCACACAATCTAGCACAGTTAAAATCATTTAGCCAGCTTAAAATTGGTGACACACTACATTTTTCAGCCAATGTCAGTAAATGCCATCTTATTTGGCAGGCCCATCATTCTATACCAGTGTTCAGTAATTGTGTTTTTGTTATGTTTTTTTCTTGTTTTTTTTTTTTTAGGGCTGTGAACAACAAAAGTAACAACACATTAAATGAGTGCTGTAAGTCAGACTCAATTCAGCCCAAACAACAAAGTGACATTATTAGAGAGTGTTCATGGTCTACATTTCCTTCCTGGCAACAAAACTCTGCAGGCAGAGGATATCCCAAGAGAAGCAGACACGGCATCAATATTAATGAGGCCTGTTGGCTTCTTAGGGTAGCTCTGTTGGCTGACAGCCTCCTGTTGCAGGGCACAGTGTGTTAGAGATTGCACCCAAACAAACACGTGTGATAAGAGCGTCCCTCCGGATGCACTGGAGTTCTGCCAGCCCACTTTAGTGTCCTTCCTCCAGCAGGAGCCGCTTAGGGCTAATGTTAGCCCTACTTCCCCACTCGCCGTACATGTCAGCTGCTCAACTTCAACAGGAAGGGGGTTTAGGTTTCCTGGAGCAAGCTCCCTGTCGCCAGTAACAAAAACTTCAAGCCAAGTATGCCACTGGGCGTGTAGTAAAGTCATGGTACCTGTCTTTACAACCTGCTGGCCAAACAACTGCTTACAAAGGACTACCTTAAAAATGAGGTAGTATAATAGCAACAAATCCTTGAAATACTGATAATAATTCAGAAATGCCACAACTACTTAAATAATACTGTCTGGGCTACACTTGTATTGTAACAGATATTCATACTGATCAGCTCTACTTGACTATTGGCAGGGGTCTGCATTTTATTTTATTCAAATTTCTCTATAGGTTTTACAACATTAAAACACCCTTGTGTTAATTAATGCAACCTTCAGGATATACCGGTGTTCATAACAGCAGTTACTTTTGGATACTCTGCCATATTTGTGTCACTGTTACTTCAAAGCTAGGTGGCTTAATAGCTGTAGATGGGGCAGCTGTTACCCATGTTGACAGCTCCTTATCCATCTGCCACTGGGAGGCAAATACAAGCCCTCTGATGCTCTAGCCACAGGCCCGACATTAGCTCTCTCATGAAGTCTATTTCGGCCTTCATGGGCAAAACAGCTGCCCTGAAAGTCCACACTGCCCCGTTTTTAGACACTCCAAAAGGTTCAGCGCAAAGTAAAAAAATGTCCTCCTCTACATCTGTTGCCAATGAAGCAAAGGAATGCATTTCCCCAAGAACACTCTTAATGTGAGTTCATACGAGTATAGAAAAATGGGCCAGAAAAACTGATATGCTGCAAAACATCTCCACAAAATGTAATGTAAACATGAAAAGTGCATGTTTAAAAAATGATGCACTAATTGAAATGGAAGGCAAAGTTTACACTGTGTGTTTTACTGAAGACATTCCAAAGAGCAGATAAGTCACAGTGAAGTCTGAGAATCGGCAGACAGGTCGAGGAGGTCAGTCCGAATGACAGGACAAGTGCCGTGAGCAACTGTGTGATAGGAGCTGAGCCAGACTCCTCTTGCCCACAGAGCACAAGGAGAGTATTGTGGCAGCCCTGGTGTCCTCATACCAGCACACAGAAAAAACACACACATGCACACTTACAAAGTCATGCAGCTGCATGTGCAAGAGGAAGAGAAAAATAAAGGTCTTGGCTACAATTTAATATTAATATCAATAACAACTTTTTTTTCCCCATCAATATAGTCTGTTTCTTCTTCGTCTTCTTTCTTTCTTTTTAATCCTGGCCCTGTTTTTTTAGGCATTGCGGGTTTTGATTGTTGTGGTTTTGTTCCCATAACTAATCCTGTTTTGGTCCCGTTTTTGGCTTGAAACTAAAAATAAATTTGATTTTATAATCAGGTATTACAAAAGACTGTTTCTAAACACTTTTCCAGTTCTGCTAAATTGTATTTTTTGGCAGAATTTGCACTTTATAAAGCAGTAGTGAAACCTTTCCTACTGCTTAATAAGTACCACTGTCATGAGTTTGCTCAGACATATCAGTCAAGAGGCTGATACAGCTGGCTGGATAATATTAGACTAACCTGTAGTGTCCTAACACACACACTGTAAGTAGCTTATGGCTCCAATAAAAATAGTGAACAGGCCGCACTCACAAAGGACACACTCACAGGCCTCATAGGTCTGTGTTGCACAGACTTCAACATGTGCTTTTGACTTAATTAAATATTAATACATTCCATCACCCTAAGAACAAACAAAAAGCATATGTCCCAAATGTATTAAAGTCTAACGGGGAATCAAGATGTCAGCTGACATGCATGCATGAATCTCATTTGATTAAATAAAAGTCCCATCTCATCTGATCTAATCTAAGCTTTTGCACAAAGCCTAAATACCTTTCAACAGTCAACATTAAGCAATCGGAATAAGCTCAAATACCCTCTTCAAATAACTCTGTACAATAGACCATGTTTACTGTGCCTAACCAGTGGGTTTCAATAAGTGAGAGCTGTGATGAAAGGCTCTGACGTCAGTTCCATTCATAAAAGGTTGGTGGCAACCTGTGGGGATGAAAATGCTTTCCTCAGCCTAAACTGAGCAGACTGTATACTGAGATTGCAGGTTGTGTTACATGCCAAGCATGAGAGTTGTATTTATAGCCAAAAAGAAAGAGAATTTACTTTTCCCGTTTAGCCACAATGACAAAATATATAGCGGTGTCACAGAAGCCGTAAATCTAAATAGGGTAGTAAAAGAAAATCAAGCCAAGTATAGCACTATGCATGTTATCATTAATATAGCTGCACCAATCTAGCTTTTACCACTTCTTATTCGATCCCGAGACCATGGCTTAAGGCATCTTCTTATACCAAGTACTGATCTGACCCCACTGTTAAATAAATAAGCTATATAAATTTATTAAACTGGTACGCATCCCTTTTGTCAACAGCTAATTAATTATCTTGAGTTGATTCAACTGCTATTAGCTTAAAGGTGGGATACAGACTGACAAACAATAATTCACACACACGGTCAACTTTGAATCGCTAATTAAGCTAACCCATGCATTTCTTTGGACAGTGGGGGGAAGTGACTGAGTCAGCTGCTTTCACAGCTGTTTGTATTGTAATATCTGTTCTGAACTTAAAGTTTTTAGCTAAAAAAATAACATTGACATTATAATAAATAAAAAAAATTAAACTAATGAAAACTAAAGTAAACAAAACAACACAAATTAAATTTAAAATAACAAAAGTTCTGCAAACTATTTAAAACAAAAGTGAATTTAAAAAGCCAGAATGAAATGGGAATAAAAACTAATTTTAAAGCTCAAAATTATAAAATATGCATGTTGATCGCAATTTGCATTTAAGTTACAGACTTTTGAAGACATTCAAAGACAAGATCTTGGCATCAAGGATGTGAAAAACAACCAAAATGCTGACACTTTGCTGTCAGCAGCCGGTTCACAGTTCCTGAAGCGTTGCATAGCAAATACAAAACAAAGATTTGAAGTGAGCAAAGCAACCCCATAAATCACTACAGATTTTATCATTCCTAATTCTCACACAGTTACAAAACTCAGTAAATGACAATCCTTTGCACAGAGGATAAAGAAAGGCTGTTTACTGACTGAGTGCTTCAAAACAATACAATACATTGGCAGGTATGGCACAGGGTGCAGTCTATGAAACTTTTAAACACTGGACAAATGTTTGATTCACTACTGAAATACCTTACAACAATCTATAAAATCTTTACCATCTCCACTGCTTGATTTTTAGTAACTGATCCCAACGTCTAAGCTGCATATTTTCTGCAGGGATTAATAAAGAGAAGTTTCTCTATAGAGTTTCATGGTAGTCTTGTTTCATTTGATCATCTCTGGTGCATGAACAGTCATGCTTCTCACTGGGAACATTTGACTGAGGGGCAAATAGCTGACCACAAACTAAGGCTAAACTGGTTTCCCAGGAGACAAGGGTGAGATTTCAAGGAAGAAGCCCCCTCCCTCCCTCCCTCAATCAATCCTTTGATTTTCTGAAAAATCGACAGTGCCCCTTATAATCTGGTGCGCCTTAATGTATGAATTCTCGTTGTGCTTACTTACCTCAAACCGATTTTATGTGGTACATGGCGCTCAAAAATTTGTCAAAAAATGTTTTAGCAAGACTTTCGTAAGCTACGAAGCCGCACCGCTTGATGGACTGTCAGAGCATTACGGCTACTGTAATCAGGAGCCTTGCAGAGTAATACACACTGTATGCTTGTTAGCTGCTTGTTTAATTGAAAATACATTGATGGGGTTGGTTTTTTTTGCACTAATAAAGTTGTGGAGTTGTAAAAGTATTTTGTCTTGCATCAATTATATCGTCAGTTATATTGTTATCCCAAATTTTCAAATATATATCATGATAAATATTTATGACCATATTGCCCTGCCCTACATGACACACTAGCAGACAGAGTTGAAACAGCCCATGTAAGAGAAAGAGGTAGACCCAAGCCCTCTGACACACACAAATACTGTTAGTTTTATTCATCCAAAGGAAAATACTAACACAAACCACACAAAGGAAAAAGATTAACAGAATAAAATGGGTTGCAGCTGAAAATTATTTAATATGATCAGAGACATGTGAAATATAAATTGTCCAGTCTGTCCCAAATTTCACGTGTTTGATTAAAGTCAAAGTCTAGAAACATCTATATGTCAAAATCATGTCACACTCACAGCATCAGCTAATGGCAACAGGGAATCAATATTAGATATTAGGTACTAAACACTGTCTGATGTACATTAACTTTACATTTTGTATTTAAAATAATGTGACTGACTTGTTAATTACCAAATTAGCCATTAACTATTCCAAAAGGTGCTTTTTAGTGTCAGTGCTTTACTGCTGTGTCCCAACATTTTTTTTAATGTTTTGCTTGCTTGTCACACTTTTTTCTGGATATACGGGAAACAAAAAACAAAAAAAAACAAACATGCTAGCACCTACCAAGGAACTTTTTACATGTATTAAACAAAAATTACCAGAAAAAAAGTAACCTTTAATTTATAGTTAATTTACTCAAGCTTAATTACATTTGTTTCAAATGCAGCCAAAAATAACAACAAAATACAAACATTTACATTAAAAAAGGCTCTTTACTTGAGATGACTCTTCGCCTTAGCTATATGTGAGCCAGATGTGGTCCCATGAGTAATCGCCATTAAAAGCTTGTTTTTGAGCTTAGAAAAGCCATTTTTCAGTAAGCAATAACTTTTCTCAGTTCCAGTATTTGAACTATCCAACTGAATGCAGGATTTAAATCCTACGTACAAAACGCAAACTCTACACAATGCAAATCACTGCAATGTATTTACATTTAACACAGACTCCCAACTTTCTGGAAGTTGTAGTTAGTGGCTACATAACATCCTGCAAATCTTTCTGGTCTCAATGAAAATTTTTAAGTAAACCTCAATACACAAAATGAAGGAATTCCTGTTTATCACCTACTTCCCCCTCAGTGGAAATGTCTCTGTAAGACTCACCTACATAAATTTGACGTGGAACAATAATGACTATAAAACTCCTTTGTTTAAGGAAATATCATTCAGGCCCATGAAGTGCCTGCACTCCACCCGATGCAAGTGCAAACAGTAATCTTGTGACTGCTGACTTCCTCATACATGTATCCGGATTTAAAGTTAGACTGAGGAAAATGGCACTCCTGGTCATATATATCACATGTTGACAAACACTGGCAACAAATAATAGTATGAAAACAACTGGAGCCTCAGTGCTAGTCCACCAGCTATGGTGCCCATTCAGGCACATAGGCTATCCAAAGGAAGTGAGTTTAAAACAGACAGGAATTTTGCAGTGCAAAGCATGTATTTCCACAGAGACACAGCTGTGGCAGATGTCAACACAAAGGTTCAGGGTTGTTTTAATGACAGTTGTACATGCATGCAAAACTCCACAAAAGGAACGTGCTGGTTTTACCATACATGTTCACTTTAACAAAAAATAAAAAACAACAACAACAAAACCACCTATTGGACAATATTAGATGAAATTGTGTGTTAGGGTCAACAAAGCCACTGAAAAACAGTGGTTTTATTAAACTTCAAGAAAATACGTTAATGAAGTTGATCTTCATGAATATTAATTATAATTCAACTGACATGAGCTGAACTAAACCAAACAGAGCTTAACAGGGAATCAACTGAGGCTCCTCAAAGGTGAAAGAAGAGCCTTAAAGTGGATTTTATACCAATTATCTTAATTTAAAAGCCCTTGGAAGGCAAAAATTGTAATTGAAATCAAATTAACTGCACACCCCTATTACCTAACAAGCAAGAAAATATGAATCATGCAATGACAACAATTTTATCAGTCTTCATCAGAGTGGCTGCTCATGGCAAACCTTGCACGTATGAATAGCCAATCAGCGCACAGACATCTCAAATCATAGGCGATATCCTATGCCAAGACACGATCAGACAGTAGGACAGCTTCTACTTTCACCACAAGCACATCCACACGATCTCAAACGACAGACATCTGGCTAGACTGTAGATGGCTACACCCCTCCAAAGAAGTGGGGCAACGTTATTTATTAATGCAACTCCACTCATCTTCTCTGTACTGTAGAGACTATATAAAAACATCGACATCAATGTAGTTGTGCAAGTTTCTACTTTACTTATAGTACGATTATTTAAGGTCAATATATCGAAATTAATGTAAACCAAGAGGCGAGTATTAAAAGACCATAATAGCATGTCTGAGGATACGATTTCAACACCTCTACAGCATTACTGCTGCTCTGCTCTGTACGTGTTATTAAACACAGCAAGGCTACCGGTACTCTAGGGCTATTATTACAACAGCTTGCTACTTAATCCTGAAACCCCAGCGGGGAAGAAAACCAACTAACTAGCTAGTTTTGTAAGGGGGTTATTGTCAAACACGATCACTATTTAGCAGGAAGGTGTAACAGAATTCCCGCAAGCGCAGTTAGCCGGTTTCATCGAAACTCTGGGATGACATGGCCCAAGTCATGGGAACACTATGTCGCAGCTATTAATACGGCCTTTTAACGCCCTAAACGCGGTGTCGCCGGAAAGCCTTTCGCGGCATCAACACGCCAAACGCTGGATAAGCGAATGACGGGGAAATGCCACCCCCGGTGGGTACCCAGCACACTAGGTCCCTTGCTTTCCCCGGTCTTTGACACTCAGCCGCCTGCCACACAGAAACAGACGCTCGCTTTCGTGTTAGCTAGCAAGCCGGAGCACAGAAAGGCACAGAAACAAGTATGTAGCCACAGGAGCCGTAAATAACGTCCGTGTCGCCAGCTTGTCTCTAACGTTAGCCTGCATTCCATCTTTGTGCGGCGGATGATCACCGACTGCAGCGCGTAACTTCAAACCGAGAACGCCCAGGTCCGTTATCGGACACGCAGTCAATCCAGGTTATTACAAAAGCTTAAGGCTTGTTACATCAATCTCGCACGTAAGAGTGTCAAGACGATGATCAAATCTGAAGCATCGTGCACAGATATAAACAAGGGGCAGTGTTAACAGAAACAAACGACAGCGTCAACCCACCTCTCCTCCTTCGCTAGCCGAGGCGGATGCGCTTTATCAGCACACATGAAATTGGGCTTGTGTACATACGAGCGTTCAGTTGCACAAATATGTCAAGTCCTTCTGGAGCCTTCACTGAAAACACTTGTCTTAGCGATTATGGGGTTGCAATATTTTGCTTAACACGACTTAGAAAAATAAGCACGTCAAATAAAGGTGCGTCCGATAATAGACACACCAGTACTAATCAAGCTAGCTACACAGCTAAGCGAGCTAGCGTTAGCAAACCAGCTAGCTCTCTGCGACACGACTGTAAGCGCTGCTAGAAAGCACCAGCTAACGTAAGCGGCCCGGTGCTGCTCCACCACAGACTCAAAACAGCCGGGACTACCGCGGCCAAGACAAAACAAGCTTCCCGTGAAACACAAGAAAATTATTACAGTACGCGTTCAGTTAATCAAAGCATCGCTTACCAGCTCTAGGCATCCACCCTCTTGACAGCGAATTCCCTGTCTGTGTGACCACTATCAAAACCAAGTCAATAAACTCACACTTCCGCTGAGACTTTCACAATAAAACCGTCAATCAGCAATATTTTATCATTATATTTTGTCTTCCTACAACACCGCCTTAAATACCATTTAAAAATAATATAAGATTGCGTTACCATATTGTTTAATTTAGTTTCTAAACCTTACACTTCAATTTTGGTTCTTGTAATATAACTCTAACTAATATAAAAAATAACGATAACTATAAATAACATAAATATAACCAATATAGTAAAAGGCACGAAGTAAGAATAAACATGGAAAGCATCAAACATCATGATTGAAAAAGTAGGGAAACCTAGTTATTCAAATGAAAGGGAACCCAAATAGTGAGCTGAGAAAAAATCGAATTATATCTTTTGCTTGAAGTGTAGAACAGGTTTGTGACTACATGGAATGAAGATTAAGACGAAATAAAATCCAGCACAATTTAATGCTGCTTCTGGATAAGGTTTTCTCGCCCCCTAAAGTTTGTTAGAGAATGTTACATCTTGTACTTCATGCTTAAATAAGAACACTTGGGGGCGCTAAGGTTTCAAACTTGTCTTTAACAATGCAACCTCTCCAGGTAGCAGA
This sequence comes from Simochromis diagramma, assembly GCF_900408965.1. NCBI lineage: Eukaryota > Metazoa > Chordata > Actinopteri > Cichliformes > Cichlidae > Simochromis > Simochromis diagramma. The sequence goes on from NW_024387414.1 coordinate 8,026,857, forward strand.
CACCTGCACAGCTTTAAAGGATACAGCCTGCACTTGATCTGGATCTGCAGTGTCTCAACAAGGGTTACAACTTTTAGATTTAGATAATTAAAGAGGAGCCACAATTTGCACTGTTAGGTCAACTGATTTCATCGCTATGTGTTACATAAAATATGCACGTACTGAAATCATGCATATTAAAACACATTATGTTACACACATTTACCATGAACTAGCTGAGCATAAATGGTAGCTTGTCTTTTTTTACTAGCTGTAGAACAGTAATGCTAAATAAGGCATAACTAGTAACAAGCCAATATGCTTGTTTTTGGACTTCAGTGCAGCGTACTACAATGCAGGTTTGGATGAGAAACCTGCGAGAAAAGCTTAGCCTATAGTTTGGATGTTTCCTTTTTCCCCACATATAGTTGGAGAAGAATATTACTAAATGTAAATTAGCAATTCATTACAAAATGAAAAATTGTTGCGTTCATATAATTCTTCTTTACCTTGGGCATAAATGCAACCCTTATACTCAGTTTTAAATGAGTATGAACTGAGTTTTAACTTAACTGAGTTTTAACATTTATGGCCACCTTCCATTTTTTGTGACTGGCTTCCCCTCACAAACAGAAGTTGGAAGGGGCTGCTGTGCTCACTGCTGTGCTCTTTGTCTCTGAGATGGCCATATTAGAGATGTCCACTCTCACCGAAATTTCACAGATACAGAACAAGTGAAAAGAAATTGGAGACTTACAGTGATTATGTCATCCACTGACCTTCTTATTTTAAACAGTGGCCATTTTTGGCTATTTGACTACTGTATAACCATTTAAGAGAAAAATAAGAAAAGGTACAACACATTGTCTGACCTGTGTGATGATCCGTGTGGCACAGTGAACTACATGCACTCTAACCCTGCAAGACAGTGGGCAAGTGTGACACGCTCAGGGCATGGATATTATATGTCTCTTGTAGGAGGGGCAAGTTTAGATCTAGACTGTGCCCTTCAAAAAGCTCTCTCTCTGACCTGCTCAGTCGCACTCAGCCAAGATAGTTGAGCACAGTGGAGCACAGCAAGCCCCCCTCTCTGGACAGCATGGGACTTACTCAGGACCCCAACTTTCAAAAGTTGCAGGAGTGGTACACAGCCCACGCCCTGGGCCTCAACATGAGGCACATGTTTGAGGCTGACAAGGAGAGATTCAACAAGCTCAGGTATAAAACAAGAACAGAATACATTTAGATATGTTTGATGTATTTAGTAAGTTAATGTTAATTCTGTTTTATCATCTGTTGACATGTTCACATAACAGTCCTCTGTGTGGCTTCATTACATACATGTCAAACCTCAACACAACAACAAAATGATAGTTTTTGTCTGGATACTGATACTCAGGAAATATCCTCATCTTGTCTCCAATAGCCTCACACTGAAAACTGAGGATGGAGACATTCTTCTGGATTACTCCAAGAACCTCATCACAGAGGACGTTATGAAAATGTTGGTTGACCTGGTAATTCAATTTACATTTAAATGATCTGTGGCCTTTAAACTGTTTATATTAATTACCGAATCATTAGCCAATCAATCCTTTCATCAAGCAGAAAGTGGGGGTCAGTTCATCAGATACAAGTTTCATCTTCACTTAAGTTGTGTTTCTTTGAAGGACTGCTCATAAGTTTAAAACTTCCCAAATTGTTACTGACATAGCATTCATATTTATTGTTTCATTAGGCCAAGTCAAGAGGCATTGAGGCTGCCAGAGAGAAGATGTTTACTGGAGAGAAGATAAACTTCACTGAGGTGCTCGTTGTTAAACAGTCATAACTTCGCTTAACACTCTTTCTTTTATTTCTCTTAAAAATGAACACTAAGTACGGTAAATGCAAGCTGAAAAACCCATTCACTTCTCATTCACAAGCAGTGTAAGCAGCCAGCAGAAAAATACCCAGTGCTTCAGTGCTGATAGTAAGAGTCTGTGTATATTAACATTTATCTCCTGGTGCTGTGGAAATGAAGGGCCGTGCTGTGCTCCATGTGGCTCTGAGGAACCGTTCCAACACTCCCATCATGGTGGATGGGAAGGATGTAATGCCAGACGTTAATAAGGTTCTGGAGAAAATGAAGGGTTTCTGTCATGTGAGTGAACCCAAAAATAAAGGCCCAAAATCACAACAAAAGCTCTTCCACAGAACTGTTTAAACAATTCACTATGTCAGTTTTGTAGCCCTGCTCATGATTTTTTTGATGCAGCTATCAGCAGTTTATAGACCCACAAAAATAATGTTTGCGATTGATGTGTCGCAGAAAGTTCGCAGTGGCGAGTGGAAGGGCTACACAGGGAAGGCCATCACTGATGTTGTTAATGTTGGAATTGGAGGATCTGATCTTGTGAGTGGATTTGCTTGAAAGATCTGTTTATCTTACATATATTAATAATTATACAAATAGGCCTGACTTTTTTTTTTTGGCTTACCATGACCTGTAGGGCCCCCTGATGGTAACTGAGGCCCTGAAACCGTACTCAAAAGATGGACCTCGTGTGTGGTTTGTGTCCAATATTGATGGCACCCACATCGCCAAAACCCTGGCACAGCTCAACCCTGAGACAACCCTCTTCATCATTGCATCCAAGGTAACATGTTCATGAAGAAATGAGGAATATTTATTTATTTATTGCTAAATCTTCAAGCACAGACAGAAAGTTCCTTATAAATTGCTACATGAATATCTGTGTATTCCTATATATACAGACATTCACCACACAAGAGACAATTACAAATGCTGAGTCGGCCAAAGCTTGGTTCCTCGAACATGCCAAAGATGTGAGTTTGCAGCAATCCTGCACAGCACAGTTTCAATACTACACTAAAAGGATGTCTTTCTTAATTATAAATTTGATATGTTTCAACAGAAAGCTGCTGTCGCCAAACACTTTGTGGCTCTTTCCACCAATGGTGTAAGTTGTACCAAATTTTTTTCAGGGTTAATAAGCCTCTCGCTGCATCTACACATTCTAATACTAACTTTTCTGTTTTTCTCTGTCTCCCCTTCAGCCCAAAGTGAAAGACTTTGGCATCGACACAGAGAACATGTTCGAGTTCTGGGACGTGAGTGCCCTTTGAGCTTTAAAACACACACTGTATGCAGGTTTTTCCACGTCCACACGGTGCCATGGAGCGAGAGTAGAAGCTATAAATAAAGCAGACTTTTGACCTGTGAAGTAGGTGAGACAGACTCTCTGAACAGCAGCTGCCGGGTAATCAGAAGCCTCTCTCTTCAGTCTCAGTTATTATTGGTAGTGACCTTCTCTCTTGCAGAGGTTACTGTAAAGGCTGAGTTGCATCAAAGGTCAGAGAGTTGCATTTAGTTACATTGTTGGTATTTTAAAGGTAACAGCTATAATGTGGCCTTTATGTCAGGAGAAAATGGCTGCATGCACAAAATCTACAGCAAAGGTGGGCAATCAATTTTCCCAAAGGGGCACATGGGAGACTGGGACTGTTATAGAGGGCTGCCACAATAAGCTTATAAAGAGCTAAAATTAAAATCAAATGAAACTGAGTTAAGCTTATTGATGTGGCCCTCGACATCAGTCCCAGTTTCTCATGTGGCCCCTTGGAAAAATGTATTGTCCTGCCTCTAGTCTACAGTATTTTCAGTCCAAAGGAGAGAAGAAGGGAGAAAAAATGCCTAAAAGAACTTTTGGAAAAGATTTAAGACTGAATCAATCAATCAATCAATCAATCAATCAATCAATCAATCAATCAATCAATCAATCAATCTTTATTTATAAAGCACTTTTCATACAAAAAAAAAAAATGTAGCACAAAGTGCTTTACATGGTTAAAAGCAGCCCACCCCACCCCACCCTCCAACTCACTCCCCACACTCTCATTAACATAAACAATGTGAATACACACATATCCCCCCCCCCCCCCCCACACACACACACACACGCACACTTAAAGAGTAAAATTGGGCTGGGTACGCATGTGCCAAGTGAGGAAACACTATAACAGGGAGCCGTCTGCACCGGGAGCCGGTCACAGACCGTAGCCTCCGGGCTGGGCACACAGCAGGAGGGAGGCAAAGAAGCCCCCCAGCCAGGCTGAGAGGCAAATCATACATTTCTTGCTACTATTTAACAAAGCTATAAAGATCAAGTGTGGTGTTTATTTTAATTGCATATGTGTATAACCTTGGCTTCCTTTTATTAAAATGGGACAAAAACATTGTATAATTTTTGTGTGTTTTCTTGTAGTGGGTTGGTGGTCGTTTCTCCCTGTGGTCTGCAATTGGAATGGCTATTGCCCTGCATATTGGTATGTACAGTAAACACACCCACACATTTCAGGGAGCTCGCTGGGGCTTAAACTATAGGAATACCAAGGTTACTTGGGTCCATCCTGAGGAGAAATATTTGCATTTTTATGTCAGTATCTAAAATCATTGCTAAAACATATATGAAAACTTATATGTGTGGACCAGCAATCATATTCATCCCAAGTACAGTGCTAAAAGTCTACACAATCACTTAACTTTTCTTGTGCATCTGATCTCCAGGCTTTGACAACTTTGAGAAGCTTCTGTCAGGAGCACACTGGATGGTGGGTACACCATAATGAGATGTTCAAAGTGTCACTTCTTCACCTGCCTGATATTGAAAATTATTGTTATGATTTTTTCCCTAAAGAATGATACAGAAAACATAAAGGTAAATTAGGTTTACCCTTTCATATATAGGACAAGCACTTCCGTACTGCTCCCCTGGATAAGAACGCTCCCATCCTGTTGGCTCTGTTGGGCATTTGGTACATCAACTTTTTCCACGCTGAGACCCAGGCTATGCTGCCCTATGACCAGTATATGCACCGTTTCACTGCCTACTTCCAACAGGTCTGTCCCCACAATGCAGAAGTGATCCAAAACATTATTTTAAATCAACTTATAGAGTTGATAGATTATTTTAATAATATAAGTGAGTCATTGTATATTGAGAGTGTTTGTTGTCTAGGGTGACATGGAGTCAAATGGAAAGTACATTACTAATCATGGGACACGTGTGAACTACCACACTGGGCCAATAGTCTGGGGAGAGCCTGGAACAAATGGACAGCATGCCTTCTACCAGCTCATCCACCAAGGTAACTCCACCTGGGAGCAGCAACAGTCATTTGATTCAGCCGGTCTTTTTCTGGTCCTGGGTTGTCAAATATGTAGACTGTGTACAAAAACCAGTACATTAAAGTATTTCTGGAGGTTGGTGAGTTGTTGAATCATAAAAACAGTATATACTATTGTAGTTTAGTTACATGTAATTAACAGACTCAGTGAATGTGGAAATCTGAGCCATATCACTGAAATTGCTGTCAGTTGTCTTAAGACACCTCAGGCTGGTGATTATTTCTGTTTGTATCACTCAGCATATAAGAAAAAAATAATAATTTACCAAGAAATATACATTTCTATTGTCTAGCAAAATTTGTGAGGGAAAGTGATAAGGTGTGTTTTCATTTAAAATATTATGGTTTCAGTGCAGGTGAAACTCTTCAGAGTAAACTTATATACAGTTAAAGAACTGGAATTATCTTAATGGTCCAGGATCAAATTGAGCTGCATGTAGCCCACAGACTAAAGGACTTTAATCCAGTTTGCTACCTGGTTAAGTTTGTCACTAATGCGACTCAACATGTTCATTTCAGGAACTCGAATGGTGCCTTGTGACTTCCTGATTCCAGCTCAATCACAGCATCCAATCAGAGACAACCTGCACCACAAGGTATCACTGATGTTAGAGAGGTATCTGTCTAAAGCAGCATTTATGCAGATATTGCGAAGTCTGTCTCTTGTTTAGGATATTAAATGAGTTTGACCACATCCTAGACTACTCTACTAGACTGTATAGACAAAAGTATTCAGCCATACCGCTTAATCTTAAAATTACAGTGCTTTTAGTTTCCCTGTAAGCACCTAGCCATGCAGTCTACTTATATAAATATTTGTGAAAGAATTCACTGACTTGAAATGTGGTACTGTAATAGGATTCCACTGTTGCTACAGGATAGTTTGTGGAATTTCTTTCCTCCTAGATATTTCACAGTCAACCGTAAGCACTACTTTTCTGAAAAAATCTCAAGCATGCCAATACACCACCTTTTCAGCAACACATACAAGCTAATAGGATGCATAATGTTAGTAGATTTAATAAAGCTAGATAAAGAGACCAATATTAGAGCTGTTTTTAATTGTTTTAAACGGTGGTTGGCGGAGGCTGCTTGTTGGATTTGTGAGATGAAAGTCCAAACCATAAACTTCAAATGATGGTTTTATGATAAGGTTTGTCCGAGAGGTAGAGCTTGGGGTGGAATTAGAAATGATTAAAATCAGTGTGCAACAAATAGCTACGAAAAGTCACAATAAACTATTCCCAAGAGAGCTGCATGTTCTGATATAACTTTTGTGGGCATTTTCTCAAAGCTCCAAGACAAGTTATTTGGCAACATATATGATATTGCACTGGCACCTTGAGGTGATTGTCAGACCTCCGAAATTACCATCAGAACAAGAGCTGCGCACTGGAGCTGAGGTGCAAGCCACTGACCTTCAATTTATTTTCTGCTTCCTTCTAAATTGTCATAGTGGTCAAACCAGTTTATGCCAACATCTATTTAAAGACGCAGCAACAAATTGAACTTTTGATCTTTGCGGGGGATTTGTTGGTTCTTTTATGCTGTGCATTTTTGTAAAATGGTTTGATTCCACTCATGTCCTTAGAAAAAAGGGTCAGCGCAAATCAATGAGAAGTTGCTCTGAGTGATCACCTTTATTCTATAGAATATTTATGGGAGAAATCAGTTTCAGGATCACTATTCCCCAATTCGAAGGGCACGAGGGGTCATTGAATCATTTTATAAGCAGAAAATATGGGTATAGTTAACAGATCTCACGCCAGCTAAAGAAGTACAGGAGATTTTGGACTGATGTGTCCCAGAAATGAGGGAGTATCTTTTAGAAAAATGGTGCTGAATTCTTTCAGTTCCAGATACTGAGACATTGTAAATATATTATTTTAATTTGTTACTTATCTGTTTGTTAATCATGTAGGAAATACACTATCTAAAACTGCCTGTTTCATTTGACTGTAGATCCTGTTGGCCAACTTCCTGGCTCAGACAGAGGCTCTGATGAAAGGTAAGACTACCGAAGAGGCCAAGAGGGAGCTGGAGGCAAGCGGCCTGAGTGGGGAGGCTCTGGAGAAAATCCTACCACACAAAGTACGTAGAATAAAGAGAAACTACCTTATCAAAGATAATGAACCTGCTGCGCTGCTGATAGCATGTAACAGCAACAAACTTAAACCTAAACTTAAGAGGAGAGCTCCCTGTCATGTTGCTTTTACAAACCCGATTGCAAATTGTTTTTGACAGCAGGTTAGAGAGACTCACCCAGTAAAAACTCTGTGAACAGATGTTGAAGACAACTGTGTCACTTTGAAAAGTGAAAAGACATCTAAAAAAAAAAAAAAATACATCTCTCTTTATGTCTAAAGTTGGCTGAAAAATGAAAATACACCTTTTCTTCTCGTTACATTTGCAAACTCTAAAACATCAAAGAAGTTCAAAGCACTCTCTTTTTCAAATAACCCTGGAGGCTTGCTGAAGGCTTTTTTGCTGAAATGCACTGGAGTTTGTTTTTGTTTTTTTTAAAGGTTAAATATGACCATGGTCTGACAATGGAGGCATTTATTGATTTTATTTGAAGAATAAATTGCCTTGGACTTCTTTGATGATTTAGCTTATATGTATCTCATCCAAAGAGGACCGCAAACAAACACAGTCTGAATCAAGGATGCAGACTTTTTCAGAAACCATTTAAATGCATCTTCAAACTCCTCAGACAACCAGGAGAATCAAACTCTGAACCTTCTTGCTATAATGTACTATAATGTTATTTTTTTTAAATGTCATCCTCTATCATCTGCCTGTCCAATCACACTGGTTTCAAATTAAATTTCGATCTAGCTTTGTACTAAAACCCCAAAGACATATGTATTTGCAATTTAAAAAATGAGGGGATTGTCACAGATTATTAGGCAGAGGACTCAATCACAGGACTTTGAAGTTTTAGAGAGAAGGTGAGGGTTTATTTACAATGTGGCACCAAGTGAGGATATATACATATATACAGTGAGACAGATAACACGGGGCTCCAGGGAGTAGAGGGGGGTCTGAAGGGGAGGGAAGGTCCAAGGCAGGTGCACGCACCCTCCTTTTCAACTCAATCCACAACTCACTCAGATAGTCCACTCCAAAATGCTCATGCTCACTCACACACATCCACAGGAATCCAGCCGGCAGGGAATCTAGAAGTCCTGTACACAGAGGAAAACAACGTTAGGAGGGAGCTCTAGGACAGCACAAGGAATACTCAAAAGGCTAGGCTACACTTAGCCACAGGTGTGTGTTCAGGGCGGGTTCAGAGGCGAGGAATCAAGGTCCAGTTCCGCCTTGGAAAGGCAAAGACAATAAAACACACATCACGACCTCTCCAGATCTTGAGAGATATTCACTTGTGTCATTTCAGTTCAGTTCACCAAAATAAAGAAAATAAATAAATAAAAGCTTCCAGTAACGAGATGTGTTTCAAATAGGAATAGGAATTGCCTAATAGAAATAAGCAAATCTGAGATGGTGACATGGTGGGTGGACATTTATACTTGAAACTTAAACTGAAATGACAATGACCCACTTTTGAACCCATCTTAAACATTTAATTTTAGCCCTGACAGCTAAGTACCATGTTTACATCTGTGTCTAAAGTAGACTTCTGATTTTTGTTCAAATTAAAGTCAAGTCATTGTAACAGCTAAAAAAGTTAACCCCCCCAAAAACTTTCCATGAATATCTTGTGTTAGGGGGACAGTGCCCTCCAGTGACATGTATGGACATGTCAATGTATACTTTGTTAAAAAAAATTATTTTTGCAAAATAGTGAATTGTATTCTAAAATGTTTCTATTTGATCACCGCAGGTATTCCAGGGAAACAGACCAACCAACTCAATCATCTTCAAGAAATTGACTCCATATACACTTGGAGTACTTATAGGTAAACCACTTTTGTCACTGTACTGGTTTTATCATTGGTAACATTACCAATAACAATTTCTTTTGAAGCTTTAATGTCCTTTTAAACATTGTTTTAATCAATTTAATTCTACATATACCATTATCTAATTTAACCCGGTTAGTTTTATCTGAAAATGAGACATTACGAAATAATTTCCACTGTTTTTAAATGCGCTGGACTGCACAATAATAAATGATATCTGAGACAGTGGTGGTAATGATCACACAGTGGGAATTTCCTGAAACAGCCAAAGAGCGGCAATTTCCAGCTGAGCTTCAGTCAGGACGTTGCACACTGTTGCATAGTAACAGTCAGTGTGTTTGCACCTGTGATGGGAAACTAACTGAGCAGGTTTTATTCTGAACAGCTCTATTGTGCTGCTTCAGAAATTCAATCTTTGTTTTCATTTCATTTGTTGAATTTGTGATTATTCTTCCCATTTTTGCAGCAATGTATGAGCACAAGATCTTTGTCCAGGGATTAATGTGGGAGATCAACAGCTTTGACCAGTGGGGGTGAGTCTGTTTCTTTCAGCATACACAACAAGTTTCCTAATAAAAGTCTCTCTTTTGTGCTAATTCACAGCTCCACATGTTTATTCCTGGACTCTGCTGAAATTTTGCATGATTCACAGTCAGAATTAACCTTATTTAACATTTACTATGCCTTGGTGTAGGCCCCTCCGTTCATCCCCTTTCCGAAACAAGCCTCTCCCTCACTTTAGGCCAACTTTCTTCTCATTGTCTGACCCAAAGGTTTGAACACCAGGGGCTGCTGTGCTCAAATAAGCAAGCTTTAAGAGAAGTCTGACGCCTAATGTTATACTGTGCAGCTTTCAGATTGAGGCACTGTGGATACATTTTTGCAGATTTTCCAAAATGTATTAACACATGACTGAACCCATCATATCTCTTATATTCATGTCTTCTCCCCTCACATACGCATTATTAGAGTGGAACTGGGCAAACAGCTCGCCAAGAAGATTGAGCCTGAGCTCAAGGACACTGCTGAGATTCACTCCCACGACTCCTCCACCAACGGACTAATCAACTTCCTCAAGAAGAATTTTGCCTGAGCTGAGTGACCTCAATAACTTCCCCTTGACTCCACAGCATTATCTATCTTATCAGCTCAGGAGCTGCATGGACAGGAGTCCCGCAGTGGCAGCTGGTCACTCCCACGCAGTCGAGCTGAAGCACTCTGTATGTTTGTTCTCGCATTATGAATATCGTGACTGTCTAGTATGCTGTCGTTTCCACGTTTGTTCGTTTACCACTGTGAGAGGAAAAGCTTTTTGTATTAGACTGTCGTGACAGGCAGAGCGAAGCATGCCCCCACTCTTTCTCTACTGTTACACGAAATTTTGTTCCTGAAATAAAAATCTTCACACAGAATATGTAGATATGTTCGGTTTTCTCGTACATATGTACATGTATGTAATGATGATGTGAGCGTGCAACTAACAAAAAGCAGTACACCACTAGATGGCATCAGAGTGCCAGATTTATTTGCCGGGAGCAAATGAGCCACCCAGTAATCAACCAGTTATTCAGTGGAACAAAGGGTCAAAGGTCAGTCCATCTGTACTGTTCCTCCCCACAAATCCCCAGACTCCACAGCATCCATTTAGCTTAGAGAGAAAAACAAACAACTGGACTAAACAGCATCTGGACTGGAAGTCAGTCAGCACTATGTTTAACTAGAATTTAATTTTATGATCGTTTTGGACACATGTAACAAAATCTCCTTGTATTCTCCTGATAAACAGAAGGATCACATATAATACTTGTATGAGAGGCAGCTTGCTTCTGAATAAATCATGATCGTGTTAAGTACTGTTTGATGCACAAAACAGCCTGAGCCTTAAATATATTTCACGGTGTTTCCTTCACTTTAAACCCACTGCCGGGTACAATTACAGAGTGTGTGTAAGGACAAACAGAAAGTTAAAAAAGAAACCGAGACCCCCAGACACTGCTGGGTTTTCAGTCCTGTTGCCAGGCAACAATACAGTACTTCAAATCTAACTTGTGCTTTTTATCTCTAGCTCTGAAACAAGATACAGAAGAAAGTGAGTTTGTCTGAGGAGAACATTCTGCCTTATTGTGAATTATCAGTGAAATCAGTCCAAAAAGAACACATTTTCGACTCATAGCTAGAAAAAAAAAAAAGAAGATAATTTTGGAGTATTCTTTGTAAATGGTGTTACCTTTCTCACTGAAACTCATCCCTCGATGACTCTCAGCTGAGTCCTAGATGAAGGGGCAAAGCCCTGGCTACATCATGGTGGTGAGGCTGAGCAAACTTGCAACTCTGCTTACTGAAACAAGAAAGTCCAGTGAACTAATAAAATACAAAAAGCAAACAGTAAAAATCCCAAAAATAGAAGAAAACATTATAGCACCTGAACAGGAGTGAAAATATTTCATCCCTCTGCAACCCTTACTTACCTCGCAGTGACAGTGCGAGTTTCATTTAAAATCTTGGGGAAAATACCACTTCTTGCCTTTACGCTCTCTAAGTTGTCATTTTTAACTGAGGTTAGTAAGTGGTTTAAATTAAAAGCAATGTTTCCGTAAACAACTGCTGCTGAGCCTGGTTGTAACAGGAGAAACTGGACAAGATTTAAAGAATAGACACAGACTAACCTGAAAGCGAGCGTACATTTAACCAAAAACAGTAACACAGTGGGAGCTATCTTCAAAAAATATAACAAACCGGGAAAAAACAAAGGAACTACTGACAAAAAAAAAAGAGTTTTTGATGAACCATTTTTGCTTTTGACAGCACAACCAGTTTATGGGCCTCATCAACAAATCAATCAATCAATCAAAGCAAAACAAAAATGCATCAACTGAGACTTACATAATGGAATTTATCATACATATGACTCTATCTGTTTTACTTGAGAATAGCAGCCCGTATCAGCAACTAATAAGTGAACAATTCACCAGAAAAATCTGCTATTTGGCCAAAAGCAAGTTTCAAAGGCTGAAATATTCGTCCTTGTGACATCTAAACAGTTGAACATGGCCACACCTATAAAGACTTCTTCTTCCTATATGCACCTGCATCCACAAATAGCGAGAGCCTCTAGTACTTCTGCGTTACTCTGCGCACTATTACTCAAAACAGGTTAATTTACGAGGCAGGAATAAACAAACTGTAGCAAATCAACATGAAGAAGTAACAGGGCCGGCTCGGTTCAGCGGAGAGTGGAATCAAATTGCAGCGTGAAAGCATTAAACAGGATCTGTGTGCGTTCCTGAGATTTTTGTTGAACAATGCCGCTGCACACCCTCACATTCCACTTCATACTCTATTGGTTTGGCCACTTGGTTATTTTTCTTTCCTCCTGGAGTGTTTAAGAGTTGCCCCCCTTCAACATTGCTTGCCATAATGTTACTGACAATGTCAGGTGTAGCTTTGGAGCACAAAACTGGAATTCTTCCAGATGGCATGAAGTGCTTGTTGTTGTATGGAAAGATCCTCTGAGATGCATGTTTTCTTCATCAGCATGTTCTCAACACATTTGTATTCATCGTGCGCCACAGTGGAAGCAGTTTGACGGTCAGCATCCGTGCATGTAAAAAAGCTCGGAAATCCAGGCCTCAGAGGAGGAGAGTGCCTGCAGGTCTTCAGCCAGCTGCCATTCTCACTTGAACTTAACTGGCATGCTTGTAATGTGCATGAGTTTAACTCTGCTGCCCTGCCAGAAACCTTCAGGGAACATATTCTCTTGGGCAAAACACTAGCCTTTCAAACACATGACCAAGTTCTGACTCTGTAGTCTGATGCTGCCACTGAAAGCAGCCACTGAAAAACTCTGGAGGATATAAAAAAAAAAAGAAAAGAAAAAAAAAAAGCCATCGTGTCAAGCCCAGCTTCATTTTTCCCATGACTACAGGAGTTATATAAAGATTAACTTAAGTACGTGGGCAGAGCTTGTCATATTGCAGCAAAGGAAGCCTGCTGGAGTCGCACGAGGCCTCAGAGTGCTTCAGCTAACCACTGCTCAGACTCCATGTTTCTCCTCAACTTTCTACAGCTCCCCATTTTGAGGACCACATCGAAAAAAACTGCTCTCTGCATTCTCACCATCACCGCAACAAGAACAAAATCCTGAGGACTATTACAGCTACATGCCAGTGCACATTGTGTGATTTTGTTCAGGTATTAAAGCAGAACGCTAAACATTGGTTGCCAACATTAGTACACAGATAGTGTACAGGCAGTTCTTGCATAAAGCATCACATGCAAACATATGCATCCTTCATAGCAGAATTACTTCTTTGAGATGCCCTTGACCTCACAGGTCAATCAGAGGCTGCTTTTTAGTGGTTTCTCCCTGCCAAGCTACCAGACAGCTGGGCTGGTTTTTCCCTCTGGGAAGGCCCTAGGTCAGTTATCTGGTTTTCTGTGTGGGTTTTTGCATACTAAGCACCCATTGTAAGAATCATATTTTTTGTTGCCTCTGCAGATAAACTGACCAACATCTGGCTCTAAGTCAGCATCACAAAGTGAGAGATACACAATACTCCCACGCTGATATCCACCTCTGTTAGTCTGCAGGAGACATAATATCACAGCGACAGACACAAGGATTGTGTTGAATGTTGATTTATTTTAAAAGATTTGTACATCAAAGCTTTTATTTCTGATTGTGGTGACATATTTCAAACCAAGCTGACATGACTGTGTAGCTTCGAGCTAGAGCAGTGTAGATACGATTATTTATTTTAACCTTCAAAATTTAATAGTTCAGCATAAGAGATTTTTTTCAGTAAGTCTTGTAAATGAGTGAATTGGTCACCTTTGTGCTCTTTCTTATTTATTTACTGGTTTCTGGTTAACGATTTAGTGTTAGTTTGCTAGCTAAACCTCAAAAAAGCAATTACTCATGTAATGTAAATTGAAGTAGTGTAGTAATTAACTACAACCACACATCAAACTCGTCTAAAGGCCCCATATGCTTGTTTGTTTCCATTCCTTCCCTCTTTGTCTGTTTGCCATCTTCTCTCAGAGGCATCACGCGGCTCTACTAGGTCGAGAAGATAAGGCCTTCCCTAAACTGCAGCATTTGGCCCGTTCATTAATCTTTCACTATTCCCATCTTCATCAGTAAACATGTGGAGTACATTTGGGGTTGTAGTTTTTGCTTGTGAATCTCTAACATGACAGAAATCTGGCTCTTTTCCCACTCAGTGTCAAAATAAACAAGACAGTAAATTACTGGTAATTGTCTGTCAGACTTCCTGTTTAAAGTAGGTTTCAAGCCCTGCCCAGCATAATGATGATGACATCGTGAGGGGTTATTTTCTCAAATCCCTTTAGAGCCACAAAAGACGCTACACAGAGGAGGGTGACTAGCAGATGTCGAAAAAACTGATCTTTGGAGTGAACGATTAGGAGGTTAACCGTTTATAGTTAACATCTTTATCTTTAAAGAATCATTAAAAAATAATAAACAAGCAAAAAGAAATCAAGCAATAAAAATAGGAAACAGACAAAAATCGGTTCCTGTTGTTCAAGGATGTCAAACTCATTTTACATCGCTAAATATGGCCGTCTTAGATCCATGTCTTTAACATTGTTAGGAAAAGATTACCGATTTCCGGAGAGGGTTTGTTTTTTGTTGTTGTTATTTTGTTATTCTGTCTAGTTTGGCTTAATTGTCTTATTTATTCCACAAAACGTAATCTCTGAGGGGATGTGTTTCCTAAAATTAACACTATCAGCTTTTTTATTTAAAAATACTTTAAATAAAATACTTAAAAAACGAACATTAATCAAACTAACATATCACTGATGTTTATTAATTTATAGTCTTATTATGTTTCTTCTGGATACAACCCCGGTGAAAAGAGATTTGAGTCTAGTGAAATTTCTTTAGAAATAAAATAATAAATATTATTTTTATAGCAATTTTCAAAATCCAAACTTCACAGGAGCAACAAAATAAATTGACATTAAAAAAAATGTGTGAAGACGTTGCAAAAATAACAGAAATTGTTTTGTAAATAAAGGTCTGTTCAATGGAAATTCAAACTCTTGTAAAATCGGGAAAGTGTGTTTTAAGTATTTAAAATAACTGACTCAGCCAATTTCTTCAGGGAGACCCTTCCAATGCGCCTGGATAAAAGTCCGCTTCCCAAGGATCCCAAAGTGTACACTGGTTCATATGGTACTAAGAAGTCAGAGATGTAGCTAGGAGCAAGGTAGTGAGGCCAATTAAAAGTTATCAATAAAATCTTCAAAGATATTTAAAACATACTGGAAGTGAACTCTGATTTTGGTCAAAGATCTTCATTCAAATTACTTTATTTAAATTAATAAATTACTGGCAAACTCTGGCACTTGGATTTTAATTATTTGCCTGCCAAATAAATTACACCTGCACTGAATGTGAATTCTGTGTAAAAATTTGTGTCACCTTTAATCAAACAGTTTGTCAGTATTATCTGTGTACAGAAAAAACAGCGTAGTTTCTGAAAAGTCGCACTGCTGCGGACTTCTTCAAGTGTATTATTTTATATGGCTGTTGTACTGAGTATGCACTTTAAAAAAATTAACACGTCGTTGTTTTGGCAGAGAAAAACAAAACTTTCCTTTTAGTGCTTACACTCAATAACTGAAATGATTTATGAAGTGACTCATAACCAGTGTAGCTCCTGCCAGTTTAATGTCTTTTCTCTTTAATTTTCAGTGCATGAAATTTGATTTTCTTCAGGTTCACAGTAGAAATAATTTCATTTCCCTACAGGTACGCGCTATATGACTGCACTACACACAGCTAATGATTGCACTTCGAGGAAACTCGGTGTACCTTTTCGAGGGTCAAAATGTATGTTTTTTGCAGATTAAAATATGAAGAAACACATTCTATGTTTGGCTGAAATCAAATAGGAAATAGGTAAAAAAAAAAGTTTTAATTTAGTCTTAGATTTTTAACAGTTTCCTTCCTCAAGGTTCTGCGTTGGAATCTTAAAAGTTTTTGTTCCCTTAAGCCTGGTGATTTCTCTCTGGAGGCTCTGGTTTCCTTCCAGAGTTCAAATGCATGCATGCTTGCATGTTAACAGAAGGTGCAGATGTGAGATAAACAAAGCTCTGAGTGTTCAGAAAGACTAGGAGGGCATTATGAACCAATTTTGTACTTTTTAGTCTGTTTATATGTATTCATATGTATGGTTACATTAAGGGGAAAAATTGTCAGCACATGTTCAAGACTGGTCTCCTTTAAGCTACAAACAATGACTGTTTTTTACAGTTACTGACTACAAACCACAATGGTGCCCTCTGTTGAGGGTACAATGGTGGTATCTTTGGCCCCAAGTTACAACAAAAATAAAATCAGTGCAGAGTGCCAGTAACTCAAGTTCCTAGAATTTGCTCCAACTGCTCAGCTATATGAAATCTATATAAAATCTAAGATGGCAGGAGGGGGATGTTGTTCTTGTACCTTTATAGATACAATAATACATTTTATTTTGTAGGAGTGAGGGGATGTACGGAATATTATCTGCTACTGATGCAGAAACTTAAATAAATTATATTGATGAGAAGATGATGAAGACTCACTATTTTGTGTGTTTTACATCTACAGAGGAGAACAGGAACACAGAATTTAATACAGTTGTGGTGAATCATCTCAAACTTGCCCCTGACTTTGAGTCCAAACCACTCAGCCTGAGCTGTCCCTCTGATGTACTTATTTCTCATCTTGTCAGTTCTAGTCCCTTATAATAAAAATCTTAACATCTGCAGGGCAGCATCCTGTCTTTTCATCAGTGCTACCGTTTCCCAGCCACACATCATAGCAGGTCATCTTCTATAAATCTTCCCTTTCACTCTTGCTGCTATCCTTCTATCACAAATCACCCCTGACATCGTCTCCACCCACTCCACCTTGCCTGTACTCTCTTCTTCATCACTCTTGTGCTCTTTCCATTGCTTTGGATAGTTAACGTCAGGTATTTAAACTCATCCATCTTTACTACGTCTACTCCTTGCTTGTTCACCTTTCCACCTGTCTCTCTCTCATCCACACACTCATTCTGTCTTTTCTTGTAGTGACTTTCATTCTTCTTCTCTCCACTGCATACCTCCACCTCTCCAGGTTCTTTTCTCTTCTCTCTGCTCTCTACTTTCATTGCTAATCTTAGTATTGTTTGCAAACATCATAGTTCATCCTAGCTGACTTCATCTGTCATTCTGTCCATCACCGTCACAAACAAGAAGGGGCTCAGAGCTGATACCTGATATAATCTGACTCCCACCTTGAACCCATCCATCACTTCATCCAGACATTTTACCGCTGTCTTGCTGTCCTCATACATATCTTCCACCAGCCTTTTCTGTCACTCTCGACTTCCTCTTGAAGTTCCTTTCTTGGCACTGTATAATATGATTTCTCTAGAGTCACAAAGACACAGTGCAACTCTGTTGCATCTTCTCGGTACTTCTCCATCAACACTCTCAAAGCAAACATTGCATCTGCAGTGGTCATTCTCAGCAGTGAAGACACACCTTTGCTCACTTATCATCACCACTGTGCTTAACCTATCTTCACTGTCTCTTTCCCAAATATTCATTGTAATACTCTTTAACATCATTCCTCTGTAGTTACTACAGCTCTGCACATCACTTTTTTTCTTGAGGCTGGAATTTTTGGTAGCAGGAAGGAGACAATGCATCAGTAACAAAGGATTCAGCATGTGTGAGGTAATCTTGTGGCAAGAATTTTTTCACTCATTTCCTGGCAGTGGAGGGAGCCGTGCGCTCCAGAGGAAAGGTGTTCTTCGGTTCTTTTGTGCGGTGTAACAGAGCTCACCTCATAGCCGATCCCCTGGGGCTCGGCTACCTCTGCAAGCTTACACACACACAACCACACACACACTCAGGGTGGAACCCTCACACACATAAAGGGCGCTTTGTGCCCTGACTCATGGAGCTGTCAACCAACACCAGAGAGCTCCTCACAGTGAACACCACTGTTCAGCACACCGGAGAGCTCAGTCAGTGGGCAGCTGCACTTTCATGTACACCCACACAAACTTTATCTACATCTCAAACAGACTGTGTATCACAGACTCATAAATACAGCTGCCCCTACTGTAATTACATTTTCAGACAAGTGGTTTGAAAGCCACAAAGAACGAGCAAGTTTTTTATTTTCTTTCAACTTCTGTTCAGGTGAAGTCTCCTTCCTTCATTTTCATTTTATATTAAAGTTATTCAGTCTTTTATAACTGGATTTTTTTTAGCCTTGCTCTCCAACAAGTATTTTCTGAAAATGAAAAAAGAGAATAATTTGATATTTTGTCCTCTTGGGGGAAGGAGCCAGACAGCAGTAATTTAGCCAGTGAGTAGTAAAAAAAAAAAAAAAGGGACTTCTGCATCTAATAAATCCCATCAACTCACCTGCAGGATCTTCAGAGAAATGACAGTACTGCTACTTGTGGCATGCTCCTTTACTTTTGCACAACCACTACACAGTGAGGCGTGACTTTTTATGTCAGTATTGTGGTATCGCAAGAAATTAGTTGGTTATATAAATATATGAGTATGCATAATAGTTATTATTCATAGATATCTACATCCTAAATTCCTGTTATTCATCTGAAAGAAACAGAATGAGTGTGTCGTTACAATGGTAACGCCAGGAGAGGCAGTATTGGTTCTGTGTTACATTTATGTTGTAAGAAAGTGGAAGAAGAGAGTGTCCTGTAGGAGGCAGTAAAAATGGACACTGATGTTCTGTACATGTACTGAAAAGAAGGTTCAGTAAACAAGTCGCAACGATACTCCATTGTAAGTCTCAGTTATTTTATTTTTGTTTTTGAAGATGCAACAAGTATAAGATGACACTTATACTGATGAGCACACAGAGGGTTATGGCCTAAAACTGCAGTTTCCTTTCAGTTCCAAATAATTTTTTAGTGCATTGTTGGTTCATTGTTATG
The DNA here is from genome assembly GCF_900408965.1 of Simochromis diagramma. Lineage (NCBI taxonomy): Eukaryota > Metazoa > Chordata > Actinopteri > Cichliformes > Cichlidae > Simochromis > Simochromis diagramma. Next base: position 8,045,932 of record NW_024387414.1, read on the forward strand.
GTTTTTGTTCACTTGCTTTGCTGTCATTAGCACCGTTTCTAGCCTCAGAAGGCAGGTGCTTACAGCAAAAACATCTGTTAAATCTCTACCTGCCTAAAACCTAAAGCTAAAGCCTTGCATGCTTTTTTTTTAAAGGAAAAGTTCAATGAAATAATGCAAAACTAAAGAACTAAAGTGAAAACAGAGCTAGATGAGAAAATGCATAGAAACATCAACATATATCATGAATTTAAAATAATTTCATACTTTTATAAGGTAATACCTTAGTGCCAAAAATATGGTTGCTCAGCTCCTGATCATATAGGAAGAATTTCTCCACAAACTTCATTGTAGTCACATTACATTTCCTCTTCTTTTTGTGCAGTTAAATATTAATTCTTCGATTGTTATTGTTAATTTCACTTCTTGTTTTGCTTTGTTTCCTTTTTCATGTGCCCCCTGTGTTCCCCTCTGGCTCTGTCAGTGTCATCCCAGTCCCACTTTCAGTTTACTTCCTGTTTTATGTTGAAGGTAAGATCCTTGTGCGGTTTTCCGTGTTTTCAGCTCCTTCCTTTGTTCTTTTCCAACCCTTGTTATTTTCTAATTAAGGTCAGCCTTAACTGCTTGCTTATTTAGTCTGTGGCTATGTCCTCAGATTTTGTCAAGTATGATTTATCCTGTTTAAAGGTTTTTTCCCCTTACCATCGTCTGCAGTGAAACCTGATTTTCTGTCTGTGTTTGGGTTTCTTTCTGTCTGAAATCAGATCTTTCTAGAAAACATTCAATCTTATCATCCAAGGATCTGAATTTGGTAAAGGAGAACATTTTACCTTGAGAAAAGATGCACTTGGTGTTCTTCAGTGGGGAATATTTTTAAGGAATATTTGATAAAAGCCAATGATAAGCCATTATTTGTGTAAAAGTATGTTCTTGGAAATGTTGGCAGAAATTTAAAAGAAGAAGCTTTTATTCAGTGCTCACTTCCCCTCGTTGTTATGCAGTTTGTCATCGTGACCCAGTGTACTGAGAAAAAACCTTCCTGACCTGCATTTATAAACTAGCCACTTTTACTCATACTTCCTGTGTTAGTTTCCTTGCTGTGATTTTTTTAGAACCCCAAAAGCTTTGTGACACATTCCTCATTTACCCATTTTTTTATTTCATGTCTCCAAAGCAACAATAAAAGTAAATACAATCAGATTCAGCTGAAAGCGTCTAAGGTGTTTTTTTCTGTCTCTTAGAATAGAATAGAATAGAATAGAATAGAATTCAACTTTATTGTCATTGCACATGTCACAGGTACAAGGCAACGAAATGCAGTTTGCATCCATCCAGAAGTGCTTTAGCCATGATATAGATATATTACAAATATATATTCGCAATAATATAGATATGTGAGTATATTACAGAAATGGGTCTATTATGGTATGTTATAATGTACACGGTATGAAGTATGTTATGAATATGCTATAACTATAAGTATGTACAGGCTGTAGTGAGTACAAGCTATGTACAGGCTATGAACAGGATATAAATATGAAAAAATATACAGAATATGAAATTAAAAAAACTATACAGAAATGTGAACTATGCAGGTTATAAACAGTTGTAGATTTAAAAGTTATCGTATTGTACAGAATGATTATTTACACAGTCCTCTTGTTTGGCCACTGCCCCATGCTCCTGCACTTCTATAACATTTTGCAGTCATTTTGATGATCTATTCCTCCTTCAGATGCCCACAAACATTCCTACCTGCGGCATCACACCGTAACCTGATCATCCCCACCCACTCTTACCCCCTGCTCCAACATCTTCTTTGTCAGATTTTCCACTTTGCTCAAGCCACTCTCCCTTTCAACTGCTCTGTTCAAGCATCTTTTTCTGACCCGCTGCTTGTCTTTAATCTCTGCACCTGCTTTAATTTAATTGACTTGTTTGCATGTAAAAACTGTATTACCTTCCCTTCCAATTAAAGACCATCTTACCAAATCTGCCCGTGTCTGCACTTTTATAAGTTTATTTATAGAAGCATTAAAGTCAGTGATTCAGTCACAGAGGTCATAATTATTTATAGTATGGCTGTTAAAATGTTAAATCTGAAACAAAGTTAAAGGGAAATTATAATTCTCATTTTCAGCGTCTATATTTTCATCATTGGACGCACCTAGCTTTGCATGATTCATCTTCATACTTTATCATCAATTCATCTTCTACCTCAGACAAGCTGTTTTACTTCCTCTCCAGATGTCCTCAGATTTCCTTCCATTCATAAACAGAGGGTTCAGACAGCAGGAGGCTAGGTTTTCTGCAATCAAAGCTAGTATTGTGTACCTGAAATCACAATATTAGGGACATCCATTCTGTTCGGCATCATACAGAGCCAAGGGTGAAAAAAAGTGAGCATCTCAAACTCTCTGAAACTCTCAATCTCATTTGAAGTGAGCATTCAGAGGAAATAAGAAAAACACAACAGATCTCTCTTGAAGAACATCTAATGGAGACTCTCTATCACCCGTTAGTAACCGATAATATTTTAACTGCTCTTGTACCGGATGGGTTTTATGTATTTAGCCTAAGGGTCCGGAGAATATTCAGAATTTAATATCTGACATTAGGCAGAGATAATGAACCTACTTTATGCTCCAATTAGCCCAAATGTTGTATAATGCTGCACCACAGGGGTGCAGTCTCTTCATTCATCCCAACAACCCAGCAGTTGCATGACAGTTGTAAGATCTAAAGGGAAGCACCATTGAGGGACAACTTTAACTCTATAACTTAGCTGCACAAATCGAAAAATAATCTTTACTGCTTTATTTCATGCCCAGAGGTTTTGTCAGCATAAAACCAATTTGTTCCAGTATGTAAAATATTTGTGCTTCTAAATGCATTAAATATTTTATGCTTGACTTCAGGCTGTTTTCATGTCTGTAATTAAAAAGCTTTGGAAATTCCACGTTTGTCCCTGCAGTATGGGTTTATCTTGCCAATGTGATGTTTACAGGAACGTTTGTGCACTAGATCAGTTTTCTGAAAGTGTCAGTACCAAGGGATCAGCCTCATCAGTGGATTTCAGCCAGCAGACATAGTTTATGCTTATCTCTATCATTTTATGCCATCATGTTTAAATTTGTGTTTGTTAGTTGTTTCTAGTTTGTCTTTTCCTTTTTTAGTTTTTAGATAAATGGTTTCTGATGGTCTTCTTTTTTTCAGACTTTTGACCGTAAGAGATCTCGGCTGTATCCCAGGAGGGAGAGTCCATGGCATGCTACAGGGTTGCGTGCAAGGACGTGATTATATCACAGTATTTTACTAACTGCGGGCAAAACTGCCCACTTGCACATATTTAATGCAACTAATGATGTTGTGTGGGACTTGCTGTTGTTCCCACTTGAGCGGGGGCGGGAAGGTGGTTGGGGGGGGGTAAGGTTGTAATTAAAGTTTTTAATTAAAGGATTTATTTATTATTTCATAATGTCAGTCTTATTTTTGGCTGTATCAGCACACTAGAATTTGTAAAACACTGACATTAAGAGCCGGTAAATCCTGCAGGGTCATATCAGGAACACAGAAGAAAAAAAGAGATTTCATGTAAAATCTAACTGAAAAAGTTCCCATCTGACCACATTCATATTAACTGATCTTTTTATGTACAATAATGTTTGTATATCTAACAATAATACTATGAAAACTGTCAGAGTTACAGGTCTTTGAGGTAAATATAGGGTGGGTCCAATTTTCACCTGTCACAGGAGATACACATGAACTGTATTGCGATTTATCACAGTTTCAATAGAAAACAACACCAATTATTTGTCTATAATGTTAACTGATCCGAGCATTGGTCGCCTGGATATTATATCGGTTTTCTTCAAGATGTGTGACTAGGTGGCTTTTTATAACAAGTCATAGCATCTGAAAGGTCTCTTTTTTATTTTTACCTATGTTTTGATACCAGAGTCATCTTCCAGCCAAGATTCCTTCTGTCCCAAAACAATTTCCCAGCGTTTTCATGTTTAAACACTTGCAAACATAGCTTGTGGCTTTGAAATAGAGAAATATTTCTGATGTTCATGTTCTGCATGATAGCTGGGAGATTGATCAAACAACTTTCAGTCCATTCTCAGGATCGATGGATTCACTCCCCAAAAGTTGATTATGTTCATCTGGACGTAACGTTTTCAGTGGGAGAAACGTTTCGTCACTCATCCAAGTGACTTCTTCGGTCTCAGCTCACTGCAGGTTTCCCCAATCTTATAAACAGTGCATTTGCATAATGACTGAAACTAGCACCACTGAAGGAACAATGGGCTGGGAGGTCAGTTCCTTCATCATAATTATGCAAATTCTCATGACCATTGATCAACAACCACTGATCAAAGACCACAGATCAATGGCCATGAGTACCATTCACAGAGAGTTGGGGAATGGCTGCAATCACAGCATAGTAATATGGTGAAAGATGTACCCTTAGGCCTCCTTTCCCTTTTCACGTAAATGGCTTCAAACCAGCGTCATATGATATGACCAGTTCCTTCAGTGGTGCTAATTTCAGTCATTATGCAAATGTACTGTTTATAAGATTGGGGAAACCTGCAGTCAGCTGAGACTGAAGAAGTCACTTGGATGAGTGATGTAGCGTTTCTCCTGCTGAAAATGCTACGTCCAAATGAACAGAATCAACGTTTGGGGATATACCTACCTGGATGATTGAGCATGCATCAAGAAGATGGATAAACTCCTTTTTTCAGCCTGTGAAGACTTTCTTTTGGAAGAAGTTTGCATCTCCGTTTTATTGTCCAACTGTGGTGAAACAGCTTGTAGTCAACTCCAAACAATTTTTCACTTAACAACATGCTGGTCCACCAAATTTTTTTTACGTTCGCTTCTGTGTACAAAACCATCATATATCTGTATTTTCACACATTTTATTACTTTAACTACAATTCCTCCCTCTTTGTCGATATTGAAGGAGAGATCTGAGACTACAGAGTATCTAGGTGAACATAAAGAAAACAAACAAACAAACAAAAAACTAATCAAGAATAACAGAAATCATAATAGTGGTTATCAGCTTTAGTCAGGCCTTCTGCTTCAGGTCCTGTTCTCATTTGACTCTTCTTTCTTTCACAGTGTAGCCTATGTGATAAGAGGGCAGTCCATACAACAGGTTCACTTAAATGAAGATGAATTAATAAAACAGAAACACCATTGAGGCTTGATGAGATATGGATAGAAGCATCAGTTGGTGGGCAGTAAATTGCCATAAAATGGATCCAAAAATTGCCAATTAGGAGGACGAGGTCATCGAGAGATATGAATGACACAAAAGCAAAACACAATGCATGCGGCAAGTCAGGAAAGTATAAAATACCGCAGTTTTTTAATTTTATTTTGTTCAAATAGTGGCAAGTCATTGTTTCAGTAATTACTTGGCTCATAGTGAATGTTACAGAAAATAAATAGTGTCAGTGTGGGACTCAGTGAAGCTGATTTTAAACTGATTTTAACCACACCCTTGTTCCTTTAACGTGGTAAAAAGAGAACCATCCAAAACTGAGGATACAATTCGGAAAGACTCATCAAAATCAGATAATTGAATGTTGGAAAAATTCTGCCTGGTCTTAATATGGATAGTACAAATCTAACCTTTGTATAGTAGAGACAGAGTTTGACACACACTGGGCGCTGCACTACCAGCTGACCACAGTCAACCGGAGTATTGTTGCTGAGCCTGTCCACACCTTTATGACCACAGTATACCCATCTTCTCATACTCCCACCAGAATATGGTGCTGTCTCACAAAGCTCAAATCATGTCCTTTGAGCACCTTTGGAGCTTGGTGAAACGGGAGATTTGAATCCTGGATGTGCAGCCAACAATTTTGCAGGAACTGTGTGATGCTATCGTGTCGTTATGGAGCAAAATCTCTGAGGAATGCTTCCAGCACCTTGTTTAATCTGAATCATTAAGAAGTAATTATGTCAAAATCCAGCCACCCTGGTACTGTCAAGGTGTAACTAACATATCGAGTTAGAGATGCTGAGTGTACATAATCCTTGAATTATGATTGAAATAACATTCAGAGAAAAAACAAAACGAACATCAGAAATCGTTTGCAGTTAGCTACAAAACCACTTTATTGAAAAAGCAGATTATGTCATCTACAGTTAAATGATACGTCCCGATTTTAATACATTAAATAACTTTAGACTTTTTCATGTTTAGATAAATAGATCTAGTTTCCTTTTTTAAAATGAACCATCTAGGTAATCAAAACACTTAGCGATATAAAAGATGTGTGACAGGTATCCAGATGTGCTTATTGGAACTACGAGTAGGAGAAGATATCTTTTCTTTCCAAGTGATTTTTGACAGAATTATAAAATAAAATAAACTAGCCTTTTTATGTACAGGGTAACTACCTGTGTGCTATGCAGCAGAAACTGAAGTAGTACTTTTAAACAAGCGAATTAAGACATCTTTGACGGGGATAAACTGGGCTTGTTAAGTCGTTGATAAAACACAAAAGTTCAGAAAATGCCTCATTCTTCAAGTATAGCACACATGACTTAACCCTTGTACAAAGTTGAGGTTAAACACATCAAATGCGGGGGGAATGTCTCACGTACAGTATGCAGTCCTTTTGTTCTTTTACACGTACTAGTCATTATTACATTCAAACGAATCTCATTACATCAGGTTACATTAAAAAGCCCTTTCGGCCTGTGGTGACCCCTGCCTTCAGTCTATGCTTCAGTCTCTGTTTTGGACACATTCAGTAGTATTTAATCAGACCTGCATGTATTACAGTATGAATAAAAGCACGGCCAGTGTTTGCAAGTAACAATTGGTGATTGTTTTACTCAAGTTTGCATACTTGACGGGTGGAGTTTAAGTGCTACGGTCAAAGTTTGACGTATGAGCTACTGGAGCATTAGCTGGAACATGTGTAAACTTCACATGTTTGAGATCCAGTATGGTACAAGAGAGAAGTTCAAACAAACACCAACAATTAGAGACGAACATCTGGAATATGGTAAGCAATGAACAGACAGCATCATCACAATCATTACACGCACGCACGCACGCACACACAATATTAGACATTATGACAAGTTGCTCTTATTTCAAATAAGCTCATATTGTTGGGGTTCATCTGCAGAAGTGCAGGATTTCTTTCAGAATTAAGAGCTTTCCTCACAAAAACAATGCTTTAAATATAATCAGGGAATGATCAATAGACTGCCAGTTCAATTAAACACACTGATAACAGTCCAATGAAGAAGGTTGGGAATTTTTCCACGCTACCACAGCTTGAAGTTTAAAATATTTAAGTCTCGTGTTGGTCTTCCTTTGCATATATGTATAGCTATATATGCACATCACTCACTAAAAGACATACATATAAGTGCCTGCCAATGCACACACACACAAACACACACACACACACAAACACAATCAAAGAAGGGGGTGTGGGTGGAACTCCCTAAAGAACACAGGTGGGACCAGCAGCTCCGTGTTCTCAGGTACATCCTCCCGAAATAAAACAGCAGGCTTCATGGCAGACCAGAGAAAGACACACAAACAAACCTGTTCTGTCTTAAGGCATGTGGACAAGTGGAGATTCCTCATAGTAATGCACGATGTGCTGATGTGATTAAAAAAAAAAAAAAAAAAAAGTTTGCAAGTTTGCAAAAACATCAGGAAACAGCGCCCTGAACAGATCTGGAGCAAAAGGTATTTGTAGATAAGCGTTCAGTCTGTTTTAACCCGCTTGGTTTACCCATGGTAGCAGAGAGAGTGTCAGTGGTGGCCAATTCACTTGAGGCCTTTTATGTCTCTCTTTTAAGGAAATTCAGCTACTTCCTTCAGCACAACCACTATATTATAAACCCTAAACAGATTAATTGTGTTTAGTGTCACCAGATGATGTGGGCTGATATTTCTCCATGCGCGCCAGCAAGCCAGCGGTCTAATACACCAAGCTAAATAGTAACAGGAACATTATAATGCACCCTGAGAGACGTAAGAGCTGGTGACAGACTGATATGATGTTTCCCAACCTAATGTGGGAGGGAAATAATGGATCCAATATGCTGCTTTTACTGGCGCAAATAGTTCCAGTCTATATCTGTGAATTTAAACAATGAAGTTCAGTTTTCTAACTTACAGGAATTTATTCTGAGGACCACTTAGCAATAGGTTGCGGACCCCTGGGGATCCTCAGACCCCACTTTGAGAACTGTAGATAAAAAAGAGCTAATGAATGCTTTATTTTTGGAAATTTCTCCAACAGTGAGTCACAGCTGGAATTTTTCCTGTGAGCTGTGGACATCTGTCTTGTGCGACTGCTGAGTGTCCTTTAGTGTTGCACCAAAAGCCCTAATCCTCTGTATTTAAAGACTTATCTCCGGCTAATCTCTTAAGACGTTAGGATTAAGCTAAGTCTTAATCTTAATGATATAACTTTGATGACTTGTGGTATGATGACAGAAGGCATGAAGATAAAGTTTAAAGGGTCTGAAATAAAGATTAATATTTGTTTTACATTTTGTAGGAATTAACTACAACGTATAGCTGCCTCTATACAATCTGTGCGATGGGACTGCTCATCTGTTGTCTGTTAAAGACAGAGAATGATAACATTGGTTCAGTCAGGGAGCACATGACCAAAAGAAGTATTTTCTATTTGGCCTGGTCTGGGACTCCCTTGTCCTTAGAGCACCAGCGTGAAACTCCATCTCCTGTGATGGAGATGGGTTGCAATGTGACTTGCATGTGTGGTACCTGTATGCAGGCTAAAGCTTATTAAATAGTGCACCCTGTATGTGATTTGCTAATTGGATCTGTAGAAGGCGGTGAGCTGAGAAGAAGAAGAAGACTGCACCCAAGCCTAGTTTCAAGGCCTGCCTGAACTAATGCAATGCTTGATTTGTAAGCTTTCTATGGTGAGTAAGGGCTTAAAGAAACTCATTTCACTGGGTGTACAAAGTGGGACAAAACAACTGAAGGCAAATACTATTTGATCCTGGTCTGCTCCTACAAAGCCTGTGAATCTCTGACAGGCATGAAGAGGCTCTGTGTCCTGGAGGAGAAATGATACAACAGACCAAAAGCTTCCGAGGCTTTAGACTGATTCTACCATGAGCGCAGCAACATTAAAAAGAAAACAACAAAACAAGAATCTACATCTAAGATCTGATGTGGAAAATGTCTGCAAAATATATATCCATATATAAAAGACAATCTATGTGCATCTAAAATTTTCTGTCATCATATAATCATTAATTAAGACACTGCTTGTGACTTCTAAGTGGAATGTCAGTCCGTCCTCTGGGCTTGTGGTGCTACTCTGCATCGGTGATGTCGAGGTGGTGCAAGGGTGATCGTTTTTCATCACAGCCCTGTGTCATGAATGCTGGGTGTCCATTGCATAGCCTTTAGCAGGACTCCATTTCAGTGTTAGAAGCTACACGGGGAGAGCCCACTCTGAAGGCACGGCATGCCCACCGTTGGGCCTGTCCGGTCCAGCCAGCACTGGAATGCAGTGGCTCGTTCCCCGGCCTTCCTGAAGCTAACATCAGCAGCGTTCTCAGATGTGACAGCACTGGTGAATTCACGTGGTAAATTGCTTCAGTCAAAGCATAAGAGTGAAAGATACAGAAAGGATGAGAGAGAAAGCAAGGAGAGAGTTGAATTTGCGCTTTCTCCTCCAATCCAGAAACCCTCTTTCTGATGAATGTGCTGGGGTCAGGAGGTGTGACGTCATCAGGGGCCTCTGGGTGAGCTGGCGTGTTGACTTTCAGGGTTAGGCGCCCAAGGGGGAGGGGGATGGAAAGGACCACAAATGGAGGGTAAGGGAGGGACCCTTTTTCCCCAACCCTAGCATGTAATAGCAGGGCTTGTGGTGGGAGCTGCACTGTGTGTGTTAGTCCACGGACTGGCTGTCCAGCTGAGGACGGGGGCAGTAACTCAGATGGCCACAGAGAGGCTTCTCTGGAACTGCTGAAGAGGGTGCAGGCCTTTTTTTGCCCACTGCTGGTGTCCCAGATCACCTGGGATGTGGAGCTTAGTTCTCCCAATCACAGTTCAGTGACATGGAGAGGGTAGCTGGGGGGCGCGTGGGCAGGAACCTGCGACTGGAGCCGAAGGATGTGGCAGTCGTGGCAGAGCAGGTGGCCTTCCAGTGGATAACAGCGGTGCCTTTCCTCATCATTTAACTGGAGACCGCAGTCCTGAAATAAATATAATTACATATATTTAATAATCACGCTCACACATATTAATAAAAATCCATTTAGACACTATAAAACATGTATCTTACATGCACTGGTAAATTTTGAGGTTTTATGCTATTTTGCTTCCAAAATGTCTCAGACTGGTGGAACAATCATACAGTCAGGCATTTACCTTTTGCTAATTTGAGATTTTACACATGAACTTCAGACATTTTCAGCAGAATTGTGTTGGGATGATTTCAAAAGGAGGAAACAGCAGGAAAGAGTGTGCTTCAAAGACCGAAGCTGGCAATGTGGTTTAGATGAGAGAGCTGCCTGGGCAGAGCACGCCGGAGGCAGCACACATGGTGCTACTTTGACTACTGGCTGTACATTTTGCAGATCAGAACAAAAACCCCAAATTACCCATCGACCTTTTCAGAAGTGAGCTTGCAGCTTAAAGACTGTCTAATTTCATCTGACGTTTCCACTGTCACATGGATCTCTTGGGTGCATGCACTACTTGGCACGAGTAAGCAACCACCTTTTGTCTTTTTAAGTAAAATAGTAGATGTTTATGATCCACAACCTTCTCTGTGATCTTCCTGTTTTCCACTTGCCTGATAACTTCATCTTCAATCCTTTGTCCGATATATCAACCATCCCTTCTCTGCACATGTCCAAACCATCTCGACCTGAGCTGTTCCTCTGATATACTCATTTCTAAGCCTGTCTGTTCCAGTGATTCACAACAAATATCCAGGTTTCTGCTGTGCATATTTAAATAGTGAACTGTAGACCTGCGATACAAAGCAACTGGAGAGGTTTTAAAGTAATAATTATAAGCTTTCAATATTTAACCAGTAAATATTGAATTTCAAACATATATCTTTAAAATCAGATTTCTTTCTTATATTTTAAGCCCAAAATCTCCACCTATAGCTACCAAACTTTCAATTTTTGGAGCAGTCTATATCCTGAAGGTTTTAATAGCATTCAGAGTCACATTTATGGAAGATTTTACTCTTAAAAACTTGGGGGGGAAAGTATTTTTTTCCTGTTGATAACAGCAAAAACAGATTTCAACAAATTAAGCCACCTGCAATATAAAAGTACTTTGCTCAGTGTAAAGTTATTAGTTAGTTTTTAATTATTTTTACTGTCTTTACCTGTAGTTTCTTTCCTTAAAGAAATAATTTGAGATTTTGGGAAACAGGCTTGTTCGCAGAAAATGAACAGATGAGAAAACTAATTAGTGACACCAAGTTGTGCCAGTGACTTCAGTGTGGGCGTCTTTCTGGACCCTCGTTGTAAACAGGGTGCTGACTCTGAGACAAATCATAGACAGTGAGTGGGTTTATCCTTGAAGAGTTCAGATGTCCAGAGGGAACTGTGGGTTTGAGAGAAGCTGCCTCCAAAGACGGGGATAGAGGCTGTGCAAATTGTATGCTTTGATGAATGAGCACACTGATCTCTGAGCCTGCAGAGGAATTCTGCGCATGGCTGACACGATGAGACCCCGATGTGGACCCTGACCATGTTGGAGGGATTACATAAACTGACTGCTAACCACTCGGGTGATTTAAAACCGGATAAACAGCTTAAAAATGTACATATTATAAATGAATTTTCACTGTGCATCTATGTGATTCTTGCTGTATTTTCAAAAATCCAACTGTCGTGTTACAGCATTACAGAAAAAACATGTTTTTTTCCCCTCAATATGTAATTATTTACCATCTTCAGAATGATTCAACTGCAGACTTTACCCTTCCTGTCCATAAGCCTCCCTCTCACCCCCCATTCAGAGCTCCACTGAATGATTACCCGCTGCTTAAATAACGATCTGATGCATTTCTATGAAGCGGAACCTCAGCCATTCAGACATATGCAAGTTGTATCCTGCTCGGGGGATAGTAAAAATGATCTCACGATTTAGAAAAAAAAACCCTGCTCAATCGCTGCAGGTAGGCGTGAAATGTTTATTTGTTTCACTAAACATTCATGGCACACTTGAACTAAAAAAAAAATCTAGCAGCCAAGTTGAGCGACAGGATGACTGAGATGTCAGAAGCTGGGTTTAAGCAGCAAGCCCCCAGCCGAGCTGCAATGCGCTTTGTCAATGAGTCACATATTGAGCTGTAACCTTTGGTTGATATCCATCAGTATGTTTTTTTTCCCCTGTCTGTGTCTCATTCATTCCACAAGAGCAGTGATTCACACTCGCTGGTAGAAAACAGTGAGTCTATTCTTATCCCACGATTTGGAGATCTTACCACAGTTCACTGTGTTTACGGGACTAAGCAGATGTGCACGTGTGTTAGTGTGTGTGTCTTTGTGTGCTAAAGCAGTGTGCAATTTCAACCGCCTCAAAAGTTGAATCACGCACAGTGATGCTTAATTCACTCTAATCAAATCCCAGGCATGGCAGATCACTCTTACTCATACCTTGTGAAGTGTGTGTGAGAAAGAGAGACTACAGTCAGTGTACGCAGTCGAAGTGACTCACCTCACAATGGTAGCACTCCACGTGGTAGTCCTTGTCCATAGAAACAACGCGAATAGTTTCCTCAGAGCCCTGTGGAGACAAACACACAGAAAGTGATGAGTTTGATGTTTGAGCCCTGCAGCTTTTATTATTAATTTTTGATTCATTCATTCTACTTTTATCTAAAACATATTGGCTTTTATTTTCACCTTCAAAGCAAAAGCTTTTGTTTGCTTTGGTTTTTGTACATTTTTTCTGTAAGCATCTCCCTGTTGGTGATTGTGTGCTAGTAAGAGATCATTAAAAAGAAAATCCATGAAAAATTCAATGAAAAAGAAAATCGGACGATTCTTCCCTCACAGGGCGCCGCTATGTGGAGCTGTTATTTTTCAATTGCTTTGTGAAGTTATATTCTGACTTTGTGCTCGTTTGAATCTGCAGTGGGTGTGGTGGATCTCCTTGAGTGTGTCAGAAGGGCGACTCTTCAAGTTGAATTTTTGAGAATGCAGATTTAAATGAAGGCAGTCAAATCTGGTGAGAAAGTGAGTGATGAGTGAGAATTAGGTTGTTCTATGTGAAGGTGCAGTTTGGGTCAGTTGTGGTGAATGTTCTCCCTCAGACACGTTGGGATGTTACCGAAAACCTCAACACTCTGACAAAGATCCCAGGGGGGAAAAATCACGCTGTAAATGTTTGTGAATCTGAGCTTGGACACCTGCTCTTTGCCTGATCGCTCCCGGTTGGTATCTGAGTTGTAGCAGCATCTCTTATTGCCATTCTTGATCCCAGATTAGATTTTGCCACCTCTTTTACATAGATTCGGAAAAAATTAGTTACGTGAATGAGCCTTTTTGCAAATACACCTGACGTTCACATGATTAATGTCAAATTCTGGTCTCTGAGTCCAACCAAAGTCAGCAGTAACACTCAAAAACGGCAAGATGTAATATTGTTTTGCTCGTTACCTGGGCTGGAAGGATGGGCTGGTTACATGAGGCACACTTGGGGGCAAAAACCCTGTAATGGAAAAAAAAAATCATCAACCTTGTGTTTAACTCAACTAAATCTAAAAGTTGTTTTTAGACATATAATACACATTCATACCCAATTTTTGGATGCTGTTTAAAATTTTAAACAAAAACAGAATGCAATACAAATCTCACAAACCTATATTTTACTCACAATAGAACAGAAAACATATCAATGGCTCAAGCTGAGAAAATCTACCACTTTAAGGGAAAAAAATTGGCTCATTTTTCATTTGCTGGCAGCAACACATCTCAAAAAACTTAGGACGAGGCCATGTTTATCACTGTGTACCAACAACAGATGGGATGGGCGCAACAAATGATTGCTCTTGCCATTAAATTCAAATTGATGTAATATTTATCACGAAATAATCAAATATTTCAATTTAAACATGTGACATGATAATTAAATATGAGTTTATGAGAATTGCAAATCGTGGCTTTCTGTTTTCATCCCAACTTTTTTGGAATTGTGGTTGTAAATACCAGGACAATAATTAAACAAACAGGAGGGTGTGGCGTACCCCCGTGACACCTGCCAGACTGAGACAGACTGCTTCTTTGTGCCAAACATTACTTTTACGCGCTGAGCTGTTTGTTTACAAAAGCGATCGTCTTCTTACGTGTGGTAGTCTTTGACACAGTAGATGTTGTTCTCAACGTCCACAGTGAAAGGCACTCCATCTAGACCCTCCTTACACACAACACAGCGGAAACAGCCGGGATGGTAGGACTTGCCTAGTGCCTGGAGGATCTAAACTCCCACACAGAAAAAAATAGAGAAGAAAATAGAAGATAATAATAGTTCTTATATAGGACTTAAATAACAGGTATGGACATGCAGTAGGACATAACAGGCAGAGAAAGGGTTACACTCTCTAAAGGGCTGTCCAATTTTTTATTGGAATAGCGTTTTTCAGACAGTATGTGAGATTGCTGGATTGAAGGTCTCAAATATAATTGACTTTGGACTCCTGCAGGACAAAAAGATGATAACTTTATCTTGGAGAAAAATTGATGTAGCTATAGATATATGTATGAGTGAAGGAAATTATATCTTGGAAAAATACTGGATTATACAACACTACATCTTTTTTATCTGTATCTTCTTTAAAATTCTTTGTTAAATATGTAAAGTAAAAATTCTCTGTTCTCCTCTAACGGTTGTGAAAACACAGCAGCATGCTTAACTGCTGAATCAGATTAATGATTTTTATTAAAAACGTGGTTGATAAGGAAAAAAAGGTCTTCGTTGCTCAAGGCTCTTACCATCTCCATGATGAGGTGACCACACACAAAGCACTTCTCAGCCGTCTGCTGGAAACCAGAGTACTGTGGGTGAAACCAGACACGCAGATTATCATGCTGAGTATTGCTTTTTTGGATACTGTTGCACTGACTGACCTTGCAATCACAAGCAATGCTTCACACTTTCTGCATGAAAACATGTTTCAATCTTGTATTTATCTACAGAGGGAATTGCTTGTTAAATGAGATCAGTTATGCCCTTTTCACCTCTATGTCTTTATTTTTGAACTCTGCGTGAATTACAATTAAAAACAATTCTTATTTGTCTCATACTGAATGTAAATGTAGCCTCAAAAAAGCTGTTACAGTTTCGCTCACTTTCGCTCACTTTGGCTGGCTGCATCTTCTAATGGTTCACTTACACCAGAGCAAAAATAGGATGTCAACCACCTAGCAACTAAGCAGAATTGTTTGTTTCCCAGTGACTGTATTATTATTATTTTTTTGTTTTGTTTTGCTTTGAGCGTGTGGCACATTCAATTTCTGTGGGACCTCTGTGCTCTCAGTCAGAGCTGTGCGTGTCAAATGACCATATAAGGATATCATCTCTCTGACATTGTACAGAACCAAGAGCTGAAAAAACTGCCAGTGTTCAGTGTTTTGAAGCGTGAGCTGTTGAGCTGTTCAACCTTAATGTGTTGACCTCATTATTTGTAACTTTGACCATGTTAAATGTAACAGTTTAATTATGAAAGGAAATAAGTAAAAGCATAATAGATACACTTTATAATGAGATGACCAGGCTTTATTTAGAATCATCTCATCATTCTCTTAGCCTCCATTACTTTTTTTTTTACAGCTATAACTAATTCGTCAAAGATTCCTTCATGTTGAGGAAGTTTAGTGCCCTCTGTCTTCTACAGGAAATAAAACACTCGCCAACACATCAGTAGCTCCTTCCCTTCAAACCTGAAGCCCAGGCGAATAATTAAAGCGACCATCTGCAGCACACAACCCCCTCTGGGTCGTGACCTGATTGATACAGAGGGGCCTGCTAATGGAGACACTGCTACCAGGTGGAGGTGGTAGGTCATGATGGGCAGGCTGCCCCCTGCCCTGACATCTCTGCTCTGAATCTACCATCTGCCAGCACCTCCCCCCACCTATGAAGCACCCCCAGGGTGACAGCCCAGACTAGCCGTGCATCAGCCGTAGGAGGGAGGCGGAAGGAGATTAGTCTCATCCCGACATCTCAAAGGTGCTGATTGTAAATTGCAAAACAGGAATCTGAGTGTTTCCTAACAGGCCAGCAGGTTACAGGAAAGCTGCCTATAAACAGGAAGTACTGTCAGCACATGAGGCTAACAGTTATGGTGTAATCTGGACAACAAAACCAATTTCAACATCTGCGTTAGAGGAAGTGTTTGCAGCCACCTTCCTTGTTTGAAATCAGTCACATTTTATTCAAATCACATACAGCTAGAGTAAACAAAATATGATGGTCACGATTCTCAGTGTTCAGTGGAGCATGAGATCAGGTCCAGTGTCTGGCCTGTTAACCTGCAGCAGATGGACCAGGAGTCTGAGAGCTGCAGCTGTCCAACCCTCCTCCTCCTTCTCCACCTCCTAATTGTAAGTGCCGGGGAGCAGCTCGCAGTGTAATTGAGCTCCTTGGGGAAATTATTAGTGTGAATTGAAGGGGTGGTGCTAAAGCCCTAATTGTAGCTGTTCAGTGTTTTTCCTCCAGAGGGTTCAAGAATGTAGCCTGAGGTCCTAATTCTTCGCTCTTTCTGCTCCACCTGCATCCCCGTCTGACTCCAGCATGAGGCAAACACACAGTGATGCACTCATCACAGAACAAAATCAATAACCACAAGAGCACTTACCAGAAAGTCCTCCTCACAGTAGACCTTTCCATTGACGTTGTAGAACGCTTTCCCTCGTAGCCTCCTCCCTGAAAAGATGAACGGCAAATTAAAAATGCAACATGCAAAGATGTATATAGACTATATAATCAAAAGTATGTGGATGCTCATAGTTTTGTACTTTGGGTCTAGAAATCTTAAGGCACAGACCCTTACAGTAAACAAGAGAACCGCTTATATACAGTGGGAATATTATTTCTCATCTCCTTGCATTCATTTGCTATTTTGTTGTCTACCAACAACCAAACAGTGTGACGAGGGATTTTCTGACAACCAAACATTATTATAGCACACTGTACTTTACAGTATACCACAAGTGGACATCAAGGTATGAATTATTTTTTTTTGTAACGGTACATTTTAAGCAGTTCTTTCCTTTAACAACAAAAACAACAACTAAAAAAAGTTGACGTGAGCCCCAGACTTTATGTGTAGTTGTTACATTTTGGGGAATTACGAATAAGTGATACAGCAAAGGCCTTGGTTAACCTACTGAAAGAAGAAGAAGAAAGACAACTATCACAAAAGCCATGTGTCTTTTGACTTCAGCTGGACTGAATGATCATCATCACTGTCATCTGTCAGTACAGTTTGGGTAATAATAAAAAAGCACTTTGCAAATGAAACATCTGAGAGAAATAGGCCAACATCAAAATAGTGGTAGACCGTTCAAAAGTGTCTGATTTAAAAGTGTCTTTTCCAGTGAAGGCAAGGTATCTGCCAGTGGACTGATGACATCCAGATGTTACAAACTGAATCAAAAGGAGAACTAATGATATGTCAGAGGACACAAAGGCTATTTTTCAAACATATAAATATAGTCATCTCTTTAAATTCTGGCTTACACAGAAATTGTGAAAACCATTGCACTGAACATCGTTGCACACCAACCTTAGCCCCCCCCCCCACATCAACATGTTACCTCAGCAGAACAATGCTAACTGCTACATACCATGAAACCCACAAAGTTTTAGGAAGTAAAAAGAAGAAACCATCACAAACACAAAATAAGTCCAACACACAAACACTCAAATGACCCAAAGGCTTGACTGCCAAAGTGCCATGACATTCCCAAAGGTGCCATATTCTTGCTTTGAAGGGTCAGAGATGGCATGAGGAGGATTTACACGATATTAGGCAGCTGGTTTGAATGCTGTGACTCATCAGTTTAAGTAATTGCAACTTTGTGGCAACAGTTTCCACTTTTCTTGCAAACTGACCGTCAGGTCAGAGGTTGACTTTCTTTTTGCATAAATTCCAAAACTTTTTAAGAGGACCTGCAGATTTTTTCTGTGTAAAATTTTTTTTTGGTGCAACCACACTTTAAAATCTCAGCTGAGTGGGAAAGGATTTGACAAAGTTTAGTGTAAAACCGTAAAAACCATCCCAGAATACTAGAGAAAGCAAAGAGATGAGCTTATCCAATTTTCCACTTTTTAAAATCTGATGATAAAATAGTCGATTTTCTTTATTGCTGGTTTGCAGATTTCTGTCACAGCTGCACCATCCACCCACTGTTTAAACCTACTGTTTGTAAAGGACATGAAAGGGAAGCTGAATTCGGAATAGAAGAAAGGTAGCTTAAATGAAAGAATGTCGGCCTTCTAGTGAAGAGCAGTTAAAATTGCATGTCGCAGGTAGAGAATGAACTGAGTAGCTGCACCGAGGTCCAGTATTAGAAAAATAAATTGTATCTTGAAATACGAATCCTCCCGCAGACATCAATAATAAAAATATGAAAGAGAAAATGTGCACTTTTAGACTTTATTTGTTAGGTTATCACTTCTTTGCCCCCCAAAAACTAAAAAAACTAAAAAATAAACAATGAACCAATTATTTCAGACAGAACATGCGATATAACACTTCTGTTAACTTTTACATGCAAAAACACATCCTACTGTATCCTTTTCTTTTATCTTCCACGGCCACAGCACACACAGAGTGCGGAGCAGATGGTTCGCCAAAAACAGGCAACTTTCTGCCTCCATTTAATTACCTCAACCATTGATCCCGACAAGAATCCATTCACAACCCATACACAATCAATACAGCAGGCTGCTTGCCAAACCTCCCCCAAAAATCTCCACTCTTCCCTGCTATTGTGCACTGCTCACAGACAGACCAACAATAGCAGACTGGAGGGAGGATGTCCCTTATTCTGACACATACAGAAAACGACAACCAGCTTTTCAACACCGCTTCATTATTCTAAATAACTTTAAAACCCTAAAAAAGTCACAGGCCCACAACACATAAACATGTCCACACTGTGAGCCCAGGTTCAGGACACCGAGCTTCTAGCGCAGAGTGAGAACACTGAATTCCTCTGGGTTAGCCTTCATTCATCAGAATCCAAGTTTGAATCCAAACTGAAAAGGAAATTCTGCTGCGGGCTGGCTTCTACAGCCCCCTGCCATGCATCTCACACTGCTCGCCCATTCAAATTCATTTAACAGCAGCGGTGTCTCTGTGGCAGCACGATGACTTCACCCAAGCCTGGCAGACGAAACCCATGGATCTCATAAATCTGCAGGATTAGTCAGATTTAATTGTCGTCCTGAGCCACCACTGATTTTATGGGTGTCCCAGCATGAAAAAGATGCTGCTTTTTTTTTTTAACTTAAATTTATGCAGTCGCTATATTTCACACACATGCACTCACACGCACTCACTCACACACACACACTGTCACAATGCTGGGAGATGGCAATACATTAACATCCACATAAATGGCTGGAGCAGCAGAGGAATGTTGTCCACACAATAGGTGAGACTTTTAAGACTTTGAGACTGAGGAGCAATTAGCATTTTGGTAGCGAGGAGCAAAAAAGAAAAGGAGGATTGAAGAAGAGCTCTTCATAGATGAGACTTTGAAGGGGCTAAACTGGCAGGAGCAGTGAGATTATAGTGAACAGTGCAGCAGCAGGGGCTGCGAGGTGTTGCTGTGTGCTGGTCTGTGGCCTCTGCTCTGGAGTTTGGGGTCTGGAAGGTGAATACAAAGGCCCCAGTGCTGATGACTGTGTGGAGCGCTGCTAGGGGAGCAGGCCGACTGAGCAAACGGGGACATTCTTTCTGCCTGAGGTCACTAGCTGGTCCCATTCATCCCCCCCGCACCTCTCCAGCACCCGCTCTCTGCCCACTTCCATCACCGAGAAAAAGAGGGGGAGGGCTCCATGCCTCCCTCTCGCTCCTTTGGCCTTTTGTGACCAGACATTGCTGCAGAGGGGCCGAATGTCCTCACAGTCCTGCAAGGCATTGAATCAGTAGCTCTATTTATATTTTGCAATCTACCTGCAGGTTTTACAGAGCCTGATCCATGATTATAGCTCAGTCAAATTGCTCCCATTAGGCCCCTGACTGCATGTAAACTTGAGCATATTTTACCCATCCTGGCATCATAGACTAGCTAGATGTGCAGTTTGGGATTTACTTTAAAATCCTTTTCTCATTTTCATGTCTCACTCTGCTTGCTTGTCTTAGTTATTACTTTTAGAAGTTCCAGCCAGAGGTTGTGTTAGACTTTGTCATCGCCTTTCATTTTGATGGACAGGGTTGTGAAGTTTCCTAACTTATTCTCTCATTACCTACCTACAAATAAAAAGAGTATCCATTGATGGGGACATCAATGCATAAGGGACAAATAATGGTACATCACAAAAAAGAATAGAAATGTAAAAAATCTGCTGTAAGGTCACTCCACATGTCAGCAGCAAAAGAAACAGATTCGACAGTTCAAGCGGAGGCACTAAAACAACCTCGTGTCTAAACTAGCAAATATAAGGTGACTTGAGCTGGGTGCTTGATTGAGTGTAATCAAATGCATCAAAGAGGGCTGCTGCAGAGGCGAAAGCTTTTTGTGTCCGATTTTATTTTATTCTGAAGGGCAAACTCTGTCCAACCTCGCTCTGCTGCTACACCCAAAACTGAAATTACCAGCATCATGTTTCCAGCAGGAAAGTGATCGCAAGTTACCAAAAGTTTTTAATGATTAAACTTTCCAATGCTGCAAGCGCTTACTTCCCCATGAGGTTCATTTTGCCTGCCTAATCTGCTCCTTCTGCATGAGGAACCAGCTGCACCCATGACTCAGTCGTAATCACGCTCTGACACCTCACTGGAGGATTCAACCGTGTATGCTTAATTTTAGGTTGTATATATAGAAGACAGCAACTGGTGTGTTTATTTAATATTTTTGATGAATCCACCATCTGATCCATCAAAAAGACTGACAGACTTCAGATTTTTCCATCACTGTTTAAAAAAAAGAAAAACATTTAGTTAACTGGAGTCAATTTTCAATTGATTCAATTTTAAGTCAAAAGTTGACTCAGGGCACTTTAATTTCAAACCATACTCGCATTATTTTGACATCACAGCATTTGAAACTAGAGGTTTACAACTGATTTTGTTAGGTTATTTACACAGTCATAGTATTTACTTAATTTCATAGTTTATATTTTATAGGGACAGGTATGCAACATGCCTAACAGCACAGAGCTAATTTTCAATAGCATTTAAAATCCATGAACGTCAGCACACCACATGCATATGAGTTTGGTATGGTTTATAATGACACATAATGATGAGTGATTTTCTCCTCTCCCTCTTTCTGCTCCTGACCTCTGCACGTATGACGGCCGCGTGCAATTTTTGGTCATTTACAAATCTCAGCTCATCTGTTAGTGCATGCATTTTGAATGCTGGTGTTGCCATGGAAATGAAGACTGATGTGTCACCATGGCGAAGGTATCATTCGGCTAAATTTTCCTCTGGTATGGCAGTTTCGGTTAAGCCTATTCAGTCAAAAAAAGAAAGAAAAAACCCAGCAGGAGTCACTCGTCTTCACTGAAAGGATAGAAATCATTTCATTGGGCATCCAGGTTGTTTAGACGCTTTCACCTAAAATGAGAGCTGTGTATTTTTTCTACACAATGTTAGTGTGTCTGAGATTCATCCTTGGATCATGTGGGAGATGTGGCCTTTTCTATGACTACCAAAATGAGAATGTAGGAATCTTATTTTTGCATAATACAAAAAGAAGATTTAACACGTTGCAGTGACTTTGTTAAGTTGCATGCTGTTTCTGGTCTGAATTATTTTTTCCTACCGATAAGATACAGAAGTAATTGTGATCTTTTGTACATTTTGGATGCAGGACATGTGTCGACTATTCTCTGAAACTCTAGAAAACTGACAAAAAATCCAACCCTTAAGGTTAAGTTCATGGCTGGAGTTCAAATAGAAGTGAAGATGACAGGATTTCTTTCAGTGTAACCTGAGCTCATGGTATGCACATGAAGCTCGACCCAAGATTTCCAAAGCCACAGAGAGTCCCCCCTTTGGATAGTACTTTCTGAACATTGAGTAATTATTATGATATGTTTACTTTGAAAATCTTTGTATTATCTCTTTTGATTTTTTTAAGGACAGGCATTTATTAAACAGAGTGAAAAAGTGTTACTTCTCTAGTCATGGTATATGTCTAGCACACACACACACACGCGCACACACTATCAAACATTAATTTTCTGTTGCAGCAATGGTAAATTACTGACTTTTTCAACTGTTGGGCTTGATAGCTTTACCTGGATTAATGCACTGAATATGAAGCTGAAGATTTAAAGGAAGGAAATAATAAAGTTTTCATAAATATGATGACTTAAACTATGGGTAGAGAAATGAAGCATGCTTTACGTTTCTTTAGTTTGACTGACATTTTCCAGTCCAGTCCATTAACAATGGAAGTCTGAATTAAGACCTCAATAGCAGACTTTTTAACTGCAGCCTAAAAGGTGTTGCTCTCTTTGCAGCAGCTCAGTTGCATCAGCTGAGCTTATAGCAGCCACATGCTGCGAAGAGAAAGGGGAACATTTCAGAGTTTGACACAAAATAATTTCTTTAGTAGAAAAAAATGAAAACCAAGCCTCTATTTTTTTTAATGGTTCATAGTAGGGCTTTCCAGCTTTGGCAGAAATCATGAATCATGACTACTGAGGTTACAAACACTTAAAATCACAAACTTTAAGCAAAGAAAGAAGAAAAAAAACTCCAGTGTGTCCTTTTAATTTGTCCATTTGAGTGTCCATAATCTTTAAATGACGAAATACATATGAACTAAAATGAACTTTAAAACTTTGCAGCGAGTGAACATGAATTCATAACGCTTTTTGGACTGTCAGTTGAAACTGATCCATTGATTTTGCAGCCTTACACTCTAAAAACTGATGAAATATTATTAAAACATTTTCCATGACGATCTCCCCAGACTTGATTGCTGGCCCTGTCTCTTTCTATCTAAAGATCTTTAGATATAAACCAATTGCAAAACGATATGAAGAAGACAAATCGTGTTCCTTAATGATCTGTCACATATCATATCACATAGAATCCCGTTTCCCATCATACACTTCGGTTTTGTACCTGGTGGAGTAACAGTGGCACCTGCATTCTCAAGCCGCTGCTGCCTTGAACTTTTGAAACTGTTGTTATCTGCGTTTGCATTGACGTCAGAAGTCAAACATAAGCCAGTAAGAACAATTAAGCAGATGTCAATCAGTCAAACCTTTTACATTCTTGCTGATTGGGTCTAATACGGTAAAATAAATTGTCAGCATAAAACAGACAACGCACAATATAATCTTTTACCATTAACCTTTGAATTGCTGATCTACTGAGCTGACCTTTTGACCAGATAGAAAAGCTGAAACATCTACATCCCTAAAGCAAATGCTGACACAGAAGTGGATCATATCAGGTCACATTCCAACAAGAAGTATTTGTCAACTTCCTACTGGTGACACGCCTGCTGGTGTGTTTCAACATGAGATAACTGTTCCCCTCTGAGAGGAAGTTTATCCCGTGGCAAAACGTGCTTACTAAAAGTGCACTTAGAAAATTCGCTCTTACACTGCTCTTGCTAGCAATTAATCAAATATAAATAGCATCTGAAAACCAATGACTTCCCAAGGTTAATAGTTGCATCATTACTTCCTCTACGATTTTATGAGTTAGTCAAATTTTATCAGTAGCCAAACAAATTTGAGCTTTACAAAAAAGGGTAAAGTGAACCCGTCACACATCCTCAGGTTGGTGATTTTTGGTGGTACTGATGAGCATCTGAAAACCAATCACACCGCCGAGTTTGGCTCCTCAATCAGGTCAATTAGCCAGAATAAACAGTTCACATGACAGCACGGACCTGCCTGCAGTTACAAGGAGAGAGCTTCAGTACATACAGAAGCTTATTGTTTTACATTCACATCAAAAGACAACAGAAAATTTTGTTAGCTGTATTTTAATTTAATTCCGCGCTTTGTCACTGACAATAAACCAGCCTAACAGAGAGGAATGTGCTGGCAGAAGGCATCACTCTGTTCTCTCTCTGGCAGAGAAATCACGAGAGCGTTTGCCTGGCTGCAGGAACAGATAAATGTGGTGATTGGCTCACAAAGAAACTTCAAACTGATTTTTTCATACAATGCAATTACAAGCCTCTGCAGGCCTTCGTGTTTTTGGTATTCTGAGAGAAACCCCAGTCACGGAGGCTACAGCAAAGTCTACTGTAAGCATATTATCCACCTCTGAACAGTGGAGATTAACATCATATAGACTGTGGATAAAAATGGACTCAAACTTTAGTGTTTTGCTCTGTTATGTATTTTCTGAAGCAAAACTTATCAGTAGAGGGGAGTAACGTTGGTCACTGCATTCCTTAACTACATCATAGGCACAGATACTTGCTAAACTTAGTGCTGAATAACAGATTAATTAAATATTAGGGTTTAATTTACAAAAACAAAACATGTAACAAAAAAATATGGGTTGCATCACATTGTTTTGACCAATTGCCACCACACCCTTTGAGCCACACAATACTAAAACCAGGACAGACACATGCACTGTCTTGATGTTATGCTCTGATTACTGTTCTCACAGATTTACTCCCAGTTTTGAGTCATCCAGAAGTCGGAAATGATGCAAGCTCCGACTTCTAGGGTATGCGCAAAAGTTCAGGTCAAAACATCTGGCAAAGAGACAGGTTTCACCTCTAAAAAGAATTCTGGAACATTGCAATAGTGTCAGATCTTTGCAAGACATTTCATTGCTTTCTGTGTGGACAAAAGTGGAAAACGAGAGAGAAAGATCTTCAAACTGCTGGTCTACCCTTTGAGTTGTAATGTATAACTGCAGACGAAAGGCAACAGAACTGCAGGATAACAGCTAAGGATTGCATGTCTTCAGCTGTGCAGAAAAAGATGATGTGTGGATGGGAGAGATATGAGTATGTGCAAAAAAAAAAAGAAGCTTTTTTTTGTAAAAAGAAACTCCTAATAATATCCTCCAGTTTAAAGCAAGAATGAATGAGATACAGCAAGCGAAGGCCACACAATGATAAACCAAATGTTGTTCGTTGTGTCTATAAAATAAGTTTGAGTCCTTGTTCCAAAAGCAAATGAGTTTCCATTGAAAAATGTTGACTTTTCCATGTCTCTGGCCTACAATCAATCTGAATGTTGCACATTCACTGGCCACTTAGTCAGGTATTTAACTGCTTCTTAATGCGCATATCTCAGCAGCTAATCACGTGGCAGCAAGTCAGCATCTTTAGGTATGTAGATAAGGTCAAGGCAAGACTACTGAAGTTCAAATGAGTTCTGAGCATCAGAATAGAAAAGGAAGATGATTTCAATGATTTTCAACTATTATTCAAAATCTATTTCACTATTTCAGAGAGTGTTGGTCTAAATGTTGATGTCAGGGGTCACAGAAGAATGGCTAGACTGCTTTTAGCTGATAGGAAGGTAGCAGTATTCAAATACCAAAGTATGCAGAAGAGCTTTGGTTGGTAGAGTCAGATAATATTTGTCTTTTTCTTTAGTACGATTGTGTCAAAGAATGAGCACATTTTTAGCCTCCAGCAAGCGGACAACTGAGTCTGTCCACAAAATAAGACAGTTGACGCGGACAAGAGAAATCTGTTCTGTTTACTGTCAAAAATAATAAGTTGTGTGATTTTGTTTTTAATGGCACCTATTTTCATTTGAGGTGGTGGAGGGTGGGGTGCTCTAGTCTGTGATGTATCATTATTTTTCATTTAGCATTTTCTGTGCTTTCATAACGTAAAAGCAGACAAAGTAATATGTATATCTTTATTTGATATATCTTAAAAAGAGATCCATACATATATTTTATTTGCTGTGTTAAGGTATAATACAGCAAATAAAATATAAAAAATACAAGGTCTACTGTGAGCAACAGGTGGCATCTGCTGTGCAACAAAATGTTTATAACGCTGTGTAAATGAAAACAATATTGAGGAAAAAAAGATCTAAAAATAAATAGTTACATTTTTCATGCATGACTGGCAATGAACAGAGAGTAAATACTTCACCTGTCTGAAGTATTTAAATAGAATTTTCCACATTTTTTCTGAATCAACCTCTAACTTGCCTAGAATAGAAATAACATCAAAGTGGCAGCTGCAGCCCAAATTGAGGGCAAAGTTATGATACACATCCTTGTTCCAACATGTCTCACAGCATCCAGCCTTCCTGTTATTCATTATAATAAAAGAAGGATCTTAAATGCAAGCCCAAACAAAGCAGAAAGGGTTCCACCGAGGGTGTCACAAACACAATACTGCTGCTACAGGCTCGTTAGCTGCCGGCTCGCTGACCACCTGCTAATGAGAACAGTTGTCCGCTGCTTGCATCTATGAAGAAATATTTACCCAGCATGATTACTAATGAATGAAGTTGCCTTATCCTCATTATCCATCCATCCAGTTTCTTCTAATAACACTACAAGTTTGCATATATATGACATGTACGACCTCGGGAGTAAAACAAAAAAGAAAATTGAATGATTTCCAGTGCCTTGCAGGTGCAACTTGTGGCGGTAAACGATTAAAGAAATTCAAGCCCCTGAGCTGCTGCCTTTTGGTTCAGTGTAGCACACAAATGAGTCATCAGGCGTTTTGCGGTTGACAGTCTGCTCATCCAGTCTGAAGTGCAGTGTTTACTTCTTTTCTTTTCATCGACACCCTGTCTCGCGCTCATCCTGAAATTTTACATTCGGCCCGATTAACCTGTGTTTACGTTGAGAAATATGTCCATTAGGGATGTTTTGACACCTGTTTTCCATGTCAAATATAAATGGGAAAATAAATATCATAAACTAAAATTAGAAAGAAAAATAAAGCTCTCAAAAAACAGAGTTTACTGTATAATAATTAGATTTGCATTTAGCAGTCATTAGAAACAAATCTTTCAATAAAATTAGAATTTTAAATGTTTGTGCCATTTTGCAAGGACACAATGTGACTTTTTTTTTTTTTTTTTGCAAACTGTGGCTAAGGTTAGCATTGCTAGGTCCAACAGCATAACAATTACTCATCCAGTCAGTTCGGGGTAATGTTTAATGCTCTGACCAACAATTACAGCTGCAGATATGAATAAATTCACTGCTCAGTGGCACTATTTATAACCATAGATACCTCGGCAGATGCTTATTATTGCTAAAATAACACTTGTTAATGCCTGTTTATATACAACTGGTAGCTAATAATATATAAAAATAGCAAGAGCGATGGTAATACAAAAGATTACAGGTTTTTCTGTTTTGCATTTTCTAATTTTAAATATTAGACTCAGTAAGTGAGAAATAGAACAAGACCTCATGTTTAAAGTTTACTTAAAGACAATGGTTAAACGCTTTTGTCAGTTTTACTGTGCTGATATTATGTAGACCATAACCTTAGGTTTTACAATTTTTCTGATTTTACTTGAGTTGATTTGACTTACAGACCAAGTGTGATAACAATATATGTGTGTTATATTTTAGCCATCAGAAACTTGTGAATTGGCATAGACTGACTGACTTTACTACTTAGCATGATGGACACTAGAGGAAGAAAAATAAGATATTTCATATTTAAAAGTCAAAGTTCAAACCGATTAGACCCAAGATTTGTAAAACTATGTCCTCCTGTGGACATGTATTTGCATCCACTTTGGCGTACGTGTGCCAATGCCAGGCCTGCCCCCTCTGATAAGCAGGTCTGGTACACTTTGTGACTGTCTGACTGAGGTCCTCCAGGGAAGGTTGGCTGAAGTGGTGGTGGCGGCGGTGGGGTTTGCATTCTTGGCCATTTCATGAAAAAAGGGTGCAACCATGGGAGTAAGCCAAGAGGAGGGCTCAATTATGCATGGTTAAACAAAGCCCAAGGCTACCAGTGAGCAATGTCTCAGTAAACTCAACCTCACTCTGGAGCTTCAGAGTCCAGAAAGAAGAAAAAAAACCCGAAAAACAAACAGGGGACATAAGCACGCAATTCCCGATAAATCACTGGATTGTGTTATGACAAGACCAGGCACTTTGAAACTAAACTTCTCAGAGGCCTTCAAAACACTGCTTAAAAGAAAACATTCCCATTCACATGAGGTCAAATGAAACATCAGAGTTTATGTTACCAATAAACCATCTTTAGAGGAGAGATGGTCCATGAAGCACAAAAGACAACTTGTTAACTAATCGTGGACATGATTTCTCCAATAAACGCAACAATAATTCTCCAGGGAGCTGTTTTTTGTCTAAAAGCAATTACACTCCACATAGCTGTTTTATTATGTAGCTACCCTGCTCCCCACAAGTACTCCAGGCATGTTTTCAGGGTATTTTTAGCCCTCAGAGGAAATTATCTGGTTGTCTTACAAATAAGTCTGTTTGAAAGACCAAATGTCGAGAACAACCAGTGTCTTCCTTTGTTTTGGCAATGAACACTGACTCCTAAATGAACCCACAAAAAAAGTTATCAAGGCTGTTAAAACAGCCCTTAACCAAGCCAGAAGCCACTTTTCCACATTAAACACCCAAACTTCTGCAACTGGACACTCAGCTTCTGGCCCCTCTTTCTTCCAGCACACAATAAATAGGAAAGTATGTGGCTTTGGTTACATCTAAATTGTAGGAAGCTCTTCCAGAGCCGGAGGGGGCGAGGTGGAGGATCGGTATCCATGTATAGTTACACATATGAATGGAACCTGCCTAAAAAGCTTTCTCCCAAGATCTTCCTCTTGTTTCCCCAGGAAACGGGAGAGGAGGGCTGGAGTCGAGTGTCAGGGGCGTCCAGAAGACACACACACAGACACACACACAATCTATACTGTCCTTGGAGCTCGAGAACAGATTTAATTACAGCCTTACAAACCAAATAATGTCAGCATTCTATTTCTTTGTTTCATTATTAGCCTGTTCCCGCTGCAGAGAGCTGCTGCCCTTTTATTCTACAGAGCGGACACCAGCCTAGGGGATTATTTTAAGAAGCAGATGTTTTGATCCAGACTGTAACACCAGATCTAACAGCAAGCTGGTGATACTAATGATGATTTTTTTAGGCAGAGACAGCGGCGGCAGAAGCTTACAGCACGGTTGGTGCTGCCTGTAAGAATTAGCACATTTGAGACATCACACTCCTGAAATGATCAGTTCTCCAGGGAGCACAAAAGCTGGGCAAACCAAAAAACAAGCACAGACCCAGGTGTCTCAAGTAATTAATATAACACAGTGCTCAATGGCCCTTTATAGATACAATGTTTTTGCCACTTTTATGTTAATGTTTTTACCTGATTTTTGCTCAGCTTTTCAATCTTTACTCACTCTAAATGACTGTGTTTATGTTGGGGAGAGTGGGTGGGTGAGAGCTGTGAACCAATTTGAATTCTTAAATTATATATATCTCTCAAAATGAGCAAGGATGCGCTTATTTTAAAAGATATTTTTGTGAATGTGTATTTCTGCGGGGGTAAAAATAATTATGAATCGACATTTACAATACCGAATATCATGTACCTTCTGCCCTTTTTGCAACAATTTCGGGAGGAGGGGAGTTGCTTCTTCTAATAGAAAAAAACATGCTTATGGTTTTGGACAGATTCTATATGAAATAAGTTATGCAATTGAAGTTTTTTCCATTGCTTCATGCAGTTTACTCTTTAGAGCTAGTATGCACATAAATGACTGTGTCATCTGCTTACATTTGGACACTGAGTTCAGTACAGATGGATTTCAGGTAGTGTAAAATTAAATAGAAAGGCGTGCATTAAAAGGGGTTAATGACAGCTATTTACCTCAACTGGAAAACGCATGCATCATAGATTTGTGAGACTAAGTAATAGGTCACCATTTTCCTAAGCAGAAAGGAAAAAAAATCACTCTGCAATCAGGTTAATGCAGAATCGCTTTGTGATTCACTTCTCATAATATCATCATCCACGCAGACCAAATACTTTAAAACTGTCTCCACTGAAGGCTGTGGGCAAGTTTACACGAGCTGATTTAGGGAGTTAAAACAGTGTGCGATATGAGACTGACAGCTGCATCCAGCTGCATCTGAAAGCAACAAGCTATTTGTTGTAACTCAGTCTGCATGGCTAATTAGCATAGTGTAAAATTACAGAAATAAATGAATTATTTTGGTGAGGAATGAATGGCCATGGGGGGAGATTTTTATGTCAGGAAAAACTGTAAAACATGAAAATACAGTTAAAAGTCCAAAATTTCTGTTCTTCTTCACATTTTCCAAATCCATCCTGCGGGCCAGATTTGAGTCAGTTGGGCCCGATTCTGGCCCCAGGGCCTTATGTTTGACAGCCCTATTCTAGAAACAGCCTCACAGTCTTCATATTTAGAGTAAAGACACATCAAACTAACATACAGGCACATCAGACTAGCTACTTTTATTGTTTTCTTGATTAGCAATAAGACAGACAAAATTAATATTAACCTTTTTCATCTTGCTACAATATTTGCAGATGCTCAGAGTGATCAATAAAACTTGGAGATTGTTTTTTAACAGAGATATTTATGCATATGAATTCTTTGGAATCAAAGTCAAATATTAGCATTACCAGGATGTAACCTTGACTTATGACTGGGCTCTTTCACTTAGATAACAGGATAAAAGGTAAGAAAACAGGTAACATTCTACATTACAGAAATAATGTAATGTAAACAGGTAACATTCTACATATTTAGGTGAAGATGCTGATTAGATTTGCTCACTGAATTTTACCTTTTACACTAGTTTTATAGTGTCTAGGGATGGGAAATCCAACGTATAGCTCACGAAACATCTGAAAATCTACGTTGCTGATCTGGAAATGTTTTTTTTTCCACATAGGTGTTACACAAACCATTTTTTCACACATACCCCGCATATCAAGACTTTGTAGAAAAATGCTTCAGACAGAAGCCCTAGTGCATGACTGAAATTCAACAAGCTGAAATAAGATGTCTTGGGTGTCACCTCTGCAGAGAATTCTCATGAAGATGGCAACATGTTTTTGACACTGACACATAATACGGATATTTCTAGGACTTTTTTTTAGGAAAGGTCATGTAAAATATCACCATCTGCTCTTTAGAGTTTTTCACATTTCTCTAGGTGCCTCGATAACCACATTCACACTGCAAAAAGTAGCGCTGTCTGAAACAGAGTGCTTATACCCAGCACTTTTGGCTTCTAGGGGCTTCTAGGGTAATAAACTAAACTCATTATTTGAAACTGTTGCTATGTTGAATATGAGAATCCACCATTGTAACAGTTTATGTATGACAGAAAATAAGAAAAAAGCATAATAGACACCCATAAAATAACTGCCTTACTTACCACAAGAGCAGCAGGTGAAGCAGTTTGTGTGATAGAGGTTCCCCATGGCCTGGCACGCTTGGCTGGCTCCATACACACCCTTCCCACATTTGACACAAATACCTGTTGGAGACAGTGAGTCAGTTACATGATGATGAGGACAACAGTTTAATGGAAAAGTAGAACAAATCTGCGATTCTGTGAGGACAGAGACTGCACTGATGCTGAAAAGGTCTGTATGGTCCAGTGAAGACACAGTCTGTGTTGTTCTGTGTGTGTGACTCTGACATAAGGAACAATTACTGGACTTGATCCTGTCACATTTCTTGTTACACAGCAGGAAACCTGTCAATCTGTTTGCACATTTATTTAATTATGCAAATGAATAACACTGCAAAATTATAAATCTGCTAAGAATATCACACAGTTCCCTCGGCAGCTTTTGATCGCCTTTGAAGACCAATATCACAATGAAATTCGGAGCATTAAAACATTAAAGAGATTATTACAGATGTTCAGGTTTTAGAGACAGAGAGCAAATTTTAGTGTTTGAATATTAATTCTAAAGTCATATTTCATGAAGCGACTTCTACTTTAGTTGTGCACATTTGACTCCTGTCATTTCCATGCATTACATCATACTGTTTGAAGCCGACTAGTTCAGGAAAGCTGATGATTACATTAAAATGCACTGACAGGAAATGCAGTAAAAGTGAGGGGATTGTTAGAAAGGACAGGGCGGAGAGAAAAATCCTCTTCTACTGTCCTGCTGTGAAAAGCTGTATTCAAACGGGCCAATGTTGTTTTTACTTAATTGGTTATCATAAATATTTTGTAACCAAACTGACACATGCAAAGACTTTACAACTCATAGTGGTGCTGTTTCCTCCTTCATTATAGTATATTAGCTATTACCATAACCAGCATTTTATTACTGCTCGGATCATGAAGCCAAACTCGCAGTGGTCACCTATAAAGTTTAACCCAGTAAACAAAGATGACATGATAAGCAGCTATAAACCTGCATTCATGCACATGGATATTAAATAATTCAAAGAATGGTAAAATATACTCGAAATTAAAAGACATTTTTGACTACTTTAATGTTATTGACATTACTTGCGTGAATATATCCGCTGGAGTGGAGTCCTTGTTATAGTAACATTTGATGTTCTATGATTTTACTCATTTTTTATGAGCAGCTCCCATCTTTTCCTTTCTACATACACTTCCTGCCCACTTTATTAGGTACGCATTGCTAGTACCGGGCTGGACTCCTTTTTACTTAAAAAAGTGCCTGAATTTTGCATGGGATAGTGGAGGCCAGGTGAGTACAGTGAACTCACTATCATGTGCAAAGAAACATGTCAGTTTGAGCTTTGTGACAGGGCACGTTATCCTGCTGTATGCAATCATCACAAGACTGGTACATTGTGGTCAGAGAGAGATGGACATGGTCAGCTTCAATACTCAGGTAAGCTGTGGTATTTAAATGATGTTTGGTTGACATTAAGTGTGGCAACAAAATATTGCAGACACCATTACACCACCACATGAGACCATGGACCCATCATGATATAAGGCAGGATGGATCCATACTTTCATGTTATTTCATACCATCTGAATGTTGCAGCAGAAACTGAGGCTCATCAGACCAGGCAACAACTTTTCCAGTAGTCTAATGTCTAATTTTGGTAAGCCAGTGTAAATTGTGAGTAGCATCTGATGTGGTCTTATGCTGCTGTCTTCCACATGCTTCAAAGGTAACAAGTGGTTATTTGAGTTATTGTTAACCTTCCTATCAGCTCAGAGCAGTGGGGCAATAAGCTTCAGATCTCTATCATCACAAGGCATTTCTCACTTAGAGAACAATTGCTTACTGGATATTTTCTCTTTTTCAGATCTGTAAATCCTAGAGATGGTTATGCTGAAAAATCCCAGTAAGACCACCAGTTTTTGAACCACTCGCACCAACAACCATCCCATGTTCAAAGCCGCTTAAATCACCTTTTTTCTGATGCTTGGTTTGAACTTCAGCAGGTCATCTTGACCATGCCTAAATGCATCAAATTCTTACCATGTGATCAGATATTTGCATCAACAAGCAATTCAACAGTTATACTAACAGAGAGGTCAGTGAGTGTAAAAGCACAGTTGAATCCTGCAATAACCATGTGACGGTTTGTGGAAATAACTCATTTCGATCCGTCCCTAAAGTCCAAGAACAATCCGTCAGATTACAATGCTGCTTTTGCCCTTGAGGGGAAGTGATGGACTCAAATGCCACTTCACTTAAGCCTGAACTAACCATCAACACAAAGTGCTGTGACCTTTAGCGAAGAAACACAATTGGAGGGGGGAAAAAACAGTGGCTTAAAATTATTAGTAGACATCAGCAGCAGACTAACAACCTCCAAATTCTCACACAGGACAACCTCCACTTAGGCCACATTCCTGAGCGAGTGCAGGGTCAAAGTCTGGGTGGGGTGAGTCCAGGGTCACTGTGGCTAGAGGACACAATCTCTCAAGAGATTCCAACAGGGGAGCTGCACCACAACAACACCCCTAATTTAATTTGGTTCATTATCTCTGAAATCAGACCATGTATACACTTTCAGTGATGCACTTGTGGAATTTCCTGGCTTTCTGAGAGGGTTATTTCACTTTCATAACAGCTCTGGAGCACTTGGTGACACTGAAAACTGGTAAAGGACGAGCACACAGAACAAAAACACCCACAGCTTAAATGTCTTTACTTGTTATCTGAGGTGTTTCTGCATATTAATTATTTGGAATCAAAAGCTGATGTAACCTGGACTGACTGCACTCGTTGCTAAGAAAACAGGAAGAATAGCGGGATAAGAATGAATGAGTGAACTTTAAAATATCCAAGCTGATCAGACAATTTTGCCAATGCGAAAGTCTGTAATGTAATTGCTTTGCTGCTTTCTACCTGTTAGAATCTAAAATCGTCCCTCTTATATTCACATACTGCATTAAATCCTACACTTCTACACAACTCTTTGTGGAGTTAACTGAGTCAGTTATGCCAGGTTCTGACTTGATTATACTATTTCTTTGGTAACAAACCGATGATTAAAAAAAGATCCTGTCATGACTTGAACAGGCCACACGTCAGACGTTCCTCAAGCAATTACAGCTGGGAATAAATAGTTGTTAGGGAAACTAAACTCTCAGGGACAGAGAAGAAGTACATTTTTGTCCCTGCGGGTTCATTCTATACTAATGTACCTCCAATGGTTAATTACAGGGTCCTCAAATTAACTTTGTACTTTGTACTTTAAAGATTTAAAGGTGTAACATTAAGAGGCAGTGTGTGTTTGCTCAAGTACAAACATAAATCAGGTTTTGGTGATATTATGTGGTCTTTATCGCTGAAAAAGCCGATACAAATGACAGTCCATATCCAGGCATATATAATGAATTTAGTGTCCAAGTTTGAACCTTTTTTTAAAAGTTAATTTTTGTATGATTACATCCATGTACAAACCTGTCACAAGAGACAAGCGTACAAATAAATTCGCCCTTCTCAAGGGTTAAGGGCAGTACGTTAAATGGTGACACACACAAGCCAACAGATACAATAAGGCATTTTTCTTTGAGTGTACCAGAACAAGAATGTGAACAGGCAGTGACGTCTGAAACTGTGTATGTGATATTAGCGGTTTTGTGTTCAGTAAAGGCTAAAAAACAAAGAAAGAAAAATAAGACTGACATGATTCATTGGTTGCACAAAAACTGGGTATGTGACGTTATGGTCTGTCAATCCTATAGTGTGTATCTGACCCTTGTGCAAAAAAAAAGAAAGAACTCCATGCTTCTGTTGCTCAACACCATTTACCCAATCTATGTTGTATTTTACCCAATACAGAGTTGTATTTTGCACAACTCTGTTGCTTGTGAAGCTCGCACACAAGAATTTCACTCACATGTGCTGTACCAATGTACCTGCACATGTGATGTGACAATAAAAGTGATTTGATTTGATTTGATTTGATTTGTTGTAACATGAGAGAGAAGGTAAAAAAAATATACTGTATGTATAACATGCTCCGCTTTTCAGGTGTTATAAAGGACCCGTGAAGCTGTGTTTGACTCCAGTGATTGGAGTCCGTATTACGCTGTCTGAGCCCACATTAGCCTTAGCAATCATCCTACTTCGATAAATATCCCCAGTTCATTCAGTAACTGCTCCACATCAAGGCTCTAAAATCAAGAAACACTTCTTGGAAAAAATCTCACTTACAACCATCACCAGGCCAGAGTGAGATCTGAAAACTCCAGTAAAGTTTTACATCCATCGAATGAAAACTGTAATTACAAGAGGAAGCCTTTAACCAATGAGTCAGTAACTACTGCTGTTACTAAAAAAATCTCACCTCCATCTCCAACAACTGTGATTCAAAAGAAATGAAGCATAGTAATGCTGCATTCTTTTAATTCGACCTGCTAAAAAGGCACCAGGTTACTGTTTAATAACTGATAAGGTCTGGGTGGGTCCAGGGTGTTTAAAAGAGATAAACCACAGTCTGTTAGCATCATGCTCCAATGTTCATACCAAGTTCTGTTTCCTTTCTGCTCTGCATCAGAACAGCGAACTTCCTTTTCCAATTATTTGGAATGACAACTATGAATAACTTGGACAAGCGTCTTTTGATGCAGTAATACTTCACAGATAGGAATGTTACTGTATGAGTGAAGCCAACTTCCTGTTATACTAAGACTACATGCATCAGCATGAAATGTGTAGGTGAGTGTAAGAAAGTCTCAACATTCTCCTTTCTACTGACTTTTTTGTGACTCAGCTCATATTACAGCGTGATGTACATGGTGCCTGTGCATTGATTTCTGCACTGCGTGACTTACTGTGAATCTGCCTGAACATCGATAACCCAAATCGCTGGTTCTCTGCATTGTACTCCTCAAAATGTGGTGGTGGTTGTGTGTAAGTTTAGTGAAACAACACAATTTTTTGACGGATTAAAAGACTCGTGTATACCCTCCACTTCCAATTCTCACATCACCACGTGTGCCTATTTTTACACACATTATCCAGCTTCTTGATAACAAGAAAATGTGATTCATAAGTGGTTTTAGGCTGTTTGTTTGTTTTTTAAATAACCCTCCAGCTCCTTCCTTCGTTGTTATTTTTATTGGTTTCCCACAGAAGTGATCTATAGCTGAGAAATTACTAACATGACTTTTTGGCTTCAACTCTCTACCCAACGGCTAAACTGAAAACCTATGATTTATTCATGCAGCTACGTTGATTTACCTCTATTGCTTTAATCCCGCTAGCTGCAACTATACTGCAGTTACTGTGTGTGAGTAGCACGGTCAAGATTTCATACACTGACATGTAAATGTCAACCATAAATGTGTTTTGGTGAACACACGTGAAAAATGCGAAAGGGTCTCATGAGTGAGGATGTGGTTATTCCTTTACAGAGCAGCTGGGAAAATCTCTGAAGTGCTCTTTATTAGTCATTTAAAACAGGGAGCTGAACATCTCATGTGCCCATTTCACAACATATTCATTTGGCACTCGCAGGATGCAGTAAAACTAAGCAGTAATGTTTGATTTTAGAATAAACTGTAAATAAAGATGGCCGTAGGTACCATTATGTCACCCACTGGTTCATGAAGGTCAAACGTGAAGCCTCAAACTGAACATTTGTCATCACCATCTTGATGTTTTGAAACCAGGCGTGATAAGTAAGGGGCAGGGGACACATAGGCCCATATCTCATCGGCTGGTGATTTGTCAAAAATAGTGTAAACTATGCTATGTTTCATCTTCCTTTTTGCCTATAAAAAAGACCACATTTTGCAAAATGAATATGTTTTGTATCCAATAAGAAGTGAAACTACAAACTGAGGCCATAAACTAGTGAGGAAGTAAGCGAAAGAGCAATTTTCATAAAGACTTCCCATAGATCACAGGAGTCGCCCCCTGCTGGTGGATTTAAGGCGTTTCTGTGCTGGCTTCAATTTCAGCTACATCCATCTTTTATATACGCTACAAGAACTGTGGATGGCAGTGGTGTAGTAAGCACACAGTGCAATGATTAGACTGACAGTGAAATAAGTGAGTGCATTTGAATTACAACTTATTCTGAAAAAGAAAAAACACTAAACTCTAGTGTGGAAGATCACATAGAAGAAAATCTCTCCAACCATTCTGATCTAATATAATTAAAAGACATTAAAATGTTAAATTAGAGAGTATTTTATAAACACTCTGGTCCTTCACCTCTCTACCATCACTAAAGACAACAGCGGACGTGCTGTGAGTTGTAAGAAGGCCTGCACAGCCTGATTCATGAAACTTTAACCACTGCTCAGTGTGAAGTCAGTTGGACTTCTTAAGGCACAATATCAAACCAATCTCTGTAGATATGAGTCGGTTACATGAAAATTTTCAGTCAAACAAATGGAGGCTCAAACCTGTAGCACAAGCAGAGGGATTTTTTAGTTTGTGTCGCCCGTTGCATCACTTCCCATGCTTTAAAATCTCTGCACGTCTGCAATGGAGAGATTCCATTACTGCACATAGAGTAGGTTTACAGTCCTGGGCATTATAGCAAATCCTGATTTACACCTACTCCAAAAAAAAAAGACAATATAACAAAAGACAGATGCAGGAGAGGGGATCAAGAGAAAGCTGTGATTCACAGCACTGTAAACAAGCACATGTAGTCTGGTGCACACTGGGAATGAATAACACAGTTAACTTCCCACCATGTGTGGAGGGGGATATGTTAAACTCCTCAAGAGCGACTGCCCTGGTGAACTGTGAATGCTCCTGTAGCTTTTCACACTTCAGCGGACAATCTAGGCTTAAAACTTAAAGTGAGACTTTTAAAAAAATCTATACCTCTAATCTCGTCAGCTGCAGTGTGCATTCCCAGTACAGGCGTAGGGTCCAGTACAGCATACACACAGTGTGCTGTTGTCCGCAAGTCAGCATGTGTGTGTCAGGCATGGGCATGACTACTGCCATTATAATTCTAGGCAGGTGATCAGACTTGACCCCCACCAACTATGTCTGGCCCGCCAGCCAAGATCGTGTGCCAAGTGTCTGGTGTTGCCCAACTCCCCACTGGCTGGTTAATGAAGGGCTTCGCGGGGGAGGCAGTGGTTTAAGGTGGTGGTGGTAGAGAGGGAGGGACAGCAAAGCAAAAGGGTGGGGTGGGCCTCACTCACTTTGCTGCTTCAATTGCAAGCTTGTATCGGGCCAGCTGTTGATTCACAGCTCCTCTGCCACTATAACAAACAGAGGCCACACAAGAGCCAGCCGGCAGTGCAGAGTGGGCAGAGTGGGACACTGGCAAGCAGTGCTGGGCCCCCCGAAAAGAAGGCCCAGCGATCAATTTCTCCACTGTCGCTACGGAAACAGAGCTGTCTCTATTGGACCCGATGTGAGGAGCGTCTGACTGCATTCTTCTCTCTCCCTCCCTTTCCTTTCTTTCCCCATCTCTATCTATTTCCACCCTCTTGTTTCTTTATCTCTCTTGCTCCCCTCCCTGCTGTCTTCCTCGTTTCACCCTCCTGTCTTCCATCCTCCTTCTTTAACCTGTTTCTCTGGAACAAATCAACAGCTGTCTCAGACTCACTCTGAGCAAGTGCACCGGCTATAAAACAAACTACTGCTCTTCGTCTGCAGCCATTTGTCTGGCTATTAATTCAAAAGGTAGACAGAAACTTCCTCAGCTGGCTTTCTGTGGCTGTGTTGCTGCTGGTCAACCAAACTGTTTTAGTGTCAAGATTTTGCAGCATAAAGTAACCACGTGTTCAATTTTCAACATAGGGCATCTTAAGGAGTCTAAACGGGCAAGGGGAGGGCCTTTCTTTAAATCGCAACGCTCACAGTGACTGCAATCTCTAACAAACTCGGACCACACTGCTCCGAATGACCTGGCAGAACAGAAGGTTCCATTCAGCAACGTGCCGCGCTCTGCAAATGTTAGCTCTGCCAAGACAGAAATTAGTATTGCCCTGCAAAACCCACTCTTATCTGCCAGAGAGGGAGCTGTTAGTGGTGATATAGCTTTAGCAGGTTGCAAACAGACCTTGAAGAGATGGCAAACCTATAAATAAACCTGCCCGCACAGAAAAATACTCTTTTAATAGTTGCCTTGAATTGTAGATTCAGTGGGCAGATGTCTGCCCTTTTAACACAGATAGTGAGATTTCGTGGTAGTAATACCACAACATATTTGGCATTGCTATCATGCCTTGCCCTTGGTCAAAATTGGGCTGTTTGTATGAGCTGCTGTGACCACATTTTACAACCATTAGACAGGAAAAGTTCATGAAACAAGGCAGAATCTCAATCAAATGTTAAATGAAAAAATTATCTTGATTGCCTATAAGTTAATGCAAGACCTTTATTGCTTAATATGTGCAAAAAACTAGAAAAAGGTTTTGTGAAAGCCACAGAGTCAAACCCTTATGCCCATTCACCACCAAAATATAATAGTGATACAGGAAGGATTGAAAACTAGGAAAATATATAGTATTAGGCCACATTGTAGTTATGCTATGCCATGCAAGTTTAGTGCCTTGGTGTTCAGTGCCTTATAAGATTAATACTCTATATTTAAGAGTAAGTGAAATATTTAAATGGCATTAATTTTGCAATCATAAAATGTTTTAGGAAATATCATCGCAAACCTATGTGCAGGCATCATCACTGTGCCCTTAACAAGCACAAATTTTTAGTGCAACTTGCAACAAATCCCAGCTGTGGAGACACTGACACGGGTGTTTTATGCAGGAAAATGATGTATAGTCTGTGTTTCGTATTTGTTTAAAATTTGTACTTCTGTGTGTAATAAACAATGGCAATAAACTGATTCTGCAACACAGATTTATGTTTCCAGTGATTTTGTGATTGCGGCCATCGCTAATAGTATTTTTGTGTGTTTCAAAAACAAACCTACCAAAGTATTCCTTTTTCATGTGCATCTCTAACTCCTTCTCCAGCTCCAAGGTGAGCGCCTCCAGCCTTTTCTCCGCCTGGCTTGGTCCACTCTCTCGACTGGGGGTCACCTGGTAAGGTAGTTTAAACCTCTGGCCCGAGGAAGCCGTTTTTGAAGGCATCACATAACTATAAGAAGAAGGCGACCCTGAGGGTATATCCGCGGTCCCTCCCGTCTGCCCCGACTGCTGCTGGGGTTCAGGCACTGCCGAAAGCCCCTGGAGATGGATGCGATTCTGAACTCCGTTGGAGTCTCCAAACTCCTGCAGCAGCGTATCTTCGTGTAAACTGGTTCCCAGCATGGATGACCTAGGGGAAGGAAGCTGCAGATCCGGATAGGTGCTCATAGACCCCCTGGAGCTGCGAGAACTTCTGGAGCTGTGACTGGAGATGCTCGACCGCGGGCTGACCACGCAGTTTGCGCTTGTCCCCGGTCTTGCGCTCCCGTCCTGGCTGCAGATGCTGGAGCGAGGACTCGCCAGCGGCGCTGAGTGCAAGACTCCCTCCAGATCTTGGTTGACCACGGGCCCGTACCGAGAGTCAGAGTAACTGGATCTCGGGCTGGTAGTGAAGGAATACTGGCTCGCAGTGCTCGACCTGGGGCTGGTGTGCCTCTGGTCGTAGCCCATGCTGATGCCGCTGGTGCGGTTGCTGTTGGGCTTGCTGCAGCAGTCACAGCTGTTGAGGCTGGCCCGGGGACTTGAGTGTTTACTCGTGTCGCTGGCGGTGCTTGCATAGCTGGATCGGGGACTGAGGACACTGTTTCCTTCGCAGTGAACCAAACTAGATCTAGGGCTCGTGTACCTCTCCTGACCCGGTACCACCAGACTGGTACGCGGGCTGCTGATGCTCGACCTCGGGCTGGCATGCTTGCTTTGCTCTTGAGAAGACAGAGAAGATGCCAGGCTGGAGCGAGGACTGGTGGCGTTATATCTCCCGTCGTGGCTGCTGGCGATGCAGACACTGTTGCACCTGTTGCCGGGCACAGCCACCGGTTTGTTGAGCGGCACGCCGTCAAAGGTGGAGCCGGTGCTGTACCTGTGGCCCTGCACCTCCAGAGAGTACCTCCTGTGTCTCTCGGAAGTGCCTGTATAACAAGGCAAAGCTACTTCGGATTTGGTGCAACAACCATCCTCGTTATAAACCGCGTCCCTCTGAGGGGCGCAAAAATCCACAGGAACCGTCCGGTTGCAATTCACCGGGCGCACTGGAGCCGCGTTGTACACTTTATTCCCGGACGAGAAATTCTCCACTGTGTGATGCTGCTGGTGAAGCACAGAGGTCCCATTCATCGGCTTGGCTTTATGCTCAACCAGTGCCGGAGCCGAAAAGTCTAAATCGGGGTTAATCACCAAGTCTCTCCTCGCATCGTACATCCCGTCCTGGTACGCATCATACAAAGAAAGGTCCTCCATCAGTTTGGTGGCCCGGAGTCCCAAATCTTCCTGGTAATGCTCCATGTTGTGCTCCCGAGGAGAGAAACAAGTTCAGAGTGCGCTCCGCTGCGCGAGCCAAACTATAGAGCACCGCGGAGCACTAATTGCGTTTCACATGGAAATCAAAACAAAACGCCGCCGTACAGCCGTCCCTCACTCACAGAAAACCACTTACATGCCCGCAAACCCCGCCGAGAGCCGCATCGTCTTCTTCTGCTTCCCCCGCTTCGCCGAAAACACAAACTCTTTCTCACAGTTTCAGCCGACAGCGATACGTTTGTCAACTTCAGTTTTTGTTAAGTTGAAAGGTCTTTACAGTCAACGGCGCGCTGCGCGGAGGAATTTCCCCTTGTTGGTTTTTCCTCTAGATTTCCTTTACGGCCACTGTGCAAGAAATCAAAGTAGGTCGGATAATCGTATATGCTGCAAACACCCTTTGTGTGCAAGCCTGAGCGCACAAAGAGCGCAAAAATCTCAACAAAACGCTGTTTAATGCAGGGGACTCGTTCGCGTGAAAGGAATGCGGGGAAGGAGACTGGATGCGCTGCGCCTCTCTGGAATGTGGTTAATGCTGCAGAGAAACAATGATTGCGACCAACTCAGCAAGGGGCTGCCGGCTCTGAAGAGAATAGTTTAAGAGAGAAGGGGACGTCTGCATTCATCCCGGGCAGACTGAAATACCACACAAAGCACGCCTCACCTGGTCCGACTCCTTTTACACCAGGAATGAGCTGCAGTGATTCAGTATTAATGGAGGGCAGATGCGTTTAAAACTCAATTTTCAAAGATGTAAAGATGTTCTCAGATATCGTTTTCTACATATAAATAAAGGGTAGGCCTAGATCATGCTTTAAATGATTTATTTTACAATAAGCTGCATAAAAACACGATATGAGGATTTCAAATATAGCAAAACAGTTTAAGAATTACGAAAATATGCAATCTCGATTAACCTTGGAAAAAACATGTTATTACTCTCTACAATAGAAAATAGTCGCTAAGATCTTTAACATTTATTTAAATATACAGATATATTTTCTAAATGCACCAATTAAAATATGTCTTCCTGGTGATAAAGGGAGGAGTTTAAAAATCAAAACCCACAATTCAAATTTCACGGGTCAGGTTTTATTAATTTTTGCACAAAAATATATTTAAAAATGTATTTCTCCAGTAATCATAGATGTTTGCCCTTACAAGTTAAAAAAGAGGTAGCATGTAAAAATTAAACTAACTTATGTTACTGCTTTAAACTGCGGTCATAGACTTGGTCCTTAGATGGCTGGACTTGTTTTAATGACTTTAAAAGGAAAGGTGCACATGGATGATAACATATTAAAATATGTAAACTGTCTTTTGATGAGTCAGTCTTCACACAGTATGGATGATGTTTTGGGCAAATTCAAAAGGCAAGACTACTTTACATTAACTGCCGACGACTGGCAGAAAAGACAGAGACACAGCCACCAAGGCAGAAACAAACAGGACGTTGAGCAGCAGTCGACTGAGGAAGGAGCGGTGACATTTCTTCCCGTGGCCTCTGCTTCTGAACCACTGCACGACCTCATCCAGGTTGTACTCCCTGGGCTCGTAACCGAGCTCCGCCTTTGCCTTTGCCATGCTGAAGTAATGCGTCACGCCAGTTTTATACACCTCTGTACGTGTCAGCAGCGGCTGGAAGTTATAGAAGGGGCCGATGAGGCAGTGAATCATTTCTGTGAGGAAGGCAAAAAAGTAAATGAGAGAGATAGGAAGGCGCAGTGTGGGGAAACGATACCCTAGGCCTTCTACCAGAGGTCTGAAGAATTCAAAATTGTTGACAGGCCTTCCATCTGAGATGAAGTAGGCCTGGCCAGCGGCGCGGTGCTGCTTCTCTGGGGTCAGAGCCTCAGCAGCTAGCACATGTGCTGACACCAGGTTGTCAACATGGACAAACTCCACCAGGCTGCTGGGTTTACCGTAAACAAACCTGAAGATCCCCTTCTCTATATAGTCAACTATCCTGGGCAGATGCCTCTGCTCTCCTGGCCCATAGATACCTGCCGGACGCAGTGCGCAGGTGCTCAGCAGGCCCGAGCGGCCCTTCAGCACTGTGCCATTAGCTTTCAGAACTGCCATGTCAGCCAGGGACTTGGTTCTGGAGTAGTGGTCCGGGTGAAGATGGAGAGGTAGATAAGGCAGGCTTTCATCTCCGTTCTCTATTACCTGACCCCCGAACACCACATTGAAGGTGCTGGTGTAAATCAGCCTGGACACTCCGTGTTCTACACAGGCCTTCAAGATGTTCTGTGTGCCTTGTACGTTCACTGCCTCAATCAGCTGGCGATTTAGCTGCTCCCTGCCAGACATGCCATAGGAGGCAATGTGGAATACACAATCCACCCCTGTGACAGCCTTCTCCACGTCTGGATATTCACGTATATCACCCTGCACAAACACAACATCCTCTGCCAGTTCTTGACTTGGGGGGATGATGTC
The DNA here is from genome assembly GCF_900408965.1 of Simochromis diagramma. Taxonomy (NCBI): domain Eukaryota; kingdom Metazoa; phylum Chordata; class Actinopteri; order Cichliformes; family Cichlidae; genus Simochromis; species Simochromis diagramma. Next base: position 8,090,389 of record NW_024387414.1, read on the forward strand.
AAACAGGATGACTTTGGCTCCTTTTTTATGCAGAGACAGAGCGAGCCTTCAGGGGGAAAAAAAGCAGTCCTCCATTTTAACAAAATAACAGGCACAGTAAACCAAGGACAAAAGTACAATAGATGCACATATTTCTACCTTCAATCCTACCACACTTCATGTCAAGAAAGTTGATCTTAAAAAGATAACTGGTGTGATAACGCCACCTTGTGGTGCTACCCTCACGCTGCAGCGTTTGCCTGCATTTAAATATTTTATGTGTAGTAATAACACAAAAAAGGCAAAATTGTTCTTACCGATTACCGAAGTAGCCAGATCCACCAGTTATTAAAAACGTCTCTTTGCTAGCATTTCCCATTCCAAGTGGATGAATCTGTGAGGAAAATTAAGAAAACAATATTATTAATGTTTGTTTTTTTTAATACACATAAATCAGCCTGATGCATTTAAAGAATAAAAGTATTAATAACTGAAATAAAATCGTAATTAAACAGCTTGCGGTTACCTAACGTCAATCACAGCTTGCAGATTCAATGACGCGTTCCACCTGAGCTATTAAATCTTTCATGCTGCTACGTCAGTGTATATTTTTGTTTCCCGAGGTGACTGCAAGTTTAATTCAGTGAATAAAATCTAACTAATCCATACTTGTAGTTGCTTGCATGAGTAGAGTAAAGGTATGTGCGAGGCATGCTTGAAACTATGCACATGCCCTGTGCGCCAAACTGTTAAAAGCTCACATATTCAACGGACACACCAACCTGAGCACGAGGCAGACAAAAACGAGACAAATAAGTGTCCAATATGACTCATTCAAAACTCCACTGTAATCCTGGAAACCTCCAAAACAGCGACAGATAGCACCACCAGTGTACCTCCTCACCAGTGACGCTGATTCGTTAAGCACGGGGACACAGGAAATCCGGCGAAATTATCTTCATGTAGCAAAGCATTGACAAATTGTAAAATAGTTTTAATGGTAGCTAAACGCAAAATTATACAACAGATCCGTAGATATTGTCGAATTTCATGGTTTAGATTTACAGACTGTCATAGCATTCACTTTAATCTGGACTAACGATACACGTCTCATGCTTTTGTTTTGAAAGCTGTATTTTAGACTACGAAGACTTCCGATATGACTTTTTTTCACCGATTTTAACCAGAATATTTTTATTAACACGATACAAATTTTGCTGTGTGTATAAGCTGTGTCAATGGTGTCTGAAGGTGGCTATGGCTGCTTTCAGGATGTTGCTGTTAGAAACTTTCCGCTGTGGCTCCTGGCTTCATGCCTGAAATCAAAATGATAGTTGCCGTAAAGTGACTCATACTGCTGTGAGGGCCCTAATATTTACAGGAAGGCTTCACAGCAGTCAAATCCCTTAAAAACATAAAAAATATTTGTCTGAGCCACAATTAAAAACAATATAATCATTTCAAGAATAAAAAAGTTTAACCCACCAATTTACAGAGAGTGGAGTTTTCAGTGAGAACTAATAAAGGAGTGAAATATTGCTCTATATACACTGTACAGACTTTTCCCCCTCGGATTAGTAGAATTTTAATTTAATCTGTAGTTGTGTGAGGGGAAAACGTGAATAATCATTTTAAAAGGTAAAATAAAAAGAGGATTTACGTAAGTCTTTGATTAGTAGTCCCTCTAGTGGTGATACAAACTGAAAATTGACGACGACGTCATATTTTACTCTCAGTTGCCACCCAGAACAACAACGCAGAGCTGCAGGTTACTTCAAAGTCCAAAGGTAAGCGGCTGTGTTATGTAAGAGAGATCAGTGAAGTAAAGAGTGCACTAAACTCTTAAAGGAAACAGTCCGGTGGGAGGCACGGCCAACGGGCTTTATGTTTCCTAAAGTATGCGTATTTGTCGACCTGATCGTGGTGACAAAAAAGTAGGGTATACTTTTACAGGCACACGGATGAACGTTTGTCGAAATTGCCTTTCTCGTTTTCCATAATTTACTCACTTGAAAAACTTGCCCAAAGTTAAGCAGGCCTGCACGTTCCGTATCTGTACAAAACGCACCACCCAAAATGTGCAAAATGTGATAAAACAGAAAGATACGCGTCATGAGCATGTTTAGGTTGAGTTACACCGAATTGTTGAAAACAAACAAAAACAAGTCCGTGATAAACTACTTTACAACATGTTTAGGAGTCGATTTTGCATATATAAGTGCAACTTTTAACTTGATATACGACTGATCACTAAATTCAGTATAATATGATCCGGTGTAAAGTATCCTGTGTCTTATCTGAGGAATATTACAAAAGGTGTCATAACCTGCATTTTACAAACAGGATGGATTTGCGTGAGTACTTCAAAAGAATTGGTTTCCATGTCTCCTGTGATAAACTGGATCTTGCAACACTGAAGCTGATCCACAGACAGCACGTTATGTCCATCCCATTTGAGAACCTAAGCATCCACTGTGGCGAGAGGATCACCATGGACCTTGAGGTCATCTTCAATAAGGTTGTGAGGAGCAGCCGTGGAGGCTGGTGCCTTGAGAACAACTCCCTGTTTGGCTGGGTGTTGAGACAAATGGGTTTCAACACGACAACACTGAGCTCCAGAGTTTTCAATAGTTTCCTCAATGACTTTGGCCCGCTTGATTCTCATCTCATTAACAAGGTCATCATTGATGGGAAGGCTTATATAACAGATGTAAGCTTTGGGGTGTCATCACAAGTGCGAGAGCCTCTGGAGCTTATTTCTGGAAAGGAGCAGCCCCAGGCAGCGGGTGTTTTTCGCCTCATAGACAAAGGGGACATGTGGGTGCTGGAGAAGACTGGCAGAAAACCAAAGGTTCCTAATCCAGAATTTGCTACATCAAGTCTGGTGAGCAGGAAGGAAACAAAGCAGATCTACTGCTTCACCTTGGAGCCTCGCGGGGTAGATCATTTTGTAGATAAATGTCACAGGCTGCAGACCGACCCTGCCTCACTGTTCACCAATAAGTCCATCTGCTCTTTGCAGACTCCCACGGGATTCAGAGCCCTGATTGGAAAGACCTACAGTGAGGTCACCTTCAAACCAGAGGAAGGTGTTGATGTCTTAGACATGAGGGACATATCAGATGATGAGATAGAAGAAATTCTGATGGAAAAGTTCAGCATAAAGCTGCAGAACAAACTAAAGCTCATGAGCAACAAATCCTGGTACACACTTTGAAAACAATCCTGACATATCAACATTTTATGTTGAAGCTCGTCAGCAAAATAAAATATTTGACAACTCCATGAATTAAATTATTTAGATCTTCAGAATTGTAGTTGCATAAAAACAGAAATAAATGAGCTCTAAATAATGTGCACTGAATGATGGAACGATAAAAAAATAACTATTTGAATTCCAATTATTCAATTTGATTTTATTGTATTCATATAGCGTCAAATCACAAAAGCAGTCACTTCAAAGCACTTTATATTGCAAGGTAAAGACCCTACAATAATACAGAAAACACCACAACAATCAATTATCCACATAATCATTACATAATTATGAACATTGTTACAGCAGCAAAGTACACTAAACAGGAAAATATAAATAGATGCAGCATACCTAACAACAGTAAAGCTATGCAAGTATATATGCAAGTATAAATATTTTAATTTCTAGTGTTATTATAGTGTAGTAGTTTACACATTTGCTTTTCCCTTTGGGTTTCCACCAGGAATGACAAATCGAAGGTAGAGCCACCTGCTGTGGCAGCTCCTTGTAAATAAGGGAGCAGCTGAAAGTAGCTTTATTTGGAATTGTATTATAGTGGGAAGTGAGAAGAAGGGAGTAGAGGAGAAATGCTCAGTGCATTATGGGAAGTCTGTCAGAATATGTAAATTAGGCTTAAAACGTATCTGAGTTTTATCCCTAATTTTAAAAGTACATAGGGTATCTGTGCATTAAATAAAATGATTTACAGTATGAGGGAAAACATACCTGGGGGCAGCACGGTGGCAAGGTGGTTAGCACCGTTGCCGCACAGCAAGAAGGTCCTGAGTTCAATTCCACCATCAGGCTGGGGTCTTTCTGTGTAGAGTTTGCATGTTCTCCCCGTGTTTGCGTGGGTTCTCTCCGGGTACTCCGGCTTCCTCCCACCGTCCAAAGACATGCAGCTTGTGGGGATAGGTTAATTGGATAATCCAAATTGCCACTACGTGTGAATGTGCGAGTGAATGTGAGTGTGAATGGTTGTCTGTCTCTGTGTGTTAGCCCTGCGACAGACTGGCGACCTGTCCAGGGTGTACCCCGCCTCTCGCACCATGACAGCTGGGATAGGCTCCAGTGCCCCCCGCGACCCTGAAAAGGATAAGCGGAAGTGAATGGATGGATGGATGGGAAAACATACCATGTTTGTACTTTTCTGGATATAATAGTGAGTGTAGTGATCTTAATATTTATAGCTACCTTGAATGTTTTTGTGTCACATTTTTTTTTGTTTTGTTTGTATATTTATTAATCCCATATATCATAATGCTTAAACTAAGATAACTTATTTCATAGTATTTATCCTCAACCTTGTAAAACAGCAAAAGATGAAAACTGAGCAAATCTGAAGACATCCTGACAAAAAAAAATCATATATTGCTAGAAAGAGTAAGAAAATATGCACACTGCTTCTCTCCAGTTTAATAAATTCAATCTTAAAACATTCTTGCAAAGGCAACATTTTGATCTTGAAATGAAGAAAGAAGATTCCATGAATATTTCTATTTTTCAAACTATATTACCTGTTTATCTGTTCACCATTGTAAAATTATCATAATGCTTATATATGGTAACTGAGTAATTCACAGTATTAAAATGTCCTGTTTTGTGAAGTTGTTATAGTGTCATAGGTTTATACAAGGACGTTTGTATATCAAATGATTTGTCCTCAACGCCTCTACCTCTACACGACTGAGACTCAGATCCTCATCTTGGCCATCCACAGGCAGTTCTTAGATCAACATGTGTTAGATAGAATAACCTAAATTGTATTTTAACAGACTTGAATGGACAGTGGCTCTTTGGGTGTCATGACATTAAACATACTTTGCTGTTTTATTCTATGTTCTGTGTCAAGGTTTCTTGCTTTTACAAAAATGATGTTGTCATTACCGATTATTCTCTTCAAAAGGGAGCAGGGATCATAACACATTATGATCCCTGCAGTGGGTGGGTCCTTTGACAGACAATACATAAATAAATCAGCCTCTTTTAACAACAGAAAATATGCTTTTGACAGTCTTCCTCTCAGTAAGAACTTTTTTTTTTCTTTGATAAACTTACCAGTTATCCTTCCACAGTTTGCTGGTTTTAGTAGTGTACAATGAAACTGACCATGTTCTTTAATAGACAATTATGCTTCTAATATTACAGTTTAAGTGAGTTCTAATCAGGCTGTACTGCTCGTACACATCCAGTTGTTAGATAAAATCAACCTCACATTTCATCCATTTCAAACTTTCTGCATGAATGGTCTGTCCACCAAGCGCCTGTTAATAACAAACCTCTTGTAAAACCAACAACAGGACTTACTGTAAAAGAACCAGAGTATATATTCTTTCATATGATCACATTCAAGAGAAACTATTTTGTTTTGTAATATCATAGAAATTGCCATGATATGAATAATATCGGTCATTATCTGAAAAATCATTGACATTATTGTATTAATGTGGGTGTGTTTTATTGCCTGTGTACTGGACTTTTCTCTTTTGAGGTGAGGGATGCGTTATTTCTTCTTTCCAAATGTGTATATATTAGAATTTAAATGTGCTGCTGAAAGAACTTTAATAACTGCATGGATAAAATTCTATAAATACTTATTTCCATGTATGCATTGACTTCTCACTATTTCTCTCAGTGAAGCAGCTGAGTTGCACCAACTCTATCACTGATTAACTTATGATCAAGTAAATCAGTAATATACTGTCAGGTTCTTTTGGCTGTTTAAGCTCACCCACTTTATTGCATGAAGTTCACCAGGTAGAAGAGATCAGTTACTGCCCTCTTTTTTTTGCCTTCACGGATATATTCCTCAGAAAATAACTTTGATCACATTATCAAACAAAGTAAGGTTAAACATTTTTGCTCCGCATTTCTTGTTGCAGGTTATTTTCTGTTACTTTAAGGAAAGGAAAAGTGTTGAATATACTGATTTGCAATGACTGCAAGTGACATCTTTATCAGACTTGATTCAAAGAAGCTGCAGGATTTGCTTTTGAAGCTTTAAGGCAAATGAGATGGATTTGCAGCATAGTAAGAAAAACCATAAGTAGCTCACTTACCTTTTTCTGTTTTTGCTTCCAGACCCTCAAAACACATCCTCGATCAAACACCAATTACATAAGGTAAGGATAAAAAATTTCAGATTAATTTAGTTGTATTCAACATTTGTCATTAGAATGATATTTATAGTATTAACCAAAAGAAAGGTGTTAAAATGTATTAATTTGTGCAGTAAATGCCAAGTTAAAGTCAACAATTGCTGTACCCATAAAAACCACATTATTTCATGAAAAAATAAGAATTTATCATTTACTACCATTTACAACTTAAAGAATTGTATTGGTAAGCAGCTGAAACGATGAAGCTAGGATCACTTGGTTAAAACACTAATGCTTCCACCATCTTGCATTTCCATTGTCTTTACGTGAACAGAAAACAGGAATTAAATGTAATTGTTATAAATTTAATGAGATACTCTTACATCCATCCATTTTTTTCTCCATTCGCTTCCGCTTATCCTTTTCAGGGTCACGGGGGTGCTGGAGCCTATCCCAGCTGTCATAGGGTGAGAGGCAGGGTACACCCTGGACAGGTCGCCAGTCTGTCGCAGGGCTAACACACAGGGACAGACAACCATTCACACTCACACCTATGGGCAATTTAGATTTTTCAATTAACCTATCCCCACAAAGTGCATGTTTTTGGACTGTGGGAGGAAGCCGGAGTACCTGGGGAGAACCCAAGCAAACACGGGGAGAACATGCAAACTCCACACAGAAAGACCGTGGCCTGATGGTGGAATTGAACTCAGGACCTTCTTACTGTGAGGATACAGTGCTAATCACCGTGCCACCGAGATACTCTTACATGAAATGTTAATTAAGATTAGGTGTCTTGAATTGAATGATTGATCTAAGATTGTAAGGAAGCGAAGAGCATACCAGGCTAGACCTAGAGTTGGACATCTGGCTGCATCCTGTAGATTGACAGGATGTAGCACAAAATGAAAGGTGTTGGGTTTTTTTTTAATGTATTTTTTTTTTTAAAGCTTTGTCAATGAGATGGCTGCAGAACTAAAATGATTATCAATGTGTTGTCCTGCATTTTACAGGCAAGATGAATTTGGAAGAGTACTTCAAAAGAATTGGTTTCCATGGTTCCTATGATAAACTGGATCTTGCAACACTGAAGCTGATCCACAGGCAGCATGTTATGTCCATTCCATTTGAGAACCTCAGCATCCACTGTGGAGAGAAGATTACCATGGACCTTGAGGTCATCTTTAACAAGATGGTGAGGAGCAGCCGTGGGGGTTGGTGCCTTGAGAACAACTCCCTGTTTGGCTGGGTACTGAGACAAATGGGCTATGACACTACAACCTTGGGCTCCAGAGTTTTTAGCCCTACTGGTGGTGAATATCACTCTGAGGAAACACACCTCATTAACAAGGTCATCATTGATGGGAAGGCTTATATAGCAGATGTAAGTTTTGGGGTGTCACTCCAACTCTGGGAGCCTCTGGAGCTCATCTCTGGAAAGGAGCAGTCTCAGGTGGCGGGTGTCTTTCGCCTCATAGACAAGGGGGACATGTGGATGCTGGAGAAAACTGGCAGGAAACCAGAGGTTCCTAATCCAGAATTTGCTAAATCAAGTCTGTTAGACAAGAAGCAAACACAGGTGATTTACTCCTTCACCTTGGAGCCTCGTGAGCCATATCATTTCTCTCAGGTAAACCATGACCTCCAGACAGACCCCACCTCACTGTTCATCAATAAGTCCATCTGCTCTTTGCAGACACCCACAGGATTCAGAGCACTGGTTGGCTGGACCTACAGTGAGGTCACCTTCAAACCAGAGGAAGGTGTTGATGTGTATGACATGAGAAATGTAACAGATGATGAGCTAGAAGAAATTCTGAGGGAAAAGTTCAATGTGAAGCTGCAGAACAAACTGAAGGCTGTAAACAAAAAAGCATGCTACACACTTTAGAGAATTAACCAGCAGATGTCCTGCTTTGAAAAAGCTTTAAAACAGTAATCAGAATTAAAATCAGAATACTTTATTAATCCCTAAGGAAAATTCTGTAAATCAAGCTTTGCAAAATTTCTGTTTTTGAAAAGTTATAAGTCACATTGAATGTCACGTTTCATATGATGCATTTCTATGACTGAAAGAAGTAAAGTCACTTTTTCAATGTGTTGTTTCATTTTATTCACACACACTTTTGCAGGTCCAGAGTTGTAAATATTTTAGTGGCCACATAAGGAGATCAGTACCAAAATTAACTTTTCCTTTGCATTTCTCAAATACAACTATGAAATTGTATATATTTAATTAAACAAATACAACAAATCATGTTCTGTCACTTGAAAGAAACATTTCTACCTCAGTTGTTCGACTTGGAAAGAGGTAAGTGGTACGATAACGACACCTTGTGGTATAATAGACATGGTGCAGTGTTTAACTGCGTGGAAATTTGTCTAATAACACTAATTTATTCATATCAGTGACCAAAACCGCAAGTCTCGTCCTTGGATAAGCAGATGCAACTCTAATTACCTCTGCTTGTCGACACAAAAACCTATATTTTATTTTGTTTTCATAAATGTGGTCGAATTGAATCTCACGTGTTTATAAGAAGTAGCTGGTTGTGGTACTTAAACGTGAATGAAGTTAGGAGACTCATGGCTTCACGCCTGAAATAACTATTAAATATGCCAAAGTGACGTCATTATTTTGCGACAATAAATGACCTGTCAGAGACCCGAAAACAGAACAACGTAACAAGGAATATCGTTGAAATTACAAATTTTAATTCCCAACTCTTACACTTTAAAATCGAGACCTTTAGTGGAGCCTGGGAGAAAACAGCTGTTCATAGCAGTTACATGATCTCAAAAGGATTCACACACTCCAAACCAGGATAAGCCAAAAACACTGCACACAGTGAAATCATTCATAAAACCCACACATAGAGGTGTTTGCTTTTACGATTAAGATTCTCCCAACGAGACCCACCTAATTTCTCTCCTGCCCCCAAATAATAAAATTCAAAATACTACAAACCATATTATGATGATTAATTATCATAAAAGCCTATGTATCCTTGTATTTTCTCTGTCTCCCCTGCCTGGCGCGTGGTTTGGCTTGTACAATTAAAAGGCTTAAACCAAGAAACCTTCAGCTCATTCTCATACACAGAATAAATCAATAACAGCACCTAATATCAATTAATGTTGAGTCAATGATAATGAGTTCCGAATCATTTTATAGTATTTACAAAAATATGTTACTGCAGTCAAAACCAATTTAAAAAATAATAATAAATCTATATGCAAAGAAACGAAAGTCCAGTTTTAGATTTGAAATACAAATTTGAATAACATGTCGAATTTTGCCATAACCAATAATGCATGAGGTGGATTGTAGTGTTGCAGTCTTTGCACCTGATTTGGTACAACTCTTATTTAATCTGGAGCCGTGTGAGAGGAAAAGTGTTTATATAAATATAATTGAATTTCGTAAAGAGTTGGTTAGTAGCGCCTCTAGTGGTGATACCTGGGGTTTTATAAGTGCAGCTGAGCGTTGACAGTCACGCACCGTTTGACCATTAGCTACAGACAGCACGCAGCTGCAGGGCACAACCCAGCCCACAGGTAAGTTGGACTAATTAAAGCAGTTACACAACACATGAAGCTATTGTGCTTAAAATAAAAACTAATAGTGACCACTGATAATACACTTTCCACACTGTTTCTGTACTTTGGCAGTAGATGTAAATAGTCGAGCTAGGAGATATTTTTCAGATTGTTCTTGAGCAAAAACTTTACCGTGAACAAGACCTTTTGCTCCTTTTAGTCAGGGGCCAGCGCCATTTTGACGGCGGGAAAAACAAGGCCAAGTAATTACTCCTAATGGTCTTACCTTGAAACGGAGTTATTGCAAGTAACCTTGCCTCCAAATACTCCTGCGCAAAATGTCACAGCTAAGGTTTAGGATTTGCGCTAATGTGACTGCATTTATGAAACATTGGTGAAAACACACCAGTGTTGGCAGTGTTCTACCGGAGGTCCACCACACAGCCAAGTGTTCAAATTCAACTGCCATCAAAAAAAGAAGAAACTGTCATCCCTGTGTCAAACTCGGAGACATGGCGCCATGATGCTGTCTGCAGTTACTCAAAAGACTTGACAGAAACTAAGAGGATGGCTTTCAGGGTCCTTTTATTTTATCTTTATTTATTTATTTTTTCCACCAAAGACAAAACAGTGTAGGAGAACCTACAGACCCGTTAAGGACTTTTATGTCTTATAGGAAGCTTTTACCAGTTGTCCTCTTATTTATTCAAACAGGTATTTGCTGGGAGTGTTATCTTCGTTTTAGCTTATAGGTGCTATGTAAAAAAAAAGCTTTAAATATGTTGAAAGCAACATTTGACGTGGCCACCTTCATTCTTTAACACAGCTTGAGCTCTTAGGCAAGCTTTCTTGTAATTGAGCCTTAAGGAATAGTTTTCCCAGGCTTTTTGAAGAAGATTCAAACCTTCAGGGCTCCAATCCATGACTGGTGGTGCCCAATTGTGAAGTGGTGTGTGGGGTTTTTTGTCTTGTTTTGTCTCCCCCACATCCAGGTATGCCTTGACTACAATGCTAGGGTGTTTGTGATCATTATCATGCTGGAAAAAAAGAAACCTTTTCCAATCAGGCTTCCAGATGATATTGTGTTGTGGATCAAACTCTGATGGTACCAGTTTTGGCAAGGTCCCAACACTGATTTAAATGCAGCCCAAAATCACGTGTGTCCACTGGGTTTTACAGATGGCTGCAGATGCTCACTATACCTCTCCCTTGAGCTGGATAAGCCTAGCTCATTAGAAGGAATAAAGAGGATATGATTTGTTTTGTGGGAAAAGGCTTTCATCACTCATTGGAGCAGAAACTCTGAGCCACATTCATGAAAGCTTATTTGTTTTGTGTATTGCTTCTGTCAGCTAAGCAATTGGGATGCGCCACCCCTATCACCATCATGATCGATGCATATTATTGGATGAGACTGGCTATATACATTCCTTTTGTAGTATAAAGTAGCTCACTTACCTTTATCCTGTTTTTGCTTCCAGACTCATCAAAACACATCCTTGATCAAACACAATCAAATAAGGTAAGATTAAACATGTTTGCGCAAAATTTTCAGATCATTTTAATTGTATTCAACATTTCTGGGGGAGCACAGCCCAAAGACTAGTATTGGTAAGCAGCTGTTGAAAGGGTTAAATTAGGGGTAGGATAACCTGCCCTATTAAAACACTAATGCTTCCACCATCTTGCGTTTCCATTGTCTTTACATGAACAGAAAATGGGAATGAAATTTAATTGTTATAAATTTAATGAGATACTCTTACATGAAATGTTAATTAAGATTAGGCGTCTTGAATTGAATCATTGATTCTTAGATTGTAAGGAAGCAAAGAGCCTGCCAGGCTAGACCTAGAGTTGGACATCTGGCTGCATCCTATAAATTGACAGGATGTGACACAAAATGAAAGGTGTTGGGGTTTTGTTTTGTTTTTTTAAAAAAAAAAGCTTTGTAAGTGACATGCTGCTGACCTGAAATGATTATCAATGTGTTGTCCTGCATTTTACAGGCAAGATGAATTTGGAAGAGTACTTCAAAAGAATTGGTTTCCATGGCTCCTATGATAAACTGGATCTTGCAACACTGAAGCTGATCCACAGGCAGCACGTTATGTCCATTCCATTTGAGAACCTCAGCATCCACTGTGGAGAGAAAATAATCATGGACCTTGAGGTTATCTTCAATAAGGTTGTGAGGGGTACCCGTGGAGGTTGGTGCTTTGAGAACAACTACCTGTTTAGCTGGGTGCTGAGACAAATGGGCTATGACACTACAACCTTGGGCTCCAGAGTTTTCGACACGAGCATTAATGACTTTGAATCCCAGGAAGTACATCTCATTAACAAGGTCATCATTGATGGGAAGGCTTATATAGCAGATGTAAGTTTTGGATTATCTGGCCAAATACGGGAGCCCCTCGAGCTCATCTCTGGAAAGGAACAGCCTCAGGATGGAGGAGTCTTTCGCTTCATATGCAAGGACAATTTGTGGATGCTGGAGAAGACTGGCAGAAGAACGGAGGTTCCTAACCCAGAATTTGCTAAATCAAGTCTGGTCAACCGGAAGGAGACGCGACTGATCCACTGCTTCACCTTGGAGCCTCGTGAGCCAGATCATTTCTTTCAAGTGAACAATGACCTCCAGACAGACCCCACCTCACTGTTCACCAACAAGTCCATCTGCTCTTTGCAGACGCCCACAGGATTCACAGCGCTGGTTGGCTTGATCTACAGTGAGGTCATATTTAAGCCAGATGAAGGTGTTGATCTCTATAACATGAAAAACATAACAGAAGATGAACTAGAGGCTGTGCTGATGGAGAAGTTCAAAGTGAAGCTGCAGAACAAAATGCAGGCTGTAAACAGAAGAGTAGTCCTTGAATTTTAGAAAATTACTCCTCATACATCCTGCTTGGGAACACTGGCATGAATGAAGCTCCCTGGCTTTCTGTTTATTTGAAAGATTATCAGTGGTGTTGAATGTGTTTTGTATGACTATAAATGATACACTTGCATGGAAATAAAAAATAAAAAAATAAAAAAATAAAAAGTCAAGGCATCATTTCAGTCTGGTTTTGTTTTTGTTTTTTTCCTTCTATCTTCCCCTCCATACACTTCTGCAAGTTCAGAGATGGAAGAAAACATATCAGTAAATTGTCTAGTATTTGATAATTATTTTATTTTTGTTTTTAAGACTTTTAGAACGGTAAAACGTATAAACAGATCAAGGTCAAGATGAACATATTTTCATTTTCCAAATATCACTCAAATGATTTCTAGTCTTAACTAAATGAAATCAGTTGAAGTCTGCATTGTCCCTCTGACAGGAATGTGACTAGTCCAAGGTGTACCCCTGCTTCTCCCATTGTGATGGCTAGAATAGGATTCCAGAACAATGCCATCTCTGTGATCCTGAACTATGTGCGGGTGGATGGATTCAAACAATCATTGGGCTATCTCAAATCTGTCTGCTCAAAGATTTCAAACTATTAGATGCTTGCATTTTCTCCCATGTAGTTTTTATGTAATCATATCAAACTACTTTCCATTCGTAAGAGCGCTTTCTGGAACATAGAAATTAGGTTTTCTTGACTGTTACATAAGCGAAACCTGCCGTCCATGCAGTTTGCCTGCAGCAGGCGGGACTTTAACGTTGGCACCGCCCCTTATTTGGGTCACACCCAATCATATTAGCTGCGCACACACTCGATCAGGATTGGTCAGCAGGCCTGTCCTACAGCTGAGGGGAAGGGTGTTGTAGCTGCTTCTCAGACCATAGACAGTGGTTCAGACATGAACTCCTTGGAACAGGCCGAAGGTAATCAACAGTAAAAGCGACTCAAATTAATCAAATGTAAAGTTTCAGCGGGTATAGTCGTTGCAGCCAAAGCCACGGAATGTTTACTGAGCAAACGTCTTAAGATGGGTTGTGAAATTTTGGCGTAATGATGCGTTAGCCGGCTAGTTTTCTTAGCATGCTCGTTAGCCTAACTGACAAAACATTCAGCCACTGATACCCTTCATTATTTACACGCAAACACATGTTTAATTGTTAAATCCCCCCGCTTTTGTAACTGGGATCGTAGAGTCATAGCCAGCAACTTTTTATTTTTATTTTTACATATGTAGGGAATATGATCAGCTTGGAAGTGAAAGTGTAGCAAACCTACAGGGCATTTAAGAGCTTCATTTTAAGTAATGGTGGGTTTCTGTCTTCAGTTTACAACTTTGAGTGATGACACCAACTGAGCTATAGGGCTAAGGCTGGCTTTATTTTAAGATTAAATTTCATGACATTCTTTTGGGGGAAGAGACTAAAAAAAAGCTTTTCTGGGGATACCTGCGTAATCCTTGGTCCAAACACAGCGTCTGCTCATGGTCCTGTTGTTTTGTTGCAGACCTGAAGGCCTTTGAGAGAAGACTGACAGAGTATGTCTCCTGTTTGCAACCTGCCACAGGCAGGTGGAGAAGTAAGTAACAACAGCAGAGAAGTTACAATGGTTGACATCTTTTTGATATTGCAATTAACCTGAAAGAAGTTCATGTTGATCTCAAACTGCAACTATTAGCTAAAGCTCTACGGTGAGTTGATTTAATATCTTGTTCTTATGTTTTCTTTCAGTGATACTGATAGTGGTGTCTGTCTGTACAGCTACTGGAGCTTGGAACTGGTTAATAGACCCAGACACACAGAAAGTAAGTATTTGTCGAGAAAGTCTGACTCGAAGAGAAATCAGAGGTATATATATATATCCCTTGTATTGAACAGTATGGCCAACAGGGATAAGTGGTATCATTAGGTAACTTTTGATCCAATAAAAGCAGCCTCATGCATTAATAGATAATTGTTCATGTATTAGTACAGTTTAGGTGAGTTCTAATCAAGGTATAGTGTCTGCACATGTGTTTTAACTATAACTGACCACATTGTCAAATTTTAGGCTAGTCTTATAAGAAGTTTTTCTGTCCCTTAAGCCTCTTTTCTATCTCTGCCTGTCTGAATATCTCCATCAGCTGTAGCATATCTCGAACGTTTAGCTTGTCTCCCTGGATGTGTTCATGGTTTGAGGTCTCCATCTTTCTGAAAAAATTTCATTCCTCATTCTATAGAAGACCAGCCAAATTTGAAGATGGTTTCCAGATTTTTGTATTTATTTATATCTTACAGTGTCTTTGACAGGATTAATGAAGTCATTCAAAATTTTACCTTCATTCTTTTCTAAATCTCCAAGTTAAAGGTCCTTGAAGTGCATATGGGCGTGCTGAAATCTTGTCTTTCTTCATTTGTCTTTCATGCATTTCTGAGCCTCCATAACTTCATAAGTAAAGCCAGTGGCAACATAAAAATTTCAAAATTGAAAGTTACATTTAAAAAGAAATACATTTTTCATCCACCCAGAAGTGTCACTTTTAATTAATAATAATTTGGTATTAATTAATTAATTAATTTCTATGTCATAAAATAGCAGACACAAGCACTGGTGCTAGATGTTGTCATCACATCCTAAAAAAAACATCTGTAAAAGTAAATATTTTCTCACCCAGATTGATGTTGCTTTGTTTCCTTTTGTTATGCAGGTATCTTTCTTTTCATCCCTATGGAATCATCCCTTCTTCACCATCAGCTGCATCACTCTAATAGCTCTCTTCTTCGCTGGAATACACAAACGAGTTGTGGCGCCATCAATGTATCCTTGTTTTTTTCTACTTCGGTAAACACAAATTAGCGACTCATATACTTGGATCAGGTATCTGTGACAGTTGCCCATCAATTTAATTCAGTTAAGTTCCTATGTTTACTGTACCACACACATCTGCAGTAGTGTACTGGTGGCTACTGTGGAGAAAATTAAACTGACTTCTTACAGTTTACATCTAGCCTGATGTTGCCTTGCAGATAAAATAATTCCCAGGCTGTGGTTTTTCCTAATCTCTTCATCTTGACCTTTGTGATAAGATCATGGGTCCTCAGACAATCCGATTATACTCATATCAGACAGCTGAACAGTGTCATGGTGGATGCTGTCGACATGGGTCTGCCATGGTGAAACTAAGATGGACAACAGAAGCTTGTCTTAGATACTTTTGTATCTTATGTTTTGTGCAGGACATATAAAAAGAGAACGTCTGGAGGGAAAAATCTTACTTTTAGTTTTAAATAAGTATTTTATTAAATGAAATAACTTGAAATGTTTGCCACATTGGCCATCCTGTCAACTCCTATTTTCTCTTCACACTGGAGAGATGATTCAGTCTAGTTCCTGCCTTAGTTCTGCCCATAGTCTATATTTATAAAGCTTTCTTTCCTATTATAAGTAAACAGGCCTCAAACAAGACAACAGCTTGATAAGAAGCAGTGTAGTGGTCAGAGTCCACATGTGGGTTTAACAGCCTGTTGTTGAAGGCTCAAAACCATATCAGGAGATTATGTCATGGAATAGAAAATGCACTGTTAATCAGGATTTGCACTGCACTTGTCAGCTATGTTAATTACTTTATTTGATGTGAATGGACTTTGGTTTCATAAAGGGTGGTTTGGTGTACATTTTGTTGTAGGAGGTTATTAAAGCACTGAAGCATCTTTCTTTAGTATTTAGAGAATTTGACCAGCTCTTTTGGGTTCCATGCAGATACCTCTAGCTCACTTCATTCACCTTCCTAAACAGCCTGTTTGACTGGAATCCCATCGTCTTTGTCTCAGTAAAGAATTTAGTTTATTGATTTCTCAACAGTTTCCGTTTTTGTACATGGTATCAGCAGATGTCCAAAGCTGATTTTTGTCAGGTTGAGGAACATCACATAGTGGATTTATTCCTATTTCCATTCCTGGTTATTGTCTTTAACCGTTACCCCTGCAGTATTGCTGCTCGCTGCCGCACAGTTTTAGCAGAATACAACATGTCCTGTGATGATGTGAGTCAACATGGTGATTTTTATTTTTTTTACCATTTTACTAAAATTTAAGGTTTTATTTTATTTTTAATTTTTTCTTGTCTTTTCGCAGACGGGGAAACTTATTCTGAAACCACGACCAAACATCCAGTGACCACACGCTCCTGGGTTCTGTCAGGCCTCATCTTTGTTGATTCCCTTCTTATCTTTAATTCCTTTGGATGCTCTTAGATGAAGTATGATGGGAAATGCATTTTCAGCAAAGAAATGAACTGAGAGGCCCTTCTTTTTTTCCTTTTTTTTTTCTTTTTTAACAGTGTTGCTGTGTTGTCATCATTGAAGCTGCTGATTTACTCATGTAACCTTTGACATATTTTACACATTCAGAGTGAGGGTATATTTCTGTTTCTGTTCAGCATGTATTTTATCTAAAATGTTTCTATTTTAAAGGTTATTTGCCTAATAAATAAATTCATAAGACGTGGGAATATCAGGGCTGTCTCTTTATTTCTTGTTGCCTTCTATTCTTCCTATGGAGCTTGTCACATGCGTAGCTCGTGCGCTTTTGCGACAGCGTCGTGCTTTCTCTTAGCAACCAACACTTTACGGCAGGGAACAGTCTTCCACATGGCCTCCAACAAGGCAGAAGCCGGAGAGTGTGTTTGATCCGCAACAAACTCAGTGTCAGAGAAAAGAAGAGGGGAGTAAACGCCGCGTTATACGCGCAACTCGCACTTTAATAATCACGTGAAATGGGTAAAAGTAAAACCACTAAGTTTAAACGTCCGCAGTTCAACTCGGTCGGGCTGCCGGTGACTGTGGTGAAGGAAGGAGACGGTGAGGAGGAAGAGCATGGTGATGATAGCTGTCCAGCTGCGGAGTTGCTTGAGAAAGTAGGAATATACACTGCTTCTTCTTACACGAATGTCTCTAACTTTGAGTTTAAGAGCACCTATTTTTGCAGTTTCTAACATTTTGAATAGCTGGTGTCACGTGCTTTTAAACACGTTTCCTATAGTTGCAGAGTCCCAGCGCTGATGTGCGAGAGTTTGCATGTGCCAGTATTTCTCGGGTGGTGCAGCAGAGTCAGACCATTCCGGGTTTCCTCCAGAGGGATGCTGTTAGGCGCCTGGGTCCCATGTTGCTGGACCGGAGCCTGGCTGTCAGAGAGACTGCCACTGGAGCTCTCAGGTGAGTCTGGGTGTAACAAATAATCTGGTTTCCTGTCACTTGACGAAGACCTGGATCACTCGGGTCATCTAACAAGTAATCAACACGTGTGACCTATTTTTTTTTTTTTTGCTAGAATAGGCCATTTTAGTGCTGGGGTCATCATAAAACATATTTGAACTTTTCTGTGTTGTCAGTTTGCAGTGATTTGTATGAGCAAGGGCACAAGAGAAGTGGCAGTCTCTGGTGGAGGTATAAGGATAGGGATGGTCGACCAAAACAGAACATCATTGGTGTAGTTAAAGTAGGAGGTGATGAGGCATGAGTGAGGGTGCCAGCTGCAGAGTTTGAGAATAAAGGTTTTCGTATGGACATGTGTTCTTGAAGTGCTGGAAGGCAGACTTCGAGGCAGATTTGATGTTGTTGACCTCCAGAGACCTCCCTCTTTGGGAGCTTTGAATTGGGAACCACAACAAAGAGTTCGTTTTTATTGTTGTTCAATTTGAACTGTCTTTTAGGCAGTTTACAAGGCACAGAGGAGGGAAGTGACTGTTATGCTGATGATAACTGTGTATCATCAGCATAGCAGTGGAAGCTCAGCCCATGGTTATGGATGATGTGACAAATTAAAGGGCCCACAACTGGCAAACAGATGATGAGTTGTGGGTGCCCAAGGCCCCATGGGCAGCAAATTGTTGCTAACAGAAGAGAAACTTGCTGAAAACCTCAAAGAGCCAGTTCCTGGCATGGGTTGTTGCCAGAGTTGTTTCAGTGGCAGGTGTGGGAGCCTCACATTATCATTCTGGCTGTTTAAACCTCCTTTGGTTAACAGTGTAGTTGTATGTAGATACTTTGCGATGGAGTGAGAATCATCAAGAAGAGGCTGTTTATGCTAGCAAGACAATGCTTTTAATATTTTCTTCTCTCGATTACACCAAGTGAGGACGTTTATTGCTTGACCACATGCCTTAATTTCTCTCCCATTTGTGTGCCCCAGATTACTACTTGACATTAGTAATGTTAGTGCTTTTCCTGCTGTGAAGAAAGTCGGGTGCAGGTAGAGGGAAGTCAGTTGTCAGTCACATGCTTCTGCAGTTTTTAAAAGTGTGTTATTGGATAATAAAAAAAAATAAATAAAATGAGTCACATTGTGCCATTTCATTTGGCTCCCTTATATATATTTTAGTTTACACATACTGCTACACATGCTTTTTGCTTATATGCATAATACATGTATTGTGTGCTAGTTTTTAGTGAGCACTGTTGATACTGCAACAGAAAATGCAGAAAGCTAAGAAATGTGTCTACAACAGCCCTGGAAAACATTAGAAAATGTAATCGTGGCTCTTTTCTTCCAATCACTTCAGTCAGTGTGGTGTTACAGAACTGAACTTTTCTCGGGCTTCACAGAGAGAGGTGCATATAAGAATACAAATAGCACAGCTCATAGTCCAGTGCGTTTACCTCTGAGTGGGTGGCATTTGTTGACTTCTACACACTATCCAGGGAGCTGCTTTGCCTAAACCCATCCACGCATCCCTTTTCTTAACTGCTTATCCACCTCAGAGTCATGAGTGGACTGGAGCCTATCCCAGGTGTTATGGGGTGAAAGCTGAGGTGTAGCCTGAACATGTCAGCAGTCTAATAGGGCTAACACAGACAGACAGACAACCAGTTTAGAAATCACAAGTTAACCTACTGTGGATGTCTTTGGACTGTGGAAAGAAACTGGATTATCCAGAGAGAAGCCACACAGACACAAGGAGAACATCCAAACTTCACACAGAAATGTTCACAGTTGGGCAGAAGAACCAAGGACCTTTCTGCTGTGAGACGACTGCGTTAAACCTCACAGAATGTTTCTAGTACTTTTCCAGTGCAAAAGTCTTGAGCCACCCCTTATTTCTTTATATTTTTCTTACAAGGTGACAGCCTTGCTTGCCATTTTGTTTAAAGTGGGCTTGATCAATAGTTTTCCAGGCTTTTTTAAAAATAGTGTTTTTGCACCAACAAGTTAATTCCCAAATAGCTATTTAAAAAGAAGTGTGAGGATGACAGAAGAAGTGTAAGGCTTACAGCAAATGAAACGGTATCAGAAAGTCATGTCCTTAAGAAATAAAACAAATCCAGCACAGATGTGAGAACTACATCTGGCCTTTTAGTTAATCAATTTCCTGTTCACTAAAGTCTCATAAGAAATGGTCTCAGTTTAGGTTTGGCTGGCAAGAAGACATTCTTAAGGGAGAAAAGGCTAAGACATGCCAAATCACACAAGAACTGGAATGAAAATAAGTGGCAACAGGTCTAATAGATATAGATGGATATATAAATTTGAATGTTTTTGTTTCAAATTGTCAATATGTACAGGGAGGGAGGTACAGCAGTGAGTGTCTACAGCCATCTGTAAAATATGGTCCTGGCTGTGAAATTACAAATGCAGAAAAGTATTGTCAGATCTTTTTAATCCCTTTGCAACACCATCTGATAAGGCTTCCTGGTTTGTCACAACCGTTGCAGCCATTGAAACGGTTACCATCATCATAACTGTAACATTTATTTCTTCTTCTTGTAATATTAACCTCTAGTCTGATTTGAGGCCTTTCAGTAAACCCTAAATAGCATTTTGTCTCCTCGAAATCAAAACAAAACCATTGCTCACAGTGGATCTCCCGGCTCCCCCCCCCACCCCTCTGCTTTCCTCTCCCACACAGACACACAATTACAAACAGCATCTCTGACCGCGAGTCTCCTCTGAGTGACTGATGACTATGCGTCTGTGTGTGTGTTCCCTTGACAGGAATCTGAGTGCATGTGGAGGTCAGGAGGTGTGTGAGGACATGGTGAAGCACGACGTCATGACTCCTTTGACAGCACTGCTTAGAGAGGTGAGACTCCATCGCTGCTTTTCGCTCACCGCATCACTTCAGTTGCTCCTCATCAGCAGCTGTTACAGCAACATCAAGCTATAATATCCTCAGCAATTAGTTTGTATCTCAGAGCAAATATGGTTGTGGTTATATATAAGTGGACACTGGCATCAAATCCAAGCTCAGTGTTGGCCTTTGTGTAACTTAAATTAGCCATAAAAAGTTTCTCAAATTTTTGAGGGTCAGAAATGATCTAAATATGTTCAGATGAATGATTGGAAAATTGAGACCTGTTTTACTTGTTCTGTTCACATTTGCAACACATTTGCTTTCCAGTGCTGTGCTGGCTTTGAAAGTGCCGTTGTGTCGATGAAAGACCAAAGTAATGCAGTGGAGGATGTAGCCAATGAAGCTGTACACTTGCTGTGGAATCTGTGGTAAGTTGACCTTATTTGTTTTCATAGAAGGCTTTTTTAAAAATTATTATTGGCTCAGAAAGGTCAGTTTGGCCACATACATAATCAGCCAGGTCTTGCTATGGGTCTGACTGTAAAATCTTTGGGGACATGCCAAAACATCATCCATTCACCTGTCCTTTGCTGTTGGTTAATGATCAGCTCATGAGGGTATTCTATGTCTAGTAACTACATAAAAGTAAAAGAAATCCAGAAAACCCCATATATTTGTGAGTTTATTCCTTGAATTTAGTTTTCTGACATCGTCTCTGATAAATCACCCTTATTGACCTAGGCATGCTTTGTATTATTTGTTTGTCTTTCAGTGAAAGCAGCAGCCAGGCGTTGTCTGTGTTTAACAAATCCGGTCTCTTGGATGTGGTTGTTCAGTGCCTGGAGAAACACCCACACAACCTGGAACTAGCCATATCTGCTGGTATGTCTAAAGCATTTATTCTTATTTGCTATTTAACATTGAGATTTTATTAAATAAAGGTGTACATTTTGTAGGTGTTCTCTAACCATCTTCATTTATTAGGCGACACACCTCTAACAAGTACTGACAGGATGCTTAACACATCTGTGCTATTAATATGGTTCTAACACCAGCAAGGAACTCCAAGAACAAAGCTAGCTTGTAGCTTTTGTGCCCAGTTTCAGCTTTTAAACACACTCTCCTCTGTGTGTTCCCCAGCTCACTGTTTGCACACTGTGACTGAGGATAACCCAGAGCTGCTTTGTAGCATGAACACTGCTGTGCTCGGAGCCCTGGAGAATGTGCTGCTGTCATCTCAACCAGGCGTGACACAAACTCTCCTCAGGACACTGGCTGCAGGTACAATTTGTCCCTTTTCATGTCTTTTTTTGTTGTTGTTCTAAACTTAACCACAATTAGACAAATTGACCAGCACAGGAGTCTGTAAATTGTAATGTGTCATACCCCTTCCTGAGCCTGAACTCTGTCTGATGTGTTGCTCAGGTACGCTGTGGAACATGAAGAGTAGTCTGCCTGCTGCTCGTCAGGCCGAGACCGTCAACGCTGTGGTAGCTACCTTATCACAATGCCTGGATTTGGATGCAGGTATGCTAATACCTGAACTTAGACAAGCAGAGGAGCTTCGCCACAGAAACGCCCCAGCTGTGTCAGACATAGAGGGCCAAGCTCCAGAAGAGCTCGCTGAGGAGGAGATGATTGAAGAGGAGGAAGCACCTAAACAGAAGAGGAATGGAAAAGCTGCAAAAGTTGATAATGACTTCTCTGACCTCTTGCCTGTACGTATTAACTCTTGCAATCTCTTAGGCCCATTTAGAGTTAAGAAAACCAAAGCAAGGACAGTTACAGTTGAGGAATTGGCTGTTTCATACCTCTAAACTGTCTGATCCATTATATAGGCATTGAATTAATTATGCTCTGCTTAGTATTAAAATTCTGTACTTTCAGCCTGTGGGCCTCTGGGCATAGAGGTTGAAATCAGTAAACCCTTATGTATTTCCATTTGCATTCTTCCACTCGTATGTGAAATAGTCTGAGATATTGACCAGTATTATTTTATTATATGCACATTGTCTTCTAATTTATTCATCAGCACAGAGCATACGCTCTGTTTTGCACGAGAGCGTGGACAAGTGTTTTCAACTGTAAAAATGCAAATGTTTCCAATTATGCTGAACAAAAAGTATATTCTACCTGAAGCAAAGCTTTTTAAAACTCAAAATTCCAATGTAAGCATCCACTGCAAAAATAAAGTATCATTTTGATTAAGGTTTAATTATAACATGGTGTACTTGATGCTGTAATGATCCCTTAAAGTAAAACCATTGGTGGCTGCCTATTGGCTAATTCAGTACTTGACAGAGGGCATTTGGGGTAGAAGAGTTTATGGCTCTTATTATGCATTTTTCACTGGAAGAAAACTGACTTACTTTCATTTGGCTTTTTTTAGACCAGTTTTAAGTGATTAGGGTTGGGGTTCTAATGACTCATAAGTCAAAGTTTAGGGCCATTTCTCAGGTGTTTTAAAGGGTTAATCTCAATTTGGTTTCAAGTTTTTTGTTGTTAGGGTTTCTTTGTTTTGTTTTTGAGGTGCACATTAATGCCTGGTGAAAAGGTGGTGTGTGAGTCATGCTGAAATGTGAGCCAGAGCGACAGGGCAGACAAACTGTCGGGTTTAGGGGGGAGCAGATTAGGGACACCCAACAAGGTTCAGCTGAGGACCAACTTGTGGCTTCCACCAAGTTGACAGTCCCCAGACCTGACTCCGGCGAGACAGAGCTGTCCCTCTAAGCTCAGTCAGAGCCGAGGCCCTAGGATTGTGGGTGACATTCATGGTGACGTACCAGAATACCCTCTAATATTGCGGGTTGTTTGGGTTGTTCTGGTGTACTAGTATAAAGATTAATCTGTGGTAAACCATTTATTTATCATGCAAACACAGTTTTACACTTATTCCTTCAGGAGCAACACCCTTGAACTGGGTTTTAATGCTCACTGCACCGCAAGAAGGACATAGTGGAATGCATCTGTAGAATTATTTTTCTTTGTGGCAGTCAGCTGAACCCAGACTGGGTGATAAGAGTGCTAAAAGGCATTGTTTTAGTAGAGTGTTGACTCACATGGCTGATTGTTTTTGTCCAGAGGGGGAAGGAGGAGCTGAGGGAGGCAACGGCCTTGCTGACAGCCCAGCAAACGTCCTTGGAGATCATCGTCAACATGTGCTGCTCTGACGGTGAGTGGTGTGGCCACGGACAGCCATGCTGACCCCAGGCACTTTTCATCAAATATATTTCCTATGACACAGTCACCAACTATGTGTTTGTCTATCGGAGAAACTGTTATAGCAAGAAATGCACACAAAGGTCTCATTTGAGAACATAAAAAAAAAAATCTTCATTGTTAATTTCTCTAATTAACTCTCTGTGTGTGCACATGTTCAGACCCTTCTGATGACGAGTGGGAGGAGGAATCAAGCAGTGATGAAAGTGACATGGGTCCCGATGGTCTTTGTGATGGAGTGTCCAATCTGATGTCTCCATTGTGCTTGTCAGCTGAAGTTCAAGGGGCTTTGATCAACCACAGCATCCCACAAAAGGCAAATGACAGTCTGCTTCTTCAGTCACATCTCAGCCAGTTCATCACCAAAGCTTTGATGCGCTTGTGAATGTTGTTAAGCTGTCATTTTAGCTTGCATTGCTGTAAATACAAATTTCAGATTAGATTGATTATGTGGTGAACCTCACCCATCTTCTCCCCCAGGCTGAATGGATTGCGTTGTTTGTGCAGTTTCATAGAGAACTCACTTTCACATACAGTTTATATGCACCTACGCAGCCACTCCCAAATGTAAAAGGGCTGCCATAATATTCCATATTTTCCTGTTTTTAAGGTTCTGAAGAAAACAGAGTTCCCTAAAAAGGAAACTGTGGATTTGTGCCATCAAAATCCCTCCTGGAGAGGCCTGATAAAAAAGTAATCCTCCTCTCTTCTTCCATTGAACTTCACTGTCTGAGTTTAACTATCTTTATTCTTTCTCATTTATAAATAAATGATTTTTTTTTTAAGTCTCTAAATTTTTAAATAAAAAGTCTCACCTTCCTTTTAGGATGGAGCGCGTTCAATCCCGGGCACTGACTTGCCTCCACAGTATCCTCTCCACCATGGATGCAGAGTCTTTGGGTGGTGCAACAGCCCTGCAGGAAGCAGCACAGCATCTCTCCTCTCTGGTCTTTGGTGCTCCAGGTCTCACATTAATAAAACTTCTTCTGCAGTATTATAGTACCATTTGTTATTTTTCTATTTAAAGAATGCAAAAAAAAAAAGTGAGTATGCATTTGTGAGAAAGGAAACTACAAATCGAAACTACATTTGTTTCTTTCAGAGATTCCCAAAGACGAGGAGTTTCTAGAGGCTGTCATCAGCGCCATGCGATCTCTTTTACAGATGATTGCCTCCAAAAATATCCCACAGGTAGATAAGACGCCACTATTTAAATAAACAGCTAAATCAGTTTTGGTGATTACAAAAAGAGGTCAAAGTCTGTGCAGCCGAGGTCGAGGTATCCCGACTTTTAGCTGCTAGCTGAGGGTAAATGATAAAAATGCTTGATTCTACATTTCCCTGTGCCTAATTATATAGTCTTTGTTATCATGGCTGCAGAACACATGACAGGAGTGTACAGGTTGAATAATACTCCATATGTTAGTTCCGTCTTTGGTAACTGCATAAAAACAGACCTGAATGTAAAATTTCTGCCTTGAACTGAACTTTAAAATCCACTGCCACTTCACACTTGCTTCTGTTGACCGTTTTTGTTCCTGACAGCTCAGTATCTATGTGTTTGGCTTTTGTTTTTGCTAGTGTATGACCCCCCAGCAGCTGATGAGCTTGAGCGAAACGGCCACCCGCTGTGATGTTGTCAGCGTGAGGGTCAACGCCGTCGCCATTCTTGGCATTACTGGCAGCACATTAGCCAAAGAGAAGGGCACTGCAGAAACCCTGCAGGTATCTCTTTCTCTCGTTTATTCTTTTGGAAAAGTTGTTCTTCCTCTAAGAACCTCTTCTTCCACAGATGATCGGAAACGCGTTGCTTCAAGTTGCCACAAGGGATCCTGAACTCGTTGTAAATGGAGAAGCCCTTGATGCTTTGTTTGATGTGTTTGCGGATGGAGAGGAGGCAGAGACAGCTGCAAAAAACATCAGTCTGCTGCCTGCACTGAAGGCACTACAGCCTGTCTTCAAGACCAAGGTACCAAAGATAAATTCATCTTTACTGATCTGTGTGCTTGATAATTTCTCAATATTTTTTCAGCTATGCTTTTTTTCCCCCTGGAAATATACGAAGCACATTTATTTTTTTCTTATTTCGCCACTACATTGTGTGAATTCTCCTTTGAATAACAATTCTTTTTTTTTTTCCCACTACCAGATTCGTAAAGAAGGAAAAGGCAAATACAGCCCTCAGCAGCTGTGTGTGCTGGATAACATCAGAGTGAACCTGAGAAGATTTATTGGTTATCTGGAGAAGGTGTTGAAAAAATGAGGACTATAAAAGCCTGTTTGGTTTGGACAAATATGCTAGCAAGAGCATAGAACGAGACAGAATATGGTTGTGAAACCAACAAGTATTTATGTTTATATTCTTTAAATGATGGTTTACTGTTTGTTGTGCAGAGCGAAGGGAATGTAATAACCGTTATTGTATGCTGGAGTTGGCAGGTTTTTTCCCCACCTAAATTAAACTCAAAACAATTTTGAGACTGAGTTTGTATTTTCATGTCTGATTGAAACATTTTTGAAAGATCAGGTGTGGGATCTGACACCAACTTTTCTTATGGGCATCCTTCTTTGAATCCAGCGGGCTTGACGTTGGTGTTTGCAGTACTTCTACAAGAATGCTGATCTATTCAAAGTAATGTATAATTATGAGGGGGATTATATTGATGACATTTACTATCTGGATATGCATTGTACTTTGGAATTCTAAGTTGTTGTTTTTTTTTTTCCAATGAAGGCACTGGTCTGCATACACATTTTTTCAGTAATTGAAGGAGATTGATGGTAAATTTTGTAGATTTTGTTTAATCTGTCAGTAAAATTATACACAGATCTGAACTGTCTAAATCCCAGAATTCCCTGTTTTGGTCATAATGTGGATATCATCATACGTGACTGACAAAAATTCACGTTTTTTTCAATGTTCTTCTTTTGCATTATGTGAACCATTTCAGGAATCTTTCCATGACTTTCCAAATACAAACTGGTGGAAACACTGAGATAATTTATCTCAAGCTCAATTAATTTATCTTCATAAGGTGTTGGACTGCTTCGATATATACTGGCATGCTGCCTGCAAATCTCTGAAAATCTACTGAAGGGACTAAACGTGCCTCCAAAATATTTTCCCTCATGTTGTGTTTTGATGATGGTGGTTGAGAGCATAGCCTTGTTGGTCCTAAATCACTCATAGGTGATTTAGGACAAGTCACAGAGGACTTGAGATCTAATGACTACAAAACCCCCACAGCATGTGACTCGCATCATTTTCCTACTCAACAAACCATTCAGCTACCCCCTTGTTCCACATGGAGCGTACGTGGGTGGGAGGTATGGTGGATGCTGACTGAGCAATTTACTGACCTTAAACAATATTCATAGTATGTTGCAACAGCTACCGTGACTCCCTCCATAACAAATATTCAAAGACCAGCATATCATATATTTTTAAGTACTGGAATTGATCAATAAAATGCTGAAAAAGTGTGTTGCTTTTGAGAATTTGAAAACTGAGTATGGGAACTTTTTATAAGATTTGAGATTTTGTAGAATCATTTATTAGATTAGCCGGAAAAGACATTAATAGTGACCCCTTTTTTTAAAATTGCCTGGATAGAAGTTTATATTGCATCTTCATCTGTAAGCAGTTAAATCATGGTTTGCATTGTTGTGAACTAGATTTACTCTGCATGAGTACTTAAACACACTGGGTGATTATTGCTGCCCTGCATCAAAATATAAAATATTTGCTGATTTCCAGAAAAAACATTATTACCTTGTTCAATTCAGTTAAAAATGCCTATAAAAATATTCAGTCTCATAGTTTTGTCACAAAAAAGCAAATCAATTTTTCTTCACTTATGACCTGTTTGTGCTCATTGTATTTCAGCTTCTCCAACACAATTTGTATATTTGCATAGCCTTCCTTTAATTGCACAGAACGACCAATTGACCATAATGGCTATTATACAGTAGGATACACTTTAAGATGGCTTTTGACCTCTCAGTTGATGCTAGACCAAAGTAACCCAGCTGCTTCCTTCAGCAGATTAAAATCTTGTACATATATGTACAAAATGACCAGGCAACAAATAAGCTACTAGAATCTTCAAAATCATTAGAATGTTGTGGCTCTGGAGAAAAGAAAAACCCCATCAGACTCTTCCCTCTCATTACCTGAGCCAGTAAAAATGTGAGGTGGTATTTAATCTGGAGGATGTACAGGTCTCATTACTGATGCCTGGTTAAGGTAAACGATAAATTATTTTGTTTTGGAACTGTATCTAGAAATATATTGATTAAACTGAAGTGGCAGTTGTAAAAGTGTTTTTGTGGCTCCCTTGATTAGACTGGAATACCAAAACACAAGTCTTTTCTCTTTCCCTTAATCCATGCTCTTGACACACACCCTGCAAACTGAATGAGATGCCTATGGCTTGTCTTGGTCACCCAGTGTCATCCAAAAAACGAACAAAGTATGCCCTTTTCATTAAATCTTTGATGTTTCGTCAATGTTTGGATGTAGTGGAGCATATAAATAGGAAAAAAACCATCTTTTCATATCGTATTTACAATCGCCACTTGTGAAATAACATGACTGTAGAGCAAATTAAGTATGAATTTTGACATCAGCAACCCCAAATTAGTAAAGTGTTTGATTTCATACAGGAGACAGTGTATTGGTATGAGTACAAGTCTACTTTGCTCAAAGTGTCTGTTTTTACTACAGAATGGATGAATGAATTAGAAGGTATTTTCTTTAGCATTATTTTAAAAAGGTGCAATTAATGGTAAGAAAAGGCAATATCAAAGAAAATCCAGGGTGTCTGTAACATTCAGCATAATTTTATTTTTTAAAAAGCAAGGCTCTCAATAAGGTTTTGTTTCGTATGTATGCTAAGATGTAAGTTAATAATAAGGAGTAGGAAGGCTGTTTTTTTTCTTGAAAATTTTCCCCCTGTCAGTTTAACATTTTACAAGATAAATAATTCTATATTAAACATTAGTTTTTTTTCAATTTTTTTTTCAAATATGTCCCGAGTTTCTGTTCCCAAAGTTGGTTTAATTATTAGTTTTATCTTTAAATTAACTAAATTGAGCGTGTTATTTATGCACTATATGTCACGCGTTTCCCACGTTTTCTCCCATTATAATAATCAAATAAGGAGAATCAGACGTTATTATGTAACAAAAAAAATAGCCGTCCGTTGCGTAACAACACTGCCCGCCCCCTTTTCACTCGCTCCGCGCATGCGAAGTACAGATATACACGCCGCCATTGAGGGACCCACGATCTGGAGGAAAGGGTCAGAGAGGTACTTCTACTAGCGGTGCCTGCACGTTTTTCCAGTCTTCTGCTACAACTTTGGCTTGAGCTACCGTTTTTAATACTTGACTCAGGCTCTTGACTTATTTGCTGTGGATGTTTTTGGGTCGAAAACGGTCTTCATCGTTACTACAAGGGAGCCTGTCGTTTTTCTTTTTTTTTTCTTTTAAAAAAAAGTAGATTCTAGAAGTAACGGGCAGCAGCTATAACGAGGCTACAGCAGGCTAGCTAACGTTAGCCAGCGACCTGGCTAGCTGCACACGAGCTGAGCATTGCTCGGTGGTGGCGGGGGGGCGGTTTGCCTACAGTGTCATTTGATGGATCCGAGGATCGCCTGGTTCCAACCAGAACAACGTGGACCCGCTAACAACCTGTGGATGCAGATTTGGGAGATGACACAGAGAATTGGCTACTTGTACGTGAATAACAGCTACACTACTGTATCGAGCCCAAAAGCTAACGTTAACGGGGTGTCGGGAGCCGTCGTCGCGGAAGGAAACGAGGCACCCGATACAAAAAGCAGCGGCATCGGAGAAGCCAAGACTCAGGGGATGTCGGCCCCGATGGGGGATGGAGAATTGACAGTACAGGGGGACTTTATACCACTCGAAACTAACAGCAACCACAACAGCCGAGTCGTTGGTACGGGCGGTGTCGGTGGAGGAGGGCAGCAACAGCACGGCAGCGGGGTCGCTGTTAGCGGAGTCACGGACGGACAGCCCCCCAAAAGAAAAAGGGACAACAAAGCTAGCACTTTCGGATTCAGTGTCATCTTAAACGGTGACAATAAAGAATATGTTGGTTACACGGGCACGCCATGGAAAGAAAGGAACTACTCAGAGGGAATTATAGGGTAAGAAAGAGTTTAACGAAGTTGGAAAAGAGAGAACCTTTATAAATTATTTTACTGTATTGGACCCCTTAATGAGGGTGTGAATGTGTAAGCCAACCCCAAGTAGGTGTTCACCTGCAGTATTTTATTTATTTGTTTATTTAAAGCCCAACTTGAACACCTGCATGCTGAGATAATTGAGGTTGTCAGATCCCATCCCCACCCACTTTGTCAGCTCCACCTATCGTGTTGGGCAACCATGTGCAATGTTTGTAATTGCATTAAGGCTCATTTGAGCATAAAATTTAATACTTTTGGTTGAAAGGCACCTTATTTAAGACTATTATATAAGGTTATGAAAAGGTGCTGTGGTGGGAGTGGCGTGAGTTCACATGGCTCTTTGGCCAAAATCATATGGTATCTCCTTTGCAGTCCAGAGTTAAAAGAAAAAAAAAAAAGTTTGATAGTGCTCTCTGCCACTATCATGAAACACCAAAATAAGGAAGTATATTGTGGAAGAATGGCCTTTTTATCCCTCCAAAGTTGCAGAGACTTAGAGAGTCGGTGTTAAGCTCTATGGTTTGCATATCGATGACCAGCTCCTTGTTACAGTCTCATTATTATTTCGATTCTACGTGGTTCTGGATAAATATTCAACACCATATGAGTCTCTGTAGTATTTAGAACATTAGTGATCATTTAGGTTAAGTGATAAGTGTACCCAGTCTTGTTCTTATACGTACTCATTACTGTTGCTGGGTAAAGTTCATGTTTGCGTTCACCAACAACTTTAGGCGAAAGTGGGGAGGGGAAAACTCCTTTAATAGAAACGAACCTTTGGAAGAAACAGACCACTTCAACTGGTTATGAGAGGGAAGCAAAGAGAAGGAAAATGGAGAAATGACAAACGGTACAATTAAAAAGTCAGTAAGTTGGTGGGGGTCAGTAACTGCAGATCAAAAGCCTTCTGCTCTTGAGCCAAACACACCTGCAGTACAAGGAGAAAGAGAGGACAAACAGTTAATGGCATTCAATGCTGGTGTACAAATGCTCAGAGGGTGAAAGATATGACAGAGGACAAATTGCAAAGGTAAAGAATAACATCATGACACTGACAAATACAAGGTGAAGGAATGCAAATCAACTCGAAACAGGTTGGCTAACCTGGGCTGATGGTAGATCAGATCTGCTGTATCGATGCTATACTATGATTGTGGTTGTGAAGTGGCCTTTTAGTTAGTGTCACTGTGGATTTCTATTAGCCTGCGGAGTGTGATCATAAGTGCTGTTAGTCTGTGGACAGCTAAGGAGTGTTTGTAGCCCCTTTTTAAGGAATTAAATTATTTTCCTGTTATTTCTAGCCACTAACAACGGTGTATTTTAACACTGAGTGCACTGTGAAAGCAAAAGAAAATGCAAGTTAAAAGAATTTTTGGCATTGGTGGTGATTTTTGACCAGCACTCATGGATGGTCAACATGGTTATAGCATTGTTATGGCAATCAGTCTGTTTCCCTGCTTACAAACAAACCCTGCTTAAAATCTGGTTGTATTTGAAATATTTATTATAGTCCTAATGCTTTTCCTTTGGAGAGGGGTCAAAGACTCTTTGGGTACCAACATTATTCATATGCAAGGGAAAAAATACTGGAGTTTAATGCTAACTTCAGCAGTTATTTGATTCATAATTTCCACAAAGCAGATTCTGGCAGCTACTAAACTATACTATCACTTCATTTGAGAGACTCTCACTTCATTTACTGAGAATGAGATTTGATTCCATAGAGAGCATGCATGTTTAAATTGCCGGGCTTATATTGTTGTTCCTACCTACTACATTTAGTCTTCTAGCATTAGTCTACAGTATTGAACTACATGACTCAATGAGAGAAGAGTGCCTATATTAACTTTTTGCCTTTTTCTTTTCATTCTTGTCATTTGTTTCTTTTAGATGTGATCACTATGGGGAACTATTTTGGTGGGTGGGGCTCTGTTTTAATTTTCTTTTTTTTAAAGAGCAGAAGTTTGTCTCTTTTCCCACCCCTTTCTGTTAGGCAAGTGCAGACAAGCAGAACACCCTAGTGTGGAGTTTAGTCTTTGGCTGATTCTCATTTATAGTAATATTGTAGCTCTGTGTTTGCTTAAGGACATTCCTTAGTGATTAGCTTGGCTAATACTAAAACCTGAACCTCAGAGTCAGAATCGGACTTCAACCACCACGGAAGGCTTTCTGTTTAACCATACTGTAGTTAATCACAGGGCCAATGTGATGTATGGCAGTACAGTAAATGTATTTTGAAAATGAACATGTGCAGAGCTACTGTATATGTGAATGGTTCACTGTAAAATATCCCTTGTTATACATGTTTTGTTGCTAGGGAGTTGTAGCCTGGGAGCACACTAATGCAACACCTTGAGTCAGACAGATGGAATATACTTTAAATCAGTGGCTTTAAAAAGCACTGCTGTCATGGGTGCTAGCATTAATAGTCATGTTGTTCATGAGAAGAGTATCTTGTGGCTGATTGGTTCTTGCTTAAAAAGACTACACTTTTCTACTGTTTTTGACTGTGAGATGTAGTTACCTGGGATTTCAAAGACCGCTTGTCCTATTTTATTTATGTCATGTGCACATTTCTTGATTTGGCCGGCATATTGGATGTGATACAACCACTGGTTGGTAGGGGAAAAATGTTTCCCAACTGGTTGGCAAGTTCCTGTGTGTCGCTAGGTGAAATTGGTTTCACCAATTTCTTCCTTTTTTTTTTTTTTTTTTTTTTTTTTTTTTTGTAGATTCATTTTTTTGCTCGGAGATTGGCACACTTGCCTATAGAGTTTCATGTTTATCTTGGCGTACTTGCTAACTCTAAGCCCAGAAGTAGTAAAACTTGAGAGGCTACGATGGTAAACTGGAAAAGGAGAATGCTTGCCTTCAAAGCAAAAGCTCTGTATTTTGCAAAATGTTGGCTACACTACTAAGGCACAGCTTTTACTTTGAAGGTGAACCCTCTTCATGTTCAGTTTGCGTCACAGTTTCACTACATCTTGGAGAGTAGCTGGACAGTGTTTCTTAGAC
Source organism: Simochromis diagramma (assembly GCF_900408965.1). Classification (NCBI taxonomy): domain Eukaryota; kingdom Metazoa; phylum Chordata; class Actinopteri; order Cichliformes; family Cichlidae; genus Simochromis; species Simochromis diagramma. The sequence goes on from NW_024387414.1 coordinate 8,123,645, forward strand.
AATCCGTCATTGCCATTCAAAGTACAACTGTAGCAATATGTCACCAAAGCAATCACAAGGCTGTTATTTAACCAACTGGTTGGGAAATACACTTTTCCCTAGCAACAAGTGGTTGCCAGGGGGCTGGCTGGCTAGTCTTTAGGCGTGCATGGGTGGGGATTTTAGTAATAATTTTCCCAGCAACTGCAGTCAACCTCTAGCAACCACATGCAACCGAAAGCCTTATTCACGTGATCCTACATTGTCACCATGACAAAATGGTGTGGAAGTTAATACCATGTGATCTGTGGACATGAGTGTGCAAAACATCAATTGAAGTTGATGAGGTAATGACCCTCTGTCGTGAACTTTTTCAACAATTTGAATTTATAGGCTCAGTCACCAGTTTTCGTTCACACTAAGACTTTAAGTCTACTCTCATAAAAATTGGGTGATTCTAAAGATCAGACCAAAGCCATGCTCATTGGTTAACCCCATCTCCACCTGCACTTTTAGTGGAATGATGTTAAGGTTTGCTGAATTGAATTATGGATTTGTTGCTTTGCTTGCTGAGCTTGCAGTGAAAAGTCCAGTAGAATTCATCTTGTCAAGTGCTGTTACAGGTGTTAGCCAACCAGATGAGCTTTATTCAAATCATTTGGTGTGGCTTTGGTCAGTCAAATCAGGTTATTAAAATATACTGAGAATAAAGTGGTTGCACTTCTAGTTTGATGAACTGTAGACAAAATGAATCCTTGTGGAGAGTCATCACCCTGTCTATTAACAAATGTATTAGCATGCAAGCTAGCTTGTCTCAGTCAAAGATTTATTGTTGTACTTTTATAAGTTGCTGTTGCTATGACAATCATGCCAACATGACCAGAGAAATCTTGCATTACTCATGTTAAATCTTCCAAGTTTCTTCTCTGTGATTCATCTGTGATTAGTAAGAGCTATCTAAGTGAGCCATATAATAATAATATTGAGCAAGTGTTGGTTACATGTGTGAAAAACTGTTCTAAAGCCTTTCATCTGCGCTCTTAGGAGAACAGGGTAGTGTGGGTTCAACCCAGAAATTTGCAGACATGGTCTATATTGTACCTGAGCTTTTTGTTGTTTTGTTTTAATAAACAAAACAAAAAACAACAAACAACATAAACTGCCCACTGTGGCTATTGTTGGTGTCATTTTGGTTCTTCCTTTTCTCCTTCAAGCCCTCTTCTCCAGTCAGGATTCTACTAAGATCTAGTGTCTTAGTTATTTCGTTATGGGCTGTTGGTTGTGTACCCAGAATGTAGTGTAGGAATAGGCACACAAATTTTCCTTTACAGAGTGGCATAAAGCAAAAGTGGAAAATGAGCATTTCAGTTCTTCACCTTTTGATTTTTAAGAAGAAGGTAAAGAAGTAAAAAACAAACAAACAAAAAAACACTTTAAAATAAAAAATTTCACTTAAGCTTTTACTGGGATTCCTGTCTGGTTTTAGTCTGTGACCAGCCAAATTTTTGCCATTTTTGCCCCCCTGTGCAGTGACATGCTTTAGATTCTTTTTCCCAAATCTGTCTTGTCAATGTTTTGGGCAGCAGGCGTATGCAAACCAGAGAATCACTGTTGCATTTTTGGTATTTGAAAATGGCAAAACAGAGCAATATGGTAGTGCATTTTTCCATGGGACAATCTGTACACTATATTTGGGCATGTGGGTTGGCTAGAGAGGCAGAGGCATGTGCTTATTTGTGTTTGACGCTCCTCCAGGTTTTCTGGAACTTAAATGGTCCAAGCAAGCAGCCTGCCTCTTGATGGCAATGGATCAGTGTTTACATGCTCCACACGGCCTTGCTTCCATTAAACAAAGCCAACCCACTTGAGAGTGAAACCTGAGCCCTTTCTGTCCGTCCAATCAGATTAGGAGCTTGAAGGGAGTGTTTCCACCTAATTTTCTAGTCATGTAGAACAGCTATTTAGATTCTTGATATGGTCACAGGAAGTAAGTGTAGCCTGGTAGAACTGTGGCCTTTTTCTGTCCTGCAGAACACATGTTGTGCTTTTTATTGTGTAGATAATGTCTCAAGGTTCAAGTCATTTACAGCAGGGACATGATGTTAGAATTCAAAGTGATAGGTAGTTTTATTAGATTACAAGGCTGCGTGACTCTAGTAAATTCATAATTGTTTTGGTCAGTAGTGTTGTACTGTGGTGATTGTGTTGACTAAAATGGCTTTGCCCTTGACTGTTAAATTAAAACAAAACTAAAAAAAAACAAAAGGGGGGGGGAAAAGAAGCAATTGAATCAGTGAGGAGGGTGGAGGACACATTGTGATCTGGTAGGACGTTTTATGCCCAGACTAATAGGTGTTTTGATTATATAGCTGTTCTCAAAAGGCCAAGTGCTCGTCTGCCCCAACTGTGAAAAGTTTGCTTGTGCAGACGGCCCCAGTTGGCAGTAAACTTGCATGCCTTGGGAGACCTACACAGTAGTAACCAGAAAGCAATAGAGAGCCATAGCTAATCGCAAACCGTAGCATGCTACAGACAGTAAACTGGGTGAGAGATTCTGAGGGCTCTCAAGACCAAAAATTCACTGCTGTAAAGTAAAAAGATGAAACCTGCTTTAAAAAATGCAAAAAGGAGTCTTTAAATGCAGATTATTTTGTTTTGATGATCTTAAAATTAAGCTTGTTATACTACATGTGTCCATTTTTGTTAACTTAAATGGCATTTCCAAACATGGGAGACAAAACATCTGAAATAGCAAGTCATAGTAACAAAGATTTATAGCTAATGCAAGTAGTCCAGAGGCATTTAAGTAGACGTTAAGGTACCAAGTTCATTGCATTTGAAGTTAACTGAATTTGTGTTTAATATTTTGGATATGTTTGTGAATGCCCACGGCCACGACACAGAAATCAAAGAGTAAAACAAAAATAAACAACCCTCATGTCAAACCTGACCATAGTTTTCACCTTAGCTGAGGGCTCCAGTTATAGAGTACATCTCTTACAAGCTAATTAAATGTGTGGTTAATAGTTCACTAATGAGTTGCCTCACCATATTGTTTTATTACCATTTACTGCATCTATTTTTTTAGATATTTATATGACCCCAGGACACTCATAGACAGTGCCTCTGTGACTAAAACTCTGTTAGTGGAGCTGTGGTTCATCTAGTTTCTGCTGGCTTTGACATCCATGTCACCCTCTCCTTTTTCTTTCTCTGCTTACTGGCTGGCTGTCAGCCAAAGTGTGTAAGCTTGTAGCAAGAAAGAAGCCTTCATGAGTGTCCTGTGAATACCATGTAAAACGGGCCCACTCTGAACAGCACGTGTGGGCAGCTGGTCATACTGTCTTCCCATGTGTAGTGAGGAATGTAGTTGTGTTTTTGTGTTTTTTCTTTTTTTTTTTTCTTCTCTCTTCCAGTCCTGTGGAAACTTCCTGTGTTCCAGAGCGATGCAGTGAACTTGTAAAACAGTATTTTCCAAAGGAAAGATCGTAACTGACTCTTGTCTATTAGCAGTTTAAAAAAACAAAACAAGGAAAAACAGCCACACAAACTTTTTATTACCATTTTCTGATTATTGCACTGTTGTAGGTGAGCTTTGCATGACTGACAGTTAAAAATGGAGCCCTATTTATTTAAAGCGAGGCGTTTTAGCTCCTCTTCTTTTAAGCTGATTTTCTTATAATTGGTTGCTCATTGCGAATAGAAGGTTTGATCAGCGAATGGGTGGAGTTTCTGTGCTAACAGCCTGGTACGGAGTTGACTGTCTGAAACTGAGTGCTTAGAGGACCCTGAATTTTGGTGGTAAATACACAGAACTCATTATTTAAACCTATCACAGTGATTGATATAGAGATTTTCCTGGTGACTGTTTCAACTAACAGAGGACTGAAGACCTAGTCTAAAAGCTAGAAAACGCATGGTTAACAATCATGTGGTTGAGTTTACACTGAGACTGCTGCATACTGTTCTTTTACATCAAAGTACTGCAAAACTGTGCTGGTTTGTCCACATGTTTACAAGTAGCAGAAAGTACTCCTGGATTGTATTTGATGACTAGCCAGGGCAGCAGCATTTTAAACATTAGTTGCACACATCCTTAATATGAGCATCAACCATTGTAACTTTATTTATTTTTAAACATGATGATTAGCATGATTTTTCAAGCTCAAACTACTATCCTGGACTATATCGGGTTTCTGGTGTAGCTATTCCTATTTAGACCATAGCACCCTGGTACATCATTCAGGTGTACCCAGGCCTGTCACACTCAGTCAGCAGTGTGTGGGCTTTTGTGTAACTGGAGCTGTGTTGTCCCAGTGGCCAACATTTACCACCCGGATCAGTTCATTGATGAAACATTAATGAATATGCCATCTGTGTGACACTGATGCGTCTACTTCTGTTTGTGCTCGTCCTCATTTAGCAACGCTGTGTGTAATGCGACTGGTTTGCCTCCAGGCATCCCCGTCAGTTCAAAGCTACTGTTGTTGAAGATGTCGTGTCATAGACACAGCAGTGTCATGTAACGCTGCTGTAGATGTGCATGGAACCCTTTGTTGCAAAGGTTGGCACAGCACAAATTTCAAGCCTTGATTTGACTAAAAGGATAATGTTTGAACTTGTTTTGGCTAAATATACCAACAAAAATGGTGAGAACTGTAGCATGATTAATCTGGTGCATAACTAGACTGCATTGGGCAGGTGTTTTTCGGCACAGGAATGTCTTAAAGTGGCCATTAAATATTAAATTCTAAAGGTTTGCTTCAGTAAATACATTTATTGGAGCATCCAGTAAATGTTGCTCAGTGTGATGTGACAGTAACCTCTTTTTCCTTCATTCTCACCAACTTAACAGATGGCTCTCATTCACATGAACGCTTTTCAGCACCACACCCAATCCTGCATCTCTACCCTAATTTTTCTGTCTTACCTCTGGTCCATGTCTGGCCTTTATAATTTTTATATAGATAGAGAGAGAGAGAGAGAGAGAGAGATAGAGAGATATAGATATATCTAGAGATATATTATTATTTATTTATTTTTTACCATTTGCTTTGCTTGTTATACCTTTTGCTCTCCATGTTTGACTTGGAATTATTTTTCCAACCACCAGAAGGCCCAATTATGCCTCCTGGACAGGGTGTGTCCTCATGAAGTATAGCCCCTTTTACAGGAATTTATTTACAAAAACATTCAAGTATGCATAAAAAAAAAAGTGCATTTGGTTGGAGTGTACCGTCTCGTTTTCGAGTATAAATTTTAATGCATAACCTGAGTCCTTGTGATTTGTGCCAAGTTTAGTGGGGAATGAAGCCAACCAAGTTCAGGCACTCAACTCAAGCTGTGTTGTGTCAAGTCTCACCCTCACTGTCAGCAATTTGAAACTTAAGCTGCCAAGTTTTTCATCCTTACCTCTGACCTGTCAGTCCTGCTCCTGCACTGAATCACTGCCTGATCACTGATGTTTTAATCTCTGTAGGCTTTGAGGGAAATGGTTACTCATTGCTTCTCATTTTCTATCTATCATTATTATTATTATTATTATTATTATTATTATTATTATTATTATTATTATTATTATTATTATTATTATTATTATTAATATATATCCTTTATTATCCAGGTAAAAAAATCTCATTGAGATTAAAAATCTCATTTCCAAGAGAGACCTGGCATCATGGCAACAAAAGTCACATACCACATAGGTATATAACATTTAAAACCTCATATTTGTTATGCGGTTAAGAGCTCAGAGCTCTGACTCTTCCGCTGTGATAAATCATTTCAAATGAGATTTAACTGACTGGGAAGATATTTTGATTATTGTGGAGCAATATTGAGAATTTCACTGATTAGGGCACACATGTTGCCATACCCCCCCATACATACATGACATTGCCTAATGGTGCTGGACACCTGGGGACCTACACGTTGAATTGCAGTCACCAACCAATCATTTGATAGAAAGTAAAACATTTTTAAATGTTTTCTAAGATTTGTTTGAACTTTTATAGTAATATTTAGCTTTTTAAGTGCGATTGGTGAAAACTAGACCTTTGACTATGCTTTCAGCTATCACAGAATGTTTTCATAGTTTTTTTTCTATTTTTATAAATGAAATGATTGGTAAAAGCACTGCTTTAATTCCTCAGACCGACACAAAGTCAATTCCAGTACTCTGGGGAGTAGGGTTGTGCGATATGACCAAAATCTCATATCCTGATATAAGACATCTATCGTGCCGATAAAGATATAAATCACAAAAATTTAACATTTTCTGTGAATCTCGGGCAGCTCGACTTTGCACATATTCAACTCTGTATATTTTATATATTTTATATATTTTATTATTATTATTTTTTTTTTTACTATTTAATTTGTAAAAATGTGTATACACACACATACACACGTAGGAAAATATTTAGTATACACATCCAGAAATGCATACACTATTATATATTGTACATATATTTATTAGTTTCAGGTCGGCCATTCTTGTATTTTGCTCGTTTGTGTTGTTGTGTTTGCACATCTCTGTTTCTTATGGGGCTCGCACACAAGAATTTCACTCGCATGTGCTGTGCCAGTGTGCCTGCACATGTGATGTGACAATAAAAAGTGATTTGATTTGTGATTTGACTTGCGTGAAGTGTTGGGTCCAGCTGGGTGTCGTGTATCTGGAGTCGAGTGTTTTAACCGATGCATGAAACTATACATTTTTAGACATAAATTTAATGGCCGCCGTTTTCTTTGTGAGTATTTATTACACAGCCTGCTGCGGGGAAAAGCCTGTTGTAACGTTTGAGTCTAAGGTTTATTTTTTAGCACCTGACGACTCTTTTTTTGCTTTTCATCCGTAAATACTCTGCATACTCTTTCACGTGATTCAGTTTATTTTGAAAAGTCTCAACAGGATCTTGAGCTTTATTGTGAAAGGTTTATATGTAAAATAAACAAGCGGACACGCGTTGGTTTTACCGTCGTTGTTGCTAACGACAATGCATTAAAAACAGGCGCTTGTCCGTCTGTAGTATATTAAATATAAGAGAAAGAGAGAACTTTAAGAAATTAATATAGCCACTACAGTGACCATCAAAACGATGAAAAAATATTGCCGTAAACAGTTTATTTTGCGACACCATGAAACAAACGATAGCGTAAAATGAAACGATAGACGTTTTGATATCGTCATCCGATATATGTTATATCGAACAGCCCTACTGGGGAGTCAAAAAGTGGTGTCAGAAGAAAATTCAACATTGCTCCTAAGCATCTCTGCTCCATTCATATTTTATTCATACATATTGACCAAATTACACTAGAGTACAAAACACAACTGGTTTAAAATGAAGCAGCACTAATGTTAGAGGCAGCAATTGGGAATAAACATGACTGGCAATATTTCAAACACTAGAATAAGCTTGTTGGAGGAAAGTGTTAGACTTCTCTCCAAGTCTCAGCTCTCTGGAAAGCTGCTCTTCTAGATTATGTAACACCACAGTGATATAGGCAAGTGGGATTATGTGATAAATGGTACCAAGGGTCCTGATGCTTTCAAGTCAGGCAGGCCAGAGCACTGGGATGTAATTTGATCCTAGAAGGTGAGGCCAGAGGAGGAATTCATTATTTGTTTTTAAATGTGTGCTCTCATCACGTGAAAACAAGGAAGCAGTAGTACTGTTTGCTGTAAAATGAAACCTAGTGGTGCTGTTGGTAAGTGAAACTGCTTGACATCAATGTTCTGTTGAGAATGCATTGGACAGAGGTTAATTTAACTTGACCTATTTTTAGGTATCCTGAATGAAGCCATGGTGACGTGTGTTCTCTAAACCATGAAATTAAAAGTAGTTCTTCTGTAATGCAGATTGGAGCTTTTCAGTTTCTGTTTACCCTTAAATGAAACTTGGTGTGTGATTGAGGCTGAAATTTCTCCAGCGTCATTGGAGGGGTGGGGCAAAAAAACCCAAACAACTATTTGCATTCTTGGATGTCCAAAAGAAATGAATTGTATGTGGTACCAGCTTGTGTTCTGTATAAAAACCTGCACTTAAGGTTATCAAACTTTTCAGAAGGAAGATGCAAACAGCAGTAACATGTTTGATGTGAAAGAAGTAAGTGAATGAAACTAAATGAAACCATTCTGTTCACTTTATTTCTGTATTTGAGGTCCGCAGTCTGAAGATTTCTTTAAGATGAAACCGTCCTTCCAGCTAATGGAAGCATCTATGTGACAGATGTAATATCAGCATGCTTTTCTGGGGAGAAAAAATTGCTTTGGGGATCTTGTCTTGTCTTTATCTGCCCATAGTGGTAATCAGTTTTCAGTTAGTATTACTTAGAAGTATCATCTCCCCACAATTTTTCTTTGCATTTTCAGTAACTCGTTCACTTACGAATAGCCAGTTGAGCAGCATTGAGACCCAAGTATAGCAGTTAAATATTAAAGTTTTCATTTATCACAGTTAGAACAGTAGTGTAATATTTTTAGAAATCATCCTACTTGACCCTCTGCTAATGGAACTAGAATTCCTGATTTTAAAAGTGTACTTAATTTCCTAGTCTAATTATTGCTCAAGTTAAATGCCCCATGCTACTTTGATCTAGCATAGGGCATGATGTGCCCCTTTCAGAGTTTTGGGTGTTTCATAAAATTGTCTTAATTAATAAAATAGGAGTGCCTACTTTATAATTAATTATGATTATTGTTATTATTATTTTAAGTAGCCATCTTTTTGTGTTTAGATTAACTGTTAATTTGTAAACACAATGTTTTTGTCCAGCAAATCAGGGGTTAGTTTAAGGACATCAAGATGGTATTTGACTAAAGGGGGAGAGAGTTCTGCATTGTAGGTACAGTTCAGTTTCTGAAAACAAGAAATGATGAAGGTGAGGCTCAGTTTCCTTAACTATCAGGTAGAGCAGGGCGATATGGCCAAAAATATTTATCACGATATATATTTGAAAATTTGCGATAACGATATAACTGACGATATAATTGATGCGAGACAAAATACAACTCCACAACATTACTAGCGCAAAAAGACAACCTTCCATTTATTTTCACTTAAACAAGAAGCTGGTTTTTATGTACATTAAAGCTTTATAAGAATGTAACAGTGCAAATGCAAATTCCTTGCTGAAAGTTTAACCAAAAGGCATTTCCAGTAGAAATGGGCTGACATATCCTGAGCATAACCATGTATAATATCCACTGAAGTTAAAAAGAGGTGCTTTGCAACATTAAACTGCAGTGTGCAGTACGTATTTTTCGGACCATAAGGTGCACAGGATTATAAGGCACATTAAGCGAAACAAAGCAGTCAGATAAATCAAACTTTATTAAACTCATTCTTCTTGCTTCCTCCACTTCTGTACCATTGATTCATTAATGTTGAATTCTCTGGCAGCTGCTCTATTCCCATTTTGTTGCAGTATGTTAATGACTAACCTCGTATTGTGGATGGATTATCTCAGTTGTTCTCCTGACTGAAGTTTGGTCCGTTTACAGCATCCTGCCATGCGATTGCATTTGTCTCTAACTATCAGAAACCTTAACGTTAACTTTTATAAGTGGAAAAGTGTTAGTGTTCGTCCTCCAGCTTCACTGTTTATGTTATGCTAACATAGCTGTGTCGCTAGCGATCACGTAGCACATCATTATATACCAGCTAGCCCAACTTCAGTAACCCTACAAACGTCACTGCTGTTTAGTTTCCTGTCTTCATTTATGTTGGAAGTGATAGCAGAGCTGTACGTTTGATTTTTTTTTTTTTTTTTTTTTTTTTTTTTTTTTCCTCCCCAGAAATCTCTCAGTCAGAACATACTATATCATGCTTAGGTAACTAGCGAGCTAACTTCCGCTAGCTTCCTGCTAACTTCTAACTCCGTTAAATGTAATACATTTTGTTTTCATGGATGCCTGGAAGTTAAACTTCATAGTTACACCTGGTAAAGCAGCAATGCTGATCGTTTTATTAAAGATGAAAGAATTTAGACAGTTTTTAACTCTCAGTGATGCTGCAGTGTTCGTTTGACCTGAAGCATATGGAGTTTAGGACCCAGATTACTCCCAGATTTAAGAGCATCTTAGTCCGACGACGGCCGCTTGCATGTTCTGCAAAAAAAATGTGCTTTGTCATGTATCTGACGGACAAACGCCAAACCAGTTCCACATCACTGAAGTTGCACCATTTTTACAAACCAATTCTGGTTCATTTGTTTCACTCAACAATCGGCCATGTGCGTATGAAAACAAAGCCACTGCGCATGCGCGTTTTACTCATATTCTATCGCGATATTTCATTTTCCTATCGTTGCCTAACATTATACCGGTATTACCGTGAACGGTATAATATGGCCCAGCCCTACTATCAGGTGAGGAGAGCTTGATGTATAAAGCCCCAGTAAGATGACACACACAAGCTCTTTGGAGTGGAATCTAAACAACAGTCAGCAATACCAGCTGTCATATGCTTTCTTTTCTTTACTGGTGTCACTGTCTAATAGAATAGAATACTTTTATTTGTCAATTTCTTCAAATGTACTTGCCATACAAAGGAATTGAAATTACGTTTCACACTGTCCCAAAAAAAATGCGTAGGCATTGACAACAATAAGGTGCAGATGCACAACAAAAACAAAAACAGCCCTAACAATAAGATAATAAATAGTAATATAATAATATAAATAGTGCTAAAAGAATACTAAAAATATATATATATAGCAGCAGGTGTGTGCAATTGCAATGCAAGTCAGGAATGTTTTCAGTTCTTGGTTCAGAGAGTGAATTGGTTAATCTTGGCCTAACATGTGTGTCAATTGTCTGCACACAAACTTGTCTCTCCTTATGTGTATGTAGACATGACTGGTCAGTGAAAATGTCAACACAAGTGGACAAAGTGACCCATTCCAAGGACAAAAGCTTAGCCCTTACTACTTTCCCCCTTTTTCTTTTAAACGGACATATGCACTGTAGAGGTTCCTGTTGTTTTTACGCTGCCTGACAGTTTACCAAATATAAATGGTTGGCTTTAAACTTAAAACACCACTAGTTATGTTATTTTTGGAAGACTAAAACTCTCATGCTATTTGGAGGAATAACACCCAGATATTACGTGTCTCAGAACACCATTAGGCAACTCGTATGCTCTGTCATAATATGAAATTCAGTCAAAACATATATATTTTTATTTATTTATTTATTTATTTATTTATTTATTTTTGATTGTACTGATAAGCATGAATTTATTTGCCAAGGGAAGGTCAAGTCTTTGGATCCAGCCTGCTGAGTTGTCTTTAATTTTTGGCCTGCTCACTGTAAAATGTGCATGAATACAGTGCTTGCATCTTCTAAACAATTGTCCTTGCAAAAACTGTTCAAATATTATAATAATTTGCCTGGAGATCATACTCTCATTTGGATTTTCAGCAACTAAAGCTTATATGCAGAAACACTGCTGCTAGTTACATCCTTTTCTTGGCATTACATATTTGCAATGCTACTGTCAGAGGATCCCAGAATGGTTCAACCCAATGAGAGAAATTTTACCTTTTGTTTTTGGCATTAGACTTTTACTAATTACTTTTAGTAATGTATTTTTAACTGTTGTTGCTGTGTTGTTGTTGTTGGGTGTTTTTTTTTTTTTTTTTTGTTTTTATAAACACAAATTTACATTGTGGTGGTTTCTGCATTTTTATCTTCATTCTTTGCCTCTACTTAACTGCTATATGGATTTGGATGCATATGTCCTGTATGATATATTATTGTACTGCTGTACTGTCACAAACAACCAGATGGAGTAAGATTTCATGCAGTAATGACTAAACTTTAGATTAAATTATTTATTTATTTATTTATTTATTTATTTTTTTAATAATTATACCTTATATTTTAAGTTTTATTTCAGTCTGGTATTCTTCCACTATTTTGACAGCACTGTTTTGTTCTCTACAGGCTACATGAGGAGATTATAGACTTCTATAACTACATCTCCCCACGGCCAGAGGAAGAGAAAATGAGACTAGAGGTGGTGGACAGAATCAAGGAAGTCATCCATGACTTGTGGCCAAGTGCTGAGGTATATTTTATTCTTAAACCCTAACAACTGCAGAAGTTTTCTTTAGGCAGAATGTTGGTTTGGATATTGAGAGATAATAGATTTATTTTTTGGGGAAAAAATCCACTTGTGGGGTTTGTCAGTGAAAGCACCACTTCAGATTATTAGCTTTAATCTGAAAGCTATCTAATGTCTATTTTACCGTATCTTATTTTATTTTTTGCACAAATAAATGATTTGTAACACAGTGAAAACCGTTAACATGCTTTCTTAAGTGAATTTTAAGGAAGTGCTTGAAAAGGACAGTTTCTGCAAATAGCTTTTATTGCAAAGTACTTCGTGGAGTCATAAATGCTGACAGAGACCGAGCTCTATGGCCATACTACCTTTGACACAGTGGTCTCTGTAACTTATACAGGTCCTTCTCAAAAAAAATTAGCATATTGTGATAAAGTGCATTATTTTCTGTAATGTACTGATAAACATTAGACTTTCATATATTTCAGATTCATTACACACAACTGAAGTAGTTCAAGCCTTTTATTGTTTTAATATTGATGATTTTGGCATACAGCTCATGAAAACCCAAATTTCCTATCTCAAAAAATTAGCATATTTCATCCGACCAATAAAAGAAAAGTGTTTTTAATACAAAAAAGTCAACCTTCAAATAATTATGTTCAGTTATGCACTCAAAACTTGGTCGGGAATCCTTTTGCAGAAATGACTGCTTCAATGCGGCGTGGCATGGAGGCGATCAGCCTGTGGCACTGCTGAGGTGTTATGGAGGCCCAGGATGCTTCGATAGCGGCCTTAAACTCATCCAGAGTGTATCCCACAGATTCTCTATGGGGTTCAGGTCAGGAGAGTTGGCAGGCCAATTGAGCACAGTAATACCATGGTCAGTAAACCATTTACCAGTGGTTTTGGCACTGTGAGCAGGTGCCAGGTCGTGCTGAAAAATGAAATCTTCATCTCCATAAAGCTTTTCAGCATGAAGTGCTCCAAAATCTCCTGATAGCTAGCTGCATTGACCCTGCCCTTGATAAAACACAGTGGACCAACACCAGCAGCTGACATGGCACCCCAGACCATCACTGACTGTGGGTACTTGACACTGGACTTCAGGCATTTTGGCATTTCCCTCTCCCCAGTCTTCCTCCAGACTCTGGCATCTTGATTTCCGAATGACATGCAAAAGTTGCTTTCGTCCGAAGAAAGTACTTTGGACCACCGAGCAACAGTCCAGTGCTGCTTCTCTGTAGCCCAGGTCAGGCGCTTCTGCCGCTGTTTCTGGTTCAAAAGTGGCTTGACCTGGGGAATGCGGCACCAGCCCATTTCCTGCACATGCCTGTACACGGTGGCTCTGGATGTTTCTACTCCAGACTCTACTGCTTCCGCAGGTCCCCCAAGGTCTGGAATCGGTCCTTCTCCACAATCTTCCTCAGGGTCCGGTCACCTCTTCTCGTTGTGCAGCGTTTTCTGCCACACCTTTTCCTTCCCACAGACTTCCCACTGAGGTGACTTGATACAGCACTCTGGGAACAGCCTATTCGTTCAGAAATTTCTTTCTGTGTCTTACTCGTTTAGAGAACCTTTTCATGATATGCTAATTTTTTGAGATAGGAATTTTGGGTTTTCATGAGCTGTATGCCAAAATCATCAATATTAAAACAATGAAAGGCTTGAACTACTTCAGTTGTGTGTAATGAATCTGAAATATATGAAAGTCTAATGTTTATCAGTACATTACAGAAAATAATGAACTTTATCACAATATGCAAATTTTTTTTGAGAAGGACCTGTAACTGTCAGATACCAGTGTTGGTTTACAATACTAATCAGGCTGTTTGTGATGTAGCTAATGGCTACAGGCGTCAGGCTTTTATAAAGCATCCTGTTTTCTGTTATCTCGCTGCTGCACAGTACTGTTTGGGTCATTTTATTACTGCCACCTCAGGCATTATTGTCCCCGCTGACTTTGATCCTGCTGATAGAGCAGTGTGCTTCAAAGTGTGTCTGCCCTGGGAATAGCAGCTCCTAAATGAGGAGCACAACACTGTCCCAATTGTGGTCAGCTTTATTCTTTTTTTTTTTTTTTTTTTTTTTTTTTTTTTTTTTTTCTCTTCTTCTTCTCCCCCCCACCATGAAGTGAGCAGGAGCAGCGTTGTCATTAGGTCAGTGTGATGCCTGTTTAATTAGCTTAGATGCCAAGAAGTCCAGCAGTCACGCTGTTGCTGTACCAAATTGAAATCTTGCCAGGTAAACATGTAGGATTGTCTCATTCAAAAAGCACCAAGAAATGTTAATGGTATGTATGCAATAACTTGGCAGTTATTCCCCACACTTAGGCCACAAGTGAAAGTGTTACTGGAGATGCCAAACTGGGATCAAACGACTCTTTTCACCTTCCTAACCACCTATAGTTACCTCACCCTTCACAGAAATCTTCAAGAACTACTATTCATTCATTCGGTCATGGCTCTACACTCAGCTTAATGCTCTACATGTGACAATCCTGTAAACCAGAGTTTATACTTCTGGGTTATAGTGCAATGTGTAGAGGAGGTTTAAGGGAATTAAACGTGGGCCATGGCTTAATTCTATTTGTGTACTGCTCTGAGAGAGGTTAAAAGGGAAGGTTGAAGATGTGTTTTCATTAACAGAGTGCAGGTTATAAGATTAGTAGCTAAAAAGGCTGTTGTTATTGTAAAAGCTGTTCAATTTGTGTAAGCCTGCCACTAAATCACTGCTATGTTGAGCTGTAAAAATCTATTCATGCACGCTGCAGAACAGGTTTTTGTTGTAGTCAGTTGTAGCGTGGGAAAATCAAGGAAAGCCTATGTCATGGGTTGTCAGAGCTATAAAGGTGTGTAGGAGTTTAAAGAAACATTGTGATTAAAAAGACCTTTGTGACATGCTTTATCTGCATTTCTTATCCAAAACAAAAAAATATCTACATGTGTGTAACTGCTTGTCCTTTATCTTCAGGTGGAAGTGTTTGGGAGTTTCAGCACTGGTCTTTATCTGCCAACAAGGTGAGCTATGCAGCATTCATCATTTTTGCCAAACTGTAACTGAACTGGCTTATTACCACAGTTACTTAACTCGCCTATGGAGAAAGTGCTCTGTCTAGCCAGGCTTTGAGGGTCAAGTGGTTTAGTAATTTTAGCACCACTGATCCTGGAGCTCGTAAAGGATTTACTCAGAGTGGCTCCGCACTGCTGACAGACAACAAGAAGACGACAACACCCCACCCCCCTCAACACACAGGCAGGCATGCCACCTACATTAGTGAACTCTTAACACCATACTGAGCGCTTTAAAAGGGCTCAGCTGTTCATTAATGCTTGATTTTTCACTGACTGATTTCTTTGACATTTTTGGATCATTTCTAGAGACATGACTGTTTGTATTGAGCTGCTAGAGTCGAGTGTTTTGTGGTCTGCGTGTATATTTTTGTTTGCACGCCTCTTGTTTGTACTGGGTGCTTGTGTGTGACACATGGCACTGCTGACTTAATACACATTGGCTGACTCTTAAAAGGCTCTGTCAGGAGCTGCACATTGCTTTTCCACAAGAGGGAACCAAAGCCATCTGCCATCTATCTGCAGTTATCTAACACACAGGATAGGTTTAAGGTGGACCACTTGTGCGTTTCCTTGGCATTTGTTTTGTGTATGCAGTTAGTGATGGAGGCTCATGCTCAAATTTTGAAATGATGTCACAAGTAATTCTTCTGAGTCACACATTTGGGCTTCACACGTCCACACCCTGCTTGTAATGCTCAGCAGAGACTGGACCACAGTTTGAGAACCCGCAGCCTTAAAATTACTTTTGAACTTCGGGGCTAAGACAGGGCAGTATAAGAAAGATGAGGATTATATAAAACTTTTGTGTACTTGATTACAAATTATGGAACAAGTGAACTTGAAATCCAGCTGGTTTATCATATAATACCTGTTGAGTGGAGTAGAAAATTTTAGCAAAATCACGCCACACTCACTTGTACAGAGGAACAATGTGCAGTGTCTTTTATGTGCGACGATAAATTTCAGCTGAAGTTATTTTAGTTGTGCACCTAATGTTAAAGCTGCATTGTTTTTAGTTTAGTGAGGGTCAATATTTTTGTCACATGACAAACTTGAAACTAAATGTTTTGCTGTGAAGATGAACCAGAAATGCTTCTGCGTTGTGTTGGTGTTTTTGAGGGACTCGTATAGAAGAGTTGGATTAAAATAACTTTTTTTTTTTCCTCCTCTTCATTTTCCCCTCTCAACAGTGACATTGACCTGGTAGTTTTTGGGAAGTGGGAGTCACTCCCTCTCTGGACTTTAGAAGAGGCGCTCCGAAAGAAAAACGTCGCAGATGAAAACTCCATCAAAGTTTTGGACAAAGCCACAGTAAGACTTCATTTCCAGTTTTTCTTCTGTGTTTAGAGGTATAAATCTGTAAAGCCACAACCTGTGGAAAAAGCAAACATGGAATCATTGCAAGCTACTAATTATCTGCAATAAATAAGATTCATGTAGAGCAATTCGCCTTAGTTTTCAGTGTCTTCAATTCAGGCAAGCAGCTGTATGAAATCACTGATGACGCTGATAAGCATAGTTGTCTTATTATAGTCAGGCATGTGTACAGACATGCACATGAAGAGAAATGCCAGCATCAGAACTTTGGTATGCTTCAAGTGTTTTGTTGCTACAAATGACAGAGTACATTTCATCCAAACTAAAGTGATGTGGTTCTAGCAGTGGCACAGCATGTAATGATCTTGAAGCTAACATTGTCATTCATATCACATCATTTTTGTTTTTTCAACCAATTCCAAAAGTTTAATTAACAATCTGTGCTTTGTTAATAGATTTTTCCTAACATTTGGGTTTATACCACCTCAGAAGATTTAGTAAAAGCCTTTTCTGCTTTGCAACTGTCGCTTATTATGGTTCTTAAAAAGCCTATAAGCAGTTGTAGGGGAATATCAAGTGGATTTTAGTTGAGGATTATCAGTTGTGTATGATTGCATGTGAACCTGTTGTTTTCACACTTACAGACACACTTGGACACAAAGTAGTTTATAGGTGCAGATTTAAAATATAAATGTCTTTTATAACAAGTGTGAGGGATTCGTATTCTGTGTCACGCATGTTCCAGGTTCCCATCATTAAACTGACAGACTCTTACACTGAAGTTAAAGTGGACATCAGCTTCAATGTGACGAGTGGAGTGAAAGCTGCACGTCTCATCAAGGAATTCAAAGAGGTACAGTTTACAGTACAGTTTCTGTTCAGTGTATTTTCATGTATGGTCCTTTTTTTTGCTCCATGTATTTTTCTGTATTAACACCTGTAAGGCTGAGTTCCTTCTTTTAGAGATGTGTACATTGTTTGAGGACTGTTGTAGTTCATCTTAGACCTTAATCTGTGTGGGATCACCCCGAGGTCTTCCTGAATCCTGAAGATTCTTGCTTTCTCGTGAGGCTACTTTATATAAAAATGTACAATATAATAATCCCTATTGTCTTTTTTCTGTAGAAATATCCTGTGCTGCCTTATCTGGTCCTGGTGCTGAAGCAGTTTCTACTGCAACGGGACCTCAATGAGGTTTTTACCGGTGGAATTGGCTCCTACAGTCTCTTTCTCATGGCTGTCAGCTTTCTGCAGGTTGGTTCTGTAGTTTAAACCCACCCACCCAATGTTCCGAAACAAAATACAAAGACTACAAAATATAAAAACCCTTACCTGTGAATAAAATGATCAGACATTTGCGCTTTAAACTGAGAAACAAGAATTGCAGCTAACTTACTGATTTACAGTAACAACCACCTGTACTTTGTTTCCAGCTTCACTACAGGGAGGATGTGTTTGGTCTCAACATCAACATTGGTGTTTTGCTCATTGAATTCTTTGAGCTCTATGGGCGCAACTTCAACTACCTGAAAACGGGCATCAGGATAAAAGACGGCGGGTGCTACGTTGCCAAAGATGAGGTTCAGAAGAACATGTTGGATGGCTACAGGCCCTCCATGCTCTACATTGAGGACCCACTGCAGCCAGGTAGAAATTATTCTAATTCCTCAGAGGTGTTGAATCTTAAATTGGTGCAGCATGCATATTTAAATGCACAAGCCTTTGCTACACAAACAGTGTGTCGATAAAAAGCAAAGAAAATCCAGTCTGATCTTCAGTATTATATTAGCGTGACTGTAAAAACTGCTGCTCCAGTCTGACTGTAATGTCACATACTGCAATTAAGACCTCATTATTTTTTTTGGCTTCAGACTTGCAGAGCCATCTGTGTTATTCTAACCAAATGTAATATATAATGAAGGCGAATAATTATGAAATAGCAGAAACCTTAAAAAGTGCAAGTGGTTAAAGCCATACCTTATCAAAAGATTCAACACAGAACTTAAATGGTAGAAAATGGTGTTGTCATTAAACGGGCAACGTGGAATTGATAATTCGTCATCGTATTGGCGTGTTGGTAATGTTCTCACCTTCTGTCTTGTGTCCAACAGACAATGATGTTGGCCGCAGCTCTTACGGTGCCATGCAAGTGAAGCAGGCGTTTGACTACGCCTACGTGGTGCTCAGCCATGCCGTGTCACCCATCGCCAAATTCTACCCTAACAATGAGAGTGAGAGGTAAGGAACAAATTCAAGAAACTTGCGAGGACTTTGTTGCTTGCATCACTTGATGCACACAAACCCTAATAACATTTGTATTCAGACTGCTGTTTTACTATATATTTCTCTCTTGTGTCTTATCACAGTATACTTGGCCGGATCATCCGTGTGACTCAGGAAGTGGATGACTACAGAGAATGGATCCGAAAAAAATGGGGAAGCCCACTCAACAGTATGTTCAGGTTTTCTCATGTGTTTGAAAAAAGTAACTGCAAAGTAACTTTGACCCACTAAAGATCAGCAGTTCACTGTCTGCTGAATGTACTCATAACTCCAGACTGTAGACCAAATGTAATCTTTACAGGCTTAATGTGTTCACTCTGCATTTGTCTTTTCCCGGCTTCTGTAGAAAATGAAGTCACATTGTTTGAATCGCAGCAGCTTGATGAGCGCAACAACAACGTTCCAGATGACGACAATGATCCTGTGGTGGCTGTACTGTCAACTCCTCTCAGCAAAACTTCCTCCAACTCTTCTTCCCCGTCACTCCGCTCCTCTCCCTCCTCCTCCCCACTGTCGCCGTCTTCCACATCCTCTACTTCCACCTCAAGTGATGGGGTCAGTCCTGTGGCTGCATACATATTTCAAATATGACATTATTGCAAATATCTGTAACATTTAAAGCTTCCTAAGAAAGATTTATAGGTGACAAAGTATTTTGGAAATTATATTTTGTAACAAATTTTGTCCCCCACCCAGGACTCTGATAGTACACCTTGTAAGACTGCCAAACAGCAGCCCAGCCGAGGATCCAGTGCTCACAGAGAAAAGTCTGCTGCTGTCAGCAATCACAGAACACAGAGCCACACTACCAGCACTCCACCTGGAGGCAACAAGGGAGGAAAGGTACTCACAGCTTCACATTAAATTCACACATACATCTCAAGATACCACAGACGTATCAATCTAACTTTTGACTAATTGTGATAGTTGTTAAACTCTTTTTAAATCAAGGATTTATCTTATTGAGATTTTTCAAACAGATCCAGTTTAAGAGCAAAGATTGAGGAACACATAAGACAAAAAGAAATTATAAAGGTTTGTAGGTTTATAGGTTGCAAGAGGAACTACAGATGCATAAATATAACATTTTAACATTTCAATTGCAAAATATTAGAATGCAACTTAATGTTTTTGCAGTAAATTTGGGCAATATTTAAGAGTAATGGCTAATGTTAGAATGCCCTGTGCTGGTAACTGCTGGATAACTTTGATTTGTATTTATTTTTTCTGGATAATGAAAGATTGCAAAAGAAATGGAGAAGCTTTTCTAGTGTGCTTTTTGTCACATTTCTGCACCATCACTGGCAAGTTACATTGACACTGTACAGCAGGTAAAATATTGAACACATCACCAGTTTTCCAAGTAAATGTATTTCTAAAGGTGCTATTGACATGAAATCAACAAAATGTTGGTAACAGCCCATCTAATCCACACATGCAAAGAAATTAAACCATAAGAAATGACATGAGGAGAAAAAGTGTTGAACACATGAAAAAAAGGAAGTGCAAAAAGGCATAGCAAGTCATGACCTGAGCTGAAATCTCAGCTCTTGCAAGACCTTTGCAACCTTTTTATTGCAAAACACACAGATGGCATCAGCTACAGAAGAATTTCTAAACTGAAGGTTCCAGTGAGCACTGTTGGGGCCATAATCCTGAAGTGGAAAGAACGTCATTTCACCATAAACCAGGTGCTCCTGCAAGATTTCAGACAGAAGTGAAAAGAATTATTACAAGAGTTGTCCAAAAGCCAATGACCACAGAGCTACAGCAGGTACAGTTGTTTCAAAGAAAACAATAAATATTTTAATGCCATAGTGCACACCATGTCTGGAGGTCAAAAGGCACTGCATATTACCCCCCAAATACCGCACAAACAGTGAAGTGCAAATCAGTTGAGCATCATGATATAGGGCTGGGGTTTTTTTTTTTTTTTTGTTTTTTTTTTGGGGGGGGGGGGGTTCTTCAGCATATGGGACTGGAATGCTTCATAGAATTGAAGGAAAGATGAATGGAAAAATATACCGACACATCCTTGATTAAAAATCTGCTGCCATCTACCAGGAGGATGAAGCTGAAACGAGGATGGATGTTTTAGCAAGACGATGATTCCAAACACTGCCAAGGGACCTCTCAATTGATTTCAGAGAAAGAAAGTACAGCTGCTACAATGCCCCGGCCAACCTGACCTGAATCCAACTGAAAGTCAGTGTAACAAAACAAAAACAAATAAAACCTCCCAAAAAACTAAAGGTCAGAGTTCATAGAAGGGAACCTTCAGATTTTGAAGACTGTTTGTTTGGACAACTGGGCCAAAATCACACCGCAGGAGGGTCTTGAACAAACAAAGGCTTTTGTACAAAGTATTACTTACATTTCAGTAAGTTTGTTCAGTACTTTATCCCTGTGTCATGTCTCATTATTATACATAATTTATGGATATCTGTGGTTTGATTTCTTTGCATGTGTGCATTGGATGGGTTGTTACCGACATCTGGTGATTTCATGTAAATGGCACCTTTAGAAATATATTGAGTTGAAGTGCTTATTTTACCTGCTGCATGTCTACGGAAATTCCACCACTATTAATAACTAAATGTTTTGTCCTCTGCCTCCAAGGCCAGGATGTCTCGTTCTCACCAAAAGAGTGGCCATCACGGGCAGCAGAACAACTTCTCCGGTGGCAAAAGCCATCCGAGCAACAAGCCGCACCACCACCAGGCCAGCAGCAAGAGGAGGAAAAATGTGCGAGACTCTACACAAGAGGATCTTTACAGATAGGGTTAATTTTGCTAGCATCACCCCACATCTCCCTTCCTTTTCTGTAACGGACTGTCACATCTTACTTCTGCTGCCAGACTCGAGGCTTGGGAGACTACTAGTATTGAAACATCGTCCAGAACTCTTTCAATCTGGCTTTTCAGGGTGACGAGCAACATCCTCTAGCAGGGAGGAAAAACTCACAAAGAGAATCGTAATTGGAAATGGACATAATTTCATGGACTTGAACTGAAATCACAAAGGGTAAACTGTCAGTTTCCAGCTTCCCAACAGCTTCTTGTAAGGAGTGGGGTTTTTCTTTCCATAGCCAGCACCTACACAATATGCCTCTTGCGCCTCCTGCTGTACAGGAATGGACAGGCCAGGTTTGTGGAATCAGCTCTGGAGCAATACCTGGAACTGCTGGCTGGAAAATAGGATCAAAGGTTTTAAAGAGAAATGAAAGTATGCAAATGGCTTAAAATGTACAAAAAAAAAAAAGTTATGTTGAACAGAAAATGTGTATGAAGGTTTTTTTTTTTGTTTTTTTTTTTTTTTTAAATGATGGTCACTTACAAATGCAATCAATAAGAACGGGGAAATAACTTATGCATGATATGTTTTTAGTTGATTTAAATTGTTTTGTTATGTCTAAACAGGTTATAAAAAGATTTGTACAAAAAAAAACACACAAAATAAGCAAAAAACTGTTAAAAAAAAAAAAATCACAACTAAGAGGAACCTATTTCGTATGACATTTTTACAGACAATTTGAAGTCGTATAACATGCACATTTTGCTCCCGCTGCTTTGGGTCCCATTGCCAACAGAAATCATCAGCATCTAGTTTTTCTCCTGTTTGCTTTCTGAGTGTGCTACAGTGTTAACAGTTAGCCCTGAGTGAGCCTTTGCTCACAATACAGCCCTATAGATGAGCAGAGGGAGCTAGAGTTCTCTTATCCAGCTCAGTCGCATCAGTGTAGAGGCTTTAAGACTACAGGTTTGAAAGTGTATAGGGCGATAATGGGTTTTATTGGGGGGAGGGGGGGACACACAAAACAAAAAAAACCAACAAAATCCTACACTTGAAAACGTGTCATCAATGCGATAATAATCTGTTTCTCTGATAATTTACAAACTACAAAATCATTTGTATTTGTTAAATGTATTTATTTTTTTATTAATTGTATGAACCTAGTATGGATCTGTGTGTTTAACATTAGAGCCCATATCTTTGAGTCCTATATTTGAAATGGGATAAGTTGTCGGGAGGTGTGTTGGGGTCGGGCATGTTAGGATACAGGAAGATGCCACCTTTTTATTGTTGTACTACTACTACTTTTTTTTTTTTTTTTTTTTTTTTTTTTTGGTTCCACTGGCAGTTGAGTGACCAAGTTACTTTGAACAATTTAAGACCATTTTACAAGTCATGTGGTGAGAATTTTCTATTAATGTGGCTGGTCTACCTAGTTTAAGAGAGACTATTTGTTTTACGGTTTATAAATCAACAAGAACACTTCTGTCATTGCAGTACAGCAACTAACCTGTAGATGGAGTTACTGCTCCAAGTCTTAATCCACAGAGTTTGGGCTTGTATACTGCATTTGGGTTTTTGTTTTTTCTGTTTTTTTTTTTTTTTTTTTTTTTTTTTTTTGGTTTGTGTGTGATTGACATAAGCTTGGTGTCTTGTCTGAATAGGCAGCTGCACATAGCAAACTTTCAACTTAAACAGTTTTTCTAGGAGGGGGTCTCACACCGAAGCACAGTGCAGTCCCCTCGTCATCTACCTTTCTCAGATGTGACAAGAATCACCCACAGTAAAACAAGTAGCCAGCAATAACCACCACCTCACGTTATAGAATGCTACTCCACAATGACTACTGTAGCGACACAATGTTATGCTCACCACCGAGCTATGTTATGTGTTTAGATGGAGCAGGATCAGGACACTTTTAAGTCAACTTACTGTTATTTGGTGTTGAATTATTTAAAAAAAACAAAAAAACAAAAAAAACAAACAAACAAAAAAAAAGTTCCACTACCCTTCCAACACCTCACTCATCCTCAAGTACTACAGCTGAGGTTAAAAATGCAGTATAACAGCGCTGGTCTTGTGGTCGACAGACAAGGAGAAAGGTGAATCAAGTTGTGCCATCTGAATGTCCACTGACCATGTTTCTTCACTGCAGGAAAGCTTTGACCCCAACTGTACTCATTTGAAATGTTTTTCTGCAGCTATTACAATCCATGCAATAAAAACCATATCATTAAACCATATGTTGAGACAAGTTTCTGGTCTGCCTTTGACTTTTATTTTGAATTGTCTGCCTCTTTGCTGACTAAATTAAATAATTGTAAGGTCACTTAAAATGAAAAGCAGCATTGTGTTGGGGTGTGAGAGGGACATCTCCAGAGGGGAGCTGATCTGAAAGTCTCCAAGAGCATGAAATGAACCAGTGGTGGAAGTTGATCCAGTGGAAATACTCCTGTATTTGACTGAAATGCTTTTATTTTGCATGCAAATATTGTATTTATCTTATACTCCACATTGTTTCAGTGATTAAAGCTTTAAAATGTATAAACCCTACTAAAAATGTATTGAAAACCTAAACCACAAGGTGGCAGCATCTTACCAAAAAGTTTTATTGTAGGCAACTACCCTAACCAGCATTACATTCTGTGCAAGTTTGAAATTACAGTCTTGAAAGACGTTTTTATGGTGGTTTTAACAAAACTGCACAGACGTTTCTAGTGTTCCCAATAAGTACGATGACAGAAATATAAATGCAGTACAGATATTAAGTTAACATCAAAGATAATTGCAGCCACCGTAAGCAAAAGTAGTTTTAAACTCTTGTGCAAAACTACTCTTCACACAATACATCTCTCTTAGTTCATAGGACTCTCCTGCATGAGCCTCAAAATAGTAGCCAATGCTTTCTATACTATATTTAACCGGGTCTGTGGTCTCCCCCCCTGCCTTTTTTGGGGCTCCCATCTTTGCCCAATGTTGAAAAAAGTCTGGTTAACGCCCCTGGTGTGTGACAGTGATGGAGGAGGGGCGTGCTCGCTTGGCGCAACGCGCGCACGGGCAATTGAAGAGTAGAGAAGAGGCGCACGGGGACCACACACTCAATGTGCACTTACCGGTTCGTTTATGTACGATTTATTTCCCGGAAGACCTTTAAGTCTCTCAGGTAAGATGCTAAACTCTTGTTTGATTTAAAAAACTAAACAAAACAAAAACGACCCTTCCTGACACATTAACACCTGCATGCTCAAGAGAAGGGTAACTGGTTGCACGGGGGAAAAAACGGTTAACACAAGGATGTCTCAGCGGAAAACTTTCCATCTCTGGCAACACCTTTTCATTTAAGTCGAGGTTTATATATATATGTGTAAATTTGTCGAAGTCTAAAGTTAAATAAAACGACACTTTTCTTGATCTCCGCATCGATTTTCCTTGACGCGTTTTTACCTGCCTGCTCTTGTCATCCAGACTGCAAGAAGTTGAATTGGTTTGTTTCGGAAATGAAGCTACTCACTCCTGGCTCGCTCTAAGCGAGCTGCCTTTGAGAGTTAGAGCTTCAAATTTTAATATTGAAATCCTCTTTGTCACATATTTAGTGCGAGTTTGTTCGAGTTGTAGGTGGAGAAACTGTCTGAAACTGTGAGAAATCAGAAAGTGGATTTATCCCCCTTGTTCTAAACGGGCTTTCGGTCTGCCATGCGTTTGTGTCAAATGTGTATCTCCTTGTATGTCACCGGGTAATGACTGGTAGTGTTTCTCACTCATTTATTGAGCGCACCCATCCAAATATAACCAGTTTATTTACTTCGGCATGGATTAAACTCTGCCAGTGATCCTGTGGTGTCTTTTCTCCGTGCTCTGGTGTTCTTCAAACCAACAAGGGCATTTTAGGGAAGGTAATATTTGTTTTTAATAAGTAAGTTGCTTTTTGGCAGGCTGGATGTTGCTGATTTAAAATCGTTTTATCTCTTCAAATCTCTTCCTACAACATATGGTCCCCGTTTCTACCACGAATAGTGCCCCCGTCAGTGCCTGTATACTCATTTCAGAGTGAAACTGGCTTTAGTCCTTTAGTAACTGGAGCACAACACAGTGCGTGCTTCAGAAGGCGCTTTACTGTTTGAGTTTAAAATCGAAATTGAATTTGATTTATTTACAAATCAGTTTAAAATGATCTAATATTAAATGACGTTATCTGCACTTTTTAATTAGTGGTCATTAAAACAACAGTTGTGGAGCTGTGCTGCGAGATCCCAGAGAAAGCAGCATGAGTCATTTTTAATGAAATCAAAATAACTAACCATCCGATTTTAATAATATTTTAACTTCTCACACAGTGTTCATCCATTTCTTTTAGATATCCATCTATGAGCTCAGATTTCATTTAAGTGGATTTAAAATGACCTTAAATTGATTTTAATAATATATTCACAATACAGAAAAACGTTGATTCCCATATCTCACTGACAACAGTTTTCACTGGGGCTTCTTTATTTTGCAGGAAATGGTCCGTGTATTATTTGGATGCATCACAGTGAGTGTGAGGTAGTTTTATTATTATCTTAAAGTTAGACATATTAAGAGCTATTTTTGTTGTTGTGAAGTTCAGTCTGTTTCCTAAATAGAAAGCAACCGCACATTGTCAGCCCATGTATTTATTGAGCCAGCAGTGTGCATAATTTTGCCTGAATGTAATGTTACAGCATAGGTGATGTGATCTCTGAAAGCAGAACATACAGGACATAGTTTTAAGGGATTATAATGGTCGGCTGATGTATAGCTTTTCAGGGAAATGTGTTTATGTGCACACAGTCCACTCGCTTGCTTTGGTCTGAATAGAAGATTAGACATCAGCTGAACAGCTTACATACACAGCTCGCAATATATGGCTTCACTTGAAATCGGTCTTTGTGATAATTTATTGCAAATAGTTTGAGAAATGATATGTAAACTCCATCACGTCTGAGTATTTAATGTTGCACTTCCTCAGCTGTTACTTTCCGTAAAGTGAAGCTGCAGCGAAGTCATTTCTTGGCATCGTCAGGTAGTTTAAACTGTGGATGAAGGCCATATTACTTCTCCTAAGAGCCAGGAAGAGATTGTGTAGCTGTACAAGTGACTTCTGAAAACACCAATTGGCTTTGTGTTTCTTCTCTACAAAGCTGTTCTGGTGATAAACTCTTTACATGGCTTAAAAGCCTTTTTTTTGTTTGTTTACGCTGTGATGACGTGTATAAATGTGTAAACCCAAGAACCGAATGACATATGCATTCCTGCCATCATATTCTGGGTACATGGATAGGCTAATTCTCATGTTTCTGCTTGTTTGAGCCTACTCACTGTTACTGACTCCATCGGGATAAGAGACATAGCTTCTGTGGGGCGGCTGTGTATCACTTGCTTGATTACTAATCTGATCCCTTTTCCAATTCTCATAAGTACAGGCGGCTTATGGATTGACCACTTGCTGTTATTTTTAATGACATCACTTTGTTTTAATTTAATCTAGGCAGTGAAAAACATTGAAGCCTAAAATGGTGAGATTAACATGTATAATGGTCAGTGTAAAATATCTGCAAGCAAGAGAAATCAAGGGGCATTGCTTTGACGCATGGAGCTCATGTGTTTTAATGTAATGGAGGGGTTAGTCTATGCAGTGGCAGTGGTGTTAAATTCTTGGTCATGGCTCAGCAGGTGAATGCGTTACTGCAATTCCCTAAATAACCCTAACCCATTGACAGAAAAGCTGTAATCTAAATCGTAACCTATACATTAGCATTGGCCACTGGTGTGCAGTTATCCTTTGTGATGGTATGATGTATGTAATTTTGACACGATGAAAACTGTGTTGTAATTTTGCAGATTGATTTTACAGTTTGATGCACCCAAACAGGGTTTAGCTGTGAGTGCGCACAAAAAAATCCCAAACTAAAACAAAACAGATTGTGGGGAATGACACCAGGGTCTGCTTTGTGATGATAATAACTGCTAGTTCAGTTGTTTTGTGTTTCTTCGCCCTCTCGCGTGGAGCCTCAGCTGACCATGTCGCTAGTATAAGACAGCAGTTCCCAGTGTGTGGTTTCAGTGCTAGCATGTCTTCATCAGTGGGGTTTGTTGAAAACCATTATTTTTCATGTTATGTATTCATAGTCTGCACTGTCATGCATCCTTAGTAAAAATGTTAATGCATTGGAGTAAAATGAATCAGGTCATTTTGTAGGCTAACGTAATCAAATTTATTCAAATTTCCATCCTTTGGTTTGGTGTTTATCTCATTAAGCTATGGCCAATTACTAACTCCACTGTAAAATCTGATGATAATACTGTGAAACACTATTAGCAATTATCCGATAGCCACACTGTCTGTCTATTATCAGTAAGGTAGTGGCTTGCAGCTATGGTTGAGTAATAAAGCTATAACAATAATATAGAAGGTAGGCAACAAATGTCACCAGACAGTGTCCATTTGACAGGAAAACACAGTTATGTGTCCAAAACACACTATGTCCCCATGGGTATCAAAGATGGTATTGGGTATCAAGTATTTTCCTCGGTATCAGTATCGAGTTTTGAAATTCAAGTATCGTGACAACCCTGGTTAGCGGATACCTGAGTCTGTCTGGTCTCCAAGCAAAGGATGGGCAGTATAGCCGCAAAATGATATCACAACATTTCAAGAAAATTTGCGATAATGATATTACTGACAGTATCTTTTCATTGATCCTTGTAGCTTACAGAGAGCGGTAGCAAGCTTCAACATTGTTATCAAAAATATTTTCTACCTGAAATGTTACATTTAGGATCGAGCTTTTTAACCACCTGGGCCGAGCTAGCTTTTCCACCATGTAATCACATCCTTAATTTCTATACACCTTTGCTCTTCCTGTCATAATGGAGTGCAGCCAGTGACACCTGGTGGAGTCATTTGTTTATATTTGTTTGGCACATCACCAGCTGTGTTCAATCTTTAGTGGAAACAGTTTTCCTGCATATTATGTAAAGTATTTTGTTTTGTTGGAAGCTGTTGAAGTAGCTCGGGTTTTGCTAAATCGTCCTCGGAGGCTGACGCACGGCTCTTGCCTTCAAACTTGCCCAGGCTTGCGTCATTGTTGAGCACACTGTGGAATTTAAACACGCGGTTTCACGGTAGCAGTGATGTTTCGATTTGACATTTATTAATAATGTTTAATTGCAGACAATATGACATGGCATAGCCCTACTCCAGACGTTAACAACAGCTACAGAATCTTGTTTTTGTCATTTGAGCTGAATGACGGCCTATATGGACAGAGTAATAAAGCAGAGGGCTTGGGGAGAAGAGTAATTTTAGGGCTTGATAAAATACGTTACTGTAACTTCATTCCAGCTATCCATTATAACCCTTCTGTGTTGGTTTCCAAAAACACTTCTCTGGCTATATTTGTGTGAGTTTCACTTCACCTTTGGTGTAAATATAACTTCAGTCAGATGACCTGTTTGGTTTTTTTTTTTTTGCTGCAAACATTGGAAACCACCGAATTAAATTGCATAAGTGTTCTGCAGCAGTATGGACACCTACACGCCTCAGTTTGTGAAGGAAAAAAAAAAGTACAGATAACTCAATATAGGCATGTAAACTTATGTTAAATGCAAATGTAAATGGGCATTTGCAGTGTAAATGGTGCCTTTCTCTTCTAAGCAAATGAAAGAAGATGAGTGTGCCCTGTTTAATTTGACCGCTCCTGTGTTTTGAAACGGGTACACAGCGTTATCATCAGCGCTGAAGAGAATCTTGCTGAGTTGTGCGTCGCTTACCTAAACGCACATATATATATAAATGAGCTAACAGCTATGTGCAACATATACTCTTGGTTTGTGCTTGACAAAGATAATGACCTTGACAGGAAATGTGGGGAACCTTCACCGGATGCACAATGTGACTTCTCACAGGTTTTTCTTAAGAACTAGAGTTGACACCATCTGTGAAGCTGAGAGGAACACAAGCTGTCTCTTTGTGCTGCTTTCAGTATCGTTCTTGCTTGGCAGCATGCTTATTTCTCTTTTTGGCTATATTGTTTATTTAAAAAAAAAAAAAAAGCACGTTTTTTTTTTTTCTCCAACAAGAGTGGGAGCTGGCAACACAGAATGGCACAAGAACATATTTAAAGTTTTTAAATACTAATACATTAAAACCCTCACCAAATCTCAGGAAGCATCATTTTTGAACAATCATTTTAAAGTACATGTCTGATCTCTTTGAGTGTATTGAGATGGGGTTGTGTGTCAGGATAAAGCTATTTTCCCTCTTTACTGTTGAGTACTTCCTTCCTATCAGTCTCAGTAGAGAAATTCCATCCAGATTTGTCCTCATTAAACACGCACGCACACACACACACAGGCAGTGTTTCTTACTAATAGGCATTTTCTGTTGTTATTAGACCTCATCATGTTCTTAAAATGCTTCTAGCCACTTACAGCACTGATAATTTCTCCAATTTCTCCCCTCTTTCCTGTCTTTTCTCTCTTCGTCGCTCATTTTTCAATCTCGCTTTCTCTCATCTGCTTCAGGCTCGAAAGGAGAAGGGTTCCTCTAGGTGGACAGTGTGCTAATCCTCGAACACACAGTGGGGACTAATCGGACTCATTAACTCTCGACTCTAGTGCTTTCACCCAGGGATCACAGCTAATCCTTTTTCGGCACAGTCTTCATCGTGCATGCTGTAAATGCTCGTTTGCTTTATCCTCTCTTGCGCGATTTTATTTCTTGCATAATAATAGAGACAGCTTTTTTTTTTTTTTTTTTTTTTTTTTAATTTAACAAAAACCATTGCTACAGAAGGGTACCCTGTGGTCTGATCTTAGCTTTAAACATCATTCCAACTATACTTCTGACATGGTGCCTTGATAATAAGCTTTCAGTGACACGTGACAGCTCAGTGTTTAAAGCATGGATGTAAACACAGCTATAAAAACAGAGCAAAAACATCGGTCAGTGAATCAGGCCACTTACTGTCGAGCGCCAGAACCACCAAGCTCTCCGGATTGTTTTCACACTGCTTGCACTTGTTCCATATATTTAAAGTCAACCTAATCTCATCTTGGTCTTAAAAAAACACGAGTCCGTGGAGAGTAGGGTGAAGGTGACGTCTGGTTCGGCGATGTCTCTGAATCAGTTTCTCACAGAATCTTTTCCCAACAAGATGTTGTGAAACTATAGGATGAAAAGGATGAGGATGCCACTGGGACAGGGTCTCTAAAGTCAACCAAGGTTCAAAGGCTGTTGTCATTGACGTCACCAGAATCATGGCTGACAGAACATTGGGCTAATACTTGGTTTTATTACCCAACTCCTGTGACAGTTTGTAGTCTAAACTTTAGTAGATTGAAAGACAAGAGTCCAAATGATTATGCATTCTGTACTAAGTGCTAAGCTCCAAAATCATGCAAACTATAACTAATCCTTGACTTTTCTTTGGAGCCAACCTGAAATGACAATTCAAGGAACAGGATTTGGGGGGCTTCTGCATTGCTTGATTAGTAGGAACTCATTTTGAAGGTGGCGCACGGTAGTGGTGGAAGGCGGAGGAGTTTAATTAAAGTTAATAGAAATATTCCTGGGCATCAAGAACAGCTCAAGATAGAAAACAACTGACAGTCAAGAATTTTAAGCTCTGTTTATGCGGCACTTTTGTAGAAAATAGTTGCTGTCAAAGTGGTCAGAAATATTTCAGAATTCTACCAAGCTCTTTGTAAAATTTTGTCTGGCGGTGTGACATTCAGGGTACATTAGAGGCATGTTTACATGTCACTTTTTCTAATTTTCTGTCAGTTTGGACACAAAAAAGGAAATTCAATCTTTCGTATGTTCAAAAAATGTTGAGTTGCCTTTTTAATTGCACTAAATTTTGATCTGTGGCGTCTCTGAATTACATTTCGTGGTAGGGTAGCAGAGTGCTACTGTGTGTGTGTTTTGAATTTCATCATAGTGTGAAGCAGAAATAATAATTTGTGGTTCGAAAAATTACTTGAAGATGGTAAACAGGGTCATTACAGGAACTTTCAATTCACGCAGACATACAATCACGGTTTCAAATCAGTGCTATTAAGGTTAAGTAAAAGAAATCTTCATAATCACTTAGGGAAAGAAATGTTAAGATGACCTGCGAAGCGCAAAACCCGATAACCTGTGGCTTTCCACATACTCAAGTTAAAAGAAGGAGCCCGTGATATTTGGAGCCGTGTATTTTTAGGAAGAAACATCCAGGACAGGTTTGTCACTTAAGAAACTTCTTCAGACTTTACTGCATACATTATAAGAGAGACATGGCACACAAAGGATCCTGAATTTAACTCTGAGACTTTTGCAACAGCAGAAATGGTGGTAAAAGTTTAACTTCTGGTGTGAATTTTTTTTTTTTTTTCCAAAATCTTATATCAGGGCAACGTCCACATCTGATTTAATCAGTTATTGCTCGATGTGATTGCATTTTTTCCTGCAGTTCTTTCGACTCTGTGACCAAAGAAATCGGCATATGTTTTAGACAAACTATGACTTTACCTCTTAAGTATAGCTAGAGCAACAGCTGGCTGTTTGAAGAGCAAGAGGATGAGAAATCCTAATATGGTTGTCTTTGCTTTTTAGTCATCATTATTACACCCACTTGTTTCTAGTCCCACTCTGTTTCCATTCCTTGCCCTTGCTGCCCATTTCATGACTGTCACCGCAAAAATGTGGTATGCATGACAGAACTTGCCCTCTATCAAAACGAACTAACTATTAATCCTGGAAAAACTCTGTTCTGTTAATGCACATGATAAGCTCTCCAAGATTTATTTCAAAGATTCTCATATAGTGAGATTTAGTCTGATCTACCTTAAAACAGGTTTCTTTCTACAAGTGCCACTTATTTTCTTCTTAACTTATCTTGTTTTACCCTGTGATGGGCCGGTGAGCTGTCTGTGGAAGCTTGTTTCAAACACTGAATAATGAAAACATAATTTGCTATCGATAAGTCAAACTCTTGGTTTATGATTATAAAGTTTGAGTTGCATATGTCCAAGTTATGACTTACTAACTGAAAATTCTGAGAAAATGACTCAAAAGTGAGAAAATAAGTATGTCATTAATTTGCAATTGTGACTTATGGGTGGCAAAAAATCTATGTATTTCTGAAAATGTTTTTTTCAGTGCTAATTAACTTCCACACCTGTTCAGGAAGTCCCTGCCTCTCACTCAAAATAAAATGGGATAGGTTCCACTTGATCCAGACTAACTTGATCAGCCTGACTATAATCAGGCTTCACTTAAAGGCTGTTTCCCTAGTGATGAAATGCAGTAAAAGCTTTACTGCAAGTTACTGCAAGTTTTAAACCAAACCTAAGAATAGAGGGAATGCACCATCACTCAGCTCACTTGACCACAGTTTACAGTATAAAGATTTCTGCAAACATACAAAAGAAAAACTGTTGACACCACAGGGATGAAATTCCTGCCAACTGTTGCTTCTTCCAACCTGTTTTGGCTCTCCTGCAGCTTGTGCACTGCCGTTGATGTGTGGTGTACGCAACACAACCTATAACTAAAATAAATGGATTTGCCCATAGAGCGTCTACTCGTCACCAATGTCAGATCTGGCTTTTTGAGTCAAATATCAGATCGGGGGATCAGGGATACTGATCTCATGGAGTATTTATGTTAATCTCCCAGCTGTTTTGCGCACTATGCACTTCAACACTTGACAACCCACTGTGAAACTTTCCACGGTCTGCCACTTTGTGGCTGAGCTGCTGTAGTTCTTAAATGCCTCCACTTTGCAGTATTGCCACTTACAACTGATCATGGAATATTTATGAGGGAAGAAATTTCATAGACTGACTTGTTGCAGTGTTGGAATCTTATTACAGTGCCAGACTCAAATTCAGTGAGCTCTTTGCTTTCACAAATGTGTGTAAAGACAGACTGTGTGAAAATGTGTGTAATGTTTTTTTTTTTTTTTTTTTTATACAGTTGTAGCAGTGGGACTGAAAACACTTTAATTCAAAGATTAAGGAGAGTGGTCCAATACTGTGAATTCTGTGCCCAAATACAAGCAACAAAATGACGACTGCATGGGAGTGTTTGCTTTCTAAGGTTATGGAGAAACCCCTTTAGGTTTTGCTGTTGGGGTTTTTTGTGCTGTTTTTCAACTTTTGAAGTAGGTTTTTAGGGAAATAAATGGTAGGACAGTTACTGTTTGCTCTCTTGTCATCCTCTAGTGTCCAGTTTCAATCACACTTGATCAAGACTACTAATGTATCTTGCCAGGAAAGCTCTCTAGGGGCCATAGAAGGCCATGCCCTCTTAGTTTTGCTGTTTGCAGAGGATCAGTGCTGCTGAGATGGGATGCTTTGGAGTGCCATTAGAGAAATGCCTCTTCACCCCATTTGTTAAATTGTTCCATTTCCTGGACACCCTCCTCGCCCACAGTGCTTTTGTGTCAACACTCATTCTAATCTGCCTTCAGCAGTTGGGTGATAAGATACATTTTGCTGTCAAAGCAAAGCAAAACATTTGCCAAAAAGAGCCAATCGATACTATATTCAGATTTATGAATCTTGTCTAATGCGCCTGTGATGTACTGGCAAGAGATTTGTTGGCTGTAAAATGTTTTCGCGTCCCATGGATACATATGAGATGACCTTTTTGTCTCTTACTTCTTGATCGAAAGCCATATTGAACATTGAAATGCCCTGCAGCTGGCGATGCCTGCCTCCTCTGAATGCTCGTTTGAGTTTGGATGGTGCAGATGTGTGGGTGTCCTGCTCTTTCTCTCTTACATTTTTTTTTTTCCTCCCAATTTCATTTTCAGAGTATTGTGCTTGCTGTGGTTCAAGGACATTATGTAATGCTTATAAGAGCACCTCATCTGGAGAAGTGCCATTGAGACACAGAGTTTGCAGAACTCATTTTAGAAATGAAAACTTGCCTGTGAAAGACATTAGTAACTAAGGACACTGAACCGAAAAGGAATTCAGCAGGTGAATAACTCTAAGACAAGGAAAGTCTTTATTTTTACCAATTTTTGAAGGATATTTAGGGAGTGATGCAATATTCAACGATATAATGCAAATATTACTTTTCTTACAGTTAATTTGCTCGGTGTATATATTTTTTCCTATAGAGCTTTTTAGCCTCAAGCTTGTAGTCATTTAGTTG
The DNA here is from genome assembly GCF_900408965.1 of Simochromis diagramma. Taxonomy (NCBI): domain Eukaryota; kingdom Metazoa; phylum Chordata; class Actinopteri; order Cichliformes; family Cichlidae; genus Simochromis; species Simochromis diagramma. The sequence goes on from NW_024387414.1 coordinate 8,158,336, forward strand.
GTACACAGCGCTGCTCTTGGTGGGTGCTGTTTTGTGTTTGTGCATTCACATTTTCAGAAATATGTGGTGTTTGCATGCCACAGGGAGGCTTGCGGCACTTTCCTGCTCCAACAAGCTGCTCATTGTGCTTGGCTGGTTAATGAGTGATTAGCCAGGATTGGCTCTCTGTTTGGGAAGAAGAGCTGGTAGGTGACCTATCGAATGAATAGTGCAGAGACACTAAGATAAAAGCTGGGAATGCTGTTGGAAAAATGTCAGATGGGTCTTGGGGTGCACAATTTAAATTGGAATAGATAAGGTTATGTTTCGGGTAAACTGAAAAGCACATGCCTTTATGTAGATGTCATAGATGTGCCTTATCTGATCAACTAGGGTTATTCAAGTATTTTTATATTTGGTTTCCAGATAAAATGTTGACATATACAGACCTAAACTGCAAAATTACAAAGCTACAGCCTATATCAACACTAGCCAAAGCGGTGATCATGAACAGTAACGAAGATTTATCCAATTTTGGCAATGGAACAGAAAACGTTATCAGATTGTTTCATAGAGTAGTATGCTTTGAGTTTTTGAGTTGTTTGTGCGATGGTGGCATACATTTTTTTTTTTTTTTTTTCTCATGTGGTTAGTCTTTATTCACCCAGAGACAGCAAAAATATATGTACCAAAACTGAACTGGGGTGGATTTTTAGAAATATCAGTTCTCACTTGGTAAAGTCATCATTTTGGCTGACGCATACGTCAGTGCTTGTCAACATATGAACAACAGAATTTGAAACAGGGGAAAAAATACAACTAAAGAGTTATCTGTACAATGCCCAACTGCTGCATCAATCTGGCTCTGTTCCTTTTAGAAGTCCCAATGCTCCTGCAGCCACTTGTCATAGAGTTGCCTGTAGAGAATGACTTGCATCCAACCTCTCTCAGCAAGCGTAAACTGCCTGCAACATGTCAGGACTTAGGAGCAAAGCATCAGCTCTGGCTTAAGGGAGCGCCTCATCATTGGTCTGTTGACTTAACCAAAGTTACTTGGCTATGTTCTCTTTTGGGTTTACTCTAAAGCATGGGTGGAGTTTACAGCCATAACGTAATTTATTTCAACAAACACTGGTCCACCTGTAGCACTGGTTGCACTGCAACAGCACTAGACAGAAGGAGACAAATACACAAATAAAAGAGGGTGTCCATGTGGTTGATGAGAATCTGTGACTGTGGTAGTGGTGACACAGTGGAAAGATAACTCATTTGCCAAAAGGATTTTGAATAATGCTATGTAATTGCTTCAGATGCTGTAGGGCAGGGTCCCCAATCCCAGTCCATGAGGGCCGGTGTCCCTGCAGGTTTTAGATCTCACCCTGGGTCAACACACCTGGATCAAATGATTAGGTCATTGCCAGGCCTCTGGAGAACTTCAAGACATGTTGAGAAGGTAATTTATCCATTTAAATCAGCTGTGATGGATCAAGGACACATCTAAAACCTGCAGGGACACCGGCCCTCGTGGACTGGGATTGGGGACCCCTGCTGTAGGGCAACAAAATAGTGCTCTCTTTCGTGCAGTATTAGCATAGCTATGTAGGCCAGCCTGCAGTGTAGGAAGATGACAGACGAGTAAGTGACATTTACACCAGGGTAGAGAAGAAAGGTCTTGGCCAGTATCCCAAAAAGTTGATTCTGTTCATCTGGATGTTGCGTTTTCAGTGGAAGAAACATTTCATTACTTATCCAAGTAACATCTTCAGTCTCAGTTGACTGGAGATGTTTTATTCACATGTACTGTCTATAAGGTTGAGGAAACCTGCAGTTAGCCAGGACTGAAGAAATGACTTGGTTGAGTGACGAAACGGCTCTTCCACTGAAAACGCAATGGCCAGATGAACAGAATCAATGTTTTGGGAATTTCTTACCTGGAAGATTGAGTATGCATTAGGATGTCTTAGCCAGTATTTTTAACTAGTTTTGTTAATTTGAGTTTTATTGTCGGGCATAATATAGGCATTTCTCAAAGTATTAGAAATAACAGGGAAATGCATTGATTTTTGTCAAACAAAGCAGTATTGATATACTTTACTTTTTACAATTTATATAAATTCGGAGTGTTTAAAAAAAAAAAAAACAAAGTTATTATTTTTACTGTTTATTGACACATCCTACTGTAATATCACTGTCATAAATAATAACGTTACAATCTGGTAGCATCACAAACCTCATGTAATTGGGGATTCCCCAAAGGTCTTGAGGGAACACCCTGTACACGTAATGGGCAAATTATGATTTGATATCCTCCTTTTCTCTCTTCTTTAATACGGTTCTGTCAGACGCTTCCTTCTTTAGAAACAGCGATCTACTTCCCCACCGTCGCACCATAGTTTATCTTCTGATTGTTTACATTCTCTCTTTAATATTGCAGGATCTTTTCATTATGATATAAAGTGCCTTCTTATTAGCCTCTGCACATATATAGTTTCATTGAATGCTTCTGTTTTGTTGTGTAGAAAAAGAAAGCCACCGTCTTTAAAATATCATTTCTTTCGCATACGCCACACTCACTTCCTCCTTTTTGGGGCTGTCACATGGGTCACTGCCAACGCCATTTGGGAGGCAGTGGTCCAGTGGAGCAGCCCAAAGCTTCAGGCTCAGGTGTCACACGGTCAAAAGACTGGTGTTCTGTTAATGCATTGTAAGCTCATCTATTCTGGCTTGGTGATCTGTCTTCTAGTTGATAGTTGTTGTAGCAATAAAGATTGGTGTTATGCTTTTGTGGCTGCATCTCTCATTTGTCAGTAATCATGGAATGGATTTCAGTTTTAGAGCCTTTTAAGGATCATTACTGCTCCTCGTGTGTCCATAAATGAATAATAAATGCTTGGTTCTTATCTGCATCTGTGCTTATCTATCCCAAATAGATTCACTGTTTGTCTTGACAGGACTTAAAATCTGTCATTCCTTTCATAACAGCATCCATCTGTGACTAATTATGCAGTGGCTGCAGGATTTTTTATTTTTTTATTTTTTTTTTTACGAAACTGTCCTTGCACAGTTGTTAGGGAAATGAGTCACGGTTGTTAAGGAAGTGAAATGGTGTGCGGTCGACTGTATGTCGCAGGGTATGACTGGCCTTCGTCTGAGAGCTCTCAGAGCACTCAAAACCTCTGCAGGTGTTTGATGTTTGAGCTCTGCAGATCTTCGTTCACATTTGGAAATAAAGAGAAAATATGGGAACAATGTAGCAATGTGATTGTACAGCTTATGTTTATGTATATCTTAATTGGTTTTAGTGTGATAGAGCAATCCAAAACTCATGGCAGCAACATCCGCAGTCAGTTACTCTGCGTTGTGTGGTAAGTGTGATCAAAGCAATGATTGGTGACAGCTGACAGCATACTGAACAAAAAGCTCACTGTGTTCCTCTTTTGACTCCTGGGTGATGCAAGAGTGTGTCAAATACCAATAGTGTGTGTGTGTGCACCATCTCTCAACACAACACAATGTTTTTAGTTAATCTTTGTATCACTATGAACAAGTATTTTGATGGTTTTAAGAAATTGGGAAATTATAGTGTTTATAAAACTCACTTGGAGACTGTAAAAGCTGCTTCTTCATTCAGTTCAAGTGAAGTAAAAAGCTAGCAGACACTGAACTTTGGCCAAAAGCGATGCCTTTTCACTGGATTTGATTAAGTCACTTGATTGTGATAGTTGTAAGTTTATACATTTGCACTTTTTCTACATATGCAGTAAAATCAAACTGTTTCTGACACATAGACTTTACTTCTTACATTTAAAAAAAAAAACCCAAAACATTTTCTCTGTACAAGACTCATATATATCATCTGCAGTCAAATTAATTTTGCACATTGGAGTCACTCTTATTTTGGAAATTAACCAGCTAGTTAATTCCTTTTGTATGTTTAACCCCTGGCTGGCTCACTGGGAACCCTTCATGTGTTAGCATCCACAGAGAGACCTTTGACTAATTCCACCATCTTGGGCAGCTAATAACTTGTCTATCACTGCTGCACTGCTGACATGTTCCTTCTATACTATGAAGATGTGCACTGAGGTTTTATTTTGAGTCATTTTCACTTTTTCGTCATAGTACTGTTGCTTCTTGAGGTTTTTTGTTTGTTTTGTTCTATATAGATATTTTTTTCTGTCCCTGGATGATCTGAGGAAGTAAAATAATCAAAAGAACCATCACACCGAAAACTCTAAAGATTGATTTATTCTGTGGTGAATCTTTGTAGGTCCTATAATGTAACCTATGCAAGAGCATTCATGCCTGGTGCATTGTGCATTAATTAGAGTGCATGGTAGAAACAAAGAAAATGCCGGGACGTTTTTTCCGTGCTGGCTCCCCACTCTTCAGTACCCACAGCTGTGGGTTGCATTGAGTCGATATGTAGTTGCTTTTCTAAGAAGGTGCACATCAGATTATTTAACACGGAAGTTAAAAGCCCATTTAAATATTTTATTCTCTAGCTGATCACATCATGTCTGTCCCAGGAGCAGTCAAACTTTTGTTCTTACATCAGTAGTAATTTAAACTGATCAGTGAGTCATTTTTAAACCAGCACTTCCAGTATTTTGCCTGGTAGCTCAAGAAAAGTTCGATTTATCAGATTAAATAGCTGAAGTTGTTCTTCTAATATGCCAAGTGCACGCTTACTAAATATTTAACGAAATAAAAGTAATTAAACATGTGGAACTAATAACCCTAAAAATACTAAAATTAGTTCAAGGTTAGTTTCAGATTTAATCAGCCTTCTTACTGAAGGATGTTTTCCTTCTTTCCACAGGCTACTTATAGAAACTATCCATTTGTTAACTCTTTCTTGGGTTGAACAGTAACTTTATATTGCCCCTGTTTAAGCATGCATACAAAATCGCCCTTTCTTGATGGAGTTGGATGTCATTATAGGATAACTGGAGTCATGCACTAAACGGGGTGAGTTCTTCACACCTGGATGAGCTTGTCTTTATGCTGCACAGTGTGAGACTGTGACTCATATTTGGGAGGGACTGCAGTGAAACCGAAGCAACTCATGTCCGTTCCTTTGAGAGATCCTGCACAGACAGATGCTCAGTAGGAGTAACCTTGCTTTCACCCAATACAGCCAAAAACTCTTCTTCCCACTCAACCACAGAAACCTCAGAATTGGTACTGCTGCCTGAAGACATTCCTGACTGTGTAGCTGTTCATCAGAAATGCTTTTATGCACATTTCTTGGCTTACAGTGGCAAAACATAAGGCGAGGTTTTTGCAAAATGTGTAACTGTAACCCTGCCGCATACTTTCAGACTGCCAACAACAAGGCCTCCATTCAGAATCGGAAAGAAAGTGTGAGCCAATGTAAAGCCTACAATGAAGTGGAACACAGACTAAACACAAATCGGAGGCCAGTCATATGGGGAGGCTGATACAGGAACAAACATTTTAAGAGTGCTAATGAAGACACTCAGCAAAGAGACAAGGATGCTATTAGTCAGCCCTCATTTACTCCAGTCATCCATAGCTCCCAGGAGGCATTTGAGGTAATGAGATCCCTCTGTGCTCTTTCTGCGTCACTCCCACTGTCTGACCTCTCTGTTGCTGGACAGCTGTAATTGAAGGCTTAGCAGAATGCGCCGTGCCATGCTGCACTTATAGCACATGCTGTCAGCATTTCTTTTGCTCATTACACGTGTATTATTTTCCACTGCATGGCTATTTGTCCCACACATGTACAGCAGGGAGTCACTCAATCAGTCTGGTGCTGAGACTTTTGACAAGTGTTTGGCTTACTCCAATAGTTAATAATATTGTACTTGTCTCCATGGGGAAATGTCTCATCTATTTGACCTGTCCTAACCACAATCATACAGCAATCATAGAGCAAAGCTTGTGGATCTGCGCCAGTACACAAGCGTGCGCCTTGTGTAAGTGTAATGGCAGGATTATTCCTGCCTAACGTGTCAATCTTATGGTGTGGGAGGAAAAGAGAAACTTGCAAATGCGGTGATGCAACAATGATAATTACCATGCTACTAAAGAAGGAATCAAATTCTCCTCTTTTCCACTGCTCGGGTATTTTAGAATTTAAAATCCTTTCCTGAAGGGGAATTTGTCACTCATGTTCTGTGGGTTGGGAGAGTATCGCTCAATACAAAAGGTACATTTACCTGGAGCCTAATATTCAAGTGCTGAAAGACCCATAATACTTCATATTTCAGCTGATTACAGTAGGGTTACCCGTTGACATGCATGCATGCCTGCTTGACTTTAATCTGGTGTCAAACTCGAGGCCTGCACCCAGTGGACACACGTCAAACTAAACTGGCGATCATACCCTTACCTCACTAACAAATATGCTAACACACATTAGCATGGAAAAGGTTGGAAAAGCGGATCCATAAAACAGACCATTTCATGAGAGTTTGGACTCGCAGCAGAGCTGTGCAGCCCAGAATCTTTATTAATATTATTCCTCTCATTATTTTTACTGAAGCTTGTCGAACAACCACCGAGTTGTCATGTTCACACTTGTGAAATAGGCAATGTCAAGCTTGTAGGATACCTGAGGATATAGTTTAAGCGATTGCTCTGTATTACCACCAGTTATAATATTTAGCTTTGTGAAAAAGGTTGATCTTTTAGTGTAGCTTCTAGTGTAATATTATTTTGTTTAACTAAATTGTATACTATTCAGAAGTAGCTTTATGTGGACCCAGTTATACATGAGAATACTATGTGATACTTTATCAACTCTAAACTGCATGTGGGTTTCTGGCCCTTGATGTGAGTGAGTTTGACACCCTTGGGGTAAATTGCAGCAGGTTGTGTTTTTTCCTCTTTAAAAAAAAAAAAAAAGACTTTTCAAAGAGAATTGATCCCTTGCATAGCGTTTGTATTTCATGTAAACTCTTGAAGAAATGAGAGCAGCACAGTGCTGGCAACAACTACTCTGAAGAGATGATAAATATCCATCTTCAGGGAGCTCATCAAACATTCGCTAAAGAGATAAGATGGCCATTGAGGAAGACGAATGTATAATGATTTCATAACTGTAGCCAAAGTCCCACAGCTATTCTGATTAAATGGGCAGTGCATGTAAACACCAAGCCACTACTGTCAACTCACCAGTCGTGTAATAGCACTGTTGGCCACTTGCATAACTTTTGCTTATTCCATGCTCTTGGGATCAGTGTTCCTAGTGTGCTGGGTGCGAGCGTCCAGAGACAGGGTGTGTTTGACAACAGTCGTTGGTCCTCTTAATTTTGGGCCAGAGCCAGGCAGCTCTTGGAGCCTTTGCAGACAGACTGACTCCTCCCTGCATGTAAGCAAAGTGTCATATAAAATCTCCAATCACGAGTTGAATTCCTGAAGCCGTTTTAATACACCCTGTTTATATTCTTACATCAGATTTGTAGAAATAAAACAAAAAAAAGGAAAATATTTTACAAATAGCTGCTAAGATTCATTTTTAAGATAAAATTCGTTCTTAAAGTCGACAAAGATTCGTGCAGTGACTGCATAGATCAGAGCCATGACTACTCCATATTCCAAATAATTTTTTTTTTAATATCAATTTTTAGGAGGTTAACACTAACACCTACTCCGCCTAAATCCCACCACTGTACACAGATGTTTTGAATAACAACGAGTTTGTGCTTGCTTCCTGGCCTCCCACCCACAAGCATTGCATAAGTAATTTTTCTACAGGGCAGAAGCATTTTGTAAGACTCTTATTCTCTACTTGTTTTTGTTTTTTTTACCATCTCAATTATGCATTTAAAAATATAGATTTTGAACTTTTGGAAAATACCTACATCTGCCATTGCACAGCAACGTGAGGAGGAGGAGCACAGTGGCTAAGTTCAGGCAGCCTGATGTTGACCACAGATACCGGGAACAAGTTTATTCAGTTCACATGTATGAAACTGCCGATATGCTGCCTCTGATAAAAAGGCTACTTTTTCAGTTTGCAGAATTTAAGATGGTTCTGATTACTCGGAAACCTTGGTCAGAGATTGGGAGCTCTCTGTCATACCAAGTAACCGTTTCCATGGTGGAAATAGTTACTAACTAAGAGGTGTCCTCTTGCTTTTGAAATTTCTTTCCACACATCTCTAAACACTGTGCTGACATATTCTTGGTTTGTTGTACATGCACTGCATGATTGTGGTTTAAGTTGATCTCAGTAGTACTGTACGAGTGTCCAATGAAACATGTTTCCACAAGAGTTTTTTCAGTCTAGAAAGAAGTTGACTATAATTAGTTAAATCATGAACTTCTAGCTAGAATGATCTGTAAAAATGGGTATTATTTGCCAGTAGAATTGCATTAATATCAAAACCTACAAAATGGTAAACAAAACTGTAAAATGATTCTAGTACAGCACATAATGCAAGTATAAGCTGGCCCCTTCCAAGTTGTAATTTAAAATTGTACTGTAAATGTACCGGTGGTTATAGCAAGAGCAGTAGATGATGCCAATTTAACTCTTTTACTTGATTTGGCTTCAAGGTAACGTGTGTGTGTGTGTGTGTCTGTGTGTGTATGTGTCTATCAAGCTTTAGTTACATTGTTTGTTCAACCTTTTTTATTTGTTGATAAATTGTGATTGGCTGATTCACCCTGTGGACTGAATGGGACAGCCCCCAGTTAACCTGTCAGACATGATTTGACGTTTACCACTGGGCTACTGTTTATGTCAGTCCTATATTCTTTATTAAAGCCATTGCATATTTATATTTCCTTTTTACCTCACTCCTTTTCATCTTTCTCATAGTGATCCATCAGCACCTGTTTGGGGAACATCATTTTGACCTAATAATTTCTTTGCCTACTAGCTTCACAGCTGACAGTACTTCCTGTCAAAGCTCCTGCCAAAAACAACCAGCAAGAAATAGCAGCTGTATTAGCATGCTACGTGTTTGAGGTGTATGCTATGTGCAAACTTTAGTCATATGAGTCTAGAAGTCTCTTTTTATATCAACAGGCTTTGTGTGGGATTTTAGACCTTCAGCTTTCAGGTCACATGTGCATTTACTTTCATTGTTATTATCAGAATCAGAATCAGAAAGGGTTTTATTGCCAAATGTTGAGCGGGTTTACAACATTAGGAAATTGTATCCCTTTGAACTTGCCTTCAGATAGACATTAAATCTGTACAGGGAGTGCAGAATTATTAGGCAAATGAGTATTTTGTCCACATCATCCTCTTCATGCATGTTGTCTTACTCCAAGCTGTATAGGCTCGAAAGCTTACTACCAATTAAGCATATTAGGTGATGTGCATCTCTGTAATGAGAAGGGGTGTGGTCTAATGACATCAACACCCTATATCAGGTGTGCATAATTATTAGGCAACGTCCTTTCCTTTGGCAAAATGGGTCAAAAGAAGGACTTGACAGGCTCAGAAAAGTCAAAGATAGTGAGATATCTTGCAGAGGGATGCAGCAGTCTCAAAATTGCAAAGCTTCTGAAGCGTGATCATCGAACAATCAAGCGTTTCATTCAAAATAGTCAACAGGGTCGCAAGAAGCGTGTGGAAAAACCAAGGCGCAAAATAACTGCCCATGAACTGAGAAAAGTCAAGCGTGCAGCTGCCAAGATGCCACTTGCCACCAGTTTGGCCATATTTCAGAGCTGCAACATCACTGGAGTGCCCAAGAGCACAAGGTGTGCAATACTCAGAGACATGCCCAAGGTAAGAAAGGCTGAAAGACGACCACCACTGAACAAGACACACAAGCTGAAACGTCAAGACTGGGCCAAGAAATATCTCAAGACTGATTTTTCTAAGGTTTTATGGACTGATGAAATGAGAGTGAGTCTTGATGGGCCAGATGGATGGGCCCGTGGCTGGATTGGTAAAGGGCAGAGAGCTCCAGTCCGACTCAGACGCCAGCAAGGTGGAGGTGGAGTACTGGTTTGGGCTGGTATCATCAAAGATGAGCTTGTGGGGCCTTTTCGGGTTGAGGATGGAGTCAAGCTCAACTCCCAGTCCTACTGCCAGTTTCTGGAAGACACCTTCTTCAAGCAGTGGTACAGGAAGAAGTCTGCATCCTTCAAGAAAAAACATGATTTTCATGCAGGACAATGCTCCATCACACGCGTCCAAGTACTCCACAGCGTGGCTGGCAAGAAAGGGTATAAAAGAAGAAAAACTAATGACATGGCCACCTTGTTCACCTGATCTGAACCCCATTGAGAACCTGTGGTCCATCATCAAATGTGAGATTTACAAGGAGGGAAAACAGTACACCTCTCTGAACAGTGTCTGGGAGGCTGTGGTTGCTGCTGCACGCAATGTTGATGGTGAACAGATCAAAACACTGACAGAATCCATGGATGGCAGGCTTTTGAGTGTCCTTGCAAAGAAAGGTGGCTATATTGGTCGCTGATTTGTTTTTGTTTTGTTTTTGAATGTCAGAAATGTATATTTGTGAATGTGGAGATGTTATATTGGTTTCACTGGTAAAAATAAATAATTGAAATGGGTATATATTTGTTTTTTGTTAAGTTGCCTAATAATTATGCACAGTAATAGTCACCTGCACACACAGATATCCCCCTAAAATAGCTAAAACTAAAAACAAACTAAAAACTACTTCCAAAAACATTCAGCTTTGATATTAATGAGTTTTTTGGGTTCATTGAGAACATGGTTGTTGTTCAATAATAAAATTATTCCTCAAAAATACAACTTGCCTAATAATTCTGCACTCCCTGTACTGTACATAGCACCACAGCTGTGGCTCTTACCTTTCCTTGTACTTTGCAGTAATGTGATTTCTGTGTGTGAATAGAACCAACTACAGACTAATGTAGAACCGATCTAGAACTAGACCTTTTCAATAAAAAAAACAAACAAAATCAGACAGTTTCTCATAGAAGGTGTGTGTTGCTTTAGTTTAAAGGTGATAGGTACATATCAAAGGCTTACAGTACATATTTGTTTAGCTAGCTATGGTTTTCATATTATTTTGCAAGTGTGTTTGCAGTGCTGTTGGAAGATGACATGCAGCAATGAGTTGGAATACAACATTCAAAATTTGATATATGCTAACATAACAATTAAATATGACTGGGGATGAAGTTGGTGTCCACATGGACTGACCCGGGGAATGTTAATCTCCTCAATCTAAAAGCTTATTTCACACTAATGCAGCACTGTATCTGAACATAAGGTCAACCAGTATAAGAAGTAACTTGCTTGTTTAGATTCCACTTACACCTGTGTGGGAATTTTAACTATCTGATGCTGTGACCACAGAAAGCACGCAGCTCTGTTACTCTTAGTTTAAGGGTTTTTTTTTTTCTTTCTTTTGTAGGACTGGTGCAGAAAATGTATCTAGTGTCACAGCACTGTGTTAAATTATTTAAGGATAACAATATTTTATATACAATGGGATGAAGTACAATATCTCTCTATTGGTAGATTAGCTTAGTCAGAGCATGTAACTCAAATGTGCTACTGTAAAGTAAGTATTGTAACAAATACGCATGTTCAGCTGCATGTTAACACGTGTCTGATTAGCCAGTCACATGTTAGCAACTCGGTGCATTTAGACATGTAGAAATGGTCAAAATAACCTGCTGAAGTTCAAACCAAGGATCTGGGGAAAATGGTGATGAGGTGACTCTGAATGTGTCATTGTTGTTGGTGACTGACAGGCTGGTCTGAGTATTTCAGAAACTGCTGATCTACTGGGATTTTCCCGCACAACCATGTCTGCGATGATTTACAGAGACCGGTCCAAAAAAAGGGAAATGAGCAGCAGTTCTGCCGTCTTCATGCTAGAGGTCAAAGGAGAATGGTCAGACTCCTTTGAGCAAATAGGGAGGAAATGGTAACTTAAAAACGTACTAATTACAAACAGTATGAAGAGCGGGATTGCTGAACACACTACATGTCAAACCTTCAGGCAGATTGGCTACAGCAACAGAAGAGCACACTAGGTGCCCCTCATGTCAGTTAAGAGCAGGAAACTGATGCATTTCACACGGGCGCACTAAAGTTGAATAACAGAAGATTGGAAAAACTTTGTCACAGTTTGGTGTATAGAACATGAAAGCACAAATCCGTCGTGACTTGTGTCAACGATTCACGCTGCTGCTGCTGCTGCTGCTGCTGCTGCTGCTGCTGGTGGTGGTGTAATGGTGTGGAGATATTTTCTTGACACGCTTAATAGCAGCTGTTGCTCACCATGTCTTTATGACCACAGTGTACCCCTCTTCTAATAGCTGCTGGATATCCAGCTGGAGAATGTGCCATGTCACATAGGCAAAATTATCTCGAATGTATTTTTGGAACATGAGTTCACTGTATTCAAATGACTCCACACTCATGAGGTGGAGATTCACATATTGGATGTGCAGCTGACAAACTTTGTCATCATATCAATACGAACTAAAACCTCCGAGGAATGTTTCCAGCACCTTGTTGAATCTGTCATGTATAATTAAGGCTGAACGAGTTCCAGCCTGGCGCTGGAAAAGTGTACATAATGAAGTGGCTGGTGAGTGCATGTGTAGGTACTGTATATCATATTTTGATGCAGAAACTCCACCACTGCAGGAATGTGATAAGTACAATATAGAAAGATTAGTGTGTTTATAGAAAAAAATTTCCTGGGACTACTGACAGACTCTTTCAAAACAAAGATTGACATCAGTCTGGGGTGTGCCCAAAGAAAAATAAACACATGCATGTACAGCTCAGCTGAAGCAAACATTTACCAGTCTTCTTTCTGCTACTATTGTGTAATAGATACTATGTAATTGTACTGTTTGTTTGTGTTGTGTTGAGACCCATTTACCACAACTTGTTTTCAATGTGGAACAAGACATCAACCCAATAAACAAACATTCACAAGCAAATATTGAGAATCTAAAATATTTTCATGCACACAGTATGGATGCATATAGTGCAGTTCCACTGAAACCTTTGCATAAATGTAAATGTTTTACATCTAGTGTATCTGTTAGCAAGTTTTATCCAATATGAACGAATCGCAGAAGACATGTCTCTGATGTTTTTCCATCTTTTGGTGACCCTGTCTCAGGATCCTGGCCAGACATGACCGATGACAGATGAGGGTGTGGTGTGGCACATCTCACACATGCATACACGCACACACCAGCAGAGTGTCGTTTTTATTAGAACACTCCAAGAATTTGATTATAACTAAAGGCCTTGCATTTCTGGCAGTTTCAGGATTGACCTCCATTGTCTGTACTTCCCAGAGATAATAGAAGATGTCATCCAGTACATTTTCCCCGAATGCCCGGGAATCTTTGCTTCTGTGGCCACACAGAAGAGTGTTGTTGGCTGGGTTTACTCATGTATACCCATGTGAAAGCTTTAGTAATGTTTTACTCGTTATCCACTCATAGTTAAAGGATGTTCAGACTCCTCAGTGGCTTGCTGGTAAAGTGAAAGAAAACCAGCGCATTCATGTATGAATGCACATTATAAATTATGAACACAGTTAAAACAAGACTAGTTACAACAGTAGATTAGTAGATTGTAGAAAACATGCACCAGATGGCCCTGTCAGGAGACAGAGCTTTATGGTAGCCTGGAAAATTACCATCACCGTGTTGATCTGAAGCTGTCTCCCATTTCTGTTGGAGTAGCTCTGCATGATATCCACGGTAGGTTTTGTTTCGCTGTGTAAACAGCTCTCCTCTCTGCTAGATGCAGATGTTGAGATTTCTCTTTGAGTGGTAATGCCGGTAGTAAGCTGGCTGGCGTACTAAGGGATAATTATGGTTTTCTTATTGGTGGCGGCAGCGGTGGTGGCGGGGAAATGGGCTGGTGCATACAGAGGGTTCCTTCTGCTACAGATTTACAGGATGGAGCCTGTCTGGTTATGAAACGTGACATGGGGATGTGGCTGGCTATACCAGCTGGAAACAATGGTCTCTCTCACCGTATAGCATTCTTTCCACTCTTTCTTACTAAACTTTCTCTACAAATTACATGTTTTTGGGAAACAAAACATTCCACAAAGGTCATCTCACGTTGTGCGTCATCAATCTTATATATGTTGAAAGCACAAGTACAAATATGGAACGGGGTCAAATGGCTACAGTAACATTTGTAATCAACAAACAGCCTCACAACATGTATAGTTCAGATAGTTAAATATTGTTTATTAAATATGAAGAGCTGTGAAATTTTCTAAAGATTTCTGTCCAGGTAAATTGCACTCACGTGTGAGGTATCCACATATGGAGTCTGCCATAGTGAATGAACACTTTATGATTTTTAGGTATTTCATATAAAACAATTACTTTGGCCAGACTCACTGTTTAATTCTGCTTGAGGCAAGATGATGACAATGATGGAAAAAGTATAAAATACATTCATTGTGGGTAAATTAATCTGTGGAAGGATCATTAACATTATTTTATGTGTGACATTTTTCGTTGGGTCTACAGGTGTTTTCCCAATCCACAATGCATATGAGAAGGAAATGGCTTAGACAAATTCAATCAGTGCTTTCCCAGGATTGGATTTGGACGATGGTTGATATGTTTAGATGTAAATTCTATGCTTCTTTAAATCAATAAGCTCCTCGTTGGAGTGCTCTTTGTGTCAAGCAGAAAAATTGGTGACTTGGGCTCAGTTTGTAGAAGCAAATGTGAAACAGTCGAGCAGCAGCAGCCAGCTTCCGAGCACGTGGTGTTTTCGCTTGCACTTCCTGTATTTATTATCAGCAACAGCATTTAAAGCTTAAATCATTGCTGAAATAGCATCCTGCTAATATTGTTAAGGGTCAGCAGCTCCCTCTGGTCAACATGGTTAATTTAATACCAGTAGACAGTACTGGGAGGAGAGTTGGAGATATGGAAAAGGACAAAACCTAATCTAATATGCTGGTTGCATTTTTGTACATACATAAGTCATCGGTTTATGTAAAGGTGTACAGGCAATGTCCTCCACAATTACAAAGGTAGCCCACCCCTAACCTACCCCTGTCCTGACTGGGATAAACCTTGTTCCATGTACTGACTGAAATATGATAGTATTAATCATAATCGATTATGCCTTGATTATGGCGCTCGGAGCAAGTCATTCAGGACATTCAAGCACTTCATGTTACTACACACTGTTACTCTCTGTTTAGTTTTGGTAACATCTGGTTTAAATTCAGGATTCAGGCACAGTTTACATTAGATTTCTAGCTACAGACAGAGCAATCATTTATATTAACTGACAGAGTAGATTTATCTATCTCTATCTCTCTCTCTGGTGCAACGATACACAAAATTCACGGTTCGGTTCGATACTTTGGTGTCACGGTTCGATATTTTTTTCGATACAAAAAAATGTTCATGCCTTTTTAATTTGTCATTTATTAAAATTATAAATATATATTTTAACTCAGAAGTACAGTTTTTAAATTTAATGTTGCTGAAACAACAAAATAATTTTTTTTTTTAAAAATCTATCTGATTGAGGAATCACTCATCTTTGGAAAAGAGAGTTTATTACAGAGAAATGGATCTTTCCAAAATAAAAGCTATACTATACGCTTCTTCTGGGCTATATTCTCAGCAGCATATTAAACATATCAGGTCCCCATAAGGAGGTGTGTGTGTGTGTGTGTGTGTGTGTGTGTGTGTATATGTGTATGTGTGTGTGTGTGTGTGTGTATATATATGGCTGAAAATGAAATCAGCGATAGTTCCTAAATATATAAATTTGCTTTTAGTTAATTTTTGTGCAGAATTGTACAAAAGTAAAGTGCAGCATTGAGATTTGCAAATTAGAGGGTCATGTTTAGATATGCGTGACTTAAATTCTTGGTAATACTAAGCGAGCTCTGTCAGGTGCCTCGGGTTGATATGCCCTTTACCCACATCACCTTTAACCCTGACTCTGTAGAGCATGGGTTGAAAAATGCGGTTGTCTGTCTTTAACAGAGGTCACTCTTTGTCCCTTTTTTGTCCAAGCTTATTGAATACCAACACAAAGGCGACCATAAAAGCAGAGTAGTTTTCTTTTGGAATGAGGCCTGCCTGTTTGCTCTCCATAAAAAGGATTCGAATGGGCTTAGGCTTGGTGATGATTCAACTAGATCAGATAACATTGGCTTATTTCCAATGAGGTGATTACTTAGCATAAATAGAATAGATTGACCATTTCTGGGCAGCGCTCAAGCATACAATTTGAAATCATCAATGAAGAATTCACGCCCTTTCAGTCAGACTCTGAAAGTAAGAATTTAATGGGCTAAAGCACAGAGCCAAAACAGATTGTGTCAAGGTCTAAAAATCCAGGCGCTGCACTGTATCTAGTCGCTTGACAGGACACCTCTAGTTGCTTCCTGTTAGGCTCCTGGTGTTTTTGGCTACCCAGCAGATACTTACTCCTGCTTTGTTTCCCGAGAGGCTGAAGATGTCATTCTGCTGCTTAACAGACTGCTGGTACACAACATACGAAAAGTATCCGTGAGTCAATATGGAGAAGGGATGTCAAACAAGTGGTCTCGCAGCCCCAGCTAGCTTTCCTGTCCCTGGTTTGGTGATGCAGAGCTAAGACAGTAGTGATTTTTTTTTATTTTTTTGTATTTTAGATCCGGACAAGTCATTAAGATTTTGTAACTAAGCAATAGTAATTTAAAACTGTACAGGTGAAGGGTCGTCAGCATGATAAATAATAACAGTAGACTCAGAATGTGGGACAGCTGACAGGTATTACTAAATATCACTTATTGTTCTTAAGCATCTCAGTTTGTTTGTCGTCTGTTTTGTAAATGAATCACTCATTAAATATGAGAACATGACAGATCACCTGTAGTGGCTTATATTCTTTACATTCATTGGACTGTGCTCTGTGAATATGTCCTCAGGCTGTTAATACAGAGGTCTGCTGGAACTTCCTCAATCATTCGAGAGCTACCTGGATGTTAGCCTGGAATCATGCATAAGCACTCAGACACATCAACATAATCTTTGCTCATTGCCTTGCACCATCCTCTGGATTTGCCTTACAGTGGGTTTGTCCAGAAAATGAAAATGAGAATCAAGTTTAAGGGTTTTTATTTTTTTTGCAAAGGCAGGTGTATGTTAGTGTAACTTTTTCATTTTAGTCACATACACGTATGATGGTTACCACACTTGTCATAGTCATTGTCTTTTCTTCTGGAACTATCCGTTTTGAGAGCTCCCAGTCATCTCACCCTCCCTTTTCCTTGACACCAGGACCTATACTTCCTACTGCTCAGAAGCAAGCACACAGTGACGTTGGTTGGTTTTGTATGGCTGCTGTTCGAGGATTCAGTGACGCCAATTTACAAGGGTGCTATGTGATCCTTTCATTTGCCAGGCTTTTATAGTGAAAGGCCTGGCAGTCAGTGCAGCAGTTTCAATCTTACTTGCTGAGAGACTCCGCTCTATTGAGGCATACAGCCCTGTGTGTTCTCCCAGCTCCATGCCACAGAGCAGCCACAGGTTTGATGGTTCTGCTCTTTTGCTATGGTTACTTTTAGTTGAAGTATAAAAAGCAGTGTAAGTGTCAGGCCCTAGAGCTTTGACATGTGGTCAATGAGAGTCTTTGCAGTGTGGATTGGTTACCTAAAGACTAGACAAACCCATTAAATACATAAGACAATGGGTCATCCTTTCATCAGTGATTGAAGTTTTGTTTTTGTTTTTTTAAATTTCTTTCCTTGTGTGCGGTCATTGAGGGGGAAAAATGGAGCTGGAGTAGGGGCTTATTGGCTTTGTTCTCCATTTGCACTTCAGGCTTTTCTCTGCTTGTGTTTAGAATTTCCACTTAAATTCTAAGAGCCAATAAAATCATCTCTTAACAGGTTTAAACTAAATTCCTTCTAATCTCCTCTATTGGTAAATCTAAAAATAAGTTTTAAAAAGCCTTTTTCCCCACAAATTATACTTTTACTAGACAATTATGGCTTCTTTTACGGCTTAGTCCAGGAAGCCAACACGAACATCTCTTCTCACTCCACCAGTCCCATGAACAAATCTTATGGATAAGCCAAAAAAAGGTCTACTTTCCTGTGTCTTTAGTACAGTTTAAAAAGAAAAACTGCTGAATGTTATTTTTTTTCACTTCACTGTATAGTTTGTTATATAGGAAGATATATTGCCAGATAGCAAATAGAAGGACTTTACTGCGAGTCCATTGATAGGTAGTGTCCTTGAGATCTAGTGTAGGTATAATAGCTCCCTTGTTCCCTCGTAGACACACTGTCTGGACTGTTTCAGTTCACTTTAAACTGCTTCATGTGTTAAATTATCCCATAATGCGCTAAATTGAACTCCTCTTGAATTCCCTGTCTTTTCATCAGGTGTTATCACAAGTTTATTTGATGTTTTGCACCATCGGTTCAGTGTTTTTACCCACGCATGTCAAGTTTCCATGCATGTGATCATAAAGGTATATATAACTGACATGTTCATTCCCCATTTATAGACATTTATAGTAACATGTTTAAAGGATGTGCTTACAGCTGTTCCCGTGTTTAAGGTCTAGACATGGTATTTAGTGGTTATGTGGAGTAAATGAATCCTACAGGGTCAACAGCCACTAAACATCTACTCAGGGTTCCCTTCTTGCAGGCCAGCTGGTTCCTACTGATGCAATTGGAGGGCTCGAGCCCCCACTATGCACTTTATTTTACCTCCCTGCTCACCCTGTTGCTTTTACCGCCCTCAGAGTGTCGGCTGAGTGTTATTTGAGGCTGAGGAGAGCCAGCTAGATGATGTTGTGTCCAGCAGCAGGGGTGAAAGGGAGAGTTCAAAGTGGCTGTAAACTTCCATTGGACCAGTCCTCACAGTACTTATTGTGACAGTGCATTTTATTACTACAACGCTGAAGGATTGCGGCTGACTCTTCACCTACACGCAGTGTTATAGGTGTCCTGTCTTTTTTTTTTTTCTCTCTGCCTTACTCTTCCCTCAGCTCTTTTTATGGCACATGGCATCCGCTTCAGTTGCTATGCGAGAGACAAGTATGAAGTGGTGTCTTCCACACACTGCACACTGGGGCAATGATATAAGCAAGTGGAGGAAATGAGGTTTCTATTAACAGTGGTGTGAAGTTCAAACTGCTTCTATTGAGCTTCAGGACAGCACCTTCTCGTTCTGTTGCTTAGAAATGGACAACAACGTGCAAATTCTCCCCTTTGTATTTTATTTCATTTTTTTGATTTTTTTTTTTTGTATTATTTTTTGAGGAATTTAATTTCAAATTTCAGCTTTTAGAAGGATTATGTTAAATTTTGTCAAAACGATGGTCAATTGCTCTCTTTGGTTTTTAGCATATGGTTGTGAGGACCTCAGCTCAAATGTTTTCTTCAAAAGTAGAGCAGGTTTTTAGGCCATGTTCTGGTTTACATGCGGACAGTTATAGGAAGCATAAATTTGTGCTTTGTCTGCTTTTGTTACTGGAAGCTGAGCTGTAGCTGTCTGGCTCTTTAGTTTGTTTGTTGAGCAGGCATGCGGGAGAAATAATTTGCATAACTGTACAGGAGCTCAGAAGCTTGTATTATTCAGTTAATGTGACCACTGTGGTCATCCATATGGCTGCTTCCTGTAAAGCTTAGAAACACTGGTGTAATCACAAATCCTAAAGAGATCAGGCGTAAATTTGATCAGTATTGAAAACTTTATTTTAGGTGTTGTAAAAGCAGCTCAACAATTCATGTAGTAGACCTCCACAAGAAGTTGTTAAAATAAAAAATATGCTAGACATGCTGCATCTGGCAGAGTCGAAAATGTTTTGGGAAGAGGTCAGAGTGACACGTGAGGACGTTTGGTTCGTATCCAGAATAATGCAATTATAAAAAATTGAAAAAAAATAAATAAAAATAAACCCGACACTTATGAGCTTTGAGAACCTAAAAGCAGTGTTTTGCAAAAAATAAAAAAACAGAGACCAAACGTTGCTTACTTGAAGAAAAGAAATAATATCGAACCTTCCCTTAGAATCCATTCAGCCATCCGTCCATAAATTCTGGCTTATCCAGTTCTGGGTTCCAGTGGAGTTGGAGCCTCCCCACCTGTCACACAGCGACTGTCCCAGTTGTCAAAGGTTAATTTCTCCTAGAATGAAAAATGAAAAATATTTAAAACCATCTGGATCTTTGATTCAGATCTAACAGAAAGTTGATCAGAAGAGAGCCAGGATCCTGCACATAGCAGACAGGGGTTTTTTTATGCATAGATTTTACATAAGTATGAGAGTTCAGGTGTGAGTAAACCTGTGCTCTGTGACTGATTTGGATATCTCTTTATGAGCCCATAAAGTGCCTGACTATTTGTTCCCTTGTGTGTAGTGTAAAGCATATGAAAAAGGCCTTAAAATCAATTGAGCCTTAATTTTTTTGCCATGTTTTATATGAAACCTGTGTTCGTTTTGTGATTTTTGTGTGTGTGATTTTGAAAATCTTTATCATTTTCTTTTTTCTCTTTCCTTTGTCTTGCCTTCTTCCATCCTTCAGGTGCCTTGCAGGACTGGAGTTCCCGACCTCTGTGCTGAGTTAAATCCTAAATCCTGGTGGGATCACGACTGACCTTTGTTGCTCCGTCATCGGCTCCTGTTTCCCTCCCGCTCTTCCTCCAAACTTCTCTCCTCCCCTTTCTTAAACTCTGTTCCCCTCCTCCTCTGTGTCTGTCGTTCCCGGGCTTATTACTCACTGAAGGGAGCAACACAGTAGCTGGCAAAGGATGAAGCGGGTCTGCCTGCCAACACCAGACAGAGGATAGAAGCCACAAAAGGACTAGCAAGGGGGGCAAGAGAGGCCAAGAGGGAGAGAGACTGAGAAGGAATCTATCAGAGAGAACCACAACGAAAGTGTGAGAAGCAACAACAATCAAGATGCCTCGCCGGAAAGACAGAAGTTTCATCAGCTAGGAAGGTGCCACTAGCAGATCTATAACTCTGAACATTTTTTTAAACAAACTTCTAACCTGCACACACAAAAATAAGTTGTGGAGACAGATACTCCTACCCTCTGGAGTCCTTGTTAACACCTGCTATGCCTCTGTAAAAAGTGTTAGCCATGCCAGCCAAGGGAAAGTACCTGTTGAATGACCAGGAGCTCAGAAATGAGGCACTCTACCGCAAATACTCCTGCATCAGCCAGTATCAGCCGCTGGTACTCCTGCTGGGCCTCTCCATGCTCTGCTGTGTAATTCTCCTTATTCTGTTCTTTGCCCTCCGATTGGTGAGTTTTAACATACACATTTGTTTAAAAGTTACACTGACTGCAAACACTGGAAAGCATTATACCTTTTAAATATGAATCCCAGTCTGTGATTTTTAACAATGCAGTGATTACTGTATATTCATGACCTCTGAGGCAGAGGAGAGGAGTCATTGGAAATGATCAATAGTTCTTTTGAATTCCTTCATGTGACTAATCTTTGGGCTTCAACTGCATAAAAGGTATTAATTGGTATTAAAATGTCTTAAGTCAGTTTTTCATATACTAAGATATGGGCACCTGGATTTTATTAATTGTACTTGACATTATAATTTAAATCCTCCAAAATATGATTGCTAGGTTGCACTGTTGAGTCATGAAAATTGGCTCCTTTGCCAAGGTTTTACCCAACAGCTGAATCCAGCATGCAGGTTTTCAGCCACACGTGGTGCATTTTGTGTGCAAAGTGTTTCCGGTGTGGCACAGTAGGAATCAAGAAAGTGGGATCCAGTGCAAGTTCCAGTTCAAGTAATTCTTGCAAAGTAGCTTGACTAGATTAGATTAAATCACCAAATATGCTATAAACTTACTGGAACTCAGATTGTTGTTGTTTTTTAAATCAGCCTTACTGATTTGCCTATCTAGGAATAATGCAGTGTGCGAGTGTAAGGAATAACTGAATTTCTGAAAATTGGTAGCCTCCATAAACTGTTGTACAACAATTAAATTGAAAAAAAAAAAATGCACAACCTGACTTTCACAGCATGGTCTTTTATGACAATGGCAGCAAGATGCTACACATAAACAGCAGCTCTTGTAGTCATAAACTCAGTTTTTCTACCTGGCATTTTCCTTTTAATTGATGAAAATATGTTAGAAAAGCAAATTAAAGAAATCACTCATCCAAGACAGTATGCAGTTAACAATTAAGATGCTCTAGATTAAAAAAAATTTCAGCTTGGTTCAAGTATTGTTTTGAGGCACGTCTTAGAAGATGTTTATTCAAGTCAAGGAAAGAACCTGCTGAGCCAACATACACAAACACACCTGCACTTTTCCTGCTTTTTGCATCACTGTTAGCTTTTATTGCTAGGTGACACAAATTGCTGTTGCAAGTATTGACATGCACCAAAGATGAAACATCATTTATGTTTCTTTGAGAGTTATTTTAAAGACCTACAGACCTGTCACATCCTGCTTTAACGATGATAAGTTTTAGTTAGTCGATTGGTGTTTGGGGGAGAGATTTGGCACATTAGGACAGCAGCAGTAGCGTGCTGTGTTATGAAGCAGGATGTGGCTGGATGTTCAGTTTGAAACCTTAGGTCACCAGTGAAAATGTGGGAGAAAAAAAACAACACTCCTCTATTTTGATAGCTGCTTGAATAAAGCACTGTGGGTACAGATGTAGAGGAGTGTGAATGAGTGAGTGATTGTGTAACTGTTTTGATGTGAAGGAGGATGTATCTGAAGTAGGCATGAATATGGGGAATGCAAATTTCAGTTTCAAGATTATATAAGGTTATAATGTTTTTGTGCAGGAAACGACGTGAAGTGTATGTTGTCTCAGTGTCTCGTTTATCCACAGAGAGATGCGAGGTCAAGGTTGGCTAGAGAGGGCTCAGAAATACTTGCGTTTAGTTCCTTTTTTCCTCTGAGGCACGTTCTCTCTGTTAATTGTTTTACCCAGCAGTTAAAACTTGCATCAACTTTGTTGGAGATTTGAATAGAATAAAACAAATCAAGAGAAAACTAAGACATGCAGTAAAATGTTTAAAACAATGCAGCTGTCAGAGCACAGCGACTGCAATTGTGCTTCCTACCGTGACAAGAAAAGACATGTATTCATTGAGTTCTGCTGTTCAGCGGCATGCTGTTGATTTTGGCATGACGGCAGGCAGCTGCTACAGCTTCTGTCACCGTAGCTTATATTGCTTTCTCCTGCTGGAAAAATCATTTTAACCTTCCTTATATTGTGTTGCTGCAGTCTTTTTGGCACACTCCTTT
Source organism: Simochromis diagramma (assembly GCF_900408965.1). Taxonomy (NCBI): domain Eukaryota; kingdom Metazoa; phylum Chordata; class Actinopteri; order Cichliformes; family Cichlidae; genus Simochromis; species Simochromis diagramma. The sequence continues at coordinate 8,181,516 of NW_024387414.1, forward strand.
TTTTTTTCATGTCTCTCTCAAACATTGGTTCCATCACTCTTGTATCCACTTTACACACATTCACGCTCGCACGTCCATGTTGGTAACATGTAGCTTCTCATTTGGATTTCAAAATATGTAAAATCTATTCACACTTTCAGCAATCCCCTGGCATACCATTACACACTCCTTTTTTTTCTTTCCTTTTTCTTCTTTCCTCTCTTCTGCGCATGCAGTTGCCAGGGGTACAAAGGAGTTAAGAGAAAATGTTGGGTTGGAGCTTGTATAACACTGTTATTAAATGCAAAGGAGGGGCACAGTGTCGCTTAGGGGGTGGCCATCAATGTCAGGCAGTCACTTTCGACTTATGTAACTCTTCTTTAGTCGTGGATATTGGATGATAAATGAAGGAAAAACTAGAGAAAACTGGCATTAAAAGTGTGTCTTCTAACACCTGTCTCGGGTCCTGATTGCCTGGAAGGTTCTTTAAATTTTATCCAAATACAATGGCTATAGCATGTATAATAACACTCTTAGACCTAAATATGTAACTCCTATAAATGCATTCACTGTAGCCTTGAAACCTGCTTTTGCTGTCTCCGTATAGTTGCTTGCAGGTTTTCATTTTCATTAAACTTACTGCAAAACGCCCCTTTTTCGAATGTCAGTGATGATGCTGAATCACAGAAATAAAAGTCAGAATGATCAGTGCAAAGTCCCGCAGAACTTTAAACACCCTGGCTAGTTTTGTGTGATTTCCCCCCCCCCCCCCTTGGTGTGCCACATGTTAAACATTAAAGCCGTATCTGCTCACGTGGATTTCTCTGCAGCTGAAACGAAGTAATTGTGCTTTTGCTGCCGTCAGAAAGGTTTCGTCAAGACTCGCATCTACACGGGGAGCGGAAAATGCTTTAGTTGAGATCTGGCCTTTTCCAGTGCTGCCATGGTAACCAGAAAGATCAACATACAATGCAGAGATGGCCTTCTCCGCTCAGAGATCTATTGACTCTGACTTTGTGCGTCTGTCTCACTCCTGAGCGCTCTTTTAACCCTTACTTTCTCTTGTGTCCTCCCTCCAACACCTACTCTCTCTCCCAGTTAACGCCAAGGCAATCGCACATCACGTGCACACATCGACGAACTGCTGTTCTCATGCATGTAATTACCTACGCTTTTGATACACAAACACACACACAAAAACGCTCTTCTTTTCACAAATGCATTCTTTTTTTTTTTTCCCCCCCTTTTGTGCCAGCTTCTCACTGTGCAGTAACTCAATTAGGAAGATGTTGACCTGGAGGCAACAGCACATGAAGCAGAGACAACTGTGAATAAAAACACGCAGTAATCTCACATAGGCCTTTGTTCTCAGGAGCATTTTATGTTGATTTTTTTTTATTTTTTTTTTACCTTCAGCTTCAACTGCAGTGAACGAGTTCACCAACAATACAAAAAATATTGAGCTGCTCGTTAAAATATTTTTTTAAAAAGTATATAAGTAGACTCTACAGTACATGCAAGCAGGTGAAAATATAGATTTTTCACACAAAATTTACAAATACTTCACAGTATTGGCAAAATCCATAATGTTTGCTTTTCATCTTGTGGGAAATAAAGGTGGTTATTGCAGGAAGTGCTATTATTAGTTGTGCTTCTTCATACTAGATGGCTAACATAGTTCTTCTGCCACTGATACACCTGTGGCCCATGCACAAATGTAGCTACTGACAGCTACTGACCTGAAACTTGCCTTATAATGTGTTTAAATACTAGCAGCTGTCTCTTGTTAAATCTGACTGTAAATACTTGTGATATAACTTATGTTATACAGCAGTCCTCTGTGGAAAAACCTCTGCTTCAGTTGAGCAAACTTCCGAGATGTTATCTAAACAATATGTTGTAATTTAAACCTTGGAAACCTGGTTGAGGATAAGGTCTTGATCATCTTCAACCAGGCTTGAAAGACACTGAGCAACCCTGTAAGAGTTTAACAAATTGTGTTTTTATTTTTCTCTCCCTGGCTTCTGTTATAGGGAGCCGACAAACATTATGTCTTTGTGAGTGTGGTGAGCGCCAGCCTGTGTGTGTTCCTAGCTGTGTTTGTGCTGGTGTGTACAGACGTACTCGCACAGCGATGGAGGCGTCTGCTAGGCCTGATTGTATGGGCAACACACCTCACCTTGGGCTACACCTTCATCTTCAGTGGACCTATTGTCTTACCTTGGGACCAGGTAACTTCACTTTACAGCAGAGTTTAAACTGAAGTAATGCAAACCTTTTCCAGAGGCAAAAATCTTGGGAAGCTGTGTAAAATGTACACAAATACTTAAATCATTTAGTCCTGAAAACCATATATTTGCTAGAAAAACTACAAACACAATACACTGAATGGTAGAAATAAAAATTTAAAAATCAATTTTTCCACTTATCCACTTTTTCCTGCTTGTCCAATCGAGGGCTGCAGCTTAGCACAGGCACCATTCAGACTTACATTTTACCTGCGACCAATGTAGAATTGCCACTTTAACTATCTTTCGACTGTGAAAGGAAGCCAGAGTAGTTTTAGAGAACCCCCAGAGGCACCTACACAGAAGTACACATTGGATTCAAACCCAGGACCTTACGCTTATTTTAAATTTCAGGGACGAGGTATGTTTCCCACTGTGTTGGATCTTTCCTTCTCCTTTATTTATTTTTTTCATCGAGGTGGTCGGCTCCTCAACACCTGAAGCCCTCCCTTCTGTTGCTGGGTTTCGTAATGTCCCAAACATTATCAGTGGGTAACAGGCCTGGACTGCAGGCATCGGTTTTATATCTGACTCTCTGCTACAAACCAAGGCTGTTAAGAAATATATGGAAATTTTTTGACAGTCTTTTTCTTGAAAATGTCATAAGTTTAACAACCTTTTCCTGGCATCTTTTATATTGTTGTGCATTAATGGTGCTCTCATAGATCTTACTTATGTACTGTGTACTGTTAACAACCCATATGGTCCCTGTCCTCTTTAGACCGGTGTGCGTCACTGATGCTTTCCAAAAGTAAATTTCAGACCACAGGGCAGGTTTTCACTTTGCCTCCATCCATCTTATCCATCCAGGTTGACTTTACTGGTGTTTGTTTAGAGAGTTATTCTTTGCATAACTGATTTTGAATCTCCATTAGTGGTTGCAGGGACTGTGCAGTGCTACGTGAGATCAAGAACATCACGGACATTCAATATTAGCTTTTGTTTTTTTTTGTTTCTGCATGTAGTATATTTCCATTTAGAAGAAAAAAATGATAAATATTTATACTTTCTAATTCTCACCAAGTTGCTGGTTTGGTTGCGTAAAACGGATTTTTTTTTCTTCTCATAAATCTTCTACAGCTTAGCTGTGAAATGTCTTTTAGCTTTGGATCTGTGACTAAACACCAGATGATGTAATTGTTCCAAAAACTAGGAATGATTTGAAATGACTCAGTCCTTTCCTATATGTTCCCAGGTGCCTTTATTCCTCTTCATCATCTTCTCTGTATACACAATGCTGCCATTCCAGATGAAGGACGCTGTAGTGCTGAGCATCATTTCCTCTCTGTCCCACATTTTGGCCATCACGATACACCTCAACGTTTACGGCACAGAGACCAGTTACCTTGCCAACCAGGTAAAACCATTTGAATTGTTCTAGTAATTCTAGTTCTTACTGTTTCTGTGATGTTAATCAGTCTGTGATTGTTGCTTTAGTGTGAAGAATGTGTTCAGCACTTCAGGTCAATATAATTTGTAGGAAAATGGCAAGTTGCAGTTCATAATTAGAAGAACATAGGAATCCTTCAGAAAACACTGAAAACTTACAGATGTGAATCTCAGTGTGTGATGTGATGGTGTCAAAATATTGTGTTTATTACTGGCCAAGTTAAACACAAAAAAATGGACCAGTAGAAAGCCAAAGCCATTGACGTAGGAACTTGAGTATCATTAATTTGTAATGTCCCGTTCCAGCAGGCACACAGAGGTTCAGATTCATGCCTGCGTGTGTGTGTTCGTGCATAGCAAGTGTTTCAACTTGAGCTCTAACATCTGCTGCTGTGCCTCTTTCTCTAGCTGCTGTCCAACCTAGTGGTGTTTCTGTGCGGCAGTGTGGTGGGAGCCTTTCATAAAGTCCTAATGGAGAAAACCCTGAGGCAGACTTTCCAGGACACCCTGAGGTCCCTGGAAATGCGGATGAAGCTCGAGATAGAAAAGAGACAACAGGTAATACAGTGGCTTTCATTGTGTGGCATGCATGCTTTAATGTGTGTTGTATGGAAATTTGTTTCTGCAAATAGGTCTGCAGTGCAATCACTGGATAAAGCATGGCTTGGGTAACGTGGTGCTTTATCCTGAGATTTTGAACCCTCACAGAATGTAAACAAACATCACAGACAAATGAAAATAGCTCATCGTAATCGTTATTGCCGTACTCTTATTATTTTATTGCATTTAATTTCTGAGCTTTGCCTTTGGCTGCCCTTACGTTGACTCTCCCATGAATGTTTTCAATGTGACTACCAAATCCTTCTCAAATTAGATTTTCCTGTGATGCCTTTTAAATTACACGCGTCTGTGCTGACTTCTTCTACTTCAGGAGCCTTTTTGCAACCATTTCCCCCTTTTATCATTTGTTTTGACTGTTGCTTAGTAGAGGACATAAAACATGCTGACAGGGAGGCTTCAGTGTTGCCTAGCAGGAAAAAAAAAGGAATGATATAGTCGTTAACATTCAGACCTTCTCTTCTTGATTTGAACTGTGGCTGGGAGGAGAGGGGAAGGGAGGGAGTGGGAGAAAAAGAGGAACCAATGACAATCACACACTGTGTCAATTCCACTGGGAAAAGCCCAGTATGTTCCCCTGAAATGCTTCTTGGCAGGGTGTGAAGGACATCTAAATGATATTCAAACTGTTTGTTTATGCTCCCATGTGAAACCAACATTAATAAAATTGGTTTAATAACAATGTTTATACATGTTAAAATAAGTATTATACTAGGGATCGTTCATATACATTTTCATTCACATGTACACATTATATAAAGAATGACATTTCCAGAAGCACTTTACATACTGTCCTCTGTGCAAAGGTCCCTTTATGAGAGGTGTTTCTTTTTTTCCATTGTGACTAAAAAGCAGGTGATATTGTAGCACAGAGGAGGAAGCATGAGCCCCCCCCCCCCCCCCACACACACACACACACACACACACACAAATGCATCTGTAAGGACTAACACATAAAATGCTTTGCCTTAGGTGAGTTGTTAACCCTCATGATCTCTCCCACATTGTTTGTGTTTAAATATTACTACATGTGGATTATTTGTTTTTACTTCGGAGTGGTAGTGACTCAGGAGGTACATCAGAGATCCACTAATCAGACGATCTGTTGTTACTGCTCCGGCTTCTCCTTTCTACATGTCGAGGTGTCCGCAATCCAGATACTGAAACAAACAAACAAATAAAAAAACTTCCCATATATTTGTGTGTAGCAGCAAAAGTATAATTATCATGAGAGTTTGTGTAAATGGGTGACCGTAATCTTTATGTGTAAGCTTTTTGAGTAATTAAGAAGACACAACTGTATGTTGTCTACTGTTTACACTCATTTAAATGGATGTGTGTGTTCTTCCTTCTTAATTTCCCTTTAAATTAATTTGAAAAAAAAAAAAACGTGAGTATTTGGACTAAAAAAAATGAGACTCAAAATTAATTTTCATTCTCTCAGGTCCTTGATATGTTTTGACAGCTTGGAGAGTGTCCACAAACCCTCCAGGGAAATAAGTCTTGTGACAACACACTTGGCTTTTCCAAAAAGTCAGAGACATTTCTCACATGTAAACTACTAAAGCACTAAATTTAGACACAAATCAGCTGGTATATAACATACCTTGCATGCCATGAAGTGTGGTAGTGGTATCTCTGTGCCAAGCGAGTGGAGGTTCGCCAGGTCCTGATTAGCTGAAGTAAATAAAAGGGTCCCAAAATAGAGCAATATTGTAGATTATGAAGACAATGAGTGTTGTAGCAATACAATGACTTGAACCATGTGCCAAATGAAGACAGGAATGGAAAAAAAAAAAAAAAAAAAAAAAAAAAAAATATATATATATATATATATATATATATATATATATATATATATATATATATATATACACACACACACACACACACACACACACACACACACACACACACACACACACACACACACACACACACACACACACACAGAGTTCTGAAAAAAGAAGTTGTTTGAGCTCCTCCCCTTTCTCGTAAAATTTCTTCTGATTCGCTGTCAGTTGCAAAAAGGTTTAACATGAGCATCCATCACTGTAATAGTATGCGTATGTATATGGAATAAAAATGTATAAATAGGTCAACTAATTTATTCATGCACAAAGAACTGCACATCAACTTTTCATTTTAATGCTTTCTGTACAAATATCTTACTCAGATCTCATGATTATTGTCATCACAATTACAAATGTTTGTCCCCTAAGTCAATTAGCAAAAAAGACTAAGTACTCTTGCTCTAGTGTTTTGAAGGACTTTTAAAATGCCAATGAGACGTTTACCTCGCTGACTAAAGGAAATATATTTGAAGCACTTTGCAGTGACTTGTTGAATTAAAATATAACAAGCCTCGTCTCAGCCAGCGTAGTCAGACGATGTAACCTGCCGCCCTTCATATGATGTGAGAAGGGATTAATCATTTCTTTGGAAGTCAGATTTGTGTCTTAATGAAGCAGTCGAACTTTGAACATTTCTCAGGCCTCAGGGTATTATGGCTCATGCTATACACATATTTCTTCTGCTGTCTCATGTTAATCATGGACTAGATGCAAGCAGCATGATTTGTATGTGTATATAGAGACCAGTGTGAATATTCTGGTCTCTATATAAACCACTCCTGCTCTGAATGCTAAGTAAAGGTTCACAGGTGTGGGGACAGTGCTGAGGAAATAATAGGACTGATACAGACTGGGACTCAAAGTATGATGTGATTACAGACAGAATTAAAGATGGTCACAGGAAAAAAAAATGTTTTAATTGGAGCTTTTGCTTCCTGTGTTCTGGTCATCATATTTGTGGATGTCTTCTGTTCTACCCTTTCTGTTTCTGGTAGACCTTTGTTCACTACAGGACCTGACCACTCATGGCTGTATACTGAGTGCAGCAGTCAAATAAGCTTAATTTCCTGACTCTCCTAAATTGCACTTATGTAACTAATTGTGTGTGTGTGTGTGTGTCTGTTTGTATTTGCAGGAGAACCTGCTGCAGTCTGTGTTGCCAGTCTACATCTCCATGAAGATGAAACTGGCAATAATGGAACGCTTGCAAGACTGTAAAGACAAAGAAGAGCAACAACGGCTCGTCAAAGATAACAACTTCAAAAGCCTCTATGTCAAGAGGCATGAAAATGTCAGGTACAACCGCAACCATCTTTGGGATCGCAATATTATTTTAAATAATAACCTCGTTGTAGAAGCCTCATTTTAGTCAAAAAATGCACTCATTGTTCTGGCAGCAGATATTGGCTGTCCAATCTGACATTTTGGAAATAAGTGTCTGTGGCCTGAATTTGCTCTGCTTATAATTATTAACACTGACAGATTTCCAGACTAAATAAAAGACTACATTTGTGTAAGCTTAAAATGAATCACTTCAGATGAATTGTGACTCACATCTAGTGTGCGTGTCTTGTAAAAGACCTGCGTTTTAAACAGTATTTTATTGTATTTATCACGTTGACTTTGAATTAGAAAGGACTTTTTTAAGTAATTAAAAGAAATGTATTGTATTTTTAATCTAAATGTAAATCCTCAGGCATCACTTCATAAAACAAACAAGGCAAGAAAAAAGCAGGGGGGAAAAAAGCAATTCGAGACAAATTCTCTAAATACTGGAGATTACTATGTCTGTTTTCCAAGCAGTGACCCAAATATAGCTTTGCTTTATGAGGTTTTCATTAATTTAGCAAGTGCTGACCGATATCAGGACAGCTGAAAGCGAAATGATTTTTCTGATGCGGAAACAGGACGCCGTTCTCATCTCACGTCACTAAAAGCATTGCAGGTTTTCCTAAGAGCAAACTGAATACTCTGTAAAGGCAGTTGTTTTGTTTTTTTTAACAATATTCTGCACGTGGACGCAAAATGAAACTGTGATGGCATTAAACACAACAAAACTAAACTATTTTCTTTTTAAGATGTTTGAAGAAATGCTTGAAGATCTATAGAGGTTTTGAATTTTGCAATCAAAGGTCCATTGTGGCATCATCTTTGCTTCCATGTTCATTTAAGGCCACTGCAAAAAGGTGTTAAATGATAGGCCGTGTCATATACAAGTCTCTATAATTACCTGAGTCAGTTCAGTAATTAGCTGTGCTCTCAGTCTCCTGAAACACCTGGCTCACTTCAGTCACGTAGTGGAAGCAGGTGCAGTATCTGTGTTCATCCGCTGGTCACTTACGGCCAGTGTTACTCAGGCCAGGCTTCAACGGTGTCAGTAATCAGCTCCACTTGGTGCATTTGCCTATATGTACACAAGCTATGAATATTTGTGGTTGTTTTTATTAGAGTTTAACAGTTCCAAATAAACTGAACCATGGGTATTCTTGGACATAGTTGATGGCTTCTTTAATAGTTCCCTTCAGTAGTCTTTTCTAAGCCAGATAAAACAAATCACTTCATGCTTCGTGCAGGATTAATCACGACTGTTGACATAACCTCTAATATGGTCAGGTGATTGTATTCACTTAGCTGGTGTGAATACAGAAACGTTAAGACAATGAATCCATTGCTCTCTTTTTGTTTGAATTCATGCCAAGCTTCTAGTCTTTATTTTGGTGGTGTCAGGGTCTTTAATAGGTCAGATAAGATATCAGTGTTCCTTTGTGGTTTGCTGATGGGTAGTTTTAATAATGCCTGGTCTGTGTTTCAGCATTTGAACCAAACATGCCTTTAAATCAGGTCTACTGAAGTTTAATGGGTGATAGTACAGATATTTTTGCCCGATCAATCCCGATCAGCACAGCCCATAATGGTCACAATGGATCATAATAGGCTGTGCTGAGAAAAGCTGCCGTTTTGGGGCCAAATTTGAAGGACTAAAACTGTTTGAGCTTTATGGCCATTAGTATCCTCCAGTCCACTGCACATTGGTTGATTGTTAACAGAACCTTCATGAAGTCCTTGTCAGCATCTATTGTTAATTGGTTGAGTGACGAAAGCCAATGATGAAAGACAGGATTTGTTGTTCTGCCAGTATTTGTTCTTTTTATCAGCCTGGGCATGTGAATCGCAATCACATGGGTTTGGCCCAAAGTAAGCTAAGCCTGGTGGTTTTCTTTAGGAATCTCCTCTTTTAGAATTTAAAGGATGGCTTAATTCAGTGGTTCCCAAACTTTTTTTGCTAGGCCCCCCTTTGTTTTACAAGAAAAATGTTCCCTGCCATGGAGGGGCCCCACCCTTTGGGAAGGTCTGGCTTAATTAGTGGGATTCTTGTAGTTTCTACAATCAAAACATCACCAAACAATTTTAATTTTGAGTTATTCAGTCAGGACCACTGTAGTATTTTTAAAAAAAAAAAAAAAAAAAAAAAGTTTGACATCAGATGTGTCATTGATAAAGTCAGAAGCATGTATGCATGTAAACTTTGCCAGCTCTAAAACCTATTTTGTTTGATAAATGCTTGTTGCACATGTTGAATGGGTATTCTTTCATTATGTGTGAATATTTCTGTGTTAAATGTTCGTTCACTTAATATCTTTCAGCATTCTGTATGCAGACATTGTCGGTTTCACCCGACTGGCCAGTGACTGTTCTCCCAAGGAGCTGGTCATTATGCTCAATGAACTGTTTGGCAAGTTTGACCAAATTGCCAAGGTGAGTTAAGACATTAAATAAAAATAGCTTTTATATCCAAGTGTCGAATGCCCAAAGGTAATAGGTTGCACAAACACAAAACTTCCATTGTTGACAAATCTCAAACACACCAATTTATTTAGCCATGCTAGCAAACATGCTAACATTTCAGCCTTGTGGAAACAAAATAGAGATCATATACTGTACATCAGCGGTCCCCAACCCCCAGGCCATGGACCAGTACCGGTCCGTGAGTCTCTTGGTGCCGGGGCCGTGAGAGTTGAGGCTCGGGTGTGAAATTTATGGTTTTCAGGGTTTTTATTGGTTTTTAGAGTTATTATTTTTTTTACTAGTTTTAATCATTAACTCAGTTTCCTGGGTCTTTTCCCGTTTGTTATGAATAAATCTTCTTTTTTTTGGTACTGGTACTGGTTTTATTTTGTTGTATTTATCCGCGACACCTTAAAGGCCGTGAAAATATTGTCGGACATAAACCGGTCAGTGGCGCAAAAAAGGTTGGGGAAAGCTGCTGTACATGCTGCAATCTGTCAGATGATTGGCTTAAAACAATCACATAGTAAATCACTTTCTAATCTCATATCACCCTCTTAAAAATATGCAACAGTAAGTATAAGTCTTAAAACAGAGTAGTGTATTTACAACACAGGTAGTAAGAAGTTTCTACAAGGCTACAAGTTTCATCATAAACATTCTGTATCTTTGTATATATCATTGTTTGCATTGGTGCTTGTTCACAAATGGAAGTTTAAGATTGAACTCCTCTCTGACAAAGCTTAGAAAGATCGCCCCCTCTGGCAGGAAGAGTTACATGCTCAAGACCAATTAAATGAAGATGCCAGGGGAGCCATGTTTAACCTCATGATAGTGTTTGGCTATACCATACTCCACATTTCCAGTACAAATGGCTGTTTTATGTTCTGAAATATGTTGTTTTTGTGCTTTCTCCAGCATAAGCTTGACCACAGGGGCATTTCTGGGCCCATTTATATTCAACTTGCACTTCAGTATTTGCCTCTTAAAGCACTGTTGGCACTATAGTGAAATAATCTTCATCTCAGAAAATCAGGGTCTGACAGCTGAAAAAGGAAACACTCACTAATTAAGGTCTGACTGAGGCACTTAATCCCTAATAGGCAAAGCTGTTTTGTGCAAAGTGGCACATTGATTGATTGATTGATTGATTGATTGATTTTGTGAATGACATATCCGTTTTTCTCATTCTTTAAAGGAAAACGAATGCATGAGAATCAAGATCCTCGGAGATTGCTACTACTGTGTGTCTGGGCTGCCGGTGTCACTGCCTAAACATGCAAAGAACTGTGTCAAAATGGGTCTGGACATGTGTGAAGCCATCAAGTAAGTTTTTCTTATAACGGTCACTTTTAGCTGTTTTTAACGTACAGTTATTTTCAAGATAGATTGTGTAATGTTTAAATAACCAGGATTTATGCATTAATTATTTATGAAGAGTTAATGTAACGTGTCAGTGGAAGGTATATTAAACTGCGTGGAAGGTCTAAGGGGAACATTTTTACCATACAGATTAAAACACAGAAACGTATGGTAGAGATGCACTGAGACACACACACATACATACATCCTTGCAGTGTTATTGTGTTTGGAATTACTGAAAATATAGAAATAATATTAAAGAATGAAAACAAGTTTTTGTATTTCTGCAAAACTCCTTCAGGCAGGTACGAGAGGCCACAGGAGTGGATATCAACATGAGAGTTGGGGTTCACTCGGGCAACGTGCTCTGTGGTGTGATTGGGCTTCGTAAGTGGCAGTTTGATGTATGGTCACATGATGTCACTCTAGCCAATCATATGGAGTCAGGAGGCCTTCCAGGGTAAGGAGCACTACCCTTTTTACCTTTTTCTTGTTTCACATTTAATATCGACTCTTAAAGTTGAAGTTACCAGATTCATTTATTTATTTTTTACATTTGACCAGACGTGTCCACATAACAGAGGCGACTCTGAAGCACCTAAACAAGGCGTATGAAGTAGAAGAAGGAAACGGTCACCTCAGGGACACCTACTTAAAAGAGCTCAACGTCCAGACCTACCTAGTCATTGATCCACGGGTAAGCTCTAAGTCCATATTCCTAAAAAACACAGTTTGTGAAGGATGGAGAGAAATCTTTAGCATTTCAAATGTCTCCTCATACAGATAACTGCTGTTAGGATTTTGAATTTTACTAATGAAACAATCATGTTAATCTTGTAAATCATTTTTATATATTTCACTTTGTATTTTGCACACTGTGGGGTTTTTTAAAATTGGATGTTGCTTGCCATATGTCAAAGAACAATACGTGTTGATATTTTAAATCTTTTTTCCCCTTCACACTATACTTTTGGGTGTTTGTTTCTGACGACCTCAGCAAACGTTTTTCCTTTTTTCTCCTTGGTGTCTCATCTTAGGTCAGATTTGTCACTATAAAGAATACTGCATAAATGTATTTTTTGTTGCAATTTTCATCTCTTTTTGAGCCAATGGGATGGATTCTTTGAGCTATTAGTACATGATATTCACTATCAAATCTTTGCATGTTCATCTACATCTTAAGTCTTAAGTCATCTACATCTTAAGTCCTCCCAGAACAACCAAAAGCCCCCCAAACCTCGGGTGAATGATGGTCTGAAGATGCGAGCATCTGTGCGTATGACCCGCTACCTTGAATCCTGGGGGGCTGTCAAACCTTTCGCCCACCTGCAGAACCGAGACGGCTTCACACCAGACACGATTGTCAATGGCAAACCACGTTTCAAGGTAAGGTCGCTGGATTGTACACCATGGTTTATTTACATTATTATCAAGATGACAATGAAAGAGAATAAAGTTGTTGTTTTCTTTGTGGCTTAGAATGGGATTATCGTGAGGTTGACCATGCACACATACATGCTTGGTCAGCATGCAGCAAAGGCAATGAGTGTGTATTACGTGATTTAGCAGAAGGGGATTTTAATGTTATTTCTGAATGTGATAAGTAAAGGAAATCAAACATATCAGAAGTCAGAAAAGCTTATTTTTACTTTCAAAGCATTGAATTTTTTAAAAAGCTTTAAGAAATCAAGAGATTTAAAAATTGATTTTACATGTCTTTCATCAAAACTAAGGAATCATTGTCTTGTGAGAACATTTCCAAACCAAAATGCTATATAACTACAGTATTATCCTCATCTTTTTCAGGATATTCCTTTGCGACCGAGCTCCAAGAACCCTGAGAGGTAAGACAAATCTTCAGCTGCTCCAGTAGCTACAAAATTAATTCACACATGACTCAAACACAACATGAAAGTTGACATCGACAAAAAGCTTTTTCACACATATGCACGCTGGCTTTTACAACCAACCTACTCAGTAGCATCATTATGACAACTGCCTTAAAAGAAAAGAGTTTCTGGCCAGCAAATTTTCCAGCCAGGACATTCTTATCAGTCCATAAACCCTGAAGTCTTTGCAATGTCTTTATTATAATTTATATAATAATAATACTGTATTATATAAGACTATATTGAAGCATTTAGAAGCATATTATAGTTTAACATCTTGCAGATGTTACATCAATGACTATATTCAGCTATACTTATGGAGATTAACATAATACCCAAAATGTATGCATTTCTGAAAGATCTGAGATTTCAGAGTCATTTTAGATGATATCCAAAACACCAAATAGCATCTAGCTTGTTATCCTCTAGAGTAACTTGCGGTGAGCGTACAAGCAGCGTGCTGAATATGTTCTTCTGTGTGTGCTGGGCTCTTGGAAGAGGAATATGGTACCATTCTTGTTCGTTATTCTAGCTGCTCAGCAGCCCTGAAGTCCTAAGACATCTAATATTGATTTTCAGCCTTGTGCCTTGCGCACAGAGATTTCTCCCAATTCTTGGCATACTTTTATGATATTATGTACTGTAAATCATTTGACAGTCAGCGTTTCACAATTTTAGGTTATTCTGAAATTGCCCATCTTTACCTCTGAGAAACACCCCCTGTTTAAGATGCTATTTTTATACCCAATCATGTTACTGACCTGTTGTCAATGAACCTAATTGCTTGCAAAATGTACCAGTTACTTTTTCAGCCTTTTGTTGCCCCATCCAAACAGTTTTGATTCGTGTTACTGCCATCACATTCAAAATGAGCTAATATTTTTCCTAAGATGGAACACCTTCTCAGTTTGGACACATGATATGATTACTTTGGGATTTCTTTCTTATTGTGGATGAAATGAGATCTGTAAATGACTGCATTCTCTTTTTACATATATTTTACAAAGCATCACGGCTTTTTTGGAACAGTGTTGTAAATAGCAGATGTAGTAGCATTAGTAGGTCACTTAATATGTAACACAGCTGTCTGACGGGCAGTTTATGCTCACTGTTGTCATGCCTTGCCAAAAATGATCTAATTAATGCTTGCGAATGGTGTTGTTTTTATTTTTTGCCCTGTCTTGCACGCTTTGTTACCAGTTTTTGCTCTGATGCACAGTCTGAAGGCAGGTTGGTCTCTACAAGAATTTCAAAAATACATCAGTCTTGAAGTGTAAAGTTTCCATCTTGGAAATCCGTAGCGAGAAATTGCTGAATGTTTTTATCATTTAGGAGAAAACTCCATTGTGTCAAGCATGAGTACAAATGTTTATGGTGCTTTGCTAACACCAAAGTTCATGCCAGCTTTGACTACAACTGCCATCATCTCCTGTTAGCGTGGTGAAGCAGTTTTTTTGGGGAGCTTCCCCTTTTTTCTCAGCACCAACACTTATTATTTAGGAGAAAACTGCAGTGCGTTAAGTGTGCTTCAAAAGCGAGTATAAACGTTTATAGCGCTCTGATTAGGTCACAGCTCTTGCAAGCGTAACTACACAATTAGTGTTTGTTGATTGGTACAGATTTAATATTTCTTAGAATCACAATGATTCTGTTTCATGGAAGCAAAAATAGTGCTCGAGGATTCGATTTGACTAACAAATAGAGATTTTTTTTTTTTTTTAAAGCTGTGCTGCAGTGGCAGTTATTCCTGCAGAGGGGTAGGAGTTCTAAGCAATATGAGTAGCCCTTCCACTAGCTTTAAATAATGCATAACCAAATTGATTGTGGTCATAGCTTTTAATGGTTAATTCTCTCTCCCCATCTGGTGAAGGCAGAATCAAAACAGCAAAGCTACTGATCAGTGGGCAGGACCCGCCTACACAAAGCAGTGTGGGCTGAAGTAATGTGATTAGAAGAGATAAGTGTGATCCAAGTGCACAAGCATTCCATCCTGAGAGTGTAGGTTTGTTGTATCGCGGAAACTGTCAATTTCATTCATGTATTCACAGTCCAATAAGGCTGAGGCTGTCACAGTGAAATGATCTACACGGTTTTAATGACACAACATGGTAGATTATGCTGATCTCTGATTAAAACTGACAGTTGTTATTGCACTACGCTCAATTTTTATCTTAAAATGATTATAAATCCTGTGGGTTTTCTTTGGCTCTGCGCTGCTCTGTTGTGATCGATGTATATTTGTGTTTTACTGTTGGACCCCGACAGCTTTGATGAGTCTCTAGAAGAGGCATTCTCCTTACCCGCCCCGCCGCTCGGCAACCCTAAGTGAGTGGAGCCTTCACGGCCCGCAAGGTCCTCAGTCCTTTCAGTGCAGTAGTTCTCAGCCTTTCAGCTTATTCTCCCCAACAAATGCCTCACGTGCGCTTGCGTAAATGCAGACTACAGCGAGCTGAGTTTTACTTTAAATTATGCACTTGCCATGTTTTGTTTTGTTTTCCCAGTCCCCTGCAATCAGTTCGCTTTATGCAGATAACGAAAGAAAAGTTTTAAAGGGGACCTATTATGTGTTTTTATATTTATTTTTTTTATTAAAGCTGTCACTTTTTACTCATGTATGTTATTTACACATATAAAAACAGCCTTTAAAATTCCGTATGACTAAACTTCAAACACGAGGAACAAAATAAGAATTATTTAACAATTATATTGGGGTTTTTTTCTTCTTTTGCTCAGCTCACCCACTTATGTTCAGTAGTAACAGTAGGCTAAATCGTAACCATTTGTGCTCTCTCTGTGTCTTTCTTGTTGTACTGGAAATGACATATGTGACATATCTGATATCATACATTCTGTGCCACTTGGGAGAGAAGCCAGCAGCGTTGATTTGTTACTCAGTTTCATAATTAAGTGTGCAAGTTTTTCAAAATCTTGAGTGTATAATTCAGTTAGAATACTTGACAGTTGTGAGTACAAGCATAGAAGCTTCACCCACCTGCCATTCAAGCCTTCTGTTTATGAGGTACCACCAATCGAAAGAAAGACGGCTGGAGATGGTAGGAACGTAAAACGGTGTGTACCAAACAGAGAATAACCTGAGGGGTGGCATCAAGTCCCAATATAAGATAATTAAAAAAATGTTTTGAACTCATGCACAGCAACTCGAGTGTAAGAGTAAAAATTTGGACCCGGAAGTGAGCAGAATAGGTCCCCTTCAAATATTTTATATGCATTTTTATAATAATTTTAAAAAGATAATTACTCTAAGTTTGAATGTAATAATTAAAAGCAATGAAATGTTAAAAACTAGACCTCCAGGTTGAGAACTACTGTCTTAGCAGAGAACCTTGCTGTTCTAACACTAACCCGTGCAGTGGTGTAATACGTATTTTCTGACCTTTTCTAACTGCTGCCTCTTTGTAACAGGGCAACATGCGATCTCGGAAGCCCCTAACCTTTGTTAGTGGACTGACATGATCCTATTAACGCTGATCACCTACTGGGGCTTGTGTGGTAATCAGGGTTTCTGCATCTGTGTGAATGTTTCCTTCCTGATGTAGCAGGGGGTTTCCGAGCAGGAGCACGACAGAAACACACCAACCAAATCCCACTGAGATCATCTAACACACAGATCTCTGCAGCATTACCGGCACACTCCCTTTCCGTACAGTAACACTCTTGCAGGCACAACCTACGTTTCCCTTTTCTCACTAATGCTCAGAATGGCATTAACCAAGTGGCCTCCAACCACAGCTACACTGGACCAGAGTGACCCACATGCTTGATCTGGTTTTCCAGCATCTGTTCCAGTCACTCTACATGTCTCTGTGTTTGTCTGCATGCCACTTCCTTATTGTCTCTGTTTTCTGGTCCAGGAAATCCCAGAAGACTCGGTTTGATGAGGAGCTGCACAATGAGATGACCATTACCATAGACGAGCTCAGCAACAAGTAGGTCGATTTCGGTCGAATCACAATTTATGCA
Organism: Simochromis diagramma; assembly: GCF_900408965.1. Classification (NCBI taxonomy): domain Eukaryota; kingdom Metazoa; phylum Chordata; class Actinopteri; order Cichliformes; family Cichlidae; genus Simochromis; species Simochromis diagramma. Next base: position 8,198,661 of record NW_024387414.1, read on the forward strand.
ATATTTGTAGCATATTTGATAAAATATTGTAATGTGTTGTATTTAACAGGTTTAAAGGAATTGCACAGTGGAGGAAATCCTCTGCTGAATTGTTTCTGATTGAGGGTTACATCTTGATCCTTGATGATAAGCCTGACTAATTGTTTACTCTGTTGTTTCCCTGAAATTCTGGATCGGCTGTGTGACCGTTTCTATATGCCAAGATGTTGCAGTTTATTTTTATTCAGCTACTATTGCTTGGTTGTTGGTAATGCTGGTTGTTGATACAACCAACAAAATATTAAAATCCATTAACCCAATTTAAAATTCAGCGATCTGACACCAGCCTGTGTCACAAGCTTTTACTTGAAACCAGCAGCAGCTGAGGCCCTGTGTTGGTTTACCTGCATCCTCTCATGTCAGGTGCTGATCAGAAGTGAGCACAGATGACAAATTTGTTCGCGTTTGGCTCATTTGGTTTGTGCTTTTGTGGTATAGATACCACAGTTTTGCTTAACTGGTCTGTGACAAAAATATTTGCACAAAACAAAAAGCTCATGGTGACCGTAAGAGAAACATTTTGTCACTGAATTTATACTCTGGTACATTAAAAGTGCATGCATGGATCTGATGGAGCAATAGATTACAGACAATGATTTAACTGTTATTCGAAATGTCACATTAGTAATCTAACTGTGACTGAACTTTTAGACCTTGGTCGTGTCCAAATTCATGGGCTGCATCCTCCTGAGGCCGCATTTGTAGACCGATTACGTCACAGCGACGCGCCGAAGGCTGTCCAAATTCGTAGACTCCTCCGAATGCAGCCGACAAATGCGTCCTCCTTTTCCCCGAATTTGAAGGATGGGTCGGGTGTGTCCTTCGTGGCCTACCATATCCCAGAATTCATAGCGCGGCCCAGCCAAACTCCAGGTTCCAACAATGGCGGCCGCTACTAAGTTTTAAAATTACTCATACTAATCTTTCTGGGTCACAAAATAAACTTTTAACATATTTTCAGGCGAGAAAGTAGCTGTGTAAACATCAAATATCTGCTCGGTTTATCAAGATATCGCATATTTGCAAAAGTGCTTCGACGTTTTCGGAGGCTTCTGCTACCCACCAGCTCGATAGCTAGCCGGGAGCTCGAGGGTTACTGATGCGGCTGAGAACGGCACAACTCCCGGCACATCATTTTCAGATCACCGCGGACTTTCGCTGCTCGGGTTAAACGTAATATATAAGTCACTTAAGACAACCTAAAAATGTTATTGTTGGGCTTTTTTTCAGTGTTTTGTTTGTTCGTGAGGAAATCGGTTTGGCTGAGATTAAAGTTATTAGATTAGATTAGATAAAATAAAACTTTATTAATCCCCCGGGTGGGTTCCTCCTTGGTTTTTACACAGCTGACTAAACGTCAAACAGAAAACTGATTAAACAGAAGTATGAGACAGTCGAGAATTTACGCCAGTGTCCTGTTATATTTTAGATGGCAAGGAGCAGACGGCTGAGTTTACTAAACTCCACCGAGACAGCGGTGACGCTAATCAGAAGGCTAGACCGTCCAATTTCACGGCCGTTTACTTCCGGCCTACCCGACCTTCTGAGGACCCGGCCCACGTAGACCGCGAAGGCCGGGTCCTCAGGAGGATGCAGCCCATGAATTTGGACACGACCCTTGACTGACTGTGCAGATGTTTTAGATAATTAGTGAAGTTGCTGCTTTACAGCTTCAGATATTACAGATTAAAAATAAAGCTTCTCTGAAATCGGAGGCTGCAGCTAAAACATGCATATCGTTCCAGCTGTTGCGCAATGATTTCATCTCATGAAACTGAATGGAAATGATGCACCAATTTAAAAATAATAATAATAATAATAAGAGCAAAACGAAAAAGGTGATACAGTTTTGTGTGTGTGTGTGTGTTTTCTACTGTTAATTTATAATTATGTGTATTTTTTTTTGTTATCAGAGATGTTTTTGTATATGCACAACCACGAGGATACAAAAGGTTATCTAAGTAGATTTAAGAGCAAATTTAATTTGCCTTCTCTGTTCAGCACACAAAGAAATTAAAGAAATAAAGAAAATTGTATAAGAATTGTTCTGCCCTCCTTTGAATTGGAGCCTTAATGATAAGTGAGCACTTAATACTTAAGAGATAACTATTAATGTTGTAGCATTTATTTGCCATTGCACTGACCTCCACTTAAAGCTGTGTGCAATGTCTTTGTTAATCTTAGAGGTTAAAACATGCAGATTAAGTTAAGAGCCCCCATAATGATCTGTGGTGTTCAGTAACATTATTTGTTTATAATGAACAGAAATTATGACCTCAGTTTTTTTTTCATGTTTTGAAATTTTTTTTTCCTTTGCCGTTGCATCAAGTTGTTGCATCAGGTGTGATCCAACACAGAGCAGTGCAGCATGTGCCCAGTGCTCACCTTAAAAACAGTCACAATACAGAGCACCTGAAATGTAAATCTCATAGAAGGAGACTGTTAATAACTCAGATTCCACCTTCATTCCCTGCTTTTCTTCTTCCATGCCCACTTACCTCCCTTCATGTGTTGTAGGCAGTGGTACAAGTTTGAAGAGAGCGGCTTAGCTCTGTGGTTTCTGAAGAAAGATCTGGCAAAACAGGTTGGAGAGATTTAATGTTCAATATAAATGACTGCTTCATCATACTTTTACATTTTAGTCATTTTAATACTGAAAAAAAAACATAATAAGTGTCTTCCGCCTTTCTTAGTATCGAGCCCTGGATTTGCCGATGTTCAAACACTACGCCAGCTGTGCCACCTTCATCTTCCTCTGTATCTTCATCATTCAGATGTTTGTTGCAAGGGAGTGAGTATGTTTTTAAGTTTTTCGGATATTTGAATATCTGTTCTTCTCATGAGTACAAACTCGAAGGAGGAACAGTTTTTTGAGCATTTGAAAAAGGTTTTAAAGCGCACGACGAAGACGTTTTTATATTTAGAAGATGAGCTGGAGATTGATGTTATTTTGTTTTTTCATTCGTGTCTTCCTAAGGCAACAGAGACTGGCGGTGTTATTTGGAGGGCTGTTTTGTGTGCTGCTCCTGGTCCTGGCGATCTGTTACGCAGGTCACTTACAGGTTTGTCCATTGATTCACATCCAGTATCTGGTTATTTGAGTGATTTAGTACAAGATTCTTTTCAGGCCCCGTTTGTAGAAACCAGGAGAAAAAGCCTTAATGACACAACAACTCTTTCATGCATCTTTACAGTAACATCTAAAGCCAAGCTGGATGCTGGTCAAGCATCAGTGATAAATAGTTTCTCGTTTATCTAGAAACACATTTTAATATTGCATATTCTTAACACACAGGTGTTTTGCTGAAGACATTCAATTTAATTTCCTTGTGCATGGGAAGTAGAAGTTTAATGTTAAATTCTTTATAGACTTTTTTTCAACACATGATGATGATGATGATGATGATGATGATAAGGATAATTATTATTGTTATTACTTTGTAAAAAAAAAAAGAAGTTTAATTTCCCAGTAAGTACATAAATATAATCAAATCAAATCAAATTTCTATTTTTAATGTTTTATATTCGCAGCGTTTTTAAGAAAATACCAAGGGGATGGGACAAAAATGTCACAACTTTCCACGTTTCTTAACTTGTCAAGATATAATACAAAATTCCTGCGTGGATCACTCCTAAAATCAAGTCCAGTGCAAATGCAGTGTTTAATTAATTAATTAGAAAAACAAACAAACAAGAAAACACAAAGACTTTTAAAAATATGTTTAAAAAAATGAAAATGAAACAATGTATTAGGCAAATGACAAACTGAATTCATGCTTCTATACCTAAATTCGGCACACTGGACTTCTCTTAGAAGTCAGAAATTAATCAAGCGTAACAATCATTGAAGTAACAATTTCAAAATTGGCATCTGAACCAAAAAATAATGTGTTTTCCCTTTTTTTTTTTTTCCTGTCTTTTTTTTATCTTATAAATTTGAAAAATCATGAATAGCGGTAATTATATATTGGCATTAAAAATATTATTTTGATTAAAGACCTTGCACATACTGGTGGATCAACCATTACAGAAACGCAAGAATTGATTTTAGTACCCTTTAGTTACCCTGCCACCAGCCCCCACCCACCCTATTGGCACAAGTAATAAAAGCATGAGTGAAAAGGACTTGTGTTTTTGTGCACACTGTGCCAGAATTAGATGATCTGAGAATGGAAACATGGCATGAAAACTATCTCCTGCATTCACTGGGCTACAGCTTACTATAGACGCCCTTCTGACTCTGCAGATGACATCTGACATTCTGTTCTGGACATGCAGTTTTTTGGTTTTCAACTCAGACAGATTCCTTTCCTTGAAAGAGCTAGCTGTGAATCACTCATGCATGCTGTCTGCAGATAGCTGACTGTAAAAAAGTCACGTTGCTCGTACCTGTTTGATTGCATTTTGTCTTTTTTTCCCCTCATTTCATTGCAGCGCCTGTTTCCGGAGAAGCTGTCAGGTTGCCGGTGGCTGCCAGCTGTGTCAGAGGCAGTGGTTAAACAGCCGTTTGTGCGCCTCCCTCTGGCAACCATCACCACAGCGGTCATCATTATCATGGCTGTGTTCAACCTGGTGAGACTCTGCTCACATGTTGAAGGCTAAGACAGATCCATTTAGTACTCTGGTATTTCTAGCTGTGCTGCACTTCATAAATGTCATGCCAAGCTTCAAAGCATGTTGTCCGGTCGTTGCTTGTCAGTTGTTTATTTATTTGTTTTTCCACTCCCTGCAGTGCTTTGACCAGGCAGATAAAGACGACTACTCTTGCCTTCCCGTGAGTGATAGATTTAATCCCAGACACGATGGTGTTTAAATAGCAGTATTACATTTTAGTGTAAAGTAGTGTGTATTAATTGTAGTTCTCCTAACAGTAAAAAAGAGTGTAGTGTTTTACTTGTTTGCATGCTGCTTATAAATTTGATTTAGGACATTATTTAGATTTGCTACAAGTCTAATTCCATTTTATCCCCTTTTCTGTCCCTCAGTACTCTGTCTACTGCTGCATCCTATCACTCATTGCCTGTGGAGTTTTCCTTCGGATGAGCTTTGAGCTTAAAGTGCTCTTTCTGACTGTGGCCTCCACGGCATATTACGTCATCATTATCAGAAACACGCATACATCCTTTTATGAATACAGCAAAAACCTCAGCACCAAGAACGACCTTGAAATCTTCACAAATTTGAACTGCAGGTGAGACTGAAGGAAAAGGGTGAATCCCACAGCTTTTCGGGAAATGTATTATTTCCTGTTTTCACGCTGATGACCTGCAAATGTATCTACGTACCTGTGGCTTGTGACCAGTGAAGTTACCGCACCGACAGCAATCACTTTTGTGTTGCTTTAACTATCTCTGTCAGATTCACTTTATGCCACAACTCACACAGGTTAGGCTGTTGTTTATTGGCTGAGTGAAGCACTGGAGACCATGAACTTTGGAGGACTTAATTCTTACTTTATTTACTCTCAGCTTTCTGAGCTCCAGCTCTCCAGCTACCGATCTCTGTGGTTGTCTCACAGGAGTTTGTTTGTTTGTTTGTTTCTGGTTTGACTGAGTTGCTGCAGTTTGGCGTTCAATTTTAGCTTTATAATCCTGTTTTGTGTACAAACTGTGTGCTGCATCAGGGACATTTGTTCGCACTATTTAGCCAAGTAGTTTCCCCCCACTATTTGCCTCAGTAGGGAGACTAGTGAATTAATAAAGTTGAAAGTTAAAAAAAGCAGGATTTTGATTGGTGGAATAATCTTTTTGTTTAGATTGTGATATTATCCTGGATATGGTGACAGCCTTAATGCAAACATGCAAAGGTTGCATTTTAGATTGCATCTGCTAGCATCATGTTTTCTTTATCTGAATCAGTGTATGGCTGCAGTGCAGTAATATTTATCATATAACATCAGATCTACTTCAGCCTAATAGTCAAGACCTGCGTCAGAGCAGCCAAAACATTATCAACGAGCAAATGGCTTAAATCGAGTAGTTCAGTGAGAAAGAATATGACAAGAGTCTAAAATATTATAACAATCCTCTCTAAAGTAAATTAACTGTAATTTCATAATGCAAAATAAAATCCAATAAAACAAGCTTAGTGAGTATGACAAAAGAAAAGGCACAGCAAATGTCAGGTGATGAGAAAGTGGCTCAGTGGAAACTGTTCTGATTGTAGTCTTTAAAAGATGGATGTAACCATAGTGATCTTAAGGAGTTTGGACTCATTTCGAAACTTTAGTGTTTTATGTTGTGTTTGTGTTTTTTTTTTTAATCTTATCAGAGGTTAGATTGCTACTTCTGGGGTGGTCTATCACACATCATACCATAATCTTAATCAGACAAGTCAATAAAAATGATCTAAGGCACCAATATCTGCATATTTCTTTCTGAATACATGAATGAATTGGATTCTTAATCAGAGAATTATAGCAGAGAATTTTAGTTTACTGTTATGCCACCTTATACTTTTAATCACTAGTGGTCAAAGTCATAACCACTGCAAGTTATTATTTTCCAAGTAAAAGTGGAGTCTGTGATTGGTCATGTTCTTGCTTGTCTTGCAGTGTAGAAATCCTGAAATGTTTAGGGCTGGTAAAACATCCCCAGTATATGAGTTGCATGTACATCACGCTTTTCCTGGTCACCATGTTCATCATCTCACTGCAGGTAAATGACAGTTTTTTGTTTGCTGAATTATTTTAAAAAACAAAAAAATTATCTCTTGTGCTGATTTTCCTCTAAACTTGCCATTCCTGTGGATTACAGAACGAGTACTGCTTCCGCCAGGACTTCCTGCTAAAGAACAAGAACCACACAGAGCAGGATGAGATCGAGACGAGAGAGAACTTGAACCGCCTGCTGCTGGAAAATGTGCTGCCGGCCCACGTAGCAGCGCTGTTTGTTGGGGAGAATAAGAAGAACGAGGTGAGATTTCCAAAGTTGATTCTAGTCCCCTGGATGCTATGAAGGACTGGTGAAGAGAGTTAAAAACAAAACACTCCCGTGAGATAACCCCCCATCATTACATACTGAAAGTGAACATGAACCAGGCGGCAATAATGTGACCAGTTATCTGAGGTCATCTTAAAAAAATAAATAAATAATTGTTATTTCCAGCATGTGGATTTTGGGTTTTAAAAGACTCAAAGAGAGGGACCTTTGAAACATAATACTGTACACAATCAGCTGCTTACTCATCAGGTTTTCACTGACACCGAGAACAGGACACAGAAAGTTGTGCTGGACATATTTTAACCTCCTAGAACCTGGCGTAAACATATGTGGACATCACATTTTGGGACATCTAAACCAAAATACTTAATTTTTCTCTACAAGGGCCTGATATCCACTTGCGATTATACTGCCACTGTTCTATCAAAATTTGAAACAAATGTCCTCATATGTGGATCTAATTTTTCTCAAAAACAAAAATTAGGTAAAATAAAAATCTGGTAATTCTTTGTTTTTACATTCTTTAGGTCCCAATCAGACCAAACAGCAAAGAAAAATTAAACATGCATGCCATGAAAGAGCTCGGGTCTTAGGAGGTTAAAGTACAAAGTTCATCAGGAGTGGCTACAAGCGGAGATGCCTTTCAGTGTCTTGCTGCTTCATTGTTACACTGAGCATGAATTGCCCTTTCAGTGTTATCACAGTTAGTAGAAGTAACAGGAAGGTTTAAGTATCTAAATGTAGCAATCCCAATAATCTTCATATTTCCTTGGTGAAACAATGCGAAAATGTAAAAACATGGCGCGGGGGAAACGGCCAGCTCCTTAAGCCTCAATGTGCCAGAGGAGTGTGGGTATATAGAGGTGCTTTATACATTTCAATCATTTACTGCTTGAGTTTGATATAACCACACAACAGAACCCTTTTTGGAGCCATAATTGTGACGAAGTGAAGAATTTAGATAACAGGCTGGCATGCTACTGTCAGCTAGGGGTGGGTTTTGATAATCGATTTATCGATTAAAATCGATTCTGGCTTGGATAATGTGATATCGATTCATTAAAAAAATTTTTGCCCGAAATGCCAGAATCTCAGGTGAAACTTCACAAAATTTCAACAACCACCAAACAGCTAAAACAGTAAATGAGAGCAGGTACACGGATACCCAGCCCTACTATCAGTGATATGACTCTGCAGCTATCACAGAAAATCAGGAGTGGCAAGTAACGCAAGCAAGCTTCTTGAGTACAGCATGGCAGTAATTATTCAAAAAGAAAAACTACAAACTATATAAGCAGAACTCTATACTATAACTCTACAAATAATCATAACTTCCAGATAGCGTGGCTCCATACAACATAAAAGTAACATGTTGCCTGTACAAGCTTTATCTGTTGGTTTTGTGCTTTTCCCAACAGGACCTCTACTACCAGTCCTATGACTGTGTGTGCGTGATGTTCGCTTCGGTGCCGGATTTCAAAGAATTTTACACCGAGTGCGATATCAACAAAGAAGGTCTGGAATGCTTGAGACTTCTCAATGAGATCATCGCTGACTTTGATGAGGTCAGGAAGTCAAAGTCTTACCGAATATTTGTCTGAAATACAAATGTCAGGGGCTAATCATGAAGACCCTGGCATGGTTGGGATGATAAATGCGCGCACCCCTCATTTTGTTTGTTTGTTTGCCTCTAACTCAACAGCTGTTGTCCAAACCAAAGTTCAGCGGTGTGGAGAAGATCAAGACAATCGGCAGCAGTTACATGGCTGCTGCGGGGCTTAGTGGGTCACCTGGTCAGGAGAATAATCGGGTGAGGTAGTTACTACTTCAGACCAGGGTCGGGCTTTAACTTTAACTGTTTGAAAGCAAGCCATGACCAAACCTCATAATTAGGCTGTGGACTGACATCACTCTGTGTTGTTTTAGGACAGAGAACGGCAGCACGCCCAGATAGGGATCATGGTAGAGTTTGCCATCGCTCTGATAGGCAAGCTAGATGGCATCAACAGACATTCCTTCAATAGCTTCAGGCTTCGTGTGGGTGAGTGTGCATAAACCTTTAATTCAGTAAATACTGCATTGTGCAGCCTCCATCTCTGTTAAGGCTGGCACAGGTTTCCTTGGTTACTCAGTACATGATTGGCATTCATGTACTGTTCTTGCAGTGAGAGTACTAGCATTCACTGACACAGGTTGTTAAAAGCTCATGCCTATAAAAATAGTCACAGAATTTCTGGAGTTGAGGCATTTTCTTCGTGTTAAAGCAGTTCCCACTTTATATCAGGTTGAGGCATGCATAAATTACTCCACTGTAATGTGGTGGAGTATTTTTCCTATTTACCCTAAAATAAAAAAAACAATAGATCTCACAGAAGAACGCTATATGAGAAATGTCACTGGCCATAGTAAGTTCTCCTGCAGACCCTCTTTTCTTAGTGACAATCTGGGACTTAATGAAGCAATAATGCTTCTATTCTATTGGTTCGAGCCCCGGCTTGGACAGTCTCGGTTGTTGTGTCCTGGTGGTGGTCAGAGGGCCCGGTGGTGCCAGTGTCCGGCAGCCTCGCCTCTGTCAGTGCGCCCCAGGGTGGCTGTGGCTACAATGTAGCTTGCCATCACCAGTGTGTGAATGGGTGGATGACTGGTTGTGTAAAGCGCTTTGGGGTCCTTAGGGACTAGTAAAGCGCTATACAAATACAGGCCATTTACCATGCCAAGGAAACTGGAATTTAGTGACTTGTGATAACCTAATGGGTTTTCATCCGAACTGTACTGAAACCTTAAGGTCACATTTGTTTTCTTATCGGCAATAACTTGTTGATTATGATGGATCCTGAAGCTACTACCTCACTGACGTTCTGGTTTAAAAACGTAACTTTGACACACCAGCAGAGCTGTGGAGTAACAGCACAGCTTCAGAAGGTCACAAAACTGAAAACTGTTACAACAAAATGTTCCTTTAAGTCTAATTTCAAAGTGATCGTGCTGTAAAGGGAAGTTCAGTTTTTGTGCGTAGCCAATTTCAAGCAGAAGCCTTAGGCTGTACAAGGATCTTCCTGTGCAGTTAAACAGGAGAGGTAAGACGTGTAGGCAAACATGCAAAATGTTACAGATTCACCTCAGGATGTACTGGGTCCAGTACTATCAGTAGCTCTCATATTCGGCTTTGTGAAACAGAGCCCATCATTTCAGATACATCTTTTCCTTTTATTTTTACTGCATTCTATGTGGTTCTTTTTACCAATACGGATCAGTTACTATGAGCCACTTTAGTCCATCAAATAGCAGGACGCGAATGTTTTACTCAAATATAGAGCCAGAACCTTTTAGAGAGTCTGACAAACATCATCCTCCGCTTTTTGTGTCTACAGTCCTGACATCTATGATAAAAACAATCAAAACATTTACATTTTTGGAGTTAAAAATGCACATAGTACAAACAGTGAAATTTTTAATTGAGTGGCATCATTTTTCTTCATCAGTGGCTGTGTGCAACCACCTTAAAACCTCCTTTGTGTGTTTATTAAAAAGATATACATTCTCTTTAATGCACTCAGAGCCTGAGTACATTCATTGATTAGAAGATTAGTTTCCCGTTAGTCACCTAATGTTGTGAACAGCTTTGCACTACCAGTTAAAACAATAGTTTAAAACGACTGACGACAAGCCAGAATGTTGCTTGATGCCTGCTGCGAGCCTCGCTTCCAGTATCGACTCACCACACATTTTATGAGTTTCATGACGCTAGTGCTGGATTGGACTCCTTCAACAAGCGGCTGGAAATATTCCAGAGTATTTTGGTCTATATAGACATGATAACATCACACGGTTGCTACAGATTTGTTGACATAAATCTCCTGTTTCACCGCATTCCTAAGGTGCTCTGTTTTGTTGAGATCTGGTGACTGTAGAGGCCAGTTGTGGAGTACAGTGAAATTCTTGTCGTGTTCGAGAAACCACTTTGAGATGCTTCGAGCTTTGCGACATGGTACACTATCCTGCTGGAAGCATTTGTCAAAAGATGGGATCAAAAGATGAGTTGGTACTAAGAGACCCAAAGTGTGCCAAGAAAATTTACTCCATACCATTATGCCTCCACCAACAGCCTGTACTGTTGATACGAGGCAGGACGGATCCCTGCTGTTATGCTGTTTACACCAAATTCTGACCCATCTGATCGTTGCAGCAGGAATCAAGACTCATCAGGCCACAGAACGTTTTTCCAGTCTTTCTACCAAATTTTAGCGAGAATCGTAGCTTCACTGTTTTGCTTCAGTCTTCTGTATGTGAGTGTATGCCTCACGTGCATTCATTATCTTTGCCATTAAAAACGAAAAGAATACATGGCAAGAAAACTGGAGTAGATTCCAGCCACCCCCTGACCCTGGATTGGGTAAGCAGAACAAAAATGAAAGGAAGGAGATGGTCAGAAAGATCAGAATAACAAGTGCAGGCATTTCAGAAATATTGTTAACACTTGAATAAAATTCGAACCCAGTAGGCGTGTTTTTCAAACAGTTCATATTATATTTTGAATCCATCTGATTCAGAATACCTGCGTATGCTGATTTGAAGCTTGTGTTTCTGCCGGTGCCCATAGTCTTGCATTTATCAGAGTTAGACAGTAGAGGTACCGTTTTATATTGGTTTAAAATACACAGAATTTCTCAATTTGTTTCATTTCAGTAGCGTGATCAGTTGTGAAGTCTTTGCACTGAAACATCTTAATAATTAGTATGAACTTTTACATTTCTATCATGTTTTCAAAGCAAATCCTACTCTGTTTTAGACTCACCATGTCTTTAAGAGCAGTTACAGTATTGTCTGTGTCTTTTAGTCAGGTACTTCAGCATCTGCTGCACAAAAGCTTTTCTTTTAAAAATTTATGGGCCACTCAGAAAATTTCTCTTGTGGTCTAATGGCCTTGATTATAAACTGATTGCAAACTAACAGCACTGTATTAATGCATTAAAATGTTTCTTTTATTTCTTCCTAATATTTCGCCTTTTCTGGTACCTCTGATCCTCTGTCACCTCAGCCTTCAGTAGATGAAATATTTTTCTTATTCAGTCTTACATTTTCATTCCATTTTACCTCTATAAACACTGCACATGAACTTTACAGACTTTATTATAAAATACAGCATTAAACTTTAACATATTGGGGGCTTGTTTTTCTTCCACAGGAATTAATCATGGCCCAGTGATAGCCGGAGTAATCGGAGCAAGGAAACCTCAGTATGACATCTGGGGCAACACAGTCAATGTAGCCAGCAGAATGGAGAGCACTGGAGAGCTGGGAAAAATCCAGGTATGTTCTTTAAGGTCAAATGGTCACTTCTCACACAGCGTATCTCAACATTTACAAAAGATCCAATTTCGAACTGGACTCGGGTTTTATTTTCCTTACCTATCTCAACTGCTGCAAAAATAAACTCCTCCTGTCCTTAACCAGCCACGAGAACAACCTCTGAGAAAACCGTTACATTGTTTCTTTCTCTTCCAATTGCACTTTATGCTCTGTATCACATTTTTTGGCAGATCAAAAGCTATTCATGCTTTAACTTGATAAAATATGTAAATTACTTTGGAATCAAAGCCATTAGCAGAGGCAAAGTGCCACCTGAGATGCGTATTGTTTAATGTAGTCACGGGAAAACGATTTTGCTGCAAGGAAGGTCTCGCATTGAATTTGGGCTAATCCAATTTCCTTTCCGTTTGCTTTGCCTGCTTTCAGGTAACAGAGGAAACGTCTGTCGTGTTGCAGGACCTGGGCTACTCATGCGAGTGTCGAGGACTAATCAATGTGAAGGGGAAAGGGGAGCTCAAAACTTTCTTTGTGTGCACCGATATGAGCAAGCAGCAAGGTATGGGTCTGAGCTGAGGCCAGGTCAATGCTGCAAAAAGAACTGGGGACAAACTAGTTTACAGACTTCTGCTGGTCACACATGCGGACCTGCTAGCTGCGTTCCTGTGATGTTACTGAATTAAGGATTTTTAAAGGAACTGCTTATTTGCTGTGTGGTGGATATTGCATTCAACACCCAGCATCTCATGGTTGGATCAGGAGATGACTGAGGAGATGGTCAGTATGTACAATCACCATCTTTTTCTAGTCACAAACACATTGACACAAGTGATCGATCACTTTTGTACTATTTTCCATGTCTGTAATTTTATGTGATAGAAAAAAAACGTGTATTGTACTAAAGCCAAATGCAGTTGAGATTTTGGATGTCCATTTTGGTCTTTTAAAACAAAAAATAAGAGGGGGAAAAATCTCCAGTGGATTCTGTTTGAATCTGAAAGTTGTATGGGTTTCGTTTTGAGAGGCGATGGACACTGTTGCTGTTACTGTGTAATGAGCCAGACATAAATGTGTTAAGCTGTTTCAATGTCAGAAACCAGCTGTGCAGAAGACAGGGAAACTTCTCTTGCTCCCATCTATAGAAGTAAATCTAGAAAGCTTTACTTTGTGGCTAAACTGCAAATCCTGAAGCAGATTAAGATTAGGTTTCCATCACTTTGTGGTCTTTATGTGACCTTTTAGGAATTCCAGCTGTGCTGTTTGGCCTTAGGAACAATAATTTAATATTAAGGTACATACTGTATTTCAAGAGGAAATACATTTTCTTTATGTATGCCATCTGTGTAAGTGTTTAATCTGCTCAGATAAGAAATCAATTTTCAGCATCTTTGCCTGCCTGTCTCCATATATGCTGCGATGAAGGGTATCTGTGACGCTCTCTTCGATGTCCTCGATCTGTGTGATCTAACAACCTGCCTGCTGTGAATGTTTTTTCTGGCCCCAGCTCAGAGACCACTTAAACTGATCTGGATCACTTTCTGTGCCTCTGAAACTTGTCTTGTGGCCTTATCTTCTGAGACCAACATTTTGTCTGTAATTGTGGTTACATAATATTAACAACAATAATAATAATAATAATAATGTACTGGCCTTTCCGTGAACAAATGTGACATTGACTTTTGTACAGTTACAGAATGTAATAAATGTTTTAAGTCTGCAGTTTGTCACGCAGCGTTACACAAGAGCCAAGGTTGTTGGTTTTTATTAAAAAAAGTTTATTGGCCGAAAAGCATACAAATGTAACACAAAAAGCACTTTTTGTACAAAACTTAAGTTATTACACTGAATGAGAGTGTTTGGAATTTCATTACACAGCGATAACTGGAACCACATCTGGACAACTGGTCTCCATGGCTTCAGCCGTGTCCTGCACTGAAAACGTGGAAAAGTTCTCGTCTGCAATTTTCTGTTTTTTGTAAGGTTACATACTGCATTTGACACAACTTAAGAGAAACTGCCTTTTACCTGTAGTGAGGTCTATGAAGAGCTCAGGTGGGTCTGGAGGGGCAGCAATGCCCATGGCCTTCCTGATGCCGTAGATACTGCTGACATCACATGGGGCCACCTGACTAGTCAGCTCAGCCAAGTTTGATGTCACCTTCTCAGCTGTAAAGGTAGGAGGATGAACGTGAAGACAGCAGGAAATTAAGATATTAAGAAAAAGCAGATTTAAAAAACAAACAAACAAAAAAAACAGATGTATGACTGGTTGTATTTACCAGGCCTACATCTGGTTGTTTTGTTTGTTTGTTTTAATCTATATATCTATTGATACTCTGACTTGGATCAGCTGCTGTTTGTTTTTGCAGCTCCAAACATGTTTGCAACAGAGTGTCCTCTGGTGGGCAAAACAGGCAACACTCATATTTGAAGGGTGTTTCTCACATCTCTCCTTTACTTTAATTTTCATTTATTAACTGTTGAATACACAGATACAGACGTATCAACAAATTGCTAATAATGTTAAATGTGATGGCAGGAGCATGCTGCTGACATGTTTATCATGGTGACAACACTCGAGGCAAGATAACGGAACTGCTATTAACCTTGTTATTATATTATAATAATTAAATTATCCTACATTTTAATGGTAAACTGAATAAAGACATAGCTTCCTGCCTTTACACTTAACATGATTTGATTGGCTGGTGCCTGTATTGGCATTCTACATGACTAACTATTAAGTTATCAGTACAAACGGCGAGCGAGAGAAAGAAAGAAAACAGATATGAACTGAACCACATTTCTTAAGAACTGTTACATCCATTACAAAATGTCACTTTACAGGAAGTGACCTCAGGAAAAACAAGCTGATATGTTGATACATGTTGATAGCTGGAAGTGGCTTAAATATATGGTTTAAATGCTCTACCACGGAAAGGAAGCAATCAATGAATCATCCTAAATCGGTGAGTAAACTGATGGGCAGGTTTGCGAAATTGTATTTAAACAAAAAGAAATTCATTTCATTCTTGTCCTATTGTAAGATAATCAGCATAGTGTGGCTGACTGTACTTACAGTAATTGACGTTTCTTGTTTAAAGTCTCCTACATTTTGATGCTGAACTGAATAAGGAACTAGCTCCCTCGGCTTAATTTGATTGGCTGGTGCCTGTGCTGGCATTCCACAAGGCTAACTCTTAAGTTATCAGAACAATACTTGTTACAGCATGTAACAATTCAGTTCAGCACTGCATGAAGTCACACCATCCTAAGTAACAATTTACCGAGTAAAGAGGTTATTTTAAACACAAAAGTATTAAATGGTGATCAAGGACAACCGTTTATCTGAAAACCCTATTAATTGTAAATATAGCCTATGAAATTAGAGGTCTCTTTTTAATTTTATAAAGTCATCTGAAATAGAGAGCTACGTATTGCCATTCAGCATAAAAGTTCTTTTCCACAAAATGTGTCTCTTAACCTCTCAAGCCCCAAGGGGGTTTCTGAGCTTCCTGCTCAAAAATGTAATGCCCAAATTTAATTGATTATTTCTCTGCAATTACAAACTCTGTCCTTACAATCTTGGTATCAAAATAAAGCTAACACTTGGGAAATTTCATCAGAGGTGTAAATATTGAAGCAGATATTACTGTGTCAAAGTTACTGAGACTGGATCACAGAAAAAGTAAGTAGATTTTATCCTCGCCTTTTCTTTTCTTTTTTTTTTAATTTTTAGCATATAACCCTTTTAAAAATATGGCTCAGATCACATTTGGTTCCAGAAATTCAGTAACCAACATATAAACATCATCTGTGCAAAGATTTGTTTCTAAAGTGAAACAGTGAAAAAATTACAGCCCTGTCAATACATGAATATCCAGACGTTGTACAAAAATGTCCAATTTTGGCACACAATTGTACACCATGCCAGTTGATTTTTTTAGGTATTAAAGAGCAGAAATTAATAAATTTTATTAACGGGCCTAAAAATGCTTTTTTTAAAAATAGATTTTTGAAGAATTAACCACACATTTACATGGTAATGGCCCTTTTCTGCAGTGCGCATAGAGTGTTTGATTGGCCTCTGGCCCTTTAAACTCCGAGGGGCTGTAACTTTGGTTTCTTTTGGTCAATTTGCGTGATTGACACCTTTTTAATTGTTTGAGCCAATAGATTCACTGTAACGATGCCATGTTCACGTCACTTCAACCATTTAGACGTTGTAATGCCAAAACCCACGTGGGCCCAAATTTACTGCATGTTGCGTCTGTCCAGTCACGTGTCTGTAGGTGGGTCTAAAATGGAGGTTATTGACGGAAAACGGCTCTGATGCGGCTAGGTAGGCATGGTAACTACAGGTAATCACGTGGCTACCAGCGAAAAATAACGGAGGAAATCGGTACGGTAAGCCAATTTCTGTCTTAGCGCATTTGCGCCGCTGTGTGTTTTTGTGTTCTTTTGCGGCTCATTCAGTGAATTTTGGTCTGATCGTGGTGAAACTTGGTGTGTGGAGTCAGTGATAGCCCTGGAAGCTAACCAGCCCATCTTTAGCCGGTTACATTAAGTCTGTAGAATTTCTGGTTCGGTTTGTTTAGCGGACTCCTGCGCATTTACGTAACTGCTCGTTTAATCACGGCTTGTTTTCGGTGTCTTTGGTGGTTGTAGAAATGGTTTATATGACATTTTGGCTGAGATTCTGAGGTTTCTGTGGATACCACACATGTCTGGACTTATATTTCTCAACCAGCGTTATAATCGATTAAACGTGATCTCCTCCTTTTTGCCCCCGGTACAGGAGGGGGGTGGGGTTTAAGTGGTTAAAAAAGAAATTTTGGCACAGGTTACATCAAAATGTGTTTTTTCCCCGCTGGGTTCACTCTTTTAAAGACACCAGACCAATGGATGCCCTTTTTAACTGTAATTTAGATATAAGATCTTGGATGGCAGAAAACGTTTTACAGCTTAACCAGGACAAGACTGAAGTTTTAATCATCGGTCCTGAGGCTCAGAGAGAGAAACTCTTGTCTAAATTACAGGCATTTTCACTATGTCCTTCGCTACAAGTGAAAAACCTGGGTGTTATTTTTGACTCCGAGCTTGGTTTTATCCCACATATTAAACATGTAACCAAAATTGGATTTTATCATCTAAAAAATATAGCCAGAGTCCACCCTATTCTCTCTCGGGCCAACACGGAGATGTTGACACATACTTTTATTACCAGTGGCATTGATTACTGTAATGCCCTGCTCTCTGGTCCCCCCAAAAATAATATTTCACCTTTACAACTTTTACAAAACTCTGCAGCTTGTGTGCTGACGAAGACCAGAGGGCGGGCCCACATTACACCGGTTTTAGAAACGCTGCATTGGCTCCCCGTGTGTTTCAGGATCGATTTTAAAGTTCTTTTATTGGTTTTTTAAATGTCTTAATGGTCTTGGGCCTTCTTATCTCTCACATTTGCTTTTACCATATGAACCCTCGCGGACCCTGAGGGGGGATGTGTATGTATGTATCCATGATCGTGTATGTTAATGAGAGTGTGGGGAGTGAGTTGGAGGGCGGGGTGGGGTGGGCTGCTTTTAACCATGTAAAGTACTTTGTGCTACATTTCTGTATGAAAAGTGCTTTATAAATAAAGATTGATTGATTGATTGATTGAAAGAAAAATATTCTGGAAAGGGGGTCCCAGTGATCTGAATCAGGCCAATGTCTACCACACCTGTGAAGGATGCAGGCTACAGAGGTAAATGAAGTGTTGTTCGAGGTCTACAGCTGACTTTAGTGGAAGAACAAAGACGCCCATGCACTATGAGGCTCTTACCCAGCTCCAGCTCCTTGGCAGTCGGGGCCAGCAAGCAGATCATGTTTGGTGGCTGCTTGGCACTCAGACGTTCCCTCTGAACTTCCTGCAAGTTGCGCAGGAGCTTTGTAGTCTCGTCCAATTTCTGCTGGATGTTCAGGGCTTCTGTGTGAGGGAAGGAGAACACGCAGCGAGTAAATACTTCCTCTGAGTTCCTCCAGTTACCTTCTGGTAACCCCCCCTCAAATCATTTCTTTCTAACACAATATAGCCACTGTTTCTGAGCCCTGACACAGACCCCTGGGTTCTCGTGTTACATTAATACTCCAAGGTGCCGAAAGCTGATGACAGAAGAACTCTAGAAAGATCTCAAAGGAAACATAATAGGATGATGGACAGCTAATATGTCGCTCAAACAGTTTTAGACATTAAAATGTTTACATTATGTACTATCTTGACAGAACAATGAGCCACGGTACACTTATGTATATACATAGGGAGAACAAATATTATAATAAATAATGGCCATGAATTTTAAAAAGTACCATGACAGATTTTTCGTCATATCCCCAATACTATGTGAACTTGTAGTTTTCTGATTCTCATTTCTCTTCTCATCAGCATGAGGCAGGTCCTTAAACTGCCTGTAGTGCCACAATTCTTCTTATTTCCTGCCATCAAGAAAAGGCATTAAAAATATTTCTGCTGAGTTAAAAATCAATACCACTAAGAAGGAAAATAAATCCCTTTTTGATTGTCATACCATCAAAGAACGATGGGAAGCCAGTGGGGACATTAACAGTGCATTCATGCAGAATAATTGAAAAGATACATTCCCATGTTGGCTCCGTCATCTCAGTTTTATTTAAATAGCAACAGCATTCATCCAAAGGTACTTTTGATCGTAAAGATAAAGATCCTGCAAAAAATTGGGACTAAGAATTATGACACGAGAACTGAAGGTCTGCAAACTTGTATCATAATTCCATCATGCTCTATCACAATATCCACTGTAGGATGTTAATGCTCAGGTAGATCCTGGTAGTCTGGTGAGTGCTGTGATATTTAAAGATGTTTTTTTTCTCCAGGTAAATTTCAGTATTTTGATGATCATGTTTATGATTAAGTGACGTTCCCTGTGGTAAAAAAACAAAAAAAGGGCTGTTTTCCCTACTGCCCATTTCCCTAAAAAACAACAACAAAAAAAACTCCCCAAAAAACAACAACCAAAACCCAGGTATGAACTGAACCACTTAAGAATTGTTAGGGTCAGAGCTGTAGTGACTGAAAGTTTCCTGTGGATGTAGATCTACATGTGTATGTAGATGTAGAACATTAGGTGCTTGATTTTGGCAAAAAATTTCATCACAATTACTAAGGTCACAAGTTTTTGATCATGTAATTAACACAGATCCAGGGCTGAGGACCGGGCAGTGGCAGTGATAAAAGATGAACTAAATGAGTCCATCAATGTAATTTGGGCTTTTGGGTGGAAAAAAAAAAAGTGGAGGTGCCTGAATGACAAAACGAGCATGATTGCGAAACAGAATTCGGCACAATAAGCATTTTATCTTGATTAGCTTGTTTTCATCATGGAAAGATGAAAAGTATTAATGACATGTGTTTATAGTGCTTTCTAAAGGAACCAAATTAAACATTTTTAAAGATGTTCTGATCATTCCTAAAAGTGTAATTAGCTGCAACTTTAAATACAGAAAAAAAAAAAGTCAGACGTTTTACCCTCAGAAAGCTCCTCAGTCATCTGCAGGCCTGCAGCAGAGCGCAGGAAATCCAGTCTGTCAGATGTTTGGGGGTCAGCTACCTACCAAAGACAGAGGGGAAACAACATGGTTAGTTAGATTAGAAAAATGCATTCCACACTGGACATAAAAGGGAACATCACAATCTTTTGAAGCTTCTTTTGTCATGCTACTTCTTCACTACAATAAAATCAGGCCTAATCAAAAGCTGCAACACCCGAGCAGGGGATGAGAGTAAACTGGAAGGCGGCCAAAAACAGCAAGAAGCTAGCACAGAGGGCCGCTGTTTGTCTGACGGTGGGCCCCTGCTCTGGTTTCCTCTACTGCTCTGAGGAGCGATTCAGCTTCACAGTCAGTGGGCAGTAGAGGAAAACAGTCCTCTCAAAATTCTCCAACAGCGGGCCTTGAGCATGTAGTACTGCTGTGTTTTAAAAGGAAATGTTCTTTCCATCCTTACGCCAGGCCCCTGCTATGTTGACACAGCTGGTGGATGCAGCAGTCATCAGCTGAGGCCATCTAGAACACAAATTAAATCCATGGGGTATAATGGAGGAGCACGTGATATGCTTTGCACTGAACAGCAGCAGCTTCAAAAGCAGTGCTGATGAGGATGAGTGGCTCCGGTTTTGTATTACATAGCGAACGCTGGCACTCGTCACTCGACTCACCTCACGCACATTTCTATTACATGCTGCACATTTCTTGATCAGGGTTTCAGCTCCAGATTCTCTCACCTCCACGGTATCCTTGTCCTCTTGTATATTTGACAGCTGCTCTACTTGCTGGAGGAAAAAAATGACAGAAAAACCCCCCCAAAGCAAAACAAAAACATTTATTTAGTCAACTGGAAGACTTTCCTGTCCTGAAACAAAAAACTACAAATGATGTCAGAGAAAAGCTTACTTGCTCGGTGTCCTTCAGGATTCTTGAATGCTCTCCGTTTGTCACTGCATCCAGGAGGTTGTCTGCCAGTTTGTACACATACTCTTCTGATTTGGCCAGGAACTCTGACAAGCTGCCAAACAACCAACCAAATGAAACTTTACTACAGTTATTTCCTATGCAGCAGCGGTGTAAAAGTCTGAATCATTTTGTTGACTGAGAATAATGACAAGTAGTTGATATTGACACTCCTGCAAATTGGTGGAAAAATAACTGCACCTCCTACACAACCAGTCAAATAAGGACGTGCTACTAATGGTAATTAAAGATTTTCATTAATTTGTAAACAAAAATCATACTGTGCTTTTCCGTTTAGAGGAAAAAACAGACACAAGAGACAATGAGCATGTGGTAACAATAAGCTAAATACATATAGTAATATGTAGTAGTCCCAGTTTCCCATGGCCCCTTGGAAAAATTGATTGCTTACCCCCCCCCTTTTTTTTTTTTTTTAAAATCACCTTGCATTTACTGAACTTTTCAGTTGAATGATTTAAGGATCAACCATATATATATGTATTTCCTTAAAATTCTCCTAAAAATTATGTAGAAAAATAAAATTGAAATTAAAATTCTGTCATGGATAACTAATGGTCCCCACTGGCTGCAGCCGTCATCATAGAACGAGCCCATGTAGCTTCACCTACTCAAACCTTTTTATGGCTTTTATATTCCCTAGATCTTTTTCATTCTGAACATTTTGGAGTTCCACAAGATGTACCAACCTGTTATGAGCATGAACATCATGAGAGAATAAAACAGAAACAAGATGAAACTGAAGTTTACGAAGAGATGAAGGGTTTGAGTCAGGGTGAGGCTCCGCTTACAGTTTACCTCCTCCTGATACAGAAAATCCAGTGGAAAAAGAGGAACATCTGGAAAGTAATCAGTGAGGAATGCCTCGCTGCGTAAAAGACACAGAGCTCGGGTCCTTATACAGACACGCTGTTCATACCTGTCTGAGCCCTGCAGGCTGGACTCGTCTCCATAGAGAGAGTAGATAAGGTCAGAATCTTCCTTGCTGATGTTGGCGAAGCTGGAGTCGTAGGTTGGCGCGTAGGAGGTGAATGGCCCATAGTTCATGTAGGACACTGTGGAAAGTGCCACACACAGATAATTTATTGTCTTTCCTTTGAGACTCTGATATCAACAATATGGAGAAACATAAAGGTAGAACCATACCTGGGGTGATCCTGTTCCTCTTGTCCTCCCTGAAACCCTGCAAGGTGTTCACACCGCTCTGCAGCCGGTTGGACATCATGCCGAGTTTCACAGGACAATAACCCACATCTGCAACAGCAAACACAGTTTTTTTCCCCCCCTCAAGTCTCTGGCTGCATCATCATTTCTTTTATAGGTCTGGAAATACTAATCAACCATTAAAATTTCCCAGTCATAGTTTACAGAAATTAAAATCAAAGAAGCCAAAGGAAACTTATATTTCGCTTTTTTGTGTATAAGCTGTTGTTGTGTAAAGTGGATTTATTATGCTTCTATATTTGTATTTTTGGACTTCAAGAGTGGTGCAGCCTTTCAGTTCATCCACGGCCAGAGCTTACAACAGAAGCTGATGGTGTTTTCATTTATAACTGTGTGGGCTGCAATGATGGAGTCGTGTAGTTACATTTCTAGGGTTTCAGAACATTTTGCGCTTATAATGTCTCTGTGATGTAGATTTAACACAGAAGTATAACTCCAACTGAAAACAGACTGTTTTAGCTCCTCTTTCTTTAAGCTGTTTCCTTCTGATTGGTTGTCCTACATAAACCCCTTTGACTCAAAATTCAAGCCTGCACTTTTGGCCTAAAGGGATTAATGGTATATGTGCTGATCTTTTTACATTAAAGCCATATTCAATATGAACATCCACCGCTGTGGCAAATTATAATAATTGGTCTAATTGAGCTCTTTTATAGTTCCAAAATGGTCTCACCTCCTGCTGAGGGATCTGCTGGGTTGAGGATAGCCAGAGTGGTGGAGCCATCTGACTTCCGCCTTGCAAACTCCAACTACAAAACAAACAGTGATAGTGAAAGAGGAATAAAAATAATGAGAAAATATTACATTATTGGATTCTAGTTAATTAGATAAGACACAATGGACATCAGATAAATAACCAGCACTGACTCTACAACATCGTCTCCAGAGTCTAAAACAAAAAAGAAGGTGTGGATATATTTTAAACTGGGGCCCTTACTGGTTTTTAAACACAAAGCCTAATTTTTAAAGTAGAGCGCCAAAGCTCTTTTGGCAAAACAAAAGCGGCAAAGCATTTTTATTCATGCTCTAAATCTCTGTGGTCACCGACTGCACACACAGCCTGTAAAAATAATAACAGTGAGCACTGATTACATCACAAAACTGTCCAGAAGATGTAACTCAAGTCTTTTCAACCTTAAGCAGCTGTTCTGTAATTCTAAAGAAATTACAAAAATGTGAAGTAAAAAAACAGAAACTATTCTTCCACTATGATCTGTTTATTAATAAAAGGAAACATCAGTATATCTTGATTCAACTTTATGGGCCAAAATTCCTAAATGGGGCAAAATAGCGAGTGAGCGCAATTGCCAAATAGCGCTAAAGTTCAAAAGGTTAACAACTCTTACAATTTTGTCCATTTGTAAATATTGAGAGAACTTTTTTTTCTGGTGCAACATATTAGTAAATCTGGCCCTATGGGGTTAAACGAGGATCTGCTGGGGTTAGTTGGTTCGCTTTGTCTTACTTTTTTCCCCTCACTGAGAAGAAAAAAAGAAAACATAAGTAAATATTTACAATTTATATGTAATGGAAATCTGAAAGGATTAATATATGTCTCATATTAGATTTTCCTTATCTAATCTGCAATGACTTTTCTTAATCCTGCTTCTTCTCATGTCTTTCTCATCTACCCTTCAGATCATTTCATTCAATTACTGCTTTCAACTTTAAACAAGCTCTTGCTGGCTACGTAATCTAAAGCGAGTTAAATTGAATCCGCACTTAAGTGTAAACAATTGGGAGTTATGCTTAAGAAATTACATTTTCCGCTATACATGAGTTTAACTTCTCCTTTCCATGGATACTATTTTGATTCATAAGATAACCATGGTGCAAAATACTGCGTTATACTGTGTGATAATGTATTTAGTGTTGGAAATTTTGTCTAAATCAGTAAAAACTGCTTAAGATTTATGAGCAAGTCATTCCACAAAGTTATTTAGAACATTTTTAAGAGACTGGGACCTGTAATACCACAATGCCATCTGAAACATTATGATCTAAAAGATCAGATAGATCAGTTTGAAAGCGTGTTCTTGTGTTTAACCCTGTTTTCTCACATCAGACTGCAGCACTCTGTTGGACAGCTTTCCTCCAGACTTCTCAATGACCTTGCGTATTTCCTGAAGCTCTTTCTCTGCTTTTGCTGCTTCGTCCTTAGAGTCTTTGTCCTGTCTGCAAATGAAAAGCAAATTGAAAGATGCCAGATGATGAGACACTGTGACCGTGAATGTACTTTGTGGCAACAACAAAAAGTATACACACAGCAGAGAGGAAATTTGCAAGAGTTTTTCTGTTCATTGTATGCCCACAATCTGTGTTCATTCCTCAGATAATTTACCTGTAAGCTTTTGCTGACGTCAACGAACAGATTTTGAGACAGCATATTTTACGAGATAAAAGGTAACTGAATGAAAAACAGCCTACTACGTGGCTTTCTGGGGCTCGTCCTCTTATAGCGAGTCATAACAAAATGCATAATGTCAGCATACGGGTTCTGTTACATCACCAAGTTAAAACACAGCTGTAAAAGATGATAGCCAAGAGAAAACAAGCCCCAGCATGTCATCAGGCATTCCCCACATTCTCAGCCTCCAGCTCCACAGTGGAAAACAAGCTCACAGGAATCAACACGGTGCACTTATGGGAAACTGTTTCCACTCATATGCTGCATCTCTTCATATTTCTCAGTTCTGCTGATACAAATGTGAAACCTTCTACTCTTTTAATTTTACAAATATGTAATTGTGTCAGGCCAACTGTAATTTTAAGGGGTTAAAATATTGACAGTATGGTCAGGAGTATTATTAAAATCCCTCTTGCAGTCTGGGCTCTCCAAGCTACACTTAAATGTGGCATCAAGGCTTAAGGACACGTGTGCAAAGTCAACATGTGAAAGGACCTGGGAGTGCTGGGTGTGTGTGACCTCTCGCTGCTGTCTGTAGTCGCAGGTCCCTCCTTGTTCTGGTCCAGAAAGGTGCTCGTTTGCTCCTCAGATTTCAAAGGTTGTTTGGCAGAAGGGTCAAGACCAGCCATAAAATCTATGCTTTGCTTCAGGCTGTCCAGCCTTTCCTATTAGGGAAGGTGAAAAACATGCTTTTTACTTGGATTTAAGAAAGAGAAAAAAAATAACCAAGGAGAAGAAAACTGTGGTGCTGAGTTTGTGAGCATCTGCTGCCCCCAACTGTTGCTTTGTTCCTAAAGCAAGGTTACAGCAGCCTGACTTACAGATTATTTTACAGCAGGCTATTTATCAGTAGAGAACACCTGGGTCCTTATTTGAGTGCTATTTTGGAACTTTTAGTACATAATTCACTTTTCTCCTGTCTCAATTATTGTAACTCACTTTTTATGTAAATGGCCTGTATTTGTATAGTGCTTTACTTAGTCCCTAAGGATCCCAAAGCGCTTTACACTACATTCATTCACCCATTCACTCACACATTCACACACTGGTGATGGCAAGCTACATTGTAGCCACAGCTGCCCTGGGGTACACTGACAGAGGCGAGGCTGCCGGACACTGGCGACACCGGGCCCTCTGACCACCACCACCAGTAGTGGTGAAGTGTCTTGCCCAAGGACACAACGACCCAGACTGTCCGAGCCGGGGCTCGAACTGGCAACCTTCCGATTACAAGATGAACTGCCAACTCTTGAGCCACGATCTTTAGATTACTATGAGCCTGTTTTCAAATTGTCCAGAATGCAGCAGCTCTGCTGCTCACAAAAACAAAACATTTTAGTTAATTTTAAAATGTTATTAATAACACATAAAGCCCTACATGGCCAGGCTCCTGTCTATATAACAGTGCTAGTGACACCACATTCCAACAACTGGCCTCTCCAGTCATCTGATTACAGTCTGTGAACTATTCCACACTCTTCTATTTTAAATCCAGAGACGACCAAGCTTTTGAGGTTGCAGCTCACTAACTTTGGTACACGCTTCCTTGTTTTAAAAGACTGATGACAGCAAATTTTTTATATGTTAACTTTTCTTAAAATGTTTACCCCTTGTATGTAAGAATGAATGTAAGACTGTATGTTTCATTTTCTGTCTGTACTATTACTACGGAACTATGTGTTTTAAAAAGTGCCATTCAAATAATGTTATGGTTATATAATTATAAAAGAAAAATTGGTGCATATGAATGCAGTATGTTTGTGTGCATTTTTTTTATTGCTGACAGATGTCTACAAAGAAAGTACAACAGCTAATGTAGACACAAATTGTCTTTACAACTTTAACATTACTGCAAAGTTTGTCATACATTAGGCTTTATAAAAATTTTGATGGACAAAAAATTATTTGAAATAATTATAAATAATACATTTTTGGGGGCTTTCAAACTGAAGTTTTCTGTTATCATGTACACTGTTTTAAAATAAAGCTCCTTAATTTTTAATACTTGATGAACCCAAATTACCCCCAAGCAAAAGAGGTCAAAGAAAATGACGGTCCAAGGTCACGATACCTGGCTCAAGATCTTCATTCCGGAATGTAACAGTTTCCGTGCTGCTTTGTGGTAGATTGTCTCAGGTTTGTTGTAAATCATAGCATTTTCACACATAATCCTGAAATCAACCTGCATCAATGACATGCGTAACATTTTAAAGCATGACAAATACAACAGCTTCTGTTAGTTAAAACACACTAAAAATGTGTTCAAATGTGGCCTTTAGGGAAAACAAATATACTTAACATTTTTAACATGATTTAAATTTTTTTTGAATAAGATGAAGACATCATTGACAAAGTTTTAGCAGTTTGATTAAACAAAGAAGTATAATCTGCAAATTGCACTGAAGCTACTTGTCATCAAAGACAGGTAAAAAACATTAAGTATCAGAACATACATTAAGAAGGGAAAAAATACTAATTTTTTTCACCCAAAACAAGTATCATTAGTGGATGTGAAAGGACCTGGGAGTCCTCCATAAGCACCACGTCAGTGTGTCCTACAGTAAGCTAGAGTATCAGCAATTACAAGAGCTGTGTCTTTAAACTTGAAAGAACGGTTTTATTTATTTCTTCTAACCGAATGCAATAGTACAACTGGCAGTAACACAGACATGTACCTTGAGTTCATCCAGTGACTGGTAGCACTCTTTCTTTACTTTGTCCTTCATTGTACTGAAGTCCATGGGACGCTTGATGACTGCAGAGTAACCAGGAGCAATGAGGTCTGTCACTGGAAATGAAAAGAATGCGTTCGGGTCTTTCCTGCAGAGGAGACACAAACAGTTTTTAGTTGCAGAAATATCATTACCTAATGCGGTGAGTTGCTCACCTCATTATTTATAGATATTACTAAATGTCAAATAAAAATAAAAATTTAAATGCACAATTATCCCTGATCAATAGGTGATAAATGCTGCTGCACCTTTGGAGCTGCCTGATGAGCTGATTCAAAGCTTCCTGCAGAGGAGTCTGTTCTTTTTCTGTGGAAAGGAGCAAAATAACTTAAGATTCTTTCTACAACCTTCAGAATAAGTGTTAGTATTAATTTGGGAAATATTTAACATTACCTTCCTGTTTATCAATCTCTGAACGTATAGGAGTCCTGTTCTGCTCCCGGTCATCATCTCCATCTGCGTCCTGCCCTTTCTTCTTTTTAGTTACCTAAAATAAACAAACAAACATACATTAAATTCACACACACACACACACACACACACACACACTACCCTTTTAAAATATAAATCTAAATTATCTATACCAACAGATATGATGTTTACCTTCTTCTTCCCCTTTTCCTCCTCTGGTGACCCAAAGCTTTTCTCTTTATCCTTTTTCTTCTTCTTTTTCTTGTCTTTGGGTTTGTCAAAGTCAGCCGGCTGTTCGTCATAAAAAGTGTCAAGGCTCGAGCTTCCTGCCGTCACTTCATTTCCGGACACTTTCAGCACCAGCTTCAGTGGTCTGTCTCCATATTCTGTACAAACAAATATCGATTAATAATCAAAATAATGGTGTGTGACTACAGTGAGAACATACGGCAGCTTAGGAAAGCTAGAAACAATAGCCGCTAACAACTAACTCGAAGTCATTTAACTTACGCTGCACGTCTAGCGAACAATGTATTGTATTCACACATCACCACCTCAGTATTATTATTTTTCATTTAAAAAAATGATGGAAACGTGTAGATATCCATATAACTAAGTCGGGAAGGTAGTTTAGCAATAAGCTAGTTTACCAACTAGCTCTATTGTCGTGCTAACAGTGCTACAATACAAAAACACAGGGGCTACGAGTTAGTTTAAAATGTAAAAACGGTTTATTCTGATAAGCAGTTAAACTGTGTGGGATGAAATACCTTCATATCCATGCTTCTCGGACTTATGCTTTTTGTGCTTCTTGCCCATTGTCTATGTTTTGGTCTGCACCGGCGGCCAACTGCTGTGGCTGAGCACTGTGGTAGCTGATGTAAAATTTCACCAGAGGCAGATACACTTGCAGCGTCACCTGTCGGTGCGGCGGTGGTAATACCCATGTCTATGGGTACGACCGCCCTTCCAGCCGGAAGGAGGCGACATAACCTTTGAAATAAACTTCAATCACGGACCCAGGCCTGCATAACTGCCATTTGCCATGACCCCCCTTTAAAATAACATATGATAATAATCGTTCACCTGGAGAAATCACTCAATCAATCTTAAGCCACATACAAATACAGGGAGCACATGTTAACCACACTCGTTATGTATTGATAATTCAGCACGCCTGAATCATATACAGAATGTCCATTTTCCTTTAATATATGGATAAGTAAAAAAATAAATAAAATAAAAAATCGAGATGCTTAGAAGATATGTCCAACTCCAGTACTGTGAGTATAAACACATACAACAAGGGAAAGTTCATGATGAAAAGAAAAAATGTAGTATTGCACCTTTATGAAGCCAGGAAATTTGCAAGTGGCGCAATATTAGAAAAAACCTGAAGTAACAGCTTGTTTTTTCCTTTTTTTTAGTCCACTATAAATGTCACACAGTAAACATGCTGAGCTTTTCTTTCCTACAACCAAAGTTGGTCAAACTCAATGCTAAATTTAAAACACAGGTTTTCAATTTTACTCGGATTACATCAAGATTAGTTTTTAGAGCTGACATCAGACAACTGTTGACTGTATTCATCAGCAACTCTTTAATACACCTAGAGTGTTGCATACTGATGTGTTTAAATGATCCATATATATTAATTTTAATGCACTGGGTATACTTTTATTGCACTTTTTTCCATAACATTATTTCAGTGATTGAAATCAGTGTCTTAAGACCCAGACATATGTCCTCTACATGTCTTCTATATGCAGCTAACCATGATAAGCCAAGGAAATTCTGGAGATGTTTTATGCAGAGACATTTTTAGCCATAAACTATAATATTTTTCTAAATGTAAAAAGTTATTTGGGTTGTGCAAGACATCACAAAAAGAAAAACAATATTTCTGAAGTCACAAACATTAAAAAGTATATTTGTGCTATCACCTGCAGGAATTTTACTCACCGTATTTTTGCCTGCTTATAAACAAACTGTGGCAGAGAAATAAAAGTATCAAATACAAAACAAAGACAAAATAAATGAATAGTATAAATATGGTAGTTTACTTGGAAATTGTGCAATTATGCCACTTGTCAACTCTCCAGCCTCTGGATGCAGACTTTAGTAGACTTTTATTTTTTTCTTATCCTACAGAAATGTAGTAAACTGGAGCAGAACCCTCCACAAATTACCCTGAATGGTTTGTGTAATGAGTTGGCAGAATATATTGCCATCTTCAACACGGGTGAAGTAAAGTGTCTCTAAAACACAGCGGTTAATATTGAGGTCTTTCTTAAAACTTAAATTTAACATTTGTTAAAAAAGCAGACACCTCTGTAAAGAAAAGAGAGATGATATTTGGTTGAATGTTGACTTCGCAGGACTCTGTAGCTGCAGGAGCTTCCCTGTCCGTTTTGGAGCTGTTATACTCGGTTAAATTGGGACATATTGTACTGTCTGATGAATGACAGATGTTTTATTCATGGCGGAAAGATAGTCTACATTCTTTGATGCACATTCCAGGTTTTATGAAAAGGGCAAAAGATGAAGTGGAAAACTCGAAAGGAATGAAGATTGACAGAATCCACTATTTGAGCCATTCCTGGTCATAGATGAAGATGTGATATTTATACTCTGTTATCGTTTGAGTCTCCTATCTTAGCAAACTCATCCCCAGCAAATTACTATATTACATTCTTTACATATTCGCTGTTATTGTGTTGGGGAAAAAATCAGTTGCATGTTATCCATGGCCATATTTAAAATTAAAATAACCAGAAAATTTAGTGTAGTAATTCAGAGACTGGTGGTTTTCTTAGGTGTCACTTGTGCAAATGAAAATGCACGTACAGCTGTAATTCACTTGGAACTTGATTTAGACCCTCCCTGTGATGAAAAGCCACTGAGTTCCTTATGAAATAGAACGGTCAGGGAAAGTGTTTCCTAGCAATATGCCCACAATTCTCTGAGGGGTAATTGTGTTTTCTTTCCTCCTTGACTAAAATTAAACAAACAAATAAAGGATCATTTGTAGGCCCCAAAAAACGATGGATTTTCATCCTCCCTGAAACCTCTGAAGGCAGCAGAAACAAGTTTTCTGCCTGTTTACACTTCTAGCAAATATGAGTTGGAGATTGGATTTGTCTACATAGTAAATGCTGTTAGGAAATTGAGGAAATTGTTTCAGGCCCTAAAACCAAAATAATAAGCTGAAAGACATCAAAATGTTCCACAAAGTTGAGGAGCTTAGTTTCATTTTGGATTGTTTACATACCAGGAATGAATGGTACAGCTTTATAGTCACTCATGAACATACACATTTTCTTTCCAGAAAAAAAAGTTTGGAGTCATTTACGTGTGTTGTATGGTGTATGTTATTGTGTATCACAATCCTGGATAGTAGCTTTGAACAAAGTGATTATAAAATCCCTAATATCAAATACATTTTGGCCTTTTTGAGCCTTTCTAATGAACATTTTAGATAGCTACAACATGAGAACAAACCTCCTTTCAAAATGTTCTTCATTTACTGTCCATGCAAAGATAGATGTCTGTGTTCTCTACAGATTTGCTAGTCCAGTACTACTCTGCAGCCCCAGAGAGGCCGTGGGATCCATCTGCTTGAGTCCAGCTGCAGAGCTGCGCACACATTGGAAGTCCATGGATTAAAAGGAGATCAGTTACACCAAACAGGGTTAACAAATGGCAGATGTTGTGAAATTCATTATCCTCTGTCACAACAGAGGGGCTAAAGGGACCCGGAGACCATTTCCACATGAAAGCTGCTTCCCAACAGAACCATGGGAAACCGCTTCCCGCCCTGCAGACGGGATGGAACTGGCATGTTTTGGTCTGCACATATACACAACAAAAATACAAACAGGGATACAAATGCAGGCTTTGAACGGTTTATCTGTTTTGCACATGGTTTGACTGAACCAGCTTTGGAGATAAAATGTGCTGTTTGGACTGCCTGAGCCAGAGCACCACAGTCTTTTTTCCCCCCTTTTTTATGGTGTTGGGACAATCTGGTTTGACTTGGGCTGTAAAATGTCATCCCGGTGACAGTCCTGTAGTTAAAAACCATCTCTTAAAAATAATTTAAAAAACAACTTCCCCTTTATTTTCACTCTTGGTGTTTTTGTGTATTTTCTCTGATTTTGCAACTTTTTGTTCCTACCTCTGTTTTCAATCTTGGATATTAAAGTTATAGCTTCTTTTCTTGCTAATTACATCAAACCTAAAGCCTATGGCAAATGGAAATGAATAACGTCTGCCCTTTTGGCTGGATATGAGAATATTTGATGAAGTTCGGTCATAGAAGTCTTTTCACTAGAAGTTGTGAGCGCGCTACTCAGTTATGACAGATGAAATGTTTGGGGTCATTACAACTGTCAACGCAGAACGGGTTTGAAGATGTAACCAGCCATCACAAATAAGTCAGACAGAAACATCAAAGAGGAGAAGCCAATCATTCTGCCTCAGTGTTTTTCTCCCGTATGCCAGTCTGTCATGGCAACATCTTTGAGCATCAATCACTCATCCCCGTCAAAGCGCTATGTGTATGGTGACTCTATTTTTATCTGAAATCAGAACACTTCATGCACGTGGGTTTGATTGTCAGTTTTTACAGCTCGCCATTGTCGCCGTGTTGTTGTCCTGTAGTCCTCTAACATTCTACCCAAGTCTGTAGATGAAAGTATGCGCTCTTTTTTTGTGCTCTAACAATCACTTCTTGTGATGTATGTAGAGACTGCAAAAAGCTTGTTAAGTGCAAAACAATGGTCAATATAACCTTTTCCAGGGCAGAAAAGTGTTATGAAATGTGATAGACATTTCAGATTGTTTATAAAAGATGGACATAGCCGCAAAGATGTCACACTAAGGTAGTGTAGATGGACTAAGGTAGTGAGACTTACCAGCATGGTGCGTGGATAGAAGGCGCACAGATCATTTTGTGAATATCACTTAAAAGTAATCAAATAAAATGCTAGAAAACCAGTCCTTAAAACCAAAGCACAAACATCTGGACAATCTGCGTCACAAAAAGGGTAATATTATTTACAAGATCTTTTAATTTAAATGCTGCAAAAGGCACCAACGCTGCAGTAATTTCACTGATTTGATGGTCTGCACATTGGCAAACATGCGTCTGTGCCCTGACTTTAAGCCTGTGTTTTAAAATAGCTTCAAAAACCTTAAAATGTAAGCTAAATGTATCAACATAATGTTAACAAAGACTATCTTAACGCTAACTCTGGCAAAATACAAAAACTCCTGAAGAAATGAGGGCAGAACTACAAAGAAATATCAAAAACTGAAAGAACAGCAGGGAAAATGCTTCAACACACCCACTGATAAAATGCTGCCCCTGGTGATAAAAGTTGTATATTTTGGAGAAGGTGATTACAGAAGTTACCTTTTGGTAAACCTGAAGAAGTCAGGCATTTTGCAGCTCAAGTGCAGTTTTAGCACTTATGTATTCACTTTTTTATTTCTGCCCCAAACGTTACCTCCTGGATTTAACATCATGACCTTGGATGCTGCTTTAGTTACTGAATGTGTTCTTATTAACGTTTGACATCTTCAGTTTTTAGCCACAGTATTCTCTGATCTAATTACTCCTATGTATATTTCACTGGCCTTGCTTAATATTTATTTATTTATTTTTTTAGTATAATATCAATCTTTGCTTGAAGGTACTTAATGTATTATTCTGCTTTTGAAAACTCCATTATAATGGGAGATTCTCTTAAGGGAGGCTGATCTGATGTGTGACTCTACAGGGGATTCTTGGGAGTTATCTGTGTGTAAATGCATAGCGCACACGCATCAAAAAATGCTTACATGCATCATAAATTTGGAAGTGTGTGAGTGTGAGCACATGTGATAGGACAAACAAGGTGGGTAAAGGATAGGG
Source organism: Simochromis diagramma (assembly GCF_900408965.1). Taxonomy (NCBI): domain Eukaryota; kingdom Metazoa; phylum Chordata; class Actinopteri; order Cichliformes; family Cichlidae; genus Simochromis; species Simochromis diagramma. The sequence continues at coordinate 8,232,183 of NW_024387414.1, forward strand.
TGGGAGTGGGGGGATGATTTCTGTCGATCTGAGTCTTTATTCTCCCCAAGCCTCTGAAGACAGTGGTCCTGGGGTGGGTAAAATACACAGGGGAGTCGTGTTCAAAGCCTGCGAGCTTGGTGACGATCCTCGTCAGATCCTTAGCTGTTTGAAAAGTTCATATAAACTGAAAGACAGCCGCTGGGAAATGGTCTTTGCAAACTCAATGAGAGTTTATCATCTCAACACAGGGAGAGGCACTGTTTGAGGTGGAAGCGCGCTGCCTGTAATCTTATTCTCCTTCAGAGGTTTATCAGGGGCCGCTCCTTCCTCAAAAAGTGAGTAAACCTGGGTCCTTATAAACAAGGTATCTCAGAACAAGAGCTGTCATTCGTACTAAACAACACAGCTGCTGACGGTAACACAATTTATGGTTTTCTCTTTAAGAAAAAGACCCGTTAAAAGCACAATTATCCGAGTACCTCATTATTCATTATTTGTGCATCTAATTAAACCCCTAATGAGTTATTTGTGTCCATTAATTGTTGTTGTCTGCATGAACAGGTCATTAAACTGTTTCCCTAAACAATAATTGTCTAATATTAGACTGGAAAAAGAAGTTAGAGACTGCAGCAAGAAATATGGTACAACTTCAAAGATGAGGACTTCATACTATCGAGAGGAAGAAAAATATGAAGAAATCCTTGTGCATCACTAGAAATTCTTCTGTGTAGTCTTTTACCACTGATGTGTCTGTGATACACAAGTGAGGCAGTCAAACGTGGTTATTCTAGAAGGAAATGATATAGAGATTCAAAGAGTATATATGCAAGGTAATGAGGCTAGGGGAAAACAGGTGGGAAATACTGTGGGAACAAATCAGGGTTAACGAGACAAGGGGACTCAAATGAAGTACAAAGCACAAGGGACAAAGACCACCAAAATAAAACAGGACAGAACTTACACTGAGGCAAAGACTCAACGTTTACATGTAAAGACACCATGGAGAGCAAACCTATTTTGGCTCAATAATAAATCTGATGTTCAGAGTGAATGGTTCAAAGGGAGGTTTATCTGACCCTGGCTGGAAGGATTTAAAAGTTAGCTATGATCAGCATTTTCATGGAACTTATGTTAGCTTAATGATAAAGCTAGCCACATTTGCTATTTTGTATTAAAACTATATACTGTTTAAAAAGAAAAGAGGTAAATCGCTTGTTGTGAACCACTTATTACGCTAGAACAGGTGCATCAGAAGGAAGGAAGAAGCATTGGGTTTAGTTTTCTGCCTTGGTACTCCTTCAAAATTTGACTTTAACACCGAGTCATTGTTTGAGCATTTAGCAATATCTAGAACAGCGGTCCCAAACCTTTTTTGCGCCACGGTCCGGTTTATGCCCGACAATATTTTCACGGACCGGCCTTTAAGGTGTCGCGGATAAATACAACAAAAATAAAACTAGTACCGGTAGCGAAAAAAAGAAGATTTATTCATAACAGACGTGAAAAGACCCAGGAAAACCGAGTTAACGATAAAAACGATAACAAAATAATGCTGAAAACCGATTAAAAACCCTGAAAACCATACATTTCACACCTGAGCCTCAACTCTCGCGGCCCGGTACCAAACGACTCACGGACCGGTACCGGTCCGAGGCCCGGGGGTTGGGGACCGCTGCTCTAGAAGAAAATTCACTTCAGAAACTTCCTTGTAAAGAAAATCTTGCTGCAGTTGCTTGGGGCTGGTTGTTCTGCAGTCTTACTCATGTTGCAGCACACAAACTTACAGTCTCCTAAACTCATGAACAATCAGATCCTTCCCACTGGTTAGGCATAAAAAGACCCACATGACAGTGATTTCCAGGGCCCTGCAAAAGTGGGAGGAAACCCGAGATCACTCTGAGGGGATGACGGTAATTGTCTCATTTAGAGACTGATGCCCACAGGTAAGAGTAATTACGGAGGGCCATTATTCTCTCCTGTCTGCGTGTGTGTGTGTTTGTATACTGTGGAGGCCAGTTTTTCAGGCGAGTGCCAGCAGCAGATTACAAAGGTGTGGCTGCCGTGCAACATCCAAATGTGACACATAAAAGACAAAAGTGTGGATCAACAGAGGGTGTCTCAGCCCCATTCCGCTACTTTGCTGTCAATCTGACAGATGGCATGGGCCCGTCTGAGGCCCAGGCAATGAGGAGAGCAGTGGCTTCAAAGGCCCTCTGTAATCTGCAGAAACATCACAGGCTGGGAGAAAGTGACTGTCTCCCAGACTCCCGCCCTACTAAGAGGGCGAGCGAGGCGCTAATGAAAGGCAGATAAAGGGATCGCAGGCACAGACAGCGCCTTGTGAAAAAAGAAAAAATTGATAGAAAACATCAGGTAGGCTTGCCTTTTTTCTTTGCTTTTCCTTTTCTTTTAAAGAATCCACAGATAAATGGTCTCGTCAGTGCTTTTGTGTTCCCAGAAAAACAGCAACACACAGATAAAGAGATATTTTCAAAGCTCTCCTCCCCCGTCGAGTATGACTCAATTCAGACTAAATGGTCAGTGCTGAGTATGGGGTAAAGTTAGTGATGATGGAGATTGGAAATGTCACTAGTGGCTTGTTTGTTTGGTGGCTTTGATGTGACAGTCAGGCCTGGCGCTTGCTGTCAGACGCGGCATTAATCAGAGAAACTTGGTTCTTTGTCAACCTGTGCCACATTCATTTATCGCCCAGGAAGCAGCTGCATCCCTTCATTTGGACTAATCAATTCTTCTTTTTAGCAACATCTCAGCTCACAGAAAGTTTGCATGTCCTTTCATGCAGCACTGATGCATCACAGCACCAATATCAAAAGCACAATATGTGCTTTACTTTACTTTAAAGGAACTTGTAGGTTGAAATCAAGGTGTCGTCTCCCAAGTATGCATAGCATTTACCTAATAAAAGGCTCGGGTTATTGTATAAAGGTCAACCAATTACTGTCACCAGCATTGGCCATGCTACAGCAGTTACGACAAAAACAAAAGCCTGATTCCCAGTCTCCCTCAGATTGTGTGATGTGGAACTGGACAGCCAGAAGGTCCCTGAAGTAATTTATAAGTTTTGCGGTTAGCACTGACAGGTTCAGTGAAGTGAGCTAGAATCAGTCATAGTGTGCAGACCCCTGGCCAGAGGGTTTATTAGCTGGTCTCAGGCTAACCAGCCCAGTCTTCATTTCAACACATTGGCATGTTTTTTCCTGACAAACCCTTGAACTGTGAAGGCCCTGTCAAAGCTGGAACTGGCTCATATATTCAGGGACTACCCACAGCTTATGTTATCCATGCCTTGCAGTGAGTGAAACCATATAAAAGAAAACTACAACAACAAAAACAATCATACAAAGTTTAACTATCTGGCTAATAATTATGGTGTGGAATGCAGTGTAATAGGCTGATAAGATGCTACCACTCCAATCACTCAAATATTAATAAGACGAACCCTGAACAAAAAGACCTGCATGTGTATGTGAGGGTCTGCTAAGTTGTTGTTTTTCTCTCTCTTGGTGACCTATCTGTTGCAAATAACGGGCTTTCGACTCTGATATTTGCAGATAAGTGCTGAATCCTCTTAACTTGCTTGGGATTCTGCTGCCTCACGTATTAGAATGGCATATTTGAGTGGGTTTGAGCTTTCTGGTGCATCTGTGCTGGATTACTGCTTTCACTCTGCTTAATTTTACAAACAACACTCAGAGTTGGCGTGAGAGTATTTTTATTTCCCGAGGTGAGGAAAACGGAGCCATCCATCTAAAGTGGTGGTAAAATGAAACAAAATAGTTTGATGACTGAATAGATTGTAAAAAACACTGCTGGTGTCCAGTAATTAATCTGAAATGTGCTCCTTACCATTTTTCACGAGAATTTGTAAATTAATAGCCTTCAGTGGTTCAGACTGCAATTATCAGTATCTAATTATTTGTTCATTTGAACAGTTATTGCTTCTCTTTGAGTCTTCAAATTGAAATAATTCGTTTTTTTTAACCAGTCACTACAAAGTAGATGGCATTTCCAACAGCTTCAACTGTGGTTTGTTTTTACTGCTAAATAAGCAAAGCCCTGATGGACTTCATATCAAATGTCTTTACAGTGACTCAACCAGATTTAAACTGGATGAGACTGTTTTTCAGATGAGATGTAGATTATTGTGACTCCTGGCCAGTAGTGGGCAACTCCTCTGGCTGGAAATAGTATGTATGAAATTCAATTCAGTTCAATTTTATTTATACGCAGTCATGTCAAGATGCGTTAAACTGTAAGGTAAATACTACAGGGACTTTCCCTACAGGGAAATACAGAGTAACTCCAACAAGCACTGGCAACAGTGGGAAAGAAAAGCTCCCTTTTAACAGGAAGAAACCTTCAGCAGGACAAGACTCAGGGAGGGGCAGGTTAGGAGAGGGAAACAAGACAAAAGACAGAGATTAATAATAAATCATAATTAAATGCAGAATGGTGTATAAACACATGGTGGGTGAAAAGAGGTGAGAAAAGAAGAAACACTCAGTTTACAGGAAAATGGCTCTCGAACTCCTTTAGTATACAACCTCAGTAAACTCTTTCCTGATAGGTCAGTGTCTCAGCCGCTAGTTATACTAAATACAACACGAACTCTATTTTGTAAATCATGGTTCCTGTTATAGTCAAGAAAAAGGTTTAGCCACACCAGGATTTATCTTGTGACTAACAAATCACTATGATATATGACAAGCAAGCAAGTATCACGGCGAAACGTGTAATAGACAGGCCGGTCCACCGTGTCCATTTCACGCTTTGCCTCTCCAAAACGTGCAATTACTGCAAGCAGAAATTGCATTACCAGCAGGTAATGCAAAATGTGAAATGGACACTTTGGAGCGGCGTGTCTATTACATGTTTTGATATTGACTCGGACAGTGTACTGTTTCTTTGTTTCGGTCAGCTTTTACCCTCACTGATCTCATCTAGTTATGAAACACTGAGTTAAAAAGCTAAGCTACTGGCTTCACAACGGGAATGCTAACTAATAGATGCTGTCTTGTTCGACTAGTGCTATTGTATATTGAGTTGCTAATTTAGGCCAAAAGTAAAAAATATATAGAAAAATCTATAACACAATGTACTTCAAACTGAACAGACTCTGTGTGTCTCTTAAAGCAGCACAGTTAGACCAGATGTCACAAAGTTGTTAAGTCTTGACACTTACATGAGTGAGTTATATTAACTGTACCCTGTATTATCCCATACGCTTGCCATTAAAGGGGAAATTAGCTACTTAGGCAAAAAAAACGCCATTTTTTAAAATAAACATGTTCACTTCATTTGAGCTGGACATTTCAACATTAAAAAGGTTTCAGTAAAATGATTTCCATTCATTCTTAGTTTCTTAAATATAGATGACACAAAATATAAAAGAAAAGACCCATAAACCACTTTAAAGAGCATCTAGCTGACACAACAAGTTAGGCTCCTAGATTACTGACATATAACACTCCACCAGCACCATTTTGAACATCTGCAGATGAGAGGCGCTTCCATAAAGTTCTGGTTTTGTTTTAGGGCAGCTTACAGTAAAATGTCTGGGTGTCAGCTGCTGTTTTACTTTTAGCTCTGCCAGATTGCTCTCCTCCCCACGTCCAGCTGGGAATACAAAAGTCATTCAGGAGTTCTGTAATTGGCTGGAGTTTAATTAAAGGCCAATTTGGGGAAAAAGGCAGACAAAAAGGCAAATTAGAGACACTTGTAAAACAGAAAATGAAATGCTTAACAAGCTCAGCATTGCTATTCACTGACCTAATTTACATGCCAAACCTTTTCAGTGAGTGTGTTTAGAGCTTTGTGGCTTCGGTGTTACTGTTACTATAAAGCTCAGATTCTGTAATTAAAATATGGCAAACATTTTGCAGCAGCTCAAATCTTAGTGCATGGCAATAATTTTAAGTTCACAATGCGTGTGTCCCACCTTAAACATTTTAAATATAGAAGAATGGTTTTCTAGGCTAATGAAAACTAAGGGCTGGAGCCCTTTGCTCTTCACGCCACATTTAAATATGAAAGTTAACCATATACTCATGATCTTTATGATGTGCAGCAAATCAAAAATAATTAATATCCATTAATGCATTTTGTCAGTGGAAATTATGATGCAGTTCACATGAGTTAAGCATTGTCCGAAGATTAATTTTTTTAGTTTAACTCACACAGCTACACTTATACTGTATACACAGTATATCCCTCAGTTCTTTATATTTTTGTTCCAAGGAGCCAGACTTTCTGAACAATATTCTCTGAGCTTTCTGAAGATCAAAGTTTTTGTATTGGCTGCTTTTTTAGTCATTTTCATCTGAACCTAAAAAAATCAGTGGCAACAGGGCTTATATAGTGATGAACTTGGTGGTATAAATTATCATGAACATGTAGGAAGGAGTGTCAGGAAAGAGGTGCAACAGTGATTGCCTACAGCCATCTGTAAAACAAGGGTGGGTCTGTCGTGGTAAGGTGCTGCATTCCATCCAGTAGTGCTGGGAATCTTGTAAAAACGGATGTAATTATGAACACAGAAAAGTACCGTCAGATGTTGATTCACCGTGCATTACCGCCTGGAATAGATCCGACTCGGAACATTTCTTTTTTCAGCATAAAAATCACTTAAAAAACACAGCCAGTGTAGTAAAACCATACCTGGACTGAAAGGCACACAGTGGACCACTATAAGTCATGGATTGGCCTCCCCAGAGCCCAGACCTCAACATTATCTAAGCAGTGTGGGATTGTCTTGACATAGAAGGGAACAAAAGGCAGCTCATTTCCAAAGAAGAGCTTTGAATGCCCTCGCAGAAGCCAAGAGAACTATTCCTCAAAGAAATTACAGAAAAGTGTGCCTAAGAGAGTTGTGTTGAAAAATATGAGGCGAAACTCCGTTTTGCCTTGTATTGTGTAAATTGGGTATTTCTCTTTATGTTGCCATGTTTCACTAAATCACTGCACCTATTTGCTATTTTTTGAGCAAAATATTTAAAAAAATCATTTTTTGAGAAAAACAAAACAAAAAAAATACAGAAAAAAACAAAGTAATTCCTGTGATTGACAGGTTAAATGAAGACTATGTAAATGCTGAATAATAATTCAGTCAGTACAAGACCAGGAATCTCTCAGCTCTTTAAAAAGTAATGAAAATTTGAGGCAGAAACAATGTAGCCATGGAAAATAGGCTACAGGGATATGCATCCACAATGCGAAAATATTGAGCTAAAAAAACCCAAACCACAATTCCCCTGGTGTGTTTCAGAGTATATGACATATGACTTGTCAAAAATCAGCTTGGCAGACATTTAAGGTGGAATTATATCCCCCTCCACCCATTAAATGAATTTAGAGGATCAAAACTTTCAGTAAACGATAAAAACGTGATTACCATCCACGCGTTTGAGGAGCTCTTTCACTGCCAAACCTTTTGATGAAGCCTCAGCCTTATGCAACAGATTTAGCAGATGTTGTGGTATTTTGAGCTGAAAAGCAGCTCTCAGACATTTTTCAGGGCTGTTGGGGGATAATTTGCAAACAGTCCACAAATCCAAGAAAAGGGTGAGTGGTATCAGGGACAGTGACAGCAGTACTGTTCAGATCTGTTGTTCTTTGCCCTCTTTACAACAGCCTTCCCTTCTTCCCTGCTTGTAAAGCAGAAGAAGAAGAGATAATAGCAGTATATAGCAGGATTATAGTACACTTTTTTGTTGGCCAAATACCAATGACTTTGCCATTCTGATGGTAATCTAAATCTGGTCACTAAAGTGCCGATTTGCGCACCATACGAAGCAATCCACATTTTTATAAGCTGCAGAATTTTTAAAAGTAAAACGATGCAGAAGTGACCGTGAATAATCACATTGTGCCATGAAACTGCAGTAATTCGATGAAATTCTTTTGTAGTGTAGAACATTACACTGTGAAAGTGACATTTACAGCCTGATAAACTCAGCGGGGTGGCGATAAGTTGAACGACACTGAGAACTTTTTCCTCAAACTGCGACACACTTTCTTCGGTGTAAAATAAGAAAAAGGCGTCGATTCTGGAACTCCTGCTCCTTCAAAGCAGCCCCCTTTACGGAGAAGCTGGCATGACCTTGTTTCCTTGGGAGTAAAAGATACAGAGAGCTGGAGGGGCTGGGTGAGGAAAAGGAGGGGTGAAGGAAGGGGGTGGTGGTGGGGTGGCATAGTGGAAGAGGTGGGGTAACTTCAAAACCCACATCAAAAGGAATAAATAATTGTTTCTGCTGGTTTTGTTGTTGTGATACGGATCGGCGAAGCAGCAAGTGGCGAGCAGGAAGCTTTGATTTGAGGCAGCCTTCCTGGAGAGGGCTCCTTCTGTCGGCAGCTGAGCAGAGAGAAGCAGGGCCCACTGATTAAAGTCCTGTTTGTTTTAATCTTCGCTTTTGCCCAGGGGAGGCCTACAGAGAGGGAGAGATCCTGCTGGGGGGTGGGACAAAACTGTTCTCTGGGGGCCAGTTTCTTCATCTTCTTCTTTTTCTTTGACATCCTGAAAAGGAAGCGATGGCGCAGCATCCAGATGCAGGGTGAGGCCGCTTGAAAGGGTCAGTGTGGGTTCAAGATTAGGGAGGCTTTTGGGTCAAAAGGGAATGGCAAATTATGGGGATAATATTAATGTATTTAGTACACCCACAGCCCAGTTGATTCATTTTAATGGTTAGTTCACAGGCATGCATAAAATTCCACTTTAGATTTTCTCTGTAATTACAGCAATACCCTTCTGACCACCTCCCTATGTATGTACTGCTTTAACTGCAATTACAAAGCTGTTTAATGAATCACATCCACATTAATACAAATATTAAAAGCTGGTTTTGGAAAACCCGTTAAAAACAAGCACACATTTGTATTTATTTCAAGTTGTGAGAAATTTGAATTAAATGTTTGTGAGAAATGTTTGAATATATGAAAAGTTAATCGCATTGATGTTTCGCTGTGGAACGAATAAAATCAGACATTACATAAAATTTTGTCTAAGCTTTAGGGAAATTCAAATGCATTAAGATCTCACCAGAATTAATAAAAAAAAACACTGTTTGATCACTCCTACAGGTACCTGCAACACACGATGCATGAAATTACATTAATCTAAATGTCACTCTGCAAAGCTAGAATATTCCTTGCCATCACCTCTCGTCTCAAATAAACGTAATATTTGCAGTGTGATATAATCTGAGTGCTTCCCGCTGATTTGCATCAACTGATATGCGCGACACCAAGCCTTTGATTCTGACAGAAATCCACTATTGGCAAAAGTGTCATCAGAATTGCTGGAAGAATGAAATAGACTTGCTGACGTGCACATTGCTTCTAGCCTTTTATGCAGTTATTCAAACAAAGTAGTCTCATTGGATCTTATCGACATATGACGAAACAGCGGAAGGCAGCACTTTCCATTCTTGACAGTAAACAGACGCTTCGTCCACGGGCCTGCCAGTGTTACAGACAGAGCTCGTTAAGAGCTGACATCAAACGCTTATGGAGACTGATGATTTAAATATTGAATCGACTAGCGGCAGCACCCAGACAGAGGAGAGCTGGTATGTGCTGACACTAAAACAGATGTATATTTTAGCAGCCTTTTCCTAGCTAAACTAATGGCTTTGGGGAAGCAGATGAAAGTAAGACCTGCAGATCTGCTGGGACATCTCTGGGGTTTGCTGTACTGTAAGTGGCAAAGACCCCAGGTACCCTTTCCAAGTTCCTCTGTCCTTGTCTCCTGTACCTCATATATATTGCTGCTCCACTGTCAGTTGAATCAGAAGAGAGGTATCCCAATCAGAGGCCTCTCTCCCCAGCCAGCGGGGACACTAACAAGCTCTAATGATCTCCAGCTAGGCCCGTCTCTTTTCTCTTCCTCCACTCAGTCACAACACAACCTGCAGCACATGCCTCATGCATGCACCATTACTTGTCCAGCTATGTTAAATTTATGATCTTAATCAAACAGCCTCTGCTAGGACTGGATGGAGCAGTCCCCAAGAATGTGCACTGATAAAGGTACATCCACAAGGGTAAATTATTGTAAGGTTTGATAAAAACATGACAATGAGGCCATTCTTTTTTTCAGTTCTGGCTGTGGTTTATTGAGTTTTGCTGGCATGTATACTCTCCAAGGAGAGGCCAGATGTGAGGCACTGGAGGGTTGAAAATAATTTCAAACATGTTTTTGTCTGCTTCTTATCTTGATGGATCCAAGCATATCTAACACCAAAGAAGAAGTGCAAACGCTTCTCTTCCCTAACAAAACAGCTAGGAGCCAATAGGGCAGGTTGTAACTGCGTGAATCTTAAGATCTATGGTCATTAACTAATGTTAAAAGAATAGGTCCACACCACAGATATTTACACATCTTAAGCTTTGTGTGTGTGTGTGTGTGTGTGTGTGTGTGTGTGTGTGTGTGTGCGTGTGTGTGTGGCGGGGGGTTATCTTCAAAGTAGGTATAATGGGTGGGTGATATATATATATAGTCATTTTAACATCTATATTTTCACCCCAGGATGTCACCTTTGTATAATTTACTATTCAGCGAGAAAAAAAAAATCCTTTTCCAGGCCTTTAGGTGAACCTTGGAAATGGGCGATATTATCTTAGGTCTCTTTCAACTCTGGCTTTCTGTTGGCCAACATTCAGAAGCTTGCCAAAGTGCACCGCCCCATCTTTTTGTTCAGAAGGTTAGCATAAAATCTGATTCTTGGCTGGGAATGACAAATCTTTATATCTATCCCTACATATTAGAACCTGATTTGGAGTATAGGAATAAAAGGTAAGAACTAAAAAGTGGGAGACTGATGTCAGAAAATAAAAAAGATAACAGAGCCAGAAAATGTTAATTAGATGCTGCTGAGAAAGTGAAAATTTTGTTTAGCCGTGCTGGACCATGAATGTTCAAGTATAAAACATTGTATATATCGGGGAAAATAAAGAAGAGCATATCTAATATACATGCAGGCAGAAAATCTTGGATGATGTGGTGTTGGATGGGGAATTTGTCTTCTCATCTTCTGCATATAAGATGCATTTTTCTTTTTGCACTATAACTATTTGGTTAGCTAGTAGATAAAAATGTATATATTTAAAATATTATGAATGATTTTCTAAGAACATACATTTTAGGTTTAGTGTATCTAAAATGAAAGAAAAATATGTGTATTGAAATATTAATTTAGGAAGCAGATCGTCAAAAGTTTTGTGTATAAGGAATTGCTACATAAATTAAATTCATTAAATGTATGCAATGTTTTTTTTTTTTTTCCTTTTTTAGTTGCTAATGTGTGAACGGAGCTAAATTGTAACTTTAAAAAATGAAAATGTCCTAATTTCTTAGTTGCCATAACAACCTTTGAGCTGATTTCTATTCAGCCTATAGGACACTGCGAGAACCTCCAGGGAAGCCATAATGATATCATCCAATTTTTGGCTGTCTTCCAGTTGCCTACAGTGCAGTGAACACCATCTTACTTTAGTTTAAAACACAACAACTTCCAACCTTGTGAGCTAATCTTTTTCGTTTAGTGTTGTATATTAATAGTGTTGAATATATTTTGTGGTTTGAAATGTGTTTATAATAAAGTACAACCTAGTTATTGGTGTTGTGCAATTATTCCTTTCTAAATGCAATCACCGCTTAGCAGTTTCGAGCTCAATAAGCAACAGGGACCTTAACCAATCAGAGACACTGCTGTTTGAATTCAGGATTGTGGATAAAGTAGTACTTTTCTGTGACTTACAGCGGTTTCTGCAGAAGCACATACCATTGTTTCACAATATTTTAACCCATAATAAGTCCACTTTCAATGACTCATTGTCGCTCACGGTGATCAAAATTCATATTAAGATTATAACGATGAATTATGTTTACTGTTAAACACTATATACACACAAAAAACAAAGTGACCAGACTTTCTGTTTCGTGAAATAGCGAGCAAACAAGCTCCGGTAAGCCGGCTAGATTTAGGATGCTTCTCTGCACAGATCTGTAGTTGATTAACGTACCCTGTTACACTGGCAAATAAAAAAGCAAGCCAAAGAACTAAGCCAAACAGTGTGGATTAATTAGGTGATGTTACACACTGAAAACAGGCTTTATTATGGCTAATTCACACAGTCCACTTTTGGGGGACTATGCTTTCAAGCATGAAGAACCTGTATACATTAAAGGCAAGTGTACTGTCTTATTTGGCTAAACACTATACTTTTTAAATGATTTTGGGCCATTTAATAGATAAAAATGTCTTTTGTGATTAAATAAAGGAAACCCAAATTAACAAATCTTTAAAAACCATGCAATGTTTTCCTTTTGCTCCAGATAAAATTGTGGGAGGAGAGAATTTTTTTCTCTATGTAGAAAAAGCCTCTAATACAACATTAGTTCACAGAAATTAGTTTATTTCCAGCACTGTTCTGAACTATAAACAGGCCCATACAAAGTTATGTGTTTGATACATGTGCAGGCTGGCATGCAAGCCAGGCTGGATATACTTGCTAAAGAAAAAAGAAAAAGACTGCATCTGCAGCACATTGTTAAGATGCTGCTTGAAGTCCAAGACTATAAATGACTTTGGATTTTAGTCTCAGGGGCAGTTCTGCTTCCAGTCTGTTTGAGGCTAACTCTGTCTGACTAAACAAAGCCAGACATTTCAAAAAATGTTCTCTGCATGGCACAAAACAGTGAACAAGGGTAAGATAATTACAATTTATTCATGCATAGTTACTCGATTAAATATCATGATGTTGTGGTTTGGCGGCAATATCATTATCAACCTAAGTTTAAAGCATAGAGAGAAATAGGTACATAATGTATTGCTAAACACTTTAAAATATATTACATCTAAATAATACAGAAAAAAAAAACTGTTTACAATGGGCACTATTTTCAGTGAACTGTCTGCTACAAGTCAGATCCTCTTTTGTAGAGCACTCTCCTCTGGGAATAATGAGCATGAGGCGATCAGACAGCAAAGCTGGTTTCACTGTCTGAAGTTTGTGCCAGAAACGCACATTGTTGTTAGATTGGTCCACAACTACTGGGAGCAGAAAGTTCCTAGCTTTTGCTGTTGTGAGCTATTGTGTTTGCATCACTCTCTAACCCTTAAACCTTCAAGTGTATAATTGAGTGGTTACAGAATATTTTCATTAAGTCAGAAGTTGCTGTCCAGCTCTGGCAAGCAGCACGTCTCTGCTGCAGCTCAGTGTACTTCAAAGTTTGCTTGAAACTTAGCCCTGTTTTTATTTCTGTCAGTCTTGAAGCCTGTGTAATCAACAGGGAATTGACTTGAAGGTCTTAAAAGGTCCACTTTGAAATAGATCAGTACGCACTTGCATCCCTGGATATGAGAGGTGTGGACATAAATTTCGCATTGGACAGTGGATGAAATGAATATGAATTTCCAATATTTTGATCTAAGCATTGAGAGGGGATAAAAGGCACAGTCCAAAGCGCATCTGAAAAAGAAGCTTACATTTTCTATAATACTGAACCTAAGTCAGCCTTTGATCTTTTAATCCTGTGCTCATAAGGTTGTGAGATAAGCAGGCATGACTAACGTCTCCTTCTAATAGTCAAGAAAAAGCAGAACCCACATAATGAGCTCTTTTACTCCTTTTGAAGACAAATTGGACTGAAATTCCATGTTTAATGGATCTTCCTTTCAATAGAATTCTGTTTAAAGTCAAAAAGAGAGATGGTCAGTCACGTTAACAGTGCTGTTCAGCTCTTAGGATGCCTGGCCTTGTTTTCCTTTCAGCCTTCCAGATGTCTGTCTGAACTGTCTCTTTGTTGTCTTTGTGGTATCATCCTTCTTATGGCTTTGTTTAGCCAACGCTGTCATTTAGACTGACTTGCAGGGTTTACGTAAATACGACACAGCAACTCAAGTGTGGTGCAGTACTGTCAGTGTTTCTTGTAATCTCACCCGTCGGTATGCCGATGTCAGCCGTGCTGACCACTCTGTCCTCAGCTAGCATCCTTGTGCCTGTTTTGGAATGAGCTAGGCACACGTAAATATTGAGTTACACAGGATTTTAATGCAGCCCAATAAAAACAAAATATGCAAATGACTTTGGATTTACAGCTGTAGGGCCTCAGTGAGTCAGATTAGAACACATAATAATTGTGCATTCAGATAGTGTGGAAATAATTGGAAAAATGTTTCAGATCAAAGTAAGTATTTTGTCAATGCTAAGAAATTTCAGAGTGATGGTGCAAAATAATGTGTTGCAAATCAAGTTCCAGCATCCGCAAACAAGTCAAATGTTCTTTTAGCTCTGTTATTGGTCTTCTTGGGGGCTACAAAGTATTCCCCGGTGTTCACAAGCTAAATAACGTGTTTATACCTGTGCTTCGGTGCTAGTTTGGAGACAAACTAAAGGATATAGGTGTTGTTTTATTTGAATCTGGATATAGTAAAGATACTGTATTTGTGAAAATGAAATGTGGAGATTTTTTGTCCAGAAGCAGATGTGAATATCGAGCTGAACCATAGTTCTGCACAACTTCTTCATGCAGCTATATGAGTTACCCCTTACTCGACATTAGAAAGGATGCATGTGTAAGGCACTTCAACTTTGTTTCAGTTTTTCAGACTGGAGACTATTTGTGCCTACTTCTGTCCTCCATAGCCATACACATGATTTTCCAGTTTACTGTCAAATACTTATCCTTTTTTGGAATAAAATAAATATAGTGAATACCTGAAACACAGAGGTGGGACGTTTTCAAGAAAATTATAAATTGTATTCTGTAGCAAAGCACAGCATTGGACTGGTACGCAGTGGCTGTGGTGCGTATGATCAATGTTGGGTTACATCAAGTGTAGAAGACTAATTTGCAATTTAGATGATGAAGGTGACATTAAATGATTGAAATCCACCTTTATACCAAATGTATATACTGTTAGTGCAGGCAATGTAAATCAAGTAAGATAACTTGTGAAACTGCACACATCTTGTTGAATTCATATTTGTAAATCTACAAAGAGCAGCAGGTTAGCCGAGCACAGCCTGTAGGCTAAGAAGATCTACTGGAGAATTTTTGGTAAGTTATGATCCTTTTCCCCACCCTGAGCCACTACAACTACAACCAATCTTAGCGTTCCCCCACATCCCATAGCTCGCTTTAACCCCTGACTGTACTCATTTTCCTATTCAGGTTTGGAGGCAAAGTCTATCTGCAATGTAGGAAACAGAAAACAGTTATTTTATTTTATTGCTTGTGTCTTACATAATAGGTTCAAGCTGAGCACATTCATTAGAATAAGAATTTAGATTTGAAATAACATTTGTATTCTCATGTACTAATATTATTTAATTATTATATTAATATACCACAATGTCCAGCTACCTTTGCAATACATTTCAGAGCCTGTACTTTTTCACTTTTAATTTTGTAAAGAAGTTGATTCAAAACTTCATTTTTAACTTGAATATTTTGTATCTGTACTTCTTTTTTCCTACCTCAGCAGAAACATTATAGATACTTCTGCATTTTATTTTGGTTTGTGCCCCATGAGGCACTGCAGATTCAGGTGATTCAGTGTGCGCTCTTTAACACTGTCACATTGCTTTTACATTGTTATTGTAAATTTATAGCTGCCTTAAGCTGAACGTACACCTAACACACTGATGTAAATCACAAGATAAAGCTGAGCCTGATGAAGGTAATTTTAATCTACAGGGAACATTTTCAGGATTTATAATGCAGAAACATCTCTTATATGGTTAAGAAAATTTAATAAGTCCAAATTCTAATTCTGACCTTTGACACACAAATAACTCCCAAATAAATGTTGATAATTAGCCTCTGCAGGCCATTGCAGGCCATGTTATCATTTTTTCAAAGATTACAGCCCTTTGTGCCCTTTTTAACTACAGCCGGCTAATAGTTTCTCTTTGGCTCTCCCACAGGCTGTGCTGAACCTTTAATTGGGTGACACTGTTTCCTGCATGCTCCTGCTCTCTTTCTCTCTGTATCTGGGTTTCATAAGCAGACAAAGTTATTTAAATTGTTCTAATACTTTCATCTCATATTCTCTTTGTATCATTGTTATGCAACCACATGGACTCAGATGTAAAAGACACTAAGGGTACAAAGAGAGGATTTTTTTCGCATTACTTCTCTTCAAATATCTTGCATTCTCACCAGACAAATTATATTCCAGATATGAAGTGGCGGGGGGTGTGCACGAGGTTGAACAAGGCCAATTTGTTTAAAGGCTGGTCTTCAGGATGAGGCACACCACAAAGCTATATTCATTACATTTGCGATTTTACACTTCTGACGGGCGCTCTATCGTGTGGCCGTTTTCATCTCTGTGTTTGATGATGGTTAAGGGAGAAGGCAGGCATTGTCCTCTGTGGCCTGCAGGCATGTTCGGAGCTACGCAGAGTGAGTCAATGGAGAGTCGGGGGCCGGCTAAATGTCAGGCGCACATGGCCACGCTCGCATAGCTTAATGCAGCCCTGTGTCTGGCCCTTGTCCTTGTCCCCCTCCGACTCTGTGTGTCTTTATCCCTCTGTCTCCAGCTTCTCCCTCTGTCTCAGATGTACACGCCATCTGGTCTGGCTCCACATCTGTGGATATTCTGTCTACAAAGCCCGGACAGCAGCGCCCTTTGTGCAGTAACGCTTTGCATAGAAGCTCTTTGCACTCTCAGGCACCTGCCACGGCTTAAATCACTTTACCCATGCAAAAGAGGAAAGCCCATTAATATTGTCTACCGTTAAACATTGCATGTTGTAAAGCACTTGCTGAATATTGTTTATAGCCTCAGGCTGAGATGTAGCTTTGCTTGGGAATACCATAGCAGCTTTACAGAGGAAGACCATTTTCAATCCTGTCAGCGACCTGCATGACCACAGTGCGCAAGTCATTAATACATCAGCCTTTTGCCAAAGAGGGAAATGTGACTGGAACTACAGTCCAATTAATGATATAGTTGAATCATTAATTAGTGTTTATCAATTGAGTGCCTCTCTTTTGATAAATACTCATTTCTTTCTTTCACCTTTTTTGGTGACTTCAAACAATGATATGAATGCAAAGACTAAATGCCCTTCACTGTTTTGGCAGCTCTTTGCTCCACAGATGTGTTTGGTATGGAGCAGTCACAGCAAGTACATGTGCACCAGGAATGAAAATACATGAAGCTTCCCACAGGGACAACTGAGTAGCTGCTGGATTCATATAAAGCACTGAAATATCTATGTTTCAAGGTGTCATTGTGATTGCTTTAAAGATAGTGAAATCCTTTTAATTAGATTTTTTCAGGATTTGCGTCAAACTGACCATTAAAGAAGAATATTGTATTTATTATAGGTTTCTGACATGTGCACATTTCTACAGATAATTTAGTCTACTGTTTTTAACATTTTAAATCCCAGTTTGTTATATCTTGGGAATATGCAGAATCACTCACAGACATGTTTTAAATAAGACCAAAAACAGAAATATTGGGAGATTCACTGATTAAACTGCAGGTGCAAACAAACCTTTTGTCACTGTATTTGGAGTACTGAATTGCAGTATTGTAATAGCAGATTTTTATGTGTGTAACATAAGCAGAATACTCGATTCAGCACACACTGTAGCCTGTTAGAAAACCCTTGAAAACATGGGGAAAATGAGTGTTTTCTCATTATTTTTTCTCCAACTGTACACCCAGAAGTAACTTGGATATTTCTGTAGCATACTGCAACACAAAGTAATTTTAACAACTAAAAACATAATTCACATAAAAATAATATCAACATTATGCTGATTATTAGCTTCTTTTCAAAAAAAAGTTAGTCTTTATGCTTGTGTCGCTTAGTCACTCTATATTTCCCTTAAACCCTCTTGCATTCCACCACAAAGCTATCCCATATGGAAAAAAAATAGTAAAAACTTATAAAAGACTTGCATAAGATGTGGCCTACTTCATATAGTGAATCATATAAGGCTTATATGATTTACTCATGAAAGTGGCCACTTTCTCATTACTTTCATATATTGTTTTAGTAAGTATCCAAAACATACAAGTTTCATTTATATAATTTTTCAAGGGATCTTATGTGTTTTCACTCTTGTATGCTTTTCATACAAGTTTCACACAAGACAGATACAAACTTTATAAGATTTATAAATATGTTTTCCATATGGGATTGCAGTACTCCCCCAGTGGTATTTCTCCTTATACAGTTCTCCTTGTACTCTTTCATAACACAATATACTGCTCAGCTGATGAAGATAAACATGCCACCAGTCCTCTTTCAGTGTAGGCAGCTGTAATCACATGGTGGTGCTGACTTTGTCTGCATTCATGTACTGTGTCAAAAACTGTATTGCAGTGATTGTTAATGTTAGAATAGTACATGCAGCACCCTTCTATGGGTGCACTCTAACTACAGCAGTAGGTAATCAAAGCAGAGACAGGGAGAGTGCTGTTTGGTGTGGTGATCAAATATTTATAATACTTCAACAAACTTAAGCCAAGGCCACTCAAAAAAAGATGAAAAGACCTTTATTAAATTGCGGCTTTGTCCAAAAACAATAGAAACTCTAATCATTGTGCTTCAGTACATTGGTGAGATATGAGATTCAAGCTGCGAAGCCTGCAATGGGCAAAAGTCAGTGACATACTCTCAAGAGAGTCCACTATGACCTTCCCTGCTTAAAAAATATTTTATTCGAGTACTGTGCAGATATTTTTGAGAACTTTAATTTTTTTAATCCATCTTGATGAAGACAGCGCTATAAAAGAGGTAACTGGTGAGTCCAAAAGTCATTAGGCAGCAAGATAACCAACATAAACACAAAGACCTATAGTCCTACAAAAACAACAGACCCTACTCTTAACTTCATGGAGTTAGTCTGAAATTACATGAAGTGTAAAAAAAAGTGCACTAGTCTACCCAAAAGAGCTGGTGTTGTTTTTAAAATAGAGGGTGGACAATACTGATTTTGATTTGATTTTTGTTTATGTCTGTTTATATCAGTTTAATAGATAAATTATTTCATATCTATTCTTCTATAGTCAGGATAGACTGAAATAAATACACTGTGGTTTCCTGATAGGCAGTGAAGGTACTGTAGGTAGGCTGTGATCATTTAAATAACCATAAAATGGTATTATAATCTTATATATATATATATATATATATATATATATATATATGTGTGTGTGTATATATATATATATATATATATATATATATATATATTAGGGGTGCAACGATACTCGTATCGATATTGAACCGTTCGATACAGTGCTTTCGGTTAGGTACGCATATGTATCGAACAATACAAAATTTGTAATTTATTTTATCAACTGAGCGCTCAACACAGACAGCATCATCAGAAGGAAGAGCGCAGGGCAAGCTAGCTAGACAGAAGTTAAGCTCTCCTTGCAAAATGGCAAATTGAACCTCCCCCACCCTCATTCAGATCTGGCTTTTGGAATTATTTTGGTTTTCATGTGAAGTATGACCCTGAAGGTAAGCGTGTCATGGACTAAAGTAAAACAGTATGTTGGATGTGCCACGCAATGCTCAATTACATGGGTGGGAACTAGTATGTCAGCGCAGTTAGCTCGTTAACATGTTGGCCGTGATCAGGGGTAGCTCCTTAACGGATATTTGCCGTGTTGTGGCGTTAACGTCATTTCAACGAGACTAACGCTGACAGCACTAGTGGGAACACAACGAATATGACTGCACGTTTACGCCGACATCATCCTAGTGCAAAGACAAGTGGAAGCAGACAAAAACAACAAACATGCATGCTACAAACTTTACTCGAGTCATTTAGACAGCCGTTAGCACATGATCCTCCTTATGGGGACCTGATATGTTTAATATTGTGGAGACGGAGGTGTCGTTTGGTCTTGCTTCCGGTGAGCTAGCCAGGGAGCACAGCCGTTTATTGACATCTGCAGAAGAACACTGCCGCTAGCTAACTGCTCAGCGTGGCAACCGCACAGCAACAACAACAACAACAACAACACACAGGGCGCCCTCTGACCCCGGAAGGACACACCGTCGCAGCGAGAGGGCGTCACCCGTCACTATGGCAACATAAACAAAACATAACTGTACAAACAGAACCCCGAACAGCCCTCTGACCCGCTACATAGCCCCCACCTAAGGGGTCAGTCGTCCCCGACGACCCCATTACCCCACACAAAGTCCTGCAAATGTCCAGGTGCCTTCTTTTGGCGCACCGGCCGGTCATGACCGGCGGGGGAAAAGTCACTCGGGTCAGAACATGGTGTTAACCATTCCTCGCCGTCAGTCCCCTGACCGTGGTCGGGAGACACGAGGGGAGATGCTTCCTCCAGGGCCGAAGTTTGTCCTCCTTCGGGGTTAACTCCCTTCACTTTTGTGGAGTAGTGAGGCAGACAGAAATCAGCCGAGGCACCGGAGAGTACTGAAGAGATGAGGCTTTAATAACAGTACTGCACACTTCGGAAACACACTGCATAGCCTGTAGCCCGTTAGAACGCTGCTCCCGGTCGCCCTCTCTACCCATGACACACTCTCTCACTCTCTCTTTTCCCTCTTTCGCTCCCCCGCGTTTCCTTCACGCGCATGCTCACACACACATCACATACACTCCTTACTGCACCCAGTCACACACAAGACAGCAATTCCCGCAACAATGGGGTGCCACCATCATCCCACTTCTGACACCAATGTGGCGAGCTCAGACAAGGAGGAGACGGAGGTGTCGTTTGGTCTTGCTTCCCGTGAGCTAGCCAGGGAGCACAGCCGTTTATTGACATCTGCAGAAGAACACTGCCGCTAGCTAACTGCTCAGCGCGGCAACCGCACAGCAACAACAACAACAACACACAGGGCGCCCTCTGACCCCGGAAGGACACACCGTCGCAGCGAGAGGGCGTCACCCGTCACTATGGCAACATAAACAAAACATAACTGTACAAACAGAACCCCGAACAGCCCTGACCCGCTACAATATGCTGCTGGGAATATAGCCCAGAAGAAGCGTATAGTATAGCTTTTATTTTGGAAAGAGCCATTTCTCTGTAATAAACTCTCTTTTCCAAAGATGAGTGATTCCTCAATCAGATACAAGGCTTGCAATATCGCTAGCCCGACGTCCTGGGGCTAGCGATTTTTCCAGTCGTACTACCAAAATCTATCTCTGCCCTGCCCCTCGGGCTAGTGTAGGAAGGAAAAATATATGTTGATGCTTTTGCATTCTTTCGGAAATGTAGCTGGGTAATTATGTCATTGGCATCGGTGAGCCACTGTCAATATGTGACATATTGAAATCGCGTTTGAATTTGCGCTTGTTTTTTGCTTTCACTTTGCAATCGCGCGAACTGTGTATAGAGAGCGACAGTCCGAACCACAAAAGAAGCACGTATTCTCGGAAAAGTGGTTGCAGGAGGTGAGCTGGCTTCAAACAAATGATGAACGCACAGAGATGTGGTGCGGAATGTGCCGTGAAAATCCCACTCTAGCGGACAAAAACAGTGCTTTTTACATGGACGCAAACGCGCGTTGCAACTTCTTATCTGGTGCGCGTCTTTTATTTTGACAGCGAATGCGCACATGCGGACCACTTATGTGCACCCGTGTAAATAACATAATGTTCTGCCGGGTGTGTTGTTGGTTTTCTCTCGATTTCTGAGTCGACAAGCGCCTTTGTTACTGGGACCAGTCATTTTAAGAAAGACCCCATTAGAACCCATGAGAAATGCAAGAAATGCATTATTGCTCAGTCTGCAATATCTTTCCCAGAACAAACACCAATTGCAAATAACATACTAAAAATAAACCTGAAAATCAGTTTAAAACAGCGTACTATGTTGCAAAGAGTGAACTACCACTGGCAAAATTTAGCAGTCTTTGCAAACTTCAAAAAGCAAATGGCCTAGATCTTGGTTCCACTTGTCTCTTACCCGTGACTTCAGTGGAAATTTCAAATTCAGGATCTGACACAGACTGATTCATGTCCTACACAGTTCTTACAAGTTCAAAGAAATTTCTGTTCAATTAGAACCAAGTATTTGAGTTGATGATTGTAATTTTTATACAATGTTGTAATTTGTTTTTCAACAATTTTTTGATTAATGTTTTGTTTCCTTTACAATATTATACTTTAATGTATAATATTGTAAAGGAAAGAAAACATCAATCAAAAAATTGCTGTCTTTTTTATTCGGGCTACGTAAATTTATTTTGGGCTACCAAAAACTGAAGAGTCCCTGCCCGAAGGGCTACCAGGGATTTTGAAATTTTGAGAGCCCTGAGATATATTTATTTTTTTAATTACTTTTGTTTCAGCAACATTAAATTTAAAAACTGTACTTTTGAGTTAAAATATATATTTATAATTTTAATAAATGACAAATTAAAAAGGCATGAACATTTGTTTTGTATCGAAAAAATATCGAACCGTGACACCAAAGTATCGAACCGAACCGAACCGTGAATTTTGTGTATCGTTGCACCCCTAATATATATATATATATATATATATATATGTATATATATATATATATGTATATGTATATGTATATGTGTATGTATATATATATATATATATATGTATGTTCAAATAATAAAGTGATTTAACATAACCATGTAGTTTAAATTATAAGTTGCTCTTCATTTCTTTAGACATATTATATTTCTATATGACAGAATCTAGTTAGTCGTTGAGAAGTGGAGCAATGGCAAGCATCTGCAAATGAATTGCCAGAAGAGCAAAACAAGCTAAAACAAGGACTCATGGAAAATGCTCAAAGAAATTCCTATTGCTGGGCTTTAAAGTGTGGGACCAGAAGACATATTAGTCTTGTTTGCCGATTGGAGAAGTCATTAAACATCTGGTTGGGCCACAGAAGATTTTCAGATTCCAAAGTTGGCTGTGGAATTCATAACTTGGGAATGGCTGTTTTATAGGCTGTAAAATGTCCAGCAGTGAGAGAAGAAAAACTTCACGGTTCAATTAATAAAATGCATTTTTAAAGTGTAAGTGTGAAAAGTGTGGATTTTATTACTGAGGCTGCATTCGTTTAAATGCAGGTACTGCATTAAAAAGTGAAGTGCCAACAGAGCAGAACAGGAAAGCAGAGCAGAGAGAGGAAGAGGCCAAGACAGCGTCAAACACTGTGAACCTACTGGGCAGTCACCCTGAACAGACAGCACATACTCAGGGCGGTACTGTCGGCCCTGTCAAAACAAAGGACAAGAGCCTGCCTACAGCAGCATGTCTGATGACGGTACAGGGTTATGGACTGTGGCCTGTGGGTAATGTTGCACCACCAAGGCTTAACTGTGGAGGTTTATTTCAGAGCACTTATGGACATTTAATTACAGTTTATTGAGACCACAGAAAGTAATTATTTCTGTTTGGCTGGCAAATATAGTATTTGTGTGAATGAATGAAAAACACTTCTTCTTTATTGTATCGTGAGTTTAGAGAAGCTAAAAACCAAAGCCGCAGTTTAAAATTGGAGACAAACTGAATCTTGACAAACTGCATTGCATGTGTAACACAATTTCTCCCAATATTATTGTGTCTTATTAGTATGAAAAAGTTTTAGTGTGACAATTAAGAGTGAAGCGGAAGATAGTGCTGCCTTATCTGCTCTGCTGTTTGGCTGCTCAGAGGACTCCAAATGCCATCACGTTGGTAAAGTCCCATGCCTCTTTCAGCTTTTAGGTCAGTGTGCTGTTCACACTGCTGAACACAAACCACTGGACACAGTAGTTTACAGCTCAGCAACCCAAACATGTCAGTAAGATAGAGTATGTTGGTTGTGAACTCATATTTCAGAGAATTAAGGGAGTAAAGTGTATTAGTTGGCTGGTAATCTTAAAACATCATCGTCCAGGCAGCTTGTTGATCTGCTTGCCTTTTTTGGTAGCCTTCTGTCTGCTTACAGGGAGATATAAGAGCAATGTGAATTTGGCACAATTCGATCCAAAGCTAGACTGGTGGGGTGTTTTCTGCTATTATAAATATTAACAGTGCACACCCAACTCTTACGTGCATTGAAAGAACACTCCCATATTTTCAAGACATCCTTTTTTGGCAGAAAAGCAAGGCTTTAAGTATGCACCAGCACACACACACACACTCGCCTGCTCACATACACGAGCGGCAGATCCATCTACAGTTACTCATGTTTTCAGTGGTGGTTCTTTCTGGAGTTTCTATTTTATTTTGCAGAAGAATAAGCATATCTGGGCTTAGAACACCAAAGAGACAATGCTGGAGCTCTCTCAGTGGTTTGATGGTGCTGCTGAAGTCCTTTGGGAGTGGCAGAGTGATAATACCACTCTGTTACAAAGCTGACTTGTTAAAAGTGATTGCTCAGTTAATTAGTGCTGTGAAATACTGTATATACATATAAGTGTGTAGCTGAGTGCTGGAGGCAGCATAAAGCCACTGAGCTGTAATCTTACTTGCATCTCCGTTAAAAGGCCGGAGTCGGGAGAGACTCTGATCACAACTAGCTGCGTACTCTCTGATAATGCTGCTTCAGACCCTCTGCAAGCTCACATAGGCCTTTCATATGTACTATTTATGTAATTATTATGCTCATGAATTGCGGATTGTCAACAGTAGTTTGAAGATGAAGCGCTGTGTCAATTAAAGTGATCCGCATTTGAAGTCCGCATCATCCACCACTACAGAGAGAACAGTTCCTCTGATGTGCAGGCATGAATACAAGCAAATGCATGTGATTAAATATTGTTTCCTATTATTGTTTACTTGGAGATTTCTCTGAAGTTAATTCAGAAAGTCTTTCACATTGAATCACTTTGAGCTGCACATCAGAGGGAGAACTTGAAATCAAATGCTTTTGGGTTTTTTTTTGGCTTTCTCATGGAAAGTTATTTGAGAGATTTATTTCAAACAGTTACTCTTGTCAGGCTGATCTAAAGCTTTGGAATTTCAGAAATGTGTGATTCTCTCCAGAGCCACCATCAAACCAGACTGAACTCAAACTTTCCACAACATGTGTTCAGCCAAACACATGTTGTGTGTTGCATTCTCAGAATTCATCTCCGGAGTGGACAGTGTGCATCTAACATTGATGTTATTTTGTTGTGCACTTTTTTGATTTTTCATTAAACATTACAATACACCTCTGAATTGTTATTTACTGGAGGTCCCAAATATCTGCACTCCATTTAGAGAACTACTCAAAATTAAATCAGACACTACACAACTCCATTTACAGTTGTGTTTTTGATGGGGTGGAAGAGTGGTGCAGTGATTAGCACTGTGGATTCACTGCAAGGTTTTCTTGTGCCAGCACCTCTGGGTAAGCTGGCTTCTTCCTGGGGTCCAAAGACACAAATATTAGGTGAACTGGTGATTCTCAATTGGCCATACATGCAAGGTAGTTAAAGTGCTTAAAGTTCACAGAATAAAACACTCCATGACTGTATGGGTAATGTATGGCTTGCAGTCTAAAGTGCTTTGAGTGCTCAGTAAGAATAGAAAAATAAATACCCATCCATTTTCATTTGTTACCACAAGGAAACTGTTTGACACTTAGGTTTGACTGTTAGGGGTGGGGAAAATTACTGACAAAATAACCTTTTCATAATTAGTAGATTACCTTTTGGTGGCATATAACCTGTCCATCACCACTGCAAACAAGAAGGGTCTCAAAGCTGATCCCTGGTGTAATCCCATCCCCACCTTCAACCCATCAGTCACTCCTACCGCACACCTCACCACGGTCTTGCTGTCCTCTTACATATCTTGCACCACCCTCATAAACTTCACTGACACTTCCATGCCACAGGCACCCTATCATATGTTTCTCTACAAAGACACAGTACAAGTCCTCTTGACCTCTCTACACTTTTATATAATTCATCAAGTCTCATAGCAAATATCATATCTGCAGCACTCTTTAGATATGCACCAACACAGCCCACAAAAACTGTGATTATCCCTTTCAATACTGTCCTTTCGTCCTCTTTCTTCCAGCCACTTCTTCTTCTGTGACCACTTTTGAAATTGACTGGAAGGCAGTGAATGGATTTGAAGATAATATCTCTACTGCCAAGTGTTTTGGTAGTGAAATTGCAGAGGTATTATATGAATGTTGTCATAAATGCTTGGCTTTACATACATTTAACACAGGAGTGAAAATGAAACTTGGCACCTAGCAACCATCCCATAATTTTAAGTATTTATAACAATTAAGGCATAAATCAACCTTTTCATGCAGTTGTTATACTAAACAATGAGGAGGTGACCATAACTGATTATTTGTGCTGTAACATGGGGATCAAATCCTTAAGTGACCATTAGTGGAACTGCAGTTTTCAGCAACGCTATCGCTCCCTTTTATCTCCCTTTTCAGCCACTTTACTTGCCCCGAAATGTAAAGAATCTTCCGGAAACATGGGTGGACCACCTTTTATCATAAAAAATATTTGAATGACTTTTTGAATCTTCAAATCTCTAGATTTTAACTCTTATAATTTAGGGTTGTATTTGCCATAACCTTTCAGGCAAATAGGACTCCCACACAGGACTCCAAGCTCAAAGCTCAACATTTTAATAACAGGATTACAGGGAAGCAATCATACAGGCTTGGGCCTTTGTTTAGTTCAGGGTTCCAAAAAGCAAAAGTTGGAAAGTTCAGTTCCTCATTTTCACCAGAAAGATTCCTCAACAGATACAGGTTCAGCTCAGCAATCCACAGATGATCCCCTTCCTGTTAAAAGGGAGTTTTCTTTCCCACTTTCACCAAGTACTTGCTCATATGTGGTCATCTGATTGTTGAGGTTTTCTCTGTATTATTGTACGGCCTTCCCCTTAGAATATAAAAAGCCTTGATGCAACGGTTGTTTTCATTTGGCGCTATATGAATAAAATTTAATTTAATCATATGCGCAAAAGATGACAAGGTCAATACAATTTCAGGAAAACAGATCAAACAAAGAGCAAAAAAGCAGTGCGTAGAGCAGAGGGTGGGAACCAGAGATAAATCCCGTCCTGAAAAACAAGGCGGGTTAACTCTCACACACCGACACACAACAACGACACATGTACAAGGAAGAGGAGATGGAGAGTGAAAGACAGAAACAGAAAATGAAGGACAGAGGAACCACGACAATTATAGTCATGAGCATAGTTTCATACTGTTATATTTAAACAAAAAGCATAGCAAATAAATCTGCGTCTGTCAGGTCAGTGCTGAAAGGACAGAAGCGTTAAACTCTTATTTAGTGGAGGGAACAATTAAAGTCCTGTGGCTTCGGTTAACATACCAGGGCTCTCCAACCTCTAAGGCACCCAGTCACCATCTATATTGTCCATCTCAAAAGACTGGATGAAGAAACCTTTGTTCCTTTATGACTTTCTATTTCCATTTCTTCATTTGGATATGTAACAGGGTCTGGCTGTTCCGAGACACAAATGTTTACAGATATCCTAAAATTTGCCAACCATTTGTTCCAACAAAGCAAAGTCATAATGTGTGCAGAACCAAACAGTCACTGTGCACAACTAAGCATCGCACAAGCCAAGTAATTAAGAATTAACATTGTACAAACTCTCCCTGCTTGTTTGATATTAATAGGAGGATGGGGGAAAGGAGGAAAGAGGAGTGGATGTCCTGAGGAACTTTGAGGTTTCAGAACGCAAACTTTGCCAAGCATTCTTAAACTTTGTCTGGCCAAGTCTGAATCAAAGGGAGCGGACAATCTTCCCTTTCATCTCTCGGAGGATGTGAAGGAACGGACTGTGTCCTTCCAAGGCTGTGAACTTGTACAGCTTAGCACTTTCGAGGGCCATGATGTTTTTTTTTTTTTTGTGAGGGTCATCCTTTGAGTGTTTTTTTTTCACTCTCTCTAACCTTTTGATCTAAATCTTCTTAACTTTAAATGAAGTGCTTCACCCTCTTGAAGATTCAGAGCTTTCATGTCACTGTTCGTCTTGAGATGTAAATCCTCTTGGAGACAAGAGGACTTGACCATGTTGATCAAGTGCAGTTAGCACTTAAGTAAGGACGTTTCATCTCTATCATTTTTCTATTCGGTAAGAAAAAAAAAGCGTTTTACAAAAAAAGGAATGTAACTTAATTCTTGGGCTGAAGACTTCTGACATATGTATGCTTTTGTTTGATCTATAGTTACAGCACTACAGGTGAATGCAGTCCGAGGGCCAAAGTGAGAATTAAACACTAATCTTCTTACTGCTACACTGAACATTTTTATTTTTTGCAAAAACAATCTAAACAACCACAAACAACAACAAAAACAAAACAATATGGATATTTCTTTATAAGCGAACACTGGAATCCAATTTTCTACTTTAAGTCAGAGTCATTTCCTTTTAGCTAAGTGTAAATTAAATCCAAGCTTCTTATATGTAATAGCGCTAGTCTAACTTCTCTTGGGTGGACAAATTTACTGAACAACGTTCATTCTGAAATAAATAAGTTTACTTAGTTTCATTGTAACATAGATTATGTATAGATCATAGATTATCATGGGTTTAAGTTTAATGATCCATAAAAACACAGGAATAAAGGGGCTTCTAAACTAAATGCATCGTAAATGTAAATTTATGTCTTTAAAATTTCCCGTCATCTTCTGTATTTTACAGTGCAAACCTGGCTAAAATAAACTCAGACTCTAGAAAACTTGAGGTCTCCCATTTTTACTCACACCTACTCACCCATTTGCCCCCGTCTTGATGCACTAGGCACTCCGGTGAGTTTGAGATGACTGAGCCAGTGTAAGATACCACTGGTTATATCAACACCACAACAAAACTAATTTTCCATTAACGGTCAATCTATAGCAAAAATACAGATTGAAAGTAATATCCTGCTCTGGGCTGAACCTCTCCCAAAAGACCCAACTCTTCACCCTACCTCTGAGACACAGTCAGATGACCATTCAGAGGAAGCTAATTTATGCTATTTGTATTTGTGATCTCAGTCTTTAACACTAAATTCTGCATTCTGTTTCTGTGTCATTTTCAGATGTGCCATATTCATCCCCAACATGATCTGCTCTGTGTGTCAATGGTTCAATGGTAACTTTATTGTCCCCAATGGGAAATTGATTTGCAGTATGTCCATAGAGATATATAAAAACAAACAAATACAAAAATACACAAAAATAAGCCCAGAGAAAACAACCTAAATTTTATCATCAAAAAAGTGCAGTGTGCAATGGCAACAACCCTTATGTTTTAGTGTTATTAACCATGATAATAGCACTGGGTACAAAAGATAATATATGTCGCTTTGTCTTCACTGCAGGCACTTTATACCGACGACCTGATGGAAGCAGTTGAAAATCATTAAAGAGGGTGATCTGAACACAACATAACAGAGGTTGCTTTCCTCAGCACCTGCCTGTTATAGAAGTCCACAGGCTGGATCTGAGACCTCCCTGAAATCTGACCAGCCACTTTAACCAGGTTACTAAGTCTGGACTTATTATACAAAGACATATTACCATACCAAACAATGATACAGAAGGTTGCAGGAAAACAGCATACCTATTGCTTTATTTCTTATTATAGGAATTGCTTGGACAAAGGTGTGGCATAAGCAGTATATGGGAAGTTAAGGTGGTAAGGGGCTATTCAATGATACCGAAGCCACTTTGCATTCATGCACTGTGCATGATGTACAGGACAGTGAGAAACACACATTCCTGCACCCAGGCCTATCCCAACCAGACTGTGCCAGTGTTTGGCCAGACAGCTAAGGAAAAAAAGAGGAATCCCTGGTGTTCTGTGCTTAGTGCCACTAAACAGGCTTTTGTATGTGCTATACACAATGGTCCACCACTGGCACTTTGGACAGCGTGAGGGCTCTGCTGCCAAGGGAGCTCCTAGCTGTTGTTCTTTTCATCTTAGTTAAGCCACTTGGCCTGCGGCAGAATGGACATGGAGAAGAAAAGAAAAGCAGAGGCTTGAGGGAGATGGCAGGATTCCTCCCCTTCTCTCTCTGGGACATGTTTCTTCTGCATTTTATTCTTGCACCCTTGGTCTGATTCACCATGAATTCTTTGGAACACTTTGGTACCGCTTAATTTACATGTATGCCAACAGGCTTTTAATGTATTTAAAACTTGGATGATGTTCAAAGGGCGCTACAATTCCTCTGAAATAAGCCTTTTGAAGGCTTTATCTTGTTCTTTCTCTTCTGGCTAATCTTGGAGCCCTCAGTATGCCAGAGCAATTTTTCTAATGCCAATTAAGCTTGACATTAGCATAAAGCAGCTTTTAAAGTTTTTTTTTTCTTTTGAAAGGAAGACTGATGTTAAATGGACACTTATTTACACTCCAATCGTCTGTTTTTGGAGTTTCTACACAGAGCAACCTTGGTAGAAGAAAGGACGCTGGTCTTTGTTTCCATTATCATAGCATTAACAGATGGGAATATAAAGGCTAAGATTTCTCATAATAACAACTCAACACATTTCTTTGCAAATTAGCACTCCCTGTGGTACGACATCACACGTTTTGTGTCCAAAAGAAGGTTATGCTATTAATGCAAAACACGCTGGCACTCTCTTTCATTTCTCCCTAGAACTGTATAATTGCCATGGAGTGCAAGGAATCAATTAATTACCATTAGGATGTCTTCCCAGAGCACAGTGAAACACACACCAAATGGTTTTTCATTAGACACAAATGTGCAAATCTGACCCAGAGGAGAAACATAAATTCTTAGCAGATTTCTTGCATTTTTGAGTGGAAGTTAAAAGGCTTGTTCTTTCGCCACATGGCAAGTTGGGACACATTCCAATCCCAGGGAAAAAGCACAGGTTCCACCCAGGGGAACGGTGTGGGGAAACTCAAGATGTTGTCTTGCTGGGATCTTGTTTCTCAGTGCTGAGGAAAGTGGAAACAAATAAATATGCAGTGTGACTTTGTTACTTTGTGTGGATTATTTAAATTATGATAAATGGCTTCATTAACCAAATCTTTTGAAGTGAAGTCAATTCTTTTAGTCAACTTGAAAAACAATATACTGTGAAATAGACAAGCCAATATGCAGGGTTTGAATTAAAACACAAACAAACAATGCCTCTAGCTCATACACATTTCTCAGTAGTTGCTGCAAGTTTATCTTATCAGTCAGACCATTCTCATTCCCATGAAATAATGCTATTTCATCAAAGCTGCTACTGTCTCTGAGCGGCGTGACCTTTCATGACACACTGGTGATGGGACACAGCTTTCAGAACCCAATTCCAAGCAAGGGCAAAGCGAAAACAAAGGTAAAAAGTGAGATGGGTATCAGAGTGAATAAAAAGTAAAACAAAATGCAAAACACAATGGTCCAAACAGGATAAAATCCAAAGTCTCCTGGCTGAAAAAAATCTGACTTATCTTTGTAAAACTGAGCATCTCAACACGTGAGTCTATGGAAACTGACTTGTTTTTGAGCCCGCCCTAATTGGTCATTTAATCACATCACAAGTTGCCACACTGGTCAAAGGGCTAGTACAAGGTTTTTTTTGTTTTTTAATCATGCAAAGGACATCTGGCAAAAATAAAACCTACCAGATAGTGGCATATAGATAGATTTAAAAAAAAATATATTAAACACGCTCTTTTGTGCATGTGCAATTTTCCATGCCAGTTTTCTACCCACACATTTTCTCCTTAATAGTCACTTTTTTTCTCAATAGTTAATGGAACTGAGCCAAGCAAAATATGTTGTACCTGTGATATTTTTTGTATGGTATAGTATGTGTCTGTTCTACTGCAAACGTCTGCACTCTTTTATACAGATATGTGTTACCCTGGTTTATGTACATTGCAGTCTCCTCAGTCCTATACAGCAGATATGCACATTTCTAATTTGTTCCCACTAAACGCTATCTTGGATTGACATTGTGAGGTGTTCTCACAGCTGTAACTAATTATACCTTCATATAAGAATACTCTAAAGGATGTCTTCTATTCAAACATATAACATCAAAGGCAGCGAGAGTAATTTTCAGTTCAAGTTTTTTTGTTTATTTTTCCAGTTCCAGTTTCCTCACCCTAGTTTTAGGTGTTACCACTGCATGCAAGACATTCAGCAGTGAGTGATAAACCTTTGGAGATGAATAACTATATGAGAAATTCTACACTGCTGCACACCTCAGTGACTTCGCTTCCCCACCAAACATCTCATTGTTCTGAGGTATATTTATAGACTGAGGAAACAGCTTTACACTTTTCCATTGTTTTTGGTATATTTTTATGAGGGTCCCCTTTGATAATCGATCATTATACAAACTTTTACATTATGGTAAAGGTCAAAATGAACTACTGTCCTAATGGTATAAAGACTTTTCATGTAATTAGTAGGATCAGTTTAAAGATAAATGCTAATTAGGATCTTGTCCTTAAAATATATTTACACAGGTGGAACTTGAGTAAACAGGTCGATACCCTTAAGTAGTATTTTTAATGCATTTTTTTCAATTTGTGCATAAAACGACTCATTGGTTCTGCAGACAAAATCTCAACATTTTCTTAGCTCTGTATAGAAAAATAGTGTATTTTGACAAACTGAAGCAAACAGCATGGGACCTGAAGCTTTTGCTCCAATGAAACGATGCAAAATTATTTTAGGTAAAAAAAATATTAGACCTTGTTACTATTCAACCACTAAATGCTTGAGTAGCCCAGTAATTTCATTATACCAAACTGGAAAATTAACCTCACCTGATCATGGAGTAGAATAAATTAACTGTTTATTCTACTCCAATGATTCGATAGAAATATGCATTACAGATTTTATTTTGCGGAAAAAGAAACACACAATAACATCTCCTTTCATTTGCAATGTATTTGGACTGAAACTTTCTGAAACCTCACACTTGAGCCACCAGTTAGCTTACCCTGCCCCTTTTACCCAGCCCCACAACAACATTCTTATACTGTTTTCTGTACTTAAAATGTGTTTTTCAAAGATACTGAAGTGAAGTGAGCCCATGAAGGCACTGTTGTTTTGTAGGAGACTCTAAAATGTTGATAGGAGGTGGTCCTGCATAGAGGTCAGCTAACATAAAGAACTTTGCAGGCTGCCTGCTCAAACTACATGCGGGAAATGTCAACCAGTCAATACAGCTTTTTGCCAACCGCTTTTCTTGCCTGCCTGTTACTGACCATCATAAGCCTGACAAGCTAAACTGCCTTTTAACTCTACCCACACTGTGTTTTGCTGTTGTTGCCTGTTGTGTTACCTGCTGCCAAACTGACAGTTTGATCATAAAGTATTGATCACACCTGGCCTTGAAACCATGTTGAAGACTTTTGGGGTGTTATACACAGACAGCAATGCGAAACCATGGCAATCATTCCATATTTTAGAGCCTTGCACAGGTCGCTGGTGCGTAAAGCATTTGATTATGTTTATGCCATCCTACAAAGTCTAGTGCCAAAGTAGCACTTTACTGTTAGACATATTTCCACACTCCCAGCATTATGGGTTCATGAGCTGAACCAGGCACTTCAGCGATATCTGCTAAGTGGGAAAAAGTGACCAATCCATCAAGAGTAAGGAATGAAAATACAAGTCAACTGCAGTGTGAAGCTGAAGTGTAAAGCGTTTGCTTTTTGGTTACTGAGCAAAGTAAACTCAGACAGAATGCTGCTCACACATTCCTGAAAAAAGTTGGAGAAAAGAGTAGTAGTGCTGACAGCGAACAGGTCTCCAAGTAAAGAGGCTCTGAGATCGCTTCTGAAGAGTCCGTGAACATGTCTCTCAACACTCTCTTGTGTTTCTGTCTCGTTATCTGATTCTTTAATCACATTTCTTTTTTTTCTGTGTGTGATGCCGCTGTGACAGTGCTTTGCTGCTGTCACCTTTCAGCTACTGTGGGGTACCGCTGTGAAGCCGAACCGATTCACTGTCTAAGAACAGAGCAACCAGAATCATAGTAGGAGAGACTTTAAAAGGAGAGCCACATAAAGCAGGGTGTCAGTCTGTCTCAGAAAAAAAGGAAGGAAAAAATCTGAAATACAGGCGCAAACAAGGTAATTTGCAAACTGCATAATTTTCTTGAAAAGAAATAAAAAACTGCTGTTCTTAAGTATCAGACAGACATCCCCTTCCACGTACACACACTGGAAAAAAATGGGAGTGCAACCCATTAGCAGCAAGTCACTTGCACTGAACGTCAGCATTAGAAAGTGCTTTCAACTCTGCTGGCTGTCAGCAACTCTGGCAGCTTCGAAGAGCTTTAGCTTCGACTGAGCATCTCAGCAAAGGGGCTGTGGTCGCAGTGACAAAATCAGTTTGAACTCTTGCATGGAGGATCTGTTAAAAGGGGTTTCGGATCAAAGCAGCCTAAGTGGGTCAAAATTACCTTGACCATCTGAGAAAAGTCACATTTTGAAGGAGGGCGGGGGTAATCTGCAATGTAGAGGGTAGATTAACATTTTGCCTAGAAGATTCCTCCTGCAGACGTCAGATCAAAGCGGGCGAAGCTTTTATTTCTTCTCTTCCGACGTTCAAATGGCTCTGTGTTAATTTGGTAATTTGGCTGGTGCTTTACTCTGTGTGTAGCAAGGTGAAAACGTGTTTACCCTTTCAGTGGAGAAAATGTCCCGGGGCCTTCATTGCTTTGCTTTTCATATGAAATACAACAAAGAGGTCTACGTTTGTTTAGGTCCTTAGGAATATGAATGTGCTTAATACCACCTCCAAAATGTGATAGCGTAAACTTTTTAGACCAAAAAATGTTTTATTGTCTACATCAGAGAGAATTTACAGCAGAAGGAACACGCTCTGCTTTCATTTCGAGGAGACTTTAATAAACAAAAATCGTAACAGCACGGTTAAACTGTGTAAAAAGCCAGTCCAAAGACAGATGGGTACAAACAATGCACTGAGCCTTTCTAAAAGGGATTTTTATATTTATCTTTTGTTTATTTTTTTCCCCTTTTGGTCATTATACCAGTGTGGCTTTAAAGATGGAAACACTGCTTGTTTGGATAGTCTCCCTTTTTTTTTATTACTGACTGAATTATCATAACATTTTGTACAAACACTCAATTCCCCTGACTGCTGCTTTGGTTGACACTCATGGTAGTTTTCAATAACTCTTTCCAACAACTCTTAAATGTTTGGAAAATTTGATGCAGATGTTTGTGTCCCACAAAATTAACAGCAGTATTTTTAGTGGTGTTTATCATCTATTGCCACCATTAGGTCATTTAAAAAACAACAACATTATTTAAACAAAATGTGACCAAATATCTGCAAAATTAATTACATTCTAATCCCAATAAGTATTATCATGCTAACATGGTAAAAAACATACCATACATACCATAACAAGGCACAATATATATTTTTCTTGGCTCTGTTCCGTTAAGTATTAAATAGTTTAGTTTTAGTTTTAGGATCTTATCATAATAATTCCCTGTATTTCAAATTGCTTCCTTTTCATGCTTACTTATTATTTTGACAGCTTTCATACTAAAACATGTAAATCAAAGTTTTAAACCTTGAAAGCTCTACACTTTTCACCCTTTATTGTCACCATCTTGAGCTATGTCCACACATACACAAGTATTTTTTTTAAACAGAGATTTTTTATGAGCTCATTTTGAAAAATATCTTTGTTCACATGAAAATGCAAAGCAGCAGGCGGCGACATCACCCCAATTGTGAAGAATTATTGGCTAATCAAAAGCTCACAAACAATAACACAGCACAGTCTGATAAAGTTGCACTCCTTGACTTTGGTAGATAAAATCGTAGAGGTTTCCTTGTCCACTTAGTAATGAAGACGCAGAGGTTTTGAAACTCTTCATGCTGGCAGGAGTTTTTCAAAAGCTCAGTTTTCAGTGACAAAAAAAACATTTTGGTTTTCACGAAGGGCCAAAATGGATAGACAATATTAAAAGTTTACTAAAATACCTGTGTACATGTGGTGGCAGGTTTGGTCATGTAACGGAAACAGAGGAAAAGTAAGATGGCTAAAAGAAAAGTAATTTATTTACAAACTTGAGTTCACTGACTGTACCCATCCTTCTTCTACCTGCCATTTTAAACAATCAGCCTATTCAGTGCCTTTACCTTTAAAATAGTAATTATTTTTCATCTCTTCCCAAGTGTCAATGGCAATGCAAGTGCTAACTTGCTGGCTAACAGGCGCAAATTTTTATACGCGATGGACGTTCAGCATTATATCAAACGAGTATTAAATGATGTCTTTACAGTAAAACAACATAGTATTAAGTGTGGTCTCAGGGATGTACTACAAAGTGCGATTAACATTAAATAACTTAGCGAGCTATGTTGAGCTTAAAATCAGGTTATTGTTTTAACTGGCTAAATCCCCATGGTAACTAGTGCTGAGCACTAGTGCTGGGGGTCAGGAGCTGGTTATGTTCAGAGTTTGTTTGTTTTTAGTCACCTGGAAGTGCCACTGATTCTTTTTCTTAAGTGCAGTATAGATTTTTCTGAAGGGCAAATATGTTTTATATGTGCAAGATGTTAAGCCCTGCCTTAGTAACAATATAAATGAAGCCCAGCTGTGGTGTTAAAGCTGCGCAAACTGTGGATTTGCACTGGAATTTGCATGCATTCCTTTGGTGGTACAGAAAACATATAAATGTTTTCTGATCTGTTGCTAAGTCTGTCTGCTGAAGTGCAGCAACTAGAGCACAGAACACACTCCAATAATATCTGATCAATCAAAAAATGTACTGCACTTTGGTCTACTTAAGCAGTTTTCATGTTTCCCTTGTTAGGCTGTGGGATGCTAACGTTTAATGTTTAAAATGTATCCACTTTAAAGTTTTAGAGTTCTAATCTGCAGCCATGGCAGCTTCACAAAAAGAGTTATTTGACACATGAAATGCCCCTTTTTACATGAGCAAACAGAGGGAGAAGCCGAAAGCTTGGCTTAACAGACAAAGTTGATAACTACTGTTGTGATACACATTATTTCCTTCTGAGGTTTTAGGTTTTGTCAAACCAGCTAACACAAAGAAAGCCTGGTTTTGTAGTATACCTCTCAGTTACTTGAGAAATGGGAAATGTTTGCAATATTACTGGAACTAACATAATAATCCCAATTAATGGTTGATTGGGTTCTCTTTACTTTCTCATCTTTTAATTACCTGTAATTAATTAATTAAATATTGTATAAGTGAGGTTATTATTCGTCTAAATCCCACTGTACTCATCCTAAAGAGCAAATGCAGCGATTACTTGCTACAGTGTGTGTGAGCCCAAGAGAAGCCAGATCTTGAACAAAACCTTTTTTTAGTCTGTCTAGAAAAAAAAAATATGATATTGAAGCAATAATGAACCGTGGCAGTAACGCAATGGGAGCTCTGTATGAGTAAATGGACAAGAGTAGAGGAGCCATAATAGATTAAAATCAAACAAAAGGCTGTATTGACAAATTACCACAGTTCTTCCTGTGCTCTCTGCAAAGAAGGGAACAAATATTTGTTTGCCTTCCCCTCTTCCCGAGAACCTGTCAGCTTTGTTTATACAACCTTTATCTTTACAATAGCTGCGGTGCTTTATTTGAAATCTACAGCTGCAAAGAGCAAACAGAACCGAAATGTGTCCGCTTAAAAAGTGCTCATGTTTTCAAGTTATATTAGCAATACATATTTGTCTGTATTAGAAAACACAAACCTATATTTTTTCTTATGTTTTCTTTACTACTCACATGTATACATTGCATACACGTGCACTTGAATGATAAATGACAGAAGCGATATCTGTTACTTTATCAGAGGATTTACTGAAATCATCTTTCGTCTCAGTTCATTAGCAGAGGTAATTTCTGTTTTAACCTAGGCCGTGCTAAAACCAGCCTGGCCTTTGGTACATGCAAGGCAGCCCTTTAAAGATGGCTTTCTTTTGAAGCCTGCTGGTCGAGCTGTTCAAAGCTGCAGCTGTTTTTGGTGGCGTTTGACAGCTTTAATTGATGTTTATTTTGGCATCGAGTTTCATTCCTTTCATGCAAATGTCCTGCATGCAGCGAAATGGGTCAGGGCAGCACTAGGTGGGCACAGTTTGTGTGTACTAGGATAAGAGCAAAGTGCTTAACGAATTTACATTTTAGATCACAGAATCTCAACAAGCAGGGCACTACAAAAAGCAGTCACACTAAAGCTTAAAATGGGGAAAAAAAGCTTCACGAGTCTCTTTGATTAGATAATAGATGGTGAAAACATTGTGCAGCATATTAATATGTCTTGTGTTGCAAAGAAGCATTTTGCTTAGTTTCCAATACCATAAAGAGACCATAATTTCCATCATGGAAAGAAGAATCTATCTCATTAACACTACCCCAAAGATGCTTTTAATTAAGGATTTAAAAAAAAAAAGGTTTATACACATTTGGTATCTGTGTGAATGCCTTGACTGTGTTTCGTAGTGGTGCTGATGCCAGTTGGCCCACCTGCAGATCTGCAAAGAATTGCCCACCTTTACTTAATACATGTATCTGCCCCAAACCCATCCCCTTAACCCCCTCCTCATCGCTCAGTCCTTTTCTCTACACCATGGCTGACATCACTCTGGAGGCACGCAGGGGCCTCCTCATCTGCTCCCAATTACAGCCTTGCAAACTTTGCAGTGGAAAAGACTTCAAACTGTGTTGAAACCAAGAGGAACAACCGGAGACATTGAGCAAACAAACCAGTGATGAGGTCTGCCACGTCAAGGTGTGGCTCTGTGTGCGATCTTCCAATGACAAAATGCTTTAAATTAAGGTGCTGCCAGGTCTTAGAAGATAATATTAGAGGCAATATTATGGGGATGTAGATGTGGACATGTAGATGTTCTGATGAAGGGGGAAAGATCTGCGTGAGCAGTAGTTAAACAAGAAAGAACAGAATATGAATAGGATATTGTTTGTTTTCCCATTCCATCTGAATTTGCGTGAGAGCAAATAATGTGACTGGCTGTATCTGGGGTTGTCCTGAGGTCAGAAATGGCCTTTTCATATTTGTTGCTTTTTTATCCTCACAGATTTATCCTTGGGCTGTTTCTCCGATTTTCAAAGCATTTAACTTTGATAGATGGAGGGAGATTTGTACTTTGTACTGAGAAAACATGCGTAATCTTGGATTAAGCTGCAATACCATTTTAAGGTCAGAGGTCTACTAGCAATAATCATGCCTCAAAGTCAGATACAGTAGAAACAACAGAGAAACCAAAGAAGCTCCTCTTTGATTCTGCTGTGCTGGAACAGACCAAGAGAAAAATACCAAGACGCGGTTGCAACAGCTAATTATTAATTATTACGCTTGTGTGTTAAGCTTTTATGTGTTTCTTCGACTTTATACACAAAAGCAATGATATTTTTAAAGCTTAACTTTTTCTGTTTGTATTTTTTAATACTCAAAGATTTAGGTAACACCAGTGTGGAAAGTCATTGGCTAGTGTGGTGATGTAACCTATGGCAGCAGAGGACATCTGGTCTAGCCAGATTATTTGGATGGTGGATAATGGATATCCGGGCTTACAGAGATTTCCTTCTCCATGTTCTAGCCATTGTTTATAAACATAGAAGAAATTTTAAAAAGCTAAATTGTCTTCAGATGATAGCCAGTGATTTTAAGAGAGAGTTTGCATTTTCCAAAACTCTCTTTTGCTGTTTAGTTGCACACGACCAAAACCTGATAAAGCATAACTGGTCATAGAGTTTATACTACATGTGCATTAAAACAGAAACAAAAAAGCTTCTGCTGCCAGAAATATTTTTTCCTTGCTAAGAGATTTTGCATATTCAAATTCCTGTTAAGTTACAGCAATTGTATACATATCCCTATGTCAGACAAAAAAAAATTGCATGAATAATATTACTAAAAAAATAGCCTAAAAACTCTCTGAGATGTTAGCGTGTGTTAAATCACTTGCATGTTTCCTTATGTGTTAAAAAAGGATCACTGAAAGGATTTGGTGCTTCTTTAGTCTGTAAGCCAGTGAACGTTTGAAACTTCCATACTAATAAGAGTCACTGAAATAGAGCATTATAAGGTACTTGGCACACAAATTTTTAACAGGTGATGGTGAAGGTCACTGACATTGAGAGTCTCACAGTCAGAGACTGTACCGTGACCCATACGCTTTCCAGATGTTTCCCAACATGCAAAGGGAGACAAACCTGACCCTGCTTCATCCTCCAAAACAAAGACTCATTAATAATGTAGTTGTAGAAATTAAACGAGGTTTTACCTGCATTTCAGCAGTTCAACTGAAGATAGAATCTATAAGCCATAATGGCATAATGGCAAAGTCAGAAAACAAAAACTTTTATCAACTATATTGTGAATTCAGATGCATTAAAACTCAGTATTTGATCATGGAGAGCTGGCAGATACTTCACTTATATTTAGCCTGAGGGATGGGGTCATGCTCTCTCTCTCTTCCTCTCTCTCTTTCTCTCAAATTCACTGACCCACAAAGTATTTGGATCGCTGGATGTAAAATAAAGTTTGTACCAACTGTAAAGCATCATGATTTTGTTTATTTTTATCTTAAGCCAATAAACAATGTACCAATTCCAGTCCCTGCTCCTCTCTGAATTTCCTCCTGGTACCCAACTAAATGGGACAGCCTCCAGCAGAATGACATGACAAGCCTCTTTGGACCCTTCACCCCCTCTTCATTTACCTTCAACCCCACCCCCAACTTTGGAGTCAGTTGTTTGACTGCCAGACATCCAATGGGCCAGCCTTTCTCTCTCTGGGAAAAAGACTTCATTACAGAGAAGAATTGCGGCATTGTGAGTCCCCAACTGCCCCTTCTCACAGGAGAGGGTGGAGCCTGGCTGGACACTGGGGCATCATGGAGTGACCTGGCTTCAGGGGTCAGTTCACTCACTGTTTGGAAAGCATCTCACGTAACGCATCATTGAGTGACTGCCCCCTCTCCTCAATCCAGAACGCTTTCACAGCCAAACAAGCACCAGTGTACTGAGCAGCACTCCACATATTTTGCAATACTTTATGAGTCACATGTACGTACTGAAATACTTTATCATTACCTGTGTGGCCAGTTTAGTTTCTTAGCAGAGGTGGTAAAAGCTTTAGTTTCTCTAATGACTCAAAGAGTGTTTGAATTTTTTTTATTATTACATCTGAAAATGTAAATGTGTATTTAATTTTCTCACTTTCAGTTTGACTTTGGCTTTACTCTTCAACATAACCCTAAAGGTATAACCTCCTCTCACGATGAAAGGAGCTTGTGGATGGTCATTTACTGCACCTGCTGCATTTGACATCTTTGATGGGTGTTTTTTTGTAGCCTAACAGCTGACCTTGGTCATCACTCTGTAGGAAAGAGGACAATTTCTGTAGCCAGCTTTACTGACTGCGTATAGAAATATTTTGCGTACTACAAAGTGAGCAGTAGTAATGCATACACCAACAGGGGGACAAATAGCGGGCGAGTTAGGAAGTCTGGTTAATTTAAGAGCAGTTTATCAGCTGCTAGAGGGAGCTGCAGTTTCTTCTTCCCTGTAAAGGACACTGTCTGTATACAACATAAAATGCTCAAGCTGGTACATAGGCGTGTCTTGACAATAGAGTGACACAGAAGCTAACCAACTTCGGTGATTTCTCCTTGCGGTGAAAACTCTGGCTCAAGCCAAACTAAAAGACATTTTGGAAACAAGTAGACTTCTGCCAAAGAGAAAAAATTAAAACACAGCTGAATGTTTTTTTCTGACCTCCAGTGACATAACTTCTACCTTTTTTTGCAAGATACACAATATCAGTGCTTATCAGTATATCAGTATCAGTATTTCCAGATTAAGCTGTACAGATGTTTAACAAACATAGGTGAGTTTGGTGTTAAACTAAGCGATCTAATCTTACCAATGTTAGAGTGCTGATATGCAAAAATAAGACAATAACCAAAGTACAGATAATACCAACTGAAAAATGTAAAAAAAAAAAGAGTTGGAACCACTGGCAACATAAGCTGGTAGCAACATTAGATTTTTGTCCCAGACAAAAAAAAATCCCATCAGAGAAGCCAATCAAAGCCACTGCATGCCAGCATAACGGCAATGAGCCTCATTTGGATAGTAATTGGAGAAGTGACAGTATGTTGCCTGAATGATAAGTTTAATCAAACATAGAGTTAGTTTAGGCAGGGCACAGAGTGAAGCTCAGCATAATGGCTCAGCGCACAGCCTTGTACACATCTAGTTGAGTATCCTCTGTTGTGCATGCTATGTAAGCCTGCCTGTACAGCTCTAAGATACTTTGTGACCCATCTCCACCGCAGCTAAGCCCTTCATGCTGTCTTAATCAATATCATATCTGTTGTCACTGATGTATACTTGTTCTGCCTTGATGCTGCTCTCCCAGCAGGGTATGAAGGGTAGTGAGGTGTCCCATTGCTATGCTGCCAAATTATATATTACTGGAAATATCAGTCATGACTATAGTGGTTTGACTGACAAACAGTTTTTAGCTTTGTCACTGGGGGCTTTTTCCAATGGTGCTTAATTTCAAGCCCTGCTGTTCTATTTCATATAGCCAGTAGTGTGGCTATACATTCTTAATATTGTTACTCATGTTTCATGAGTGTACTTATAGTCATGTATCAAATCCGGTGATATACCCATGCATATATAAATATCCAGTGTAATTGCATATCTATTAAGACAATATTTTGTGAAAAAGCTGGGACCCTGCATTTTTTTTCCTCAATACATTATTGATCAAAACTATGAATGTTGTTTTGAAAAAAGAACTCTGCTTAGACTTAAAAACTAAATGTCTAACTTTGTTCTGTCTCCACATTGTAACCATACAGTATTCAAGTTTGGAGGCTACCACTTACAATTTAAATAGGTTTGGCTTGTGACTGAAATAGGACTATAAAAAGAATCAGTAATCTTTATTATTTATTTGTTCACTGTATTGTACAGTGGTTGAAACATTTTATGGAGATAGAAACCAACCAGTGAGGAATTAGTGTTGCTTTTATTGTTTTTCTTCTAACATTTCCTAATTGCTTTCTTGCTAAGAATCAACAGGCAGATTTCTGT
The DNA here is from genome assembly GCF_900408965.1 of Simochromis diagramma. Taxonomy (NCBI): domain Eukaryota; kingdom Metazoa; phylum Chordata; class Actinopteri; order Cichliformes; family Cichlidae; genus Simochromis; species Simochromis diagramma. The sequence goes on from NW_024387414.1 coordinate 8,275,203, forward strand.
GGTGTTAGCTGTGAGCCAGTTGAGAAATGTTTTATTGCTGTGGAAAAATAATTTTAAGTACTTGCTTACAAAGCTGATGAGGCATGCCCGTTTCTGCTGACAGCACTCTGCAGCTTTTGTCTGGTTAAATTATTCAAAAAAATAGTTTTTATTGAGATTAAACTCTCCCTTACAAGAGAGATTTTAAACACTGAAAAGAAAATCATCAGGTAGAAGCAACAGAAGAGATGCAAAAATGATAAAACAAAACAAAACAACCCCCAGTTTTTAAAGGGAGACAGTGCCTGAAACCATTTCTACCAAGCTTAGTTTGTGCATGAATATCTAAGGATTCAATTAATCATGCGCATTTAACAAGACTGAAATGAGAATAGAAGAGAGGTAGTTCAGAAGTTTAAACAATAGAGCTTCATAAATGAATAGCAAGAGAAATATCAGTTTGATTACAACAACATTTGTAGCAGTCCCAAAGGTACATGTATAACAGACATAAATACAATTATACGTACAATAATACTGCAATACAATACACTACAATAGAGCACCTGAGTTATTAACTTGTGTGTATTTGTATATGTGCAACATATGCTTTCTAGTGCAAAAGTGGCTATTAGTCAAGGTAAGTGTTTGGCAGAAAACTATGTGAGAACCATGACAAGATGACCCTGGACTGTAAGGCCATCTAAACTTTTAATACAGAGCAATCATGTACTGCACAACGATAAACAGTGTTTAACTGTTTGAGTTTAGTTTGCACAGCACAACAATCCAAATTACAACTCAGTGGTTGGAGACTGATATGACGTGTGACTGCATATAGTTAGGAAAATATAGGCATCCACTAAATCTAACTCCATGCAGCAATTCTAATACTTTTTAAATTGTTTACAATGGAATACACAGGTGAACGACAAAATGGTCGAATTGATTGACTTTGATGGTTCCTACAGCTGTGTGGATTACCTTAATTTATTAAAAGGACCTGTGTTCACTCCTGTGTTTCACAACAAGGTACTAATGTGCAAATTTAATGACTTCTGGTGCCTTTACTGCTTCTCTCAGCAGGAGTCAGTATTTTGTTTGTCAGACTGTGTGTTTTCAACACTTGCATTACAGTGACTCAGTTCGTATTTGCAGAATTTAGAACACTGAGTTGCAGTGGTTGGATAGGGGATCTCAGTGTGAAAGGTTACAAGCCTGTGGACAGGAAGTCTTTCTGCAGAAAGAGCTTCACTGTGCCAAACCATGGGAGAAAGTGCTGCTAAATATTTGGGTATTATCCTACAACTGTTTACCTGTGTGGACCTCAGTTCTTGAGTTGAATGCTTTGAAGATGATATAACAGTCAGTGCAATTTGATCGTGGCTTCCATGATTGAACCCAAGCAGAGAGAGCAATTTCAAAGGCTGCTGAAACTTTTCAAAACACCAATGGCCTGTTAACAGCCCAGGATAATGAATTCCATAGCACCACAAGCCGCTATGTGTGGGAGACTTCGAGCTTAGCTAAATAAACCTTGTCTGACTGAGTGGCCCCACTGGTGCCCAGCCCTACGTGGACAAGAGCTGCTTGGTTTCTCACAGTTCAATGGCTGGGCTCAGTCATAAGGACAGCCTCATTTAACCTAAACTTACCGTGACAACTGCTAGCAACGTCCCACAAGTCACACCTCCACTTTAGCCCCTTTTCCATTACTACCTTCTTGGATCAATGCGTATCCTGCTCGTCATTCGATGAGTCATGACAGCGTCTCGTTCACGAAAATTAAAATCTGGCAACGAGGGTCTGCTGAAAAGCCACAGACGGGCAGCAGGTATATTCTTGCCTCGATGTCCATCATTTTTAGCGCTTGTGTCACATATTAATTACATCGTCGGACGCTCAAACGCATTGCTATGACGACAACCACACAGGTTAAGTGGTACAGGATTGTAATGTAAAACCAGTTGTTCTTAGTCGAGTAGTGGCGATCCGTGGCGAGTTGATCTGAGGAGGTATTAATGGAAAAGGGGCTTATGTCTCTACGGATAGGTTACTGTTGGCAAGGCTTTTGTTAGTGGATCAGCTTGAGATGACAAACTGTGTCTCCAGAGGGTTCATAGGAGTTGTGCTGGTTGAAGCTGATAGCAGAGATCACTAGCCTCTCCTGTGGTGGAAGTGACAGGCTCTGATTTTTTTTCTTCTCTCTTCATTAACTATTCACATTTGCACCTTATGTGCAGATCACCATCACCACTCGACATGAGTCCAAGGAGTTCAAAGGCAGAGTTGCTTGGAAGTGTGCGCGCCACCCCAGGAGTCGCCGGGCCTTGGACACCTGCAGAGTGGTGGGTGCTGAGAGCTTGGGCGTGTTTGGATCAGGGACTGAATTTTCCTCTGAAGATGAGGAAAAGGTTTATGGCACGCTCCCATGAGAGTGTCTCCTGCTCTTTGAAGCTCCTGTCTTGGTGGCTGCTCTTATCTTTAGGAACGGATTATTTTATCTCCTCCTGTTCCTTTCTTTTTCTTCTTCTTCATCTTCTCCTTGCTTTCCATCAAGACAGGTTTTGTATGGATCTTTTAGGAGATCTTCTCCGTACCCTTGCTCTTTCACTCCATTCATTTATATTTTCCCCCTTTCAGGGTACACCCAGCCTGCTTTCCACGACTACTACCCCCACTCTCTTCCTTTTGCTTCCTCTGTTGCACCCGACTCTCTTTCTCTTTTCCCCGTCTCCTCTATTCTAGCTTTCCAACACATGACAGACTGTGTAATTAATGAGCATCATAAACCTCTCTTTCTATTAGCTACCCATTAGTAAACCTGGCAAGCCTGTCATTTTGGACAAAAACACACAGCTCCTTCATTTGATCCCCACATCAAAGGGGGAACCCCACTGTTTTCGGCTGAATACACTAATTGTGTCCTCGTTCTGGATGGGGCTACACCCCCACCGCTTCAAAAAAGCAGCCAGTGTCTAGTACAGATAGTAAAGAGAAGTACAGAAGCAGAAAGTATTGATTATATTGGCCTAAATTTGGAGACTTTTTGACATCAGAAGAATTAGTAGTCATTCAGCGGTGCTCCTAAAAAAAAGGTCTGCTTCTGTGTGTTGCTTTGCACGCCACTTGCTCTCTTTATTGCTCGCTTTATGTAGACACATTTTACTAAAAAGAAATGTCAGCGAGCTTCAGGCCCCGTTAGAGGTGTTTTATGTGCTGCTGTTAAGATAAAAAGGAATTTTTAAGCGGGATGATAAGGATTCCCCTACTTTACACTACAAACCAATAATGTTAAGTACAGGATCAGCAGTCTTAGTATTAGAATGTGCTGTCTGCAACATGCACTTTTTCAAATTTATTGTTTCACTACCCAATACTTATTTTTTGCGTTTTGTACATTTTATGCTGCTGTAACAAAGCTAGTTAGGACCAAACCAAGACTAGGAGTGTTGCTTTAAGTCTTCCAATATTTTGGATAATCTATATATAAACTACAAATGTTCCCATTAACATGTACACAGTACACAACCCGTGGTTTTAATAGTAAATGTGTTTTTTGGGGGGGTCTTCATAATTTCAAATGCAGGGAATTTGTTATCTTTTATTTTTCTTTTCAGTGCTTATTTCCAAGCTCTTAAAGAAACTTGTTGCACAGTGTTGCAGTGTGTAGCTTCATGTGATTTAACACACTTTTACTCTACTTGCCTCAAAGACCAACTGACACCAAAGAGTCTAGAAATATTCAGAATCCAGGTTATTTCCATTACTTCCACCATGCAGAAAGGCGAACACATGCCAGGCTGTCGTTCCCCCCCTGCAGACCCTTTGCCTGACACATCACACGCTGAGCCACTACAATGGGCTGAGTCACCACCACTGCAGGAATCAACACTGTACTTCAGTCTCGATTGTCTTCTGCCCTTTACAACATCCACGCCCTTTTGTTCCTCAAGATAAAGGCAACAGTCACATGTTTGAGCTTTAAGCGGCCAGCAGCTGCTCTTCTCTCCCTCTATATGCTTCACATCCCCCTCTTCACCACCAGGCAGCATTCCCTCCAGCGCTCTCTCCAGGCATCAGGCCCCTAACATTGTTACAAGGACATAAACACAGACAAACCATTAGATGCCCCTGAATTTAGCTGCCTCAATACCCCCCATTATGCTTGTTTCCTTGGAGAATGCCTAGTTTTATGATGGAATGAGCCAGAGCTGACCACCAAGGTAGGTGCTCCCCTAGGCAAATAAATACTTACATCAATCAGACAGGTGTCTAGAGAATTTAGCTTTGTTCTTATGAAGCATTTTTTTTGCCATAATGGAAAAACAGAACAATAATTAAGGGACTGATTTCAACTCCATTTGACAAATGCCTCAATAGAAGCGAAATATTTACTCCATTTATTCTCTGATTTGATTGTGTGTCAGGCAAAAAATAAACTGTACCCCTGATAATGGGGATTGATTGGAGGTTTGGGGGTTCACGTTCGGGAGATGGCTCTAAACCCCCCCTCCACCTCCTCCTCTCTCACAGGCATCAAAGGGAAAGCTAGGAAATAGGGCCTGCAAAGCCATCTCTCCGTTGGCCTCTTCAAAGGACAGGAAGTGTGTCAGAGGGACAGGCCTTCTTTTCCACCGAATTCAGACGAGTTGCTATAATAACACGTTCATCTGTGTCTGTGGCAGACTAGTTCAAAGGGGAGTCTGATTCCTCTTAGTACAACACGTGACGATGGAGTCATGATGCGGAAAACATTGTGCATGTGGACCAGCCTAAGGACATGTGTCTACTGTACAGCCACATCCTGAAAGATGTGTCCTTCCTTAAAAATCGGGTCTGAGGCAGGATTAGAGTTTTGATATTAACAACTCTCCTCCAGGCAGAGGTGGTTATTACCTGCTTAACTACACAAGTTATAACTTCTTAAACTCCCATGCTGGTTAGACTTCAGTGAAAGTTAAACCTGTGAATGTAGAATATGTGGCTGATATTCGTCTCCGGAATATTTAAACCATACAAAAGCATCCAGTCTGGTCACGTCTGTATGTTTCAGTGGGAGTGGAGATTGCCACAAAAGTATCAAAACTTTTGTGAAATTTGTGACAGGTGGAATCGCAGGTGGCTTTCTAAAACTGTAAATCGGCAATGCTGAGCATTTGAAAGCTTCATTACATTTTGCATTTTACAAGCAAGTTTTTTGAGGCCCTTTCTCAAAAATGTAACGCTATCAACAACTGTGCTTTTTAAATGGGAATAGTCCTCAGGTGAATACAGTGGGATAAAGATCACATAAAATATGCACAAAAATGAAAATCAGCTTGCCTTCTAATTTAAACAAATAAACAACAGTTTGTAGGCTGCCAGCATGTGTGCTTCACATACTGGCAGCCTGTATGCTGGAGGCACACGGGTAAAGGCAATATGTAAACATAAAAACACAGTGTTGACTTCTTGACAGCAGGACCCAGTGATAGTATAGGAGTGATTAGCAGCACTGTAACAACATAGATTTGCATCCAAGGACATCAAATATTAAAATTATGTCCTAAAATTGAACAAAGACTTCTGTTTTAAGATTTAAAGGGAGAGGAAAAAATTTCCATGACACAGAAACGACAAAAGAAAACTAAATTTAGACATCCAGCTCTAGGAAAACCATGCCAGCATTTTGCTGTTTGATTGAAAACGCACATGAAACATTACCTTTTATGCAATTCTCACGACCTGCGTTCAGGTGACAGTCCTCAGAAAACTTTTATGATTCAAATCCTCCTGTTATTTATAATATGTGTTTAAATGTGATGTGAAGTGTCAGGTGAAACATTTGTTCATAAAACCTAGCTACACCAAATAAAGGACACATGACTGATCGGATTAATTCAAATCAAAAAGCACATAATGGTTTGACTGAATTGAGAACTTAATACTTTAATTAGTTTTTTTGTACAGTGTGAGTTCTTTGAGATGAAATCATACAAGAATCTGAGGAAGAAAATGTTGTACAAGTGATAGGAAAAGATTTCTTTTATCTATTTCTTGAACCAAACACTCTAAAAAAATTCCACTTCACATAATGGATCAGGTTGGATTTGATGTGTTTCAGACCAAAAGAACACTGTGATTGAGCACTAATTGTAATGCTGCTAAAATTGGTGCCAAAAAATAAATAAATAAATCTAATATTCAATTCCTGTTCAAGCTCAGTCTTTCACTGGTGATGATTAGAGTATCGACTTTGCAGTGTTTTCTCAAAAGATGATGCCCACTGTGCGTTATATTACGTTCACACTGAGCTACTGGCAGCCTGGCATGAAATGGCACAGTGGCTTCTGTCTTATATCTGAAGACATCAAAAGAATCTTAGCCCGCTTTCATCTGCTGCCTCAGTCCACTAAGACCCTTATTTTCATATTAGAGACCCCAAAAAGACAGGCGGGCACTGACCACGGAGCCCCGTATGAAATGACTTTTACCCCTGGGAAGCCCATCTGAGAGGATAATGTTGATAAAAAGTGAAAAAGTAGTCAGAGGTAAAAAGAGAATACAAAGAGAATTTGTATTTAATGATTGCACGCTTCGTCAAAGGTAATTCAATCAAAATAATGAAGAAAAAAAGAAAAGATTTTGCATACTTTGCGATGTGAGACGCAGAGAAATTATTCTGCCCGAGTAAGCAACCCAAACCCCAAGCCGAGGGAAATGTTTCACAGCTTGCCAGTGAATCTATTTTATGTTTTGCTTATTTGTATTTCATTTTAATATAAAAGCAAGCAAGCAAACAAACAAAAAACCCACAACAAACAGACGTTTCATACACGCTTGGATTTGAAATAACAGCTGAGGTCGCTGGTTTGGGATCATTTAGGATGCCACCAGACCCCAACTGGCAAAAATGAAACAGAGAAATGAATGTTTTGGCGTCACCTCGCGCGCGCTTGAAAGCCAGAGCCGACCGGGATGCGTAAAGGCAGACAGAAAATGTCACGACCCTCCGGAAAACCTGAGATGTAATTTTCATAATAAAAGCATTGTAAAGCACGAACATGGGTCACTGAGGGGTTCTGTTGTATGTGTGTGTGTGTGTTTTTTAACCCGTGGTGCACCTGTAACCAGATTAGGTTTGGTTTCTGGCTCTACGTCTTTAAGACTCTAAGAGTGTGCCGCATTGTAAATATTTGCTATTTTCAAAGTCAGAATGACATGCCCTTCTCTCGGTCCATTATTACTTGAGCTATCGCCAGTCGCTTGTGCTTTAATCTGAAATCGGTGTAAGGAAGTCGCACAGCCTATTGTCTATCGCGCGTGTCGTCAGTGGCGGCGCTCTGGATCAAAGGCTCGTTTGGCTCCCTGGTTTTATGGTCCTGTTCTGAGCGCAGTCTGCTCTCGGTCTCCACGGACGCTCCTCTGTCTGGATATCGTAGCGCGTCTCTATTTTTTTTGTTATTCCTTCTTTGGATTATATTCATCTGATGGTTTTCAACTCCAACTCGATGCATAGAAATGGGTAAACTGCACTCGAAACATGGTAAGACGTCTTATTCCCGAGAGAAAAATCACAGCTGTAGTTGCTGGGTGTTGCGATACTTTCGAGTAACACATTCATTGTCTCTTGTCTCTCTTTTTCTTTTTCTATCTCCTTCTCAAAAGCTGCTATTTGTAAACCGCGGGAGAGTCCAGAAGGTAAGCGCACTTATTCCCCTACATGATGCACTCAAACATTTTCTGAGCATTTCGGTCAGTTTGTGAACAGCGGAGCAGTTTCCAGAGTCCGTATCAGCCTCAGTTTATTGCAGCACGAAGACTCCGAGAGTCTTTGAAGGTTAACGCGCTTGTAGTGTGAACACACTAGAGAGAGAGGAAGAAAACGGTTTGTACTCACTGCTAATACTGCTGCTTTTGTGTTTCAGGCGACAGTTTTGTAGTGAATGCCTGTTTGGCGAGGAAGGGAATCGATGACTGGCTCGTGAAGCAGAAATACTACTGCACGAGCTCGCGCCTCGAGCAACAGGACTGTCACCACAAGAATAACTGCGGGTTAACTGCACGGGTGAGTGTGACTGTATACGTACACTCGGATATTCACAATGAAGTTTTGCTCCACGACTTCTTTTATTTGTAAAGTTTGTCTTGTAACTCAAGTATTGCGTGTCTCCTCGTACATGTTTCACACCTTAAGCAGTTTTTAAAACAACATTTTATTTCATATTTTTTTAATGCCACTTCTACGATAGCACGCGAAGCTACATTTAACCTCAAGTGTTGTCAGTCTTTTTTGACTCTTTGGTGGATAAACTTTTAACAGTGGCTGTTCACGGTGAGTTAAATGTCGCTCATGACGGGATAAAAGGTAATGAAAGTAAACCAATCGCAATCTTACTTTTGTTTTCCCTGTGAGCAAAATAAGACCGTTGAGCTCACAAATGCGCAGCCGTATGCACTTGATTGAGGGATTATTTTTCAGGTAACAATAGATCAAGCCTTGAAAGCAGCTCAGTGTGACAGTCCGGTGACAAGTGTGGATCGTAAGGGCTGGAGAGAGAAATGTTGGAGGTCATGCTTGTTTTGTATTTTGGCATTGCCGTAAACACGGTGCTGTTGTTGTCAAGCGGGGAAATCCTTTGGAATTGCTTCAGAGGAGCGTTAAGCCTCTTTGGTTTGCCATGCCTTCCTCAAAGGCAGCATGTTTGAGGAATTGGAGCCCATCAAGAATTAAAAAAACAACAACAACCCCCCCCCCCCCCCCCCCAAAAAAAAAGAAAAAAAGAAAAGAAAAGGAAAATCAGTCCCTCCACTCACAATCCAGACAGTTTGAGAAGAAATACATCAATTTATTAAATGCATCCCACAATCCAGGATATATCACACCTACTGTAATATTCTGTTGTGTTATTGCATGGCATGATTTCCCTTTTTAAAATACTCCACAGATCCTTTAGTGTTCAGTGTTCTTAAAGACTAGAATCCTATCATCAGCGACATGCAGCTCCGTGGCATCATTTTCATGCAGCAAGCTGAAACCATGTTATGCCCATGCTTTTGAACTGTAAATAACACAAGTGAGACAGAAATACACATGCAGATTATAATTCCTTAATGAACCACTAGTATGAGAAGTCATTGGCATACAACCCGAGAAAGTGTAAGGCAACAAAAAGGTCTGCTGATTCCCACCAAAGCCAAAGATAAAATCCGCTGTTGTTTTGTCTGCTGGTGCAAGAGTTCTTTGGTAGATTTGGTAAGCGGAGCTGTAGAATAAAGTGTAGGGAGCTTGGCATCTACATGAAAAATTGTTCATCCTGACATGTGCCCAGAGCTGCAGCAAACTTCATCATATGGTAACAGGATCACACTCACAGCAGGCACTGGGATGTATTTTGAAGAGGGGTTTTATGGAGGAAAAACAATCTGAATCCCATGTTTCTTTTTCAGAGCATGTAGCTGCTGCTGCAGCAAAAATCCATTCCATTTATTTAGCTGTTTATATGTTCAGCGGGGTTCATATGCTTCGGGCAATTTAAGCATTTAAAACCACATTATTATCATGCAATTACCATAAATTGTTACTGCAAAAACAAACATTCGTTACTTTTTTCCTCGACATATTCACATGCTGCTTTTCCCAGCAACAGTCATGTGTGAAGTTTTGGCTCAGGATGGATGAGGCCCCCGCCAAAAGGGTTGGATGTTTTTGAACAATTTAGAGTTCAGCTTGTATAAATAATTCAAGTCTCGGTGTCTAATAGCTTATTTTATAACTCAGAAGGAAAATGAATAAAAGAAGAAAAGTTGTTTCCACATCAATATTTATTTGAGCACTTTTCTCTTTTGTTTTGTGATTATAAAGTGGATTCTAAATCTGTAATGATTATTAAAGTTTAAAGCATTTATGTTTTTTTCCCCATTCTGTGCCAGGGCATGAAGCATATTTTACATTTTTATAAAGACAAGACTTTGCAATCCCTCATGCTCTGTAGTGTACTGAGTTACACATTTGCCTAATAAGCAAAAGATACTCAGTTTGATCCCGGGAGGAAACACAAATCCCGCGGGAGTTGCGTCAGGAAGGGCATTTGGCGTAAAAATATGCCAAGCTACCCGCATGCGGAAACCCCTTGTGAATAAGGGAGCGGTCGAATGTCGCCTTTGAATAAATATTCACATTAACCTAATCATTAATCAGAAGCAATGTGGTTTACAAGCTGTGTCGTGATGTGAAATAGCTTTCCGTAATTTCCCTACAGTCTTATATAACTGCATAGTCATATGTTTTATGTTTGGGTTGTGTGGCATAAGCACCGTGTGTTGCTTTTCTTCACAGTAGTTGTTAAGAAGAGTTACACAAACCATACCAAGTCTCAACCTTTCCAGTGGATTTACGGAATAATTCCATGAGTGGAGGTCATTCCAAACCTGTTTCATTGACTCCATAAATAATGCATTATCTCAGTGATCATGAGTCGTTGTTAAAATGAAGTAGGTTTGCCTCTATTAAAGAAAATGCTTACCATATCATTTTAACTAAATTGAAAGACTTAATGATGTGTGAGAAGAAGTTTAAGAGGCTGGCCCTGCGGTGCTTTAAGCTTAAAATACAATAAAAAAAAAAAAGGGAGCTAATCTTTTGTGCGAGAATACAAGTCTACTCTCTTTGCTTTAAAAGTTGTCCATATTGCGTAGAATACCTGGTGAGATAGTTATTTATACCCATTATTCTTTAAGCCCCCTCTCCATGCTGAAACAGGGTCCGGCAGAATGTGGGTCGGGTGTCAACAGTGGGGAGTCCACGCTTGGAATTCTTTTGAACCATTTTTTTTTTCAAACCATATTCCCCATCAGAACACTGCAGATTTTAAAGTGGTCATTGTTGAGTAGAGTGCCTCACATTGGCAGTTTTTCTTCATTTAATGGTTTTAGATTGAAATTGTGTTCGAGCACACACGGACACACTAAGGCTTGTACTTGAAAGCACTTGAAGACTTAATGATGATTCCATGCAGGCTCTACACCCATTCATGATTTGTGTTGTCAGATGTAAGGTTGCGGGAGCTTGGCAGACAGTGAGTGAGTGGTGTGGGCAGGTGGACCCGTTGGTCCTCAACACACGAGATCCAGGTCATGTGAGCCTTGGCACACTTTAGCCCGAGTGCACAGCATGGTGTCTGCACGTACCAATAAATCTGATATGTTATGTGCAGCCTGTAAAATTCTTTGCTGACAGAGACATTGATAGGGATTGAAGATTTTCACGACTTTTGGACTTGGAAGTTCAAGTTTCTGGTGACTACTTTCTGAGCTTACCTCATTTGGAACTGAGTGCCACTTGTCACTTGCCTTCTTCATAAGTTTTCCCTTTCAATTCTGAAATCCCCTTCCCCCTCTTTTGCTTCTCCCTTCTCCTCCTTTCTCCCTTCCTATCCTCCATCTGTTTGTTGCGCTCACCCTGTGGCCTTGTGTCAGTTGCGGCTGATGAAACGAGGCTGCATTTGAAGTGGGCCACGCTGGGGGGTGTTTTTAGTGACACTGATGGCCACTCCACCCTAAAGCCCTACCCTCTGTATAGAAAAAAACCCCTCCATGTCCAGTCTTGCCAAGCTACCACTCTCCAAAGCCTGGATTAGTTTTTTTCTTCAGCTGAACTTCCATCAGTTTGTGAGGAGCGCAGAAAAAAAGCAAAGGTACATCAGTCGACAAATGCAACTCAGAAGTGAATCACAGTGGAACTTCTGGCCCCAACTCCTCCTGTCTCACAGTTGGTTGCTAGGTCTTTGATTTGTTTTTGTTTTGTTTTTTTGAAAGTAGAAAGGTTTTTTTGGAAATAGGCCTAAAGCTTTTAAACGCATTCCCTCAGCCTCCAAGTCTGATAAAAGACATGGCAGGTTTTGCGCCCCCTTCATTTTTCGTTTTTCGCTTCTGCTGTTGTGCTTTTTCTTTCCTTGTCGTTTTCACAAAGCAAGGGCCCTTGTCTAGAAGCTGAAAGCACCTTTCAAATGCAGACTCCTCTTCCTCTTTCTCTCCTTCTTTCTGTTTTCTCCCTGTGCGTTTTCTTTTCCCACCGCTGCCCTCTTGTGCGTGCTGTGTGACGTATGCCCCTCTCCCATTGGGCTCTACCCCCTCTGTGCTCCCAAGGGACCAAGGGCCTGTTGTTGCTCTTTGAAGAGGCTGGGAGAAAAGTTTGGAGCCACACTCTAAAGAGAAGAAAAGCCCTGGCCTTTGGGAGGAGGGGTACCACCTGGCCATGGAGGGGCTTGGCGATTTTCTTCTTATTTTCCCATGAGAAGATGCTGTGGAAGTCTTGGGCTGACATCAGCGTAGCTGGGGGACTGGGAGGTTCAAGGAAGTGGACGTGGCTTTAATGTCACATCAGGCATCATATGTCAAAAAGATTCCTAAAAGCTGGAAGAGTTTCTCCTGTGTGACAAAGCAGAGTGGATAACTCTCAGCTGTTGTGAATGGTGTCTTCTTTATGTCAAAGAATGTTGAGGTTTTGTGTAAGATTGAGCTCTAGTAGCATTTAGACACTTGATCAGGGTTACTTGTGTTTCTTTTTTATTAAATCTAATGAATCAATTTCCATATATTTCACCATATTATACCTACAACGGAATTTATTAAGACGTAGAAGTCTTTAACATATTCTTTGTGAAGGAACTGTCACTGTAGGTCTCAGTAGACATAAAATTATTAACATGTCATTAGCCAGAGTGAAATGCTCATGTATGTGCATATCTGTTCAAGCGTGTGCATGTAAGTGTGCAGTGTGTCTGGAGTCAGCTGTCCGGATGCACTTCACAGATCAAAGGCTTCCACGGGAATGTGCTCTGAATCTCAGGGGATTAGCAGCTGAGATTGTGCTTTGTTTTCCCAAATATATGCTCAGTACGGAGCAACGGATAGCTGTTGATCAAAGTGTCTTTCTGGCTGGAGAGTTTTGTTCCGCACTTGAGGGTGGCATTTATTTCACGACTCGAAAGAATGGATAGAGGATGTTCTCCTCTTTAGTCTCCCTGTGGATTGAAATGGCTGATAAGTAGTAAACAGTATGGATGGTGCGACTCTAATTACAGAGTTTCTTTAACTGATGTCATTATCTTTTTTGATGTGTTTCTGCATGGGACATGCTAAAGTTATAAATGTTTTGCTTTTTACATTTTTGACAAGAAACATGAAGATATAAATAAGAGTAATAAAATGTAAAACATGTAGATAGCTAGAAGTTTCTCGGAGCGAATTGCAAAATTTTGAAGATTGAGAGGATGAGAAAGCTGTGGTCTGATATGTTGTAGTTATTTTTCCATGTTTTTCTTGCGTAAAGCGAATGCAAAAATAGACTTTCATACTTCCGGGATAGGTGGCGTTGTGTGCATGGGTCTGGGAGAAAACTCTAGGTGACTGGGGACCCTGCGGTGGTCCTGGGGTTTCTGTGGGAGCTCAGTGCTCAATTTAATCACCCACTTAAAAGGCTCAGCTGAAGTGGGTGTTTAAGTGTTTAAACCCTGAATAATTCTCTGTTGTTTGTTTATCGGGTTCCCCTGCGGGTTGCGCTGTGGCCCATGCAGTAAGTGCTGAATAATTTGACTGAGCACTCAAACTGACTCTCATATAAGACAAGATTAACATCTGCATAAAACTGCGATCAAGCTCTCATGAGTGTGTAGTGAACATGCACACTTGTGGACCATGAAACGCAGAAGCACTCACCGATATACATACACGCACTATCCATGTGTTTATCCTGTTATGTGAATCTATTTATCACAGCTAATAGTCTCAGTGTGATTCTCTTCCGCATCTTTGTCTTACAAACTGGACCTAGGGAAATGCCACTGATGGAGTTGACAGCTTCCTTGAACCCTGCTGGTGTATTTATCCTCCTTGTGTTTGTGCTCTTTGGTGACCAGGGCTCTAAGGCCACCTGAGGTGGAGGGAATGGAGGAAGTGGGTTTAGGTAAACAGAGGTGGGAGAGCATTGTGCCTCTTACTGACAGAGGTTCCAGGGCTCCTCAACTTTTCCTGTGGCGCCAGGGATGGAGGAGGTCTGGATTGTCTGTTAGGGGATGTTTTTAGTGGAAGGAAAGTTAAACAGAAGATCAACCCTGCTGAAAGGAAAGCTGTCCACCCCCGGTGTGTTTATTCTCCACAGGTGCCACAATCCAAGGAGGACCTCACCCTGTAGGCACTGAATGGAGAAGATCAGCCCTCTGCTCCCCAAAGAGCCATTTACCCTGTCTTTCAAACTCACAACTTCTTCGCTTAACTTTTTCATAGCAACAGAAATGTCCCACTCACATGTAAAAAAAATTCTTAAATGTAGGATTTGTACGTCTTTAGGGACTGCAGTCTAATTTTCAAGCTCTTTAGACTTACAACATGGTCTGAAATGTAAATATAGGTTTGGCTGTGGGTTTATGAGAGATGATGTGCAAGTCTTATTACCATAGGCGTGTATTTAGAGTGTTAAAGTGTCCTGTTTTTTACCATCAAATATTTCCTCTTCATTTAGACAACTTTATATTTGGAACCCAATTCAAACAACATTAAATTAAATCCCCTTCTGTCTAAATTGAAACCTACATTTGTGTATATTACTCTGATCTTCTCATTGTCATTGTTCATAAAGGATGTTAATGCTTCCTGTATGCTATTTATGGCAATTACGATTCTGACACAATGCAGCTGGTCTATTAAACCATTAGGAATTTTATTTTTTAATTTTATCTATGCTTTAATATGAACAATGTTAGTAAAATGTGGAAGCAGTTTGCAATTGTGTAACTACTCCACTGCAAGTTCATTATGGTGAGCAGTGACACAAGCCACTAATTCCAGTCAGCTATGAATAGAAACGTGCCTCTGGCACCAGCGCGCTTGTATATAGTAGTTGAAGTGTCTATTTCTGCTGCTATGTTTACTTGCTAAGTTGAAACACTCTCTGTAATTACAGAGATTATAAGTCCACAGTTAAAAGGTCAGATGTGAGCGATGTTTTGAGGTGGTGGCTTGTGGCTGGCAAGATGGCTGCTCCAAACATGCTGCGCGTTCATGTGTGTGTGAGTGCATGGGCATGAGTGTGCACAGGCAGAAAGGAAGAATTTGGCCACCTTGGTGTTGAGGTCAGTCCCATCTGGTCAGCATGCACATGTTAGAGGTTTTCATAACTGCCACCTACCACGTGGAGTCCCACTGTTTATTACAGTGACAAGGTTTAGTATTTGGCTTTGAATAAATGCACCAGCAACTGTCATTTGGGGGAACTTGATTACAAAGATCAGATTTTATGGCATTTAATCTACAGGTTGTTTTCTTGTGTATGGTGGCTGGAATGAGCCCAGAAGGCAGACCTAAAAGGAGACCTTACAAAACTAGCTTAGTAGATGAGATATTTGGTGTGTGCAACCTTTTAATCTGACATGTAGTACATCCAATAATGAAAAATTGCTCAAAAAGAGTCCTTTCTTAAAACATTACAAACTTACATACAAATTATGATTTTGTTCAGAAAATGTAAGATTTTAAAACATCGTGGAAACATCATCATCATGCATTTTATGCTATTTTGGAGCAAAAACTTTAAACTGTAGCCACTGGCATGTGAAGTTACTGGGGTGGATCTTCTCATTTGTCTTTGGTAAAAGGCTGAAGTGCCTGTCACTGTCTTGCTGCCCTCGAGGTAGACTTCTTGACTAAAACCCTTTTCCTCCCACACTTTGCAGTACTTGAGACTGGCGTCTGAAGCCACCCAGACGACTGAAGGACTGTCTCTCCTCAAAGAGAGCTTTGACTAATTACTAAAACCCTCTAGACACAATGTAACACATTGAGTCTTGCACTCAGACACGGAAGCAAGAGTGTTTCCAAGCATTTGTCTTAAATATATAATCCATCCTATTTTGCAGTAATGACTGACACATGGCTGTTCATTTGGCAAATACCATATTCTGTTAAAATGCACAGCCTGGTTCTCCTGGAGAGCTACTAAAAGTAAACTAGCTAACCTAGAATGGTCTCTGAAATAACGTGTTAGTTACAAATTTGATGGACACAGAAACACCTTCACATTGGTGCTTTCCTCCACCGCACTTAACCTGGATCATACAGATCTTTACATCACTAGATTTGCTAGTCTTACATGATGAAAATCTCTGTCAGTTTACAACTCTTAGCTCTAGTGCAGATCTTAAGTCAGATCAGTAAATAAAACAAAATAAAACAAAACAAGAAAAACCTCCACCAGATGATGACCTATGCCAATGCCCATATACTCAGAAGCTGCTTCAGCCTAGCAATGAAATTGTTCTTTATACAAATGCTGCTGAAGTTTTGACCTCTTCTTTACACCTTGGAAGTAGTTGTGCCAATATATTTGGCAAATTACCCAACCATAGTGCATGCATGCACTCTGTAACCCCAGAAGAACTGCTCTGCCCTTTTTTGCCAAGAAAGGTTCAAAATGGAACAGATTTCATGAGATATCTAACCACATAAGCTTTTGGAGATGAGGTGTGTCATTTTGTGTAAGACACCCTCTCTTCTCTTTTAATCTGCTCCTATTCTCTTTTCCCTATTTTTTGGAACTGGTCTTGGCTCTGAATTCAGAGGGCCATAATGTTGTGATTTGTTACTTTTGGCAGTCGGGAACCACCTGTAAATCAAGGCCAAGCGACAGGCCGTCTCCATTCTCTTCCAAACTGTAGCTTTCACTTGAGAATTGACGTTCCCAAAATGCAGTTCACTGGCTGGTTGAGAACATGTTATAAGGATTAACCTCTTGCTCATATCCCATTTAACTCTCTTGACTCCCAAAGAAAAAGTTAAAATAAAAACCTTGCTTTCTGTTCACATGTAATCTTTATGTCTGTCTGTGACTGTTTTCTATGAACTCTGTTAACTAGAAGACATCAACTGTAGACATCTCAGTAAAAGAAGACGCAGAATGACTACGGTTAACATGTTGGAGTGGTAACTGCTGTAAAGCATGCGTGCTAATAGTTTTGTTTACAGCTTTGGCAAAGTATATCTAATCCTGGCAGAGCTGGCTCTGTTATTTTTAATACTCTTCAATATCTCAAGTAGGGTTTGAACAAAGTAAGAAAAGTTTCCTAGATGAAGCCCAGTAATTCTCCCGTTGTAGGAAACGAAACAAACGTGATGAGTTGTCTAAATTGCTGTAGGGGCGATCATGGCGTTATACTCTTGATCTTGACACCATGCTTCCCCCCTCTCCTGTCTGGCAAGATGTGGCTTTGATAAACACTGTGATACATGTTAATCGCAGTGGTTACATATTTTTCAAAAGCTAATCAAGGTTGTTACCTCAAGTAACACGCAGGGTTTACTGCCCGAGGGGCTGGCTGAGTTGTAAAAGCTTATCTTTGCAGGTGTAAAAGTTTTGTAAATGGGTCATTAAAGTGTTGGCCAACTTCACACATAGAACACAAAAAAAGCGAGAGGGGGAGGGAGATTACTTTGGATCAGCATGTTTCTGAAGCATAGAGATGAGGGCTGTAAATCTCTGCTAATATTCCACTGAGCCTTTCAGGAGGCAGCCTTTGATGTGGGTGAGGTAATGTGACCAGCAGTGTTTGCAATGTTAATCTGACGTGGAGAAATGACTGGTGGCTGTGCACTATCGCTCCACAAAGGAAAGGCAGCCAATCGCTGCCCTTGATGGTGGTGTAAAAAAACAAAAACAAAAAAGCAATAACAACAAATGAATTTGAAGAGAAAGCCAACACGTGTGCAAAATTTGCACTTTCACCACACGGACACGTGTCGTTTAATTTAACATACAACACACAGGGCAAGGTCTGCTGAGCCACACCATATGCAAGGATTTTTTTTACCCTGGTGTGTGTGTGTGTGTATGTTTGTGTGTGGAGAATCTCTCCATGACCTGTGTTGTGAACTGGAGTTAACACGGTAAGCCCTCCGGCATGTGCAGACTCCTCAAACCCTTCCAGCTTTGTGTATTGCTGACCATGCACACTTTAATCATAGAGCTGCTTCCTCCAACCTGCCTGGTGATGGATCCAAACTCTGTGGCTATAATTTCCTTCCTGGGGTGCAGGAAGAGAGGTGGGTGTGCCGTGACTGAGGGGGTGTCAGGCATGGGGCCGCCGAGTCTGCAGAGAGTGTGTATGTCTTTGAAGCTCCCTCTGAGACGTCAAATTACACATTTAGCCCTCTTTAGTCGACAAAGTTTAAGGAGTTGCAATTGCTCAATTATTCTTTAGGTTTGTTATCCACTCAACTTAAGTGTTGCTCTTTCTGTAGAGGGGGTGAAAAATCAACGCAGACAAAGTGGTTGAGATGAAGGAGAGGAAACACTTTTTCACATTGTGTAATCTGATTATAAGCCTTCTGTTGTGTTTTTGTTTCTCATTAAACCGGTAACAGTGTTGGTCAGCTGTGTAGTATGTTTACTATACAGTACGTCTAGCATATGCCAGATGTACCGTAAGGTGCTTCAGATTAAAAGCATCCACCAGATAGCAGTTATTTTGTGAAAGGGTGCATGTGAAAGGCTCAGCATCAAAAGATTTTCTTACTGTGACCCCTTGGAAAGGCATTGAGTTTCTTATCAAAGGCATAAAATTGCATTGTAAAACAGAGCAGATATGACTTCCTTTTGGCATTGCAGACTACTTATGAAATGTGTCTTACGCATTTGTTCAGAGTGCTGCAGTGCTCTGAAATTTTAGACAGCCTAAGCATCCGTTCTACTGGAGTGATTTCAGTAAACTACTTCATCATATCACGATAAGCCTGGTAGTCTCTTTGTAAAAACAAAAAAACAGATTTATCATATTTGGCTGGAGAGAAATGCAGAGACATTAATTTGCCATGGCTCTCAGGCTGTAGGTGGTTTAAAAATTGGCCCCATCTTCCTACCCTCCATAAATGGGACCGTCTCACGTCAGCTTTGCTATGCTATATGATTATCTGAGATCTTTATTTCATGTGTGAAAACTGATCCCCTTTGAAGCCTCACTCAGAGGCAGTGCATTGCTTCACTACCTCACATCAACACCCTCTATCTTGGCTCCATCTCAGAGCGTCATGTTTTACTGCTATGTAGTGTTTTGAATGAGGCTGTTTAATGTTGCTGGAAGGTGAGGAGCACTCCAGCATAAAGAGCTGAAAAAGAAGCTTGAATCCAGGTCTAAACTGTTTTTTGATGATTATTGGTGGTCCATTTTTTTCCTTCAGCGGCACCACCGTGACGCTTAGCATACATTGCAGGATAGGTACTGCTCCAGATTCCAAGAGGTGTGTAGCTCAGTCCTTTGAAATTGCCTCACTTTACTTTTTAGGATGGTGAGGGGGGGAGGGGAGGGGAGGGGAGGGGGGTCCTCTCTTGAGGTAACACTACACCTATAAGCTAATTTGCAGTTCTAAAACTAATAAGATTTTTTGTGGTTGTTTTACTCTTGGTTTTCAGCACTGGGGCTGTGTGTGTGTGCTTTGGAGCTTCGGAAAAATCCCCATGCTATACAGCTGTTTTCTCCATTAGTAATTCATGAACTTTCCTAATGGCTTCAGTCCAGGTTACTCGGAATCAGTCAAAATCATTCCAGTTGCCAAGTGGACTAGATTTATGGGAATATGTATAAATATATGGTGACAACTTCAGTGTGTCTTCACATACCTGGTATGAGGATGCGCAAGTCATATGTTTGTATTCTGTGATATGGCCTGTGAATTAACATATATAAATGCAAATATTGAACATGTTGTGGTTGCGAATCTTTTACAAGTGAGAGTAATCACTTCTCACTTTCTGCAGTACTCTTCTTCACCCCCTCCAGTGCCTGGTGGCTTTTATGTAAGTGTCAGTGACCTCAGCCCTCCCGTGTTTGAAAGACTCAGGGAAGCAGCCATACTTGGAGAAGCATCGCCGCTATTTCCACTTTCTGCCTGTCTTGCCTGTTTGGCTAAATGGCTGTCTGTGTGCATTGCTCGCCGCTGCAAGTCCGCACCGCTGCTCAGAACTGTGCAGCTCTGAAGGTGTTTTCTTGCAACGGAGGGAGGGCCGCAGTTCTAATGAGATTTTTCCTGGGTTTTGATGGAGTGCCAGTAGTGCTGCCATTGCTCTCGAGGCCTGACTCCGCTGAGCCCTGGCGCGCGATCAGGGAGAGCTGTCGTCAGCCGCATAAATTGTCAGCCTGTGTGGTGGGTCATGAAGGCAGACAGCATAGAGACCAAGAAGCCTTGTGGGACTTTCCCCACAATCACATACAAGTACATATTACTTGCACTTTAATGTACCCTTTTCCTTCAAACACAGACTTGCAGAAAAAGTGGCCCAGTGGGGTCCATGTCTGCAGTGCCTGTGTAAGAATGACACTAGAGGCAACTTTCTAACTTAACTCTGCAAGTTGGTTCTGTGCTGACATGTGCTCACTTTTTCACTTTTGCTGTCTCCTTGCTCTATCCAGGGAGGCAAGACCAAACCCACTCAGTTACTGGAAAAACAGTATATGAGGCAAAAACAGAGTTTGTATGATTGTAACAAGCTAGAATGTCAATATTTGATATGACCACAGTTGTTATTATTTTGAACTCCCTTAGACAAGCTTTCTTCTAAATTCTTTAAGTTGTCGTCTGGAATATGTTTACAGGCTTCTTGAAAGACATTCAAAGCTCTTCTTTGGATGTGGCTGCCTTTTGCTTCAATTTCTGTCAAGATGATTGTGCACTTCATCAATAATGTTGAGGCCCAGGCTCTGGGGAGGCCAATCCATGAGTGATAGTGTTCCACTGTGTGTTTCTCTATCCAGGTATGGTCAAAGGAGCTTGCAAAGAAAAGCGTCTGGACTTCTTTAAGTTGCTTGAAGACGTTTCACCTTTCATCCGAGAAGCTTCTTCAGTTCTAAGGTCAAATGGCGGAGAGTCCCAGATTTAAACCTGATTTAAAGTCCAGACGCTTTTCTTTGCAAGCTCCTTTGACTACGATGACCTGGATGACTGAGAACCTTCACAGACCTATCCAGGTATGCTTTTACTGCCAGTGCAGTAAAAGCATACCTGGATATGCCTTTACTGCCTTGATATATGTTTGGGATTAGTGTCATGCTGAAAAATAAAACTTGCCAGTCAGACTTCCAGATGATTTTGCATGGTGGATATGATAGGCAGGTACAGAGCCTCCACTAGGTATTTTAAGACCTTTTATCTGGGTTAGGCTGGATAAAAGGTCTGTCCAGACATCACGAACTGCATCAGGGACTTATCTGATTATTTCAGGATTCAAATAAGGGATCCTTTGAGTCATTTATTTTTTTACAATTTTCAGGTAGTAGTCTGGTGACCATGGGGATGGCTTCAAAAGGAAGATCCCTCACCTGCTTTCTTCGTTCCTTTCACGTCAGGAGCTCGGATACTCTCTGGTCGTCAGCCTTCGTTTGTCTCCATTGGTTCCATCAGTGCTGTCTCTCGTTTCACTCTGACATCCTGGTCTGTTCGTAACACCGATTCCTTTCCAAATCCGCCTTTAGCGCTCCGGGTGTTACTAAAGTAAACTGTGTGCCCCTTCCTACCCATTGTCAAGTCTTTGCCACGTTTGGATCTAGCCAAAACACAATCCATGTGTCTCACCCCGCATTGACATTAATCTCAGAAAATATTATTTTAACTGCCAACAAGGCCAACGTTTTAGTACCGTGAGGTTGTCTACCCGAAGCAAGATGAAAATAATTTGTAAAATGTGTTAATAGGACTGTGGCATTTTAATTTAATTTCCTTCAGAATGTGCTACAACAAATTATTTAGAATTAAATTGGCTTCGTATCAGGTTGGGCTATGACAAATATATCCATATTAGCTTTGATTCTGTCTCATGCACACTGCTATAAAAACTTTAAACAGTCTTCAGCCTGACAGCTCCATTGTACAAAGATGTCTGATTGCATCTGTGTGGGAACTGCCTAGTGAACTCACAGGGAGCTAGTGTTTTCATGTGTGTTGCCTCCTGCGAAGGCTACCCAGGCAGCTTTGTTTACAACAATGGGGGCGATCGTGGCTCAAGAGTTGGGAGTTCGCCTTGTAATCGGAAGGTTGCCGGTTTGAGCCCCGGCTTGGACAGTCTCTGTCGTTGTGTCCTTGGGCACAAGGACGGTGGTCAGAGGGCCCGGTGGCGCCACTGTCCGGCAGCTTCGCCTCTGTCAGTACAGCCCAGGGTGGCTGTGGCTACAATGTAGCTTGCCATCACCAGTGTGTGAATGGGTGGATGACTGGTTGTGTAAAGCGCTTTTGGGGTCCTTAGGGACTAGTAAAGCGCTATACAAATACATACAAGTTGTAAGGTAGTTGAAGTACATTGCTACGACGTTAATAAACAGTGACCTCATCATTTTCCCTTTAGTTAACAAATAAATATTGGAAATTTGTATCAGTCATCGTTTTTTTGTAGCTTGCTACCTTTGGACTTGGACTTTGCTTCCTTACATATATTGCCAATTTAAATAAAATAGTGTGACGTTAACCTGCTTTTACCATTGACCCGCCCATTTTACGAGCATTCTCTTATTTTGTAATTTAACAGCCAAAATCACAAAATAAGTAGTAAATTATAAAACATCTTTAATAAAGAGTTAAACATGGACAAAGAGGTGTGTAAACCCACATGTCTAGACTATCTAAAGACACATTTTCTGACTAATGGGTTTTGGAAGGTTGAAATCTTTTCAACACAGTTTTAGCACCAGATAATATTTTATTTTTAGTTTGCTTTATACTAATGTAACCCCAATCAATGAAACAGATGATGTTAATTTGGCATTCTTTTTTATAACATCTAACAGCTGACAGTTTTGTTAATAAATAAGACAAATAAAAGACATTTAAAGTAGTAACACTGTATATGATGTACTTAGCACAGCAAATATTATTAAACATTTCATCCGTCTTTGGCACTTCCAAATCCATATTTATAAAGTGTACCGTTGATGAGGTTTCCAAAACAGTTCCAATGGCCAAACTAAACAGGCCTTCAGACCAGTGAGCAATGTAGATGGGATGTTGTAATGGGACTGGCACACTGTGTTCTGTGTTACAGTCCAGTAATAAATCACTTTCTGGTGAAGGGGATTGAACAACTTTAAAGCACACAGGATTCACACGTGTATGCTTACACTAAAACGCTCGAAGAAGCTCTGAAAGAACGGGCTGCTATTGAAAGCGAAATGCTTTATGCTCTGGTTTCCACAGAACATTTAACATCATGTCAGGAAATTGTTTTAGCTGGTCCCAAGTCGAGAAAAAAATGTTTGTTTGTGCCCTGGAGGCTGCAGTTTGGGCTGAATCCCACAGAGACACTACTGGAAAGTAACTCCATGATTGAGTTTTCATAAAACTGCCTCAATGAGAAACAGGAGTGCAAACACCTAACGCTGTAACACCTATTGTATAACAGAGTCAGATCAACAGTGCGTCAGTGTGGATTTTATGTCATTATGGAGGTTTAAATTTTGTCTAAGCTGAGGTTGTGCTACTGTAGATGAGAGGGGTGAAAGGGCGTCTTCTCTTTGAAGCGCTCTGTCACAGTGACCTCTGCCCTCTGAATTTACAAGAGTCTCATAGATGCCCATTACTGCCTCATTTCTTTTCCAAATAAGATTGATGGCTCTGTTGTGGTTACTGTTTTACACGCATTTTCAAGATTATTGCGGACACGCACTGTGTGTGAATTTAATGAGACACGGTCTTCTCGTTTGATAGCCCTGAGCATTCAGACTCATTACGTGTTTGTAAATGTTGCATCAGTCGAGCCTCGTCTCCACTCATTAGTTCAGAAATACATTTCAAGAGGATGACCAGCATCGCAGTTTAGGGCAAATCCATGTTGAGCTTTTTCATTTCAAATCCAACCAGCACGAATGAGTTCAAACTTTTATTTTTGTGGTTTTGAAAAATGTGACTTTTATATTTAAGATCAACTATAGCTGCTAGTATGTGATTTTAATTGCATTTTTTTATGTATTCATTATGTGCAAATGAGTATTTGTTGTTTCTATTTCAGGTGTTTTTTGGTGGAGTTTTTGACTCGTATTGCATCTAGAATTGGGTGATAAAATAACAAAAAAGGACATTTGTGTAGCTGAAAAGAAAAGATAACTAGAAACAATCATCTTTTATTTGGAATGACATAACAGTTGTGTTGAGGACGTTAAACAGGGACCTGTAATTCTTATTTCCAGCTCCACCTTTTTTTCTTCAATTATTCAGAATAATCTTGGTTATCTCATACTGGCCGTTTGTGAATTCCCTCAGCTCACTCTCTCCCTTTTAAGGCAACCCTCTCATAAAGCCAACTTTCTTCTAATTGGCCGCCTGTTGCAAACAGAAGGTTTAAACAGCAGGTGGGTGGGGCTTTGGTTGTTACATCCATAGCAGCATGTTTGAGATGACCTTATAAAGACTGAAGAGCAGAGTCTAGTGAGGATTTGGCTTGTGAGAATTACTTGTATATATGCTGACCTCGTTATTTGGAAACTTTGACTGCATATTATAGAAATAGGTCACATAAAACGCACAGATAATCCAAGAATCTTAGTTTTGCAGTAAAAATCTTCCCTTTTCTGTTGCTAAACAAAAAAATTGCTTTATTGTTCTTGTGACCAATTGAGTGGTGGGAAACCTTGAAGCAAACAATGTTTATTTTTAGAACTAAATGGCATTTTGGTGATTTGATCCATCATTGCCAAAGACAGAAGTTATGCTTCAAGGTAAAGTACTTTTGTAAGTCAGATTTAACCTTTATACCTTTATACTTGACAGCTTTACAACATGAAGTTTTTAATTAGACTGTCAAAAATAATCATTGACATGCTACATGGAAAAGGGAAATGCACTTTAGAGGAGAAATAAGGTTGTTCTGTTCCAGTTTTAGAATTATTTCTGTTTGGTCTTTTGGTATTTTCACATCTATTTGTGGTTAGAGAGTTTTGATCAGAGGAGAAGGCGAATGTGTTTGGATCTGCTTGTGTGTGGGTGTGTGCATGTGAAATTACAAAAAAAAAGAAAAAAAATCCTGAGATATTTTCTTCTTAACACTGACCAGAGCAAATCCCAGAGAGTAACCCCAGCATGCTAATAATATAGCTCCCATCCATCACCACAGACAACAACCAATTAGTACATTCCTCTTCCCCCTTTTTCTCATGTTCTTGGCTAACCCCTCAATAATTCTGGATCATTCATCAAAAAACTGAAACACATTCAAGATGCTGTTTGTGTGCGTGCGTGAGGGTCTGTTTTTTGGTGCGTAAGGAATTAAAGGAATGTTTGTTGTGGATTGATTTTGTTTTTCTGGGGTTAAGTGACTGTGACAGTGTCTGTAAACCATCTGAATAGGTTCGCACACATCAACAGGCTCACTCCTTTGTGGCTTTTTCACTATCTGAGTTTAAAAATGAGGTGGAATTATGTATACTGATATAAAAAGAGAAGTCAATACTTTATCTAGTAATCATGCAGTGTTATTCTGTATTATTTTAGCACTTTAGTAGTGAGATATGTGTACTGTGGAAGGGAGTCTCTGTGACTGGGGCAAGTAGTGATTAACCGAACTCAGGCTGAATAATTTTCTTTAAAACAACAGACTTTGTATAAGAAATTAAAACTTCCACTAGTAAACACTAGTATTATCAGACCTATAATGATACTTTATTTAAGATAACTGCAGCTTACTAGAACATTTACTGGAAATCCCAGGGATAAGTAACCTCAAAATCAAATTCGTATAATTTTCCTCTGGCCGATTCTCCTGTGAATCAGCCAGGTGTGAGTTGCCCAGATTTGCAAACATCTTCTGTAGAGCAGGGTCATGAAGCCAAGTTGGAATCTGTGTTGACCTACTCATACCAATAACAAACAGATTTTTCCCAGGTCTCTGCTTTGGGGTATTAGTCTATCAGCCCTTGTCCTGTGGTTAGTTGTATTCTCTTCCTCGGGCCACCCACGGTGTTGTAACCTAGCCAGTAGTAGACTGAGGAGAGTAGGATCAGCCAATTTGACCCTTTACCACACTGGAGTACTCAGAAATCTGCTCTCACACTGTAACACACCTGTCTTTCTCACATTTATGATCACAGAAGGCACAATAAACATGCACGTTGTTTTATAAAGTTCGTTAACAGTTGTCTGGGTTAATCATCGCCAGTGACAAGTCTGCTTTTTAACACATTTTGTGCAGTTTTAACAAGCTTTTCTTTTGCAGGGGTTTATGTGCAACGAAAAACATTCATGCATTTATATGCATTTGTCAGCCTGTGAGTAATGATTTTCAGCTGAATGAATGTGTTGCCACATGGATACCTGAGCCAGACTTTTCCATAGTAAACTCTAAGGATCACATATCCCTCCAGCCTCTGTGGTATGCACTAACAGTCTGAGCTTCCAGAAGAGGGGTCCCAGGTGAAAATGTCCCAGGATAAAAAGAAATCCCCAAGCCTGCTGCTGTAGTGAGAGTCTGACACTGAAATAGCCAACAGTCTTTCTCAGAACCCGCTGACGGGTCAGTGGTAGTAATTTAAAAATTTCTTTCATAGTCTCAAATCTGACTGCCAGTCTTTTGCTTAGTTTGTTTCAGTCCTGCAATTACCAACCTCTTAAACTTTCCGCTGCTGTTTAAGCTCAGCGCGCACTTGTCAAACTTTGTTCATATATAGATATATAAAAGCTGTAATTTTGATTCGGCCATGTCACTCAGCGTTGAAAAGCAGTGGTGTGGATTTGCATCGTTAAAGATGTTTGTTTTTATGTGACAAAAATATGACGACTTTTGCTTTATGTGACTTAAAACAATGATATATGCGTCTTTTTCTTTCTCTGCTCAGGACTCCATGGATGAAGCATGTGCTGAGGGGATTGGCAATGAACACTATCGTTTAGAAGGTAGGTCTCTCCCAATCTTTTTCCTCTCTGTGGTGAAATTAGTTGGAGTACTGTTTCAGTTGAATGGAAAAAAAAAACCCTATCCCAAAAACACTATTTGGAATTGAACTTCAGGTATTTGTGTGGCTCTTTGATCCAGTGCTTCATCCCTTCCTCCTCTGCTCCACACCCATTCTCTAAGCCCCAGCAATGTGCTGATGAAGTCCCTTTTACTTTCCCTCCTGCCTTTTCACCTCCTCCATCTCTCATCCGCCCCTCCCCAGCGGTGCACTGCAAAGTGCCTCCATTCCCCCATGTTTTTTCCCTGATGTGATGTGATCCTGGATTAAGAGCTCTGGGAGGAGAAAGTCTCTCCCTCCCATTTAAAGACACGATTGGACGTGAGGTGCAGGCAAAAATGTGGGGTCGAATGAGACCAAGCCAGAATCTGGAGGCATGTCAGAAAATTCCGTTTTACTTCAGTTTCACTTCAGTGGATAATAGCAGAGAGACAAGAGATAATGTGACTGATAAATGGAGTTTGAAATGATTTTTAGCAACTGGGCTAAACTGTGTATGGGCCAAGCCTGTCCTCCCTTCAAGACAGATGTTGCTAATTAGAGTATGCTGCTCTCTTCATTCACTTTGATTAATAGCCACAGTTCAAGACAGCTTAATAAAAGATTTCATAGTTTATGTGTCAATATCTACATAGTACTGACCTCTAAAAAATGTTGTTTTTGTTTGAGAAACAGAGTAGTTACAGATCTTGCTTAGATCTCAGGTTCGGCAAAGCTGATTATAGCTTGAATTGTTAAAATATTTCTATAGGCATTTGATATGTTCATGTTGTCTGTTTTCAGTCTTGAATAAATTGACCTTTTGTACACATAAAAATGGACTACTAGGTCCCTAATACGAGTAGCTGTGGAGGTTTTATAGCATTAACTCCATTTAGTTTGATCAGATCCAGTATCTATAGATTTCACAAAGATGAGTACAGATAAAATGGGAAGAGAGAGAGAAGAAATGACAGCACGAACAACAAAGAGAAAGGGCTTCTTTTGTCTTAAGGAAGTAAGTTAAAGAAAACATGCAGCAAAAACTGAGAAGAGGAAAAAAAGCTCAGTGATGAAATTAGCTTAAGGATTATTTACATCTGTACTGCTAGGATTCAAGAAAACCTATCGTTGCAAACTTTTTTAATATACTCTTTAACCTTTTGTTGAAAAAGAGAAACAGTCCTTTCCATCATCACATCCTTTCACATCTGGCTCATGTGTTGGATACACAGCGATTACAGCTGGTCACAAAACTGCTGGAGGAAAAGTTACCTTTCAATACAAGAAGCATAACATCCAGGCCTTCCCAAAATCATGCTGGTTCTGCCTGTACATATAGGGGAGGGAGTGGGGGGCTGCTATGTGTAATAAAGTATTTTAGCTAAGCCGACTGAGTGTGATTGCTCATAGTGTGTGGCAGCTTTCCCAACCTGCCTGTGATGCTCTCTCCGTGTGTGTGTGTGTGTGTGTTTGCATAACGCGTATGCATGCACAAGTGTAGTGCAGTCACTGGAACGGCCTTGGCATGGAGGGTGCCAGACTCGACTGCCCTCATCTTGCCCCTCAGATCTGATGTGCAGCCAATCCCGTAGCGGCAGCTTCACTCATAAAGAGTGGGCTTATGTCTGTGATTGGGAGGGGGTCAGAGGGGGGGAGGAGGGTGATAACAGATTACTGTTACTCCTCCCGGCATTTCATTAGCCGTGAGATAAGCATCTCACCACCATATTGAGCCTGCTTCGGAACAGATTTGCCTTCGCACACAATGTTCCCTTTGAGCACCTCAGATGATCAAACAGCAGGACCCCAAATGCTGCTTCTCTCCAAAAAGTTGGTAAAAGCTCCCTGGGATGATGCCTTTCATTTCTGGCATTTTCCCCTACCCAGGGATGAGACAGGTCTGCTTTGATCTGCTTTGGATCAGGAGGAAAGAAATTGGGCTGTTGTGTCTGCTCTGTTGGCGAGCAAACAAACAGTGTTTCAGATTTGACTTGGCTTAATTAATTAGTGATTCTGTTTTACAGCCGGTCTGATCCTCTTCCAGAAGGTTTGAGAATGGAACTTCAAAGTGTGGTGGGAGGGGTTTGGGGAGGGTGGGGGTGAGGGGTGTGGCTTTATGGGTGGATACAGCCTTTGTGGCTGTGATTGGGTGATGGGGATGGTGGAAGGGGAAACCTAAATGACCAGAGGTGAAACGTACTAGGGTCTACGGCTGAATACATCTGTGAGAATAAGGTAATGATGTGTCTGGGTAATTCATAGAGTTGTAAAGGTCCTGATTGGTACACCTCCTGATTCTCAGTTACATACTGTTTGTGTCTGTGGCCTTGTGTTCTAAACAAATGCTTGATTTCAAAGCATAGAAGACAATTTTGGTTGCATTAGATCTGGGCTAACACGCAACACTGAAAGTTAGACTTTGAACTGAACAGCGACAGTTGAACCTTGTAATAGAGTAAAAAAAAACAACAACTCCTTCCTCAACTTTGACCTCATGTTTAAAGGCACTTCCACTTCACTCATTTCAAAGTCAAGGTTTATGAATTTATGTTTCTTTAGATGCCAAAACATACAAAGAGTGGTTAACACAACTCTTTGATCATTTAAATACTCCACCGGTGAATTTCAGAGCTTTTATTTATCCCAGAAAAGGCGCTTGCTAATACAAGGTTAAACTAAACTAAACACGTTGTTGGAGACATTTAACATCATCACACCAAATGAGATTAGAGATTAGTGGTGGTGGTGGTGGTGCTGAAGTTGTCATGTTGTTTGTTCATAAGCTAATATTGCATTGTGACTTTTGGTAATTGCATATAATGTCACAACTGTCACAGCTGAATTAACTTGAGGAGAATATGTTTAAAATCATAAACAAATTTTCTCCAGTAAACCAAAAATCTTTGAAAAATCTCAATGGATTTTTTTCCCCAGGTAACCATGGCGATGCTTTCTTCCTGGTTGGCCTACAAAAACACATCATCCCTGAAGCACTCTATACAGACATTTGTGCCAACTGATTCATCAAAAGGCAGAGTCATGGAGCCAGTGCAGATGCATTCACATCAGTGGTAGATTTGCTTTCACACACAGTGTTCACTTTGAGCACCTCTGATCAAACAGCGGGACATAGCCTCACCTATGCTCACTGATTTGGGGTTGAAAGAACGCTTAGGTCTCGTGGTTTGTATTAGCACAACACTGTTACTTTGAACCCTGTCCAGGTGACTCTGTGTTCAGTAAAGAGGTGAATAACGATGTCATATTAATTGGTAAAATGTATGCGACACATTTTCCACAGACGGTCTAACTGTGAGCCTGGATGGTGATGTACGGTATATATCTTTCCAATAAAATGGTGAGCTCTGCTGCACTGAGCTGGGCTCGGGGGCCTCTTGGAGACCTTCAGCTCTGTCACTTCCACCATTTATATTCAAATGCTGGTTGCCATATTCTATCATGTTTTAGGCATGTTATGCCATTCAGTTTCATGTTTAACATCCCCTCTCAGGGTGAACCCACTGAGATGATATGCAATATATTGTAGCTAACAGCTTAAAACTATTACTATGTGTGTGGATGATGGAAGAGCTTTTGCCACCAGAGAATTAGGGCTGTCACAGTTTCAACGTTTCATCTCCCATCCTTGATTTTATTGTTTTGATTCTGTAGTACTTCTGCTCAATGGAATGATGAAGTAATGAACTCTTTGCCTAACTTCATGCAGAAAAATACAAAAGTGTTTTTTCAGTTTCTGGTAGAGGCTCCTTTAAATGTCTTTTAAAAAACAAGAATCACATCCTTGTATTTTTGATCGCTGTAGGGACTTGACCCCACACTGTCATGGATCAGTTTGCTCTGATTGCTAACATGAAATGTTCCAAAAAGCATTTTTGAACTGTGAGAACCAAACTGTGCTTTGATTTTCTGCAGCCTTTGAGCATGATCAAAAACAGTGTAAATAAAACCTACAACTTCAGTGCACCTCAGCAGCCCAGTGAAAAAAAAACCCCAACCAAACAGAAAATCCAACCTAATTTGCAAGTTGTTCCTAAGCTCATCAAAGTGCTGTTCTGCTTGCAAAATATATAACTGGGATCAAATAAATAAAAATACAATTTAATGATAAAAACTGTAAGGCAAAAACGGTTAAGAGTTTGGCTGTGTTTTTACATCCAGGAGCGCTGGAATGGATGACATGTCTTAATTGTGGCTGCCAAACTCGGAAGTCAGAGCTTACAAGGCACACTTGATTGCGACGACATATCCTCAGGTTGTGGCTGCACCCAATGCTGCCATCCTCAGGCTCTCTCTTTTATCTTTGTGTGTGTCTGTGTGTGTGCCATTGCAGTGGCTTTACCCCCGGAGAAGACAGACAGCTGCTGTGTGGAGGAGAAGATGCAGGAGAGGGACAGCCAATCTCCCGCAGGGCCACAGAAACAGCTCCAGTTTGAAGTGAGTGTCAACACAAAACAGGACATTTATTACTTCCCCCTCTGGATGAAACTAGGGCAATAGCAGGACACACAAATACACACTCACACACTGTATGGTACTGATTCAATGCTGGGCTGTTTCAGGAGTTGGAGTGCGCTGTGTCTGTGGAGGAGGATAACAGGCAGGAGTGGACCTTCACCCTCTACGACTTTGACAACAGCGGCAAAGTTACGCGAGAGGTAATCGTCTGCTTCAGTGGAAAAGCCTTTAATTGCCTAATGAATAAATAAAAGAAGACGCTATAATAAGACAGTGAATACATCCAAATAACTGCCAAAAACATGCACTAAATTTAAATTGAAATCCTTGAAACGTGAAATCCGTATTTGTTTATTCTCCTGCATGTTTCACACATTAAAGAGATTTGCACAGAAAAAGCCTGGCCGGCAGTTTGCTTATCCTGAATCATGTCCCAGCTTAGGTTGGAATAAAAATCAATAACTTCCCTGTTCACTTCTTTTTGGTATCGCCACACCCGAAAGGGAAGCATGGATAGAAAAAGCCTCTAACCCAGTCTTACTTGTAAGAACTGAATCCAGCAAAGGTATGTGTTTCCGCTCCTGTGAGGCACCTTGTGGCTTGCGTCTGCCTGGTACAGATCTGAGAGAACATCGAGAAAGGCCCGTGTTTTTTGAGAACAACTTGAAACAGCGCAAAGAGACTGGAGCTGTCCTCTGTGTGGTTGGCTGTGCAGCTTTTTTGGCATTGCCTGTGGCTCCACGGCTCATGAGACAGCGGCTTGGAGGGGGGAAAGAAAAGCTTTCTTCTCCAGCTCTCTCTCTCTCTCTCTCTCTCTTTTTTGTAATCCATTCACACAAATAAAAAGAAAAGGAAACCCAAAAATGACACGGGAAGCTTTTATTTTATTTTAATTGAAATTTTTTACATTTTGTCTGTGTCTGAAACCAGTATGTGGAACTGATCCCTGTAGAATTTGTAATAGTCCTTTTTATGAGTCATAGTGGTATAGTGAGTAAAAATCATGCTTTTGCAGTCTTGTGTGGTTCGGTCTTGATTCTTAGCAGTTATAGTGAAACCCTCTTACTTCCTAAAGACATCTGAGATGCAGCACATGATACGAGTCTGGACATTTTACTTCTGTACCCAGGAAAGAATCCATCATAGTTCCCGATACTTAAGCGGGAGTCATTAGTTCAGTGCAAAATATACCGATTAACGAGCCACAAGAGCTAGCACTATGTTACAATGTGTGGTCACTCAGCTTACTGCTATGTGAACATTTTTCATTTTAGAGTATTGACAACAAAAGTTATTCGTTTGTATAAACAGTTTTAGCTTTTCCCCTTTTCAGCATAGTATTTATCTGATCCTTGTTTGTATGTGTTACTATGCCTAGATGTTGCCGCTACTGTAGATGTATCTTCAACAAATTTAACAAATATAGAAAGTGCAGCGCTCACGGCTTAATACAACTCATATCAGGCCTGACAGGCTTCCGTGCCACTGACAAGACATTTGTTTTTATGAATTTATAACTTGTCTTTATACCCAACTTGATCGCTTCACTTGGAAAGCAGAAGTAACTGATGTCAGTTTCTCTGTTCGCTGTTGTCTAAGACACTTCTGTAAATTCTTCGCTAGCATGATATTTATTATGCATGGTCTAAATGCTTAAAGCTTAAGATTCTTGGATTCAGAGTGTCGGCATAAGAATACTCTCCCATGTTCCATTTCTCTTGAAAATCTGTATTTGTACCAGTGTGACTAAGAATCTGCAAGATTGAACATTTAATTAATGAAAGATTAAAAAACGCTCTCCAATTTAACAAATTCTCATCTTCTGTTTCCTGCAGGATATCACCAGCCTGCTGCACACCATCTACGAGGTTGTCGACGCTTCAGTCAACCATTCTCCTGGCAGCAGCAAGACATTACGTGTCAAGCTCTCTGTGGCTCCTGACTCCAGCCAGCGGTGGAGGAGCTGCACGCAGGGTGCCACAGGTAAAGCTCGCATTAACGCAGTGGGTGGGAGCAGCGGAGAAGAGAGGGCATTTCGGGGTCCCCCTTGTGTTGCATGCTGTCAGCTCATCCAGACATGTGTTTGTTGTCATGCAGAAAGGCGGCTTCTTCAGGCCTGTCAGCGCTTTGTTCCTTGCAGTTTCGGCGTCGCTCCATCTCTCCCACTCAATGGGGTTCATTTTTAATGATGGGGGGAGTGACAGAGCCAAGAGAGAGCCCCCTCCCTCAGCGCCTTCAAATACTCTGAAAGAAACCTTAAGAGATGTGCTGAGTCCTTTTGATAACCACAGCCATTTTTCTTTTCTCCAAAGTTCCCTTTTTTCCCCCCTGCTCCCCCTCTCTTCGTCCCCCCTTCTCAGAGCTGCTGGGAAAATATAGCTGCGTTCAACTTAACTTTTCTCCCTGACGACTTGTTTACCAAGTCGTCAGGGAGAAATATCTCAAAAAGTATATATTCCTGTGTGTTTGCGTCCTATTGTTTCGGCTATAAATATCTGTCAAGAGATTGAGGCAGAGCATGCTTTGAAAAGATTGCTGGTTGACTTCATGCTAATTTCAAACCGCATCAGATCTCACGTCCTTAATAAACTATTTCTGAAGTCTGCATGTTTTTTTTTTTATTCCACGCCTTATAAAAGACTGGGAGTTGAAAATAGAATAAATGAAGCACTGTTGTTTTTCCTTTTCTATAGATCTTCAAAGTAAAACCCCAAAACAAAGGTTGCTTTCTTCTGAGGCTTGTGTGACTGTTGTCGTTCGTGCTTGGGTGCGTGTGTGTGTGGCAGCTCTGTGTTGCTCTCTTTGATAATAGCCTCCTGTCTTTCACACATACTCAGACTTACCCCACCCAAGAGAGAAAAATGACAAGTGCATTGAAGACCCCAAGAGTGCAGAGAAGAAGTCTCGAGCACTCCTAAGGTAAACCCATCTCTCTTGTACGTGTCTCAGTGTCTGCTGGTTGTAGTGTATACAGTTGTATATGAATAAGCAGCATGTTAAGGCTTGTGCCACTGATTTTTCAATCTAAAAGTAGAAACATTCCTACAAAACACGTCTAGGGGCAAAGTTTGTTTTAGGAGGACTTCTTACATGGCTTCTGTAATATTCCTTTACTCTCTAATTAGCTGTGCCCAGTGCATTGCAATGAGGAAGAATAAACAGCAGAGACACTTCACTCTCTGTGCTGTTCAAGTACTCCCAGTTGACATTCAAACCAGTGATTTTCCTATCACAATCTCACTTCTCTAACAATTACCGTGCCACAGGCTGATCATAAGGAACACTTGTTTTACTTTCTCCAAACATTACCATAGTGAACCTCAGTGGCCCAAACTGCTACCTAATGAGCGGTGCCGCTTGTGTCCACAGGCGCCACCACAGTGACCACCACACCCAGCCTGGCTGCCAGCGCCACTGTGTGGATGAGAACCTGGAACGCAGGAACCACTACTTGGACCTGGCAGGCATCGAAAACTACACGTCCCGCTTCGGAGCCGGTGAGTGGACAGGGGCCAGTGGAAGGGGAGGGGAGGGAGAAATGCAGACGGTGGCCCTTTGAAGCTGCATCCAGGGGCCCTCATTACTGCGGCACCTGCTTGGAGCCATTAGATGGAACTAGCAGCCCACTGCGCTCCTCGCCAGTACAAACATCTGGGCTCAGGCAAGCACAATACATCAAGTGTTCAAGGCTAGAGCCCATCAACAGAGTGGGCTGTTGTTAAGTGAAGTATTAGGTGTAATGAGCAACAGCCTTGATCTGATGGTTAGTGATGACATGTGATTATTTTAATGTTAGCTCTGTCAGGAAAGTGCTAACAGAGATCTGCTCTCTGTCAAGTTGTTTCAGGGTTATCTGCACGGAGAAAGAACCTGACACGTGGCTGCCAGAATCCTACCGTCAAACCTTAACACAAAATTTATTAGAAAGCTGGTCACACAGCATTTTTTACACTGTGGTTCACTTTACTTTTATCAAATTCTTCTTTTGCCATTTGCTATTGTTAAGATAGCAGAGTTGGAATAGATGGGAAATTTGGGTAAAGAGAGCAGGGGAATGAGATGCCACAGACTGGGAGGTTATACCATTCTGTGCCACAGAGAATTTTCTAACCACTCTGTCATTGAGTTGCTCCATTTTCTCTGATTTTATTACTGAATTTAAAGGGCCCACTTCACTTTGAATGTCAGTTCTGTGACCCCATCATAGTTTGTAGTTGTTTGCAGTTGTTTAAAATAAACATTTTTGTCTCTCCTTCACAGCCCCTGCTGCAGAGATGACTAAAGCAGAGCCTCAGGCCAGGTCATCTAACCAGACTCGTTCTCGCTCCCATGAACCAGAAAATGGTCACTCCCATCCCCATCACCGCCGCTTACAGACTGTTGTGGACACCGTTGCTCCAGACAACCTCCACTCTGCCCGGCTGCGAGGCCAAGACTCAGGGAAACATGCCCTCCGTTCTCCAAAGACACACAGCCGTACACCTCCTGCGCAGATCAATGGCAGAGTGATGAGGAGCCGAGGTATTCCCCCTCCTTCAGCTCTACCCAGTCAGACTCCTCCTCATCAGTCTACAGCTCCGTACCGCAAACACAAGCAACGGTCCAAAGAGAGCCAGGGCTACAGAGCCTTAGGCCCTCTACCAGCACCTGGGCCAGTGGTGGAGAAGGAGCAGGTGAGAGACCTACCTAGTGTGCTGCTCTATGAGGGGGGTCTGGCGCAAGTTGTGCAGCGGCATGAGCATCACCATCACCATGAACACCATCACCACTACCACCATTTTTACCAGTCCTGAATTTCCATCCTGCCTGGAACAGCTCAGCACTCCTGTAAGGCCACAAAACCCATCCCGGTCAGCAGACACAGAGTGCAGGCTGCTCCCTCCTAAAACTCTGGGCAGTTACCCATGTAGTGGCATGCTGATAGACATTGAGGTGGAGAGGAGGATCATGGGACGGGTGCACATACTGACATGTTGTTAATCAGTATTATTAAAGAGGTTGCCAAACATAGAGAAGGTTGGGTATGCAGCAGGAGGCCACAGTACAGTAATATAAGACTAAGGAGCTTGAGGGTGGGAGGTTGAGAGGAAGCAAAGAGGAGCTGCTCACTTGTTCCTCTCGCCCTGGTTCTCTGATCCTCTACTGGATGAACTGTACAACTCCAAACCAGCACCACAATCCTTCCAGACCACTAAGCCAAAAGGTTTTCAAGGAAAAGAGGGACAAGAGGAAGAGTGACATTAAGATGAAAACATATGAAGGAATTTAAGTGATTGCAGAGCAGGGTGCAGTGTGTGTCTGTGAGAGCGAAATTTTGTGTGAATGCATGGGTAAACAAGGGTCTTGCGTGTGCGTGTCTGAGTGTCACAACACCGCTGTCTGCTGAAAACCACTTGAAGTGCACTCGTTTGTGTGTGAGTATTTAATGTAGGCTGTAGAGATGATTATGAAGATTCTGATTTAAGCATACAACGCCCCGTCAGCAAAAATGGGAAGGAAAATGTTGAAATGTTCTAAAGTGAAAAAGAAGAGCGATCCTAAATCCGCTGCTACCTCTAATTTTATCCTAATTGTTGTTGTAAAGGTGACTTTGACTAAGTATTCAGAGGTTATTTTCAATGTACTTAAACATTTTTGTCACAATCTGCAGTACTGAAATGTTGAATAGCTCCTTACATTTATTAACTAACATTTGCTGTACATAAAGTAAATATTGTTGTCAATTTTATAAGCTTTATTGATAATGTGATATCTTTGTATTCACTATCTGAAGCTCTGTGTTTTCCTTCACAACTGCATTTTTATTAAGACCACTAGCAGCCTCATTTTTTCTATCAAACTCTGTTAGTGATCCAGTGTCACACACTCCTTCACACTGACTTTCAACTCTCACCCAAATGTAACCTGTAATTATGGCAAGTGACTAAAATCCCAACCCTCAACAGTGCTGTTCAGAAGCTCCAACTCATGACACAAGCAAAACTGAGTTGCCAGTGTTTTTAAAATGTTATGTTATTTTATGTTATGTCCTGTGATTTTTTCAGACAGCCGTTAGCTTTTAGAATATATCTGGTGTAAAGATCTTGATGCGCTCCAAGAAGCTCTTTCTTTATTTAAATATTTAAAATCTTAGAGATAAATCACATAGCTTTAGTGGCATGTTTGCATAAATTGAAACCTTGTTACCAGCACAAGGTGGGTGTGTTCATTCATCACTGTGCAGTGTGGCCTTTAACAAGACTTATTTACAGTTTATTATTTATGCAGCAAAAATGCTTTGCTGAGCATGCATGCAATATTTCCGAAGTGTTGTGTTTCGGCTATTAGCAGAGACACATATTCACACTCCCAGAATTTGTCCACAGTTTTGAGCACTCTGGTTTTCTGTTTCCAAGTCTAGTTCTTTCCCCAATTGGTAGCAGCTTTGTCATCCTTGCCCAGGGTCACACGGCTTCTCCCTCTGTTTCCATGGCATCTTCCTGTCCCTCAGCTGTCAGCAGGTCTTTCACCGTGCCGCCATGTGGCCTCAGCGCTCAGCCAACAAGGCTCTGTTTGTGGTGCTCTTTCAGCTGTCTCATTCCTCGGGTGCTGGATGACATGGGGCCCTGCAGTCTCCACTGCAGCCATAATTCACCGCTCACTGCTGCTGTCCTGCCAGCACCGGGACTGTCTATTCATATTGTCCCCTGATGCTCGAGGGGACTAGCATCACCATACCTGTGCCATCTCAGCTCTGACAGAAGCAGTAACCTACTAGCTGCTGGTATGAGGGTGTTGATTTCCTTAATTCTAGGTAAGCACTTTTCAGTGTCACACTGAAAAGAACTTGCCCCTGTGCAGCTGTAGTTTTCTGTGTTTAAGTGCCTTGTGCAATGGAAATCTACATTCAGAGGAAGAGCGTTTTCACCATATGGCTTTTGCAAATCAGGCCCCAGGGCTCATAATTGTCCACAATGCATCCACTTGAAGTACATTGAAAGGATTGTTTTTGATTGTCTTAGTTTGTCGTAAGGGTGTGTGTGTGTGATTGTAACACACAGGAATGCAGCGTATGCCAGTCTTGCCCTTAGCCCTGTGGTGTTGTCTCACAGCTGTAGCCTGTTTTCAGCAGAAGCACTGGTCAGACGGGCCATCTCGTGGGACCTGGTGGCAATGACGGCCTCATTTTCAGGCTGGGGTCACAGCTGTGCTCCATGCCTTAGCTTTCTCACCTCTTACTGTTTTTCCTAGATAAAAAGTCATTTCTACTGGAGCCCTCTCAGCGCTGTAGGTTTGTAGATACTAGTTTCCAAATACGAGTGTGAAAATGGTTCTCCTGTGGTAATGGACAGTGAGCAGGCGACTGTAGGGTGGTCTCATTTGTCATGGTGGTCGAGGGCTTCTGAAGGAATTTGAGTGAGTCAGACCCAAAGCCAGGTTGGAATTTTTAAAATTTCTTTTAACCCTGAAAGTGTTTGACTGAACACACAGAGCTCTCTCTTCATTTGATTTTTTTTAATGCCCTGCTTCACATTCATAGACTAACCTTCACTAAAAACCTCAAATGTTCTTGATAGCGTGTGCCTCAACAGCATTTGTTAAGGGTTGGGAAAGCAGTTGCGTTTCTGGTTTGTCGAGCAGACTTTCTTTGAGGGAGCGTACCTCAACCTCTAAGAAAACCTTGTGTTCTTACAACCTCCCTCTCTAACCAGCACTGTTGCTATCCCTATTGTTTCTTTTATCACACCAAGGTAACGGAGTTATACTTTGTGAGGAAGAAAACTCAGATTTTTTGTTGTTGTTTCTTTTTTTAGCAGCCAAGTCCTCAGCTGTCCCTCAAAATCTAACAAAATGTATTTTTTATTACTCTTTTTGGCAGATTGTTATGTGGGCATGAGTGTAACATGAATTTCAATGTATGAATGCCGCTTTTCATACATAACATTTTAATCTGTGTCACACAAACTGCTTTTGATGCACCTACTTTGGTCCTGTTGAACTGTCAGTATTCTGAGTCACAGTAGTATCTAATGCACCAGTAATTTGCTTTATAAGATTTATGTATCATCACTGTTTTTAACCTGATGTATATATTGGACTGCAGAAAGGTTAAACCAGCATCATATATAAAGATAGGGTTTTTTATAGTTAAATAACTGTCAAGGTTTTTCATTTTCCTGCTGTCCCATAGTATCCACAGTGACCGTCCCACTTATCTGGAAGGAAATCTGTCTGTTCACCCACAGAGATATACACTTTCACTTGCTGTTTGCTGTAAACCTGTTTAGCTCTAGCTGTCTTTTCGCATCTTCCATGGTCATCTAATGTTTTTTTTCTATTTCCATGACATTTAGTTTATATTAGATTGTATTTGATTAATTGCTTTATTTATTTGATAGCAGATCTGTGCCAAGGGAAAATACCCTTTTATTAAAGTATGAACCTGTTCCTATTAAACTGCATGACTTCTGGAGTTACTTAAGAATATTTTCTGTTTAATGTTTTTAAAAATTATGCACAGGACATACAATATCAGAGATCAATATGGAAAGCTGTGTCAATTTCCTCTTTTTTTGACTACATGTCAGATTCCGTTGAAACTATAGCAATGTCTTCATTAAGTAGTCATTAAGCACTCATAAAAACTTTACACTTTGTCTTATGTACACTTTGTGCATTGAAATATAAGAAACCAGTTGGGATGTATAGATATGTTATCATGGGGGTTTTTTTGTTCTTTTTCTCAGTGTATATAGTTTGCTACTACTCTTCCTCCTCCATAGTGATGCACAATTTCTGTAGACTGTAAGAACTGTAGACTGTATCAATATCCCTATAGATACAATCTACATGACTGTGTACCTCCTAGGGGAAATTACTGGACCTCAAGGTAACTGCATGTCAAAATATCTATTGTCAGAATACTAAACCCTGAGTTACCCCCAGTATATCCATCAAAGTGTGTCTGAAGTAGTGTCTAGATTTAAAAGAAGAGCTTGTATGAGAGTGTGTGCGTGTAATGGGGTGAATGAGGGTTGGACTAATAGTGTGTTGAATGGTCAATCAGAATGAAAAAGCACAATATAATCACCAGCCCTTCATCCATGTTCAGAAAAGGTAAAATGTATATATTACCAAGGCGCCATAATGAGCATGTACAAAAACAAAATAGTCGAATGAATTAATGTTACTCTAATTTTAGGTTCTACAGTTTCCTTGCTTATAGTGAGAACCCACACAAACACAGGGATAACCTGAAACTCCACACAGAAAGGCCACAGCCAGAGCTGAACTCAGGGTCTTCTGTGGTGTGGTGGTTAGCACAACCACACCACCATCCAGCCCTGTTGAATTCAGAATTGAATTTTAAATCCCTCTGCTCACATTCAAAGTCTCGAATAATCAGGCCCCATCACATCTTAAAGTGCTCAGTTCCATATTGTCTCAATAGACTGCTTCTAATTAATTAAATATCTCGTGTAATTTGCTCTTCTTTTTGGTGGATTGACTTTTTTTTATTATCCAAGAATTAAACTGGACTGATGAAAAAGGGTGTGGGTGAAATGTATACAGTAAATCCTCCACTCCACTGTATCTTAACTGGTGGTGTCACAGAGGGCTCCCAAATCAGGCTGACCACAGACAGCTGCTCACCATGCCACACTCTCGACATGTACGTGCACTTTCATCTGAAGCTTAGCAGCTTATCTCTGGTCGTGGCAACTGCAGAGAGTCTGCCTCTTGGCAATGTGATATGGCTTCCTCTCACGAACATGGCTATTTGTGTGAGCGAGCCAGTGTAACCCGCAGAACTTGTATGTATCATCATTACAAATGGTTTCTATCCTAAAACAGCTTACCAGGTTACTGTTACTACTGCTTTAAAGATTGGCTATTAAAAGCATCAGACATCCAATAAGAGGTAAGTAGTAAGTGGTTACAGTTGTTACAGCGTGATCACTTAAATGGAAAGCATGAGCTATGTCTAGCTTTAACTACATAAAACATACCACAGAAATACTTTTTGTTTTTCGATGGAAACACATATATATTTAGTATTATGAAGCTAATTTTCGGCTAATGTTTAACATGTTTCCTGCATAAGGTTAAGGAGGAAAAACATACATAGGAAGATATACATAACAGTATTTGTTTGAACTCAGATGTTTGTAGCCATCAACAGATCACACGAAAAGTTTTAACCTTCCAAGTGTTAAGATTTTGAGAAATCTCCACATGGTCATCCATTTATATCAGATGCACTTTTAGTCACCACCTGGGATAAGACAGGCTTACTTGTACTTATCCTAGTGATTTTTAAATTTCAAAGATGGAAGGGAAAGTATAGTCCTGGCCTGAGGTGTATCATTAGGTGCATACAAACTAAAGAAACTCTCTCGACCTCAAAGCGGTCATCCTCTGAAAGCAATTCTGAAGTATAATAAAGAGCATAATAGTTCCTGCAGAGCTGTAGTTTGTTAGCCACAAGCTTTTAATCACATTGTATACAGATAAAAAATTCTGAAGTGATTTAAAGATTACGCAAGTGAGCATCACGGACAGCATCGCTCATCATAAACAGAAATCTTTTGTAAGATCCTGGCAAAGCTAATAAATGCCATAATTGCCCTGTGTAAAGCTGTATTGTCCATAACTAATGAAAACCAAGAGAGCAGAGCAATCAGCAAAAGAAACACCAGCTGACCATTTTTGACTGAAGCTTTCAGACCCTTTAATAAAATTCGCAAACCACCAACTGCAATTTATTCTAAACATGTGAATTTCAGACCGGGTTCATAGATGGATGTTTTGTTACATGAACCCTGAAATTCTTTTCTCAAAAGAAGAAGAAGAAGTGTTCAAAAACTTACAGTCCATACATCTACATTGCGAGTCTCAGATGCCATATAGCTGAAAGTGCCATTTCTTACTGTATCCTACTGCATCATCTTTTCTCTGTAGCCTGACATGAGGCTGCTTCTTCTTTTTTTCTGACGTTTTTTTCCTCTTCTTCTTTTTTTTTTTTACTGACTTTGATCTCCACTCCTTTCAACTCTTCACATATGTTGGTAATAGCCTTGGTGTTCATGGAGATTTTCTCCTCCAGTGCAGAGTAACGGTTGGATAATGCATTCACGCCTTTTGAAATGACGGCACTGGAGACAGTGCCTTCTTCCCATCTGTAAGCCTGTCTATGCTGCTCAATCTCTTTGGTTCAGGACACTTCATAAGTGTGGCAGGTAAAAGTGTTAAGGATGTAGAACATGCTTTGCAAGTTCCAAATTTGGAGGTCTTAAGAAAGGTGATCTACTACTGACTGTTCATTTCAACTTTGTTAACCTCTACAGATCCACGATAACCTCTGAACATCCACGATTTTTTTGTCATTTCATAAAGAACTTTAACTGAAATGATCTCTGTGTATAAGCCTTATAAGCCTATAACTTGAAGTTGTACCATTTCTCAGCTCTTGGAGTTCTAGTCAACAAGCAGATCTAGATATGATTTTCCACGTGCAGTGACTTCCCCTTTTTATTATGCTCTCATTGTTCTTCTTCTACTGATTTATCATCCAGCCAAGCAAAATAAATATGTGGTCTTACATTTGCCACCTTTGTTCTTTTGCAGTTCTTTTTCTTTTTCTTTCTTTCTTTCTTTATAAGCTCGTTAGTACAGATGGACATTGTTTTGTTTTTTTCATTTTACAATGCTGCCCACTGTGCTTTTTATGAAACTCTTGCTTCTTCTGTTGAGCGCAATAATTGCCCTGCAGTAAAAAAAAGGCTTTGGATTCACTCACATGGGCTGGGGACTACTATCATGTGACTTCCAAAAAAGCCAAACTTGAAACAGATATCATTATATCATTATTCTTAGCTTAGCTGATATGGGCTTTGTGTCATATGACAATTGGAAATATACGATTTTTTCCATTGTGAGACGCAATCCAGATGTCTAGTTTGCCAACAGTTTTTTTTTTTTTTTTGTTATTGTCTGCAAGCAGTCATAGCAAGAATTATTCAAGGTGTCAGGAGATATCAGTATTGATTTCCATTACTACTAACTGGCAAGTTGTAATAGACTTTAATTGTCCTTTTTGAGGATGATGATGAGTTACTGCTGAGCTTATGAGGTTCTTTAAAAACTGTTGGGCAAATTAAGATAAATTACAATAAATAGGAAGGTCTACCAACCAGATTCATTACATTTTCATCCACCTGAAAAGTGTTTTTGTGTGCTGTTAAACCATAATGTTATAATTCAGTTGTTATTACTATTATTACTAAATGTTGAATATTATTGTGCAGCACGTAAGATCGACAGCGCAGTGTGCTTTGAGGTAGGAGCCAAAAAGGGTGTAGTTTGTGTCTGTGAGCACTCGTGTGTACACCTGTGAGCATGAGCGCGCTTGTATTCAAAAGGTTCCTTCATGTAATGATCTGCTAGAGGGTGTGGGGAGCCACAGCCCCGTCCTCCAGGGCATGAAGCAGGTATGGAGGAGATCCAGGCTCCAGACATCCAGAGGCCCTCAGAGCACAGGAGTCCAAGGAAGACCAACGGAGGGACAACCGTGCCACTCTCCCGGAAAGAGCTGAGGAGAGCCCCAGATGAGGGGTCACTCAGCAGCCGCGGAGCAGAAGCCGGTGAGCTCCGCCGGCAGCCAGCTGTGCCAGAGTGACCGAGCCCCAGGCCCAGAGGCCGAGGGCACCCCACCCCCCGAAGGGACCCGAGCGAGCCCCAGGCTCCAGGCCTCGACAAGCAGCAACCAGGAGTGAGCCGGTGCATACCTGAACGCTCATCCCCGGACACCAAGAACCACCAACGCAC
Source organism: Simochromis diagramma (assembly GCF_900408965.1). Classification (NCBI taxonomy): domain Eukaryota; kingdom Metazoa; phylum Chordata; class Actinopteri; order Cichliformes; family Cichlidae; genus Simochromis; species Simochromis diagramma. The sequence continues at coordinate 8,319,401 of NW_024387414.1, forward strand.
CAATGTCTGAGGGTGTCTGCCACTGGCAGGGGGAGTGGTGGGAGGAGATAGGCCTCCATACCTAACCTCTGCTAACAGCAATTACAGTGAACAATTACCAAGAAAAGCAGCTTACAGAAGAAAATAAAGAGCTGCACTCTCTCAGCACTGCACATCATAAAGGTATTTAAGTGTGCTGTTGGCTAAGAGGATATTATTGAAAGTGACAGTTGCTTAGTGTAATTAAAGGTGAGGAGCTCAGCACAGTAGAGTTTATTTCCTAATAGTGACACAGTGATTTTTCTAAACCTTGATTATTTTTTTATGTTTAGTTTAAAGTCATTACTGAGATAATAACCATGTGTGTGGTTATTCCATATTTAAGGCTATGAAGAGTCTGGTGACTGTCATGGAAAAAATCCACATTAGCTGGGACTATAATAGGATAAACAGCTGCTGTGAATGTGTACTGTGTTATATCTGAGTTGTTGGGAGACATGGGTTACAAGGAATGGTCTTTTAGAAATACCCCATCTCTGTGATACCACTGGCAAGACGCAATGATATTGACTTAAATATGGGGAAATGAGAGGCTGCCATAATATGTCCTCTGTGCTTTGTTTCCAGCAGATAGGCAAAAAGCTTTGAAGTGTGGATTGGCACAGCAGGGTGCTAGCTTCTGTAAAGGGAAGATGCTAAACGCTAAAGGATGAGAAGGACATGAGGTAGTCTATTACCAATAAAGGAGCAAAGAGAGGGGGAAAGGCAAATCCAATGATAATGTACATCTGTTCCAGTGAATTTATGAGCTTTGAACATTTTTTCATGTGGGATAAGTGGTTCTTTTTTCTTACAGAATCTCAGAACTTCAAAGCAGATTTGCTTTGGATAATGCAAATGATCGGAATATGCCGGTCCCAGCCTCCTCAAGAGCATGAAAAGAAAAGGGGAAAATAGAGAATTAAAGCTAATTGCCATGGCAGTCTTTTATGTGTCTAAAGAAGGGCAAAAATAAAACACTTCAATTATTGTCAAGTTCATTCAATTAGGAAACACGCTGACAAAGTGTTAAAGTTCAGTGTGACTGACCCAGAACTCATTTTCATTAAATGCCACTTTTCATTTTGGACAATTCCTTTGTTATAGCTGATGAAATCATAATTAGAAGGATTTAATTCATCCTGTAATTACTAAGATGGCAATGACTTTGTTTAGCTCTGGTGCTGTGGTGGCTCGTGCAGGACTGAAAGTTATTTTTCCACTAGTCCAGTATTTCTTATATATCATAACTCCAGAACAACGTGAACATTTTAAGCAAACACAATCTGTTTATTAAGTTATTATTATGTTATTTAATATTGGGTATAAAAAACAAGGATCACAGTTTAATTTTGTCTTGTATATTCTGATCCCTATGTTTTTGAAGAACTTGGTCAAATGAATGGCAGAAGTAAAGAACAATGTTCTATGCATCCTTTATTTGACCTTTGCCAAGTAAAAGAGATTGTGAGGCTATACGCTGAATTCATTTTAAAAAGTTAAAATAGATTGTTTTGCATCTACAGCAGTCTATAATATGCATGAGAGGTTTAAGAGGATCCATGATATTGATGTGTAGCCTGATCTTTGCAGTTTTCTTGTATGAACTGATGTAATAACACAGAGAGCAAAGTTGTTTTGCCATTTTACATACATTTATATCTAAACTCAGTCTTAATCAGCTTTAACTTATGAATTAAATAGCTCACCATAAGATATAAACCCTGCCACAACAACAGAAAAGGCAGCAGACTGTTCCTTTTCACTCCATTCTGCAAATTGCACTGTCCAACTTTTTCAAAGTCCAAATCTGCTGTCTGGCCATCCAGAGGCTAACTCCAGACTTCTCGAGATAGCAAATGAATAAAACAAGGCTCCAGAAAGTTGCATTGGTTTTTAGTAGATCATTGGAGCTCTTTCTTTTTGCAACATCAAAGGCAGCCGCAGCTCTTTGATGTGGCAGCATGCTGTTTAAGGTACAGACTGAATGGAGAGGTGTCAAGCTGCAAGGTGCCTCTGTAGTTTACGTTGAGTGCTGCAAAGAGCTGCAGATGAAAGGCGCAAACAGAGTTTGATAATGAATGTCCAACAAGTAGGACCCATCTCAGACAGCGCACACTCAGCAGGGTGCTTGCGCTAACCTTGAGCACAGCACCCTAAACCTCGGGCAGATGCCGGAGACCAGACTCCTTCAACTTGGCTGCTCCTGCAAAAAGGGAGCTCTCAGATGTGAGCTTTAATCTTCCTGTCAATTAAATCCTGATTGACACACACACCCATACACACATCATCATGGACACATGCTCCTCTTAACCCGTCAGCTCCGAAAGCGACGCCATCCACTTCCTCTGCTGAATACTTGTCTTTCTGGCTTGAAGAGGCTATTTCTAATTATACATAAATCCTTCCAATTTAAAAGGCATTTTATGGCTTATATTTATGCATGCTGCACTAGTTGTCCTCCAACTTTAACTTTAGAAATTGAATGAGGTAATTCACTCAGCCATTCTCTCAGTGGAAAGCAATATTACAGCATGTCAATATACCACACACTCAGCTTTTTAACCTGCAATACCACAGATAACATGGCTGCCTTGTTTTTTTTAGTTTGCAACCTGTTAAAATAAAAGTTTTACTGCTTGTGTAAACAAGCACACTGGGAAGAATGCTTTTTTTTGCATCACTGGTTTGGAGTTCTCTGTATTTTGATTAAAACATCTCTAATATTCCATCTTATTTATGTTTCCTAGAGAATTATGTCTAGGAGTTATGGGAACTGATCTCTGAAACAAATATTAAACTTTTAATTGTAAAAAAGATATGACTGTTTTCCAAAGTCTTTTTGACAAAGTGCCACTATAATTTCAGTAACCTGCTAAGGAAGCACTATCTCATACAAAAACATAAACTGTTAGCTGACTGATTTTAAGTCAATGCATTTTAACAATAATGCAAATCGGTGTGCTCATGTTTGTGGTGTCATTGTACCGAATTTCCCTGACAGTGATCAATTACAGCTTCTGATTATTTTCTATTTTGTCATATCATGTTATGTTATGTTATGTTATTTTTTTTGCAATATAGTAGTTTCAAAGTTCACTACATATGTTTTAAAAACAAGCAAACTTTGTGTAACTGTAAGATTACACTAAAATGAGACATGCCGGCTTGCTTCTGGGAGTTCTGAATCTCTGGTAAAGCAATCAGTACACAAAGAGCCCATCAGTGCACCTGGCTTAACACTGACCTCACAACATGTGCTTTTGATATCTGCACAGAAACAATGCACAGTGATAAAATGGCTGCAGCCAAAGTATTCCATCTCTGTTACAGGAGTGAGAAGGATCCAGCCCCGAGCTGCACTCTTACTCATAGACATGCAGTTTAAAGCTGATTTAGTGGGTGAGGTTATTTAGTGCTGGGTGGGTCAAGACTTAACACTCATGTCCAATAAAGTCCAAGATAGGGATTAGATCCTGTGGTTCACGCGTAATTTGATGTAATTTGCGATTTCAAGCTTGTCATGAAAAATAAATAAATAAATAACATACACAAACACACATACACATACAGAGGAAGACAGCCATAGTGATAGAAGTAGCTATACTGAACGACAGCGACATCAGGAAGAAAGAACATGTGAAGCTGAAGAAGTAAAGGCTAAGAGAAGAACTCGAGAAGATGTGGAGGATGAAGGCAACGGTAGTCTTAGTGGCAATCCCAGCATTTGGTGGCGTGACCACCAAGCTAGGTGAGTGGCTCCAGCACATCCCAAGAGCAACATCTCTGTCCAGAAGAGCGCAGTCCCAGGAACAGCTAAGATACTGTGCAGGACCATCAAGCTCCCAGGCCTCTGGCAGAGGACCTGTACTTGAAGGATAAAGAATTTGTTTTATATATATAGTTGTCTTTAAAGTGATTGAACAACAAAACAGCTCCTAATAATATAAAAATAATACTAATAATGAAGAATATTACATAGTCCAAACAAATGAAGTGGAGTTACATATTTTTCCTGCAATAAAAAAAGTGTTTGGAACTGTCTCTAAACAGAGCACAGAAATATACAGCTATGTCTTTTGGGACCGTGTGTGTATTTTATTTTTTTATTTTCGACATTATTTTACCCTTTTTCTTATGTGTTGAAACTTCTCTCGACCCCCCTGCTGTGATTTGGATAACAGAACTCCACCTTAAAGCTTCAAGTAAGATGCCTGACAGAGAGCACTCTGCATTACACTCCCCTTGGTGGAGTTGCCTGTTTTCAGACAAGAAGAACAAGCAAAAGAAGAAGAGAAACTCCCGTTTGAAAGTTTTACTCCAGTTTGTCTTTGATTACTCCTGCCCTTGAGTGTTTGAGGATTTTCTCGAACAGGGCACAGCGAACACACACAATAAGCTAATCATGTTACTCAGGAGGGAGCTGTAATAATGAAAATGATAAATATATGACTGCCCGAAAAGTCACTCTCGCACCTATTTTATCTCAGCTTCAAAGAATGCAGAGGGAGTAAGGAGCATTATGTGCGGTTTTAGGGTTGGGTTTTTTTGAAGTTTAGATCAGATGCACAGCATGCCGCCTACACTGCAGGTTCTCAGTCTCTGTTCTAACATTGTAAAACTGATACCGTAGCAAGATGATTTCCTACAACCTCTTTATGAATCTGCTGGAATTTTCTGCTTGATTTCTAATTGAACCGCAGTATCTTGTGCCCACAGACACAGTTTGAGCTCTGATTGAATTGATTCGAAGAAGACAGCTTTAGTGATACAAAAAGAAACTGTTAAAAGTGGAAAAGCTGTGTCGACACCATGTTGTTTTCTTATGCAATAGTTCCATCAAGTGGTTGCAACACCAAACTGCGATGAGGATTGGAAATACCTAAGACCCGTAAAAGTTTCCGCCACTTTCTTTAAAAGAAGAGAGAAAAAAAATCCCACCCCAAATTACCCTTTCTATTCAACCTTCTGCTTTTTTAAAAACTGCAGTTCCTCTTTGTGGTCTGAAGAATGCAGTATCTTGCAAACGAGACAAGAGGATGTGGAAGTCTCAGTGAAATGTAAGCGCTTGAGTGTGGCAAACTATATTTAACCAACCTTAAGTATCAAGTCACCATTGTTTGCTCTGTTTGGAAAGCACCAGGGAAGTTGACCATTGCGTCTATGCCACATCTCCGCCTGTATTTAGTTACCATATTATGGGAGGGACTTGGAATCAGGGCAAGTTTCACTTTCAGCTGCAGAATAGGGAAGAGGTAGGACCCTATAACTCTACAGCGGCTCTGTTCGTATGACAGAGGGAGGAAAGAAAGCCATGTTCCCATTAAATGTAAGTGTTCTTTTTTGTGGTTTTATTTTGTGTTACTTGCGTCTGCAATTGAGGTCGCTTAGTCGGCTATTCCGTACTTGTACATGTTTTAAAGGGACCAGCAACACATTTGATGTGTATGTAATGGTAGCCATGTATTCTTTTCATTCTGGTTTAACTTTTTGTTATGGCTTAAGAGAAAGACGCACAAAATGACATGTACTGCTGTATGGTATTCAAAACAGAGTTAGAAAAGAAAGAAGGAAGCTCTAGTTGGCCCATAGTAACATGTTGACATTTGGCCATTTGCTGTGACAGGTTTTCACACCACAAGAAGCAGAAGTAACCACAAACTGAATGTCCCTGAGCATGGGCACTGATATGGAGAAAGAATGCTTGCCGAGGAACTAGTGCTTAAACAAAGGACGAAGATACTGCATGCACTGTGCAGCAGTGGGTCAGCTGAGCATCTGGAGAGGGTTCTGGATATACTGCTTGCCCAGGGGGCGCTCATATGGGAGGACTACCAGAACATACAGGTACCAGGAAGAACACTGTATACCAATGCAAGACAGCTGCTTGATCTGGTCTATACAAAGGGTGTGGACACATGTGGGCTCTTTCTACATGCTCTCAAACTGGTCTTGCCTGAAGCACAGGCAGTGGGGCTCTCTTTCTCTGAATCCTGCTCAAATCTAGAAGAAAACGATGAACGTCAGAGCACTTCTAATCAAACTCTTCTGGCTCAACGACCGAGCCTTGTCCACAAGCTTCAGGGCTGTGTTGATGGTGTTCTAGAAGCTCTGCTGGATTCGGGTCACTTTTCTTCAGCTGATTGTGATGAAGTGCGGTTGCCTATATATACTCCCACCCAACAGGTACTGTAAGCACCTGAATGTCACATTGTTAAAATGTGGTTTGACAACTTCATGCAATTGTTCTTTACCTTTAAACTGTCTTGGAATGAAGCTTGTCATTATTTCTGAATTCCTGATACTTAGATGTCATACAGACAGAAGTGCTGGAGTATTTTTGTTACTTTTTATGTTACTTTATCAGTCAATACTATTACTTTAAATAGATCTAATACTATTCTGATATTCCTGAGTAATTATACAAGTAATATAAAATAATATAAAGAAAACTGGTAAACATATCTTGCTGCCTTTGTATAGATCCAGGCAAGGTTTTTACCACTTGCTGCCTGTCTTTGTGCTAAGCTAAGCAAGGTAAAGCTCTTTCTGCTGTTGCATTATTAGATTATGAATATGTAAGTTGGTCTTTTATATAACTCTGCAACAATCCAAATAACTGTCAAAAATAAACTTTTTATTATTTTCAACCATGTCCATGTGATCAATCAGGCAAGGCGTCTGCTTGACCATGTTAGATCCAGAGGTGATTTAGCAGCATCGGTTCTCCTGCAGTACATTCACCAAAAACAAGAACCTGGATTGCCACTTAACCAGAGGGAACTGACTCCTCCCAAAGGTCTGTTACTGTCAAAAGCAATGTTTAAAAGCGCAGCAATATGTATTGTTTTTATGAGTAAAGCTATCCTTGATCACCCTCATGGGAATAATGCCCGAAATACAGAAGGTTTCTGGTTATGCTTTAAAACACAAAATTGGCAGGTTATATTACAAGATTATGCATGTTCCACATTTTACCAAAGAGATACAGGATGTATGAAATGATGACTTGTTCACTCATTCCATCTGTTCTTCACAAATTTTTCTTTCACAGAGTTTTTAAAGTACCAGAAGAAGCTGAGCAGCTCTGTGTCTGCTCAGGCCTGCTTTCTCAGCACTTATGGGGGAACTAGCCATATGTCTCTTGATGACATTTACACTGACGGCGAGCTGGAACTAGCTGAAATTAATGCCCATGGACCTTTGGGATTGGAAGACATCGTTGGTTTGGCGGGTATAGTGAATGAGGAGGCCGACACAGTGCTAGTATCTGGGGAGGCAGGCAGTGGAAAAAGCACCCTTCTCCAGAGGCTGCACTTGCTTTGGGCTCGAGGGTTAGCCCTTCAAGACTTTCTCCTTCTATTTCCATTCAGCTGTCGTAGGTTGAATTCAGAGCACAATGAACTGTCAGTCCAGGAGTTGTTGTTTCAGCACTGCTGCTGGCCAGACCGGAATCAAGAAGAAATTTTCCAGTTCATCTTGGACCACCCGCATCAAATCCTGTTCACTTTTGATGGCCTGGATGAGCTCAAGCAGAGCTTTACAGATGAACACAGAGTTTGCTGCCCCACCCAGCGTGCACCTGTTCATGTATTATTGTTCAACTTAATCCAGGGTTCCCTCATGAAGGGGGTGCAGAAAGTGGTCACTAGCCGTTCAGAAGCAGTGAGCCCATTGTTAAAGAAGCACCTACGCAAAGAGGTTGTCCTGAAAGGGTTTTCCCCAGCTGGGATTGACTGTTTTGTACGGAAACATCACAGAGACCCCACTGTAGCTGCTAAGGTTTTAGAGTCAATGCAGGCGAACACAGCTTTACTTGGACTATGTCACAGTCCAGTTCTCTGCTGGATAGTTTCACAGTGCCACAAGGAGCTGCTGGGCTGTGGAGAAGGCAGCCCCAAAACAATTACAGATGTTTACTTGATGATCTTACAGCACTTTCTCCAGCACCAAAGTCCTCTGAAGAGCACGATGGGTTTAGGCTGGCTACAGGAGCACCTAAAAACAGTCCTTCTTCTTGGACAGCTTGCATTTGAGGGGATAAGATCCACCTGTTATATTTTTTCAGGTACAGACCTTGACGCATGTGGTGTAACTGAAAAGGATATCTGCATGGTTTTTCTCATAAAAAGCAAAGATATGTCCTCTACCCACTCCAAGTGCTATGAATTCAGTCATGTGACATTGCAATGTTTCTTTGCTGCTCTCTTCATTGTTTTGTCAAGTAACACTAACCGTTCAGTTATCCCAAAGCTCTTTGAGCTAGAGAACATGAGGGAGACAGGTCTGACCAGTGTCTGCTTTGGAGCCTGCTTGCCTTCCAGTGATCAACAACAGCAAGCTTCAGAGAAGGAAAGTAAAGCAGCAGAGACACCAAATCTGCAAATCACAGCTATGTTTGTGTCTGGACTATTGTCCCAGCGCCATCAAAATCTGTGGCTCCACTGCAGCCCCAGCGCTGCGGTGGAAAAAAAGGCCAGACAGGTGGCAAAATGCCTTTCCAAAGGCATTCAGAAACACTTTAGGTCCATTCCCCAACCTGTACAAGGGGAAAAGAAGAGCATGCATGCAATGCCAGACTTTGTGTGGCTTATAAAATGCCTCTATGAGATGCAGGAGAGTCAGATAGCTAAAGATGCTATGAGCAAGTTGGAGGTGGACCATCTGAAATTGACATACTGTAATATCGGACCTGTAGAGTGCACTGCGCTTGCTTATGTGCTCCAGCACTTAAGAAATCCTGTAGGCCTCCAGCTGGACAACAACTCTGTGGGTGATGTTGGAGTGGAACAGCTTCTTCCCTGCATGCACATTTGCAATTCCCTTTAGTAAGTGGAAATTACACATTTCTCTTTTGTTAAATTTCCTTGGTTAATAGATTGAACGGCAATTCATTAGAGTGAACAAACTCTCCAACTGCTTTCACTCTAAGAGAGGAGCAGTTTTTATTCTGAAATGCCTATTGTTCCTTCCTTAGCCTCAGAAATAACAACATTACAGATGAGGGCATCCGCAAACTGATTGCTAAAGTCATCCAGTGTGACAGCTTTCAGAAAATTGCGTATGTATTATCAAGATGATTAATACTGCCAGTTAAATTAAATTTTATCAGCCAACTTTCAAAATCTTTTTGTTTCTTTCCAGGCTCTTCAACAACAAATTAACTGATGCTTGCATGCAGGATTTTTCTTATTTATTGAAGACCAAGCAGGTCTTCATTTCTTTAAGGTCAGCGTTTGTCATCAAATGTGACTCTACTGTTGGCCCAATGACCAAAAGATTAACAAATAACCTTCTTCTCTTCAAGGCTAGGCAACAATAACATAACAGCAGAAGGAGCAAAGCAGCTGGCAGAGGGACTGAAAGCCAATCAAACCTTGGCGTACTTAGGGTAAGTGTTTCCCATAAAATGTCATGTTTCATTGTTGATGAATTTTCATTTACAGTATTTCTTTGCATTTCCAGGTTATGGGGCAATAGGATAGGTGATGCAGGAACTGAGGCCCTTGCTAGTAGTCTTGAGAAAAGCAACTCTCTGGTGTGGCTAAGGTAAGATTTGCAATAATTCTGGAACATGTTTGCTTAACTTTCACATTATGAAAACCATGAAAGTGCTATTTACATGATATGTTAGGATGCTTTATCAGTTGTTTTTGAAAACGCATCCCTGCACATTTTGCTTACAGCCTGGTAGGCAATGGTGTAGGGAGTGCAGGAGCATGTGCCCTCGCTAATCTCATCAGGAAGAGCACATCACTGCAGGAACTTTGGTAAGTGTTAGACACAAGTTGTATGCAGATTACCAATAGCTGTCTGGTTTGATGGTAACCACTGCTTGCACAGCAGTGCTTAAAATGCTCCACCCTCTTATTTCCTGTTAAAGGTTGACAGAAAACTGCATAACCAGAACGGGGGTGGAATGTCTGATTCAAGCCCTTAAACACAATACATATGTGACATCAGTATGGTATGTAATGCTCAGCAAGCCTGACACTCATGAATACAAAGTTCCCTATATTCTTTAGAGCATCCACTTTTGGACTGTTTGCATCCAGACAATTTGTTTGTCAGTTTCAGTGCCAAGAAAAAAATGCATCAGTTTGGTGTAAGCTAGAATATTCTTTTTCTTTGTTTTTGTTCCCATGTCTCCTGTTCATTTATTTACTACTACTTTCTCTTCTTTTTGCATTATAGGTTAAGAAACAATGATCTCAGTTTGGAGGATGTAGAAGAAATGAAGCAACTGGAATCAAGACTGATCTTCTGATTTGTATTACAGTGGCAAAGGACTTTACTTTGCAAGAAAATGTATTTTATTTATTACAGGAATAGTTTCTATTTTTATTTGGGATTTAAAATATGTGTAATAGGGTTTTAAAAAATTTGGATCAGTGTTTTTTCAAGGTTGCAAAATACATACACCTCTTTATTGGGTTTTTATAGGTGGAAGTGGTGTGGCATTGCTTTATACCATAACAAATACTACCTTTTACATCACCAACACAACTTCTACTACTCATAGTAACAGCAGAAGTGTTATTTTTATTTTTCGTTTCTTTATTTTATTTTGTAGTTGTTAGTGGAAAGAGGTGTGAAATTTTACTACAGAATGTAAGACTGTATAGTCTGTGGTTACCGTTATGGAAGAGTTGTAACACCTTCATATCCTTCAGTCAGAAACAACTACACATGTACAGTTACATTGTCTTAAGGTTACAAAAAAATGTTACATTTGAAGTCTGCATAGAAGGGCAGAGGCAAATATGCTGTTTTGGAGTGGGAAAAAAAAGAAAAACAATTGTCTGTATCAGATCAGATATATGTTTTTACTATACTGATACAGAAAACTGTCTGGGACATTTACAAAGAGTATTCTTACAGTCCAAAAGAGTATTCTTACAGTCCTTGTTGTGCAAGTTAAAAGTAGAAATTACTGACATGACAAGTTTCAATTTTTGTTTATTAAAACTTATCACAGCAGAAAAGTTTATAGAGCACATTTTGTTGGATGTTTTTTTTCTGGTTGTTTGTTGTAGGAATGAGTTTACAACTCTGTGGAATGTTTGATGGAAATTGGGTGTATTCTGTTTTACACTATATACTATATTTATGCTGTCTATGTTACCTGTTTTTGTCATGTGTGTAAACTGGTTTCTATTTTCTGTCTTTTAATATAATGCTCATTAAGCAGATATGTAATTAAAAAAACATCCTATAAAAAGATAATTCCCATTCTGTTAATCCTGATTGAATAAATGCAGCTAAAGTACTTGATTCAGATTCACATAAGGTGAGAACATTCTGGCATAGTAGGGTGATTGACTTGTTATATGGTCTCAGTCAAAGAAGGGAAACAGAGAGAAAGAACTGAGTTATGCCAGAATATAAAAACCTGGACTAAAAATGTGTAAAACAGGTCTTATGGACTGATCAAACCAAATGTATTTTTTTAATTTCAAATCAGCAACAATATATATGCATGAAAAGAGATACGGAGGGAAAGAGGTATAACAGTGAATCTCTACAGCCATCTGTAAACCTTTGCGAAAGCTGTGTTTCAGAGACAGCTGCATTTGAACCAGTGATGTTGGGCATTTTGTCAAAAATGATTATATTAAGAAAACAGAAAAATACTGTCAGATTTAAAATAATGCATTAAAATGATCACACGACAATGATCTCAAGCACATTGGCAATGCAGTAAAAGCAGACCTAGATAGAATAACACAGAATAGAACACCATCAGTCATGGATTGGCCTTCCGAGAGCCCTACTGAAGCATTGAGGGATCAGCTTGACACAAAAGGCAGCCAATATCCAAAGAAGAGCTTTGAATGTCCTTCAAGAAGCCTGGAGAGTTATTCCAAAAGACTGCTTAAAAAACTACAAGAAAGCTGCCTCAGAGAGTTCAGCTTGTACTAATTGTAAAACAAAAGTAGTCATGCTGTGTAGGTTAGTCATTTTCTTTAAAAAAAAAAAAGAATGGTTACAATACTGTGAATAGTAATAGTTGAAACTGAGTAATTCTATATTTTAGAAATATAGTAACAAGTAGTCAGTCCAAAAAGCAATGAATACAAAAAAAGCCGAACTGGAGCTCAAACTACTGATCTTGCAACTGAGACATGCTTTTCACCCTAAGATGACATGACAAGCAAAAATATTTTTAATGGTATGATCTAAGAGTTGTATCTTATTTTGGTTACTGTTTCATGAACAGGCCCCAGACAGTAGTGCAAACAGGATTTTCTATACAGGCGCTGTGGAGAGCATCCTCACACAGAACATGACATCGTGGTTTGGGAACAGCTGTGTGAAGGACCAAAAAGCTCTCCAGAGAGTGATCCGTACAGCAGAACGCTGCTGCAGGATTGCTCTCCCCCCGCTTCAGGACACCTACATCAGGAGATGCCGGACTAGAGCAGCGCAGATACTGAAGGACCCGTCCCATCCTGGCAACAAACTGTTCCAACTTCTGCAATCTGGTAGAAGGTTCCGCATCTTCCGGGCAAGGACAGAGAGACTCAAGAGGAGCTTCTATCCCCAAGCCATCCGGGCCCTAAACACACACACCCGCCCTCTCACATCATCTATAATTGACTGAGACAGGACTCTTCCAGACACTAAACCAAGGCACAATGTACATTTCAACTCCTTTAATTTTAAATATGTTTATATTGTCTATCCTGTAAAATAGTCAGATGTCTATTCATATTAATGTACAGAATTCACCTGCTTGCTGCTACTACTGCACATTCACCCAATGTATATACTACATATATATATATATTAGGGGTGCAACGATACTCGTATCGATATTGAACCGTTCGATACAGTGCTTTCGGTTCGGTACCATATGTATCGAACAATACAAAATTTGCAATTCATTTTATCAATTTTCCTTCTGACGATGCTGTCTGTGTTGAGCGCTCAGTGAATCTGCGTTCGACTACTCCGCCTAGGCTGCACTGTCTAGCGCAGATCCACTGAGCGCTCAACACAGACAGCATCATCAGAAGGAAGAGAGCAGGGCAAGCTAGCGAGACAGAAGTTAAGCTCTCCTTGCAACATGGCAAATTGAACCTCCCCCACCCTCATTCAGATCTGGCGTTTGGAATTATTTTGGTCATGGACTAAAGTAAAACAGTATGTTGGATGTGCCACGCAATGCTCAATTACATGGGTGGGAACTAGTGTGTTAGCACGCAGTTAGCTCGTTAACGTGTTAGCCATCTAGCCCCACGCAGGGGTAGCTGGTTAATGGAGATTTGCCGTGTTGTGGCGTTAACGTCATTTCAACGAAATTAACGCTGACAGCACTAGTGGGAACACAACGAATATGACTGCACATTTACGCCGACATCATCCTAGTGCGGGAAGCAGACAAAAACAACAAGCATGCATGCTACAAACTTTACCCGGGTCATTTAGACAGCCGTTAGCACATGATTCTCCTTATGGGGACCTGATATGTTTAATATTGTGGCGAGCTCAGACAAGGAGGAGACGGAGGTGTCGTTTGGTCTTGCTTCCCTAGCCAGGGAGCACAGCCGTTTATTGACATCTGCAGAAGAACACTGCCGCTAGCTAACTGCTCAGCGCAGCAACCGCACAGCAACAACACACAGAGCGCCCTCTGACCCCGGGAGGACACACCGTCGCAGCGAGAGGGCGTCACCCGTCACTATGGCAACATAAACAAAACATAACTGTACAAACAGAACCCCGAACAGCCCTGACCCGCTACATAGCCCCCACCTAAGGGGTCAGTCGTCCCCGACGACCCCATTACCCCACACAAAGTCCTGCAAATGTCCAGGTGCCTTCTTTTGGCGCACCGGCCGGTCACAACCGGCGGGGGAAAAGTCACTCGGGTCAGAACATGGGCTGTCACCATCATCCCACTTCTGACACCAAAGTGGCGAGCTCAGACAAGGAGGAGACGGAGGTGTCGTTTGGTCTTGCTTCCCGTGAGCTAGCCAGGGAGCACAGCCGTTTATTGACATCTGCAGAAGAACACTGCCGCTAGCTAACTGCTCAGCGCGGCAACCGCACAGCAACAACAACAACACACAGGGCGCCCTCTGACCCCGGAAGGACACACCGTCGCAGCGAGAGGGCGTCACCCGTCACTATGGCAACATAAACAAAACATGACTGTACAAACAGAACCCCGAACAGCCCTGTCCCGCTACAATATGCTGCTGAGAATATAGCCCAGAAGAAGCGTATAGTATAGCTTTTATTTTGGAAAGAGCCATTTCTCTGTAATAAACTCTCTTTTCCAAAGATGAGTGATTCCTCAATCAGATACAGGTGTTACCGCGCCAGATCCGCGGCCCCGAACAGTAGTAAGGAAACCTCTGGCAGTTACTTGAAGGTTCCGTAACTGACTCGTAGCCGGCAACAGCTTACTATACAGGTCAACTCCGCTAGCAAAAAGATCGAAGGAGGCGTAGGAAACTGCTTCACCGAACTTTATTTCTTCTCTAAGGCACGAACACCGCGTACAGTGGACTGAAACAGTTTACTCACAGCGAGCATCGCCGACACAACTCTGGCTGTCGAGGGAGTTATTATATTCCTTTTATTTATTTTCTTTCCGTCTCTTCTGTAGCTAACCGTTACTTTCCCCCTTCTCCGCTCTCTCTCTTCACACACACACACACCAGGCAGTCCCGCTAACACACATCCCGAATACATTTCCCATCAGGCTTCATCCTTAAAGGGCCATGCCTGTAACACAGGGCTTGCAAAATCGCTAGCCCGACGTCCCGGGACTAGCGATTTTTCCAGTCGGGCTACCAAAATCTATCTCTGCCCTGCCCGTCGGGCTATCATAGGAAGGAAAAATATATGTCAATGCGTTTGCATTCTTTCGGAAATGTAGCTGGGTAATTATGTCATTGGCATCGGTGAGCCACTGTCAATATGTGACATATTGAAATCTCGTTTGAATTTGCGCTTGTTTTTTGCTTTCACTTTGCAAATGTCCAGGTGCCTTCTTTTGGCCCACCGGCCGGTCACGACCGGCGGGGGAAAAGTCACTCGGGTCAGAACATGGGCTGCCACCATCATCCCACTTCTGACACCAATGTGGCGAGCTCAGACAACGAGGAGACGGAGGTGTCGTTTGGTCTTGCTTCCCGTGAGCTAGCCAGGGAGCACAGCCGTTTATTGACATCTGCAGAAGAACACTGCCGCTAGCTAACTGCTCAGCGCAGCAACCGCACAGCAACAACAACAACACACAGGGCGCCCTCTGACCCCGGAAGGACACACCGTCGCAGCGAGAGGGCGTCACCCGTCACTATGGCAACATAAACAAAACATAACTATACAAACAGAACCCCGAACAGCCCTGACCCGCTACAATATGCTGCTGAGAATATAGCCCAGAAGAAGCGTATAGTATTGCTTTTATTTTGGAAAGAGCCATTTCTCTGTAATAAACTCTCTTTTCCAAAGATGAGTGATTCCTCAATCAGACTGATATATTTATTTTTTTAATTACTTTTGTTTCAGCAACATTAAATTTAAAAACTGTACTTTTGAGTTAAAAATATATATTTATAATTTTAATAAATGACAAATTAAAAAGGCATGAACATTTTTTTGTATCGAAAAAATATCGAACCGTGACACCAAAGTATCGAACCGAACCGAACCGTGAATTTTGTGTATCGTTGCACCCCTAATATATATAATGTTCTTCCTCTACACCCCCCCCCCCCCCCCAATTTTTTTGCACATGTCGAGGAGTGTGTCAGGCTACATTTCACTGTGTGTTATACTTGTATAACTATGCATGTGACAAATAAAGAACCTTGAACCTTGAACGTTGAAACACTTGAAATTGCAGCAGCACACCATTCCCCCTTTGTCTTATAGAAATATAGATTTAGGTCACATACTGAACAAACTTGATGGTGCCAAGAGGGAACTGTGGTACTGTATGAGAAAGTCGGCAGTGGCCAAGAAGTATGTATGAGGACAGTAAGACACTAATGAGGTGTGCGGTAGGAGAGACAGATGTGTTTCAGGTTGGGGTGGCAATCAATCAATCAATCAATCAATCAATCAATCAATCAATCAATCAATCAATCAATCAATCAATTTATTCATAAGCACATTTAAAAACAACACAGGTTGACCAAATGGTTGTAAGTTGACAGAAGAGTTCATGGAGGAGTCTGATCTGTATTGATCTGTAATGCAAATACAGAGCAGGTGGAAGAACCTGGAGAGGTGTAGGTGAAGAGAAGAGAAATGAAAGTCAGTAGAAGTAAGACAGAATTTGTGTGTGAATGAGAGAGAGACGAATTAGACAACTTCTAAATATGAAGATGCTAGGAGCAGAGATAGTGACGGTAGATGAGTTTAAATATCTGGGGTCCACCATTCAAAGAAATGCACAGTGCACAAGAGAAATGGAGAAAAAAGCGTATGCAGGCTGGAGTGGGTCCAGGTGAGAGTTGGTGTGAACAATAGTAGCAAGAATGAAAGGGATGATTTACGAAGTGATAGTGAGACATGCTATTATGTATGGTTTGCAGATGGTGGCAATGACAAAAAGGCAGAGGGCAGAGCTGAAGATGTTAAGATTTTCATTGGGGGAGAACAGAATGGACAAGATTAGAAATTAGTAGATCAGAGGGACAGCACAGGGTTGACCAGTTTAGATAATGAACATGTGCAAAGAATGTCAAAGATGGAGCTGTCAAGCAGGAGTAAAAAAAGAAGACTAAGGAGAAGATTCATGGATGTATAGAAGGAGGACATGCAAAGAGTTGGTGTGACAGAGCAAGATGCAAGGGATAAGGTAAGATGGAGCCAGATGATCCACTGTGAGAACCCCTAAAGGGAGCAGCCCAAAGAAGAAGAAGAAATCTCACAGGACCACAATGGAGAGGCTGTATTGTCTTGCAAAACTTTGACACTTTTTAGAAGAAGAAAATTTAGAACTTATAACGAACCCGTTTGGTTATACTGAGAAAATTACAAATGATCTCCAACACTTGAGACTGAGAACCTTCACAGACAGATCTCCAGCAATTTTATACTTAAGTACATGTTACTATTAATAATGTCAATCTTCTTACTCTTAGGCCATATTTTATTTTATACCCATTTTTTAATTTCATAATTATAGTGTAAAATTGCTTCTATTTAAATAAATATTTCTGAACTGCCTGCAGCTGATGAGCATCATCTGCCTTGGAAGCCACACTCCAACCTAACTACGCTTTCTGCCGTCCGTGGGAAAACCCCAGAAAGTGGGACTTGGTTATTGACAAAACAAACAGCGAATCAGCGTTTTAGAAAGAAACGACTAACCAATGTCTGTCAGCGAACACGAGGACGTCATACATTAAGTTTAGTGTGGTCGTCTCCTGTAAATAATATATCTCATAGATGTAGCGATACACTGTATTATTTCACACATTTCTCGTGGAGAATAGGTGTATTTAAATGTTTTTAGGACACTTAGGAAGGTGGCAGTCTTCTGCCAGCCTTCTTGCTGTTGACCGGCTCGCTAGGCTAACTTTAGCGTGATACTTAGCTGGTTAGGATAGTAGCATTAGCTGTCCATTTAGCTAATCAGAGGTTTTTACGGGAGCAATCTAACCTGTTTTCAGAAGCATTTGTCTAACTGGAATGGACTTCGAAATGACAGCCATTTGTAGCCACTAACCGAATTCACGCATATCAAAGGTAAGGTGTCCGTGTTGTTGGCACTGGACGCAAATGACTGTCTGGTGCATTTTAGCTCACTGTACGCTAGCCACTTTCTTCTCTTAAAGGGCCTTTGACTGACAGCTTCTGCCCGGCGACACGCTGCTGATGTTGTCAAAGGAAAATGATGATTAAAGCAAGTCATAGTATCGCTTTGTAGGTGTTATCTGAAAGACCCCGCTAACTCAATATCACAGCAGGTCAGCGCGTGTCAGTTTGAAATTACTTTCATTTTCAATCTGTGTTGGGTTTTAGCCATGTATGGCGTTAGCCTTACACAATCTTGTAAAAATGGTCTAACGTTACTCAGGCTCTTAAAAACAACAGCGTATTGACAGAGTAAATGTCGCAGTTCAGCAGCTGCTGTCATGCTTGAAACAATTGACGGATGTAGAAGTATTGTGTGCTCTTGACTCTGTCGGGTGGTTGAAAAATCATATCTGAGGTGTGATCAGGGGAAATCCACACGACTAGTATCTGTCTTACCCAGAGTGTCAGAATAAGTCAACTGTTTGCTCACTCTCTATTTTTAGAAATTTGAAATAAGTAGTAATGTTACACAAAGTGCTGATTTTTAAATAGAAATCACTGGTCTGTAATGTAGATGAGGGAGAATACACAAGAGCACAACAATCTCTCAGAAGAAACCAAAACAAGCGAACTGGATCACAGATTTTCTGAACTCTCAGTGCAGTTAAGACCGTTTTACCAGAGTTTTGCCGTGGTTAATTTCAGTATGGCTCATCACACATCTATTTGCATCTAATTAATGAAACTGTTCCAATGTGTGTTTTTTGTTTGTTTGTTTTTTGCTCAATTGTACTTTTAGACAGAATGAGCAGTTGTGATTGTTAGTTGAGTTCTGATTTGTGCTTTGGAAAATTTCTAGATTAGAAATATTGTTAATGTTATGAATTATATTAATGTTTAACTTATTGTGGTATTAAAGCACATAACCGCAGCTGTCTAACCACATTAATTTACATTGCAGAAATGTAAGCTCATCACTTTCACTTATTAGGTCAAACCTTAAGTGTTCTGGGCGGGGGTTTTGTGGGGTGTTTTTTTCCTAATTTTTCTCGTTTCTTCTTAGACCACAGGTCAAGGTTGCCTTGACATTGGAGCTTCTGCCTAGCATGCAGACATGAGCTCTGCCCTGTGGAGCCAGGAGAAGCCCAGTGGGGGCTTCAGGGAGGACTGGCGGTTCTACATGGTTGTAAAGGAGTGTACAGTGGAGAAGCCTCCCCAGAAGACCCTGAGGATTCCCCGTGGCAGTCTTGGCCAGGCCTGTCAGGAGCGCAACAGTCTAGGAAGAACGCTGCCCCCATGCAAGGGGAAGAAAAGTCTCCGTATTCTGGACCAAACCAACGTGGTTTTGAGCCTGGATGAGCGGGACGTCTTGGAGCTGGATGAAAAGCTGGCTGAATTGCTCTTCCCCATTACTAACTGTGAGGAACGGTATGCGCTACTCTGCAACAAGTCACGGCTAGAGCGTGTCCGTGATATTGACTGTGGTTCCAAGGTGCGTGTCCAGTTGCGCTCAGGGGATGAACCTCTGCCTGGTGTGGTCCGCTTCAAAGGCTCACTGCTTCCTGATAGAGCTCTTTCTGGAATCTGGTTTGGAGTGGAACTTCTGGTGAGATCTCTTTCAGTTTTATTCTCATTTTTGCAAAAACATGGTATCCATGTAGATTCTTAATTTTGATTTTTGATCTGTTCATGAAAAATGAGATGACCACTATAGTTTAAATAAAATTTAAAGGACTGACAAAATTGTTTAAATGTAAAAAAAAAAAAAAAAGTAACAATTTAAATGAGAACATTTCAGGCTTAAAAAAGGTTTTATTTCAGCTTCATTCATGTATCTAATTAATATGAGACAAATGCTTGCAAAAGTAAAATAATCACTAAAACCAATGTATTACTTTTTAGCATGACCTTAAAAAAAACTTGAAAACCAGTTATTATGTCCATGTCTGTGTAAACAACTGAAAACTAAATAGGAATAACAAAAAACAGGAACTGTTTCATGAGTGCTGTTTGAAACCAGGTGATTTTTGCTTGACTCATGCAACTTTTTTTTGACATGATGGCTAACTGGAAACTGTTGCAAATGATTCCAGCAAATAAAACACTTATTCTTCAAATAACTTACTTAATAAGTTACAGAAGTACCACTATTTCCGCTTACATCTCATGGCACTGATTAGTGAAAGTGCTCAAGAATTTTTTTTTTTAGTTGTGTTACAAACTGAGTGTAGATAAGAATGTAGGTTGTCAGTCTAAGTATGTAAGTGTCATTTATATGGTATTTTATCCCAGTAGACTTACCTACGTACTGGGAGGGAAAAAGATCCCCAGATCTTCTCCTTACTCAAAAGCACTGTTGAATTCTTGAACTGTTGCTATTTTTGGAAATAATGTATAACAAAAATAGCATAGCTAACAATAAAAAAAGCTTTTTTGAAGACTTTTTAAACTGTATTGATGACTGTTGAGGGTACACAGCAGTGCTGCAGAAGCTGAATGAAAAGCAAAATATTCACATTTGTATTGCATTTACAGCGATGATGCCACACATTGACAACTTCTGTTTCAATTCAGTTGGTTTAAAAGCAGTGTGATAATGACAGTTTGTGTAAATATAACACTGAAAAAACGAACTGTAAAGCTTCAATCTTGTGAATCATGCATCTAATGGCTTTGAGTAAAAATGTGGGATTAAATAATGTATATTGCTTGTTTTATTTTCAGATATTTTAGGTTTTATTTAACAGATGTGAGGTTATTAGCTAGTACTTAAACTTCTAAAGGAAGTGGCTATAACTGTTTACCGTTTACACAAGGCTAAAACAGAGATGCAGTGTTTAAACTGGTTCGATTGTAAGAAGATAAGGTCAACATTTTAATTCTGTTCCTTTTAATCTCATCACAAAATCTGAGTTTTTGAACTAGGCTATTCATTCTGGACTGTACATGCAGTACAATAATTAAATACAGTACAAAGGCTTGTTTATTGCAGTACAATGTTGTTTGTATTCTTCAGAGTCCAGCTGCTGTCTTCTTGAGTGGG
This sequence comes from Simochromis diagramma, assembly GCF_900408965.1. Classification (NCBI taxonomy): domain Eukaryota; kingdom Metazoa; phylum Chordata; class Actinopteri; order Cichliformes; family Cichlidae; genus Simochromis; species Simochromis diagramma. The sequence continues at coordinate 8,340,228 of NW_024387414.1, forward strand.
CTGATGGAGCTAAAGCATTCAAACTGCGCCTCATTATAGCTGCCTCAGTTAGCATATAAGCTTATGATAAAATTCTGATTTATACTCCTAACTACATAGAGTTCAGTATGTTCGCTTTGCCAGCAGTAATGGTGATTCAGCAGTTTTTCTATCCAAAGAACCTGCCTGTGGATAAAGATGCACAATATCTTATATCATCCAGTGTCTGTACTAGAAATGTTTGCATTTATCATCACAGTAAGTCAAGTCATATTCCTGCTGCAGTAATCGATCAGATGCTCTCACAGCTCTAGGATGTTGACTCACCTTTATTTAAGAACGCTGAGAAAGCCGTTTTGCAAACTGGCCTCCTAATTAGAAGAATAAGTTGCTCATCTCTGTTGCTCCTGTTTTGACTTGCTCTCTAAATTTGACTCATTGTCTTTCCTCTATTTTCCCATCCCAGGAGGAAGGTCGGGGTCAAGGCTTCACGGAAGGCACCTACCAGGGCCGCCAGCTTTTCCGCTGTGAGGATGAATGTGGTGTGTTTGTAGCCTTGGACAAGCTTGAACTGTGGGAGGATGATGATGACGAACCTTTGGGTGAGCTGGAGGTAGACAATATCGGTCTGGTGGAAGAGGATCAAGACTTTCCTCCACTGGAGATCAACTCAAGGGTCCTGGTGCAGACCAGGGAGGGACCAGAGAGAGGCACCATCATTTTTTGTGACCTGCTACCCGGCAATGAGAGCTTGGGATACTATGTAGGAGTTGACATGGTAAGAATGGTTCCCTTTAAATGGGTTAATCTATTCATAAATGTACACCTGGACAGATGCAGAAACAAGCAATAAATTTTTTTAATGCTCTGAACTGCTGGTTAGAATAAAGGATCAGTTTGTTCACCTTCCAGTCTGGGGAAAATGCTAAACATTCAACATAATATTCTAAGATCATACAGAAAAACATTCTCTTTTTTTTTTTTAAAGAAGTAAATAATAACGCTAAATCTGGAAGCCCACTGTTATCAGTCAGGTAATAGTAAGTTGAGATGCCTTAGTGCCTAATAATATGTGTTGTATAGTATGCGTATGTGCTATTGTACAACCTTTTCTACAGACTGAGCAATTTCAGTAAAAAAATAAAATAATAATATATATTTGTCTTTGAGCCTTAGAAGAAGAAAGAAAATGATGATTTCAAAATATAGTGTATTTCCTTTGAATACAGTTCATTCATGTTTGCTGACATTCAGACCATCTATTATCTGTGGTTGCACTACGTCTGCCAGCTATATCAAACACATTTCAATTCAGTCTCAAGTGGATGTTGCAGTAAACCACTGAATAATAACCAATTAAAATACCTCCAAATTTGTCTTAAGAAAAATCAGTGCAGTTTCAAGTGTCTCATTGTTTTTTTTTTTTTTCACATTCAGTCAACTATTATAAAGAAATGTGTCAGTATTGCTATTTTGATACAGACTATGGGTAAAGTCTCTGTCAGTAAGAAGTCTGTAAAACTCAGTGATTTAAACTGCTGGCTCAGATAAAATTACCAGTTTAGACATCCTCTCTCATTATGGAATTCTTACTTTAGGACTTGGTGCGAAAATATAAAAAAAAAGAAAGGGAAAAAAAATGTCCTACTCTGCTAAAGTTTTCATGCTTTATGTTTTTTTTAAATGTTTTAAATGTTCTACCATTTGTCATCATTTTTATCCATAAACAATTTCATGTGGAATTTGCATGCAATTCCATGTAATTATCACAGTTAACTCATGTTTGCTGTACAACTTGCCTGTGTTTATTATTTTCTTTTCTCTGACAGTTACTGTGTAGGAACGCGTCTTGTTGCCTTGGATTGTAGTAGCTGGTATCTATGACTACTGTTGTCAGGCGGGAGTGGTATTGTAGTGATAGAGAGATTGAAATACATAACTAAGGCGTTTGACTGCTGATCGTTATCAGCACCACCAGCAGCTGCAGCAGCAGCAGCCCACTCGGTGCATCTGAGCCTCCCACACAAAGGCAAGACAGTCACGCGGGGAGTGAGGTAAAGACTTAGTGCTGTATGACCCAACAGCATGGCAAAGGGCCAGCAGGCAGCTGAGGAGAGCCCACTGCTCTGCCTCACTCTGCGTCCAGCCTCGCCCTGCCTTCTCTAGCTAGTGGCACTGGCTTCAAGCTTATCTTAGGCTATCCCTCTGAAGCATATTACTGGATTCCAAACTAGAGAAGAAGAAGAATACCGTGGTTGTACTTGCAGAGACAGTGGAGCTTTCAGGTGGAGGAGGACCTAAGGTGGAAGATATGGTTAATGTGGAAAAAGATGAGATGAGCATGGTTTATCATAACACAGAGGATCGAGTTTAAACAAAATCTTTAGATAGAGTGGGATACAGCAGACCTTGCTGAACATCAAAAAAATACGAGGAGAAGTACCACGTGTGGCACCACTTTAATCAGTGTTCCAGTGCTGAGGAGCATCTAAGAGGGTTACAAGGTTGTCATGTCTCCAACTCTTTCAGGACAATCCTATCGGGGACTGGGATGGTGTGTTTGATGGAAAGCTGCTGTGTAATTTTGCCAGTTTGGAACACACTCGACTTGTCCCCATCTGTGACGTAATGCCAGGTGAGTTATATAGTATTTGTTCCTGGTTTTTACTGTGTTTGTACTGTCTAGCATTAGCATTTCTTTTCCTTATAACATTCAGCTGTGCCTCACTTGGACCAGCACTAAGCTGCTTCCTAGCATTCTGAGTTTGTGTTTTGCTTGCAGCGGGAACAGAGAGCCTTTTGTGTTGATGGCTCACTTGTTTTTGAAAGTCAAGTGAGATACTCTGGCTCTTTGTTCCCCACAGTGGAATATTGATTTGCTTATCTGTGCTGCTGTCTGACTGTTCAAAGTTGTATTCAAGTTTGAATAGTCAGGTGACTATTCAAGACTAATTGACATTGAAGAATTTGCAAATTTGCCACCTTTCTTTAAAACCATTCATTTAGCAGTATCTGACCATGGAGACATGTGTTATCTCAAAGTAGAACTACTTTAAATTGTCTCCCTAAACCAAACGTGTTATTTATTGGTTCCCAATTCCTCTTGTTTTGATACTTGACAGTGAAAATGTTACTTTATAACTTACAGCTTGCGGGACAAGTGAGGGGCAAGATAACTTGCAGCTAATTAGAATGCCTTAAGCAGCAGTTAGATGCTCTAGTTAACTGTTTATGCAGTTAACAAATTGCACTGGTCATTAATGTGAATTTCCTCTAATATGGATGTATTTTTGGAATTCACAGAATATTCCATGCAGGACCAAAGGCTCCAAAAGCACAGTTTTGCCCCCAGAGGCCCGGCCAGTGACAAGTCGTCCTCTAGCCAAAGCAAACCAAAGAGCAAAGGTAGTGCACTAAGTTATGATGCACAGCTACCTACATACATAACCACAGCTTGATGTGCTGATAAATCTTAAAGAGGACTTATGGTTATTTCCAGCTTTGTATTTTTATTCTTGGACTCTTAGAGTAGCTGTCTGGTCTAAAATGTGAAATAATCCTTTTTTAAAATCTTATCTGAGTCATCATACAACTCTTCTGTTCATCCACTGAAAAAATGCTTTTAGCTTCTCCTCCCTTTAATCTGTCGTTCTTTTGACTGGCTGTCTTTTCCAAAGAGAAGTTTTGAACAACAGGTGGGAGTGACTTGCTCATAGCCAGCACTTTTTTGCCTGAGATGACCATATTAGTGGTCAATAGCGCTCATAAGAATTGAAAATGCTGCCTTAAAATTAATGTTTAAAGTAGTTGAAACCCTCAGCTTAACTGTAGTCACACAATAAAGAAATTAGGGAAACAGTGGTGGAAATAATTATTTCATCCCATGCTGAATTTTTAAGTTTCCTTACTTACAAAGAATTGAACAGTCTCAAATTGTTTGGGGGTTTCATTTTAGTATTTAATTGCTAAGCAAACATGACCATACTTGATAGAGAAACCATTCCTGGCAAGGACAGCCGTAAGTTGTTTATTGTAGTTGGCCACTAGGTTTGTATACATCTTAGGAGGGATTTTGGCTCACTCCTCTTTACAGAAACTCTCTAAATACCTTAGGTTTCTAAGGTGCTGCTTGGCAACTCAAAGCTTCAGCTTCCTCCACAGTTTTTCTATTGGGACTAAGGCCTGGAAACTGACTAGAAAACTCAATGACTTTAATGTGCTTCTTCTTTAGAATACAGTATGATTTGGTGATTGTCATTCTAGAAGACCCATCAACAACCCATCTTCGGTGTTCTTTCTTTGGGAAGGAGATTCTCGTCCTAGATTTGACAAAACATGGCCCCTCAATACTGTGAAGTTGTCCTGTACTCACTGTTCTGTCAAAACAGTCCCAAAATATAATATTTCTAACCCTGCGCTTGACTGTGGGGATGTTGTTCTGTGGGTCTTACTATTCCTCCAATCAAAAAGGGCTCAATTTTGGTTTCATATGACCATGGCACTTTGTTCTGAATCATTTAGATCACATTTAGAAAGCCATACAGGCATGTAGATATGCCCTCTTGAGCATTAGGACCTTGAAGGCGTTTCAAGATTTCAATCCATTATGGTTTAGTGTGTTATAAATGCTGTTCTTGGTGACTGTGGTCTTAACAGCTTTTTGATCATTAACACGCTGTCTTTGTAGGACTTGCTCTGTCTGTAAATGAAAGCTTTAAATGAGTAAGGAAGAAAGTAAACAGATGACAGGTGTGTTTACCAGAGCTGCTCTACAGTATTTTGATGCAAAGAAAGTCTCAGTCTTAAATGTTGAAGGATTTTAGTCTTCTAGACAAAAAGTCTTTTGAGGAACATCCATAGTGTAAATATGTCAGAAAAGATCTTAGATAGACCAGATGTCATTGCTCATGACATCTGGTTTCAAAACCCCAAAATCCTAACAATGCTCATCTTAAACAGGAGTTCACAAGCCAATGGATGAGGTTTCACTTTTATTCTATGGAAATATCACAGTGGGTTTACTTTAAAGGGGCATTCCATCAAATTTGCCAGGTTGTAAAGCCAAAAATATCCTACACATTTCCACTTTTCATACACTATATAAGCCAGTTATGGCTGTCTTTTATTTGTTGCAGATAATTATTGTTGAAGCTTATAATATTTTTAGATGAGTAAAATCAGGGATGATACATTTGTTTTGGCGGGAAGTCCCACATAAAAGAAAATAATACAGATTGCTTAAGTTGACTTGATGTGAATGCAGTGCCTCTCACCCTGCTCTTCAACTTTTTGTTGCCGTTCATGATTGATCTTTTCCTTAGAGTTGTAGATGCCTGTTTCCTTTGTTCAGTGTTGAAACATGGTGAGAGAAGTTAAAGCACATACACTGGTACAGTGTGCACACGTGCACATCATGCTTATCTCTCTGTACTTTCTCTTTTCATGTACTTGCTGTATTTACAGGATTAGGTCATCAGTGTGGCAGTAGAAGCAAGTCTGAGTTTTACTATACTTTAAATGGCAGCTCTCTTGATCCCCCAGCCCAGCCCAAATCCAAAAGCACATGGTACATTGATGAAGGTAAAAAGGGAAAAAAAAAAGTACTCATGGGATGTCACCATCTTAAAGGCAAGCTACTGTTTACAAACTACATATTAATCTGAGGTACTGCAGAGCTTTAATACATTCACAGTGGCAAAATAAGGGTTTCCATTCCCACATTCCCTCTATAGTAAAAGACATTCACACTCTGGTACTGTGAGTTGCCATAAATAAACAGGTCCACCAAATGTATGCCGTTAAGTACGGGTAATATAAAGAGAATGTTGTAGAATTTGATGAACGATGTTTCAAAGCTGCTAAATGAGTACCTCGAGGTACCGTAAGCCTTGAGCACTGGATACTCATTTGATTTATTGATTTAATTCAATTGCATTTTATTCATACAGTGCCTAATCAAAACAACAGTTGCCTCAATTTGCTCCAATGTATTGCTGGCCAGAGCCTGTGCTGCATGTAATTTCCCCGCTCTGTCCTGGTTATCTGCAGCTATCCAAGAAAGACTAAAAATGTAAATGAAAGGAAAACAGTTCCAGAGTGGATTTGTTAAAGTGTCTTTGAGTTCCGAGTCATAAATTTTGGGGCAAAAAAAAAAGGTTATGTGATTGATTTTGCAAAAGAAGGATAACTGTGAGGTTTCCCCCCCCTTCCCAAGGTTCTGGTAACAAAAAGTAATTGCAACCAGATTTAAGTAAACAGTATTTATAGAGAGCAATACTATCAAGTAGTTTGCTGCAGTAGCTTGCTGTAAGGACTTTTCCAGTAGTCTTGTCCCTATTCACAATTTCAGTGTTTCTTTGTGGTATTCTACCTGCATGAGCTATTTGGTGTTTCTAAAGGCTTTTATTGATGCTTTGTGCTGCAAATGACTCCTTACCTTTCTGATATTTTTGTTTTTTGCTACTGATGGTGGTTCAGCACATTTGCCAGCAAAAGCATTAGTAAAAGATTAGGTTTGTGGAGTCAGGTTTGGCTAATTTTTGTCAGCTTGTTGTCTTGTTTATGTGTTTCTCACGGTGTAGGAAAACAAGTTGATTGTTTTTGTTCCTCTTCCACTGCTCGTTTCATCACCAATCATCACTAGCAGTTGTGAATAAATTCTTTAAGAATATTTATTGTCCTTGGATCCAGTGACAGAATCACAAAGTAAAAGAAAATATAAATAAGATTAAAAGACATGCAGGAAAAGGTGATAATGTGCCTAAATATCATGGCAAATTTGGACTAATCATAAGCAGAATTTGCTGTCTATAGCTGTTTGTGATGTTGCCGTGTCATGGCAAAATAATATTTGAAAACCTTCTGTGTTATTTCAGTAATGCATTTAGTTCAGGTAATTTCACATGCTGTTTGAAATTAGGACAGTCACAAATAGCTGATGTGCCATTTTCACAACTGCTTACTCATCCTGTGAATGTGTAATCATTTTCATCTTCCTCAGGGTTACCCTGCATATTTTGGGCCTTTTATGCACTGGTGCTCTCATTTGTATCAAAGTCAGCAGACAAGGTTACACATTTCTGTGGTTCTTTCAGTACAGGAAGAGTTCATTTGGAGATGGACAAGCTTGAAGTTGCATTCTGTCATGACAATTCAGTCAGCACTGGTTATATCGCACTTTTTTATCACTGGTACATTTAAAATTCAGAGAGGCACAATGAATAAACATGTATTTGTTGTTTATTCTCTCTGGATAAGCTATGTTACCACAGTGCAATGGTGTCTGTTTATTACAGAGAAACAAATGTTACAATTTAGAGGATAACAATTTGTTAAAAACATTCAGAGAGGGGCAATGAAACTGTGAGATTGGTTTATGAAGTCACGTTATTAGAGATTGTTTGAGGTTGTTGTGCAGCGTGCACCCTAGGTGGCAAAAGCAATAAAATCCATAGATAATAAATACTGAACTAAATTTTTATAACTAAAATGGCTAAAACCTAAGTGGCTTTCTATTATGTTATGCTCTTTATATTACTCAGTTTTCCATATTGAATTTCAAGAAGAAAACAAATGTCAACGTCCTCTAACAGGGCTGTGTATACTGAACATTGTGAAGGGTAGTGGGGCATAAATTCAGTAACTTCCCACTTCTGTAAAAAGATGGTGTGTAAAGTTCCACTTTTCAGCTTTTCAGTCATTCAAGTCATTCACTGTTCAAGGATTTGCATGAAACATTATATTTACAGCAGTGGAAATGCAGATGTAAATTGCGGTGGCTTTACCAGAATCTCCAGCTTGCATCAGATATTACATAGTGACTGAACTGTCCTGAACATAGGGAATTCATCTGAAAAGTCCCATTTCACAAACACATGGTTTGAATTAATGGTACAGTATTTCATTGTGTACTTCATTTCATGAAATATTTGTTCACAACTTGATTTTTTTTTTTTTTCAAAATTAGCTGACTCACTGTGACATATGGAAAATCTGTAACTTGATTCTGCCAGTAAATTGATTGAATGCTATCCAATTACTTAACCTCATACCACAGCTGAGGGCATTTTCACACCATATAGAATATTGCTCAGCAATGGACAATTATTTTTTTACATAATATCTAAAAGACATAGATAATTATTTCTGCTTGCCAGTATCTACTCAACAGTATACCCTTTCACAGATGCCTCTTATTTTGGTATTTTCTTCTCATTTAAATAACAAATATCTGGTCCATCTCAGCTTTTGTTGTTCATTTTCATGTTTTCTTCAGCTTGATCAGTGGGTCCAATATTTGAGAATTACTTCTATTATTTTCTTTTTACAGATTGTCAGCAAAATAAATGAATAGATGGCACTACTTTAGCACTCATGTGTCTCAAAGTTCCCTGAACCTACATTTTCAGAAAAAGATGCCATTTACTGCATTTTTACTACAAATTTCTTAGAGTTTGATCAGTAAATAACAGTAAAAATCAGTTCGGTCATGAAAAGACTCTTAATGGTTGATCTCTACTGTTTCCACGTGTTACTGATGTATCACTGATGTGTGATAGCTTTGGCGTCACTTGTGTGAAAATGCCCAAAGATGCTGTAAAAATGGTGTTTACCATGTAGTAATTCATCACCATCTGAAACCATCTGCTGATCTGCTGCATGTGGTAAAAATGGAATAAAACAAGCATTTATAGTTTTCCTCCCTAAAGACTCTCTACAGTCTCTGCCCTACACACAGCCTACAGAATATATTTTTAAAAAAACATATTAAGTTTTGGGTTTTGTTTTCTCTCATGCAGTTGGGGAGGACCCCGCCAAGTCACTTACTGACACACCCCCTGACTTCAACCAGTCCTCTCCACCATCCAGGGCCCCACCCTCTGGCTCATTGTCCAGCGACAACAAATTTCACTCGCTGCCCTTCAGTCTCAATCGTAAGCCTGGGCCTATTGACAGCATGAGCCATGGACCCCTGTCACTCTCTGTTCAGTCAGTGATGGGAGAGCAATCAGAGTCCCCTTCTTCTGCTGCTCCTCCCTCGCCACGGCCTTCAACACCTCCTCGAGGACAACCAGGTTTGGAGGTGGGGTCTCTGGTAGAGGTGAAAGAGAACCCTCCTCTGTGTGGTGTCATCCGTTGGGTGGGTCTGCCTCCTGGCCTACTGGAGCCTCTGGCTGGTCTGGAGCTGGTGAGACGACACAAAGATGTAAAATTAGGGACAGGAATTAGAGATACTGCTTGTCTTGCCAGTATTATGCAGTATATTAATTTGTTGATGTTTTTGTCCTACCCTTCCCCCATTATTATTGCATTTCCTGTCTGTCGTGAGCCTGAGCTCAACTCATATTATTGCCATTTTGCACATAGTGTAAATATATTGTGCTATCATTGCAAACAATTTGAACAAACACTGCCTTGGTAAATAATATATTGGTAGACAGACAGTATGCATATGGTTAACACATACTAACTGACTTCTATATAGACTAGGTATATGAAATTCAGTATATCAGATACTGAACAGCCACATTATTGTCAAGAAGTACACGATCAGGCAGTCCTTGGTTCCCAGACGTTTGGCGTTAAAGAAAATGTTACTTTTTTAGAGTACATGTTTGTAGGACCTTGCAACAATTTAATCACATGACCTTGTAATTCCAGGAAGAAGAGTGCCCTGGTTGCACTGATGGCACATTCAAAGGCACACGTTATTTCACCTGTCCCCCCAAAAAAGCCCTGTTTGTGAAGCTGAAGTGCTGCCGGCCCGATTCCCGTTTCCCGTCCCTTCACCATTCCTCCAACCCCATAGAGCGCTGCAACTCCATTGGTGAGTCATTTGGAGGTATATCAATAATTAAAATGATTAGTTTAACTAATGGTCTCACAAAATTTGTGCTTACACTTGTACTATGTGTATTTTCTGCAGCATTTGGGGGTTACCTGAGTGAGGTGGTACATGAGAACACACCTCCACGCACAGAAAATGATGGCCTGGATGTCATGGTGGGAAAGAAGAAAGGCATTCAGGGTCACTACAACTCCTGCTACCTGGATTCAACTCTCTTCTGGTCAGTACTCTTTAGGTGTAAGGGTAAATACTTTTTTATCTACAGTATATGAAATTTGTTTTATTGCCCTATGTGCACTTTAATTATCGATTGACTGCACAGAGCCTCGTCAGCCCTTGCCTTAAAGCAGTAACTTAATAGATTTTTTTTTTTATTTTAAAGCTTTGACCAGGATGAGCTCCAGCTGTGAGCTGACTGGGAGATAGTTGTATAGCAGTTTCTGTCAACAGTCATTTTAGGTGAAGCAGTCAATCCAGAATAGTAGAAATTCCTGTAATAGTGCTTGAACTATTGTTGTAGTTATTAAATTCAGTCTGAGGGTTTTAGACAGTAAGGAAAGTTCAAGATTCACATGTGATGCTTAATTAACAAAATGGACACTAATGTAACTGAACAAATTGTGTTATGTGCATCATATGAAGTTTTACAACTAGGTAATGTTGAAAATGGATATTTGACCAGTAGCTTTTAGTGAATTATTTTTTCAGTTTTTTTGTTTTATTTTTCTTTTTGTTCCAGGTTTAGATTAAAATTTAAATGAAACATCTGAACATCTTACTATCAGAAAATATCTTCTTGTTTGCGGATAAACAGCCATCAAGCTAGTTATATTTCCAACTGTGATACTTTTGGGTCTGTTTTTTTTAGTAAACAAAGACAACCATTGTATGGCAATTAGCTAACAGGCAACATTCATTTTAATTCCTTTGGTGGTCCTTTGCAGTTTGTTTTCCTTCAGTTCTGTACTGGACACGGTTCTGCTGAGGCCACGATCAAAGACTGACGTAGAATATTACAGAGAGACTCAAGAGCTGCTGCGTACAGAGATAGTCAACCCTCTTCGCATGTAAGTCTTAAAAGATACTCAGATCCATGTATTTAACTCTTGCAGTATTGTAAGCCTGTGTTGGAACAGTGCTGAACAATTTTAAATTAGAGCTCATACATTTAAATAAAAGCATATGTTTTTATTCCATCCATCAAAACCTGAATTTAGATGTGAAGCAAACTGCTTCTGAAAAGCTAAACTGTAGTTGTATTTGCTAAACTGTATTGGAGTATTTAGACCACTTTGTTTTCTAGACATGGATATGTTTGTGCCACTAAAGTTATGAAGCTAAGAAGGATCTTGGAGAAAGTAGAAGCTGCTTCTGGATTTACATCTGAAGAAAAAGGTATGAGACTTTTTTTTTTTTTTTGGTTTTACCTTGTGCTCATTATCATGGGTTTGGAAATTGATATTGGAAGTTGTCTCAATTATTAGTATTCTACTAGTAGTCAAAGGAGCTTGTAAAGAAAAGCGTCTGGACTTCTTTAAATTGCTTGAAGGCATTTCAAATCTCATCCGAGAAGCTTCTTCAGTTCTAAGGTCAAATGGTGGGGAGTCCCAGATTTAAACCTAGTGGGAGTATCCCCCCAAAGAGGGACAAAAGGACCCCCTGATGATCCTCTAATCGCCTGAGCCAAGGTGTGAAAATGGGTGTGGGTCCCAATCAGCCAGGGTTTTGGGTTAGCTCATTGCGAAACCTGGCCCCACCTTATCATGCGAATTCCTGAGGTCAGATGGCCCAGGATGTGAGTGGGCGTTAAGGCGTCTGGAGAGGGAACTCAAAACTGGATTATAGATGGCAGACAGTTTGTGTCATAAACCACCGCCTCTGTTCAAAGATGGTCGCTCACAGTGGACATAGATGGCTTTTTTCACTCCTCTTTCAAACCATCTGTCCTCTCTGTCCAAAATGTGAACATTGGCATCCTCAAAAGAGTGTCCATTCTACTAATATTGCTTTTGTGTCTGGCTAAGGATGTAGATTTTATGTGACAAATTTCAAAATAAATGCTATAAAAAAGAAGACACTTACATACCAAATCATTAATATACTATATATACGTGCACTCATAGTTTGAACAGTTTATGGTGGCATTTGTGCAGAAATATTGCCTCAAAACTCATTTCAGTTAATTTTGCATTGCAGATCCTGAGGAGTTCCTCAATATCCTTTTCCATCACATACTGAGGGTGGATCCGTTGCTCAAGCTAAGGTAAAGGCCAAGTAACTTACAACTAAATGTGAAAATCTGTAAATTCCAAGGAAATACAGGTTTATGTAATTTACTTTTTTTTTTTTTTCAAGATTAAAAAAACAAATACCAACAGAAAATACCCAAACTGATAGGTTTTGTAAAATTAAAATATTTTACTACTCCAAAAGTGACTGTCTCAAACACCAAGAAGAAAACTGATTAAGCCATGGAGAGAATGTATGCTCACTGGCCACTTCATTAGATACACCTTGATAGTACTTGGTTAATATACTATATACATTTTGAAAAATTCTTCCAAGATGTTGACTTGTTTTGACATGATATCAACAATGTTCATGCATTTTTTTGTCAGCTAGACATCCATGTGAATCTTGTAAACTTAAAAAACAAACAAACTTATCAGTAATATTCTATTACCCAGTTTTGATGAACCTTTGTGTATAGCAGCATTGGTTTCCCATTCTTAGTGACAAAAGTGTTACCTCTAGTGTTGTCTAGAACTCTAGGCTTTGACCAAGGTACGCTCTTCTGCATACACTGGTTTAAACAAGTGGTTATTTGAGTTACTGGGTCCTTGCTATTAGCTTGAAACTAGGGATGCAACGATACCAATTTTTTCAAACCGATACGATACCGATACTTGAATCTGAGTACTTGCCGATACAGAGTACAAAAACCGATACTTCTACCACACACACACACACACAAATGCAATGAATTGGAAGACAGGTTTTATTTTATTCTCTGCCGATAATAAATAATATCTTAATAAAAATGACCACAAAAAAATTTCAAGTGAAAAATAAGCACTTCTGTTAAATTATTGCAGAGTCTCCACATTGTAATTTAACAAAATATCACTGAACTATTGGCACCGTCTCGAGCTTTCGGAATAATAAATAAACACTTCTGTTTGGAATAAAATAAATACAAATTAGGTTTGAGAATAAAATAAACTTTTCAATTGTTGCAGAGTGTCCATATTGTAAACAAGCAAACAAAATAACGAAAGTATTTGGCATTGACGAACGAACTCCCCATCTGCCCGTGGATCATCAGTCCACTTTGGCGTTAAACCAAGGACTGACATCGCGCACACACTGCTTGTCTTTACCTCTTTAGAAAGTTTTGACACCATTCTCTCCCTGATGTGTGGGCGGCTGGGAATTTCATATCGCAGCTTGAGTATGCTGAGAAGAATCCTATGTTTTCCACGACTGGCATTGGCTGGTCATCCAGAGCGATTAAATGAGCCTCTGTTATTTTAACTGCCCGTGGATTTTCTCTTGACATTTTTCATCGCTTTTCCAAAACCTGAGTTAAAGTTGGCTGTTCCGGTCCACACTGCTGACATTTTGTTTAGCCTAGCTACAGCAGCCTCCAGTTTCTCTTTTTTTTTTTTTCTATCTGGAGCTGCCAGTCTGACTCGTCTAACCCTGTGCCTGTTTAGCGCGGGATGTCCCCCTAGTGGCCAATCTAAAAAACTACAACAAAAATGACAAGCCACCCTCTGATTAATGAAATAAGTTAGTATCGGTTCATGGTATCGGTTAACTTTTACGAGTATGAGTACACACACATTTTACAGTATCGGCCCCGATACCAGTATCGGTATCGTTGCATCCCTACTTGAAGCAGTTTCATCTGACCTCTGACATAAGTTATTAGTCCTTTATTTAACCAGGTAAAAAATCTCATTGAGATTAAAAATCTCATTTCCAAGAGAGACCTGGCAGTGAGGTATTGTTATCCAGAGAACTGATTCTCACTGAATATTTTCTTTTTTTTTTTCCAAAGAATTCTCTGTAAATTCTAGACGTTGTTGTGTGGGTAAATCCCAATAGAGCCATAGTTTGACCAGGCTGTCTGGCACCCACAACCATGCTATGCTCAAAGTCATTTAAATGACATTTCTTAAACAAAAAACATCCAGAAAGCACCATCCCTCCATCTAAACAGTCTTTAATTGCTAAAACATGTTATTACTTTGCTTTTCGTAAAGAATTAGTTAGGGATGGTAATAAAAAAAAATTCAGTACTTTTCACACAAAAATAATATTAAAGGTTAGGGTTATGATGTGCCATAAAGAACTTCCCCCTGATTATCAGTGCATTACCAGACAGTGGAAATATAGTCACAACAGCACTAAACCATGTGTCTAAATCTGTAATATGTAAATTTATACCACAGTTCTTGACACTGGAACCTTTATGGGTTACAACATGGGCAAAGTGGTTGGACTGTGGGAATTTTTTTTGACAGACTGAAAGCTAATGTTGCGGTTTTATTTACAAATCTTTGAAATTCCGATGAGCAGACTATATGACTTAAAGAGTTGGATGCCATCATTTATGACTGTTGTTTTGCTGTACATGAATTGTTAAGCTGTGTCATTACAAGTTGCCGAACTTGGAATGAATGCTACTGACAATCTTTAATCTGATTTTACAGTCTGTCAGAGACATGCAGATATAGTGAAACAAATGTTAAATTTTGAGCTGTTAAATGTCAAACAGCCTGATTTTAAAAACATGTTAAAATTTTCTGTTTATGTTGATCTTTCACCTCCTGCTCATATTTCACAAATTCTGAGACTATTTTTACTTCTTTTATAAATTGTTACAAATATTGGTACTGGTATTTTTCAGCTTGTATAAGTAAAAATTTCTCTTTGCTGTATCATTTTTTAGGAAAAAGCGCACAGTTCATGAAGAGCTTCCAAGAGCTGTACACAATTAGTTTTTCCTTGAGGAAGGAAGATCATTGAACAAAGACTTTGCTGTTGTTTTCTAGGTCAGCAGGTCAAAAGGTCCAAGACTGTTATTTTTACCAGATCTTCATGGATAAGAAGGACAAGGTCGGAGTTCCCACCATCCAGCAGCTCCTGGAATGGTCTTTCATCAACAGTGACCTAAAGTTTGCAGAGGTTTATTTGAATTATTTTCAAAAGTTTGATATTATAGTGCATTGACTGTTTGAAAACTTTTTTTTTTTGCAAGTCTAAAAACATTTTATATACTAATTAATATATATATATATATATATATATTTTTAAACATTCAAAGAAAAAAAGTTTGAATTAAGAGGTTGTAACTGAAATATTACATTGACATGTACTTATTTATAAATGTTTTTGGAGTGTTTAATTTACTTGACCAGAAACGTTTTTCAGTTTTACTCCAGCATGTGCTATAGAAGTTGCACCTTTCCTTTAAAATAAGACATATATTTCCAGATATTAACGATTACACAGTTTATACCGTATATTATGTATTTAATATCCTCTTTTTTTCTTTCCTGTTGTTGGAAAGACTTCCTCTTATTCGTCTGTAGCACGATAGTCTCAGTTCCTATTTTATGACTTGGACATTTATAGACGACCACCTATGGGTTCTCTTTCTCTGTTAGGCTCCTTCCTGCCTAATTATCCAGATGCCCCGCTTTGGCAAAGACTTCAAAATGTTCAACAAAATTTTCCCCTCCTTGGAACTGGACATCACAGATCTTCTTGAAGACAGTGAGTAGCTAATATTTATTTCCAGTCTAGTTCTGTAATGTGCTGGTCAGTGGTGATTCAAAGCTGTATGTGGCATTTGGTAATGAATTTCCACTCAGTTGTCACTTCAGCTCAGCTGAGATAAAGGAACCAATTTTTCTTGCTTTCCAGCCGGCTCTCAACTTTTTGAAGAATTTAACTTTGGTACAGTGTGTCGGCAGTGATAAAGGTTTGTGTTTTCTTATCCAGCTCCAAGGGAATGTCGTATCTGCGGAGGCCTGGCTCTCTACGAGTGCCGAGACTGTTATGAGGACGGGGACATCACTGCTGGCAAGATTAAACAGTTCTGTGAAAAGTGCAATACACAGGTAAATAACTCAAGGCGTTGTTGCAGCATTACTTCAACCAGAAACAAGTTTTAAAGTCTATGCCAGAATCAGCCATTTGGTGGCGCCAAATCCAAAGAAATCCTAGTGGTTCAGTGTTAAGTTTAACAAACTCTTTGTATTTATTTATTTATTTATTTATTTTTTTCAAATAATTTGTATGGTAGTAGGATTCCTGGAAGGCTTTTGTTTCCTCTAATCTCCTTTATATATTTCTTAAATAACTGTGGAATATTTCTAATAACATGTTTAACATCTTTTGTTTGTCACTAAAAGGCCACTGTAACAAATGGTGTATGACGCGGGACATATGTGCTTGTACTGATTTAGGTTCACCTCCATCCGAGGAGAAAAGCCCATCGACACGGCAAACTGTCCGTTCCCAAGGAGCTACAAGAAAGTACAGGCCGTCAGGGCAGTTTTCCCCGCCAGAGGATGGAGCTGTTCGCCGTGCTGTGCATCGAAACCAGTCACTACGTGGCCTTCGTCAAGTATGGCAGCGCAGATTCAGCCTGGCTCTTCTTCGACAGCATGGCCGACCGTGATGGTGCGTGTGATGGCCTGTTGATGTCGTTTTTGTAAATTTTGACTGAAGTTACTACCATTTACCTACCTTCTTTGTTTAATGTCAAAACTACGATCCACAATAATTTAAAAACTATTTATACAAATAAGCAAACAATTGTTTGTTAAGATGCCAAGAAATATTTAATTAACCTCTAGTGCATAAGCTGCTATGTAGCATTTTTGTTGCTTTCTTATGAGATTGTGCTACTGTCCACTGGTAACTTGATAACAGCTTCATAGTTTCACCTTTTTTTAAGGACGTTGTTGTAAAATTTATATTAACTAATAATGATTGCATTTAATTAAAATTGAAGAGGCATTTTAGTCATGACCTAGCTTTGTTGTGTCCATTCTGCTGTCTCTAATGACCTTGCTTGCGATTTTTCAGGAGGGCAGAATGGTTTCAACATCCCGCAAGTTTCTCCCTGTCCGGAAGTGGAAGCCTACCTGAAAATGACCCCAGAGGAGCTGCACACCCTTGATCCCAAAAGCATCCAGGGCCAGGCCCGACGCCTCCTGTGTGATGCTTATATGTGCATGTACCAGAGCCCGACGATGAGCCTGTACAAGTAGAACCTTCTCCCAAGACCCCTACCCTCCTGCTCCTGCTCCTTAGTCACTCCACCTCCCCAAGGCAGAAAAGTTCCAGGAAGACCAAAAATTAAACTAAAAGAAGAACGGCTGCCTGCCAGTAGGGGCACTGTCCAGAATTAATCCTTTCCCCTCTTACTCTCCTCAATGCCTGTTTGGTTCTGGAGGCTGGAGAGATGGAAGAAAGGGGGAGAAGCCTATTTGCACTGTGCATTAGTTGAAGTGTTGTGTTCTTCATGTAGTCCTATGTAGCTTCCCTGTGTCTCACAGCTGAGCATTGGTAGTGGATGATGAAGCAAATGTAGGCATTATGAGGAATCACTCCCTGTTGAGGGAGGAAAGAGATAATGGGCGGGAGGGCATGTTGCGTTGCAGTGACTGACAAAACATGTGCAACAAAAACACAATGAACTAGTGGGAAGACCTTGCTCACCTCATTTACCTTAAGAAAAGAGGAGTCTTGCTATTCTTAATCACTGAAAATGTTGGGAGCTTTCCATAACGCACATTAAGGAAGTAATGCAGTGTGCAAATCCTCATCCAACCTGTACGCTTCTGTGTAAAATACCTAAGTAGCATAGTCTTGGTAGTAACATCAACAGTATAGATGTCAACCTACTGTGCAGCTGCATCAAAACCAGACTCTTTGCTCTTTGTGAACAGGTTTGCATAATTTCCCATCAAACTGTGTAAGTGTCTTTACAGTATGTTTTGCAGAAACAGATGTAGCCATTGTAAAAGTCTCACGTTTTACTGCATACTTGCATAACTAATGCTGCACCTTTTACTTCATCCCCAAGCGAACCTATCAGGAAACATTTAGGTTTTGTTTTTTATTTTATTTTCCTCCCCATTTGAAGTCACAGTGAGTGCTAATTTGTCGGTCGGGAGACATCGGTTTTGTGTTACGGAATACAAATTTGCTCCTCTGCTCTAGTTGTAAAGAATGGTCTGCATTGCTAATGCAGTGTAGATGCCAGATACATTCATGAAGGGGGACTTGTACAATGGCTGCTGTTGTAAAGCTGATTGGTGGAGCACTCCATGCATTCATAGGGTCAATGAGGTGAAATACTGGAAAAGTCTGACTGTTTTCTTTAAGGTAAGTGTGTGTGATGTGAAGAATTTCATATGCAGTGTTTTTAAGTCTGTCACTCATTGTGTTGATGAGTAAAACTAAATTATGTTTTATGTTTACAAAACCTTTTCTCTGCCCATCATGGCGCATTGGATATCCTATGATTTAGGTGAAGCAGGTATTGACTCTCGCTGCCTTTAATGAAAGTGTAACTTGCAATATTTCCATCCAGGCACAAGATAACAAAACAATTGTGATCAAAATATTATTATTTATTGTACTTTAAACATATTACAAACTATTCTCCCTTTCTAAGAAAAAGAAACAGGGTTCATGAAAGTGTACGTTTTGGGTACTCCTTGTCCTCTTACTCTATATGAAGTAAGTTTTTGTCAACAGCAGCTACTACTGAATGTTCATAGTGACACATGGAACAGTTAACAGATGATGGGAAATGAAGAGGCACAAGGCTGGTAACCTTGACGCATAAATGTATGTAAAGAAAAAAATAAATAAAAAGATGATCCTTGATTCCATTATATTCCCAAAAACCAAAAGCTTACCAATCTAAATACAAAGTGATTGTTTTTTTGTTTTTTTTTATATAATCCAAAAATGGGAAATAACAAACTACAAAATACAGATGTTGGCATCAGCATTATAAATATACACACATATATATATATATATATATATATATTTTACTTAACTTAATCACACCTTAATAATCATGGATTAGGTTGTGATTATTAGGTGACCGTATAAGGACAAATTTTAAAGTACCTCTCACCTGACAACTTCCATTTTTGGTCTGTGGTCGTTTCCACTGTTGCAGGTATTCTGACACCTGTGCAAACTTTTTCTGCACTGCTGGAGCTTATCACTGATTGGAGCCTTGTTCTCTATGAGAGAAGTCTCAGAGCAGAGATTAGGATTGAGATTTTTTTTTTTTCCTCTTTCATCTGTACAGTGTAGACATATGTAACAGGTGGAAAATTAATGTCAGTGATGTTCCTGTAAATGTTAAAAATAAAGCCCATTTTGAAGGGTGAAATGTCAAGTCTTGTGTATTTTGTGCCAGTGTAGGAATTTTTCTGCAGATGTTGTGCGGTGTTGGAGCGAATTTGCAAGTTTTCTGGTTGGTATTTCAGCCATGTAGTCACTAAGGGTTTTTAACTTGGCACATGAATAAGTAGATCTTTATTTTTTTTTTTTTTTAAATGTGTCAAACTACATTAACAAGAATAAATGAGGCTAATGCGTTTTTTGGTCTTCATTTGCAGCAGTGATGCTGAAGCACATGGCAATTTATAGCATGATATATACTTTTTATTTTATGTTTGCCTAATAATTTGGGAAGAAATAGATATTTTTAAAATTAATTTTCATGCTAAACAGTACTTCCAGCTAGATTTTCAGTCCTTTTTTTTTTTTTTTTTTTAAATTAAAGTGTATATAAAGCAACTCAGAGATGCAGCTAGCTGGCTTCATTATAGACTTTATCATACCCAGTCTTTTTTGGGCTGGGTAGGAAATCATGGTGCTAGGTTTAAACTGACTGCTATCATTCCATGGCACAGATGTGATACTACTTTCTGAATCAGATGAAAACTCACTTATATCAGGTTAGTGTAGTGCAAATGCACAAAGACTGATTTTAGTACCTGTAGCTTGCATCTCATCTGCCATTAACAAACATGAATGTCAGTATGTATTTTCTTGTTCAATGTTATTACTTTTAATTAATTTTTATTTTTGCATTTATTTATTTATTTTTAAAGGCATATAGGTATGAATCCCCACAGATCCCTTGGTGTATTCATGACTGTTTAAAGTGTGTATTATCCCCGCATAGAAAGATCAGTTTCTTTACTGACAGGATTACTACCATCATCCACTGACATATAAACATTTAACAACAGTATGATTACAGCCTGTTATTGTTACGGGAGAATGTGAAAGATTAGTTATAGTCTGTTTTGAACACTCGGTTGGTTGCAGTCTTCTAGCTGCCCTAATATGCTCAGCTTAAGTCTACATCGGTGACCCAATTCCCCAGACGACCTCTGACAAAATGATATGCCTGGATAAATCAGCATGCATTATACATGCATCTCCACCCCGGACGGGAGGCCTATTCCACACCTTACCCTGTTTAGTTTTTAGTCAAACTTGAAACCAGCTTAGCAAGCTGACTTCAGAAGTGCCAGATAAGTATTTGTCAACAGAACAGCTGGCGCACAATGCCCTCTTGTAGCTTTATGCCACAGCATATGCCAGCCGCTCGTAGCGTGTGGTAATTTAGCCGGGGCTGGTTCTACGGGAACAGATGGGCTCAAGTATTGTTATTCTCTCTCCAGCTCAGGGCCCCTGGGGGGAATCACTAAATAAAATCAAAGCAGATGGACCTCTCTGGGCTAGGCTGTGTTTATGATAAACAGTCAGTAGAACCAGTGTCCATCTAACACCTTAACCCCACCCTCCACACAAACTAACAGCAAACAGGATTACAGTAGTTTAACCTCACCTGCTTTGGTCTTAAACTTTTGATTCACCGAAAAACAGCAGTCAAACCCAAACAAATAGAAGGGTTAGGAAAGAGCTAAATTAGGACTTACCCCATCCTGTGGAGAGTTTCAACAATTTACATAAACCACAAGTCATTCTTTACTCACTTGACCTTAAACTTTAAAATTCTCTCAAAACAGAAACTCTTATTTTGGTGCTGGATTAGAAATGTCTCACTAGCCTGTTCTTTCTCACTGACAGAGGACTGTTTTGTTCTTTTATAACCTTGCCAAGATTTCATTGCTGTGGTTCTCACATCCACGCCATGGACACAGGCCTTGGTGGCAGCATGGGCATGTTAAACACCATCTCATAAGGTAATCTGGTGTCCCCTGTTGTTATATGGTGCACAGAAATGCAGAAGAGTTCTCACTTAGCATTGAAGTTCAAATCTACTTTCATTCCCATGGGAAAAAACAGCTATAAACAAAGGAATCCTATCAGTGCAGAAGGAAGGTAAATGTTTGCGGCCATTCAGACAACAGGAAAGCAGTGATTTCCGGCACTAAAGATGAAAAAGAGTGGAGCATGAATGGTTTTAAGACAATCAGTCCTAACTCAATATACCACTTCAGTGTTGTTTTAACTCCATCACGGTAACCGGTTTTATTTAGTGTCTTCAAAGGTCAGTTTCTGATGAAGTCAAAGTAGTGTAATCAACCTAAATGTTTATTGCCAGAAGTATTAACTCAGCAGTTACTCAGTCCCTTTAAGTTATCTTAAAATCTTTTCTTTAGTTTTTTTCCCCCCAAACTTTTCTTCAGGCGTCCAAAGACAGTTATTTTTCACCATTACCCAGATTGTTTTTTTCTTTTCCGTGGACACGTGCCTCTCTAAAATTACACTCAGACATTTAGTAGATCTATCAAGTCAATTCATCAGCTGAGAGATGCAAGTCCCTCTGGCTTGATTGTTGTCAGGACACAAAATTAGCATTTCTGTCTTTTTTTTTTTTTTAAAGCATCGATTGCAGCCTTCCATGTTTCATCAAACAACATTCTTTAAAAAAAACACCACCATTTCTTTAAAATGCCACTTGTGGTATAAAGAAATGTGGAATTAACATTTTCATTAATCACTTTTTGAATCAGCAACGGCATTCTTACATACAGCACATTGGCCACGATAGTTGTCTTTTGTAAAAAGATAAAACTACACTTATAGCCAAATACTCCATTTCACCTTTTGATGTCTTTCCAGCAAAACATGTATCATTGCTTCTTCTAAACTGCTGTTGTGTTCTGTATTGTAATCTTAACATTTATTCTCATCTAAGTAACACGTAAGTTGTTCTCTCTCATTTTCAGAAAGGACCTGGTCGCTTGGATGAAGAATTAATTGCCTCTAAAGCAACAGCTACCAGATGTTGTTGGTCCTAAGAGCCAGGTGTGGATGAATTGCATATGCAGAATGTGTGTAAAATATTTAAAGTCGTATCTTTCACTTAAGATGTGAAGTGTTTTTATTGCCCATCACTGCTTTGAGTATGGCGAGAGGAAAGGCCGGCGGCCCCCTTGGGCCCACCACACTATAGCGGAGCACGTGTGGTGTTAAGAATACGGCTGGTGAAGCTGAGACTGAGACTTGGCATGGCTTTGTGTTTGGTGGAGTTGGTGCATAGAAGGGTGTGTAGGTGGAGGTTGTGGGGGTGGGGATCCTTCCACCTGTTCACCCTGTAATTCGCTCCTGGCTGCCACCTTTAACACTGCATTATTTACAGGTGCTCTCTTGATGGAGACACAAGCTGCTGCCTGCTTTAAATATGGATATGTGTGTGTGTGTGTGTGTGTGTATGTGCAAACAATGAATGCGTGCACACTATATGTGTACGCCTGCTTGCAAAAGAGTGAAATGAATTCATTTCACTAGTAGATTTACTTGTAATGCTAATATAATATAATACATGACAACATGTCAAGTGCAAGTATGAAAAAATGAGACACTAAGTACTGGACAACAGTCACAGTAATAACACCTGGTGATGGCAGTGGAGCATTTTGCAGTAACCTTTATTTTTGGAGAAAACAAACAATCCTTAATAATGCTCAATTTTTTGTGATATTCTTATCAATAAAAAAGACAAACTTTAAAATGGGATTAGTCTATTATAATGCTAAAAACACTGTTTTTGACTCATGCAAAGTTGAAGATGCACGGTTTTCAGAGAGCACACGCGTGCATGCTCTTTCCCCATCGTCTCTGCAGGTTGCACATTGTGGAAATTGAAACCTGTGACCTTTTTGCTATCAGCTCTGCCTACTGTTTGCTGTTCTTAATGTTAACCTTGACCCACGTGATAGCATTTAGTTACTGGCCATGATTTCATATGAATTAACCCTTAATTATATAAGCGCAGTGCATATGGAGACTGACACCAGACACACACAAGGCATACTGCTTCATTGTGAACTACGTGTTGTCATCCACTTTGTGTAAAAATGTGAATATTAAGTTTTTTTTTATGTCACAATCCACATTATGGTTTGTGTCAGTAAACCACATCCTGCTTCCTTTTGTACTCTTATTAACCCTTTCCTCTCACAACCATAGCAACAATTAGGTAAAACTAGAAAGTGCATTTTCTGAAGAAACTGCAGTGTGAATGCTTGAATCTGAATGTATGAACTGAAATGAATTAATTGCTGAATTTTAAGTTATAAATTTTGAATAAGATGAAAAATACAGAAATTTTCACCTGAAAACCAAAAGAACTTGGAAAATAGCTGAAAATGTTTTAAATGTAAATTAGAAAAACCTAAGTAATGAGAAAAGAAAATTTAGAGTCAGAAAACATCTGAATGAATACCGAATTCTCAGTTTTCATGCCTGTGGACTTTATTATATTGACGTGGTGACAGTGGAAAGACAGCCTGTACTTCTGATTTTCAAACAAACTTTCTGAGCCATTTTAACATTAGAGTCTATGGAAGAGTTGGAAGGAGGAGGCTGTGCATTGGTGACATTTATGAAAGAACCATAACACCTATTACAATAATAAACACATTAGATGAAAGAGGACAGCGATGGCTACGTTTTGAGGGTAAAATCAGACCTGTAGAGCAAACGCTGCGGACACAGTTTTAAGAAAATATTTTAAGATAAATTCCCCCCCTCCTCTCACTCTAGCAGTTGAGCTGTCTCACTCTAGCGGCAACATTCCGTCCCATACACACCCATTATAAACTCTGAAACGGCTGAAAAAAAAGGATGAAACTTAAACTGGAACTGAAGAAAAAGTATAAAAGATATTGAAAAGATAAATACAAGCTGAAAAGTTCAATGTCTTGACTTCATTTTAAAGTTTTTGAATGGTGTCTCTAGGTCAACATATGTGGAAGTAGTTAGAGTTGAAAGAGGAGTAAGTTGAATGAGAATTTGAAGATCCTCCCTTTGAATTACATGGAAAATTTTTGTTGAATAAAGTTGAATAATTAAAAAAACAACATAACAGCCCAAAATGAGAAAAATACAAGCACACATCTCCAAAAGAAGAGGAATCTAATGGTGCTTGAATGGTTTTTCTAAGTTGAATGGTGATCAGTGTTGGTCAAATCAAATGAAAGACTAGCGGTCCTGTTGCTCTATTTTCACCTATAAAGCAGGAGTGGGGCAGGCGGAGGTTTACCCTGGTGCAGGTGTGCCGCGGTGGTCAGTGGAAGAATCCGCGAGTTTCTCTGTGAGTTTCCCATTACATTGTTGCGCACTCGGTGCTTGCTCGGAAGTTTAGGGTTTTTTTTCGCTGTAAAAAGAAGTTTTCTTTCCACGCACAACGGACACTAATGTTTTTGTCACTTTTTATGGAATCAAACTCAAAGTAAGGTCAGTACATCCACACTTTAAATGCTGCACGCTCATACTCTCTCCTGCACTCGATATGTGATCCATTGTTGATCTGCACACAGCTGTTGTCACGAACGTCGCACTTGCTTACGTCACTGTCATGAGACATTCTCGCAAAAAAATCACGGTTTTAGTAACGCAGTAACGCAGCGTTCCTACGGGAAAGTAACGGTAATCTAATTACCGTTTTTGCAATAGTAATCCCTTACTTTACTCGTTACTTGAAAAAAGTAATCGGATTACAGTAGCGTTACTGCCCATCTCTGATGGTGATAAAGGAAATAGCATACAAAAAGCGGGTCTACTCTGTGACATCATAGAGGTGTAGATGACATCAAAGGAATTCCACATGACAGACCTTCAAAACCCCTTAAATAGAGGTTGTAACCTCAACTCTTTTCATTGTTGTTTTTCAGTTCGGAGCTTATAGTTGCAATTCTCACACGTCTTGACAAAAGGTTTTTAAAAGTCCCTGAAGTCATTGCTGTGATATCATGCTTGGGTTATCAAAGAAATACTCTTCATCTTCGATGAAGACCATCATTAGAATGATGAAGGCTTTGAGCCTAAAAGATGATCCAACCCAACAGCCAGTGTCTACAAGCCAAGTACGGAGCAGTTTCTCCACTGGAGTGCAAAGTCCACCCAGTGTGATGAAACTATCATTGGTTGATCAATCTGCTTTAACTAGCAACAAACTTGCATCAAAAAGAAAGCGATCTGAAGTTGAGGATCGACTTGATGAGAAAAGAAGCTTCTCCACAGCAAAGAAGCAACGGCGTTTCTCTAAAGAGAGACCCTGCAGTCACACTGAAATGAGCAAGGCACAGAAGAGGGTACCTAACATATGGATCATCGGCTCAAGTTACATAAAGCGAGGAGAATGGGCAGCACGCCACGAGTTTGGAGAAAACTTTGGACTTGATGCCAATGTTCATTGGTTTGGAAAAACAGGGATGCGCTGGGATGGCGTCCTTCTTCGTTTTGATGCAGAGTTGATGTCCAGAAAGAGTCCACCTGATATTTTGGTCATTCATGCAGGCGGGAACGACTTGGGACTCGTATCCGCCCAGGAACTTTCCTCTGCAATGACTAAAGACTTGACTGAACTGCATGCAAGGATCCCCTCCATGACAATCCTATATTCCTGCATCAACGAACGCCAAGTGTGGAGGTGCAGAAATCCAAAGTACATGATGGACATGGGCGAAAAAACTGTAAACTCAATCACGAGAAAGGCAGTTCATTCCTTTGGAGGCTTCATCATTGAACATCCCTCCCTGAGATATTATGACGAAACCCTATTCAGACAGGATGGAATTCACTTCAACAAGAAGGGAAATGAAGTGTTTCTGACCAACATCTGCTGTGCCATCAAGAAGATCCTTTAGAACTTGTCTCACAGAAAATAGACTTGAGAAAACGCACGACCTCTGGCAAGCCCAACCTACCATCTGACATCAGGAGCTCTATCAAAACTGTCTTTATTTGATTACTTTAATGTAGTCAAATAAAAATGAGTACAAATCTGAACACTTAAAGTAAACTTCATTAAAATAAAACGATAAATAGATAAATACAAGCTGAATAGTTCAATGTCTTGGCTTCGTTTTAAAGTTTTAATGGTGTCTCTATGTGAATGTATGTGGAAGTAGTTAGAGTTGAAAGACGAGTAAGGTGAATGAGAATTTGAAGATCCTCCCTTTGAATTACATGGAAAATTTTTGTTGAATAAAGTTGAATAATTTAAAAAATATAAATGTTAAAAATGAGAAAAATACAAGCAGTAATGTCCTAAAGAAGAGGAATCTAATGGTGTTTGAATGGGTTTTCTAAGTTGAACGGTGTTGAAGGAGATAGATGCCGAAAAACGTACGGAATATATAAAATGGAATAATAAAGATTAAAAGAACAATACTGTGAATGCTGATAAGCGTTCACACTAATAAAGATTACAACAACAATACTGTGAATGCTTTTACAAGCATTCACACTAATTATTTAAAGAGACAAATGATAATCTGAAGGTCCATCCATCCATCCATCCATCCATCATGCTTATCCAAGGGTTGCAAAGGGGCTGGAGACCATCCAGACATTACTGTCTTTGTAGGAAAACTTCTTATGAGCTCTTGACAGGGTTTATGAAACATACAAAACCTCACTATGAATGGAGCAGCTTCATGGATTAGACGTGGGTTATATTATTATAATATCATCTTTATTTATATAAATGCTGATCTTTATTATAAATACACAGGACTGCAATTCATATTGAAATAAAACTTCAACTTTATTTTTTTACTCTTTTCATCTTAATAAAGGATTTTGAATCATCGGTTTAATCTTTTTTTTTTTTTATCAGTTACATAAAATGGTTTCCAGAAGTTTGTAGAGAATCTCTCTCCTCCTTAAAAATGACTCTCTGGTGCCTGCAGGATGGACGAGGTGCACTCTGTACAGATAAACGCATAAACACTCCTTGTACCCAAACAAAGGCATCAAGCAAGCATTTCATTAGACCATTGTGTGATATGGCAGGCTGCTGCTGTGAATGTATTTATTAGTTTGCGATACATGCCTTTTCCTGTTGTTCCCGGGGCAGTGGATAATGCCGGTTTTGTTCACGGCCCAGTGTGAACGGCGCCTCGGCTGCCAGCTGTCAGGGCTGATACCGTCTCATTTGGATTCCCAGCCTGCTTGCTGAATGGCTAATTAGATTTGCCATTTTCAATCCACTGATTGCTATACATAGCAGGACAAAGGGGCTGACAGCATGTAGCATTCAAGTCCAACTGTAACAATTAATAACTACGGTAATTAACATGTGCGTTGGGCACCATTGATTATGACATTACCTGCAGAACGGATGGCCTGGCCCCTGCCATTTCATTAAGGAGCACAGATATAGATTGTTATTAATAAACTGCTCTCTGCAGCTGAGGGGAGGTTATTAATTACACAAATTAGCGAGTGCAAAGGTAATCAAGTTAAAGCGGTTTCGTTCACAATAATTGATCTAATTTTTACTGACCACTCCTGTTCTATCGTGTCACACGGCCCCGTGTGAAGAGAAATCACCTCATTAACAAAAGTTTAATCCTAATCATAGTTCTTGGACTGCCTGGCTTTAAGGTCATATCTGAAATGTCAGAACAATTTGAAATTGATTGGTGGTAAATTGAATCAATGTCATGTTTAGAAAAAACAATAACAACTAATGGATGAGGCAAGCTCGCCCAAAACAAACAGGTTTGGTGGAAGGTGTGGCATGATGTTTGCTGAGTGAGTTTGGTCTGGCTCTGTCACTTTCATAATTCATTATGTCTATAGTTAGAGAAATGTCAGTATGTGGGTAATTAGCAGCAGCTGCAACGACCTGTTGGTGATGGTGGAGGAGGGAGGATGTGGTATGTCGAGGGGCAGTTTACTGGAGAATAGACAGACAGCAATAGATTGAAGTATGGCTTTAAAGGAAGTCACACTTTTTTTTGTTGCAAATGAACTCTTAACATGTCGCCTCTGTTGCCTCACAGCAAGGTCCTGGGTTTGAATCCAGTGACCAGCTGAGGCCTTTCTGTGTAGAGCTTGTATGTTCTTCCTGCGCCTGTAAAGCTTCTCTCTCTGTACTCTGGCTTCCTGCCAGCGACTTGTATGTTAGGTTAATCAGTGATTCTAAATTGACCCAAGGTGTGAATATGAGCATGAATGGTTTTCTGTCCCTCTGTAATAGTCCTCTGACAGGCTGGTGATGGTGTGCTCCCCCCAATCCATGACAGCTAGGCTCCAGCCCTTTTTCAAACTTGAATGGGATAGCCAAAGAATAGATGGATCATACTTTTATAGTCTGAGAATTTGAATGTTCAGTTCAGCTGAATGATGTTCTTATGACTGCTAAGAATTTTTCTTTTCTCGTCTATCTTTGAAGATCTTAAGCATCAGTTACTGTGGTTTAAACATTGTACATGGTTTCATCAGTTTTTATGTCAGATTGGGCTGGTTACATGGTTAACCAATAATTTCGGCCAGATGCAGTGGTTCATCATTGTTGCAACACATACTGAAAACAGAAATAAAATACACAGCTGTCTTTTAGAATGGCATTTGCTTTCTTTTTAAACAGTTTGACATGCATATTTGATTTGTACTTCACATCTTGTCTTAGGGAGGCTGAAAACCACATCATTATTAAGGCCTTTCTGTGTTTTCACAGTTAAATGAAAACACGAGGACAGCCATGTGATCCCTTTGCATTTTAACAGCATACAACAAGCAACAGCTGAAGCATTCATTTGATGGTCATCACCACTGGCAGTAACCAAAAGTAAAACTATTTTAGAATTCATGCTTGGTATCAAGCTGCGGAGCTATATAAAGCTCATATTTTTTTTATTACTATGGTAGAAATCAGAAGAACTACACATTATTGAATATTAGAGACAAAGTACCAAAATAAATAAATAAATTTGCAATAAAAGTAAATTTTATTTAACCATACAGCAAAGAGAAGTCTCTAATTCTAGCAGTGAATTTACTGTCTGGCTTTGTTCCCCAATCAATCCCCTTTGGCATAGAAGGCGTAATTTGGCATGCAAGGGGAAAAGTTAGGGGGAGCACGTCTGCAGGAGAGCTGGCACTGCGAGTTAAGTCCTGTACACAGGTGTGTAAAGAAGTATTAAAGGTGCAATTTGTAATGTTGGTAGTTCAAAATATTCCAAATCTTGAAAGTTGTCATCAGATTGAAAAAGAATTTTGAAATCTATATGTTGGACTTTAGAGATATCTACAGAAGCTGGCGCTGATGACTAGCTAACCCCGCCCTAGTGGCTGTTGTAACAACACTTTGTACCGTTAGTCTGATTATAATTTCTAAACAGTTCTACTGAATGAATGGATCTGGATAGGCTTTTTAATGCAATACAGATCAGCTTTCTCCATGATTCAGATATCTTGTGGTTTATTCCATTGAATGCATGTGAGATATTTTCCCTGAAATGTCTTAGCCTGTCATTGTTTTTAACCATATTTGTGTTTTACTATTTTGTACTCTTGCCAAAAAATATTTGTGGTTTGCCAGATTTGCAGGTCCCTCCCCACCCCTAACCATGGATAGGGCAGCTTTTTTGCTATGGTTTGTTTTTAGCTTAGCGAACCTCTACCCTCATGATGTGAAACCTTATCTGTGAATATATATGCTTACATTTTAAATTTCGATTAAAAGCTAAGCTTTAAAATGTGAGCATTTCCTAAAGGCAGCGTGCAAGACTTTAAGATCAATGCAGGCAGAACTGTCAAAATATTCTTCAATTTCTTATGTGCTTATGAAAAAAAGGATGGCTAAACCATATGCTCTGTATGTTTATAAGCCAGTCATAATTTAAATATGTGCAGTTTACAAAAATTTTGTTTGGGAACAGGGAGCCTTGCTGGTCCCTCTCATTGTTTTAGAAGCAGCCATTTGACGTACGTTTTAGCTTCCTAGTCCACAACACAACCCAGATGTCCCTTTACTTCTGTTTCAGGTGTTGGGAAAACTGCCAGCAAAAACAAATCCTCTTGATCCCTACAAAGCTACAAAACATGAAGGGAAATGGACAGTTTTTCTGATAGGTTCACAGAGTAGTTTATGATAACTGCACCTCCCATCACCACAACACATTGCCTCTACCTCTTTGCACAAGAACAAAATACACACAGATTTCTGTTTCCCCTCCACCTGACAAAAAAAACCAGCAGCCTTTTCCATCATCCGGAGTGTGTGAAAATTCACACTCATTTTTCACAACACATCTTAATATGCGCTGCTCCTTTTTTTTTTTCTTCCTCTCCAATCCCGCATATGAAATCCTTCCATTCCTGGCAGCCAACACCAAAAGATGCAGCCAATCATCTCCAAGCAATGGCAGTTACAATTTTCTGTGAACAATTTGCTCCCTTAAGAGGAAAATTGCTTTCAATATAAGCTCCCTTTGAAAGACAACAACAATAAAAAGATACAACTGTAATACCGCTGCCTCTGTCAGCACTTGGCTGGGACAGCTTCAGCGGGAACATATGACTGGGGGATGAGGTGCTTACAAGTCAGCCTTGTAATATCAGCATCTGTGTGAGACAGTCCTGGCAAATGAATCCCACTTTGAACATAACAGCTTGGCATCACATGAAAATGACTGCCATGAGCAGCAGTTGTCAGATATGCTCTTGCCATTGTGTTGGTGAATTGTCATTTATTATATGTTGCGCCTGCTTCTGTCAGCTCCTGTTGACTGCGTGTATTGATTTGCAGGAGCAGAGGGGTGCAGAGGTCACTTTGATCAACACTCTGCAGCACACGGGAATCACACTGAGCTGACATTCCATTACCTGAGACAAAAAGGACTCAAAACAAAGAATATGTTAAAGAACACTGGACTTCAATACAGCAATATGACTATAATTAACAGAGAAATGAATGTCTTATGCTGAAATGGCTACATGGTGTCTTTTCCTGGAAGCTATTGTGCAGTGGAGACAGTTGTGCGATCTCCTTGATATTACATGCTTGACCTTTGGCTCAACCATTCTCCTTGTGGCCTTGTTGCTTCTTTAAAGCAATTATGGTCCTTCCTGGTGCTTTAAATTACCTGGAAGATCAAGCAAGGCATTTGACTAAACTGGTATATGTAAAAAGTAAAAAAAAATACTGTTCATTCATTTACTTATATTTCACTTTTAGACGCGTTTTAATGTCATCAAGCCATTGTGCCGCTGTCATTGGTACCATAGATGTGGCTGATAGGTGCCCTCGTGCACCTATAGTCTGGAAGTTGTGTAATCATGTATTGTGATCAGTGGAGGAGTACAAGTTTGTGCTACAGATACAGACGTTTGAGATGCATTTTTGTTATATCAGAATTATGGTGGGTAGGTTCAAAGACATTGCTGTGCAATTATGAGAGTCTTCTGTTGCAGCCAGTTTAACTACCTTCATCAGGTTTAAGACTTGTGCTTATAACCACGCACTTATGACCACAAATTTAGATTTAGAAACCAGAAAACTTCCTCTGATTCTTAGGAAATGACAGCAAAAAACAATGTTTTTGTGTTTACTTGCATTGTTTCTGTCGTTACAGGTCACCGCATAGAGAAATAGTTTCAGAGCAATAGGAAACTAAAACTATTTACCATGCTTTGTGTTTACACATCTCACACTTGGGCCAATAAACACATTCATTCTCATAACATTAATATATTTTTCCAAGATTTAGTGTGAATAGAATCAATAAACTAATATGTTTGTATACTGTATTAAAAATAACCCTCCTGTTTCCTGACAAAAGAGATTTTTTGTCATCTAGAAATTCTAAAAGCTAAATTAAAGACTGTGAGACTGTTCTGACAGCAGCAATATTCTTTATTTAGTAGTAAGTGGTTTGCAATAATTAGGGACCTGGCTGTGAGGGTAGGTGTTCGCTTTGACTGCTCAGCTGCAGATGAAACGCGTGTCTCATTGCTCTTCTTTGAGTCTGGCTGACTGGCGTTATTGCGTGAGCCAAACCTGCCGCTGTCTGTCGGGCCTGTCAAAGTCATGAGAGGATCACTTTATCATCGTTTGTCTGCCGTGTCTGACGCTATTGAGTAGGAGGCAGCCCTTAGGGAAATGGGGGCAGGCTGCTGTATTTGCTGTATGCTGAGTTTTTACTTAGTTGCTAGCTTGGCTTTATCAGGACTGTTGTTTCAGCCTGTCAGATTGCCTGGTAAGGTTGGTTACACGGCCTGCAAAACGCCAGCGGCCTTGCCAAATGTGGTATTACTCAGTATGATGACAGTGATGGTAGAACAAAGCTCCTCAACAAAGCTAGAAAATCTGATTGTACTGCACTGGTCAAAGGTGCCATGCAACTGTGATGACTTTCACAGATTTTGCACAGATACATTACTGTACAGTAGATTACTTTGCAAGCTTTATTTCTTCCCCATATCACTGTACAGTGTTTTTAGAACTTTCAAGGAAAACCATTGGATCATAACATGCTACTCTCGGGTTTTTAGTTATGAGCTAAAGTGTGACTGATATTTGAGGACTATGGAATGCATCTACTACACTTCATGGCTCTCTTATCGATAGCTGATATATTTCATTCAAGACCACGTTCTCATATTGTTGCTAGAAAAAACAAATCACCAAAAACATTTGAAATAATTTGCCTGGAAAACATGACTAACTGAATATAACCACATTTTTACAAGTTTTTAGACAACAGAAAGACCCCAAACAGACTCATATTTTCCTGCTAAGGCAGCCGTGAAGAGAGGAGCTCTGGGCATGTGAGCAGATGGATAAACATGACATGAATCCATCATGGCTTATAAAGCTCTGTAACAAGGCCAAAGACTCTCACCATCACCAGCAGACAATATAAGGAGTGCCATATGAAAACATGACACAACACTGAGAGCTCATTAGTACAACATCATGATGCCGACAACCAAATTACATGGGCCATGAGTCTGAGTACAGGAAATCACAGTATTATTCCAATCCATTACACTAAAGTGAAACTGCTGTAGCTTCCTGTGAAACTGAATAGTCATGCTGCTGAACAGTGGAATGAGCTTAACAAGTTCTGAAGGGTATCAACATTAACAGACCGCGTCAGCTGAAATACAGCAGTTTGCATGACTCAGACAAACTTCAGCCTGAAAGATTATCGTAGGTGGCTCACTAGGTATTATCAACTGAACAATATGGAAGATTCAGTGTCAGTTAACACATGTGCCATCACCAGTAAGCCAACGAGACAACAAGCCATCTGGCTTTAATTTTTTTTTAAAATAATTATCCATTAGACAACTTATATGGTATTTTTGTCTTGCATGTCCAAAGCACGCAAGGAAACGTCTGTCAAAGAAATACAGCCTGAATACAGTAGCTGCGTTCGGGTGTATCTAGATGGGATAAAGGAAATTAGCATTATATTCAAGGTTGTTTTATCTGTAAACAAAGCTATTTTAAAAAGGTCCAGAGTTGGGAATGGTGGAGCATGTGTGCACCTCATATGATAAAGCTTAGTGATAGCACTTAATGGTGCTGCCTGCACTTCACAGTTATCAGAAGTTTGAATGGGGAGCCGTTTGCGTGCATCCATCCCAGCTGAGACACTGCATGTATTACACACCGCTCCGGGGCAATCCACAATGCAAAATTGATTAATATTTGCTTTCAAAATGACACGGCTTGATGCATGGGGGCTCTCCACATGTAAATGAACACTTTAAAGGAGATGAATAGCCTCAACTGAGGATTGTAAAGTTCAAGCAGCAGATTTGCATATTTATATTACAACTTACTGATAATAAGCACAGCAGAAAGAAGTAAATGCAATCCGTTTGTCAATGTACAATTCCTACATTACAAAGCTAGCTCTTATTAGCTTCTGTGAACTGATATGTTCAATTACTTGCCACAATAGCTGCGCTGAAGATGTATTGTGCTGCATTTTGACTTTATAATACAATTTAGATGATGACAGAGACAGGAGACAATTGATGATTCATTTAGAAGGACACACCGTACAAGCAGAAAGAAAATAGGCTTGATCTCGGCAACATTATTATTTTGTTTTTATATTTATTGTTTGCAAAAATGTATTTAAAAGAATTTATCTATGATCATTTATCAAAATATTTAAATTTGCACCTGTGTTGTCTGCAAAAATCACTACACCCGTAGACGTGATCTATGCTTACAATGATTTTTCTGCAGTTACTGCTTGCTTTTGGAGTGTCATAATTTGGCTTCGGCATAGATTTTCTGTTCCTAAGGAATAATCCAAAACCAGACACTTTGAAATTGAAAAAACAAACAAAAAACACTTTATTGTGCTATAATTTTTGATTCAATCATTTTTCTAGAACCATCTGGAAGGTTTAATTTTTTCTGTTTAGTAAAACTGTGATTGCAGTGAGATTTCATTTTCAGGTCAAAACCTAGTTTGGTTCACTTTAGTTTATGAGCAAGTACCTGCAGAATGACTATCTGCCTCAGATGTGCCTTGAAATTAGGGACTAATTAAAAAAGCGTGCAGAAATTATGGTAGTTTCGAAAAATGTAAACAATAAGAAAAGGAAAAATCTTTAAGAACAAAATGACAACTTCACGTGATGCAATTTGCTGTTTTGCATGATTAATACCCTGAATAATTGGAGGCTAGTGTTGCTCCAAAAAAACTGGTTTTCACAACAGGTAAATGCATTTGGAGCCACGTTTGCCACAAGTTTACAGTTAATTTTTTGAGGGGGATAAAAAAAGTTACCTGGAGCTTAGCGGCCGTTTATGAACATATAACATACTGCTGGTATCAGATACCAGATAAACTTCAATAGCTTCTGTGATATGAGTAATGGCAGAGAACATATGCTGCATGAAGCCAGTGGATGAGAAAGAGGATACTGCAGAAACAAAACAATATATGAGTAATCTAATATGTGCCATATGTTCACCATACATATAGTACCTCCTCTCTTTGCTGAAGTAAAAAATGAAATCAAATATCACAAACCATTAAATTAGGCTGATAAAGATTAGCAGGAGTGTAATGCTACACCATCTTTTGAATGGGAATTCTTTTGTTTTTTTTTTGTTTGGTTGACACTCAATACCCCCCACCCACATCAGTTGAATCACCTTTTTTGGGGGCTCTTAATAACTCCTAGTGTAGTGCTTGGAGAGGACCTTGCCAGGACTCCAGGTGTTAAAATGCACTTGGCCAGAGAGACAGGAGAGTCAGCCAACCAGTCTGTTCCTGGTCCCCTCCTTCACTTCATCTCACTGTTACAGGGATCTTACAGCTCACTGTGCTGTGCACACATCACAGACTGTAAGTCACATGTACATACCGATTTTCAAAAATACATTTTATTTACTGTACTACAGTTTCCCATCAGGAAAGGATGCTCACTTTTGAATACCTTAAATGCGAACACTCTCCAGTTCCAACCCTAAAATCTATCACAGCTACTTAAAGTAGTAATATATATAAAATGGGAGACCAGCACCTACTGGAAGTCATTATGTATCTCATTCTAAAGCACTAGGCAGACATGTAGTCTGTGCACTACTGTGCCATAAAACCACCATCAGTATCTAGTCAGAACCTTAGTTTTTCTAACTAATTGGGCATACAAATCTAACAGGAGAAAGATGTACATTTAATTTAATCTGGGGCAATTGCTGTGACCATTCAAGACATTTTTGTTGGTGTATTTATGAAGCTGATGTTGGCAGGGAGAGGCAAACGGCTTAGACCTTGTGCTACAGTCGAGCTATAAATCTCCATCATTTTAACAAGAAGAGACTGGAACCAATTTGGGAGATTTATGTTTTTCTTCCCTCAAATATGAATGAAGAACGGACATATCTGTGAAGTCGTGATGATCACACTAAATCTAATCAGAGTGGAAAACGAATTTTAACAGACTTGTCGTTAGAATTTAAGTCTCATAAGGATCTACTCCTTCTGTCATGTTAATTCAATTCCCCATCACGATGAACTCCAAAGAATGCAGAAACTTCTTAGTTATAAAGAGGGGCTTTACAAGCAAGCGTTGCATGTTTGAGAGAGAGATATGTCCTGTAATTGAATAATAAACAATGTCTGGATCACATTATAGTCATTCAGAATAATTGGATTAGAGGGGAAAAAAATGCAAGTAAACCTCATAATAATACTACATAAAGAAATGGATTGAGAGCAGTATGCTGGTCATTGATGGGACAGGAAGAGTCTGTGCTGCATGCTCCTGTAGCTCTGTGAATACACCACTTTCAGCCAGCCTCATCTACAATAGCGGTTTCATAACCAAGTGAGTGAGCATGGAGAAGCTTTCTCACACTGTAGATAAAAACATACAAAATCAAATGTCAAATTTTGGATCTACAAGCAAAAACTGCTTGAAAACTGATTTTTTAACACTCTGACTCCTTTTCAAGCTAATGTTTTCACAGTAGAATTTATTCACGGGAAATCATTTAAAAATTATTTTTTAGGAAAATTCTAGGCTGATTATTTAAATACATCTACCAAGACAAAGGAAATCCTTTAAAAGAAAAAAGAAAGGGAAACCCACAAAACCATAAAACAATGTTAATGAACTGAGGTGGAAGAAAATGTGAAGATCTCAATCCAATCATTCTGCTTGGGGAGTCTTATGAAAGTGGCGGAAATAAATCAATGAGGCAATGTGGCAACTTCAACTTTGGAAAATGTATTAATTAACTTAAGTCAACTGCAAGGATAGTTTCACACTACCTGTAGGAGAGTTGTAATTGTCATCTCAAACCAGGTGGAAGCTCTAATATGCACGAGTACACACAGGCTGCAACATGCGTGTTTTATATCTGATTCTTAGATAAGACGGTACTGGATATTCTAGGATCGCTAGCCTCACCGGGACCTCTGCATGCGCTGACTCAGTTACATTCACACACGCACCTTCACCACAGGCTCACCATTTTTCCCACTGGAGGAATAAAGCCAGACATCCTCTAACAGTGCATGCCCCAGTTCTGCTCACCCAGCATGCCTTGCCGTGCGTGGCGTAATCTGATAATATCAATCATAATTGTGTTAGATGTAATCCATCTGACTTTCAGTTTGTCGGGGTCAGGGTAGGAAGCAAGGCCCCACTTGCCATCAATTATCAGACATAAGAGAGTAGTGGATGGAGCTCTCCTCTATAAATAATATGGTGGGGCCCCGGCGCTGCCGATCGATGCCGTACAGTTCCACTGTCATGGCTTTAATGGCAGCTGGCTTTCTTGGCTGTGCAGATCAATAGCGTGTCTCCTCAGGGCTCAGTCTGGGTCCAGGTCACGCTTCGTGACGGGGACATAAATGACACCTCTGTTGTGATTGGAAAAATGCAAACCTTTTGGGTTATTTAGTCCCACTACTGTGGCCTTTGCCTTTTTTTTCCCCAGCACCTAGAGGGAACACCTGTTGAGGTGAGTCAAACCTTCCTCTGATAATCTGCACTTCTTATCCCCCATCACTAAAGAGTACCTTCACAGCAGTAATCATATTCACTCTTAATTAAAGGTCAAAGTTTTGCCCATCACAGGCAACACACGCAAAAAAATTCCTCATATAGATGTATATTTTTTCCAGAAAAAAAGTCCCTACAATTGGATTTGTTTTTTATGTCCAGTGTTTCCAGGGTGTTTAAACAAGGAAAGGGAGCCTTTTAAATTCCAAACAGGCTGGTTTGAAGTGATGTCTAATTGAAAAACATGAAGAGGCACAGCTGCTCAGTCTGAATGTCAATGGAAGCAAGAAAGACAGGCAGCACAGCAGGCAACCAGGCCAAGATTACTTGGCCAAGACTTACGAGACACATAAACAAACACACACAAACAGAGTTAACATGGAGACACACAGACACAAAACCAAACTAGGTGGTATCAACTACAAAAAAAAGGGAACAACAGACAAATAAAAACAAGAAAATAGGAGAGATGGCTAAAGCGTTTTTCCTTTAAAGAAACAAAAGAACAGAGGTTAAAAAACCTGACCCTTGAAAACCGAGATGCTTATCACGAGGACATAATGAACAAACATGTGTAAAACACTGAAACAATTAATCTGTTTCCGTTGGTAGCTTGCAGACTTTTAACGTGTTCCTCCTAAAACAACAGAAATAAATTAGCTTCGGACTAAAAGAGATCGAGTCAAAAATTCGAATTTACCGTGAAGAACATGTGTTTCTCAGTTGTTTGTGTCTCATGCAGAAATTCTGCAACACTGTCTATCGGGGTGAATAGATTAGCAGGAGATAAGAGTTGTTAACTTCACAGAAATCACAGAGCTGACACAAATTTGTGACCTTGTCCTTTTTTAATGAGGAAAGTGGCCGGCCTATAGCAACCAGGGTGTAAGAAATAAACAGTTTGAAATTAACAGAGATATGGGTCATTAAGCAGCTGACGTTTAGGCTCCTGACTGGTCCTTTCTGGTGTTTTTCATCCTCACTTGTTCTATGAGGGGAGAAAATTAGTAGTGAATGTGTCATCTTTCAGAATACAGACATTTCTGCTTCTTTTTGGCTAAAGAAACACTGATGTGAATGAATCACTCGGGGTGGGGAGGAGTGCCTTAGAGCATGTCTGACTTTGATGTTAACACAATCCTTTTCTATAAAAGTGTGCCAGACCACTTTTGTACTCCAGCAAGTCAAATCTTCAGACAAAACAGTATGATAAAGTGGCTTCACAGTTAATACATTTCTATAGAGACTGGATCTGATCATTAAACGGTTGTTGGGCTATAGAAAACTGAGCCTTTCACTCAGACTTGTCCTTGTCTTGTAGACGTGATGCAGGGTGGAGATTTCTTTGACTGATTGGTCCAAGTATTTTATTCGCTGAAAAAGTACAAGCCACTATTTAAAAAAAAAAGAAAAGAAGAAAGGTGCAGTAAATGCTGAGAAGGCCTTTGCCACATAATAAGCCAGACTAAGGTACAGCTCTTGCAAACCTCTTCTCAATTTTCACACTGAACAAGAAAAAAAACTTCTGTGAATGAAGCATAAATCAGTGCTCCAGAGGATGTGTTCATTGTCTGTAGGCTTCTTTTTTAGAGAAGTAATTGAGAGTGGAGGGTCACTGAGGCTGGAGAAGAGGGAGAGCGCGTTTCTGCTCTGCTGCCACTCCTATCAGGCACTCAGGCCTGATAGGAGGGCTGGCTGGCCCAGGAACTAATGGAGCTTCCTCTGGGCTGCTTTTCCCCTCAAATGGGCACAGCTGGGGGAACTCTGCCAGCCAGTACCGGGTTGCACCACCACCCTCCCCCTTCCCACACCCATCTGGCACCTCCTCCACCCCGGTCCTGCCTCCCAGTCCTGCTGTGCCACTTATGTGCTTGCCCGGCACAGATCAGGCTCCTAACACAGAGGGGATGTGTGCATGGGAGACCCACACATTGATCAGTACAGTCTTCTGTAGGTCCCCCTCCCACTGGGAGAAAAGCATGCTTAAATAACACGGCCAGCTAACAAGGGTAATCAAGTCGGCCTCTATGTGCTGGACTGGAGGGTGGTTGGTGTTTTGATATGCCTCTGAAGGGGCCCTGCGGACTTGCTTAGCTCTCCACATCAGTGACGTTTTACACGGCCTGGGAGACAAGGCCGAGAAAAAGAACCTCTGTCATAAAACATTACAACTGTGCTCAGAAGGAGGCGCACACAACTGTCTGATGCCTTCCCTCTGCGCTTTTGTCAACCCAAAAGAAAAAAGGAAAATGCTCTTTTAATTGAAAGTGTACTGGACTGCTACTTTATCAAACTCAGGTATATCAAAGGATTTGGGATAAATTATGTGTAGCGATACCAAATTATAATTCCAAATACAAATTTTATCCATGTACTTATATCTGTTTAAGTGTCTTTAATGTTACACAACTGATAGACAAAGTTTGTCTTCAGCAATAATCATTTGTTAACAATACAAGGGCCTCGTTCCCACTTTATGTGACGGATGGCGCATGTGTGTGAGCATGTTATTAAAAAAAAAAAAAGTGTACTTCCACACCGTGGAACTTGTAAAACATTGCAAGGGCTACACCCTCTGCAGCCACACAGCAGGATCCAATTAGGACTCTTATCTACTAATTATGTCCCTTACACATCTGCATTCCAGAATTTAAAAAAGCCTGCTGTCCTCTCTCAGTAACAAGCTCTCGAATTAATGAGATTGCTCTGTAATTGAACCTCTTCATGGGTCCCTTGGCAGGGAAAATACGCTAACTTAAATTTGTATTAACAGAGCATCAATCATAGCTGATCAAACGATAAACAGTGTTGATTATCACAGGCGCAAAGTGGTTGCACCTTTATGTAAATGTGTTGTCCACCTTGAAGCGGACACACATACAGTTGGGAGCCGCGAGAGAGGATACCTGTCCCAGACTGAGCCACTGTGGGGCGCTGTGCTCCAGATCACAGTGATCAGAGAGTGCTCCAGAACCAATGTGTTTGTGTGTTTAAATTACACACATGTGCACACACATTAAGCAACAAAAGTTTAACCA
Source organism: Simochromis diagramma (assembly GCF_900408965.1). NCBI lineage: Eukaryota > Metazoa > Chordata > Actinopteri > Cichliformes > Cichlidae > Simochromis > Simochromis diagramma. Next base: position 8,380,911 of record NW_024387414.1, read on the forward strand.
GTTCTCTTTTCTCTTTCTTTGGAAATTGTGCTTCCAGACTGTGCTGGAAAATATCCTATTCTGGTCAAAAGAATGTTGGATACGCAGAAAGTTTGTAAATCCACCTCCTTTTATGTGTAAAACATCACACTAGACCACAACAACCCCCCCCCCCCCCCAAAATGTTTTCTTTTTTTCATGCACATACAATTGCTTTGAAAGGAAGAGTAAATTTAGATTGTTCAATAATTTGATTAAAATATATTTTTTTTAGAATTTCCCTTAAACGCCATATGCACTGGATTCAAGTAATTAGATTAAAAATATCATCTTAATTCACCAAAACCGAACAAGGTTCACACACTAAGGCGTGTTTGTATGTTTGTGGCTTTTAACATGATTCCGATGTCAAGTTAAACAAAGTCACAAGTTTCAGTGCGATAAAAAAAAGAGAATTCATTCAAATTCTATGAACATTAATTCCATGAATGAAGATTAAATCAAACAAGCCTTGGGTAACTTGACCTCTGTGTGCAGATCCTGTATTATACATGGGTGAAGCAGATACAGAAGATTACGCAAGTCCTTTAATATTTCAGGGAACACTGAAAAGATAAGCATTTTTTCAAAGGAAAGGTATATAGGTTAGTTCTACATTTCTTCATAACAGACTACCATATGACTAACATTTAAAAAACAAACAAACTAGATTTCATAAATTTGCTGTTAATAGCACACTTATACATGATTAAACACAGCATTTTCTTTAATAGGAGGGAGGGCATCAATTTTCACATTAATATTATAAGTCTGTGTTGAATTTATAGATAAATTTTTTTTTCTGTAGGTAAAGACTTTGTGCTTTTGCTGACGGACTATGATTCTTTTTGAGAACGCAGTCATGCAGTCGAGTGTTCTCACAGTTTAACAGGTGCTTGAGACTCAAGAGAGGGAGACTCTCATACAGTGAGGAGGTTAGCTAAGGTATGTAGAGTGGCGTCCTGGTGTTTCATATTTAAAACTCCATTACAAGCAGATGGAATATAATTCATTACTGGACATTGCATTTATTTATAGACTTTTCTCTAAACACTGTGCAAGACTAGGTAAAGATTCTGACTGGTGAGAAGTTTTTTTTTCCTTTTGCACTGTTGACAAATTCTTGCTCAAAGTGAATGATTGGGTCTCTATAATATTGCAAGGCCTTGACTTACCTGTGTCAAGTACCCTGAGATATCACATTTGATGATTTCTTGTTACATAGATGAAATTCAACTTAATTCAGGGTATGGAAAAATGTTTATTATGCACTAAACTTATCAAGTTTATCTGACAAAACTTAGTATTTACTGTGTTATGTTAAGCATCATGTGTGGAAATGAATTTTTCTTTTTAGTTTTACTGCTTCTTTCCAATTTTGAAATACAACTTGGTTTGCTGCTTTGCTAGAAACTGAAGGTTAATAATCATTACTTCCACCAGATTGTGGTAACAAATGTTTCTCTGTCAGATTATGCAAAACCTACCTTCACAATTTTCATAAAAGGTGGTTGAAAGGTCAGAGCTTGGACCAACAAAGAACCTGTTCATTCTGACCAGGTCAGTTTTAAAAACATATTACATGGATTGCTGCCATAGTAAAGTTTGTTTGTAAAAACAGATTTACTACTACTAATAAAAAGTTTTAAATGCCAATCCCCTACCAGCTTCTTGCTCAATATTTTTTTAACCAATGTCTTAAAAAACAATATTTGGATTTTTCAATAGTATTATTCCGTAGCCAATCAAAAACGAAGCTGCCTAACAGCAAATAAGTTCATATCTCAGCATCACTTTTACCATTAAAAGTCTAACTGCATGCACTTGGAATACCATTTTGAGGAGATGCAAGAAACAAAAACATGTATGCATTACTGTAATATCAGTTGCTGTCCTGATATTCAGGATGTTTTTACATAAGACTGGACTGATGGCCTTAGTGTAAATAGATGCAATCCCTGACCTGGACTCTGTGTCACATATAGTCAGCCATGTCTCACACAAAAGTAGACAAAGAAGACAACCAATCTGGAGGTGAATGGAAATGGCAGAGGCTTTCTTGTGAGGCTGAGCTCACTTTATTAGCATTGATTCCCTTTTTATGTATTTTGTCCCAGCTAATGCTATTGATCAGATCAGGACTGCCACTTTCCGTGGACCCTTTAAAACTTTAACAAATTCTGTTTTTATGTGCTCTTTAGCTTCAAAAGTGTCTGATGGTCTTTTAGAAATAAAGCTACTGTTTATTTCAAAAATCTACTTTTTTGTAAGCAAAAAAATACCGCTGTTTAGGTTTTTTTTATAAAAGCGTGACGTCTAAAAAACTGTCATTGCAGGTGCTGGTGTGCCAATCAGGCTACTAACGCTATTCACGATGCATAATAAAACTCAGTTGAATGTGGATTCCAATTTCTGTTCAAATATATTGCACGTTTAGGATTGTAAATTTACTTTTATTTTAGTGCACTGCTAAGAACTCGCAAACATAACCTGTGATAACAAATCAAAGAAGCTGGATTTTAAAAAGTCCTGCAAGTGTTGATGCCAGCTCTACTGTGCTCCCCATGGCCCGCCATGTTGACAGGACAGCCGGGAACAACAGCTAGGAATCGAACGAAGTTCACATGTCCCTTCCATCTCAAACAGGTCCCCGCTGAGGAGGAGAATAGCAATTACCATGCTAAAAAGGTGAAAGAAATGTGAGACAAACTTTGAATTCACATCTAAACCAATCAAATAGTTTATTTGAATTTAGTAATAGGAGGTCTTGGTTAGTATTTGTCGAAGATTATCATAATTCAGGTAGCAGATTCTAGAGGTTAATATTTGCTAGCCAAAAAACAGTTTTTTTATTTTTTAGTGTAGATTACTTACAGGCACACTGGAAATATGATCAAATAAAATTAATTTCCTCTAAAAACAACATGAGTAGATCAGGGTGCTTTAAAATATGGAACAGAGATTGTCAGAAGCATTTAAAAACATAAAGAATCTTTTTAAAAATATGATAACATAACAGTGAGAAATGCATGTTAAGATCTTAGAAATTTATTGTTAATGAGATAACTATCCGTTAGAGATAACTTGCGACTAAGCAACGCTAATCAGATCATTTATGTGCAGTTGCCCTGACCAAATTCTTACTGTGGTCTGTAAAAATACAAACAAATAAAACAGATAATGTAGCAGTAAAAAGCGTTTTTTGTTTCCTATAACTGTATTGCCACAGATAAGAGTTTGCAGCTAAAGAAACTCTACATAAAAGTATTGCTAAGCTTGGAACCATCACAATCAGGCTTTTCAAAAAAACAATTTTTAGATTTTCATACAACAAAAATTCAAGTTCATTTACTTTTCATGCAGTAGAAATGCTGGTTAAGACTAATCAAAACCCAAAATGAGTTAAAAAATCATAACAAAAGAAGGCTGTTAAGATTTAGGTGTTTTAGCACTGACATTGTCCGGTTCTCCTATGTGACATCAGAGCTGCAGCTTAGAGCGTGAGACGGCCCAAGCCTTGCTCATCAGCTTATGGTAATGTTGTGAACAGTGTGACTGCTCCAATAGAAAGCCAGCTGACAGCCAGTGACATGGCCTGCCTGTCACCTGACACCTGCCAATAGAAGGGGGAGGGCCACACACACGCACATATATAAACACACGCACACATACACACACCTGATAATCATTGAATTATACACAGTGCGCCTCTTTGACTAACCTCTCCTCTCCCGGGACCCAGCTGTTCATGAAATACCTCCCAGTAAGACAGTGGGGATGGAGGAGAGGGGCAGCTGGGGGAGGCTGGAGGGAGGGGTGCAGGGGAGGTGGAGAAAAGGCATTAAAAAAAAAAAAAAAATCACGCCTCACTGGCTCCCAATACCATGCACATTTTTAAGAGAGCCAAAGTGAAAAGATACAATTTCACTCAATGAGGCGGGCTGCAAAGGCAGGCACAAAGGAGACAAGATAGTGCAATCTAGAGGTCACTGACACTGCCTCTGCTGTAATTACTACACTTCCTTACTTCTGCAATGCTCCCACCCACATCTCCTTCTATTCCCCCACCACCACCACCACCACCCCAACACACACACACACACATACACACACCTCTTCCAGACCAACATGAACATGTTGGTCGGTAAGAGAACAAGTGCATTGTCTGAGTTAAATGCTATCTTCATTTTCTCTGGGACAAGATTTTGAAGGTGCTGATCCTGTTGATATAATAAAAAGGCAGATTTGTAACTTGGCAAGAAACCACACGACCCATCCTTGCTTTTCGCTCCACTCACAAGCAGCTCTTTGGTTTCTGGTAACACGGCTGTAGCATTAAACTTCAGCTCACAGAGATGATCAAGAGTATCACAGCCCAAATAGGTCAATCAAACCTGAACACACTCTAACTCAAACATCTGACTGAACATAAAGGTATTGCAGACCTATGGGTCTGGTCTGGCCTCTACTGAAACTTAAAAGTCTATTATTTGGCCTTATTGTGTGTTTGGTCAAAGTATAGGTCTGCTGCAACTTTCCTTTAAAGTACAGGGTTACTGCAAGATTAATCCAAACCGTTTTCTATTTGTGATTCAGGTTCAGATTTGCAATTTTCAAACAGGAAAGTCAGAGTAAAGATCCGAAGAGACTGAAAGAGCATCTTCTTTTTGTACACTACTCAACACTTTAGCATTTTTCAAATCAAAGTTCTGTCCCACAAGAGAAATTCAAGGGGTGAGCGGGAATGAATCACATCAAAAGTGATACCGTGTATTTGTCTCGGGTTAAGTTTTGATGTGTGTGCTTGTGTTGCTGTTTTAAAGGATTGCAAGCTGGGTAAAAAGAAAGGGCTGCAGTCAACAAAAGGCATTATATACCGTGCCCAGCCAACCACTTAAGATATCTTTGAAGATGAATCAATCACTATATTATAGCGAAAGTCCACAAGGTGCCTGGCTCATGATCGAACACTCTGCACTTCATAGCAGTCTACAGGGCATTGATGCTCTGATTGATTGCAGAATGGAAGTGACTGGAAAGAAGAAAAGGATTACGCTTGTCAAATGCAGTCAATACACCAGGCTGGTGGTCAAATGTTTGCAGTAAATCTCAAATAGTGTCTGCAAAGCTAAAAAGGAAAAACTGAAAAAAAATATTCATTTCCTCAGAGGACCATCCTCTTGCATCCACACTCAAACTGACAACCCTGCAAATATGCAGTGGGATGAGTAGCCTAAAGCTTTAGGAGATTAGCAATGCTTTAAACATCAAAACAAGTCTTTCTATTATCTCAAGACGGACCTGCCATCTGAAACCGAACAGATTTTAAGTCAGACCAAAGAACATACCGCTTCATACACAATGTGCATTATTGTTTCACCATCCCAGGATTTTTATAGGAAACTTTTTTCTCTCTCCATCATTCTTACCATTGGTTTAGTGCATCTCTTGACAGTAGCGGTATTAAGTGTTGCCCCTTTTGAAGAAATTATACACGCAAGTCAAAGCATCAAATCCCTGCGTTGGCACGAGGATATTGGAAACAGGTAACGATATCTGTGCATCAACCAGAGCTCAGCAGGGCTGCTATTGAGCTTAGTGTATTCAGTGCGCCAATAGCTCGAGTGTTATTTACAGAGGGTTTTTCTTTTATGGAAAAATCAAGACGTGATTGATTCAGGTTAATGTGACTGCAAGCCAGCACCAAGCAGCATTTCAGTGCTCAGGTTAACAGAAAACACTAACTTCCATAAAGTGCTATGGAGATAAATCACTGTTATCCTGACAGCGCTGACAGCAGTTTAAGCAGCGGCAATCATCAGAAGCACCTCGGGAGCCCCTGTGCTGCATTCTGCAAAATGTCATGGGGGGGTTGATGGAAGGGAAAGAGACGGGTGGTCTGGTAGACAGAATGGGGGTGGAGTGGGGGACTGGGGGGGTCACTAGGAGAGATGGTCATATCAACCACCTATCAGATTGCAGGGGCTTTACATAAACATCCCAGAGCAGTAAGCAAATTCTGTTGACGAATAAAGGTAATAAAACAGACAGAGGTTGGCAGGACGACCGGCCCCCGGTGCATTCCCCTAGCACCGCACGCTCACTCACTCACCAGCTCACCCGAGTGAGATTATGGTGTTTGCTTTTATCTGTCAGAGATCAATATTTCAAACGTCCGATAAAAGAGGAAATTGAACTGGGAATAGACTGAAGTGCTGTAAAAGTACAAAGCACAATTATCAAAAAGCACTTAAACTGCCTAATAGGATACACATATTAAAAATGCTCAAATGGATGTTCCGCAGCCATAATGAGAGCCGATTCTCGTCCTCCATCCCCACTAGCCCCACCGTGTCTTTGATCACAACACAGTGCCCTTCTGCATGTAGTCACTGTGGTCAATGCACTCTGGGTAGTATATGGAGCCCTGGAGGCTATGTACACTGTGTTTTAACACACCGCCATTAGGTGTGATTGGGCACTTTTGGCCTTTTATGGGAAGTGCATTACAGATTTAAACTTTGCATAAGAGTGCTAAGTCTGGGGATACAAGGACACGTGAGAGGCCCACAGAAACAAACAGAAAAGAAGGAGAGTCCATAACCCTCTTTTGTTAGAGGCACTCACTAAGTTTACTCTGTAATGGTCACCCTGTTGCCAAGAACTCTACTTCATGGCATAAGCACATCACTGTTAATGGCTTTGAGTAGCTCAGTGGATAAATCTGGCTGCAAAGTTGGAAGTTCACCTCCCAGTGCGCAGCGGGCAAAGTTTAGCACTGGCCCATGTTCCTTGACCACCTCACTATTGATATATTAGATATAAGGAGCTTTAGGTTAATATCACTGCATGATATGCCTTTAAGTATTTTTCTATTTGTGCAAAAAACATATAAAAACACAAATAAAAAGAGGAAAGAAAGTAATAGAATGAGTTTGAGAACATATTCACTGCTTTGGCTAATGAGGAGAATTGAATCAGGTAAGAAGAGGGGCTGGAAATATCAGGTGATGTAGGAGGAGTGGCTGCAAGAGACCTATGAGAATTACTTCTGGGAGCACAGATAGTCACTACTTAAAATCACTGACAGGTGAATAACATTGATAATCCCATTACATTGATACTGGCACTCAAGCAGATGTTGATTTATCATGTAACAACTGTCTAAACTTTGTTTCAGAACAAGCACATCCCCTTTAAGGAGTCCCCGGTGGGAGTTGTGAGGTTCTGCGTGGCAGTGCGCACATAACAGATATCAGTGCTTACTTGCCCTCCAAACTCAGATTATTCCAGTTAATTATTTCAGCTGAGCGTCCGTGAGACTTTAAAGTTAAATTGTATTGCGCTGAGACCCCATTTAACATAAATTAGCATAAAAACATTTTCAGTGTACAGGGTAGTCCAATAGAGTCAGTCTAGTCTTTGTTCAATATTTCTGAGAAAGATATAATTTCACAAACAGGAACTAAAGACGCCCTGTGCAAATCGAAGGCTAGGTTTGATCACTGGACCCATATCCAATGGTATTTAGCCCAGTAGCCACTTACTTCTAAGCAGTATGAGTAGTCTGGGAATTTGTATACATATATTGCCTTTCATTTGTTCAAAAGGCCAATTACAATACTGTGTGGTCTAAAAAGAGAAAATGAGCTGCAGCTCTCTGGGTGAAAAAGCCTTGTTGATGCCAGAGGTGAGCTTACAGGAAAGCGACAGCAACTTGATAATCAATGTTACAACCAAGGTATGCAGAAGAGCATCTCTGACCACAGAATATGTGAAACTCATAAGCAGATGGGCAGCAGAAGACCACAAGAAATTGAGGAATTAATTTGCACAGGCTCACCAAAACTGGACAACAAAAGATTGGAAACATTGTGATCTCGTGTAGTACATCTTGATTTACGCTGTTGCTGCCAGATGGTAGAGTCAGAATCTGGCATAAACAAGGTGAAAGCATGAATCCATCCTGCGTTTTCCCAGCATTTCAGGCTCCTGCTGGTGGTGGTGTATAGGGAATATTTTGGCACACTTTGAGCTCCTTAGTACCACTTAAACATGGTTTAAATGCCTCAGCCTACCTGAGTGCTGTAGATGACCATATTCATCTCTTCGTGGCCACAGTGTATTTGTCTTCTGATGGCTGCTTCCAGCAGGCATACTACAAAGCTCCACATCACTTCAAACAGGTTTCTTGAACATGACAATGAGTTCACTATTCTCATATGGCCTCCACTGTCACCAGATCATCATCCACCTTTGGGACGGATGATGACCACCTTTCACAGAATCATATCAACATGGTCTAATATCATAATTGAACAAAATCCACGAGAAATGTTTCAAGCAGCTTATTTAATCTTGGCCACAAATAATTAAGGTGGTTCTGAAGACAACAGAAAGTCCAACCTGGTATTAGCAGAGTGTACTAAACAAAGTGGCCACTTTGTGCATGCTGTTACTTCATGATGAGAGACTTCTAGTTTTACTTAGTAATGCAACATTTAAAGTGAGAGTTAACTGATACTGAATTTGCTATTGTCTCGCATCATTCTAGAGAAAATAGGAAATATCAGTAGTTACACTATATTATATTAGAAATATCCCTTTAAGCAGAGAACAATAGAAGATGAGAAAGTGATGCAGGTTTCCATTATGATGATATGGAAGGCTTGCTTTTACTGATATCCGGGAATCTTCAGATAAAGACATCCTATTACTCCTTGACATAATATGATATGCCAGCCTATTCTTCTCCACCCTATCTAAATGATCCTTCATTAGAAACCTGATCAATATGCTTTCGTGATTAAGTGGGATGAGACACACTCATTTTATTTTAAAGCATTTTTACAAATCAATGGCAAGATTATCTTCCAACAAATGAGAGAGATGCAAGGCCGGCATTTTGAACGTTGGCCAATAACATCATCTCTCACCATCTTGTTTTCTTCAACACCCACACACACACACGCACTTGCATATACATTCTTATATAATGACTCACCATTTTAGGTTGAGTAAACATCCAAAAAGTGACACATAAACACAGAGATGCAGACAGAAGGAAGTTGCAGAGAGCATCATGGAACCTGGAAATCACTGCAATATAACTGCAGACAAAGCTTTTAATCAGGAATTGTAATGCATTAGGTAAATTAGTTTTTAAAGATTTTAGATGTTTAAAGATTTCATTTGGAGATACCTCCGATTCAAAGTAGAGGAATCACTCGACTGATAGATGTGGAGTAGCTGTAAAATGTGTCGACAATGCAAAGCAGGCATCATTATAGAACAGTATTTGCCTTCCACTTTTTCTCGGCATGTCCTTAACTGATCACACTGATGGGGCTGATGTTGTATTCCTGTAACATATCGCATTATTTCTGTGCCCTTTTGCAGCTTGTAGTTGCACAGTAGTTGTAATCTTTAAAGAGAGTTCCACTGCTGCAGTATCAGTGCCCTGCTCATGGGCACCTTGATTGTAGTTTTTTATAATATCTTTTAAGAGTTACATCTGAAGATCCATACTAGCTTCATATTTGTGCCAATGAATAAAGGAGTAAAATGGTCATTAACTTTGGTTAGAACTACTTGAAGAGCTATATTGCATTGTGTGTGTTCCACCTACATTAAATCATCACTGACCAGTTTTCCAATGTAATCTGCAGCCATTAATGATTGTTAGAGGTGTGAGAAACTGAGACTTCCTTCCACAACAGTCAAATATTGACAGCTATTTATTTAGAGCGTTGAACACGTCTTCAGTGTCTCATTAAAAGTTTCACAAAAGAAATATAAAATCAAGTTAACTTAAGTAACTTAACTAGCTTATTTTAGCTTGTTAACACTATGGATAATTTTGTATGCCAATTATTGTTGGGGGGTTTTTGTAACCAGATATCAGCGGTGGGGAAATAATGAGTAAGTAGGACTATATGACAACTCTGAAAACATAAATGGTAACTCAGAACCAAAACAGAAGAAGCCTTGACCAACTCTATTCCATGTACATCAGTTTAATTCATAAATCATTTTTACTTATATAGTATCAGGTAACAGTGACATTCACTTTATTTTGCGAGAAAAAGACCTTGAAATATTAGAGAGAGCGAGGACCAACGATCCCTTATAAATATGCACTTGCCCGCTGTTGGAAGGAAGAAGTCTTTTAACAGGATGAGACCTTTGGCAATACCAGGCACTGTGAAGGGCAGCTGTTTGCTGCGACTGGCTGGGGAGTGAAGGGACAGAATATAGTTAAGCATAGAGGAAAGACACATGAAACAAACAAGAAGATGACCAAACGAGAAATCCTCAAATTGGAAAGAGAACAAAAGAAAGAAAGAAATGCAACTCCCCATTAGGTCAATAATTACATAGTCTCTCACTGTGATGGCAGTGCACCTGTTATTCATTAATGAAAAACAGTAACAGTGAAAACCACCTCAAACCACTTGTATTTAGGTGCATACTCAAATAGCCAAACACTTGGCTATATGTATAAAAAGAGTCTTGATCAAGACGGGCTATGATTTACACGTGCTACCAGGTCTTACAAGCAGTTGGTGCTTAGCAGAATCTACTTAAATATATAACCTACAATAAATATAATAAATAACAAAGTTGCAGGAATCAGAGAGAGATTTATTATTAGACTAACCCTGTCCAAGATGTTCCAGAAGTTAAGTGCTTTTAGGCACAGTCACATCCGAGTTCCCTTGTCAAGAAGGGAAACGATAAGAAGAAAAAAGCCCATGAGAGGAAATATTTTTGTCTCATTGTTCTGAGATTCAGTATTTTATGGGCTGAGCCATTAAAGTGAGACCACTTGCGTCACTTGAGAGACTTCAATTAACCCCTGGGGCAGTTTGGTCAGTTGCTCAGTGACTCTGGGCACAGTATCTAAGACGTTGTAGTAGCCAGCTGACAGTGAGCTAAACAGACTCAATCAATGCCTGTAAAAGAGAGCTCAAGCGAGAGGGTGTGTTGTCACCCACTGCACTACACTGGTCCACCTTCTGGCACCCTTCAACTTTAATTTTTTCCAAGATTCAAATCACATTTTTGATATTTGCTTTATATGATAGAAAACTGAAGAGAAAACTCTTCAGGGAAGAATTAGAGCGTTTGTGCGAGCCTCGAGGGCACCGATCTGGGGTTCAACCTAATTTGGAAAAATAGAAAGGTCTTGCTGTGTTATTATCATTTGTGCTGGTGCATTTGATACTGGGCTGCCTCTGGGAGTTGAGCAAACAGACGCCAATGGCAAAAGGCGACATCTTAAAGAGATATTTCAGTTTTGTGGACTGTTTTCACTTAAAAGTTTGGGAGCATATAATCTCCAGCATTAGCTGCCCAAAGGGATACAGTAAGCACACACACAGACACACACTTGATTTGATCACAGAAATTGTTGTAGATACATACCTAGCTTCCTGTAGAATAGTACTGTGAGCATTGCACTACGGACAACCCTGGTTAGGTTTAACAATGTCTCTGATTTATAAAGATACTTTTTCATACTGTCATCCTGCTTATAGAGAAAAGTGACTGTGTATAATGAATTGGGACAGATCAGTGTGGGAAAATTCAGCCCTCAGTTCAATAAATTCAAACAGCTCCATGTTATGAGACGTGGGATAGTGCAGCTTACACACACTGTCTTGCCCCTGTGAGGATAATTCATTAACTTTCCTAATCCTCTCATGTGGTGTTGCAGCAGAAAAAAAAGATGAAAAGCTCACTGAATATCAAAAACAACGATTTCTGAGCCCCTCACCATGGTCCTCACACTCTTTCACAAGTGTCTCTGAAAAGGGATGCTACATGTTCGATGCATGCCTGTCCTGTGTTAATGAGCTTTGAAATACATTTTCGTGCACCGCTGTGGGATGAGAACAGCTCAATAAAATATACACAGGAGGTCGAAACGGTAGGGAAATAAAAACCCCTTTTTGACAATGTTAAGCCTCGCAGCTGCTTTGAGGCAACTGAAGGGTTTTTATCAGCTCTTCAGATGTTGGATCATAGGGCGCAGAAAGCTTTCCAAGGGTAAGCAAAGTCAGGGGAGTCAGTACTGTACCAACATATGCCTTTGCACACATGATTAAAACACATGTTGTGGTGTCTTCTGTCCATCTGCACTATATAACCCCAATTTTTTCTTGCACAATATATTTGCTGACCATGGAAACTAATGTCTTATAATTACTTTAAAGAATTAAACTGAGCTAAATGTCGCCATTCTAATTTATACTGTATACACACAGGAGAACTGAAATGGTTTTCAAATATGTGTGCTACACACTCATATGGTAAAGTATAAATACACAATATCTTTAAGAGTATTAGTATTTTAGTTCTTTTTCACAGAACACTGCCAGTGTTTGGCAGTTCTGCTTTAGTGCATTTTGAGAACCACCTCGCATTTTTGCAGGTTTTTAGATAAAAACAATTGTGGAAAAGAAACTGGAACATTATTCGTGCTAAGACAGAATCTGTGAAAATAGTCAGTGATTTTATTTTTTGCAATAGCTGTGATCTATATCAGGTGAGTACCAGATGTTTGGTACTAACCCAATACATAGCGTTGTCTTAATAAGTGCAGTTTCCCTCACTGTCCTCTGCTTCAGATTCCTGCATGGTAGATGGTGAAGATGCTGCAGATGCACCTCCCTGTACTTGGTTGGCTGTCTCCAGCCACAGGTCAACAGCTGGCTTTGGGTCAAATGTTTCTGCGGTCTGCTTTGACAGATGAATGTGCATCAGGGCAGAGAGATGAGCATGTGTCAGACGAGATCTGTACTTGGTTTTTATCAAGTTGAGATGAGAATCCCCTCTCACAAGCTTCAATGCTTAAAGGCAGTGTAAGAGACAGATTAACCACCTTGTTGATGTTGGAGTAAGCACTGGGGTTACTTGTATTTACTATCTGGACCAAGTCATACACAGAAGAGGCTCCCAGGCATTTTCCTGCCTGCTTTAATTGCATCCATTCTGTTACCGTGGTGTCTTTGTCAAGTTGCAAAGTGACCTCATATTTCTTGAGAATGCTGCAAACTGTTGTGTTTCCAGAACTGTGGAGGACTTGCATTTCCTGAGGTCATGTTGAAGGATCAAATACTAAGAAATGATCACATGACTTGAGGGAGTCATCTAATTTCAAACTCTTCGATTAACCCCCTGAGTAAGTTTGTCTTATCTCTGTCAGCATCAGCATTAGAAACAGTGTGTGCCCTATAGTGACCTTCACTATCAAGCAGAAGGGAAAACTGTCCAATGGTCACCATGAGTTCATCCTTACATTCTCCATTGATCAGCTTTTCCTTCTAGAATCTAATGGATGTTGTCTTTAAAATGGTGCCAATGTCAACCATGTTTGAAAGAAAGCATTGAAAACGCTCTGTGCACATATGCTGCAAGTCACTGTTATCTCTCATAGCCAGTTGCATTGGCTGGCGATAGTCTTTATATTTTTAACAGTGTTTTTTGCCTCCATGCAGACCACCTGAAATTATGAAACTCACCAGTTTCACAACGGGTTTTCTTCACACAGCTTCTTCAGTGCAGCATTTTTTTGCTCCACCTTTTTGCAGATAAAACTGCTAAATGTCTCACAGTCAGTAAAGTTGCGATCAGCTGATTTTAGGCAATTCTTCAGTGTGTGTGCCGTGCACAGAATGTGCACAAGGGAGTCTCCAACTGCAGCAAGTTGTCTGAGTTTTGGCACAATGCCGTTGTACATACCCACGTTGACAGCAGCCCCGTCTGTGCACACAGCGACCAACTTTGTTGTCCAGTCATCCAAGCTTGTGTCCTGAAAAAGTCTCACAAGTCCGTCCGTTATGCCTGCATAACAGTCTGTTATGTCTGTTCAATCAGTCCAAGAAATGCAAACAATTTCCTGCTCGGTTTTTGTGATGTCCTCAGATCAATCAAAAAATAGCCCCCAAAATTCAGCAGACTGGAATTTGTTTCGTAACTCCCCAAAGATGGTGTGAGCGATACTCTACACGATCCCAACATTTACTCCTAGCCACTTCAATAAAGGAATATCCTCAGAATATGAATATTGCTTGTCTTGCTATCTGTTACGTGAGCGACTCGTAATTTCTTCTTGGCTAGCTTGTTTATTAGCAGTGACTTGCACCACATTCATGTGCTCCCTGCTCTTTTCATGTTTGTCAAATAAAGGATGGTTCAAATTCTTTGAGCCTTTAAAAATGCACCTGATTTGTCTGCTAGATGTGAATGGAAATGAATCTTGCACCACATTTCAGTGTGCTCATTGTTAGCTTAAAGCCATGGCACATCTTGGACCCAGTTTTCCGAGAATAGTATTTTCTTCGGCTCTGGCTCCGGTTGGCGTTTCTTAGCTGGTATCGAAACACCAAAGTAGCTGCCTAATGTTTGTTGTTTTTTGGATATTTAGATGGTGACAAACCACACTTGTAAGAGATGGAAATGAGATGGTCAAGTACGCAAAGGTGTTTGGTAACACAAGTGTCACTACGCATTCCTAATTTTTGTTGCCCATGCGTACCTACGTACCAGCTATGTGCATCCCTGTCTATAGCACCCTTGCGTCATTGGTTCTGATTTCAAATCCCACTATTTTATGGATTACTCTTCTTTCAGTGGAAATATGTGGGACTGGTTCTAGACTTAACTAGTGAATCTCCTCTTGTGATTTGTAACTCTGCAAAACATAATAGGTTAATGATGGTCTTTGGTCTACAAAGTAATTCTGTGTTAGATTGCTTCTATGACTAGAAATCTAGTAAGTGACCAGTGCTAACATTTCCATCTTACATTAGAGCCTATAAATAATTTCTGGTCTCCAAAAGGCTACAAAGAGATCCTCATAAGATATCATGTGTTGGTCTTACCTCAAGTGTACTGTAACACCTTGCAGAAAAATGCTGCTAAACCTGATTACGTAAAGGTAAACCTGATTACCTTTATCTAGTAAGTGCTTCTAGGCCAGGGAGAGTATTCTATTTTCTGTATCTCAAATCATGTTTTTAATCAGTTAATAATTCCTGAAGACAGTGAGAAAACAGGTTTGATGTGACAGAAACATAATGCACATCAGGTAAGGAAACTCTGGTATAATTGCAGGTTATTCTTGAATATAGTTACATAGTTGAAAAAACATCCCCAGACCTTTTGTAGTTACCCAGAGGAGGAGGAAATGAGTTTATTGATGCATGCTTCTGTCTGTGTAGATAGTGTTATAAAGGAGTGGTCAAGTAACAAAAGAAGCTCTCAGACAAATGTTAAAGGAGTGTTCTATAATGACCTTGCTCTCAATCCATGGCGTAGGTTAATGACTTTGTACCTGGCCTAGGCTCTTAACAGTGATTTTTCAGAGGCCGCTGTGTGATGTATGATTGTATGATTCTTTGGGGTGAGTATAAATTAAAAGAATGGCATCTTGTTGACGTTGTGGATGATAAAATAAGAGGCACTTTAGGTAATTCCTCTGATAAACCGCATAGTGGATGATAGAATCAAAACCACTTGTGCAGGTCGCTGTCAGAATCATCTGTCTAGTTGGTCCATTAAGGCGGAGCGTGTGGGTTTCAACTCCCTGCCAAGACAGTGTGACTCTCCCCTATCCTAAACATGCACTATGAAGATGAGGGTTCAGAACCAGAGTACCCTATGGATAAAATCAAATTGGAGTCAGTGTCTTTATGTTTTTATGTGTTCTGCAGATGACAATCATTATAAGACCTGTTGGTTCTGTGACACTTAATTCAAGTCATCCAGTTTTATGTGGTATTACTCTTTATTTATGAAGGTGCAGTTACAGAGTTTAAGTTGCTTTTCAAAAGTAAAATAATATTGACTTAGTGAGGGCGATGTCCTGTCAGTACTCATATTGGGTCCTCTCAGGAGGACTCTGTTTTTGTTGGGAGTGTAGCGTCTCTAACATTAAAAATGATGACATTGCATCAGTGGCGATAAATAAGTGGGTAAATATGTGGACAGGAAGCAGGATAACGGATATCAGCACTTGCTGCACCCCATTAGTTGTTGACAGCTTCTGCAAGAGAAGCAGGCCTGAATATGTGGCCTGTAATTCCGTCTCATTACCACGCTAGTCGGCACTTCCTCCCCCAGACCTTTAACTCATCTCTTATAGTTTGCCTGTCGCTGGCCTTTGTTTTATTGCAAACTAAGTTGCGTGCTATGATGCCTGATTTATGCTGGTCATTGAGCGCCTACAAATCAGAGAATATTTTCATTGATTACCTCAAATTGTCTAATCTTTTCAATGTTCTTGGCCTCTGATTGGGTAGTATTTACTGATTGCCTCCTCCTAACTTAAAAATCAATCAGTGGCTACAGTCAGAGTGGCTGGATGAATTCGGGCCAAGGCAGCTGCTCCTCCTCCATCAATAATGTTGGAGGCATCAAATGAATTCTAATTTTTGATGATGTTTATATTTGCAGCACTCATCTCTCATACAACAACCAATAAGTTACTGAATGCATTGGGTCTTTATTGTGAAATTAACTGTATTCAAATCAATTCATTCTTTAGAGTCCATTAATGCATGTCCTAGGTTTTTCAACTGTCCCAGGAATGCTTTCCACCAGCGTGTTTCTAATCACTACCACATATTGCAGTATCATTTTGATTTTCATAACAAACAGCTTCAAAAATCATCAGATGGATTTCCATAAAGTTGTATATCTTCTTCAGAGAAAAATGTGTTTCTGGAATTTTTTTAATGTATCTTCACACAGATGATGTTTGCTGTTTTGAGTTAAATAGCTCAGCATTAATTTTATCCTTCATGAAACATGCTATGTAAACCAAAATTATTTTGGTAAGTATTGTCATTATGAGGATTTTGGCAAGATAACATTAACATTTAATCCAAAGCAATCAATTGCAGGCTCATGGAAGGCTAGCTTGCTGGAGCGTTGTTATTTAGTAATCATGTTACTAAATAACCATGTATCTTGTTAGTCAGTGTTAGTGTTTCATGTTTGAAGATCACCTTTCAATTAAATAGCAAGTTTAATCCAGTGCTAGCAGGTAACACAAACAAGAAATATTGCCTCAGGTACATTTACAGTAAATAGTAAACAATCAATATCTGAAAATGCAACAAAGAAGTCACTGCTGCCATCAGACTACATGTTTTCAGCATCAGTATCTAAATCTTATTTCACTCCCGTGCAGCTGCTTTGGCCCTTTGTCACTATCAGACTTATTTTCCTGACAGTGACCCCAGCTTTCACTTGCACTTTTGACATGAGCTGACTTCCTGATACAAGGTGTGGTGGATAATTATAGAATGCATTCAGGGCAGCAGAGGTGTGCTGCTGTCCGGGCTGAATCTAATGCAGTCACATCTGTTTAACTTCACCATGCGGGAGCAGCTTCAGGTCTAGGAGGGAGAAAACACAGCGACACAGAGAGGGAGAGACTGCCGGTAAGACTGGACAGGTTTAATACTCTGGCCACTGGCATCTCGGATGGTATCGAACAACAAGGAGGAATCTGTAGAGGGGATGTGGGATCAGAGTGTGTGATATGAGTCTGTGATGACAAGTGCTGATTTATATTGAGTCAGACATGGATGTACAGAGCCCCGAGGGTGGCTCACCTACTCACGCATTACCGTCACTGTCAGGAAGGGACAATGAGAGAGCGATAGAGGGAGACACACACACACACACACACACACGCACACACACACACACACACACACTTTTCTTTAACCAAGGTAACTACAAGGAGCGACATAAAACACCTTGAAACAGTGCAGTTTTCTTATATTATACGACTTATATGACTTTAAAGAAATAATTTGTAAAAAAAAAAAAAATCTAACAAACCTGTTTGTTACATTTTTAAGAGGCCTCAAAGAGCAGTTGAAATAAGTGCATATAAAAAGTGGGCTGGATTCCCATCTGTAGGCGTCAGTAACTAGATAATCCAGAAACTAGACCTTTACACATGTTTACCTCTATGAAGGTAGACGTGTAATTTAAGCAGAGCCATATATTTTAAGGTTTCAATCTGACCATATTGACCAACACGTGAAAACAACAGTGAAGGATGATTGAAACTTCAAAGTAGATTGAAACTTGAATTGCAGTCTCTTGGATGTTCTGAGTTTGTGCTGTCTTTTCCCAAAGTCCCTCAGACTATGCTTATACTCCACCTTCATAGACTGTGTTAGCTTCTGTAAGTGGAAATACTGCCTGTCAGTTGGAACACATAGCACAAATGGTTGTATAGTTGGAGGACCTTTGGCTATAATGCTTATGATTTATTATACAACCTTGAATATTCCAATTCCCAATGTAACACAAGATACATAATAGCATCACGAGCTCTAAGTAAAGAAAGGGGGCTTGTAAATTAATAAAAATATAGTTCCTAACGCTGGACACACCGCAAACTTTGCAAGTATAAATGTATTTTCATGTGGGATGTTGTCACCGAAAATGGAGCAACAGTAAAACACTTATTTAACTTCGATGCCCATCAAGTCCAATTGCACTATTACCATTGTGCAATTGGACAGCTACAGGCACTTGGGCATTTACCTAATTGACAGCGATGTTGTGTACAAGAAAGGGATGAGCAGACTCTACTTCCTAAAGAAGCTCACATCCTTTACTGTGTGCAGCAAGATGTTGGAGATCTTTTACCAGTCTGTGGTATCGAATGCCATCTGTTTTGTTGCTGTCTGCTGGTGGGGGGAAGCATTAGTGTCAGATATGCCAACAGAATCTACAAACTAATCAGCAAGGTTGAAAACATCATTGGTCAGAATTTCGAGGCATTTGAGTCAGTGAGGAACGGGAGGTCACTGAAGAAACTGCTCTCCATCATGGATAACCATCGCACCAGCTCCAGTCTACACTTCTGAGGCAGCAGCGCTTCTTCTCCCTCAGACTGATTCAACCTTGCTGCCATAAAGATCGCTTCAGGAAATCATTCCTATTGTTTTCTATCAAGGTGTGTAATAACTCTTTATACTGTGACAGGTGAACACACCTGTCAGGCATAAGATCCCAAACATATTCTTGTATTATACCTTCATGCAGCAGTTTTTATTAGATTTATAGTGTACCTCATTTTTACTTTTGTTTTTATCACTGTGTGTATTGTATACACATAAATTCCTGTACTATCTCACAGTATAAGACCCTTAGCAGGCGCCTCTGGCACTTTTATTTTAACTTTGTTGTTTATTGTAGAATGTACTATTTTTATTCTTTCTCATGCTGCTGTAACACCAATCCCTTGTGGGATTAATAAAGTATCCATCTATCTATCTATTTAATACAGAGCACTGAGCAGGCTCTATCCATGACTGTACTGCAGCTGTGTTTTTAAGTGCAATCAAATGCTGTACATTGTGCTTATTGCTAGTGATCGATGAAAGGCTCTACCTTGCTAAGGAGTGAAACAAATCATGTTTTCCTTTGCTTTTCTGACTGTACTCCTGAAATGTGCTCAAGATGGGATTTTTATGACTCCCAACTCCAACATCCGACTTCTTAAGCAAATGGAATCCATCATTACTTCAGTTCTACTCAAAGGACAAAACTTATTTTGAGATCAGGAAATTATCTCCAAGTGTACTATTATTAAGTGCACATATATGTGGCCCTTTATCAAAAGCTCCCTTTGAAGCAGTCTGTGAGTAAAATGTTTATACATATACATATTTAGACTCAAAACCAACATCACAAAGAAAAGTGATCTTGAAAGTGATCACTACAATGGGTTTACTGTAGAAACATGTAGAAATGGAGGCAACAATACTAATTGCCTCCATTTCTTGTGTTAGGCCTTGTGCTAGCCTTGTGTTAGGATGCTATTTATGAAGATGTTTGCAAAGTTAACAACATGATGCAGGTGTTTCTGACCTAGGTGCAATTTGCAGGGTTTTTTTTAAAAAAAATCACATTCTTGTCCTTTAGTACAATAAAACTAACATTAATTTCCAATTCTCCACTCCTCAAAAGTTGTCTTTTCGTCACACTCGTTCACGGCGTTGACGAGGCGCTCCCATGACTCACCAAGTGACGCTACTGACCAGCCAATCGGTGGGATGCAGTCTGATGACATCACATTTTAGTACCTGCTTGGATTGCTTGAGAGAGCAGGTACTAAAAATGTACTTGGTGCCAGGTACTATGACCTAACGCAAAACCCTGAACACTGTGGCAAACCCTGCTGAGTCAATCCGAGCAGGTATTAATGGAAAAGGGGCTTTTCTGTTAGCTGTGGTGCACATAATGAAGAATCATTGTAACCCAAGTAATGACATAATTGTAACTGTATTTAGTATAGTAAAACAAAAATATAATGTGATTACACTAATGCTCTGCAATTACCACAGAAGTTTCACATACAGTTTGAAGTATTGAATGAAACACAATTAAAAAACAATTCAAATATGAAAAAATTAAATAAACAATTTTTTGTGTCAAAATGATTTTTGAGCTCATGAAAAATAGTTTTTTTGTAAGATGCCAGAGATACAAGCACATATAAAATAGCATAAAGCCAAATTTACCAAATCTGAAGTAAATCCTGATTAAAAAAGGAGTATGTGTGTGACAGAAAGAGACAGAGAAAAGGAGAGGAGACGAGAATGGCATGAGAGCAATTTTCCTCAGTAATTTCATCTGCTGACATACACACTGGAGGTTCATTTTAAAACTACAGGTCTGAAATGGGAATTTTTAAGCCCCACCATTAAAAAATAAGAATTCAAATAACTTTCTTCATTGAGAAGTTTATGGATTCCACATTACAGATGACCTTGAAGAGAGGGAGAAAAAAGGAGATGCTAATGAAAAAGTTCTTGCTGGGATAGAGTTACAGTGTAGGTTAAGGTGGTTTAAAATGGCTAACAAATGTACAACGTGAGAAATGGGAGGGCCCGGAACAACTCCTAGTAAATTACTGACGTTGAATGTCTTTTAAAGCAGCACTTTGTGGTGTACATTAGACAGCATTATTAAGTAAAAGGTGCTTACTTGGGAATCAGGCTCATCACATGGCAGTGATAACGCTGTGGTTGTGGAGGACTGCAATTACAACAATCAAGAGATCAGTTTTCTCTATCATGTTATCAGCCAAATTACATTATTAGAATTTTTCTTTGATGATATCAGAGCCTGTGATCTTTCAAAGGAAAAAACATTATGAACCAAAACTGTTCCGTTGCAATCAACCCTTGATGAGAAAGCCATCTTTGACTGATTAAAAACTCCAGCATACATTTTTGAGGGACTTCCTGTTTGGTCTGTCTCACATCCCCGCCTAAGAACAGCGCTCTGTCTGTTGAGTGTTTTTCTATTCGCTACATTAAAGTCCTCTCAAATATTTACAGAGCTCCTTTTAATAACTGCATTTCCCTCACAGTTTTTTTTTTTTTTGACTTTCTGCTTATAAGCATCTCTTCAGCTGTAGCCTGATTTTGCTCAGTGGAAGATCACTGTGATAAGAAAATCTAAACATCCGCCAGGTTTATCCTTCATACCCTTTTTTTCTGCAGTGTGCATTGTCTTTGACAATTAGCCCGGAGAAATGGAGTCCTCGGTCGCAGGCCTTGCTTTTATTTTATGCTGACAGACAATTCCCTCTGGGGTCACAACTCTGCAGCCACACTGAGACAATAGAAAGACAATACAAATCCACAGAAATGAGCTATGAGAAACAGTATGGCTTTTAACTCCTTTGGGGGAATAACTCCTCGCCAACAAGTAAAGACGGCAAGTAACATCAAACTCATCCACTGTCCACCTCGTCTGAGTAGCTATCTACTGTTTTCTCCTCATATCACCTAACCAGCAAGCACCCCCATGCCTCTTTTCCCACCAACTCAACCCCCATCCTTAGCCGTCCACCCTCGTCAATAAATCCATCTAGGAGATCAATGCTGCAGCGAATCACTAAAAGTTATCAGCTGAAGCGCTGCCAAATCAGCACACACAATCACTATGTAAATCCATCTTTACTTCCCCTTCACAAAGACGACCCTCCTGTAAG
The DNA here is from genome assembly GCF_900408965.1 of Simochromis diagramma. Classification (NCBI taxonomy): domain Eukaryota; kingdom Metazoa; phylum Chordata; class Actinopteri; order Cichliformes; family Cichlidae; genus Simochromis; species Simochromis diagramma. The sequence continues at coordinate 8,402,971 of NW_024387414.1, forward strand.
AGTGAGGGAGCTCTGAGTTTGAGTGAAGCTGCATTTAGTTAGAACAGAATGTGTTACAGAAATGGAAAGTATTGGATGATAAAGTATATGATTCAGAGCTTCATATTCTCACCAGATCTAACAAGGAGTACAAAGCAGTTCAATAAAATTTAAACAGACATGAGGTTCTTAATATGCCAAATCAGCTGGATACTTATTCTGTTTGTTTTTAATCATAACTTCAGCTACTTTGTATGTTTCCATGTTTACTAGACAGTTGCCATGGGCTGGTCATTTATATGCCTCGATTGAGCTCCAATAGTGACATCTGTGCTTCTGTCAGTCATGATGCTGCTGCAGCCCCCACCTTCCCCATTGCCGTGGGCAAACCCTCCCCTGCACCTCCTCTTCCTCTCTCTCTCTCTTTCTCTCTCTCAGCAGCTCTGTCTCTCTACCCCCCCTCTCTCTCTCTCCTGGACGGAGAGGGACTCACTGTGATGAAATAGAGGTAGGCAGTTGTTCCTTCAGCCCCAGGGTCATTATTTAAAAAGTGACAGAGACTCCAGTGAGTGAATGTGAGAGAGGTAGGGAAAGAGGGAGGGAGACGAAGAAAGAGGGAGTGAAGAGAGAGAGTGAGAACAGCACTCAGGAAAGAAGGGAGTGGGAGAGGCGGGGGGTGAGGGTCTCAGTTGTGCAGGTGTATTGTCCAGCGGAGGGAGAGGGTGCTGGGAGACAAATGAATCCAGCAGGCATTTGGTACACACCGGAGATTGCTTATCGATCCAGATCGCAGTATTCAGGCTGGCCTGAGAGAAGGCTGAGAATTTTCTGAGGGAGTTAATAACCTGGCAGCTCAGCTGTCTTGTCCAATTCACCAAAGGCAGAGGCCTAATCAGGGCTGGATTCCTTTTTCTGTCTGAGGAGGGGGCTCTAGCCCTCCACCCTCTCTTTCAGCTTTTGCTGCTCTCTCTGTCTCTCCATTTCTCTCGCCCTCCCCACTTTCCTCCCTCCTTCCACAGCCCTCACTTCCACTCCATCGGAGCTCTGAAAGTGATTGAAATGACAGCCTATAGAAAGAGGCTAATCAAATTGTTTATTATCAGTCTGAATCAATATGTATGGATTGTTAAAACATCAAAGTCAGCCCCTGGAAAAGTAATAGTCGCCGGCCGGCAGCAGCTGCTCAGCCAAGGCTAGGTCCCTGGGAGCCTCGCTCCATTTAAAGCGACTTTCACTCTTACTTAAGTCCTGATGACCCGACGAGGTCAGTTGGCTGAAGGGGATGTACATGGCTGTTCTACAGCGCTGCCACATTAAAACCCTCTAAACTTCCTTCCAGCTACTCAGATACATGTCTATTGTCCCAGACTGATAAACAATCCATCAAGAAAATAAATGAGCCACCATGCTGCTGTGCTCCAAGCAATATTTTGGACTACTGGTCATCATTTCCCTCAAATTCAATATTTTGCACCCATCCTCTCCTTTGAATCCAACTCTCCTTTCTTCGGGAAATCAGCCTAGATTGCAAATGAGCCCAGGCTGATAAATGAGTCAGCTGAATGGATCAAATTGCTTTGAGATGGACATTGTAGTTTGTTTCAGGCCACAAGACAAGTTGACATGGAAGATTGATGGATAACCATTGTCCATTCATTGGCACTGAGTGTGACACCTGATGTTTGTCTGGGGTCTCCCTCCATCTCTGACACGCCACAAACACAAAGCACGCTGTGGCTTGATAGAATGATTAGACACTGAATTATATCTTTTTCTGCGGCTCTCCATCTCGACCACTTTGCTGCTGGCAAACATTAAGATAGATCACAGCCGCCACGTCAAATGTGAGAGAATTTCAGTTGACATACAACAAACAAATTATGTGATTTGTTGCTTGAGGTTTCGCACTGAGAAATCCATGCATCTCTGCATTTCACCACAAGATTGGGTCAGATGCAATGAGGTCAAGTTTCACTTTAAGATACATTGGTTGGAGGACATAGTTGGAAACCACCATGTTGCCACCACCTGCTTTCTCTTATTTTGCCCTAAGATTTCCTGTCACTCTTTCAGTTGTCAGGCTCCCAATTTAATGAAATCAGGTAACCATTTCAAACAATACATTAATCCACATCACAATAGAAGAAGCCTGCTAATTGGAAGTCCACTCCACTCCTTATCATCACTTTCATTACATAGACCACATAAAAGCACCATCGTCCATCATACTCCAAATTTATTCTGTCATTTTTCTTTGGGATTGAAGATAAGGGCCAGGAGGCCATATTGATTTTATAAAAAACATGAAGCTCAGACTCCAGAAGTGGAGTGTTTGCCTGTTATCGATAATTGCTCTAATAACCATGACAGCGGGAGGGAGGGGGGACAACCAGTAAAAAAGAAAGATGACCTCATGACCGGACTCTTTCATAGGAAGCAATACTGGCAAAATTATTTTTTGAAAAAAATTAATTTTCAAAATTGCAAGACATTTTACATGTGTTTGGACTAGATTTCTGTGGCATTTTGATGTTGTTTTGTAAAAAAGTAAGCAGTGAACAAGTGGGAAAAGTGGGTTAAACTTTTAAAGGAAATTAAGAAATAACCATTCAATTCTATTCAATTTTATACATACAGCATGATAATAACAAGAAAACAGAAAAAATCCCAAAAATCATATGACCCCCTATTAGCGAGTGGTTTGGGAACAGTGGGAAGGAAAAACTCCCTTTTAATAGGAAGAAACCTCCAGCAGAACCAGGCTCAGGGAGAGGCGGCCTTCTGCAGCGACTGGTTGGAGTGAGGATTTCAGATTTCCTTATACCGCAATGTGATCTCATCCCAGGGAGTCATATATGGCTGTTGTGGCAGAGATCTGTTGTTTGAGTCTACATGCTGCATCAGTATTGAATGCCACAAGGTAACATTCTCTTTTAAAGTCAGCATATGAAGGTTGGAAAAGTATTGATAAAATGACAAGAATGTCAGCCAGAAGACTGCAATTTCTTTTGTGTTGGAGAACTTTGTATTTTGCAGTCTTTTTCTTTGTTATTGATCACTAATCTGTATCTTTTACTTATAATGGTTAATAAGAACCCAGACCCATTTTTACTGTATGGAAAACTATACGAGAGTCAATATTGAAACTTTAACAGGAACTTTCCTCAGTGTGTAAAGAGTGGGTTCTTAGGGGTAAGCACTAAAAACTATGTTGTGAGGTTATGTAAAAGATCATGGTTTGGGATAAATAATGTCATAGTAATGTTAAAAATATGCTTACCCAACATGCTTTAGGACCAGAGATGGGCAGTAACGCGTTACTTGTTACTTGTTACTTGTAACGCGTTACTGTAATCTGATTACTTTTTTTCAAGTAACGAGTAAAGTAAGGGATTACTTTTGCAAAAACGGTAATTAGATTACCGTTACTTTCCCGTAGGAACGCTGCGTTACTAAAACTGTGATTTTTTGCGAGAATGTCTCATGACAGTGACATAAGCCAGTGCGACATTCGTGACAACAGCTGTGTGCAGATCAACAATGGATAATATATCGAGTGCAGGAGAGAGTATGAGCCTGCAGCGTTTAAAGAAATCAGAAATCAGAAATCAGAAATCAGAAATCAGAAAGGGTTTATTGCCAGATGTTGAGGAGGTTTACAACATTAGGAAATTGCTGCGGTGCTTCAGTGCAACATACTGTCATAAAAATATAAAAATAAGAATAAGAATTAAAAAGTGCTAAGTGGATAGATATATACATGATATATACATGAGTGCAGGTGGTGATCAGTGCCAAACCATGGAATGATGCAGTGAACACAAGCGTAGGTCATGTGTTAGTGGTGGGAACAGTCATATGGTTATTGTTCATGTGTCCGACAGCAGAGGGGAAGAAACTGTTCTTATGGCGAGAGGTTCTGGTGCGAATGGACCGGAGCCTCCTGCCTGAGGGGAGCAGGTCAAACAGACTGTGTCCAGGGTGAGAAGGGTCAGCTGAGATCCGGCGTGGAAGTACTGACCTTATTTTGAGTTTGATTCCATAAAAAGTGACAAAAACATTAGTCTCTGTTGTGCGTGGGAAGAAAACTTATTTTTACAGCGAAAAAAAACCCTAAACTTCCGAGCAAGCACTGAGTGCGCTACGACGTAATGGGAAATTCACAGAGAAACTCGCGGATTCTTCCACTGACCGCTGCGGCACACCTGCACCAGAGCACACCTCCGCCTGCCCCACTCCTGCTTTACAGGTGAAAATAGAGCAACAGGACCGCTAGTCTTTGATTTTATTTATTTTCTGCTGTGTTTTACTTGCATCTATTTGAAAGAGTGAGTGTAAACACAAAAAATATTTTATTTTATGTGCTGGAATGTGCAGAAAATAGGTTTAAATGTTAAACTAATTTATTCAAGTCAGAGAATGTTGCATATAATTAAATTTTTTGCTTGATGCATAAAGTTAAAAGATTAAAACTAATAAAACAAGTTTTAAAAAGGGACCTTTCCATTTGATTACATTTTGTATGATGGATTATGCAGAAAAAGTAGAATTGGGCTGAATTCAGGTTGTAAATCGTGTTTTTAAAAAGTAACTAAGTAACTAAGTAATTAATTACTTTTGAACATAAGTAATCAGTAAAGTAACTGGATTACTTTTTGGGGGAAGTAATCAGTAATTAGTTACTGATTACTTTTTTCAAGTAACTTGACCAACACTGTTTAGGACATCCTGGCACCACACATTTGTTATGCTGGTAGAAGCTAATGTACCCTTAAGCTTCAAGCCACAAGTGGAGATGTAGAAAGAGACACTTTTTCTCAATTTATACCATCTGAAGTCAAACATTTTGAGCGCCATTGTACAAGTTCTGTTTATTTAAAAACAAACTTTAAGGTCACTGGAGATCCCTTTAAAATACATGATCCTGGTAAAGTATACAAAAAACCATTAACACCTTAACTGCTTTTATTTAACACAGCAGCTCTATGGGCCTGTAGCCCCACCGAGACTACATCAGTCCAACTCTTACTGTAAAATATCAACGTTGCTTTTTATTTTTCCATCTGCTTGTCTGGATATTTAAAACAAACACTGAGTAGTACTTTCAAATAATCAGAAGGTACTTGAAAATGGTTCATTTCCTTACCCACACTGATAAGTAATTAACTATAGGAGGAAAACTCTCTAGAGTCATCTTTGTAGAAGGCTTTATCATTTAGTATAGATTTGTTTCATTTTCATCTACCACTCTTGCATGGAGTAAATTATCTATAGAAGGTGCAGTGTATAGTGCAAAGTCCCAGGTGCAAACCTGATATGAATTTATATTGTTCCTCATATGAATGCTTAGAATTGGTAGGAATCTTTGATATAACAGAAGTTTGAACCGACTTTGGTTGCATAAATGGTAAACAGCCCATGTAAAGGTGAATAGATGTATAATGCTGTGCATACTAGTGAAATTCACTGGCTATTGCCATCAGCTATTGCCTGATGGCTAAGTCGATTAAAAGAAAAAACAAAAGACATTTGTTTGTATTTGCAAAGAATAACCCATGGATGGAAATGGAAATCTCAGCCTAAATATTCACTGACCTCACAGGAAGCCCTGTGAAGAAAAAATGGCTTTTGTCCACACAGGCTAAGACAGCAGACAAGCCAGTGGGTTCCCAGATTGGATGTGAAATAATTCCCTCAAATTATTTTAGTTGCTGCCAACAGTTCCAAAGGTATACCAAAATTATGTTTATAGAATTAAAAAGACATACAAGCAGTATTCAGCAAGTTTTTCCCCTTAATTTGTACATTTCCTTGTCCGTTTTTCATCTCCTCTCTGTCTCCTCTCTCACAGTCCCCCCTCTCTTTTCCCCACCTGCCTCATTTTTCCTTCCAGGAAGAGCAAGCTATGAGCGGTAGCTGATGGCAGGGTTACAGTGGAGTTCTTGCCAAAGAAGTGCTGGGCACGTTGCTGCATAGTAAACACCCAGGGCTCCTGCTCTTGACATGACGGGGGTCTCTAATTAAAGAGTGCAACAAGACACCCCTAGCCAAGGCTCTCCCTATCAGCCCAACACCCACAATTAAGTCCTCCATGGGATCCAAGGCGCTGCATTATTGATGGAGCAGAACGTTTGATTAGAAACTCTTAACTCAGCTCCGGAACAGAACAGCCAGTCCATTGTCATTAAACACCACTTAAACCAAGTCAAAACATACCAGTTGGACATGCTTCTTAAACATCCGGGTTATGATGAAGTTGGGGGTGAGGGTGGGAGGGCATTGGATTAAATATCAATGCCTCTGCTAACATATGCTGAGGGGTTTTATTCGTACGGGATAAAAAAAGGTAAACAATATACCTGCAGGCCAGTTAATAGAGGTTTTTCTTGATGATTTGCAAAGAAGAGGAAAATTGTGGATTTTAGGTCCAGGAAACACATGTAAGAGATAAAAAAAGCAAGTGAACCACAACAATGTCAGCACCCCATATGATGAGTCAGTGAATGTTTGAAATTATAACAACCCCAACCAGGAAATATGTACTTACATCAAAGTCAGGCTGCTCTAAGTGGGACTAAACAGCATTACCGGCCCACATTCAATCAACTGTTGCCTGGTGCGTAGATAATGCATCACTTCATATCAAAAGCCTTTCTAACGAGAACAGGATGATGTATACAATACCAAAACATTCATACTCCAGTGTGGATGAAACATGTAGATGGAGATGTAATGGGGTGTCAAATTAAAGCATGCAGCAGCAAGCCATAACATGCACAGTGGTGGAAGCTCCACTTTAAACATATACATGAATTTTTCCCTTTAAAATAAACTGAACTCTTACACAGGAGCTTTGTATTTGTGTGAATTTCTGCAAAAGACTATTAAGTGCATTTTTTTGCTCTGCATGCATGCTTGTGTGCGCATGTGTGCCTGCTGGGGAGTAGAGGGAATACTGCAAATTCGTCTGCTTTGCCTTTGCAATAGGCCTAATTAATACACACTCAAGGGTTGATAACATTGTGGCTGAAAGTAGATCTCCTTAAGAGATACTTAATCCAGCTAAAGATTGCACTGCTCCTCTCTCTTCCACAGCATCACAATCAAAGGTATTGGGTGGGTCTCTAGTGGACTCATTAGCAGGCTGTTGAGTGGTGGGGGTCTCAGCTAAGGCGCATCCCCCTATCAGCCCCAAATGCACACACATAAACCTCACTGCATACATCTGTACACCGCTCACTGACCCAAGTGATCAGAGATGCTTGTGTTATTATGACATTCATTAAGCATCACTGATGGAAACCCAACACACTCCCATCAGCGCTGTAATTAATCACCACCTTATCGGCAAGCCACAAACTTCCCACTATCTGTGTGTGGTTGAAGTCTCCTCTTACTAGGGCAGGGGTCAAATATCAGGGACAGGAGTGATCAGTAGCTACTCAGTGGACATCATTCAGGCTAATGGAGGCTCTAGCATCACCTTTACGCAAGTGTTGCCACCCATAGCAGATCTCAAAGCAATGAATTAATACACCTGGCATGGGTATTTATAGCTACATGTAACAGTTGTAATATGTGCAGTTGTATTCTTTCTCATCTCAGAGCCCTTTAATATGACCTTTTTTACTATACATATACATTCTATTAATCTTCCAATAGCCTGCATTCTAACACTATCTGAAAGTAATGACCTCTGTATGGAAAACCACTGAGGTCCTTTCATGGGAGCAATCTGTATATCTATCCTTGTACCTGAGCTGAATTCATAATAACGCAGGTTAGTAAGTGGGATCAGGTTAAAGAGTGCTAAGCCATGTTAAACCACTGCAGTACTGGAGCATGCATCATGTCCATGCATTAATAAAAGGCAACTATGCTATCATTATAAGCACCATACGTGCCGGGGCTGCACTTCCTGGCTGCTCTAATAGCTAACTGGTCAAGGGTGATTTATCTGATAAACTCCTTTTGTGTTCCACAAGCCTGAGAGATGGTTTAGTTCAGCCTAGTCTGCTATAATGTGCTTTATAAATACAAAAACAAATGGTTGCCTAGGGAGGAGGAAAGATGTAGCATGTATATTTGTGTTGGGTGGGGTGGGTGTAGGTCAAATTGTATCCTCTTGTGCCTTGGGGGGAGACAGGAAAAGCCTGAGTTATAACTCTTCCATCACCTGCCTTCTGCCTCACATGCATTACTCAGGATATAGCGCAAATTGCAGCCGGCATCCATTAGTTCTTTTCAGGGTTAATATTGATGTAGATATCATTCCTATCTGCTGTGTCATTTATTTGAAATACTATGTGCGAGGAGTAGCTCCGGCAGTGAATCAAATCAATTGATAGAGCAGTTAGCCTTGCAGCCCGGGCTGCCTGGGAGCTGCCGAGCGAGCATGAAATATTATGGAGATTGTTCTTTAAAGTGATCTCTTCATCATCATTTGTCTGCAGCCTGGGTGATCCTATCCCCCACTCTGCTGCCTTCCTCTTGGGCACCAGCTGTCATAACTAAATCAGCCGGATAATGCAGTCGTGCGCACAGTTCTACCGCATGCCCCTGCGACACCCGTCTTCATCCCCACCCCTCCTCTCCACTCAAACATCGACTGCCTTCCTTCTCTGCTCCCTTCACCTTCTCTGTGCTGCAGCCACACGTGTCAAAGAGCATCCAGAGAGTCGCTCATCATCTCTACTGATGGCCCTCCTCTCTGGGGCCTGCTTGTTTGTGTCACTTCCTATGTGCAGGTCTGCTAGTTCATGTCACCCTTTGTAGCAGGGGAGGGCACGCCTGCTGTTTTACTTCATGTTTGGCTGCTTGTGACGGGCAAAGAGGTGTAGTACAGAGCTCAGTGACAATCCTCCTGTATGTTATGACAGCCAGTTGAGCTGCCACTCTGAACTATGCCGTAAGTGAATATGACGGAGACAGTTTTTATGGTGCTCTTCACAGTCTGTTGGGATGCGGCTGGATGACTGTTTTTACGGCCCATAAATGGAGTGGCGTGCATATTTTCTGAGTCATTAGGAGGACAGTCAGGAGACATACTCAGAAGGAGATGCACGCCACTTAGGCCAGACTGTTTACCATTGTAAAAACCTCATCACTGAGCCTCTCAGAATGATGTAAACTCTTACTCGGAGAACATTTCCATGTGTCAGTGAGAGATGAGATGAGAGGGCATCTTCAATGAGGATACTGAGAGGATACAAGGCCTTAGAGGAAAAAGCTGCATTATTCAGTGTCAGGACACCCAGAACCTGGAGACGGTCATGCCATCCTGATCAGTGCTTCATAGCCTACTGATATTACAGTCAACAGACAGGTATTGTAACAGTGTCGGCCTTAAACCTTTCCAAGACAATGCTCAGAGGATGCCAAAAATGCAGTTTCCTTAAAACGTCCTTCAATTTCTTATCAAAAAAGAAGCTTTATATTTGTTTTTCTGCTTTAGGAAAATGCTGACATTTCCATTAATGAGATCTGATTGTGGCTGACTGCAAAACAAACACACAATTATGCCATTAACCCAAACATTTAAAAGAGCTAGGATATTCACAGGCCAAACAGTATCAAGTCATACATTTATACCAATTATGTGCTGACAAAATAGGCGTCTATATTGTTGAGACAATGATGTCATACACAAGCCAGTAACATTTATATTTTCTAAACGAGTCACTCTAGGCAGCCTGGCCGAGGCGGTGACATCTGCATGACTGTTAGTCAAAGGAACAATGAGTGCTCTTAGCAGAGAACAGAACCACTATTTGTCACTGTATGCTGATAAAATTCATACAGGGGCATTGTATGGGTCTGAAAATGGATGTTGAATTCATTAATCAAAGCCAGATGGATTATGTGCTCTATGGGTTATGTTCAATTGCTTACTCTAGGAGATACAGAGGTTTAAAAGGCCACAGTGTGTGCGTACATACACATTCACTTGTGTGTGTCAGTTCCCAATGAGTGATGATGACCACTGGCTCACCATATTGATCAGGAGAAGCCGAGGAGGGCTGTGAGATAGATAGCAACACACAAGCAAGGACAGCATACGCATCTCCCCGTGGCTGGGTTTAGAAAGTTTGTCTTATGCTTGGTGCACGTGAAAGCTGTAATTTAAGCTTTAGACTTAATAAAAGAAACACTAAAGAAAGTATGCAAGTAAGCTGGAAAACAAGTTACCTAAAAAAACAAACAAACAAAAAAACCTAAATTAAGGAGGGAAAGGGGGATCAAGCAGGGTGCAAAGAATGCAGAGGTTAATAAATATAAATACCACTGAGACCACCCATCCAAAAAATTTAAGTTATGCACTCAGACCGCTGTAAGATACTGTTAGCATATGCTTTGCAGATGTAACCATCACTGAAGACCTTCATTATACTCGAAAGCGAGTTAGAGAAAAACTGTATAGTTACAGGAATCAGAAGGTGGCTGCCAGCTTCCTGTTTGTTCAAAAGATTTGTGGTCAGTTATAAAAACTGAGTTCAGTTTTTATAAATTCAAAAGAGCAACTGTAAGTAGTATTTCAGTGTGATACAGGATTGACATATAGTTATATATCTTTAAAAACAAACAAACAAACAAACAAAAACAGTGAATTTCTTCAACTTGGATTTTATCCAACAAAGAATGATCTGGATACATTTATGTACGCTCCATGAGAATATTAGACAACCGCCACGCTGCCACACTAGAATGTGTTAAATTTGTGACTCATATTCCAACACCAGCTGGATGCCATCCCCACCCAGCAGCCCGACGCTGATTGGACAGGTAGATGTAAAGAGCATGTTGCTTCCCTCCGCAATTTTTCCACAGATTCAGCAGAAAGTATTTTATAGCACATTTTTTTGTCTCACCAATCCAAACAATGTGTGTGAGCTCTGTACCGTCACACACATGGCTCGGCCCTGGCTTGGCAAAGTGCATTTCTCTCTCTCTTTCGTCCCGTGGTTATTAATTATATAGATATTGTACTGGCACAGAGCAGAATAGGGCTGCTAGATAGCTTTGGAGGTTCATCTTAAGTCAGACTCTGAAGTTTAATTTCAGCGTTGGACTTTAATATCCCTTTGCGTGGTCCAAGTGGTGCTCTGTTCTTTCTCTGCCGGCAGCAGAGGGACATACAGGGCCCTGGCAGTAGGGGAACAGCCTATGTAGGACAGCCTCTCATGGCTCCCTGGGGGCAGATTTGTGCAAACTACACTACAAATTACACAGTGGGTTGCTGTGCACCCTGAGCCAGTGTAAACAACAACATCGTTTCCTCTCTTATGCTATGAATCAAACTGAACTTATATGACCCAAGACCGAGTCCACACCCATACTTTCTACGTCCTTCAAACCCTTTTAATGACACACCTACGTAGTAGTGTTTAACCCCGAGCTAGCTTCCTCTCTCCTCCCCCTCCCCCTGACTTCATTCATGAAAACTCCTCCTCTGTACGCCCCACTGCTCTCAGCGTGTCACACTCTGCAGCTGTTTCATTTTAGGAACTGGGGACTCCAGAAGTTTGCCTCGCAGCCACCAGTCTGCTCTCAGAGCCAAGTGGAAACCACAGCCAATACTTGTCCGAAGTGCTCTGGCAAAGTTAAATATAGAGCCCCTCAGTTGTTGTAAGAGATTTAATAAATTCCTCCTTCAAAGTTAGCATAATGCTCTCTGGTTTAAAAGACCAAAGTCCTCTTGCTTGTTATTTCCCAGGCCTATTTGTTGATCTCTCATTGCTGGAATATAACATTTCAGTAATGGTCTGCTGCAAACCAGCTGATGTGTTTAATAAACTTTACTGTGCCTCAGTCTGGGAGCTACCTCCCACTTAGTTACAGACGTGGAGGAAAGCACTGGGCCATAGCAGCTGAGAATAATTCATTAACACCATATATAACTAAACACCAATAATCAGTCACAGCTTAATATCCTTATCATTTTTTATAAAACAGGAAAATAAGACGAACCCTGAAACAAACAATTTCCTAACAATAATCACAGTATAATTTTACCAAGCATTATTATCAACAAGCAAACAAACTTTACTGACACCATAACTGATTTAAGCTGTCTTGAAATGCTTTACATATTGCATAAGGATTTTCCACAAAGGGGAACTGTGATAGATCCAAGATGTGTGGTGCAGTTATGAAATGGCTTCCATGCCAAGGCACGCGGTAAGCAGGAAAATGCAAAGATCACTATTTTTTTAACAAACAAGGCAAAACCCTGCAGATAACACAGCCGTTTTACTGAAAGTGAACATTTATATGTTTAATATTTACATTTAGTTCAAGTCACTTTCAACTCAAAGTTTGAAGTAACAGTTCATTTGAAGTAACACTGCATTTAAATAAGGTAAAGGAGAAAACAGATACATGTGCCTTAAATTTAAAATGTGTCTTTATTTGCTGTACGTTTTCTTAGTACCCAGCAAATGTCATACTGGCTTGTTTTTCATTCCTGCCACATTATTGCTTATGATCCCTGCATATGTGACTCTGCCTGCTTTTCTGTGCATTTGGTACGACTGATTATTTTCTGAAACTCTTCAAAACTGTAACAAGGGCAGTGCGTACAGTCGATCTGTATCTTCAGATATCGTTAGTAGGAGGCGGGCTGGCAGAGCCCTTCACCAATATGCGTACCAGCTGCAGGCCTCTGCCTGGCAGTGTGCTCTGCTTCAGACAGAGGGGGCTCTGTGGTGGAGGTCTGTGTCACGCCATCAGAATGTGTGGCAGCGTGCTGTGGGTCCTGAGAAAAAGCGCCTGAAGCTCTGCATTATCAGCTGGGTTGATAACAGCATGGAAACACTGAGGCCAACAGGAAAGACATGCAGGGATCCTTCCCAGACCTGGCCACTGTTCTCTTTTCACTGCCAATAACCCTTGACATGACTGGTGTTTAGAAACTCTCTTGCCAGGCTGTTAGCAAAGAAACTGGCCTGTGAATGCAGGTTAAGGAGACTCTGAGGGAAAATGTGAATGCCTGTGCTAAAAAAAACATTAAGGGATGATGTCATAAAGGCGCATCTTGAGTTCCTGTAAACTTTTATTTATTCACACAGATATGGAAAAAAAAGCACCATTTGTAAGTTGCTTTAAATCTTTTTCCCTTCATATTGTTTTTACTATAGAATGATGAGGTGTAAGGTGAGATTGGGATTAGAATCACATTTACACAAAGTTGAAGCAAGGTGTAAAATGTAGATTAAAACATAATATAATGATGTGACAGGCATATTATTTAAATGCTAGTAACAGTAAAACAACACCAACAAATTTATATATATTTTTAAAATGTATGAAGATTTAATTCATTATCGGTAAAATTTTGCAAATAGGTTGAGAGTGGCCCAGAAATGGCTCTAAAAGTGTCATACTTGGAAAAAAAGAAGAAGAAAATCCCCTTATGGAAGAAAATAATAAGGTTAAATGGCCAAAGGTCAGTAACGTGATGGGATTAAGAAAGTGCATATAGTCCATGAAAGACTGCAACAATTTAAGAATAATGTTTTTCATTTTAAAACTGATAAGAATTTGGGTGTTTTGTAAACTATATAACAAAAGAACAGAAGAGGACAGACAGAGGACAAAGGACAGAAAAAGTTTCCTGATGTTGAATGGCAGTAATGTTTGGTCCCACACGACAAGTTTGCAGTCGAAAGTTGAGTGGGAGCAGTCAGCATCATTGACGTGTGGAGGGGCATAAGTGGATATCTGTGAAGGCACCATTAATGCTGAATGATCTAAGTAGGTTTCGGAGCTTTTCATACTCTCATCAATGTCTTTTGAAGAACTCCCAGGTTATTTCAGCTACACACCTGGGGAATATATAACACCACATTCTCCGTGGCCCCAGAAACAGTTTGGTCTGGCTACAGACCAGACCTGTCCCCCACTGAAACGATCTGGTATATTAGAGGTGGGAAACTATTTTCCCCATGGGGCCACAACTGGAACCTAACATCTACTCTTACAAGTAGTAGTTTATAAAGAGCTAAAATTAATATTGAGCAAAATGGAGTTCATCTCATCTGTGTGGTCCTCCACAACAGTCCCAGGTTCTTATGGGATCCTTTGGAAAAATTAAGCGCCAAGCCCTATTTTAGACAACAGAAAAAATAGCACAAGAGAGCATGAACAGTCAAGATGTAATACTTCTATATCAAGTAAAATTTTTCTTTTATTGTTTTTTTTACACTTTACAATATTTTTTAGAACAGAGTGCATATTTTTATGTTTTCATTTGTATTTATATTTTTCGTTTTTTTCTCACATAATAAAATAATCTGTGAATTAACAGGATATGCCCACACACCATGTAGAAAAACACCTCCATGCCACTGAGCCTTCTTCATGTTGTCTGCACATGATGTTACTTCCATGCATAAACAGGTAGTCAGGGCGGACATGTGAAAATAGGGCTTTAATTAATACCATGTTTAATTTCCCCTATCCCCCTTACCCTGCCACACATCCTCCAGCCGCACATTAACTTGGGGAGAAGAGCCGAACAAAACACCCCTCTGCTCATCTCCCCTCCCATCTCTTCCTTCTCAGAGGGGAAGAGTGCAGATGTGAGCAGGGTCAAATAAATAGCCGCGATTCAGCTGCAATTCCACTTTGACATCCACTTAGCCTCAGGTTCCCTCTGCCAGCAGCCACCTGTTGCTCTTCTTTAAACACTGCCTGGTGAGGAGGAAGTTTTCTCATGTGGAACTGAGCCCCCTACCTCCCCCGAATATACTCCCAGGAACTGTAATGGCTTAAATAAAATTGTGTAGGACCTTGGAAGCGTCATTCAGGCCTTTTACATGCTTCAGAATAATCCAGACAGAGGAGCAAAGAAAATGGGGAAAGAAGGGGGTGGGGGTTGGTGAGTAAAGAGAGATACAGAGATTCAGCCATGTGGCCAGATGCTAAGACCATCAGGTCTGTGTGTGAACAGAGTGACAAGAGGGATTTACTGTAGTCTACAGAACTGGATATAAAGTAGCAGGATTCAGACATCTGGTGTGATTTTTCTTGTCTTCTAAGGCAAAGTCAAATATAAGAGAAGAAAAGAATACATGAGTTGTCATTATATTCCACAATAAGCAGCTCTGTGTTTAGCATTTCCACAATAAATCTTTGGAAAAATGGCAGTTATTTTATGTTGTGCTAAAACATTGCAGGAAATTGCACTGCACTGGGTTTAAAGTTTTATAGATCTGGGAAACTATGCATCGGTAGCGTCACGTTATATAAACTGCTCCTTTGATCAAACCTAATTATACACATGCAATTACCAAAGTGAAATTAGCAACATTTAAATGCATCCATTTACTTGATTAAAGTTAGATGATGAGAGTGAGATAAGTGAAGACCAATACTCGAGGAGATGAAAGCAATAGGTCCAGATATTGGGTGTCAGGTGAAGTGCACACAAACTTGGCAAAAGACTGTGACACAAAAAGGAAAAAAAAAAACACAGGTAAATAAATGAAGAGCGATGACCGTGTCACATCCTACCCGTCGAGCTCGACTGGGTGTCGTGTAAAGCTTAAAGCTTCGCCCCAGAGTGTCGTGTGCTCCCACATGGGTCCTGCCACAGATGCACAGGGCCTCTGGTTACAATACTGAGAAATCCTGCCTGCTCAGACCCAGCTCTATTACTTAGGCCGGAACAAAGACTCAAGGGTAAGTGCCTACCTGAAGTAAATGTAGAAGCGGCCAGATTTACGGAGCTCAAATGTGTCAAAGAGGAGCTCTCTTATGTATGATGCATTGCTGATAAAGCTAATTATGATCCTTTTAACAGCGCTACTACTGCTGTGGCTTTGTCAACCTGGAGAACAGGTATGTTACCAAGTGTCCTCATGTTAACTAGTACCACGAAGGAACAGGTGCCAAGCAGGGAGAAAGCAGTCAGAGACAGGTCTACCGTGTTACTGAGCCGAGCTAAGTCTGTCCAGCCTCCTCTGGATGTATGACTGAAATACTGCTACTACTAGCTGGGGAATAGGAAAGCATCTGTCACCCCTTTTAAATCCCCAAAGGAAAGTAAACCAGGTCCAGAGTTTCATTGGTAGTACTCACACAGCAGATGTCTTAAAGCAGTCCCAGGACATTCAAGCATTTAGGAAAGCACCTCTGTCTTAGCAATAATTAGCCTAAATGGATCTCTTTCTCCATTTCCCTCCTTGTCTCCTTGCCTCAGTCTCTTTTCAGGCACTGATATGAATAATGATCCAGGGGGTTAACAGCAGGTCACACGGAGCTCCATGTCTGCCACGTTATTCATTTGGTGCAATGAGAAATTGATCACATTATTGTGTTAAGAGGGACCTGATTCGTTATAATCAGCCCAGTATTGGCAGGACTGGCCCGCGGGCCCTACTATTACATTAGGAATGCTCAGGCAGCCATAGGTCAGCACCACTCAGACCATTTTACAACTTCACATCACCTCCTTGACCTTTTAATGACCACTGACAGAGACAAAAGAAAAGCAATATATGACAGACCAATATTAGCTGCTGGTTAAACTCCATGCATCTTCAGGGTAGAAGGAGATTTGCTAAAGGGGCACAGGGTCGGTTGTGTCCCCCACAATTATTTAAGTGTGTTTTCAGGCAACTAAACACTGTGCATGCGTGTGCAAGACTGCCCTATACGCAACACTCGTAGGCCATGACCTAAAAGCTATATTTCTGTCAAAAAGATTGACATTTATTGGGGAGGTCATGACAAAATTAGCAGAAAGTCAATCATTCAACTATTTAAAAAATGTACAATTTTGAGTAGTGGGCGCTTTAAAACAGTTTCTTTGACTGTTTGCTCCATTTTCCAAATGAATGAAAAACTGTGTAAACGACCAGGTGCACTAACCCATTTCCCCCCGAGGTTACATCATGCCAGCTCATTAATCAAATGAGTCAGCTGCTCTGTTTGCACTGGGTCAGAATGTATTGGTTAGTGCTTGTTGATTTAACCATAACACCTCAGCACATAGAAAAGGCCTTGGATCTAAGTTTAATCTTGAACAAGACTTCATGATGTTTTATTTCATCAACAGCCACCAATCAGTTTATCATCTAGTGTGCTTCACTCAAAGCTGGTATGTGTGTAACTTTAATATTGTTAGTAGGTTATTACACAGGTTGCTCCCTGCACCTTGCTAAATAGTGGTTTTACAACATGTCAGTGAGCTTGTGAAGTTAAACTTGCCCTTGCAGGGAGGGCAAATAAAGCGTAATCAGAATGGACACACTGCATTTACATTAACAGTCTGATTTTGATTTTGATGGAAGACATTTGCCAGTCTGTTAATGTTGGCACATCTTTAAGCCTTGCAAAGTGAGAAAACCATCAGGATAAACATTTATGTCAAGCCTACCAATAATAGCTGTTTAAATAATGACCTTTTGTTTTTATTGATGAAGTAACTCTTTTATGAGCAAACCTAAATGACCAAGCTTTTACCTGTCTACAGCTTCAGTAACATTTAAACTAATTGCCTTTGCTTAGGTAAATATTAGATCTGTGCAAGAATAATGAATCCAGGGCCTAAAAACATTGTGGAATTAGACCTCGTTGGTAATAGCTTAAGGGCCATTTACAAAACTTGGGAGATGGCTTCTTTTTTTCCTTTTTTTTTCTTAATGCAAGCACCACGTCACAATGCAGATTTTGTTTTAAGGTCTTAATTTCTTGTGAAAGTTCCTAGCTGTGATCATTTTCTTTAGTGGAGCCATTTTTTGAATGTAATTAGCATTTGAATCAAATAACACCACCGTCGCCTGAGCAAAATATTTCAGTATGCTTTCCACCTCTGGAAAACACTCTCCCTGATGCACGCTTTCATCCCCCAACTCCCCCCAGATTGCTACGGCTGTTTACAGTGAAAAACATCTGCATTGAAATTATTCCACTTCCTGAGGGTTGAATAAAATAAAGTCTCTACAAAACAACAACAGGAAGAGGGCCATTTTTACAATAGCTGTGTTTAAACACGTGCACGAATTTGGTGACGCCTGTGAGCACATACTGTGTCGGCTGTGTCGGGCTGATGCAAAATAGCACCCTATTTACACATTAGCAGAAGATGAAAATATCTGTCTGCTGATTTTTTTGTTTAGTTTTCACCGTAAACTGGCGAAAATAATTTACATTTTCATCTGTCAGTTTTCTCGCTTTTAGGCACACTAAGCTATAGAGATTTTTTTTTTTAAATCTGTAGCATTCCATTTTTTAAGTGAAGTCGTTAAAGTTAGACAGTTTTGATCATTAAAAAAACATCGATTTTTTAAAAAAAAATTGTAAAATTTGCACTTCATAAAAATTGCCTGACATTCCGCACAACTGAAAATTGCCCACTTAGGATTTAAAACTTAAAATGCAGCATACAAATTTGACAACATTTCTTCTTTTTGTTCTTCCTCTAATTTCTGGATCAATTTAACCCCAAGACATTCGGCTTCAAATAGGAAAGAGAAAAAGCTGCAATTTCTAGTTTAAACAATCCTTGTCACTCTCCATGCTGCTCAAAACTTGTTTAAAAATGTCTCAGCGTCACCCTGAAATGTTTACACAAGGAGTTGTGCATGCAGAATTAATCTTACGGGCTTACAATTAAGACATTGAAGAATTTCCCTCAACATGAGATGAGGCTGGCAACCTCGTTCTCTCCCCTAACAGTAGCCTTGAGAAAGTGTGTGTACATAAACCTCCTGTGGTTACTCAAATGTTGTAAACTGTATAACTAAAGCTTAGGCCTCATTCATAAGCTGTTTACCTTGTCGATAAATCACGGCGTCCCTCGAGCGACAAGTAGTGACAGGACGCTGAAGAGAAGAAGGATGGATTTGAATTGTTAAACCTGAGCCAAAGTAAACCTGAACGGATAGAAGTCAGTTAACTCTGAAGGTTTTTGTGTTTGGGTTGTATTAGCTGTAACTAGAGAAATGGATACTTTAAGTCAGAGACAACAAACAATATTTATCTGTTCAAATAATTACATTAAAAAGCCTGTTATGTGTTGGAGCACAGGAGAAAACAGAGTGCTGGCCAAAACAACACAGGTGTAGATTTAAGTCATTCAAAAAGTTTGTGAGCCCTCATCAGTATTAAACCGTTAGTCAGAGAAAAATTTTAAAGTTGTATTTTAAGACAAGTCACATTAAAAAGTGTTACAATTTGCTCAAAATTATTGACAAAAATAAATAATTAAACAAATTATAATAGTAATTAAATTGTTTTTTCCCAGTTGAATTTTTGGCCAGTAACTGGTTACAAAAAAAGGAAGAAAATTCATACACAAAACACACATTAAACTAAATGAAAAACCCAGAATAAACAGTTAAAAATTTTAAAAAAAAAGTGACACACAAAAGAGAAACAAAAAAGAATGAAAAGAAAAAAAATACACATAACTTTAATGTAACCCTTTACATGGAACTTGCGGTGACTACATACTGACTGCTTCATCAATAATCTATAATCTTGGTAATCTAACCTTTTATCTGGCAATGAACCATATTTGGTAACTTTAGTGGACAAAAAACAGCCTCAATTTTGTTTTATACACACTTTTTGGGGAAAAAAAAAAATTCACTGTAGCACATTTATGGTATCTTTATGGCCCTGGACTTTTAAGGGGAAAAAATTGGACAAATACAAAAAAGTCCTGTAATACAAGAATAGCACTAGAGTTAAAATTGACAATTTTCTAGTACTTTCATGAGTGCCCTATAAAGGGCTGAAGTACAAATGTAACTAGTAACTTTCTAAAGCTGTCAAAGTATTGAAAGAAAAGTGCAATGCTTCTGCACAAATATTGAAAAGTATGCATAAAATACACTAAAATGAGATTTAATTGTCCTGAATTGTAATTGTACTGAAACACATTACTTGAATAAATACACTCTACAATACCAGTAAATATAGCAAAAGCAGATTAATAATTAATCTCAACTTCAAATTTGACATCATTGCGTAAAGAAGATTCATTCAGTAGTTATTCAAGGGAACACACATTCACAGGCTTACTTACTCATCATATTGAGCTGTACAAATGCCGTTTCTGTTGCCCCACCACTTTGTTTCACTGCATTACACTTGAATGCTCTCACTGTTAATCAAAGCACCTTCTCGTGGCTGTTTACGCTACAGCTTTTTATTCCAGCATCACTGCTGCGTTGCTCACACACTAATGGCTCTGTTGTTGCTTACTGCATCTCAGCTTGTCGCTTTTGTGTTGCCCAACACAAACAGTGTCATGTTGTTATTTATTTATTTATTTTTTACCATTACTGCAACTTAGAAAGTGCTTTCAGTCAGATAGTGTGGAGCTGAAACAACAGGTTACGTGAGCTGTTTACAAGCTGCTGAAAAGGGCCTAACAGGTTCCTCATAGGGGGAACTTTTCTTGCTAAGTGAGACAACAGATTACACTTTGGCACATTTCTCGAGAGACTGCAGCCTGCTCCGCACCACAGCGCCACATTCCTCATATCTGTGAGTAAGTGTTCACTTGATACCCTCTTCAAAAGGGTAGCACGGCAGACCTGCACCACATATTGCGCATGTAAGTGATGGATGACCATTTCAACAGGGTTTCATGTCTTCACATAGAAATCTACCTTGAGCTACAGTATATCTTCTGCTACATTTGCCAGGAGACAGTATGTATTGTGTACTGCTGAATTAAGTGTATATTAAACTGTCAGTAACATAACTACACCCACGTCCAGTTATTGACGCACAACAGTATCATATCTCTTTGTATCCTTACACTGTGTCTCAGTTACAACTCCAAGGAGAAGCACATGCTGTGACAGAAGCCAACACGGTCACGACACTGAACCTCTTAGCTACAGACAGTGTCAAGGGTCAATTTGTTTCTCTGAGGGTTTCCTCAGTCACCTTCAGTACCTCCACCTAGGATCGATGATGCTTGACTCACTCTGAAAGTCAGTCAGTAAGCAGTGTGAAAGCAACTAGCAAACAGCAGTTTTGTAAAAAGAAAAGCCTCATTACAGGATACAAAAAGTCTACTCATCAATATTTCAGTAGCAGGTATCACTTCTTAAAGCTGTTTTTTTTTGTGTGTGTTCAAAACAGATCTCACTTCAGGTTGTTCTTCTTACTTTGAGAGTAAATACTGACTAGGATTACTGTATTCCAATAATTTAGCCCATATAAATAAAATTATTTGCATTTTGTTGTATTATTTCATCTTCTGTACTTCAGCAGTACTTTCAAATGCTGTATCATCTATCCAAGCATCTCTAGAGTATCAGTAAAACCTCTGAATAATATATTTAATATTATTTAAATATATAATATTTTAATATTATTATTTTCCATGTACTTATATGATTATTACCTTTTATTTGTCTTTTTCAAACAAAACACATGCAATACCTATATTTGTCTGTTATTGTGTAAATACTGACGCTATTGTGTACTTCACACACATGGAGAAATGCCAAACTGCCTTTCATTGTTCTTGTAACAGTGACAATAAAAAGCTATTCTATTCTATTCTATTCTATTCTATTATAGTTATAATAGCTTCTATGGGACCAAATCTCATGCAACTGGGAGCAAAGGACACTGTTTTTTTTTTTTTTTACTGGATGTGAACTTAATTTTAATAAATGTTATAACTTACAGCAAATTACCCCAAATACCACTTAGCTATGAGTTGTGGACCACTGGGGGTCCCCAGACCCTACTTTAAGAACAATTGTCATAAAAATCTGTATGCAAATAAATATAAGATAACTAACCTATACTGTGTCAGTTAATCTAGAGACCAAGTTAACACAGAGGATGAAACGCAGCCCATGGTAGCAGTTATTAATATGGCATGTGAAAACAATTTACTACTTCCTGTAGTAAATAGTGTCGTTGTATTGTTTTTCTCATAATACATGTTATTTAAGAAAAAATGTAGCCCAAGTTCAACAGTAAATTACAGTATGAGAGAAAAAAAAATCCAGTGAGCTATATAATACATATGAAACGTAAATATTATTATATCTTTTCTATTTCCTTTTCCAACTGTGTAAACAAAACCATCAGAAATAACAGAAGTTTGTCTTTCATCTAATTTTAATGCTTTACCTAAAATAAAGGACACCTCTTGATTACTTGCAAGTAAATTGAATATGTATTTATCCTTCAGGTAAGCAAAGCAGTGTCATATTAATCCCTTGGTATATCTGAAATAATGATGTTAATTGAGCTGTTTCACAACTCTTCACAAAGCGTACTGCTAGTAGAAATGTATGGCCATGTATTATTCTTGCAATGAATATCTCCTTTTGGAAATCTGCCCCCCAGACTTCAGAAATTAACAACTGAAACCTCAGTGCAGCAGGCCTGCCGCTGTGTGTGTTTTACACCAGCAATAATGCAGTTTTTACCTGGTAAGGTCACCCTGTAGTCCACTTTGAGTCTGGCAGAGTCGAGAAAGAAGATATCCAGTCCAATTTACGATGGGCCAGCCCAGTAAACCTGGAGTCAGTCTGCAAGTGAAGGGTGGAATAAAAGAGTTTCTCAGGTTTAGAAGGCCCAGCTGAAAGCACTAGAGCCCTTTCCCACTGAGAACTGTACCTCTCTAAATTACACTGACACTGCTCAATTAATCCAGGAGAATTGTTTCAACTATACAACACCCAGCTGGTTCATTTGCTATGAAGGTGTCTCCCCACAAAGAGCACAATTTAAGTTTGGAGGTCACAGTTCAGGATATGAAAGAATATTTTAGGAACAAATAAATATTTAAAATAAACACTTCATTTTAACTATGGATAAACAAGTTGAATTCTAGTCAGTGTTTATCTCTAAATACCTGTTATTGCAAATTATAGGATTATAGGAATTACTTAACAAGCAAAAGTGCTTACAAACACTCTTTCATTATGCATGATATCACTGAGAAAGTATGTAAGTGGAAACGACTAGTTTTACATTTTTGGTCATGGAACTCTATGGCGGCACATGGCCCCTTTGTCTGAGTGGGATTATCAGGAGCGAGCGCTCACAAAAGGAAATGCTTGTGGAGCTACAGTAACAGAAGGATAAAATCAGCCGTGTGATGATTGGGGTGACACATTTGTTTGGCTGTAATGAAAATAAGCCCATTGATGGTGCATTCAGTCATAGGCCTGAACCCCCCCGACTCCACATCCTGTCTCTTTATCCTTCATACAAGTGGCAGACAGATAGCGGCTCGGGGGATATTGCCGCAGCCACTGGGTGTTTGTGTGTGTGCAGAGCTGTCAACCTGTCACTTTGAATATACCGCTGATGTGTATGACAGAGTTGTCTGTGCTGCTTTCCACAAGCTGATCAGTTTATGTAAATCTGAAGACTTTAAGCACATTAAACACTACACAGAATGACACGCTTTAAGAACAAGTTAATGCAGTGCTCTTCTTTGAAACTTTGCTTGTTGCTGTAGGTAAACTTCAAAAGCTGAAACTAACAAAATAAAATGAGCAATTCCATAGAGAATACAGATACAGATCAATACATTTAGTGTTTGGTTTTGTGCTTTTCTTTTAATAGCGTTTGCTGATCTAACCGCAAATCCTCCAAAATATCAGACAGTCCAACTTATTTAAGTTCAGCTTTATTTACTCTAAATGAGCTACAATTTAATTCATAGCTGTTTTAGTATGAGGTTAAATGAATCACAGCACAGAAAACACACCCATGGAAAATAGTAGGTAGCACTCTGGCACAACTCTAACATGTGAGACATTGCAATTAAGTAAAAGTATAAATGACACAGCCAAGTAGAGGTTTTGGGCCTTCTCGCCATCTATATCACCACCTTCTTTTTAAGCCATGGCAGAGGCCTACAGTGCAGATAAAACGTAAGGCGAGATGGTAAATCCAAGGCCCCCTTGAAGTGTTTGATCTCCGGATAGCGTCTGTGAGTCACCCCTCTGTGTGTGTTTCAGACGCTGGGAGTAAGAGCACACATATACAACACATATCTCCACCAGGAACCTGCCCTCAGTGTACCACAGAAGCAACTGGATGACTTCAGACTCACTGTATCTAAATCTACACTGCACCACCAAAGCCCAGGGCTCAGACATGCCACACACAGGATTCAAATCTATGTCCCACATGCACATGTTCACACTGCCAAATGCAGCTGTTGTGTACAGACTACTGAAGTGGCTCAGAGAACATGATAAAGAAAGCAGCAGGCATTTATCTGCAGTCCTTGATCTGGTCTGGTGCTCTTTGAGGAACAAATCTCTGCTTTTTGCATTGCTCATCCATATTGGAACTTTACATCTCTTCCACTTATTCAAGAACACATAAATTGCGGCAGAATAAATATGTTGTGTAAAACTTCAAAAGAAACTTTAATAGAAACTTTGTTTTGTTTCAGATTTTTAAACATTTTTTAAACATTTTTTATAAAGAAAACATTTTGTCCATCCAGCCATCCATCTCCTGCTGCTTATCTCTTGTTAGGCGTCGCCTAACAAGAGAAGCCCACATCTCCCTCTCCCCAGCCACCTCCTCCAGCTCATATGGGGAAACACCACTGTGTCCCAAGGCCAGCTGAGAGATGTAATCTCTCCAGCATATCCTTGGTCTACCCTGGGGCTTGCTCCTGGTAGGACATACCCAGAATCACACACACAGAATCACACACACAGAATCACACACACACACACACACACACACACACACACACACACACACACACACACACACACACACACACACACACACACACACACACACACAAAAAAACTGATCATTCATCCCATGGCCTAGAGTGCCCTAGTGCCTCGTGCACTTGAAAATCCTTATGGTCAAACATGGTGTTTGTTATAAACTAACTGTGATTGGCACAGAGGTCCAATAAGAGAACAACACTGGGGTTTAGATCAGGCAGACTCTTCCTCCTGATCACACCATGCCAGATTTTACTGTCTTTGCCAACATGAGTGTTGAATTCTCACAGTCGGTGAAGGGATGTCCACTTGTGGCATCCTCCAGCACCTGGTGACTGAAAGAAGGTTGGGTACTCTTACATGTCCTTTAGGACATAAGTGCAAAAGTCGGTCAGGGCCTGCTCCCTGACCCAAAAGCACAAGGAAACAACCACTGGGGAAAACCCCAATGTACAGGCAGCAAACAGAGTTGATACAGTTATACCCAGATTGGAAGAGAGACTAGTACCTCTATAGGAAACTGGTTCCATGACCCAAGCCATGCGTTGAGTTTGCCAAACTATAGCTAGCTGGTATCTCTCAGTCTCATGGACTAGCTCAGGTTTTTTCCAAATCAGATAGATCAGGGCTTGGCAACTCCAGGCATCAAGGGCCCTGTAGGTTTTAGATGTGTCCTTGATCCAACACAGCTGATCCAAATGGCTAAATTACCTCAACAACATATCTTGTATTTCCCCAGAACCTGTAATGAACTAATCATTTGATTAAGGTGCTTTGACCCAGGGTGACATATAAAACCTGCAGGACACCGACCCTCGAGGCTTGGAGTTGCCCACCCCTGAGATATGATGGATCCTTTTTATGTTATAGGAGGTAGTTTTCAAAAACTGGGCATCAGACTGTCCATCTCCACTCTTTACTGCCACCTGAAACATATTTCACTCCACTGCTACAGCACCTTCTGCAGGTTGTGAGCCCACAACAGGGGTTGTCATCTTCTCTTCTGGCTGAATCCAACTGGGCCACAAGGGCTAAGACCCAGCCACCAGATCCTCTCCCTTAAGCTCCCTCCCCTGTCCTTATTCCAGGGTGTGCCCCAGTAACCCTGTGGTGGCAGGATATAGTAGTCTCTTGGTCATTTCTTCATTGGAACTTTGTGAATCGTTCTTCATCTGACCCCTTACCCAGAATCAAATTGCTTTAGGAGGAACCTATCAGGGACCAAATCTATCAATACCCTAGTCCCTAAGATCACTGGGCGACACACAACTCTTCACCACAGCAACATGGAAATTCAGGGACAGGAGAAAAATTGGTATTTTCTGTCTACACAGGGGCTTTTAGTCTAGATTCTAAATAAATAGCAAATTAGTAGCAATTTGCTACAGAACTTTTTTGATTTACTACCAGATAAATTCTGGTGAAACTGAAGGTTGACTTTCCTTTCTAAAACAATGACCAGTGCTCACGGTAAAGAAAACGCCAGTGTTACCAAGAGACTGACACCAAGAGATTGTCGTTTGCATTCTGCCTCCTAGCCAGATTACCATGAAGGTGAGTTTTTTCTGATGTTAACCTAGTGTAGTGTGCCTAAACAAGACCAATTAAGTAAAATTATTAGTAAAGTGGCAGATCAGATAGAAAGACTAATGCTTAAATATAAAAAAGTGCTTAAGCACTGTTTTTTCTGATTGATATGATTGCTGTTTAATTAATATTCAGATTTAATAACAAACAATCAAAAACGTAACATTGGAGCAAAATTATACACTTTAAACCAAAGAATTATATAGTTAGCATTAGCATGAATCACTATCACAGCAAAAGAAAAGAACAGCATTTTTAGAAACTCCGAAGATGCAAAAACTTGGCATCAGAACTGAAATTAAAATAAAGGTATTATTAAACAATTTCAGCTGTTCACAGCTTTTCTGTTCACAAGCATTTCAAAACCACAGCCCCCACTTCTCCACCCCCAAAATGTCTGGGAGCGCTCTGACATCGTGTTGGTGGTATTAGGTGTTACACAGGGGTCCATTTCCCTCTCAGTTGTCTGAGTGGAACACACCCGCTGTGGCAAGGCTCCCCCTCGACTCCATGTGTGACAGTAATTTTACACAGCCGGGGACCTTGGTCCCGGAGGTGGGCCATTAAAGTTCAGGTGAGGTTAATTACAGAGAATTGTTAAGCCTGCTGCTGTGCGCTGGGCGGGTGGGGGGGATTTGACGCCTCCAACGCTGATTTCTGTGAGACACGGTTCTACCGGCTCCACGGGTGTTCAGCAGCCGATTTACACACAACACCTACAAAGCGCCAATCATTCACTGAAACAGCTCGAAATTAAAGCCCACAACACAGCCACATGAAAATACTACAGCTTGTTATTACACTCGACGTATAAATTACCACACACGCCATGCAATTCCCCACATGAAATACACAGAAATTGAATGTAACTACCTCTACATAAACAGCCAAATTTAGGAAAATTATTTTGCATAGAGAATGCAGTCTTTAATTTCGACCAAGAGGTTCTATTAAACCCGAAACAAGCCAAAAACAGGAGCACGAAAAAAGCAAGAAAAGAGCCTCTCGAAGATGCAGTCTGCTCTGTTTGAGTAAGGACGAGATTATATTGGATTAAAAGGGATTTTTGCAATGCAAATGAATGCACCTCAAATCAATAAGGCCTGTTCTACTCAATATACAAACTAATTAAGAGGTAATACAATCAAACCTGAATAAAATAGATTGTGCGGCTTTCTCAGAAAGAAATCCAATCAAACCTTTTTATGTGAAAAGATAAAATCTAAAGCGATCTTTCTTTGTACGAATAATGACCTCGGCTTTGTGTCCATTTAATAAGGAAAACTTGTCTTAAGAGGTTACGCTCAATGTGCATATTCTAATCAATATGAATTACATAGGGTTTTATCTATGTTATCTGCTCCAGACTGCTAAGCTAATTAATGTTTTATCGAGTGTTTTAACTCAATTATTTCGCAAAGTCAAAGGGGTTCAACACAATTTTCTATGAGCGGCCAGAACATTTTCTGTGGAGAGGAAGTAGTTGAGTTCTGCAGCCTTTGAAGGAGACACAACTGCAAGGAAGCATGCTTTCACTTAAAAAAGTAGTCAGTTCAAATATATATGAATTTACAAGAGAAGTTCAGGTGCAAGTGGCTTTTGGCAAAGCATTTATTTGTTTGTTGAGCACCATTCCTCTCTGACACTTTGACATACATTTTGTGTTCCGGGTATCGTTGCTAAAGTTTGGATGATCCCCCCCTCCTCTTGCGCTTCATTCCAGCTGATTGCTCATTTTCTAATGTTAATGGTGCTAGGCTGGGGCTAGGGTTTCTCCCCTGTCAGCTGGCTACTGGGGCTGTGGGACGGATCTAATGGGCTCTGACAGAAGGGAACTGATCTCATTCAAAGGGGATTTGATATGTGGCATGAATGTGGTGACCCTCAATGGACATATTAATGACCGTTATCATTCACAGACTTTGTGCCATTCATAAAGCCCCTTTCTATTGGATGCGGTGCTGCGCCAAATGCCATGACTTATGGATGAGCTAGCCATATATTGTTTTCACTGCCTTTTAGGTAACATGTCAAAGTGACTCAGAGCTTTGCTCCGGTGGCTGTGGCTGGCCGAACGGTTTGAGCAGCATAGGGCAGTAAATAATAACGTGGTGGGTGTTGTTTACAATTCAATTACAACCACATGCAGGCAGAGAAAAAGACAAAAGTCTGAAGTCACAGGAGACATTAGTGTGGAGTCACAATGTCAATATTTAGCTTCACCTCAACTGCTATTTATGACTGAGGTGTTTCTTCAAGCATGCAAAGTATTGTTTGTGCTCATTTCTTATTTTCACTGCCTCCAACCCAAAGTATGAAAAGTAGACAAATAGAGAAACCAAAGGAAGGTTTTCTACAATAACTGCTAATATTGATACACGTTTGCTTGCCAAAATGACCAGAAGAGGGGAAAAAGCCACTTAAGGAAAATTTGCAGCTTATGATATAAATGATGATAAACATAAAAGATTAATTATATACACCAAGGTACTCATATCCTCCCAGCCAACCAAGACCATAATATCATGAGAAACATGGACCAAAGGAAGAGAAAAAAAGGTTACAATCAACATGTGGACGCTTTTGAATAAACAAGTCTTAAAAAGGCAGAGAGCTGCTGGTGCACAAAATGGAGCAGCCACAATTAAATGTCTCCGGCAGGATGCTCATCAGAGTGTGGTTTTCCAAAAAATCCTAAACAAATCTAGAATGTCTATAAATGGGAGCACCAGGCTGAGAAAAGTCATATTCATCCATATAAGCATCTGGTGAAAAATGAAGATGACAGATTTCTCAGGGCAACCACTGTAGAAATATGTGGATGAGGGGCTGCAACTTGAGCTATTCTTCCTGGTACCTGGTTAAGATATCCGTCATGAACCCATGTAAACATCAAAAGAACAACAAATACATAATCCAAGGCTTATATGTTCAAGCATGCGGTATTAATCAACAATCAACGAAAAAATATCCATCAGCTGTCATGTGGATATTTTTTAATGCATTTCTGTCTTTTCTTTTTTTACATAATGAAAGCAAAATTAAAGTATGCCATGAAAATGCGTGTGTTCTGAAAAAGTAAAGCATACCATACAAGTGGTTACTATTACAAATTTATCATTAACCCCTAATTTTAGGGTTACTATGATTAATTATAAGCATATTCCAAGTGTTCTCTATTCCCCTATTTTCCCTGCATGCTCTATTAGCAGAGCTGAGGTGCAGCAGCAGCAGCAGCTTGGGAGGTGCGGGGAAGTGTTTCTTTCTTGACAGCTGCACAGGAAGTCACATCCCTCCACACGTCGAGGTGTCACCAGCATTATTTTAACATTTCCAATTTTAATCTCAGATTCCTGCCATGTGTCAACTTCAAAATAAAGTTCCACTCCTGCATTCCCCTCTGACTCCTAATAACAATCTGCCGTATGGAGATGCCACAAAGATGCCAGGTTGCACTCAGGTCCTTTGTTCTGCTCCTTTCTCCCCCCCCCACTGTTCTCAAAGGTTCATGAAACAAGATCCGTTTGAAGTATGTTTCAAAGCAAGATGCAATGTTCAAAAATGATTCAAAGCACATGATTTTAAACACATGACTGGGTTAAATGTACCATTTAATTACATGTTTACTATTAGGAATGGATTAAATATGGTTGATAGAGTAATAATAGTACTTTAATTAGCATCTGGCAGTGATGGAAAATATCAAGCGAGGTATTTTATTAACTTCTTATAGTATTTCTATGTATTGTAACTCTATTAGATTTAGATATATATTAATAAGTTACTGTGAATTTATCATAGATTAAATTATAGAGCTACAAAATTAAAATTTTACTTAGATATTTTGAAAAAACTTTGATAACAACCCCAAAATACATGCTAAATAAAATAAACAAAATAATAAAATATTGTGATAAGTTACATGTAATGAGTGCTTTTATTTTCATCACTTTTAGGGGTAAATAAGTTACTTTACTTTTTATCAGATTTCTGAGAAAAAGTGCATCTAAAGTGCAACTGTGTTGCACGTTTTCTCACAGAACTTTCACTGACAAACAAAATTAAATATCATAAAGCAGCAAAACCTTCGCCAACAAAGCGTTTATCACTCCAGACCTGAGGCAGCAGGACATTTTCGCCTGACTTCTTCCACAGCCTGGAAAATCCTCCCCACATTACGACTATTGTGAGAGCTACTTTGCTTTCACAGTCCAAAGATCAAAACAGCAGCCATGTTTTCAAGGAACAAATGTCTTACCAGCTGGGCTGGTGTGAACACAGATATAATGCTGACAGGAAGCCGAGGCAGTCACTTGTAGAGCCAATTATGGGCAGAGCTGTGGGGGCAGGTTTACAAACACTGCTTTTCTTGTGTCGCGCTACTCTGAGGTATATGATTAACTTCCTCACCAAAAGTATCCAGGCAGCGCAGAGTCTGCCCTCTTTGTAGGTGGCAAAGCTGGTGAGTCGTGGCACAGCACAGCCACCACTAGACTACCAAGAAAAACAACAAAAAGGAGGCAGCGCTCGAAAGCGTTAATTTTGTTGTTTTTATTACTAAAAACATCCACGTGCTTTGACTTTTAATGGCTCTTCTTTAGGACATATTTAAACATTTGGTTAGGTTTTACAGCATTGCTATCACAAGGAGAATGCAGGTTACAGGCCTCTCCTGAAGCCGCAGAGGCTTGGCGTTCTCCATCGGAGTCAGGAGGAATTCAAATTGACCCATCCGATGAAAATTCCTTTGCTTCTGGAGAACTAATTACAGGCCGTACTCATGAATGGAGGATGGAGGAGCAACTTAATTAACCAGTCTCCAGATTACCCTGTATTATTCCACTGCTGCCTTCCCCCACCAAAATAATTTTCTAGACAATCGCAAGACTTTTCCTTAACAGTTGCTCTAAAATTAAATTAGAAAAAAGTAAATCCCTGGTGTCCAATCAGTGAATCACCATAAGGAATGTCCACAGTATGTGCCTCCTCCCATGTGGCATTGTCGGGGTGGCAGAGCAGGGTTACCAGCAAACAACAGTCTTTTAACTATCTGTACTCTAGCAGCGCTCCTTCACTGTTGAATTTAAAAAGTTCCTTTCACCACATCTGCCCTATTTGTGCGGCCTTTTCTTCACCTGACTTGCTCATGAGATTTGCTTTATCTTAAAGGTCATTTCATTCAACTGGGCAACAAACAGAAGTGAATATAACCGTCCCCGATCTTTCCTTCGCAGAATTCATGCTTGAGTTGTCTCAAATAAAGAAGGTCCCTGCCAGCTAGAAGAAGGAGCTCACAATCTGGGCAGCTCTATAGAAAAGGTTCCCTGTATCATACAGTACCCCTTTACAGCTCTACATTTCCATTTAATGACACCCTACATATTAACCCTGGTCAGCATCCAATTACACAGAATAAGTGAATTATCTGCACCAGCATGCAATTTGAAAATGTTTTTTGTGCAATGCGGGGACAAGGGGGCGTACAGGGGCCCCTTTTTTTTCATCAATCCAGGGTTCATTAAAGTGCGAGCCTGTGAGATATTTTGAATTAATTAACTCTAAATACAGGTGATCCCCCCCTCCCCTTTTTTAACACAAAACCACCGAGATTCCCTGTCATGGAGTGTTCCAGGGGTATAGAATGACACAAACACAACTGATTTGATGAGCTTTCCTCCTCAGGCCAGCACTGAACCAAACAAACTAGCCAGACAACCAACAGAGCTGCATTCATATTTAATTACAGCCTGCTAACATCGCTGCTGGATAACGTTACACTCAGAGAAAAAAAAGGGGGAGATAATTGCTATAAAAACCATAGTGGGATAGTTATTTCTTCTTGTGTAACCTGGGAGATTCTGCATTTTTCATTTTGGACACACAAAGTGAACTTTTGATTATTGCATCCAAATCAGATAAATAGAGTCAGTAAGGTCAGCACACATCTTTCATTTAATGGCATGTAAATAACACCAGGTGGTGAATATTAAGTATCAAACGTAGAACACAGCACTCTGTGTCACATGACCCACCTCTGTGGGTGTAAAGTCACTGCTGGCCTCCCAGGCGACAAGCATCAATACGTGTGTGCTTGTTCTAGTGTGCGTTATCGTGGACACAAGAAGGAGGGTTGAATTAGCCGAGATGACCAGATGAGAGCTGGCTGAGTCCAGCCATGCCTTGTCAAGTTGTTGAACGCTGCTCTGTCCAGCCCTTCTGACTCATGGCGGAGCAAAGAAAGACACCAGCATGAAGTGGCAACCTCTAAAGCTGAAAAATACTGCCAACATATTTGCACCAAAAACTGCAGTTTCCCAAATGGCCACTTGAGGCAGTCGCTAAAAGCAAGACTCCAAATGTTAAAATGACAAAGTTTATAGCAGAAATTTGGTCTCTTTAGCTAATTTCACTTTTAAAACAGTAAGAAGTGGTCTGATTAAAATGGCTTAAGACTTAAAGCAATGCATTGCCATTGAGGTGGCTACTACAGCTAGCAGGTAGGTTCCAGCTAGATTGCTTTTTTAAAAATCTAACGTTTTTCATTAATTAGACTAACAGCCCCCAGGATTTTGCAATCCAGTTTTAATTAATGAAAATCTATTTTTTCTATGTTACTTAACACGAATTACAGGTTAGCTCTCCATGTCTGTGTTCCACCAATACAATGCAATAGATGAGAACGGCTTGCTAACCAAGTTAGCTGACAAAACAAAGCAATTTTTGACATCAAGATGGCTGCGTCTAGCTTGTGTATATAGTCATATACATCCATGTCTGTAGCCAGAGAGACTACCTTACCTGTTTCCTTGTTTTGCTCCACGCAATGTTAGTATAAGAAACCAAAAAGAAAATATATATTTATATCTATTTCTCTCTGTTGTTTGATAGTTGTACATTATCCACATTTCTTAAGATGAGTAGTCAAATTTAGATATGACACCATATTGCCAATGCAGAGAGTAAAACAAAGTAAGAATCAGGGTTTACCATCAGTCTCATCATGTGGTTTGGCATTTGTACAGATTTTTAGCAGTCACACTGACCGAGTTCCATCATAGACAGATAACAATATTCTTGTTTTCTTGGGTAACTGTCTAGCCACTTCCCCTTTTTTGTTATTGTGCTGATTTTCTTTCATAGTGGTTTTCTTTCATTCACGTCTGTTATAAATTCTGATGTCAAATATTAGACCTAATTGAATACAGATGAGGCAGGTTTAAGGAAACACCATCACCTCCAAAAACAACAACAACAACAACATTAAAAGAGTTATTTGATCACAAAATAATCCCAATGCATCACAGACAGAAGGTAACAGTTAATCTGAAGGTGAAGGTTATCTTTTGTTCTTAAGAAATTAGCTACTCTGAGCTGCCTGACTGGTTAATATGGAGTATTTCTTAGGATAAGTAATAAGGGTGTGTTATCTGTTGTATTAAATTATTAACACTCTTTGTAACAGGCAAGTAGCTGACAGTTCATGTGACAGCTAACAGATACATTAGCAGTCTTACGTTAGTGTTCTTATATATAAGAAAGATAACTGTCGGAAAGTGTTGGTATCCTCAATGTGGAAATAAGACACTATGCACTAACATACTGCTCCACAATCATACAGAACAGTGACTTCACTTACAGCTGAGAGGTATGAGACAAATTAGCAAGCGCAGACACACATGCACACAATATACGTATGCACACACCTACTGAGCATCATAGTCTCTTGGCACACTGGCGCCTGTCACTCAGCGGGGTCCTGGAATATGCGCCGAGCCATCGACAGGCGTCTGTGTCAATGCCTGACAAACCTCAAGGCACCAGGCTGTAATTGGAACGACTGGCCTAATCCTCAGATCAAGACAGACTCATTGACAACCTAAGCGGGCAGCAATCCCAACAGTGCCTTATTAGTGGAGCTGGCCTCTTCACTGGGGGCACTGATGTCATCGCTGCCTGCCAAAAGACGCTTTCTTGGCCATTTAACAGAAATGTTCAATAATGGAAGTTTGTTTTTATGTTTGCTCTACACTTTCATACACTTTTAGAACAACAATGGAATGGCTATATGCTCCCCCCCACTCCCTCTATATTTTAAGTTAATAACTGAGGAAGGCTGAGCAAAATATTCATTATATGTCTTTCAAGGGTGGACTTTCTCTGGTATGATTATGGTGTGAAAAAAATAACAAAAAATTGTAAATTCAATTTAAAAAGTGAATTAACTAATAAGGGAAAATAAATTCAACATCAAAATCACTATAATTGACGGTTTGGCCTTTGCAGAATATGATGTTTTAAACATTTAACTCTGTTGGTGTAAAATCATGTTTAAAATGTAAACTATGCCAAACTCCTTAAAGGAAAGATTTAGAGAATTCATGAAAGCATTAAAACTTCAGCCAGAATCTGCTTAGCTTAACCTGCAAGAAAAATAGAAATCATTAGAAATGCCTAGCCTCCACAGTCCAAAGGTAACAAATTTGTTTACTAGCTCTTTTGAAGCTCAACTCCCTAACTAAATATTAACATATTACCTTATATATATTCGTGTTTTTTGAGAACTTTCATTTGTTTACTGATTTGGCTGTGCTTATTTTAAAAAGAAAAAATTAGACGGCTTTGTTTCTTTGATATACAACCGACTTTAACATTCATTTTGGCTGCTGTAATACAGTTAATTACTAGGTACTGTGAAACACAGAAATTTTTGCCCATTTTCCTAAAGTCTGCAGATTTGGTTATATTATTCATAATGCTGCATTGTCTTCCTCTTTGATTTTTGAAGGTTTACTGATGATCCTGTTCCTAACAAATATATTTAGACGAAAGCAGAGAGAATGCTACAAGAGAAAAGTGAAACATCAGCTATGGCACATTACCCACCCAG
The DNA here is from genome assembly GCF_900408965.1 of Simochromis diagramma. Lineage (NCBI taxonomy): Eukaryota > Metazoa > Chordata > Actinopteri > Cichliformes > Cichlidae > Simochromis > Simochromis diagramma. The sequence continues at coordinate 8,438,122 of NW_024387414.1, forward strand.
AAATCTCACCTGTCTGCAGACCACAACAGTTGCATCACTCGGACCAGACAGCTAGCATATAGGTTCTTCTGCTCCTTCATTCTCAGTAGGAACAACAGTGGGCCTCTCTTGGAATTGCCCTGTGCCCCTCTGCCTCACCTCCCAGAAGAGTAATCTGCTCTCTGATGGAGGGGAGCGTGTAGCAGAGGTCTGCTCTGACACCTTCTTGGCAGAGTCATAGAGCCTGGCTCCCAAACTAGTTTTCAAAAGCCAAAACGAGCCAAAGCCTAAACCCCCCGACACAGTGTGTTCATTTGTGGCCCTTTCTGAGTGCCTGGAATCTCCTGTCAATGAGCATATCAGACAGTTTAACATGAACAGAGACGTACAGTATGAGCACCCGAGATATAATGTGTTTGTGTGTGTTTTTACTGAATATCTTGCAGATAAGGTGTCACAACTGTATGAATACAGCAGTAACAGACAAATAGAGTACAAGTGGAAAGCACATGTAAAGATTATTTATCCAGATACAACTATTATGTTTCAAATCATAATATGCTGCCAATGCTGAACTGGTCATCTGATATTGCAGTTACCTACTACAACTCATTTCAAAGAACACAAAGTGTACTTTCCTTTCAATGTGTTAAGTAGTCCTTGGCAAAGCTTAAGAGCCATCAACTTCATGCAGAGCATGACATGAGTGTTTCTGTGTCAGTGTGGATGTGTGTGTGTGTGTTTGCAGTTCCTGGCTTTTGTAAAGGCACCGGGAAGCTCGAGCCGTCCTCCCAGGCATGCCTGTGCAGTGTAACCAAGACTGACTGGCTGACCTCAGACTGTGTGGGCCCTTTAGCAGAAGATGAAGGAGCTTTTTCATTGACACAGGAACAGGAGGTATCGCCTTCCCTTTGCAACAGCTCTCATTCATGCCAGACACAATGCGTTATTATTGGTTTTGAATTGAAATGTTAATTTTGGGAACTGGGCAACTGGGTCTGAGAGCTTGCCCTGCTCATTTCTCATTTTTCACTTGGGTGAGGTGGTCTGTTTCAATGGGGGAGACTTAACCCTCAACTCTCCTTGTATTACAGCACCTTAGTTTAGCTAGATGAGGGCTGAGGACACAAATGCAAACAGGCTAGAAGTTTCTACGTTCCACCTCTTAGACTGGCTGTTGAGCACCGCCCTTTCATACAAGAGCTGCAAGCCAACATGTCAAGAGGTGAAGCCTGCAAGACACCGGTCCATACCCACAGAGCATGCACTATTGATCCTGAGGCCGTAGAGGAAAAACCTGCTTTTTCAGGCCAGGTGGTGTGAGCAGGCAGGTCAGCACTCTGCCGCACAGCCTCACAGAAATGAGTGCATCAGCAGGCCCGGCAGATCTATATGACGGGAATTAAACAGCATAATCAAATTGTTTGCGCAACCATTTAGCATCTCATTCCCTTGCTGCCCTGGGCCAAACTGACCACTGGAGACTGGCCATCTACAGCAGTAACAAAGTAGGGCAATAACTAACGGCGATTAAAGGAATATTGATGGCCTGTGACACACAGCATCCTGAAAAATGCTATTTGGTCAAATAGCTGCAATAATTAAGTATATGAGGGTCAGTCAATTTTATCTGCTGCTTTTATTTGGATCGATTATTTAGTAAACTGGCCAAGCCTCAGAGAGCATTATTGCTGACTGGGGTGTTGATTTCTAGCGCAGGTGCTTCAGCCAAGTAACACAGTAGCAGCTCGCAGTGAACAGTAAACACACAGTGTAACAAATATTGCAGAATCATCCTAGAATGGAGTGAATGATTCATAATGTATCTACTATCACTATAAAACATGTGAGCTGGAATTTTACATCATCTCTCAGTGTACAATTACACTCTGTCCTGTGACATTTTTGCCTTTAAAATCACTGCATTCTGTCCTTTAATTTCAAAACACTCTTCCTGATAACTGAAACCTCTCTCACTTTTCCCAGCTCTGACAAGAAGCATGTAAGGCTGGTGTAAAATATTTCCACCACAGATTGATAAACATTAGCTGAAACCAAAGAAATAATGAGTTTTGGCTGTGCAAGACCTTGGTGCTGTTAATGTGATGCAGTGGTTAAAAATAAACTAGGCCATTTAGAGGCTTCTCTCTCAGTTGATTGATTAAACATTAACCTGCTGGATCTGGGATATTTCTTATTAATCACAGGTGGCAGAGAGTTAACTGAGCATGAGGACGCCGTGTATGCAAAGAGATCCACACGGGGGGCAGGCTATAAAAAACACTCACACAAACATTTCTGTGTGCTTGAAATCCCATAATCATAGCATATTCCATTTAGCGGATGCTTTAACCTGATGAGTGATTCATTTTTAGCACCGCAAGACCCAGTGGGAGTCAAACTAAGTCTAATGGTGCAGTTGAGTTACCCACCCTCCCGCACACACACATCTCCATGTCAAACAGAACATTGTGGGAATTGCCATGACCTAATGCATTTGTTATCTTACGTTAGATTACACATTTTACAGTTCCTGGCCCAGTAGATACACTATATAGCAGTCCCAGATCCCCTTAATGACAGTAAAATGGAGCAAAATCTCTATCAGACTTTCTCATTTTCCCATGGCCAGCAATTGAGTAACAGAACCTATCACACACTTGAGTAATGTCGCTAATATTCAGCCACTGTTGCAGCCCTTTGCTTTGATCTAGCATTGGTGTGGGTGGTCAGTATTTACAACTCAAAAAGTCTTGAATTTGAGACTGGCAGCACACTGAAACTGACTCCGAAATAGTTTTGACTTTCCTGTTGCAACCCTGGGTGACTTTTTTGTGCCCAATGAGCCTTTTATGAGAAAATTGACAAAGTAAATATCCTATCAGCTTTTCAGCTGATGAATAATGTACACAGTGAGTGATGGAGTGCTTTAAAAAAAAAAACTGCTTCAGGGTTGTCCCTGCACATCAGCTGTCATCTGTGATGCAGGTGGTGGCCCAGGCGTGGGGGCTTACGGCAGCACACAGGTGCCCTTTTCACTCCCAGGCCAAAAATGACAAATTCAATAAACTCAAGACATCTCTCCACTGCACCTATGGAATCAAACACACCTGACAGGCGGCTGAAGGGCTTCTTCCTAGTCTCTCTGACATCCCATCCTGACAACTTCTCAGTATCGATAACTTGTAGAATATCCGTCTTACTAGCATGCTTTCACACTGTGAGAAAAAAATAAGAATATGTGTCAGAGGTTGTGTGACTTGAGGTAAGACTGTGATGAGGAAACTGAATCTCTGAGATGACATTAACAGAGAGTGTCCCCTACTGTGTGTGTGTTTAAGCCCCAGAGCAGACAGACCTGGCTTGGGTTACCAGCCGTAATTCTGATGGTGAAAGGGCCACAATCAGCCTACTTAATCTCAAAGCTGTTCTTTAAACCCAAAGAAAGACGATCTGTCTCTATTCTACTGTACAAAATAAGCGAACATGTGATTCATCTTAAAATGGAAATGTACATGAAATTAAATTTGCCTTTAGGGGCAGGGAGGACAACCCGTGACTGCAGGTTTTTCTGTGATAACAAAAAAGGTACTTGTACTTCGTCAAAAGACCCTGTCTCATAAACCTACCCTGACCTCAAAGAACAAACCTAGACATCACATTTTAAGGAATTAGCATCACAATACCCTAAATGTCTCCCCTGTAGTAAAAGCCCAGTAAAATGGCCTTGCAATTTTAGTGGTGATGATAAACTGGGAGACGCAGATAGCAGGCTCACTGAGCGTGAGACAAACCCTTACTGTATGTTCATTAGCATCCGTGAAGGTTCCCATCTGACGAAGAGGGAAACGGAGTACTGAGGCCGTTCTGCAAGCATGAGTGTCTTATTAAAGAAAGGGCCAGGGAGCCTCAAATTTGGCGAGGCTGGTCCATGAAGAGCTCCCACCTGTTTGTCTGGGTGCTCCTTTGACACAATAGGTCATGAAATGCAATATGGACCTGTGCCTCTCTTTCTCACAACACAAAAGGCAAGGAGCGGATGAACTGCAAGATAAATGACCTTGACATTTGGAAAGTCTCCAGATTTCTGCACTATAAAAATAAACCATGCAAAGAAAAACTCCAAAGCCTCATGAGCCCTGAGTAGAACTTACATATGGGCAGAAGTAAAAGAGCTGCCTTTCAGCGGATTAAAGTTTCTACTTAAACATCTTGATTGCTTCGCTAGCAGTGGCAGTGTAAAAAAGCAGTGGCAGAATGGAAAACCCAGAGCTAAAAAGTTGTGCTCCATGTTTGTACCTTCAATATGGAGGTGTTCCAAACAGCTGTGCACATGCTGCAGACAGCCTCCACTTTCCACAGGAAGTATGATGAGAACCACAGGAAGATAAAAACAGCCTGGAATGGCTTGAGGGAAATGACAACACAAATTAGACATTTACAAACATACCAGGAAACAGAAAAAACACCCTTTTGGGAAATTAGGGAGACAAACAGAAGCACATTAAACAGTCAGTGGCGTATTACTTATTAATGATTTAGATTTGCTTTTTTTAAATTTCTACATCAATATTTGTAGGTGAACATAGGGGTATGTTGTTATAGACAGTAGGCCTCTGAGCAGGTCAGTCACCTGAGTGACAGCATGGACAGGTGTGGAGGTGCATCCGGGGAGAGTGAACCGCGGCTGCCTTACTATTGTTCTCAGTGGGTCTTTGATCTCACGTAGGCCAGAACCTCAGTGGGGAGTCCAGGCTGGGCCCCAGGCTACGGTTTGTATCGACTCAGCAGGGCTGACAGCACAAAGCGGAAGTGGGTGTGGGCGGGTGGGGACTCCAGCTTCCTAAGATCGCCTATGTGCAGCTTCAACTTAGCCTGACCTACACACTGAAGGGCGGTTGAGGGTACAGGAAAGAGAAACAACAGCTATTAAACAGATTTCAGTCCAACCACAAATTAAGAGTCAAAAATATATATTTTTTCTGACCTCTCATTTTACAATGAACACATGCATCAGATGATGCACAAAAACTTGCCATCAGCCATGGAGGTCATTCTTTTCTCTTCATGTTTTCCTGTTTTATCCACATTTATGTATTATGAAATAAAGATGATTTCCAGGTAAAAATATAATTTCCATAATGACAGCTGTGTTAAATATACACAAGTGTGCATGAAAAGATTTCTGACACAACCAGAAAACAAGTGAGTTTATTTTTGCAGTGTGACAGCTGTGCACACAGCCTTTACTTAAGCCAACCCTATAATGAACTTTCAAGTGTACAGTAAGTGGACAGGAGTGGCTTACAGCTAAAGAGAGTAATGTTTCTTTCCTGATGGTTCCCATCCTTGCCAGACTCTGCAACAAAAAGTCATCAAGCCATTTAGCTTGAATAAGGAAAAAGAAAAATAACCATGAAACCAAAATAAAAACAAAAACAAACATTAGATGTAAAATAAATCCAAATGTGTGTGTACATGACTTTGTGTCTAGCTGTAGAATGTGTGTTTACAGCATAATATTGTGTATATGTTCTCAGTAGCCTGAAAGCAAAGTCTCAATGTAGCAGCAGAGCAGTTGACTAGACTCACAGTAAATTGTGACAGTGAGCAGGGCAGACTGGGACAGCCCATCTTAGTCTTTAGCGATTGTGTTTCAGTGTGTTCGCCTGGCTCTCCCTGTGGTGCGGTGTGTTGTGGAGCAAAAAGCCACTGCTGGGAGCCACAGTGGAAGAGATCAATTGTACTCATTCCTGCCACCTGAGATTCAAGTGTTTCTGTAATACTGCACAGCTCAATCGATACTTAAGCAAGGAGCTGGGAACCAAGAGCACAGTCCATGCTTAGTGGTGGGATGACTCACACAGAGATAAAACATGTATTTACTCCTGTATATTTGTGCTCCCCAGCTGTGAGCAGTCTGCACGAAAAATAAGCCAAATGACTCATCAGGCCTTTATTTATTTATTTATTTATTTATTGTGTTTCCATTATTTTATTATTCAAATATTTATAATTTTATGATTTAATTTTGCAGCACATATTTTAGTATTTATAATGTTATCATTTGGAATTTAATTTTTTTATGAAATCAATTAGATTATCATTTAGAATGTAATAATAATAATAATGATAATAATAATTTTCCTAAGTAGAAATACACCATATTTAAAATAGTACATGCAAACGAAGAATTTGTCATAATTAAGCAAGAATGTGGGAATGTTTTATTTTTCTTTTTGTTCTTTGAAGGAATCTCTCAGGAAGCCGATTTACTGCACAAACAGAGCTCAGGGGAACAGATGTGACTGTTAAAAAGAAAACAGGCACTGTGGGCAAGGATCATTTAGCTTCAACGTCTCGAAATCTAAAACGTAAATATTGGGGATTTCGACTTTGTAAAGAGGAGGGGAGCGCGCCGAGGATGCTGGACAGAAATTAACAGATCCTGCATTGCAGGATGTGCAACGATGTGTTAAATTAAATGCAGCTGTTGAAATACAAAAGGGGAACATTTTTCACTTTGAATAAAAAATGCAACGCAAACGCCTTTAAAGTCGTCAACTGTATCCGGATAACCGAGCGATCGTCTTGACAACCTTCTTTGGAAAGCACTAACTAGCTCGTCGCTTTCTTAATACAAGTTCTATTTTCAACTGAAGACGACGACGAAGAAAAATAACGCCAACTGCGCATCGGACACCTCCTGCTTAACTATCTGCTCCGGACACACCATCCTTTTACCCGCTGCGACGCGCTTCTTTCTTTCTTTCTTTCTTTTTTTTTTAAACCCTTTGTAAATAAATTGCAGAAGGGGGCCTTTTCCTTTCCACGGATACGCTTTGAATTTATCCGATTCTGTGGAACAGCGGAACAGTCATTAATTGGAGATCTGGAGAACTGGCGAAAGAAACTACGATGTTCAAACAGTGTTCATTTTAAATTAAAGAGCAGGAAAACTCACACCATCAGCACCCAAGCCTCCGTTTCTGTAGTTTGTGCACGGAAGTGTGGAGGCTGCAGGTGAACACAAATTCTTTAAAAGAAACAAAAGTTACTTATTTAATTTTTTTTTTATTTCTGCTTTTTTTCTTATGTATAGTTGTTAGTAAATGTAAAGAGACGGTATTTTTAAAATGAGGAAATAAAAGCACACAAACACACAATGTTTCTTTTGGAAAACTGATGTATTTGATTATTAGAGTAAAGAATTACAGTATCTTAGTTGTTAGTAGGTATTAAAGTGTAGAGAAACTGGACCCATAAAGATCTTCCAACTTTCCAAGAAAGTGCATGTAACAGTCCGAAGGTTGTCAAACCCGATATATATTTATACTTATAAAAACACTATCATTTTGTCCCCTGGCCGTGATGGACTTCTTGTGAGAGCTTTATGTACATTTTCTTGCAAGGGAGCTTGTATTTCCACATCTGAACATATTTACAGAAGCTTCAACACATAACTTTGCACTTGATGTCAGTGAGGATGCTGGGACATAGCAGCAATGTGGAAATCCAGCTCAGATACTAAAAGTGATCCTTCCAATTTGATTAGCTGTCTCAGTTCCAAAATCCAGGAAACAGGCCAGACTGAATGTTCCTCTATTTGTAACCGTCTTGCTCTCAACAACAATAAAATATGAGCAACAGAAGATAGAAGAAAAAAAATGGAAGTAAACAAAAAAAGTAGAAAGTACAATACACAGAGACTGTAACGAGAAAACAAATTAACACTAAATAAACCCTTGAAATGTAGCAAACTTCAATGTTTTGTCTTCCTTAAATAAGATAAAGGTAAATAATAATCGGAAAGACAGGAACTACAACATCATTTAGTCCCTTGCCTGAATTTCATTGTTTTGTCTTGATGAGGCGGGGTGGGGGGGATTCATGAACACACAGATGTTAGACCATCTACAGAAGATCAGTGTACATTATTTACAGCAAGTCTGTTCGCTTATTACAGGGCTAATGCATCACATGAACATAGACAGTTCAATTATAGCTACTACAGACAGAAAATAACTTAATGCCAAGGTAAGGTTATCTAACCAGATATTCTAAGTTTCAAAAGCACATTTTTAAAGCACCCATTGTGGCTTTAAAATAAACAAAACCTAATTGTTAATGCTTCCACTTGGTTTCAAGCAAGGTTATAATCACTAATAAATAAGCTCCTTAAAACTATAACATGTACATTGTACAAAAAAAGCAACTTGTCTTCACACTCATGTTCGTAAAGATTCAATGGCGAGCAAAGCAGTTCAGCTGATTTTATCCCTGTCTTGTTCTCTTCCTCTGTCTGTGTCTACATATGTGTACAGTATGCCTTTAGGCATCTTTATGTGTCTGTGCCCAGTTGAGGACATATACTAATTGGTGGCAATTTCTTTATTGTCCTCCATGAAGCGTGTGAACCGGAAGTGGGCCCCATTCTCTGTGTTGGCCATTTTCTCCAGACCAGCCAGAGCAGCATTGGGCTCCGTGTTGTGTAGCTTATCTAGGCTGCCTGTCAGGCCACCTATGGGAGAGCTGCCCCCATTTCCGACACCACCTGACATGGGTGGGATGCCTCCGTTCTGGATGACAGAGATTTCATTTGTCTTCATTGCGAGACCATTGGAGAAGGCCGCAGCATACTGATTCCAGAAACTGGTCGGGTCTCCGTTGCTTGCCCTTGATGCCATGTCCTTCTGGAAGATCTCGGGAAACTTGACTGGGTTGGTGCCAAGGAAGGCCATCGGGCCATCTACGGAGAGCCTGCGGCCACGTCTGGCAGGAGCGCTGTTCCACATGTGGGTGCCCATGTGAACCTACACAGACGGAGAGGGAGAAGAACAAAAGAGAGGAGGTGAGAGACAGAGCAATGAGCGGGATGAAAACTAGTGATGTTTACAAACTTGGCCACAAGAGCTGCACATGAGATGATGCAATGGAAAAAATAATAATAATGCTTGAGTGTGAATTAAAATAGCTTCACACCCTGAGTGCAGCAGATCAGTTAGCTGCCTATGCTATGAGAAGTACAAACACTGTGTAAACATCTTTTGGCAAGACTGATACATGCTGTTTAATCTGAACTTTAATTTGCTCATCTCACAAGGGGACCGCACGGCTGAAGCAAAAATTGCACTGTCCAGTTTCATTGCCCCAGCCAGTATTACATGTGACATTTCACCTCTGCCCATACCCTTTCTAAGAACAAGACAACATTCTGCTTGGACATTTTTGAAACACTGCTCCAAAATAATTGTATTTTAATGTGGCTCATATACAATAGTTTACACAAAGTTAATGAGCCTTTTTTTTTTTAAAAAAAACTGTGAGATATCGCTGTAAGTCTAGTATCATCCAACAGCCTGAGCTTGATTCAGTAAATCTTTTAGAAATAAAAAACAAACAAACAAACAAACAAAAAACATATGCCCTTATTTCTCCACTAGGAATTGGAGATTGAGACATTCAAAAAATAACTAACATAATTGTAAATTAAGGCCACATAATCCCCCAAAATCCTAAAGATCACTAAGCAGATCTTTTTCTTGATGATTTAAGCCTGTGACATTTTTTACAGAATCCGTTATGGAAAAATACAGACTTACTTAGCTCACAGTGATTATACCTGATAATTAATTGTGTGCACTGGATCATTCTTAGCTGATCACATGCTGGAATTTCTCTCCAATAATTATATTACATGCATGATTCAGCTTTTCCATTTTTTTCCCACTAAGAGCAGTTCCTTTCATTAATTATACCACATTACCACATCTTGATGCCTAGTGCACTGACATGCCATATAAAATTAAATAGTAACCCTGAGACTCGTTTTTCATGAACATTCTCACGCACATACTTTTAGGAGGCCAATAGTTTGCTGGGTGTTTCGACATTTACCTTGAGGTTTCCTTTGGTGGTAAAAGCTCGGCCGCAGATGCTGCAGGCAAAGGGTTTCTCCCCTGTGTGGGTTCTCTCATGGATCTGCAGAGCACTGGCGGAGGAGAAACACTTTGCGCAGGTATTGCAGAAGTGTTGCTTGGGAGTCCTGCGTGGTGGAGCAGTGGAAAGCACTGGGGATGTTGAGGCAGATGATGTGACCAAGCCAGGGGGTACCTCCTTGTTTTCCGGATGAAGGTTATGAAGGAAACCATTGACTTCTGGTTTGCTTAGAGAACCGACAGATAGAAGAGAAGGAGTTGGGCTGGAGGACAGGCTGGTATTTGATGGCTCAAATAGCTGTGAGGGCAGGTCTCGCATTTGATGTGTTAGCATATGCTGCTTGAGATTGCCCTTGGTGGAGAAACCCCTGTTACATGCCGTGCAAATAAATGGTCTTTCTTTGGTATGGCTTCGATAGTGAATGTCCAAGGCACTCTGACAAGCAAAGGTCTTCCCACAGATGTCACAGGATGTATTCTTGATGGTGCTACGCTCACGGAAGGGGAAAATCATGCCCAAAGGGTCTTTTGGTGAATTGACAGATGTCAGGTCCAGGGCTCCAAGGTTGGAGGGATGTGAGTGCAAGAGGCTTATACTGGTGGGGTCTGAAGATAAGGCCCTTTGGTGCCTTTCTTCGAGGCTCGGGGATTTGTGTGGTTGTGGCTGCATGCTAGTGGGTGATGGCGCCTGCATGGAGGAGGTAGATTCTGACACCGCTGGACTCCCGGCGCTTTGGCTTTCAACATCACCTCCCAGAGATGAGGAGTCATTGGTGAGACAGTCACCTTCAATTAAGCCATTTGCAATAGCCTTCATCTGGATCACATTATGTTCCTGCATTTCATTATTATATTCTTGGCCATTCCTCTCTTGCCCTTCCTGGGTAGCCATTTCAGGGGGAGCTGGGGAGTTACATAGACTGTCATGGGAAGCATCAGCAGATCTGGGTGTATCTGGCACACTGCTGTCTGGACCCTCTTCCATTCCTTCAGTGTTGTCATCAGAAAAGTTGTCAAGATCATCAAAGTTTCTCTCTTCAAATGAGCCAGTATCAGAAGCCATGGACTCTGGATAACTCTCTGGCAGAGGGGTGTTGGGGATCTGCCCACCCATATGCATACGGATATGTTGCTGTAGAACGACAGCATTCGTGAACTTCTTCTGACAAATGGGACAGGAGTGTTGAACTCTAAGAGGAGGCATGGCCCTATGAACACTGTAGTGGGTTTTAAGATTTCCCTTGGTGGTAAATGCCCTGCCACAGATTTTACACTTGAAGGGCCGTTCCCCAGTGTGAGTGCGATAGTGCATTTTCAGTGCACTTTGGCAGCTCAGCACCCGGTGGCAAATGACACATTCATTTGGGTCTTTCACCTTTCTATCAATGTTCTCCACAAGTTGTTGTAACTTGGATGTCTCCGATCCCTGGAGAGGATCCAGAATGCCTACAAAAGGGAACTTAGCCTTGAACTGATCAGACATAAGGGGCATGAGTGGGTTGGTCATCATGGGTGGGCTGGTAGAAGTCGTATACTCTGCAATGCTTTCTGATGCACAACTCACATTTGTCATGAGACCCGAAGTCTTGCTGCCTTCGTCAGTTTTTCCATTTGAGGTAGGCAGTGTTGCACCTTCACCCTCTTCAGATACACCATCATTACTTTTAGCTGAAGGCTCAGTGGCACCTGAGTCACTCTTTGCAGTAACAGAAGGACTAGTTATGGCTATTGAATGATCTTCCTTTTTGATGAAATGTGGCAGGCTTGGCATGGTTGGTGGTAGCAGCATGCCGACTGATGATGTCAGAGTAGGCAAAACTGGTTTACTGTCAAGCCAGCTGGTCACAGGTTTCTCAGGTGGTATAGACATGCCGTATGGAATGCCAGTGCTTGTTGGTATGTTGTCTAAATGCTCAGGAACAGGGTAAGGGTTCATCTGGATATGAGGGTATTTTTCTTTATGACGCTGAAAATGCACCTTCAGGTTACCACGAGTGGAGAACCGGTTGCCACAGATATTACACTTGTAGGGTCTCTCACCAGTATGTGAGCGCAGGTGAATTTGCAAGGCACTGTCACTCCCAAACACCTTGCCACAAAACCTGCACTTATGTTTGAAGAAAGCATCATCAGAGCTGCTCTTATGCTCAAATGAACTGACATTTGGCGGCTTGTCTTTTCTCTGCTGGGCCAAAGCTGCTAAAGAGTTGAGGTCCTCTACAGTGGTGCCAACACTGGGCAGAGAACTGGAGAACATGGGATTTCCAGGTGGGGGTTGAGGTAGAAGGGGATTCACGGCCGAGCTTAACAAGCTACCAATTCCAAATGCTGGCGTCGATGACTTTGCTAGTGAGGAGCTGCTTAGTTGAGAATGAAGGCTACTCATATGAGTGGGCCTTTTGTCAGAGGATTGGGGATTGATTGTTGATGGCCCCAGTGTGGTAATGCTCTGAGATGTCTCACTGCTGCTTGGGTTGGACTGAGGTAGCTGTGCTGCTGCAGCCAGCTGCTTTATGCTGCTAATACTGGCCGACTGGCTGGCCAGGTTCTGTGCTAGGCCTGCGGCTGCCGCCAGCTGTTGAGAGAGATGTGAGCTGAGTGTGGTCAGGGGGCTGGCAGCTGGCCCCATTGTGCCGGGAGCAGAAGTTGGAGGTACCTGTATTTCTGGTGACTGGGAGGCTAGTAGCAGTATCTGATGGCGAATCTGTTCAATAAGCTGCAGCTGGTGGATCTGTTGCTGTTGCAGGGCTAAGAGCTGCTCCATTAGTGCTGGCACGGCCACCCTTGGTCCTCCAGTCGAACGGGCTTCTTGGGAGAATTGGGCCACAGCCACTTTGGTGCTCTGCAGATTTTCAATTATGACATTGCTGTTGATCATGGAGAAGTTCCCCAGTTCAGTTAGGTTACTGAGCTGAGGTAGTGAGGCAGAGATAGCTGAAGTACCTACTGCAGGGGCCAGAGGTGCCTCTATCAGCATGGCTGCTGACTGTATTAATGGGGCTTCCGCTCTCTGTATGACTGCCGTCCTCTTCGTGACCACTGCTCATTCCGGAAACGTCCACGTCCATGGATTCGTCTTTTTCAAGAGTGTTAGGCTCCAAAAGGTCACTGCCCTCTGTTTGATCAGTGTTATTAGCTGTGTCATTCATCTGGTCATCGGGATTATGAGGAGGAGACCCAGGCGAGAAAGTTCCGACAGGGGACGCAGGATTTTCATTCACTATCAGAACTAACTGATTCTTAGTGCAATTCTTCTGGTGTTCCTCAAGATCTGATAGTTCAAAGAACTCAGCACAACATCTGCTACAGACATGGGCGTCTGACTCCTTGCAGGGGGGGTCCTCGGAGCAAAGTTCTGTGTCCCCTGAAAAAGAGGAAACAGAGGATTAGCGATTAGAAATGTTTTGCAGCTGAAGAAGCAGATTTATCTTCTTGAATTCAATTGTTGTTAATCTTAAGTTAATCAGTTTTAACACTTATCCTTCTGATGTGTTCACGAAAAAAAGATTGAAAGGCAACAGTAAGCTGGCAGAAATGAGAAAAGGCCTTATTCAATGTAGTGGCCTCTGAAACATGATAAGAGGGGATACAAAATCAATGGGAACTACTCAAATATTGGTTAAAAGTGATCTTTGAAGATGTACATCTGGGTTTCATCAGGCCAACCAAAGGTAATCATTTTCTCTAGATAATCCATCAAAATATAGAATAGAGTGAAGTCAGGATCATTGGGTCTTAATGAAATTTCATAGAAAAGCATTGATTTCCTATATTCCATGCCCTTCAAAGTCTACTTGTCCACTCGGTGCAAATCAAGCATTTGAAGGACTTATTAGACTTTCAATTTGCTGTCAACTTTGCTCATTTTCAGCCAACTACAGGCATCTTGGACAGGTTATCTATGTCACTAAACTAATTTGTATCCACTCAGCCTGCAATCACAGTGAGACAAGAACAACAGAGCCTGTGGCACCACATCTACTGCATATACACAAGAAAGCAAAAACAAAGAGGAAGAAATTCAAGAAAGAAGTTTAAGGTAAACAGTTACTCAGTTGATAACCAAAAAACATGAAACAAATCTGCCATCTATTATAAGAATAAAAAATATTTATTATTCTTAAGACTTTTGTTTAAGTATTGTCCAATAAACCCAAAAGTTAAATCCAAGAAAGGACAGTTATCGGTGAATTCATTTAAGGAAAAAAAATGCCTGAAAGGGATTAAATAAATAAATAAATACTTGGTCAACGCTAAAGAGCAGTGTGGCATATGAGAACGCATGCATCACAAACTTGCCAAAACTAAGAAAGCAGACACACCAGTTCATAGAACAAGCACAACAGAAACTTCTCTTGTTACTTAGACAAAAATTCTAAAGTGACGACCACATTCCAAATGCGCACTGAAACAGGTTTTGAAATTTTCCATTTTAATAAACAGGACGAGTCAGGGAATGAAAAGGCAAGACGACACCCTGCCCCCAGAGCCACTGCTGTGCTCCAGACTTTCCTTATTCATTTCCCTCTTTGTCACACTAAAATCTCGCTATTTAGCATACAAGTTGATTTACAAATTGCATTTCTCTATGAATCCCTTTCATTGTGCCTCTGGCCCCTCAACACTTTCATCAGGGCCAAGAATTCATTTGCAAATGAAACCCAGAGAAGTGCAGCCCTGCCCCACAGAGAGACAGGATGCCTTCCCATTGTTCACACAGCATGGGAGCGGCGGGGATCGTCGGCACAGCCTGGCCCTGCTCATCTCAGTCGACTCAAAGCAGATCCTGTTTAATTCAGGGATTATCTCCCTCAATGTTTCTCCGCTCAGAGACATCAGATAACGCAAAGTTGCCATGACAGTAAACCCCGGCCCTCACACCACCAAACCATGCAAACAGGGAAGACTCAACTTTAATGATAACTTTTCATGTTAAATCCCCCCCCCACCCCCACCCCCACTTCCACACACCCGTCTACCTACACCCCAAGCGTTAATTTTGAAAAAATGTGTTTGATTCATAGTGTGAGAAATGTGAGGATTAAATAAACACCTTTTCTCTTTTCTCAAGGTTCACTGTACACAAATTAGTGTGAAGAAAATCAAATCATATGACAATGAGCGGGATGAAAACAGAAGAATATAGAAAAAACAAAAACTTCTGCCTGACTTTTGGAAGATGCAGAGTTATTCATAAAAAATAAAATACCTGAGTTTTCACTGTGTGTGTGTCTGTGTGTGCAAATCTACACACAGCAGAGAAAAAGCTCTACAGTGGAATTTAATTAATTCACTATTTAACTCACAAACATAATAAGTGTGTTTCTTTAATTGAATAAATCCTAACAAATACTAAAACATTATTTTTTGTACAGTGCATTTTCAAAAATTGTGCACTTTCAAATTATTTAAGTTTATCAAACAAATGCCACAATAAAACAAATGCAAGGATAAAATATAACTATCGCTAGAATATAAAATTACACTAAAAAAGACAGCAAAGATAGATGAGCTTTCCCTCAAAATGTACATTTCTATACGCTAACTAAGGAACTGCTAAGACTCGTCATCAAATTGCAATGCAGCAAGGGACATTGTCGTCTTCCGAACTCTATCACAAGTTTAAGGAAAGCCAATGGTAAAAATGCCTTTACGGCTGTACAGTGTAAGAATCATTTCACCACCAACTGCATATGACTTTTTACACTGCCAAAATATGTCTTTACTTGATGACCGAAAAAGGATCAAAACTGAATTAATGCATCACTACAAATCCACTGTCCACATAAGACTAGGAGCAAACAGCGCAGATGCTAGCATTAGGCTTAATTCCTAAAATAGCAAGGATTAACTTCAAATTACAATTAAGATAAAGTCAAGCTGGTATGAAGAAAGACTGTAAACTTCGATAGAATGTCTATCAATAGCACAATGTAAGTAGTGAGCAGAGCTAAAGGGCGTTAAGGCAGACAGCAAGAGGACGGAGCCTCAAAGAGATTGACCAAAAATCTGAATATGAGAGACAAGAAAGTAAGGATTAGTCAAAAAAGTTGGAGAGCTTTGAGAGATCCTACATTATTTTTTCGCAGGGGGCCTCTGTGAGCGTCTTGACACTTGTAACTTCAGGAGGGTTTCTGCTCACATCTTCTCCAGCCCTCAGGACTCATCCCACTGAACACTAGATGGGGTTCCACTAAAGCTGCCGTGGTCCAGGACAAGATTCAAATCTCAGAAGCTCTGCCCCGGTGACATGGTTAAAGCTTAAGGGGAGGGAAAAAGGCAAAGCAAGTCCTTCAGGCTACACCTAAACTCACACCACATAAACAATGGCAAAATGACAAGCGAGGCACTCTGTGTTTGCAGGGAGAAACAGCGCAAAAGGGGGCTGCCCTGCCAATCTCTCCTCTAGGGGGGCCACTCTGATAGGGCATAAGGGGATGGTCACAACATTGATAAGGCCCCACAGTCAAACACACTCTTAAATAAAAAAGCTGAGGCCTTGCTGGGCCGCCTGCAGCTCTCATCAGCAGGGTCAATGGCAAGGCAGAGAGGAACACAGTGAGCCCTGAACTCTGATCACCTCCAAACAGAGGGACGCTGGCAAAGGTTAAAACAGCTCAACATCCCACCCTCTGTGGCTCTCACTCCGACCTCCCAGTAACTACAGCCCTGAGCATCACTGATATTCAGCTACAAATACAATGACTTTCTGTTTCCCTTTCTGCTACCAGAACACTCTAGAAAGACACACAACTCATTTATAATGAGCACTGCTTCAGCTAAATAATCCCAAACTTAAAGACAACATGGTCATACTCTTATAATTACATACACAAGACACTTGCAACTATTTTAGCATATGGCCTAGACATAATTAGGAATTTTTGCATTCTGCAGATGGGTTGTTGAAACAAGTGACTTTCCCTCACTCCCCTTTATTAGATTTAAAGGAAATTTAGGGGAAAGAAACAGCACTCAGGGATAGACAAGGTTTTGCATTAATCATCAAGTTCCTAAAATCACGTGAAACAGCGTTTCAATGCGTGACTTTCTCCCGACAGGAATATTTATTTTAAATATTTATTTTAAATGCACATGCTTTTCAGGTTGTGCTAAACACAGTGTGCTGCACAGAATTTTTTATTTTCTCGCATGAAATCTGTAGGCCATTTTTCTAAAAATTTAAATCAAAAGATGTATTTATTTTTAAATTGCAGAAAGTATAAATTTTGTGCGGCAAAATTCGATCACACTGCGCCGAATAACAAAGTCGGGGCTTCTTTCCATTTATGAACATTTATGAAATTACTTAAAATATTAATGGATATTTTTTTTCCTCCTAATGAACGCATGACTGAAAAGTCGGTCAACAAAAATACACGCTGCAACGTCCTGTAGCGAAATGAAAGCTTTATTTATAACTATTCTACAGTGATCTGAAACGCAGTTTTATTAGTGTCTTGTTTGGCTCGAGTATTCCCCTTTTCTACAAAAACAAAGCAGCTTGCAATTAATTATAACTTTACTGGCTTATGTTGGCCTCTGAAACTCTGAGAGCTCATGCAAAGTCCTGAAAGCCACTTTGTACAAACTCATTTCACATTTTAGGCACCACATTTCTAACAAAGCATTCTTACTGCAGTTTTTTCAAAGGTGTAAGATGGTCGCATTGGCTACAAGTCCGCAAGTTAAAATTAGGAAATCGGTTTATCTATGTGGACATGAAACTATCTTTTAGACGAATCGGTTGTGTATTTGTGAAGACAGAATGGCCGAGACAAAACTTCAGTTTCCCAAATATTTGTTTTCTTCTTCTTCTTCCTTTTTATAAGAAAAAAATTGCCTAAAGACGGGTAAACTAAAGAGACCGTCACAGGAGGAACTGGGAAAGATGTTTGTTCATTAACGTTCTCCGGCGCACTCTGTCCTCCTTTCATCTTACTTAAAAAAAAAAAAGAGTAACAAGCCATGGCGTAGACTGTTGATATATTTTCATAAAAGAAGGAGCTATCTGTACGAGTTTGCAGCGCAAAGTTGAAGCACACGGAATACGGTATTTGTCGGCCCGGGACCAAAGAAAAGTTGGGAGCCCCGACAGGGGAGACAGGGTGGTCGATGTCGAGGCAAGACGCCGACCGCTGAACGCAGGGAAGCCCGAGTGCGAGCGGAGCGATTATTTATTTATTTAAAACGCGCTAAAGTTAAGATTAAAAACTTTTGAAACTTTTAAGTCACACCGAGCTCAAACCCAAAGAAAACGCACCATATCTGTGTTCTTATATTTCACTTATTAACCGCCTAGAACTGAGTTTTAACCCCTGATAATAAAATAATCAGCGCAGAAATGTCAAGTTACCCCAAATTGTTCTTGGTACTTGAATAATGGGAAATTCGTGGAAAATCGGTGCATCAACTTTTGTTAAAAGTCGACCATACTTTCATCAAGAAGTCACTTGAATTTGTAAAGAAATCAACAAAAAACTAACAGCATAAACTCCAATTCAAAGTCTTCCTTAACAGTGAGAGTTGACCGCGGACACAATAAAAACATCGCTTAAAAGAAAGAAAAATTCACGGTGATTGCATAAAAGGAGCGTTGGGTTACTTGGACTCACCATTGTGCTCCGATAAAGGCAGATGAGGGTCGGATTGGAAGTGTTGAGGCTTCGCTTGCTTCCTCCGCGACATGCTGGCTGGCACATCAGCAGGCAAAGAATAAAAAAATGACTACAAAACCTTCTAAAAAATTACGTAAATCGAGAACATCCACCGCGCATGTGCCCCGTTATGATTATCAATAATGCTCTGCGATTAATCATACGGGGGCTTCTTTGAAAGGCGATTGGCACCTTGCCAGCCCCCCTCCTATTCAAATGAAGTCTCTTTAATCAATTAGCTCCTGATTTGCTGGGGACTCTTGTCTCTCTCTCAGCTCCCACCCAATGAGTTGATCCGTATGAGGAAGAAAGGCTGGGTTTTCCAAACTCCCTTTAGATACGGTTTAACCCCTTCTGTTAGCCAAGTCAAGGCTTATCTTGACTACTACAGGGGAATGTCAGCGTCTCGAGTCCATGCCCGCGACAGTATCTTTCAGTCTTTTGCAGTGATCACAGTTTATTTTCTTTCTTTTTTCCTTTTCCCCTGTTGATGTGGATTGACGGGACGCTCGCAACTCAAACCTTCACGATCTCCAACCAACTTTAATTTCACTACAACTCGGTAGTCCGTTCTCCACTCTTGCGTTAAGATCGCTGTAATTCAGCTCTTGTTGTGTGCACACCGACACCTACTTTCTGAAGAGTTTGAAGCGAAGCTCCCGGTGCGGTAAAAGGCAACGTCTCGCCAGCATGTTCCGTGCGTAAATGGCACCGTTACGCGTTCCCAAAAGTCCAGAGTGAGATCCGACGTCCGAATCACTTTGATTTGATTATTATTAGCAGAAAGAGGGGTTACTTACTAACACGTTTTCATCACACACTGCGTTCCGCGAATAAACAAACTTTGAGGGCCCGTGCGGCAGTGGGACAAATGTGGAGCCCGGCCCATCGAGGATCTGATTGGTCATCGGGCTATTCAGTCACGTTACCATTCACCTCCACCTCCCTCTCCCTCGCTCCCGCTCTCTCTCTCTTTCTCTCTGATTGAGCACAGCAGAGCCAAACGGTTTGTGCGCGCCGGGATGATCAGTGGTAAAGAGCGGAGAGACAGAAGTCTGTTCATCTGAATGGGGATAAATTAAGCTTTTAAATTCTTCCCCAAACGCTTTTTTAACGAATGCTTGCCTCATATCCATGTCACGCGGACTAATCTATATTTCACATCATGCATTTGGAAAAAAAAAAACAACTAAACTTTTCTTTATATATTCACCATCCACTGGGTTGTTTATGTTGTAAAATCGGCATGAATTACTGCATAATGTCCTTATCAAAAGTTAAATGTTTGGCCTGTTGATATGTTTTATTTTATCACAATGGTAAATGTTTTTATTAGATTGACAATTGGCCAATATATTTCAGCTGATAACGGCAAAGCAAATAAAACGATGTCTTAATCGAGCCTGTGGATTACAGAAGTTACATTATTATTATTATTATTATTATTATTATTATTATTATTATTATTATTATTATAAATAATGCATTAACAGGAGTGCGCATTCACTTGGGATGCTTAAGAGGGCAAGAGATCCCACAGGAGCTTCTTGTGAGCGCTGAGTCGAGTAGATTTATTACCTGAAAAAGATAAACGAAGCTTTCAGTCAGGCTGATTTTGAGAAATGAAGATAATAATGTTACTATAGGTGATGCCTCGGATGCCATTATTTTTCACTGAATATTTAAAGAGCAGCTGCAGGCTAGATGGATCTGGTCCTCTCTTGTGTCAGATATCTTTTAGTTTCGACTAGCCTTACTATTTACTTATTCATGAAAAAAGGAAAGAGCAGAGGGAAAATCAAATACCTCTGATGGCCTTAGTGATCTGCTTTATCAATGCGTTAGGTCGAATAATTAAACAGCACACATAATTTTCAAATGGAACATTCTTTTCTTCTTCTTCTTCTTTTTTGGGGGGAGGGAGTATCAATTGATGCGTAAACTGTCCACAAACCTGGGGACCAGATCGAAATTAAAGCTGTGACTAAAAAAATCAAAGAGCAAATTATCATTAGTAGGGGAAAATGTGTATGTGCGCGTGCAGTTAAAAAGCCCGTGCAATTATATGCAGGAAACTTGAAATTGCTAGGAGAGGAAAAAGGGGTCTGCAATATTGTAATGTCCCGGGCGGAAAAATCAATGGCCAGTTAATTGACGTGAGTGTTGGTGTGAGATTGTAAACAGGGTGATTTGCAGCCCAGCCGAGCAGGAGACATTTTAAATGGGATTCACTCGGGACGGTTGAGGATACAGTGTTAACAGTCATGGGCTGAATGACACAGGCGGACACAGTTTGGGGACCCAACAGATATAACTCAGTGCCAGTGCTTGAAAAAGTTTTAAACTGACTTAAACGTTTTTTATTTCTTTTCTTTTTTCAGAGGCGTGTGTCTGCCTGAATTATTATTTATTATCTGTTGAGTGAGAAAGCGGGAAAAAATAAATATTTAACTTAAAAATGTTTATCATACTAATGATAATGATATTAAGATAGAATTATTAATGTATATTTCTTTTTTTTTTTTAAAAAAACTATTAAAACCTTTGGTTAACGGTGAATGTAATAACCGTTTATTTAACAGGCGCATCAAACAGTTTCTTTTTGTCACTGTGGGGGGAAAGTGCTTTCAAAGAAAAGAGACAGAAGCCTTTGGCGCATAAAAGGTGCGCATTTGTCGGTTATGCGCAATCAATGCTGCGCGCACCATATCAGAGACGGTCTGTCGTGGGTGTCATCATTCACTATTATCACCGACACGTCGTGATTGATCACGTAGCTCAGAAACACTGCACGTCTGAGCGCATAATGCGATAGTTAAAGCGAGGAATCTACCAAAGCGCAGTTGTTAGTGATCCTCACACTCTGTATTTCTAACTAGAAAGCCCCCTTTTTTCTGCTTATTCAACACGTGGTGGGTTTCTATTCACGGTCCTGCTCGACTCGATGCCTAAAGAATTACAACTAGCTGGATTAGGCCTTCATCTAGGTCAGCTGCACGTGTGTGCGCGCGTGTGTGTGTGTGTGTGTGCGCGCGCGCGCGTAGTATTTGTGATAACAGTCGCACAAATGGCAAAAAGAGAGAGCGGACAAAACTCAAGGTTTTACAAGAAAGCAGAGTCTCGTGATTCCAGTAAGTATGAAGAGGAGTGGAGTCCCTGATTAACAGGGCTGCTGCTTACATGGACAATAGGTTTGATTTATATGTTATGAGTAAAGAGCCTCTGTTAAAAAATACCAAAAAGTTATAGAGATAATATTAAGAAAGGGCCTTTTTAATAATAACAAATACAATCACAAACAACCATAGGCTGAAATTCCCTAAAATGTTTTATTTTGTGGCAGAATAAACTAGTACATTATTCCTTCTTTTCTTTATTAACGACAACTGATGAAGTCAATGGTCCCCCTCATTCCCAGAACAAATATCAAGTGCCTGGCATTATTAATGGCACCATGATGTCTTTACTAAAGGATTATGAGCTTGATTAAAGGGATTGTTGTAAGCTGGCCTCATGCTCAAATAAAGAAATAAGGCCATATTTTCCTTCTACCAAGTCACACACTCTGTCACTGTATGACTCTTAACAGAACAGTACTGCTATGTTTAGGGTGCCCAACCTCAGTATTACTCAGTATTTGAGTCATTCCACATTAAGTCTTCTAAAAAACCAAAACGAATAAATAAACAACAACAACAAAAAAAACATATCTAAAGATAATCAGATTATAGGGCTATGGGTAAGAAAAAAAACTCCAGCTGGAGCAGAAATTATTGGTTCATTTACTTGAAGTATGAAGTGAGATTTCTTTGTCTTCCAGACAATCAGAATGCAGCATTTAGCACTGTTTTGCCACCAAAGGAATCCCATTGAAAAATCGCCTGCATTAAAATTCAATACCTGCAGCAGCACTGACTAGCCTCCATTAATTAAGAGATCAAACCCTTTCTATTGTCCCCCAGCAGCCCTGCCACCACTTGTCCCACAGATTGTTTTCCCCCATTGTGCCCTCTGACATCTTCCTGCAGCATCGCCCGATATCAATGGGCCGTGTTTGTTTTTACATTATCTCAGCTGCAGTTACAGACACCCCCTTTCAATCTCATCTTGTTTGAGGGAAAACAAGCAAACATTCAAGGGTGTCGCAGAGGTGCTAGAGGTCACTGGTCCATCACACATATCCTGCATGTCCAGGCTCTGTGTGTGTGTGTGTGTGTGTGATTGTGAGTTTGCATGTGCCACTGGTACAGCCATCTGTGGCACAAACACTGTGAGTGATTGTGTTTAAGCTGTAGCTACTCAGGTACAAGTGTACTAGTGTTAGGAGATGTGTGCCAATGGATCCTTGACAAAGAGCTTCAACCCCCCCCCCTCCCTCGTTATTAGTGAGAGAGGCCAGGCTTCAGTGTCTTTCTGAATGGTGTAACTGGACACCAAACATTACAGGCGGGATGCACTCAAACATAAAACTACATTTGCATCCTTTTGGATAGTTTGCAAACACTAGAATACTTTTGTTTCAGATAAAATACAAACACAGCACAATTTAGAAGAGATTAAAACTTTATGATAGTATAACTTGCTGCATTCTTGTATTAAAAACAATTAATTACACTTTTCAATTTGGACAAATTCAAATCATAGTTTGTTTCGCATCAGATATGACTGATTATTAACTGATGATTCTTATTTATGAATAAACGTTTAAATAGATATAGATAAGTAATATACACAGCACTTGAGCAAAACGAACCTTTAGCTTTAGTTCACTAAGTTTATTAGCTTTATGGCTGTTTCTCATTACTGTCCACCCAAGTTTTTTTTTCTAAATAGATACACTCAGTCACAGTGATGCAATCGTTCAATCCTTCAATTGTTATCATACAAATTCACTTGATTGTATCTGATTAAACATGTTCGCTTGAGTTGCATTAACGACAAACACGGTGGTACTGGACGACCACCAAGACTCCCATTTTAGCTCCTTCGTATTCTTGAAAAACACATTGTGCTTTCATATGACATTGACAAATGATATTTGGATGAAGAGGGATGCTTAGATGGTTAGATGTTTCACAGAATGGAGCCGGATTACACTGACACACATCACTAAGGCTGGAGGTTATAGAGGAACCAAACACTCCAAACATCTTGAAGAAATTACAGACATCACCCACCGAAAGCTGAGTGTTTATGTATTCTTAAGAACCTGGAAGCAAAACTAAAAATTACACATCGACTTATCCCTACATTACTTCACACGCTCGTAAACACAGAATATACAGAATATACACATGCAATGTCTGTGTCGCAGCCACAAAGCAAGCCGGGCGGGTAATGTAACCACACACAAAGCAACGTGCAGGTAACCACCGAGCCAGCAGACACGCCACGTAAAACAAAAAAAACACACGTTCTTACAGTAAATACAGCCACAAAGTTGAAACATATCAAGCGGTTTATTCGCAGTGACTCTGGGCACAAGATGTTTATCAACTGCCGCCAGACAGCTGTGTTGGTCGGCCAGCAGTTAACTGTGTCTCAGACAGCCTCTTATTGCTATTGATAGTTAGCATCAGTGTCCTGGCTGAGGAATGGGACTGCTATAGGCAAACACAAGCTATTGATCTCCAGCTTGTCCCTGACCGGCCTGGAGCTACAGAGGGAAAGAAATGGGAGTGGAGGCCGGGCGGAGCCTTCAGACTCACTGTCTGGCACCTGGGAGAGCTACCGGTGGCGCTGGTCAGGAGTGTATTGAGAAAGATCTCACTCCTTTAGATTGCTGCTTTGTGTTCAAATTAACAGCCTGCATCTATTAATGAAGCATTAGCTAAATTATTCATTTATAGTCCCATTTTAAGTCTTTCATTTTAAGGCCACCTAAAGAAATGCATTTCTTGTCAGTTTTTCTCCAGTCAATGAAATTTTTAACTTCCTACGTACTTTGCATCTTGTCTCGTCCCCCTTTCATCCTTTTTGTTCAGCTTTTTCTTAAATTAATATCCTCATTCGTTTATGTATTGATTGATTGATTGACTGGAATAGAGCAATTCACTTTGGTGCACAGTGCTTTCAAAGCGGCATTTAAGCTCACCGCTAGCAACATTCAATTCATTAAATGACTGCTTCAGATTGTGCCCTGTTTTCTTTATATTTCTCTATATATTCCCAATAAAGAAATCACCACCAAATATGATGCCTTTCTGTACTTAATTGCTCTTTAAAACAAGCACAAACACACATGAGACTGCACTGGGGGTTCAGTGGTTCAAAATGAGGAATCTGTCGGGAGGAAAAGTGTTGCAGGCTCTATGTGAGGTCTTCTTATGTGTTTGCATGTGTGCTCTTGAGCTTCCTGTGACCACACGAGAGGGAACTAAATTTAAGCTGGTGTTTGTGTGTATGCCTGTGTGCTTTAGACTGAAAAAAAACAACAAAACAGAGATACTGTATGTATCTCTGTTTTTATCTCTGTGTTTATTTACCCACATAATATGTAGAGGACAACATTTCTGCAAGTGCTGCATATATATGACATTTTATTTTCAATGAGTAGAACTGAAATTAGATGGCATTTCGTTATAGCTCCACTGTTGTTCCACACCACGTCTGCACTGGAAAGGGGAAGAGGAGTGAAATCTGCCTGGAGGTGAAGGGGGAGGGCTTGTCATTCTTTATTTACCCCACTTGTGGAAGTCTAGTCGGATACGGGATATCAGAGAAGTCAGTTCCCTGATGACAAGCGAGAAGACTACCTTGAGGGGTAAACTCAGTCAAGTTATAGGACTGCCACCACTTCCCCACTTCCTTTTTCTTCACGACTCACTCTTTTCTCCCCTATTTATGTCTCCTCTTGCTTCTTTTTTTCTTTTTACTATTTTCTTTTCATATTTTGCAAAGGAAGATATAAAACGTAAGAATTACGTCAATAAATTTAATTTACTATGGAGTCGAACAAGGTATGAAAAGAAAATGAAAAAGTAAAAAAAAGAAAAAAAAAATCCATGTAATAATGAAAAACACTTCAGTGCCCTTATTTGTGTTTGTGTGTGTGCGCACGCTGGAATCAAATAGTCCCTCTCCTGCTCTCTTAGCTCATTTAGGCTGCATGTCAGACAGAATGGCAATCAGACTCTCTCATCAAACTCCATTGCCCTTTTACTTTTTCTCCTACCTCCTGGCTCATCTTGTTTGGTGAGTTGGTGCTTTTCAAACTCCCATCAAAGCGTCTGGCAAGGGGACACAACACAGCTTGCCTTACATTTTCACGAGGCCCACTGAGGTTCACTCCATATTCTTTAATGATGTTTTGGTACAGATAAAAATTACAGTCTTTTTGTTTCTCAGAGATCTAGCAACTTGAGGGGTTAGGGACAAATAAATAAATACTTCTGCCTACTCCTTTTCAAACAAATAATGGAATGATATTTTGTAATGACTGTGAAGGCACGTGTTTGAAATGTTTGAAATAAAAATGAACTGAACTGAGCATCTCATATCTAAAAACCCTACTACAGATAGGGTATGCATTCTCATCACTCTGGTATACAGCTGCACACATTCAGATGGATAAGGACAAATGTAAGCACACACACACACACACACGCACACACACACACACACACACACACACACACACACACACACACACACACACACACACACACACACACACACACACACACACACAGGACTCTTTTCAAAGAAGTTTGCTTTTTTTATTACTTCCTTTCCCATTCAGTGGCCTCCCCACTTTCCACAGTGCCCTGGGTGTGCAGTGAAAGAGTCGTGCTTATTATGTGCTCCGGGCTCTCCAAACCCAGCTTTGTTTTGTCCAGATAGCTCTCTCTCCCTCACTCTCCTTCTCTGTCTCTCTTTAATATTCACAGTAAGAGTCTTGGCTCTCACAAGACGGCTGTTTTCCCAGTTTTCTCCCCCGCTAACAGCCAAGTGTGGCCCCTGTGAGTGTAAACACGCAGAAGGGAGGGACATCTCCTGACAAACATCTCCAAGGATGTGCCACCCTGCCCCGTGTCATTCATTCTCTACCTGGCACTGGAGCTAAACTGTTAACACTGAAGTGTGAGTGCCCGAACCCTAAAGGACTGCCAGCGGCTGCACATGCCTGGTCTACCTAAATTCACACTACACTCACATCTGCTCTTCACAGAGAAACGATGCAGTGTATAAGCACATCACAGAGTCTGTGCGTGTGTTGCAAAGGCAGAGCTGTTTGCGGAACTTCGTACGATGACAGAATAACAAGTAACTTAATGTACACATTTCTCATAGACCTAATTTGAGATTTCACACCTAATCCATTCTTAAGTATGCCTTGCTTTGTCCCCTTACACTGCACTGAAAGCCCTTATATGTCAGCCTGTTCTGTCAGTGTGAGTTGTGAATGTGTCACCATGACAAATTCTTCTACATTAATTGCTTTTGGCAGTTAAGGTTATTCTCCCTTGACTGTAATGTCTTCCAGGGGTCCTTTGTTTAACCAGGTGGCTAACGTAAGAACCACCTCTCACAGAGTTGATATCTGGAGAGTTGCACCCACTGGAGAAAATTGTCATTACCTTGTAGTTTAGTATCTGCCATTGGCAGCACAAGACTAGCAACCAGCATGAATTAGGAGCGGAGCTTATATTTAACCAGAAGATCACCCCAAACATTGATAAGGCAGTGCACTGCATGGCAGTCAGACCCCTGGTGATGTTAACAGCACTATGCTGTTATCACAGGTGTGATCGCTCACCAGCCCACAACCACATTTACATCTTAATTACCAGCCTAATCAATGGGGTTGCACTTTGACTTCATTTGTGACATTCTTGAAACCTCATTTAAGGTGTAAGAATAGGCCATCGTAAGTACTGGTGGTAAGAGAGAGGCACCTATTTTCACTGTGGGATACAAAGAAGATAAAAAGGGGCATACTCCTGAAGTCTCACAGGCGTGCTCACGCTGCACAGTGGGGTTGACAAAGTGAGCACTGGGAGATATTTATGATAATTGCATACTCCTCCCAAAATGACAAAGCAAATTGGTGAGACGTGCAGCGTATGACAGAAAACGGATAGCTTGTGGGACTTGAGCGGGGTGATTTAAATGCCAGGTGATTGAACAACAAACTCGCATTAAGACCTTATTGATGAGTTCAGAGTTTCATTTGGGATCAATAAGACGATTGGTCGAGGCTGAAGCCAATACATGCAGTAGGGAGAGACTGCGGGGTAGAGAGATGAGAGGTTATTGAACTGCTTCACCACAGAATAGAGAAGACACTGGGTTATGTTTATCTAAAAGTGGCCTCAGTGTAAATTCCTGCAAACAGCAACAACTGGAGGATTTTATCCAGAGGGGTGGCAGGATATCATCATACGGTGATGTCAGAATATGGAAGCGAGCAGTTTTTGTTAATCAGCTTGGAATGACGCCTGATTACAGATGAAAGCTCGATGTAAATGTTGACCATTGAGAGATTATGATTTGAGTGTCAAAATATTTTTAAGATGGAATTTAAACAGTCAAATAGGTTTCCAGCCTGAGTCAGAAACTCCACAGGTTGCAAGTGAGCATGTGAAAACTAGTTAGCGAGGGAACAGTGAATTGGAAATCTTTAGCCTAATGGTTAAAATGGTTGAAAGTAGTAACAGACAAGCAGTGGAAACGATGAATAATCACCCAGCTTCTACTAATCCAAAAACACAAATGCCAGCTCAAAACATATGCAACACAACAACATCTGGTATAGTATAATTATTTGTGTTAAATAACATCAAGTTTAAACTCCACTGAGATGAGCTGAAGTAGATGAACAAGTACACGAGCTCAAGAAGCACTTGCCTAGACTATTAAATGTCGATTTGTGCTGTTGTGGCTTGTTAAGTTACTTCTTCACTGGTGCCGAAAAGAGAAATTCACTATGATTGCTGAAGCCGGCTGTATGGGTGAGAGGCCTAGTACTGTAAAGCTTGAAGAATCACAGCTGTGTCATCACTCTCCTCCTACGGTGTGACAGATGATGCTAACAATGAACATTTCATCTTCAGCTGCAGCGCAAGCTCCTATAAGACAGAGATGAAGTA
Source organism: Simochromis diagramma (assembly GCF_900408965.1). Classification (NCBI taxonomy): domain Eukaryota; kingdom Metazoa; phylum Chordata; class Actinopteri; order Cichliformes; family Cichlidae; genus Simochromis; species Simochromis diagramma. The sequence continues at coordinate 8,466,787 of NW_024387414.1, forward strand.
CATGGGGCGAGATGAATTACAGCACAGTGATTTATCACGACAGGCCAATAAGAATAATACAAATGAACAATTAGCAAATTTAGCCTTAATTAACCGCTCCGAGACAAAAGACGAGCTTGTACAGCATGTGCGAACATGATTCGAAGTAGTCAAAGCACAGGGTTAATCTTCACGCAATTTGAGGAATATTACTGTGTTAATTAGGGTTAATTGAATAATTTGCCTCATTGCATACTGATTATAGATGTCAAACACAGAGGGGATATCTTGATTAAGCAGAATGTTCTGAATAAAGGATGTGTGTTTAGTGGGCAAGTGTGAAATACCTACAGATTAAATGTCAATCAAAAGCTTTTCAAAGGCACAAATATTATTCTTGAGCCTTAAAAACAAAGTATTTTTTATGTACTTTTTGTATTTTGAAAGCCAGTCAGATGACTTTGATGGAGTAATTTATTCTGCAACACATTAACAGTTTCTTTAAACAGATGTAGTTCAAAAGAAGACAAGGAGAGACTGTGGTGTTTGCCTGGTTTGAACCATGCTCACATCACATGGGTTCTGTTTTTTTTCAGCACCTGATTTGGAAAAACTCTGTTTCCCACACAGTCTCCTCATGACTGATAATGCAATTTAACAGGCAATACAATACCGTGCGAGACCTGGATGACATGCTTCCCTCGTCTCAGCACTGGCTTGAGAATTAAAACCCACAAGATCTTTGGCACACATTTGTGCACTCCTGCATCCACACAAACAGATGCAACCAAAACAAATTAGCCCATATCTCATAATTCAATGTCACAAAATCTAATTGGTATCAGCCGAAGCCCGAAGCCCTTAGAACTTTAAAGTTCCAAGGGCTTTTGGCTTTGTTCTAAAAATATACATTTTAGTTAAATAAAAAAAAAAAACCAGCAACACAAAAAACAACACAAACACATTTTGACATTATGTCAATAAGTGAAAACTGCAGAGACCTCCCTCCTCACCCTCCCAGCCCTACATGCATGCCTACAAACACAAAAATGTGCCCTTAAACCTGCTGAGAGAATAAAGCATACATTACACAGTGAGTTCTTAATTAGACGGTATATATGATGGCTGTTTGTATACGTTTAAGTTTATGTGTGTGTGTTTGTGTATGTATCCACAATGTGTGCGTGTGCTGCAGAGAAATAGGATGATGCCATCATCCAGGGAGCTGGCAGCAAATATCTGGTTAACAAATGATGATGTGAATACATGGCCTCATAAGTCTATAAATCAGATTCTCCCCTTACAAATTAATAGAGTTCACAGTTGACGGCTGAGGTGAGACATCGTAAATTATGTTTGGCACATGAAAATGGAGCAAAAACTGGAGGAGAAATAATAGAAATTTGCCCTGCTGTATTGGGATTATTGCTTTCCTAAAAAATGAAAAATAAAATGATGGCAATAACACATTTAAATACTTTAGGACATTTTTCCTGATTACCCACTTAGAGTGGAGAAAAAAAAATCAGTTCTCGTGAACAAAATTACAATTTTTTTTAAACAGAAGTGCTCACTTCATGCATACTCTGCTTCACTTAATATTTTGAACTGTTAGTTCTTATGCATATATTTTCTATCGTCCCTGCATTTTCCTGTCATTGCAAATAGCTGCCAAAGAAATGGCAGAACAGGCTTCTTGGCACATGGCTTGAGGATGATATCAAAGACAGAGGAGGAAACATCAGTAAAAAGACTAAAAAAGGACAACAGAAACAAGAGAAATGTGGGGGATGATGGGAGGAGGGCTAAGTACCAGGAGCGTGTCAATGTGGGGGGCTAATGGTGGGGGTACCAAGGTTGCAAGCAATTTCTCTTTGTTATCAAGTGAAATGACTCTGCAAATATGACAATAAATCACAGTGGAAATCAATCTGAGAGGAGGCGACTGTGAGCCACTGATAATGCATCAATCAATATTTAATGTTTAGACTTTAATTAATCCACAGGCGCCAAGCATTCTTTAAGTGACAAAGCACGAGGAGAGGGGGAAAAAACGAGCAGGGAGTGCTTTTGCATAGAATAGCTCTTATATCAAACTGAGACACTGAGCGGAGCGGCTTCATCAGTCGATTTCCCACAGCTTCCCAGTGTTGCTTCATTTCCTATTCTCTTATTTGCGAGACCTTGAAACTGAAGAGAATAAAAGTACGCATTTGGAAGTTAGATGAAAAATGGAAATGCATAAATACCTTTACTGGGTATATGTGACACTGCTTAGGTGATGTTTAAAATATGTTCCGGATCCACCCAAAGTCCTAGGAACTACACTCAAAAAAGCAAAATTGGGTGGTTATTAAATTTACAAGAGTCTAACTTGTAATTTGAATATAAAAATAATTTTATGTTTCTATGGTGAATGTAATTAAATCATGTACGATCTGCATGAAATTCAACAACTTAATACTAGTTCAATGTATTCTTGTTTCAATGACATGACGCAATCTAGCAAGAGTGGTTAGCTGCGTGGACTCGCAATATCACAAGATCACGCGAGATTTCAAACCACAGGAAAATCACTGTGATTATAAGTGGCAGAAAAGCATAACCACAGCACTTTTTTTAACCTGTTAGGGACAAAAACATAAAAAATTTCTGCATTTAACTATGAAGTGACATCTCGGTGGCGCTCGGTTAGCACTATTGCCTCATAGCAAGAAGGTCCTGAGTTCAACTGGCCACAGCCTTTCTGTGTGGAGTTTGCACGTTCTCTCCGTGTTTGTGTCTTCCTGGGTACATGCAGTAGGGTTAGGTTAATTAATGATTCTAAATGGCCCATAGATGTGAGAGTGAACGGTTGTCCGTCTCCGTGCGATATAATGGTGACTTGGACAGGTTGTGCCCCACCTCTTGCCCTGTGACAGCTGGGATAGGCTCCTGCGACCAAGGGGATGGATGGAGTGACAGCTATGTCTTCAATCCATTAAATTGGAGGAAAATAAGACGCACATGACAAGTTTTATGTTAACCAGACTCTGACTTTGTTGAACACTGCAAAAAATAACTCTTTAAATGAACTTAAAATAATCATGGAAAGGATTTCCATGTTAGTAAATGGCTTTCTATTTGCATTAAGTACTTTTGTTGGACTAATGTAATTTGCATGGGTTGGATCAACTCAATTCAAACTTAATTAAGTTGGTCCAATTCAAGTACATTAAGTTGGAATAACAGAATTGCATAATGGTAAAATAAAGCAATTTAATCACGTGGAAAACCTTTTCATGATTTCTTTTATGTTCATTCAAATAGTTATTGTTTTTGAGTTTAGATAACAGGCTGCTGCTATTTATTGTGTCTTTATGCACTTGAAATAATGTAAACTACTCAAATAATGATTGTGAGGTTTTGAAATTAGGTGAACTCTGCTCATAATGTAATGTTGTGTTTTGTGCCACATCACACTTGTCTGACCATACAAAAAGGGAAAAAAGTTTACAGGTGTTTTTATTCCCTGTAAGAGAAGGCAAGTTAAAAAGCTAGGTGTAATAGAAGAAGTACTTCATTAGAGGTGTACTTGCCTATCTTTAAATATGACTTATTTGTGCAGTGCTCAAACTAATTCCTCAAATGCCTGTCCAAATTGTATTATAGAAAAAAATGTGGCATTTAGACACATGCCTTCTGTTACACCCAAAACTGTCAAATGATGTAAATGCATGCTGGGAAGAAACTTCAAATCTAGTTTGACTATCCAGCAAACAGGTGCCACAGGCCAGTGAAAATAGTGGTGGCATTTAGTATTGCAATGTATTGGATTACTTAAATACATGTACTTTTTTTGAAACCAACATGGCGGCGCAACCAACGCTTATGGTGGCCTCTCCCACCAATGGATACGATGACATGACTGATGATAGAAAAAATATCATTTTTAACCACAAAAATAAACTGTTTCATTAACAAAAAGTGTCTGATTATTGTCCAGGTCTGATTGTTCACCTTTCAGTTTCTATCCTAGCAGGAGAATTAGACTGTAGTTTAAAACTTTAAGAAACTCATACTTTTTTTCCTAATTGTGGGAATGCAACACTTCAAGGCTGTGAGAACACTAAGCTCCATCTCAATAAACTAGCTGCCCAGGACTCCATACCTGCACACCGCTGACACTGCTGTAACGTCAAGATTCAGGAGCTCTATCGAACAAAAATCCCTGTCTGAACAATGCAACCATCAAGCCGTTATGAAAGACCATTTCGGTGCAGAGCCATGCTTAGCCCTCGCCCTCTGATCACACTGACACATCCCACAGGTACTAATTACTGAATCTACTTCTGGAGTGGAGTGGCGAGAGAAATAACATGGAAGACGCTTGACATTTTGGATACCTGCCGCAAGACTTAGAGGGATAATTGGGACACAACTGAGAGGGAGGTCCACCAAGTCTGTTTCAGTTGATAAAATAGCTTTAGGTTACTCCCAGAGTAAGACACATCACCAAAAACATGACCTCAGGAGAGCAATGAGTGGGTCAAGGCAGAAAGAGAGAAGAATACAGGCATTTCAAGGTTAAGACCTACAAGTCTGTGGAAAGTTATTTTAGAAGTTCCTTGAGATGTGGATAAATGGCTTAATCATAGCAGGTTTTAATAGTCTTGATTGCACATAATACATGTTAACTCAGTATGCACAGATTTTCAGGTCTTTTATTTTGAAACAAGACTCTTCCGCAGCTGGTTTGAATGTACTCTAATGAAAGTGCAAAATGAATCATGGACGGGTCATTCTTGAAAGCAGTTATTTTAAATATCAGTTGAAGAAGTTAAACGATGATAACTGTGGCTGTCTTGTAAATTAGTCTACCCTATAAAGTTTTCATCTAAAACCAAAACACTTTCAATACATTTCTTAGTGAAATTGCTGCAAGACTAAAACAACATCGTTGTCATTTCAACATATATTGATCAGAAATGTAGAGGAGTTGCAGTGGGGAGAGCTGTATTTAACTGACTTTTATGACAGTTGTTAAGTCATTTCCTGAAGCTGTGGTTTATGCCTTTGCAATAACCTCCATGAATGATGTAATGAGAGATTATGATACTTCCTCCCTATTTTATGACCTCTCTACCTCTTCCTTCATGCCAGCATGTGAGCGCATGTACTCAAGTTAAACCAAGTAAGTAAGTAAGTAAGTAAAACTTTATTTATATAGCACCTGATGTGGTTTAATCAATGAACACAGATAACAGGATGCAGTGTGTAAAATGAGCAATTAAATTTGCACATTTTAATTATAGTGTAATTATACAGTTATTTCTCAATTTTTCACAAGTCTTTTAGATTTGACAGTCTGAATCAATTATAGCGCCTTACATATTAAATCAAGAATGATTTTTAATTCTGATCTTTCTGTTCTGCCAATAAAAGAAGTTCTATTAGGGGTATTTTCTTTCAACCATCCAATAAGCAGTTCTGATATGCATCATATAGGCAATGAATGTTGTTTTTCCGCTCCGCTTGGCAACTTTTGCTGCTTCTTCTTAGTAAAGGAAAGATTTAAGGTGTTATCATTTTTTTGGTTCTGTTTTATGGAGATGAACAAATGATTCCAGGGAGCTGTGAACCCAGCAGTCTGAGATTTAATTTGTGAAAAAAAAAATGCTAATGCGATTAGCCTTATATACAAATCAGAATCAGAATACTTTATTGATCCCTGGGGGAAATTATTTTTTTGTTACAGTGCTCAATTATAAACCAACATAAACCAACATTAACAAGACAGACAATACGCTAACTAATAGTACAATATATACAATATATATATATATATACATATATATACATAAGTCACTCATTAATCAGTCATTAAAGTCACTCATTAAATCTATATAAATGTAGAAAAACAGATATACAGGCATTGATAATCACACATAACATATGTTTATAGAAATATACAACCAGTATATAATCAGTAGACAGTTGGTCACATGAAACAAATTTACTGTCACATACCAGTTAAATATCCAAAGGGCCTTCTTAACTTTCTTTTTTATGCTTCTTCACAATAGTCCAGTGTTTGAGAGGAGCTAGACAGTTGCCAACAGAACATATCCAATTGGCCATGGTCATTAAAAAAGATGGACTAAAACAAGCTACAGTGAAACTGAGTTATTTAAGGGGGGGTGGCAGTGGAGCCACTGGTTGATATATTAGGATGTACCAGCGTGAAACACAAAGTGAGCAATAATCCAAAGTGTGAAATGCAGAAAGCTGTGGACAGGCAGGGCCATTCGAAGAGGCCAAGTATGACATCGACCCCAGAAAGACAGTAAGAGTGTAAGATGCATCTTAATTCCCCGAGACATATGTGAACATGTGTAACTGTATCATCAATTCCACCCAAAATGCCACAGGCTGACATGTCTGCAGCCGAGGCCATGTCTATGAGAACGAGGTAATAGCAGCCTGCTGTCATCTCCTGTCACTCTCAAAAAGTGAACTGTCAGACGTGAAACAAGAGACTTTCGGCTGAGAAGACACTATTTGGATTAAAGGTACTTAAAAAAGCATGGTTTTATATTTGACATAGTGCGACTATGAATCACTGTATGACTTAAGAATGACTGTATTCATATCTGTCTGCATCTGTGTAAAACCTCCACAACCACTAAGAAGGGCGGCAGTAATTACATAACTGAGAAATGATGATAGGGTTCATACTTTGCCTTTAAACAAGTATATGCCTGTACTTGTAGTTTAATCAATCTTAAATGCCAGTTTAGCTTTTCAAAACAATATGTGAAATCCTTCAAAACAGTGTACTTGTGCACATCAGAAAGAGCGTTAGTCATTGCAAATGTTCTGGGAAATTCAGGTAAATGACACAAAAAAAGTTGAACAAATACTGTTTATGCCTTTGAGACTAAAATAAATATATTTCATTGTTTGCAATATCATGTGCAAAACTGTTCATCACACTGTCAAAATTCTATGGGTAGCTATGAAAATATTTGTAGGAGAAGGTGAGAAGTAAGGATGCGTAGTGGTGTAACAAGGAGAAGACAAAAGCACAGAAGATGCAGAAGGCTAAAGATGGCTCTTCCTGTGTTACACTGCAAAGGATCCAGTCCTTTGCAGTGTAACACAGGAAGAGGGTATGAGGCTTGTGAGAATCTGCCAAATGAGCAGGAGAGAGAAGATGTTCAGTGATTCACAATGTTTTTTCTCTCTAGTATACTGTTGCACATAGTAGGCCAACGTTTTATTTCAACAGCACACATTGTTAGTACTTATTTGTTTTTATTGTTGCTTTAACTATATTTAACTATATTTTAATGCATTGTGTGACCACTGGAACATTCATTTTTCCCCATCACATAAAAATGTAAGTGCTAAAATCTTGTGGTGAACAGTCCTCTACAGTCCACTGTCATTCTGTCCAAATACCCGAACAACCCTAGTTAACACAGTATGAGTCATGAGTCATTCATTGCCATGAAAACGGCATATTGTCATTCACATTGAAGGTTTTGGGGGAGTTACAGGATTTTAGTTATTGATAATGTTTTGCAACATGTATAAACTGTTTCAGGAAATGACAACTTAAAATGGCATAAATATTTTCAACATTTTGATTGAGAACCCCCCCCGATATGCTATTCAAATGAATGTACCTAACCCTCGATTTTGTGCCACAACTCGTTGCAAATTCTTTGTTCTTTAAAAGTTAACGCAGTTAATAAACTAACACCTGTTCTGGACTGTCTGTTCTTTTCTCTTAAAAAAACAAAAAACAACTTTGTATGAATTACTAAATGTACTAGTCCAGTTCCGGATGACTAAGTTAATTTCAAGGCAAAATTTAACTCTGTCTCAAGTTTTTTTTAACTGAAACTTTTTTCCAAGACAAGACTGAATGCAGCAAATCACTACATACTCATCCTATTCTGAGTTGAATGACTCATAAAGTCATAAAGAGGGTAAAAAAGGTGAAAAGTCAAAAGTGATAGTAGCTGCTTCTACTGTCTGACAAAACTTTTCCAGCTAAACCTGAGTTTGTATGATGATGTCATCCATTTTAACATCCTGTTGATTAATCCCTCTATCCATATGAAGCCCAAATTTGCTGCTGCGGATTTAAAAATGCAACCAAGCAATATACAAGCTGATTGCATATAAAGTCAAAGGCTTGGTAATAGTAGAGTGCATGCATGATGTATGTGTGTGTGTGTGTGTGTGTGTGTGTGTGTGTGTGTGTGTGTGTGTGTGTGTAAAAGTGTGGGCCAAAGAACTTTAGGAATGCCGTGCTGCTCTGTCCTTTTGTGCAGACTTGCTCCTGTGCCAGGACAAGGGCCTTCTCTTTAATCCGTGCTGATTTGGTAAACAGTGATGTTAAAACTGCCTTGGGCCAAAATCTAATTCTGTTGTTTTCTTGTCCAAAGAAAATGTGTATTTCTTTGGAGATGTCTTGAAGCAGATGGAAATGTAGGGGATAGATTTAATCTGACTAAGGCTCATGCTTTGATTGGAACTCAGATTAGGATTGCAGCCTAGTATTTTCAACAATTATTCTCTAGTTGAATTAAATGTATCCTCTTAACACAAAAAACATACGCTTGCATGTGCACGTCTGCCTGAACATCTGTAGTATCCCTGCTTTAACTCGCAAATTTTTATTAAGCACCTCAGCACTGACTGACAGACACCTGTCACTGGAATAATTCATATTACCGTAGCTGCAATTACTCAGTGTGTAAAAAAACTAAAATAAATAAACATAGTTCACAATTTCCCTTTAGATATCTTCATTCCAACCTTATTTCTTCTTCTTTGTATTGCATTACACAAGGGACAGGATAATTATGCCGCAGCGTTCATTCATTCAGTTGATTGAATTCATTCGAAAGCAAGCGATCTCTTCTCCTTCCTGCTGCCACCTGGACAATAGCCTGGAACTTATCTCTTAGCTCGCCTGTTCCTTACTGTCCCAAATCAAACAAGTATTGTTTTTCTTCTTCTTTGTCTTGCAGACAGTCCAACCTCTGAGCTTGTTTGCTAATTGATGGTAAAATAGCAGGGGCATTTATCCTCCTGTTTGTAGGTGTGCAGCCGTATTGCCCTTCTTCCTGTTGTGTGTAAGTCCCACTTACCCAGCCCGCTTAAGCCCCATTGTTCTTTTTTATCTCTGACTATTTTAATAAATCTCGAGTGGTAATCTCAAAGTGCCACCCACAAGATGCTTCTTAAGGTACATGTAAAAACAGTTACCTGCCCTGCCACAACAATGGTCTTGTTGACTGACGCTATCTGAAGACTGTAGACAAAGAAAGCAGCTGGCCTGCTTTACATAAGGTCAGTCTTAACTACCTGCACCACCCACCCCTCTGCTCCTCTCAGAAAGGAGTAAGACGGAGTAAAGAAGGAAAGACAGAGACGAGAGTGTGGGGTGGCTTTTGATGTGGGTGGAGGATGAGTGGAAGGGGGTCACTATGTGTCCTTTTCAGATTTTATCAGTAGAGTGCGGGACCTGTTCTTCTGTTATTACTGTGGAAATGACACTGTGTAATTCACTGTGTGTCTGAGTGTGTGTATGGTTCAATAAAAGGCAAAATAGTTTAAAAAAAAAAAAGGAAGAAAACAGGAGAAAGATAAAAAAAAACATGTTTTAGAAGTCATTAAGAGGGACTCAGAAGAGCCTGCTGTGGACTTGATTTACACTGGGCAGTAAGCCTTTGGTGGGTGTAAATAATGTATTAATTTTTAAAGAGATTTATTTCTCGCTTCTTTAAGTGATAAAAAAAAAAAAAAAATCTCCATCTGGTCAAGTGTGAAGTAGGACAGAGCTAGATTAGAGAATGTTCTGTGTTATCTTATCTGAGCATGGGCTTAATGTCTGTACAATCAATGCTCTTCCAACAAGTGGTTCATTAAAAACAGAATGGCAATCTTTAATTCTGTGTATTACGAATGTGCATTGGCACAAAAACTGGCAAAAGGAACAGCACAAAGAAGAATATAGATTCCCATTGACTGTCACAAGCGTTACAATAAACTAAATCAGTTTTTTTGGCACAATTTTTGTAATTTTGCCAACGCACAACACTGTTGTGGTTTTAAATTGTACTATAGCTTTTCAGATTTAATTTAACACTTGCACTGATTTGACTTTTCAGGAATTACACTCATTTTTATACATACCCCTCCATTTTCAGAGGCTCAAAGGTAAATGGTTGACAAGTAACTTAATGGCCAGATGAAGTCTGTTCCCTCATTATTCAATGAAAAAATAATCAGATAAAATATCTGGAGTTGATTCCAACTTGCATTTGGTATTTTTTTTTTCACTGCGATGCTCTATATTTAGTCCAAAGAGATTATTAGGCTAGGCATGCCTACGAAAGGCATTACTGGGCTAGAAAAAAACAGACAAAAGAAACCTATCAGAGTGATAGCAAAAACTTTAGGCATGGCCAAATCATCATTTGAAACAGGCTGCAGAGTTCTCCTTACAACCCCCCTATACAGCCTCACGTGTCAATTTGCCCTTAAATATTTGTTTGGTTTTCTAGTGGGAAAAAAAAAAGTTTCACACTTTTATAATAGATGTATAACAATCTCAGCAACTTCTAAGAGAGTTCAAATAAACAAAAAAAGCAACCTTTTAAAATAAGTGATACAAGTTTGTGTATTCCTGCTGTACAGTCTTTAAGGCTCTCTGTAATCTACTGGTTTGTCAGAAGTCCTTTAAAAACACATTCAAATGGTCATGAGCTTCCATCAATGACTGCATATCACGATGGCCTAGCATTTTATTGCCAGTGAACTGTTCCAGCAAAAGGCCTGCTTTATTCAGCATCCTATCATTAATCTGTATGAGCACTGGCATACAGCAGGGCAACAGGGACAACAACCCATCAGCCAACTTCTTTCTGTCCTATTTGTCCATTGCTCACATGGCCTCTGCCCCAATCATTCAACCTCATATCTATAATTCATGAAGGTCCTCTGGCTCTGCTCTCACACCACTGCCAACCCCTATAAATGAGTGCAGAGGTATAAAGCTGTTCAGAGCTAGTATCTTGTCATGCTTAGACTTGCAATTGCTAGGTTTGATCATCATCCGATACATAGGTTTTTGTACCTGTCGGGATATTTAACAGAAATTATTCAACCTTTTTAAAACGTTTAACCTCCAGGACCATAAATTACCAGCACACGACCAGTGATGCCACTACCTTGTGAGACTGTTTGGACTGCTAATGCTGCAGAATAATTACATATTTAAAGAGGAAACTTAGCTGAGCATTCTAAAAATAGACCACAATATATTTAGGAAAAGTGGAGCAAAAGTAGGAAATTTGCAGTTCGTTTTTAAAATCCCTGTTCTTTTCTTTTTAAGGAGAAAGTGGCAAACAGTTGAACATTGACACTTTGATATTTCGTGCTCTGGAATCACTAATATGTCTCTCCTTTCCTATGACAAGTTGTGTTGAAAGGTCCTTAGACAAAGCACTACAGCCTTTCTAGTTGATAGAAGAGAACTAGCAGTCGGGAAAATTCAGGACTTCTAAAAATGACCATCCATGCCAGCAACCCACCTTTTTTTTTATGGGTTTAAAAGAAAAAGATGTATATATTATTCATTCACTAGGTCAGACCAACCTGGGTGTGGGACTATTACCAGAAAAGGGGAGAACAAACATCTGTTGTTAAATGCAAGCAGGCTGCAGTGTGACATGTTTGCAGTCTTGTCCTCTTCAGATGTTTGGCCTATAGTGATCCACTTCAAACGCTTGGCTTGTGTCGCTCTCTCTCTCTCTCCTGCACAAACCCTCACTTGCTCTCTTTCTCTATCTTCATTGGTCTTAGCGTAGCTGCAAGACTGATACCCTCCTCTCCTTGACTCCTTCATTCCTCTCTCCAGTATCTTCCCCCTTCCTCTGCTTCTATTTCAACACTCCTCTTTCTCTCTCCTCTGTGGCTTTCCTCTGCCATGTTTATGCCTCTTTCCTTTAGCTTGCATCGTCTATGTATTGGCATCTTTAAGCTTGAGTGCTTTGTCATGATGCAATCTGATCAATCATGCTGGATGATCCTCACCTGATATCCCACGTAAGACAGATTCTTAAGCAGGTTAACTTCTAAGCCTTAAGAGGAAAGGACACACCGCTTCATTTTTTCCCCACTTGAATACAGTGCAACACAGGCTAAGCTGGCATTAAAGTTTGGCAAACATCGTGCTAAGTAACATCATGCCAGTCTACAGGGTTTATGCTGGGTTTCAGAACAGAATATGATGTGAACAAGTTGATCAGAAGGGTTTGGTATCAAAGCAAAAACACAAATACCCTAAATCAATTCCAAAGGATAGGAAGACTGGAGCACTGTATCAAAGGGACAAGCTAGTCTGATTAGGCTGGGGCCACTTTCCAGAAACCAGGAGTGGGTGCTGGGTGAGGTTGGAGAAGTGCAGGCGGTGATAATTGATGGGACATCTGCTGAACTGCAGGTGTCTTCTCTCATGAGACTTAGCAGATGACTTCACCCAGTGACACCATGCTGTTTGGCAACAAGCACATGTAACGCATACATATAAAACGCATATAAAATTAGAATCAAACAAATCAAACTTTAGTGCTAAGTGGTACATTTTGTGAGAACTCAGACAAAGTAGCAGCAGAAAACAGTGAGACTTTTATCAAAGCAAGGCACTGTTACAGTCTAAATCTACAGTACAGTCCAAAGGCAAAAATACACGTTTAGAAATATAAAAATATGCACGTACATTTAGTTATTGTTATTTCCATGCTTAATTAACTATCAAATCTAAACATTTCCAAAAATAATAAATTCATAAATTACAAGAAACCAAAACGATGTCTTGAAATAATCTAGCCAGTAGCCAAACCCTCTGAAAACTAAACAAACATTGTTTTCATCTTTAGATGATGACCAACACTCCTATCTACAAAGCCATAAGCAGATAATGTTTATTTTCATGTGATAAATTATTTTCCAACAATCATCTTACTGACTAATCAAGTAATGGTTTTGGCTTCCCGTTGAAGGCAGAATTAACAGCTTTGATTATCAGGAATTCATACCACATCAAACACTGCCTGTTACCTTTATGATGGTTGACAGATTTGACATAACATCATGAGATCTGTTCATGAATTCGCTCACATCTCGTGCCCAGACAAACAGCTCTAATGCCCTCATCATGACTTCAGAGGAAAGGCATCAGCGATCCTTACATGAGAATGGACCTCAACACAACTACACTTGCCTATAGATGAAGAAGAAGACATTATTTTTTTTGCAAATACAGCTGGCAGGCAACTTAAAAGGGCCATTAGAGTGCTCGTGTAATTGTTGAAAGATAAGAGAACAGAGAATCGGGAAAAATGCAACCAGGACAGAGACAAGAGAGAGAGGGGGGAGGTAGAGGGCGGGATGGAGAAACATTCTTCAAAGCAATATCAATTTTACCATTAGTTCAATTTGAATTGATTTTCTTCCCTAAAACGCTAAAAAACAGATGCTAAGATGCTTTTCTTCGCAGTGTCTCCAAATAGAATACATAAGAGTCACAATGGAAGAGAAAAAGAAAGAAGGATAGAGGGAGAAGACAAGAAAGAAACAGAGAGAGGCAGAACATGAGTTCAGCATCTCTTTGATTTCTATCTTGGGGCTATACTGAGCAATTACTGGCTGGAACCTTTAAAGAAGCTGATTACAGGCAGTCACTGACGGCAGAGCACTCAAGCAGACCTGGTCCCAGGTACTAGTCAGCTATCTGTTGACCATCTCACTACCATACGACATTTTAGCAAAAGACTCCATACCAAAGTTCTTCAACAGAATTGCATAGTAGCAAGAGGTGATTAAAAAGTGTCCACGTCTAGGCTGAGGCTGATAAAGGTAGAATGTTAAACGTGCAGACTCAATTCAGTCAGTCCTTCTGTTTCATCTTTCTGCGTCCCTGGAAGTCAAAGCAGGCAGACAGTGAGGTAAGGTGTTGGAAAGAGGGATGGTTGGAGAAGGAAAAAGCAGGGGAAGGGGCACATCATTTGTTTTCAGTTTTCTCACAGCTCCAGGCCTGGCGCTCGTACTTCTGTTGATTTACGGCCTTTCTCAACATGACCACATCTGAGAGAGGAATAATTAGAAGGCTCTAAAACTGTGCAGTTTAGGGCTGTTGTAATGAAATTTGTTGGCCTGCAGTCGTGTCTTTGGGTTGGAGTCGTGGGAGAGAAGTACACAGGGGAGACGAGGAAGATGTAGGTGAGTGTCTTAGATTCCAAATAGTCATATGAAAGTGCAAGAGAACAAAAGTGCATGTACACTCATACACTCATATACTCGAATCTTACCATTACATTTCCACAAAATCTGATCCAGCTTGTTCAGAGAGGGCTTTGCTGCGCCTTTACAAGATCATTTTATTCCTACCAACTCCTTGTTATGGTGATTAAATATATCCCCACTGCAAGGCATCAATTACTGGGCAGTGGAGCACCACAAAGGGGCCTGGCTTGGTGCTAAGGCTGGGGAGGGGGCTTGCCTGCCTGGCTGACTGGCTTGGCGGCTGCTGTACTGGCTGCGATGTAGAAGACAGAGGAGTTCCAGGCCTCGTCAGTCCCCTGCTCAGCTCCAGAGGAGAGCTGAGAAGTGCTGCAGGGACCTGGCTAAAGGGAGCCCTGGCTACGCAAGCAAGCAGCTGCCTCCCTGGCTCCAGTGTACGATAGAGTTCCTGAGGGGAAGCCAGAACACCCCCACCCCTCTTCGTCTTTCTCCCTCTCTCACTGAGAGACGTTGCTGCACTGAAACAGGTTCTCCAAACATTACCACCTTCCCATAAACAATAACAGCTCATCTCTTGCTCTGGCTGAAATAGCAAATAAAAAAGGAATCGCTAATGGCAGCAAGAAATTGGTGAAACTGGATGTGGTGTTTAACTCATCAGTTTTATTTTGTCAACTGAAGTTTCATTGCAGCTAAATGTCAGACATCTTTTACAAGATTGATGCCATCACATACAAACGACTATAACCTTGTTTATGCTATTGCCTTCCCTCCATTTGTCTTGTATCCAGGGTTTTTCCACATGTGCACACTTTTCTGTAATTCTTTGTCTTCATGGAAAAAAATAATAAATTTGGCTCATTTAGTTAATTTTACTAAAAAGAAAATGCCATCACTTATTAGTAATTAAAATCTGTAGTAATCAAACATGACCTACACTGTGCTACGCTTGTGGCAGGTCCATCCAGATGACCCCTTGACATCCCCAGCAGCAAGAATGGCAGCTATGCGGGCAGCCCTGTTTTAATGCCACATTGCCTCTTATTTACTGATCCTGGGGCATGCATCATTTACTCTGAAGCTACCGGTTTTTGTCCACCTGCCACCTGACCCCTTCCGCCACTCTTGGAGAAGGCATGGGGCTCAGGTGGTGCGAAAAGCATTTGGGATGAAAAAAAGAAAATCACTGCAAAAAACACTCCTCTATTCGAGCACTCTGATGTCTTGCAGAATGTCTGAATGAATTGTTAGTCACTTGAAAACTCCAAATGCAAATGAGCTTTCTTCAAATCATGAAAAAGTAATGTAGAATAAAGCAGACAGTAAAGGAAGCATAAAACAAGATAGACAGGTCAGCATGAGGACATGCTAGATCTGAGCACAGGAAGTGTGTAGCCAGGTATTAAAAACAGATCCAGACAGGATAAGGTACAACATGAGAGTAGTTGCATCCTTGTCCTTGATTTTGAGCATGCCAGAGCATGAACTAATGCTGAAGTTCACATGAGACTGGAAACAATATAACAAACACACACAATATTGCCTAAAAAATGTATTAATGTGGCCTTTTATTACTTTTATTAACTAATTCTGTGTAACACTGCAGATGCACTGCAAAGTAAGTCATGTACAACAATTGCTTCAATGAGAGGATTTCTGATAAGACCAGACTGACACAACTCTCAGCAAGTCTACTGCAAACAACAGTGCAACACTTCATTGGACATGTGTGGACCTCTTTTCTATCCAGCCAGCCTTTCCCTGCTCACTTTCTAATCAGGGAAGGGGAGGGTTAAGGGGCGGCCAGCCAAGAGGACTGAAGAATCTTACTAGGATGTAATCCCGTCCAAGTGGCACTGGCTCTTTCTTCTCTCTTGTTAGGGCTCCTTTGTGAGGCTCCAGAGCTTGGGGCCCGGAAGGGAGCAGAGGATGTGCAGTGGATGTGGCAGTAAGGCCTGGGGAGAGGTGAAAGTGGGGGACTGGGTAAAACTCACATTTTATGGAAAAAACGAAAATATGTAAAAAGGTGTTTATTTCAGCTATAATGTCTCTTACATTTGCTGCTTTTAAATAATGAAATAGGCTGGTGCATCAAAATGTAAATGTGCAGTTGTATGTAATCAGTTTGTTTGGTTACAGTAGCCAGTGGTGCTTGTAATTATCAAACTTCCAAATTTTGAAATAGAGTTAAAGAGCAAATACTTTCACCTTCACATTTACTCTTGAGAATTTAAGAGCATGTTTAAATTAAATGTCAAACAGCAGCATTATTACTCAATTTCAGCCACTGTTGGATATATTGTAAAAGTATATATTTTATCGTTGTAGTATTGTAGGTTCACAGCTTTGATTTTGGTATTGCCTCTAACATGTAATTACTTGAGTCTTTTACACTTCCATGTCACTAAGGCACTAATAGTAAGCTGTAAAAAAAAGTGTGATAAATGTTTTGATTCTTGTTTGGTGTGATTAAGAATCAAATTGTCAAAATATATCAAATTTCAAAAAGTAAAAACAAAAATGTAGAATAATTCATATTTCAGTTTTAATATATAGAAAAACTGATTTTTAATGTTGCATACTGGAGTGAATCATTTGCTATATTGCTATATTTGTAAGGTTGCTCTTGATACATATTTAAATGTTTAATTATTTAATGTCAGATGCTTTGACATGTGACACACTATAGCCAAACTAACTTCTGTAAAGCTATGTATCTTTAACGCTAAGTGTGCCTGGCTGTAGTGCTGTGAGGGTAAAATGCAACCACTGGCAAGTGACATTAACACATCTGGAAATCATCTAGAAACCTTGTGATCTATGACAAATGAGTGTGTGTCTAATAAAAATATACACAATGGAATAAAAAATCTGTAGACGTATTTTTTTTTATTCTTCTGCCTCAATGCACATCTGTCTCCTCATGCATGAACAAATATGTGGGTCCAAATGTAAGTCTCCTTTGAAAATGAATGGCTTATGTATCCATACCAATACACGTCAATATATCTTTTTTATTGAAGCCTGTTTGTATGACAGCGGTGTCACTGGACCATCTGTCCACACTCAGCATGATATTGCTGTCTTTCTGCTCTTCTGAAGTGAAGCTGTCTAGTTAGACAGACAGTAAAGGGGTGGGGATGGAGCTCGGTAGGAATGCAGCCCTGTGTATTGTTTGTAAAAATAAACCATCTGGACAAAGATAGTTGAAGAGAATTTATATTAAACAGCTGCATAAGCAAGCTTCTGTGTGTGGACTGATGATGCAACAGGACCACACCACAAGTCTGAATCCGATCACGCTCCAGGACAAGGAACTAAAGAAATTAGAGGAGAGGATTTTTGACTGGGCCCCAGACCAATGTGTCTCTCAAAGTACCAAAAGCCTGCCCGTGTGAAAGAAAAAACAAGACTGCGTGAGTGAGGAAGGAATCCTCCAACAGAGCGAGTAAAGTAGGGAATCATCACAACGTAGTGGGACAAAACGGGGTGCACAGGAAAGCCTTAAAAAGTAAAACTGAGACACTGTTGGCACATCACAAGGAGCAGATGTGTAGGGCCAAGAAGTCTGCTGCATGTAACTGGCCATCTGGCCAAGCTAAATATTGCCTCAGTGCACCCCCATTCTATTTGCCTTTGGCGCAGTTGTATTGTCCATGGTCACACATAGGTACACTCCAATCACTGTCAACAGGGAGGGGGATTTATGGAGGTGCCATCAGGGTGATTAGTTCCAGTGGTAAACAATGGCCTACCCTTGTTGTGTTTGACTCCGCGCACTCTACAGCAGGCGTGAATGGCACGCAGCAGAACAGCACTCCCACTACTCAATGGTGTCTGTCTCTTTCTGCTAAAGTAACATCAAACAAACACTGTAAACAAAGGGGGCGACTAAACGCAGACACAGAATCAAAGGGTTGGTGTCTGCACAGAGGGACCGCAACACTTCATTGGTTCCAAAATGCCTCCTGCCCAATATGGCCAACATTTCTGGACACAAACAACTGCGTGAAGCATAGCTGAGGAGCTGGACCAGCTGTATCATACAAAAGGAAAATAATTACCACTTGTTGCATGTGGCTTGAGGCATCTATAATAAAAGACAAGTGTTAGCACATATGTAGTTTTCTGTATTATTAACTGAATTACATGTCATAGCTGCTACTGTTCTGTGACAGAGTACAGACTTCGGTATACACATGGGGTTGTGCTGTTTAGTGTCAGGACTGGTGTGCACAATGTGTAACATGAAGTGTTGGGAAGTAAGTAGTAACATATAATGTAGTTACGCAGTGAAATGAAAATGTAATGTAATCCATTAGATGTACATTTAAATATGAGAGTTTTAGATTAAAACAGTGATTATAAAGGATTTACATGCAAAAATGCTGTTTTTGGAGGTCCTTTTTAAGAGTAAGGTTCCTGCTAAAGATTACAATTTTCTTCTTGCTGCAGAAAAAGTTATACTTTAATTTGGTGGTTTCGTCTTTTTAGAAATGTCCTTTTTTAAACCTTAAATATAGTAGGCTTAACACTCTGAAGTAAACTAGTCCAGGGGAGGTTCTCCAACTATTTCTGTACTTTTCCAAAGATGATCACGCTCACATTAGCTTTTTGTTAAGCTCTCTTTGTTCTCATGCTATTTGTGTGCAGCTTCATTTCTGTATTTTAGGGCTTCGTTCCAGGAAGAATCATTTAAGTGTGTGTTATCCCAATATCTAAATTATTGTTGCTTCTTGCCACTCTTTGTGTCACTCTCTAATGAGCTTGATGACTATTATATGAAACTGTTTATATCAAACATACTTCATCGTTTATGGAGGACAAACTGTTTCAGACCAACTGACAGGAATAACCATAATCATGATCCAACAAGCTTTGAAAGCCAGAGTCTCCTTTTGTATCAGTAGAGCTGGCACTCCATTTTCTTCAAAGAGGTTTGAGTTTTCTAACTCTTTGTCCATTATCTGTTATGGACTGTCATGTTTGGACACATCTTTTGTCTATTTAAATAACATATTGTGGTTTGGATATTGATACTAGCACAATCAGTTTAAAACTTTGTATGTTTTAGAGAGAATTATGGCACTATAAGTTTTTCCCCTTAAACTGTGGCTTGCTACCCTGCCCTTCTTGTCACAACACTGCAGGATACAGACTTATCGGAACACATAAAAAAATGCATCCGTCATTAGTCTCACCTTGGTCTGCTTGCATCACAGACCAGGCATTCCATGTCCTCCTCTAATCATCCAAGGACCAATATCCTGCAATTAGCTTAGTTTCCACACAGTGCCCTGAGGTCCTGCTTCAGCCTGGGAAATCGGATCCAGTCCCTTCCTAAGCCTCGGCTTTGGTGCTACAGAGCAAGACACACATTCGCCATGCAGCCCACCAGCCCTTATGTGGTTGCTATCCTCTGAATGCATGGGAACCACATGTCAGTATTTGCCTTTCATATACAGTATCACAGTTAGCACAGACAGGGTGAGCTTAAGATTAAAAGTTGGTCTTATAATGATTAAGTCCAGGTAAGTGAGATATTCACGTTCTTAAGCAAGGTAAATACATGAGTATATAAATACCTGAACAAAAGCTCATTATGATGCTTTGATGTGGGCGTTTATAATTTCGTCTTCCTGGGAAAAAAGCACATGACCTTCTATCATCTACCAACATGCTGATAATCAAATAAAATGTTGAAGTCCTGTCTACAAATAATACTTTGAAGTATAAACAGGATCAGGCAGAGTTTGCCTTTACAGAACCTCTTTTGTTAATGAGATAGCTTCAAATAGAAAAAGAATCACATGTACAGTTACATGCATGATAGCAAGTGTGAAGGCATAGGTTGGCCCCTGCTTATCAAACTACATGGAGTTAATACCTGAAGAACAGTGTTCTTCAGAATGTGCTTTTGATTGGTTTATAAAGTCAGCTAATTATGCAGAAGAATTCTCCCTCAGGAGAAGTCACCTTCACTAATCTGCTTCCAGCCTAAGTGGAATCAAACAGGCTGGTGTCATGGAGTCAAAGACTGTCGCGAGGAGGGTGTAAACAGCAGGCATGTGTGGGTATGTGTTTGCCAAGATATGTGTGTGTCTGAACAGAGGATGGCTGTCGTGCAACCTGGCAGATCATGTGGATACGGCTAGCCAATTGGATTAGCAGATTAACACAAGATTTGCCCTATGACCTTTAGAAGACACACATACAGATCTGTTATTTGACTGACTGACGTTGGTACAGGCTGTTACTTCCTTCCACACATATATAGAGGATACACACACACATGCACACGCACAGACACACGCACACACACGCACACAGAGGGTAGTGATCCTACTTTTCCCTGCCTGGAAGGGCATAGATAAACAGACACTTTAAGTTAATGTTCCTGTTCCAGGAGGATTACAAGTATGAAGAAGATTAGCCTGTCCACCACAACAGCCTGGGTTATAAGCAGGATTAAATCTCCACAATTGGCAATTTTTTGCTATTGTCTTTAACCATGTGGATGAATGGATGGCTAGATGGATGCATGGGTGGAGGGATGGAAATGGCGCCCTGGAAGTCCCATTTTGACCACTTGCATATGTTCCCATCTGTAAATTCACCACAGACCGTGACTTTGTGTGTCAAACTTGCAGAGGCTATAGGGCCATTGTGCATCCACTTATAGTGCTTTGAAAAGGTAGGAGTTTTTTGGCCACACTAATCAAGCAACAACCTCAGAGGCTTAATAATGAAGCCAAAAACCAGTTTCTCAAGTGGCCACTTGAGGTTGGTTTCAAAAGGGAGTCAATCATTATGGATCCTTGTGTTAAAATGCTCAACTTGACAGTGTTAAAAATCATCTTTACAGTCTGGTACAAAATAAATTTATTTTTTTTTGGTATACCCCTTTATAACAACTTCAGAACAGTGATTTAGTCACCCATTTAAACTTTATCAAGGCTAAAAGCTAGGGGTGTGGCTGCTTTAATTGACAGGGATTCCTATAAAAGGTTGATGCAGCCAGCACTTGTCTTCTAGGCTTTGGTTCTACTACTTCAAATCACTCAACTGGCCTTCTTAACTATGTTTGTGGTAATGGTGCCTTTTTAAATGCAATTACCTGGCAAATAATATATTTTTGGGGGAGTTATTTGTACTAAAAGCTTGTACAAAACGTCTCTGCTACAGTTTTATGGGAAATTACTCCAGTGCTCAGTCTGTGATTTCAGTCACTTGTTTCAAGTCTTATTGAATACAAAATGACAATCATTTTCTAAATTTACATAGGTAGACTAAAATAGACAACAAAGCAGGATATGCTTAATAGGTACAAGTCGCTACAATGAGTGGTCAGTGCCCTCTGCTCTTCACATCATATTATGACGTGCTGATGTCTCAGACGCTTGAGTTTTCATGTATAGTCATTGTCATTTTACACACAACCTATGACAATGAGTCATGGAAATTTGTGGGTGCATCAACATAGTAGGATATAATATTTTTTTTCTTGGAAGTTACTTTAAAAAGTCTTAGAAATCTCAATTCTGATTGGTTGGAGCAATATCTGACATATACCTCTTTGCAGTTCTGAGTAAAGTACTGAACTCTGCCTAAGGACAGGTAACAAACAGTACGGCTTGACTAAAGATAGCAAAGGTGTTATCAGTACAATAAATAGTTTCTCATTGTGAAACTGGTTTATATAAATTCACGTGTTTGACATATTGCTAATTCTGGAAATTATTGCATAGGAAGAAGAACGGGAAATGTTCTTACCAACTGCACAGAAAACAGCAATGAATAGGGAGGCATAGATAGCACAAACAGGGAATGAGATGTGAATAAAGCGCTGTTTGTTTTGACTCACAGGACTTCTGTGTGATCAACTGCATTTGAACTATAACAACTTTTTAGGGTTTCGTGACACATCAAACGCATGCAAGTTCACCCTTGGGTATTTTTAATTCTACAGTTTTTACACAGTGAGGCGGTTTGAAGCCAGCCTCCCAATGAGAATAAAGAAAACTTGGTTGGGCCTCACAGCTCTAATGTGTGGACACATTTTCTTTAAGTCAGAAAGTGGTTTACCAGTGGTTTACCTGATGACCCACAGATCACCCCTGCCACCTCGTGATGTATTTCATTTCCCATGTCTCTTGACTGACTGACAAATACAGGTTATTCGCACATGTTATTTCTGTTGTTCCTAATCTATTACACAGCTCACATGTCCAGGTTTGCCAGTAGCTGTTCTCTAAACAAGCAGAAAAGACATAGCACTGCTGTTGCCAAAAGCCTTTGAACAAAATTACTTCCTCTCACACACCACGGGTTTAATTATGTGTTGGAGAACATAAAACAGGTTGTACAATTTGTAGTGGGAAATCATATTTCCATTGAAAGGGCTTAGGACATAACCAATGATTTATAAGAGGAATGTCATAATTATTTTTCACCAGCAGGCCAAGGATTGGGTTTCAGCTAATGGGTGTCAAGCTGAAAGCACTAATTAGGTTTTGTAGTCGACTGACACTGGCAAAGAAAGAGAAGGTGCCACAATAAATAAGTTCTCACCATGTAACTTAAAGCCTGTAATTTGAGCTGATGCTCCTGTATTAGGTTGTGGGAATTATAAACGTCTCAACAAAATGCAGATAAGTAATTGCGAGGTGTCTTACCCCAACTATGGCAGTGTGGAGGGGCTTTGAGGAGTATGATTACTGGTATAAGCCTGAACCAAATAAGAATGTAGCCTGCTGTGTAAAATGAAAAACATTATTTGCAGCTGCTACTGTAAAAAAGTTAGATTCATAAACTTTAAATTAACACATTTGTATGACTTAGATTATCTTTTAAGTTTGTTATTATCTATAGCAACACAGCAGCTGCTCTTCCCGGGGTCCATAAAAATATATAGGACAATAAGACACAAAAAGACAGCACTGTGAGTTACATTACCTTGTTGGAAAAAATGCATTAGATTTCTAAGTTTAGGTGCATATGCCTCTCTGTGAAGTAAAAACTATATTTTTATTGAATTTATGGCCCTGTATAATGATTGCTATTTGTCCAAACATGACATAATACTCTGTGTAGCTTGGAGCCAAATTTTGCTTTTCTGCTTTGTGGCTCACATAAAAAAATATTACAAAATTATGTAAACATAATCTGTTCCTTTTTTTAGTCTTGCATGAGCAAAAAAAAAAAGGCCTGGTGGCTCCAGTGCATGACCTCTAAGGTTTGGAATTTTCCATCTGTTCTTTAAAAGAGACCTAAACATGACAATTAGAGAGCAGATCACAAGACTTCCTGATTCATGGCTATTTGCTAAGAGCTGAACATGCATACACATTCATAAGGCATTCCTGTCAGCTTCCTACATTGTAAGGAAGTGGCACTAGGCTGTGTCGAATGCCAGCCAGGTACTCTCATCAGGCTGTCATCTTGTGAGACACACTCAATAGTCATTAGGGAGTAAGGAATCCCTATCTCTCCATCCAGGCCTTGGCCCTTAGCAACACTCGCATACAGCCAAGTGGCACCTTCCTGTAAACAAACAACACGTGGCAGCAGGACATGGCATCGGCTGCTCTCTCTCTCCTTCCCTTGACACTGATGTCCCTCATCCATTAGTACTCTCCTCTGGCTCTGGAGAGCAAACTAGCAGGCGAGCCAGGACACCTGATGGTTGCCAGGTCGGATGTTGCCAGGACGAGAAGGAACACCTTTTAACAGCTGTGAAGATAGAAGTAGCTGCAGGCTATAGCTTTTGTTAACAACAGGTACTATAGTAGGTAGTGGCACCAAAATAATTACATGTAGTAAATTATAGTTTATGTTCTCTAAACATGCCAGTTTCCAGGAAATGTTACAAAATGTGGTATACTGCAAACTTTTATGAACGTGAAAATCGGGATAGACGTAAACCCTTTTTTTTCTTTTTACATTTATCTTTTATTGTAAGGGATTTTAGATCTTAATCCTACAATGGAAATCACAAAAGCAAGAAAACATGACTGTTATTATCTTTATTATCCAATATGCATTTATTATTTACATGCAATGCAATACAACGCAAGATGATCACTAAAATAATGGTAAACATCTGGCTGGCTAGTAGCTAGGACACTTATTTATAACTTGGTATTTGCAGGGTGGTGCATTGATTAGCACTATTGTCTCAGAGCAAGAAGGTCCTGGATTTGAGCTTACTGGTGAACTAGGGCTTTTCTGTGGGGGATTTTGCATGTTCTAGCTGTGCCTGCAAAGGTTCTCGCCATGTACTCTGGTTTCCTCCCATGATTAAATGGTTGGTTGAATGGGGTAGTCTTAACTTATCTGGCAGAAAAGTCTGTTTTTGGCAGATGACCTTTGCCAGATGAGCGTGAATGACTGTCTATCTTTCTGTGTTAGCTCAGTGACGGCCCCCAACTTGATCCTGAATGGATAAATAGTGGAGAAAATTACTTATTGACTTGTATGGTTTACTTATTTGCTGCTGGCATATAACCAGAAAAATGCAATGTTTTCCTTTTCTGAAAAAGAAATTCAATTTAATACTATGTGATAAATACATTGTCTTAAAAGCTCCAGTATAGCATATCTTACAGAGAAAATAAAATTACTGATCACTATTTATGATCCTCCATCAACAAAAAGCCAAAAAAATCCACCAAGTAATAAGGCACCAAGGGATACAGAAGTTGGGGAATAAATAACGAAATATATGGTTTATTGACAATATTTTACTATATTTTGCTTTAAAATAATCCAAACATTCAAATTAAACACATTTTTTTAATCTCTCAAAGAAAAAGTATTGCTATTTCCACTGGTTACCAAATACCAGTGGAAATAGCAATATTTCCACTGGTATAGAGAACCACAAATGTTCTCTAAAAAAATTTAGAGAACATTTGTGGTGACAATACACCCAATATAGAAGTCTCTTCTTTTGGCAAAACAACCTCATCCAACAATCCAACAGAAAGTGCAGAGTGACGTGCCCCATATGACCCAGAGAAAAAGCCAGACCCAATACACATCTACCTGTCTGCTACACTCACGCACACATAAGTGTTTTCCTGCAGTTATCCACTCATACAAACTACTCTTGGTAAACACACAGAACACATTAGATGAGATGGGAGTGTTGAGGGGGGAATAAGTTATATATGTGCAAATTCATAGACAGACACACACTCCCACACACACAGACCTTGGCCCTGTTCAACCAGGCAGCAGAATCCCTGGCTCCTGTCATTCATTAGTTTACAAAAGCTGTGTGAAGCAGACATGAGGTCACTGTGCTGCTTTAAAGAAACACAGGCAGTGTATTAGAAGGTAAAGAGCATCTGACTGGGACCAAGACAGAATACTTATTAACCCGGTCAATGAGTGCTGCTATTGTGTCTCCTCTCACCTCTCTGTCAAGGAGGAGCGGCACAGAACAAGATGTTGGGTGTGTGAAGGGCCAGACAGGTCAAATCCTTTCCAGTGCCCTGCTGAATTATATCTCCCTGATACTTTGAGAACAGACTGCTCCGTTGCAGACTGTGAAAATATGACCACTGATCTCAAACAATTTATGCAACAATGCAAAGTTATTCTTAGAAGGTGTAATATGTAGCCCGATGCATAGATATACAAATGTAAGCAGTTCCAAGGCATAGGCACACAAACAGAGACGCACATTTGTCATGGTTGGTTGCTGAGTCAGTGTGTGAGATTGCTGGTGTATGAAATGAGGGGAGTACCTTTCATTTCCTCCCCCTGGTCGTCCTCAACTGCCAGCAGGAGTATGTATGCCTCCCCTTCGGCTGTGCGCGTCATGTCTGTGACTCAGAGCTATGAGCGCAAACAGGAAGGATGCCGACTGCTGTGAAACACTCAAATAGGATTAAAACTAAAAAGAAGTGGAAAAGTAAAAAGTAAGATAACAAAGGTCTAACCGGAGCAAAAGCTGCCACAAATACATAGGGCTGAACACCTGACATGTGTGAGTACACAAGTACTTCCATGTTTGCACATAGTCTCACGCACATGTACACACACATTCACACATGCACACTAAGTCAAACAAAAAAGCCACACACACACTTCCTGTCAAGGTGAAGTAAAAAGAGTTCAAAGGTGTGATGGAGTGTGACTGGGGGTGCGACTAAGACATGAGAGGTGGACAGATAGAGAACGGATGACAGTAAGAAAGACAGACAAAGAAGAAGAGGGACAAAACATGATGCAGTGGAGTTGGTCAGATGCCGTCACTCACCTCTGTCCTCACCTGGTAACTTTTCTGTCACCTCATGCCATCACCTTGTCGCCCCATGTCTGTGCCACCTTGTCACCTATCCCCTTAGCAACTGAGCCTGTCAGCCTGTTGTCATGCGACCAGGTTCACCTCTGACCTTTTGTTTCTTTCATACACGCTACAGAGGAAAAAGGCGAGGCATGGGAGGGAGGGCAGTTATGTCCGGACATGCCTATCACCCTAGATCACAAGCCACCGACATAAATGCTACAGGGGCCTACGATTTATGAGGGTTTGTAATATTGAGGGTGCCCCCCTCCTTTAGTCCTGTTACTAACGCACGGGTAGGATGTCTGGTCAAGTCACACACATTCGCACACGAGCACGCACACACATGCAAATCCCATTAAAATTGAAATTACAGAGGCCCCTTTCTCTGAAAAGAACTGTCGCTATAGTATGTCTATGTGTTTTTGTGTGGGGGTCTTTTCACTTGTATATTGTTTATGTTTAATGAGAGGAGCAAGTCATTACTTGACAAATCAGACAAGCAAACAGGATTTTGTGGCTTGTGCTGATGACAACAAACAAAGTAAAACTAAATATTTCTGTGTTAAAGACCACATCCTGATTATGATGCACCCGAACCCACACCTGGGATATGTCAGTGTTACCTGGGACTTTCAGTTATGTAAACAATCTCTCCTGTTGACTCTTGGTTTTTGTGGCCTGTGTAAATTCTGTGTTCTCATGATATTTAACGCATGGGAGACCACAGTAGCCCTGAGGTTAAAGAAGTGTGCAAAAGGCTGGAAATGTGCCTGTTCAAATATTGCTGAGGTGCTATTACATAAGGAAGTAAACCCCAAACCGCTGCAGTGCTGCTTTGTGGTCAAAACTAGAGCTCTTTAGTAGTACTAGAAAGTAGAATGTGAAAACAGGATGCAACAGTAAAGCATAGGATGACAAAACTGGTCTGTGTGATCCTGTTAACACTGTCCAAATAAAAGATTTGAAAGAGATTAGAAATGCAAACATTATGATAGCGTCTTGATATATCATAATAAAGAAACACATATTATCTGTGGGGAAGAAAATACCAAAAAGAGGAGGCTTTATATGTTTTGTTTTTACAGGAGGGAAGGGTCTGTTTTATTTAAAAGCCCCAAGTTCATATTTCAGGATTCAGTTACAAGGTTAATAGGAATTCACAAACAACTGTGACAACAACAGCATGTCTGTTTCTGTCTAAAACTCTCCACCATCACTCCGCCCTTCACTTTCTTCTAAACCATAACAAAATACAAAATGCTGATATAGTACAATCAGGGCTGTAGTCTCGGGGTAGTGTCAGTCTGTTCTCAGCCAATTATTTATCATGGGTTGAACAATCAGTGGTTTCGTAGGGCGAAAAATGCAAAGGGAATACATACATGTGTGGTGGGACTTTTTTTAATGATGTGCACATCCAGCCTCAGCTTCACTGACGTGAATCTGCCTGTTGAAAACTAGCTATA
This sequence comes from Simochromis diagramma, assembly GCF_900408965.1. Taxonomy (NCBI): domain Eukaryota; kingdom Metazoa; phylum Chordata; class Actinopteri; order Cichliformes; family Cichlidae; genus Simochromis; species Simochromis diagramma. Next base: position 8,494,834 of record NW_024387414.1, read on the forward strand.
ATTTTACACCATTATTTTTGGCTAATCACAGCCCCAAGTGTAACCTTTTATGGTTTTATGTTATGAATATTTTACAACTTTATTAAGATTTCACTTACATTAAACCATCCTAAATTCTTTATGCTTTCTGTTGTTGAGTATTTCTGCTCAGACATTCTGTACCAACCCAGTACTATATCACCGAATTCTAAAAAATCATATTAAGAGCATATTTTAAATTTTACTCCTAATCCCAAAGCATTAAGTTTTGGATAGTGTCTTATTCGGTAATTTTAAAACCAGATCACAAAAAGCGACAAGTGAGCGCCCTGACAGAGACGAGCCAGTCTAAGTGCATTTAGACGGCAAAACAGAACATTTTGCCATCAGGGCTTTGAGCCAAGGAATGCATCATGAAAACAGAGCGCAGCAAGCCACACATGTCCAATCAGACGCCACGGAACATTACCCATAATCCTCTTGACAAATACATGCATCTGATACCATAACAACGCCCGACCAACACTTAGGAAGGGAGAGTGTGGGACTCATCCGTGGCAACACACCATAATTACAAAGAGATCCAGGGCTGACTAAGTTTAGAAGACCCAGTAAGCGACCCTCTTCCTCCTCCCCACTCCCCTCTTCACATGCTCCCACACTGATATTTAACAAAACATTAATCTTCTTGCCAGTGGCTCCAAAGAATACTGGTGATGTAGCTTCGGCACAGAGGCTGGGGTAATAGTAATTCCATTGTTCTGCCCTTTTATTTATGCCTTGGCTCTACCAGGCAGATGAGGTAAGTCTCTTTTTTCATGTTATTATTCAGAAGTGGTGATACATAAAGCCAGATTACACAAATGTCTCTCTGTTTCACAGCACCACCATCTCACACCTCCCTCTCCAACGCTTAATGCGTCCCCCCCCCCCCCCCCTTCCCCCACCCCTCTACTGGCTTTCAATAGCACATTTCCCCTTTCTCCCCCTCTTTTCTAAATCACCCTCAACATTTGCATGTGAATTGCTTGTATATCTTCTTTTATATGATGCACCGACAACACTGGCTTTCGAAAAAGAGAGAGGAGGGAAACTGCCCCAACAACACCAACCCTCCTTCCACACTACCCATGCCTCTCCTCCCACCTCTAACAGACAGACAGGCACACACAGACACACACAGACACACACACGCGCACACACACACACACACACACACACACACACACACACACACACACACACACACACACACACACACACACACACACACACACACACATCCCACCAAAAAAACAAGATGTTACTCTAACTCCCTTCCCGGGATTGGCATAGCAGCAGTTTCATTAAGAAAGCAGGGGAACAGTGCAGGTTTTATGATATGGAGACAAGTTCTTTTGTGCTCTCTGGAGACAAGCCCTCTGTCTGTCCATGTTACTGGGGCGATAATCCTGCTGGAATTTCTCCTAAGCACTTTTATTGACATTTTCAATTATCGCCATGCCAGGGCCCTGTAAATGGCATTTAAGGGGCCCCGTCATCTCCGTGTTGAATCATATTTGTGAATCAGACAGTGCTGGATTTGGACTCTGTTCTGTTTGCCTAAGGCTGGGAGGACAGTATGGAGGTCAGAGAAACTCTGGTGAGTCAGCAGTCTGGTATTAGCTGAAGACAGTGGGTGACCAGGCTTATCAGAGAGACCCAACACACAACTGCAAACTCACATGGACACATTTAAGCATGAACTCACAGAGTGAGGGGCAAACACGCGCTCACACACAAACTGACAGGCTCTACGAACCAAGCCTGCCTTGTAATTTACAACGTCAGCATGGGCTGTCCTCTTTTCAAAAAAAAAGAGCACATGGTCCAGACTCAGAAAACCAAACAGACAGGCTGACCTCCCCAGCACACAGTGCACAGGGTCAGACTTGTTTTCTCTTCACCTCTGACTAGATCCATTTACACAGACTCCAAAAGCACTCCACATCTTTGGCTTGGGTTACATACATCCCGGTAATAATTCAGAGATGTATTGCAAGGAGATTTGTTTTCTAGCCTCTCTCCCCCACGTTCTGTTTCACTGAGCTCTGCTTTGTTTCAAAAGTGGATCAACTTCAAAGTAGTGAAATGGACAGATTGATAGCTGAAGACAAATGCTGTTTCATAAGAGATAGAGTTTCTGATCCGATCACTCAGACGCCTTTTTGAAACAGAAGCTATAATGGGCTTAAATTATTTTCAACCTTTAAAAAGACAAAACAAAAACAAATAAAAAACTTGTTGCTTAAGGAAACAGCAGAGTTGTTTTGTGTCAGAGGTAACAGATAACATTACTAATGCTGCAATACTTTTGGGTTAATCTACGGTGACAAGTATGCGTTGTATAAGTGAGGGCTTGTTTTAGTGTGTAAATCAAAACCTGTGTTGTGTAATCACCTTTTAACAAGCGAGGCACTAATTTACCAGGTCAAATTTCTCGTGTACTTACAAACTCGGTTAAATTGTGATGTTGATGACACAACAAAAGCATGGCATGGATGATATTTGTCTGAACCACAGACGGGCTGAGAACAGCTGTTTACACGTCTCCGTGCCCCAATCCTTTCTGCCAAGCTGACATCATTCCTAGCATCTCCTCCTTCCTGTCTCCCTTTTGGATGGGCTCTGTTATGACAAGTTTAATTGTGGGTTGTCAAGCTATAACATTTTGGTAAATATTAGACTTGCCAAGAGCGTCAATAAGAGGAAATGGTCTTACTGTATGTTCTTCCCTCGGAAGCACAATGTGTGCCTTTGTAAGAAGATCGCCAAGAGGCATTTTGATACCCCACTTTTGACTCTATGAGCCTGCATACAATCTAATACTCATTATGAACTGTAACCGTATGACTGTAAAACATTACTATAGCTAAACTTTTTAGCAAATGGAAAGATGTAGCCCTATGAACTTTATATGCAATGGAATTTGTTATCTAAAGTTTATCAGCTTTAGCACTGGGTAAAAAGAAAATGAAGAAAGTATCCTCAATGCATACATGGTTTCAAAATGAATACATTTTTCCATCATGATTAAAAGTCTGATATTTTTTGAAAATAGTGACATCATCTTTTATGCTTGTGTATACAAAAGCCTTCTCAGCATTCACTGTGATGACAAACTTGGCCATGAATGTTCATTTGTCATTTTAACTCTTTTCACTGTGTTTAAAGAGCACCTGGTTCTTTTGGGCTTCAGGGGGTAGAAATGATGAGGTATGGGGATCTACACAAGAAAACTACCCTGTGAGTCATTAGTAAGGTCCAGCATGATTTACATATGTGTGTGTGTGTGTGTATGAGAGAGAGAGAAAGAGAGAGAGAGTGAGTGAGTGAGTTTGTGTGAGCTCTCCATTGTGCTTTTGGAGAGTGTTTTCCAGTAAGTGACATGGAGCTTTACTCACCTGGGGGGAAGGGAATGACTCAGTGTTTATCATCAGTTATGGCTGGCCAGCCAGCAGCATAATGCTCTGTTATTCACATGGACCTATTGATACAAAATTAATTTTCACATTTACAAAATGAAGTAAGAAGTGACGTAAGGGGAGGTAAAAAAACAAAAAGATTGCATGGATACACACACTCCAGTATAAACAGCATAGTACTCACACCTGTACTTTATTGGATTTGTAGCTTTTAAGATTAATATATTTAGAATTAAATAGTTCTTACCAGTACACCCCAAAAATGTATTCTAGTTCAAGCAGGGTGGTACTTATTTCTTCTTACTCAGAGAGTGACTATCAGACCACATATTGTCCATATAAACGCACAATATGTGGTCTGAATGTGGTCTAAAGGTATTTCACATAGTCACTTCCTGGATGTTGATCTTTGTCACAAATTAGCAGATATTCCCCAAGGCTAAATCGCCACACTCAGATGAGCTACAAAAATTATGGCAACTCAGATGAACTTAACTATCCTGCCAAACAGTTATGGCTGGGTGATTCAGTTGTAGCATCTTCCAAATAAGGAAGTCATGAGTGGTTCCCCTGGTTAAAGTGGTCCAAGGAGTTACAACATGTACTGAAATAAGTCTGATCTGCAAATAGCTCCACCTCGCAACTAAGAGAATGTAAATAATCTCCTGCTAACATCTTGGTGCCAGATTCCACAGTGCATCTTCAGAGATTCTGTTAAGCCTGTGCATCAGGGAGTTGGAGATATTCACTTGTATATTAGAGTAATCATCACTGAGATAACTTCCCCAATAATGATGCATTATTTGAATTCCTCTCCACAATGCATATAAAGCCATGCAAATAAAAGACTAGAAATATTCAACCATACACTACAAAATAACCAACAAGTAGTCACCTCAGCTATTGGAAATCAAATTCATTTCACACAATAATTTAACAGTCGCAGTGTGACTAGAAAATTTAGTAAATTATCTTCTCACTTGAGATTTGTGTAGTGACTGTAGTTTCTGTGGTTTCACGTACCCTGAAGTTCCAGATGGAATCTGAGATAATGTGAAGCCATTTCCCTTCAAAATCCTGTTTACACACCCAAACACAGTGCCTACCTATATACACTACAACATCAGCACCATTTCTGTTTGCAGTACTGAAGTGCATATTTCCAATTCTTCAGCAAATGTGTTCATTATAATAATAACCCTATCCAATATTTACAGAGACAGAGACACTGCACACTTCCAATTCAATAACTCCTGCAGTTGTGTAAAAAATGGATCTATATGTTATTGACATGCTTTAAAGAGCAACCCCAATTGAAAAATCCCATTAGGATTAAACTATATTAAAAAAAAATCTAAAATCTAAATCACTGGGTTCGCATTTAACAAGAACTGGCACTTCAAAGCATAATTCACACTTTTACTTTAACAAAGTTCTACTTAATTAAAACATATTGACAATAATTTATTTCCTTACTCGCTTCCTCTCTAGGCTGCTTGACAACAGTACAGAGCCAACAGGCGCAGCCCTCAAGAGCCCTTCTTAACGAGTTTGCTAGGGATATAATTCAACACTCCTGTCCCAATAACTGATGAAATATGAAAATTGACAGCGCCATCAGGGCGCCCGTGCCACATGTTTACGAGTGGCTGTCTTAACTGGCCGCCTCTGTGCTCCATAAGTCATACGCAGAGTGCTCATCATACAGCAAGGATTTATGGGGCCTGAGTCTGCATATGACCTCCCCCATCAGGTGTCTCCCTGCAGTAGAGGAGGAATCATTATCTGGGCCCAGCCGCCATGAACTTCATAGACTTACTCTAAGCAAATTGGCTCTGGGGTCTGCTATTCTTGTAAATATTGTGTCTATGAAGAGAGCCACAAAACAACTTCCAGTGATGACTAAAGAATATTCCTCATACACTTTATATAATGAGATGACCAAATGAGATGGTGCACAGTCGAAATAAATGAATGATTTCCTTTCATTAAAAATGTAATAACATTTTTTTAAGGTGGTCATGGACAAAGTGGCCTCTGTGATTACTGGAGGTAACCGGAAGAAACATTTTTACACTTCCCAAAATTCTAGTGGATACAACTGATGTATCTTGTTTTAGTGGAGGTAAAAAAAATAAGGAGGTCAATCAATAATTACAATGGGGACAAACACATTGTATTTCCTTTTGTTGCTAATAATAAAAGCCAACTTGCTCTTTGTAAGTAGAAAACCTTTAATTTGAATCAGTGGGGAATGTTTGTTTAGAAGTAATAACATAATAGATTTCCAATGTTACAGACTGGATTTATAGACTGTACATTAAAGACATGCATGGTGATGCCACCTTTTACTTTAGTGGGGTCCTTCTATTAGTCCTCAAGATGAGCATTTTTCACATGATGGTGAAATTGCTCAGAGCTTGTCAATCACACATATGGCATAGTCTGATTGATCAACCTTCTGGACACTAATTTACTAAATAAACTTCATGAATTGATGTTGTTTTCAATAAGACTTGAATCTTGCAAGTCAGCTGCAAGATTCAAATACATTTGGAGAGTATCTACTGATGTCATGAGACTTTACATCTGCGCGCCTTGTTGCAACCACAGGCTTTGTCCCCTCTTGACCATAAGAACCAGTTTTAAAGCTGCAAAGGTCCATCTTTTATTTACAGTGTATGACTGAACTATGCCAATGAACATAATTTATCTGATACTTTGTTGAATTTCTCTTTGGTCTTTCTGTGTAACCCACCATGTAGAACACTGTGGCTTGTTTAAAATTCTGTGCAGAAAATGTCCTGTACTAACAGAGAGGTGGTCAAGGGGAAATGCTTAAGGCAACGAGCCAGCAGGAACAACAGCTATTACAACAGGGAGGCTGAGGATGAATACTGTATACTGCTGGTCATGTTGCCTCTGGGCTGATTCCTGGGGCAACATGACCTGGATATGAAACAGAGTTACAACCAAAACTTGGACTCCTAACCCATAACAAGACAGGAAAGACTTGCTGTGTTCTTTACTAGGGAGGAGTGTATTTGAATACTATTGAGAAATGCAAAATCAAAGTACATGGTGACTTTATCACATGGTAAAGTTATTGCTACATCAACTAAAGACTAACTGCTTCCAAGCGGTTCAGCTGAATACTGACTGAGACAATTTATGCACAGGAAACTAAGACTTTGAAAAGACAGAACACCTCCAGCTCAGTCTTGTCCCACTGCCACTGCAACTGACATCCATGTAAATCATAAGAGAAATGACAGGCCAAGCCACCCCACCACCCACCCAGGCCGTCAGTTCAGCAAGCTTGCCAGCGAGTCAGCCTGCCAGCCCAACAGACAACAACCTACCCCACCCGAAGTTCCACCCCTGTGCCTGCACAGACAGACAGACTGGGACAAATTGGGACAATCCCCCCCTCCATTACCACCCACTCTTCCTCTCCATTGCGCGCTGCAGCAGCCTCTGCTCAGGGGGCTAATTCCACGTTCAGATCACCATTTGTACTTATTATGCTGACATAATTAATCCCCTGTTGTGATCAGCGGGGGCATGAGGGCCTCTCCGCTCCATTGGCCTACCCCTGCCATGACACAACCGCTCCCCCCTCCGCTTCTCATAGAAATCTACTTCTCACTCCCTCCCATGTCCATCTTGTCTGATTGTAGAGGTCCTCTGTCTGCATCTCTATAATCTCCACAGTATCTGTCTGTTTAATAGTTTGTCCTGTCATGGCTGTCGCCATTCTGATGGCTTGATTAGCTTGCCAAATATCAAACATGATCATCAGTTTACGTTTGCATACATACTGAGAGTGGGGCAAAGTTCATTCTTGACATGTGGCCCCAGTGTAGAATGGATATATTTGTCAACATTTGTTAACATTTCCAACTATGAGCTAAAATGAACTAAAACAAATGTGTATTGAGCCTTTAGGTTAAAGCCGCAGCGAAACAGGTTTGACGCTGAAGTCAAATTTAAAGACAAAAGGGCAGGGTGGGGGAAGGAGAGAAGAGGGCAAAGAGGGAGGAGGAGAGTAGCTCTCATAAAAAAAAAACACCAGCTGGATTAATAAATCCAACCAGTGACTGTGTCCACATATTAAGCGCCTGGCAGATTAAAACAGAACCGTCTCAAGTTGTGAAACATATGTCGGCAAGGCTGAGCAAACACTGTCAGAATAATAACTTAGGAGATGAGTGCTGCTGTTGGCCCCAAACCACTGCTCAGTACCAGCGCTCAGACTGCTGCTTCCTAGAAATCAAAGACCCAATTGCTGAACTTTGATTCCTTGCAGAAGAATACCGTGTAATTGTATTTGGGAGGTCAAAGGTCTAAAAAGCTAACAGGTTATTTTTGCATTCCTTTCCTATGAATGTGTAGGCACATACATAAGTACAGTTATGGAAAAAAAATTCAAATTATGCAAGGTGATTAAATATGTAAACTTTTAATGTGGAAAAGCTACTAACATGAGAAAATACTGACAAAAAGTAGACTTAGAATAGTTGCATAGGAATCCTCTATTTAACTATGCAACTTAACATATAATACTGCATGTAAGTTATTGTGTATCTTTTTTTGTGGCTCAGTCTTAATGCCAAAATATTTAAGGCTTCATAGAAGTGTTTCTTGCAACTGAGAGCTACTCCCAAATAACTTAACAATAATATTCAGACCCATTTCAAATGTTACTTTGGTATCCAGCGACAGTAGTAAAAGTCTCAAAGGTCTGGCAAAAAACCAGACTTCCAGTCTAGCAACACCTGCTTGCTGTGGAAAGTTTTTTTCTGGCCAAAGAAGAGAACGTGCAGTTAACAGGTCTGTGTGTACCACTGGATGAATCAATTACAAATAACAAGAGGGACATGGAAGAGATAACAAACCTGCTATAGACTGTTGTACTTCATAAAAACATAGCAAACTAAATTAAAAGGGTAAGTTTTTTCCTTTTTCAAGGATAACCACAGAATACAATTTTATTTCCGTATATTCCGTATCACTCTCTGCTGCTTGATACCACCAATGTCACATTTGTACAAAATTCACTCCTAACACCCTTTACACCCCCTTACCCCTACACACTGCCTTTCTATTCCCCCACCCTACCCCCTCCCACTCCTCATCTTTACATAAAAGTTCAGGCTGCATATTTAAAGGAGCTAAAATATTCACACTGTCAAAGGTGGTCAAAGGCTTCTGCGTTCACACAGGAGCTGACAAAGAGGAGGCACCCAGAGCTTGGCCAAAAGAGCACTGTTGAAATAAATCAGCACATACAAAGACACAGAGAGATAATGGGACTAAAGCTGGGCCCGATCCAGAAACAGAAACACACTGCACACCAGAACACACGGATACATACACACACAGCGCTTGGCTGGGAACAAAGTCTGTGCATGGATTAATATTTATTTTTTGAGCACACATTGTTCAGGACATACAGTATCAGGAGACCGAAAACATCATAACTCCCCCAGTGTGCAACCTTGCCGTGAATCTCATGGCTGAATCAAACAAATAACAAAATAAAAGTCCACAGATGGTTTCACATGGGGGAGGAAATGGGCATCTCAGAAACATCAGATGAATCAAGGTTGTGTTGTGTGTGTGTTAACGTGTGAGAGTGTCCATGTCCATCTGTGTGCTACATATGTTAAAAAAGAAAATAAAAGCATTTCAAAGTCTGTAAAAGTTAGGTATAATTTCAGTTTCTCATGAGGTCAGCACCAACATTAACGCGCCACATTCCAGATTTCTTTAGGGACCATTCTGCTAATCAGTTCTTTGGGGATCACTTAGGAAAAATGCATCAGTGCTCTGACAGTGTTGCAGCAATCCACACACCTTGATCCCTGGCTCCTTTAGTATGCATGCTTAATTGTCCTTGGGCAAAATACTGGACCGACAGTTTCTCGTCATAGTTACTGAAAAACGGGCAGTGTGGTGGTTAGCAATGTTGCCTCACAGCAAGAAGGTCCTGAGGTCTAATCCACAATCTAGCCAGGGCCAGTGTCTGTGTGAATTCTTACCAGGTCCTCTGGCTTCCTCCCACAGTCCAAAGGCATGCAGTTACTGGTAATCAATGATTCTGAGTTGTCCATCAGTGCCAGTATAAACGGTGGTCTTGATGTTAGTGACTGGCGACCTTTGATTTGATTTAACACATTATTCTGGGAAAGAAGTTACAAAAAACTAAATAAACAACTACAAATCGATCATATTTTTTGATAGTGTTTAAAAAATTGAAGCAATACTATTAAGGATAATAGTAATAAAACTAATAAAATAAAGGTGAAAATGGATTTGGAAAATACAGTGAGCCTTTAGCTTTAATTCAGCGGCTGTTCAGCTGACTGAGGTACTCACAAACATGGGCTTTACGTTTACGCAGCTTTTTATTTGCCCCTATATCAACATAGAGAGGAAACAGAGGCCTCCCTGAACTAATTTCGCTCATGAACACTCAGTCATTTGTTGAGCACCACACAGCAGGCCCTGCTGTCTGAGGCCCAAGGATTAAGGCTCAATATTTGTAAACCTCAGTTGGCTTTAGTGCGGAAATGGGGAGTGGAGAAAAATGGGAAGCCTTGGCAAACCAAAGTGTGAAAAACTATCAAATTGTCAGCCATGACAGAAACAGTTACACACACTGGCTTCTGGCTGACACAGAAACAATACACTGTTAAATCTATGAAACACTATGGTCTTGTTTGAATGAATGTGGGTGGGAGTGAGTTTATGGGTTTTTGTGCGTGTTTTGCAACAAAAAAACCCCAAATATATACACTTAATAAATGTATTTGCCATTTAAGTTTTCCTATTCCACTCACATTACTGCAGTGACTTAGTATGCCTCTTTTCTGTTTTTAAAATTGTTGGAATAATTTGCTCTCTCATTAAAGCTCTGCACACGAAGGCCAAGCTACTTAACTCTTCCCCTCTTTTTTAACCTCTTCCGCCACAGAATATACTCCCACAATGCACATTATCAGCCTCACAACGGGCCCATAAAGTACTAAAAATCCCAGGACCTTATTTCCAGCTGTGACACACAACCCAGACCTACTTAAGTCCTCTGCTTTGACCTTTGTTTGAAAAGTTTCTTTCAGCCCGAGGCCACGGCAGTAAATTCATAGAGCTATGAAATTAATGTGCCAGAAAGCCCATCTAGTCTTTGAATAATCAAAAACAGAGGTAGGAAGACACAGATTACTGAGTCACATTTTACTTTCCCCTTTTTAACTATTTGTTTTGTAATAAGGCAGATGGTGTAATGATTGCATTTGATATTAACTGTGTTCCACCTATCAACATCCTCTCTGTTGTGAAAGCAACTCAAATGGGCAGTGGTCCATGGACATCAAACACATCTGTGTTCAATGGGACCTGCACAGCCTAAAATATTTAACCTTCAGCATCAATAAAATGCACACACTTTTATTCATAGACGTAGACATAAACGAAAAACTCTACAGCAACTTTGCAGATATCTTAATAAGATACTAAAATCCATTTGCCCATTGTGGTGATATGCACCTCTGCAGCTGGCTTTGATAAATACACCGAGGCAAGGTTGACATGAAGAAAAGTGGGCAGATGCACTTTGTACCTGTGAAGGTGAAGTGAAGTATATCCAGCAGGGTAATTGTATAGGCAGTGAACCATAGCACTGTCAATGAGGCGTTGTGTCTGGTTGTGGGTATTAAACATCAGTAGGATGGCCGGTCACTCTATGGGACGCTCAGCACAGTGCTTAATTACACACGTCGTGAGCGGCAAACACTCGGAGCAGGAAATGACAGCTGAGCGGCGCTCACTTCAAACGCAGAGGCGTAAAAAAAGCATTCAATAAAAACAGACCTAAACTCTAAGCAGGTCCTAATGGCCTGTGGTAATGGATTAGAGGAAAAGGAGGTTGCAAACAGGCCTGCAGGCAGGACATACAAGATTAATGACAGAAAAGAAGATTTTTCACTTGAGGAAAAAATTAACTTATTGGGTATGATTACAGATTGAATTTGCGTTAACTTATTAAACTACTGGTGTCCAGTCCTCAACAGTAAAGCTGAGAGAGGATAAGCAAAGACTGCTGTCTTAACAAAAAAAGAAGGAAAAAAGTAGCAACATAGAGCCTGATGACCCTAAATAATTAGTTAGCAGTCCCTTTGAGGAAGTGCTGTTAACCAAACTACTCCCACAGCGAGGCAGGAAGACAATTTGTTCACAGTTTTAATTGCCGTTTCAGGGCTGACTGGAAGTTGTGACAAAAACAGTCACATTATTTCTGCTATTTCTGCATGTGTGGGGTACTGGGTATGGTACAGCTCAACACTCAGTAACTACTTTCCCTTACACTTTAACTCAGTCTCAGCCAAATAGTATTAGTTGCCTGATAGAGATTCGTCCAAAAAGACTTTACAGGTAAAAGAGGCTGTTAATGTTCTAACAGTACTGGTGATTCCAATTAGGTAGCTTTAGTACCAGATTAGATTTTTGTAGATTTTGTTGATATCACTGTAAGCAGTGGGTAAGTGTGGGATATCTGAGAAAAAGGTGACTGGGTAGATGCTACCACAGGAGACTTTTGCATTTTATAAGTGGATTGTTAAGTCTTTGTGACTTGCACCTCATCACACACAAAGTATTCACATATAACGATGCATGGATGTAAACAAAAACATACGCACACACGCATTGAGCTAAACACAATGGCCCTGCTGAGCTGACAACTCAACTGGAAGACAGCTTAAACTTTGACCTCTGGGGTCAGCTCATTAACACTGAGACTTCTCACTGGGATAAAAAAAAAAAACTGAATTGATGAACTTATGAATACAATAACAGATATACTTTATGCTTTTGTATTTTATTATACTTAATTTGTATATTTTCCTCAAAATGTAATGTGAAAAAAATGTTCTGGTAAAAAAAATGCCAAAGAACCAAAACATAAGTAAATTTCAAAGTGGGGCTTTGGCTTTCACTTGTTGGATATTAGTTAACAATCAGTGCAAGACTAAACAGTTTCCATTCGAAACTAATTTAAAGTAGCTGAAGATGGCATAACTATTGTTGTTCATTACACAATTATCCTGTTATACTGCCGAGTATGTGGCAAACCTGTGCCATTAGCCAACACTGAATCTCACAACTTCGTCTGAGTCCTCCTCATTAGAAGCAGAGAAGTTACAGAACCTCATAATTTGAAGCACCTTAAGTGTGTTGATAATTTAAGGTCAATACTGAGAGCAAGGAGGCAGGCAGAGCTAATGTTTAGCTGCATGTAATTGGACAGAAGTGTCTGAGGCAGGTGTGTAGCTATTGTTCACTTTGATGGGATTATTTGTACCTCTCAATGCTGAAAAAACAGGTATCATCAAAAGGCAGTCATCTAAATTTACAATAGCTGGATTTAGGTTTTCCTCTCTTTTTCTCTCCATCCAGGTTCTGTAATTACAGCTGCTCTGTAATTAGGAGCAGAGCCTTCAGGACCAGGGTGACTACTATCTACTTCAGAAGGCTCTGGCAAAGTACAAGACTTCAGACTGGGGGAAGGGGAGAAAATACTGCATTCCTGCTTTACTGTTCTTTTTAACTCACTGTTAGGGTTAACAAATTTAGTGTGGTTACTATCCTCAAATAAATATAAGGCATAATACTCATTAAAACAGCTATTGTAAGGTGATTTAAAAATGTGGATAGGCTATCATTTGTTGGAGATCATATGTAGTCATTACAATGATGAAGTCTTTGCATCAACTATCATTTTTAAACTTAAACACTTATTACTTTTAACATTTTCACTGTGTATTTGAATTTGTATTTCATAGTGGGCCATTGGCTTCTGCTGCTCAGAGATATGGAAAGATATGAAAGGTATTATTAGCTGGAGACCTGAGAGTACAGTATGCACATAAACACAGAGAGGGAGTGTAGGATTAAGGACAGATTTCCTGGGTTGTGTCTGAGTGTGTGTTTATGTGGCTGATGCATGTGCATAAATAAGGTTAGTGAAGAGTAAGGACTACCTCATGGTGTTCCACTCATTTGTGGAGCCCTGTCTGTTCTGAATATTCGGGTACTGTACTTGTTATTTTATAAAAAAAAAAGACATTCCTGTATCGCGTACACTTACACTTTCACATCATTAAAAAATACTCAATGTTAAGAAACACTGAGGTCCTGATTTACAAACCAAATTCTTTACACCGAATGTCTTAGATTACTTATCACTTTGTTTTTTAAAGGTTTTAAGAGGTTGTCTGTGGAGAATCACAGTGAAATTGATTATTTGATTAATGATCCACCAAACCTTTGTTGTACTACTGTACAACTAAGTGCACAGTAACACAGCACATATGAGAAACAGACTTTAATCAAAGAACTTTATGACTCTGTCAAATAAAGAAATAGTAAAAAGAAAAAAATGGAGGCAAATAAGAGGATAACAGTATCATACCTGACATATCCTCAGTTTAGTCACAGTCTGAGATGGAAGTGTTTCATTTCATTTCATTTAACTTGTCGTGCCAATCAACAACTAAATTCTGAGATGAGGAAATCTTGGCTATGTTGTTACCATGAATCTGAGGAGCTTAGTCCTAACATAGAATTCTCTATTGTCCTACAACCAACCACAATACCTGTAAGCTCCCAGTCATGCCATCAGCCCAGAAATATACATGGCAGAAGAAGAAACATATGCTTAAGTGAGAAGCATTTGCTCCTGACCTTCCCTGCCAGGGTGCTCTGCAGCTAAGCTGCGGGGATTTGCACCAGCTCAACATCTACACCATATGGATGCTTTATTACAGAGTAATGATGTCTCTCTCTTTCTCCCTCACTTCTCTAACTAGAGATGATTTGAAAAACCAAACAGCCTTATGTGTAACCAGGTGATTAGAGAGACTTAAGGGGGATTTAATAGTATTCTACTGAGGAATGTAGAAGAACATTTCAACTAGCCTTGAGTGAGTCACTGTCAGATACACAGAGCACACAGATGACTCAAATACATTTTATTCATAATATTTCACTAATTTGCTAATTATCTGCAACAAACTAAACACATAAACAGTGATACACAATACTGTCCGAGGCTTGTGAGGGTAATACGTGCACTTCTTTAGAATTAAGACACTATTTACCATTTATATGTTATGAATAAACAAAGAGTAGGGTTGAGGCTATTATATATGGGCAATGGAAAATAACAGGGGGATTCATTTCCTCACTACCAATAGCAATAATTGGATTTATATTGAAATGAGAGCTGCTTATTGATAGCAACTGCATATTAGCAGTGAATAATCAATAAAGTGGATTCAATACTTATTAAACTGGAATAAGCTGGGATGGGCCTTTTTCATTTGTCAGCCAATGACCATTAGTGTCATAACTCCTCATGGTAATGAATGATTCCTTGGAGACGCATATCACTGTTGACAGTAGGTGAAATTACAGCAATAACATTGATTGGAGTAAGGAAATGTATGTTTGTGCAACAAAACTCAAGGTTAACTGTTCAGAAGCTCTAACTAAATCATAGCCAATCAATTCTTATTCCTAATTTCAAATATCAATCTTGGTAATTCACAGATTGCACTGGTCACTTGGCCGTGTTTTCTACTTACACAATCATGAAGGTTCTAGCTTGTATAATACTGGGGATGTTTGCTACAGAGAGAAACCCGGTTGCTGTGCGAGCCATGTGTGAAAAGAGAAAACAATAATTTAGGGAAATGTCATCAGGCCAAAGCCAAATTATAGTTGGTCTTTTCTTTTTTTTTCATCGGCCTTTTAGAATTTCAGTCTAAGGGAATTAATTGTGAGGGGGTTGATTTGCAAATGAATGCGATTTCAGTTGTGAAAATATAATTGTGGGCTTAGTTTGGGACACTGGGACAAACAGCCCTGGGGGAGAAAAAAGGAGCATCTTAATTTATTAGCGATCTGCAACATTTTTCACCTAGAAGCCAAGGCAACTGGTCTGTCGAGACTGAAATGAAATTACTGTTCTTCTTGAGCAGGAGAAACAAAAGCGTCTCCCAAAGCAAGTGAGGTCCCAGTCTGGCACAGTGAGGTCAGCAGGCTGAGGCCTATAGCCAACCCTAAGCTGAGCTGTAGTGCTGTGTGCAAATCAACTGCTTTTCTCCCATTTCATTTCTCATGCACAGCGTTTGTGCTCCTCTTTTCATGAATGTAGGACCCTATCCTTGGCCCTCCCCTCTGAAAGGGCCTTCCCAGTGACGAAGGTGACCTGCCACTGAGAAAAAGGAGGACCTGCCATGAACTGAGTGTCAGCCATTAAATATGATTTCGCCCCTGAATGGCACGCAAACACATTCAACCACTGAAACTCATTAAGCCCGCATAATCTCTCTTTTCTTAAGAATAACAATGATTTCAGCTGGGAAATGCAATGGTTTTAGGGAGCTGAGCCATTGATTTGAGTTGCATTCAAAGTAATAAATCACGTCCAACTTCACATCCTGGACTCTTTTGCCTAATTCAGCGCCTCTCACCATACTGGTCAATTAGTTTAGAGCCACTATATTCAATACACAGTGCAATTCACTGACAAGGCATAATAAATTCCATGGCTTGGATACTGTCCAGAAGAGAATAGAACTTTCTGTTGCTGTTCTGTGCCTATACTAATTCTATAAATGTAGAGAAAGGGAATGAAATATAACTATAACAACCATGTTTTGCAGCAATATAACTATAAACCAAGATTTAAATAACTACCACCATTTTTAGTTAATCATAAACTGACATCCATGTGGTTAACTTCCATGTTGTTTTGGAAGCTGATCCTGCTTAAGCTTGAATGAGGTCACTGGCAGTGAGAGAGACGGAAGTGTAAAGGTGCCAACTCCTGTCAGACAAAATGAGCTGCCTGTTCAATTCCACTCAGTGCTCTTTTACCCCTGTCTTCTCCATCTCGCCCTTAAACACAAGTCTAAAGGGGGGAATTTCTCTTAATTATTATTTTTATTTCTCATTAACAAAGTTTCTGTCCAATTTCTATTGACTTTGTTTCAAAGCTTCCACAGGGAACCTAGTGGCCCAGCCTGCTAAATTACACCCGTGTGGACTGGGAGAGGTGGGAGCAGCTGTGAGGAGGGCTCTCGGTAGTCAGACCATTGTAATCTGCATTAACCACATTGCAAGGGAGTGCAAGGGTCAAAGTCTTTAAGTGCCTGCAGGGATGGATGCTTCTGGATTACATGGTATTCCTCCAAGAGGCTGTAATAATTGTACAGTGCCGCTTGCTCACTACCTGTTGTTCACCTATGCTGATGTATGTAGTTTTTTCTCTTTTTAAGAAAAGAGCCTTCATTACTGCTTGGCTCTAAAGACCAGACAAGTTGGGACAAACTTATTGCCAGAAACAAAGGATAAACATTAGTTGAGAGAAAAAGCCTTAAAACAAAGCAGGCCTTATATTTAAAATTGTGCATATTTTTAAACAGTGATTTGATTTTGACCAAAATAAGAGGACATGTCAACAGGAACATGCATACGAAAATTCTCGGTAATGCTGACCAGATTAAGGCTATTTCCTGGAAGGTGTGCTGGAATAGCATTGGCAGAAGGTGTATCGAAGGATGATCTTCTCCCTCTTCTTTGGCACAGCATTAAATAGTGAGAGGAGCAGAAGTAATACTCTTACTGGCTCGACTCTGTTCAAAGAGGCCAAAATGACAGCAGCTTAAATTTTCTCTGCACATTTCAATATGTTTTTCTTGTGCATCATTTATCAAACTGAAACAGAGTGCAAATAATTTCAAAGAATTAATGAACAAAAGTCTCGCCTTCCTTTGAAACTATGAATTATTTATAGCTACATTTCAACGTGATTGAAATTGTGGATTAATCCCATTAACCTCTCTGATGGCGAGAATAAAAGCATATGTCTTGACGAATGTTTGCTGGGATCAAATTTAGTGCTATTGAAAGGAGCTTTTCCCAGGCAAAGCCCAGCAGACAGATTGTATGCTGTGTCGCACGGTGCTTATATAGATCCTAGCAGACTCTGTCTGAGTCTGTGGAGGAATGACGGAAAGCTCAATGGAGGCGTCTGTCTCCCAGCTAGACACCCTGTTCAGTCCTCTCCCTGTATACCTCAGAGCCTGTGATGAATGCATGCAGGGCCTTTACTCCCCAGCATACATCTGACATTATTAACACAATATAAAATGTGATGGAGCGCTCTGCCACACTGCTGGGCCACCTTGATCCAGCTCAGCGCTGCTACGTAGTGATTTATTCCCACAGCCATGAAAAAGTAAGCGTGCCATTAAAATCACAGGTGTTTGGAGGCCACACGACTCACCGGGCAAGATCGATAATGTCACTCTTTTACATGGCTCATTTTGAGGGTGCCGCAGCATCATATGCCATTAGTGAGGCCTTGATCTATTGAGGAGCAAACCTCTGTCTGGCACTAAAGCTATGGGTGCCGCATAGATACAAGCTAACAAGGGCATGCGCATGTGTGTGCATCTACTCTTAAACTGGGACATGTATGCACTCTTGCAGAGCTTGTGTTTACATTGTCTCCACCTGCACTCACACATAATTCAGCTGAGCTAATGTAGGAGATAATGTACTGTAAATGGCAAGGGCTCTGATTGATACCTGCACTTAGCACAATTACTGGTGTAAAAACTTTGGGAAAAGACAAAAGTTTGCGCTACTTACCGTAGGGTTACCGACTGTGGCCCGGGAAAGTGATTTGTTAGTGTTTGTTGAGCGTGTTCCCAAGGCTATAAAGTGTGACACTGGCAACAAATAAGGACTAATGTCCTGGTTCCAAATGAATACTTAGCACAACCTGTAAAAGAATGTGCTGTCTCTGCCCTTTCACAAGCACACAGATTATCAACAAATTATTTGGTGCTATTCCTAAAGGCTGCAGATCCATTTCAGACTAAGGAAAACAAATCACTAACATATCATATCTATTAAATACACTAGCATAAATGTTGTTTCTTCCAAAATCCATTAAAAAGCAAGATACATATTTTTTTTAAATCAATATCATAAGCAGGACGTAAAAGAAACGATTTATTGTAATTCTGAAACTTATTTTTAAAGAAACGCCATCAGAATCTTGGGTCATTTTGGTATAGACATAAACGTGTTTTTATTTCCAGGCTAGTTCACATACATTCAGGAAAGGTATGCAAGCAATTTCCTAAAAAAAGGAAGACCATTGTTTCTGTAGTGATTCCATAATAAAATAAAACAAGGGATTTGTTTTAAAATTCCTTGTGGCTGCAAGCAGATTCCTTATTACATTGTACTCAAGTGGAAAAGACCAAATTTCTATTCGAAGCAACCCCGGTGAAAACTTAGACTTGTTTTTATCTGCTTGCAAAGCATGTGCATGTTGCTACAGAATGAACATGATTTTTTTTTTGTACAGATTTCATTGGGAAAAAAAACCATTTAACGTTTGTTTTTCCTCACTCCTGTCTCCTTCTCGGTTTCCCTTTTAATTCTCAGTGCGACTGCCATGAAAATGAACTATTAATCTGTTTCCCAAAGGAATTCCTCATGCCTCATAGGTCTGACAGCCTCAGTGAGATGGTTGTTGTGTGGTCAACAAACAATTTTCCTGGGCTTCACTGCCTTTCAAAGGCATTTTTTCATCCGGCCCTGATCATGTGAAAAATGCCGTTGTCAAAGGTTCCTCTGCTTTTCTTCTCACACAAAGATGTCAGATGGAGAAAGTTAGAATTTCCAAACATGTTAATCTGCTTGAGCGTAAACTCAACCCCTTCCTCCACAGTGCTTGAGAGTTCATTCAGCATATTTGAAATTTCCTGTGCTTGAGTAACACAAGTGTGCCTTTGAGTCAAGATGCAATATGTCCTTTAACCGAAACAAAACAGGATTATGGAGTTACAAAATTCAATAGAACAATACATGCATGCACACTTTACCAGCACCTGTTTCTCAATTCTGCATCTATTTCATAAAACAAAATTACATCTGTTGTGTAAAGATGGAAATTGTTGTGACATAAGTGTCAGTTATGTTGAGGACATGACAATGCAGAACTATTTTGTTACACATGGTTTTGTAAACATCTTTTTAGGTTACAGATGATACAAAATAAAGTGAAAGGATTAAATGGGCTTCTGTAGATGAACAGCACTCAGATTAGGAGTTATTCATCAGAGTGTGTAAACATATTGAGAGGGTTATTCTTCTGCTCTTTGCCCCGCCTCCTACGACACCATCTCTTAACAGGTTGAATGGGGGTAAAAAGGTGGGCCACCTCATTACAGGCGTGTACTCCTTGCCTCTTCCTGCCTGCCACCCACCTATCATCCCACCCTTTCTCTCCACTACAGCTTCTCATCACTGATCTTTCTTTTCATCACACACACATCCCCAGTCACATTGCTGTCTGATTGATGAGGCCACTTTTGATAATGGCATCAGGAACTGGGGTGTCTGCCTTGTCATTAGATACTATCAGAGCTGTCTTATTACGACTGAGGAAGACCCCAGGCAGACAGACGGGTTCCTCTGTGTGCAGATATGACCACAGATAATGAAGCTCAGAAACTGTGTACTCTAATATACCTGGCTGAGTTAATCCATCCATCACATGTGCCAAAATTCAGTGAGCTTTCTCAGATCACATAAACTTCCTACTGTCAAGGTGTCAGTTATACTTCCTTGTAGGAGGGGCGGAAGTGACTGAGATAATAGCTATTTTTCTCTCAAAGTTCTATAGAACTGTATAACATAGTGGAGTCAGTACAACCTATGAATGAAAAGTGTTGCCAGTAGATTTATACAGTTAATTGAGTTGGAGCATGTTTCAAGTATGTCAGTAACTGATGGAATATTTAGTGCCAAACGTAGTTGCAGTTTATACAAAAGTGTGGTACACAAGTAGTAATATTTTCAATGTTTTTTCTTTCAAATGAAGCTGTCTAAAAACGTAATCTCTGAAAAAAGTGTATAAGGTGTGTAACTTGCTTAGAACAATAAAATATTCAGTTTGACTTTATACATGGAAAAATGCATTGAAAGAAAGTTGAGATATTGTTACTGCACTATTTATTTTTACACTTTTTTTGAAAGGGGTTTGATTCAGTTCTAAATAAGACATTTTATTTTTTATTATGAGCAAAATGTTATGGTCAGGCATATCAGGCACTGTGGCGTGTGTATCCAAAATAATAATTTTGGATAATTTATCCAAAATAAAATCCCAGAGTTGCAACCAGTGTCGTCTTAATATTGTTCCAAAAATACAGCTCGATTCTAAATACATTTATCTGCAGAAAAACACTAGTAATGAATGAATAATAATGGTTTGTGCTATCTGCAAGGTTTCTATTAATACAGGACAAAGGTGAGGTACTGATCAAAAGACAGAAGAGAGAGGGGCCCTGCAAGCCAGGATAAGAACCATACAACACAAACAAAGGCCCAGGCTTGCCAGTAAAAGAATAACTATGGTTTGAATTATGGACAGATCTGAATGGTGTCTCTCTTCTACAGATGGCTGCACACATGAGAATCCCAAGGCCTGTATAATTGTATTGCTAATAAGGAGTAAAGCCAATTAGGCATTTAAGTGTGCTGTAATCACTTGGATGGGGAGAGAAGAAGAGAGCGACCGCAACGGAGATAGAAAATCAGGTCAAAGGACAAATGAATGCCTCCCCTTGTTCTCTCCTACACTGACAAATATAATTAGACATGAACCTGTATCAGAAAAGTCCCCACTGGGGAAGAAAACCTTTATATATTTTCCCAGCCCGTCGTCTGATCTCTGATTCATTTGTTTTATATTGTCAAGATGACAAAGGACTGATGTCACTACTATATAGCAACCTCACAAGAGACATCATGCCTCTTGGTCAGTTGCTATATAGTGGCATGGCACTCAACTAATAGTTAAGTGTAAATGAAATGTGTAAAGTCCCTTAGTTGATGTTCACTTTCACCACACTGATCGAAGTTACTATCTAATTTGTATCATTTATTTTACTCCAAATGTAAGCATTTTTATGATTGAAGGAAACCAAATGAAACACAACTTACATTTAATTTGGGAAAACTGACGATGAAACTGATGCCTTTGTTTGATAATAACTACTACTAAGTAGCTTCCTTTATGTCTTGTCTGATCAGTTATTTCAAATCAAATCCAATGCTTTGGTGTTTACAGCAATTCATTAGTTTAGACTGAGGTCATTTTCTTTTAAATATTCCCGTAGGGACGGGAGATACAAAAAAACAGACAATGACTCCTTATATATGCCACGCTTTCTGCTCACAAAAGAAGGGCACATGCAGTAAGGGATCTTCTAAAAGATCAGTTTTAAGCTATATGGCTGTCAAAAAGACAGCAAAGAAATTTGCCCACTTTCACTGGTCACTCCTAAAGTAAAAGGACATTTTTATTAGATTGTGCATAATGTGTTTGCAGTCCTGCATTAGTGCTTTGCCATTATTTGCCAACTCTTTTTCAAATGTGTACATTTCAATTCTTATTTTGATTCACAGACCGTAAGAACCACATTTAGAAAAAGAGCACACTAATCAAAATATATATGACAAAACACAATGTGCACTGCATGCAGCATTAGCTGTTGAGAGGGCTGGTGTACCCATGTACCAACAGTGCAGACGGGCCATAAAATCCTCCAGACAAACTGTCTGTCACAACATTTGTTTGCCAGATTACATTCCTTTCTGCCGCTGAGAGTGGCAATAAAATGGGTGAAATTCTCCAAGCAGCATTGCTCTGGCCCCTCAAACTGCAATATGTCTGTAGTCAAATATGTTTAGAGGTGGGATTGTCAGGACAAAGCCGTATGCTGAGTCCTTTTTCAATGTTCTGGAACTTTTTAGACTTCAGCAGGCCAGGAGGACAAAAGACTGGGACGTCTATGAGGACTATCAATACATTTAAACAGGGCATGCATTTCTCATAAAGTGGCTCCAAAAGCAGAACGAGCCAATGGGAGGGAGCTGCTTGATCAACCCGTGAAGGGAACCTCAGTTATGAACCAGAGAAAGAAAAAGAGGAAGAAAGAATTGGGCAAAGGGGGGAGGTAGAAAAAAAATTGAAAGAAAAGGTCATGAGTGGCAGTTGATTTGAGAAGTTTCTGCGACCCCACAAAGGGCCATGACATCATCAGGTATTGAAGTGAGAGAGGAGGAGAAGGGGTTCTTTAAAAAGCTGGCCGCTTACCGAGGCCGTAATTACATTTGCGCTAAACATGCCCAAGTGCTCCTGTGCTGTGGGGGGAATCATTTTCAGGGTTGGGGGTTGGAGGGGCTGAATTAATCAGCTCTGTTTGCTGTGGGGACTTTGTGTAACAAAAATCTTTCTCACCGCAAGCTTAAATTTCTAAAACACCGTGGTCTGTGTGTCCTCTGTCCTGTGAGGACAAAATTTCCCTAAATTGCATTTATCTTTTGGACTAGCTGTTCCTTCAACTATGACTGTAAAGCCACCCAGAAAATACAAACTGTCTTAATGTCAGGAATGAAAAAAAAAATGTTTTAGCCACTCGAATGTTACCCCTGCCGACCCCTCCAACTTTGAGCCTTTACATAGTGCTCAGAGCATATAAAGCCTTTGCAGTGCATGGTGGGTAGGCATGGCGTGAAGTGTACAAGGAAGGAATGCTATTAAGTAAGTTATGCACATAATGAATCTGAGCAATGCTTGGGAAAACTTCAGCAACATTTATTCCTCTTTCAGTTTCAGCCTATTTCTTAGTGAAAAGAGCAGGCAAAGTGGTGAATACAGTAAATCACTCTTTAGTTCTGCCAGAGCTGTTTTCACCCAAGGCCAGTGCCCCCAAAGACTTCATCTATTTACAACTGCATGGTGAGTCCAATCTTGTGTCAAGTTTTTAAATAGGCTCAAAATATACAATACTTCCACTGTTCATTGTGTCAATGTCACCAGAGTGGAGAAAAACAAAAGAAAAATTGCTATTTTAAAGCAACTGACATATTTTAAATGAGGCTAAATACCCTCTTAGACGAGGAGTGATATAAATCAAGCAAATACAGCTGTGGTGACTGTGGAGTAGTGTGCGGGTGACAAAATCATCAGTCATATGATATTTGCGGGCTTGAGGCTTTTTCGTCTTTGCTGCTGACATGCTACACTCCAGCATGACGTGTCATCACTATCCTGACAGACCCACTGTGGCTGAGCTGTGCCACATTCAGCCAGTAAATTCAATTAGCTTTCCCACATTGACACTGCTCTGCCATCAGGATGACGGACTGTAATATGATGAAATGATACACAAACACCTCCGATTTAATCTGAGCCCTGAGGGACACTTCTGGCAAAAGTCATACAGTAGCATGCTAATTCCAAGATGACAGTTTATTCACTGCTTACTGTTTAATCCACCTTCTGGCAGATCACTAAACAGATTCTTTCTATGAGCAATGAACGCATGATTTTAGTTTTTATAAGTACGTTTTATGAGTAAGTACTAATAATAAAACTATTTTAATATACTTTAAATTCAGTTTAAGTTTTTTATTTGCATACAAGTTGCCATGCCAAAAAAAGCTGTAATATTTAAGCCGGGCAATAAGCATCGAGCCAAATTAATCATGAACACCATACAATGAGTGCTCCGAGTGTTCCAATTCCTTCATTATCTGCTTAAAGTAGTGGTTTATGGATTCTACCCTAAGACCAGACTCAGTGATGAAGAACACAGACTACAATATCCCTTTTCAAAAATCGTACATGTTGTTGCTTTAATATGCTAAATTCAAAATAGATTTTTTTGTAATCTCCCAAATACATGCTGAGAAAATGATAATATTGCTCTGGCCAGTGTCCCCAAAGACATTCTCTGGACTAGTTTTGCAGCCAGCAATGATTCCCTACTCAGTGCATTGGATCTTTCTAGCCTCCAGCTCTTATCCATTTTCTCCTTGCCATGATCTATTTTATGGATGTTCCTCCGTGATGGCCGCATGTTGCCATTGATGGTTTCCTTTCTTTATTTCTCCAAGGACTAAGAACACCTGTCTGCTTTAATCACTAAGTCCTTCCCAGCAGGAATGCCATCACTGTATAGACACTGAGGTCCTATCTGACATTGATAGAAACAACATAGTATAGATCCCCATTTGGCAACAACAAAGAACCAGCAAAGAGCTCAACAAGAGAATCTGTCTGTTCCCCTGAAAGTTGTCTCATTACATCTTCCAACCACATGGCCCACTAATACCATGATGGAAAAGGCAGGGGTTTCACTATGTATGACTCACTAAGTAAATAGAAAAAACTGATGAATGAAATCATATTTTCACAACTTACTGCAATTCTATGGATGGTCATACTCATATTCAGCATGACACATCCACAGGATTTTCCCAGAAGCTGGAACAGTCATGAAATAATTACTGTAGCTGAAAAGGAAAAAAACAACCCAAAAGCAAACAAACATGTTTTTGGTTTATTGGTTTGTTTGTTTTAATACATCAGCTCAAAGGTGGAAACTCATGGCTAAACACCAAAAAACCTCTTCCACAGCTTTTTGCTGTATTTAGGAATGCCATAATGGGTTTAAAATGCTCTTTTAAAAATCTTTTGTACACAACACATTCACTCTTTTTCATCAGATTGGAAAATTTTATGAATTTACATCCCACCATGACATCACTTCAGGAAGGGACCACAATCTTTCTGGGAATTTACTTCCAACAGACTATGATGCACCTGTTTGCTCCAATGGGCAATAACCTTGACAGCTATGAAATAATCTACCAGTAAAGTTAACAAACAACATTGCTGTCACTGCTGAAAAACTCTCACAATTGGTTGAAGAAGAGCCAAAACCTGCAAAAGCCATCAGTTAGCTGACTTCAATGGAATTTTTTTCTGAATGTAAATAATGACTAACGTTTGCTCAGTGATGAACAGATCGTTCTATCAGTTTTTCATGGAAAACAATTTGTCCTTGAAAACACAACGTTTGTACCCATGGACTTTTATGAAAGGTCCCATTTACGAATTCACATGACCCCCCCCCACCTCCCTTTAGCGTTAGTGAGAGATAAGGACAAGGGATTAATCAATATCCAACCCTACAGAAACACAGGCACACACATACACAGCTGGATATTATCATAGATGCTTACAGGCTTACAGTCATTGTGCAACTTACAACTTTAACATATACTTTTATCTCCATACTTTCCATTAAGGATAGATTTTTCCACAAATTTTTCATTTATAAAATACCCAAAATAATAATTGTGTCAAAGTTTATGTGTTTTTCTGGGTAATGTCAACTGGAAATAATCTGCACTGACTGATAAGAAAGCTGCTAAAATGGGATACACAACATAACAAGAAAGTCATTAGAATACTGAGAAATATGTTGCACATGTATATTAAACAATCACACAGTTTCTTTCTTGTCTAGTCATTAATATCAATGTGGCATGAAAAAAAAGGAAATAAAAGTTAACACCTGGGCTTTGGCTTCAAGTATTGGCATGGGTGTTTATTTCTGCAAAAGCCAGAGCAGGTAGCCTTCTTAGCAGCAATAAAAGGTAGGATTATCACCTTGCTTGTAAAGACTGCCAACCTATTTGGGTAAAGTGTAAAAAGCGACAGGAACCACAGCTGATAGTTAAGTCAAGGCAGGTGTTTGAGAAAATTACAGCTGCTGCACACAGAATGGGTGATCTGTCAGGAGTGTCTGCTTTGTTGGGTGTACTGTGCATCAGTGAGGCTTGGTTTAACCACAATGGCCTACTGTGTACACTGTACTGGCTTAGTATGTAGTTGTAATGTTCACACTGCATGAGGTGCTTCTTTCAAACATCCACACCACTGTTGCTGACAGTCGAATATTTCAATTCTTAATAGGCCAACTACCATAAACATGTGTACAGGCATGGATGAGCCTTAACAGTTTATTCAGCAATCAGTTACCTTTAGCGCAGTAAAGCAGCTTGTGAAAGTTTTAAAATCTTCAGTGGTTTATCTTTCTATCTTTAAAATTCTAATATACTATGCAGTGCGGTTGCTAAATCTGGTTATGGTTTATTCCTGTCAAAAGTAAAGGGAATTAATGTTCTGTGTTCATAAACATTAATGTGAGTAACTGCTGCCACAGAATAAAATTTAACTTTATTTAACTATACAATTTTAGAATGCTGTTAGCCTTGAATCCTGTAACATAGTCTCGAGTAACTATGTGATGTAAATAGGATGGGGTACAGTAGTTGGAGGGTGAAAAGAATTCCCAATAGATTGAAAAGACTAAAACCTCGGAAAGGAAACAGAAGTTTCACAGAGACAGTGGTTGCTGAGGTGCGAGGATGGAACCCCTCAGAGTTCAAAGATGACAAGTTTCCCACAGAGAAATGCCAAGGCACTCAATTCAACTTGTCTTTTTCTGTCTCCTGGAAGAAAATTCAGCTTCTTGTGAAATAAGATTGTGCTTCATTAGCTTTAAAAAAGATTTGCATATCTTACAGGCCTTCTATTTTACATAGCCCAGATATTTAAGAGCCTTCCAGTGGGATTATTCTCCAGCTGTGGGGCTTGTATGCTAGAGTATGTTTGTCCAGCAAACAGGATGCTGTGCTGACTGGTCAGTCACTTTGGCTACTGGTCACTTCTGTCTCCAAATCTGCTTATAGATTTTTTTTCCTTCTTTCTTTCCTTTTCCCTTTTTTTTCTGTTGTGTGGCCTGATGCAGGTCAGGAGGTCACTCTTTTGCATGGCAATCTGGGAGTGATTGTCCTCCAAAGGCCTTGGGTATGGAATCTATCATCATTAATGCACCAGTCCTCTCTTGTAAACCTGCTACCCAAACATAAAAAAATGGCGGTCTTTTGAATTGGCTGTTTCTGAAAGGTCAAATTCATCATTTCATCTAACAATTGGGCAAAACAGGAGAATGCCAAAAAGGTCAAAAGGTCAGACTGGCATACTGATTTGGATCTACATTTAATAGTCGTGATTTTAAAAGAAAGTAGCATTACTGAGTTGGAACTGCATCACCAAATAATTTGAGATGTAAGAAGTGATGGATAAATGTGTGATTCCTAAAACAATATACAAGAACCATCTGCCATATGATTATCCTTTAGAAAGACCACCAGTGTGCTGACCGTACGTTAGCTGTTTTCAGGTTCCATGACAACAGCTGTGAGTTCTCACATTGACGAATATGGTCAAACATATGCATTCATGGAAATGTTTACTTAAAGATTGTGAACCTGGGTTAGATATTGCGACCCAGGACTAACATTAGTGTCCTCCATCACCCAGTCAGGCACTTCGTTCAGCTTACTGCTATTAAAACTGTCCACATGATATAGGTGAGAGAAGCCAGCTGCTAATGTTAGCGTGAGGTCTTTCTTCCCCATCCATGCTCCCATCCATGAGTCCCCAATTTTATCATTGTTTCAATTTAACCTCTGACCTCACATGGGAAACTAAATAATGAATTCCATATTTCCCTGAGGTGGACCGCAGGACTGCCTGTTAGTGACCATCAATCAAAGTCAGCAGGGTAGAATGGCCACATGACTGACCACTGACTTGAACATAGTCTTTGACACAGATTATGAGGAGACATGCACACATAAACTGTTATACTACACCAGTTAAAGACATGGCATAAGCTTCTGCCAGCTAAAATTAAAAAAAAGTTTAATATTCTTATTAAACGGCATATCAGGCAGAACCATACATTTCCTCCTTTGAGTGTGAAAATAGCCTTAATAAATATTATTTAAACACAGATAGTTGCTTGTAGTGCAAACAAAAGACAGTGAAAAATGAATAATTACATTTCAAGCATGCAGATACTCAGAGGTTTGTTACACTAATTCTCTAAGACAGTGATATCTTGTATACTCATCAGCAACATGCAGGTGTTTGTACAAAACAATTACAAAATAAGGGAGCATTAATTGACATTAGGTAAACATTACTTAATGCACAGCTAGCAATAATTTGCTAATGTGAATTAAAATGATCAATTATTCATTAGATTATAATTTATAGCAGGGGTGTCAAATACAAGGACGGGGGCCGAATCAGCCTGGCAAAGACTACGATCCAGCCCACTGGACTGCTCTGGAAAATGTGAAGGATAAAGAGGTTATTCATACCACACCAAAGTAGATAAATTGTGCTGATACATTTCTTTAATTTTCTACAGCAGCATTCCTCTCTGATGTAGAAAAACTGAGCTCTACTGATGAAATTTCACTCCTTTTTCTTATAAGAAAAGATATCTGAAAGATTTATTATGTAGTTAAATAGCCGAGTTTCAGATAAAAGTAGGTTATGATGTAAAATGAGTTTGACATTTCTAATTCAAATATTAAATGTTGTAATGCATGCCACAGCGTTCAAAGCTAAGCCATTTTATCAGGTGATGTTTGTGGTCACGCTGTTTTTCTTCATATAGAGGTTTCCCTGTTCCTTTATCCTTGCCTGGGCCTAAATTATTAGGTTTCTAATACTGTACACATGACAGTTATTTAATCACTTAAGTAAGTTTTGTGGCTATTAATGTAAAGTTGAAAAATCTTTTACACTTAATAAAAAGTCCTGAGTAAAGGTTGCTTATAATAAATTACCAACTGATTTCGCAATAGGGATGACACAAACTTCACAAATGATTACTGGATACATCAGTTAACTGTTACTTAACTATTAGTTCATAGTTATTGGTGCATTAACTACAGACAGGGTTTAGCAAAATGCTAATCATTGATGCAATGAAATGCTGTTATGTTAGTGAACCACAAACAGTAAAACATTTAAAAACACAAAAATATCACCTTCTTGCTAAGATCTCACACAAATCCCTCAGACTAAACCTGGAAGGAGGTTTGATTTGTTATTTCTCATGTGCAGCAAAGATTTTCTGCAAATGCCAGTACTAGACAAGAGAATTCCATTTGGCAAAAAATGCAAAACAACAACACCATTATTAGAGGTGGTGGTAGGAAACATGTTTGCTGCAATTCCACTGTGTTATGCAGTCTAAAGCGGCAGGTGTATTTCTATAACAAAATCTTGCATTTTTGGGTGACAAGCACAGGTGTAAAGCAACAGAAAAGCAGGAAAAGATAGCAAAACTGAAGCAAACTCGTGGCAGATAACGCCACGCACAGGTGAGAGAGTGGGAATAGCAGGTATGTGTATTACATCTGAAATGACACCACTTTCATTAGTAAAGAAAAAAAAAACCTTTTTGAAACTATTGCCCTAGATAAGAACCGTGTGAAAAATCGATGTGGGAGCTCAGTTGTCAGTATGACGATGTGCTGACTAACTCTCTGAGGAGCGAGGCAGAGTGGGAAGAGGGTTTTAAGGACGCCCACTGGAGATAAGAGACCATTCACATGGGAACATTGGTAGTCCCCCTCTACCCCCCCTTTTTTCTAAAGTCACCAAATCTTTAGAGGAACACAGTTGAGTACTTGCCTACTTGCCTTCCTCCTGATTGAGACTAGGATGACAGCTTGGGGCCCAAAAGAGAGCACCGCTGACAGTGGGAAAAGGGGAACGGGACAGGCCGAGTAATCTTCTCCTAAGCCTTGACTATTTATCACGGAGGTAATGATAAGAATCAGATTTAAAGGTGAACTCTGAGATGGGTCAGAGCCTCACACAGGCAGTAACGCGATCTGCAGGAGAGCGCTGATAACCCAGGACAATACGGGGGGACGCCTGTCAGATAAATAAAACAAACGGTGCAGAGCTATAAAAGGGGGCCCACGTGGCATCTGCTTCACCAACTAAATTCAGTCTCGCTAAGAAAAGGAAGAGAGTGATGGCCAGGGGAGGGAAGGATAAGATACAGGAAGCAAAAGAGATGACTTATTTTAAAGGAGACCAAAGACATATTGCCAAAGGTGGGGGGAAAAGAAACAGTCAGTCAGGCATGATAGGGTGAGCATCATTGATGTGCAATGTCAACAGGAGTTTGGAATCCACTGTCTTCTTCTATAATCATTAAACAATAAACTCCAAAAAAAAAAAATAGTTACAAAGTTCACTGCCTTGGTGAACCAGCTGTGCAAATTACCACTAGACCTAGGACTGGGGATTCACTTGGTTATGAAACATTATGGATGTAACTGCTGATGGTATAAATTATGTGCCTACATGAATATTGTTGTTGAATTCCTTAGGTCGGTGATAACTTTGTGTCTCAAACTGACAAAAAAAAGAAGAGGAAGAAAAATCGACAATAAAAAATGTACTGCATGTAGCACAGCTGTGTTGTACTTGTCTAGACAACAAAAAGCCATGATGTGCGCTGGTTTTCATTACAATTAAAGACCAGTTTGATTTCACTGTGCAGCTTCAACATGAGACAAGGATCTAATCAGCGCAGAATAAAAACCTGCAGACCTCTTCGCTGCTCTGGATTGAATAATTCTGCTGCATCCAATTTCCAGCTGTAGCGTCAGCGATGGGCTGCTGGTGGGCGTCTTGAGCAGATTGCCCTCTGCTCGATCCATCGCCTGGTGAGGTCACTTCAATGGCCTCGGGGACCCTGGCGTACTTCTCCTCTGAGGAACAACAGTGCTTTGACCTCTTGGAATCTTCCCTTTCTACAGCGCGTGTGAGGTCATGTTTTCCACACCCTGTGCGTGGTCTGGTGTTTTCTGTCCTCAGTGTGCACTGTATCAACACAGGTCTGCAGTTATGAAAATATAGTCAAGCAGACAAAGCATATCCTGTGCCATCTAGCGAACAATAGTGGAAAACATGTCACTGATACTGTACAGGTTAGTCACTTGTGAGATAAAATGCCTGCATGGGCAGACTCTTTGTCTCTCATGAAAACTCAATAGGATTTGGAGGTGGACAGCCGCCTCCTACACAGTAAATTAATGGGCAGAGCTGCTGAGCATACATGACTGATGACTTTTATAGAGCACTCTGGAGCCCTGTTGCCACTGTCACCTTGGTGTCTCTTGTGGGTCTGAGACACTGGATCATGTCATCCAACACCAAGGAACCACCTCTGCGTTACAAGAGATAAGGTAGATACCACAATGCTTCACACACTCCAGTTTTCTGATTACAAGCCTTATTTCAAACAAAGCACCTGTAAGCAATGCAAAATTTCCACTGTACTGCAGTATTTACCCTTATACATATATGGGAGAAAAATTATCAAAGGATGAGGATTTGTGGAGCAAGTTATTCTGCAGCATGTGCCCCCCCCTTTTTTTTTCTACTTCTTCCTTAATCTAAAGGGAATGAAGCTGTTGTGGAAACTTTTGTACAGGAAGTGCATGGTGAACTTACTATTTCCTGTTTTTAACAATGCCCCAAAACATATTCCTGAAGTGGGCAAAAAACCTCCATCTAGTCCATTGGGTAGCTTAAATAATTCCGTATTAGTCTACTTACAGTACGTGCAAAAGCCAGGAAGTCAAATCTAAACACAGTGTGTGACTGTGATGACTCACTAGATCACACAACTATGAGGCTATGCTGTTTATATCTCCCATGAGGTAATGTCTTACTCATATCATCTAAACACACAATTATGATGCCAGCCATGCACAATCAGGATGCTAAAAGTTGTGCATTCATATGATTTGTAAATGAATCACACACACCATTAAAACAGATGGATAAAAAGCAGATTTTTCAGTTGTTTCTATTCTTAGTGTAAATGATTTTATGTCAGTTTAATACTTTTTACTAAATAATGTTCTTTTTTCAAAGTCTAGTTTACTGTTTGATAAAGCCTCAAAATGAATAAAGAAAAATGTTACGTGCAAAAAACGGCAAAAAATAGAATTAATGAGAGTTTTACATGTGAAATAGCCACTCTTTAAACCTTGTTTTAATGGTTATTTTCACACATTTTTACACTAGATGATGAGCAGTAACTCACTGCATGCAGCAGGCTGACAACTTGCTGTTTAGTAACAACAACGGTAAACAGATTCACACCAGCCCCCACCTCACATTCCACAACTTTTGATTTCCATGTGTGCTGGAAACTCGGTTAGGTCTTTGCCATATAATTGCACGTGCAAACTTTTAAACATGTACACATATGCACCTACCACGCCATTGTTCTTCTTGTCTGTCAGTTGAAAGAAGTTACTTTTCTGATTCAGCAAGAGTTCCCTTTCTTATAACATCAGGGCTTCTCCCCTTTGCTCTCTGTCTCATTTCTGCTTTCTTCTCATTCCTCTTTCTTTGACTCTCTCAGACTCTTGTATGCTAGTGTCTGCAGCTGTATTTTTAATCAAGTGAAGGATCCATAGAGAAATGGGCATTTCTTTCAGAGCATTACATTCTTCCCCCTCCTGTCTGCGCTCATGGATCACTGGTTAGCTTAGAAATACAGCCAGCACAAAAGCAGCAGCTGACATGTGGAGCTTAATGGCAATAATGGCCATTTTTAAGCCCAATCAATCACATTTAGTGGACATCTCCATTTTTTGCCTGTGAAAAGGTATAAATAATAATAATAATAATAATAAAAAGGAAGAAAGAGGAGAGCAAAGTGTGGTTGGTGGGGGGAAAAACACCTCGGTAAATATTTTAACTGCTTATTAGGATTTGGAGCACACCACAAAAGGAGCATCTGTGCTCCACAGAGCAGACTGAAAGGAGAGACCCAGATGGTTCTTAGAACTAAACAGTGAAAACTGATCCATGAACTGGGCAAAGTAAAGCCCATTTATTTAACTATTTATTTATTGTATGTGTGTGTCTGGTTCTGTATGGGAGTTTAGTTTACTTGGTCATGTGCAGATGCAGTTGCTTTTGTATGTGGGTGCACTGCATGCGTGTCTTTGATTGTGCAAAGGGATATGCATTGCTGAAATCTTAACATTGCAACAAAAAGTCCTAAGAGGACAGAATTCTATGGACAGCCCATAAAAAGTGCAATGAATACTTCAGTTTGTTTATCTTTGCAAGGTTCAGATATTTCAGTGTCTTTTCAGCTCTGCTTTTATGAGTCTCCATGACTTGTGGTGTGATTCTTAGACACGCAACACAGGGGGCAGAAGGAGGGGTTAGAGCCAGGTTGTCTTTGTACAACAATGTACTAATTTATAACCAAGTCACTGGCATTTTTTTTCCTGCAATGGAGAAAAGAAACGCATGTCAAAATACTAAAGCAAAAAGTATCAGAATTAATACTAAGTGTGCTGGGAATGACTTGCTGAAAGTTCAAATTACTCCTACTTTGGCTCCGTCCTTCAGAATAATTAAGGTAAATGTAATAAGAGAGAGCAGAGAACATAGCTTTTCACAAGATAATATGGAAAATTTTACAGCTTTCATCCCTTCCTAATCCTCCCTGCTCTTTTATCTTGTTGGCTTTTTATTGGCTGAGCAGCTCCTGGGAACTTTACTCTAATAAAAAACAATCCTGAGGAATTTTCCAGAGAATTTATGCAGTATGCAAAAAGATGGGTATGTACTTTTTTTCACTGGACAGCACACATTACTGTTTTGGTTTTTAATCAGTGTAAATAAGTGTGTGGGGGGCCTGTAGCCTGGCTGGTTTCAGTGATAATTACAGAGAATCCACTTTGCAGCAGAATGTGATAAGGATCCTGGGTGTAGTAAGCATTACTGAGGTTTGAAGAACTAAGGTATAGTAAAGATTTGATCATTTTACTGAAATGTACTATTTTGGGTCAAATTCTCAAAAATGAGTTCTTAAAAACAACATAAAAAAATGCATGTATATAGATGCAACGAGGGGTAAAATGATTAATGCCATTTCTACTTTGTTTTATTTAGTTCTTCAGAGGTCACACTTGAATCTTTGTCCAGGTATTACATTACATTTCATTTGCAATAGCTCTGTTCATTTTCAAAATCAAACTCATAAAAGCATCATATAAGCAATAACCGAGAAGAGCCCTCGTAGAAATTTACATATTAATCCAATGTTAAAAATCCCCTTCTATTAAAACTTTTACTGCCTAAAATAAAACAGAAAATGCTTCATGACAAAATGAATCTGTCCTCTGCCAAGATTGTTCTGAGCAAGCTGAATTTCTATATGCATAAATTCCCTTCCAGCACGGTGAGGTGTTACAGGCATTGCTGTAAAGAAACATCTCCCTGACTACATGTTCCACCAGCCACTCTGAATATTCGTGCTGCTCAGGGGGCAAAAAAACTCTCAAGCTCCAGATAGTCACTTGAACTTCCTCTACATGAGCTGTGAGTTACACATCAGCAGCAGGGTGACACCGAATTTCGCCTGGAAGATTATGAAATGGCACTCAGCAGTAAGACTGAGGAGGTATTTCTAAAGGGGCTGTTTAAACAAATCAAAGTCATTTCTTAGATATTTATGTGTATTTAAAAGGAATAAATTTAAAAAGAAACAAAATAAAACTGAACATATAACTTCAATGCATAGTCAGAGTATAAACTACATTATCTGTCCTTTCCTAGTCTCTTCTCCATATTTCTTTCTAAAATAAAATGCATTTTATGTCGTCACCAAAATGCTCTTATAGTTTTACACAGGAAGTTATCTTTACCACTTTCATACTCTCTTCTAAAGCGTTTTAACTAACGAAATTTACCTTGTTGTGACATCACAATTCCTACTCACAGATGTGCTTTAATTAATCTCAAATTTTAAGTGTACAAAGCTCCTCTTCATTTTCAGTGGATGAATTTTAAAACAAAGTCTTCAAAGTTGAGAAACAATAGTTAGCAAAGTGAAACTCAAACATTCAAGAAATATAAAAATCATTGGAGTTGTTTTGGCTTTTTTAGTTACTATTACTTTAATTACTGTAAGAGTTCAATGTCCTCGAATTGAAGAACTTTATCTTTACGCTAAAACACATATTTCTTATTGGACATGATAAAAAATGCTGACACAATGGCCTGTGCAGATGTGCAGACTTAATTAGTATTAACTGGAAGAACTAGTTAACACTACTAACACTGCTAACACAAAAAAATGACTGTAGGCCAGAATGTAGCCTAAGAGCAGAAGTTCAGAAACCACCTGGGGTTAGGATGGCCAGACCTCATGTGCCTCTGCTGTGTAAATAATCCAATTATAGCTGCTCAGCACTAGACTGATGTGAAACTGATTCATTCATCATGTGAACTGACAAGCCCAGCTCTGCGGCTGCATCCTCCTCCTTCCTAGTTAGGCCTTTTTCCTTTTCTCTTCTTAAACACACCCACAATGTTTCTGACAAGTCATGAGGAGAATCCACAGAACAGCTGCTACCCCTGTTTGATAATGATCGCCCCCCCCCAAACCATGTTTCGTGGAACATCAATATTAGCCAGCAAACAGCCAGTCACCACTTTAGTCATAATTTATTGTCTTATATGCAAATTAAACAATGATTAAATATTTTCTCCTCTCTTTAATAATCAGCTGAGTTTATTTTCCAGGGTTCAAATTCAAAAATGATAAAGGTGACAAAGGTCATATAGCTTTCATAAGGTGACAGATGTGAACTGAAGCAGACCAGTTGAGCGGCTAGACTCTTTTACTACAAAGCCATGCAACATATGCAGCATTCGGTTTGGCATTGTCTTGATGAAAAAAAAAAAGCCTGACCTTAAAATATTTGCACAGCAGCAGTTAATGCTATAAAATGTGAAAACATTGTTCAGATATATGTCATCTTCACAGATGAGCCAGCACGTGTGTCATGGATAGTGGCTTTTATGGAATTATGTTTGTGTCAAATGTGGCGCGTCAGGTAAAACATAACACCTGTTTTTCACAAAGTGACCTATTCAAGTGAACTTTGAGAGCGGCGCTATCTGCGAGAGCGTGACTCTACTGCAGCGATCTCCAAGCAGACGCTCTCACACACATGATGGCTTCTTCTTCTGTGTGCTTGGCTGCTGAGTTCTGGTGTGCTGGATTTACATGCACAGAATTTGACTCCCCGAGTGGCTCTGAATATCTCTGCCTGCGAAATGAAATTAATTGAACATGATTATTTTTTATCTTTTTATCAATAATGCCATATCATAGCTTTGAATTGTGTCCCGATAATGAGCAGAATTGCCACTTTCCTCTTTAGCCTTGGGAACTTCTTTTGTAAGGTGAGTAAGCTCAGGCTTAGGGATAATCTGAGGAGTATAACCACTGGCTCCTTTGTTTAAAAAGAAAGAATGTCATGGCAGGCCAGAGATTATGCCAAATGTAGCAACAAAAAAAAGGTTGGTGAAGACTAGTAGCAAGACAATGAAAAGGATTAGGTAAAATGCTGCAAAACAGATTTTCAGTGAAATCAAATAATATTCCTTTTGTTCAACAAATCTATCCAATGCTTACAATGACAATAAACTGGATGCTGATGCTGATTTCAAATGGTGATGATTTTTTCATGACTCACAGCTCAGTTTTTACATAAATTACTTTATATCAGTATTAAAATGGGCACACCTGCACACATTTTTTATTTTGACTTAACTATTTTGGCGTCCCAAAAAACAAAACAAAATCCAGTTTGCAAATGACAGCCTTTCGATATTTTATTATAAAATCTCTGTGTGCCTCTGTGATCTACCTGGCTTGTGTACAGCAACTGCTAAAAAAAAAAACCTCACCGTCTCCATCCACCTCAGTTTTATTAGTTAGTAGCCAGTCTCTTTTTTTTCTCCCACAAGCAGACGCCTGTAGCCTCTCAAGCAGCTGTGTCTCCTATTGTGGTGTATCACACTAATCTGATTATAACACCCTGCAACAATCAACAACGACAAAACAGGCTCTGATATACGTAATTGTAATCAAATTTGACAACAATAACAAATGGAAGGGCCTGCATAAATCAGGATGGTATTGTGTACCCACTGGGGCTGCAACACTATCGAGGAGCTTTACTGAACCCAACAGAGGAGGCGAAAAAGCAATGTTTGGTTAGTGACACTGGCTTCCTCAGAGGGACTTCTGCATTACATTTAAGTCCCTTACACACACATACAACAATATCTTCTCTGAGATTGAAGCGTGTAATGAGAGCCAAAATAAAGAGATGCTTAAAGTGTAGCCCGGCACCCACAAAGACTTCCTCAGTGTGGCATATAATAGGGCCTGACTGTGGGACCCTTCCACATCATTCCACCCCCACATCTGTGTTATTAATGTAACACTG
The DNA here is from genome assembly GCF_900408965.1 of Simochromis diagramma. NCBI lineage: Eukaryota > Metazoa > Chordata > Actinopteri > Cichliformes > Cichlidae > Simochromis > Simochromis diagramma. The sequence continues at coordinate 8,532,453 of NW_024387414.1, forward strand.
CCATACTGGGGCTGTGACTCTTCCTCATACTGCTAAACATGTATTTAAAATGACCCCCTTCTTCTTAACAGATAACCTGGCTACAAAATTATTACAGAAGAAGACCACAACCATCCATCTTCACTCTGTGATGAATGACAAGTTTCTTGTATTCAGACCCTTTAGTACAAGTGACCATTTTCATTTTGCACAAAAGAACACTGAGGACATTAAAATGCATCTCTGCCATGGTTAAAGTGGCATGCTATTGACCCGTGTCTGTTCGAGCTTTATTCTTGCCTGTTTTTACTGTTTGTAATTTTTCTGGCGCTGACACCAACCTCATGGTCGTATAAATCACATCTCTTAAAGTGCTGACGGAAACACAGCCTGGTGTCACAGCTTGATTGGTGTTCAAAAGGGAGGAGAAGGGAATATCGGCAATGAGACCTGTGGATTCACAGAGATATCTCTTCCCAGTGCCTTATGGACCATTAACTGCCTATCAAAGACCCAACAGGCTCTCCTCTCTGATGTGCTATCAGTGTAATAGAGAGGCATTCAATCACAAACAATTCTCTGAGCAATGTGGCTAACTCTTCCAACCATGATATGATCTTTCAATATAATGTTTCACTTCTGGCCATGTGTAATTAGCTTAAGCAATAACTACGGTATGTAAGCAAACCTAAATTATATACACACACACACACACACACACACATATACATATATAAAATTTGTGTCTAATTCCAGGTGCGTCTGGTGTTTTCTGTTTGACTAATACTGTTTGTGGCCATTAGCTGGCGTGCATCATGCAAAAAGTCCCATAAATCGTATTTGCCATTCTTAGAACCAGAACAAGAGCTCAGTAGTAGATCCTTACACAGTGTCCAGCATTTTCTATAATTACCATGTTTATTGGATTTTTATTTTCACAGTGACAAAAGGGCCATCTGCCTGCAGCAGCTCTGCAGTCAAGCTTTAAGATCAGCTGGGAAACTTACTTGGAAATGGATCAAAGCACTCCTACTCCACCCCTCGCTCCAGTTCAAGAATATTCAGAGCTAGTTATCCCCTTCTCAAGCACAGCTCATCAGTCAATGTATTTTAGAAGATGCAGTAACAATACATGTAGCCACACATTCTTATTCGTGCTTTCATTGTATACTGTGATCTTTGGGATGCCCCAAAAAACTAACTATCCATTGCATGACTGAATCGCATCACAGGGAAAAAAAACACAACAAAACAAAAAACAACTTTACTAACATTATGGGTGTTTTTTTTCACGACACTTGGCTTCCTACCTCAATAGCATTGTATAAAAAACCACCTCAACATCTTTGAACACATGGTTAGCACAAATATAGCTTTGAGTGTGTAAGGAATGATGGCAGAATTTTTCTGATGCATTGTTTACCCAGTATGTGATTGGACACCTTATCAATTGTTCCATTACCTCACATGCAATGATCTGGATAACAGTATTTTAACACTCATCTCAGTCGGTGTCTGTCTGGGAGACACGTTAAGACAAGAAACACAAAATCAATGATAAGAACACTTCAAAGTTTGCTTGGGAGCTGTCAGGAAACCTAGGTCAAATTGAAGTTGTTCTAAGCATTTGTTTCATCCCACTCAGACCCCCAGATGGGTGGAGTCTATCACATTTGAGAAATTGAGTAAGAGTTTTGTAAATGCTTTCTTGAGATTTGTTTTGAGTTTTTTGTATTTTCTCACATGGAAACATTATTATTTTGATAATTATGTAGGGCTTTGCGGTAAACATTTTTTTTCTTTCTTCTATTACAAGTGCTAGCTTGTACATAACTATAGTATTTGACGCGATAAGCATTAGTATGTTATTGCTGAAAATGAATGCCACCTCCCTGTCCCAACTGGCTCATCTGTGTCACTGAGGTGCCCCCTGAATCAGAGAGGTGAGAGGCCTGTTAAAAGAAGCTCCGCTGGGAACAAGGAAAGTGGAGAGACTACCTCCTTTCCTCTCTCTCACTGGGATCGTATTTCTGAGGGTTATCAAGCGGCTCATTTAAATGAGGGCTGGTCACAGCAGGAACCAGCTGAACAAAGTTACTATTACCAGCGCCTCTCCTGTGCTGCTCTCACTCTCCTCTAATTGAGTTTGACTGCATTTGTTTAAATCCACAGTGGAAGAAAGAGAAAGGAGGGTGGAAGGGTGCAGTGAAACTGAAGTGTGTCAGTTTGTCCAGACACGGTGGCACTTTAGAAAAAAGGGCCACCACTGGGCTTATTAAACAAAGGATTTTTAGGGAGGGTGGTGGGTGGTGGGGACAAGGCTTGGTGGGTCACAGAACAGGCCTAGTCAGTCAGTGATTGGAACAAGCCAATCCTGGTCTCTGCTTGCACATGCACAATCACCTCTGGTGGTCCCAGCTCATTTCCTCAGTCAGCAGGAGCACTAACGCGCCGTGTACGGCAGTGCATGGACACCCACATAGGCATGTAACACATGAACATGTACACGAACAGCCCTAATCCATTACCAGTCCCAAAGTTACCAAGACACTAAGTTGTTCAGTGCTGAGCGCCAAGGATTGTATGATTACCCTGCACGTCCCTTGAGAAGAAACTGGCTTTGATGTGAAGTATAACAACATTTGACACCAGTATAGAGAAAGTTAGAGGGCATTAACAGCTCAATATGTTTGAATCAGCAGCTTTTTTCCTCCCAAGGACAACTCTGACCCTTTCACATATACTAAAACTAAGGCCATACAATTCAACACAGTCACCCTCTCTGACATACTGCAAAGTCAGATAATTCTGACCATCAACTAGCGGCATTCTGAGGTAACCGGGGACAAAGCCGATCAAATGCTGTTTAAATGTCAGCCATCCGTACTTCCTGATTCACATAAACAAAGACAAATGATAACTTTAATGGCCAGCTACTTTTTCAAGCATGTTTCTTCCCCTCTTGACCACACTTTGCCTCGCATCACGCTAAAAAGGGATTCCTTGTAAATTTTATTGCAGCAGTGTCAAAAAGACTCCCATCGAAGAAGCAGTAAATATTCTAACAACGTCTAGATGCAAGGCCATTCCTGCTGGCTCCAGGCACTGAATTAGACCGGCCTGTTTCTAGTTAGACAGTCATTAAAGAGATCTTACAGCCACAGCAAATGGTTTCCTGTCCTGAGTGCTTAACTCCTGTAGTAGGAAATGTCCTAGGCCGTAAAGGGTGAACCAAACTTCCTGAACATTTTTTAAAGTTACCACAGAGGGCATGCGGCGTGTTCCGTCCATTCGATGTGGCCAATCAAACAGGACCCTGCTTGACCCTAACATGACATTGAGCGTTTAAACAGGTGGTGTCCATTTATTGGACCAGCATTGTGTTTAATATGGGAATGACAGGCTTATTCACTCGCCGGGGAAATACTCAATCTGGTATGAAAAAGAAAAATAACACCTGGAAAAAGGAAAAATAAACAATGGAAGCTTCATTGCTGTACAAATATCATTCATCAAGGTAGAGATGGATACTTTTTAAGTGTTTCCTCTTTAGGTTCAAGCAACTTTGGGTTTGATTTCTAACTGGTGTTTGTGGTGTTCTACCAGATTAACATATTTTATAGGAGAAGTGCAAAATTGCTTAGAGTAACTCCCTTCCCATCTCTCTTCCCTTCTAGCAGCCAGTTTGTAGGCAGTACACTCGCTCCCTAGAGAATAAAGGTGTTGAGACCTGAGAGCCAGGGCACCTGCTGACTCTACTCCACAGGTGACTCTGTCTTTATTTGAAAAAACAAGGTTTCTTGTTCCCAGCACCTTCAACTAGAGTAGAAACCTCGCCTGCCAGACAGTATGCATCATCTATTAGTCATGTGGAAACACGTTCGGCTTAGCTGAATGTATAATGCAGCACCAAGGCGGGGTTTAATGTGCTATGGTTTGTCGGGCCATGCATATGTCTCCATGCCTGAGGCACAAAGTTGAGACAAAGAGCAAAAATATGATATTACAGCATCAGAGGGATGGGTGACTAATATCCTAGGAGATAAGCACTTGCATGACTTTTATGAATCAATGCACTCAAGAGTCAATAAAAGTATTGTAAATGTCAAGTTAATAGCTAGCTGCAAAAGGCATATACATTTTAAAAGGAGAAGATGAACAATGCCCGTGTTGTAAAAGATGTGGGGTTGTTGGCAGGTCAGATTCTTTAAGTCCATTAATGTTCCTTACCGCCATGTTGAAACTCAAGAGATATGAACATACAAGTTACTTCAGAAAGAAGAAGCATAATGTGACTGTCATTTTCGCAGCAAGGTCTTTAACAAATAGCTACTTTGCTCAAAAGTACTCTAAGAGGCTAAGTCAAACACAAATAATATGAGGATAGGAATGATGTACATGAGAAACATACTATCATGAAATATAATGCTGGCTGTTAAAAACAACCACCTGATATCTGCAAATAACTTACATGCATAGGCATATAAACACATATGTTATAGTGTTGCACTGATTGTGGCAGTGTCAACAACAGCAGATATGTAACTCCAGAGCACAGCACTAGTAATGATGCTGTCCAGTCATTAATCACTGGCTCTAGAGAAAACAGAGAGTTCACTCATGGCAGAATCAGCCTGGCCCTGGGATGGAGATTAGAGGCCTAATGAAAGCAAAACAAAGCTGGACATGTGAAATTTATTGGCACATTTAGAAAAGCAGCCCCAGAAGGACACTGCCACCAATAATCATTTCAGAATCCCAGTCAAGTGCCGTTTCCTTGGCCAGACGCAATCTAGAGAGGGGATATTTGTGGAGTGGCTGAACAAACACTGATTTGCTGGTATCTCCATCTTTCCCAGCAGCTGGGAAGGCGGAGGGAAGGCAGGTCGCTGGTGTGCTGGCTGACGCCCCGCCTCACTGCAGTCGACTTCTGGGAACAACACTCTCTGTCCTCCTGGCTCCTCCTATGACCCAGTATGCTGTAGTACACTGCAGCTCACTATCTGCCGCCTCCGACCTCTTTCCTCTTTGTGCCACGCATCCCACTGGCTGCCTAGAGTTACCCACAAAGAGGTGGGATTACAGATTCCCATTTCACATAGTTTACAGCATTGCAAACATACACATGATATTTTATTTGATTTACTTTTCATTTTGATAGTCATTCATAAGATTAAAGAGGTTAAAATGTTCTACATACAATGTTGTAAACATATAATATAACCGGCCTAAATGTGACTTTTGTTGTGATTTGGCACTGTATAGATAAAACTGAATAGAAAGTCTTTAAAAACTTTGTAAAATGTTTTAATTTAGAAATATAATACATGCAATATGATGCAAAATAATACACTGTTATTTAATTGCAAAGTTTTTGTAAATCTGTCCAAAATACGGGGGCATGAATCAAGATAAAAATGAAGATATTTGCCTCAATGGCATGTTGCCTAATGTGTACCACATGCAGCAGGCTGGGAGGAAGAGGAAATGGTTCTTAAAATGACCATTGTTCTAATTCAGAGCCAATCTGGAGATAATGACACCAACATCAATAGCAGACAGTCGATTCACGGATAACATCTTTTTCCCTTTCGTAGTGCTGTTATCAGCTCGGGGATTAACCATTTTGACGCAGGGGTTATGACCTTGTTGCTGTGATTGTTTATGATTTTAGTCCTTGAAGCTGTGGCTAAAAATCCATGCGTCTAATTAATTCACGAGAACCGCATTCAAACACAGCCTGTGTGAAGAGGCTAGTTAAAGTTATGTGTGCCGAGCCACAAAGCTGCGTTTTATTCAATGAATAAACATGAGGACGTATAAAAATGTTATTATGCCTGACTAATATGGACAAATAATGCTGGCACACAAAGGAATCCAGTTACAATTTTGACAACATTTGGATGCAAGTTGAGTCTGTACACTAAACTGGACTCCATGGTAACCACTAATTAAGGATGATTCCTACTTGTGCCCTTTGCCCTTGGTAATTTGACTTTTTCATCCTTATTCTCTCTGTGTGGTGTAATGCTACACTACCCCACTGAACACAGTTTAAATTATTCACCTATTCAAAATGGGCCTCTGGGTGCATGAGGCCTGACTGACCTCTAACCTTTGTGACAGGAATAGGTGTATTCCTCAATGAGGAGTGTTTGCTGGAGGTTGCTGTCTGTAGCTGTGTGAAAATGGTTGCAAAACCTCCTCGTCTTTGCTTTAGTTACAAGCAGATTGCTGTGGTTGCCCTAAATCTGCACGAAAGACAACATATTGTTTGCAAACACACCAAGCACTTTGCAAGCAGCTGTAAATCTTGAAAAGATGTTAAGATATTAAGAAGATTTGCCTCTAAAGGAAAGGTTTTGCCTTACTATCATAAACATAAAATGCACAGCTTTACTTCTCAGTTTGTGTTGTACATTTCAGTTTCACAACCGCTCAGTGTTTGCAGATAAAAGCAAAAGACTAAAGCAAATGCAAAGATGTTTTCAGTGCAGCACAGTATATTTCTTTGCGGCAAATTTTACTTAGAAACTGTCAGCAACTTCCAACGACCAGGGGAATTGGGGACCAACAACCAGTGGCTACCAGCGGTCACTGATAGGTCTCTAAGCCTGTGATGTTTAGGTCTAAGTTTAGCGGGTTAATCCTAAAATAAACTATTCCAAATAGGTCATGGTGAAATGATGAAACACAGATACTTTAAAAAGGCAGTAAACTGGAAAAAAATTATTTTAGCCATAGGTTTGGTTAATACAGCTATACAAAACCAAAAGTGGCTCAAAAATTCACAAACCTGTGAAAGTGCATCAATCTTCAGTAAGACAAAGTGTTTATAAACAGAGAAAATTCAGGAGTACAAACTACTCTTGCTCATTTAAAAAAGTCAAAAGTAAGAACTGTTTTTTGCAAACCATGCATGTTGTTTGGAGGCCAAATGGCACTGCACATGTACCCCAAAGCTTCATCCTAACTGTGAGGCATGAGTATCATGGTTAGGGACTGCTTTGTTATCTCACAGCATGGAGGTAACAATGGTGATCAACAGAATGGCTGAGAAAAGCATGTTTTTGAAACAAATCCTAGTCTAGAATTTAACACAGCTGAGATTCTGGAGATGCCGTGGCAAGGCCTAAAAAGGGCTGCTCAATCAAGGCATTGTGCTACTCTTATAAGCAGCTATAGAAAACGTCTTATTAAGGCATTTCTGCCAAAAGGATATTTTAATGAGTCATTACATTCCAGAGTTCATAATAAGTGGATACTCCCTGTGTTTAATAAAGACATGAAGAGTAAAACTACTTGTTTGTTAAATTTTGACTGTCAATAATTATGACAATGATCAATAAGGAAGTGATGCAAAAATGTTTTCCAAAGGGTAAAAAAAAGAATTCTTTGGGATATAGAGTGGGGAGTAAAAGAAAAAAAGGCCTTTATTTTTTTCTTTTTAAGCTGCTCTTTTTCTTGACCAAATTAAAAACATGGCCCAATTCCATGTCTGCTCATGATCATATGTCTGTGTGTATTTAATTGCTGCTTTGTCAAACAATTACAGCTGGACAACTACTGGTGTTGCACTGACCCAAAGGTCATTTTATTCAACACGGCAAAACAGTAAAATACTAAAAAAAATGAACGTGACAGAATACCCATTGAGGACAGATAAAATTCTCCTGAAACAAAACGAGGGGGACTAACAGCCACTGGTGTATAAATGAATGTCGGTGTCTAAGCTCATATGTTTGTTTCTTGGCAGTGCACAGACTTGAAATACAGCAGGGTGCCACCGCTGACACACAGACACTTTGACCTGCAGGCTCTAATCCCTTTTGAAAAAGACCAAGCACCAACATTGGGGGAGCACAAGAACTCTCCTATGCTATTTTAAGTGGGCAAGAGAGATGAAAACATTTTGCCAGCCTCTCGTCCCCTGCAATCGGATCAGTCATCAAGTCATCCTGCGAGCAGAGATGAGAAATCTCAGAAGAAGAACAAGAACACACACACACACATGCTGACACGTGCACACGCACTCACACACACTCACACACACACTTGCACTCATAGCACAATCAGGGACAGAAAAGTAAATTACATAAAGAAGACATATGTCATTCTGATTCCTCTCAAATTGTGGATTACTGCCCCTGATTAATCACTCTTTAATCTGAGTGCTGAATTTATGTCCCCCATCACAGAGAAATAAGCTTATTCCTCTCTAGTAAAGGACCATGATTATTTCTTTCTTCTCCCTGAGCTATTTTTAATTGCCCGAGGATTGCAACTCAATTATCTGTGTGTCAGATGATTATCTCCCGGTTTAATTTAATCTTCATTACGCCCAAGTCATATTTCAATTAAACAGGCTATCATAGCGTTAGCACGTACTGTACTTAAACCTGTTATTTCTTCAGTTAATATTGTGCTAAGAGCTACCGTGAAGGGTAACAGATGTCATGATTATGCACTTCCTCAACATATTTCACACTTGTCTGTGCTGGTGGTATGTCAAGACCTTAGTATGCAGTGATATTAATCTGATTGCAATATCCTTCAGATGCCATGTATAACAGTGCCACAATCTGCACAGGCCTCCAGTTAACGGCAAAACACAGAAAAGCACGAGTGAGCTAGGAGGAGGTTCAAGCACTGCTCGGCACACTTATAGCACCTCACCACTGTGACCTATTCTACTGTAAGAATCCAGCGTCATTTCTCTAAAATGCAAGGCAATTTCAAATAAATATAATGTTATATATATATAATTTTTTAAGCAGAAGTGCACAAGCTGCTGTGCAGTGAGCATGATGCCTTTTTTTATGTTTTTTTTTTTTTTTTTCCTGTCACCTTGTTATTTACAGTGATTGATTGTGATGTTTAGTACAAAGGATTACTGGGCTTTGCGCTGGATTAACTCAAATGTTTAGACAAGGTCAAATGCTATTGTAACAAAGTACAGTTGTGTTTTGAGATATTTTAGGGGCTTTACTAAAAGCTCAGTCACACCTGTTGCCGAAGACATTAAGCACCACTATTTGACTTTCATGCAATCAGTCAAGAAAAAAAGTTTAAATTCTGACTTCATCCACCACAGCACTGCCAACTGGAACCATGAACCACAAGTGCATTTAATTTGAGCTGTAGACATGCGCCCTATTACTGTTACAATCTCATATTTCTAAAATTCACATTTTATAAAGCAATTCCTGTATTCTGGCTTCAAATAAAACATTAAAAATTTGTAAAATAAAGCTAAGGTCCAAGAGCTTGTTTTAGAGCATGTGGCTGTGTGTGTGATTTTTGTATTCCTCTCTATTTCAGTAAGTGTCTTTTTAAAGAAATAGCAAGGACATAGTATTAACTCATAAACATTTATCATCTTTAAAAGATACGATGCTGGAATGTAATTGATTGAATGTTTCATTTTTATTTATGTCAGAATTATTACATTATTGGTCCTTGAACTCTTTCCACATTTTGGTTTTTGTCCCTCTTTGCAAGGTCTTCTTATCTTAGGAAAACAGCTTTCATCAAAGATCCTCTGTATCATTATTTATAATAAACAATGTTATCACAGCAGTTGGATCTGTAGTGACTCTTATCTGCCTTTACAGTATAAATTCTAGTTTTTCATTGAAAAGAATGAGACCGAGAATATAAATGTTAGACAAACATAATTAGTGTTGTTGACTTGGAGATCTGTTATTCAGAGATGGATTATGGACAGAATCTGCTTTTTGTACAGCCTGATCTCCTCACAGATAATCCATGTATTTTTCTTCCAAGGATAAGAAATCCTAATCTCACAATAACACTGCTGCTGCTGCAAAAAAATATTATATGCAGCACAGTCATGCTGTATACTATATCACTTTATATGAGAAAACAACTGAACATACGATGTTTTTTCTGTGTTTTTTTTTATTTTGCCTTTGTTCCTCCGAATGTTTTACTTTTGTGTGTGTGTGCAAACTTCACATTTTATGGAAATGTACCACTCCAAACTACTCAGAAAAGTTGAGCTATCTGGTCTTTAAACGCAATCAAGGAAAGCCAGCCAAGTATGTCTCCACATCTAACCCAGCATGATAATGCACTAACCCTGTTGCCAGTTCAATGAATCCAGACACTGGCTGCCTGAGTTTCCTCCTGCTAAGAAGGGAGAATAGATTACCAATAGCTCAGGCAGGGAGGCAAACAAACATACAAATAAGCTGCACTCAGTCGGAGAACGCCTAGCAATTAAAGCAAAATGCCTGTGATGCCCACCCGATAGGAAATGTGTGGGACACGCACCAAATGTGCAGAGCAGACCTGCCAACCGGCCCACATTGAACGGAAGAGCTCCGGGGCAGACTGTCAGACATGTAGGAAACATGCAACCTAAAATCTTGAATTAGTTATATCAGAAACCAAGGATGTGGTAAAGAGCTTAATGAAATTATTTAAAAAATCATATTATCAGATAAATCTATCGATAATAGCTGGACAGAGTACTGGCCATGTTTTGAGGAACTATCTGAATCAAAAGAAAACTAAGAGACTCATGCTTGTCTTTGGCTAGTATAAAACAGCACCTGACCGATGCCCTGAAACAAAATTTACCAGCTAATGGATGCTGTGTGGTGTTCTAACTGAATCTGGGAAGTATTTGAAGTTGAGCTTGATAATCTCTGCAATCTCAAAGGGATATCCTGGCGACTAATTATTTTAGAATCAACAGTAATATGAATAATATGCGTGAGAGGCCTAGGGCACATTGGCTACACTGAACACTGTGTGCAGCACAACAGTGGGCGGAACACCCACACAGACACCTACACAAACACAGCACGTGCACACACACACACACACACACACACACACACACACACACACACACACACACACACACACACACTTTTCCACAAACACACATGCAGTGTGTGGTTAAAAAAAAAGAGTTATTTGCTTAGTCTGCTGATATTTACCAGAGCTGGGGGTGAGTAGATGACAGCTGAGAGTTAGCAGTGGAGGACAGGAAACACAATGAACTAATCTCATTTGCAGACAATAACGCTTGAATCCCAGAGTTCTGAAATCAGTGTTTACGTGTACATACGTGCTTCTTTGCATGAGTGGTGAAGCAGCGTGTCTGTTTGGTGTTTGCCGGTGTGGACAGACAGGACTGTATGTCTTCTCCCAAAGGAATGGACAAAGAGGTGGACGGGGGTAGGGGATTGGGGCTGGGGTGAGGGGGGTGCTGCTGGTGAGTGGGCAGGGAGCAAAGGCAATCAGGGATTATTGCCACTGACAGGGCTGCACCTTGATGGGCTAGGTGCTGCATTGTTTGTCACCTAACCAACCTCAATCAATCAATCATCTCCCTCAGTCCGCATCACCAATCAATCAGCTTGGCGTTGCACCCACAGATGGTCCTTCTTTGCTTCACTGCCTGACTTGGGTTACAAGTGTCACAGCACCAAGTAAGACCCAAATCAGAGCATTTCAGACACTACTCAATATTAAGTTAGTAAGTGATGAATTTTAATGTGGTCCTGCTAGAATCTAATTGTAGGAAATGCTTTTTTATTCATGTAATTTTTCTTTCATGACAAATGAATAGTGCAAAACCAGGTGCACCACAGCAGGTAATTACCCCTAGTGATAAACAATAATGGGAACTGCACTTTTCTAACAACACTTGGGTTAAATGTAATGTTTTATGTTTGCATGCTGTTTGCAGAGTGTCTTGGGCTTCCTCTGTTTCATCTTACATGTATTTTTGGTGAATATTTGCTTGTTAACTCCTAACACATGTACTGTAGCTCAGAGGCATTATTCAAACAAAGTCTGTGGAAAATCTTAGGAAATGGCTACAAGTCAAAGATACGTGTGATGGTAAGTTTCACCTCAAATGTTATCAGTGAGGGACTGAAAAAAAACAAATCCTTCCCACACCTTGCAAGAAAATTACTATCAATGTTACACATTTAATGAATAACACTTCTCTGAGGTAATTTTTACACAATGGTTGGCTTAGCAAACGAACTGTTGTATATTTAATTTGTTTGAAACAGACTGAGTCAGGATCTAAAAGCTGCACTATCTACTGCAGGCTGCAACTATCAAGTAACAGAACGTGCAAAGAAGTGTGATCGCTCAGAATAAAATTACGCTGCATTGACTCATCTAACTTTATATGTAACTGTGGAATTAACAACTATATTTCTTCTTCTGACTTTGTCCAGAATGGGTGCAAACATATTGAATGACCACCTCCACATTCTTCTTTGCTATTGATCATCTGCATGTAAGGTGTGTTTCATCTGATGATGGCTGCCTCTCTCCCAGAGCCCCAACTAGGGCTGATGTTTCTTTTTTCAGCACATTAGGTTGCAGCCTTAGGGGTGCTGTGACCAGTGGATCAATGGCTCTCGCGCTCTTGTCACCATTCATTTGGAGTGAGCGAGCGCTGGCTCCAGTCCTCGTCTGCCGCTGGCCCTCCTTTCACCTGGCCTCCTCTCTCTCCCTGAGCTCCCCTGACAGCTGGCTGCCACAACCAGCAGCAGCCAGACAACAAGTCCTTGGGCTCCACGAACGCATACACGCCCTCCGCAAACACACACGACTTCACCGTGTGGCTGTGGTGCATCTGGATGCTGACGCCACACACACCCACTTTTTCTCTTGCTCACACTCCCCCTTCCCGACTGTTTCTCTACCCCCTTCTACTCGTCTGTCTCTGTTGCTCTCACTCTCTGTCTGGATTTTTCAGCCTCTTCCTCTGGTCTCTGGAGTCAGGAAGGAGCAGATCATCTAGTTGGAGGGGAACCAGCTGTGGGCCAGAGTGGCTCCGACATCAGCTTACACCCGTGATCCAACATGCAACCACTTCTCCTGCTGCTCCTCCTCTAGGTAGTTCTGACTCTATTCACATGACGAGATACAACCCAGTCCTCAAGTTAGAGCATTGAATAAGACAAAAAAATTTCAATGGAGATTTTATTATCATTTATAAATCTTTCAAATGATCAAATATGATGTAGAACAACAAAGTGCATTTAGAATACAAAATTAAGTTTTCAACTTCTGGTATGTGAAACCAGAGCAGATCAAGCTGCTTTTACTGCAACATTAAAACTGTTTACTATTCAGGAACAACAAGCACTCCTAAATATCCCCACTAGTTATTGTGCCCTTGTGCTACAGAACATATTGCACTGTATGTAAAAATGAACAAACATCGGCTGGGCGTCAGCCATCGACGAGGAGGCTTGTTTTATCGCCTGTACTTTATTACAGTTTGCCATCTGCACAGAGGTATGTTAATAGCTAGCTGCGACTATTTACACATATGAAAAAGTACATCCATCTGCCATGTTCCGCCATTCTCACATGAATCAGTCCTGCCTTTCCCGACGAACAACTGCTGTTTATTCACAAGGTGACAGGCAGCACCAAAGCCTGGCGACACCTGCACCTTACATCCTGCCGTCTGACATATGTGAACCTCTCACACACACGTGCACGCACACACACACACACACACACACACGCAGACGCTCACACACTGAAACATCTCACCTTGTCATGTCACACCCCCACTCCCGTAAGCAACCCACTCCATCACAATGATTTTCAAGGTTGCAATGCACAACATATTTTGGCCCCATCTACATTTGTGTTTGCCACTTTGTTTTGAGAGGATTCATATGCTGAGGTGCTCGTGTCAATGGAATCCATTAGTTCTAATCACTCAAAAAGAGATTATGAGGTTAATTTCTTATACAGTCATCTAGGTTAATGTCCTTTGCGAGGACCTGGCTTAACAATCTACCTGGTGACAAAGGCTGGCTGGGGACACCAGGTCATCTAAGGTAATTGCAAGATCCATAGAAATTACTGTCTTACACAAATACAGTATACAGATTTGTTAAAATGTGACAGAGAAATGCCTTGAGGAGAAACTAAGATGCTTTTAACAGCAGCAATAATCAAATAATATATGGTTATGCATTACTAGCTGTACTCTGCATCAAATTACAGCTTCCTTTTTGCTGTGCATATGATCAGATTATATTGGATAAATAATAACAATCCATATAAACTAAATATCAGCATGGAAGCCAAAAAATAAATCTTGATTATGCACACAGAAACATTCCTGGCTGCAGTGTGCGCAACATTATGCCATAAGTGTGGGCTAAATCACCCACTGTCAGAATGTATGGCCCTGCATCAGTCAACAACAGCAATAATCGCACTAATCGGTGGTTTCTGCAACACTAGCCACACAAGAAGAAAAATGATCTCAGACAGGCTGTTAAAAAAGAAAAAGACGAGAAAGGAAGGTTTTCTTGGCCCAAAAGATTTAACAAAAACATTATTAACGTATAATAGCAAGTGTAATAACAAGTATAGCAAAGATCAGATACTTTTGGGCTTTAAAAAAAAAACAAAGCTATCTGACATCAACAAAACTCCTCATTTTTCTCTTACTACTACCTAGACCAAGAAATACATCATGTACTGCAGTAACCAAAGCCAGGTAGAGTACAGTGTGCTATGTCGGAGGTGAGGGAACATTAAGCATTAATCCCCACCTGACACTAATACTTGATGTATGATTGACCCTGAAGCAGGACACTGCACATTACAATCTGGGCCATATGGCAAGACATTAGCCCTTCAACCCTCCAGCAGGATAATCTCTCCATTCTGGCAATGCTTTTTCTTCACAGATTTCTTTGCACAATAATTGCATGACAGTATTAACGTACTGGGACAGATTTAGAATGCTCTGCGTCACTGGACAGAGGAGGGGCTTTTGCCAGAGGAAGTAAGAAAACATAATCTGTGATCAAGGAAGCTACACACACACCCTCAACAGGATTTACGCGTTAATGTTTTTATTTTTACATGTAAGTAATGAATTGGATTTGGTCATACAACAATTAAATACATTTTGTATTGCTTCTACAGCACAAATCATATTTCTGGAGTCCATTTCAATTCAGCTTTTCATTTCTTTTATCCTTTTCATTACATTTATGTGCACCTACAATACATATCTGTGGAAATGGCAAAAATGTGACAGGCCGCAGTGGTCCAGGAATTCCAAATAAAACCACATGACTTTTTTCTAAAAGCTTTCAACCTTCTTAACGCTCCCAAACCATTCACCAAAAACAATACATGCATATCATGTATCGTGGCTATCATTCAAACACAACAAAAATGCATGTATACACTCACCATCACCATCAAACTCCCCCCTAACCCTCCAACCATGAAACACTAGTCCTTCTCTACTGGAAAGAGGGTGAAACCTCAGCCCTCTTCTCTCCAAGCCCAGCTAGTAATGAACAAATTCACTGCACATTACTCTGGACTTGATCTCTAGCAAAATAGTGCTGGAACAAACAATTTGGTTTGTCAACACCTTTCTCTGGACTCCTCCATCAATGTCAGGGGTCCAAATTTAAACAGCAAAGTGCATTTGACTGCAGGACCCTGAGCTGATTAGACTTCCCAGCTCAGCGAATTGCTCCAGACAGCACGGCAGCTCTGATTGCTAACCCGGCTTGAAAATAGTCTCCGCTGCCCCGGATTAGCATGAATATTTTGATATAGATCGATAAGCAATCTCCACTCCATAAGAAATGCCAGCAGCCTTCATTTGGCTGATCAAAAGCACATCAGCCAGCGGGCGACAGCTGGCTATTGTTTTTCAGCCTCGGCAGTGTGGAGGGAGTGAATCCATGGGCGGGATCCACCAGCACGGCTCCACCACTCTGCCCACCTAATCGTGGAAACAATCACTGCTTCACAGGATCCCATCTCCCAGGGATGGACCCTTTAAATGAGGGAGGCAGAGGGTCCGACCGCAGGGGGACAGACTTCATTATGGTGGTGCTCTCAAACTGCTTGGCCACCAGGTGCTGCTGACCCGGAAGTAAAAGGCAAGGTCAGCAATCTATCGTTTACCTTTTCTCCACCTAAAAACACATTTCATTGTATTAAACACTAGACTGGTATCAAGTTTGAGTGATCAACCTCGACTCTTTGCCAGCAGCAACAGCAAGGTTGCTGTTTCGTTTATTTATGTGTGTGTAAAAAAAGAGTGGTGTATTTCCATAAAGTTGGTTTTAATTTTGTCAATGCAACACAGTCACAGCTGTACAAGACATGGAAACTTCATAGCTGTGCAGTTGGAATGAAAATGAAGGTTGAGCTCAATGATGGGTGTACTCCAACCAATGAGTGGTCTCTAATGGACACCAGAAGTTCTCTGGTTTCCCATTTTACACCAATTTCCAATGTATCCGTAATCTCTCATACATATTATGTTTGCTTGGTGCATTTTGTATATACCCCCAGAACATATGAACAGTCCTACTGGTGTGAGCCCATTATATGTTAGGAGCCACTTTCAGCTGCTCCCTGATTCACAAGAGGTCACACCGTGGGCAGCTCTACATGATTTATTTGGCAGACTTTTACACCAGTTTTCCGATCCTGGGATCAAACACGGAATCTTGCACTTGTTAGGCGAATGTGCAAATCACTACACTGTGGAGATGTTATGATATCAGAAGTGATCAGGAGATTTGGTGGAAAATAAAGCTTTAGATGAGTACAAGGTAAAAATACTTCTATCCTAATAACCATGTGCAAATAAAACAGCCACTCTTGAATATAAAGGTCTGTGTCTTGCATGTATTTTACAGCAGGGGCGGCTGGACTGATCATTCCCTTCACAACAGTAACCCCACTGATTTGCCAGACCCCATAAAAGGGTGCAGGTGTGACCCAAGCATTTAGCAGTTAACTAGTGTGGAGTGAGACCACACGCCACTGACAGACTGGAGGCTCCCACACGGGACCAATACGGGAGGCTGAAAAAACCAACGGAGGGAATAGTGCACCAATTGTAAATTGCAGATTTAATTCATTAGGAAGTGTCACTTTATTCTGGGGCAGCCTGAGCAGGCCGATTAAAAAGTGGTAATCAGGATTAATTAGGAGAATATATATGTGAGGATTAGCAGGCCTATCCCCAGCAGCTCTCTCTTCTGCCATGCATCTCTCTCTGCTCTTTATTCTTCTAACGCCCTCTCTCTCGCTCCCTCTCGCTCTGCCTGGTGAGGATTCAGCTGTACTTTCCTCTTTCTCACAGTCTTCTCTAACTGGCTCAACTATTCATCATTCATCAGTCTCTTGAACTACCTTTTTCTTTCTCTCTCATGACACGCATGGCTTCTGTTTCAACCTACCAAACACAACTGTTAGGGAAAATTAGGGGGTGACACTTAAACTCATAGGCTATCCACAGTTTCAGATTACTTGTGCTTTTAAATTATTCTGTCAAAAGAATATAAAATTTAAAAAAGCTCACAAAGTCAGTAAATGAAAAAATAAATGATTATCTTATATTTTGTCAGCGACTGCAAAAGTAAATCTGTGATTTCAGAATGCACAGCAAAGGCTGAAATTACATTAATGATGCTTTGATATTGTTTTGGGTTAATTAAAAAAAATTCCACTTTTTTCATGTTATTTATTTATTTATGATTAATTTTTATAACAATACTTGAGTTTTTGAAAATT
Source organism: Simochromis diagramma (assembly GCF_900408965.1). Classification (NCBI taxonomy): domain Eukaryota; kingdom Metazoa; phylum Chordata; class Actinopteri; order Cichliformes; family Cichlidae; genus Simochromis; species Simochromis diagramma. Next base: position 8,550,024 of record NW_024387414.1, read on the forward strand.
GAAGACCTTTAAGTCTGGCTTACAATTTATAACTATTTAATAACCTATTTGCTGTATTAATGACCTATTTATTTATTTATTTATTTGCAACACTCAGTAAAAATAAAACCTTTAATGCTGCTGCAGGATGAACGCTGAATAGATGCAGAACAGATGCATAATGGGAGACTTTTACACTAACAACCACTTGATGTCATCACAAATTTCAGTAAGGCCCCCTCTGGCCAGATTTATTACTGAAATCTTCCAACTGCTGGTTTATCACAGTGTTTATATTATTACTTCAACATGTTTCAGTTAACATAACCTTGAATCACTGCAGTTCAAGTGCGAGGATGGGCTGTTTTGCTTGCGGTGCAGCCCCATCATTGATGTTAGCAGATGACGCATGCCCTGTTCCTTGGCACAGGCTCAGACCAAATCTTTCACCGTGCATGCCTCTCAAGTGCAGTCGGGGTGGCCCTTAACTTTTGAACATGAATTTAAATTCAACAAGCAGTCTTTATTTTTTATTTTAGTTCAATGAGAAAAGAATATGGCTGGCACCACTCCTCACTGTTATAGCTATAATTTGGTGACACCAATTTGATTTTGATGCATATAATATGCATCACATGCTGTCCTATGGACTGGTTCACATTCAAGTCCAGTAAGTACAACGGAAAAAAAATAAAGTGATCAGACCACACAAGATGACCAAACAAAGCACTTACAAAAACAGTAAAAGTTTAAATGCATGAAAAAAAGTTGCCCATGTGATGTATAAGATTTGTAAATTCAATAAAAGTAATTTAAGATGTAAACAGTTGCTAATTTTAGCTGAAGACAGCAGAGCAAAAAGACTTAGACAGGCATTAAACAAGTCAGGAAGTGTCTAGTGGATGCAATCAACAGGGATACATTATAAGCAGTTTAGATATTTCCTCCTCATCCAATACTTACAAACACAGTTTACTTCACTGTGCAATTTAATGATTTCTGTAGATCTGAAAACAGGTTTGGGTGAAGCTGAGGACTTAAATAATAGCAGGAGAGGTATTGAACCTCTTCGAAGAAGATCAAATGCAGCTTTCATTAGTTTAGTACAGCGCCGGGGCGCATTGATGACTTGTCAGACAGTCTCCCCTTCAATACGCAGCGAGAGGCTCTAAAAATCATCCTTTTACTGAGCCCTCTCGGCTGTAAATTCAGCCCAGCTCAATAGTACCCTCCACCCCCCTCTAAACCTCCCTTATTTCTTACCATGGATTAACCCTATGCTGCTGATCAAACGGATGCTTCTCTGTGTATCTGCTCAGACCCAGACCTGTCCATCCATTAGCCACTCATAATGAAATCTTCAACTTATTATTATGGAAAAATCCATTGTTTGTCCACAGGTACCATATTTAGTGGGAGAGCATGATCTTCCGGAGGATTAAGGAAATGCTTCAGGGGGTTGTGCTGCTCTTCAGAGGGAAGGAGGAGGTGGGAGGGGGATATGGGGGTGGGAAAGGGGAGGGATGAGATTGCCTCACAAAATCAGGGGTCTTATGCACCTTTTGTGGGGTGAGACTGTTTCCAATTAAGACAGCATGAGCCACACAATATCACATTGTCACGCAGTAAACAGAGCTCCGCTTCCCACAGAAATAGGATTGCATCCCCCTTTAGGGGCTAATGACTGTGTCACTGTCCTATTTTCCTGCACTGTTTGAACAGTTTAATACAGACATAACCTGAACAAGCATCAAAGTGTGCTGAACTAGCATGCGATAGTGATCATATTTAGGCGCCGCGTTCAAGCGTTGACCTGTGCATGACTACAATCTTTACTCATTCTCATTGCATTAGCCTGCCTCTTTGTTTGAAGTGTACTTACAGTAAATATGATACATACACCAGGGCTAAAAGCTTTACATAAAACTGTCTTCAAAGAGCATATTAACCCATCTTTGTTTACAAGAGACGAGTCTGAGAAAAAAGACAATTTGGCACAATGGTCGTAAAATTCAGTTCTCTCCGTCTCACTGGCATGCACACGTACACACACTAGCACACACTCTGCAGACACAATGCAGACACGAGGCTAAATCACTTTGGATGGGAGTATTTAAGATGGAGTGTCACATTTCTGTGTAATAAATAGCAGAGATTGATTTGACCTCCCAGCCAGGTCCTGCAGTTTACTTATACACAAGTTGAGAAAAATGGAAGCTTTCACCCTCTGGGGATCTCTTAGAAGGATATCAGATAGCCTGTTGTGGGTTTAAGGCCACAACGATCTGGCCGTGTCAATATGGCTCTGCTATCAAGCGGCCTACCTCTCTACCTTCTCCTACAGCAACATGAGAGAAGAAAGCAGGCCTCAACCATCTCCAGCTGTTAACTCAGTTCTGGGTCAAGGATGAAGGAGGTGAGAAAGGTCAAAAGGTTTCTCTTACTGTTTCTTTTCAGACAACAGACCTTTTTGCATTACTTAGAGTTTCCCATCATTCTTTTGCCATAGAGGGCAAGAGAGCATACATTCATATAAGCAAGCAGGCCAAGTCAAAGCAACTTTAATGAAAGGTACATAGAGTGAGCTCTTCGGTGAATTTTCCAAAGAATAATCTTAAACAAATCTCAGGAGCTGCCCTAAGGCTTGGAAATGAGAGAAGATACCAGCAGGTGTAAAGTAAGATCCTAATTTGGAGCACATCACCAGAAGGCAAATCACTTCTCCCCCTTCTACTGCACATATCTGCAACCTTAAACAGGGGGCGGTGTCTCTGTGAGTATTTACAGTGACATAAGGGGAGGAAATTGTCTGAGACACAGGGCAAAAATGAATGTACGTCTGGAACCCAGGTGTAGGACACAGCTCGTGAAAGGCACTGTCGAAAATATTGCATACACTATACTATATATACCTACAGTCTTTAATCAGTTATACACATATGAAGGCCTTGCCCCAAAATATTGTTGGTATTTGATTTGACCTAACAGAAAGCAAGAGAGAGAAAGCGTTCCACCTCAACATAATCAAAACTACACAGAAGCTGTTCCCAGACAGCAACATGTGGTGCCCATAAACCCCACATCCTATTCGCAGTAATTATATTGCAAGAGCCACATGAATTATCATTGACGCAACATGTAATGACAACATCTTCAAAATGTCTTCCGCACGAAGGAGGAGCTACCGAGTCAGACGACTTGCGTTTCCTTTACAGTATTATTGTTTCATGAATGCTAAAGACATGGGATTACACCTATGATGTCTCTGTTCACACTCAACCTCCACAATCCCACTCCCAACAGAATATGCACTTCAGCAGGATATATACAACAGAAAAATGCAGTCACACAAAATGCCAAAAGTATTAACTTTCTGCTCTGCAACTCAAGATGATTACAGCATCATTATCAGGGAACTAAGCAAGTGTCTTTCATTTTGAGTGTAGTTTACACACCGTTAGCACTGTCGGAAATGCTGGAATGCTGTGAATACGTTACTCGCTATTGACTTCCCAACTTGCTCTCCTCCCAGCCCTGCAGAAGGGAAACCAGCCAGTGATGAACGATGGCAGCACAGTCAATGAAAAATCAACTGGAAAGCACAAAGCTCTTAATGCCCAGCCATATTGGCTGCTGACGGGACCAAATAACATCAGCATAGCACTTACAGAGACCAATCATACATTTCCACCAGCAACGACACAAGATCTGGACCGCAATAAATTCTTTCCCCTGATTAAACAGTAAATTCTGCATGCCTATCAGGGTCCCATTAAGTGGGGGGGCCGCTTTCAAAAACATCATTAATCAAGCGCGAGATATGGCGCGAAATATCAGTCATCGATTGTAACTGCTTATGACAGTTTACACAGCTTTATATCTGCAGGCAGTGCTCACTGATCTATCAATTACCGGCAGCCCTTACCGCATGCTAATTGTGCATTTTCCCCTCTAATGCATTTGCACTGTTATCTTATAGGCTAATGAAACCAAACAAATCAATAAATATAAATTATACATGCAAAGATGTACTGCTGTGAACATAAAGCCTCTAATTAATTGCAGTTGATTAATTTATATACTTTAATTATCTCTCCTGCCTGCAGATGGCATAAATATCTGGACAATCTGCTTATTGCTATGTCAGTCATAAAACGGCAGACGCAGTGAAACTGTTAGGCGAGGCTAGCTTTGTCACTGGAAAACACACAGTTGCTGACATAAAAAAGCCCTGCCTCTGAATAATTTAAAAAGAGCAAATTGCCAGACAATGCACAGCTCGAGACTTATAATTTCTTTGCTGGTTTGTTATGGTAAGTAGTATGTCCATTTTGTATGAGCACAGGAAAACTTACCACTATATTTTCAGTTACCGTTCTTTATGTCCAACCCCCAAATGGTTTGCAATTTAAGCAATTTCTCTGTACAAATTTCAGCAAAGCCTTTTTGGGCAAAGCGAAACCCTGTTGGTACTGATATTTACGGTGCACTGCTCTACAGAACTTCAAGCAATTAAGTTTTAATTAAGTCACATTATTGAAAACAGCTCTGACGTGCTTGTGTGTAAGCTTTGGAAGCATTCTTCATTTAAACCAATTGCTACACAGCCACAACAACCTTGTGAGAAAATCAGGCTGTCCATGCCTTTTAGACCAGTTTAATGAACACCATAGGACAGTATTACTTGCAGCTAGTGAAGAAACACGATTCATGGCCATGGTGCAGTTTCAATACAACATATGCAGTGCAACCAGGGTGAAAAGCAGCGATATGATCCTGCTATGTACTGCAACAAGCAGAAAGTTAAGAATGAAGTGGAGTTGGACCAATAACTTGCCTTCCAAGGGTGCACAAGGGGAAAGATAGTGAGGCTTCTGGGGGTTTACATCTTGATGCTGCTAATGAGGGTGTTTTTAGTATAATTACCCCAACAGGGTGCTTGGCAGCATAATTACCAGAAAGACATTACAGAGGAACATTAGTGTGTCCAGGTACAGTAAATATGTCACGATAGAAGGTGACAAGGTCTGCTTTTTATCTTAAGGAGGCTTTTTCCAAAAAAGCTGTTATTTTCACACATGTGCCAAACAAAAATCCGAGTTTCATTATACTTACGACAATAACAGGTTCCCTGTAAATGTATCAAATGTAAAAATTACAAAATTTAAAAGTGCAGAATGCATGTGAACATTTCAATTCTCAGTGTGGTCTCTGAGAGTGTGGGGCCCTTTTTTCTACAAAATGCCAGAGTCAAGTGGGAGTCCAAACAGTCAAGATTTTATGGCTGAGACCCAAACTCCAGCAAATCAGCTGCCCACAGTTGAATGTTCTTTATGAAGTAAGTGAATACCTGGCAGGGATGTCTAGCACTTTTGTGTAGGCGACTCCAGACATATAGTTTAGATCACATAAATGCCACAATGCCTGTAAAAACACCTGGACTTTTTGGCCCCGACTTCAAACATTGCCTTTGCACTCCTTTTACCTTCGCAGATCTTTTATGTGGTCAGGTTGCAGAAAAAAATAATATCATCCCATTAAAGCTAAATGTGTGACATCTGAAATGAGAAGAAGGTTGTTACATGAACACTTCTTGCAGATGTGGGTCAGTCCTTTCTTATGGTCCAGTCAAGTCTGTACTGTATTATTATCATTGTTATACGGAGTGATCGAGGTACTAAACTGCAGCTGGTGTGGATTGTCTGACTTAATATAAATAGTCATGTCATAATAAATAATTCCCACTGACATTTATCAAGGCCCTCTCTTATGACAGTTTGAGCTACAAATGTTTAAATATCAGTAGTGTAGTGTCCTGAAATCCCACAAAAACAATATCTGTCAAATTTCCTTCCTCTACTTTTTAAATCCTTTGACTTTATTTCAGTTGCATGCTCCTTTCTGACAATACAACCAGAACTTTAGCAGAAATAACCACAACTATATAAACAGAATTCGGGGATGAAAGCGCAATTTCTCAGACATTGTGCCTTTACTTTATCTCCCCTCCCCTCTGAGCAGAGACTTTTAATCATCCCGATATGATTTAGTCACTTTTAAACAATAATGATCATGGAAGCAGCGTCATTTGGGACGAGGTGATCAATCAGGGGCTCATTCAGCTTTAATTCATGTAGATGCACACCTAATACTCATTACAAAGATGCAATTTCCACCCAGTCAACATAGATTAATGGGGGACCATCTCTCCTAGTGTTTCTTTGTGCAGTGCCATGCCTCCAGCAGGATAGATGACTTTCATACAGACAGAACTGGTCCACGGGCTCATTCATTTAACAGACACATTTATGACAATTCGGTTGGTTGACAGAATATTCAGGAAACAGCAATCAAAATGACACAGAGCAGAGTTCTGCTTTGGTATTTTTTATTGGTTTTGCTTAAAACGAGAACAGGATTTGAGTCACAAATGTCTTCCGTCGAAAAGGTCTTTACACATTCAGCAAAACCTCAGAAATACCACCAAAGAAATATATTCTGTAAATACTTTGAAAGTTGTTGTGATCATTGTGATCAGGTATTCATTTTGAAGCAAAAATAAATGCAGGGAGTTTTATAAAACGACATGTTGTAAAACATTTAACAAAGTTGCATCAATTCCTTTACAAACCACTTTTCATTCAGCTTCAGGTAGTAGGTTCCATATACTTATTATTCAAAAATATGTTGTATGGTTAACATAGTCATGAAAATTGTTTTTTTTTTTTTTTTATCTTTAATGTATTGTTTTTACTTAAATTACAAAAAAATCCTTCATATATTTACATGAATATCAATGTAGTTGCTTCCATCAGTGTTGCATAAACCACATATCTCAGAAAAGTTACTGGAAATCTGGTCACATTGTTCTTAATGTATTTTGATAGATAATCCAAATAAAAGAGCAATATCTATGAATGTTACTGTATATCTACATCTTCCTATCACATTATGTTTCTGTATAAAATTTCAGTAATTCAGCATAAACTTATACAGGTAACTGAATGAGCCTCTTGGGTCCTAATAAGCAAACAGGTACTGGTATTTCCTCAAATGCAAACTAAAGCCTATATTCCCCTGGTTTATTATACACACTTTCAGCATTCTGTTTGTGGAAAAAAAATACTATGAAGTTTGAGAACTCTGTCGGCACAGAAAATCTTTGAGTTTTGCAACTGAATAGACACTTGTAGACTGAAATTGCCATTTTCCTGGTGCATCTCTAATTTCCCTCGTATCAGCAGGCGCTGGTGGCAATGCTGAGGGCAGATTACAGCATGGGGAGAGCCTGTCCTGAAGAGCTCCAGGTGGCTGGAGTTAACTGTGCTGCCCTGGGCTATGTCACTGTGAGTTGGACCAGCATCCCTGCCCATGGCCCTCCCCTTCCTCTTCTCTATATCCTCCATCTCCCTCGGCATGCCCATCCATCCATCCTGCACTAATTGGGTTTGGTACTGGAATCCCCCTCTCACAGCATACGCTCACGTCCAACCGCTAGCCGTAAAGACAAGCATGTTTAGCGCAACAATTATGATAATTGCTGCAGAGCACTCAGCTAAGGGAATAAGCAAATCTGATTAAGGGCCCTTCTGCATGATCAAATATTAATCTGATGTGTCTTCACTCTGACCTGGCTTGGAACATAAGAAGCTCTTATGGTCTTATGCATTAACAGATTTGCGCAGGCTGAACTCATAGCAACTAATAATATTGGACATGCAAGTCAGAGCGCTGAGAAAACCTTGTGGGAGTAGAATCCACTTACATGTACAATAAAACTAAATAACAATATCATGGACTATAATCAGACTAAGCGTTATAAGAACTCGATTACTTCAAAAGGCTGATGACAGTAAGCATCTATTATTTGAAATTCTCAGAACCACCTGTTGGACTGAAGTCAACAAGCTACGTTATATAAGTAATAAGCTTTATATTCACATTATGTTTAATGCCACAAAAACAAAACACACATGAAAGTTCCACCTGTTAACCTTCATGCTTTAAAAATGTTTTACATTATGTAAGTAAAATCTTAATAATAATTTATATATTTTTTTACATTATCCAGTTAAATTAAAATAATGTAAATGTCAAATTTTAGAAAGTATTTTTCCCATACATATTTATATTTTTAATTTAATTAAGCTTTTCTAAGGAATTCTAATTATTAAATACAGTGTTGTGACGGGGAAATGAAAATGAAGTTGCTGCTCTTTTAAAAACATTAAGGTTTGAAAGAAACAAGAGGAAATTTTTCAGGCTGGAGAAATTACTGTCACTAAATATAAATAGAAGGTGTTCACACAAGACTTTCTGAAAGAAACAAAAATAAATATTATTTGAAAATGTTTTTATTTTTGAAAATGGTCAAAATCCTCATCAGCAAACACATCGGTTATTCAGCACCATCCCCGAAGTCCACTGGCCTCATCCGATTTGACCTTCCAGCCTACAGTCAAGTCTAGAGAGCAAGCAATAAACAAGATGGCGATGAACCAGACAGCAACTGGCAGTTTAAAGAAGATTAGAATGATATTAAATCAACACAAATACCCAGTATTTAACAACACAAAACAGCTTGTAAGAATCATTGGATTATGAATCTGGATTACATCTCTAGGCCCTCATTGCTGAGACACTCTGTCTATGGGGAAGAGGGAGGGGAACTCCAGATGAACTAATCTACTTACAAAGCATATTGAACTTACTATGATTTATACATAAGATAAGGCTTATTCTAAGGTCAATTCTTACAGTAATTCAAAACATATTGTTTATTCTGTTGGACATTAATGCAACAGATGTCCCTGCTACCCGCTGCTCCTCCTCAAATAAATACATGTCTGCATGAAAGTAAAACAGTGGAACTACAAGATGCACCATATGTGATCGGGGGAGGAATGTCTAGCTGAATAATACGAACCACAGGACGCACCAAATAACATCAGCACTCTATATATAGAAAGTAAATATCAGGAGACAAGACGAGCCATGGTAAACTTTTAGAGCACAAAGTGAGGGTTGTAAAATCTAAATGTTAAGTTTAATAGCATAAACTCTCCAGTGAAAATTTGAAATTAAAAATTAAATAACACACAAACTGTATGACGATAAATTGTAAAAGCTGCCATAGTCATCAATCAAATGTTCTGCATGCAATCGTACAAGCTGTGAAATCTAGGAATTCAACGTGCTTTGCAGTGCTTTTTTCAAGTATGTTAATATTTTTTCAAAAAGAAAGAAAACAAAACAGCAATTAATTTTTAGCTTCTTCTTATTACTGGATTTCTAAAGCGATACACACTAATCCACTGACGCCGTGCATTTAATTTAGAGCATAGTTCTGTGAAACAAGTCTAAGACTGTTTGTGAGAATGATCCTTCTTGACTAATATGAGATTAACCCAGATGCTTTGCACAGGAATAAAAACATGCTCACTGCTAGCTTTATGGTAAATGCATATAAATACAATATATTACTAAAATAGCGAGGCTATGCATAACCAAAAGAAAACAAACTATATATTTTTAAAAATCGCAAAGACGTTGAAAACCACTGTAAGAGTATTCTTAAACCAACATCATATGAATGTCTGGCTGTGGAGGACAGCGATCTAAGGAAAGTCACGCATACACAAGGAGCTCTAACACACAGAAGAGAAAGCTTAAATCTGGTAGAACACTATTTACTGATGAGTCAGTGTGCTGGAAGAGTCGTAACAATCCCGGGACACAGAAAAGCTTTAAAGTTAGCAAAGACGCTTAAAAATATATTGAAATTATAAAGAAAAAATACACACAGCCTCATTTTTTAAACAAAAAACACCGCATCATTCTGAGGTAGCACCTTGATGTTAAAGGGAAGGAAGCTGAAATGAAAAATAAATAATCACAACCATGTTTTTCTTCTACCTCTTACACGCGGAAGGTATATTTACTGAAGCTGATGAATTGTGCTCTTCCTGTTCTGTGCTGCGGCTGTTGGAAATACTGACAGACATAACTTAATGTACTCATATTAAAACACTGACCAAGAAGCTGACCAAACAATTTCCAAAACACACTGAGAAGGTTACTATCAAGAGCTGCATTAACTCATTAAGTTATTACTGTTTTTATATATTGTTATAACATTTCAATTATAGCGATTGTTGAAAAAGGACTTTAGTTACTTTCAGTTAAAAATACAGTAGAAAACAGTTCAGTCATTGGGCCACATCATCTGTGGTCATTAGATTTTAGCCTGTTATTTGCCTACAAGTAACCATAGTAACAAAACTGATGTTTTACAGTACGTTAATGGTTAAGCTCACTTACAATTTACATAGCTTAGCCAGTGATCGCATTAACTAAAACAAGTGAAAACGCATGACAATATTCTGCTGTTCTTCACTGTTCATTTGCAACGGTTTGTGTGTGATAAGTGCAGTTTGAAATAGAAAACAGTTGTTCTAGGGAGAGCTCTTTCACTTCACATCCGTCTTTGCCCCAAATGTTTAAAGAAAAATTTTATAATGTTTTCTCTTTTTTTTGGCAGATGGGATATTTTTAAACTTATCAAATGATTCACGTTTGGTTGGAGAAAAAAAGAGAAAGAAATAAAATTATTATCCTCCTCCCCGAGTCCTACTCCTGTCAGCCTGCAGTCATTTCACAGCCCAATCTAAACACTGAAGTGGGAGACAAGATTGAGTATTTTCATAGCATGCTGCATTGCACCCTGACGCTGTAGACTGACTGCTGTTGGAGTGACCACAGCTCATCTCTCTGCATAGGGAATGGTCAGTAATCCTTCCTGGACGCTCTAGGAAAAGTAGCAGCTCTGAGGCAGACTACACTTTCTGTACCACTTCTAAACAGAAGACTGCTTCTGCGCTGTATAAGTATGTGTCTTGCTCTGTCCTCATACACAATTGGATTATAGCAGTATTCCTCTAATTCTGAACAGGTCTCAAAGATCTAATATTCCTCTGAAATTTGATATATGCCCTAATTTAGAACCTCATGACATGCAACTTGTGACATTCCTGTTGAAAAACTCATCAACTCCTTGAAACCATATTAATGCTTTTGGATGAGGATTTGGTTGATTTTGTGAGGTTTGACTTTTTCGGCTCATAATTTCAATCTAATATTTTTTTTAAACAATCTGTGGGCCCATATACTGAAATATATAAAAAATATATTCAAAAGTGTGTAACTATAACTAAACCGAAAACTTCAGTTTGCACATTCTGAAGTAAAAATTAACCTAACAAACTCCTAGACTAGACGTCTTCATATTGTTATTGTTTTTATGTACTCAATGTTGTATCAATACAGATAGTCCGAAACTGTGGAAACATCAGAAGAACACGGTGACATAAATAAACCATGTTTCCACTGTGAAATAGATCGTTGATGATGATGTGAAAAGTATTTCAGACATTTTTCATCTTATTATCAAAATGTACAACTAATTTGATGAGTACAGTTTTTTTGTTTGTTAATAATTTTAGTACAGTTCATTTCAAATGCAATAGATATTTTAAATTAATTAGAAAAAAGGACTTTATGAAACACTTTATGATAATTTTGGCTTATTGTGAAATGTATTTTTAGTTCATCACATGCTGTCTATAATATTATTCCTATTATTATTCACAACGGCATGAATAGTAATTCATGTAACTAACTATACGGAATAAATAATAAAAATCACAGCCTTAAACTGAAATCATATCTGATTTGCATGAATTGTTTATATAAATTATATTATTCTTACTTTTATTATTATCTAATTCTGTAAACAGTGAAGGTGTGCTGCTACAAGTGGCTGAGCTTTATTTCCACTTTGGTGCACATGGAGCCCAGGCAGGTGCACAGAGCCCACCGTGGGGTATCAGGTATCCCCTTGGCCTAGGCCTCTCCCATTTGTCATGGTGAATGAGTGGTTTGCCTGACTGCACTTTCTCATTCCATTTCCTCCCAGGCTGCACTGAGGCCCTACCACCCACTGTACGCTGTCATTTCTTTAACCCCTTTTCCATTCACATGAAGTGCGGGCAATAATGCTCTCTCACATTCCTCCTTTCAATAGCTTACACTTTACAGTCCCCCACCTCTGCCCCCCAAACTCACTGCACACACACGCATGCACACACACACACACACACACACACTCGCGTATACACACCTCTCTTCTCCTGGTCAGTCTACACCTCTCCTAATGGTGTGAAAAGCAAATGTTGTCCGTGTGACAAGTCACAGGTGTTCTACAAAAAATAGTGGTTGAATAATAATCATAGAAATAACTAAAACAAGCACAGGTTTAAAAAAAAGGAAGAATAAATTAAATACTTGAAATATATTCAGCTATGATATTGACATAACGAATTCTTCAATGAAAAAAAACAAAACAAAAAAAAACAACAACATCACGGGCCTGGCAGATGCTCAGAAGGTTAATTATTAACCTATTTAGAAGAAATCTCTCACCACCCTCTCAGTCCACGTATAAAGGCAAATGTTAGTGCTGCTCTTACTTACGTCCATAATGCCTTCCACCATCCATTCTAGCTGTGATATTTGGCTCGCCAGTAAAAGCCACAACACTGCGCCCATCGGCACCCACTCTGCAACTGTAAGAAGAAACTGGAATGGAAAACATTGTCTGTTCCTACTCAACAAGGGGAAAAAAGCGCTCAAGCACAAGTAAGGGTAATTGCAAAACACCCTGAGCTCATCCTATAAAGAAACTTTGTTTCTTTCCTTTTTTTTTCCTCCAAAAAGAAAACCAGGAAATCTCCACTTATTTCAACAAACATTTGCCTAAACTCAGGAACTAGGCTGGACTCCCCCCATACACCACCCCCTTGCCTTTTTAAAAGTGTGGTGCGGGTCTGTGGAAGATCGGGAGAGCGTCAGTGTGTGTAGATGCAGTGCGAAGAGATTGCAGCACCATCTGCTGGTAAAAAAAAAAGAGCCAAGAAAATAAGAGAAGGAATAAGGATAAAGTTATGGCAGAAGCCGACAGAAAGATGAGTCCTCGGCGAGGGATTTTTTTTCCCAATTTTAATTTAGATTCCATATGTATTACTGCTAGTGGTTTGTACTTTAAATGAAAAAAAAATGTGACGGGAAAACGCAAGACCCTAATAGAGGGAAGAAACGCCATGACTGAGAGACATAATTCAACTTCCCATCACTAACTAGAAGAGGTAAAAGTTCATGGAGGCCTCTTCCTCACATCACATCCATAGCTCTGACTACGAGACATATAAACAACCTATTTCATTCTTGCCCTCATTTCCTTCAGTGGATCCTTTGGACAACTAATAATGAGTTAATCAGCCTGATTGCACATTCATCACTGGGATATGTTTCTCTCTCTGTTTTTTTCACCTGACAAGGGCAAGCATGTTTTACTTGGGAAATGAAATATTTAGTGACCTGCTCCTTTTGCCCTTACACTGGAGACAGAGGCCCTACAGCTGAGTAAACAGCTGGGCTGCACAGTGGACAGGTAACATCTAGCGCCCACTCTGCTCAGCACTGACTAATAAAAGCCACGTTACCCTGGACACTGGACTCAGAGCACTATTCTTCCCTCAAAAAAAACCTGACAAACAACAAGTGCAATTTAGCCTTTTTTTTTTTTTACTTTATTATTAAAATATGCATTTATGTGTTATCCATGTTAAATGTTAAAAAACAAAAGCAAAACAAAAAAAACTGGCAGAAAATGGACAAGAGTGACAACTTTCACTGCTAAACGGCCTCACCAATGGAATATATGCGGTACTGCACAATATATATTTCTATCCATCCATTAGACGAATCAAAGTTAAAATGCATAAAAGTGGTCTTGCCTGCCTTAAAAGTGGCCTTCCGCACTGAAACATTCTATTGTAGTCCTCCTCGGTAAACCAACTCATACAACACAGCCAAAGAACAAGGAAAATTATAGCCTTTCCTCTGAGTCTATTCCGCCAACTTCAAAGATTGATATGTAAACCAACGAGACAGATGGACTGGAGAGATGTTAGGAAAATGAAGAGGATGAATATTATTGAGAAGAAAAAGGAAAATTATATAAATGTATTAATCAAATGCATTTTTCTCCTGGTGCAGTGTACAGCAAGTCACAAAATGAAATCAGTGCTGAGATTTGGGTTGACCTGTTGTTCAAGCAACCTTTGTATAAGTGACACACTGAGAGAGAAAATTTATGAGACAATAAATAGACAAAAGCTGTCAGAGGCATTGACGCAGGAGGTGGCTAGATCTTAATATACAGTGGTTCAACATAACACTCCCACACAAGCAGGAAAGCAAAACAGAGTATTTTAGGTAACAAAGCTTCAGTCTTGCAATCCAATATTTATCACAAACTGTACAGGTAAGACCTTACAGAGTCATTAAACATGGAAGCACAAATCTTAGAACCGCTGTTTACCGCATATGGAGTGAGACTGCAAATTTCTTCAACCATATGTTCTCAGTTTCTGTTTTAGCATACATAACCTAACCCAGTCATTTATGAACAAATTCATTTTCAGCAAACACCTGAGCACAAACGACATCATTTATAACAAGGTGTTAAACATGGTGAACTTAATATTTAATATTAATAATCACGGCACCTGATTATAAGTACTCTTCCTGTGTGTGTTTTGTTGTTGTTGTTGTTGTTGTTGTTATGGTTTTTACAAATTAACCAAGCAATAAAATAAAATCAAAATCTCTGAAAATACAATTCTTTATGATCGCCATCTTAAGCATCTGTGTACAATTAGAAACTGAGGACTGATGAGGATAGATTGGTTGTGCCTGATCAAGGTCTATTGAATTTTTACCTCTCAGCCATTCTCAAATCACTAGTCAGCACTAATGCACCCATATTGTGTCTATAAGTGTGAATTGATTTATATTGCTGCAAAGCATCCCTAAGACATTGAAAGAGCACCATTGGAACCCAATACCTATTATATATGTTTGTTTCTGAGGAAACGGCCACTCAGTACATTGGATCAATGTGGACATCAAAGGTCAAGGCAATACATTCCTGCTGAAAAGTTAGTGTGCCATCAAGCAGCCCATTTGCCAACCACCAACAGCCTAAAGACTGGAAATGAGATGCAATAAAGATGAAGGAAGGTATTTACAAAGTTGATGTTTTATGTAGTTTCTGCATTTTCTTTTCATTTACAGTCATGTGAATTCATTTCTTCTAACCTGACCCCATCTTTATAAGGAGAATTTGTACATGAATTTGGTAACTCGATCAACCATTTAGTTATTGTGATACCTAAAACATGCCCATTGCTACAAATAATTATAATTGGTCATTACAAAATGCTGATTAATCCAAATCAACTTTACTACTAACTAGAAGATCAGTTACTGGCAGGTATCTTTAAGCCTGTCAAGATGGATTCCCTGTTGAGAGACTTGGTTCCATACTCCCGAAACATTCAACCACACAAACCACTGGTGCTGGTATGTACAAATAATACTGTAAGAAATGGAAGTATTGCAGACCATATCTGAGACTTCCTTCAATAGGTCTTTGATATTAAGACTATAATCATGGGCAGTCTCAGTAGTCTTACCCACAGAGCTCTAAACTGACCCTTCTTGTGCGATCAGGGACTATTGATGTTGATATGCAAATATGATTAAAGATCATATTAATTACTTAGGCCTGAATGCCTCAGTTGAAACTAACACCTGGCAAGCGTGCAGAGAGGATATCCTTATGCAAGCATGGCTATAAGCATCCCTTATAGATTGTTGCTTTTTTCCCTTTTACTGCTTACGTCTCTGAGGACCTTTTGAATCCATATTAATTTCCTCTCTGGCAGTTATGTGGGCAGGGTATGAACTGTGCTATTTCACTTTTAATCTGTCAGTAATTTAGTAATGTGTAAACTAATTATGCAGCAATATTAATGTAATTGGTTCTGGGAGCTGTTCAAAAAAAAAAATCAATGTGTTTGCAGAGAATGCAGTAAATTGCATTGGGTTATTATAATCATGTGTCAAGAGCTGATTATGTTATGAAACTAAAAGGTAGATGTCAGCCACAGGTCAATACAACCTAGCTCCATAAAATCTATGCCGGCTCATTCATTGATGTGAAAGGATTCAGCGAGAACAACCTCCGCTTCCTCCCCTACTCCGACTTGAATGACTCATCTTCACATACAAATAGAATACATTAAAATAGTTTCTTTACATCAGACAAAACATTCAGGCTGATTTGCAGAATATTCCTACTGTGTAAATGTCTACAAGCAGATGATCATTGTGTGATATTTAAAAGTAACATGAGAAATTAAAGTCTGTTTACATACATATGGAAGTATTTACAGTGCTTCACTTGTTCCACATTTTCATGTTTCATGTTAAATTAATATTTAATCCATTAATACTCATAATTCTATGCACAATACCACTTCCATTCTTGCAAATTTATTACAAGTAAAAAACAAACAAACAAAAATATAACATGCACATAAGTATTTTTCAGATCTATCCAGAGATGTTCAATCAAGTTTAAGTCTGGGCTCAGGCTGGCCCACTCAAGGACATTCACGGAGTTGTCCAAAAGCTCCTTTGTTATCTTGGCTGTGCTTGTCCTGTTGTAAGATGAACCTTCGCCTTATTCCAAGGTGTAGAGTGCTCTGGAGCAGCTTATCATGAAGGATGTCTCTGTACATTGCTACATTCATCTCTACCTCAATCTTGACTAGTCTCCTAGTTCCTCCTTCCACAAATCATCCTCACATCATGACGTGGCCACTACCATGAGTCACTGTAGGAATGGTATTGGGTGGGTGATGATTGGGGCCTGGTTTCCTCCAGAAATGATGCCCGGCATTCAGGTCAAAGAGTTCAACTTTTGTTTCATCAGACCAGCTCTAGGAAGATGTTTCCAACCGTCTTCCATTTATGGATGATGGAGTCCACTGTGCTCACTGCCTTCACTGTTGAAGAAATTTTTCCATACACTTCCTCAGACCCTCAATGCAATCAAGTCTCAGAGGTTTACAGACAATTCCTTGGACTTCATGGCTTGGTTTGTGCTTTGATATGCACTGTCAACTATGGGACCTTATATACAAAGGTGTGTCTTTAGAAATCATGCTCATTCAACTGAATTTGCCACAGGTGGACTCCAAGCAAGTTGTGGAAACATCTGACAGATGACCAGTGGAAACAGGATGCAATGCAACTGAACTCCAGTTCTGAGTGTCAGTGTGAATACTTGTGTAGGCATCATATTTTTGTTTGTTTTTTTTATTTAAAATACATTTGCAAAAATTTCAAACAATAGTTTTTCATGTTATGGGGTACTGTGTGTACAATTTTGAGGCAAAAAATTAATTTAATCCATTTTGGAATGAGGCTGTAAAGCGAAGCACTGTGAATACCTTCCGGACGCACTGTATATCTTTGTACTGCCAAATCATACAGTCGTGACTTATAAGTTGTCCATGATAGAAGAAAGGGTAGGTAACTGGAAAACCAACAGAACAGAACAGACCCCCTCCCCCAATATGATTAAAAATGGCTAACACTTTTACTACACAATAAACACTTGATTAGAGTTGCAGAGAACACTGTGAGACTCAGTGATGTCTTAATGCAGTACTGAGAGTAAGCTAACCCCCTCTGGTAGCAATTAAGGCTGTCACAGGTTATGATTTATAGCCTTTGTTTACAGTGTTTAAAAGGAGAGACAGATTTCAAAACATCATTTTAGGGTATAAATAAATAATTGGGTTTAACCTTAATGCTAATTCAGAGTAAAGACTTTTGCAGTTGTCTGAAAAGGTTCAATAATCGAACAGCAAAAACATTTCTCATCTTTACCATGAAATTATGTCCGTTTTATATACCCACTCATACATCTTCACTTGACAGATTTAAGCCAACTGTGACAATTACTGGATACAAATACAGAAGTGGTTTGGAATTTCCTCTTCTGAAAATGATGGAAATACAACATCTCGAGTGTACGCATTTTTAACTGCACGCAATACATAATCGTAGGAAAGCATAATTTCCAAACTATCAAAGATTTCAAATAGGGAGACAGAAGGAGAATTTAAGTTACTATAAAAACAGAATCTGTGGAAATCTACTTTGCTTCAGATTCATTTTCATATGCCAGATGTTACTTTGAGAAAAGTCTGCAGGCAACATTTTTTCTTGGCTTTTCCCTGTATGAAAACAAACCAACTGTTTGTAAAATGTCCGCCTCCCTGTCTGATACTTCTCAGACATGTTTGGCTGACACTGGAGTCAATGAGTCGATTGAAGCTTGTATTCCACAGTGAAGGCATTTAGATGAGACTCAGACTCATACTATACTGTGAACAAGGAGTACATCCATCTCTAGTAATGGACTTGTGCTGTTCTACAGCTGTAAAGGGGACTTCAAGATAACCCCATTTGTCCCATTTGTGAGCCACTGAGATTTAAAAAAAACTGTTTGATTATTTTAAAATTCTACAATCAATGGAACCTGTTATTACTTTTCTGGGTATACACGACATCAACACCTAAAACTTTTCTTCATCAGGACACAGACAAATATAGCAAACACAGTTTGTCTTTTGTAACATTCATAAAAGCTCTGATTAACAGATAATGCACTTTTTCTTTCTTGGGAAAAAGCACCACCTGTTTTTTCTGATCCAAGCAGCATTAGAGACTTTTTTACAGGATCCCCAGTGCTTCTTACATGTCCGGAGTGGCTTGGCTGTGGGTTAGCCAGGACTACTGAAACATCCTTTCACTCCCAAATCACACTAAACCTCTCCCCCTGTTTAACAAATTGCTTGAAGCACAGAATCTCTTGTCTTGGGAAGGCTTGATCAAGCTTTGAAGTCTGCAGGTCAGTGTAAGGCCAGCATTTGAAGTCACTGACGAGGTTGGACTGAGCTTATTTTCTCTGGAGAAGGCACAAAAATACAACGTGAGCAAAGACATGCACACTTCTATTTCCAGTAGGTTATTCCCTTAAATTGTTAAACTATATTCACCAAAATCTTTCATGTTTAATCAAAGTAAATGATCTGACACAAGCAAAGGTCAAAGATAAAGAGGATGTTAAATCCATGCCATCAGCGTGAGTGACAATAAAGGCCATTAGGAAACAGTTATCAGGTACACAGTTGAACATACTGGGTAAGTATTTGAATAGTTATTCATATTTAATTTTTTTTCCTTTTTTCCTTCCTTCCTCGTGATTTTTCTTTGGCAACATTATTAATTAGTCTCAAATGCTAAAAACATGCAAGAAAGTGAAGAGAAGAATGACATAGCTCTAAATCTTATCCAGACAAGTCATCTAAAACATCTTTTATTTACATCTTAAGTAGGGATCGGTACCGGTATCCGGTGCCAATATGGCTAGGTGAACTAGCAAACACCGTCGTAGTTACATGCGGCTGTCTTCTTGTTTGATGGCAGATACTCCCTTCACCCTGGCCAAAAAGGCTAAAATGACCAAAGAAGAAATGGAAAACAGCTGAACATGAGAGGTTTTTGGACCAATTTTGTGTTCTCCATTCTTTAAGCACCGGTTCGAGCACCGTTTCAAAAGTATCAGTTTGGTACTGGTATCAGATAAAACCTAAACGATACCCATCCCTAATCTTAAGCACATCTGCCCTATGCTATGTGGCTGATATTTTTTCAGGTTAGTTATTTAAAAATCCAGAGACTCAAATACTTTAGTGATAATAAGATACTTTGATGACCCCCAAACACTCTGCTGGTTCTCTCCGTACTACCTTTTTCTGGTTTTGTTTGAGACTTTTGTAGGTCTTAAGAGGAGAGCCCACCCGTTGTTACTTGGCTTTTTTTTTTTAAGGCGTGTCGCTAACATTCTCTCTCTCTCGCTCCTCCCCAGCACCCAGGAGTGGAGTTAGTTAGGGTTTTGTTCACTTTCTTTCAGATACTTCCATCCAGCCATTCATTCATCCATTCATCCATCATCTAACATTCAACCAAGTTACAGTGGGCCGGGAGCCTATCCTCACTGAGTTGAATTTAATTAAATACAGTACGTTTTGGTTATTTAAACCCCATCATCTGTGTGGTCTCCCTGTTTAGCATGATAGCACATGCATATAAATATTACATAACTACACAATTACAGATGAATTACAGATGTAGCCAAAGTGCTGATAAATGTGGTGTAGCCACCAAAATAACTGTCACAAGTCAAAGGTTGTCGAAGCCACTTATGGTCTCTCACTGGTTGCTGGGCACGGAGTGCCTGGGTGAATGATTCTCTTATGGCAGCGAGCAGGGAATGATTCGTGAGAGCTAAGGTCACAGGCACATGATGAGGCTAATTAGTCTTGCTTTGCACTCTACTCGCTAATTATTTGCTTCCGTAATTATGCTCTTAATACCACCCCACCCTTCTGAACTGATGTTGCCCATCCTGGTATCCTGCCTGTAGCTACAAAAACACTCCATAAATTTGTAGTTAAGGTGGTGAAAAAAATGGAATCACATAGTTTGATCTGTGACAGCTGTTTCAGAGCTGTTGAAGTGTTGCTTCGCACCACCCTGACCCTGCACCATCCTGCTTTCACTGGCTATGAGTTTTTAAGCACTTAAAATGCTCTTCTTCGCAACACATCCCTTACTGCAGGAAATCACACAGAAAAGTGGAAGGAGGTGGAGACTGGAGGGAGTGGAATCATTAAGTGACTCGTTAATTCTACATAATCAGTCTTTCAGACACTTTTCTGACACTTCCTCTGAGTATGTTTCATACTGTTAACAAGCCAGCTTGCTAGAGCTTGGCAGAAACTGCAGCACTGGCAATGTTTAGCAGCAGCCTCAGATTTTGTGATGGTTGGGTACCCAACATGAGGGGAGTGAGACAGAGATAGACCCAGAAGGGAAAAATGCTGTAGTAGCAGGAGAAGGCAGGCTGAAGACCCCTGGGCTCAAATAGAGCTAGATTTACCCTCATGTGCTAGTCTGTAGGAGCCACGGTCATTGATTGAGGCTGGAGAGCCATGGAAGCCGCCATTTAGGCTGGAGCAATACAACTGTGATGGTATTGATTGATGAGGCTGGACCTGTTAATATTATTTATGGTGGTGGGGGGGGGGGGGGGGGGGGTACATAGCTCTCTGGAAGAGTAAGCCTCTCTATAATAAGTAGTAATTGATGGCATGGGAGGCCAAGGCTCGCTCACCCGGCCTTCCCCCTACTCACTGACCCCAGTCCTGTGAAAGTCAGATGGATTGCCTCTAACACAGTTATGATTGATATTATCAGATTACATAACGCACTACAGAAGCCTTGTGGGCCTACTCAAGTGGGCACATTGATTTTTGATTAGGATGCCACTCAACACATCTTGGAAGAAGCTGGGAAAATATATCGTGCAGATCAGGCAGCTTTTCGAGATTCCTTGAGGGATTTTGCTCATTGTATAGAGGGTATAATCTCCCATGGGTATAACAATTATGCTGTTACTCTGATTACAATGCAGAAAACAGAAAAAGCTGTTTCAAAAAGCAGGAAGCTGGCAATACAGGGAATTATGATAGAAATCATATTTAATTATGTGCTTGTACTTGTTGTTACTGGTGTGAAATTTACAGTTGAGTTAACCTTGTAATGGGAGACTACAAAGTGGACAACAGAAGTTGTAAAAGTCCCTACAATTTAATTTGTAATTTTCATTAGATGTACACTAAAATGAAAGCACAAGGTCTTCTTCCATGTGGCTCGTTTGTCAAAATAGATTTGAAACAGTAAAATCACAAAAATTAAAAATAAGTTTTTATCTTTCATTAATAAATGATAAATAATGAAAGTCAAGAATCCTTCAAAAATACACTTCTGAATTTAAAACAGAGGTGGCTTTCTAAAAGTACCTGCAGAGTAAATGGCTCCACTGTTGCGTGACCACGTTTGGAGTTATCCCCCTCCCTCTCAAAAAAGTTGCTCAATTATTGCAGACAGATGGACAACATCCAGCAGATCTCAAAAGGTTTCAATGAGTGAGACGCAATTTTCTTTTGCAGCTCGAAGTAAGATGGAATCAAAATTTGTATGAAAAAACATATTAGTGTTTCCCTTGTGGCCCATCACAGCTTGTACTTGCACATGGTGTTAAGGTGCTGGTTAAGAGAGAAACATATGTGTACCTGAGGAAGTGTGATGAAGACTGTGATTAATGTCTCCTCATGACTTTTTTGACACCTTTGGCATAATGACTCCTTATTTTAGAAATGGATAATTATCACTTAATTGCACTTCAGAATTTTGTCACTGACATTTTTTTTCTTACTGACAGGGTCATATTTAGCTTGCATGACAGCTGTGTCGTATGTGGAATCTTTAATTTTCAGTCTGATGGCACCTAAATACAGGCAGCAAAGAAATATCAGTGAGGCAGCTGTGTGACCCCTGGCTGACCAGAAGGACCAGGAACAAGGCAGGAGTTATGTAGCTAGGAAATACATCTTAACGTAGAGGCCAGGGTACAACAGTACTTCTTATTCAAAACCACAATATTTCCAGATTCTACCGGGGCTGACGTGGAAGGAAAACAACACAAAGCTAAAGAAAACCTGGGGTGGTATTTTTGTTAAATTCTTGAACTTGGTTATGAACACACTTTTACTTTTACCTTTATGAAATACTATAAATTTCTGTTGGCTTTTTAAAACTTAAAATGTAAAAAAAAACAAAAAAACCCTTACTTTTCTTGTGTTAAAATTCACAAAAATAATATTAAATATCTTTGTTTTACATTCTTCTTCCTTTTTTTCCCCCTTCTACCTCTATTTCATCAACAGACAGGCATGATAAGAACCTCTTCCTTTTTAAACTTGGTCAGTAAATTAAAAGATGAATTAGAAACAGACTTGTAAATATGATAATAACAAATTGTTCCCCCCTGTGCTCTTCTGTCTTTTTTATTGCATGTGTGGGCAATCTTCCAGATAGAACTGAATTGATTTGTTTAATGATCTTCAATCCCTCCAACGCTTTTCCCTCATTCTCAAACAGCCTGCCTCTAACCCCTCAGCATCTAACACCCTAACCCCCTGCCTCTTTATCCCACCCTCACTCTCATCAGAACAGAGTAAAGCTGTGAATATGAACATTATGAGCTTTGGGTTCAAAACTTAATGGTTCACAAATCAGCCGCTATGGATTTTATGCTACTCCAATCAATAGTTGGTGGAAGGGGGGTTCATGATTTCTAGCTTTCAAATATACTCCTGCTTCTAATTCATATCAACGAGTTTAAACTGGCACTGGTGATCCGGAATAATTGGATGTAATAGGAAATAAAACATATTATTCAAGTGGGAGTGCAATGTTGTGAGGTTCTTACTTCTATGCTCTCTGATTCTAATGCACTATCAGATCCAGCAAAGCACTTAACACATATGCAACTTTAAACTTGATGTATTTTTTTTACATTGCACTTTTACAGCAATTAAACAGATTGCTGTAAAAGCTTTCTACACATAAATAAATTGAGAGAAATTATTAGCCATCTCTGCATTTTTGCACTGCTTTATGGGGAAAATCACTATATTATAGTCACTATATAGTATATTTGACTTGCAAATGAACTCATCAAAGCTTATTTTCAACAAAACACCCCTCGAAACTCTCCTTTTGCAAGGAAAATATAAAAGGAACCATCCTGTAACAAACACACACACACACACACCCCTGCATCCATGTGATATACGTTTTCCCCCATAAATTTAAGGAATACTTGTTTATTGTATTTGTCTTAAAGTTGCCGATGATTTCTTCATAATGCATTCTTATGCGTTGTATGTCAGGTATTGTAACAAAAATATTTTATCCCTTCAGATACTGTGTCAACAACTAATATTTCATTTGCTTTTTAGGTATAATGAAGCAGCTAATAAAAAACTAATTAAAAAAAAAAAAACACGAGTGCGAGAAACAAAAAATCCTGCACAACCGAACATGTACAGTTTAAAATTATAACAATTTTCTGAGATTAAGATGACCCTGACCAGTATTATTAATACAAGTGTTCCATCTTGTGAAACTCTAACAGTTATGTTAAAGTCTGTGCACAGCAGCTCCTGCCAAAAGTGTGAGTATGACCAAACTGTTCCCAGTTTGACTTCCTCGTCTATGCAGGAGACTTCTTGATGATGGCCAAACGGCAAAAAGAAACACAGGGCTGTTCACTACAGGACGGCCTCACATGATTAATGACCTCCAATTAGGGCCTGGATGGCAGATTTCATGGGTTCCTACTGCCCACGCTGCCCCCGACCAATGATAATCTTTCTGAGGCATGCATCAACAGCTTAACTCTCTTACATCAACAACATCCCAAACTTGAACAAGACAGCGTGCTGTCCGCGTAGGACAGGTTTACTAAGGACAAGTTTACTCTCCACTCCTTAGCATCTGTAGGATGATATCATTTTGCTTCAATGGGTAACAAAGCTAAGCCTAGTCACACTAAGGATGTTGCAGAATTGTTAGATCTTTCAGGGGAAGGCTGATTTCTTCCTTTCATTCAATTCGTTCATGTAGGAATAACTATTCTAGTGCTTTAAAAATAGATGTGTCTTAAAAACAAGGTTTCTAAGTAAATACCATTCTGCATAGCCTTTCTAGGCTCGGTGAAAGTCACATAAAACCTAAAATGTAATTTAAAATAAACATGCAAATATTTAAGTTAGATCCTCAAGAGCTGTGACTGGTCAACTTGAGCTGTTTGTATTTCACCTATCATCAGCTGCCAGTAAAATTATTTCTACTGCAAACCTTCCATCTACATGTAGTACCAGATGGTAAAAACGTCAACATTTTTCAGTGTATATGAGCTATACAGTAGTTCCAGATTATAGCTGGAGGAAGTTGCAATAGAGTGTCTAGAATAACATAACAGGCAAAAATAGATCCTACTACAAATTAATTTATTGAAAAGTTAAGTATTATTAGTTAAGATGAACCAAGATTAAAATTCTTATATGGTGCTCTTTATAAATTTAAATGTGCATCTACACATCTGCAATTATTTGTAGTACTGTCATTGTTATGCTACAAGCCCGTATAATATGTACCTACCTATAGTATATCATAAGTAGTATTATTACACCACTACTATTATAATTTTTTTCCTTTCTGCTGTTAGGTTTTAACACTTGCTTTTATTTGTTAATGTAACTAATAATCATTTATGTGTATTATAATGATCTAATAAATACGTGAATGTCTGAATGTACTATATAAGCCATCTGAAAAATAGCATCTGAATATCTTATTAAGGTTTTAGTCTTGCTTAGATTTTAGTTTACCAATCAGTTAATGAGTATTCTCTTTCACAAGGTACTTCCATTTGGGCCATACTCTGCCTGCTGGAATTTGTTCAAGGCTGGCAGACCCACTTTTGTTCATGGAGTTTTGACTTTGACTCAGCCCGCCAAAACCACTCAGTTATTAAGACCTGGAAAAGGCTTCAATGGGTGGGGGGAAAGGAAAAAAAATCTGAAAACAATTAAACACAAACCGCGTTTGTACTTGGAAAGGGGTGGTTGTTGTATCCAATCCCGGAGAATTTATGGGATGCCATGGAAGTGCCATTAAAAAGAGAAAGGATGCGAGAACAGCTGTTTTCTGTGATGGCTCACGCTGTTTACCATGATTTTTTTTTTCTACAAGACTGTGTCAGACTTACCACAACCCTCCCCAGCAGCCGGATAAGCTTTCCTCACATGGTGCACATATGAAAGAGTTAAATTACAGTACTATATATAATAGTGTGCAAAAGTTTTAGATACTTTAAATATTTGGATTCTTATCCAAGCAGAGCGACTAAGGATGTATCTGATCGATCTGAAATTCATTTACAGAATTACACAACTGACCTACACCTGCTAAGTATCATGTATAACTGAAGTGCATGTAGAGAAATTGGTTTGTTTTTTGGGGATAGAACTGATAGAAAGCATTCACGACATCATTTGTAAAAGCATTCCAAATTTAGTGTCTAATAGCTTTTGCAAAATATTGTAACTGTATAAGACAGATATAAGCCACAATGTCTTCTCCTACATTGATTCATTTGTGTGTATGCTACTGTACAAATGTTTGCCACAAAATGGACAGTAAGGTTGCAGAAAATGGACAACTGTATGTACAGAATTGTATGCTTTAAAGAGGCTACCTAGCATCCAGGCAAAGTGGAATAAGATGATATGAGTGGCCAAGCACGAGATAAAAAAGGCAGAAAGACAGAGGCAGAGAGAGACAGTGTGCCAGAGGAACGTGATTAAGTCTGTTTATGGAGTCCTATCACTGCCACACAAGAGCGGGACCACCTGCAGTCTGGAAGTCATTACGCCAGGGTCACGGGATATCCTACATGTAAACTCTGAGTCACTTCACCTCAAATTGGGTGTAAAGATCCCATTTCCTCCCATCGACAAACTGAACCACCTGCAGGGTGATAGGATATGATGCTGTTGGGGTCTATGGCCTTTACCATTGTTCTGTCCTACTGCTACATTTAACAGAAGCTGTTGATTGGTCAATTAGTCAACTCCTAGTGTAAAATTCCTGAGCACCATGCAACACCCAAATATGAAAAGACTCAAAATTATCTCTAATTTTGATCTGTATGCTTGTATGTAGAGGTAATCAATGTAAGTTACTTATTACAATTTTTGTCTTTGACCTTGTAGTTAACTCAAATTCATTTTTGTCTAATCTGTGTCTAATTAAAGAAGGTTTGTTATTGGAATGTCAGTAGAAGTGAATTAAATATGGCATATCTGCAGGTTCCAAATGTATTTTTCTCTAACAAGTTTTTTTAACAATACATTTACAATTTATTTTCTGATATTCAAAATTCTCCCTATATAGCTTTTTGGCTATATAGGGAGTGGTAGTCCTAATTCCTGTTTTAGAAGCAGATACAATGTCTAAATTATATTGCAATTTTGTAAAGAATTAATCTCTAGGGGATGAACATCAGCCACTGTTATTCCTCTAAATAAAAATGAGTAAAATATCATACCCAACCAGAGCTCTGACAATAAACAAAGGAGTGCTAACGCGGAACAGTCTCATATTTGCTGTGTACACTTCTCACCTATCCTGTGACTTGAAGGCAGATGAGTTAACGGTGTGTTGAGTTAGATTGATGCATCCCCTCTCACTGACAGTTCTGAATCATGGCTCTAAGCACACACACCAGCAGCAGCTCTGGAATGTCTGATAAAATGATATTAATTCCACACATTAATGAGATTAATGAATCAGAGCAACTCAAAGCAGAGAAACCAGCTTTTCCTTTTTGTCTGGCCCTGAAATAATAACACAAAGGTAATTATAGTGCATCCATCAATCTGCTGCCGGACAGTCTAATTATCTGAGCATTTCTGAAGTGCTCTCACTTCTTTGCACCCATTTGTAATGTGTGATATGTTATTTTTTCATTAATGGAGAGCTCATCTGCAGCTCTTCCTGCATGTTACAGTGGCTACCTGTCAGAAGCTGAGAGGGCTATGATTGAGAGCTGAGGGCCTGAAGATTGAGAGATCCAAAATTTCCATGATGGATGAAGATGTCATACTGCTAAGAGGTACACATCATCGACTCATCGTGCATCTTGACAAAGCACTCTTATCCTCCGAAGGGAATAATGAGCATGCTGACAGCACATCCCCTATAATCAATGGCTTTCAAATGAGGAATCAACTCAACTAATTAAACAAATAATTTCTTCAAACTACCATAGAGTTGTGAGTTTGTCTTTTACTGTCTTTTGCCTCCAAATATAGAAGTAATAACATATCATTCAGGACTCCACACTAAACAACACTACGTTTTTTGGGGGGTTGAAACATTTTCCATAATCTAAATAAAGATTTGCCCTGCAGATTTAGCTCAATTCAAAATCACCTAATTAGCTATGCTTATGGTTTTCTTGATATTTCAATGATACAAGATTGAAAACCCCAATTTACACATTGTCTGTTTTCAAATAGTCTTCCAACAAATCTGACCTTTCCTTAGTACAAGATGCGTGGATGGGAAAACATTGTTTTTAAGTATTTTAATTAAGAATTGAATCACTGTTAACATGATAACCCTGGGACATTCTGTGTTATTGTGATTTCCTAATACATAGGACCTCTGTCTATCATTCAGCCGCCTCTCCAGAGTGTCACTCATCCTACAGCTGAACAACAACTCCACTTTTCTGGACTGCTGCTGGTCAGAGTAACCATTGTTTAACTATCTGAAAGATCAACTGTGAGCTTGAAGGCCACTTACCTGAAGCAGGCTGTGAAATGATTCATGGGCACCCAATGCAAACTTTCCAGGGCTACAAAGCAAAATAACGAATACCTTCTCCAGCCATAGGCCATCTGTGAGACAAAAGAGTCAGTTGCGTGGTGACCTGGCTAGTATACACAAGATGGGACGGGCTGGTGCTAGATGATTAGGACTAACTGAACTTAACTAACTGAAATATTCATACAGGGAGTGCAGAATTATTAGGCAAGTTGTATTTTTGAGGAATAATTTTATTATTGAACAACAACCATGTTCTCAATGAACCCAAAAAACTCATTAATATCAAAGCTGAATGTTTTTGGAAGTAGTTTTTAGTTTGTTTTTAGTTTTAGCTATTTTAGGGGGATATCTGTGTGTGCAGGTGACTATTACTGTGCATAATTATTAGGCAACTTAACAAAAAACAAATATATACCCATTTCAATTATTTATTTTTACCAGTGACACCAATATAACATCTCCACATTCACAAATATACATTTCTGACATTCAAAAACAAAACAAAAACAAATCAGCGACCAATATAGCCACCTTTCTTTGCAAGGACACTCAAAAGCCTGCCATCCATGGATTCTGTCAGTGTTTTGATCTGTTCACCATCAACATTGCGTGCAGCAGCAACCACAGCCTCCCAGACACTGTTCAGAGTGGTGTACTGTTTTCCCTCCTTGTAAATCTCACATTTGATGATGGACCACAGGTTCTCAATGGGGTTCAGATCAGGTGAACAAGGAGGCCATGTCATTAGTTTTTCTTCTTTTATACCCTTTCTTGCCTTGCCTTGTGGAGTACTTGGACGCGTGTGATGGAGCATTGTCCTGCATGAAAATCATGTTTTTCTTGAAGGATGCAGACTTCTTCCTGTACCACTGCTTGAAGAAGGTGTCTTCCAGAAACTGGCAGTAGGACTGGGAGTTGAGCTTGACTCCATCCTCAACCCGAAAAGGCCCCACAAGCTCATCTTTAATGATACCAGCCCAAACCAGTACTCCACCTCCACCTTGCTGGCGTCTGAGTCGGACTGGAGCTCTCTGCCCATTACCAATCCAGCCATGGGCCCATCCATCTGGCCCATCAAGACTCACTCTCATTTCATCAGTCCATAAAACCTTAGAAAAACCAGTCTTGAGATATTTCTTGGCCCAGTCTTGACGTTTCAGCTTGTGCGTCTTGTTCAGTGGTGGTCGTCTTTCAGCCTTTCTTACCTTGGCCATGTCTCTGAGTATTGCACACCTTGTGCTTTTGGGCACTCCAGTGATGTTGCAGCTCTGAAATATGGCCAAACTGGTGGCAAGTGGCATCTTGGCAGCTGCACGCTTGACTTTTCTCAGTTCATGGGCAGTTATTTTGCGCCTTGGTTTTTCCACACGCTTCTTGCGACCCTGTTGACTATTTTGAATGAAACGCTTGATTGTTCGATGATCACGCTTCAGAAGCTTTGCAATTTTGAGACTGCTGCATCCCTCTGCAAGATATCTCACTATTTTTGACTTTTCTGAGCCTGTCAAGTCCTTCTTTTGACCCATTTTGCCAAAGGAAAGGACGTTGCCTAATAATTATGCACACCTGATATAGGGTGTTGATGTCATTAGACCACACCCCTTCTCATTACAGAGATGCACATCACCTAATATGCTTAATTGGTAGTAGGCTTTCGAGCCTATACAGCTTGGAGTAAGACAACATGCATGAAGAGGATGATGTGGACAAAATACTCATTTGCCTAATAATTCTGCACTCCCTGTATACATAACCTTTTTTAACATGGAATCCTCAAGATTAGTCATAACAGCAGATCAAATGCAAAATTAAGACCATTCGAGATGCAAGGCTGTCAGATCACTTGGACATATTTTTACAAGATCATATTCAATATAGTTCATAAGTGCAAATCTCAGCTATGTAAAAAACAACAGCCACAACAACACACATGTGCACATGCTGATATGATGGCCATTTGTAAACTTCCATGAGATTCCCAAAGACATGAACTGATTGAACTGCCCAGGTGTGTTAACTAGTGAAATGTCTTTTTTCTCTTATTTTGAAAGTTCGTCAACGGATGGGTCCAAGTCACTCTGCCCAGAGGTTTTGTATGTAATTTGGCTGCCTCTCCAGAGGTCTTTCCTCAGAGTAAAAACAGACTCTGTCGCAGGTTGGAGGACCACTCTAACCACAACCTGCATCAGGTGGAGAACTGCTTCATGCACCAATACACAAAGCCCACTGAGGCCGCAGAGCACAATCAGGGCTACCATCACGGCCCAAGACGGTCAAGCTAGAGTCTATTATAAGGACAGAATCACAGAATAGCAGTCACTATTGCACTAATAATTATTTCCACATAGTATATATTGTATATATTGGTTTATTGTGTCACGCGCCCCTTAGTACCAGCACAATGCAGTACCCCATCAGTCAAAAACAGTATATATCATTTAAACTTGCTGCTCAAGTTTAAAGGTATGAAAAGTATATGACCAATCCAGTGACCAATTTGTTTGTTGACAGCAGCTTACAAACAGAAACATTTCAATGAATTATTCATCTTTGTTCAAATATAACTACGAAATGTTTGAATTCAAAGAATAAAAGTAATACAACCTACAACACCAAACACCTGAATTTCTCTAAGACCAATTGCTTAAACCACAACCAGAACTCAACCTCTCTCAAACAAATTCTTCAACTCCATCATCTGGACTTTAATGGATTTCCAAAACAATAATAATTACATGAGATGACTGAGGCATAACAAGGTTTGGCTCAGCCTGCCCTTCGTCCTAACTAATTGTGCAGTGTACAGAGAGCCACTTCCTGGAGCTTCCTCACTAATGGCTCCACACGATTGATATTTCAGAGAAAAAAAAATGTCCCCAGCTGTCCAAATAACCGAGTTTAAATCCTTTCCCCCTTTTATTTTAAGTTTCTACACTGAGACGGCCAGAAACTCATCCTACCTTATGTGTCACACAGAGACTCCATAGTTAACCTACATTTACATCTGTTTCTCTGAGTAACTATGTTCCTTTACACCTGAACAAACTATTTCACAAACTACATCTGTTACATTTCTTTGACCCATTGTTTAAGGAGGATGGAGCTGTCTGAGTTTCCATTAGCTCAAAAAATGAATAGAGAAATGCCTTTAAAAGCTCTTATACACGGAGCACACCACAAATCATTTGACAGACAATGTTATGATGTGTCTCCTGTCTCACTGCAGGGCCTTGCTTGAGGGCAGAGTCCCCCATCTGATAAACACTCCTTTAGTTCTCTATAGCTGCCTAGCTGTAGCCTAGGGGGGAGTAAAGAGGAAAATGTACAATCTGTGCTTGGCTTAGAGCTGTAGAATAAGCCATAGACAGGTTAATGGTAATATCATGGAGTGGTCTCCACTTTAATTTCAATAAACTCATTAAAATTTGAGACAAGTCGCTCTGTTTGATTCAAACATCTTGTAAAAAGCTCATAAATGTCCTTTTCTTTTTATAAACAGTGGGGTCAGTTACTTATCGGGTATGGCAGAGGGATGCTATTGAAAAGTGGTTCTCATCTTTGTTTTTACATAGAGGCAGAACAGCTGACAATAAAGTCAACAGATTAAGTTGAATATAAATCAAGACCTAGAAATTTTCCTCTCAGTGCCACACAGGGTCTTACTTGTACATGCACACACACACAACATAATGGCATTTATACACATCATGTTTATTTACAGTATGTTTCTGGTATTTATATGTGCAAGAAATCTGAAAGATAAAGGCCTTTTTGCACAACTTCTTGGTATGACAGTCAAAGGAATAAAATTGAGAGCCTACCATCTCTTGTTAATCAGTTGTAGGCCACTAGAGAGTGGAAAAACTTCCTACATTAAGATTACACTCAAATATAGCAGTTTGTTTACTTGACAAACAAAATATCACCAGTTTGCAAAATCCTTAATAAGTCTAAATGTACAAAAATCTGCTTTTCTTCTTTGTTTGTACGCACATATTTTTATGCTATATGAAGGAGCATTTTACCATAGGATGCCAATATACATGCATATGCCAATGTCTCTTTTAGACTTTCCAACAAACACAAAACCATTTAACTCTGAATTTACCACTAAAGGTGATATTTGGGCTTAATCTATTATCTATAATCAATCTGCTATAAAACAACACCCACACTGATGACACAGGTAATCATCTTTTCTGTCCATCTGATTTGAAACCATGGATAAAAAGAAGGATTTCTTTTTCTAATATTAATGAACTGATGAATGTGAATAAATGAATTAATAGTATTTTTAATTATTATTTATAAAATATTTTATTTCAATGTATTTAGTCATTATTTCTTTATTTATGTGCCATCTTAATATTTTATACCAATTCTTCACTAATCCACTTAAGGCCATATTCCCAAATAACATTTATTTGCTTTTTATATGATCAAAAACAAAGTCTTTGCATAATATAGACATTGTGACACACTATAACAGTAGTTACATTTATGTAGATGCCATATGGATATGAGACACAACAACAACACAACTTGTTGTATCTCACAAAGTGAATGTGACAGATCCAAATATCCCATGGGAACACCTAATACTGTGGTAAGGGACCCGCTTTCTTTACTATACTATGAACAATTCACCTCATCCAAGACTATAGCATCTCTAAGTTGGGTTATTCTTTCCCGTGTCTGATAGATCACCTCCCTAGCTTGAATTGTGTGGTTTGAGGCAATTTCATTTTCCAGCCTCGCTCAGAAGTTATCTAAATGGATTGTACAATAATCTGTTATGCCCTGAAACCACACAGAAAATAATTATTCTGTGTTCAAATGTTTGACAGGAAAAATTAGTAACAATCACCAAGAGAGCAGGTGTTTTTCTTTTTCCTTCTCTTTTCCCCCCTCCCTGAGTGCCCGCAGCAGAAAAGGTTGTGTACAAGGCTAGTATTGATTTTAAAACCATTTGACAAAGGATAAATAAGACGGGAGAGGAGGGAGGCCTTAGCCATGAGCTTTTTGATCAATCAACATGTCACAGCTGGAACTAAATTCAATTCTTATTTATCAAAATCCCCTGCTTGGTTAGAATGCTATGCAACAATGCTTTTCAGACACCCTGAAAAGTCCTTAGAGCCACAAGCATCACTGTCACCTGCATAGATTTCATGACGGAAATACTTTGCTGTGAAATCTTTATCATGTGAAGACAATAAATTCATTTGAATTGCATGAGGTCACCTATATACAGAGATGTCAGACACCCTACATTTTGTTCTTACGTACACGATTTCAGATGTCAGAACAGAAACAGAAACTGCTGGTGAATGAAATAATATGCCAAAACATGTAGTTGCCGCTGTGTAGGTTGAACATACAATTGCATTTATGTCCACAGATGAGCATCTATTACCTTTCATCCGTATGAATGAGCCGACAGCCCTATAATTCCTGACAACCTTTGTGTATGTCTATAAAACAGAGGTCAAAGGTCAGGATCTAACCAGTTATTTCACAACAATAGACTCTGATTAACGCTGAACACCCAGGGTACCTTCAATCAAACACATGTGATTAAGAAATGCATTTTCTATTATCTACGCATGAAATCAGATAAAAACCTTTCTTGACTTTTATCGCAAAAAGAACAGAACAGAACAGAACAGAAGAGGTCATATTTTTAGAACAATACACCTACTCACCCACCTTTGATCCAACACTAACCCTTCAAACACCTCATCCAACCTATAATAATAATCTCTTTAATAATGGCAACATAGTATCTTGTGGAGTATAAAAAGTATGTGATGGGGTTAGAGAAGGAGTGGAAACACATTTGATAAGTCAGGCATTTATCACAAGGTCAACACAAACAAACACTAATCTTTGAGTAATTTAAACTGTAAGAACAAAGTGAAGAAACAGGTGGAAAGTCACACAACTATGGGTGTAATAGAGATGGCGATAAGATTCACACTCACCTTCTTGCTGCTGGAACAACGCTAACCGCTAAGCCATTGTGTTAAAATCAGAATCCATTACTGATCCTCTGAAATAAAAACATCATTAAACTTATTTACATACAAAACCCACACACAAATTGCTTGTTCAAAAGACATCATAATAATGGGGGATTTAGTCAAAAGCTCTTCTAGTTGGAACAGCAACTTATTACAGTGGAGTCTTGTAGATAATTCCTAACCCTACGAACCCATGAGTAGTATTAGGTAGCATTAAGACAATGACAAAGCTGAACAGCTGATTCAATCCAGGATTGCCCAATGAGTAACATATTTCATATTTATTATGTATCAACTTTTTTTGGGAAAACATGCATCTGTTTTATACAAAAAATATTTAAAATGGTTTGCAGAAATAAATCAAACCGACCAGTAATACCAGTGCAAAACACAAAATTAGCACAAATCACGTTAGGCTCCCCTCTACCAAGTGTAACGGATTAAATTATATGTGGCAGACATTCACAGGTCACACTGCATCCTTTGTAAACTCAACACCCATTTCCTGTTCCCATGCAGATGTGGCTTTGATGATAAATTGATTATCAAACAACATAAAAGTGGTGCAGATCTTCAAGATTAATGCCCACTGGTGACAGCTTGAAGTAGACAAGTTTTCCCATGGTTGACTAATAAGATAAAAGTAGTTGTTTGTTTGTTTAGAGAGTGAAGAGCAGGACAAGCAGCCTCATTTTTATTTTTACCACCACTGAAACCTATATTTGAAAGCCTTGAAAATAGTAAATATAGAAATATTATAAAGCAGTCTAATGTTGAGCAACTCAATGGCCAAGTATAAAACTATGTTCATGAGATACTATGCTGTGTACAACACTATAATATTAAACTGTTAGTCACTGATTGTATCATGGCATTGTTTTAAGGGGTCTGAGAATACCGGCAACTCAATCGGCATCATTCTAGCTGGAGAGAGCGCAAAGAAGAAAAAGAAATGAAGGTGATATTTCAAATAAATTACTCGGTATGAAAATATTTATCTTGAAAATTTAATTTGCTTCTATGGCCCTTTAGCTACAAAAAAAAAATCATTTTAAGGAACATACCTATTTTCATCAGTGAAAATCATGAATGAAAGCTCCACCTCTGTCCAACACACAAGGAATCAATCTGAAATGCTTATGACAATTAACAGTGCGAGATGCAATAAGAGCTGGGTGTTGTGACAGCTTAGATTTGGATTAAACCTGGCTTAATAGGATAATTTTTCTCACAAAAGGTACTCTGTCAAACCAGAGCAATCAATTATTATGAATTATACATGCATTGAATTAAGTGTCTAATGTCATTAATATGTCTCATTAGTTTGCACTGAGTGCAGGAGATTTTCTCCTCTGTGACTCTTCCATCAAAAGGAGAAATGGGGGGGGGGGGAATAACAGTATTTGCATTGAGCAGAGGCGCCATTGTGTCAATGTCAAATGGAGTGTTTGTAATGTCTCTCTCTCTTCTCCTGGAAAGCATGAGCTTTATTCATTTCAAATATTTTCAGTGATGCATTAGTGTCAGGATGTGTCGGTTCCATTTCTCAGAGACGAGCACAACTCTGACAGCATGGGCGGATGTGTAAATACAACAGAAAACACTTAACTATGAGATCATCTGTGCTGGGTTATTAATCTCGCTTTTTAAGGGCCTGTGTGGCCTGACTCCATGATCCTCCTTTCCCTCGTGTTGCTATATTTTGAACCATGTTATCTTCCTGGAAAAAAAAAATCCATTAAGGAGATGGATGTATTTTGGGGATGGTTGGAAAACAAAAGGAACACACAAGTGCTGATTGGGTGGGTTATGGGTTAAGGACACATTTACAATTGCCTTCTTTGTTTGGATGGGTTACAAGATACCATACAGAGTCCAATGCTCCCACTGCTGCTGTAAATCCACACATCTCCCAAGTTGATGAGTGAGTCCCTGCCCAGCAAAAAACACAGAAATGTACTTTAAGACGTTTAGTGCTAAAATATAAATCGTTTTGTGTTCTTGGGTGTCTTTTTCTAATACACATTTTCTACAGAAACACCATACTTCACATCAGTAGCACGGCTTGGGATTGGTATTCCAGGTCATGTCCCTCACACAGAATGGGTCTCAGTCTACTGGCTCTACTTATTCAAGGCACATCTCAAAACTCAAAATAGTCTATAAGCATGTATTGCAATGCATTAAATACTGATACTTCGTGTGAAAACTGAATCACAACACTGACATTGTAGACTGCTTGAAAAATATAATCTCCAATTATTTAACCTAAGTATATTCATGACAACTCACTGAGGTCATTCTCTGCTGTTCCAGCACAAGTCAGACCATACAATATATTGCCCATGCTTATTCACAACACTGACTTCTAGACATGCAATGACCCCATGTGTCATCTCTTGTGGTGTTGAATCAAGGGGTGATGACATGTCCCTGCTGCAACCTGGTAAGCACTAAACCACAGGCCAATGGTGCATTGTCACCCTTCAAATACATTAGAAAACACATCCATAGCTTCAAAATCTTTACGTAAAGATGATGAATGCCCAATTGTCAAACCTAACAAAGAAGAAGACAGAAGCAAAAATAAATAGATACAACATGTGCCTTTATCCAATACAAGGCTATAAAATCGCAGATAAAGGGCAATCATGCACGCCTTACATAGAGCTTCTTCTAAGGAGACACAGCAACCTTAGCCTTGTTGAATTCAATCCAGGTATACTTCAATTAATTAGAACTAAATAAATAATGTGCAAGAAGCCTATTTAGAGGTTTTATTCTCGAGACATAAAAGCCATTAATTATCAGGGTCAGTGTAAGAAAGCGAGATAAGAGGGAGCAAGGGTACATCGCAATAAGTGAAACAGGTAGAATTCTAAATGTCAATTAAACCAGTGAACTTTAAATCACAACATGAGATAAACAATATCAACTAAAGATCAAGTTTTGAGCTTGATATTTTCTTACACATACCAGAGATGAGAGACTCCAAACTAAGAGGAAAACACTGTTAAAACATTCTCCTGAAATTATTCTTCTTTGTTTTTGAGTGTCCATGGAGGCAGGTGAAGTCTGCCCTTATTACCAATGTCAGAGATTCGATTAAGCACGAAGAAAGCAAATGATCCCAATGAACTAATGATTAATCCGGCAGGTCTATTTACTAATGTACCAGAATGCATTAGAGGCATAAGTTAATGGGGACAGGACATCAATTCAAATACAAATGAACCACATTTGCATTGGACGCTTATTGACTGGTGTAACAAAACGAATTACAAAAGGTAATCTACTTATAAACCTTAGAGACGGATGAAACATGATTCCCAACATATCTACAATTTAACTTGGAACCTTTCTTGCCTCCAGAAATGACAGCATCAATACAAACAGATTGACCAGTGTGTCATCAAAATAAAACATCAGTTCCAATTAAAAGACAAACTAGAAATAATTAACCTGATTTCTTGGCACAGCATGAGGAAAACTATTTATTCTGATAGTGCAAGACAACCTTACTCTGTAAACTCTAACATGCATGAATGCTATTATGCATACCTGCCTGTATAACTGAAGGCAAAAACGATAATTTTTTTGTGTACTGCAGTGTAATGAACTCCCATTACGGCTATTAGCAGCAGAAATTTTCCCACACCTGCTTTGCCAGGCAAAGGACAGTGTGGGGGATAGTGAGACGTGCCAGAGGCGACAGTGCTATGGCATGCCTGAAAATGTTCCAGCCGTGTGCAGGGCTTTCCCTAGGGACAAGGAAAAAAAATAAAAAATAAAAATACTCCTCTTGCTTTGTGGATCAAAGGCCCAGACTTAATCCTCGCTTTGTTCTTGTACATAGATGAACATGAAAGCCCACTTCAGTGGATTGCTTCCCTCTGGGCCCTTGGGCACAGCACTGGACCCAGAGCACAGTCTTATCAATAATGCTGCACTCTTAACTATAGGCTTAAATTAGTGGAAAATATTCTACAATTTGACGGAAATCTATCCATTCCCTCTTCCCAGCGGTAATGACACTTTTGCTAGCTTGTCTAATACCATCTAGTAAGTGATTTTTGTAAGGAGAGGAGGGTGGTTTAAAAAGAGAAAAGCAGCAGTTCTATTTGATGTTTCGATCTGGGATTGATCTCAGAGGAAAGACTCAAATTCTGAAAGTAGGATTATTGGCTTCACTGGCTCTCCTCAGATGTCAGAGATCTTTGAACAGCCTTGTAAAGTGCACTACTTCCAGGCTGCTGCTGAACTGCTTATGAACTCATCAAAAGAGCACCTGTCTCCATATTAATGAGGCACCATGCACTTGACAAGGGTCCTCTTCCCACACATACCTGTCCCCTTGAGAACCTCACCACTTTTCCTGGAAACCGCAGAACAAAGGTGCTTCTCATTCTTGAGCTGGTGTCTCCTCACATCCACTTTTTGGAGCAAGCTCACCAGAACATCTGTATTGCAAAGTGCCCCACCGAAAGTAGAAAAAATCTGCAATAGATCAGAAATGGAATTAATTAAATTATGTCGATTTGTTTATTTTAGACAAATACGTCTTGTGTCTGCTTGTGTCACTGGAGGTCCCAAGACAGCTTGTGATGTGATCTGCCATACTGAATTTACGCAAAATTTTCCATTTTTTCCATATGCTTCATTTTTTTAAACATTCACTCAAAAATGTTACCAAATGGACTTGGACACCAAACGTGGTGTGTAAACTTGGAAACACTCTCATGAGTCTACCAAAAAACTGCAGTTCTTCTAAGTATCATTTTTTGATGTAAACGCCTAAGTGTTCCTACAGAGGCAACTGCAGCTAATCAGCATGTCTTAG
This sequence comes from Simochromis diagramma, assembly GCF_900408965.1. Lineage (NCBI taxonomy): Eukaryota > Metazoa > Chordata > Actinopteri > Cichliformes > Cichlidae > Simochromis > Simochromis diagramma. The sequence goes on from NW_024387414.1 coordinate 8,589,216, forward strand.
GCTTCACCCACTACTTTAAGCCATTGAACTCTGTGTGTGTGTGTGTGTGTGTGTGTGTGTGTGTGTGTGTGTGTGTGTGTGTGTGTGTGTGTGTGTGTGTGTGTGTGTGTGTGCGTGTGTGTTTGCACACGCGCGTACACTGCTCGTGCCTTCTGAACCACATTTAATGAATTTTTTGACTATTATTATAGCTTTTTGTGTGACACAGACCCTCCCAAAGGTTTGTGCTTCTGTTTTAGGGAGTGAATCTGTGATTTTTTCAGTCTGTTACTTAGTACTAATTAGCAGATATGCATTTGTTCTGGCTCCTAAAAGTGCTAACCTTGATGTTTCAAAGTCCAAAGAGTCAAAACAGTCCAAAACCAGTCGGGGATGTCACAGTGTCTGTGTCCTTTTCTTATAACAATGCTTTTGACGTGGTCAGGTCAAGCTGACATAGCAACCTAGTATCCTGCTGAACTGCTTGGCCCCTTGTTTTACATGCAGTTACATCTAAAATAAACAAACACACCTTATACTATGAATGCCCAGAACACAAACGGGATTTTGTGCAATTAAACACTTATGATAATTAAGGATGAAAACAGATAAATAAGATAAATGTCTCATTTTGATGCAGCAGTGATAGCAGTTGTTCTCTGTATATGTGGGTTGATGGATGAGGATTGGAGGGTCTGGCAGTGTCGGCGTGGGGGTAGGGGTTGGGGTATAGCTGAACTGTAATTGATAATGTAAAGGCAGATGGGGGTCTCCGGGGAGATGGAAAGAATCCAAGCAGATGGCCAAATTGCCGCTTATTTATGTGGAGCAGAGGACTCAGCCCTCTCGTCCACATGGTATGATGGATCATTATAGCTCTTTGTGCATAAGCACCAATATGCTTTTAAATCTGGACAGCAAAGCTGAAGAAAGCCAACAAGCAAATGTGCCATATTTCAAGGGTCCTGTCAGGAACATTGGTGTGGGGGTGGGGGGTTATGGCAAACAACCTATGCCACAATGAATCTAATTAAGACTCTACAAGAGAGCCTCAACAAAACTGAAAAAGGGAGGTTTGCTAAGTGTTGTTTCTTCAGCAGCAGAAATGTATAGTAGGAGGATTTGAAGTTTATGAAGGCTGCTATGCTCAATGCTCACACACTTGTGTTAGTGGTCAGTTTGTTTTGATGACATACACTGTCATTACCTTCGATCAGCTGTTTTGTTCACAGACACAGACAGATTGGTTAATATGGTTGAGGCCCCTTTGATCCCACCCTGTCCCTGGGTTAACTCTATTAATGTCACCCCGGACCACCTATTTCATATTTACTAAGACTCTTTCATCTCCCCATGTAGTAATTGGGCTTCTAATGTGAAAGCACTGACGTGAAGGCCATCCATCGGACTGAAATTACAGAGCATTCTCTCATGGCTTCTCATAAAGACACTTCAATACTAACCAGCTTTCCAGTGTTGGGGATTGTAGCTTTAAGCAACTCTTCCATATCATTTGTACAAAGTTGTCCATCTTTAGTGGAAAAAATTGCATTAAATGAACAAAAACATCACTGAAAACTCATAGGTAGTACCAAGGATATATGACTGTGTCTCTGTGTTCAATGAAAGACTGCAGATAAACTACTTATACACAGATCCTGAGTTAATGAAGATTGGATCAAAATCACATCAAGATGTGATTGAATATACTTTTAAAATACTTTTTTTGAGACTTATATTTTGTTGCGGTTCACTTCCACCTTCCTGTAGCAACAAACAGTATGAAGTTTGTACAGCTGAAATTAAGTGAACATTTTTGTATTTCTAAAACAAGCAAAAGCCCTGAAAGCTTCCACTTTTTACACGTATGTATATCTTGTGTGATACAGTTATTTGGAAAAAATAACTCCCCACAGAAAAGCAAAGTAAATGTGTCATTAGATGTGGAATGTATAACACTTCCCTGGGCCTCCCACATTTTACATTCCAGAGTAACACCAGCGAATATTAATATTTGCTTTTCATTTCAACCAGCAGTGGTGCTCTGTTCAGGAGGAGTGTGGCAAATGTGACCTTCAGACAGGATATTAGAGTGAATGAGGGAGTATGATTCGGCCAGTGAAACAGAAGTTGGACATAATTGCGGATATTGTTTTTCCAAATATAAAATGAATGCAACGGTACATCTGCATTAAATGACTAACACTCGAGGTGACTCACTGGAGCTGACTTTGAGGTAAAGGTTTTCTTTTTGGGCACCCAACACTGACTAACATAAGATGAGAAAATGACCCCATCACAGTAACTGCAACTGTGCCTCTGTTTGACACTAGCATAAAGCAGTGGCTATTGTTAGGGAGGGATTACTCAGCACCCAACATTACACTTCTAGTCACAAAGAGAATAATCAGAACGTGAAAGAGCTATCATGCAGCCAAGGAACTTTGGGTCCTAAACAGAGAAGTTAAGCTCTAGAAATACACCCTGTTTTGAGAGCTGATACCCACATTAACAAACACTTTGAAACATAACAAGGAGACTAATCAGTCAATGATTTACAGCAGAGGGGGCTCCTCCACTCTATCAAAGGGTTCTTTTTACTACAGTGTGGGTCTTATTGTTGTAATCTTCCCAAAAGTTTATCATAACATGGCACTATGATTGTGGACAGATTAGTTTAGTAGAAGCAGCTTTGCCATGGAAGAAAATGAAACAGGAAAATACACAGCTCAGATTATGTGCAGATCCATTTAGATCCAAACTAGTATATTTAAAGATTAAAAATGAGGTTATTCTTAAAACAAAAAAAAAAAAAAAAAAAAAAGTTCATTTCAGATTTATATACATTCCCATATGGAAAAGAAATAGTAAAAACATATATGATTTACTCATGAAAGTGGCCACTTTCATGAGTAAATCATATATAAATCATATAAGGCTTACATGATTTACTCTTGAAAGTGGCCAATTTCTCATTACTTTCATATATTTTTTTAGTAAGTATACAAAACATACAAGTTTCATTATATAATTTTTCAAGGGATCTTATATGTGTTTTCACTCTTGTATGCTTTTCATACAAGTTTCATACAAGACAGATAAAAACTTTATAAGATTTATATATATCTTTTCCATATGGGTTAGCCAAACTGAATGTTCTAAACAAGACTTTGTAAAATGTACCAAAAAGTAAGTATTGTGCTATCCCACATATTGGTCATGACAATGACACTAAGATCTAGGTTGAAAAAAAAAATATGGGAATGATTTAGCTAACATCCAACTTTCCAGAAATCTGCAAGACGATTATGACTCATAGCATATGTACTCTAATTCCATGGAAACCATTGCAACACAGCTAATTTTGAATACAATAATGAACATTCACAACTGATGTTGATGAATCACCAGAATGGTAATCTGAGGAACTGGATTGGTTTCTGCCGTCTGCCAAAAACATGATTCCTCCAGGCAACACATGCAGGAACTACAGACAAGTACAGGAGGAAGGCTATTTGTTTGAATTATTGGGCAATTTTCCATCAATCAAAAAAAAAAAAAAACATTCCTTAACCTCATGTGAAATAAAATCCCAAAGGAATACTGATTCCAAACACAAAGAAAATAGGAAGACAGTGACTTGACTAGAAAGTGGGCCGTGTTTTTGATGTAGCAGAGTGACCACTCATTCTACACTTTCAAGAGCAATGCATGATTCTGCTAAAATGGTGACAGTGTCTGCACCCAATTTTGGTAATAATTTGCTTGGACAGAAAGAAACAGTCTGGAAGCAATTTGTGATAATACAACCAAGTTTTCTTTTTCCTCTAACTAAAGTTATTCTAACTATTGACCTTTCCAGTGCTTGAATGGCATTTCCAAGTGTTCTGGGATGCCAATGGTGCTCTCAAACGGAACTTTTTAATTCTGTGCGTCAGTGTTGTTTTAGTCCTCATCTCTGGGGTAAAGCATTTAAACTATTACTGTATGCGCACTCTTCTAACACACTAACTCAATAGTGGACCTATTGCTGTACACTTGGCAACATCTATTTAAAGGACCGAAGGATATAAAGATTTTGATTTACGTTCCGTGAGGACCGAGAAATACGTAAACGTCTGACTTTTCTCACTGAATTTTCCTCGTGTTCTGCTATTACTTTGTGACACATCAGCTGCACGTGGAAAATTACCACTTCAAATATCTAAAGAGACTCAGAATTCACAGTTGTGCTTTAGGATTATGAGATAATCTAACAACCTGCTGAGCTCTCTTCCTTTTACACTGCTGCTCCCTTGTGGTGTATCAAGATATGATAGGCTGCTGTGACAAAGTGTAAATCCAGTGGTCTCGGGTGATTAATTAGCAACAAGAAAATAGATAGATTGTGTTTATTCCTGTTGTTGAGGATTCATAAAATGAAAACCAACTACCTTTCAAAACAGAGATTACACAAAGATAGCTGATGCTATTGTTTTATCTTAACAGAATAAGTAAGGGTTTCATATTAGAAATGTAAATTTATGTTTTCATTTCTCTGACGTCATATATCATCCTTAGGTAACTTAAAAATATGCAAATATACATGGCTGGTGGCTATATTTTCCAAATCTAGCTGAAAGGTCTATCCAAACATCCGCATCACTCACACAATTCAAACTTGTCCCTCAATCATATGCTTGTCCTGACGCCCCAACACCTTCATCCCAGCCCCCATCTCTCAGCAACGCAATCAGGTAAATCCCACATTAACTCCTGGGAAACAGCCCATTAATATTTCACTTGTTTTCAAGCCTGTTTGTGCCATACATCAATGCCCAGCTACTCCTTTCAAAGCCATACATTAGAACTATTTTCAAAATACTTCATTGTCAGCCTGTGGCAGCCTCATTACTTATTAAGATAAGAGAAAAGATGTTCAGAAGCAGTTGGCGGCTCAGCTTGCTTTAAAAGATCCTTTCTACTGTTCCACCTCCTCCGCCTGCCTCCTACACTACCTCCTTCTCTGTACTCGTTTGTGTTAACACTGTCAGAGAATCTTTAGGTAGTAGCTTTGTTGAAAATATGTGGGATGTTACTTTAGAAAAAGTAAAGAGTACCAAAATAATTGCTAGAACAGACTCCTACGAGTGCTACAATGCATAAAGCATCCACAGCTTGCAACATTAAAGCACATTACTATCAAAACACCTGTAACTGAGTCATTGGAATACACAATAAGAAAATACACAACATGTATTTTCATATTACACACATGAAAAACTTGAACCCTTGAACCTCTAACATAATGGGACTGGGTGGCTTGCTTATAAACTTCTAAGGCTAAAAATCTTCACTGCCTTTTTCATTCAGATTCAGTTATTGACCTTTACAGGCAACATAAGCAATATCATCTCAGGTATATGAGGAATATTTGGAGAGCACCTAAAAATCAGGAAGAATAAACTGCCATGCTGAGGCAGTGATAACCAAAGGAAGATTGCAGTGCAGTTGCCTCATCTTCTCTGACAAAAACTGAATAAAAAAATTTAATTGCTATGATGGGTTTTAAAAAATATACTACAAAAGAAAGAAAAGATCAGAGAGGAAGATTTGGGGATGTTATAATCCTTCTTTACTGTCACTCTTTCAGGATGATGGCATACCTTTGTAACTATTGAAAACTGTTTTTGAATGCTTCTTGATGGGTCTTCATTACCTGCACATCAAAACTGACAGCAGATGGAATTACTTTCAAAAGTATTTTCAAGTGTTGATATTAAGGCGTAAAATTTCTTTTTGTCTTCAAAAACTGCACCACCAACTACTCACAAGTGTCCAATTTGGTGAAGACAACTTTCCTTTATCTCCAGAACCCATAACGGAAACCAGCAAAGGCAAGAGAAATTACCCAGCTGATACTCAAAATAATAGAACTCCAAGAGAAGCACTGGGTTGGAAGGAAACAGTGACGCGGATTAAGTGTCACAAAATGCAAGAGCCAGGATGAGAGACGCGTGAGAAGAGCACAGTTAAAAGTTTTTTAACTTAGACAAAAACGGCCCGTTTAGAAAGGAGAGACGGCAACATTTATTGCATACCAAATGCAAGACTTCAGTTGAATCACTTTAAGATGACCTTGATGGAAAACATCATGAGATCAAAGAAAGGTGTGCAGACACTTATAAGACACTCAGAATACAGCATTTATACAAGGGTCTTAATAATGTAATGGTGGATACTGTTGACATGTGTCTGCTTAATAAAACAAAAATGTTCTGAAGATGGAGTACAGAAAGATCATCTTACACACTTTTTTCCTATCATGTTGTTTCATGTACCTTATGTAAAAGCAGTGAAAATATCACTGCATACAATGGCTGTAATCTTAAAGCAATAGGAATAAACAGTCTATATAGTGAAATGACATTCCTGACACATTGTGATTAGCTGCTTAAACCTGTCCACTTGTATTTTTCTTATTGTTGGACCGATTATCCAGCACAAGTCCTGCTCCTATTAAGGCTTTCTGTGACTGAAGTCAAATCAATAATCTCAAAGGTTGGCAATACAGCAACATACACAACTAATCCAAATTGACTGTCTGGATCATCCTTTACAAAGGAAGAGGAGATAATGCCAGTTTGCATATCATGATGCACTAACAACCTAACTATTCATGAAAATGATCAAAATCCACCCTTAAAACTGTTCATTTTAAGGGGTTTTCCATGCCAACCACAGCTGACAATGAGTCAGTGATGTGGAACTGGTTTGGTGTTTGTCCATCAGATACCCACCAAAGCACATTGTTTTGTACAACATGCAAGCGGGCATTCGTTATTGCCGTATTTGTCGGACTAAGGTGCTCCTAAATCTGGGAGTAATCTGGGTCCAAAATTCCGTTTCTTCATGTCCCAAAGTTAAACGAACACTGCAGCATCACTGGGAGTTAAAAACTGTCTAAATTCTTTCATCTTTGATAAAAATTATCAGTATTGCTGCTTTACCAGGTGTAATAATTAAGTTTAAATCCGGGCATCCATGAAAACAGAATTTATTACATTTAACGGAGTTAGAAGTTAGCAAGAAGTTAGCGGAAGTTAGCTTGCTAGTTTCGCTAGTTACCTAAGCATTATATACCATGTTCTGACAGAGATTTCTGAAAAATTCAAAACGTACAGCTCTGCTATCACTTCCAACATAAATGAAGACAGAAAACTAAACAGTAGTGACGTTTGTAAGGTTACTGAATTTGGGCTAGCTGGTAGATAATAATGTGATCGCTAGCGACACAGCTATGTTAGCATAACATAAACAGTAAAGCTGGAGGATGAACCTAAGTTTTTCCACTGATAGAAGTTAACATGAGGGTTCCTGATGGTTAGAGACAAATGCAATCTCATGGCAGGATGCTGTAAACAGACCAAGCTTCAGTCAGGAGTCATTAATATACTGCAACAACATGGGAATAGAGCAGCTGTGATAGAATATAGCATTATTGAATCAATATTCTATAATATTGAAGTGGAGGAAGCAAGAAGAATAAGCTGAATAAAGTTTGATTTATCTGACTGCTTTGTTTCTTGTGCCTTATAATCCCGTGCACCTTAGGGTCCGAAAAATAGGTATTTGACGTTTTTTATTTGATACACTGCAGTTTCATGTTGCAAAGCACCTATTTTTAACTGTAGTGGATATTATACATGGTTATGCTCAGGATATGTCAGCCCATTTCTACTGGAAATGCCCTTTGGTTAAACTTTCAGCAAGGAATTTGAATTTGCACTGTTAAATTTTTATATAGCTTTAATGCACATAAAAACAGCTGCTTGTTTAAGTAAATCGATGGGTTTTTTGCGCTAGTAAAGTTGTGGAGTTGTATTTTGTCTTGCATCAATTATATCGTCAGTTATATCATTATCGCAAATTTTCAAATATATATCTGATAAATATCTTTGGCCATATCGTCCTGCTCTACTAAGGAGTCAAGCCTAAGTGTAATTGGAGTCTCTAAACACTGCACTTCAACAGCAGCTTCTTTCATGCCACAGTCTGACTAATGGCAAAAATAAAATACCGACCAACTAAAATACACAAAAAATCTACCTTATCCAGAAATGGAATAAAGAGTTTAATAAGATGTGTAACATTTTGTTTTTCCGTACTATTGTATAGTAAATGGGGCGACCATGGCTCAGGGGGTTGGGAAGCGTATCTGTAACCGGAAGGTTGCCGGTTCGATCCCCGGGCTCTCTGTCCTGGTCGTTGTGTCCTTGGGCAAGACACTTTACCCTACTGGTGTTGGCCAGAGGGGCCGATGGCGCGATATGGCAGCCTCGCTTCTGTCAGTCTGCCCCAGGGCAGCTGTGGCTACAACTGTAGCTTGCCTCCACCAGTGTGTGAATGTGAGAGTGAATGAATAGTGGCATTGTAAAGCGCTTTGGGTGCCTTGAAAAGCGCTATATAAATCCAATCTATTATTATTAAATATGTACAATATGGAAATTACTGTCACTTATACTTGAAATATTGTCTCTTACCTAATCTTACTGCACACTTTGTTTTTAAATTTGTATTTACTTCTGACTCTAAAATCTGCACAAGATTTCCTTAGCATCCAGACCCAGTGCATGTGTAAATTGTGTATAAAGATTTAATCGTCATCTTTTTCTAAATCTTCATAAAATCCTTTTTTTCTTATTTCTTTTTACACTCTCCTTCCTTGCCCTCATGATGATTTCCATCAAGGTAACAAAAAAGTGGTTACAAAAAGGTAGTAGGAGGTACTTTTTGGACTACTATTATGGCAGCCATTTCCAGGTCACGTCACATATTTAGGACCCCTTTCTTTTTTTTTTTTTCTTTTTTCTTTTTGCCTGTCCCATTTGGTTCTTTAGCCATCAGAATTGTTGTCTGAAGACCAACAAGGATACCCAATGGATTTACTTTGCCAAATGGATCATCGTGGCATTGCCGTATTGGTCCATTTGATCGACCTTTGTTTTTATTATTTATTATATTTCATTTTCAGATGTTACAGATGGGACAGACATGAGTGAGGGATAGGAAAGGGAGAAAGAAAGAGGAAGGAAAAGAAAAACAGAAGGGGAGAGGGACAGTGAGAAAGGGGGGGGAGAAAAAAAATCTCCTGGATCACCTGTTGAGAGAAGAAGAATAGAAAACAAGCAAAAAAAAAAAAAACCAAAGCAACATACTAAACACAACACCATCGCATTAATCTAGCTAGGACCCCTTTCTAAGTGAATTTTTTCAACTATAGCCTGGGTCATTTCCACAGAAAACATTTTGATTTGTTAAAACAGAAAAGGCACAGGTGTGAGCAATAAATACAGTTATGAATGCTCTATTTAGTTGTCACTGGAAGGCTACACCAATCAACTACCATGCACATTAGTGTGACCATGAACCTGTAATTAACTGCACCTGTGATTTCCCTGCACCGAATTGCCTCCGTGGCTTCTGTAAGCTAATGATTATACAAAGAAAGGGTCTGTGTTACTGCACACGGAGAAGGGTACATGGCATGGGAACCTCTACAGTAACATAAAAACTGAAAACACCAATTCCAGCAAAATCGCCATTATTATACATATTATACGAGCAATTCAGCATAACGTAACGCCAGGCAGACGAAGGGAAACCTTTAAAGTCTTTTCAATTTTTTAGCTCTTAATTAAATTAAAACTTTAAATACTACAAACTGTAATAACAAGCTGCCAGTAGCTATCATTTAAACAGGTGGGGCTGTTAGCGGTTGTACCTCAGTACGGAAAACTTTAGTCTACTAGCATCATCATCGTCATCATCTTGACAATATCTTCACGGTCATCTTCACGTTGCTCCGCTCCATTACAGGTACGTCCGTGTGAATCCGTTAATTGTGTACAGTTTTTTTTTTTTTTTTAAAGCTTCTGGTGGCTGTATTGTTGTGTACACAGCGAACACAGTGGTACAGTTTCTCTGGACTAGGCGTGTCTTCCTTTCACCTGTCAACCTTTGACCTCTGCTTCGTGACTACTATGGGTATTTGCGGTGACACTTCCTTGAATGAAACAAATAATCTAAATTTACCTACTGTCTGGTTCTTCGCACTGACTATGAATTTTCTTCATGCAAGATGTGAAGACAAATTACACATGTTATTAGAGAAATAGTAAAAAGATGGATGACCGATAACTGTGGCTTTACACATTTATCAAACATCGCTTTACATTATACGCACTGGATGTGTTGCATAGTTTGCATATAGGTAAACAATCTCAAAAGAGTGTGCTTTTTAAAAGGCAAGGCAAGGCAAGGCAAGTTTATTTGTATAGCACAATTCAACAACAAGGTTATTCAAAGTGCTTTACAGAGACATTAGAAACAAAAACAAATAAAAAGCATGATTTAAAATTGATTAAAACAAGCAAACTAACTAACTAACTAATTAACAAACAAACAAACAAACAAAACAGTATATAAAATCAAAACAGATAAAATCAGAACAGTAGATAAAATCAGTAGTTAAAATGTTAGTTTTGAAATTTAAGCTTAAAAGTGTGGATTTGGTGCTTTATTCAAATGCAGCTGAGAACAGGTGAGTCTTCAACCTGGATTTAAATAAACTGAGTGTTTCAGCTGATCTGAGGCTTTCTGGGAGTTTGTTCCAGATATAAGGAGCATAAAAGCTGAATGCAGCTTCTCCGTGTCTGGTTCTGACTCTGGGAACTGATAAAAGACGGATCCAGATGACCTGAGGGATCTGGAAGGTTCATACTGGGTCAGGAGGTCACTGATGTATTTTGGTCCTAAACCATTCAGAGCTTTATAGACCAGCATCAGAACTTTAAAGTCTATCCTCTGACGGACAGGCAGCCAGTGTAAAGACCTCAGAGCTGGACTGATGTGGTCCACTTTTTTGGTCTTAGTGAGGACTCGAGCAGCAGAGTTCTGAATGAGCTGTAGTTGTCTGACTGATTTTTTAGGTAGACCTGCAAAGATGCTGTTACAGTAATCAAGCCTACTAAAGATGAATGCATGGACTAGTTTTTCCAGGTCCTGTTGAGACATCAGATCTTTTATCCTTGAAATATTCTTGAGGTGATAGTAAGCTGACTTTGTTATTGTCTTAATGTGTTTTTCTAAGTTTAGGTCTGCATCCATCACTACACCCAAATTTCTCGCCTGGTTTGTGGTTTTTAGGTAAAACAAACTTTCATCGGGAGTCCAGAATGTGTTTGGAATAAAATTTAAACCTAATGTCCATATTGTATAAATCAGCTACTTATTTCATGAGGTCACCAGTCGACAGTAAATATTCCAGTTATTTATTGTGATTTTCTCCTTATGCTATCATATTGCGAGACTGGGTTTTTTGGTGGAGCTCAAAGTATCTGTGTATCTGTAAAAATGACATACGAGTGTCCTTATGTACATATTTAACTGGTGTTGGTGAGCTTTGCCAAATGCTTGTCAGTCATCTCAAGAACAGTTCTTTGAAAAGTTCACCTAACTAAAGGAGAAAAATGCACGCACAGCCAGCTCTAATAAGCCTGCTTTAATAAAGGCAACACTTTGCTGCAGGTAAGTTGATTAATGACTCAAGCGAGGCTAAATTTTTCACACCACTCCCAAAGTCAGCACTTCCACACTATTCCTAATGGTTTACCAAAGCTGCTTGAGGCGCAATGCAGGTACAGTACAGGGAGTATCGTCTGTTCCCAAGCAGATTATTTACACTTTGCCTTTATCAGCCATCTAGAATCAGGCTATTAGTCATCACAGAGCAGATGAAAAGCCAGAGAAACTGAGCATTTACTGTAAAATGTTGATGGATGTAGCAGCATCTTAGTGGTCATACATCAACAGCCGGGCATCACTGACTCACTGATCACTCAATTCTCCAGAGCTGATAGATGTTTTTTATTTAGTACGCACATCATGAAATGTTTGGTTAGACTAGAGACGCTGGCAAACTCAACATATGAAATCTACTGATTTGACACATTCCATCCTAAAACATAACAGCAATAAAAGGTGTATCTTGAGGCAAACAATCTGCAAACTCAATCAGACAGCAGTGTCAGACTTGCCTCGGTGCTGAGCCATGAAAAACATGCACCCCATGGACATAGAGTGTGTCTCAATTAAAGAGCTGAAAACTCTGTGAGCAGACATGAGAATTTGGACTGTAAACACACTAATATTATTCATTACACGGCTTTAATGATGCATATGATTCATCAAGGAATCCTTACCAAGTGCTCAAGAAGAAACACACAAAAAAGCATTGATACACATTAATGAAAACAAGAAAAGGGGGAATGCTGGTGCCACTGAGAAGCACTGGTGACTGGCCTGGCACATGTGCTCTTCTTCAGGCGCTGTATACAGTGTGTGCGTGCATATCTGTTCCTGCGTGTGGATATAAGGGTATTTGGAAGGGACGTCCCTGTACTTTAGAGAGTGGCTCCCACGACAGCCTGGGGTGCCACATCCATCTACGTCTTTTTGCCAAATTTGATTTTAAATATTTATCACACCATACATCTTGGCTGAAACAAATTGCTGGCAAAGTGCTATTGTCTGGGAAACATGTAGTAAGAAGGATGGAGGTTTTAAAGGAAACATCAATGTTTCATTTGGTAAAATATATGACTGGGAAGTGTATGTGCAACTACAGCAGTTTTCAAACAGGAGGATGATACAGAAGTACAACTTTCTGAAGTTTATTTTTCCTGTGGCGTAAAAGGCAGATGGGGGGTATTTTGAGATGAAATCCTCTTTATATCTTTCTACAGCTGTATAATGTTTGTGGATCTTTCCATTCATAACATGTCTTAAAATTGCAAATGTAAATTTGTCATTTATTAATCTTACTTCTGTGTGGTCTTTTTTAATTGTTTCTTTTTTGATGGTGTTATATATTGAGCACAAATCCTAGATGAACAAAAATCCAAAGAATCATTATGCATAAATGATAAGGATAAAGTGATACATTTTCACAAAGAATAAATAAACAGGAAAATATTAATTGCATCTGGGCTGTGGATTCTGTTTTAGGTGAGGTGACACTATATAGGTTGTCATTCTTCAAGCAAGAGTCTACACGGTATGCCTCCAGATTCCCTGCTGTGTGTGTGATGTGCCTCCTGCATCACATTTCTCACATTTGACACATTTTTTTAACCAAGGAAACTTAGAAACTTTTTTTGAAAGAACACACTTGTATACTTTGTATTTTTTCTATTTGACCTGAAAGTTAGACTGACTCTGTGTAGCCACCATATTCTACCATTAAACAAGGAGATGCCTTGCTTGAAGGCATTTAGCCAGTGATTGTTGATGAGGAAGAATGCAATATATGTTCACGTTCACTGAGAAACCAATATATTGGTCATAGGGCAACTAACTGTTGCAGTAAGATTGGACACAATTCAGAGTAATGGCAGCTTTCTCTGCAAACAAAAGATGATTTACAGCTTACCTGGGGGACAGGAAAGCCACTCCAGCACAGCATCCCTCTGGTAGATGATGTCAAAACAGCAGAACAGCCAAGCAACTCAAATATTTCTCTACTTGTGTTACATTGCTGTGCTTAAGGGAAGGTGCTGTCACATATTTGATTTACTACATTGGTTTCACTCTGAACAACACATATTTCTGGAAAGAGTTTATTTGATACAAAACTATAATACCAGAGAAAGTTTTGTCCGTAGCGGCAAGCACAGTAAAAGTATTCTCCAGAGGGAAAATACTGCACCCGGGAATAAATGACAAACAAACAAATGATGGTTGGATATGTTTTAGGCGAAAATAATCCACATACTCTGTTCTCTTCATACAGTTTAAAGTGAATTACCCACCTGAATGCTTCCACTAAATCCATTCAGCCAACACTTTTTTTTCAAAGCACCAAACAAACAAAGAAAAACATTATACAGCATCATGTGTTATATTGCTTCAGCAACATCTGGCTTTGTTTATCCCCTTAATTGACTGATGACTATATTTGTGTAAAACATACTGAATATAAATTTCAAATTGTCCCATTACTGTTACTTACAAATTAAAATGAATTTCCACATGTTTGCTCACTAAATATTCAGTAAGTGATCTCAGTTTGTACGATAAATCATATCTTACGGCTCTCTTGTGTTTGTGCCATACATTCAACTGACCACACGGTGGTGCTCTTGTCTTGTTGACAGTAAAGATATGAAAATAGGGAAGAAAAGAGATGGTGCTGGCAGTCTGCAAGATCTGTAGAACTAAGTATCATCATAATATATTCATGTTTTTTAAGCTGCTATTTGCACATGTCTATCTTGAGTTGCATTTTAGTGTATGCTATAATGATAATATATGATATTTAAAGTAATGTATTACAATATACGTAAACTAATATTAATACGTTCCACACTAACATGACACCTGAAGTGGCTTCATCAACTTTTTCACTTTACTTCAAGGGATTTGCGTTATTAGTGCTCTTTTTGTGTTAAAATGTTCCCAGTTCATTGTGACATTAACTAACCACAAAGCATTGACACTAACTAACCGTAAGGCGTAACGCCTGTTTGTCTTCCCTGGCAACAGTAACAGCTTCTAGGTGTTCCACTAGATGGCACTTGTGTAGCACCACAACTGGGGTAACTGGTCACTGTGCTGTTGCCATTGTTTAAGTAAACACTATTCCCTTTACCAAAGGACTGGCTAAATGCAGCAATGATTAATTACCAATTCAGTGTTAGTACACATTATTATCCAGTATTCAGAAAGAGGCACGTAAACAGCACATTGCACAAAAACAAAATGATTCAGGAGCTTTAAGGCCATTTGGAAATGCATCCCACAAAGCTTCTCAGCACATAAATATGTATTACATCTGCAACTCAATTAGGCATGGTGAAATCTGGCCTTTGGGGTAGAAACCTGTGAACCTGCATAGATTTACCCTAACCACTCCTCCGTAGACCTTCAGCTGTACAGCTTTTGCTCATACTGATAATCATCCCAGCTGACCTGTATATGGAGGCTGTAATCTAATATACACATTTGATCTGTGTGCACTACAAGAATTAAGGTTCCTTGCATACACCGGGCACATACCATACAAGTGGAATAAGGTCTGTCGAATAACTTCATCACAGTCAGCCGTGTGGAGCTGGCATATGCAAATATCCCAGAAATCCAAATGGAGAACTGCAGCTTCATTAAATTTGGCAATAAAATATTTGCAATACCTCATTGGCTTCTAATGGCCATAATGAGGAGTATGACTGAATCCAATCGGCTTGCGTTAGATTTAATTTGTTTGGCATTTCACAGATGGGAATGCATTTAGAACTGTGAGTAGACATGAGAAGTCATTATAAAACCCAGGACATAAGCGGAGGCTGCCTTGTGGTTAGTTTGTGGCACCACAGGGCCACAAAGGCCTCTACTCTTTCAAATAGGGATGAGTCCCTGAATACTGTTATGGAATATACAGCAGCCAAAGTCTCAACCACATACTGGAAATACCAGTGGTTGATTTTACCAGATTGCATTTCATCATATTAGGTTACCGGAACTTAATTAATGCAATTCCATTCCTTACAACTATCTGCAGCTGGCATTTGTCCAAGTCTAGATAAGATTGGCTTGCAGCCTAAGCATGCCAACTAAAAAGATACCACAGGAATAAACAAAGATGCTTCTTGTTAACTGAGAAATTAGTTAAAAGCAGACAGAGAATGCTGCTGTTGAGATTAATTTGCATTGTGTAATTGAAACAGCTCACTGCAAATAACAGGAAATAAAGTATAGATACAAAAGAATCTATCTATCTATCTATCTATCTATCCATCCATCCGTCCGTCCGTCCGTCCGTCCGTCCATCCGCCCGCCAGTAAAATGAGTAATGAAGAGTACTATGTTGGAACAATGCACAGAGCAAATAATTATATCCTGTCAGGACTCAATTTGGTCACATCCATCTCTTTTTAGAGCAATAGCACAACCTATTCTACAAATATACCAGCTAATCAATTAAAAATTCCAAATAAATGTAAAGATGCACAGCCCCCTTACTGTGCATTGCTGAAATAAATTGGCTGTGACCCAAACATGACCCTGCCTGTTGTTCATGAGACCATTAAATTTCCTGCAAAGGGTTCAGTGGGGCACTGTGTTTGTGTATATGTATGTGTATCAACATGAGGCAGTGTGTATATACTGTATGTGTGGGTGTGCTTGCATGTGTGAGAGAAGATAGTGGTTCACACATGTTATTCATCACAAGTTACTAGGTCATTCATTCATTTCCTTATAATGCACTTATTTGAATACCATTACCAGACCATCATTTTTATGGGAACCAGTGTTTTCAGATTATGGTAGTTTGTATAGTGCACACATGAAACCTTGTAGTAGTCAGTTTTTCAGTCTGCTTGTTCCTTCCTGTTACTATGGAAGAGTGACAAATTAAATTTCAGACGACTTAATAAGGCTATCAGAAAAGCTTTATTGCATCTTGACAGTGGTTCTTTTCTTCTCAAGGAATGGAACACCATTCTTTCAAATCATTTGGGCATTTTACATTTATTTCATAGTCACAGTGAGACAGATATGAATTCAGAGAGACGATGGAGGGATGACATGCAACAACCCAGACTGTGAATGGGACCTGATCTCTTAGTGGAACAATAAAATTATTCTCTCATTTGGTGTTTTGATTATTGTGGTGGAAAGCTCAGTCTAATATATGCAGAGTGTCCCATAGGTTTTCAACTAGGGTAGTATTGGCTAACTGTTAATGGTTCACTTTTCATTTTAATAATCACCAAACCATTCAGTGACTTCTTGTTCCCTATGGTTGAGGTTGTCATCCTTGAAGAGATCACTCCCCTCAGCATACAAATGCTTGGTGATAGGATAAAAGCAAACACTCAGAACAACTTTGTAATGATTTGCAATGACCCTTCTCTTTATGGGGAGAAAGAGGAGTCATATTTGGTATCAAGCTACATTAACCCTGATTACATCATTGGAAGCTAACCTCTTTCATTAGTGCAGCAAAATGACCTGACCTATAAATTAGCTTATGCTGCAGAATTGTCCAATCAATATTTCACGTAGATTTGTTTTTTTAGTATGAAAGAGAGAAAATTATAGAATATTTCATTTTACAGTATTGTTTACTCTAGGGTCAAAGTTTCAGTCTGTTTGCTTTTGCATGCTGCTGGGTTGAGGCCCTTCTCTCCACACCTTTTTATTGTGTCAGTAAAACTGTAAATTCTAAGTTCATCTAAGACGTTAGAGATGCTGAATTTAGTTATGTATACTAAATGTGTAAATTAGCATAAAGTAATGTAAACCCAAGATAATGTTTTACACAAATATATGTGTAATTACCAAAATCTTAGGTCAATTTAGTGTTAATGTTCTACATGCTGCCATTGACACTGGCATCAAATTGCTATACTTGTTCTCAATCTCGTTGTTTCTCAGATCAGAATTGAAATTCATAAAACAGCTTGTTCAGACTCTACATAATCAAGTCAGTTGTGCACATCATAACAGCAATTTGTCATTCTTGTGAACAAATTGCAAATGCTTTGGCACACTCATGCAAATGAATATAAAATGCTGTTCCCTGCATTATCAATTGCTTATGTCATGTAGTTCAAAATATATTATATTGGTTCTTTGTTGAAGTCCCCATAACAGCTAAGCACTACTGCACCGCATAAGTCATTATGTTCAATAAGGCTGTAATAATATGTCAAGCATATTTTCTTGACACTTCTATTAGGCCTTTTCTGTAAACATGTTGTGACATGATCATGTCATTGCTTTACAGCAAAGAAAAAGACAATCTTTTAAAGCACTGTATGAAACAAAGCAAAAAAATAAATAAATAGAAAATTAGAAATCAAAACATTGCAAACTTCCTTCAGGCAGAACATGCAGAGCTGTGTGGTGATTTACATTGCAGTCTTTATACGTTTGCTGATGTTGCCGTCTGTTAGTCTAGAGAAAATATCTTTCCTTGCTAGGCATTGTGCAGAGAATCATTTTGCATCAACCCTCTACAGGCATCTACTATGATGTATTTTTTACTTTGTGCAATGCAGTGCTGTCAGAAATCTTTTTTCTTCTGTATTCCCACATCATTTTCTTTCAACAAATTACAGCCCAAACAATAAAGGTGAAACTGGGAATCCAGTCTTAAATTCTTGCAATCAGTCTACTACATAAGCAATGTTTAACTGTGCTGTTGGAACCATAGATGCCAGCATCATCCAAAAAACTATGGTATGAAAATTCTCACACTCTCTAACTATTGACAACAAAACAAAGAATTTTGACTATTTTGTTCATTAACTAATCACATTTAAGCAAGCATTGGTTGCATGTAGGTGATCAACCAATTTACCTTTTCAAATATATATATATATATATATATATATATATATATATATTAGGGGTGCAACAATACTTGTATCGGTATTGAACCGTTCGATACAGTGCTTTCGGTTCGGTACGCATATGTATCGAACAATACAACATTTTTAATTTATTTTATCAACTTTTCTTCTGACGATGCTGTCTGTGTTGAGCGCTCAGTGGATCTGCGTTCCACTACTCCGCCTAGGCTGCACTGTCAAGCGCAGATCCACTGTGTGCAGTGTGGGGGGTAAGCTAGCGAGACAGAAGCTAAGCTCGTTGCAACATGGCAATTGCCTCAATGCTACCCGAAATTGAGCCTCCCCCACCCTCATTCAGATCTGGCGTTTGTAACTATTTTGGTTTTCATGTGAAGCATGACCCTGAAGGTAAGCACGCAGTTAGCTTGTTAACGTGTTGAGGCAATCCAGCCCCACGCACGGGGCGATACGCGGTAGCTCGTTAACGAAGATTTCAGATTAACGCTGACAGCACTAGTGGGAACACAACGAATATGACTGCACATTTACGCCGACATCATCCTAGTGCATAGACAAGTGGAAGCAGACAAAAACAACAAGCACGCATGCTGCATGCTACAAACTTTAGCCGAGTCATTAGACAGCCGTTAGCACATGAGTCTCCTTATGGGGACCTGAAATGTTTAATATACTGCTGAGAGTATAGCCCAGAAGAAGCGTATAGTATACCTTTTATTTTGGAAAGAGCCATTTCTCTGTAATAAACTCACTTTCACCTGCTTGCTGCTACTACTGCACATTCATTCCCAATGTATATACTATATATATATAATGTTCTTCCTCTACCCCAGATAGATTTCTTTTTAAATTATTTTCTTGTTTCAGCAACATTAAATTTAAAAACTGTACTTTTGAGTTAAAATATTTATTTATAATTTTAATAAATGACAAATTAAAAAGGCATGAAGATTTTTTTATATCGAAAAAATATCGAACTGTGACACCAAAGTATCGAACCGAACCGAACCGTGAATTTTGTGTATCGTTGCACCCCTAGTATATATATATATATATATACATATATATCAGGGGTGGGCGATATAAACGATATACGATAGAAACAATATAAATTTGGCCAACGATAGAGATTTTGACTATATCGCTACTATACATTTGATGAAAAGACAAATCAGAAATGCCAGTTACCTCTTTTTAAATGGTCAACATGTTTACGTCTTTTACACGGAATGAATTTCATTTATAGTAAACATTACATCAAATGTAGGTTTCTTTGCATGGCATTGGAGGTGAAGTTAACTGGATTCTATGAATCTACTATATTTTTTGCTCTTGCTTTGACACACTTCTCTAAGCAATTTTGAAGTTGCCACCAAAACAGCACATACATATAGCAAACAGCCATAGTTAAACTGGAAATGGCTGTAATTCATCCAGAACCTCATCCAGGACCCAAATACAGGGCAGACGAATGCAAAACAAAAAGCAATGTGTATTATTTGGCTGTAAGAAATAGTCCTGAACAAGAAATTCAAAACAAGAACAAGGAGCAGGAACCACATCAGGGGACCACAAAAACAAAAAACAAACCAGCTGAACAGGACAAATGGGAAGGCAGGTACATGGGCTTCTCTCCGCACTGATTTGTGCGTCCTCGCCTCCTCTGTCCCCTGTCCTACCAAAGACGCTGAGACTGCCAAAGATAACACAGACTGGGAAGCATAATGCAGCATTTTTGTGCTAACTTTGTGATTTCCAAATACCTATTAGCTGAAAACATTGGGTTCCTTAAAAACTGAAGAAACAGATGAAGTGGAGGATAAAAGAAGAACTTGCCTGAAATAAAAACTAACTGTTCATCAGCACATGAACAGTATCTGAAAGTCACTTCTTTATGAAATAAGAACAATGCCACTAAAGACCTGACACAGGACCTGAGAGATACATCTGACCCTTCAGCTGATCCATCAATGGTTCACCAAAGCCCCATCAGAAATGGCCTCAGTGAAAGTCATTCTTAGAAAAGAGAAACAGGTAATGAGATTCCACAAGAACTGGACTGAAACTTGGTAACTGTATATTTGTGGTTCAAATGATCATAAGTATGTATGAGGAGGTCAGGGGAGGGGTAGAACAGTAAGTGTCTATAGCTTTCTCATGGCTTGGGGCTGGTGCTGAGGTTCTTGTCAAAACTGATAGAATTGTGAATGAAGAAAAGTACAGTCAGATTTAAATCCATCATACAACAGCATCTGGAAAGCCTCTGATTGGTAACAGCCTCATTTTTCAGCAAAGCAATGATCCCCAAAACACTGCTAGAACAATAAAAGCATACCTGGATAGAAAAACACACCATGGAACACTATCGGTCATGGATTGGCCTCCAGAGGCCAGACCTCAACATTACTGAAGAAGTGTGGAATCGTCTTAACAGAACGGAACAAAAAGCAGCTGAAATCCAAAAAAAAAAAGAGTTTTGGAAAATCCTTGAAGAAGCCTGGAAAACTATTTCTAAAACTTCCATAGAGAAACTGGACGAAAGCTTGCCTACGAGTTCAGGCTGTGTTAAGGAATAAAGGTGTTCATGCAAAATATTGACTTTAATTAAAAATTTAACATCTCTGTTGTTGCTGTACATACTGTAGTTTCCACTTGTATCAAAAACTTGCACATATTGCACTTGGTTCCTGAAAATAAAATTTTTGAAAAAGAGTTTTTGAACAGCCGAAGACATTTCAAAAATACTATATACTATGGAGGGAAGACTCCTCAAACAATTAGTCCTTTATAATCAAAGCTCATTCAGTTATTTAAATGATCAAACGTTCTGCCCTTAAACTATTGCTGTGTGTGGTTAAAAAAATGTATATTTTGTATATCTGAATTAAAAACAAGTCATGAGCACTGTTATAACTAAGATCATCAAATATAGTAAAGTAGTAATTCAGTACCTGAAATCCTTCTGATTTCCTCTGCTTGCACCTTAGGTGGGAAAAGAGGAATCAAAAATGGGACATAAAAATATGGTGTATATACTTAACAAGGGTGGGAACGAGACACAGGTTAATGCAATCAAACACCTAACATGGACTAGAGTTACAAACATGAATGAGGAAAAAGAACAGAAAATAAAACTAGACTAACACAAATGAGAAAACAAAACTTCAAAGTAAAAACAGGAAGTAATAAAAGACAACCAAAAGGATACTATGCATGATGACACAGACTATGGACACAGGAGGTAGGAGAAAGTGCAAACACAACAAAATCAGCCAATATAACACCGACCAAAACACACAATAAAAACCCAGGATATTTACATTTTTATGTCAATAGCCAATTTCAGGAGCACAGTGTTTTACACTTGGATTTCTAAAGCAAAACACCACAAAATTATGTTTAAGTCAATGTGAGGTGTCCCTGAAATGGTTATTCCATAAAGTACAAGTTTATAGTTTAGCTACAGTAAACAGCAAAAAGGCAGAGCACAGTGCACAGAACGAGAACATGTAGGCTACTACATATATCTAAAACACATAAAACATGGAAACAAAGCAGAAATACTAGGCACAATATTATACAACAATGACAAAATGGTTCTCCTGCTCAGTGGACTTTGTATTTTTGGCTACAGATTTACATGGACGTCACAATAAATGCTCTTACTTGCCGTGTGACAGAGGATGAACTCCTTTATAGCCTCTATCATCTTCCGATGTGTTCTGCTGCTTTCCCATATGGAAAAGATATATATAAATCTTATAAAGTTTGTATCTGTCTTGTGTGAAACTTGTATGAAAAGCATATAAGAGTGAAAACAGATATAAGATCCCTTGAAAAATTATATAATGAAACTTGTATGTTTTGGATACTTACTAAAACAATGTATGAAAGTAATGAGAAAGTGGCCACTTTCATGAGTAAATCATGTAAGCCTTATATGATTCACTCATGAAAGTGGCCACTTTCATGAGTGAATCATATAAGTTTTTACTATTTCTTTTCCATATGGGTTCCTATAATTTTATTTCTGCAATTTGCAATACTGCCATACTTCCTTACTTCTCATCAATTAGCAGGCTGTAGTCCCACTTATCTGTGCAGATTCCTCCATGTTTAGTTGTTGTACACATAAGTTTATAAATGTGTTCTACAATTCATAAATATGACTTTAACCCATGAGCTATTCTCTGTATGATGACTCATACCATAATTGATCTACCTACTTTAGACATAAAACCATTTGCTGAGATGTGCTAAAACATCTGCAAAAATGGCTTTTATTTTGTTCATAAATACATTTTTATTATGCTCAAAGAAATGCGTGTTTTACTGTATCATATGTTTTAATTCTTAGAACTGAAGCTGAACTGAACTGAAAACAGCATGACATGTCTCTCACTGGATAGATGTGGGGTCTGCATTGTTGCAAATATCAAGTAAGTGACAGTATTGTGAGGTCACCTTGCACGTCAGAAATACGTGCACATAATCTACACCCACATGAGTGATTTTCAGGTTTGTATTTTTGTTTTAAATCCAAGTCATGTCAGAAAATCAATCATTCTCTCTCAGATCACCCTTTTTCTCCTGTTATACCAGCAAACAGGACTAATGGGATGACCTGTATTACATTACAAAAAAAAATTGGTAATGATTTAACTTAGCACACACTACTCATTAACAGCAAATCACACCCTAATACTGCAGTACATCCTACC
Source organism: Simochromis diagramma (assembly GCF_900408965.1). Classification (NCBI taxonomy): domain Eukaryota; kingdom Metazoa; phylum Chordata; class Actinopteri; order Cichliformes; family Cichlidae; genus Simochromis; species Simochromis diagramma. Next base: position 8,612,332 of record NW_024387414.1, read on the forward strand.
AATTACTGTCATGCTACAGGCAGTGCGGAGATCAACTGTACAATCGTTAGCTTATATTAGGCAACAGACAGTGAGAAGAGGATGCCACAGGGGTAATGTGAATCTTCACACTTGTTGCAAGCAAAACGAAGACAATTATTTTAATTGCACTGCACCCAGCTATGTGCAGTCTGCAGTAGTGAGTGTCCCTGATCCTTGTGATATATTACTGCAGTGTCCATGAATTCAAGGGTTGCCTCTTAGAGATCTGGGGTATGGCCTCAGTGTACTTTATGACGTTTTGCTGTGTAAAAAAAAAAAAAACCCTTAAAAAACACGCCTTCAGTCTTGTTCCCAGTAAAGCATTCAGATATACAGTAGCTAAAGGCCCCACTGCAGCAGTTTTTCATGTTAACATAATCCAGAGTGATGGCTGGTTAATTTGTTTCGCTATTCTAATAACCTTGCATATAAATAGTTACTACCAGCATGTGTATTTCATGCATTTTCACCTCTTGAGCCTCGGAGGAAATTAGCATTTGAATTCGTAATCATGTCCCTTTTTAAGTTGCATCACATGCAGCGGCTGAAACGAGGAGACAATTAACCTGCACAGCTAAGTGGACAAGAGACTCTGACAAAAATAGCTCAGAGGAAAATGAAGTCAAGTTGCATATTTCACATGCTGTCCTAATCGGGTTGGCTATGGATAAAGACTTCATCATCCAATCTTAGGTAACATGACTTGTAATATGATAAAATTTCAATACACAGCTGTAATGCACCTCTTTCAATAGAATGTAACATGCCTTACCCATGGGAATTGGCTTACTTACAACACCTATTTATGTATCTATCTGTGAGTGGAATGTTTATATGTGATATAAAGAACAAATTCCACCTATGTGGGAGAAAATAATACTGTTTGTGTCACAGGGACTGTCCTTACAATAACAAATAGATCATATGTAGCTGCTGACAGGTAAAAATCTTTCTTTTCTCCAATGTGTGAGCTAAGAAAAGCAGACTTATTTTTCCAGGATGACAACATATTTTCACCATCTTCCAAAGTGTTTTGAGTGGATTGTAGGGCCCTGAGGTGGTGAAAAATGGTATCAGCTCCCAGAGGAGCATGTAATCCTTCAACTTATTTGAAAGCATGAAAATCACCAAAGAAGGATTTAGGTTTTAATGTCCCCTCCTATACTGAACACATAAGACAATGCAGAAAAAGAGGCATTGCAGGTCTAAACAAAGAAGTTGTGAGGGTATGGTTTGAATTTTGGTTTCATGTTTCAGAATATTAAAGAAGAGTTAATTTTGTGGCTAACTGGTATGAAGGTGGGTCCTAAAAGGTACACTGCTATTGTGGGTTTAACACTGAATGGGGACCGTGATTTTATATCAATCATTTAAAACAGTCTTCAGGCCATCATATGAACAGGATCATAATTTTTCATAGATTTCTGCACAATCAGATTTCTTTTTGAAACCTTGGTGGTCCAAAGAAAGTGTGTTTAACAGCCCAGGACATCAGCTCATTTTTCCGAGGCCCGAAAGTTTCATAATCAGTGTATTCTTCATTGCTTCTTTTACCCAAATCCCATTCACTGCAAAAAGTTGTGTTACCACCATCAAATATCAAAAAGAGGCCAGTATTTTAAGATTAAAGGCAGGTCATTTGAAAGTGCTGCAAGACCTAGCAAGAAACTAATGATTTACGAGCTAAGGTAAGATAACTTTCCCCACAACTTGTGGAAAGTTATGTTCATGCTCTTCTTTCTCCCATTCGTTGTGCTTTACATGTTTATCAATCCATTCGTGTACAAAAGGATTTTATAACTGCAAATGCAGCAAAAGAACAGTAGTTAGTCAATTAGAACACCAGTGAAAAACCAACATATCCTAGACTAAATTAGTAACTCTACATATGCACAGATAATTAGTTAAGTTGGTTTAACCCTTAAATGCTATTCATATTTCATATCTCATATGGGCTGGGTCAATTTTGACTCAGGCCAAGAATTCCCACATAACAAGTGTCTATAGCAAATTTTGAACTACAGATCTGATTAGAATGCATGAATGGCCTAGCTTAAATTAATAAATGGATAATTAATCCTTAATAAATCTTTCAGAGAGCTGAGAGAATGATTTTTTTTTCATCGCAAATGAAAACGGCAAGAGAATCCTCATTTCTATACCATCTATAATAATTCCATATTAATGAACACTATGTAATAAAATATAAATCTATCTACCACATCTAGCACGTCTACCATATGCACACAGAAAAAAAGAATGGCTTTACTATTGCTGTAGCATTGCCTCCATGACACACTGAAATAATTTAATATATTTATTTTCCATGTAGCTCTAAACAGACTGGGTTTGTGTAAGGAGTCTGTCATGTTGTACAAAGTAAAATATCATGAGAGGTGGCTCATAGGGACAGAAAGTCAGGGTTATTATTAATAAGTGGAGGAGAAAGAACATTATGCTGGCAAGCTGGCTCATGAGCCAGCAAATTGAGCTTGCAAGTACTAAAGCACCATAGAGATAAGTCATTAAGATGCCCAGAATGAAACTAAGAAACTGGATTATCATAAAAAAGGACTTTGTGTGATTGTGGAATTTCTTCTTCTTCTTTTTTTTGTTTTAGTTCACAAAACAGTAGAAACCTTCTTGTGTTTGAACAAAAGCATTTAGTCAGGTTTGCTACTCTGTTAGTGGCTGTAAGTGGAACCATTAGAAAATGTATGAACCTTTAAACCAAGGTCTCTATTTCCAAAAGCAAATGGCTCAGCTACTTAAACTATCAGTCTGTGAAATGTATTTTTTTTTCTCTTGAAGTCACAAAGGTAAAATGTCAGTATGTTGAAGCACTTATGGTTTTGCCAACACCAGCAATGCGGTATTCAGAGCCTGAAGAAGCAACTTGGATAGGAAATGGTTTTTTTTTAAAGCTAAGTTAGTTCCTAGTGAAAGCCAGACACTGTCAGCTACTGCTCAAATAGTGCATATAATCATCAGTGGTAGCCCCCGGATACCCTACTATCCAAATCATGTGATAAATTATGTGATGAAAGCATCAGCAGCTCCAACGTTTTGATATGCGGAGCCCCGTGATAACGATTCATGGTTCCCTTCTTCAAGCAGTCATTTGGGGTTGAACTGAAGTGATTACCAGAAAGTATTGTCTTGTCAAGGATGTCTCATATTACCTGTATTATCTGTCTGTTGTTCAAGGGCAAGCTTCTGTAAGTGTTCAAAAAAACATTTGTCTAAATATATATATGTTAGCCTTGAATTAGTCAAGGAAACAAAGGAAGAAAGAAGCATCTTCTTATAAGCCAGATCTGGTGTTGGGGTGTCCTTTTCATTTCACCCTTCATCTCAGGGAAAGTGTCACAGAAGTACTGAGCAGGAGGTCACTGACCTCACAGGTCACCTATTATTTCCTGCAGCATGTTCTGTCTCCACATTTGAAGCTTGGTTTGTGATTACAATGAAAATAAGATATATAGCTGAATGGTGTTTTTAAAAGCAAAAAGGACTAGCCAGCAAATGGGTGAAACCAGAAGATAAATGGTAAGACTTTAGCATCTGTAATGCCATTTTGCACCTTGGCTTTGTCTGCGCATGAGTGTTTACAGTATATGATTCTGAGCATATTTTTACATTTGATAAACGATAGCATTATCACATCTGTTTATGGACCCATAGACAAAACCAAAAAAAGTCTACAAAGCATGCTTGAATACAAAACAAGTGTTTGAGATTCACCAGTGTTACTTTATTAATGCTGAAAAACTGCTAAAGTATGGCACCATTAGGGTTGCAACAGAGATAAGAATGTGAAAAAAAGCAATTTCCGAAAGCAAGATCTAACTAATCAACAACTCTCTTTTCCAGCCCATCTGATATACAAATTGTGCCTAATGAACCTTGCAAAATCAATTACCTAGGTAATACTTTGCATGCAAGGGAAACCAAACACAGAATGCACGATGCATACGTAAACAGACATTACTCACTGCAGATTATTTTGCTCCATTTACATTGCATTAGCACGAGAAACGGAAAACTGACTGGTGCATATTCCTCAATCATGTTCATTTCATTAAAATGCAACCAGGCCAGATAGAGAAACCATACACACCAAACAGCTAGTCAGAACATTCATTACAACAAATGCTGTCATTTGATTAATGTTACAATATAGAGTGGACAAACAAATATTAAGTGTGTATCTTGAACTAGCTAGCGCACAAAATAATGCAGCATAAAGTAGTTAAGCGCCTGATAGATGATGGTACTCCTTTCTGCTAATAAAATCTGTTTTTACATGCCTGTTTAGCACTGACACGATGAAATGAAATAGTGCACCGTACACAGTGAAGATAACATTTTTAATGTATTCTATACCATAATGTATTTTGTATTCAGAGAGAAACTGTTCTTTGTAGTGCCTCGAGACCTTGATTAAACATATATCTAGACTTTATCAGGCTTCTGATAGCGAGTCATTTCCAGAATAAATAGACTTTTGTAAAATGTTCTGAGGCTAATAATGGGAAGAGGTATGGTACACAGTTTGGGTATAAATCATCCTTCAGAGCTTACTTTTGTAGTGTAGTATATGATCAACAATATGTCATTCCCAGTAAAAAAGTTGTTGAATTGTACCTCAGACTTAAAAAAAAAAAAAAAAAAAAAAAAGCTGCAAAGTAACATAGTGGAGAAATTTCAGTTTCTGAGCAGTGGGGCACAAATCTAAATCTGGCGTCATGAATTATTAAAGCCCACTTTATGGAGCTTTCTTCAGAGAAGAATATCCAGCACAGAATAGTACAAGCTTGAGATCAAATGGAGCAGAGTAAAAGAGCCCAATGTGATGCCAAAAGTATTTCCACCATAAGTGTTCAGTGTTGTTTTGCACTTGAACAGAAAAAGAGCTTTATGGCAGAAAAAAGAGGGAGTGGTCAGCCAGTCTGTCTCATCACTTAAATGCACACACAAAGGAAATGAGAAAACTTGGCATATATCCTTTGAGATGGCAAGATGATGACTAAAGAACAGATTTACCTCTCCTGAATATCACTAGACAATAAATAGCTTTCGTTTGGAGGTGAGTGTCAATTGTGGATGAATCTCTTCTCTTGGTGTCATCCAACTCTGCATGCCTTTGTGAAATTGCTTTTTGAGTCTGAGCTGCATTTATAAAACATTTTATCTTATCCCTAAAAGTATTTCTAAATGGCATTTCAGTTGAGTCCCTGCAGGGAAGCTATATACAAAAGTCTTTTATGGGCTTTTTATCCATTTGATTTGGAATGTGGAGTGTTTGGATCGCACACTTGTTTCAAAGCACACACTACATCAAAGGGCATCTTTAGTTTCTCACAGTGTAAATTCAAGACATGTAAAACAATCTTAAAACAAAAATGGAAATTTATTGGATGAATGCAGTGGGGAATAATGTTTATCAGTCACGTAGACAACTTCTGTGATTAATATCATGTAGTTTCTTTGCATCCATTGTCACAAAGCTTACCCAACAAGAGCCTTAGTGGGGTGAGAGCGTACACCAGCTGACACATGGATGAGATGCTGGGTACACCCTGGACAGACCACCAGTCCATAACAGGGTTAAAACAAACAGACAGGCAACAATGAATACTCATCTGCAACAAGCCAGCCAATTGAGAAGTGCAAATTAGCATAACATGGATATCACTGGACTTCTGGAGAAAACCGATACAGCAGGGAGAACAAAGTCCACATAGAAAGGTCCCCTGTGGTAGGTTTGAGCCAATAATTTTCTTCCCTGCTGAAACGGTATACATATGAAAAATGGAAAGTAACAGTGCTAACCACTGCACCACTCATATGGTGCATATATGGTTTCTTCCCATAAAATGGACTGTGAAAGCAAAGTAGTAAAAAAAGGTTGAAATATCTAAATAATGAGATGAAAGATACTAAAACCTGCTTAGTACTTATCTTAAGCTTGATACTAAAAAACCTGTTGTTTACATGCTTTCCACTTTTGCAGTGTTTGCACTGGTAGCTGAACTACCATTCAAGTCAGTCACTAAATACCTAACAACACACCGCTAACACCCTTTAAAAATAGAATGAAAATGAGCTAAATTAGGGTAAAAGTGAGAACACATGCAAATCACTCTGCAGCCAATCTCAGCTGCTCACAACGTGGAAAATCAATGTCATATTAAGGTGCTAATGAAACACTTTTTTTCCTTTTTATAACCTCACAGTTTTAAAAAAAAAAAAATCATTGCATTATATTAGTTTTATGTTGAAGTCATATTGCTCTTTCCACAGTTGTCTCTCTCTCTGTTTTCAGATTACCTAATTAATATCTCTATGGTGAGTTCTTCTGACTGTGCAGTATTTAATCCATTCTCCCAAGATTTTCTACATTTACTACATGTTGGCATTGTTCATGACCATGAAGAACTACTAGTACCACCAATTCATTAATTTAAATCGATTAAAAATGTGTTAAGAACTATTTTTTTTAAACTTCTGTAGTAGCAACCCAGTTTCCAAGAACACAGGTCTCCCTGCGAGGTTTTAATTACATAAACGATGTGCTAGAATTAAATCAAAACAAGCCAACACAGTGTATATTTCACCTTTTTTTTTCTACGTTTTAACACCACCCTCAACCCATCAACCAGAAATAAAAAGTAAGAAAAAACAAATCCACTCACGCATGATTAGTGTGAAGCAGTCTCTTGAACTTTGAATAATCTACACACCTCACTGTTGGTAATAGTTTTCTGCATCTGTTAGTGAGGTGTATGGACATTCTAGGTAACTCAAGTGAAGGGAGATGTTATAATAAATGCTTTAAATATAAATTCGTAATGCTGTGCACTTTATGTCATTCATTCATTCTCAACAATCACCATATGCTCACTTTGGTTACTGCTATAGTTTTAGGACACTGACATAGCATAGTCTCTGTTATAGTGTGTACACTGTTCACTATCATAGTCTGTTCAGAGCACTATGCTTCCACCACTGTAGATATATTCATAGGACACTGTAGATCTGTTTACTGCACATCCGTACATCTGTACATACGTAGCACATCTGTATATATTTAGCACATCTGTATATTTGTTCATAGTACATCTGTATATCTGCCCATCTGTATAGCAATAAAAAACATCTGTATGCTATACAGATCATATGTATATCTGTACATATGTATGCAGCAGTACATCTGTACACTTGTCTGTAGTTCAACTGTATATTTGGTCTCTACTTAACTTATCTGTATATAATTGCTTTTATTGTACTTACCGTACTACTCTTGCACTTCTGATTAGATGCAAACTGTATTTTGTTACCCTGTATTTATACATCTGTAATGACAATAAAGTTGAATCCTAATCGTAATTATAGATAATGTATTATCGTTGTTATATAGAAGTTGGGGGCAGAAATTGCAGAGATTTTTTTCTGTATTGATAGATGTATGTAAAGACCTGACCTTATTAAATAACTCATGTGTGTTTGACAGTATGTAAATGAAACTGATTTAAATGTCTAGGGTAAGTGAACAATTTCTATGCAGCGGAGTACTGTAAACATGACTGAATAAATGAAATTTAGTAATGCAACATTCCTTTTATCCTTCACTGCAGTGTATCGGTCAAGGCAATGCTTGCAGCTCTTTAACTTATAATAAGAATCTGAACCAAAGCACTTGCCTCTTCAGATAGATAAATTCAACCCCATGCAGTTAACAGCTTTTTATGGAGAGAAACTGATTTTCCAATGTTTATACCGTTTAAAACCGCTATAAATTAGAAAAAGAGAAGCTGATATAATTTTGTTTGAGCAGAATCTCTTCACTTGAATGAATGTGTCTATAAAATTCTCAGAGAAAAGTAGGTTGCTAAAATGCACTTAATTTGGCATGATAGATTGAGTCCATGCTTCAGTGACTGTAATTGAATCTGTGACCTATTTCTTCAGAAGAAAATTGTCTCTTGGGTTATTTGTCACCATACATTTTAATGGAATTCAGTAGACTGGCACTGAATTTATACATTTTATCCAATTATTAGCATTCTTCTTGCAATCAGTAGGTTATTTTACATTTAGTGTTTGTTGAGTAACATCCTTCAACTAAACATGATGCAGATGTGTGTGAATTCAGTACCTCTACCAGTACTATTACAGGAGATTGAAAATCAACATAAACACAACAGTGAATGGCAGAATGCTGTGGTTGGCAAGATTCCTATTTATTATATGCTATTCCTCACTGGAAATCCCACCAGAGATCAGCTACTAAGAAAGAAATCACAACATAAGCCAACCATGTCCAGTTGTTCCTTCACTGAATGTCTCTATTAACAGGGATCATTGCTGGTTCTTCTGGTTTGCTATAAATAATGTATCACCCGAGTTACAGGAACAAACATCTCAAAAATAGCCTCACAATGCTGAAAGGCATAAATGGATTTCTGAAAACATATAAGATGAAAGAAGACCTGCATTAATCAATACGTCAGTCAAAACATAATGTAAATTTAAAGCTAATGTCAGTAATAACCACTGTTCTCTTTACTTTGTTTTACCTGCATATTATATTTAGCTTTTCCTCAATGTATAATGCATAGGAATCAAAATATCACTGTGCATTTATGTATCTTCTGTGTCTTCCCCAGCATAAAAAGCGCAGGACCTGATTGTGTAAATGGAATCACATGTAAGTTACTGTCCTCCCAAATATCATGGTTTGACCTACTGTAAAAGAAATCACTATGAAAATGATAGCAGGAGGAGACAGGTCTGGTCAGAAAATCAAAAAAGTGGAGGGAAAATTCTCACTCTTCAGAAAGACATCAGCAAGACTTCTCCAAGAACAAAGCTAAAGTCTTAACTCAGAGTCATCTTCAAATATACTTGCAAGGTAAACCAATTTGCTTTCATACACTCAGGTAAAAAGCATGAAAATTGTTGTTATCTTCTTGACACACTTGTACAACTATACATTTGATCCTCTTTGAATACTGTCTATAGACAATGTCGAAATCCTCCAGAAATGCAAAAACATTTAGCTTTTTGAGTCTTGTTTTTTTCTAGAAATAAAAAATGTTAATAGTAATTTTTAATAAAGTAAATCTTAGTATCAGGGTTTCAAAGGTTTGTTTTTCACCCTAAAGTAGAAAGCAGAGCCTTAACCTTAAACTAAATATAAAAGTGAACTTTGTTGGCACAAATGTTACCAGTCATTGATATCATTGTCATAACACTTTTTAAAGTTACAGTGTTTAAAATCTCACTAGATGTCAGTAGATCGCATATTATAGCCACTGAATTCTTTTTTTTTTTTTTTTACCTCTCCCAATTCAAGTGCATAATCCTAGCTATGTCGGCTGCTGTAGGACAAACAATTCTGGCCGCCGTTTATCTGCAATGAATGTATGCTGTCAGTCTGCTGTTTACCTTCTCCCAAATAAATTGCCTCAAAAAACAACTAGCTGTACATTAAACTGTTCTTCCTGCAAAATTCCTTTGCAGTTTTCCCTACATATATTGCCTGTTTCAAATTCCAAATGTTCTTGTCAGACGTCAGTAAAGACGGGAATTGAGAACCATTTCTTGTAGAGAACCAGTTCCCAGTAGGTAAATTTCTTGAAATTGTTTGTCTGCTTGCCTATCAATCAAGCTTATTGGTTCCACTTGTACTACAATCAGCTGATTTTGGTTTGTGTGAGAGTGGCACACTCTACAGTCTACAGTGTGCATTTTGACATTACTTTTATTTTTATTCGACAAAAGGACAAGACCAAGATGGTGGGGTGCAAAGGGCATCCAGGACAGAAACAACTGAATTAAGCTACTAACACAATTTCAGCTGCACAGATAGCATGCTAGCACTAAGCTAGCCAAGAACCCAGAGTGTGGGCCGAGTGAATGCCGACCCCATCCCAGCCAGATACTGAACTTCAACCGGTAACAAACTGATGAGCAGTCAGACGGCTGCCTCTCTTTCTACCTGTTTGTGTTTCTAACGGAGAATCACTCTGGCAATCACTTTAGTCTCTTGGTGCCGGTTTTTATCTTGGCTTTGTGCTGTCGGCTTTGTGTTCATAACTAAATGCTAGGAGAAAGATCATTAGGTGTGTCCTCATTCGGATAGGGATTTGTGTTGATGCACGGGGCTATAGCCTCTAGGTTTATGTTGTAAAATGATAATTATGAGACATTGCATTTTAGGTCATTTTACGGAGAAACAGTATCACACTACCTTACACAAAAGTGTCCAGTGTAATATATTACTTTTTTGAGTAACGACCTCAACACTGATCATAACAAAGAGGGGAAATACCTCCAGCATGCACAAACATTTGACTACACAGCATGCAATCAATTTGAACGAATGTAATGTCTTTGATATGCTACTTTTTGATGGTGATCGCTCTCAAAGCAGAGCCAGTGAGAGCCCAATGAGAAACAATAAGTGAACTTATAAGGAATCAAATCATTAAGTGATATTGATAAGGGATTCGGAATCACTAAATTTTTTTTTTTTTTTTTTTGCCTGTCCCGTTTGGCTCTTTTGCCATCAGAATTATTGTCTAAAGGCAAAGGAAGATGCCCAACGGATTTACTTTACCAAATTGACCATCCCAGCCTTGCCATAATGGTCCATTTGATTCACCTTTTATTGTTTATTTTATTTTCACTTGTTGAATACGGGACAGACTTGACTGGGGGAAAGAGGGGGAAAAAGAAAGAGGGAAAGAGAACCAGCTGAGAAGAGGGACGGGGGAGAAGGGCAAAAAACAAAAACCAACAGAATGGGCAGAAAAGAAAAAAAATGCATATATCGATCACCTGGATCACCTGTTGAGAAAGAAAAAAGAAAACAAGCAGAAGAGAACAAGAGTAATAGAATAAACAACATCACAATGATATATGGGAATATGACAGTAAATACTAAATATTAACCCCTTAGCAGTCGGACGTACCGCCCACGGTACGTCCGACTCCTAACCCTTTTAGGCAAAATTTGTAGGACTGCTAAGGGGTTTTAAACATTATTGTGCAGCACATAAGATCAACAGAACACAGTGTGCTTTGAGGTAGGAGCCAAAAAGGGTGTAGTTTGTGTGTGTGATCACCCGTGTGTACACCTGTGAGCATGGACGCGCTTGTTTTTTTTAAAAGGTTCCTTCATGTAATGATCTGCTAGAGGGTGTGGGGGGGCCACAGCCCCGTCCTCCAGGGCATGAAGCAGGTATGGAGGAGATCAAAACTCCAGACATCCAGAGGCCCCCAGAACACAAGAGACCAAGGAAGACTAACAGAGGGGCAGCCGCGCCACTGTCCCAGAAAGAGCTGAGGAGAGTCCCAGATGAGGGCTCACCCAGCAGCCGCGGAGCAGAAGCCAGGGGGAGTTGCAGTGACGCGCCCATGAGCTCCGCCGGCAGCCAGCTGTGCCTGAGTGACCGAGCCCCAGGCCGAGAGGCCGGGGGCACCCCACCTCCGAAGTGGCCCGAGCGAGCCCCAGGCTCCAGGCCCCGATAAGTGGCCGCCAAGGAGTGAGCCGGTGTGTACCTGGACACCCATCCCCAGACACAAAGAACCACCAACGCACCGATGTCTGAGGGAGTCCGCCACTGGCAGGGGAAGTGGTGGTGGGGGGAGATAGGCCTCCAAACCTTGGAGGGCCTGAGATGTCCCCAGAGAGGTGGCGTCTGATACCCAACCTGACATATAGACACAGACATACCGGCACACACAGATACAAACATCCATTCCCACCCTCATGCTCTCATATGCCCTTACTCCACACTCAACCAACGTGGAGACAGACATAAAGAGACGCTGTACACACGATCACACTCCCCAAGCGTACTCTACGAACCGGGTCTAGGTACCCTTGCCCCTGGAGGGGGGAACTGCACCCAGACCCAGGTGGTGTTACCCTTTTCCCTGCAGTGGGGAGAGGCAGACCGCCCCGACTCCGCAGCAGCAGGGAGGCCCCACACTCCAGACCGCAGTCGGACGGCCAACTTCTCCTCCTAGCCCCCCCGCTCCAGCAGGCCGCAGAGAACGGGGGTGAGAGAAGACTCCAAACCTCCCTCTACCCGCTCATTGTAGTGTTGATGCATGTGTGTTCTAAGGTGCATTTAAAACCCAGGAGGGCATGGAGCTACCTGCCAGAGAGCAGCAGGTAAGCGCATGGCCCCTCCTGCTAGCCCTTAATGTCTACGTGTACCGTATTTAAAATTGAGAGGTGGGCAACGACGCCAGGGGTGAGGTGTACACAATCACTAAATTTGATTCCCATCCCTAGATGTCAGAGAGCCTTTGTATTGAAGTGAAGCTAGTTGTTGGTAAGTCTGTTGCTTGTTCCTCTTGACATATTTGTTTCTGTATTGTTCCCTTACCAGTTAATGCAATCAGTATTCAATTAGACCATCTAAGTGAATTATAATCCTTCTCCATATTTAAGAGCTATGACCACCATTGCAGCACCATTACTAGGTCTTTGGTAATTCTGTTTGCTAGCTTACAGCTAACATCTGTTCAGCTGAATGCACTGCCTATTTAGTAATAAACAAAAAATACAGGTAAGACTATTAAGAATGTCAATTGCTGTCACTATTAAAAAAGCACAAGTGGGACATTCTTGGTTCTTCTCATAGACTACAATTTTATAAGTCACAAACATTGCCAGCCATTTTCCTGTTGATATACACTTCATTCAGAGCTATTTTTTATCCTTTTACTCCCAGTTCTCAAGAGTAGAATAGTAGTTGCAAATACAGATAATAATTATAAAAATGATCATGTACCCCATTCTTTATGTGAGGCTCATAATAGGCTGAAGTAATGAACTTGTAGTCATGGACTTCATAATTGCATGACTTAATGTAAGTGTGGCTTCTAATGATAAAGTACTTCTGGTGGTAAAATGCAATTAGTGGGGGTACCATCCAATCTAGCACAGCTGTCATACTAACATTTATGTGGGTTATAAAGTTCAAAAATATGAAGACCCAACTGGTAAAGACACTTTACTAATTATGAATTGTTTCAGTGTCCTCTGGTTGTTCAGTTAAGTCAAACTGAGAATGTTTTCTTCATTTTCTCATAGTAAACCTCTGTTTATCATTAAAAGTTCAATTGGCTGACTCTCGGTGGAAATGTTATCCATATCACACTAATGAGTTCCTAGACATTTTTGTTCTAATTAATGCTACTAATTCCTGTTAATTAATTGTTGGTGAGGCTCGCTCCATCTGCTGAGTTGAGGAAAGTAAAATTGGGTCATTATGAAAAACAACTTGGTGATATCGAAATATGGGTCTATTTTTCCTCACTAATTTGTTAAGCAAAATGCCTCAGCAGTCTGCTAAGTAGCAGATGAAAGCTAATGTTTGCAGTGGCATCTATTTTGCATGAAAAAGTCATTCTGTTAAATAGTTTATCATATTTATGGATGAGAAAATGTAAAGCAGTGAATAATGCCAGTGGCAGTCAAATGGATTCCGAGTATTATCCTAGTCCAACGCCGAAAAAACCTCACACACAAAACCCAGAATAAATATCATTGAAAGATCACATTGCAAAATATGATTCTAAAATGTGTTCCCCAATAATTACCTTAATCTCAGAGATTGTTAATTGGACAAATAAACAAACAATGACAATCTGCTAATATTTGATGCTGACAATGAGAAACAATGCTGCCTGATCGTGATCAATCTTGTGGGACATTGTGAGGCCAAGCTAAATTTTAAAGGGATGGCTTTGTATGCTATTTACTCACCATTCATTGTATTCAGTTTAATTCAAAGGGTTATATTCAAACAGCATGAAGTGACATTGGTCTTCATGCTGTTTGAGCTTTTTATCCTAGATTCAGCCTTGGCCTTTTAGATGTGTACACTCTGGCTATGTGCAAATATTTGAGGCAGAGATGTGTTAGAAACTGCAAGTCAAACCATTAACCTTCAGTAGAGGTTCTGCAGCATATCATACTGCTTCAACTTGTGTTGTGGCTTGTGGTTAAAGAACAAAACACAGTGACCAAAAACTCATGTGTAATGCAAAGTACTTTTGTTACACTTGAATTTAATGTAACCCATTGCTGTTTTTGTTAAATGTGTCGTGAGCTGTTTACTGAACCCTGTGGTTGTTTGTGAGGCATTATTCTTTTGAGGATGTCAAACCTTTTCACGTGCATGAGTGACCAAAATTTTAACTGGTTGGTATGTTCTAGCCAATTTGAGCCAGATGTCCACAATCCATAAGATGACAGAATGACAGGCTACTCATGACTTTTGATGATGATGCTGGAAATGACTTTGCTGTAATGTATGTTGTTACACAATACCAGAAAAAAATTGTACAATTCTGGAGGCAGGTTTGCATAAATTTTCTTTATGCAAAGTCCATGTTCCCTGGTGATGTAAGTCCTCTTTAGTGTTCTCTACAAAATGTATCACGGAAATGACAGAATGCACTTCGCTGTGTTTTTAAAACAACTTCCCAACCATGCAACTGGCACAGCACATCGGGTCTCACATAATATGCAGGTAGACATGGTTTTTCTTAGTAAGATTTCATTGTCAGAATAAACTGAACACCATAGTATCTATGCAGTCTTCATGGAGCTTTATGTATGCCACACTCGACATCTGGGGTTTTCAGAATTTTAAGACCTCACTGGCAAGAAAATACAGAGAAATTCTGTTGCAGGCAGTCATTAAATTGTCTTAAATACCCTTTGAATTGCTCTGAGACCAATTAACAGTGTTTCATTGCTCAGAGATACAGTATGATCAAAACTGCATTTCCCTGTCTGATGGTATTGTTTAACAATTGCTGGAGCTATTAAAACTGGCACTGATGTGGAATATTAACTATAATCCTCTGAGATGTTACTGTGAGAGTAGTTTGTCAGACAGACAACAACAGCAGCTATCAGCCAAGATCAACATTATGTTTATAATGATATTGTTTTGAGATCTCCCTCTTCTTCTGCTTTTATCTCTTAACTGAGGCAACTGTGTAAATGAAATCTTTGGGAACTATTTATAATTGTGACAAAAAAAAAATCCCCATCTATAACTAAAAAAAATCCACTTATGCATGCCAGAAAGTGGGTTTGTAATGAGACAGTAAAAAAGTATAATACAATAAACGATGTTGCAACAAGGAATGAGGCACTCATAACCACAGACTGTACATAATAGTTGTGACTTGCTGTTTCACTGAAAAGTTAAGCCAATGGGGAAATGTCTTAAATCTGCAATATTTCAAATGGTTATATAAAGGTCTGATTAAGCTTTGTTTCTAACAACAGGTATTCATTTTGGTAATTATGACTCCATGTAGAGTAAAATAGATTTAAAAAAAAAAACAGGCTTTTGTTACTTTGTTATATTGTAACTAACAATTTGTGTAAGATTGTTGATTCCTTGGTTTTCATGCTACATCATGTCCAATGACATTCTGGCAGGTACGCACATCTAATATAGAGTCTATGCATATAACACAGTCAAACTTAAAATGATCATTTTATTCTCGGTTGAGCAAGTGAATCAAGTAAAGCCTAATGATTTTATTTATATCAGTAAGTACTTTGTCACTACCTAGTAACCATACAAGCTGTGAACATGATGGAAAATAATTATTCATTCATCCCGACTGATCATAGAATTTAAATCAAACGCACTTGGACATTTGACCTTGTCTCAAGGCCTACTGCTGTGCAATAGCAGAGATGTTGGAAACCTATAATACTGATAATTTTCTATAAAAATGTATATTGTGACTCAGTATTAAAGATCCTATTTGATGTATATGCCGTTTTTTTGATTTCTTTTATATAGTAGCATGGTCTAAAAACACTATAGTCCAGAAAGAAACTGGCATGTTGAGCATTGCAAAGCTGTGAATTATGATGGACACATAATGCATTTATCATTGGGAAGGCAGTGTTCCTACATATTGCACCAGGTTTGAAGAGGGTAATGATTTAAATGCCAACATTTTTTCTGATCTGTGTCTGCTTCAGGGCCTTTTTATGACATTTCTTGCTCTACATTTGAATTAGTCTTTTTGATAAGAAGTCCATTTAGACAAGAATCTGAAACACTGAGTTAATCTATCAGCTAGAGCAAAAAAAAAGGAGAAGTAATGTCTCTTTTGTCTGTACCGTAATGTCTCTTTTGTCCATATTGACATCTTGCTTGAATAAGACAAGTTGTAGAACAGTGATGACTTATGTAAAAATGACATACATAAAGAAGAAGGTTGTCAGTTCTCTTGTGGGCTGCCTCAGGCTGAATTTCAAAGAGTAACTTAATACCAAGCTGAAAGACTATTTTAGTTATTTCTTCCTGCTTTAAAGAGTGCTAACCCTTCATCATACTCCATCCATCCATCCTTCCATCCATCCTCTTAACTGCTTATTTAGCTGGATCATCCGGAGCCTATAGCCCATGTTCAATTCTGTGAGAGACAGGGTACTACTTATCGAGTGTATGGTTGGTCAGCGTGCTTGCAGAGCTGCACACTCTCATTATGAGAACTTCGACAACAAGAAGTTAAAAAAAAAAAAAACAATAGTTATTTAATAATTGTCATCATTTATTCTAATTTTATTTGCAAGGAAGATATCTGCTATTTTAAATAGTCACAGATAATCAGTACCAAAGCCTATCTGGAGATATGTTTATATATGACTGGTGTCTCATATAGTGCATATTCCACTTATTTGCAGGAATAGTATAAGCAGTTGTAAATAAATATTTAACATGTGGTGCGACTAATGATGTGACGAATTGAAGTTCCAAACAAGCAAACTGCTGCTGTGACTGTTTTACATATGGCATCAGGCATCTCACTGCATGTTAAATAGACATAACATTTAAGGAGTAAAGTATTGTATGTGTGTCTGAAAGTGCTAAGCTGAGCAAAGTCAAAATGAAGCCGAGAGAAATCCTTCCTACGGATCAGCTTCACAAAATAAACACTTTCCTATCTATGTTCACAGACCAAATATTCAGTGGATATAATCTTATACTTGACTACTTTACAAAGAAATGATTGTCCTCCTCTTAGTACAAAGCTTAGAGCTACAGTATAAAATGTATCTATTAATCTCCCTCAAGTGAGCAGATTATCACTACCAGTAGCATCAGGGAAGGACAATAATGCAGTGTTGCTTGAGTCTAAAGTAGCAGCATCGAAAGAAAGTCTACATAATTATTCAGCTGTTTCTGACACACCAATCCAATCTACAAGGGCTCTAGATTGTGTCTCAGTAAGGTGACCTCTCCTTTGCTGTGGCAGAGCTTTAAAAAACATCCACATCTAGACCTGCCACAGCATACAAAGACTGCCTTTGTTCAATAAAACATTACATCAACCTGAGTAGTGTTTTAGAAAAGCGTAAAAGTGAATAAAACTACAGCAAACATAGAGTGGAAGCCTATTATTGAGTTCTGTGCAGGAGGCCTGCAAAGAGAGAGATTTGCAGCACACAACCTACAGTTTCCTGTGGCTTTTCAGGCTCAATGTAATCATTTGTGTTAAAGCATCAAAAGGAAAAACAGGAATAATGGACGTTCACATAATGCTGTTTTTGTCAGGTGAGCATGTTGTGTGATTGCATGTTTCATAATTAAAAGAATCATCAGATGGCTTTCTGTCTATAATCTCTACATTTGTTGTAGCTTTAGCTGGCAATTTAAGCCTATAGAAATCACTGTGGCCCTATAATAACCACTGAATATTTCAAGGTAAGAATGTAGTCTCCAGTGAGAAATTGCCAGGGACCGCTCTTTAAAAAAAAAAAGTCACCAGTTGTTATTGTGAATTGGAAACTCTTGTAATGATATAATCAGTGTGACATTGGCATATAGACTGGTTTATTAATAATTAGTGAGCTATGGGAAATCATTATTGGAGGATTTCAATTCAGCCATGACTAAAAAAATGGTTACGCAAAGAAGGATTTTATTGTCTTTACTAATAAAACTGCACTTTACAGTCTGTTATGACAGAGGAATAGACCAGTGAACCTAATTTGCACATATTCCAATAATAAAATTTAAAGTAATGTGCATTGTAATGTTTAGTTAGAACATATAAAGTCATGCTTAGAGGTGGAGGGACACGCACAGATTTGTCACAGGAAAGAAGTTAATTTTCACTGTGGGTCTACTTTGTCTTCTTTAAATAAGACAAACAGGCGACATGAAACATTATTTCATTTGCATAGGTTAATTAAAAACAGTGTCTGACTTCTTTTTTCCGTGTTGATCCAAATACTAATTAAAAACCACAAGTAAGGTACATAAACTGATAATATTAACAGCTTTTTGCATGGGCCTTAGAGGATAATTATTTTTAAATCTTTAACATTGGTATTTCTGGTATCAGTATTATAATATGTTTGCATTATTTACTAAACAACAAAGCCAGCGATCCACTTTTTAACTTACATAGTGCTATAGTCTAGTTACCTTGATGCTGAATTTATACTTAAATGAACAGATCTGGGTTTGTGTTCCTTTTATTTGAAGGGTCACTATATAGTTCTTCTTGTGAAAAGCAGAATTATAGTAAATGTGCTTTTAATTATATAGTGCTTTTCTCCTCTTACTGAGCACTCAAAGTGCCCACTAGAGGCCACTTTCACCCATTCACACAAACATTCATACAGCTCTTTATTTTACATCTTTAAATGCTTTATACCTATCACACACACACTCGTGTTCTGATGCATGTATTGGGGGCAATTTAGCAACCAGTATCTTGCCCAAGTGCACTTCAGTATGCGGAATGGTAGAGCTAGGGATTGAACCACTGACCCTCTTTACCTGCTGAGCCACACTTGCTTCATCCTGTGACTTCTCTTAGTGTCCTTTGTCAGAGTAAAGCTTTTTTCTTCAGCTGCATCTAAAAATTAAATTTTTGAAAAGTTAACTTGCAAAATTACAGTTGACCGTGTGACACTTATTCACATTGGACTTTACACCAGTGAACCCATTTAAGGGTTGTTAAATGGTCACTTGTCATTTGGTTATTTAGATGGAAGTGCAGTGAAGGTTAAAAACGAAACCTTTCAAAGTCACAGAAAATACTGTAGCGTCCCTCCGACAGAAGACACAGACGATCAGCGTTCCGGTTACCGGTGTTTATTCAGAATAGTAACACGGGCTACTGTGGGCCGTAGCCAACGCCAAAACAACAGGGAAAAAGCGGGCTCTCCAGCAACAAAAACAACCCCCGACTCTCCTCTCTTCTGCCACACACACACCCCCATTCTCTAACCCCCGCCCCCGAACACTCTCAGTCAACCACACACATGCTCTCCTCCAGACTCTCTGTCATTGGTAGCTGATCTGATTGACAGGCCAACCGGCCTCTAGACTACTGCACATTCAAGGACACTCAGTAAATCACCATGCTGCGGGTGTGGTCCAACTATGCCATAAGTAACTGGCAATTCTGAACACAAAACACTGATAACACAACAGTCAACTAACTTGTAACCCAGTCCGTTACACTACCCCGACCCCTCAAAGTCCCTCGCCCACGAGGGCGGATAAAGTGTCTCAGATGGCCTGGTGGTCTATGGTGCCTCCTTGGGCGAAGGCGCCCGGAGAGAGGTGGGGGAGGGGCTACGTCCGAAGTGTGTGGGCCCTGTGGGCCCAGGGCTCACAGGGCTCACAGTAGAGGCTGTCACAATGGTGGTGGCAGAGTCTGTAGGGGTGGAATCCAGGTCCGTCTGCGGCCCACTTTGTTGTGCCAGTGAAGTGGTTGCACCCCGATAGGGGGCCAGTCTGTCCCAGTACAGGGCGACCCTCCGTCCCCTTGGGGGCAGTTGTACCCTATACACCACTTGCCCCAGACGTTCCAGAGCCTCACAGGGTCCAACCCAGTCACTGTTCAGCTTAGGGCATCTGCCCTTTTTCCTCTGGGGGTTGTACACCCAGACCAGTTCCCCCACATTAAAATGTCGGCCTCTGGAATGGACGTCGTAGTTCCTCTTCTGCCGTGCCCCCGCACTTATCAGTTTCCTCCTAGCAAAGTCATGAGCAGACTCCATGTGATCCTGGAGCTTCCTCGCATAGTCAGGACCTGGTTGGTCCCCATCAGCATCGGGGGGTCGGCCCATCATCATCTCCGCTGGAGTCCTGATCTCCCTGGCCAACATCAAGAGGGCAGGGGAGCATAAAGTGGAGTCTTGGACCGCCGAACGATATGCCATGAGGACCAGGGGAACATGACTGTCCCAGTCACGTTGGTGTTTAGCCGTCACTAGCGCCAGTTGCTCTGCCAGTGTACGGTTAAATCTCTCAATGAGTCCATCACTCTGTGGGTGGAGGGGTGTTGTATGGGTCTTATGGGAGCCTAGTTTCTCGCACATGGCCCCGAACACACGGGACTCAAAGTTCCTGCCCTGGTCCGTGTGGATTACTTCAGGCACCCCAAATCTGCTGAACATCCCCTCCACCAGAGCATCCATAATTGTCTCGGCCTCTTGGTCAGGTAAACTGCATGCCTCTGGCCACTTTGTGAAATAGTTCATAGCTGTGAGGATATAGCGGTTTCCCCTTTCTGTGCGGGGAAAAGGACCCAGGATGTCCATCCCCACCCTCTCCATAGGGTACCCTGCCGGAAACTATTGCAGTTGGGCATGGGATTTGGCTGTGGGTCCCTTCTGTGCTGTACAGCTGTCACAGCGGCGGCAAAAGTCCTCTACATCCCGTCTATGTTGGGCCCAATAGAACCCCTGCCGGAGGCGGCGGAGTGTTTTGGTGACACCAAAGTGGCCAGACCCTGGGGCCCCATGCACTGCGCGAGTTTTAGCCCTGCTGCCAATACCCTCTCCAGGACCCGTCTGAGGGCCCCAAGGGCAGCGTGGAAAGAAGCACCATGGACCAAGATGTCGTCCAGGTACACCACGCATTCTCCGCGGGGAATTCCAGTGAGCACTTTATCCATGAGTCTCTCAAACGTGGCAGGGGCATTGCAGAGGCCGAAAGGAAGAACATTAAATTGCCATAAGCCTCCGCTGGTAATAAATGCAGTCTTTGGTCTGGCATCTGGTGCGAGGGGTACCTGCCAGTACCCGCTGCGTAGGTCTAGGGAGGAGAACCATGAGGATCCTGCCACAGTGTCAAGGGTCTCATATGTACGCGGTAGAGGATATGGGTCCTTCTTTGTCACCTTATTCAAAGGCCGGAAATCTACGCAGAACTGCCAGTCATCCTTCACTTTCTTTGAAACCATAACAACCGGGGAGGCCCAGGGGCTGGTGGATGGTTCAATGAGTCCAGCACGCTGCATCTCTCGCAGAGCCCTCTCTGCTTCAGCCTGTCTGGCCAGGGGGAGGAGTCTAGGCCTCATCCGAATGGGCTGTGCATCTCCAGTATCGATGTCATGTTGAATGAGGTCAGTGTGGCCCATATCATCCTCTGAGAAGGAGAAGCAGTCCTAAAGTCCATCAGCAGCTGCTAGAGCAGGCCCTGCTCGCTAGCAGTCAGTCCATCGCAGTTCTCCTCCCACACCCCCCCTCACAGCTGAAACTCTCCTGCCCTTGTCCGGCGGTTCCTTAGGGAGAAGGGGAGGGCATGAAGCAGCATGGGGTGCAGTTGAGGTCAGTAAAAGTGGGGGGCCTTGGGGGTGGCCGGACTACCAGTCAGGTCTGGGGGAGGAGTCGACTGCCAGCTCAGAAAAGGTGTGGGCTGCAGGGTGATCAGGTTGGGGTGGCCGCCTCAACATCCGAACAACACCACCGTCAGGGAACGAGAGCGTCCCCCCCCCTTGTGTCAATAACGCAGTCCAGTGCCCTGAGTACATCCAGCCCCAGTATACAGTCTTCCAGGTCTGCAACCCATACAGAGCAGCGGACTGACTTCCTCCCCACACTCAGGGTGAGCAGTGCTTCCCCTAGCATGGGGGCCCGCTCTCCCGTCACAGTCTGCAGCTTCACCATGGTAGGGAGGATGCGATCCCCCCTTCCCACCACATCAGGTCTTAAAACTGTCACTGAAGACCCGGTATCCACCAGGGCTGAGCAGCATAGTCCATTCACAACTAATGGAGCATACCAGCAGCTGCCAACCCAAGTCCTGCCCAACAAAACAAGCCGCTCCACCTGTCCATCCACAGCTCCGCAGGGGCGCTGTGCACCCCCGTGGGCCCTGAGCTGGGTTGTTCCTCCTGGAACAGGAGGTCGGGACACAGTCCCAGGGTCCTGCATCGTCCCGGTTATGCAGACCCCATGTTGTTTCCCTGATCCCGGCGGGCATGGGGACAGTCTCGGGCTAGGTGACCCGGCCGTCCACATCCCCAGCAGACCCTCGGCCCTCTTCTCGGCCTTTGTTCCCCACGTAGCGTGGCAGCTCTCACCAATTGGGTCAATCCCTCCGCCCATGCGGGTTCTGCGGTGCCCGGTGCAGTCCGTCCTGTAGCCCCTGTCTGCAGTGGCCTGGTCAGCTCAGCCAGGGGTTTACTAGCCCCAGCGCACAGTAACTCTCTCTCTGTAGCCAGCTCCAGGGCCTCCTGAAGGGATTTAGACACTGTTATCTCTAACAGTGTCTGGATCCGCAGCTCATCTGAAAGCAGGGCCTGGAGGAAGTGGTCACAACCTAATTTGCCCTGGATGGTGGGGGGCATGTGGGCATAAGTGCGGTGGACCAGCCCCTCAA
The DNA here is from genome assembly GCF_900408965.1 of Simochromis diagramma. Taxonomy (NCBI): domain Eukaryota; kingdom Metazoa; phylum Chordata; class Actinopteri; order Cichliformes; family Cichlidae; genus Simochromis; species Simochromis diagramma. The sequence continues at coordinate 8,635,050 of NW_024387414.1, forward strand.
TGTCATTAGCTAGGTCCCTAATGGATTCTCCTGGTCGGCGGCAGCGGCTGCACAGTTCGGAGCGCAGCAGGCTCGGAGCAGAGCAAGAACCAAACCGCCTCTTCAGAGCCCCCACCAAAGCATCATAATCCCCCCTGCCTTCTGGGCTCAGAAGCAGCAAGCTAGACAGGGCATCGCCAGTAAGCCACATAGCTAGCTTCAGGGATTTCTCTTCAGCAGACCACCCACCAGCCCTGGCCAACAGTTCAAATTGTGCATGAAAAGCTTCCCAGTCAGCCTTGCCATCATACCTGGGGGGTCTTCATGGAAGCGTGGAAAGTGCCTCTATACATCAGCCTCTACCTCTATATGTCTTTCTCCACACCCCCAGCCGCTGTAGAAGTCCCCAAAGAGCTCTGTCGGCCACCCGAACGGTGAGAGGATGCAAAGCCGGCTTCTCTCGCCATATCCGCGGTCATTTGTCTCACCCGCTCTCTGTGCTCCGCGAACCTCCGGTCCCCGGCAGAGTAGTCGTGTCCGTGAGCTTCTGCTGTAGGTTCTCGCTTGATCTTGGAGTAATCCATCGGAAGCGCTCCGCAAAGTCACGCAAAAATCTCCAGCGTCCACAGTCGATGCCGTGAGTCGGGGCGGCACGAGCACAGATAACTCCGGAGGCGAAAGCTTCACTTTCACTTCTGACACCAGTGTAGCGTCCCTCTGACAGAAGACACAGACGATCAGCGTTCCAGTTACCGGTGTTTATTCAGAATAGTAACACGGGCTACTGTGGGCCGTAGCCAACGCCAAAAAAAACAGGGAAAAAGCGGGCTCTCCAGCAACAAAAACAACCCCCGACTCTCTCCTCTCTTCCGCCACACACACACCCCCATTCTCTAACCCCCGCCCCCTGAACACTCTCAGCCAACCACACACATGCTCTCTTCCAGACTCTCTGTCATTGGTAGCTGATCTGATTGACAGGCCAAACGGCCTCTAGACTACTGCACATTCAAGGACTCAAGGACATCAGTAAATCACCATGCTGCGGGTGTGGTCCAACTATGCCATAAGTAACTGGCAATTCTGAACACAAAACACTGATAACACAACAGTCAACTAACTTGTAACCCAGTCCGTTACAATACTAATAGATACACCCCTTAACTTTAGGTCTAGCTAAATTTGGTCAGGGAAATGAAGAAAACAGAGAATACTCTAATACAGTGGTTCCCAAACTTTTTTTTGCTAGGCCCCCCTTTGTTTTACAAGAAAAATGTTCGCGCCCCCCCACCACGCAAATACATCCTCCAACCACACACACCCATATTTTGTTTTCAAACTCCATTGCCGTCTATTTCACACCTCAAACATTTAGTAAACAATTAAGCAAATACAAGTAAACTGCAATAAAATCAGGTAGTAATAAAATACACTACTAACTCTTTTACGCTACGTCCACACCTACACGGGTATTTTTGAAATCGCAGCTGTTTCTATGCGTTTGGGCCTTTCGTCCACACGTAAATGGCGTTTCGAATCACCGAAAACGGAGATTTTTTAAAACTCCTTTTTTGCTTTACGTGTGGACGAGGAATACAGAGTTCGTCACGCAACGTCAAAGGTATGTGCCATTTTTCATGTCACGCTGTGCACCACGCTATTGTTTACATAAGATGAATTGCAGGATGGCAGATAGAGACAAAATACTGTCACTGTTAATCCGACTATCTGCAGTTTTTACACGCTTGCATTTACACATGCAGTTACTGTCCCTCCATTTAGAAAGGCAGAGGCGTCACGGTGTAATTATTTTACTTGTAGTTATTTTTTCCTGTGTAATAATATTCAACATTGCTATCAATACATTTTTCAAAAAGTGCCTCTCTGTGCAAAATGGGTTCAAAAACATATACAGCTTAGGGATAATGTTTGTCCGTGATTTGAACCGGCGGAACAAATTGTGGCAGGGTCAGCCTGATATTATTTGTATCCCACTGTAACGTTACTGTATAAAGAGCTATTATCTCCACAATGTCAGGAGTAATTAGTCATTACAAAAAGTGTTTGTTAAAAATCAAGAATGTGGGATACTGTTTGTCCGTGATTTGGACAGCCCAGCGTGTGCTCCCGACGCGGGTAAAACCAATTCTGCAGGGAAGACCTACCTCCGCACTTGTGCAAGTGAAGCCAAAGGGAAGATATGCTTCACCATATTTTATAGTCTTTGGCTTGGAAGGAAGTTGGTTTGGAAACATATTTAGCGATGCTTCATCTCCTGCTTTGCGTTTGTGTGGGCGCCCAGTCAAAAACCTGTCCATTATGATAGCAGTATCTAAGCATTCTTTTTTTTTTTTTTTCAGAGCCCCCTGCAATGGTTCTGCAGGCCCCACACTTTGGGAACCTCTGCTCTATTCTGAGAACAGTGGGAGGAAATTTTGTGAAAAACTAAATAAAACTCAGATTTTTGTTTGTAATGACATGCTAATCATTGTGTCTTAAAGTAAAACTCAAAGCATTTGATACTAGGCATGATTCATCGCAAGAGATCACAGGCCCACATGTGTGGACAATAAACCTCTTCATTCAGTCCCAGCCCTCTGAAAGTACATGCACATTTTTTAAGTCTTGTCTTTGCTGCTAATTAATTGGAGTAGCAATTACATACATGCAGATGTTCAGCCAGATGCCAGTGAACTCTGCTCTGAAGTCATGTTGGCAAATTAAACCTGACAAACATGAGGCATGTAATCAAGAGTTTGTCTAATAACAAGAACTGCATCTGGTCTCAGACACACCTGGGATGCAAACATTTCCAAGATTTAGTGAAGTACAAATATTATGAGACAATACTTTATATGTTGGATCATGGAGCATCCAAATAGCTGCTTGAGAGACATACCACTGGAAATGCTTATCTCATTTCTTGACAGAACCTTTGTTCCACACCACCTTCAGTTGTTTTCTGTACGTTGGTATCCATGTATAGACTCATAATGTTCAGAAAGAAAGATTCAATTTTGTTAGATGGAGTAGGCAGAAAGACATTTGTGTTTTTGTTTTGTATGTGTCTTTTGTTTTTCATGACAGTAGCACACCATTCAGTCCAATAAATACCAATAGTATTAGCAGTACATACTTAAATGTATTAAATGTAAAGGTATTTAAAGGTATTTATGCATGAAAATGGATCTTGGCAGTATTATGTTACAAGTGTTAGTGATACATTAAGCACCACTTGTTCTTAAAGGCGGTGTAGGTGAACTGGCTATAATATATATGTTCTAAAGCTAATTATCCTGAAATAATGCGTTCTGTTTTATCATTGGTTTTGTGTATTATTATTATACTATGTGGTGTATGTACACAGGGACTAAAAAATGCATGGACTTAAGATATTATGGCATGTTCTGATAAACCTGCTGCTGATGCTAATTCTCCATTTAGATGTGAGATCAGAATACAACAGATGTTGTACTTGTACACATATTATATTGTTATATTGTTATATCGAGTCTGTTTACCCTGCAATTTATTGTCAGTTATACATTTTCACAGTTAGACATAACAAAGAAAACCCTCATAATGCAGACAAATATTTACTTTCAAATGTGTTTCTTACTTTATCATCTGATGCACACAGGCATTGAGAACTCTTGCACATCACTATTTATATGTAGTAATAAAAGTTCTTACGTTTTTAAAAAACTTCTGGCGATAGTTTCCCTGCTCGTTTTCTCCAGCGAAAACGGCACAGCTCCAAAGCGAGTCAAACTGTGATGTGCTGCAATGCAGATGGATTTTTCATTGCCCTGCTTGAAGGAGGGCAAAGCGGTAACATTGCCTCCCTTCTCGCCAGGGTCTCTCTTGTCTCGGCAGCCTCCAGTCAAAACGCATGATCATCATTCCTTCTCTCTTTATCACCACAATGTACCGCGTCCTCACCGCCTGACAATTTCATATACGCTGAAATTCATGACCTCATCACAATGCCGAAATTGATTTAGCATGCTGTGATTTCCTTTTCGCTTCTGAAGCCTATTCTGATTTTTTTTATTTTTGATGGCAGTGGGAATATGATGTGCTGAATTTTTGCGCTCTTCAATTACATTTGATGTCATGAAGTCAGATTTGATGGTGCTCAAACTGCACAAAGCAGATGGTCCAGTATATGACAATAAACAAGGAAATACAGAAATTTTATACTACCTACAAAATTACTACAGATCTCTATTCCCACTTTAAGATGTCAAAATGAATGTATGTCATGTCTTTTCAAAGCTATAAAAGAACTCTGAGGCCCTTGTTCTTGCTATAAAGTCTCCAGTCTGTGAAATATTTACATTCATCGGGCAAGAGACAGAAGATTATGTACAAGATGATTTGTAAAAAAGGAATTGAATTAATATCTGGCTGGGTTAATAAAGTGTCTGGTGTTGTCAAAGATGACAGGTTGAGGCGATGTATTTGATAGGTAGCATTTATAAAATCCCATTGAAAGGCATCATTAATCTTCTCATCTGGATGCCATGGGACATAAAATGAAAGAGTGAGAAATTACTTGTCATCTTCACAGCAGTGCACTGGAACATTTTAAATGGGGATGTAATTGTTTTCCTGATTAGTTCAGCGTGGGCATTTGTCTATTTATTTACATCTTCTGTTAACAAGGACAGTGTTTGTTGTGACCTACTTCCCCCACCCATACCCAATTGCCAATGAAAAATCCCTTTGAGCTCTGGGAGCACCCTCAGAACTGCTTCTTCTGGAGAAAGGAACATTACAATAGTTGAAGTAGACCGTTCAAAGTTACCAGCGAAGTGAAGGGATTCTTTTCTTTATGAACAAATAGATGAGCACATGGGAAGTAACTAAACCCCTCTTTACGGATCCTGCTGTGACACTAATGATAATGTATGGTGACTGAGTTGAGCAGACAGGATTAGTGTTTTCCCAGAGAGCTATATATTTTGGATTGATGTTATGTGCATAAAATGGGCCATTATTGGGCTATCTCCCTGGTGTAGGAACTGAACGAGATGAACCATAGTAAAATACATTCAATTCAAACAGATAAATAAGGAGGATGAGAAAAGAAAAAATGTAGACTGAAGGGTGTTTATCCAAACTATATCCAGTCAACTTTAAATCTTCTTCTGCTTGTTCCCTTTTGAACTAAAAAGGCAGCTTAATGCGTTTGTAATTAACTTTGGTGTGTTCATGCAGTTTTAAAGGAGGATGTGGAAACGGCATCACACGATTGCTGCAGATTTTTTAGCTGTGCATCCATGATGAAAATATCGCTTTCCACTTTATTCCAAAGGTGCTCTATTGGATTAAGATCTGGGGACTGTGGAGACCATTTGAGTACACTGGGAAATGATAAATGGACTGGTTCTTTCTACTTTACCTGAGCACTCAAAGAGCTTTGCAGAACATGCCTCATTCACCCATTCACACCCATTCATACAAAACACTTTTTTTCTATGCCTAAGTGCTTTCTATCTTATATTCACACTCCGATAGATGCATTGGAGAGAGACTTGAGGTTAGTACCTTGCCCAAGGATATTTGGCATGCAGACTGGAGAAGCCAGGGATGGAACCACCAAAGTACAATGGTGGTCAGGAGAGATGTACAACAGTAAGTTTCTACAACCATCTGTAAAATACAGTGGATACAGTGGATACAGTGGATGTGCTGTAATAGTTTGGAGCTGCATAAATTTCAGCAAACCGATTTTGATCCACCATGCAATATCATCTGGAAAGTATCTAATTGACAGTGGCTTCATTTCACAGCAAACCCCAATACACTTTCAATGCAGTAAAAGCATAGCTGGATAGAAAAGGACACAGTAGAACACTCTCAGTCATGGGTTTGCCTCGCCATACCCCAGACTAAGACATTAGTGGAGCAGTGTAGGATCATGTAGACAGAGATCAATACAAAGGTCAGCCAACATCCAAAGAAGAGCTTATTCTTTTTCATCTGCTGGCTGCTGCCTTTAGGGGTCACCACAGCAGATCATCTGCCTTCGTCTCTCACTATCCTGTCACACCAACCCTCTGCATAGCTTCCTTCACTACATCCATGTACCTTATCCAAGTTCTTGTTTCCTCCTTCCTAGGAGCTCTATCTTCAATATCCTTTAAACACATCTGCACATTTTCAAACCATCGCAACCTTGCCTCTCTAACTTTATCTCCAAACCGCTCAACCTGAGCTGTCCCTCTGACATACTAATTTCTAATTTTGTCCATTCTGACCACTCCCACTGAAAATCTTCACACTTTCAACTCTACCACATCCATGTTGGCCTGTTCCTTTCTGCCCACTTCCACTGTCTCCAAACCAGACATTATAGCAAGTCTCACTACCATCTTGTAAACCTTCCTTTTCACTCTTGCTGTTATCCTTCTTTCACAAATCAACCATGACACTCATCCTAACCCACTACTATCTCAGCGAACTACTATTTCCATCCGGTTGTTCAGTCTGACGTCACTAGCCGTGTCTGGACCTAAACTCCGCTGCAGGTCCATATATCAAACGATCACTATGGCATTACTGAGAGTAGAAAAACTGTCTAAAGTCTTTCATCTTTAATAAAATGATCAGCGTTCTGCTCTACCAGGTGTAACAATTGAGTTTAACATCCAGGCATCCGTGAAAACGGAATTTATGACATTTAACGGAGTTAGAAGTTAGCAGGGAGTTAGCTCGCTAGCTTCTATCTAAATACAATATAGCATGTCCTGACTGCGGGGCTTTGGAAACAAATTAAAACGTACAGCTCTGTTATCACTTCCAGCATAAATGAAGACAGAAAACTAAAAAGCAGTGACGTTTGTAGGGTTACTGAAGTTGGGCTAGCTGGTATATAACGATGTGCTACGAGACCGCTAGCGACTCAGCTATGTTGGCATAATATAAACAAGCTAACTTTTTTCCACTCGATAAAAGTTAACGTGAGTGTTCTCAGTGGTCAGGAACAAATGTAATCGCATGGCAGGATGCTGTAAAAGGACCAAACTTCAGCCAGGAGAACAACTGAGATAATCCATCCATAATGCGAGGTTAGTCATTCATATACTGCTGCATGGGCTGGGCTGTAGTTACATCCTAAGGTTTTAAAAACTGAGCTTAAATAAATGATTAGCGGTAATAAAAGCCGAGGGAGGTCAACAGTGATCACTGACTGTTTTAGGAGCTTTTTGAGATCAAATAGAAGAAAATACATAACATTAAACATGTTAACAACACAAAAGCCATATTAAACGCAGACTACTTTAGGCCCGGAAGTAGGATTCGTCGTGTCATCACTGAACAACCGGATAGCTTCATGGCATAGCTCATCAGCTTTATCCTCCTGTAGCTACTACAGTTCTGCATATCACCCTTGTTCCTGAAAACTGGTGTTTGTATAATCCTTCTCGATTTCTCAGGCATCCTTTCACTCTATAGAGTATTCACTCTCTATTCAAATGGACTTATTCTTATATAGTGCTTTTCTACTCTCCCGGAGTACTCAAAGCGCTCCATACAACACGGTACATTCACCCATTCACACAAGCACTTTCTTCTATGCTTTTAAGTGCTTACCAACTACCTACCATTTACACACATTCATACTCCGATGGATGCATTGGAATATCTTGCCCAAGGATATTTGGCATGCAGACTAGGAGGAGCCAGGGAATCGAACCGTCCGATCAGTAGATGACCCAAGGTCACCTTACAAAAAAAATAGACCACCCCTTGCTCAAAAGGTCCACTGCCCTCTCTCCTAGAGATCCATACCTAGCCTTTCCTAGGCTTGCCTAAATCTGAAGTTGGTCATACTAAATATTGACTTTAAAATGTATTAGAATTGCGCAAACTCACCAGTGTGTGAATGTGAGAGTGAATGAATAGTGGAATTGTAAAGCGCTTTGAGGGTCTCAAAAAGCGCTGTATAAATGCAGTCCATTATTATTATTATTATTAACCTCTGTTTTTATGCTAATATGCTAAAATATGCTCAATTTCCATTCATATTTACTCATATTTCAGTTACTCATTGAAATAAATAAGTAAGGTAAGATAGGCTTTATAGCTTTTAGCAGAACTGTCTTTTCAGGCATTTCCACATCTTTCAATTTTGATTGAAAATTTAGCAAGTTTAGATGGTAAAACGTATGAATTTCTTATGATTTTAGGAAATGGGACAACAAAAGCTGAATTACCTTCATTTGTAGTAGGTTAGCAACTTTAGTCCATCTGAACATATTTGTGTTTGTTTTTTCTTTCTTTTTTCTTTTAAGATTGACGTTTTCAAACAGTCCAATTCTGATCTCAGCTGTAATCCTGATGAAATACTGTTTTAGCTTTACAAATAAGTATTGCTCTGTGAGTCTGTATAGCCTTGTATACTGTAGGCACTGGGAACAAATGAGATGAAAAACATTAAGTGAGAGGGAAAGTTCATCCATCCACTAAAAACTGCAGATTTCATCCATAATTCACTGTATGCTTTTATTTATTGTTACTATTCAAACTTCTAAAATAATGTAGAGGACATTTTTATTGGCCTTAATGGTGACAAATAAATGAATACAATTTTGAGAAATCTGGAATAAATAAAATTGTAATAGCCCCCCTGAGCTTGAGCAACAACCCACACTCAAAACCCACTCTTTCAAACACAACTCATTATCACTGCTTTTTAGAATGAAACTAAAATAGTTAGATCGAAAACTGAACATTTCACAGAACATAGAGAGGTGCAACAACTGACTTACTGTATATTTACTTTACATTTACTTTCTAAACCTACAATTAAAATACCTGCACTAATTTTAAAGGCTCAATAACTCCTGAATGAGCAGATGTTTGCATTTTAAGAGCAGCTGTCATGGGTGGTGCCGGCAACCCATAACATGCTTACTTGTTGTAATTGAGAGGTAGTTCTGCTTGTCAAGTAAAAAAGTACATCTGTTTTTGCATACTGCTGCTGCAACTGGCAGGATTTGTTGATAAGGGTTGTAGAACTTCCTGGCAACCTGGAAATAATTTGAACTTTGTCACGGGGCCCCAAGCTGCACAGCGCTATCAGGCAGGTTAGCTATCATTCCTCATGCGATATTTGAATGTTTCTGTCATGGCTCTGCCCAGGATCCAACTGTGGCAGTACAAAGAAAAGACAAAGTTTTATTGTTATTATTATTATATTTATTTTACTACAGATATGTTATGTCCTCTTACATGTGGGATAATATAAAATAATCATAATCCTTATCTTTATTTACTGTTATTGCTGATATGGAACACCTGAATGTTACTAACATAATTATTACATCACAAATTTATCATACTTTAAAAAAAAGAAAAGGCAAAAAACTCCTGTGGGGCATACTTTGCAAACAACCTGAATGAAATTTACAAATGTTTTTCTTATGCAGCCTCAAGCAATGTGTGCCTGTGAGGTGTTGGTCTCAGACACACACACACACACACACACGTTCATTCATGATGCAACTAGATCTAAAGCTGAACCTGATCACTCCAGTCTCCTGGGAATCTGCTGATGTGCCAAAAAGTCTCAAGTTCACAAGCAACAAAAACCCAAGGATGCAAGCCACCTGCTGCTGCTCAAACAAAACAACAGCCAGCCGCTACAGGTCACACAGATACTTCTTCGAAGCACTGTTGACCAGCCAACCCAACATTAGCATTGATCGAGACAATGCCAGCCCCACAAGTCTTTAATAATTGATGATGAGTCATCACAAAGTTGTTATTAAATGACTATTGCTCACTGCTCTTTTCAGCGGTAACCAGCTGTGTTGTAGGAGAAAGTCAGCTGAAACCTGGCTTTATTTTAATACAACAATTTGCTGCTTCACTGCACAGATTATGATTACTGTAAGTCTAATATACATAATATAGGGAAGCATGATAAGGTTTAAGATGTCAGATTTAATATACTGGGGAAAATATTTCAAGAGGAAATGCGACATGTCGTAACAATATTTTTATGTTTAAAAACAGAGCTGAAAAATGCTGTTTTTCCTCAGCAACATAGTAGGGCATTATTTTGGATCATCTGAAATTCACTGACCATCCCCCATATTAGATACTCCTCTCTGCTGCTGTCGCAACATCTTTATATAATAGGTGCTATTTCATGCTGCTGCAATGAGGAATATGATCCTAAATATCAATGCCTCATTCACTGCACACAGATGCTCAGAGCACAGCTTGAGGAAGGTACACAGACTTAGAATCAGCTTAGAAATTGCTTTTCATCAAGAGGAAGGAAAACTTAAGAAAAAATCTGACGTGACAGATGGTATGTGTGAATGAGTAGGAACAGGATACTGCATCATAAGATAGCATGTCTTTTCATACCTGTATAAGCCCATAATTCCTATGATTGAACCAACTCTCGACATGAAAATGGCTGCTCAAAGAAAACCCCATACAAAGAGCTACATGGAGAGGGGTGGGGCACAAACAACAGACACAAGTTAATTTATAGGTAGCTTTTGTTCAACAGCAACCGCAAAAACATTATACCTCAGCAAGTCTACTTTATTAGTTGGCATGGATACCTTGCCTTGTTTTGCTAAGAAAAACAAACAAAAGAAAAAAAAACACTCAACGGCACGTCGCATCTGTTCTGCTAACGTTTTTTTCAGTCAACACAGACGTGATTGTTTTTGTGGCTCTAGCTGGAAGTTTGACACAACACCAGATCAAACTGAATCATTTAATTTGAGATCTGTAGCATGCTAAATTAAATCTTTACTCTCCTGCTCATCACTGGACTTGAATGACACAAAAAATTTAATTTTTTTGAGTATATTTACCGACATTTGTTTTGATAATGTGCAAATATGTTAGCTTGAATTTCAAATAATGCAATAGTTCCATTCAGGACAGCTTTCTTTGCAAAACGGAGTTCTATCTTGCTGCACAAATGGATGCACACAGAAGCCGGCACCCCGCTGTGTGTATTAGAACTGGTACAGTATATTTATGGCTGGCACTGTGTCAGTTTTACATAGAAGTGAATGAGAGAAGGAAGTTGCACCTGCCCCTTTGTTCTCCTCCCCGAGGGGGATCTTTGTGTTGCTGTGTGCACTCTGGAATACAGTGACAAATATCAGTCTATAATCCACAGAGACACTGACAAAGAATGAGTTTGTTACTTCTCTTCTATTCACTGTTACAGTTACATCTATGTTAAATGAGTGGAATTAAGCTGCAGGCTGAGCTATCTAGAAGTATTTTAACAGAATAATCTCGACTACTGCTTTCCTTTTCCTTTTTTTCTTCTTTTTAAAATCCACTCACTTTTGCACACACACACACACACACACACACACACACACACATGCATGCACACATGGAAATACAAAAGAAATAAATTAGGCATTCTGCCAGGCCATTACCATTTTTAAAAAGCCATCTACTGATTTAAGGGGGCAAATCCTGAAAAAGAAATCTATTAAAGCAAATTTGTTACAGTATAATGGAGAAAGAGGACATGTTGTTAAAACGCAAAGAGCATCTATATCACCTCGCCTAAAATAAAGAGAAGAAAAATACACTCCTTCCATTTGCTTCAGCTGTTTCTGCCCCATCCTGAGAGATTGGAGCTGCAGAATAAAGAAGGCATCTGTACTCTTCCAGGTCAGTCATGCCCTGTTTGGGAAGGTTGGAATTTGAGATCCAAGGATAAACATCAGCTCCCCAGAGAGGACGGTTACTCACGTTTAAATACTGCACAGGGAAAATGAATCTCTCCACAAGCAAAACAACCATAAAGAACACTTTCATAGGCTCTTTTGGGAAAGTTAATTCTCAACCTGCACCTTTAGGCAGCACAGAAACTTTGTTTGACTCATCCTTAGCTGCTTCTTTAACTCACTTGAATAACAACTATTGTGCAGAAAATGAAGAGAAATGACAATGTAAATAAAAACAGAAAGTGTCCCATTTTTCTATGAAAACCGCACTCTGCGTTTGCTAACAGAAATCACTGGAGCTAAACTTGAATAAGCCATTTCTTTTCAAATGTTTAAAATGTAATTCTGATATGCAGCATTTTCTAACCCTGCACATTTTCTATTCATTTTGATCACCCATCTCTTTATCCTGGGGAGAGAATAATGTCTCCATGGGCAGAACCAAGAGTAAACAGCTGTGCCTTTGTATTATGAGTGGTTACAGGTAATCAACAATGCATCCACTTACCCAAGACTCTTCACAGAGGGGATTGTTTTCAGCTGCACTCAATGATTGAAAGCATTAGTGATGAATGGCAAACTGCTTAGATGGTTCACAGTCTTTCACTATGACCATGACCACCATGTGATCACTGAGGAAAAAAACATTTTGGTGTTTACTTATCTCTCACATTCAAGTATTGCAGTTTTGAAATTGCAGATGCACAAGAAGATGCTGTTTGTATTATAATTTGCAGAGGCACTATCTGTGAATGTAGTCACAGGCAATGCAAACAGAACAAGCATTTGTTTTTAGCGAGCTCCAGGTGCATGCATCGTATCTGGCGAATAGAGAGTGTTTTAGGCTCTTGATAAGAGACAAGAATGGTGACATGTGGCTGTGCAGATGCTGAGAAATCCAACATGTAGATCGCAGGTAAAATATGGTGAGTTACAAAAGAAACACTTTCATTTTCTAGATCCTTTTCGTTAAGATACACAGTATCTCCGTCTTTATCTATCCTCCCCTCAATACACAGTCACACCTGTTTTCAAAGTAAATGTTATCAGATCAGAGGCCATCCAACCAAATCAAACAGACAAAGCTCAGCTGCTGTAACCTGGTAACATTTCTTGCGCAAAATAGTTTAATCTATTCAAGTAAATCATACATTGAATGGGGTGAGAATAAGTTGCCTTGTTGTGGCTTGAGGGCATTACTTCAAAGTTTAATCTCCAGTAAATGATCTGGTTGTGTGCCTTTCAGGAGAAAATGAATGCATGTGGAGAAAATCAAACATTTTATACATCACCAAATGTTGTTTTTCTGTGGAACATATTTTACTCCTAATGAGCAATTTGGCATGGAGATCATATTTTATTGTTTCTGTAAGCCTGCTGAGATGCAGTTACTGCAATACTGCTCTGCAGTGAACCACGTCGACCAGAAGTGTGGCAAAAAAATGAGAAATAATGAGTTTTAAGCTTATCGCACATCAAATCCTTTTTAATAATCAATAAACAAACACCAAAAACAAACAAACTGTTTTATAACTTTGAATGTTGAAATTGTCACATTAATAAAGAAATAGGTTAAGCTCTAGTTATAGAGCTGATTATCAGTTCCCAGACTTTTTATGGGTCCAGATGGTGTGGTGTTACAAAAATAATGAATGAATTACTTGCAAGCATATGTCCAAATGCTTGAAGTAAGAAGCAATTTTAAATCTACTTCTTAGCCTTCATGTGGGATTCATCATCAGGAAAAACAAAAGTGTTTTTATAGTGATGATAAACATTTCGTGTTCTCATCTCTTGTTCAGTTAATGCTGTATAGAACAAAGTTACATTTTTCTTTAATGCTCACTGAAAGTTCTGTCCTTATTTTTTGGCTACATCATGTTCTCTATTTTTTTCCCCTAAATTTTAGTTCAGCTTCTGTAATTGTTTTGCACTTATGTGCACAGACAAGCAGTAGAAAAAACATGGCTCTGAGTCACCACTGCTTCATTGTCTCGAGGGTATACAGCTAGCTCATTGTGGCAACCTCTTTTTGTTTGGCTTCACTAACAACTGCCATCAAGATGGCAAAGAAAACAGATTCTGGCAGATAAACATCTCTTGCACCATATGCAAAGAAGAGAAGAGACTATGTTTCGTGTGCCAGCAAAATAAGTGAAAAAATTGACAGAACAAAATCTTTTAAAATAGCTTATTTTTTTCTTTACCTATAGGTTTTTGCCTAACTGCTGTCAAAAAAATAGAAGCAGAAATGTCAGGAGTCAAAAAGTACAGTGTAATGGTAAGCGAGTAAGTGGCTGAAGCTGCATTGGTCGAGTATTTATTATCAAAAACCATCTGAGGGTTTTCCAAGTAGTTTATATAAACTTGTTTTTCACACTATAAAGCACCTAATGAAATCTCTATTCCACTAATCTTGCAGCCATACTGAATCTTACAAATCATACAAAATCTACAAAACTCCATCCTGTAGTACACAGAACCTAACAATGGCTTATTACAACCATTTAGGCTTCTGGGATAAACTACTTAAACTTCAATGGACAAACACTGGCATATAGCTGGAGTTGCAATAATCAATCCAATATTCATTGTCCTTTTAGCTCAGCTTCACCCCCACCTCCTCCACCACAAAAAGGAAAACATCTGCCACTTTAACTTCTAAACGGTCCTCAAGCTAGTTACTAACTGTCTGTGTCTGTCTGTGGTACTGTTAATAACGGGTTTTTTTCACAAACAGCTTTCAGCATCTGCTGGAAGAAGTGCCACTGATGGGAACAGCAAGCGTGAACCAAAACTGTAAAGCTACAAGTTAGTAAACCAAAACAAGACTGAAGACACTATTTGCACCGTGAAGAGCTTACAAAAACTGCAACATTAGATTTTAAATGAATTTGCAGTTTATACTTATCATAGAGCCTTACCGGGCACCTGTGACACTTTTATTTTTATTGTGTTGTTTATTTGTTCTTTATTCTAGACCATATCTATCTATCTATCTATCTATCTATCTATCTATCTATCTATCTATCTATCTATCTATCTATCTATCTATCTATCTATCTATCTATCTATCTATCTATCTATCTATCTATCTATCTCTCTCTCTCATGTAGGGGAAAAGAACAGAAAGCTGCGTTAGCTATGACAGAAATAACAACCTGGTTCAAAGTGAATCTCAAATACATTTATATATTTAAACATTTACAGACACACAGCCACTGAAATCACCATTCAGCTTCTGTAATTCAACAGATGTCACATCACCCCACCCCCTCTTATAACCATGTCTCTTAAATAGTTTGCGCGTCTGACCAGTCAACAGTGGACAGCCTGCAGCAGCATGTCCCAGAGCTTGCTACAGTTGTGTTATGTTATGCTGGATTACAATCAGAGATGACAGCCTGAACAAGTACGAAGCAGATGGTGCCTAACATGGCATCAGTTACAGGTCTTACATGGAAACCTTTCTTCTTTACTTGCCCTCTGCTCCATACTGGCTTGGATCATCAGTAGGATCTCATTGTTCACTGACGTTATTGCTTACCTGCACTTTTTTGTTTTTTGCTTAGTGGTGCACTGGAAAATGGATCTTAACCAGTGATAAAATATATTCTATTCCATCTATTCTCTCATAATGTTTGTAAAACGAATCAAATATTGTGTTTGTATCTGTAAAATCAACACATTTGAGAATTATGTTAACAAGATCAAACTAAAAAAATATTTGTTTGCTTTTGAGCTGTCAGTCATATTCTCAGAACCATGGATTACTGTTTCACAGAAAGACTCATTGTGACAAATATTGGGTCCATTATGTTGGGTCTTGGAGTTTGCTTTTGAAAGCAGGGAGACAAAACAGGGGGGAAACCTGTTTATCAAACTAAAACAAGCTGCTCGATCACAAGCAGCTGCCAAAACGTTGTTGAAAATGCCCCAAGTGTGCAGCTGCAGCCTTGAGCTTGGACTGTTCCTCTTCAGGCTACGAAGTAATCTGATTCCCTGTCAACATAAACACAGAAACACATTTTAAAGGCTAAATAAAATTTTCACCTCGTCCAAACAAAAAGATCCCCCACTGTTATCAGTAATGCTACATATTATTACTATAGCTCCCGGATCTAGATGAAAAAAGACTTTTAAGATCTTTAAGTCCTGTAAGATGCTTCATGCTAGGTGGCATGCTAATGTCTTGTTTGTTTTGGAGACAAAGTAGCGTATTTGCAAAAAAAAAACATTAGTTCTTCCTCTCATACCTGACAGCTATGATAAGGTTTATCCATGCCACAACCTTAAGGCTGTGCTCAACAACTGGTTTTGGAGCCTCACGGTTAGCTAAAGGTGACCATAACTGGACAAGATGATGGTGTGTGTTATGAGCTAAAATTAATCATTTTGGTTGGCAGGCTGAATTCATGATCTTCATGAGTGATGCAAATGGTGACTAACATATCTGTTAATTAATATTAATAAATAGGAAAGTAACATAATCATTTTACCAAAAGTGAAGTCTAACCTTCTTGGATGGGCTTTCTTTCTACTTTATACAATATCATCTTCTTTGTGTTGTAGTTACTTACATTCTGTGAACAGAGCAATATGCATAAATCAACAGCAGGTCAACAGGTCTGTTTATTGCAACAAACTGATAGTTTCAACAATACAGCAACAATTACCTTTCAAAAAAAAAACCCACAACTGTTCTTTGTACTTTTATTTTTTTTTTAAACCATGAGTCAGAAATGTTATCCCATGTCAATGAGATCTTTGGGACTCTTTGATGTATCACTCTTCATTTTGTAGATTTCCTTCTTTTGTAAAGGTTCTCACACTGTCTACATCAGCATGTTGAAAGTGCAACAAAGAAAAGAAGAAAATTATTATTATTATTTTTATAATTTTTAATTTATTCTACATTACACTGGAAAGAAACCGACAAAAACTGATCCAGTGTGATCATGTTCACAGGATAAGTGGGATTTCCTTAAAAAGCTATTTTCTCTAGTTTCTATGTAGCCAGCAGTTGGTTGTAACATCATATTTACAGTGCAGACATGGGAGCGGTATCAATCTGCAAACCAAACTCCTAATGCAAATGAGATTATTTCCTAGAATTTTGACCTATCCCTTTAAGTTCCAGGAACACAGAACTAAATAACAGCAGGTGCTAAATGAGAGAAAATAAATAAATAAATAAATACATGTATATATATATATATATATGTACATACCCATATGTGTGTGTGTGTATATATATATATATATATATATATATATATATATATATATATATATATATATATATATATATATATATGGCCCCAACTGACCGAGTGCTCAGTGAATACCTCAGACAGCAGAAACCCAAGAAAGAGGAGGGAGACGAGGAACCATCATGGAAGGACAGGCCCCTGCACGGTATGTACCACCGGCAGATAGAGGAGGTGGCTGATATCCAGAAATCCTACCAGTGGCTGGACAAAGCTGGACTGAAAGACAGCACAGAGGCACTAATCATGGCAGCACAAGAACAAGCTCTGAGTACAAGATCCATAGAGGCTGGGGTCTATCACACCAGGCAAGACCCCAGGTGCAGGCTGTGTAAAGATGCCCCAGAGACAATCCAGCACATAACAGCAGGGTGCAAGATGCTAGCAGGCAGGGCATACATGGAACGCCATAACCAAGTGGCCGGCATAGTGTACAGGAACATCTGTGCCGAGTATAACCTGGAAGTCCCGAGGTCAAAATGGGAGATGCCCCCAAGGGTGGTGGAGAATGACCGAGCTAAGATCCTGTGGGACTTCCAGATACAGACGGACAAAATGGTGGTGGCTAACCAACCGGACATAGTGGTGGTAGACAAACAGAAGAAGACGGCCGTAGTGATCGATGTAGCGGTTCCGAATGACACCAATATCAGGAAGAAGGAACACGAGAAGCTGGAGAAATACCAAGGGCTCAGAGAAGAGCTCGAGAGGATGTGGAGGGTGAAGGTAACGGTGGTCCCCGTGGTAATCGGAGCACTAGGTGCGGTGACTCCCAAGCTAGGCGAGTGGCTCCAGCAGATCCCGGGAATAACATCGGAGATCTCTGTCCAGAAGAGCGCAGTCCTGGGAACAGCTAAGATACTGCGCAGGACCCTCAAGCTCCCAGGCCTCTGGTAGAGGACCCGAGCTTGAAGGATAAACCGCCCGCAGGGGCGTGCTGGGTGTTTTTATATATATATATATATATAAGTGGTATTCAGGGAAAAGTGATAACTTAGATTCCTTTATCATTTAGTGTAAAATGCATGTTGACAAAATAACCTGTAGATGAGAAAAGCTGGCTCTCAGTGATTGTCCAGTTTTTAACAATAAACAAAGATAATAGTAATAATAATAATAATAATAATAATAATAATAATAATAATAATAATAATACAACACAAAATATATTCTACTTAATGTCACTTAGAATCACTGTGACTCATTTCTTAGAATAAAAAAACAATATTTGGTTAAGGTGGGGTGCTTGTTGAAGCACCAAAGAGACCTGGAAAATAAGTCAGTAGCTGCTGTTTTAAAAGGTCATGGTGGTATTGCCTAACAGCAATAATCTCCAATATGTGAGAAGTGTAAACACATACATTTGAAGTGTAATTATGACTAAAACCAATGATATCTCATTGAGTAAAATCAATCAGTTTTCTCCATCTTTCACTTTTTAAAAATATAATTCAGTTGTGCTTACACTATAGCAGGAAAATTGATTGAAATTTCATTAAGAAATTAGAAGTTTGTTGAATTCATGTTACTGTGGTTTCAAAATGTACATAGTCATTTTCATTATTTAGAAATTATTTTATTAAATATCCATTCTACTTAAAAAAAATGGGAGAATTGGGATTATTATGATTACTGTGATTATAGTAGCAAATTATAAGGCTTAGTAATAAGTCATAATGGTAAGTTTTACTAACTGCCTATTCAGGAAGTCTGTTTTGTTAGTGAAATTCTAGTATTTTTTTATAGCACGTTTGTTAGCACTAAAAAGTATCTTTATCTTTGTAATACAGGCACACAGTCCATAAGCTTACGTTAGCTGATAAATCTTATTAATTCTGCTTCCAAAGAGTCAAGAAGGCAACAACCATAATGTTAAAAAAAAGGCTTCCAAGTGTGGATTTGCTAACTGTGGATGACATCACGGAGGGTATGTTCGTCTTTAATACACAGTTTATGAATATTACTATAAAATGAAAGACCTGTGAGAAGTTTCTGCACCTTCAAAAACAATTTTGGTGACTAAAATCTTATAAGTTAAAACTTACAAAAAAAGAAAAAGACAAGTTAAAGTTAACTCAAAGGTTAGCATCCCGGGTGAATGTCCCATGTTTTATCGATCAATCCACCATTAACTGACCTCATGTGGACCTTGTTGCTCTGTATTTGACCTCACCTCACTTCCCAAAGCCAGTCTGTTAGAGAGACTGTCTGCCAGAAGTGCTGAAGGCAAATTACCAGCTATTTCAGATACACTGAACTCCCTTGCCCTTCTTGTCCAAATCTCATAAAAACTGAGATGTGAACATAAACTGTATGTTCTCATAATTCTTTGTTAACCTAATGTTAGGTTGACAGGCTTAGTGAGACACCTTTCACAGAAGTGAAACAATTGAGCACTAGCTGAGCTACCTTCTGACACATTCCTAGTTTTAGAACAAAATTAGAGCCAAATAAAAGATGACTAGTAACACTTTAGTTAAATTAGAGGTAGAGATAAAACTGGCTATTGGTAATTATGCTCCTGCTGAGTCAGTTGCAAGAGAGAAAATTCAGCAGCAGCTGCTTTATGGGTATCTGGAGTATTGTCATTGGCTGAAAATACATTTGTGCCATAACTTACTGCACATTACTCGGTACATGAGTCCTCTTTTCTATTTAGCTTTAGCTGATGTAAACAAATTAAATATAATTTAAAGTAGAAAACAAATGTCAACAATAAGCTGCAATGGAACAATTTCCATACATACATAAACACTCAAAATATAAACATTTATGTATTATATAGACTGAATGACTTCTTGATTGGGTTCTCTATTTTAATAGAATAATGGTCTAAAGCTGGCTCTTTCAGACCACAGGTGTCAAACAATGATAGACTATGCACCCACTCACCCAGTCCTGGATAAATGGCTTTGCACTGGAACAGATGTTGTCTGGCAGCACTTTAAATAAGTCACATTTCAATGTCATGAATGGAGTTGAGCAGACATTTCTTTAATTGGCATGCTGTTGTATAAGAAATAATCGGCTCATTTTAGTCAAATGAGTGATGACTAGAAAATGTGGCCTTAAAGAGTATCCATTCTGTTCTTTAGGGACTAATTTGGGAAGCATTCATATTTATTGTCTGTGTTCAGATAGACATGGATTTTCTTGTCTCACGTGTCAGGGGTATAAAAAGAGGAAGAGATGATTAATGATGCAAGTTTTTCTTTTAAGTGCCATTATGGGGCATCATTCACCACCGCTACACACCACCGTATAACCTCAAGCACAGAAAATCTTTATTCAGCCCGAGCTACCTCTATAAAGAAGACAAAATTCAATCACTTTCCTCTCTGTGAGGAAAGAGACAGGCTGGAAACAGCATGACTGTGTTTTAAAACCAGCTACTGTACAAGAGCTAAGCTGAATTCTGGTGCTCAAAAATAGCGCAACAGCAGTTTGCTTAGAAACAATGAGAGAGTATGGGTAGCTACACATGGTCGATATATCATTTCTCAGTTGTTGTATCTGTAATGAGAATCTGTAGTAAACATGTTAGGCTGTTTTTGTTGCATTTAAGTTGACAATTGTGCGTTTTTTTTTCTGCGCTGCATCTTATCTGTGATGATAAATTATGCATACACTCTTCTTTCACTCACATTAACTTGTCCTGCTGCACTCACTCAGTGAATAATTGAAAAAAATGATACGAGCTCTCCTATATGTAATAGCTCTGCTGCTGTAAATAAGTACAATGACTAATTGCTACACTTGTATCTAAACACTTATGTCTTCTACCAATTACAGTAGATTCATTTGAAGCTATTATGCATTACCAATCTTGTTTTGGAAGTGACTTGGGGGAACATAATTAATAATGCAAAGTTAGTGCATATGAATGTCATTTCCTGGAAATTATAATATGCCGCGAATGGATTCCTTTTTAGCAACAAGAAAATACCACGTTATTAATGAAGCTGTATTTAGCTGAAGTGTACTTTTGTCTTAGCCAAGGTCACAGGTTCAGTTTTGTCTCACTCCTAATATGCCATCTAAGATTTCGTTTCATGGCTCCAGTGTTGAATATGTGCAACATATGGACTGCTTGGTTTTAACACTGTGATACACACACATACAGTACAAATGTGTCAAACACATGTGGGGCTACTGGCCTTCTGATTATCTGCTCTGGTGCCTGATAGATACAGAAAGCTATCCTTCCAAGTCATGACAATGGCAAGACCAATCTCATTCACCCTGTCACGGGGATTCCTATTCAGGACACCTTGGCATCACATTTCATCACAGTGGGCAGCTTTAAGCTTGGTTTTACAATATTTGGTAGCTAAACCTTTCCACACAGCGAGTAACAAAAAATTCATTCAAAAGAAAAAAAATCTGCAAGTGAAAAGAAATCACAAACTATAAAGCCTTAAAAAAGGATTAGACCTGGCATGCCTCTTTTGTTGTGTATGTATGCCTTTTTGCCCTGTGTCTTAAGGTCTATTAAGATACATTATGAAGCATAAAATTAGAAGCATACAATCAAAGGGACTAGAATTACAACATAAGGCTTCCCTGTTGTTTGAAATATCACATACAAAGTTCAATCAAGGTATACTGAACTATTATTCTCCACCATGTGATTACATATCTTTTTTGTATCCAAGCCCCCAGACCTTTGGAACATTACTAGGTACTGTATAAGGTTCAAAATTTTCCATTTGGCTAAATCTGTTGTTCAGATAACAGTAATCACCATGGAATCAGTATGTACATTTATTAGAAATCTCAAGATTTAATGAGCAGATGCTAAAATAAACAGTGAACCCATTCAGTCCTCAGAGGATGTAAATCTTTCTTCTATGTAATGCCTCCAGAATTTTAATGCTTGAGGAAATGTATTTCTGCATGATACGTTAGTTACTTGAACTATACAACATTTCCTTTTTGTAAGTTATTGCATCGTGTTATTTAATGAGTTTCTGCTTTGAGCTTTCCTTGCTCTTAGAGACCATCAAATCTGGCTCGAACAGTCCGGCAAACATGGTCTGTGTTGCCAGGCAATAGACAAATGTATTAATGGATTTAAGCATACCCAGACAGGCTGTAATAAATGGAAGGGCTTGCCTGGCATGACATCAGCTCAGTCTCTATGGTTCTCAGTGCTATATTCTTAAGTTCTTTCCTTAAGCCAGGCACACAGACCCAAAACGTATTGCAAATAGGGCGTTATGTAGTGTGCTCACATCTCTGTTTACACCTCAGGCAACACAACAAAAATGTTCAGCAGCTCAAGTTTTACAATCTGGTACACTTTAATAGATGTGCAAGGTAACATGAACACAACTGAAGGTGTGCTGAAAATATTTAAATGTGTTATAAATAGGTCTAGCAGCTTGGTGATCTCAGTCGAGGAATGGTGAGAGAGTGGTTTTGTCCTCTAAAGTAATGCACTGTGCTCTCATTAACTGCTTTTGTTCCTTTCTTAACTTGTCCTTGTAAATCTAATTTGACCAACTGTGACTGTTAGAGAGATGCGTGAAAAAGTCCAACAAGGAGGCAGGACCCAATGAAAATTATTTATACTGGCATTTCCAACTCCAGAGACGTTCTGAATAACCAATTTCATTCAGAGGCTGTAAAATACTGGCTCTCCGTGAAAGCTGTTGGCTATATGACAATAGATAGACAGGTCTATCACTCCCAGCTTGTCACATATGATGAAGACCTCTTAACATCACATTTAAACGCTTTCCTTTAAAGGTCAGTTTTCAATGTACAATTTTAATATTACGACGGTTTCTAAAATGTAACCATTTTTTTTTGTTCCATAACCTAATGAAAGAGTAAAAGTGGACAAAAGATGCAACAAAATGCAAGACACAAAGCTCCAAAATACTGGAAAATTTATGACCGACTGTGCTGCCACCCCTCTGGACACCTAATCTGGACTTTTAACACCTTAAAAGATGACAATTATTTCTTAGTGTTCAATCTTTCTTCAATACTGCTTCAGCTGGTGACAAAGTAGTGATGCTAAAGGACAAAGGATCTCTGAAAAGCCAGTAACATAAGACAGAATGACTGTATTTGACCTCCTGGGATGAGAATGGAATAACACAGTGATCCTCTTTGAGAAAAAGATTAAAAAAGCAGTGTCTTTTCCAAGATGTCCAGAGTCAAAGTATGACCGAGAAGGTGGAAACATGGTGCAGTGACTTTAAGCTGCTTATCCAGTTTAACAGCGCTGCAGAAAGCCAGTGAGGGCAACAATCAGAGAGATGCTCCTCATATAAATAAAAATGGCCACAATTTAGCTTTGTGATAGGAACATAAGATTGGACTGCTTGAGAAATAACACAAATTTTATCTGGAATGATGAATATCCACAAATAATCCAGTAATAAATGCTTTTTTGTGTAAATTTTGTACTTCTGTTGTCAGATTGAAATAACAATTTGACACAATCTAGCTGAAAATGGGTTTCCAGGCAAGACAAATATCCTGTCTCCTGTGTAATTTAGTCACATTGTTCCACAAAAAAGGAAGTGGATAGAAAATAAAGTGCTATAATCTATATATTGTTACCACACGGTGTGGACAACAAATATCAAGTACAGGAAGCTAAATAATTACAATATGGATGAAAACATGGAGGCATTTATGGTTCTAATCACAGAGGGAAATAATATATTACCAAGAATAGATGTGATGTGTGAAGCGTCTCGCTGTGCCAAAAGAAAATGTGCAGTGCGGAAAGTCATTTTTAGGAGTCAAAATGGTAAAACCAATTTTCTTCCTAGCATATTTCACTTTATTTTGCTTTTCTTAAACACTCTGCTGACTGCAGTTGTTCTGTGCTGACTATGCTTGGACATTAAAGCTTAGTTTTAATACACAGTTTTGAAAAATCTAGCAAGATGTTCAAAGGTAATAATTTTTTGAAATTTTCCCCTTCTACTTGTTTTATATATCTTTTTTGTAAAAGCATCTGTATATTTATAGTGCAATAAGGGGAAACACTGGGACCAATAAAGCCAAAACTACTGATATCACAATGAGAGCAGAAGATACAACTCTTCAATATTTGGAATACACGCTCAATTAAAACATGAAAGGAGCAGATAATTACTTAGAGGAAGAAAAAAAAGCCAATGATGTCCCTTAGTGAGGCACGAATGCCTCAGGTCAGTTTTATATTTTTATAATGGGTCTTATTCTTCTCAAAATATGCTAATAAATTACAAATTCACTGAATGTTAACTCCACATATAAATAAACATGGTGTTGTAATCACACAGCAGCAGCGTAGCATCTCTTCATCTCCTCAGACTCCAAAAGCCAGTGTTTATAATCACATCAGATCCATAAATAAAAAAGGAGTTAAAGATCGTGTATTAACAAGTTTTCTCAAAAAGTAAGCTGCGAGCCACTTTATTCAACTTTAGAAGGGCCATCATTTTCTTACAGTGTCCATAGAAGAGATGTAAATGATAGCATAAAAAGATGTATGATGTTTTGAATGTGCCCAAAGATCTGTCTATGTATATGACCAGAACACATGGGAGCTATAAAAGTCCAGTAGGATGCACCCCCAAAACAAAAGACATAAAAGTAGTCTGATTACACAAAGGATTTACTTTATTTGAACTTAAATAGTTCGTCTTTACATATCTATCTCGCAGTTAACATCATCAAATGTTAACCAATAAGAGCACTTGGTTGTACAAGTGACTCTAAAGCATCCTGCACCCAGCTTCTTGAAAGCTATAATAACCTGTGCTTTCTGCAAAGTTCTGCCATTTCCCTACAGCAGACGGACAGTGAGCCCACAGAAAGCCAGTGAAGCATGCAGAAAGCAGGTCTCATGATACAATAGAACATGCAGCAGAGAAAAGGGGCAGCAGTGAGGGCTCAGGTTCAGCATGTGTTCAGCTATTCTCTGCTCCAGATGTGCAATCTTGCCCTTTCAGCATTTTACCTAAACCCTCTGTGTTACAATAACAGAGCTTTCAGACCAGTGCTTGTTTATCGATACAGTCCAACACATAATAAAAATTCCCTTGTAGGGGACTCTTTATCATGTCTTTTTGCCTGTCTTTATTTTGCTAGGTTTGTCAGTGTAGTCTTGCACTGTGCAGGACAGGCTTTGTAGCCCTTAGCATTCTTCATGCGGTGCCTATTTTTGCTGGTTATTACATTTCAAAAGGACAGTTCCACCACTATGATAAATCTAAGCCTATACATTATAGTGCAATTTTTTCAAGATGCATAAAATAGCAGGAAATTTGATTTAATGCTGCATGGCAAGCATTCAAGGTAATGCACCCATTTTAATACAGATAAATAGCAGTTTAAAATTATATTTTGTTGTTCTTTCTTAATTGAATGTATCTCTAAAAGCCCGCAGAGCTGCTCTCAGACGGAATCAAACTAGCCAGATCACAACAGAAAATTCTTACAAAGGATCAAGTGAGTGATGTAACATGACAGTAAAGACGTTGCCCATCCTTTGTTCTTCTTGCTGCCCTACTTTTGTCAAATGATACCGAGGGAGACTTCAGGTACTGCTGCAGTAATTCAAGCTTTTATCCACACATAAGAAGAGGAAAGGAAACACTTTGAACTCTGCATGAACAGCAAACAGATGCTAATGAACATGATGTTCTAGTACAGGCCTCTGGCAACAGGATTAAAACAATTTAAAGGGGAGTGGGGAAGAGAAGATATTCACACAAGCAAGGATGAACATTAAAAAACACTGTACTGATGATGATTCATACATGGCGTGGTTAGTAGAACCAAGAAAATGCTTTTCCTTATGAACTGTTCTCATGATAATTTGAGTTATTTTTATGTAAAAATGATTTATTTCAAATGTTACATTAGAGTTCTTTCTAAAATTGAGTTTGCAGAAAGCGTGGCACAGTTTTCCTGCAAGCAATTATTTTATGCTTTTGAGATAAATTATTGAATACATCAAAATTAAGGTTTAAGGTCTTTCCAACTTTAAAGTGCTTTGTCAGTTTCCTTTTGTCAACATTTTCCCATCAAGAGGATAATATGATAGCTTTCAAATGTACCCCTGAGAATTAAATAGAAAACTCGAATTTGTTGCATCATCATGCTAGCTGTGGATGAGAACAGAATGTCCTTTAAATCTAAGCCCACCGCAAGGAGAGAGTTTCATATTTATCCACCTTTTTTGCCGACATAATGTGAAGTGTCAGAGTTTTGTCTATTATTATAGCGAACTGAACATCCCTGCCTCCCACCCTAGTCCCTGCATCAACAGATCCAACTGTAATTGGTTATTTAACTGGTGTAGTTTATGTGAGATGATGGATGCAATAGTGAAGGATGAGGCATAAAATTGCATATAGTGAGACAGCCAGCCAGCTAGTTCTGGTACGAAAGGTTGGAAAATGTCATAAGCTGCATCGTGGTGTAGCAATAACAAGCAGAAGCATAGTAACAAACAGACACATGAATAATGTATTTACATGTGCACATGTATGCCTCATGCACACGCAAACACACACATACACTACAGTACACGCGTGCTTGTGCATGCACACAAAACAAATCTCGTCAAATAAATGCTTGATTATAATGTATGAAATGTTTCTGATCAGTCAGCTGAAAAACTAATTTCATTTTCTCATTAGAAGTTGCTGCCTGAGGCTCGTTCTCATGTCAATGTTTATTATTCTGAAAACAGAAAATTAAAATCATCAGCTTGGTCAGAATCAGAGCTGTGAATCACTATTTATGACTTAGGGAGAGAAAAAGAGGGAGAGAGTGAGAGGTGCGGGGGGGGGGGGGGCACATATGAAAGACTGGACAACAATTGAAGGAAGTCATTTCATTTTACTGAGCCAGTGGATTTATAGCCAGCGTGACCTTTAGTTCTGCAGAAATTTGTTGCTTTTCAGACACTCATCATGTTTCTTATTTAACACAAGGTGCAGTGGGTTAGTGAATAGTTTCCATTTGATTAGTCAGTCGATCTTAACCAGTTAATGAACTGGTTTTAGAGCTAAAGTGATAACAGAGTAATTTTCAGTGGAGCTTTTTTTTTTTCCTGTTTTCTTGAACAGCAAAAATATTCTAATTTTCAGAAAAGGCTAAAAGCATTATTTTTGTACACATTTTAACTCCCTAGAATATAGAAACAAACATGCAAGCACACATACTTGATTGATACATACATATGTTCAAGATACCTTATTAAACTAAACCATGAACTGTCAGACTACAATAATAAATTAACTGCAAAGATTTTGCAGCGAAATACTGATATAATCACACATTTTCTAACTTGTTTGTAAGCTTTTAATATTGATTACATCTAGATTGCAATAGACTGAATTAGGGATACACTGAGATAATGGTTGAGGCTGATATTGACTAGTTTACTAGTTTACTGCCATTAGCCTGTTTGCAAATAAAGCCTCCTTTATGCGTGCACTGCAGCCCTCAACTTTTCTAGACATTGCTTCCCTACAAAAAGCAAAAGGCAATCTGTCTTAGAGTTTATGGGAGATAAACAAGTGCAGGTATGTGGAGGAGGGTCACTGGCAAATGGGAAACAAATGAGACAAATATAACAAAGATGAAACTGATCAGAGTGGGGCCGACAATTACAAAACACAGGGACACGGAGACAAGAAATAAGACTGAAAACAGTGTAAGAGACTAATATATTAATCTGTGAGATGTCCAATAGTGCAGTTGTGCACCAATGTGAGAACTGATGCAATACACAGCTGGCTTGTGGTCAGCTAACTTTGGACAACCTGATTGTTGTTGATTATGCTTGAAAACAGCTGTGGAGCACATTTATTCACACCAATGATAAACAGCTGTATCACATCAAGTTTTCATTAGCTAAATGGAAGCTAGAATAGAGCTGGACGATTTTAAAACTTTATTTTAAATGATGAAAATTTTTTTTTGTTTACCTGCCACAAAAAAGGGAAATGTATGTCTACAAAAATCACATAAATAAATAAAAACACAAACTTTGCTGCAGGATTTTTAAACATTTTTTAATGAGACATGTATATCTTATGTAGAGGCTTCCTCATAGTGGGAAGATGATCACTTCCTGATAGCCTATTCAGCTTATTGCGGTGTTTTGTATCTTTTAGCGCATTGTTTTGGTTTTAGGGCTAACAGCGTCACTGTTTTGATTCATTCTCATACTTCCCATATGCAGGAAGCAGCCTTTTCAGGCCTTGAAAAGCTTCTAAAAATCCACGCGCTCCTTGCCAAACAACAAATGCCAGAAAAATAAAGCTAGTGAGTAGCAAGTAGATCTTTTAGCAGCTAAAATGACAGATATTCCCTTTAATTATATACCTAAAAAGCATAATTGGATTTAAACTCTATGTGAAAATAGTTACCATGTTAAAAATATATAAGTGCAGTTTTGGACCTCTAACATTTTGAAACTACATATTTATAACTCCATGTTGGAGCCGTACTTCATGGATTCATACCTTCTAACCTTGGCTGGTATTTTGATCCCCTTTCTTGGGATCGTCTGTACATGAAACAGGCTCCAATTTCCATTTGTGCCTAAAAGTCTGCCACAGTGATGTAAACTACTGCAATAGTTACAACATGGACCCACATTCGAAAGGCATATGGCCTCTTCTTTTCTGGATTTCAAGGTTATTTTGTCTGGGTAGAGTTAATGTGAGTGTAGGGTTATACTCCAGACACATCAAGCCTCCCAAATCCTTCTAAGTGTGAAAACATTTTGATATAATTAAAAAAAAGATCAAACAAGGTGTTTCCCCTATAGAGTTTGATTTATTTTTTATTTTTATGATTAATATGATCAAAGCACACAAACTCTATGTGCATTTTAAGCACTTTGATTACTGTTTAATTGTATAACTATGACTATGACTATTTACATGGGTGAACTGAAGGTTGTATGGCTGATACCAATTTCTACAACTATATCAGTGATATAATTGATATAGCTGACCAATTTCTAGTGTGTGGTGATTCAGGCCTGGTTGTTTAACCAGTTAACCAATTCTAAATTGACTTCTTGCTGCCATTAAAAGAATCAGGCTTCTCTGCACTGTACTATCCTGCTCTGAATCTAGGTCTAGGGCCTTGTAGACTTCTTATTGATGCAAGCTCACGTCAGTCTATTACTGTGGCGTTCAGTTGTGCTTCAGGTAATAGTACATTACAATCTTACTGTAAAGATCTAGCATTGAATAAATAATGGCATACTTGCTGTTATATTGGTTTGCTTAAAAATTGCAATATACTGTATGTACATAAAGTTTAAATATTGAATATAGTTATATAGTAATATTTTAACACCTAATTAATCAAAAAGGGCCAAAATGACTCAAATGATTCTCAAGAATTTAAAGGTTATAAGCTCTTGGCCAAATAATATTTCAAAAATAACTCTATATACCTTTGAACATCTTGCTAGATTTTTTATATAGGTTACAACAAACCTCAGATGTGAGAATGAGAATGAATAATGAATAAATAAGAAATACTTTATTGATCTTGAGCAGATTTCTGTCTGCTACACAGACTCTTGTATTATATAGACTGATGGATGTCATATGAAAATTTTCTATATCTACCCTTTTCGCAATGGAGCTACACTACAGCTTCAGAAATATTCAGTTCGCAGCCAGTCATAGACCCCAGTCTTCCTAATCAGTTTATTCAGTGTGTTGGTGTCACTAGAGCCAGTGCTGCTCCCCTGGGAGACCACAGTAAAGTTGTTACAGAATCTCAGCCTGGTCATCATTTTTGTTGGTCAAACAGTTGTTCAGTCTTTCAGCATTGTCACATGCTGCCATGTGAACACCCAGGAACTTATACTCCTCCACCCCACCAACATCCTGTCCCAAAACAGAGAGTCCTCTTTCTTCTGAAGTTGATTACCATCTCTCTGGTCTTATTCATATTCAGAACTCCACAAAATCATCCACTAGTGCTCTGTCCTCTTCCTGCCTATCACTAATATTACAGATTCAATCAGAGTTTTCCTGAAGGTGGCATGACCTGGAGTTGTACCAGACTCCGATATGTACGGGGTGAACAGGAATAGAGATAGCATGGTCCCCTTTGGAGCTCCTGTACTGCACATTAACAAATTCAAAGGAGCGCTATCCAATTTCACATACTGTGGCATGTTTGGTATTTGGTAATCTATGAGATGGTGGAAAGGTTTACTGACATTTCCTGTGGCTTCTCTCTCTGTAACAGCAGCCGAATTGTGTTAAATACACCTGGGAAATCAAAGAAGGTAATATGTGTATTTTATCAGTAAAAAGAGAAATCTGACTCACAAGACCTCAGTTCAGATGTATCAACTGTTCTGACAATGTACCTGAGATCAGCCCAGAGACCAAAGTGCAAATCATCAGATATCTCTTTAATGTGTCTGGGTGGCAAGTGAAGAAAATTTGAAAGGGCTAGCAACAAACTTTGGATGTTTATGAGAGAGCAGGGTTGGGCACCACATAGGACAGTTGCTTGAGAGGACAGCTTGCTGGTTTGAAAGTCTAAGGCCAGCCTATTGTCAGAAGAACTAGACATCAGCAACACCTGTTTCAACGAGAATTCTTCAGCACATATTTGTCCACATATTTGTAAATATGGTCTTACTGCTGCCCAGAAACTAGTCCCAAACAAAGACAGCTTAAAAATGAGCTGAAAATACCAGACCACAAAAAATACCACATGTTTGCAACCATGTGGCACAGCAGAAAAACTGAGATGAGCTGTTTTTTCCAATTAATAAAAAAATCTTAAGCATTGCCAGTGTTGTTGATGAAGTACAGGAGCTCATCTGGATCCTCAGTTTACCCAAAAGGTAAAGATTATGGTTAAGTAACAATCAGTAAGGGGGTGTCAGAGGATTCATAAGGTAGATGGGAACATTACCTGTGCTTAATATAAAGAAATTCCCTCAAAAAAGCCAGTAAAGTCCTCCATAGCTGTCTCCTGATGTGACTGTTACGCAGCATATCAGATGCATATCAGATGAATGAAGGAGGAAGCTTGAAACCTGGAGCACCTTTGGGATGCCCTCAAGGCAGCCTTCTATTCCATACCTGATAACTCCATAAGCAAATTCTATGACTGTTTGCCAACTATTCTCCAGGGTAAAGGAAGCCATATTAAATTTCATATTTAAACTCTAATGAAAACAAATGGACAGATTTTCCATTTGTTAGTGTTTTTCTTGACTATATTTCTTGACTATAATTGTATTAATCATAATAAGTAACAAAACCTAGAAATTGAATTGTTAATGACTGGCAAAAATATATATAAATAATGAAAACATTTCAAAATCAATTCATATATTTCAGAAGGTGAATGGCAGACCCTCATTGTTACCATGAGATTTTGCTGTTATAAATGTGAGGACTTTCCAACTTCATCACTTGATTCTGCCAGAGTAGCTTTACATGGTTTGCAGTTTAAAATAACCGTTAATCTTTGTTTGATTTCTTATCTTTGTGCAGCTTCTCAGTGGTTTTAGTTCCTTCCCCTTTTCATTTAAACTTACTTTTGTGTGATTGGCTGCCCTCTGCAAACAAAAGACTTAAAAGGTAGTTGAGTGAGGTCTGTATCTGTGTGCCTCGGATTATATTAAAAATCTTCATTCTCAATTCATTTCACTTCAGGGCAGCACGGTAGCACAGTGGTTAGCAGTGTTGCCTCACAACAAGAAGATCCTGAGTTTGACTCCACCATCTGAACGGGGCCGTTCTGTGTTAGCATGGATTCTCTCCGGGGACTCTGACTTCCTTCCACAGTCCAAAGACATGCAATTAGTGGGGTTGGGTTAATTGATGTATTCTAAATGGGCCAAAGGTGTCAGTGTGAGTGCTTTCTGTATTTGCCCTGCGTCAGATTGGCAAGTTTTCCAGGGTATATACAGCACCTATGGTAGCTGATCAAATTGTATGTACACTGACTTATTATTTGAAACTTTAGCTATGTTTAACCTGAGCAACTACACTGTAACAGTATATAGCCGATAAAAAATAATGTATTTTAGATTCTCAGCCTGAACTTTTACCAATTCCTAAAATGTGGTTATATACTATGGTATATGCAGAGGGTATTTCACTAAAATTTGATTTGTAGAGGATTCTTTGTATTGAGGTGCAGCCAGCCATACCTTGCTATAAACAGACCTTATTCCATATCACAAAAACATGTGTCCTGACCTTTCCACCAGAACCTTTCATTTATTTTCTAATATAGTTCCCCCTGTGACTTACTCTCTTCTATAGTCATAGAAAAGGTCAAAGCAAGCACTCATGTCTGATGTCTCCCTGCAGAATTAGCTGTGTCACCTTTAATTTCTTCAAACTTTTTCATATAATAGTATATGTTCAATATTCACGGCGTATTAAGCATGGTGAATGTTCCATATTCTTTCTGTGAATGTGAAAATATGAAGCAAATAATAACTAAGCATCTTAATTTCGATGTTTCTCCCATCTGCTGAATCCAGCTGCTCAGTATAAAAGGAATTTCTTGAGGTTTAACTGCTATGCTGCTGTAAGATAATTGAAAAGCTTTAGCTTGCAAATATGTAAAAACATACAAATATTGAGATCTGTAGCATTGTAGACTTTGAATGCAGCAAAGAAAAATCATTCTCTATTCCTAAAAACAGACACGAAAGAAGTCGAGAAGGGTGTATCTTTTATCCCAACCACATTCATCCAAAACACAGATGTTTCTTTAATAACCAAAAAAAAAGGATGAAGGGATGTGATTTTCCATTAATCAACAATGGCAGAGCAAGCTCATTTGTATTGTTCTGGGGTGCAATTCTGAATTTAGGACATTGTGAAGAAATGACCCCCTTACGCCTGTGAACAGCTTTGAGAGGAAAGGAGGGGGAGGGGCTTGTCAAACCGATGTTGATCGATGATGCTGCCTGAGATTATGAACACAGAATTAGCACATTAGGACTTCTATGATAAATAGACGACCAAGACCAGCTAGTCCCCAAATCACCTCAAAGAGCAGTTTGACTAACTGACTGCACCACCAGTTTAAGCTGATTTCATTGGTCACGATGCACTTGCACTGAAGCTCCTACTCAGCTGTCTGTCAACAATATGATCTGAATTACAAAATGACAAAATGTAGAGACACAATTTATCTGTTTCAGTAAAATCTAAAGAATTTGTTGATACTCACTCTGAGGCTGTTTTCAAGGCTTTTCTTTGCCCCCTTTTGTCATCGGTCATGAGTATTTCCAGCTAGTGTTTGCCAAAGGAATCTGCTCATTACTGAGGCCAACAAATCACACACAATTCTACATGAGGACAAAACAACTGATTTGGCTTCTGATAAATTTTGTTAGCTAGAGGGTTCAGGTTCGCGTCCGACTTAGCTGGTTACTAAGCTGGATACAAAAGATAGTAGATAGACAGCCACCGTAAAGTCACCCATTCATTTGTGAAGTACCACTACAAACACCTTGCATTGCGTGTTTTTGTCAACACCATCTTGGTGTATCAAAATCAGATGTGGTGAGCTTATCTGACACTATGTTCACTAGCTTAAGACTCGTGATTAACAAGTCATTTTTCAATGAGCATATCTGAAATAATCATCTTTTCTGACTCTTGGAATGACCGTAATTTACTAAATGGACTTAACAAATTGGTTTTATCCAATAACCTGAAACCAGATAATTGTTTATTGAAGTTATAAAGCAAGGGTTTATGTTGCACTGATAGGCCCCTGCTGGCCACTAAAAGGAACCTTTTTCTTGCCTTCATTTTTCAGACCTGAAAGCTACGTCTACCATTTATAATTGTAATCTAATAGTATCAAGCATTAGCCAGTGAAGTGATGAAACTCTTCTGACTAGAAATGATCATAGGTCAAGGTTGGAGCCAAAACTAGGAACTACATTAAAAGGTCATTCAGTTCATGAGTGGGGTGGCTGTGACACAGGAGGTAGATCAGGTCATCTACTAACCAGAAGGTAGGTGGTCTGCATGCAAAGTATACTTTGGCAAGATACTTAACACTGAGTTGCTCCCGATGCATTCATCACAGAGTGTGTGGGTGTGTGTGTGTGTGAATGTTAAGAAATAGAAAGCACTTAGATGTAGAAAAATAGTATATATAAAGTGCTTGGAGTGCTATAAGAATCAGCCCATTTACCATGAAGGGAGCTTTGGTGGATTTTAGCGATCAAAACCAATCATGATGTCTTTTCTCTCGCTAATCTTAGCTTGCCTCCGAACAAAAAACAATTGTTAGCCATTTTACAATGGGTCATATTACATAGCTATGTTGGATGGCTTATCTTACATTTAACTTTATATTTATTTATTTTTACCTTTTCTTTTATAACTGTAACCCCTGATATCTGCGCATTTTCTCATCCACCTTCATGTCAGCTAAACTCCCAACTGCTATCTTTACTCTGATTATGATATGTACAAACATCTCTTTCTCTAATTCTATCATCTGACAGGTTCTCTTTTTCTCAATACTCACGTATTTTTCTTCTTTAATGAGGCTACCGCAAAAACTGATGAATGTCTCCAGCTCCTCTGATGATGGTATTGGCGGTGAATGGAATAATACTCCTTACTTAATTAAACAACAGTAATGCTGTCTATACTACAGCGTGTACAATCACTGTGTACTATACAATCTACTGCTGTTTTCATACATATGGAGTGATGATCAACATTTTATTCACATCAAGTGGACTTTCTGACAGTAACATTAGCTGAATTCTGTGTTTTTTCTGTGCTATATTTTGTAATCTTGCAGTTTTGTGTAATCATGACTCCTTCGTGGAGACATTCTGGTTGTCTTAGCTGTCTTCATTAGTACCCCCTATATAGACTAACAGTTTCCACCTCATGTTAGTTTGTTGTTGTGTTAGTATGCAGTCAAGCTTTTCAGCATTTCTACTGTCCCTTGGATTTTCTGTTTCTTTGTATCTTTGTGTTTCTTTGTTTCCTCATATGTCTAATTCTTTCCTTGTGCATGACCTAAAGCACACATAAAGCTCTATAATAATAAACTGGTAGTAATAACATTTAGTTATGAGTATGATTGCACTTATTTTTGATTATTTCAGCGATGTGTGGTTGGCTGCGAATATAAACTTTTTAAAGCATTTTTTGAGTATGTTTGAATATTGGTTAAGATGGTTTCCTCTCCAATATAGGCTATATGATGAATATGGCTTTGTTTCTGTCTACTCTGCTGTCATCAATAGGCCTGCTGTAAACTTACCTGAAACACAGTCCAAAGCAAACACAGAAAAGGCTTTATGAGGGGAGAAGGAGCTATTTCAGTGTGCATAACTGGCTGCACACCTACACCTGATACCGCAGATATTAGGGTGGAAACCTTTCAAAGCATGAACTGGGTGTTTTTCAGCAGTTTCTTTTCGTCTGTGTTCAGCTGTAGATATGAATTTATTTGAAAATCTAAACAACCTACGACTTTCTTTTTGTAAATGTATAATCATAATCTCCTATTGACAGTATGTGAATAAAACCTTTGTCTAAACTAGAGGGTCTCTTTGTAAAATAAAGCTTAAAGTATTTCCATGGTAGATCTGCTTTCTTTGGCTGACTGCACTGTTGAATCACACAATACTAACCACACTGACTTCTATTACCATTCTCCAGCTTGCTTCTCTTTACTAATTTTGCCCTTTGTTGACAGCTTGAGTGCAGAAAAACCACAATGTTACACATTCACAAAAGGTGTGAAATCTGATATCAATAAAATTTCGACTACATGGATTTATCCGCCTTTTGATGTTTTCATAGGAGCTGATTCTGACATGGCAGAGGCGTAGAGGAAGAAGACTGAGGAGAGTTATTTAGTGCATGATGTGTTGAATCAGATAGAGAAACTTGTATGAAAAAGCCACTTAGACACCACTGAGCAAACACGCAGTGATCCAGTGTTTGAGCTTGTGGACTAAACGAGCAAACAAATACCATGTTAGCTGAAAACTTTCCAAAGCTACACAACGTCACACAATTTTTCTTTATAGCAACAAAAATGCAACTCTTCATTTAGGCTCGCTGAAGATCCATGCAAACTGCTGCTCTTTTAAGGCAGGGCAGCATTTTGGCCATAACTAAAAAAAGCCAAACAACTAAAATATTCATCGGTATCATCGTTCATGCATTCATTTATTCATAGAACTTTATTAATCCCGAAGGAAATTCATGCATTATGTAATATAATACATATCAAAACAACGACTCGCCTTGAATTTTGGTACAAGTGCCAATGTTTTCATAATAATTATTTTGATAAAATTTCCTTTACTTTGTATTCAGGTGGCTAATATTGTTGTTTCATGTAAAATATATGGATTGTCACAAGATTTGAGGGAGTTATTCATTAAACTGGTTTAGTCACTTTTAGATGTTATAAGAGTAGATTTTGATCTGAGGGATTTTCTTTCCTTTACTCCTCCACTCTGCCATATTACTGCCCATAGAATTTACTTGCAGGCTATGCTGGCATTAACATTAATATAATTTCCTTAAATAGAGAAAACAGCAATTCATATTGCCAGCCTGACACTAATAAAATATTTAGAAATTTTTTGAAAACATATTGAAAATCTAGAAAATGATCACCTGTAGTGTAAATCTGAAGCGCAGTGCAGTGCATGTATGTGCAGCAAAACTCACGCTCATAATAAACAATAGGCAGCATGGCCTTTTAGGACTAAAATGACTGTAGGTAATAATGTGTTGAGGGTAAGTGAAGACCTCTGGCACCCAGCGAGACCCCCAGCTCTGCTTCTTCCCTCCCCTTTAGCTGGCCCCTTCTCTCTCTGCAGGCACTGAACAAAGAGAGGACCCAAACAATGGATCACTCTAAGAGTTGAATGGCTTTGCGGGTCAAGCACTAACCCCCTCCCTCTCCCTGTTTGACAGAAACACAACCCACACTTGTTCTGCTGAAGAGAGGCTGACCCTCCCGGCAAAGAAATAATGAACACTGTCTGGGCATTAAACTGATAAAACTACGGGGACTGGAATCAGTTTGGCAGACAAATCACCTCTAATGGCGTGAGGCTGGAGCCTGTCTTCTGTCCTGTCTCTCTCCTCTTCATTACAAGTCTACTGTACACTGTCCAGGCATCCATATAGTCATGTTAAGCTGCTCAACAGAGTTCATAGCTCAGGACGTGACCTTAAAGAGCAGCTGTCCACTCTTTTTCTTCAGGCATCACTCGTTTTTTACATTTACTTCATTTTCTGTTTTCAATCTTGGTTGCTTGTAATGGTGTTGCAAACAAAGAGGCCATCATATGCAGTCAACTGGAAATGTATTTGGGGAGTTATTTGCTAGGCAAATTGACTGATCAACTGCCACAGAAGCCTCTGTTGATAAATAAAAGCTCCGCCTATCACATCTCTCGCAGCATCAGGGTTCAACCCAGACATTTGCATGTTTCATAGTCAAATTTGTTAAAAATACGTTTGCAAATCATTTCTAGAATTTATTGTGCACCTTCTTCCTGGAGTTTCACAGCAGCTGGCAGGTTGTAAATCACATCACAGAAAGATGAAGAATTTCTTTTCAACTGCCTTCCTGTGCATGTCTGAACCATCATGTTCAGTTGTTGTATGGATTCAAAAACACAGTCAGGCATCTGGTGCTGTAAGGTTAAGGAATTGTTTTAATGTTATAAATTATGTGCAAATGCAATTAGATCCAGGTCTGTTCATAGCCCCGGCAAGGTACGATAAGATAAAACTTAATTATCCCCATAGGGACGATGGGTAAGATCATCATCATTTACTGATGCCTCCCTCCTCCGCTTCTTCTTCCTACACTTTAACTTTGCTCCTTCTTAGCTCTCTAACGCCTGTATAGTGTATCAACTGCATTTGAGCTCCTGTCATATTTGTATATGGCAGCCATGACACTTCTGCGGAGCTCAAACGGTGGTTTTAAAGCTCCCTGTCTGCATGGGCAGCTGAGGTCTGGAGGCATCCAAGCTGTTCAGTCTTTCACCTTCGCTCGCGGCCCCTCCCCCAGGTCAGCGGTCATACATTAGATCAAGCTAGGCCTCAAAGGGTCAAGCAACCAGTGCCAATCATTCCACAGTGCACGATACGCAGGAGGGCAAAAAAAAACTATAAGCCTTTATAAAAAATATTATCTCTTTATCATTTGGTAGTCAGTATGTTTTCCCTGATATAGTATTTATCCCTTATTTGCAATAATGTCACGAGTTGAGATGCCAAATTTAATCTGCCTTCAAAATCTACTACTAGTAAAGAACTGTGGTAGAATTTTAATGTTATATGTGCAATTTCCTGAAAAATCTCCCATATAAAAATAGAACTGTTTTTACATGCTGTACAGGTATTTCTGTTTAATGTAAGCAGTTTAAATAATTCATAATGGCTATTTTATACTATTTCCCAATTTAATGTAAATTAGCAGTCATTTAAAAGTGTTCAATAAAAATAAAAATAGTAATAGTAATATTAAAATGGCAACAACAGTGTGACAGACATGTATACACCCTTTTCTTTTTTAACCCTGTTCTTTCCAAGCTCCTTACAATAATAACAACATGGTGTTTCTGACTGCTCTCTGTGTATCTATGCCTGCATATACTCCAGACTGCACTGTAAGGAAACTCTATGGCTCATTTGCCTCTGCTCCTGCATCCTGAGAATTGACTGTGTAAAAGAATCATCCTCAGCTTGAATCTATTATCACCTGATCCTGTACTGTTGCAAGTCTGCCAGGTCCACGGATAGAACAGTCTCACGTTTAACCCTTTCCTCTCTGCTGGATGGCATTCTCTTTCCCTGACTATTACCAAGAGTAAATGTTTTTCTTCACCCTCTCCAATGAGTAATTTTTGGTGTCGAACTTGTCTCTAACCTTTTCCTACCCCCTTTTGTTTGGCTTTTGTTTGGCAACAGCTGTTATCATGGATTTCTTTTTCTTTTTTTCTTCTTCTTTTTTTTTTTTTTTTGGTCAGCTGTGATTGCTTCGGGCAAAACAGGAGCAGATGGTGTTTTGCTATGCATGAATGGAGCGTTAGAGGAGTTGGACTGAATAGGCCAAGTTTTGAATGGTGTCTACACAGCACCTGCCTCTTGTAGCAGCAGGGACATCCTAGTGGCATGATCTGTCTTGGCTTTGCTGCCATCGTAAGGGATGAAAGAAAGAAACAGAGGGGGAACCTTGTTGGGTACCGTCCATATTTATTGATTTTCCTGCAAGTCGTGGCATAATGTGGTGTACAGTCAGTTTGAGTTAATTGGATGTGACACAGCATGCACGTGTAATCTATCACTCTAGTCTCCTGGTACACTTTATCAGTTTTGTTGCCATAGAAACATGTTGGCTCTGTAATAGCCTATATTAACAGGCTAAGTAAGTTGCAATAAAAGGCAATTTCAGAGTTGGGATCCTCTGCTGAACACAAAGCCTATAAAATACTGATGAAATAAATCGGAAAGTGGCAGCAGGGGGAGAGCGAGCTGGATTTTTATATTCTTAAACTAAACAAAGTCCAAATAAAAAGAAACTGCTATCATTTCCATGCAATGCAGGGACATCTGTCAACCTCTGGGGCATGATGATCTGTCACAATAAAAAAAAAGAAGCTTTTTCAAATCACTGACAGCTTGCTGAGCATTTTTTTTTAGAGCAACTGTATAATTCAACTGAGGATAAATGCTCCAGATGCATTTGGTCTGCAAAACACTGACAATGCACAATAACAAACTGAGCTAACCATAATAATCTGAAACAAACCAGTCCCTAACTCATATTTTCACTGATGTTACTGTTATAAACAGTTTTTCTTTGGACTTTCGATGTTTATTCCATGACCTTTATTACGTTGACTGTAAGGTAGTAGTGGCTTTCTTATCTGCTTTCCATTTCTGCTTAAGCTACACTCAAATCCATGGTGTTTAAACATTGTTTAAACATTAGATAACAGCAGATTGTGATCTGTTTCAATATTCTATTTATTATGATCACATACAGTTAATCATTTACTGTTGTGGGGAAAGAGGATTATTCATTACTAGCACCAAGTCACCAGAGTACAGACCAGTGATGTGCGTTTTTCTTTTGGTGCATGCTAACATGGAGGTATCAGATCTGTGACAGCGTAGCAGTGCACAAGCTGACAGAGGTCACAAGACTGGCAGATCAGACTTACCTTAACAGAATTCAACAAAAGCAGGGGATAAGCCTAATGGCTGAATCACTCGGTCTCCAAGGCAACATCATTGTGCTGAATTCCGTGGATGGAAAATGTGTGTACACATGCATGTTTCTTGTGCAAACGTGTTTGCGAAAGATCAGAAAGATGGAAAGGGAGCAAAAGAGTATAAATCTAAATATTTATGCATGGATCAAGTTTTCTGCAGCCTGATAAATTTATATTTGTTATATTTGTTATATTATATTTCCCCTAAAATTCATAAAAATAATATTTTAAAATTAAATCAAAGTGCTAAATTAACTGACTAAATCAGAAAGGTTGCAAAGGGTATCATAATATTTACACTAAGCCTATTGAATATTCTATTAACTTTGCTAAGAGTCTTTGTCTGCGGTGCTCCTTCAGTCTGGCAGGTCAAAAGTTCTCTAAACAAGCGTTACCATTGGTCAGGGATGTCAGCAGTCCGGCAGACTAACAGAGCAGCCAGCAGCCCCTTCCAAACAAAGTTCACTATTCATCTCAAAGGTCAATAGTTCTCTCTGTGAAGCTCATCAACGCAAGGTCAAGAATTCTTTAAATGTAGTCAGCCATTTCACTGGAGGTCTGATTCCTCCTAGTAAACAAAGCTTGACATTGGACTTGTAGAGGCAGATGTCTCTGCACTCTACTGGATCAGGTCTTATTAGGGAAAAAAAAGGGTTGTTTTTCCTCCTTTTTCTTTAGGAGACAATGTTTAGGTTGCCGTATCATAGTGGCAGGTTCTGCATCTGCGACCAGACTGTGCGAGTGACTGCAGCGTGGGTCTTATGGTCAGATGGTCAGTGTCAGCAGGGCTTTTGTTAAGCTCATATTGTATCTGTGCAGTGAACGGGAAAATAACAAAAGAGCCAAATAAATCATTAAAATACAGAATCCCTTAGCTTCCACATCTGACTCCTTAGTCATCCTTGGCACTCTGCCCACCAACTGACCTCAGTGGGGAAGAAGGGGACAATTAGGTCACTTCATGACTGCATTACTCAAATGACATATTAATGTCATACTGCCCTTCATGCATTTCATCAGCCTTAGTTAATGATGAGGACAGGAAGAAAGAACTGCATAAGTTATTGACTGCTTCATTCTGTGATCATATCATATTGCACTGAGGAAACAAATGATCTTATGGATACAAGGCTGATGCATAAGGCAGGTGAATACATTTATTTATTCACCTATTCAGATGAAGCCAGCCTTCATGATCCGGGGATGTATAGCAGTGTATTATTCTTGTAAATTATGTGTGTGTGTATAATGGTGTTTTGAAAATATCTGTAACCTTTTTATTGCACAGTCCCATAACTCCAACCCTGGCTATGAGATATTTGTACACACAGTGACCGCAGTACTGAGGGGTTATGGAATAACAAGAAGCTCCATGCATTATTAATGGGCTCTGCTGTGAATCTGTTCAGAATAATAACAGCGATTTCCCAGAGCCTCATTACTGTGTGTTTTTAAAGCATGTGTTTGGTATCCATGGACACCCGCTCTCACATTCTCTTCTTCCCCCTGTATTGAGATTCAGGTCATGCACGGCACTTGCTGTTTTTAATTTTCATTTCATCATAAGCACTTTAAGACTGTTGCCAGTGCTTATTTGCAGTTTTCCTGCAGACCTCTTCACTCAGGCTTCTGACAGGACAGATGCTGCAATTAATCACGGCAGAGAAATGGGCATCATTTCCACACCGAGCTGAAGAACCAATCACCGCAGCAGCAGAGGCAGCAGAGGCAGGCCTCCGCTCCAAATTACAAATGCCTTCCTAAAACTAACTAATTGAAAACAAACCAAAATGTGAAAATTCTATCAAGCCGCTATCACAGAAGCGCAGGAGCGAATTCACTTTCCTAATTTGTAACTAACATTAACCCGTGTTTAAAATGTCTCAGCTGCCATTGGAAGAAATAAAGGCCCCTTCTCTGGGCCAGTGGATTCACAGCCTATTGTGAAGATATGATAATTATTGTTTGCCTGCCTTCCCTCCCCCGCTCACCATATTATTCAAGGGAGCACAGCAAACCCCTGGGGATGTCTTGGAAATGAAGTGATTTTAAAAGGGAGTAAGAAAGAGGCAGAATCCAGTGCACTGGTGTGTGAGAAGGGGACTGTTATTGAGACAAGTACCAGTTACATGCTGACCTCGTCCAGTATCAACACTGTTTTTACACACAGTAACAATGGACTTCCATTCAAATCACTGAGAAACAGCACACAGTATAATAAAGCCAACATGAATGCTCATATAACCTTGTAAAGTATTGTTCTCATAGATTTACTTCATAGAAAACATACAAATTTATCTTTTTATATCTGGTGAGCGCTATGAATATCTATAACTGCGGTTCTCTTCAATAACTAACAAGGAAATGAAGAAGTTACGAATAGAAATTATGATTAATATAAATTTTGAAAGAAAACAGTTCCTTCAAATAAATATTTGTGATTGAGAGTTTAATTTTCAACAGAGACACAAAGAAATATATAATACTTCATACAAAATTATGGCTACTATCATATTAGTGGTGGAATGTCTCTGGATTCGTCTTCATGGCTGAGCAAAAACTCCAACATTAATTTACTTTTTCTATCTTGAGCAGAAAACAACCTTTTCAGAACTCCATACGGATATGCATCGACTCTATGGACAGTTTTCAAATGCAGTTGGTTTTTAAGCAAAATACAAACAAAATTAATTGCTGCTATTGTAACTCATAAAAAAGTATAAAAGAGCAGAAATGCACTATGTGATATAGCAATCCACAGGTCGTTTAACAATGTTTTAATTAAAGCCTCACATATTAAAACTTTACAACAGGTGATATGAAAAATGTACAACATTTTCTTGTTTCTTTTTTTCCCCCGGGACTTCTGTACAGCTGGCAAAAATACCTCCGATGCCTTTTCAGTTGGCTTTGGCAGTGCAACAAACTGGCTCTGCTAGTTTTCTTTTTTCCATTTTTTTTTTTAAACAATGACAGTATCAAGGAGCAGAGTAAAAATACATCAATCCCCAAACCATCTGCCTTGATCCAGAAATTTGTATTTACCATAAAATATCCCCTTTCTTACACAAAATAAAAACATAATTTAATTGTTAAACATCTGAAGTAAAAACAAATAGATTAAAGAAGACTTTTTTTTGGGAGGGTGCCAGTTACACACTTTTCGGCAAATCATCTGGAGGGTAAATTACTGGATAAAGGAGGTCTCGTCTCTTCCCACTCTACGAAACATGTACAGCAGATTACAGCTACAGAGTGATGATGGGATGAAATAAATGATTTATGGCAGTTTCTCTTTCTGTCTGTTCAGTCGTTCATCCACAAATCTGGATCCCAAGACCTGTTATTTTCAGTTGCCCTCATTCTTGAAAAGACACTGTCTGCATTTGTGAAATGTTTTACATTTGTGTTCCAACACCACTGGGCCTCCAACATCCGATGATCTGTAGAGTTACGTCTGCAAGAATGATGGGTGAAAGAGAAAGGTTGGACTAAAGAAAGTTTGCTATATACCGGCCAGTGTGGGAACAAAGACGGATGGTTACTGGTTTCCAGCAAGGATCCTGTGAGTCATTCAGTCCAGGCAAGAGCTGATAAAAATCCTTTTGATGAAACGCATTCAGAGCGTCCTCACACTGCGCTGAACTGACAACTCTGGTCTCATAAATAAAGCTTTATTGTTAAATAAAACAGTGAAAGATTTGCTTCTTTCAACATACTGTGTGTCCAGTCAGTTCAAATTGAAAACTGAAAGACCTCACAAACAAATAAACAATCACTGGGTGCTCGCCCTAAAAGGCTTCCGTCATAGCTTAGCCTATTTTATAGACAAAAACCCAGTTAACATATTAATCCCCTGTACACGCATGTGCATATCTGTCTATAACAATGGACAAGTTCTTTGTATAACATTCTAAATCTTACACACACTTCTTAAGTGCAACTTAGAAAAGCAACATGTTTGATGCTTTTTATTCTATTCCTGTTCTTTTAGATAGGACTTC
This sequence comes from Simochromis diagramma, assembly GCF_900408965.1. NCBI lineage: Eukaryota > Metazoa > Chordata > Actinopteri > Cichliformes > Cichlidae > Simochromis > Simochromis diagramma. Next base: position 8,679,316 of record NW_024387414.1, read on the forward strand.
CATTTGGCTCAGTAAATGCTGACCTGGGATAGGACCTGGGCATGGGCCTGAATTTGGGAAGGATGCGGTTGCTGCTGTGAGGCTGGCTGCGGGCTGCCAAGTGATGCAGAGCCTCCCACTGAATGGGGTGTACCAGGAGAGTGTTGAGGTGGAGAACACTGGGCCTGGTGCTGCTGCTGCTGCTGATGATGATGATGTTGCTGCTGTTGCTGTTGTTGTTGTTGCTGCTGCTGTTGTTGCTGCTGCTGCTGGAGTTGTTGAATCTGCTGCTGATGCAGCTGATGCTGCATCTGCATGTGCTGCAGCTGCATCTGCTGCTGCTGTTGTTGCTGCTGTTGCTGCTGCATGTGGTGCTGCTGCAGCTGTTGCTGGAGATGATGTTGGAAATGCTGATGCTGCATCTGCTGCTGGATTTGCTGGTGATGCATCTGCTGCTGCTGCATCTGATGGTGCTGGAGGTGCTGCTGCATCTGCTGCTGCTGTTGCTGCTGCTGGAGCTGCTGCATTGCATGCTGTTGCACCGGTTGCATGGGTGGGCTCATCTGAGAGACTGCTGTGGACTGGGCACCTGCCACCATGGACCCTCCAGCACCCATCTGGCCGAGCAGCTGCGGAGGCATCCCAGATGACATGTTCTGGTGGGAAACTGTAACAGAGGTCACGATTTGACTGCCCCCTAGTCTCATCTGCAGAGGCTTTGGGGCAATGGCCCGTGGCAGGGCTTGTTGAAGAGCCTGGGAAGCTGATGGCATGGAGGGGTGCTGGTTGAGGGGTGACGGCAGCACCAGGCCAGGGGACAGGCTTGTGGAGGCCAGGGTCTGCTGCACTGAGCGAATTGTCTGGGCTTCAGCTGATTCTGCTGCAGCCTGGATAAGTGAAAAACATAAAAACTTATTACGATTACAGATTTCACCCATTTAAAATCCCACTACCTCCCTTTAAATGACTAGCATATAGTATCTAGTAACTACTTCAGTCATTATAAGTCCTCTACAACTTCACAGTGCATAATATGACACAATGAACTCAATAATTCACATCACCTTTCGGATAAATTCACACATTTTAAAGGTGAAAAGAAGAAATGGTTTCTCACCTTGGAAACCAGGCTCGCACGGTATGCTGCTAGAGCTTTTAAATATTCTTTCTTGGCAGCTTCTGTTTTGCTTTTGTAAACCTGTGATGACACAAAAATGTGTGTGAACAGAAAATTACAGCTTTTAAAATGGCAAATAATAATAATTTAAGGTAGACTGCATACTACTTTAGAGTGGCGCTAAACTCTGTAGTACCTGCTTCTGTTCCTCTCCAAGACCATCCCACATAGATGCCACAATCTTTGACACTTCTCCAAAGGTGGCATTAGGATTCTGACCCTTGATAGCAGCCTGAGTGTCTCTAAAGAAAAGGGCATAAGCTGACACCGGCTTCTGGGGCTCATTGGGATCCTTCTTCTTCTTCTTTTTCGGGGTCTTAGATTTCTTTGTGGGATCAATGGGGGCTGGTCGTTTCTCCCCAATGACCTGAAATGATGGCAGGGTTAACATAAGGACAATACCAAAATTGCTCTTTAACAGAGTCTACTTTTTACTGCTACCTTTTAATACAGTAATCCAAATCATTAAAAGTTTGCTCACCCTGTTGGCTTCATCCTGCTCATCCTCATTGATGGAGCTGGAGGGTGAGGGTGTTGCAGACTTGCTGGCAGGAGGTGAGGGGGAAGTGTGGGTGATGTTGGGTCCTGCCATGTTTAAGGTTAGCTGTGTGTTGAGCTGGGATTGGTTGATGGTGGTCAGCTGATTTCGTGACATCATACCATTGGGGCTGTTCATGCTGATGATGGACTTCATCACCATGGCTGGGTTGGATGGATATTGACGTAGATGACCCGGGCCAACGTTCTGCAAAGAAATTCACATAATGGCAAACACCACTGGTTAAAATAATTCAATAAAACTGTACTTTTTAAAAATCCATGTTTTTGTTGACTGTTTTTTTCCCCTGTACAGACTTCATGCTGCACCTAATTTGTTTCTGCTATCCAGCTTGAATAGCTGCTCGGTGTGACACCATGCTGCCCAAAGCTTGAGAACCTGTATTCCTTTACCACAGCAGAAATGGGGTCATTGGATTCTGTGGGTTGTTATGTAGCAGATTACATGTCATGATGTCCTGGGTCTTAAATGTCTCTGTTACAAGACATGATAAATTATCTCAACACCCGAGGTGCCATCTTTATACGTCAGTAATAGATGACTACACAGCTTGGTTGATTTATTTCAAAACTCTATTGTATGGAAATCTGTGACACAGCTTTAGACTGCCCAGTCCCTGTAGGGGAACAGTGGACTTCAAATGCCACAGTAATATTACATGTGTGTGTGTGTGTCAGTTTGTATGCACTACTTTAAGGTTATGCAACTCCGAAGTAGGCACCTTTCAAAGATCATGCTTCACTGTTAAAGAGTGGGGAAAAAAAATACTTGTACAGATCAACTCCATAAATCAGCCAGTTGAAGGAATGAAGCTTAAGAGGTTTGGACAGGTCCCATCCATTCTGCCATCCAGGGTATAATGTAATAACATTTTCTCTTTCACCTTTTCCTAGTAAAACATTCAGTTCTTGAAAGAGTCTTAAAGAAGGTACAGGCGAAGTGTTTGCATTGATTGTGGTGAGGAGGAAATTACGAAGCCTGCCAGCTCTCCAGAGGGAAGACTGATCAGACAGCCAACAGAGCTGACATGGAACAGAGAGGGGATGTGAACACAACAGAAAAGGTGATTTGTTCTCCCTGGGTACATCCATCTGGTATTCAGCAGCACAAACTCAATCTCTCCCAACATCAACACATCATAAACCCACGCACCTGGCTTTATTGAAAGAACCTTATGAATGCCCGTCTTCGAAAACAATATTGTAACACCATTCCAGACAGAAACATATTGGATCTACAATCCATTTCTTTCTCATATGCCATGTCTACTGCTTATCATAAATACAATCTATGAAGTGAAAATGGATTTATATTTACATGAAAGAGCGGGTTTCAACAAAGAGATGAGGAAAAGTTGGGGAAAGAAATTTAAAAACATATTGTTATTGTTCTTCAAATATGGAAATCCTCACAAATAAAAGCTGCAATAAACAAGCCTGCAACCAAATGACTGTGATTTACATATCAGCAACCCATTATGTTCCAAGTGCTTTTGTCATCTTCATTACTGGGAACACGATGGCTCACCGTTTGCTCTTTGCTCGCTACGAACATCAAAGATGCACACACTGAGCTCATTAGTCGTGGCCATCTGTATAATAACACTTTTGCCCAATCCTTATGGTGCAGTTTTGACTTAGAGCAGTGGCTCATTTTGCCGTTTGGGATGTGGTGAATCCTTTGAAATGGCTTCAAATTAAATATAGTGCATTAAAGAAACAAAGAAAAAAAAATGTTTTAGTGATCACCTTTAGACACATCATTATATCACATTCAACACCCTGCTAAATATCTGGTTTTACAACATATTTCTACAATAACCAGAGTACCAGCAATTTAGCACCTCACTCTACAAAAAAGCAACGGCAGTTGCGTCACTGAAATGCCAGCATTAGAACATCTGATTTGAATAAAAACATAACAGCTAATAAGTTAGTCAAAGAAATCATCTTAAGTAACAGTTGTCTTGATTGCGAATATGAATCTGATACTAGGGAGGTTTATTTATGTCCCTCTGGCTCCTCATTTGCATTTTGATTGCAGCATTGTCTGGAGTCACAGCAGACATCCAACCAGATAGTTTGATAGTCATCGTAAATCTGCAAATAATTCTTTATCTTGGGTACACAGTGGCCAGATGTGCCCTCCTCAATCAGATTTGTGCGTTTCTAGGTGTGCTCCTATCTGTGTGTTTGCACATCAAACACTAACAAGCTGAAATGTACTCTCTAATCAATAAAAGGTTTTTTGAATGTAAATTCAGTTTGTGCGATACCCCGTTGTGTTGCTTTAAAATTGCAAAGCTGAAATGACTAACAACAAAATAATGATTTTTAGAATATGCTGCAAAAAAAAAAAAAAAAAAAAAAAAAAAAAAAAAAGAAAGAAATAGATAGTTTTGTTTTGTACATTATCACCCACCGACTTTAACAGAACACAGCAGCAGCATAAAGTGTTCTGAAAGCTAGCACATGAGTGTAAAAAAATGTTTAGTATATTCATTTATTTATTTTTTGACAATGCATGAAACCCTTTCCACAATAAAACGCAGGTCAATAAAACCAGCAGCGGAGCTGAAAAAACAACATTATGCATTCACCAAGTGATAAAAATCTCAACACCGATGTCAATGAAAACAGACTCTAGTCTGTTCTTAAAGATATTGAAAATTAGAATTTGGGAAGAATTTATGAACAGTGGCACCAAGCTGTAACAGGCTGAAAAGAATGTTAACAAGTTCAATTTCCATTCAATCAATGCCAGAGCTCTTGGAAATGTTCCGTGGCAGGAGAGGAGTAAAATCATCTATATGTTAATTATAAGGATGAATCCCCCAGTAACTTTCGCCAGCATGAAAGGTCAGTCCTATTAAAGATAGTTTATCAGTGCTCTGCACATATTCCTTTACTCGGCTTCTAAACGGGAACATCATTTTATTTTTTTTTTCCCTTCCATTTTCTGCAACCTGCTGAAGTCTGTGCTTAAGCCAAATGAGAAAAATGGAATTTTGAATGCCGGTAAAGGCTATAATAGCACGAAGATAAATTGTTTTTCTTTCCTCTGCCCTGTCTCAGTCAAACACACTTCGCTCTCTTTCCCTCTCTGTGGTGTGCAAACTCACTCCATCCATCTCGCCAACCTCTAACCCCCACTTAAAAACAAATCTCTCTCCTTCTCTCCTCCCCCCTCAAACTGCAAGGCCAGCAGGTCCCCTCCCCCCTTTGTCTGGTGCAGCCACTGACCCATACCCCTTTCCACCATTTCTCCTAGTGCATTATGGGTATTTAAAACTTGTCCAACATGACATCATTTCAGTTTGTGAGCTGCCTGAGAAAAGTAAATTACAGAATCAATCATGCAGAAGGTCAAGCTGAGACTTCATTACAAGTATTGCATGCCTGCATGAATATCTTTCATTTCTGACTGACCCAATATGTCACAATAGCTGTCTGTCGGGAGAGGAAAGAAAAAAGAAGAAGAAGAAGAAGAAGAAGAAAAAAAATCTCTTAAATTGATGTACAACTCATGTCAGTGCTTCTTGGCTTGGAAAGGAGATAAGAGGACAGTGTAGAAAAACATGCTTTCTGCAACACTGCTCACATTTTCCATTTGATTCAGGATATAGTGGTTTTTGACCAGTCAGAATTGTGGGTATTATACTCACTCACACTCTACACAGTATCGTGGCATATCAAATCATGTGAACGGCAAACTACAAATGGCTTTTTCAGACTTACTTTTATCTTGCATGATGGATGCCGTTCAAACGCTACCATCGCTTATTAGCATATCTTTGCTGCTGCAAAGCTAATGACATGTGAAACAGCTAGTTGGTAATGAAAAATATATAATGCATTACCACATAGTGGTAAATGTAATAAGACAGCAGGGCTCATATCTTCTAAATATTGATTTTAACATCTAATACAACCGGTTGACTAGTGTAGGTATCAAATCCAATCAGAGAGGACACAGAGCCCATTTCACTACATGCTTACACGTGTCAAGAAAACCCTCAAATGTGGTGAAGGCACCAGGTGTTTTTTGAAATAGAACCCAGAGACCCTTGCTGTGCAGCAGGGAGAAAATCGAGAAGAAATTGTGAATAAAGCAATACTGGCAGCTCTAACTCCAGTACTATTTGGCACTATTGAGACTCAATCACAAATCAGGAGGACACATGCTGGGAGACAAAAATGAGAGTCAGAAGCTTGTTAGGAGAGCAGATTAAATAAATAATGACTTCAGATTCAGGGCTTGCCAGGCACATTGCAGCTGAGAAAATGTATTTCTCTTTGTAGAAGCCCAGCATCTGTGGCCAATTTGCAAGACATACGCTGAACATTAAGGGGAAAGGAATTAGCAGAACACTTGGCAATGCAATGACATGGAAGAAGCTTTTTGAAAATAGCCCAGGTATATTTGCTGGTTGGGTTTCTCATTAAGTTCTGATAAGAGACAGGCTTTCACACAGGCTAAGTATTCTACATGAGTAAGCTAGCACAGAGGAAGGAAACCAAGACAAGAGTTTGGGAAATATGAGCATGGTGGCTTGATGAAAAATGTAATTGCAATAGTGCACGGTTTATTTGTTTGCCCCTGAAGCCATAACAAATAACACAGAATGTAATCATGTATATAAGGTTGTCATTCCTTTATCAGTGTGCTGACAAAATGACAAAATACCCCTGTTAGGGCCTTCGTAAATCATTGTCTCTATATATGGAATACAGTGAAAACAGTGCTGTTACTTATCTCATTTAGTTGCATTCTCTTCTCAAAGCAAAGATAAAACCACAGATGAATAGAATTTCTAAAGGCATTGTCACAAGACTTTTGGGGATCAATCCCATTTACAGGAAAAATGAGGGGCCACCACAAGTCTTCCTGCGGTACAATGTGCGATGACTGATAACGAGTGAGTAGTGTGCCGACGACAATGCCACGAGGCAAAGAGTAAAAACCCACATTCTCCCCTCAGTTTTTAATAGAGTCTCTGCACAATCAGAGACATGAGCCATGCAAATGGTGTTAAAGAGGAATAATGTTTGAGAATCAAATCTAATCCTCCAGCAAGTCATGAGAACAGTCAGGAATGTAATTGTGTCAAGGTTCCGTTTCTTCCAGATGCAGAAAGCTTAACTGACCATGAAATGAAAATTCTTTAGGCAAAAAGCCTTCAGGGGCTCACTTACTGTATGCAGCCGAGATATTTTAAAAGCTGCAATTATTTCACATGCCAGAAGCATGGGAGCAGGAAAAAGAGCTGTAAAAATGTTACAGTCCTTTCCCATATGGAATGTAAATAAATATACCTAATATCACTGTGATTCAACAAATGTGTTAGGGAGAAATGGGGACAGAGGGTCTAAAACACATTACATTTATTCACACACACTTCTAATAATAATAATAATGGCGCCTCATCTCAATGCAATCTGATTTGTGACTCACAAAGCAAATGCACCATCAATACCATCATCTTTTTGCTGATGCCTTTGTCCTTTCAATTCTTCCCTCCTAAATGAATCTTCCATTTTTGTAATGGCTCTGTAAGACAACTAGGCAGCCAGTGACATTTCCATTTTTCCTCCTCAGTGCTTCCATGATTGTGGCATTTGAAAATGCCTGTCCAGCCTCAGACAACGATCTCACAATCTGTAGCACACAACAGTATCAACATAAAGAAAGTGATTATTTCACTCTACAGTTCTATGTTTAATCAAGTGCAATAATATTAACCAATTAAAATTATACGTGTCAACATTTTACTAGTGGGATAATTCTCCCCAGTCCTAAACTCTAAAAATAGCATGTGTCGTTACTGAAGACCTCATGTGACACGTTGCTGAAGCGCAGATCAGCATTTACAGCAGGAAAAAAAGGTTTCAGGAGGTAACATGAATTAAATATGAGCATGTGAAACTGTGGCACGTTTGGGTCCCATTTTCACCGTCCTCCTGGGGATGAATGAGCATTGTACTCTAACACCTGTGATCTATTCACATCTGTTCACCTCATATAGAGAGGGATCATTCACATTCCTGTTTTGTTTTTTTGTTGGGTTTTTTTTTAACAGATAAAAAATGCTCACAGTAAGTAACATAATATCATGACATTTACTCAATGTGATCATATACCTCCTGTGTTGTAAACAAGGCCAGATGCTGTGCCAGATGCACCGACAATAGGAGGCATGCAAAACTCTGAAGGTGACATTACAGTATGGTTCAGTAAAAGGGCCTTCTTATAAAGGTGGATTAGTGCAGCTCTCCAAATTCTGTCTTAAAGTCTTTCAGTTTGGATACATCATCAAAAAATAAATCTGGAGAGTAGGACACTTGCTGGAGAAGCACTGGTGCAAGATTTCTTATTCTAGATAAATGAGAGCAAGATAATGGTTTTTTTTTTCTTCACTTAGTTGTGAGATGGCAGTGCTCACCACAGACTGGCCGTTGTTGACAGACACCCCTTCTTGGTCCATCATGTTGCGTGAGATGGTAATCGAGGGCAGATCCAGACTCTGTGGGGGAAACTGGGGGATTAAGGGACCCCTGTGTGGAGCTGGGGGCTCAGGCATTGCTGGGAATGGCGAGTCCACTTCTGACAGACCCAGACCGGACTCCGTCTCAGGTGGAGGTGTAATGGGAGGAATCTCAAACTCCTCATCTCCCAAGCTGGGTGTATGAAAAGTCTGCAAGAAAGAGGAACAAAGAAGAAAATTATGAAACCCACCAACACAAAAGAGGCAGGAAGCATTTGTTGAGGTGGGCCTTATCTAACAGGCTGGAAGGAAACCTTCAGGGATTAAATCAGATGACTTTGTTTAAGAGATGGAGTGTTTTAGTGGAGTGGTAACACACTTTTCTGTAAGTGCACTAAGATGTAACATTTCCTAAACCTATTAAAGTCCACTTTAAGAAAAAAGAAGGAAGAAGGCGAGTGTGGAGAAAGACGTCAAAAGCAAAAATATCAAGCAGCAATCATGGGAGAGAGAGGATACATGATAAAAGCCCTTAATCTTGGGGATGTTGGGTTGAAGTGCAGTGAAAATACACGTCACAGGGAGATGGGTTTAAAGAACATTTTCAAAGATTATAACGCTTGGCCAGAAGTGTTTCTTTTTGTTCCCCTTGCCTGCACCCTTAAATCTGCTCATCAAACAGCCTAATCCTTCTGCCTTTCGAATTAAAGCTTTTGGTCACACTTAATTTGCTTATGTGCCTTCTTGGAGATGGAACTGTTCACCTACTTGGGTCTTGTTTTCATCTATGCATTGCATTAAGCTACCCTCTGCAAAGCCAAAATATTCATACCCTCACAATGACCACACTGCAGGTTCACATAAATGCAGGGCCTGCTATCTTAGGTGCTAGGCTTGCTGTGCTTCCAAGTAACCAACAACCTCTTTAAAGCACAGTTCACTTACTGAAAGTAACATGGTTTAAAATGCTCACACTGAGTAAAACAAAACTCATGTTAAACTCCAAGAATTCTTGGAAATGTTAGACTTTGGGTATGTGGACAAAGAGAAGCTACCGGTAGTTCTGCATCAAGAATCTGCTTGAGGTTGATCACAAACACCACTTTCTTGGCCCTGCGTCACTTTTATAGCAGCGGTTGCTTGTTAAGCCTCCTCCCAAATCCTCATCTAGTTCCTGAAATTTCTCAGACAATCATGGCATGAAAATAATTGGCAAAGAAACAGAAGGAAGCAGGCACTTATGCCAATTCGAACAGCCACAGATGAGTTTCCCCCATGCCGATTCACCTTTTCACACACCTGCCTGTAATTCTCAGAGGGATTGAGAGTCCTAGAGATGTTCATGCATTGCTTTTTGAGATAAGCTCCTTTGAAAAGGGTCCCGTTTTTCCCTTACTCTTACCACTTACTCACATGTAAAGCATCATTCAACACCCTGTAGTTCTGGCATGGTGTAAAAACAGGAATGGGGACCTTAACCTCAGCAGAGGTGAAGATGTGTTATCTAAAACACCTATAAACCTGATATTAACAACCCTGTCTTCCTCTGCTCTGCCTCTGGTAGGTAGGGGATAGAATAACAGAATAGAGACAAGGGAGGGAATATGCCAACACAGACCTTGATTAGGGAGTATTAATGTTCCCCTTGCTTGCTTTAGCACACAGACACTTGAAACTAATTCATTGCCTACTCAGGGCAGCTGTCTTGACAAGCACTGATGAATTCCAGTGGCGGGAGAAGCTAATAGAGTTTTTATTCTCCCATTTTCTTTCTCTCTTCCTGCTCCCTACCACTGCTTCACTTTTCAGTGCTTGTTTCATAGCTAGAGAATCAGTTCTCCTTTCGGAAGGAGCTAAGGTCATATTCCAGGCCTCTGGCTCTCAAAGTGTGAAATAAATCACAAGCACCTTAGGAACATTTACTAACAGTCCACTGCTGTCATATTATGCTCCAGTCCACTCAAAAACCACTGAAAGTTAGTTCACAATAATGCCTGTTCAGCAGCATGTGAATGAAAACCCAGTGTACGTTTATAAGGTTAATAAAACAAAACTGTCATGAGTCATGGACAAAATGTTCCAGTAGCACATGGAAAAGATCAGAGATCGTCTATCATCACAGCCGTCATTCAACTTTTTCAACTTCCCCCGTGGAGCAGGGTCAATCCCCATACCAGCCTTCAGATATATCGCCCCAGTCTCATCTGGATCACATCATGCAACAATCTGAAGACATTGGCACTCTATCATAATCTCTCTAACAGGAGAGTTTCATCCTGTCTTGTCCACTACAGCCAGATACACTGCTTAGGCTGTGATTCTATGGCCACATTCATCCACGTAAGCCCTGCGGGGATGTTTTTGAGGGGGGAAAAAAGAAAAACATCACTAGCATTTTTTTGCTCTACTCGACTATGAATACTATTTGCTGATCTAAGTAGGTTTCCTGTGGCGTTACACTGTGTAAGGTAAATCAGGGCAGAACTATATAGGGCACTGGCTCCTATATTCTGGTGCATTGTGGCCTGAATTACAAAGCCAACCTAGAGATTTGAGACAAATGTCAAAGAGGAAGGTTGGCTGAGGTCAGCTACACTTTTGTAAGGGAGCAGTACAAGCATGACTGTGACCTTTAAGTGAAACACAGACATGTACTTGGTGGAGAGGAATGCTGGTGTTTAGTATCTGCTAAACAGCATGGAAGTGGAGGAGAGCGAAAGCAAAAATCACAGTGGATGTGGGAAGATGGAGCAAGATCAGTATCACAGTCTGCGCCTGTATGCTTTGCCTCACTCTGTTAATGATGATACAAATTAACATCAACACCAGGGGCACTGATAATGGAGACATGGAGTTTTTGCCTCATATAGGGGGGAGGTTATGGAAGATGTCAGCTGTCTGTGTAGAAAAGGCCCTCTCCCTAGGGAAGAGGTGCCAGATTTTACTGGATCCCACAGAGTGTTACAGTGTTGCACACTGTCTGGTGTCATTTCACATAAAGCCAGTTTAATTCTTCACCAGGAGCAGCTTAGGGGGCTCTGATCGGAGATTAAGAGATGCACAATCCACTTTCTTCGCATCACCAGCCTGATTATCCATTTAAATTGTTCTGAAAGGCTCAACAGAGCCAAGTGCCAAGCCAGATGCTGGCTTGGGAAGTGCAGGCATGTACATGTTAAGGGGTGGGCAAAGCAGAACACAACAGACAGAAAGAGAGAAGGATTGTGTGTGTGTGTGTGTGTGTGTTTCCATTGGCAGACACATGGTTCAGTGGTCTGAGGACAGACAAGGGCTTGTAACAGAGAGGCCTGATGTACCCAGCATGAGCATCCTAAGCAGGTGTGTGGGAAATCCCCCAGTTCTTAGAACCCATTGGAGGTGGATCAGCCCAAATTGTACCAAGAGAAATTCTCAACAGTTGTTATATTGTGCTGGGTCAATTTTCAGTGTAGGATCTATGTGATTTTAGATAATCAATCAATCACAGGAAAATTTACAAAAATGTCAAGCTTAACTCAAAGTCTTGTTGAATAGCATCCTAAATGCTTGCACTGACAATGCAAATAATTTAAATATCCCTTTTGCCATTTTTACTTGTGTCATAGTAAAAACACAAGTAAAAATGGTGCCATAGATAAACTTGTTTCATAGATAAACTTCAAAAAGTTAAGAGAAATGACAAATGTAACTTCAGTTTGTTAACTTGAATTATGTTTCATTTCGTTGCACTTCACTTTAACAAAAATGTTTAGCTTATGTTGCTACAAGAGGAGCTCTGAGCAGAGCAAAAAGTAGAATGATACTAGAAAGTTGTGCATATCTAGGAACTATGACTTTATTCTCTTCGCATGTGTTTTTTTATAGTTAGTCTATTTTTGTCTAAATTACTTTGTCTAGTAAAGATATTCCATAGTTTAGGCAGAACCTGCTTGAACATCTTTTCTGAAATATGTGGAACTGAATGTTTCAGCATCAGTCCCCTTAGTTTCACAATAAATATATGTACCAAATCTCTTGGCAGCCCATGCTTTCCTTTTCATTTTCAAGATGTCACTGAAAGCCAAAAATGTCAACCTTATTATGGTGCTCAAGGACAAGTTATCCCCAAGAGTCCTGTTGCTAGCATGCAGTGGAAAAGAATGAAAGCACAAGACTTTAGTGCAAACACAAAATGTTGTCATAAACAGTATAACATTGGTTTATAGAGAATGTATGAACTACAGAAATATAAAAGGGATGTGACTGGGATGGGAATCACTGAATTTTCCCTTCCAGTGGATTATCCCCGCGGTGCCTTGGAGCTCTTTCAATATCAGAACAAGAGGAAGAAAAAGCTTTTCAGGCAATATTTCCAGTCGTTCAATAAATGTAGTAATGCAATTCACAGATGTAATAACCAAGAGTTGTTAAAGGCAGCAGCATGCAATTACTGCATATAATAGGCCTCAGAATCAATAGAGGCTGGACTGAGGATCCAGTTTCAAATATCTAGACAGGCAGAGTGCAGCTACTCAAATGACAACATCAACCATGGCACCCCTAATCGGCACTATTTCAAATTTGGATCATTTGTAGTCCATTTCTACATATTTATAGTTCATTACATGATGCTAATTTGATTGGGAAAGTAAAGTGATACATCTGAGTGGAACACAATCTCAGTGTACAGTATCCTTTTCACTTAGGAAAGCAGTCAACCTTTCTCTCCTAGGATGTATGCTTTACCAGGCACACCAAGGTCATCTTATCTCATTCTCTAAGTGCATAAGGTAAATGATACAACAGCCATCCAAACAGCAATGAGAGTCTGTCGCTCTGAAGCAGAAGCAATCTCACACACTGTGTGCAGTTTTAAATATACAGTATCCACTGTGTAAATAAAGAGTAGCTGGATGTAAACAGGTTTGCATTTTTTGCTTTAAGTCATTTGTGGTAAAGCAAAACATCTGTATATGTAGTAACTTTGAAGCAAGGAATAACCCATGCTTATTCTTACACATGAAAGAGTAGGCAAAGTATCCCTATGGCTCGATTTGAAAACAATAACTAACCAAACGTGGGGGCATAAATTTAACTTTGCCATGTTTATCATGGAGCCTTCATAAAGGAGACTTCCTTTCTTCTCCTGTAGCCACAACACAAACCAGACACAATCGGTACATTTAACCAGTGCTATTGTACATATGGTGTGAAACCTCGCAACTCAAAGTGGAAATCACTTTAATCTCACTTTAGCTCAGATTGCAACAAACAATACTTTGGACACTCCAAATCTTGACAAGAAAACCCTATGCTTAAGGCTTCTTCTTGCTCTTTCTTTCCTTCAAAGCACAATACCATCTGTGCCCTAACACTGGAAACAGTTGTTCCTTTTGATAAAATGCAAATGAGCTGGGCTGTTTTTATTAAGGAGTGCACCCCCAGCCCATTCCCCCCGCTTTCACTTACTGCCACAGTGGGCCCTCACAGCTGGGGGCTGAACGCTCTCCAAGCAGCCTGTGTCGGCATGGTCCCTGCTGCAGTGGGCCTCAGCAGCCCGTGGATACAGAGGATGCACCCACTCAGCGTAAATGTGGGGGAAAATTAGACTTCTTCCATAATACTCTGCGGCTTTGTGAAGCAGCCACTTTATGAACATGAGGTCATGCGCTCCAGACACTTCTGTGTAGCTGCCCGAGTTTGAATGTCACAGTTGCATCCCTGCTGCCCAACTGACATGAATGAAAACAATACGGTTAACAATGACATCTATTTCAGTATTTTGGAGCTACTATGTAATGATGCTTTGCTTTGGGTTTTGAAGCCAGATCAATCTCCCCTGCTAAACTGGATGAGATTAGACAGTTTGAACCACAGAGGATGATGGGTATTTTTGGTGCACTTGTCTCTAATGACAGGGCAGCCGAGTGGGTGGAGGGGGAATAAAATGGATAAATTTAGCACACTGTTAGGACTGCTATGGCTCACAGAGTCTGTTATATACCTCCAGAAGAACAACTGCTCCCTTATTCTTTTCAATGCAACAGTATAGTACACAGTTTTTGCAGCAGCTCCTCAGCCAAAGATTGCTGGTGACATTTCACTTTCTGTAAGTGCCAGGAGATAGCACAGCTCAAAGAGTGACACAGCTATGGAGTTTGTTTATGCTTCTTTATTACATCTTTGAAAAGAGAAGGAAAACAGGTGTTTTTATCCTCAGCTTTCTGAGATATCACTTCAGCTTACAAAGCATAGTTGAAGCAGTCACATCACATTAGCGTCCGCTCTCACAAGTTACAACCAAGCCTGAAGAGGTTTTAAGGAGAGGAGGAACAATTTGGATGGTAAAAATTTATTTCCTGATTGAGATGGCAAAATAGTCATTCATTTCCAGGAATATTTCCTATCAGATATGAAGCTTATTCTGACAGTTATTCATGGCACTTCTACCGTATCCCATTATTTTCAAAAAATTATTCAAACGCCAAAAGCAGAGACTGCTTTATTCCATAACATGTATAAAAAGGTCTAAATTATCATTTTATTTAGTCATGTTTAAAAAAAAAAAAAAAAAGACAAACAAAGACTAATTTTCACACCCAAATTTGTTTACATTCATGGAAAACAGAGTATACTTACATCCCCAGCAGCGAGCAGGGCACCGTTCGCCTCAGCCATGTTCATGTAGTTGTTATTATTCTGGAACTGGAAATGAAAACAAAGAGAAAAAAAAACACAATCAGCCGAGTGGTGTCCAGATAACATCCAGTGTAAATCAACTCACTTCCCTCTCATAACCAACACCTGTCACTCAAACAGATTGTCATACATGGCTCTGAATATTTGCACACTGGGTTAACCCCTGTCTCTACATGCATAAGCACATTCTGCCACTCTGCCATTATTGTGACATGATGAGAGGCATTTGAGAGGCCCTGGCCAATTCAAACCAGGGTAATGAGAATCTGGTCCAGCTATTCAGCTCTTATGGGATAGCAATTAAGGATATGTTTGCATCACAAAGCCAAGTATCAAGATGCAGTGGCAGGTTATTAACTTAAAATAACCTATGGGAGAGGAGTGATACTGGGGGGAAATAAGGAGGTAGAGGGTGTTTTTATTATGGCTGCTGTACATTTTAGGTCAACGGGAACATTTGACTAAGTCCATGTTCATGAAGAAACTAATTTCCCCCTGATCCGTTACAAAAATATGTTTCTACTTCAGCATTTACATATTAATAGATACAGTCTTTAGTGGTGAGTTAGAGCCATACTGTAAAGACACATTAGTGATTAAGGGAGCTGATAAGCTATCAAAACCCTGTACTTTGGAAAGAAATAACATGTTTTTACAACATCCCCCCGCCCCTACCAACCCACACATGGCCTGTTGGCAAAATGGCAGCCACTTCCTTTCTTCATAGACACAACCATGCTGACAGGTAGGAACAATGGGACATAGAATGAAGAATTATGGGCTAGCAGCTGGGCCCACGAGCACAATGCACCTCTCTGTGAGTGAGGAGAGCAAACCCCAGCCTACACAGCTCAGAGGAGAAAGAAACGCAGCACGTTTGCGTCTTCATGAGAACGTTTTACCTGTTTTTAACAAAGCTCTGAAGTCATCTCTTTTGTATGTTTATTACAAAGTCACTCTCTTAAAACATCATGAGTGAAAAAACTAATAGACGGGGGGAGAGGGAACAGAAAGAGAGCGAGGCAGAGAGAAAAATGCTTCTTATCAGAGCAGAAGCCAAACAATAGTGGAAACAAATTAAGATCAGAGCAAACTGAGAAGTGCATTAATATATTTTCGAGCCCTTTGTGGTTTTCTTTCTATACTCTTTTTCTTCTGAGTGGTTAGTATGCGAATGTAATTACCGAAAGAACTGCTGCTAATCAACTGCGAATGGTATCCATTAATTAGTCTATGCCCTGGAGAGAGAGTTGAGAGTCAGCAGCAATGTTAACAGTGTTGCGCACCAATGAGAACAGGGAGCCACAAGCTCCACTAGCAGTTGCTGAAGCAGGTGGTTTGAGCCACCTAGGCTTCCAGTGCCATCTTACCTGGAGCTGTCCTACTAAACTATATCCGACTCAATTGAGTTTACATATTTGAACAAACGTATAAAGACACACACACACACACGAGCCTCTGCTGGAAAAGTAACTGTCAATTGCTGGCACTGCTTCGCTTCCCAGCTGTGTGGAACTTTGAGTCATGACATGGCTAGGTTACGTCAGCTACTCAGCTTGTAATTAACCTTATGCTGGGCTTATCTTGGAAGTGTTACTCCGTTCCCCTTCTTCTTTTAGATAATAAATTGAAGTCTCAAAGATATCCTTCTCTATTCAAGCACTAGAACATTGTTCTGATTGTGGGGGAGATACGGCTTCATGCAGGGCTGCTTCCGCCTCTTCTTGCCCTGTGCCTGAATGAAAGATTTTTTTTTATTTATTTATTTTAAATAGGGGGGGCACCAGTTGCTCTCCAATGCAAATAGTTGGCTGAGAATTTAGAGGGAAAAATTTACAGTGAAAAAGAAGGAACTTTTGATTTTTACTTTGTTGCCTTGAAATAAAGAAAAATAATTTGCCCTAGATTCCATGGAAACTTCCTGCTCTTATTAATAGCCATTTTCAACTCAATTACTTGAAATGTTACACCATTTTGTAACGCAGAAAACACAAAAAAAAAGTGAAAAAAGTGTGAGTGTTTGTGTCTGTCTGTGTGTTTGTCCAATAAAACAAATGTCACACAAAGGCATCCCTGAATTGTAAACTGTAAAACAAAGATATTGATCCAAATCACTTCAGCTTCATTACAGAAAACATGATCAAGTCAAGTCCATGTGCCAATTAGCAGTGTTAAACTCCCTGGGCTCTGTCTCTCTGACTCATGTTTTACTGTGTTTCCAGGCCCCTTTAAGAGCAGTTCAGAATCTCCTCAGAGAACTGTGCCTAACATCCCAAGAAATGTCCCCAGTTACCAGTATCAATCTTCACCATTAAAAGCTGTACCATGTCGGGCCGGAGGCCTCGGCGGACAAGCAGAGCAGGGAGTGGAGATTGTTATTTTTATTCCCAATTCATTTCTGGGGTAGGGGCCATTTTGGGCCCATGTTTGCGGCATTGCCGATTGAGTCAAATGCCAGATTAAATTAAGTGTGATTGGAGGGACCGCGCAGTTGACGGTAAGGGACCGTGCTAAAATGGGTCAGTGTAGACAATGAAGGCCCTGTAATTAAAATGATGTGACGAGCTAGAGGAGAGCTGTGGCTGCCATGTGAAGAGTCAAACAACTGTGTGCCTGTCCATATGCAGACCTAAATGAAAAGTTTGGGAAATCTAAAGGATGGGATCACTTGATTTTTGGAAGATAAAGGCTCCTAAAATACAACAAAATGGCTGTAAATGTCTAGCACTACAGTCACAGCCCAGACAGGTTTGCTATTTGCAAGAAACCAGGCTCCTCAGTCTTCCCAGTTCCAAAAAAGTCAGTTATGTACTTGGGCTTTGCTTCTTTCAGCGGTGGGGAATCATGAGGAAGCCATAGAAAATGGTGCTTTAAAATAGCTTTGGGGTAGAAGGCTTTTACTAACAGAGTGAATTCACAGATAAAGGTGCTCTGTAATATGAACTGTGCTAAGAGTCAGACATGGCTACACGGCAGCATAAAATGCTGGGTTCCCAGTGTTTTTATTTCGCCTTCTGCACCACCAGCACATTTCTTCAATAACTGTTTAACAGGAGAGAATTAAGAGCTTACATGGACCCTGATCCTGAAGTGAAAAGACTCCAATGTCTGAATAATCACAGGCATTTAGAAAAGCCAAGCAACCTTGCAGCAAATAGGATACGTGTGAATTTCTAGATTTTTCTACAAATGCAAAGTATTGCTTTTCTTATTCGTCTTCTGACTAGATTTCAGAGATTTATTTTATTTTATTTTTTTTTTTAAATCGCAGTGAATGTTTCAGTTATTCATTATCAGAGACAGTAGTACCAATTACAATTTAAACATGTTTTTTTTCCTGACTAAAGCCAGTGTAATTTTGCTTGATTTTTTTCCAGCTACCTTTTAAATCCCACTGCAAGAACATTTGTATGAAAGAATGTCCAGTGGGAAATAAGGTGTTTTACAGCTATTACAGCAAACAAAATTATTTCAACCTCAGGGTGAACACAATATTGCACCAACATGACCCCCTCTCACTCCCAATATGATGGAGTAACCACACAGATCCTATCAGTAAACATGAACTGGACAACGAAGAATCCACAGAATACAAGCCTGAAGAGCCTTTGATAGCACAGCTGCCTTCTCTTCATGCATACAAATGAAATGTGCATATGTTTTAGTGCAAACATCAAATATTGCTTTATCAATGGCAATTAAATGATAAAGCATGACTGGGAAAATCCAAGGTGACAGTTTTCACCAGAAAAGGGAGAAACATAAAAGAGTGTTTTCTTTCATTTTCAAATCAGCTTCAAAAGACTGCTACTTGGTTTTACTGTACAATCATAAAGTTATAATATCATAGCTGTCTGTCAGCAGGTAACCAAATTGGACACATTCTTGCTCCGTACTGAAAACCGCCAAACTAATTCAATCAAGAGCCTGGGCTTTTCCAGAAGCAAATCAACTGCTGACAAACGATTTTACAGTTCAGCTTGAGCTCAGTAATCACAGCCTAGCATGTGTTCTCTGGAACATGACACTTGCGCTAATATGTTCTCCAGTGGTCTCCATAAAAGACAGTGAAAACACCACAGTTAAAACGCAATCTTCGATCCCAAGTAGCCCACTGTAATTTTCGATGTATTATTTTATGCAATTTCCTTTAAGGCCCTGCCCATAACCAGGTTTAGCCAACTCTCACACTGAGTGCAGGAGGCTGGAGAATCAAAAGAGCAGCACTGTTTTCTTCCCTGCAATACTGGTCGGACTGTGTTGTAGCCTCTGGGAAAGTTATCTTCCAGAGGTACTCCTCACCAAATACATGCTCATTTACAACCCAATTCAGCATAAACACTCTGCAGCTGCGTCTCTGGTGATCACAAGGCCTATTCATGCACAGCAGGCCACTGTGCATGCAGAGGCAAGCTGACATATATAGATATATTTCCTCCTATGTGTGCAGCAGTCAATTTGTAAAGCAACTCCACAACACAGCATGTCCACACAGTCAGCTAGCAAGCTGTGTTCTGATCTGCGGGCCGAATCGATTGGTAATTCAGTTTAAAGCTAAAATCATTACTCCCCCCAGCCCAGCACTGTCTTCCACTATTAAGACTGCTAGTCCTTAACTACATAAGGTAGCATCGAGGGGAAGTTCATTGAAAGCATCTCAGTCTTCCTTTGCCTCTCAGTGGTAGTACCCCTACAACAGTGCAGAGAAGCTGGTGTGAGAAAAAGTGGGATCTGAACTAAGCTGATGACAGTGTTGTTCAGGCTGTGTGGTGATTACCCTCCCTTCACACCACACAGACCACTATAGTCTCAGCTAGAGGTATCACAGCTTGCTTTAGTTTAGTAAACACTGACCTGGAGGAACAGTTTTCAACCCCTGCACAGATATCAAACCTCTCACAAAAAGACTGTTTTTCCTGGCCACAGAATGGTAGGGATTCTGCTCCGACGGTGAGACACGTTTATTTAACATTCGATCAGAGAAGGTTAAACAGGGATCTTTAACTTTTGGACCGTGTAATCATTAAAGTCTCTAAAATAAGAAACTTTAGGGCATCACAGATGGGGTTGTTATAAGCAAACCCAAAAGCAGAGCCTCTGTTCTTTAAATTACTCCAAACGGCAAAGGAACACTATAATTCCGTCACAGCGCATAAAAATAAGTTTGCATGTCCAACCAAAATGACAAGCTTAACTATCAAAATAAAGGGAAAAAGTTACAAGTGATTTCACAGCTCAGCAAATATATATTATATTTTTTCAAGCTTCCCAGTCATTATGGCTGTGTTAAAAGACAGTAAAAGGTGAACTATAGTTTGTGTATTCAGCATGTTCCTTTTGGCAAAATTTATATTCAGCGCAGACACGGTGTATGAGAGCGATAACACGGAGACACAAAAAGACCAGAGTGAAACAGCATTTGTAAAGTCAGGCAGAAAAGTTGTCAATGACTAAAAGTAAACATCTGGCATATACTGCATCTGTTTATTTTTAGTTTTTTAGTTTTTTTAAGAACACATTTGACCTCAACCACATTTTTATAATGGCTAACAGATCAAGTGACAATGTGAATTACCGATTTCATATTGAAATTTACATTTATCCAAATAAAATAACTGCTACTAAATACAGATTCCACAAAAAGACTTTACAATGTGTTTGTCGTTTACCTATTCTCTCTCTCTCCCTCTCTCTTAGACACACGAACAACAAATCGAAGGCAGTGCAGCTGCCATGCATACCTACTATTAGAAGGAACTGGGTGCTCAGTGTCCTGCACTTGGGCATGTAAGGAGACCAAGGATCAAATCTCCAACCCTGCAATTAGTGGACAATCCACTCTACCTTGAATTATGGGCTCACTAAATTAATAGGATTTGGTAACCGCTATGCTAAGAGTACAGTGCTTTATTAGATAGTAGATCTGTCAGGTTGTATTCAAATTCAAATTCAAATTTTATTTGTCACGTACACAGTCATACACAGTACGATATGTAGTGAAATGCTTGGACAACTGCTCGTGACCTAAAGAAAACAAAAAAAAGGAAAGGCTATGAATAAGATAGGAAATAAATATGAAAAATTAAAAAGGGTAAATTTAACTAGGAAGGAATAAAATATAAATTAAGGTTAAAAATGAAATAACTGTACAACACAAATTAGAATGAAGGGTAAATTTAACTGGGAAGAATAAGATAAAATATATAAATTAAAGTTGAAAATAAAATAACTGTACAACAAAATACACAATATAGAACTATATAAGAATGTATGAAGAAATCTAAATATAAATAATATATATACACAATAACAGCAGCTGTACAAGTATTAACCGGAAATGAAGAATATATAATGTATTTATGCACAGTTGCTTTGAGATGTCAGGCATCAGGGGCATCAACACATCTTTAGCAGGTAATGTAAAATAATTATAGAAAATGTCATCTCAGTTTAGTGTGTTAGGATGCTAACATTTGCTAATGAGTACTATACACATAGTTGTCACGGCTAATAGAAATGGGATCAGAAATGGGTCATAAAACAAAGGAAAATCTGGTGCAAAACTGTTGTTACTATTGGGAATCATGAATCTATGGATGTATGTAGGATGCAAAATTTAACAGTACTCCGTCCCACATCCTGTTGAGCTAATCTAGTCTGGACTAAAGGGTAGACTGACTAAACTGGCCAATGTTAGAGCAGCAATGCCTACATGACTAAAATTAGTCCTTGTTACTCTTCTTTTATATTATAAACGTAGCCAGTCGCTTTAAAATATAAACTTCTAAGACTTCTGCTTTCTTGTGTAAATGTGGACTTTTAAGTGTAATTTACAGTAAATGTAGCTGGACTAATTTTATAGCATAGTCGCTGCTAATATCACTGCACTAGTTACACAGTAGACCTAAAAGCACACAGAGGTTCTCCATGGCTACTGTTTTCTCTGAGGCCTAAGACTTGCAAATGTTGCCAAAACAAAGATGGTCTCAGGATTTGTCATAATGGACCAATAGCCTGAGCTCAGCAGCCTCAATAGTATGCAGGTCAACATCCAACATCCCATTTTTTCCCTGGCTGTTGAGTCTGCTATGTACTCTCAAGAGCAAATCCTAAAAGAAAGCGCGAGCTAAATGGGGTTCCATCTTTGATTTGGCGGGGTGCAAAGCCATTGGCCCACAGCCACAAAGGAGCTTAGGCAATGGAGAGGGCCTCAGAAACATGGTGTAGCTTTCTCACAATTGCTGCTGTTGCATGGACACACGGCTCTTGAGGAAGTAACATGAGAGAGGCTTGTCTTGTTGGTGTTGTCTTGCTTTTACTCCTAAGCCATGTCTCAAGGCGGTTTACTTTCAGCAGCTTTGATGCAACTCCAACTCAAGATGGTATCGGGGTGTGGATTTTAACCTAAGCTTGTCCTGTTCTGCTTGCCATTCTTCTACTTCAGAGCACAAGAGTGCTATCAGGTTAAAGAAGCTAATAGTATTTTTTTTTTTTAATGGTCAAATGTCAAAAAGTAAAAGAACAGTTTTGTGCCAGTGGAAACAGGTTTGCTTCTGATGGCACTAATGGTTGTACTTTTTTCCTGATTTGTCAAATGGCTTTGTCACTAGGACTTCACATAAAGATCCACTGAAAGCTGCAGGGAGTGGAGCGGAGCACAGACACTTTTTTCCCTTTTTTTCTTTTTTTTTTTTTTTTTTATAAATTCCCTGTGTGCTGTTACTGACTAATACAATCATTATGAATGGCTCTGGGAATGTGCACAGTCAAGAGCTTTTAGTGCTGGACTCAAAACAATCCTCTATTTCTTATCTGCTAATGTTGGATATAAAATGATGTAAAAGCCTAAAGTGGTGAGAGCATTAACATCAAACTATTCAGTCCATTAAAAGCCTAATGTATTCTATAGCGTGTTTTTGAGCAATGTTATCAAGTAATTAGCCCAGTTTAACAGTATTTAAAGCTATCAAATATAAAATCTATTTCTTTCTTTTGAGAAATGTTTACAAAAAGGCATTAACAGCAAATAGTAAACTGGAGGGTTAGTCCCATTTTTCATCATAATTCTCAAGCCCATTAAAAACTTCATGTATGCAACCTGTGTCTTTTCTGTTATTCTTAGCAGAAGACCAGTATGCACAAACCAGCCAGTTGTTCAATCTCTATAAATCTGAAAAGCACAAACTGCTGAGCAGTGACTCGTATATCAGTCTATTATATACTACAGGGCTGACTGTATTAAACAAATGGCTAGGCCTGCAGCTGGAAAAGAGAGGCAATATAGAGAGAGCAGAGGTTATTGTCTAATTTAAATCTTGGCTGCTTTCCCAGAACTGTACCACATTCCAATTTGTGGCTGTGTTGCTTGGCGCTACTGACAGAGGTCCGGCTGCAAATACTCTCGGGCTCCTCTCCAGAAATGCGTCTCCAAACTGACAATCAACAAGTTGGCAGAGATTAACGGAATGATGGGAGCAAATTAGGTAAAATAATGAAAATGCACGAATATAGATGCCGTGCTCTGTTATTTTCTTCCACCTGTGGTTGCAATAATGTATCTATAATCATTAAGACTTGATGTGCAACAACACAGGCTCATAAAGAAAGCCAGTACATTGCTTCTGTAATGTCTCTGAGTTCCATAATGAAATAGCAGCTGGAAAAGACATCTGTGAACACATAGTAGTTACAGAATGGTTGAGTGAGCTCTTAGAAGCAATTAGCTGTTTCAAGCATTTTCTCCTTGGCATACTATTGTCCGTTCATCTGCTAGATTGACAGCACACCAGGACATCATTAGCAAACCTGACAGCTGTTGAGTCGCAGACATTGTTTTTCTTGTGACAGCCACCATCAGGCTAAGTGCTTCACTAGTGTTTTTAACAGTATTTAAACTCAAAATGTCACTTTAACATTTCCTACTTCAAAAGCAGCGTGAGATTAAGATACCAGCTTTGAATAATTACAAACACTAAGCCTCAACTTTGATTCCGTATCATTGCACTGACATTTAAAAAGATTCGGAACAAAGACACATTACACATCTTTTAGTCATAATGCAAAAATTATTCCTCTCCTCGGTGTAAAAAGACAGGTTGGAGATCAAAGGCGTATGAAAAACCTAGAGGTCTGCTTTGTGTGGAAGTGGCATTTTTTTTATTTTTAATTGTTAAATGGAGAAGATAAATTAGGAAAGTGTTTACACTTTTTTTTTTTTTTTTAAACAAAAACTAATGCAAAAGCATTTGTTTAATAAGACTTGTCAGTCTGTGGCCAATCAAAAGCAACCATATCTGGACTTAATTTCCCTAACAATGGTATCACACAAGAGAAAATAATCATATACATTATACCTGTAAAAATCCTCCCTGTACAGGTTTGCTTATTTTCTGCTTTGACAACAACTCCCTTTGAGCTATTTTTATCTAATTTCAGTGCAGGCGGCTAAGGGGGGGAAAAAAAAAAAAAGGGGGGGGGGGGGGGTCACTGACATTTTCTGTATTTGAGCCTTGCCCTCTATTTTAGGACCATGCTGAGTTCTTCCACTAAAATAAATGACAGCACGACAATCTACTCTGAACTCGCACCTTTCCGCGCACATGTTCTCCCATCACTCTTCATTTATCTTCATTAGGTTTGTTTGACCCATCACCAATCCTCTGCCAGTGTAAATATAAACACTACAGTCCGTAGAGATCATCTCTATGTGTGATATCTTGCAGAGGTGAAGAGCAGCTAAATGTAAATGGCCGACATGTATGTGAAAATGTTTCTCCACCCACTCTGGAGTAGTCGTGTAACAAACCTCGAAAGATAAATTCCACTGATCCAATTAATCAATATATAAACAAAGCCTGTAATGAGAAAAATCAGTGATTTCAACAGGGGGCGCCATGCTGTAAACTACCGACTACAGGTTTAAGCAGGAGTGCGGAACAGAAATCCCACTGTCAACTTGTCATCGGCTAATTTACCTGGAGCCAGAGGGGGAGATTCACTGGACACATAGGGAGAGTTAATCTCTTCATTCATCTTTCGCTAAAGAGATCGACCCAATTAGCCTGCCACATTGACTGACAGCCCTTGTGTCTGCTTTTCTCCCTTGACTTTTCCCTTGCTTTTAAAAAAAAAAAAGAAAAGAAAAAATCAGGAGTTATGCAGTTTATGCTGGCCCCAGCTGAAGGCTGTGAAAATTATTCGAGAGTACTGTACAACAGTGAAATAATCATGATGGCTTTATTCAAATATGTCGAGTCTGAAATATTCACCACTACAATTTGCTGTGACTGATTAGCCAATGGAAGGGCTGCTTGGGGATAGCTCTCCAGAGCTCTGTAATTGAGCGGATTTGACTTGGGAGAGTTTTTCTTCTCCTGATAACTACACATTCCCTTTTGAAATGTACTTTTCCTTTTTTAGCCTTTCCTGGGAGCCAGTGAACATCAGAGTTATAACGCTTGCAGAAACAGCATGTATGTAGGACAGTTTATATTCTGATCGTCATCTGTTTAAAATGTGACTCCACATTGTGTGGATTTAATCATTTCCCACTGTATCACTGGTTGAAGGGCAGAGAGTGCAGAAACATCAGATCTGTAACCTCAAAGATCAGGGACAACAATAGCCTGAAGGTCTGCCACTGTGACCATCCATTTGACATAAATCTCTATGTTCCAATACAGATATTGTAGTGACAATTTCCCAAGTGCACCTTTATATTCTGCAGTTGGTTTATACATGTGAGGACTCGCAAACCAAAATCAGGAATAGGAAACGGTGCGCAGAAAGAAAGAACATCAAATGTGTAACAATGAGCCGTTTCATTTTAATTCTGTATGCTTAATTATAACATTAATATGTCAATCCTGATTTTGTCCGGTTCTGGAGACAAGGCTACATTTACAAATATCCGTGTGCCAAAACGTACTGAAAACAGCTTTTTTCTTTCACATTAAATCTCATTTATTTTCTACAAGGGGAAAAAAAAGAAAAAGATGTTGTTATTCTTTTTCAAAAACACACCACTAATGCTCTGGGGCATGGTTTGTCATTGTTATTCAGTGCTCGCTCACCTACACTTAAAACATGATCCTTCTGGATTTTAATTAAGCACCAAGGTACCTCCCAGGGGGTTCTGGCTTGGCAAAGGAAACTACTTTGATTTATGTACTACTTTGTTGTTCCTGCTTGAAGCTTGCATGTTATGAGAGACTGTGGTGATGAATGAAAGAACTGGGCAATTATTCTTATTTGTTAATTAGTTCCTGTTGGGAATGCATTATCGTGGATTCCAACACTAAAAGATGAACACATAGTTGTCCCTTTACCTGTCAACAGCTATGTTAGGACTGACTAAACCGAGTATCATGCTACAAGCTGGGTGCATGTTCGTACATGTTTGATTGAAATTGAATGTTAAATCAACTAAAGCTGTTAGGAATTTGCCTGATTGTCAAGCATGCCAGCAGAATAATGCAGCAATTTACATGCATCCCACTCTACCCACCCCACCCACACAGCAGAAAATGGTACAAATCAGCAAAAATACTTATTTGCAGAACCCGATGCAATGCTATTTCAACAGCAACACTATTCAAACAGAATTTACTGGCTGTTAAACAAGCAATTAACAACAGCTCGAGAACATTTAGTAGAAGTGCCAATTACTGATAAACCTCTCAGACTTGGGGATATAGGAGAATTTGACACCATAGTCTTATGCATTAATGCACAAGGCAAAACAATAAACCCATAAAATATTAACAGCCGCATTCAAATCAAAGTGGGAGCTGACGACAAATCTCTCGGTGTCACTTGAAAGGGAAGTTGGCCAGGCACCTCAGTGACACAAGGATGGTTTAAGAGGAAGACCTTGTGCAAGCTCTGCTCTCCTGGATGCATATCAGAAGCTAATGGAGTCTCAAAACTACAGGGGTGCTGCGGGATTGCCACGATTAGCTCGTGGAACTGCTGAAGGTCACCACTGCTGAGCTGAGCAGCCACAAGCCTTCATAAAACCATGCAGCGTATCATTATTTTCAAAGTGTTTCATTATGGACGGTTAACCTTGGCTAACTCCAACCTAACACTTTAATCAGATGCCTGTAATGCTTTGGAAACATTGTAATCATTCAGTTTCTCTTCTTGTTTATCAGCGGGGGAGAAAAATAATATTGGAACTCCTTAAAAAAATGTTTTCCAAGGTTGTGCAGGTATTTGAAAAGTTACATTATTGAGTCAGAACCACCACAGATTAGAAACTCGATCAGTTTCCTTGGAAGGAATGTCATTTAAATGAATTGTCAGTGGCTGTCCGCAGAAGGAAAGCTCTGGCCAATGTAAAGGTCTCACAGACCTTGATCTTGTTTCTACTTCTGCCATCCCACACTACGACCACATGCAAGAGCTCACAAGCCAGCAGAAACATACATGCACATGACAGTAAACAAGGACATGCTGTGAATGAGCCTCAATTTCACCTCAGAAATATCAGAAGTTGACTCAAGAATTTCATGGCCTCCATTCATAATCCCGCAATTGAGGTTTCTGGAGAATGGACCTTTATTATGTGGTTGGAGCTTTTACTGAGGCTGTGTCCATTGTTCCTTTTTATTGTGGAACTGAATAAAAACTAGATAGATTCATGAATACTGCATGATTTTCATCAAATAGAAAATCTTTTGGAAGAATTCTCAAAGCAGTGTTATTTCAGTAACATGTTGAGAGCTGTTTATTCAAATGAGGACAGCTGATGGGCAATTATAACCAAAAGAATAATGTCAGACGGAAGACAAGAGGTTTTTTTCCCCCATTTTGTCTTTTTTTAAATGCTGAATATTTTTAATTTGCGTTCCCCACAGGATTTACTCCTGACAAATAGAGATTAAAATCTTTCTGGATTTATGGGAGCCATAAAAAAAGCTGTTGGTTGAGGGCGAGGAAAAGATTATCATCTTAGATCAATATTGAAAAAGTTCAGTGTGCCGTGTCTCATTCTTCAGGTCAGGTCTGCGCAGAAATAAAGAGTGATGGCAAAACAGACAGCTGAAATACAAGTTATTGTTGTTGAATTTCTGTGGCCTTGTTAAAGAAAATGGATACAAAGACATTTCTGACAAACCAAGGTATGAAAGAGATATTAAAGGGCAAACATTTAAGAAGAGCCGTTTCACTCCCCTTAGGGACTAAAAAGAAAAAGACAATCCTCGAGCAATCAGCGCTGTGTAACGAGAGCTTGATTCCAAGCAACTGAATAACGATGACAAAAAAAAAAAAAAACCCCACAGTAGTCATATCAGAGGATTCCTATCAGTCTTAAGTATGTTTATAGAAGATTGAATCAAGCTGCTGCAGGTTGAGATAGCAGATTTTTAACTCTGGGGAGTATTAAAACTCTTGTTTAAGGGGTAACGCAGGTCTGTAGGCAGCAGTATTCCTGCTATGGTAGTTATTACATGAAAAGACAATATCATCTAACTGACTCACACTTTGTTTGAGACATCGTGTAAACAGGGGACAAAACGGTAAATAAAGGTTATACATTTTACCAGAAAGTGTCAAATACATCTAATTTTTAATTTTTAAAGGAGTGCTTTCATCGTTTCCTGCATGATAAACAGGTTTTCTTTCAAGTTAGTCTTCCTTGAACTCTGATGCAGTTCTTCTTGAAAACATGCCATCCATTTCGCCATTCAAACAAAAGTTTTATTTACCTACATTATTTAAGCTCTTTGTCCAACGGGTCTAAGGGATATTTGCACACCTGCTACTATTGTCAGTCCTTTTAGTGCAACCTGGTAACAAGCTGCATTATGGGAATGTGTGATGTAGGAGGGGGGCAGCAGAAAAAGGGAGGATTAATCACACTGTTTAACAAGTAATACTACACACCTGCAGCTCATAGCCCTGTAATGAGAGAGAAATTCACACTCAACCTGATATATGAACAAAGGTTGGGATCATGAATAATAATATCTATGACGAGGCTGGTTTCGTTTTAACAGTTAAAGCAAACTGAAGCATATAACAAATTCAACCCCCAACCAGCGTTTATCCCTTTCAGTAAAATATCTCAATTTTGAATAGTTTTCAGTATTTATCTAACTCAAAGGTCGTTTAGATGCAGAAATTAGGAAAAGCTGAAAGAATAAAGTCTAAATGTGAAAACAGAAGCAATAAATTCAACCTGCACTGCTAAGAAAATATTACCCATAACTGTATGAGACATCCATCAGTGGCCTGTGCACCTGACAAAGAGCCAAAGGCTTAAGTCAAGCAAGTCAAGTTAAAAGGAAAACTGCAGAATGTTTTGATACAGTCTGTGAGCCCATTAAGAGAATTGGACATTAGATCTATGAAACATGGAATGGCTGCCTCTCTGGAAAGCTTTAAAAATGAATGCGTCTTAACAGCGAGGCTAACCACTAAAGGGACACAACACTTATTGAATCAGCCAACCAGAAGTGATTGACTGGTCCTTTTGAAACTGCTTAATTCATGGTTAAAAACTGTTTTCTGGAGCACAGGGGGTTCTTCTTCCTCCTTTTAATAAGTCAGCAAGGTTGAAGCTGTCAAAAATGTAGTGAGCCAAAACCAGATTAAAACAGTTGATCATAGTGGAAAAATCTCTCTTAAGGGGCTCTGTCTTGAACAGAAATGGGCACAGCATTGACTCATTCAATAGAACTTCTGAAGGTTAATGACATCTTTGGCCTTACATAACTTAACGGCGCATTACACTAGAAGAGGTTGGTGTTGTTTAAGAATTGTACACAACAACCATCATATTGGTAACATATGCTAACACAAAACCTCTTAGTTAATCCTTCTTTTCAAAAACCATTTACCATTTCATTGATTTCCTGTCATATGATCAACAAGAATCATAGACACCATTCAATAAAAAATATGATCTTGTAGTGCTGTACCTCGGGATTACAGACTACAATCCCATGAGGATTTGGGTGAGTGCTACTTTGCGCTTCAGGCAACCTCTGCAATGACACAGACACCTTTGACATAACCTCACAACCATTTATTTTTCCACACAGTCAATCATTTAACTTATTGTTTTGAAACTAAAAAAAAAATCATACATATTGCACATCTAAAAAGGCAATGCGTACCTCCTCATGTCACAGCTTAACAAACCTCTTGTACGCCAACTCTGTTTGGTATTTGAGTAAACTCTCAGTCTTATCTGATTCTTAAGACATCAAAACCCTAAATCTCAACCCCCTCGCTGACCTGGACAATGTCATCTTTTCCACTTTTATAGGGAACTCTGTGGTCTAGATGAGTTCCATCTTTTGGTGTATCTCTGAGTTATGGGTGCTTTTTAAGTGAGCTCAGCTCATGCTAATGCTTTGCCATACAACTTCAACATGTGTTTTAATGAAGTCAGCAGTGAAATTATTACTGACATTTTTTCATTTGGACTTTAATGATGCATTAACTAATTAGATATTTGAGAAAAGACATAACACGGCTCCACATGTAACTAAGAACTTAAAGATCTAAATGATGTTAATTTACATTTTTTAAAGCTATCCAAATGAGAACAAGTGTTGATTTATCCAGAAAGCAGATACCCAGAAAGTCCTTAAAACACTGAAAAAAAACAACAACAACAACAACTCTTCTGTAATAACTTACCATAATCTTTTGTTATGATTCATGATTTGAACGGTGTAGTGATGTTGTTTACATGACAACACTGTGCATCTGTTCTCTTTATACCACTGGAAGAGATGTTTTTGAAACAGCCACATAGCTACACATAGTCAAAAGGGAGAATTTTTTATCGTTTTATTAAGCAGGGCGAGGACAGATAACAGTGGAGTGGATCCTTGAGGTGAAACTATACGCACAAGGAAAGCCTACAGCACTAAGACACTCCATATGCAAGCATGATTTCTTTTTTGCTTTTAATGTGGTTTCCCCTATTTTTCATTGGACATGAGATTACATCAAGACCAAATCAGCACAGCAAGATGGTTCTTGTCTATAGAATGGTGCCTTATGGTTTGCAAATCCACCAGTTGGGAAATAACTTCATGGTGTGAGGTCTGCCTAAATGAACCACGCTGAGTAATGCACAAGGAGATGTAATGAAGTGGATTTATGAGCAGTGATGGCAAGATTACAGAAGGTCTTTACGAGTGCTGATCTGGGTAATGGTCTATGTCTGTTGAAGATTTCAGAGCTGGAGGATTTGTCACATCCACCTCATAAACAAAGTGGACAACCTGATGTTATGTTTTTCACTCTGTTGGATCAGATTGTCATACAGTTGCAGAATGCTTGTGGGATCAAAGCAACAACCATTAATGTTGCTCAGAAGAAATGGCATGCAGAAAATGGAGCTGGGCATTTACAAAATACGTGTAGTGCCGTCTGCCACATATAGCAGTCATTCTTACAGACAGGAGCTCCAAGTGCAGAGTGCGTCTTCGTATAGAACAAACTAAAAATAACACTCTCTTGTCTCACTGGGAAAATTAGGTGTTTAATAAATCTGCTGAACTACATCTCCTGACAAGCTACAATTAAAAGACTCAGCAAAACACATCAGCTATTCACTTCTTGGACATTTAAACATTTAACATGCACCTTGGAGTCATATCCATCAAGTGTTGAGTTTGACAAAGCAGACAGCCTCCCTGCCCCTCCCCAAGACACGCACACACGGCATTACCGCACACACATTTAAAGTTGTGTTTGGATATGTTTAGAATGTGTGTGATGAAATGGCACCAGCTGTGTACACTGGAGAGATGCACAAGGCCCCCTGGTTAAGAGAGTTAACCCCTTCCCTCCCGCTGGAGCTTAAGTGACAGCAGAGACAAAAGAAACCTGACGTACTATGCTTTGGACAAAAGAGGTTATTGCCCAGGGGTTAGCTAATGTGAAGCTACATTAATTCACTTCCTCCAGACCTTAAAATCTGTGTTGTTCCTGGTTTCCTTACATATGCATGTGTCAGTAGAGCTCATATAAACTAAGTAGTTCATGGCCTACGGCCCATTTCCCCCGCTCAGTAAAATCCTTTAAGAAGTGCATCATTTTGGGTCTTGAAGAACTTTCTAATCAGGGAATAACAGCAGAGCTAGTCTGTCATATTATAGCTTATGGATGATAAAATACAAAGCCGACAATAAACAAATTATCCAGAGTCCTTTATCAATATGTGGTCGAAAAACAACAAAATAAAGCATGTGTAGCTAAAGAGGATTTGTCATCAAGATCATTTCTCAGAAAAGACTTATTATGCTGCACATAAGGCTGTAATCCTTAACAACTGAGTCCAAGTTGATTTGGCACTACCTGTTGTTAATAGTCTGTGGTTTCATGCAACAGCAAACACAGCATGTGCATCTAAAAATCAGTGTA
Organism: Simochromis diagramma; assembly: GCF_900408965.1. NCBI lineage: Eukaryota > Metazoa > Chordata > Actinopteri > Cichliformes > Cichlidae > Simochromis > Simochromis diagramma. Next base: position 8,711,584 of record NW_024387414.1, read on the forward strand.
CAGTGCAACCGCCAAACTATTAACCCTGCCTTAATCAGTAATCAGTTTGCTACCTTTGCAAGTTAATTGGTTGATGAAACATGTCTACAGTTTGGATATTTTTTTTCCAGACACAGTCAGCAAATATGATTTTTGAATACGGTATATAAATTGTTAAAATGCTGACAACATTATTAAAAAAAAAAAAGCCTAGTCACAAATTTCTAAGATGTTTAATTATAGTTTGCTCTTTCCTTTTAAAATGCTTCATTAAGCACAACTGTTGTATGTCTCTTAACAGCACTACACAGCAACACAGCAGAGATCCTGCAGGACTCCCCCCCCCTTTTGTAGCTTTTGTCATGTACAAAGGCTATGGAATCTCATAGCAATGCGTTTATCTACATCCCTCTGCTATACTGCCATTAAAATACTCCAATGTATGGTCAATTCTCAACTGCAATGAATTATAATGTCTCAGTGGTGCTGGTATTAGTTTTCCAAATAAACCTTCAGTGTTAGCACCAGTGCAGGTGAGGAGTTTGTATTAACATCTGTTGGTGATTTCTTGGCGCCTGGAGGTAATGAAAGCCCACACTAAATGGATACTGTATCTGAAACATTATTAAACCTTTAGGAAAAAAAGACCAGATGGCAATAAATATGGCTATAACAGAGGGTCTCTTTCAAGAAACCATTAAAGTCAATCACATTTGACTTTTACAAATACCAAAACTAGTTAAATCCAAACAGCTCTTTGTCTTTGGTTTATGTTGTGCCTGACTGAGGAGCTTGCCTAGAGAAAACAAGCAGCCTTAACCATGTTGCATCACTGAAATCTCTTTGAATAATAAATAAGTGCATATATATGTACGAGCTCATACACAGATTTAAAAAGTTTATCAAACTTCAAAAGGGAACTTTTATAAATTTTACCGACTACAACCAGGTGTTGTTAGAAGAATCCAAAGAGCCAGGAAAACCAATAGTCATTATCAGATAAATTGAAAACAACGCTTACCTGAAGTAACAACCAATCAGTAAAAGTAGGAGCCTTGGTGTTTTTGCCCTTGAGCATACCTGTTCCGTGTTCACCCTCGAGTCAAGGTAGTTTAAGAGAAATAGACCCCACTGTGACAGCCTCGTCACTCACCCTGCACACGCTGTAGTCAATGTTTATAACCCACAGAAATAAGCCTTTACGATTTCAGTTTCAATAGAGAAACCGTGTTTAATTTTTCCAAACTGCAACAAGGGAATTTTTCCTCACAAAATAGATTTTATATGAGAATTATTCAGCTTTGTGAAGTTGTGGCATGTTTCTCCTCAGCACCTTCATCTCTGTGCCAAAAAAAGGGAAAGAAATGGCAGCTTCATTAGTCATGACTGCAGCACCTAATTAAGTTTGTGCCACTCGTTTGGATTTTTCTGTAAATTTAAAAGAATCTCTGATGTTTGAAAGTGCCTCTGGGCCCTTCTGTCTCTCTTGTCATTAAAATTGAACATTTCCTGCGCCAGCATTTTGAGTGGGTATTGCCTGTTTTCAAATCAAAACTGTAAATCTAGTGAAAGTTTGGCTGCTCGCAAAAGGTGCTGTGACAGCTTATAAATAGATTAAAGAAGTAATGCTTCAGCTCTGTGACTTGTAAGCATGCCACATCTTTTAGATGACTAACCGCTCTGCATTGTGCTACCTTTCAGCAAGCTGATTCAAATAAATTGGAGGCTTATTTGAAAGATGCATGCAAAAGAGCCTATTTGTTCACAGTGGAAAGGCATTGTAATTAGCATGAAATGCATGCTTTGTACTCTCTCTCTCTTCCTCTTTCCAACGTAACTGGTAGAGATACTGGATAAGCACCTTCTCACCACCCTCTCTCTCACTCTATGCCTCCTTTTGCATTGTGGCCAATTACTGTTACAGATGGAAAATTTCACTTGACCCGGGGATTTTATGAGCAGGAATAAAATCGCACTTCAACTTTTACACCAATTCAAAGCAATGTGGTTAAAGTTTCTTGAGGCTGATGAAGACATGATGAAATTGGGCACATATGACAACTTGGCCAAATGACAAAGAGCTGATGAAACACTGAGACAAACCTGGTAACTGTTTTAAGCAGCATCAGATTGCAAACAGAGCTGCATTACGGGGCTGAATAATTTGAGAGGGGGGTAGTGTGTCGTGTCTGAGTGTGCCTGTGTGTCTGTGTGTTTGGGGTGGTGGTGGGGGGGGGGGGGTGTATCATTGTTTAAACTTCATAAAAAACTGTTATTTTTGACTGCCACAATGATGTTCTCTCCTGCTGTTATACAAGAGAGTCAAGTTAGTGACTGATCACAGGCCTAACAGTGCGCGTGTTACATCACTGACAAAACATTACAAATCATCAACTGTGTTTTACATAACCTCATAAGCTCTAGTTGCAAGAGTTATTAAACTTCAGCTTTGTTCTTATTCACAGCTCGGACACGGTGGCGTTTGTATACAAATACGAGGAAGCGAACAGATCAACATGTAAACAATGCAAATACATCATGCAACCTGGCAGTGGGCAGATAAAACTGTAGTGCACAGTATGACAGTCAAGAGTTTAACTGATGCCATGGGTAAGATAAGTGCACAACACGGCGCAACGCTGACAATGAATAGATTCATACGGAACAGATAGTGAGCTGTCCATTCCTCTTTCTGCTTGTGCATGCTTTTTTCCCCCTGAAATGTTAATGAGGAATATGATACTTGGAGCTCATTCTAAGAACTGCTTGCAAATGCAGTGAACAACATGAACTGAAGGCGGTTTGAAAATGAGGTTAAATACACAGTAGTTAACCAAAAGACCAACAACCATTTCTTTATCGTGTTGCCGTTTTATTTAACTGCATGACGTGGCCGGTCATGAAGAAGAGCAGGTACCTGACAGCCTACATCTTTTTTTTTTTTAAATCACATTTGAACTGTAATGACAGGATGTTGAGAAACACGGAACCCTAAAGGCAACAGCGCCCATGACTGTGGAGCACATCAGTCTGGTGAGAGTTTAGCAGTGCGACGAGGCAGGTTTGAGCTGGACAAAAAGTAACACTGTGCCGCTACACTTGTCCTGTGCTCCAGTTTCCTTTCCTAATGAACAACAACAAAGTTTGCGGCAAGAGAGGAAAGTACTGATTAGGCGGAAAGAGAACTCTGATTCAAGGAAGGAGGAAGTGAGTAAGGGGAATTCTAATTAAATCAACTTAATATCGGTCAGAGTTTCAATAATTAAGCTAAAAACAGTGCACTAGTGGTTCCAGTCCCAACGTGATCGCACAACACAAAACAACACTACGGCGCGAAACGGGAAGGATTTCTCACCTTATTGAAGTTGTAGTAGCCCAAACAGTGGGCAAAATCCAGGTTTGGTGGATCTCCCGGAATAGAATTTCCACCGGCAGTCGGATAAAATCTTACATCCATGGTGTGTGAGGGAGCCGCGCAGCTGTAGTTGTAGCCTGCTCTGCACGGAGCTCAATTTGTTTCTGCCGTTTACAATCCAAGCGCACAGAGAGATGGAGAAAGAAAGGCGGCGAAACTGACCCAAGCTTTGTTGGGTTAAACGAGATATTACGGTAAGAGAAAGGGGGACAGGTAAAGTTTGGATATTCCTCTTTTTACACCTTACACCAGTCGCTTCATTTCTGTGGAAATCCACATGAACGCTGGACTGAGCCCAGGAAGCTGTCCCTCAAAGAGCAGCAGACGCTGTGTGCCCATGCATTTACACACAGCTGCTGCTGTATACAAAGAAGCCACGAGACCGGCGAGTGAGCGTGGGTCCACCTCCTTTTTCCTCCTTCAGACGCAGAGAGGGGGAAGGAAAGGGGAAAATGAAAACTCTAGGAAAGTGGTAATAAATACCACGAAGTAAAGTCCGCGCGTCAGGATAGCGCTCAAAAACGTGCCCGCGTCCTCCGCCGTGTTTCGCAGAAGTTTATTTTTCCAACTTGTAAAACTAGTTGGTGAAGCAGTTTGAGGAAGGAGCAACTAGCTGGCCGCTCGAGCCCATCTGCTAAATACAGGTTTTGTACAACAAGCTGAACAACACTCCACAGATGGTGCAATTAGTGAATGTGATGTACTACACTGAGTATCTCCGTTCAGCCTTCGGCTCTGCCTGTCGTAGTGATGAACAAGGCAAAATGTGTGAACAAGCCAGCCACTCCCCAAACACACTAAGCCACTCCCATGAAAACACTGCATTTAAGTCCATGTGACATGTTGGCATATGATAATTAATCATAATTATGAGTCTGTATGTGTATATTTTCTTAGCATACCTTTTTATGCCCTTTTAAACGGTGACTTTCATAATGAATGGCAGGTTACATCCAAATGTAATTTTACATCTTACTCTGTTTTTACTCTGCATTACTCTGCCAACAGGTACGATAGCTCCTGCAGTTTGTTTTTCCTTAATTCTGCGAATTTTAACCTTCAGTTCAGTTTTTCACTATGAAGCTTTTACAATCCACAGTAATTTTCCTCCCACTGCTACTGTATTTGATGTTAATGCATATTTTATAAACGTTTCTGTCTGTGGCAGTTTGTCACATATGTTTTCAGAACTGACTGAAGTGTTTTTGATTTTCAAGTCATATTGGTACTGGTCACAGGGCACCATAAGTAGACAAAAATGATACACCAGGTCGACATTAATCCATAGTTCAATGATTGAAGAAAACTTTACCTTTCCTAAACTGGAAGCTTGCAAAAAGAGATGAAAAAATATAATCAAAATATACTTTTTTCTGGTTGGTAACCTCTACACAAAATATTATAGCAATAGCAGAAGGTTCTGTGGATTCAAAACATCTAACAAGGTTTTAAATAGGGCTAAACTGTTCAACACCATATGTGAACTTCGATAGCTTTACTTTAGACAAGTAAAGATCTTAAAACTGGTTAGTATTATGGTATAAACAACTTGAAAAAGAAAAAGGCAAAACAACTACAGATTTATCCCAAACAATCAGAAAACTGCTTTTTGCTGTCAGTAGTGAAGCGTCTTTTCAACTGGTTAAATTCCCATGGTAAGTTAAGTTGAACTAGTTGGAAGTTTTGGTTTAAAATTGGCTGGAAGCACCATATTTTCACTAATCTTTTATTTACAGCATGTTTTAAGTGCAGTACAGAGTCTCCGCTGGGCAAATATGTTTTAAAAGTGCAGGTTGTGAAATCACAACTTACTAGCATTACAAATGAAGCACAGCTGTAAGGTTACAACAGTGCAAACTGTCCATTGCATTGTCCATGGAATGTGCATGTTTTCAGCTAGTAATGCAGAAAATGTATACATTTTTAAATTTTGTTCGTTTGTTTGTTTTACTTGATTCTAATCTTCTGCTCATTCTCTTTTACATTGCTGAATACACAGCAGAGAGCAGAGAACACACAGCAATACAATTTAATCTGTAAAATGAATTTCACTCTAATCTGCTGACAAACTAAAGAGATTTCCACATCTCCTTTATTATGTTATGTGACAGCAACCTTATAATGTTTAAATGGCTCCAGTTTGGATGGATCCACACAGAGCTCTAATGTGTAGTCACCATGTTAGAAACAAACAGCAGTACAAAGCGCTGGCTCGGGGTTCAAATAATTAATTTGAAATAATCTCTTATGTTATTTTCAACAGCATTACATTTTATTGTTCGACATATTTATGCTCTTTATAGATTTTTATGGCTATTTTCATCATCTCTGGTAACATTTGTCTGATGACTTGAAGTAGGCTATGCTCATAGGGATCGTTTGTGCATGCAATGCCCCTTTTTATGTGAGTGTATACAGAGCCTGAAACAGAAAGCTGTGCTTAACAGAGAATGTTGATAACCACCATCAGTTTTGTCGAGTCAGCTAACGCAAAGAATTCCTGGCTGTGTTGAACTTCCCACCCAATATACCATCTGGTGTGGGCTAGCCCACCCACAAAGCTTTTTGCTCACTCAATACACACCAAATCAAAACTTACAAAAAGTATTTTTTGTTAGTTTGTTTTGTTCACCTAGTGGAAATAATAATAATAACAATAATAATACACAAAACAGGAGTACCATTTCTAACTTCTTACTGAGTGGGAAGCCCACAGACCAGCTCCAAAATCTCCTGCTGTACACCCTTTTAACATCGTCATAGGTACATATGCACAGAGGTTTAATAAGCCCACTTGTAAAGACTGATGACTCAACATGTTGTTTATGTTATATTTTTATTTTTCTGTCTCAATTTAAGCATAGGTCTGGTTTACAATTAGCTTTTGCGATGCTAAGATGTGTTGTGACACTCTCTCTTGCTCTCCCTTGGTTAAGCTAACACTTTTAACATAGCGTAGATCTTTACTGACATGCTTTGGTGGGAGAAAAAGAGCTTCTGTGTCTTTATTTGCATTTCTGATTTGGTGCAGGGCACTATAAGAGGGCCGAGTATTGTTTGCATTTACTAGCTTTTCAATTAGATGTGTAGAAAGTGTTGAATTATTATTAATATTCTTATATATTTGAATAAGCAGCATAATACGCTCTTTAAGTAATGAAACAAATTTCTCTGAAAGATGCCTATATTTACATGTGAGCTAAAGGGTAAGTAATTTAGTAAACAAATTATATTATATGTTTCAATGAATATGAATTTTATCTGTATTGTCTTGTTTTTATTGTCAGTGTTTTAAGTGTAAAGTAGGCACAAAAAAGCTCACAAGGTTGTTTTTACAGATTTTGGAGAGTCTGTCTCTGCAATATAATTTTCAGTGTTCTTCAGCCTGTAGAAACTATCCTACAGCTGCTACATATGGACTAGAACAAAAGTAGTTTTCTAAATATTACTTTAACATCATGTAAGATTGTTTATTATGTTTATTTTTTCCCATGCAGAAAGACACTATTCCCAGACAGAGAACCCAGTATTTGAACAGGGACTCAAACCAGCAACTTGAAGGTTACTAGTTGGCTGCTCTGACCTCTTCAAGTTGCCCATCTATTATTTCTAACACAGGATGCAAGAAATTCACCCTGAACGTAAGTTACCAAATTTTCTTGCCAGTGATTTCTTAAAGTCTGCACAGTTACAAAAAAGTAAATTTTTCAATGAAAATAAAGATTCACGGTTAGGGTTTTTGATTTGAGGAAGGGTTTTCTTGGTTCTGGCTTCTGTCAAGCTTCACTTAACCATACTGACATAATGAATGAGTCTACACATGAATAAATGCACAGCCTGAAACTCATTATGTCCATTGTATTCACAAATTAATAAAAAAGACAAAATCATTTGTCTGATTTGAGATTGATAAACTAACCAGTAGCTGAAACTAATTATCACACACAGCTTCTGTCAGTGAGATTAAAGAGGGGACTGCCATTCTTCCAATGTCACCTTCAAACATAAAGACTAATATATAATTAACAACTAATCACTGATAAGAAGAAATACTAAAGAGCAAAAAAATAACTATTATTCTACCAAACATCCTCCTGAACTTGTGTGTACACATACGTGCACCTTTACTCTTTTGTTTTTGTTTTAATCAAAGAAAGCAACATTTTTATTGAAGTTGATTATTGCAGTGATGATTCAACCAGACGCATACTGTATGTATCCCTGGCCACTTTACACTATTTTGTCCATTTCACCGCTTTGTTGCGTTGCTCTACTCGAAACACTTACTCTGCCCTTGCAGTCTGTGCTACCAGCACACTCTTCTCAGTTTCTAAGTAAGAAGACAAGACTGTGCAAGTGTTACTTTTAGGATGGTGCAGGAAGCTGTTATTTCCAGCTAGAAAATCAAAGACATTTTTGAGCAGTACCCCATAGCAGTGGGAGGGAGTATGTGTATGTAAGGAATCCATAGTTTACACCTATGAAAAATTCTTTGGAGAAGAAGACTATGCTTTATACATTAGTAAAACAAAAATGTTATAGGAATCTGAATTTACAACTAAAGAGGAGGTTAAAGTGAAACTTTAGGGACTTACTGCTCACTAGAACTCTAGTTGTGCAGTAAGGACATAAAAAGTTATTCAGCTGTCGCAGTCATCTCTTTACTGACAAAAGAAGACATCAGAATCAAGCAGAGAATTAATCCACCATGTGAATACATAAGCCAGATTTTGCCGTTATGTCATATTTGTCTGCAAGTGTCAGGTTAGCTTTATTTCCCATTAAATCTCTGCTTTGAAGTGTGTCATTTTTTTTTCTTGGATTCTCTAAATGAACACGGTCTACTTAATCACTGTCTCGTTAATAGTGTAGATTACAATAACACAACTTTTTGTTTTATACATTTTCTTTCGGTGCTTTTTCAGTTATGTTCAGTTGTTCGTTGATGTAAAATAGAATATTACATGAAACATGTTAAACTCTGAAGCTTGCTACGGCACATTATTAATAATTATTCCTGCACGTCACACGCTAGTTAAGAAAATAGTGAACGCACCAATGCCCTATACAGTACATCACTGTAACACAAAATAGCTTTTTTCCACTTTCTGTCATCTATATTATACTGCATTTCTTTACATATTCCGATAACATTATATAATTATATATAATTTGTCTTTCCTAGATAGGATGCATTTGAGGAGCTGTTATGAAACAGAGAAAAACCCTATGCAAGTGGGATGCGTGTTGGCATGTACTATATGCAAGCTTAATCAATGACATACAGTGCTAAACTCTGCTGTGCTGCATTGGAGGAGATAATCCTCATTTGAACGCTCTCCAATGCTTGCTTAGAGATGGTCAACAATCCATGATAGTCGCCAGGAAATCTACTTTGTAATTATGGACACATTGATGCATATGCACACCATTTTTTCGTCATGTTCTCGTTTGATAGTGGCTCTTGCATGCATAACGAAGCAATGCCTTCACATACAACACACACTGATACGCCCACCAATCAAATCTCATTCACTCATGCACATACAGGCACATAAGAAAAACCCACGCAGTCTCCCACACACCACATATCAGATAAGCAAGCTCCCAATTCAGCCTGGTTGCTGTTGTTATTTATTCCTGTTTTCAATGTTGTTTGGCTGTGCAGCCAGGCAGTGGAATTAATTTCCTTTCTGATGGTTGAGTATCAGTGTCTCAGCCAGATGAATTATGCTTTTCTACTATATGCGATTTCCTCTTAGCCTGGCAACACTGGAACCATTTGGTAACGTGAAAACAAATTATCTTCTGCTGGCTCCTGCTCAGATTCAATTAAAGCGGTGCAGAGTAATTATATGGAGATACAAAAGAGTAATAAATGCAAAATAATTAATTAACCTAATAATCTTTATTTATTGCAACCCCCCCCTTTCATATTAAGTGCTGAATTCTGTCAGTGAGTGACACCTTCACAAATAACTGCTGTCTGATGTTAGTCATTGGAGCCCCACTGAAGTCTGTTTTTGTGTAAGTGTCACAATATCTCACTTTCATCTGGCTCGGGTACCTGTCATCCTCAGAGCTATTATGGTTACTATCACCATAATTCACAGTGTAAATATACACCCTAATGCTGAAATTTGTGTTTAATTGTCGGGCGGAGACTTACCAAAACGATAAAATAAGGCGAAATCAATTCAAATTGCAAATTGCAAAAGAAAACCAAACTATCAGCGAGCCCTGAAAGAAGTTGAAATATCAGTGTAAGTGAAAGCGTTTACTGAAGTTGAGGTATTATTTTACAGTAAGTGAAAGTGTTGAGTGAAATTGAATGGACCTGCTGAAAGGACCTGAAGATTCAAACTCTTAGGACTGAAATCCTGAAAATGTGAAAAAAAAAGGAGAATCTATCAGTATGCGATTAACACAGCAGAAAGCACTTGAAATGTCAGTTAAATGTCACTGCAAGTAGTTGAAGAAATAAGCGTTATGTTATGGACAGTCAGTTGTGCTATAGTTGGAACTGTTGAGAAACATTAATTAATTTGTTGGTTAAACTTAAATTATTAGTGGGAGAGAAACAGGTGGGAGCAGTGCAATTATCAGATACAATTTAACTAATGAAAGGAGTTAAAATTTTATTTGAAATATGTGCAGTGAATGAAGAACAGGGCTGCTGGAGCCAAGCACATTGGTGTAGTTGCTTTCAGCTGGTCACTTTAAATGGTAGGTCTGTGCATTAGAAATCTGAATCTTTAAATTCTTCCTAATATTGATAATCAGTCAACTGAGGTTAATTACTTTTTTTTTAATTTGTAGTGTGACAGAGATAGGGCACAAAAAACCTTTGGTAAAATTCAGAGTGTTTTCATCTCGGGCAAACATGATACACGTCATTAGAGGAGTGAAATGGCTGAACAACTACACAGCCATTTCTGTGAAGTGTCACTGAGCAGTCACTCCACTAAGACTTAAAAAAACACACACTCACACACTCATCACTGGCAAATTTAAGTCTGACACCCTCTCAGAGATACACAGTGGCCCCGAGCCGCACACTGAAAACATGAGGGGGTAACACACTACACACCTCACAGCAAATCACAAGTTTCATTACTGTTCTGAATGGCATGTCCCATATAAAATATGATAATAATTATGCTCTTCAGTTACCATTCACATTTTATTAAAAACCTTAAAAGGCTGTGAGGCCAAAAGAGGAGAAGGCAATAAAACCTAATCAATGATGTTACAGCAGTGATAATCTGTTTATTAGGTCAGAGAACATGTCTTTTTGTAGAGAATAGCTTTTAGGTCTTAAGTCATTATGCGTCACCTTTATCCTTCTATTGCCTTCTGGACAGACTATTTCCTTAATCATAATCATTACACCATGAACGTGGAAAAGAGGTCTGCTTTTTATAAAGAGATATAAGATCTGACTTTAGTATACCAAGTAGTTCAGACTATTTTATCTAGTTCAGGTGCATTCTATAGGTCAATTTATCTCGCGAGTATACTGTATATGCCGCTGGATATTGTATGAGTGAAGTATTTAAAGCTTGATTAATACAACAAGTTACATTAATTTATGAAATGATTTGGATGATCTACAACTTTTAATAGAGCGTTTTGGCTTATTTCAGCTTATTGTTTTAGATTAGAGCTAAGCGACTGGCTACCCACAACCAACTAATATGTGATAACTATATGGATCTGTTATTTTCTTAATACTGTTTAATGAAGCCACCAGGAAGGAGGAAATGGGGGAAATCAGCAAGAAGATTTATGTATGAATTGAAGGATGACATGCAGAGAGTTGATGTGACAGATGCTATAGGGATACGGTGGAATGCAGACAGATGATCTGCTGTGGTAACCCCTAAAGGGACTAGGCTTTAGTTTACATTAGTAACACCCTGGTAGGTATAGCTTTAAAATGATCAGTAGAGAAACACAAACACAATTTTTCCATGTTTAATCTATTTTCATCTCTAATCTACTAAATAAGTGTTTTCAACAAACTTGGCTTTCCCATTTTGTTTTTTCGCACTTCTGTCATGAAGCTTCTCATTTATTTGTGTCCATCCTTCAAATAGCATCTCGTGGCCACAGTTGGCTGTTGTCTGTGGATGCAGTGTTAACTCTGTTTAACTCAGAGTCATGGGAATCTTTAGTCTCTATTGTCTTCATAAGTGTGTCCATGCCCCATTGACAAAGGTTGGTAGTGTGCAAGACAAGCTGCCACTGGCTTTAACTTGGCTGTTCTGAGATCAGTTACAATTAGTCCATTCTGTGAAAACAGCTTTATTGCTAAATTTACTAAAGGAAATGTTATTAAAAATGTGCTTGGCATTGTCTGCTAATGGTAAATGTTTTTGATAACTGTAGAAGTAATAATATTTTACAATTTTTCAGTGAGAAAGGAGTGTAGAAATAAAAATATCCTTGCAGAGTGCAGCATGTTGCAGGAGGATGTCAGCATCCAGAAAAAAAAAAAAGTAAAAGTCAAGCGTGACAAAATCTTGAAACGGTATGTTTTAATCTGGCCAATCTGTCTCGTTAAACAACGGAGGAAGATTTGTATTCTGTGTTTGAGGGTGGTGTTTTGTTTAGATTTTATTTATCTCTGCTTGCCTTGCTGTAAAACTCACCGCACACCACTGCATAATATCCCACCCAAAACCCCATGTGCGCCCTTTAACCACGAGGTTTGCTTTTCATGTTGAGCTGTTGGGGCCAGTATAGGCTATTACCCTTATCAGAAATGATCGTCCATTAAAGCACACAACATTACTGGTAGATGTGCTTATTGATTTTTTTTTTTTTTGTTCCTCCCCTTCTACTTAATATTCTTATTGTGTTGTACCAAAACATGCATACATAAAATACATAATTTAATCAGTTGCACACAAAATGAAATGATGTGCACCACATCCCAAATAAACTAATAATGAATTAGTTCTGCAGAAGAAAAAAAAACACTTTTTGTTGCTGGACCTACTGCTGGCTATTTTATTGCACTTCTTAGGCCTGTGTGGACCAATAAGGAACAAGGACTACATACTGACAAATCTACAGGACACTTAATTACATTATTCTCAATTAAAACCTGTACTCAGCAACATTAGTCATCTTAGCTCTCGTCATTCATACTAATTAGCACTTGCCTTCCTTGCCACATGCTGAAAGAGGATATTTCAATATCCCATTAAGCGATTCCAAGATATGCCCTTGATTGACGTTCCCTTAAACCCGGGAAGTAATTACATTATACGCTTTGGTTTTCTTTTAATAATTTTAGATTTCCCCAGGTTTTTTGAGTTTCATATTTAATTTGTGTTAGATTTATCCATATCTACACTGCGTAAAAAGAAACAGAGAAACATAAATACAAGACATCCTGGGACACTCATTCAGTTAATGAGTAAAGCTCTTAAGCATTACTGCATTACATGACTTGCAAAGTATTACTTAATTAGAATAAATCCAAAACTACACAGTGACCACATTTACACAAAGCCATTTACTGAATTATAATATAATCATTTAGCTAAATTGACTTCCATATCTGTTTAACTATATTTAAGTGCCACATTTCTACAGTATAAAGTCTTTGCTTCACTCAGTTTACTCACTTGCTTAGATGCACAGAGGCCTAAATGGGTCCTCATGCTGAGCTGATACAGCACATACCTAGATGAGCTTCCTGAATTTGCATCTACCTCACAGTCAGCAGATTTCATTAGAACCCATTCGCTTGGAAAAGAAAAAAAGGAGACTGAAAAATGCATACAGTAAAGACTAATAAGAAAAAAGGAAATTCTTGTGTAAAATGTGTTGCTGGTGAATTTTAATAATGCACTTTAAAAAGTTTTGCACCTCTGTTGAACTGTGGGTGAAGGTGACATCTCAGAGGTATAAAACATAGATTAAAATTAAGCAAAATGCCTTGTAAGGAAGTGGGAAACTATAATTATATAAATATATTGTGATTCATCAAACTGAATCTTTTTGTCATTATACCAGCGTGGATTGCAGATATTATCCATTTAACGACTGCTTTGTTTGGTTTTTATTTGCCTTATATAGCAAAGTAATTAGAACCCAAACTTCATAGCTTAATTGAAAACATGTGCATGTAAACCTCCATGCATTGTTGATGTCTTTTAAAATATTTACTTCAATGCAACGATTACTCCACAAAAATGTTAATTACTGGGTGTTTTGACAGAACATCTGTTACTCCAGAAAGGTTTCCTCATGAAATTTTTTTATAAATGTGTCCCATGGCGCTGCACATATTCTAAATGGTCTAATGTAATGAGTTTTTTCTAATGAATGTCCAAAGCATGATGATGAATAGTTCTGAGCTCTTATTTGCAGAATGCAATCTGTTATTCTGTAACACGTCAGGGCTAACCTTTTTTTTCTGTCTCATAGTCTTAACATAGATTTCTTTGGAAAGCTTTACATGTAAATTACAGTGTCCACGGGGTAATTGTCTCCTTATAATACAGTGAAGAAGGAAACTGTCACCAGACACAAAGATTACAGCCTATCTCACCACAGTATGAGTGTCAAGATACAATGAAGCTAGGGGGGCATAAGAACAATTACAAGAATATTAATACATGCAGGGATTTTAATACATCGTAATTTGTGATCTGGATTTTGCTCGCCATATTGCAAGTCCAAGCATTTTTCACTAAATCATATTGTTTAATCAAAATCAGTCCTTCACATAGTAATTGTAGCTATCCCTGACCTTTTCCTGTATCATGAGCTAATTCAGGACATTATACATTTGTTTGGTGATTCGAACCCCAAAGTACCATACAGTACGGTACAATACAGATGCTAGTGCTGTAATATCAATGTCAATACAATGCTATTATAATCAGTATTAAAATGTATTCAGTATAAGTCAATCACGCCCTTGGTTGTAGTTAATGTATCTCCTTTGTGTGCCCGCCCACAGCCGTGACCTTTTTAAGTTACAGAATTCACACAATGAACATTTAGTTCCTGTCTCTTGTATAATGGTGCCTAAATGGGTTTCTTTTAACAGTACAAAAAGTGTTGATATTAGTAATGTGACAATAAAAGTGATTTGATTTGATTTGATTTGATTAATGCAAACCTGTATTGGAAAACTGTTTACAGACTGTGCTGCAGCCACACCTTTGTTATATTAACTCCGATAACAGGCAGTAGAGAGCTGAATGTGGGCATATGCAGACATAGTAGGAAATGCAGATATGCTGATATTTTACTGTCTTGTAGTTGGACACTATGATGTGAACTGACCAGTCTTATCATTGTGTAAGATTGCTGTTACCTGGCAACTTTGCAATAACTATGCAATAGCTTATGTTAAGTGACAGAGTTTTTAATGTATTTATTTATTTTCTAAAGACACCACCAATGTGGTGCAGTTAATGGTAAATTACACCTATTTAATGCCAATAATTAAATAAATGAATGTTTAATTCCAAGCTCCACACCACACCTACTCTTGTTTCTTTAGTTTATTCAGGTACTTTATAAAGGGGAGGATACTTATTGGGTTGGTTCTGAATATTTGCAGTAGATCGAAGGTTGTGAGCTCCAGAATCATCTTATAAGGATGTCATTCTCAGCACAGGGGCTTGGCATTGACATGTCCCTTGAGAGAAGTGGTGAGAAAGGACATTCAGATTGTTGGTATGACGGCTGTAAATGCAAAGGATACGGTGAAACGGAGGCACATGATCTTCTGTGGTAATTCCTAAAGGTAGTAGCCGAAAGAAGAACATTCATGTTGTCTAAAGGATGAGGATGAGACATATTTAATCCCTACATGCTCTTCTTGACCATCCTTTTACTCATCCTGTGAATTATATTATAATCTGCTAGTTGAATTGGCATAACATTTTGTGCAGACATTGATAGCTTCTATGATTAATCCTGATGACTTTAGTGATCATTTAATCTTTCCCTACTAGCACCACGAGATTCAAATTTGTAAATTTTAATAAAACGTCTGGCAAATCAGTTGATGGACTTCCATAAAACTTGGCACCAACATTCTTGTCTCCCTCAGAATAAATGTGTTCAGTTTTGGTAATCTCTTCACTTTTCATCCAGTGCTATGATCATCTCTTACCTTTATTTTATTTGACTGAATAAAAAGAATACTGTTTCTAGACTGAACTTCTAATTAGAAAATTAAAAATAGCCATACCTAATCAGCATCAGCATGCTAACAGTCAGTATTGTCAGCATGAACATTTTGACATGGTGCTGTTAGCAAAGCAGCTAACCACAAAGCAGCCCAGTCTAATAGAAATGCTCTGTGGCTATTGACTAATCTCAGTGATAGCTGTTGCATCTGAGGTTTGATTGTTTGTTGCCATTAGCTTTAGTTTGGGGCCATAATTCTTTCCACTTGAATGTATCAAATAATATTTGGGGATTTTTTAATCGTGTTCACATGCATTGCATTGGTCTGGTTTGGTATGGTTACAACAGAGTCTAATCATTCCCAGTGTATTTTAAACTCTACTGTGATTACAGCTCAACTTTCTTTGAAGGAAGAGGGAGAAATCTGTTACCAAGTCGTATTCACCCTCATATGTCCTCTAATCACAGTAATAATGCTGATACCTTCTCAGCATCAAAGACAGGTTATTCTATTTGATCCAGTGTGACCGCTCTCTAATGCCTGTCACTGGCTATTTTCTTATGTTTATATCATGGGTTTGGAGGAATCCTTATGAATATTTATGCTCCACTACAACAGAATGCTCAGCATGAAATGAAATACTGCGCTGCTTGAGGGTTGTTTGCCGTGAGACACAAATCTAAATCTACATATTGCCCATTGCATACAAATAATAGTGCTATATGCTTCAACCTGCAGGACACATCCATCTATCTCGTGATCTAGTTGAAATATTAAGATCCCATCTAAAGTGGATATTTTTTTCTTATCAGTTATGCTCCCCATTTAGTGTTTAATTTACATGTTCAATGGGTTTTGACTCTTTGGATTAAAAAGGATACATGTATTACTTCTTAATTTCTTTTTAGACACGTATGTCTGTTGCCTGACAATCACATCGTGCACAGTGAACTGCATTTTCTCATCCATGGTCCAATAACTGAAGAAAGGTTCTTGATTTGTTTCTCCCTATGGCTGCAAATCTCATTTTTATAGCACAAGATATTATGTGCAAACCAATTGCAAATCCACTTTTCCAGTCTACTTTTCCATTATCACTATAAAATCGGAGCTCATTTTTATGATGGCTGAATGTTGAAATACATTAAAATGGGTCTGAGAATAGCCTTGCCCTCTTGGCCGTTGTCTTTTGAATTAAATGTCAACACAGGTGTAAAACAAAATGTAACCTCATATTCTGCTGAATATAAATGTGCCATTTACTGATATAGATGAGTCTGGAAGAGAAAGAGGCTCATAAATTAACTAGGGGCTGTCCGAGGTTGAGTGACACATCTTTGATTTGTTGCAAGCAGTTAATTTCAATCCAAACCCACCAAGCTGTAATTTCTTGCTGTATCTTGTCTTCTAGACTGCCATGCAGAGGAATAAGGAATACACCACCATCAAATAAATGACATGTCACGCAACCTCTAAAAGTTACACTTTTGCTAATGTAAGTGAAAGAAAACACCCTGACGTCACACTTTCAGCTGAACAAACATGTGCGGTCCATCCTTTAACTAGTCAAAACTAATTGTTGGTTGTTCATGGGGACGACCAATTTGTTGATTCCTCCACTCATATTTTTTCATTGTAATTGATTTCCACTGTGCAATTATTTCCAGACAAATGCAGTATTTTCAGTAGAGCGGTGTATTAAGTTGTGCGAGACGAGGCTCAGGAGGGCAGCCAGTTTGAACAGGAGAAAAACAGAGGGGTGGCTGGATCTGAGCCATGACCCTTCTACTGTCTCTCTCCAAAACTGTCATTTCCATTAGTGTAGACTCACTAGGGCCCTGACAAACTCTCTCATCCCCTCCAACTCTATTCGATTGGACAAGCACTGGACTGTGTCGTTAAATTCTTCATAAATGGTTGTGTTTTCTGAAGCATGACTAGCCCCATAGAGTTGCTTAATGAAATCAGTATATGGTATAGCACTGGGTGGGTGGTAACAAGTTACATGTAATGGAGTTGCATAATTCAATTATAAAATAAAGGTAATCATCACCAATTACTAATCAAAAGTCCAGAGACTTAAGTCCAAAAGATCAATAAAAGGTTTGATTGTAAACCATTCTTTCTCTTTCCTTAAATCTTTTCATCGAGCACTGACAAAGGTCAGCAAGGCCACTGGCTCAAATTTGAGTGAAACATTATTAAGGATTGGATAGGGACAGACAGTATACACTAAAATATCAAGCTTTCTTTTCGTTGAGTTCACTTATTTAAATTGCTGCAGCAACTCTACCATATGATCAGGGAAGAACCTTTCAGTGCTGCAATATCTACTTATTTTCCTAATGAAAACAAAAAGGGCTTCTAATATTACATTTATTGTAGTTATATGGAAATAGCTACATTAATTATTAGAGTTTTAACACAGTACATTTCTAAAATAACCCTGCTGACACAATTTACTTATAAAGCTGCATCTTTTTGTTGAATATGAAGCACGAGTTACAGTTGGCAACAATCTCAGTTGGTGAAAGCTGAATTTGCAATAATGACAGTTTTAGGTTAATTTTCTGTAGGAGAAGTGTGACCTATAATGCTGGACATACTATGCATGTGAAATTGAAGAGAAGAGAAGAGAAGAGAAGAGAAGAGAAGAGAGGTACAAAGGATGAAATGTTCTCTACAGACAATCCATTTACTCCTAAACACACCTTGGGTTATTGAGAACGATAACAATGCAGCAAGAGCCTTTTGTATTTCAGCACACAGACACATGTTTCTCCGAGACTGACATAATTGCCATTCTTCCTCTATTTTCTATCTGGGCAACATCAATCTCTGCTGCTGGTCTGTCAGAACTGTCGGAGGCACGGAGCAAAGTCAGGCTTCCCATTCAGGGCTTTGTGGAGTGCTGGAGCTATAAGCGTGAGATGCAGCTGAGGATGAGAGATCATACAACTGGCTCAGCCAAAAGACTCCATCCTCCTCTTTACATCATGTGTCACCAAATAGATTTAGTGTAAAACTCTGACTGTGGCACCAAAAGCCCATACAGGCTGACAGTAACGAATTGATTGTTGTTGTCTCTGCGATGTCTGATATCACATCAATAACATCTAAAATGAAATTGCAAAAGCAGGGACCAGGCTGCAGTGCATATGGACACACATCAGATCTGATGATGATATGAACACTTTATATAAATAAGTACGGTTTGGAATCACATTTGAAAAAAAGGCGTATTGAATCATAAAGTATGAGCTTGTGCAGTTGGTTCCAAAAAAAAAAAATGAAATCCTGTGCACTGTGAACATAGACTAATCACTGTTTCAAAAATTTTTTTCCACAACTTTGGGATGAAAAAGATTGTTTGAGGGGAGAAGCAATATTTCACTGGGTGAAATAGGTGCAGGCAATCTGCCTTTGGAGTGGAGAAGGCAGCAGTGTTTTATAATGGAAGAAATTCAATGTGACATGTCGAGAATGAATTGCTCAGTCAACCAGAAATATCCCTTGTTCTAATGGCTTGGGACATTCAGTGGCGTGTTCTCTCCTCCTCCTCCCCCTTCTCTTCCCCACATATTTCTCTCCATCTCTCCTTCCTTTCTATCTCACTCTCTGTCTGTATAAACACAACACACATCTGTAATGAATAAGGTTATAAATAGTTCTTGATTGCTTGAACTATTCCAGAACGTGCAGCAGCCAAATTGAACCAGCTAGTGGAAGCAGAGCATAAATGACCTCCTGAAAAAACATTGTGAGCAATATCAATCCTGACCTTAATAGCAGATTATCTTGCAAAACAAAGCTGTCTCCAAGTAGTTGCAAGTATAAATTCCTGTAACTATTTAATGCAGTTTGTATGTGCATCTGAGGGATTTGAATACACGAAGAGCACAAAATAAATACACAGAAATAGGATTGAATTTGAGGAAAGTATCTTAGTACGACTTACCCTGTTTATACATTGTTGTTGATAAATATAAAGTCTGTAATGCAGTGTTGCTTCAGTGCACAAGTACTTACATTTCTTTATACAGATTTATAGATTAAATCTATATTGTTCATCTCCCTTGTATTTGCAGCCCAAAGTAATTTCCCAGGTGAATCACTGTATATCTGATTTTGTTTAAGTCGTATATGTTAAAATGATGAAGATATTTTCCAAGAAAAATAATTAAACTCCAAAATTGCTATGTTTTACGACTATACAGATACAAGCCTTGCATCCTTAAACGTTATGAGCAAAACATTTTAATTGAAGCCTTTTTACAGAAATACACAAATATACTTAGACATGCATTATGTAAGCAAATTGCATCTTTAATTCTGCACTATTTTACAAACAGGCAAATGCAGGAAAAGAATTATTATATAAAAAGCCATGTTTTCATTGTCCTCTGTCTAAATTTCTAACAAATTGAACAGCTGAATTATAATTATTTTCAATTATGAAGAAAAAAGGAGAAAGAAAAAATAATGAGTTTTAGTGAGATGATCACCACATGCCACCAGAAGAACTTTAGTGTCCCTTGGCCTTGATTCCACAAGCTTTTTAAAAACTTTACCAGATGAGTGTTTATTGTTTCACTAGATTGACTCATCCAAAATCTTCAGTTCAGTTTCCTTTGATACTCTGTCTTGTGTTTGCAAAGGCTATAGCATATCAGTTCACATGTGGTTTTCTCTTTTGAACCATTCAGTGACTGTTTGTGTCCCATGCTAGAGGGTACTGTCATCCTGAAAAAGACCTCCCCTGATCAGGGATGTTTCATTATAGGATAAAGATGATAACCCTTTATGTTGATTTACAGTGGCCCTTCCCTTTAAAGGAGCAAGTGAAGCCAACCCATGTGGGTCAGGTTTTCAGACTTTTCATCTGGCACCCATCTGTACATTCATTACAAACCACATAGAACTACATGACACCAACACTGGCTGGAGCCAAGAAGATATGTGTACATCTAATTTGGGGTCTAAGTGTACATACACTCACCAAGGGCATAAATGCCATGGTAATTTCTTTGAACTACTCTGGTTTAAAGGTGGAATAATTGTACATAAGGTCTTTAAAAAAAACAAAAATTGCATGCAGAAGTTTGAAATTATTTTGGATTTTCTCTAAACAGCACAGGGTAGAAACTAAACATACACCCTCCCTAATGTTTGGTTAAATGTCCCTTAGCAAGTTGTGTCCCTTATCATATGGACTATGCTTAAAATCACAGACCTGAAAATTTGTAATGTGGTTATATTGGAGGCTTTGGATATACCATTCCAGAAACTTAAGGAGCTTGGCAAGAAAAGCGACAGGACTTCTTTAAGTTTCTTGAAGAAGTTTCAACAGATGAGGAGTAAAAAGCCACTTTTCTTTCCAACCTCCTTAGATTACATGACCTGGATGACTTAGAACCTACACAAATATTCCAGAAGCTTTATGTTAGCTTGCTTTCACCAAGGAAGATACAAAGGATCATAGTTTGTCATTTCTGGACTTTGTTGTGCACATTGATGAGAATGTAAACCTCAACACTGAAGTTTACGGAAGTCACAACTGTCTGCCACCTACAATCCAGTTTTGAGGTCCCTTCATTGGTGCATTATCACCCACTCACATCTTGCGTCAGTTGATATAAATAGGTCAGATGATAGGGTAAGGCAAGGTCTCACAATGTTTTCACCCAAAACCACTGCTTATAAGAACCCCACCCTTTTCCTCATCTTGGCTAATGTGATGTGGAAGATGATGAATAGTGGGTCAACTATTCAACTCCCACTAGGGCTTAAATACCTGGGACACTCCACTATTTTGGTCATAAAACTAAAGAAGCTACTCAGATGAGAGGTGAAACATCTTCAAGAAACTTAGAGGTCCAGTTGCTTTTCTTTACAAGCTCGTTAGATTGCTGCGACCTGGATGGCTGAGAACCTGCACAGACAACGCTAAGCCAAGAACCAGCCCAGCAGCCAGACCCTGAACTTCAACAGGTAACAAGCTGATGTGCAGTCAGGCTGCTGACTCCATTTCTACCTGTTCATGTTTCCCAAATAGAATCACTGCGGCAATCGCTTTTGTGGAATGTGTGAGAAATGAAGAACATTCAAAAACTGTGGAGCTGATTCTTGTTATCTAATCCGATCAAGAAAAGCCCAAAACTACCATGACATTCATGTCCATGGTGAACAAATGGTTAACCAAAACTTCTAACACAAGTCTGATTAAGTGCTAAGGTGCTAAGATTTTTAATATTTTCATATTTTTAAGATGTCAACAGTTTCTTTTAATTAAAACAGAAAACATGTTTCAACATGTTGAGGGGACAACAGTGGATTAAATACATTTGCACTGACAGAGAATATATCAGTGGAAGATAACAGTTACAAGAAATGAAGATGGCTAGCTTTGAAATTTTGGAAATATTAAAAAAAAAAAACCGGAATACTTGCTTTAGTTATTACTAGTTACGGTGTTTTATCAGTGCTAATGCCATTTTCCAGTGATGGTCATGGCATAAAATTCATTAAAGAACATATAGTAAAATATAGTTTTATCAACACAATCATGCTAAATTGGTCATGTTGCACTTTTATCTGTGAAGTAGGGTGAAGATAATGTGGTGAGATGAATGTGCTGCAGCAGCAGAATTGTATTTTCTCCAGGTCACTGCAGTGTTGTGATATGTGTACTCTTGCCACTGATAAAGAATATGTATTCTCTCCTCAGTGGAGATAGAGGATACACCATCATGTATCCATTCACATTATTGGTTTTTGAGTGTATACACTATATGATTGGCACTTTAGCTATTCATCCAGACCACAAAACATATCTTACCTTACATGAAATATGATTTCTTGAGAAGTGTAATCATAGGTTGGGAGATTGCTTCTATTATCTGGGAGTGAAAATGATAAATTGGTGCTGGGAGAAAAAATGTTTCAAATGTCGGTTTCATCACTGAGCTATTTTCTACACGTGCTCTGTTTCATTGTGTCGCTTGTCTCATCGAAGCATTGTTGAAGATTGCGATGATTCTCCTCTCTTTTCGGCAGGGTCAACACAGCATCTGCACTGCCCTGGTCACAGGATGAGTTTGACTGCAGTCAGCACAAGGAGGGGATCTGTGCTGTTCACTGAACACTTATTCACAAATGTTAGCTGTAGCCAAACTGTTAACAAACATACTGGGAGCAAACGAAACTTGGAGGCTAAAAGTATCACAGGATTAAGATAGGGTGTCTGGCTCCTGATAACAGGAAGTAATACATTACTTATTAACCAACATTCACACACTGGAAGTTCAACACTATAATTTTGTACAGAAGCTACAAAAGAATGCTTGTTGATAGAAACTACACATCTGTTCTCATTTTTACTTAATTAAAAAAAAAAATACATTATTACAGAAAACCTATTTTGTTTTAGTTGTAATTATCAAAGACAAGATGTAACAAAGAAAGATGTGCCTTTCCAGGTGGTATTGCTGTAACTGAAACACAGTAGTGATGCAAAACAAATCCTGTGATGTTCAGTGTTTTTCATAGGTCATTGTCTGTTGCATAAAAAGTTCAAAAACAAGAACAAATTGATCCTATTAAGAAATGTTATCCTTGCCAACAAAGAGACAGCTTATAAAAAACACAGTAAACATTGGCTTCTGCCATTTGCATGTTTCTACTGCTGCAAAATTCAGTGTATGAGAATAGGTTTCGATGAATACACTAAATAATCATGTTTGAGCAGTTTGTACTAAAAACTAGGGTGACCAGATGTCTGATATCAAAACAAAAAATATATACCCATGATCCATTTTTCAAGAATTAACATTATCTGTATACACCAGGTTGCTTTGGTCTAGAGGTCATTGAGGGTGCAGGAAAACCATATTAGAAGGTATTAGAAAACACACACAGTTAGGTTTTCATCTTTTCATGTAATTTATTGGCAACAGTATAAATATACAATAACTCCAGCCTTTTCCTTTTAAGCTTTTATATTTACTTTTGCATGTGCTTGGTGCGTAGAAGTTATGTGTGGGTTGTTTTGTTTTTTTATGCAAGCACAGCAGAAGAAGAACTGGGTAGTTAGCTTACGTAGTGATATTTATCATGGCTGAATAATGAAAAAAGCATTACGTTAGACTAGCAAATTCCACACAGTAATATTTCACAGTATTTGAAACATTGTTTTAGTTACTGATGATTTGTATGGAATGCAGTCCAATGTATTTATTCTTTTATTACTGTTTAAGTCGGAAAGAAAAAGGCAGTAAGACACTATCATAAATATACATTCATAATTGTTAGTTTATGTTGGCTTAAACGCAAACACCTGCACTGTCAGATGTGTAGAAGGGTGTGTAGATGGAAAGTATGACAGAATTCCCACACTGTTTTTTATGGTGCACGTAGTATTGCAGGTGTTTATGGTACAAATCCACAGCCGTCTAAAGAGTCTCAGGTCCAACAAAGTGGGCCGTAGAATTTGTTATTAGATCATTAGCATTGAAAACCCCCTTCGTCTTGGAGCTAATGCACTGCTGTCTATTCATACAGACTCATCTCCTCCTGAGCTCTAGCTGCGCTAAGCTAATACTCTCTGAGGCGTTAACATTAAGCTGGGCTACAATGTCCGTTGGAGCTGTGGAAAAAGGAGGCTCCCTGTGCAGCTCCCCATCCAGCACACTGTTTAGAGTCAGCACACCATTAGTCAAATCTCCCCAGCCATGAAAAAAAGATTGGGGGGGCTGCTGGGGGGGGTGGGCAAAACAGAATATGCATGCATAAAATTCAACACATTTGTTCCCATGGCAACCATTCAGCATGTCATTCACTTGTCAAGCTGCATCAGGGCCGATGGGGTCCATTGTCTGGGTCCTGGTGAGCATGGTTGCCTGGAACAGACCAGGCCCCCTTTTCCTCCCTCTGAACGACATCCAGGTCATTCACCACGCTGTTATTTCTCTTTAATTCCAATTCAGTTCGTTTTTCATCGCTAATCACACGACAAATGACCACCATGGTTAAAAAAAAAAAAAAGAAAAGAAGGGGATAAAGCAGTGCAGTACTGAGGCATGGCTTTTATGATTCTTATGAATAGGAGGGAGGGGTACGGGATTAGGGAGAAATTCAGGACCACTACTCTCAGAACAACACCTCAAAGATTTCTCCACTATAGTTTATAGATTTGGTGGGCGGTGAAGGCAGTGCAGAGCCTCAACGTCTATGACTGGCTGTCAAGATTAGTTTAACAGTCACAATAGGAGAAAAGGCCATTTGACTTCTGTAATGTTTTTTCAACATGCTCCACAGTCACCGTTGATTGGCACTGCTCAAGCATTTCCCCTGTGAACAGCACTGTGCTGCTTGGATGTTAAGCTTGTGCAAAGGTTGTTGTATGTCGTACACGCTTTAAAACGCTTGTTCAGCTTCACTGTTCTTGTCTTTTTCACACAAGTATTGTTTAAGACACTGAATGAAAGAGAGCAGAGATACAGAACAGTTTCCAGAATTTTGTTTTCCTCTAACACGTTCCGTGTTTGAGCTCAACACAAAACAAATGCACACTTCCTCCTTTAGTTAATAATTAACCTTTAGCTCTTAAACATGACCTGCACATTTGGAAAAAGCCAACTGTGAGGTTAAACTACTCTGAATGAAACTGAGAACGTGTCCTGCGTCTGGTGCTAAAGCTCAGTCTTAATTTGGACTCACTGGAAGAAGAGCACTTCTTTCTAAAGCTTTTATAACATATTGCCTACTGTTCAGGTGCTCACAAGTAACACAACATTGACCTGTTATTAAAACCTGTGTGGTAAAGGCTGTTCTCCCTGCTCTGCACATGAGGACGGCTGTAAGCTGAAGCATTCAGTCAAACAGCTGTTTTTCAACACAACAGCATGACTGCTCCAATCACCTGCCATGGCCTAATCAATATAGATCAGTGGAGATAATATATGATATTGAACAGTGAGTAAATCTGTGTTGCTGTCAATTCGTTGAAGCAATTATAGATAAAGTTATATATTAAAACAAGAATTCAGTGTTAGAGTTGTGTTTAACATAATAATACATATTAAAACTTTTTGATTTGTATTATTTTTGGCAATGTATTCGCCCGCACTCATAACTCACATGGCTCTGCACCTTCAACAGATACCACTATAACCTTCATACTTAGCTTTTCCAGAGATCAGGCAGAAGCACAGCTGTAGCAACTTGTAATACTATTAAATGAGACTTCTCATAGATCATCTGAGAAGTAAAAAAGGGGGATTTCTTTTTCTTTCTTTTTTTTTAGTAGAACCGTATCTCAGAGCTACAGCAACCAAATGATTAAGTCTCCACAGAAGCATTACTCTAGTATATTAAAAAATGAAACTGACATACACAGACAAACTGCATAATAATACAAAAGACAGTGTCCTTGAAAATGAAAGGAATGATAAATTACCAAATTGCAAAGTGAACAGGAAAGGGCAGTTAATCAAAAATGTGCTTTTACAATTAAAAGGAGACAGTATTCTAGAAAGAATACTGTTCATTGCTGTGCCCTGGTGTGTGCGAGGCCAAAAGCTTATAAAACATTTCAGTGTTACAGGTGATGATCAAAATGTACTCAGTGCTGTATATCATTATGACTGGAGCAGCTCATTAATGCAGTTGATTAGCTGAGACAGAGTTTGTTATTCACAGACAACAGTATAACATTTTATGATTTTCTAAGTTGGAAGCACAATGACAAACACATTCGTTTGTAAAGTAGGACTCAGTTGAAGCAAGTTCATTCAGTGTTAAACCTTGAATATTTTGATTGTTTTTGATTGGCCATCTCTAAATTACATCATCTCATACCCTCCTTGTGTATTTCCTATAAATGTAGCTATTGTTTTGATACTGTAACTTTGCACTTGCTACAGTACCTTCAAATCAGTGTATAGCTATATACTGTGAGACTGCCACGCAATGTGAAAAAAAGACTGAGGCCATTTGGTCCAAATGGAATACTAACAAAAGAGAAATAAAAAGGGTTTTTAAAATATTATATATTAAAAGACACTATCTCTGATAATTTTATACGCATGTCTTTTCTCATTTAAAGGTACAATTGCAACTGAATGACAATGTCTCAGTGGTACTAAATAAATAGCTGCTGTTTGTGACTTTATTGTAGATGCAAAGAGCCCCCCCCCAAAAAAAATCCCTGCAATGGAAATGCTGACTGCAAAGCTGCAGTTATTAAATTTACTACTACAGGTAATAAAATGTCAGAACAGATTTACAGTTTTGCGAAAATTTGGTTAACATCCAAGAAAAGAAACAAAGCTATAATAAGCATTAATAAGTAATTTGTTACCTAATCTGTTACATTTATGATATCACTTTTTTTTAAAGTGTGTGTGTATAATTTGAACTCCTACAGACTGAAAGGTCTGGCATATCGTCATGCCTTATATGTATGAGAAACTAAAAACTGGGTGAGTGAGAGCAGGTCAGTCTGCCGTTTAAAAAATGTTGTGTTTATATTTAGGGTGGTACACATAGCCTGTATAGGAATTATAAGTAGGCTAATACCACAGGCTGAATAATGAAACTGAGACAAATGTACACACATGTTTTGAAGGTGACATCAACAACTTAAATGAACCAACTTTACTAGACAACTGAAGCAGGGCTGTTTTAATCAAACAATTAGGTGGGACTTTTTTTTAATATGAAAAATCTCATTATCTTTTACTTTAACAAATAAATCCCAGAAGCTTTTGTGTTTGGTATATTATGGACACAGTGTGAAGTTTTTCTTTTCAATACTTCATGCATGGTTCTAGCAATAGAACAATGGTAAAAAGTTAAAGTTAAAACTCACATTAAATGGTCACGTAAGAGTCAAATTTGTTTTTTCATAGGGGCTGATGTGATTGAAAGCAGCATAGAATACTTTGACAATCACATGAACAGATCAAGGATAAGCCGCGAGGAATAAAAAGACCCGTAGGTGCACTCTGGCCCTGCTATAAAGTGAAGGGTGTGAGAAAATGGCAGTTAAACAGTACCCAGGTTTGGGGCTTCTTAATAATTTCTCCTCCATGCTGAAAGTTTGGGTGTGGGATTTGTGCCTAAATAGACATGAGATGTGCTCACCACCCCTGCTCACAGCCAGTACCGGGCCTAATGAGGCATTAATCTGAGGTGTGGGATGTTGCTCTATAGAAAAGCACAGGGTCAGCAAAGCACAATGAAGATGACAACAAAGACTGCAGAGGCAGTGGCCCAAAGGAGCATTTCTCTGAACTGTATGCTCAGCAATCACTTCAAAAGCACGGTGACAGAATATTCACCAAATTTCAATGGAAAACATATGAAAGGACCTTTGAACACTTTTGTTTGTAGGTTTTCCTTTTTTCACATGGGTGATTAACCTCACTTTTACTACCCCACCCCCAAACATATGCGCGCGCACACACACACACACACACACACACACACACACACACACACACATTAAATGCTAGGAGTCCTTGAAAATAGCATGCTATCGTGTCTGCTGTTGATTAAAATGCTTGCTCATTAAATTTAGTTATGTTTCTTTTAACAAACTGCAATAGGTCATTTTTGCTTGGATGGTTGTAATCTGATAATAATGTTTCATGAGTGCAAGACTGTCTGACTTATTGTTGTAGCATACAGAAAGAAAATATTTGAGATAACGTAGACAGAAACCAACTGTTGCTGACCCTGTTTTAAACTTCAATCTTAAACATTGACTCTATAATGAAAACAGTGAGGAAGAAATATAATGATAAAATATTGTCTTACTCTATTTGTTTCTATATACAGTTGTTTTTCAGATTAAACACCATTTTTGGCATTGAGAAATGAAACAAAAAGGTTATTGAATACATTTTTTTAATTAGAGGTACCAGGTCAACTATAACATTTGCACAATGTCCCAGTGTGAGAAGACATATTAAAACAGTGGGTGACCTTTTATACCAACTGCTCAAAACCAATATTTCCTACAGGGTCAGTTATCACAAACTGCCTTTGTGTCTTTTATATCTGGATCATGGAGCCACAGATGGCTGTTAGACTTGGCCATCTGGATATGAATGTCCAGGCCAGAATGTTTGTATCCCAGAAGAAGCTGACTATTCCCAGATACAGAGAAAAGTCCAAGCTTGACTTTAATAAGTTTGACTACAAAATATGACTTCTTACACTTGAAACATTTACTTTGGGGAAGCTTAATAGCTGGGTGGGTGCTAATTTTAATTATTTGCATGTCTCTCCCCTGCTTTCTCTTCCTCTTTTCCTGATATTCCTCCTAAAACAAATATTTAAAAACATATTTTTATGCTCCTGATGTTCAGTGTAAACTGTTCAAACATAAAGATTTAACAGGAACTCAAACTGGAATTATGTTTGTTTAAGTGGAAAGGTAAAATGCACATAAACATGTACATTGTAACTCACACAAGCATATATAAATGAGTTACTCACAAATATGCCATTAAAAAAGTGAGCAGATAAAAAAACTATTTTTATTTTGCTGGCCATCATCTGCTTAAAAATATGATCCCGCACAAAGAAAACAAGACAATTAATGGCACATATAACTGCATAATGATATCACTTAATGGTGCCCTTTTACTATCATTTTCAAAAACCATTTAATTTTGTTTTAAATTGATATTTATTTTGGCCTTCCTAATGTTATTTCTCCATGCCCTCATTGTTTTCTTATCTTTGTCTCCCTCTGTCCCTTAATTTTTTAGTTATCACTTCCTTTTTAATTTTTTTTCACCACCTTTCCTTCCCTGTCTCCAGTACCTTGACATCCTGTATTTGTATTCTCTCTGAGTCCCTGATTGTTTTTAGCTGTTGTATATATATTCTAACCTCTGCCTAATTTTACAGTCCTCTTTGCATATAATGTCTCTTGTCAGAATGCTTATTTATTCATGGTGTGTCTTCTCTGTGGACCCCCAGAAGATCTAGTAGGTGATATGAATGCAGCACTACAGATGATACCTACCGCCACCATTTCTCAAGACTAACAAGCTGATCTACACCACAGCAGTGATCAGTGAGATGCTTGGCTACAAGTTGAACAGCCACAAGGAGCAGTAACCTCCATGTAGAAGGAGACTAGAGGCCAAGATCAAGGTAGCACGGAGGGAGGTTAGCCAACTATGGGAGTTGCAGAATGGTGCAACAAAGAAGGTGCCTTTAAAGTACAGCAAGCTGTCCATACCTGAGGCCTTGGAAACTGCCAAGCAAAGACTCACAGCCTTGGCCAGCCCCTTGAAGAGGTACAACAGAGAGATAGAAGGCAGGAGAATAAACCAGCTGTTCTCCATGGCCCCAGCCAAAGTGTACTCTCAGTGGCAGGGGAACAAGAATAGCACCACCAGGGCTGGAGACAGAACAATACTGGAAGAGCACATGGGAGAAGGACACAACCCATAACGGCAATGCTCAGTGGCTAGTGGATCTGAGAACAGACCACAGCAACCTCCCTGAACAGGGACCAGTAACCATCGCAGTGGCAGATATCCAAGAAATGGTCTCCAGTATGAAGAATTGGACAGCACCAGGCCCGACATGGTTCACGCCTACTGGCTGAAGAAGCTGACTGCACTCCATGAGCATCTGGCAGCACAAATGAACCAGCTGCTAGTTGACGAGAGACACCCGGAATGGCTAACCAAAGGCCGGACAGTCCTGATCCTCAAGGACACCCAAAAGGGACCAGTACCATCCAACTACTGGACAGTAACCTGCCTCAGTACCACATGGAAGCTCCTGTCAGGCATAATAGCGACTAAGATGAACAGGCACATGGGTCAATACATGAGTGGGGCACAGAAAGGGATTGGCAAGAATACCAGAGACGCAAAACACCAGCTACTGGTAGACCGAGCAGTCAGCTGAGACTCCAAGACTAGGCTGACCAACCTGTGCACTGCCTGGATTGATTACAAGAAGGCCTATGACTCAATGCCGCACACCTGGATCCTGGAATGCCTAGACCTATACAAGATCAACAGGACCCTGAGAGCCTTCATCAGGAACTCAATGGGGATGTGGCGGACAACACTAGAGGCCAACTTCAAGCCCATAGCACAAGTCACCATCAAGTGTGGAATCTACCAAGGAGATGCACTGTCCCCACGGCTGTTCTGCATAAGCTTGAACCCCCTCAGTGAGGTCATTAACAAGACTGGCTACGGATACCAACTACAGAATAGAGCAGTTGTCAGCCACCTCCTGTACATGGATGACATGAAGCTGTATGTCAAGAGTGAATGAGACATCGATTCACTGATCCACACCACCAGGATCTACAGCAATGACATCGGAATGTCGTTTGGACTGGAGAAATTTAGTCAGATGATAACAAAGAGAGGGAAAGTAGTCAGAACTGAGGGGATCGAACTACCAGAAGGCAACATTGCAGACATAGAGGACAGCTACAAGTACCTGGGGATCCCACAGGCAAATGGGAACCATTAAGAGGCTGCTAGGAAAGCTGGAACCAAGTACCTGCATAAAGTCAGGCAAGTACTGAGCAGTCAGCTGAACAGTAAGAACAAGATCCGGGCAATTAACGCCTACACCCTGCCCATGATCAGGTACCCTGCTGGGATAGTAAGTGACCAAAAGAGGAGATAGAAGCCACTGACATCAAGATCAGGCAGCTCTTGACCATGCATGGAGGGTTTCACCCCAAGTCCAGCACCCTGAGGCTGTATGCTAAGCAGAAGGAAGGAGGCCGGGGACTACTGAGTATCAGCACCACACTCCAGGATGAGACAACAAACATCCATGAATTAGTGCTGTCAGCGTTAATCTCGTTAAATGATGTTAACGCCATAACCGCATTAATGCGGCAAATTTCCGTTAGCGAATTAACGCAGATCGCCCCGTGCATGGGGCTGCACAGCGTCAACGCGTTAGCGCGAGTAGCTCGTCAACACAGATGTTTCTGTATACTATGCCGGCCACTTGGTTGTGGCGTTCCATGTATGCCCTGCCTGCTAGCATCTTGCAGTAATGCTTTGTCCAGCTACTGGTAAGATTTTCCAATATCAGTCACTTCTTCAATCTGTCGGTGGTACATGTCATGCAGGAGCCTGTCCTTTAATCATGGTTCCTCCTCTTGCCCTTTTTCTCACGTTTCTGCTGCCTGAGATATTCACTAAGCACATCATTAGTTGTGACCAAGTTCTTTGTTGTTTCAACTTGGATAGAGGTTCTGACACTCACTGGTCCTCAACCTCCTTCTTTCTGCTTAGCATACAGCCTCAGGGTGCTGGACTTGGGGTGAAATCCTCCATGCATTGTAAGGAGCTTACTTGTCTTGATGTCAGTGGCTTCTAGCTCTTCCTTTTGTCAGCTTATTAACCCAGCAGGGTATCTGACAACTGGCAGGATATAGTTGTTGATTGCACAAATCTTGTTTTCCCCATTCAGCTGACTCTGGTTCCAACTCTCCCATTTGCTTTTGGGATCCCTCAGGTACTTGTAGTTGTCTTCAATGTCTGCAATGTTGCCTTCTGGTAGTACAATGCCTTCAGTTCTGACTACCCTCCCTCTCTTTATTACCATCCTACTCCACTTTTCCAGTCCGAATGACATTCCAGTGTCATTGCTGTAAATCCTAGTGGTGTGGATAAGTGAATTGCTGTCTTGTTCACTCCTGGCATACAGCTTCATGTCATTCATGCAGAGGAGGTGGCTAAAGTTTGTGCTCGTCTGCTGTTGTTTGCGACATCCCCATTAAATTCCTGATGAAGGTTCTTTGGGCCCTGTTGATCTTGTACATATGTAGGCATTCCAGGATCCAGGTGTGTGGCATTAGGCAGTGTCAGTTTGGTCTTAGCTGATGTTTTGGCCCTCTGGTGTTTCTGCCAATTCCTTTTTGTGCCCCACTCATGGATTCAGCCATATGACTATCTATCTTAGCCACTAGGATGCCTGAGAGGAGCTTCCATGTGGTGCCAAGGCAGGTTATTGGCCAATAGTTGGACAGGTGGTCCCTTCTTTTGATCCTTGGGGATCAGAGCTGGTCCAGCATTTTGTTAGCCATTCTGGGCATGTCTTGTCCATTGGCAGCTGGTTCATTTGTGCTGCCAGCTGCTCATGGAATGTAGTTGTGGATTATGTCAGAGCATGATGCTGTCCAACTCTTCATGCTTAAGACTCTATCTTTGGATGTCTGCCACTCTAATGGTCACTGGATCCTTTTCCTGGAGGTTGCTGTGGTCTCCTCTGTGCATTAATGTCTCCAGCCTCAGTGGTGCTATTCTCATATTGTTGCCCTGCCACTGAAAGAACACCTTGGATGGTTCAGTAGAGAACAGTTGGTTTATTCTCCTGGCTTCTATCTCTCTTGTGTACCTCTTCAAATTACTGGCCAAGGCTGTGCTGCCTTTGCTTGGCAGTTTCTAAGGCCTGAGGTACAGGCAGCTTGCTGTACTTCTTAGGCACCCCTTTTTTTCATCCACACCTTTCTTCAACTCTGATATTTGGCTAACCTCCCTCCGTGCTGCCTTGATCTCTAGTCTCCTTCTCCATGGAGGGTACTACCGCTTCTGGCCATTCATCTTGTAGCCAGATGCCTGGCTACAAGATGTTTGCTGCAAGGCATCTTGTACCCAGGCATCATGTACAGTGATTACTGCTGCCATGGTGTAGATCAGCTGGTTGGCTTCAGTGATGGCCGCTGCATTCACATCTTATACCTTACCTTCCTTCCGATGGTACTTCATGTAGTGTCAGGCTCAGGAGAGACTCGGAGGCAGACCGTCACTTAAGTTCACAATTTATTTTCACACAGACACCAGGTGCGGATATATACAGTTGAGGGGGCACAGGAAGAGGGTCTCCGGGGAACACAGGCACGGGAAGGGGACAGGCTATGTACACAATCCTTCACTGAAGCTCAGGTAGCTCGGACTCCGGCTTTTAGCTCACCAAACTGCGGTCCTCAGGCTGGCGAGAAATCTGGCACAGGAAGGAAGAACAGGTAAGTTGCGGCACGAAAGAAACTCGGGAAAAAGCTCAGATTTGCAATGACACTGACGAGTGTTACACAATAATCCAGCGAAGAAGCACTCTCAGCAGCTGCCTTAAGAAGTGAATGAGATGAGACGATTGTTTGCAGATGTCCGAGCCAGGGGCTGGAGCCGTCATGACTCCGCCCCGGTAGAGCGCAGTGCGCGGGAGGGGAGAGAGAGAGACGCAGCACAACAAAAACACTTGTAGCCATACAGAGTCAGCCGAGAAGGCACAGGGTCATGACATGTAGTCTTGGTAATCAGCCACAGAGCATCCAAGTTTCCTGCTTAGCCACGATCCTATCTCTCAGGTCAGTTCCCACCTTCAGTGCAACAGTTGTTGTTCTTGGGGCTCAGCAACCAATTTCAGACAGTGGGGATGATGTTGTCTCCCCCCTGACCCGAAAATGCTAAACAGGCAATATGCATCGCACAGCTGCCTTATTGGAAGAAAAACAGTATTTTGGTAGTAGTGAAAGTAAATCAAGCATTTGCTATGAAATCAAAACAAGTTGAAAGATTCCAAACTTATTCAGAAGTAGAAAGCATTTCACATGATGGCTTTCTCATTACAGATATCCTATTTCTGCTGTGAAATTATTGAGCAGAGACACTTTATTGGATCTTGTTATATATCTGGTAATATGTTATTCCTACAACTCTAGTTAATAGTTATTCCTGATTGGTATTGCTTTTTGATGACTTTTTTGGAAATTTCCTTTGCTGCATTTCACTGCTTAGCAATTGGCTTGAGTTTCACTTACTTCTTTTTGAAGTTCTGGTGATAATACACTGTATGCACAAATCCGATCCAGACTTTTCAAGCTAATTACTAACAGGTTGTGAGCCCTGCTGTAATGTCAGCTACAGATGGGGCTCCCTGCTAGGGCAAATCCTGGTGTCATCAACCCAAGCTCCAACTGATGTGAAAACATATTAAAACAAAAATCAGACATCTAATGACAAGCTTGAAAAATATAATCACATCACAACACTTTTTATTTCTGTAATGCTGTTGCATTGTTTATGTGGCTTACAGGATAACATTTACCATGCGTCATCATAAAAAGGCTTTTTTTTTCTTTTTTAAGTGGTAAAAGGCGGGTAACCATCTAGATCCTTTCTGATATTGATGGCAGTTGTTAAGATTTAATTAGGAAAAGGCACAACTAAAACTTGGATTCACAAACACAAAGTACTACAATCAATAGTATTAATATTATACAGAGAGTACAGAATATTATACCTTAGTATTACACAGAAAAGATGGCACGACTGTCTAATATCTACTATAAAAGTTTATCAGCAAAAATTGCTGACAGTTAAAGAGGACAATAAAAAAAAGAGCAATAAATATACAGCATTGGCCATTGTGGAGGCTACAATACCTTAAAATAGTATAACAGCTAGTATTGATTTAGGTTGCCTTCCAGAAACTGTTTCATTGTGCCACAAATGACATTAGACTTTGCATTAAAAATGCCTTTAAAGTTAACTGCTGGAACTTACTGTGCTTAACTTACTGTGTAGCTATGCAATTTATTCATCCTCTAATGTTCATTAATCAGAGAGATCAATAATCAAATTAATCATTGATTATGTGAAATGAATGTACTGAATTAGCTCATGTAACAAATAGACAGCTCTTCATATTACAATGGAAATATGGTCTGTAATAGTTCCATGAAGCAAATTAGATGAATTTCAAGAGGTATCTGCCACTTACTCTTGATCTCTTGTTAAATGTAAATGAGCGCGCTCAGCAGCGTCTCAGCAAGTATGCCATGGATCCTTCAAAAGGGAAACAAATGGCTAAGAGGAAGGGGCATCATGGAAAAGCAGAAGATGGTACTATGAAGCTGATATTATTGTTGATGCCTACAGATATCTAGAGCTTTTTTAAATCCCAGAAATTTTTGCTCGCTTTCATTGAATTTTAGCAGTTGACCTTCTGCGTGCTCTCCAATCAAAGCAAGCATTGCTTCAACACTGAGGGAGATATTGAACACTTGTTTTTGACAAAGAGCTGTCAGACATGGTTGCTGTGGGAACACAGACACAAGAGCAGAGATGTAACATTAAATGACACATATATTTAAGTGTAAGATTATGTGCTGTGTTCTTTAGCACTTTGTATTTCTGTTCAACTTATTAACCTCTCCTGGCTGTTTAATGTGTTGCTTGAGTAGAAATAATTCCGCTTTTTACTGTATTTGTTAGCAAATTTCTTTGCTAGACCCTTTTCACATGAATTTGAAAAGCACTTCATTTGTAACATTAGAGGAAGATAATCATATTTCCATACATATAAGAAAAACAGGTATTCACTGGGCATGACCATTTAACTGTAGATTTAGCATGTTGATCATAATTCTGATCTGTGTATTTTTAGAGCAGTTTGATGTTTGTTGTTGATTTTCAAATTAATCTTTTATTGATGTCTTAATGCAATGCACATCAAGAAAATAGATCAGAGATGAACAAAACTGGAAGCTGCTATCAGAGTGGTGTGGACCGAAGAAAGACTTTCAAAATTAGGCTTTAACAGAATGCAAAAACACATGACAACAACACAACATTGGAAGACAAACTGAGCTCCCACATAAAATTTTATGTTAGACATAAAATGTCCAACATAATCCACAGCTGCTAAACATGTAGGGAGTGCTTGGCTCAGCTGCTTAAAACTACAACAGTGTGTATGCACAAAGGCATACATGTGCTCATATACTGTTATAGTCACGCTTATATAGTATACATGGACGTCTTTTTTAATATCAGTCATTCTTAAATTGAACATATATGAGCCTGATTTTTACTCTCATCTGTACCAAAGAATATAATTCGAAACTTTTATTTGTACTACTTAGTTGATCGTTTTCAGGGTAAATGAAAAATACAGTTTCCCTGCAAGTTATTAGACATGTGATTGACAAGATCAAAGAAAAAACATAATTTTGACACTCAGCAAGAATTTACATTAAGTGGCTTTTTGCTCCCTTTATTATTACTAGTTTATTTAAAGAAAAGGCATATGTGTGTTTTTTGTTCACATCATTTTTCTAGCCAGCTCCTTTGTCTTTTGCAATTTTTGCCATGCAGATAAGTCTAGTTTAGAGATACAATTCATATACAGGCTTAAGTGTACAGAACCAAAATTACAGTGTGCATTTCTCACATCAAAATAAAACAATGTAAAAATATCTCTTAAAGAAAGATTTGTCTTGCAACAGTCATTATTTCCTCAAATGATAATATGGAGTGATGATGCAGTTTAAATATGAGCTATCATTTTTGACTTGCCAAATATACTGAATATGAATGAGCTGATGCACAGCACTCTATAATAGAATTATCCATATAGGTTGACACCAAAATTGGATGAAGATATTGGTCAGAGCCTATAATCATTCCTAAATATAATAACTGATCTTTTATTAGAAACAAAAGAGTCCTATCCTGATTAACTTTGTTTTGGTCACAACTTGAGATAACTGAAAAAACTATTATTTGCGCACAGCAGTAGAACACTAGCAAGGTTAGGGAAGCTTGGTATAAATACTCTCGAGCAAAAAAGCAATTTACTGCTACAGTGTAGGTGTTACACCATCTGTTAAGACTACAGAACTCCTACAGTCTGGATTCTTTATATTCACATGAGTAATTTAGTATGCGATCCTAATTTGTTCCTGTACTTGTCTAACAAACCAAAACTTTGATCTTTGACTCCAAGAATACCTAAAATGAATTTTACGGGGAGAAACTACACTCACTTTTATAAAGTGAGACAAAATTATAACTAAATGTGTTGTTGTTTTTGCACAGGTGAACTGAATATCACAATCAGATCAAGAGCCTTTTTTTTGCAAGGTTGCACTCAAAATAAAACATCCTGTGATATTTGAAACCAGAGCTACTTCATCCTGCCAAGGACTCTAATCAGAATCTTCAATTATCAAGTGCATTACACATATAACTATATCACATATACAGAGACATATTAGGAACTTAATTGCAACAATATATATGGTACAAATTCAGTAAGACCTCGGATGCAGCTGAACTGGTTAATGATGTTGTTGATGTCAGCTAGGTGTTTGTAGGAATAGATATATACATGCAAAAGAATACTGCATGTGCTCTATGGCTGTGTTTTCTATATACAACATTTAAAAGATTAATATACCAGCAAACAGCTATTAACCTTTTAAGAATTACAGAAGTAATGCCGCTTTGAGCAGAGAATAAAGTTTCACTCCCACTGTGTGTTGTAATATGAGCTCTGTCCTGTGTAGTAACAGCCTATTCTGTGGCTAATGCATGTTAGTTCATGTAGGAATACACTGCACACATTCATAAAGATAATAAGAAAGGAAACTTAAGGTGAAAGTGAGATAGAGTGGTTACTGCTGTTTTCTGCTGGCCTTTGTTTTCTGTTTCATTGTCTCCTTTGCTTCACTAAGAAGACGCAAAGAAGAAAAGAAGACAAACACACAGTGAAACAGAAACCAGCCTACCAAGCAAAAAACAGAAATTTCTAACATGTGTTTGATTTGATAAAAGTGTCGATTTTAATCCAAACTGTGACAGTCCTCTAACCTGGCAAGATCCTGCTGTGTATTCCCCTGTTTGTCCCTCTGTGTTGTCTTCCAGGTTACTGGTAGGCGGGATTAATTAGTGCAGCTGGGAGCATCTGGTCAGTCTCCCTGGAGCATTTATGAGCTGCCTGTCTCAGCTTTCAGTCTCTCTCCATTCACCCAGCACCATGTTATTTGTTCAGTTGGCTTCAGCCTGGTTATTTTTGGTTTTACACTACACAACACCACACACATAATGTTCAATCACTCATCCAACTGCTGACACACCAACAACACTGACTAACAGATCTCATAAAGTTATTTGTGGGGTTTTTTTTTGGAAGAGGGATTTTTTTTGGGGTGGGGGGAAGGAAGGGGTTGGTTAATAAATAAGTAAACTTTGGTTAAGTTGTACCTCTCCCAATATTTGCCATGGTTTTTGAGTGAGACTATGACAAAACCTTTTCTTAACCCAGAGGAATAACGTTTCCTAACCTAAATCTAACAAAAATGGTATAGTCCTGGCAGGCCTCTGGTTTTTCCCTTCCCTCTTTTTTTCCCTCTTCTGTCTGTAGCCTCTCTTGCTCACTCTCTAGCTCTTAGTTGATGTCGCGGGTTGGTTTTTCCTTCCTGGCCCACCTGTGGGTGGGGTTTCCCTTTCCCAGGCGCTCTTCTCCACACCTGTTCTACATTAACTCATTGACTTATTGTATTTAAGGCCCTGCTTGTGCTGCTACCCTCCACCAGATTATTGTCATCATTACGGCGATAATTAGGCCTCCCATGTCTTTAATGAGTTCTTGTGTTTTTTTCCCTGTGTAACCTTACTTTCTTTTGTGTTCTCCATTTACCAGCCCAAAGCTAAGGTGATTACCTTGTTTTTTGTTTTTTCAGATTCCTGTTGCCACGAGGAGATTAACAGAGACTTCTAAATACACTTACATGAGCCTTCCAACCAGTCACTGCACCTGTAAAAGAAAAATGCTTACCTGTTACTCACCAGAATCAAATCACAAATGCCACAGAATCTTGTCAAAACTATTTTTTCTAACTTTTTCCAGTAGAGAACACCACATCACTGTTTCTCGAATACTCATACGTTTCACAATAAAACCTGTAAATCTGCAGTTGGCTTCCTGAGTCTGCCTTTTAGTTTAATTTGTATTAAATGGCAACAAAAAAGCAAGAAAAATGAAAGAAACATAGTGAAATAGAACATAAATATAGTCCCGACTTGACATGGTGCAACAGCCCCCCTTCAAACGTCAGGTGTGTACCTTTGACTTAATCATTTTAATTGGATGACATTTAGAGTGCAGCTGCATTCACAGAAGCAATAATTGTTAGGATAATTAAGATATGAGAACTGCATAATTATTGGTTCTTACACAGAAAGCTTCAGGCATTGACAAAATATAGCTCTAAAAATAAATTGGTTTCTTACAGAGAAAAATCCAAGGCAGATGAATAATATCTGAATCTTCTGTCTTGAAGCAGAATGCAAAATCTGGGAAGACCAAATGGAGGGAAAAAAGATCCTGCTGAGCAACTGTTTAAATACAGTCACCTACAGGTGCCTAATTAAAGTGATCCAGGCCATGTCCAGTGAGATCTAGGTCATCTCCAGCAAAGCAGGGCAAGAAGACTTCTTGTCACTTAACTAGTAAAAAAAAAAACATTTTGGCCATTTCAAGCAACACATTAAACTGCAAAAACTGTTATTTTTTAGCAAAGAAATTGATGAATGTGTCTACAAACTGTAATTTAAAGTTTTCTTGTTTACGTGTGCTTCCTGATAAATTTAACTTCAGAATTTTAGTACTTCAAAGAGTTTCATTGTATCCACTAACTAATTCTGGCAAGTCTGGGCCTTGCTGTGTTACAGAGCTTTTTCTTTGAGAAAATTTACCTCATTATCAATAGGAGTATAGAGAGTAAACCAAAACTTCAGTGTTATGAAGCCAATGCAATTAATTATAGAATTATAAATGTTACATAAAGCTCTCTCAGGTTATAATTCTCAGTGGGATTCACTTGGTTCTTCAAGTGACAGCTTTGAGGTATGACCGGGATAAAAATGAGAACAAACCTTGAATTTCAGTCAGAAATGCCAAATATGTATTCAACTTTGAGAATGTATATTACAATCTAACTTATTGTACTTTGTATATAATAAATTATATAGTAAGAGAATAACCTGCACATTGGCATTGCGGGTGTGTGAGATGAAAAAAGTTCATATGAGCTATATTTGAATTATCTGTATCATTGTGGGGTGTTTACTTCATAACATAAAGCACCTTCAGGGTCTGTTGTTGTGATTTGGTGCTATATAAATAAAATGTAACTGGATTTTAACAGTTAAAAACATGTTTGGGTAAGAGAACTTGTATTGCACTTTTGCTGAAGGCTCTGAAAATAAAAACTGCTAAATGTTAAGCATTAAACCACTGCTCATGTTCTGTTTGTATAAACATATGCTTCATAATGTTAAATGTGGATGTTGAAAACAGATGCTAAATGTTAGAGATTGGAGGGAAATATGGGCTCAGAAATATATGTTTTTCTTTTTTTATTATACAGAATGGATGATATAAACAAATTACTTTTCATTCAGGTTATCTTCCATCCTAAAAATTGATAAAGCTGGCCATTTTGTAGCATCTCTCCACAAATCCAGCTTGTCCTTTTTATGGCTCTTGGCTAATGAATTGTATATATAACCCTCTGTCCTCTGAATTGTCATGCTTTTTAGAATGCAGTGTGGGGGCAAAGAAAGGCATCTACTTCATTAGCTTTCAAGTTAGGTAATTGAAATCCATTAGGACAATCTAAAATGGAACTGATGGTAAATATAAGTGATTTTTTTTTTCCTGTGGAAACAAGGATGGGCTCTTCAAGCAAATGTAAATCTTTATATGCCATACTGTTTGGATATGTGTGCGTGTGTGAGTGTGTGTA
This sequence comes from Simochromis diagramma, assembly GCF_900408965.1. Lineage (NCBI taxonomy): Eukaryota > Metazoa > Chordata > Actinopteri > Cichliformes > Cichlidae > Simochromis > Simochromis diagramma. The sequence continues at coordinate 8,752,747 of NW_024387414.1, forward strand.
ATCCGTGCAGAGAGAATAAAAGAGGAGGTAAAAGGGGGGAGAGGGAGAGACATAGTGGGTAAAAAAAGAGAGAGAGAGGGAGAAGTGAGTGCAGTAATATCCATTAGATTTATTGTGGTGCAATTCCCAGTCCCTCCAGTTCTGCCTGAGGGGGACTATATTACATTTCATCACAGTTTCATTTTCTCCTGCAGATGAGAAATGGGAGTTCTGTTGCAGTAATGTAGCATGTATGTGCTAAATCTCATCTCTAATAAAATCAAACATATCACAACTCTTGGCACTTTTGCTACAGGTCCATGACAAAATGAAACACCATCTGTTATCATATCAAGACCAGCTTATTAGAACTTAAAAATAAAACACACCAAAGGAATAACAATGAAGATAATGAATACAGGAGGTAATGGGCTGTGATGGGGGATACTGGTTCTAAAGGTGGAAGATTGCTCTTTTAAATTTTAGTGCCACTTCATCCCCTAAGTGCAATAAACATATGCTTTACAAAGACAAACTGTGCAGAGGCAGACTGTCAGCCAAAATCATCGAACAACAATAACAACAATAAGAATAGGTCTGTTATCCTAATTATAATACTAACATTAGTTAGTAAGTAATAGTAAATAAGTAGCTAAAAACAAGCTAATTCAAAGTTTCACTGGCACTGGGAAAACCAAAGGAATGAAGCTTTACAGCTTTGTTCCACAGTATGTTATGTCCCTTGCTCACTTTGTGTTTAGATAAGCATGCTAGCTCCTTAACAAACTATCTGTGGTATTGCTAACAAACAATAACCTCTGGACCTTTAAGGGTTAAATCTTATGACTTTAATAATAGCCCAATAAAAAATAAATTGAAATCCAAATTTTATTCAGAGTTGATAGACTGGAAAAATCATATAATGAAAATCAAATTACTTAGAGAAAGTTTTAGGATATTACTCCAGTATTATAGAATCAACATTACAGTGTCTGTTGTTTTGTTTAATATGGTTATTATAGTTATTATAGTTGGTTTATGGTTGTGCTCTAGCTCTAAACTGTTTAAAGTGGGTAATGCAGAGTGTGACAATTTCAAAAACCAGTGCTGATGATAAATGAAGCTAATGGAAGACAGACGAATTTACAAATGTGAGCGTGTGTGTTGTTGTGTTTCTAGTAGCATTAATATTATAACCATGGAATCCCTCTCTACCACTTATTATAATTTATTGTTTAAATAATTTCTGCACTGGTTCCTCTTATCATGGGACTGCAGGCTAAACAGTTTCAATAAACTAATGTTTAGTTGGTACTAAGGGGCTCAAAGTGTGGCATTACACCAGCAGCAGAAATCTAAACCGCTGATACAAGGCAGAGAACAGATCCATGCTTTCATGTTGTTTAATCCAAATTAAGACTCATCAGATCAGGAAAAGATTTCCAGTGCTCTACTGTCCAGCTTTGGTGAGTTTCACATTCATAGCTAACAGGAGTATCATCCAAGTGTGGTTTTCTGCTGCCATATCCCATCTGGTTCGAGGTTTTATATGTTGTGCATTCAGAGATGCTTTTGTTGTATACCTTGGTTGAAACAAGTGGTTATTTGAGTTACTGTTGCCTTTGTGTCATCTCGAAGCAGCCTGACCATTCTCCTTTGACCTCTGACATCAAAAGGACATTTTTACACAAAGAACTGCCAGTCACTGGATATTTTCCCTTTTTAGGCCATTCTCTGTAAACACTATAGATGGTTGTGTGGGAAAATCCCACTAGATCAGCAGTTTCTGAAATACTCATACCAGCCCACATGGTACCAATAACCATGCTATTCTGATGCTTGGGTTGAAATTTTGCAGTACTTGACCCTGTCTACATTCCTACATTCACCCACTTACTGCCACATGATTGGCTGATCAATTACTTGCATTAACAAGAAGCTGAACAGGCGCATTTAACGAAGTGAATTATCTGTCCTACAAAGCGTGTTTTACACATTTTTTTCAAACAGTTGCACATCACCTGATGTATTTTCAGCATCACTGTGCTGAAAAGTCAAGGCTCAGTTGTTTTGACAGGTTTCACTATAAAAAATACAAGCCTACGGTATCTCTACATCACACAGCTAACCGCCAACTAATTGTTGCCATAAGTAACCCTGCACCAGATATTGCTAATTTAATCCAATACCCATAGTGAGTGTAATGACCTGTTCTGTCCTAAGGTGGCCTGCTAAATGCAGACATGTGGTCTTTGAGAAATTATTAGTAGGCTGTATGAACTGATCAGCACAGAGTTTAACAAACCAGAAGACAAACACAGAAACAGAATAAAGGGGAGAAATGGCAGGCCACAGAAGGTCAATATTTGCAAACTGCATAAAGATTAATAGTAGCTGGCTATTTATAAATAGTGGTGGTGCTAAAATATTGAGAGAGTAAGTATCTTGCTGGCAGCGGCCTCATAATGCAGCTCATTAGCCAGCAAAGCGACAGGGTCAGTTGCTTTAGATTGATATTGTGTGTCAGTATCAAATAACTGACAACAGGTGGGGGATTATAATCATGGTTGCACAACTAATAATACCAACATCTTTCTATATCAGTTACCACATCGACAATGGACAATCACTGCTTAAAGGGGGATGTGAGAGCTCTGTGACAGCAGCACAATCAATGCAGACTTTAATGTCTTCGTTTTAACTGGAGCAAATCCAGTCGAAAGCATCTGATCTTCAGTGCAGGAGCAGCCATAAGAAAACAAAAGAGCAGCAGCAGAAACAAAGGAAAGGAAAAGGCAAGAGAGTCAGGGTGAAAATGATTTTCTCTGCTCTGCTTTGTCAATTTCAGAGTGCCCATCTCCCGATAGTCATTAAATAAGTTGTGTTGTTGTTTTAATTATCGATAGTAAAGCAATCTGTTCATAATTACAAACATTTGCTTGTGGCAATTACAAACAGTGGCTGGTAGCAGTTTAATTTGCCTGCTCTAATCTTGTCTGTAATTAGAGCACACACAAGCAGGGCACCGGAGTTGTTCAGCTCCAAGGCAAACAAGACAAGACTGAAATTCCCATTATAACAAACTGCTGACTGCCTGCGGCACACAGACTTCCCCGCATTCAGTGTGAAACATTTCGTACATTCTAATCCATTTGTTTAGCTTTACAGTGCAATTGCACTGATGTGGCAGGTTCTCATTTCAGCCTCTCTGTAAAAAGAAAGTCAAGTGAAATTGGAAAAATATTTCATAATATTGCACCACGGCACCAACAGGGGCTACATGTGTTTATTCATGCTGAAAAAAGGACTCGTCGTAGACGACACCTATGTCAATATCAGCTGCAAAGTGCACATCGAGCCGGCATAAACTGGGTTATCATTATCACAGTACTAAATCAAGTTCAGTTGCTGGATGTAATAGCAGGATAACTCTTTGAAACAGAGAGCGTACATGTGATGTGACCATAAACAAAGTATCTTATGGCTTAACATTATTTAAATGGGTGTGTGTGTTTAAAGGATTTGGATATAGGATTTATAAAATGAAATAAAAACTCTCCAAACACTCTGGGAAAAGACTTAGGGGTCAGAAGCTCTCTTCAAACACTCCTTTGCCACATTCTTACAAGCCATCACTGGATCACAGTGAAGATGGGAGGCAGGGAGCAAATGGTTTGACAAGGTGGGGGATGCGTGTCTATCATGTATCTACTTGGGAGTCTCCTCTCCCTTGCCAAGTACATGTCAAGAAATCACTCTCCAAGGTCAGCTTGGAGATGTTGTGTCAAACTGCGCTGGGAACTTGAAGATGGCAAGGAGAAAAAAGAAAAGGAGGGCCAAAAGTGGCAGCGGGGTTATGTCTGGCACAGTCGTAAATGCACTTGTGCTGTGGCAGGAATTGGAGTTGTTTTAGGGCGACAGATCAGCCCATTTGTGAATATCTATTGCTCAGTGTTTGCTATGTTTATGACACTGGACATCCAGCTAAGACCTAAATGCAGACCCCATACAGTAAACAATTAGCACTCTACTGCAGACTAAATATGTTAGTGACACAAGCTTTTATCCTCAAGGTATGTATGTATACCCACCTTTTTCTTCTACTTTAAGGATTATTTTTTCAGGGTTACTTCAGATGCCAAACTTTCTTTTCATAGCTTTCTTTAGCTATCACTCTCTTCTTTTACTAATATCAGTAGCCTTACACTTTCAGCTTTAGCTATGTTTTCATTTTTTTGCTAACCTGCTGTGTAATAGTTCAAAGAGTGCCCCTCTACGCTAATTTGTAAGCCAAACCAACTTTTTTTTGGTCCATGCTGTCTCTGGATGTTTACCAAATAAATTTTATTCAGACAGTGTCGTGAAGGAAGCTGGCCTGGTTTGTTGTGTTGGGCTCTCAACTAGAGTGTGCAGTGTAGATGTACTTTATTTAGAGGAGTATTTATGTCAGTGTCTAGAATAGGCCTAGCTTTTGTTTGTTTTTTGTTTAACTAATTTGAATCCAGAGCCACCATAATTTAATGTTGTTGCTATTTTATTATATGTTTAGATTTTGGATTGATTTAATAACGTTTTTTGCTGTTTATTACGTTTGTTGTTTCATACAGGCAAAGCCACATCTGTATTTCACTTTCCTAAAAATCAATCTGCGTGGTTGATTGGTCTAATTTGGTTTTATTTTACCTTGAAGTAGAGTGACTATCAAGGTTTTCCATCACCAGTCTATTCTAGTCACATTGTGGTTGTTAAGAAACTATGATGATTCAAGTGTTTGGCTATAGGAAAAGATTATTCTTTATTTTTGTTATTATGCTGCTCAAACACAAGGTAAGATAATACATGCACGCATATGAGCCTACATGTATTTTCTCTGTTTCTTTCACTTGCGCCATAATCACAACAATTCCCGGAGAACATCTTTTACTGTCATTACAACCCCCATTCCAGTCTATCTCAGACTCTCTTTTCCTCTCAGATGATAGCTATTAATTCCCTTCAGAGTCTGCTTGATGGAAGGCTAACAACATTTTATATTGTTGATACACTTCTGACTCGAGCTGCATGCTCTCAATTACAGATGAAAGATAGCTGGTAACCTGGTTACAAATAGGCTTCAGTGTTTAGATGATGTCAGGCACCTTTATCAAGGAGGGCTGAAAATAGAAAGGAAGCTGTCTATGAACCCCTTCAGCTTCCTCCAGCTCCGATGCTATCCTCCTGTAAAGAGATGGTTAACTGCACATCCAGTTTGGCACAGTGCCATTCCAATTTGGGCTAAGTGATTATCATTCACACTGTCTCTTTGTGGAGACACCGAGCCCAGCTATCTGTGATATTCTATCCAACCCAGTCAATTAAAGGACTGATCAGTAATTGTGGTAATTGTTCAACCCCCCCCCCTCTTGAGAGATTGTCACCACTGTTAATTTTGGGACCCGATGTCGATTTTATTTTCTTTTAACAAAAATGTGCATTAGGTTTAGTCGAGTCACTTTATTTGTATAGCACTGTTGTTCAACAGATGTTAACTAAAGTGCTGCACATTACCAGATGCAAGTTAAAATTAAGTAATAGAGTCATTAAAACAACTATTAACAATTAATTAACAATGATATCAAAATGGGTTAATGAACAGAAGAAAATAAAACAAATAGACATGAATCTCATTTAATAGTAACCCAGTAAAGTAAGCCGTGAATATTATAGTAAGGTAGTTTAATGCAGAACTTCTGAGCTGGGAGCTCACAAAGTCTTGATTCAAAATCCAACAAAATCTGCTGGTCAAGTGACCTTTAATCTGACACAGTGGAATTCAATCACCTGTTTATAGAAAGTACCATTTTATAATTAATCTGGTTATGAACAGGTAACCATTTGAATAAACTGCAGTCAAGATATAGATAAACATTCCAGAGCATAACTGCAGTCCAGTCTGGATCTAAAAACCAGGAATTACTTTTTCAAGAATATTAAATGAAACAAAAGTTATAACCTTGGATAAAAGGAATTTGATCTGCAAGTCAATTTAACAGAAGGACAAAAAAATACACTTTGGTTCCAAAGAATTGAGATAAGATGGATCAAATTTTCATTTGTGGAAAAAAAGCACATTCATCTTGCCCAAGATATCTTTTCATTATCTGGCTTTGTAGGCTAGCATGCAGATCTTATAAGGTCAACAAATGTAATCCACTGCAGCTTTAGGATTATATCTCTCTATTTAGAAAAAAGACTGGAAAAAACGTTGAAATTCATTGCATCCAGTAGGGATGGTGCTTTTATAGGTGTTGGATTTGTATAACCTGCCATAGCCTGAGTAGCCTGGTATAAAAAAATAGTAAAACAGACAGGGGGGAATATACACATGGTAGGTATTACCAAAAAAAAAAAGCTTTTATGAGTGTAATATGATATGCCCTGATTATATTTTTATGTTGAAATCAATAATGGCTTGTTATTGGATAAAATATATATAAATAATGTTCATTTTAAAGCTCGCAAGATAAACTTGGAGTAAATACATACACAGTATAATCAAGATTGTGTTTACAGAGTTTCAGTTGGCTTTTCCCCCCTTGCATTGATAGCTCATCTGTTTTGATGTACACTGCAGAATTTTAAGGTCAGTGTAACAGCACTTCAAAGACTGGGAAAAAAATCTTTATGAAAGGCTTTCATTTTCTTAACACCCAAAGCTGATTTAAATGTAAACACTGAAGAAGAGTATTTGTACACTAGAGCTAGAAATTGTACCTGGTTTATTATCAAAGCAAATATTTGATGGTACATCTGAACAGAGGTATTTCTTTTTCTTATTTTATCCATATCCGAAGCTCTCTTTCATATATGCATTTCTTTGTTAAGCAGCATGTAATAAAGATGTTCTCTCTCTGGGCAAGAGAAAAAGAAGGGAGCAGTAGAAGTAAAAATAAATTGATGTTTTTTTATGAGTGGCTCTCTGAATGTTTCTGCACCCTGGGTCTGTGGCCTGAATACAAATGCAAACTGTTACATAATGAATGAGTGCTTTACTCGGGGAATAAAGATTAGCAGCTGACCCCTTTTACATCATCATCTTATTTCAGGAATCAGAACCTCTTGGGCATGGCACTTTCTCTGCAGTATTTCTCCTTCAGTCTCCACTTTCAGAATACTCGAGCTGGGACAAAAGTAAAGAAAAGTGATTATATTGCATTCATCATCAGATTAAAGACACGTGGATCTGCAATGACGATCACATACATTAGGGCGCTATGATGAATAAAGATGTTGGGATGAAGGGGGGGGGGGGGATTTAAGTGTTTCTTTAGCTTACTACTGTGGGTCATCAAAAAAACACAGGCTTCTGGTTTGTGAACTTAATGAATAAATCATTGAGCATGACCCCAACCCCCACACACACATGCACACACACACACATCAATCCATAGCCCGTCACAACAAAATCTACCCTCCACCCCTCCTCCCCGCTCTCTTTCTTTCTCTACCCTTGCACATCTGCTACCATTACATACGCTGGCCAACATTCACGTTGGTGTTCATTATATTGTGTCACGGTGCGCTCTGGGTCTCTGCCAGCAGAAATTAAACTCTTCAGAAAAGATAAACATCATATTACTTCATTACCCTTTTAAAACATATGCAAATTAGAGCCATTACACCCCACCCCACCCCACACGCTACACTCTTCCTCCACATGCACCCGCATGCACGCACACACACTTTCTTTTCATTTTCCTGAGTGATGAAGTTTGTCTGGCCCGTGTTCAGTCATTGCCTTTGTCACAAGCTGACCATGAATGGGCCGAACCGTGCGGCTCTACCCTGCTCATTTTCCACCCCTGAATTAAACATTAATGCAGCTTGACAGCAATAAATAACATTTATCACAATGGGGATCTAATAATGATTTGGCTAAGCTCGGGCTGCTCATCAGAGCCCATCAACTGACGAATATGGCAGCGTGATTATGCCGGCAGCTGTCTGTGACAACTGTATCTAAATCACTTTGAACATGTCTACCTCTCTTTGATCTCCTGAATGGGCATTGTGATGCAGAGTTGTCTTTCCAGTCATCTGTCTTCTCTTTTTTTGCATAATTGCTGTTCCAATCAAAGATATCATCATGAGGCCATTAAAGCCATTCTGCAGCTTACTTCACATAAGTTTACGTTATGTAAACGTTTACAGCAGTCACCCAAGAAAACAATGTAATGTGCTTTGCAGTTCTGGCTGCAGTGTGTGGCCTTTCACAGATGTTTTTAATTAAATCTTGCTTAACTATTTTGAGGATTTTTTCCCCCCTTTAGCAGAGAATGTAAAACATTTTCGTTTTTGATTGAATTTATTTCATTTACCCTTCAGCGTAGCCGAATTTTGTTCCTCTGCAAGTTAATTGGTGCCAGTGCTGGAGTGTGCCTTTAAAAGTAAGAGATCATTGGCCAACATGGAAAATAACCATGAAATGCATTAAAAGCTGTCCTCAGAATGCAAGCCAGTGTGCACTTTTAAATGCATGTTTATGCATATGTGCACACGCATTCATTCAGGCATACATGTATGTGTACGCATAATGCGGTCTGCCTGATATTATTAGGCTTTTGCCCACCTCTCCTCAGTCAGAGTGTGTGATTCCACAGCACAGAGCGAGGACGAAGTCTAACAGAACATCATGATGAGAGTATTCTTCAGTACTGCATTTGATCTTTCTGTCTCATTTGACAGAAAAACACTATTCTCAGACAAGTCTCTTTTTTGATCTCAGAAGGCATAATAAAAGTCTTGGCTGTGTGCCTTTGAGATAAGATAGCCATCAGACCTTGTGAAGATGAAAAATATCAAAGATAATTAGAGTGAGGGTGAAAAAAGATAATTAAATTGTATGCTGGGCATGGGCTTCGTTTAATAAGCACATTCATTAACTGCAGTGCTGTATCAGTATTCCATTTGTGTTTGATTAATAATGAACAGGACACATTTAATAAGAATAAAACATTCATCATAAACACATATAAACCAGCTAATCGTATTTCTTTGGCAAATAGTACAATTGGATCTCATTAAACTCTTTCCATTCAGTGGTATCCTGCATGTTAATTGAAATGCCTTTGAACCTTTCAAAATGTGTTCAAGTTAATCATTTGGTTTGATTCACAATTAGTCTAATCTCTGTCAGTGGGAAATGGGAAGTCCAGCCAAAGAGTGTATCAATTCCGCCTGACAACTGAGTCTGATTCACCTTTTATGCTTTGTGATTGGTTGTTAAGTTCTATTGCAGAGGGGATATCAAGAGGCCACACAAAGCATGAGCTCATTAATCTTCCATGAAACTGCAAGGAAATTGAGTTCAGAATCAGGAACAAAATCCCTAAAAATGGCAAAAGGCTTTTTGCAGTCCTAATGGCAAGCAGCGGTTGAACAAAGCAAGGCAGAGATGCTGTAACATGGTGCTCATATAGGACCCAATCAGTCACTGCGTCATTTAAAGATTGATCATTATCTGATATTTGTGATAGCGCAAGTTGAACTCTGCTATTTCTCTTATTTTTCTTCTCTAATGTCACCACAGTCAGAACTGCAATCACACTGCAATCCATCAGTGGTTGTGTTTCCTGGTTAAAATAGCAAAGGCAGGGAAAGACTGACAAATCCGTTCGACCCCCAACTGTGACCAAAGCTCATCTTTTCGACTTAGCTTTTATTGCTTTTATTATTTTATTACTTATTACAACATTTTTGCTCTTAGGGAAATATCACGGTTTGAGTCAAAATGGAAGTGTTAATGTAACACGAGCTACAAAAGAGCAGCTGCAATGAAAGTTTAATTGAGGAGATTAATATAACCTAAATTCAAGGGGCCATTAAGCAGGAACAATGCACTAAAATCTACTAAACTGTTACATATAGCTTAGGTGACGTGCAGATTCATTTAAATTTGGGTTTCATATGAAAAAGAGCCTTTTAGGTTACACTTTATAAGTTATACTCTATATCCTTTATGGATATATAAAAAAATTATTAAAGAGATATTTCGGTTGTTATGTTGAAAAAAGTACTTAATAGTACACAACTGAAAATGTGCATATAGCTTTTATTACTATGGATGCATTAGTGTTTGCAAAACAAAAATATATAAAAAGATTCATTATTAATGAAAAAGGAGGTTCAAAAATGTGCTTGAAAAGTTCAGGCTATGGCTAATGCAAGAATGGTGGAGCAACTTTCATAAAAGACTTGATTCATTCAGAGCCACACGTAATGAATTTGATTATAAATAGCATTTTAAAGGGGTTTTCAAAGCCCACTCCAAAAGAGTAAACATCCACTATGACAGGCAGCTGTTTTCAGTCGTATTTCTCACTACACTTCACTGGACTCTTCAAAGCACCACTTAAATGAAGAATGATACAGAGATGCCTGTGGCAAGAGCGAGCGTCTTTGACTGCATACAAACTAGCCCATACCAGTACACTGTATCTGATGATTGGTGGCTGCTTCAGTTCAGAGTAAGCTTACTTAAAAACATGGCAAGGAGCCTCACCCTAATCTCCTCCTCACAATGCATCCTTCATGGCAAGTCAACAGTCTGATGTTTTATGCATTTAGAACAGATGGAGTGAGTCAAACACTTATCCACTGGTCTTGTGTAGAATTTAATCGCTTTTACTCTGACTCACTTATACCAGAGAAATAAACGCACTGATGTGAAGTTTCTGTTCTGTTATGCCCACTATCATCGCCATAGATAAATACACAGCGATGTATTTTATAGTCATACACCAGTTGCTCTCTAACAAAGAATCATCTGAATAACAAAAAGCCCTTCAGACAGTGAAATGATGAATCAGCCATCTTATTCATCTGAGTTTTATGAAATCAAACACAACAATTTACTGGTGGGGTTTGTTTAGTGTGATCACAAAGATTTTGATTTTAATCCATCCCAGTCAAACATTATGTCATCCCAGTGGTGCATTAATTTCTTTTTCTTTTAGCTGTCGCTAAGAAAGAATTTAACCAGCATGCAGTAAAAAAAGATAACCTGACTACTTATACAAGATGTCGATCATTTAAATTTATATTCTTGGTTCCCTTGTTTAAATACTATTTTTATGTGTCCTGGCCCCCGAATTTCGGAATTGCTGTAACTGTCAAATCTGTGTGGGCAAGTATTTTCAATACTTTCACACCAGTCACAAACAAACTTGTAGTTTTACTAAAATGAGAGGGAATAGTGTTTTTAATAGAGTATAAGTTGGCGAGTATTTATGGCAACAGAACGCCTGTATGCAGGAGTGACTCATAATGTGTTTAATGTCATAAACTGGTCATTTTAATGGGTGAGCAAAGCAGTCAGTGCAATGGTGTTTTAAAATTATGCTCTTTTAATAGTTTTTGGACAACAATGGAGCTCTGTAGCACAGAGGAATTAACTATACTGGGCTTTGACAGCAAAGGCATTATTTGTTGGACTGACTGCGTTTTGGTGTTTTGTTTTGGTTTTTGTTGCAGACATGACATCACTTGGGGTGGGGGAAAATTAGTACAGTTAGTGATTTAATGATATCAGCTTTAAATATATACCTGGTGTAACAATAATAACAATAAAAGAAAATACAATAAATTTCAAATAAAAATTCCAAAAATGTGTGTATTGTATCTGTAAACACAGAAACCTTGGGAGGCTTTGCTAGTTTTGGAGTCCCCGGTGGCTGCAGGTTTGCTTATGCCTCAGGCTGTCTATCTGAGGATGCATACCCACAGACACCCTGGTGCACATGCATCCTGATGCATGCTCATGCAGCAGTCATTATGTACAGTGGAATATACTGTAATTGTATTAGGTAATATGCTTGATATAAACAGAGAACTATAGCAGTGGTGACCCCAATCACTGGAAAGGATCAAAAACACTTGTCAGACATCCCTATTCAATTTCAGGCACATCTGTTTACATATCATGTGTTGTTTAGATTATACTGCAGAAAATTCCCCATGGAAAACTGTTGTAAAGTGTTCTTATAAATTGCTGTTTACTGTTGCATTAGTGTTATATAATCCTTTTGCTGCTTAGTTTCCATTGTGAGAAATTAGGAAACTGTTATTAGGCTCCGGCTCCATCTAGATTTAATTTCCTCCCTTTGCCCCACTCTTGGAGAATGGTCTCCTTATGGTCCAAACATACCAACCTTTACAAGCTTCCTGGTATTTGGACCAACTCCTGATAGAGAAGTAAAATCATCCTTTTCCATGTCCACATCATCTGAAACACAGCAGGGATTTGTTTCATTTATGTAACAATGAAAGGAGCTGGCAGAGTGCCCACATATTGCTAAATGGCACACAATGCCAAGAAGCAAGGTGCTTTTTAAACAGGATGGAGAGACACCGGAGAGCGCTTGTGGGGAAGAATGAAAGAATTGGATGGCAGAATAGAAAGCAATCAATGCCTCTTTGTGTTGTGCACAACTTTTACCCAATAGCTCTTCCGCTCTAGGAGCATTTGTGAAGAAAATACATGAATCAAGTTTAACTCTAGTATTGCAGAGTTATAGAATGCAGTAGCTTTCACTGAAAAAAAACTATCGATCAACTGGAGACATAAGTGCTTTGCTGGACGCCAAACCTTGCAGCTGTACAGTATGAAACATATAATATAAAATATGCTGTAGCCTCTATACGCACTAAACTCCACACTCCCGCATGTAAATGCTGTTTCTCTCGTTTATGCTTGCATGCTTCAGCAACATCTGCACTCATTTATATGTCCAGGTGCTTAAGGGACCATAATGAGTATTATCCACTGCAGATGAGTAACCATCTCTGATCGCATGCTATTTATTGGTGAGTGTGGGAAAGCGCTGGCCTCTGCAGACATACACCTGTTGTTGGACTAAGTCATGGTTACACCCCTTGTCTAGTTTCCAGGGATAAGGGCTGCACTCGGCAAGATGTTCATCTCATTCTGCCAAGTTGAGTTGTTATACAATCCCCCTATTTGCCCAATTTCATGTTTCACTGTCAGATATACTGTGTCATGGGCCCTGGTTCGTGGACCCTTGGTTTTGTGTTCTATGTCAGTTCATTATTCCTTTTGGTTTTTGGGAAGTGATTTATGTTCAGGTTCTGTTCTTTGCTTCATTCCCTCTGAAATTTCGTATTATATTTTTCTTGGTGTTATTTATTAGGGCCTATCCAGCTCACTGTTTGTTTCTTGCTTGTTTTTTTTAAGTCCTTTAGTCGAGGTTATCTTTGGGTTGGGTTTCTGTATTTCTTGGTTAGCCAATATTTTGTTTTTTCGTTATTGACTTGCTGTTGTTTTTTTATTTTCTATTCGTGTTCCTTGAGTCTTCTGTTTCTAGTTTTGTTACTCCCAGGTTATTCTTTGTGTTTCCATTTTGTTCTTCTTTCTGTCTTGCCTTTACACCCGTCTGGACCTTCTGTCTTCCTGCTGTGTCAAGTTAATACAATTCCCCCCTGTTAGATTGTGTTGCTCTGTTGTGTTTTATTTTGGTGACAGTTGTGTTCTGTATCTTGTGTTAAGTTTAACTTCCCCTCATCTCATTGTGTCTATTGTCTCTAGCTGTGCATTTCTCCTGTTATCTCTTGCTTCATTATCCTGTGCACGTATCCTGTTTCCCCTTATTCATAGCTGATTTGCCCATTGTAGCTCTGTATCTTCCTGCTCTGTGTTTCCTCGAGAACTTGTATTTTCTTGGGATTTTTGGTTCCCTGGTTGTTCCTGTAATTTTGGACTAATAACATTACATTACTCCTGCCTCCTGTGCCTAACATTTGAGTTCACAATAAGCTGCTCACACTGCTGACATATGACACACTGACTCCAAATTAGCAATGATTAAACTATAATAACACAATGGAGATTCATTTGGCTTTGCAGACTCTTTTTTGGGGGGGATGATTAGTCAAGCTGAGACTGGCTGTTTTTAGTGACCATTTAGTTTTACTGACAAAATGGTATACTTCTGTCAACTTAATGTAATGTAGTCACTGGCTTTTGAACATGCCAATGTGTGAAGTTGCAGAGTGCTTTTTGAGGCTGTATAGTTTTATGAAAGGACACTGAGCGTTTGAAATGTCAAAAAGAATGTGGAAAAATGTGTAGCACAGAATAAATAGCATTTTCAGTGAGTAAAACCACATGCCGTGCAGATATTAGAGGCTAGAAAGATGGTCTTTTAACTGTGCTTATCTGAAACTACAGCTTGAAAAGGTTATTTTTCTGTTTGGATTTAAGTGCAAGGAAATTGTAATGAGCCTTTTTTCCCTACCAGATCCATATATAGTCACTTTGATGCATCTCATTCCTGCTCTGCTCACATCATAACTGTGTTATTTTTTCCTTAAGTTCATGTTTATCCCACAGCACTGCAGAGTAATATACCTTCTTCCACCAAGTAAATAGAGAACAGGTTATGTAATCAATCTTTTGGGAGTTTGAAATCATAATATTGAACACAACTGTCAACCATGCCATTAGCATGATTCATTTCTGCCTTTTACATTTACAATTTTGCTACAAGAACAACATTGATTCTCCGTGTGTGTAAGTGTGCTTTTGTGCGTGGGTGTACGTGTGCGTGTCCATTTGTTTGCCTTTGAGTGTGTGCAAGTGTGATCCCGAGTGTATTGTATATGTATGCGTCTGACACAATTTCCTTCCTATTTTCTTCCATAATTTGAATCAGAGGAAATGTATTAATTTTGCAGGGGTGAGGGGAGCCTACATAGAGCCAGTAAATAAATCTATCCTATTATTACCCACAATGCCCTGTCAGGTCCATACATCATCTCAGCACATCATAATTAATTGCACACTAAACCATTCTGTTCAATTAACCATGTGGGAATGGATGGAGAGGGAAAGATACAGAGAGAAAGGCTGGAGGGGGCTGCGCAGCACTTGAGTCTTTATTTTAAAATACAGCATCGCCATAGTGACCACATGATAACTTATTTTTTGGGTTGTTTTGCTCAGTTTCATTTTTTTTAGTTATTTGGATTCCTCTTTGAGGATACACCCTTACCTGTTTTTATGCCTTATTGACCGTTTCGCCTCTGCATATTTCCATATTTTCCAAAACTGGTTGTATTGTATATGGACAGGAGATTTGTTCAAATTCCACTTGCCCTTCAGTGCTGTTCTAATGGGAAATGTGCTTATGCAAGGCGATCTCACCCTGGAGGCTTCACATTTTCCACCACGGCTCTGTCAGGTCAACAGTCTCATAAAAAAGTGGAATAATATTATGAAGACAGTAATAGTGAAGTGAGTTGGTTGCTAACACATTTCCCATGTTGCCTCAGGAGCATGTGAAGCCAAACATACTTAAATGCAATTTTATATCTTGGAAACATTTTCAGTTTGGGTTGCATCAACTGTCTTCATGTAGCAAAACACTAAGATGGTGAAATGTTATGGCATAGCTAGGGGAATATATATAGTGTGTCAGTTGATTTGGCATTGGCTGTCTGTCTTTGTGGAGACAATACCTTCAGCACAACACAAAGATAAACACAGGCAGTCAAACAAACAACATTTCCTGCCTCTTCAGAAATAGACATATTTTTGGCTGTCAGCAGGCATGCTAAATGTACCATGAAACCACTCCCACAATGATGCAAATCTGATGCAGGGATATAGGTCAAGTTGCTCCTCCTGACTCACCAGCCTGAAATAATCAAGGCTACAAAGTAAAGTAGGGAGTCTTAGTTTGGACAGGATTTGCTTAAGAACACAGAGATGTTATGAACACTGCAAATGTGGAAGAAGGAGGGGAAATGTTAGAGGGAGGATTACAGTTATGGTTAAGTATGGTAAGACTATTTTTTGCAACAACAGAACTGGGTCAGAGACAGATGCTGAGAGGCGATTATAGAAGAACATTTGATCAATGGAATGAAACGTGCAGTTCAAATGGGTCTCAAACCCTTCAGAGGCTCAGTTTACCTTGGGAAAAGTGTTTAAGGAGGTTATTGATTGTTCACTAAACCCCTCCCCAAACAGTGGCTGTCCAATTACAGCTTAGCAACTGTAACTAGGTTTGTTAGGTCTGTCAAGCTTTGGATTTTTCCACATGCCAGAGTAATGTGCATGCCTCTGCATTAAGACATCGAAATTTAAAGACACACAAACCAACTGCAGACATGTTTTCATCTCATTCTGGCCACTGTGGACTTTTTTTTGTACCATTTCCATATCTGGTAATGATCATTTTGTTTCTCTTTGTAGTTGTTTTGCATCTATTTGTTTAAATTTTTGCATTTCTTCTTCACTACCCCATGTTACTTTCTGGTTCTTTTCCGTCTCTCTCTTTGTAGTCACTTTGATTCTCTGGGGTCATTTTGTGTCTCTTTGCAGTTATTTTGTTCCTATTTGCAGTGGCTTTGTATCTAAATGTGATCATTTTGCATCTCTTTTTTGCAGTGTCTCTCTGTCCGTTGTGGACCTTTTTTCATGTTGTTTTGTGTGTCTCTGCAGTCATGTTCATTTTGCCTCATTCTCGTTTTTATGAGCCCTTTGTCAAGATTCTGAAACTCTTTGCAGTTGTCATGAATCATTTTGTCATCTCTCTGTAATTGTTTTACATCTCTTTGTCGTCATTTGTTTTACTTTCCGACAAGGATTGTAAACTGTTTCTTCAAACACAGGCTATCTAAGCCCTGCCTATAACTCTTATTCACTATTTTTTCCATGCTCTTTTATTTTTAGCTCTGCATAGCGATATAAAAATACAGCAAATATCATTGTGACAGCAATGTTGCATTACTTGTCAAAAATGTTATCCATTCAAAGGCTGCAATGTGTTAATGAGACAGATGACCTGAGAGGACATTGTTGTCATGTCCAACAGTGATCCAGTGAGCCCCTCTTGCTTTAATTTCATGCGTATTTTTACATGAAATCATGTTAATGTATCTTTATGTGTTGGATGGTTGACATATGTGTACAGGCCTCTGGACTAGGAGAGCTTAACAATCAGCAATATGATTCTGTCACTGTGCTGGCAGGTTAGCACAGAAGGATAAGATTCAGTGGTAGGAGGTCCTGACTATCAGTCTGTCTTGTCGGAAATAAATGTGTGTGCTTCGTACTTATCTTATACACTTAATCTTTTGCTTTTTTGACTAATTAATAATAGCAATATATTCAAAACTCTTGTAAACAAGCCTGCCCTTTGCCAGAAAGTCGAGAAAAGGATGTTTATGAAGGGCAATGAGCAGATGGCCAGATAACTTCACAAATATTTCCGCACTCTGCATTTTGAGACTTGGTTTCAACCATTTCATTATATCTTAAATGGATGCTCAAAAAAATGTGATGTTACTGTTTGTGGTTTGTTTGTTTTGTTTGGGGGGGGGGGTCACCACTTGCATCACCACTTATATCTGGATGAAGCCTCAGTTTTTAATTATATGTCACATAGGAATTAAGTTCACATAACAGATCACTTGATCGAGCCTTTGCTTAATTTTTCGAGCTTTGTATGATAGTTTCCTGTGTCACATTCAAAGAACAGGCTCAGTGAGCACAATGAGATTCGAGATGAAATCAAATCTTAAGTAAGATCTTCTTTTCAGTGAGTGACCTAGGCACCTACTATTTATCTTTTTGGCTGGATTTGTTGCCTGCAAGAAAGGTTTTTTGGAGCTTGAGAATTTTTAATGATAAAATTGTCACCATGACAACTATAAACTGCATATGTGAATATGTAATAATACAAAGGCTGATGGATAATATATTTATAATTAAGCCTAATTAAGCCCATAATTAATCCTTTCTTGTTTCCAAAAAGTACCCTGTCTGTGTAGCTTGTAGTGAGTTATCAATCATATATTTAACTTCTGTACCATCACTGATATGAATTCAACTTGTGTTTGTGTGATGTGAGAGTCTGAAACATTACATTTATGTTCTAAAATTCAATATACAATTTGGCTCCTATAACAGCTTTGTTTTTGTACCATCCCATCTCATCACTTTCCATAAGTAGATCTATGCTCATCATGCTGTAGCTGCAGCTTTAATAATATGTTTGTAATAAAGAATGTGCTGTGGTATATCTTCCCTCTGTCACCCTGCCTTTTCACTTAGCAGAATAAATACTTGTTTCATGTTGAAACCATTTCTGGAAAAGGATGAAAGTCCCAAAGGAAATTTCCTATCTGATGTGCCATTTGTCACTGCTGCATGTAAGTCAGAATTTATGGTACCTATTACTGGATCAGTAAATCCAATGTTCTGTAGCCAAAAGCTCTTTTGTTGCTTGATTTAGTTTATCTGAAAAATACATCTTACAATGAAGTATGAATATATTGGTAGAGGTAATTTATATCACAAAAGAATCAAAATAAAAACTACTTGCATAGATTTATACTATTTTGGGTTTGGGGAATTATGATGCTGGTTGGAGATAGTTAAATTATGTTTTGTTTATATAATAACTTCTGCAGGTAATACAATTTCACTGTTTAAATTAAGTTTAGGAAACACCATTACTGTTGGGAATACAGACACTACCACTGGTGGTTCAAATGAATTTGTGTGTGGAGATGCAGGTCAGAGCTATATTTTTGTGTAGCAGCTCACTGAAATGCAATATAATTGCTAGCTTGAGTATATTTGTGACTACCAGTGTGCTATAGCAGAACAACATTAAAAAAAAAAATCAGAGGTAAAAAATTCAACTGCTCAGTTGTAGGAAAGACTAATGTAATGTTTTGCTGTGGCAAATAATATTTTATCTATCTATAAATTAAAAAGCAAAATCACTATAATGTTTTCAACATCATCTTTCTGATTTAAAAGCAAGCCACTTACTGGGGCTTTGAATAACTGAAAGAAAATTCAAGAGGAGTGGGTAAGAGTGTGTGTGCCTGCACAAAAAGATCAAATGAAACCTTGCTACAGTTGTGAGCACAGAGGGCTGAGGGTTATGCAAATGTCTTGGGCAATGGAGGAATTCCCCTTCAGTCCTGTTCCAGATAATATTCAGTGCCAGCAATATTCACCACAAGCAGCTTGGAAATGAAATAATTAAATAGAATCACTTGTACTTGATACATTTGGCCTCTAAAGGTTGAGAAGGTTTAGAGTATGTGTCAGTAATGGTGTCTGTCGTGTCATGACAGATCTTGAGTCCCATATTTGAAATTGATCCCACTATTTAAATTCCACCAGGATTGTCCCTTCAATTTTCTACATTAGTGCTGACCCCCCCCATCCCCCACCCCCAATCACGTGTGTCATGAGTGACATGCAATAGTCCATCTCATACAAAACCAGAAGTGGAAATTCTCCCTTTAAGATACAACACAAAGTCATCATTTCCATGCATCAGCAGTGAGCAGGAGGAGAAAAGACCTGATTATTATGTGCACAAGATGATGGATCGCACATATATTCTCCCTTTTCTTGCCAACAGCAGTATATATTGTGCATATCACCTACCAATGACAGAGATGCAACGGCTTACAGAAGTCAAACGGCAATTTAACTTTGATCACACTGCATTTCTGATTTACATTTGAATCATTCTTTGAGTGCATCAGATGAATTTTTGACCCAAAAAAAAAAGACCAAGGTCAGAATACATTACGGCTGAACTTGAAAGTTCTCCCTCTCTTAGCCTGCCATGCACTTCAATTTACCGTCTCATTATTCAAAGTGAAAATGAAAATTGGAGCCTGAAGCATTTATATTTGAACAAAGAGAGGGGAAGCAGATTATGAATGTTCAAAATGTAATTTCTATTACACTTCCATTATTCTTCTATTAATCACAGATTCATTCTCTCTGCGCTCTTCAAGTAAAACACGCTCATACAGTATTCATATGCATACAGGAGGGGATAAAGAAATTGGCGAGGCTATTTGAAATGTTTAATTTATGGATGATACATCCTCCTGCTGAAAAGAAAGCAGTTACAGAAAGTGAGGTATATGTTTTAATCACAACTTGTGAAATCTTTTGCTATTTGACAAACATACAGTAAGTAACTATGGCTAAAGCAAAAAAAGAAAAAAGAAAAAGCCCTTTGTATGAGAATAATCCTTGTTTCTCTTACTTTTAAATCACAGTATTTGTGAACAGGGACCCACATCTCCCTTTTTGTTCTCCCTGTCCTCTATAGAAAGGGTAATATTCACAAAGAGAGATGAGATTTAATGCATACTGATTACTCTGGAGACCCACTATTCAACTCAGGGAGAAAGCGTCAATTAAAGAGTTTTAAGCCTCGATAAACTGCACCTTAAAACAGCTGATCAACGCTATGCAGGCCTACCTCCAGGATTTCAGCTGAGTTTTGTTTAAATGGAGCAAATTCATCTCTGGAGAGAAACCTTGTAATCCCCTTTAAATCTCTAAGCAGTTGAATAAGTATGCTATTCATACACAATGATTTTTCCCTTTTTCTTTCGTTTTTTCTCACACGCGCACAAGCAGAGCAGAGGCACAGCAAATACAAAACATTACAGAATCACTCATGGTGTTTAGAAATATTAAAATCATGCCACTGAAACATGTCAGCTTATATACTAATACAAAGAGAGCACGTGGAAAGGACTGCTATCAACAGAACACAAACACCCTCTTGGGATATCTATTTAGATTCATTTGGCTTACTTATGTATGTATTCATAAGCACTGAGGCATGACTGAATGGAGATATTTTCATTTGTGTGCAATGAGGCTTTGACATTAACCTCACTTTTAAAACACATCACAATGGATGTACAATGAACAGTACCATTTGGCTGGGCTTCAACAATACAGTAGTTTATGGATAGTAGCACAAACATATCTGCACAAACTATTGGTCAGTCATTAGTTTGATTAAGGGTGCACTAACCCCTCAGGGCCAAACCTTGACCTGACACAAAAGCTGAGCTCCTCTGCACACAGTGAACTCTGTTGCGGTCCGAAAAAGTGAAGAACACAAAACCGCATTCATCGCGCCTTCGAGCGTTGCACAACAATAACACAGCAGGACTATTTTGCGGCGCTCGTTTTGATCGAGACCAAATGAAGTGAAGGGGGGTAGAAATGAAGCTTTTGGCATCCAGCAGGAGAATAAGATGTTTAAGACATTGATTCACCTTGGGTTCAGAACCACAGTATCTAATTATAGCCATGGGAATCTAGTCAAGGCCATGGTATTTCAGGCTGGAGAGAGACAACATTCTGCTATAACTATGCTCTGCTCTACATGAATCATATTCCCTATGTGGTTTGGCAGCCATTAAAACAGAAAGCATGCCCTTTCACAGTCAGAAGCCATGGGCTAGTGTACCTCTATTGTACCAGAAAGGTTAACTTTTTTTTTTGACAATGTCTGCGTTATCAAAAACATACTGTGGCAACATACCGAAAGCAAATAAAACCAGGTAGACTAAAACAGACTCAGCTCTGAGGCTGTTTCACTAGTAATTACACCAAGGTTGTTTTTTAAGCCAAAGGGCTCCATGCTGTTTCCATTTCATCTGGAAATATTGTGATATAAGTAATCACACCATTAGACATACATATGTCACCAAGCTTCTTACCCAGAAATACTTGTCACTCCATGAAAGTGTTGCTTATGCATATATCAGTTCCATCAAAGAGGGGAGGAGGATGGGGGATGGTGTCTTTGTTAGAGAGGGGAGGAGGGGAGGGCTGCTCTCTGAAGCACACAACCTCATTATTCAGTCTATAGAACAGCACATCCACTTCATTGTTCTTGAAATCAGCCTAAACTCACTGGACTCATCCAAAGCCGTCAGAAGGGAACGAGGCTGCTTTATGTATTAAAAGGAACTGCCGATGAAATCTCCAGAATAATCAGTCAAGAGCACCATTATTGGCTTTTTTTAATGCTCTTAGTTGTCAAGTACGCTGATATGATTTTACTTTAAAACGTCATTTGTCATTAGCAATTCAAAATGATACAAGCATGACACAAACATGGGGGAGAGATGCCTCGCTGAGATGTTTCGAGCGGTGTGATTTCCCCGAGGCAGAGCTGAGAGGTGGCTTGAAGATGAAGTGTGATAGTGAGGGATATGTTGGGAGTAGTGTCCGGAGGGCCGGCCGATGCGGTGAATCATTCAGAGAAATGTGAACTGATTTCACCACAGAAGGATGTGTTAGAGATGGTCTTTTGTGTTGCAGCATGCCTGCCTGGTTAAGCATTCTGCTGTGAAGTGTGCAAGACAAACAATGGCAACACAAAAAAAACAAAAAAATGGCATGGTCCTCCCACCACTGTTTAATGTAAATATGCTC
The DNA here is from genome assembly GCF_900408965.1 of Simochromis diagramma. Lineage (NCBI taxonomy): Eukaryota > Metazoa > Chordata > Actinopteri > Cichliformes > Cichlidae > Simochromis > Simochromis diagramma. The sequence goes on from NW_024387414.1 coordinate 8,775,014, forward strand.
TAACTATTCTTTTGCAGCCGCATCAATCATGGTGAATATGACAAGGCCCCTTTTGTTCCACACAAAGAGTGTAAACACAGCTGGAGCATGCTGGAGGAACCTTTCCGTCCCCTATCTTGCCACTACACCTGTCTGACACACTGAATCAAAACCTCATTTAAAGCTGTGATTATCCTAATGACACCAGTGTCTTTTCCCACTCTGGCCATTATCGGTTGAAAACCACCCCCTCCTAATTAAAGGCACACAGTCAACACATGGTCAAGCATGAAAAGGATCCTCTTTCCCCCTGCACTCCAGGGAATCAATCACGCTGCCATTTATCATTCTGTTTATTTTGTCAGAATTCATTTAACAAAGATTTCCTTCAAGTGTTACTTAAATTACTTTACATCGGTTTCACAAGAGGTTTTTAAAATCAGTGAATTACAAATCAGATACTGATACATAACATCTTTATGAATTCATTACATGAAAAGCCCTGGTGGACTTAACTGCAACAGTACTCTATGCTTCTGAACCTTGAACTGTGTAGTATTCATAGTGTGCAGTTATTTTAAAACCACGCAAAGTAATGCATTAACATAACTCTAAAATTAAAAGTAATAATTTCATTTTGTCATCTCTTGGTTTTCTTCTAGTTGACTGTTGTTTGTTTTTTCTTTTGGGTGAACTTTAATTGCAAAAAGAGAATAATTTAGTTGAAACACTATCAGTTTTTAGTCATGCGCATTTATTAGCCTAATGACAGATCTGTCAGCACTGTGAGGTAAACTATTATATGTCATCTGGCCTAACTTCACTAATGGCTAGCGCATTTCCATAAATGAAATTGCAAAAAAACAAGCTGATGTTTAGCAGGCAATGGTGTGTAATACAAAGTAGCTGAAACCTGACATTCCCTTTGTGTTATTGATTAAAGATAAGATAATGGCAAACAATATATTCTGTTATTAACTCTTGTTTTGTGTTTATTTGCATGGATGACTGAAGTCTTAAGAAACAAGACACATTAGCAGTTTAACAATTTATTCATATAACAAACAGGGGCCTCAGTAGCAATGTGGAAAAGTCATACATATCCACAACATCCAGGAACAACCTCCTCATCCTAGTCCCCAGCCTGGTCACACACCACTGTGGGATGGGATCCCACAAGCAGCATTTGTCACAAGTGTGTCAGTGTGGTTGTGTTATTCAGCACGCTCAAGCTGTAGTGACAAGTGTTCAATGGCCGGGAGGTAGTCTTTGAAAAACCCTACTCTGTGGGTTTGGCCCACTGAGTAGGAAGACAGAGTTCAGCCCAGACTGTGGAAATATGGGAATCTCATCTTGACTGATGTACCCCATCAGTACATCAGTTCCTGGGTCTTCTCCATACTGTCAGCCTATGATCCACTTGCCATAAGCAGAATCTACATAATGTTCCTCCAGGTGTTCAGGTTCCAGTGCACATCTTACTAACACCACCTCAAATGGACCTGATAGTGAAGGGCAGTCATGGCAGGCCTCCTGGCAGTCCTATGAGATTTGAGATTTGCAATATGAGATTTCCTGTAAGGAATTTGTTCCAGATTGTCTGGGTAGAGAGCCATTGGCCATGTTGTCCTGTAAACCTTGTCTGCAAATCTGTAGAAGACTAAGTTTCCTATAGACTACAGGCTGAGAAAACACTACTCTTGTGGGTTCACCTTCTTAGGATCCCCACTTTGAAACCTGTCTGTGAACTCCCCCAATAGATAGAACTTGGCCTTCAATTTGGAAATGGTACCAAGTAATGCTGCAACCTGGTTTTGATGGCCATGGGCATGGGCCCTCTTCAGATCAGTCAAACATGACATGTTTAGAGCAGATACCAACTGACCACTGTAACAACCTACACACTCAACTCTGCTACTAAATTGGCAAATGCATTTTCCTTTCAAATGTGGCAGAACTTAAGGGCTTTCCAACAGTATGAATTTTATTGCCAAAAAGCCTTTTTACCACAAAGAAATAACTGACCTAAAACAATTTTACTTATAAATTTGTGCAAAGTTTCTTTTATTTTCTTATATGTGAAGGCAATCCCTCCATGCCTTAACCCCTTAGCGTTCCGGTCAACCAATTGGTATAGCACATTTTCAGGCCCTATATCTAACTGAGGCTTTCACTGAAATTGACCTTGTTGAGTCTTTTCTACCAATTGGTTTACATCTGTAATGCCAAAAAAATCCACCGGAAGGCACTGTGAATGGAAACTGTTGGCTCTTCTTATACCTCTCCCAACCAGGAAGTCAGAAACAAAAAACCATCCAACATATTTTAAGTGTTTTTGATTAAACTAAGGTAGGAAGATATAATTTTTTGATATATGATAGTGTTAGAGGACTTAATAAACAGATGTTTGTCACTTGAGAGCATTAAAAAAGTGACACTGAATGTTGAATAATTTTTTTAAAAAGTGGTCAACCAAACGGTTGATTTGTCCCTTTATGGTGCTAATGCTAACATGACCTAAATGTTATTAAAACTGATTATTTGCCATAAAATCAGACCACTAGACCTATTTTGTTTATCCAATGCTATTGATAAATCACATTAAGTGTTAGCACAGCAAGAATATGCTGAAATAATTTCCTCAGTAAGTCATTTTTGTAACTTTCTGAGTTAAAATTAGTAAATATTGTAAAAATCAAGAATAATCACAAATATTACAACTGATTACCTTTTAACCAAATTACAGTAGCTGGTAAATTAATATTACTAAGTTTTCAAAACTATAACTTCATGTTGAACAAGTACTATATGGACGCTAAACAATTATATGGCTAAAAATCACATGGTCCTGTGGCATGATACTCATGATATCATCCACCTTCTACCACAGTGTGTTTGAGGTCATGGTTTCATATGAAGCCACAAGGGCTCTCCACCAATATATTGCCAACAAACCAGATGAGTGGGGCTTTAAATTGTTCTGCCAAGCAAGTTCATCTGGCATCATCCACAACTTGCTGCTGTATCAAGGGGGGTCTACATTCTTCAATGCTCCCCTGAGTGAAAAGCAACAGAAGCTACCTCTAAGGGGCCAAAGTTGTAAAAAAAAAAACACTATGCAAACCCATAAAAGATCCTCAGCTCTTCACAAGTTTCAGCTTGCACACCGCCTTGGGTGTCAGGTGCATTGGTACTGTATGACCAAACTGCACCGGTGGAGCTCCCCTGATGGCAGACAAAGACCTGATGAAGAAGGGCCATGGAGCCTCTTATTACAGGTCTGATGAAGGTCTGATTGCAATGAAATGGTTTGACAAGAAATGTGTCAACCTCCTAAACAATGCCTGTGGGTTCATGCTTCTTTCATCGGTCAAACGGTGGAGCAAAGAGTCAAATGCAAAGATCACCATTCCATGCCCATCACTCATCCCTGTATATAATTAGCATATGGGAGGAATTAAACTTTCTGATATGCTATTACACCTGTATATGACAAGTTATAAGTTACAAGTTAAGGAGATGGCACATTCCACTTTTCGGGTACATCCTTGACTTGAATACCTGGTCTACAAGAGGGACTGTGCCCTATTGGACCAGAAACTGATGGCTCTCAAAAGGTTTCCACCTGGCTGTGTGTGAACCAAGTTAACAAGTCAGCATCTAGAGTTGGACAACCATGATCCAGCTCTCCAAGACCACAGAATAAATGCTACACCCTAAGACCCCAACGACCAAAACCACAAGCAGATGTGCTTGATTTGCACTGTTTTTATTTTATTTTTTAAAAAACAAAACTGATTTTGCACAGTAGCATTCAATCAGAAGTGGCCTGAATGTGAGTATTTTGTGCTGTAGCACATTTTTCACATTTGCGGATGAAAAAACTATGTATTTTGTTGTTTGATATAATACCTTGCTGTTTTCATTCCATCAACGGAATGTTCACTGGCATGCTACTAGAAATAAACTGTATCCAATGCCCTGGATAGTTTTTGTTATTAATTTAATTATAATTTGGCCCTTTATTTGTTTTTCCTTTCAACTGTATTATCTAATGTACTTGTATTTGCATGACATTTCATACTTTTACCATAAACGGACATCTCAACCGTTTGGTAGAGATCAATGTTTTAAAAACTACAGGGTCTATTGAAAAAAAATTATTGATTGTGGTTATTACTCACCCAAATCAATAAGAAATGCAAACCAAAAAAAATTTCCATTGCTTTTTTCTTGGTGAGGACATCAAAGGGTTAAGATTGTTTAGCTATATAGGTGTTTAGTAATTTATTACCAGAAGAGGACTCAAAAGCAGAACCTACAAGACTAAATGCAAGTTTCTTTATTTTAACAAGGTATCAAGTAAAACAAGTAGAAGTTGGAGCTCAGAATGCAGGTACGAACAGTTCAAGTAAGGTATTTTCAGTACAGGAATCCAAACAGCAAAACACCAGCAGCAGGTTAGTGTTGCATTAGGGTTTTATTTTGTTTGTTTGTTTTTGGTAGATTTTCTTGTTCAGAATTCAGTTGAATTCTTACTTATATTTCCTTGTAGAGTTCCCAGCAGGGGAGGCTGGTAAAAGTTAAGTAAGTTCTTACTTTTACAGGTGAGCCACTTAGTCATCTAAACTTGCATTTAACTTAACCTGCAGGCTTCTTTAGGAATGAGCCAGAACACATACCAAAAGGCAACTGGAAAAGGAGACAATACAGCACAGTCACTAAACAAACAAAAAAAAGACACGCCATACTCACAGGAGTATTGCCCAATTACTACCAAAAGGGTGACAACAATCTAACCAAGAGTGGATGTTTTATCTGGCTTTTTTTCCCCTTGAAGGTAATCAGTTAATTGCAGATCGGTGTGCTGGCTAACTCATGGGTAGAAATTCCCCACGCAAGCGTGGTACCCAGGCCTGTACAGGTTAATACTGCACACTTATTACCAAAATGAAGAAATAACATGAAAGGATGACTAAAAGTCTTCATCTTACCACCAAAAGATGGAAAATGAAAAGAACTTCTCATACCTGAACAGTACACGAATCAGTAACCCCTGTACTCATATTGCAAATGTATAATTAATTTCAAACCGGTACATGTTAATCTGAAAACTAGCCTGACCCAGACTCCAGGTAGTAAAATGAACTACAGGAGTACACCTAAACTCCAGTATCTAGTATCTAAATGTTAGCATAAAATTTCCAATTACTGTGTTCACAGACTACATTAGGGGAGTACAAAAAATAGACAAATATTTCTCTCAACAGAGTATATCAGCAAGAGGCACAGTGGTGGACTATCCAAGTTAAATCACACCACTGACAAATGTCTTTGGTACATAAAGTGACAGTACCAGGACAACCTTGCTAGAATAAACCACCTCTTCAGTGGAAATTGAGTGCAGCCAGAAAATTAGTGGCGCTAATAAAAAGACAGCATCAATAAAAAGACAGTGATTAAAATCCCCTCATCACACTGGTATACTTCAGGCAAATGACTGAGCTGAGATGGTAGCTTATCTATCACAGATAGATATTCTGATTTAAGGTGGAAATGCAGTATCAGACCACCCTGCATGACAGGATCATTTGTCACAATCACCACATCGGTGGCAGTACTATAAAACGTAGATGTTTTACAAGACACTACAGTGGTCTCTGGTACTTCTTCAATGTTTGTATGTTTATGTGGTAAATGTGTTTCTTACCTTCACTCTGGAATGCCAATCTTTGTCACTCACATGCGCAAAAACCTTGTATTTGCCACAAAATCTAGCAGAGAGAGCTTATCTTTAGCTAGGATAAAGTGTAGGGCCCCACTTATCCTCAGCCTGAAATGTTTGTGAAGCAAGTGGTCCTAGTGGTGTTTTTTGATTATCTGGAAGATTCTAGCAAATGAGCGTGACAAATCTTAGAGAGGAGTTTGACATGGGTTTTCATTAGCACTTTGATAGAACTCGTGGATTGACTCACAGCAAATAAACAACAGGAATGAGATTCCTTCATCTCAGTTTTTCTCTGTTTCATAGTAGGTGTTAAATAGCCTGTCTTATGTAGAATTAAAGATCACTCCAAAGTGTCCTGGGATTCAGGACAGTAGGCTCTGTAGATTATGTGTCGAGTACATTTTAGAAATAGAAGTTCATACCTTAATCTGTCTTGGTTGGGCATGTGAAACCAGGGGAGGAAAATACTTAAAAAATGTCAACTACACACTGGATTTCATTTTGAGATCTGTGCAACCATCATTACCCCTCATTTCATTGATCAGCAACAACATGCTCAAGCAATAACTGGCTGTCATTTATGGCTGCAAATATGCTGCACTGTAAGGGTTTTTTTTTTTTTTAATTTTTTCTGAAACCAATCAGGTTCTAAATTTAGTTTAGCAAAACAGCATATTCAGCTAAATGCCCAGCAAATGGAATGGAAAAAGTGATGGACAAGCAGAGTTCCCACTTACAATAGTTTAATAGCATTTAGTGTTTAACATTTAGTCAGTCACTGCACTCACCCAATCAGCACTGCCAAAATAAAGGCGCTGTGAAGTAAATCATTGTAGGCCTGAGCTACATAACCTAGTTGACCTTGCAGGGATAATGCGTTGTTGCTGATATGGAGAGTATGAGAGTGAAGAAAATTCAATTTTGATTCAGCAGAGTAGTTTCAAGTACTTTTGGTCTAATGGAATGGGAGAGTTGTTGCATACAGAGGTCACCCTGGACAGGCTTTTTATTTTTCCTTCAGTTGGCTGAAATCACGATGTTCTAGATAGGATTTGTCCTTGTTTTCAAAATACTGTTATACACAGTACCAGCGTTTCCTTTTCTGCTTAGTTGCCATAGTGCTACATTGACTTCAAATTCCCAGAATGTTTCATGGGTTCTTTGACATTTTTAATGTTCAGCTGGACGACCCATACTGGCTCTTATGATTCAGGAATTAAGGCACTTTTAGTAATAATAATAATTGCTATCACTAAAAGACATTAACAGTGTACTATTAATGTCTTTATACTACAAGTGAACTTGTAGTAATCTTCTTGTGCAGCAAGGTTAGATGTGTTTCATGGGTCCTTTAACATTTTTAATGTTCAGCTGGATGACCGATGGATTTTTGGATTTCATTTCAAAACACCTATACTGTGTCGTATGTTTTAGGAATTCAGACACTTTTAATAATGATACTATTTCCTATCATTAAAAGCCATTATTGGTGCACTATTGATGTCTTTTATACCAGCGGTCCCCACCCCCTGGGCTACGGACCCGTACTGGTCTGTGAGTCGTTTGGTACTGGGCTGCGAGAGTTGAGGTTTGGGTGTGAAATTTAAGGTTTTCAGGTTTTTTATCGTTGTTGTTTTGTTTTGGGTTTTTTTTTTTATCATTTTTATCATTGACTCTGTTTCCCTGGGTCTTTTCCTGTGTGTTATGAATAAATCTTATTTTTTTGGTACTGGTACTGGTTTTATTTTATTGTATTTATCCAGACACCTAAAGGCTGATCCATGAAAATATTGTTGGACATAAACCAGTTTGTGGCGCAAAAAAGGTTGGGGACCGCTGTTTTATACTATACTGAATCAGAATCAGAATCAGAATTGCGTTTATTGGCCAAGTATATGCGCAAACACATACAACGAATTTGGTTCCGGTAGACGGCGTCTCTCAAGCACAACAATGTAATCACAAAAACATGTAAACTGAACACTGTTATACTACACGTGAACTTGTAGTATAACAGTGTCCGCAAAGACTGTAGCCCAGTAGCCCTAATTTCAGTAAGGTCATACATAATATTTGATGATTTGTAGACTTCTTGAAGATTATATTTAGGGATTCAATTTTAAAGAAACCCAGCAGAGTAAACCAAGAATTGAGAAAACCACAGATACTGACTGTTACAAAAAAAAAATCAATATGAGAGTGAAGACAAGATTGAAACTCATTGCAGTTTGTATCATAACTGAGCGATACCTGTCAATACTGAGCCAGGGTTTCACGAAACCACTTGTCTCTTCCACCCTGTGAGAGAGAAAAAGTCACTGCTGTGCTGCCTGCATGTTCTCATTCTCTTCCATTTTAGCTCAAGGCCTCTGGACTTACCTCAACAAGACCTCATCAGATTCTGCAGCTCTGTTTACAAATTCTGTTAGGAGACAGAAAGAAAAAATCCAATTCTCCACAGAGGAATGGTACACTTTTTCTCTCCTTTTTTCATATATTATTTGACATGGCAAGAACAAAACATACTGTGAGAGTTAGACAGAGCAAAACTTCCAGCAATGTATACCTGGCCATGTTTTCTGAATTATTTACCTTTAGTAGCCCCTTTGAAGGAGACTGAGAGTGTACTGTGTGTCCCTTCACATGACAGCTGTGAAGCAATTCTCCAAGTTTGGTTTTTACAGCTCTTCTTCAGTGCTCTGCTGGTTTGCCCTTTAATTTCACCTCTGGTGTGAGAATGCCTCAGTACCCATATGAAATACAACTGACCTATGGCAACGTTGTCAGAAGAACCAATGACATTTTTTTTCAAAAGGCAAAGTTTGTAGACAAAGGCTAGGTTTGGAATTATTAAAGCTGAAATGTTTATGTTGTCTGCTTCAGTTTTGGTTGATGACATGTCAGCAGTAGGAAGACATGCAGTCGTTTTGTTTTGTTTTTGACAGTGGCATTTTTGACTGGTCACAGTAAGGATTGATAGCTTAGTGTCTCAATAAACCATTCTGGTGACCGTGGTTTAATGTTATGGTCCTGTGATTTTGTGTTTTGTGCATATTTGGTTTCTAATGGATTTCTGATTCTGCGATTTGCTTTGTATTTTGGAGTGTTTGAAGTTTTGTATTGCTGCTTATTTTCAGGTGCTCTGTATTTATTGATTTTGGTTACTATATATATTGTGATTTACTCAGTATCCACAGCCTTTAGTCCTGATTGTGTTCTATGCAAAAATTAAGTCAATCCAATCAGTGTTTTGTCAAATTAATGAATGCTTCTGTGTTTCCTGGATTCAGTTAGTCATTAATTCCCCGCTTTATTTTGGTAATCATATCAGTTGTACATCTACACCCTGGTCGTCCTTATTATCTACAACTGTGTGTCATTACTCTCCTGTGCCCTATTCAGTGTTACTTTCAGTGACAAATAATTTTGATCATAGTTTTCCATCATACCTTTTTTTCTGGCAAAAACAAGATAATAACTAAATAAAAACTAATGCACGAGGACACAAATTATGATGGAATGTACTGACACTTTCGTCAACAAATAGAAATTAGATAAAAATGTTCTGGAGAAATGAGATTGAATCTGAATTAATCAAGTTGCGTAGAGAGGCGGGACGAGTTTGGAAGTGATCCAATGAGAAGTAATCTCCTTGTGCAGCAAGGTTAGACGTGGACAATTTAATCTGATGCTGACAGTCAGGGTGGGACAGCGGGAGGCTCCCATGCTCCCTGTTTCTTATGAAAACACAACAAAATGTCAACGTTTGGGAGGAAGAGAAGAGTTCATATGTGGATACATTTTGCATTTGATGTCAAGGAAAATAAGACATTTTGTAAACCTTGTGGAGCAACTTTTACTGGTACAAACATGATAAACTTTTACACTTTATTGTCAACTGAATAAACTTCAGATTTAGTCTACGATATTCTAATGATATTTATTTGACTAAATCTCAACTAGAATTGATAGAATTTTGATGCCTAAATTATGACTAAAACTAAATTAAAATTTCCTGTCAAAATTAATGCTGGTCCTCGTGTATAGTCCAGTATTTTTTGTAGGCTTTGTCAAATTGTCTTTTGTGTTGTCCTTATGAGTCCTCTGCTAGTTTATTGAACCTCGCTCTGGTTTTCTTTCTTCTTTGAGACTTGATTTCTGCCTAAAACCTGATTAATTTGTATTCTGTGAGTTGTTTTCTGAGTCTGCATTTTGCAACCATGACAGTTTGATGTCTAATGAAATCACTATTACAACCTTGGCCTACTGTGACAAATCTTCCATGTATAACATTTTAGCATATTTCACTAAAAAGGAGACAGAAGCTTTGCTGTGAGCTGTAATGATACTGTGTGATACTACATTTTACTGTTTTTTATACCGAATAACAAGATTGAGAATGTGTTCAGATGCAACTTCTCCAGCAAGTGAAAAAACTTTTTTACATATGTCATTCATATAAATTGAGTACCGCTGGGATGTGGTAATTCACCCAAAACAGCTAATGTACCCACAGTATGCTAGCTAAAACGGATGTGCTTAGCATATGTATGACTCCATCTCATGTGATTACATTCATCCTTTTTACAATGATTTATAAAGGTCGGGATAAAACTGGTCTGAAACACTTTGACTCAGGTGTTTGAGAGAGAGTGGTTAAAGAGCAGGGATGACCAGAGTTATTTTAAAATAGTTGCCAAACCACAAACTCTAGCTTCTTCATTCATCACCATTTTTCCACGGACTATCATTAGAAATGCAGAATGACTCTTTTGTCGGTTATTTGGAAAGTGTAAGAAGAGCCAACATGAAGTTATGAGTGAATTTTGGTTGCACATGTATTTATTTAATGACTTGCTTGAGAAGACTGGGAATGCCTATGTTTTAAATGCCTGAATCTGCTGAACCATGTGAACCTGAGTACTAACGGAGGAAGTTTTGAAAACATTTCAGTTTAATTTTGCAGCACTCAAAAGGTTTCAAATGAATACAATCTCACCTTGTGATCTAGTATAAAGTGTACACCCATCATTCATTCTCTAGGAGACCTTGAATGTCTGTTCAATTGCATATTAATCTGTCCGTTAGATTTTTTTTTGATTTTTTTTAATTTCACTTGGCTCAAACTAATGACCAACTCCCACTAAAACCAATACTGCGTGATGTACTCTATGTGGGAACTTCTATTTGATACTCTATGATATTATATATCCTTTCTTCATTTAGCATGACTTTGTCTAAAGCCAGAAGAAGCTACTGAATCTATATCAGAAACATTTTCTCCCCATAGGTGCACACTGCCCCAATGTGTAAACAGAATCTTACAAGCTTTGAATCAAACATCTTGCATACATTCCTTTTTTTTTTATTATTGCCACTTCAGAGGCTCTCAACAGCCAAATAAACCACAGACATACCACTGGCGTGTCTACCTGTCTGCACTGTAATGAAGTGCAACCTTGCAACCTCTATATAAAATGCTCTTTGTGTCCCTTTATTGCCTGCAGGGAGTTGAAAGCATCCTGATGTTTTGCTTTAAGAGAGAGTCTTGTTTTCTGACGGGGGGCTGTGGCGCTGCTGGTAGCTATCCTTAACCCTAGCTGACAGAGACTGGATAGGAAGGGTGGGTGGGGTTCAACTAAGGAGAAGCCAGGTCTGCAAGCAATTTTCATCAGTCCGTACTGTTTTAATAGAACTTGTGTGTCCACCCAGTCAAATAAACAACAAGAAAGCAATGGAATGGGGTCGTTTTCTTTTTATGCTTTCTTTAGGCGCACAATGTAAATTTCATTACATTCTTTATCTGTATGCATGCAGAACATTCAGTTACAAGACTTTAGCTATTCACTTGAAATATACCACTACACATGGAAGCTTGAAGTAGAGCACAAACAAATTGGAAAACAATGAATGTAACATTGACTTTTGTTCAAATGTAGGCCTCAACCATAATATCCTTAAGCCCTTTTACTTCCTCTTACCATGATGGAATTCTGGAACATAAGGCCTGGTTTGGGATACCAATATTATTCAAATGTGTACTACAGCCTGCTTGCACTGATAACATATGGTGCTTCAGACAAGCACTGCCATATGGACCCATATGGTCGTCACTCCAAACATGATGACAACACAACCAAATTTAGGGTCATTTCTGAGTGTATTTGCTTCTGAAAGGGAGCCGTCTCTGAATTTGGCTCTGTGTCACATAGTCTAGCCAATCTGTGATGGCTGGCAGCAAAAGCAAAGAAGATTGACTCAGGCTGATCAAAGCGACAGAACAATGACAAGCCTGAGTCGCAGAGGAGAGCAGTGCCATACAGTAGAGATGCTTGGCATGCCGGCAGCTCAGGCTAAAGCAAATAAACAACACAAGCACTCATCAAAATACTTTGCATACACAATCAAGTACAAAATAGTGATAGGGATTGATACCAAAATTCAATCAACTCTTGGACCCAAACATGACCAAATAAACACAGCCTTGATTGCCCATCATCTAAAAGTTGGAACCAATTGGACTCTGGCAGAGTCAAGTGCACAATTTTCTCTCTCAAGCTCTGTAATTGTGGGCCACTCAAATCACCTTTCTACGACTGAGCAGTTCTTGGTGAGATTGAGAAAATAACACAATTTATAACCTATCCAGTAATCACTGCTTTGCATATAGAGGAGGGATGGCCTGTATAAGCCTTTGGTTATGTTGCTGGAACTTAATGACTACACTAGTGCTGGACAGATGAAGGACCTCTAGGTTTTGACATGGTTGCCAAAAAACTTTTTGAAGTGTCACATCTAAGTGTTACATCTAAAATAAATATATGTGTTTGTCGCAATATGGGAATAGGCGGATGAATTGACAGTATACTATTTTGCTTTTCAATATTTTTTCTCCTTCCTTCCTTCTCTCTCTCTCACTCTCTCTCTCCCACTTCTTATTCCATGATGTTGGCAACGCTTCAGGCTTAAAACTCAATTTCTCAAACACTGAATAGACAGCAATTACACTGAGCTAACTCAATTGTCCAGATAGTGCAGCAAAGGTTCTTGAATACATTGAAGGCCTCAGCTTTAACTCAGCATCACTGCTGCTGCAAAAAGACCATTTTAAACAAAGCACTTTAAAACAGGATGCTTTTGGGGGGGGGAACCTTATCATAGTTAAACAAATAAGGAAACTGTTCAATCGTGGATGGTTGCTGTTAAGCAAAGAACCTGTGTCTTATTTAAACGCACTACTTACATGATTACGTTTAAGATAACATTTATAGAAACAGCATTTGTTTAAATTGTCAAATTTCTATTAATTATGATTTCCTAAAATACTTTCCACTGTCCCACATACTTAATTTAGATAAACCTGGAAACAACAGAGTGATTATGGAAATTGGGCATTCCTTAAAAACAGTCAGATCTAAAAATATTATTTTTGGGGTTTTTAGTTGGATTTTGTTTTCGATGTAGTTAGGTTTCAGTTCATTTACAGAAAAGGTTTACTTTCAGATAGCTATTATTCTTTGTTTCTTTATTAAATTCAGTGTTATTTTTAGCCTTTTGAATTAATATAGTAAACGTGTGTGTGTGTGTGTGTGTGTGTATTATAGCTTAAAAATAATCAGACTCACAGTCATGTAGATATCTCAGCTCTTAAAAACTGCATGCACAAAACTCATCAGACATGTTGTGCTAATGAATTTGACTAAATTGCAAAGGCTAACACTAGCATAATTTTGTCAGAAGCAGTGCCACGCCACAGCATATCTCCAAAGAGCGTTGTTTTGGCACTGTTTTAGGTCATCTCCTGAGTCCGTATACCAAAGGAGATACTGACTGACCGAGCACCTCGTTCCTGTCTCGCATATTAAAGAACTCTATGAATTATTGGGTATTAAGTAGGTTCAGACCAGTATTTACTAGATGGACGGGTTTGTGGAGCAGCTAAATAAGATGTTAAAATCCATCATTTGCAAGTTATTGGGTTAATTGGGACCACTGGCTGGACCCTCTTTTGTTTGCAGTGCAGGAAGTATCCCAGGCCTCCACAGGATTTTCTTCTTTTGAGTTACTGTTTAGCAAGAAGCAGCGAGGGGTGTTGGACCTAATTAAAGAAAACTGTGAGGAAGGTCCAAGACCAGCAAAATTTTAAATTCAGTATGTTCTGGACCTGAGAGAAAACACACACACATACACACACACACACACACACACACAATTTGCTCCAGGTCCTGTCGCACCACTATCATAGAGCTCCATTTTGAGATCTGCCCTTGGGTGATGGTGCATTCTTGGCACTACAGGTTGCTTAAACGTTGCTTGAATTATTCAGAAAGAATTGGCTGGTATGCTGGAGACTCACACAGTGCTTGGTGTAGCCCCACAGTTTTTGTGGTGAAGAACGATGGGTCTATACCGTACTGACTGAATTATCACAAGTTTAATGAGGTGTCACAATTTGATACTTATCCTGTGCCCTTGGTTGAACAGGTTGGACACTGCTTGTTTTTTTTCTCAACGCTGGATTTGACCAAGGGTTACTGGAAGATTCCCTTGTCTCCAGAGTCAAAAGAAAAAATGACCTTCTCCACTCCATACAGATTATACCAATTTGTGACACTTTAGTTCAGCCTTTTCAGAGGCCAGGTCACTTTCCAGCATCTCATGGACTCTGTATGGCATGATGTCATCATCCATAGTAACACCTGGGTGGAGCATGTGCAGTGAGTGGCCATGATCCCGGAGTCCCTGAGGCAGACGGAACTTAAGACCAACCCGAAAAAGTGTGCATTTGGATGGGGGAGTATTTGGGGAACCACCTGAGAGGTGGGCAGGCACATCCGCAGGTGCAGCCTTCGCATCCTGCCCGCATACCCAGTACCATACCCAGTATCTCTTGTGTATTACCTCCTGGGACACCCATTCATCCTCTGTTCAGACCATGCCCCGCTGTAATGGCTCCCTTGCATGAAGGATACCAAAGCCCAGATCACCTTGTAGTATCTGGCTCTCCAGCCTTTGAAGTTCAAGATGGTCTATAGGCCAGGGGTGCAGATGGTCATGGCTGATTTCTTCACCCGCTTCCTGGGAGACAGAGTAGGCTCGACCAAATGGATTCTTGGCCTAAGTTAGGCAGAGGAGGGATGGTGCAGTGGGTTCAGAGTGCACTTCTAGGGAGGCTGGCAGGGCAGCTGGGACCACTTCCATAATCATGCTCTCCTGGTTTCAGTAACACACCAGGATCTAGACAGAGTGGAGTGAGCTGGAGACTCGTCCAGAGTGTCCCCCAAGTTTAAATATAGCAGTTCTCTAATATTGTCTAATGAAACAGCCTTCAAATTAGTATTAAGGGGAAAACAAAACAGCTAGTCATAATTGTTCTGCACTTTCACAACAAAGGCTTTAACTGCTGCTGAATATAAAGGAAGTTAAAACAATCTCAACTTTGTTGAAGCATAAGCTCTATGAAACATTGTGACCATTATGCTATTTATTTTTCTGTTTGCTGATGCACTTTGACAAAATAGTGAGGGACATTTCTGTCACAAAACATTTGTAACACAAATTTATGATGAATCGGTGTTTTGTTAAAGCCAAGATTTGTTTGTTTTTATTCTTAGATTTAAAAGCATTGCAAAATTCATCAGTTGTCAAATTGTGAGTAGATAGCAGCATTAATGTTAGATTATTTCTGGTTCAAATAGAATGTGTAAGTTGGTGCTTGTGACAGTGAAAAATTGCAAAGTGCAGAAAATATAAGATGACAGGCCATAACTTAAACATTGCTTTTTGCTGTTGGAGCTTGTTACACTCGCAGAGCATGGGCAGAGGAGCACAGGCAACATATCAAACTTAATTACCTTTCAGGTTGCCTCATCAAGTCAGAGCTTCAATGAAGACAGATTGTTCCTGTTCCTGCAGAACCTTTAAAGCCACAAACACCACATGGCTCTTTCTCTAATCTTAGCAGCCTTTTTGAATTATTCCCTGACTGCTATGATGGACTCTTAACAGGAAAATGTGTGTTATTGAGTAGAATTTCAACTGTGAGTCTGTCATTTCTCATCTTAATACACAGATGAGACCTCTGCATCCTAAGGTAAAGTAGCAGTACAAGGTTGCAGTTTGGATTACATGAGGAATAACAACATGTTTACCATGTACTTCCATGGTAATCTTTCAGTTTTATGTTGTAAGTGCCAGTTGCTTTCCTATTTTATTGGGTATTACTTTTGTTTTATGGAGCAATTTTCACATCCTGCCCTTGATGATAGTGGCCTCACTCTCTTTAAGCACCAACAGAGCAGGCCTACTGATGAACACACAGCACGAAGGGGTGATTATGGAGTGCTAAACTAATGATTGTCGATGAGAAGCTGTTCTCACCACTGAGAGAATTCATTTCTCTGTCACTTGGAGTTAATGACTCCTTTTAAGGAGATGAAATCTGGTCACTAGGGAAAGCCACCCTGAAAGACCACAGGTAGCTTTTTCCATTTATCTAAAGTCCTGTTTCTGTAATGTCAGATGTATTTTAGCCGCTGAACACAATACACACATTGGCTGACATGTCAGCTCTAGTCTTTAATTCTGATATCAGATCCATCATCAGTACCTATATGGGAATTTATTGAACATGTCAGGTTAAAGTGGTAGACTGAAGGGACTATTGGGTATGTCACCTGTGAGTGATCATTTCAAAATGTCTGCTCATGATTCTGGTGCCCTAGATATTTGCTGCCATCTCGAAAGGTTATGCATGAAGCCAAACGGAACTAGGATGGGGTGATATAGAGCAATCTTTATGGGGCACTCAGGTATAGACTCAGTTCATTGCTCATGCGTCAGAAGGTCCTTAACCTCCTGTTTGAAGCTTTTCATTATTAATGTTGAAGTTTGGACTCATGTTACGGAAGACGCTCTGATCTGCCACGGCCAATATTGGGCTTCTAAACAGCAGCGCCCGAGCACATTTGCTGCATATAGAACTTGGTAAACATTTATGAATGATTTAGGAGCGCGAGGCGAATTGGTAAAGCACTACAGCTGCATCGCTGAACTCCCAGCTGCTCTCTCAATGCAGCTTCAACATAAAACTGCTCTTTACAATGAAGTCCGTGTAAAACATCCTGCTTCTTAATACTAGCAAATTCTAAAAGAGCCTACTGTTGAACTCTTGCTCCTCATCCTGTTGAATTCTCAAAGTAAAGAAGCTGAATGAAGTGTCCTCGTATCCCCACATATAGATGTTGTATTTTTATACATCTTTATTATTATGTACTCTGAAAATATGCACTGACACTGTGAAGATGTTTCATTATAAGTGTTAAGTTACGCTAAGTGATGATGGCTAAGACCAAGCTGATAACTACGGAGACGCAGTGACAACAGAGATCGTAGTTTTCAAAACGTAACTGAATCACTGAATGCTGGACTTCAACTCTATGCCCTGGGGCATGTATTGTAAAATGATTATGTTCTTTTTTTAACTGCTGAATGGGTCTGGCTGAATTAAGTCACACCCTAGTAATTTTATTAGACTGTATAATGGTGTTCTCACAAGAATTGCCAGGAGGAAATTAAAAAACAAATAAACAAAGCAAAAAAAAAAAAAACGCTACAGTATTAGAGGTGAAGCAACATTAAAATTAATGTGAAAATTATTGTGGCCAGAATGAAACAGGTTATCAGTACTATCAAGGTACTATTGCATACAATTAAATTACTTCACAAATGTTTGATTTGCATACTCGTAGTTTTTTAACATTTAGAGTTTAGTGTGAGGATTCTCCTTTATTTTCAGGTCTCAAGCTAAGAAACTAAATGCAAAATAAATTGGAAAAAAAATAGTATTTTTTGTATGTATGTGTATGCCTGTATGTGTATGTGTATAATAATTAATTGCAGTGACTATTTTAAAATAACTTTTTATCCAGTATATCATACTTGATCTTTGTACTTTTATTGCATGAGAAAAACTGTCCCACTGTCATGGGTAAATCATATTATGAGACATGTCTCTGATGACATAAAAACATAAAACAAACAAAAGATTTTGTTGTTTGTTTTTCCATAGAGGTTGTACTTGGGTAGATTTAACCCAATGCACAATTCACATATTAAAGCTAAATAAAAAGGCAGCGATTCAACCTGACCACTAACATGTGAATTTATGCCATAGCACATCTTATTTTGGTGACTTACTATCATGTGTCATGACCAGACTGTGCACACACATTAAACAAACAGCAGCAGGATAGTGTGGAATAGTTTTATAGGTGAAAGCCTCCATTTACATTATTTACAAGCTGTTAGCAGGCACTAAACTAAATGTAAAAGCAATCAACATAATATCTTGTTTCATTGATTCATTCTCTAATAATTTGTAATTACAATATGCACATGTAGTGTAGATATTTAATATTGTTTTAAAACATTTTATTCAGTGCCTTTTTGACTAATTGCTTTCCTATATTTATGGACCATCTGGGGTTTGGTATGAAACTGAAATGTTTATATTCTACATTATGTTTAATACAGTTGCCTGAAGGTGAAATTCAATACTAATGCCTTAGGGAGCTGTTCTTTTTACATATACATAATTTACATATTTTATTTAGGCTTTGTATACCAATTGATTAATATTGCATTTTCTTATAATAATGGTGTCTGCTTCTGGAAACATTATACCTCATTTCAAACAATAGGTTTAATAAAGTACTGATTATTTCTTGAAAAATAAACAACGCCCTAAAAAAGAATAGATCCATGAAATGGACACAGTGGACTGGCGTGTCTGTTAGATGGTTTGCTGTGATATCAGGTTGCATCTTGATGCAATCAACCATCTATCAGTCAGATGAACAAGATAATAGCAGAACAAAAGTGTTTTGGTGAAAGTTTAATATGTGTGTGGTCAAATCTCTATTCAAACTTGTGAATAAAATGGTAAAATGCAGCGCATCTGCATCTGTTGCAAGATTCCCTATTTTGACTGAACTCAGATGTTTGATTTCATGCGGTTGCATGTTTTTCTTTCTAAAGGACTCACACTTTCTTAATTTGTCAGACAGAAAAAACTCCATCATTGCTAACAGTCATGTTCACTGATAGATTATTAAGTGCATTAATTAACTGTTATGTTATATAGCACTCAACCTTTTATTTAAGGTTTTTTACTAACATTCTTAAATGAATTTGTGTAGTTTATCTATCTATCTCTCTCTGTCTCTCTCCATATATATATATATATATATATATATTAGGGGTGCAACGATATTCGTATCGATATTGAACCGTTCGATACAGTGCTTTCGGTTCGGTACGCATATGTATCGAACAATACAACATTTGTAATTTATTTTATCAACTTTCCTTCTGACGATGCTGTCTGTGTGGAGCGCTCAGTGAATCTGCGTTCAACTACTCCGCCTAGGCTGCACTGTCAAGCGCAGATCCACTGAGCGCTCCACACAGACAGCATAGTCAGAAGGAAGAGCGCAGGGCAAGCTAGCAGACAGAAGTTAAGCTCTCCTTGCAACATGGCAAATTGAACCTCCCCCACCCTCATTCAGATCTGGCGTTTGGAATTATTTTGGTTTTCATGTGACATATGACCCTGAAGGTAAGCGCGTCATGGACTAAAGTAAAACAGTATGTTGGATGTGCCACGCAATGCTCAATTACATGGGTGGGAGCTAGTGTGTTAGCGCAGTTAGCTCATTAACGTGTTGGCCGTCTAGCCCCATGCACGGGGCTATTAGGGGTAGCTCGTTAACGGAGATTTGCCATGTTGTGGCGTTAACGTCATTTCAACGAGATTAATGCTGACAGCACTAGTGGGAACACAACGAATATGACTGCACATTTACGCCGACATCATCCTAGTGCAAAGACAAGTGGAAGCAGACAAAAACAACAAGCATGCATGCTACAAACTTTACCCGAGTCATTTAGACAGCCGTTAGCACATGATTCTCCTTATGGGGACCTGATATGTTTAATATGCTGCTGAGAATATAGCCCAGAAGAAGCGGATAGTATAGCTTTTATTTTGGAAAGAGCCATTTCTCTGTAATAAACTCTCTTTTCCAAAGATGAGTGATTCCTCAATCAGATACAGGGCTCGCAAAATCGGGGGCTAGCGATTTTTCCAGTCGGGCTACCAAAATCTATCTCTGCCCTGCCCGTCCGGCTATTGTAGGAAGGAAAAATATATGTCAATGCTTTTGCATTCTTTCTGAAATGTAGCTGGGTAATTATGTCATTGGCATCGGTGAGCCACTGTCAATATGTGACATATTGAAATCGCGTTTGAATTTGCGCTTGTTTTTTTGCTTTCACTTTGCAATCGTGTGAACTGTGTATAGAGAGCGACAGCACTGATTGGTGAGTGATGATAATTTGTGCACCAATTCCTCTGACATTGTCTTATTAATCGTTAGCTTACTACGCAAACATGACAAGTGAAATCTCCCGCAGCAAACTTAAACATGTGAGAGGTTGATCGCGCAGAGAATCGCTGAGCTTATGTGAGTGTGTGTGTAAAAGCAGCAGGATATATATTTCAGTTCTGCTGAGCCAAATAAGACAGGTCAGGGTGAAGAAGTGACAGCGAAAGAAAAGCTTACCGCAAAACGGAAAAGTTATGACAAATCAGACTATAAGGCAAAAAGAAAGTGCAGCTTTATGGTTTCATGGACAAAAGAATTTCTGTGGCTGCGATATGATGAGCTAAATAACCAGGGGTGCACATACAGTAAGTGGTCCGCAGGTGCGCATTCGCTGTCAAAATAAAAAACACGCACAAGGGTTAGGGTTAAATTTAAAAACTGTACTTTTGAGTTAAAATATATATTTATAATTTTAATAAATGACAAATTAAAAAGGCATGAACATTTTATTTTGTATCGAAAAAATACCGAACCGAACCGTGAATTTTGTGTATCGTTGCACCCCTAATATCTATATATATATATATGTGTGTGTGTATGTATATATATTTCATATGCAAGACGGAAACATGTACATACTGTCTCCACATCTTCTGTAAAAGTTTACTCTCAAGCTATGTCGCAAACCTGAACTTAGTAAGGGGGCAGTAATTGTGGTATATGAGCGTAACATTTTGATAAAAAGTGTTTCAATACAAGTGTATTTCATCACTGTGTTTGTTTTTATTGCTACCTCCAGAAATACTGCCATTGCTTTGCCACTTATGAGACAGACTTTTCCACATTTTGGCTCACAGCTCACTCTCATATTTCCTTTTTATCGCAGCCCCAGCTTATGACCACAGCTCAGATTTGTGCTTCAGGGAGTCTTTAAAGAAACCTCAGAAAGCATTATTCGGGGTCCGACTGCCTGTGTCCATTCCTGTTAATGTAGTAAAGATAATATGTTCATAGATGATGGATATTCTCCAGCACACAGTCTGTAAATACAATTGCTTAAAATTGCTTAATATAGTACAGTTACTTTTTTTTTCTCCTTCTCCTGTTTGACAGTATTTGCTGTACTGCATTTTGAAAAATTAAATCAGAAGCTTACAACAAAGAGTCACGGCTCTCCTGAATCCCAAACTGAAATCTATTAGAGAATTCCCCAACCACAAAAATAGTGATAAGAGCTACAACTCCCATGAGGGTAGGTGCAAAAACAGAAAAAAATTCAAATCACTTTTTTTGGTCAAAATAGCAACTTTTTAAGCTGATGTCATATGTATATATTTAAATACATGTATAAACTAATGAGTATTATTAAGTGGATTACTTTATGATCCACTGTGTATAGAAAGGCTGCCAACATTATATTGCTCTGCTCTGAGTTTATGGACAAACATGCATCTGTTCGTAAATGTTTGATAATCTGATCAAGTGCTTTCTATATGAACTTTTTGTGCTCCTAATCCATAATTCATACCTTCTGTGATGTACTATATGTTATGTGAAATGTGTCCACAGTCATTAAAGTGAAAAGCAATGCTCCTCTATAATCGTAAAGGGGCAACTAATGCTTAGAGCCCAAAACAGAAGAACAAGATATGATACATTATTAAATAGTATCGATTACTTTTATCAAATCGATGAGATGGCAAGAAAAAATAGCTACTCGTATGAAAGTCACGCTCGACTCGCGGCCCTTTCTGTTTGAAGTGTTTCGGCCTTTCAAGAGAACATAAGCAGATCAAAGAGTAACCATAGCTGCTAAGTATGTGGGGGAGGCATGTGTGGACGAATGGAGGAATTCCTCCAAAAGGGAATGGCCTAGACCCATATAGCAGAGCAGAGGGGGAGATGTGTTCAGCTCAGTATATTTACTCCTCATCTAATAGTCCTTTACTCATGTATGCAAACATCATTACTGTCTGGCATTTCAACATTATGTGTTCCTGTCATCAAAATTTAAAGTTCAAGCCCACTAGCCACTTTGTGTCATCAGCCAATTTCTGCATGTTTACAGCAGCTTGCAGTGCTTATGTGCTGAATGTCAGAATAATTGGCCAATTAAAAAGGAGAGCCTGATCCAGTATTCTTTTAAGTGACCCAGAATTTCTAGCTATGTCCTAGAAAGGATGAAAAAAGATAAAATAAAACAAAAAACCTTAAGGCATGTATTTTTACACGCAGATCCAGGAAAGGTTTAACTACCTCAGCTGCAGCAGAGTATCACTTGAAAGAATCTTTGGCAGTGTTTAGCTAATGTAGACACTACAGCAGAGGCATACCAAACAAAAATCTAGCATTGGAAAATGACCTACTTCCTAAACACAACAAAAATGCTTTCACATCAATTAGGTCAGTGATTACAGCATTTGTGGAGTTTAACTTGAGTGAGTGAGTAAGTAATAGACGGTATACACTTTATGGATGAAAGTCCATGCGAGATATACTGTCAGTGTGTCATATATTAAGGATATACAAAAAATAAAAACACCTAAATTTCAAAGGTTTGTTCTTCCCTACTGTATGCTGCTTACAATGCTCCTGTCAGCCCATGCTTCTTTGCATCTTCTTCTTTCCATTACTCAAACACTCATTTAATTGATGAAGCTATTATCAAGGCTACAGTTAGAAATGTTCCGTTTAACAGCATATTTCATCAATGTTGACATTTAACCATTTTACCTTTATTAAAAATGTTATTTCTCAAATTTCATCGGAACAGAGGCTACATCTGAGATTTGGTTCCTCGTGGATTCTCACATAGTATAGTTTTCCTTTTCTAATGTAATCAAGCACCCATTTTATAAGAGACAGTAATAATTTATTTCTGCCCCTAATAGCCTATACATCACTGGCAGGGTATATATTTCATTTTCCTGAAGCATGAAGGCGAATAGAAATCTTAATGATTTGCCCTTGCTAGCATAATTTTAATTATGGATTTTCGTCTACATGATCGATTTGGAGAAAGCCATAGTAATACAAGTTGTACATTCTACTGTATTAAATATTTGATATCCATTAAATTTTCATGATTAATGTTCTGGTAAAGAATCAGTTTCTCTAAGCCCTCTGGTTTTATTGCTGAGTAAATTAAGGGTTTTACTCCCTTAGCAAGAGATATAGCCATATATCGCACCAAAGCTTTGCTTGTCATGAGAAATGGAGCAATTTGATATTGATTATAAGGGAATTTTAAACTGAGAGAAATGGTCCCCAAAAGAGAGAACTTGATGTTCTATCTTTAATATGGGTAAGAATGAGCTTGTACATTTCACTTTGTCATTGTTTGGTGAAATGGTGTTTTTATGCATTTTATTTTTCAGTTTATTGTCATTTAATTTTTGTGCATAAAGTTTGCTTGCTGGTTTATCTCTATCCAGTGATGATTCTACAGGTTGTGTAGCTTATGCAACTATGAAAATGGTACTATTTGTCTTTTGTTCTTGCATGTACTAATGTGTGCTTGATATTAAAAACTAAAGCAATGAGCATAGACTAACTGAGAAATACCAGCATATGGTGTTTGAAGTGCTAATATAAAATCTTAATTTATTTTATGAGCATAATATATAGAAAGATATTTAGAATTATTTTTGCAGCTTCACCCACTGACTATTTTACACATGCTTATGAGTAAAAACTCATTTAGCTTACTATCAGAGTAAGCAGACAGATTCTGGTCTGCTAGCCACATACATTTCTGAAGTTGAACTTCAGTTTTAATACCCCTTCCTACTGTACTTAAGTAGAATTTTATAGGTATCTGTACTTGAGTACTTATTTTTCTGACAACTTTTTACTTTTTCTCCCCGTTCTCTACACAAATATATATACTTGTACTATGCTCCTTACATTTGCAAAGCTCGTTACTTTAGGTTTAACACATTTGAGGGAAGTTTTCATTTCCCAGCTCTTTCAAACATCAAACCAATCTCAGCAAAAATGAGCAGAACAATGGTGTGTGTCATATACAAAGGGATGAAAGATCATTTACACGTGTTATAGCTATACTCAGAGGTTAAAGTGGACCGGAACTCTTGAACAGCATTTTAGGTGCAAAATGTTCATAAGCTGTGGTCTTGGTACTTTAGCATCAAGCTAGCACTACAGAAGACAAGCCAGCATAAAGGGAATGACATTTTAGGGGGGGGTTGTTGTTTTTTTAAGTGGCCCTTTTAATTACGTTAATTGGGTTTCTATCAGCTCAACAAATGTCAGCAACCACCCAAACTGTGTGTCTGTCACACACGGTGTTGCTTGCTAAAGCTCCAGCTGCTGTATTTTCCAGGGAGAGAACAGAATGAGAGCTACCTTCACTCAGAGATGGACAAAGATAAGAAAGACAGGGCAGGAGAAAAAGACAAACGGTTATATTTAAAGGTATGGACTGCTTAGGACTGGGTATTTGACACACTGGAAATTTAAAGCTTTCATGTAATGTGCTAATTTTTTTTGTAATTTACTTTTGATTTTTTCGTTAATGTTGGGAAACATGCTGCAAAACAAACTGAGGTACTCAGCAGTTTAGTGCAGGATAAACATGTTAGTTTGCTGTATTCTGATAAATTTACAGTAACTGTGTGCTGTAATGTTCATGGTCAGCTAGGTTACATAAAGTCTAGCAGAAACTAGTCATTTTTCTGTTTAGATGTGGAGCTAAAGTAAAAGCAACAACAACAACAAAAAACAGCGTAATCCCACGTATTAATATCATTAAGTATCATTTTAATTCACTTTTACTTGAGTGAAGCACTTTGACTTTTACCAGAGTTTTCTTAACCCAAGCATCTGTTTCTACTTCAATTATTTTTTTATATAGCCACTCTTCTTTAAAAGACAACTTATTGATTATAAAGGCAATGTATTTTTTCTGGTCCAATTAATTAGTCAGATGGTCCCAAGGATCTATGTTATGGTTTTTGTATACTATCTAGTATTCATATAACTGACAAATCACCGAAGCAATAATGAATGAACTGTAATAAATATAATAAAACAAGCTAGGAAGTACCTCAGGCTTAAAAGACATTCTGTGCATTGAGCAGGTACACTGCTGCATACAGCTAATCTTTAACAAAGTATCCTGATTGTGTATCTGATCAGAGAGGACTGCAGTGCCTTCCTATCTCCGTACACAGAGGTGTTAGAGGGCAACGCTGTGCATGAGGAGATATGGGACGAGGCAACAACAGGAGAATAATGAGCCACCAAGCCTTAACGCCTGAGTTTTGTAAGTCCTAATGATTCTGGCTCCAATTCAAAGGAGAAAGACCCACTTGAAGCCAACTTTCATTTCCCAGTATAGAATGGTGTGAATCTCATCTCCTAAAAGAATTACAGGTATCACACACTCTGCTGATCTCCTCACACATCTCTGTCAATCAAATACAGGACCAAAAAGTACCTGAATTATATCTAACAGGGGAGGTAATGCATCTTACAGGTTTTAAGTGTAATATAATTTGTTAATAATCTCTCAATCAGATAAAATCTAATTTGCCACCTTCATTTCATATGTTGTCTCAAATGTCTTATTACACACAGCTTCATGTAATTGGAGAAAGTACGATTCTGCACAGCTCTATCCATCACCTACAGTCACCTAATGCCATGAAAGTGGATGTTTCTTAAATTCACCTTCTGATATGTTCACATCTTTGTGCTCAGTAGCTGTCTCACTTATGTAACTGTTCTGTTGTGAACAGCTTTGCCATGACGTTCTCATTTTGGGTTTGGTGCAACACATTTGACATGTAGGTATATTTCTCAGTGTCACTGACTTCTCTGAGTTCTGATGAGCACAGGCAGCAGAGCGAAAACACTGCTTTCTTTCTTCTGATGGTTTCCCTTCATTGTTGATCTTGAATCTTACTGCAGACAGGCCACAGTAAAAGGTTTACTTCTCTCAATCACATCTCTCAGTCTGAGTAAAAGAGCCAGAACACTTTGTGTAAAAGCTAGCGTATATCATACAGCGGCAGCCTTTTTCGTATCAGCAAATCAGAAAAAGTGACTCACTGAAGGTTTCTTCTGTCACAATAACCACAACAGAAAAGAAACAAGGAACGTGTTTTGAGAGAAGTAATTGTTACTTCATCTTTAGCCCTCACCATCGCTGCCAAAATTTATCTCACAGCTGCACAAGCAGTATTGTGGACTAGGGTGTAGACATAAATTGCATTTTTATGTTGTTCTATTGAAAGGGGTGGGTAGGGACTAAAATGCCATTTCAGAAAATCTTACTCTGCAACATTTACTGCTTACTTGGGATTTCTTTCCAGTCCCCTCTTAATATTACTCCCTCATGACACCCTCCATGCAAGATGCTACTGCAAGTTCATTATCATCAATAAGTCAAGTTTATTCTATCTTTCATCATCATATCATGCATTCCAACCACAGCACCTTTTTTTTGCAATGTAAACCAATTTATTTCTCCCTTCTATTGCAGATAATATTAAACAATGCCCTAAGAGTAGAGGCTGTCTGAATGGGAATGATTTATTACAAAGAAAGAAGTCTGTGCGTCGGTTTGCAGAGCTCTGCAGTGTAAAATAACCTCATTTATATTCTATATTGCTCAGGCTGCCTCACTTAATATTCCTGTCAGCACTCTTAGCCATTCCTTCTGTTGGCTTTGCCTGCAATAAAGCCGCTGCCTTTGAAAAGTGTACAAACAATATTAAACACATTTCATCAGATTAGTGCAATGCAGAAAGGCTACTTTTAATGCAAAACAACAGGGTCAAGTGAGCCACAGTACTCATTGTTTGACGACAGATTGAAATCATTGTGCAGCAGGCACTGGGATCATTTAAAACAGATGTGTGACAGAATGTTGCCTGCCATTGGGCAGCATGTATGTACTATTCACAGATGATCTCAAAGCATATTAGGAGCAAACAACTAATCACAGTTAAATAAGGTGAAGACACTAATTTTGCTTATTATTCTGCAACTTGCTCATTGTGCAATTAGAAGACATCAGACTGTTAAATTGCTACATTATAATGGATCTCAAGCCTATTATAAGTCAACTGTATTGTTCTTGATGTTGAGAGTAGTCTTTTAATGTAGGGTTAAGACGTTAATGGCAAAGTTGTTTCTTTATTTTTTTTTTAATAGAAACATAACTGAAATTTATTACAAGCAATTACTCAATTATCAAATGTTGTTGAAACATTTATTTTAAAAAACATCATAGCTAATGCATATGTTAATAAGAATAAACTTTACTGATTTATTTATAGCCAGCAAGATAGTAGGGAAAAAAAACATTACCTCCTATTAAACATTAAGAAGAGGTCTAAAAGTCAATAAGGAAGTTGATATTCTGACTTCAGTGGGAACACTATTCCACAGGTTGAACTCAAACGGCAGAAACCCACTGACCTTTGTTTACTAGTCGAAACGTTGTAATGACCTGCAGCATCCCATTCACTGATCTCAGGAAGCACCCAGGCACATAGAGTACTAACAAGTCTGTGATATCATTTGGAGCAAGACCATTTAATGCTTTAAATGTCATTACCAAGAGTTTAAAATCAATATTAAATTTAGCAGGCAAACAGTGTAAATTTGCTCATACAGGAGTATTTTTTCTTGGTGCCAGTTTGATTTAAAGACCAACAAATAATCAAGGTGGGAAATAAAAATAAAAAGATACATGACTTTGTGCAAGTCGTCTGCGGATAAGAACAATATAATTTTGGAATTTTTTTGTCTGAGCTGCTAGAAGCATGACTGGAAAACATTATATATATATATATATATATTAGGGGTGCAACGATATTCGTATCGATATTGAACCGTTCGATACAGTGCTTTCGGTTCGGTACGCATATGTATCGAACAATACAACATTTGTAATTTATTTTATCAATTTTCCTTCTGACGATGCTGTCTGTGTTGAGCGTTCAGTGAATCTGTGTTCGACTACTCCGCCTAGGCTGCACTGTCGAGCGCAGATCCACTGAGCGCTCAACACAGACAGCATAGTCAGAAGGAAGAGAGCAGGGCAAGCTAGCGAGACAGAAGTTAAGCTCTACTTGCAACATTCAGATCTGGCGTTTGGAATTATTTTGGTTTTCATGTGACGTATGACCGTGAAGGTAAGCGAGTCATGGACTAAAGTAAAACAGTATGTTGGATGTGCCATGCAATGCTCAGTTACATTGGTGTGAACTAGTGTGTTAGCGCAGTTAGCTCGTTAACGTGTTTGCCGTGTAGCCCCATGCACGGAGCGATCGGCGGTAGCTCGTTAACGGAGATTTGCCGTGTTGTGGCGTTAAGGTCATTTCAACGAGATTAACCTGACAGCACTAGTGGGAACACAACGAATATGACTGCACATTTACGCCGACATCATCCTAGTGCAAAGACAAAAACAACAAGCATGCTACTAACTTTAGCCGAGTCATTTAGACAGCTGTTAGCACATGATTCTCCTTATGCTGCTGAGAATATAGCCCAGAAGAAGCGGATAGTATAGCTTTTATTTTGGAAAGAGCCATTTCTCTGTAATAAACTCTCTTTTCCAAAGATGAGTGATTCCTCAATCAGATACAGGGCTTGCAATATCGCTAGCCCGACGTCCCGGAGCTAGCGATTTTTTCAGTCGGGCTACCAAAATCTATCTCTTCCCTGCCCGTCGGGCTATTGTAGGAAAAATATATGTCAATGCTTTTGCATTCTTTCAGAAATGTAGCTGGGTAATTATGTCATTGGCATCGGTGAGCCACTGTCAATATGTGACATATTGAAGTCGCGTTTGAATTTGCGCTTGTTTTTTTGCTTTCACTTTGCAATCGTGGGAACTGTGTATAGAGAGCGACAGCACTGATCTGTGAGTGATGATAATTTGTGCACCAATTCCTCTGACATAGTCTTATTAATCGTTAGCTTACTATGCAAACATGACAAGTGAAATCTCCCGCAGCAAGCTTAAACATGTGAGAGGTTGATCGCGCAGAGAATCGCTGAGCTTATGTGAGTGAGCGTGTAAAAGCATTTCAGTTCTGCTGAGCCAAATAAGACAGGTCAGGGTGAAGAAGTGACAGCCAAAGAAAAGCTTACCACAAAACGGAGAAGTTATGACAAATCAGACTATAAGGCAAAAAGAAAGTGCAGCTTTATGGTTTCATGGACAAAAGAATTTCTGTGGCTGCAATATGATGAGCTAAATAACCAGGGCTGCACATAAGTGGTCCACAGGTGCGCATTCGCTGTCAAAATAAAAAACATGCACAAGGGTTAGGGTTAAATTTAAAAACTGTACTTTTGAGTTAAAATATATATTTATAATTTTAATAAATGACAAATTAAAAAGGCATGAACATTTTTTTTGTATCGAAAAAATATCGAACCGTGACACCAAAGTATCGAACCGAACCGAACCGTGAATTTTGTGTATCGTTGCACCCCTAATATATATATATATATATAAATTTTCACCAATAACTAAAATATTTGATTTATTGGAATTGAGACAACCATTATTTGATATCCCTTTGAGAAGTGAACATATAACTATGTGTACAATATTATGGCTAAGAATAATCTGGTTTAGAGGAAACATGTATACTGAATACAGAAGGAGGCCACTGACAGAGCCTTGAGCAACACCACAATGAAAATGGGCAACAGAGAAGGTCGAAGGCTGTGAGCTGTGAGACTGAGCACTCACTTCTAAAATTAAACCACAGATAATCTTCAAACGGGAAGTTTTTCTGCTCAAAAGCATGACTGAAAAATAATGTTAAACATATTGTTACTACTTATAAAAGACATTAACTGAATTGAAATTACTTCTTGTAAAAACCTTAGATAAGCCTGAAATAGGCTTTCAAAGGAGGCGATGAATGACGATGTGTTTAAAACAAGTTAGAAATATACCAACTGTTTAAAATTAAAAGAATTAAATGAAAAATTGTAAGAGATATCTCTGTAAAAACTTGGTTGTATCTGTATTACACGTGGAGGATTTCATCTGAAAAATTATATTTATTAGAGATTTTGAGATGAGAGGCAAATGTGTGAAAGAGTTGATAAAATTTTCCCAATAAATTCAGCTGGAAATTTCTTAGGCTAGTCAGATTTAGGGGTGAATTCTGTACACAGAACACCACTGGGCCTAATTTTCTAATATTTGTATGGAAATGTTCGTACACTGTGACAATTACCATCAGATTTATGAAATGTATATACTGGCCTATTTGTTTCTCACCACTTTGCGTACGCTTGTATATCAGAATCATTCAGAACCAACAGCCTTGTGTAGTCTCCATACAATTTGCATACTATCTGCATACGACCCCATCTCCCTTTCTGTATATAAGGATACATGTTTTCTTCATGGTAAAGTAGAGAAAGAGAGAAGCCTGCACCTCTAAGGCAAGAAATAAAGAGAAAGTCTGACTGTAGAAAATTCAATAATAGTGTCTGAGATCCAAGAAGGAAGCACTCAGCGGGAATGAAGACCGTTTATGTAAATAAATAAATAATTAAATTTAGGCACTAAAGCTAAAATAATGGGAGTGCTGAATATCATTTCTCAGAAGAAAGAAAAAAAGTTTGGAATCAATGATAATATGAAAAAGACTAACAAACCTTAGAAAGAAAACTGTTCGATGACAAAAACCATGTGATCAGGCAGCTCCAGGTGAGAAATTCTCTAGCATCCATGGGATCGTGCCAGGAAGTTATGCTGTAAGTGATGCCATTCAGCAATAATAAACGTCATTTTTAACTACAGTAGCAGTAGTACTCATTTTTGAGACTTCTTTTTAAATTCTGCTTTGTGGTCAGAAAAAATGCATCTACTACCTCTAAGTTCTCCATACAAACAAACCAGATGACAGAATTAGGTTAAGGATGTGACCTTTGGAATGACTGGTTACATTAACTGACACCACCAATTTTCCACCTGCCATAAAAACAAGTATTTTACGCATTATCAATAAAGGTTATCTGGATGCTTTGGGTTTTTTTTTTTTAAGTTGGAACTGGCTTACAAATCAACTATTTACCTGTTAATAAACATTATTAGTTACAATCTTATTGTAAACATTAAACAGCTATGAATTAAAGGTTAATTAACATGAACTTAAGCTATTCCTGATTTTATTGGTTATTTGGTAACACATATGTCTTACACAGCTCTATCTAGCCACAAAGCTCAAGTCTAATTTGCCAAAATGTAAACACCTGTGTAGGTCTGCAGGTGCTTTCACTATTGGTGTGTAGTATGTGTATATACAGTTTAAAAAGATCACAAGGTGTAAAGCTAAGCAGAAAGTATTGAATGGGCTCATCTCAGCCAGATAACCTCTGGTTCACAGTCAGGAGGTAATGCTGACTGTTAACCTAACACAGGATCTTCCCTCTAGTTACAGCATCTCACAGTGCTATAGATCTTCCCATGGGAACAGATTGTTTTTTAAAAAAGACTTATACCCCTTCGATGAGTTGCTTCTCTTCTCTGCAAGTGCATGGTTTCCACCTGTATCTTTGTACAAAATGAACAAAACTGA
Source organism: Simochromis diagramma (assembly GCF_900408965.1). Classification (NCBI taxonomy): domain Eukaryota; kingdom Metazoa; phylum Chordata; class Actinopteri; order Cichliformes; family Cichlidae; genus Simochromis; species Simochromis diagramma. Next base: position 8,806,693 of record NW_024387414.1, read on the forward strand.
ACCTGCCCCTATACTAATGAAAGCTCATCCGCATTTCATTCTATCATCTCCGATAACACCCCCCCCTCTTATTCAGCCTGTTTTTCGGTTTTTCTGTAATTCTTTTTAGGTTGACCTCAACGTTCATGCTGCTAATAAATTCTGAACTTGCTCCAAAACTGCTAATTTTTGTGATCAGGATCAGTGATCACGCAAGGTCTTTATCGCTGAGACTGTTAAACACCAGCAAGGCTGCAGCTGAAAGAACAAAAATTTAAACCATCTTTTAAACATAATTGTGATGAAATGCGCTATTATAATCCATCAGAGTATCACGTCTGAATGACAAAGCTCTGACATTGATAAACCTGTTAAATTCACAACTGCATATTTGCCAGCTTTCCTCCAGCCTTTAAATATGCTAGACTTTATTAATAGCTCTTCTCCAATCTTACTGACCAAAGTATTTAAAGTCCACAACTTCATATAGTGCTTTTAATGTTAAACTGTGAACGTTTATTACACAACATCATATGTAGCTTTCAGTGTTCATCAGACAGACTGCAATTTGATTACATGCTTTGACTGTCTCATTCTTTAAATATAATGTTTAACACAACTAGTGTAAATTGAAAATTGCATACAAAGATTAACTAGAAAATCACCAGAAAATCCAGTTGAAAAAGTGACAGTAATAAACAATGCTTCTTATTTTGTATAAAAAGGATCTTGTGTTGACCTGCTTGCCAGGTGATGTTTCCTGAGGTCTGACAGGCAGCTGTGCCACCAGCAGTACAATGCCACACCTTTAGGCAGCACAACAGACTTTTATTCATCTTCACATTTTACACAAGCCACTCAAGACAAACAAAAAGAAGTGTTCAGCACTTAAAAATGGGTCGATCCTCAGTTCCTGCCCTCTTCAGAATGTGCTCCAGAAGGCCAAACCAAGCGCATGATTTTTGTTCAGGTCTTTTAGTAAAGATCTCTTATGGAAGAAAACAAAGGTGCAATACAGTAGCTGGTTTGCAGAGTATTGTGGAAAAACGGATAGAGAAAGGGAGCAGAGTGGTCTCACAGTTAGCATCATAATAAAGCCTTTTTAATTGACATAAATAAGGATATGAGGAGAAAACCAAGTGTCCCAGGGAAAGGTTTTGTGCTTGCTGGACCTGATGTAGTGAATGAGTTCTGTTAATAGGATGTGAACACATGGCTGATGAGTAGGGGCCCTCTGCTAATTGGCAGTGTTTGTCTGCTGGTGGTTGTGTTCCTTCAAGGACCCAGCAGCGTCCCATTGGTATTCAGGGTACTGCTTTGTGCTTCCAGAAGTGACGCCACACCATTAGGGAGAGAAATTGAGGACCTTATGATTTACTTAACAAGAGGAACTTTCTCTCTGCGGCAAGCAGAACTCAACTGCTCCACCATGTATCAAACACCCCTGGAGCACACCTTGTACAGAATATATAGCTCTGGAAGTATCTCCAGCTGAGTGCTACTAATGGATATAATTTATTGAGCTGTAGCAGAAAATTACATAATTTTGTAAAACTGCAGCAATGGTTTTCATATTTTGTAAATCTGAACGTTCTTGGTGCAGCCCAGTAACACAATTGGCCGATTAAATAAATTACTCATATTTTTTAATGTATTATTAACCACAGTCTAAGATGTTACACAGCCACTCACAGCTAGCTGTGACTGCAGCAACCCTGTGCTTATCTGTGGCAGAAACTTGTAATTAAGGCGTTTATCACACAGGAACCATTTAGAGACCCCTTGGCAACCACTGGTCACTAAGGAAAAATGTGGACATTGCTAGTTGAAATCGGTTGCAACAGAGGTTACTGCACCAAAAGCCTCCTTGTGATTGTTTTGGTCACCAACAAATTGCAGTTGTTAGCCATAATTTGCATGGAAAACACAGACATATCTACAAACACTTGCTCTTTATTGTCCAAGCTGAACTGAAACTTGAAAAGGTTTGACACAAACCAAATATGGAGAATGTTTGCCTTCAATTTAAAAGTTACATTTGGTTGCAGCTGTAAGGCACAACTTTTACTTTGAAGGCAGACGTTTCTGATTGGCTTCTCACTTTTCACAGTTTCACCACTGCTTGGCAGGTAGTTTTAAAGTGTTTACAGACAAGTTGGTGTCGCATGAAGGTGCAGCATAGTATACCTTTTTACAACCAATTTCACACTAATGACAGCCAGCAAGCTTGAGGAACCACTCATGAACTGGTCACGAAATAAACATCTTTTTCTCTTGACTAATGTTTGTCAGGTGGTCGCTGACAGGTTTCTTGGACTGCGAGATTGGGGCTTAAAAATGGTAAAAAGACAGATAGCAGCATGCAAACATTCGGCACTGCAGTACTGTGATTAATAATTGATTGGTTGTGTGGAGATTGTGTCACCTGGTATATAACCACTTCAAATTCCGCAGACTCACATTGGCCTTGACTTGCAAGGAAAGTAAGCTGTTTGGTGCTAATGTTAGCTACACTCATTGTGCACGTTCAGTGTTATGCACAATGCAAAGTCCCCAGGAACATTCATTAAGGTCACTAGAAAGAATAGATAAGACATAATGAATGCAGATGTTTACATAAGAACGTAAAATTGTCTGAAATATTTGAGAGAGCAAATGGTCTTTTATGCAGTGGCGGTCCTAGCCTGTTTGGCGCGAACACTCCCTCTGCCCCCCCCACACACACACACACACACATATAAAACATATTAAGGATTGTACATTAACATAAAACTGTTGTCGAAATTCACCAGAGAAACACACACAAACACACGCACGCACACACACACACACACACACACATGAAGAGAGGGAGAGTATGCATTGTATGCAAACGGCTACCAAACAGCCATCATAATTCGTCATACAATGAGAACAGGACAAATCAACAATTGACAATGACTAATTAATATTAAAATCTGTAACATAATGTATTGTTTGGAGTTTAGTCTGTTACTGTTAGTATTTTTACCATTTCTTCTTGGAGCAACTGCAATCCACATTATTTTCTTAAGGATTAATAAAGTATTCTGATTCTGATTCTGATTGTTTCAGGATGACCTGCCATTATCCAATCACACATCTGCTTACCTGTATCTTTTGCTAGTTTCTCCTCCTCTTCTTTTCTATTTTTTCTAAACTGAGCACCTGATGGCTTTGAACTTTTCTTGTCCATCTTCCATTGGTTTTAATTTTGGACTCCAGTATGAACACAAATCCCCCAACTCAAGGATCACCACAACTTAACCTGATAGACCTACACCTTAGTTCACAGATTCACTTTGTCTAAGATGTATTTCTGGGATTTCACACAATCCAGGATTCAAATCATGAATACATAATGGGCTTGGATTTATTTAGTGAATCCCCTGCCGCCCCGCCCTCTCCTCCCTGTGCCGCAAGCAGCAGGCGCACCTCGCAAACGGAGGGCGCCCTTACTCCCAGGAAATGGGAGATAGAAAACCGATCGGTGCCTATGCCATTCCCAATATGCGCTGGCTGATGTCGGGGCAGCATAAGTACGAGCAATTTTTTATTTATTTTTTGCCGATGCCCGTGATGCCGCCCCCCACCATGATGCCGCCCCGGGCAACCGCCCCTGTCGCCCGTATAAAAAAACGCTACTGCTTCTATCCAATGTGTTAGAAATTGAGCTTCACCTCAAATAGTCTTTCATCCCTTCAGTATGCTCCAGCGACATAAAAAATATATGGCAAAGAGCAATGGAGCCTCTTTTTAGCAGTATGAGAAAATTAAAGGCATCACACTAACACCAGTTAGAGCAACACCAGTATACAAATTATACAACTTAACGGCCTCATATCCATTACAAACTGACTTGTGTACTGACATTCTCTTCAATGATACATTACTGAATCCTGAGCTTCTGTTTCTCTTTATGATGTTAATTAGTCAGGCCTGGCTGCTTTGCTTTGGAGGCTTTGAAAGCAATTTCCTGTTCATGTTCACAAATTAAGAAGGGACTGCCCAAGAAATCACTAATTATATATGAGAAATCTACTTTGCAGTCAGTTAGACTTAAATCATTCTGTGTTGTCATAGGGTCTCTGTTATTAATTGTTGTAATAATTATTTGTGATGCCATATTGTAAATCACAGAGCCAAGTGATATAACAGCTTCTTCTGCATGTGTTGCTAATTATGCTCATCACTTTATTAAAACATGACTCACCTTAAAAATATCACATAGTGTAAACTATAAATAAAATAGTTAATAAGCATCTTAATATTCAAATTTAATCTCAGGGAAGGATAATATTCTATAACCTTTGATTTCTATTAAGTAAAATCTTGTCCTCCAGAAAAAACAAATGCCCTAAAAGTTATATTTTAACTTCACAGCAGCTTTTCCGCTGAAGTCTTAAACATTTTTGACCTTAAGAATGCTATTAATATGTATATGTTAAAATTGAAGTTCAGTTTTAAGCCCGTTTCCATAAAGGTCAAGTCTTTTCTGAAAATTATGAGATAGGTAATGGTTTGTAATGAAAAGATGGAAAACAGCGTCTCTTTCCAATGAAGAGTAGTGAGCAAATACTATGATTTATTAGGTTTTTTTCCTTATAGATATTTCTCAATGCCATATAAAATTGACTATCTAAAATTAGTTGTAGTTGGTGTTCGTGTGTTTGCGTGTTGATTTTAAATACTTGCTACCGTATTTTTCACACTATAAGGCGCACTTAAAATCCTTTAATTTTCTCAAAAGTCGACAGTGCGTCTTATAATCTGGTGCGCCTTATGTATGAATTCTGGTTGTGCTTACTGACCTCGAACGGATTTTATGTGGTACACGGCGCTCAAAAATCTGTCAAAAAATGTTTTAGTACAACTTTGGTAAGCTAAGCTGCACCGCTTGATGGATGGATGGACTACCTTAGTCAGGAGCCTCTTGGAGTAATCTGGGTCCAAAACTCTGTCCGCTTCAGGTCCCAAAGTCAAACAAACACTGCAGCATCACTGAGAGTTAAAAACTGTCTAAATTCTTTTATCTTTAATAAAATGGTCAGTGTTGCTGCTGTACCAGGTGTGACAATTAAGTTTAACATCCAGGCATCCATGACATCAGAATTTATTAAATTTAACGGAGTTAGAAGTTAGCAGGAACTTAGCTCGCTAGTCTCCACCTAAACATGATATAATATGTTCTGATTGAGGGATACCTGAAAAAATGTAAAAATACAGCTCTGCCATCACTTCCAACATAAATGAAGGCAGAAAACTAAAGATCAGCGACTTTTGTAGGGTTACTGAAGTTGGACTAGCTGGTATATAATGATGTGCTACGTGATCGCTAGCGACACAGTTATGTTAGCATAACATAAACACCGTGAAGCTGGTGGATGAACGCTAACTTTTTTCCGCTCAATAAAAGTTAACGCAAGCGTTTCCGGTGGTTAGAGACAAATGCAATCGCATGGCCGGATGCTCTCCAAACTTCAGTCAGGAGAACAACTGAGAACAACTGAGATAATTCATCCATGATACGAGGTTAGTCATTAATATACTGCAACAACATGGGAGCAGCTGTGAGGGAGTTCATATTAATGAATCAATGGTACAGAAGTGGAGGAAGCAAGAAGAATGAGTTGAGCAAAGTTTGACTTAAATGACTGTTTTGTTTTGCTTAATGCGCCTTATAATGCAGTGCGATTTATGGTCCGAAAAATACGGTAATAGACACTCACTAATATTTGCTGATTACAACATTGCGGAACTTGCCGTGCTTAGTAGAAAACCTCTACTTTAACTAAAACAGCCTACTCAGACTAACCTAATAAGTAATAAATGCATTCAGGGGCCACCTTATTAGTTGCAGCTGAACTAATGCAATTCAGTCCAGAGACAGTATAAAAGATTGATGTCCCTCCTATGATATCCCCCACTGGTTGCACCCGGATGTCCCAAGGATGGGCGTGAAACTGCATTGATACTGTGAAACTACATTGCCTAGCGACTTGTGAATGAGAGGTGAAGTGTCTTCAAGAAACGAGAAGAGAAGTCTGCTGCATTGAACATAATATTTACATGATTGATTTTAAGCAAATGAGAATGCCAGGAACCTAAGGTAGGCTTAATTCAAGCATCATAATATAGTAATACTATCCAAATATGCTAAAACATCAGTCAATATTACATTATTATTATGAGGTTATTACAACTTAAACTCTGTGTAAAAATGTGAAAATTCAAACTCACAGACCATAACTTCTGATTTCTAGCAGGTTATCATATTGTTACCAAGGAATTACACTACTATTACTAATTGATTTTGCCTCATGGGGATGTCTTTATTTCCACATTATTACCCCCAGTTTCTGGGCCCTCATTATCCTCTTAGATTACTCAACTGTAACCACTGTTGTTACCATGTTATTACTTGGATACTAACTGGTTATTACTTTGGTAAATGAGTGGTGATAACTTAGAAATTGCCACATTATAACGTTCTTGTTTGTGCTTTGTTACCCTACTATTACCACTTTACTAAAGAGCTGTAATTGAAAGTGCAAGTTCTTATTAAATATCGGGTTGACTGACTGACCAGTTTAATCTGGATTCAAATGCTTTCATTTACATTTTCAGCATGTAGCTTCTATATAGCTTTATAGAAAGGAAAAACTGTTTTCTTTATGATGAAGTATTTTCATCCCAGAGGTCATATAGTAACACAGCACACTCTCTGCTCAGTTTTTCACCTCTGCACCATTGGCTCATCATTCTGTCATGTAGTATGGGAGCTGTCAACAGTGACACCCTCTACTAGTTCAGTGTCAAGGATAGATGGTACAGCCTCTGCATTTAACCTGGAGTTTTACTCTCCAGCCATGTTAGGTTAATAGTATCAAGCTGACTGCTGGGTGGTAGAGGAATGTTTTATCTGTACAGCATATGTTGCTGAGATGGTGAAAAATGCTGACAAATTTTTCATGGAAATCAACATAATTTTTTGTGTTTGTGTTAAATAGTTTTAGACTACCTATACTTTTTCTGTCATGTTCCATATTATAAGGTAGAAACTATTTTGTGCTCTCCTCTCTTTAAAACATTTTATTATGTTTCTCTTATTATTATTATGTTTCCCAAAAGAACCCAACACATAATATTCCACAAAGTTGATTCAGTTTTTAATAATAGAGAAATAATTATTTATAAAACTAAATACAAATAAGGTATATGGGGTAGCCCGACAAAAACAAACAAAAGAGGGAGAAGACCAACCATGCAGTGGATCATGCTTCTTAGTAATTAAGTAAACTCGTGAAAGTAAAACTGAAAAACAGGACTTTTGGTAACTCCCAACATAACTAACATAACTGTAACAAGCTACTGATGAGAAATGCTGGGGCTTAGGGAGGAGAGAGAGCTGCTCCGTCTCCTCTGGCTTTATATGAGTGCAGGTGAGCATCCACAGCTAATCAGCACTGTGGATGAACCAGAGCCCGAGAGATAGCGGGTTAATAGTGATCATAAAGAGAAACAATAATTGGAGACTAAATGTGCCAGTGCATTGAGGTACATGTAACCGTACCCGAGGGAATTAGGCGAAGAGACTCTTTTAACAACAGATGTGTGTATTGTGTTGAGAAAAACACAAATGACCATGACATTATTGTAGCATAGATTGCTATTAGCATTGGGATAAGGACCACATGGATTTGAATGGCTATCACTGGCATGTGAATCATGCAAACTTGAATTTTGCAAGGGACAGCAACTGCAGACACGTTGTTGCATGAACAGACAGCAATGAAATTTGAGAGTACAAGTGATGGTGATGTTTAACCTGATTTCTGACAGCACTGGTTTGAGTATGTAACAGTTTTTTTAAGTAGTAAATAATGTGCCTTATAAAGTGATATTTCAGTGGATGGAGGGAAATCTGCTTAGTCTTCGTCTTTCTCTTAGGAAGAGGCAATGTAGAATTCAGGCGCTACTCTCTGGCATAATTGAACATTTTGAAAAGGACTATGGGACTGTAATTGCTTCACTACTGTTCATAAAGTACCTTTTGATTAAATTTTCCCAATACTTTTACGAGGTGGATCCTAAACATCAAAGACTATTGATGTTTAGTTCTAAGGCTGTTTAACAATTACGGTATTTTAATGCTACAGCTGGGTTCTTTTTCTTTTTCTTTCTTTGGGTAATGAAAACAGATCTGGAGATGCGGAAAAACCATTATGGAACAGATTAACAGGTTTTTCAAAGCATTTAAAAGCATTTTGTCCTTAAAACATGAAGTCTCATTAAACTAAGGAAAATAAGACATGGCAAACATGAAGCAATCAGTCATTTAATTGTAGGGCCAAATATCATTAAATATTTTTTGTTTTTTGCCTCAAGACCTCGTAAAACATAACATTTTAATTCAAAGCATCTCTGACATTTGCAGTAAACATGTGATAAAGATTTTTTTAATCACGTGTGGGGGTTTTTCACTAAAAATCAAGAAAATGAAGCTTCATACTAGCAATATACAGAGGAATTCACTCATTTGTCTTTTGTTGCGAAGAAAACCATTCCAGTTAAGAAGAGAAGAAACAACATATATTATTGTTTATTCATGTGTACACACGCCTACACACACTTGAAAAGAGATCAGTTGAATACTGTCTATATCCTTTTAAGCAGACATGTTTGGCTTCTTACACAAGGCAAAACCAAAGTAAATAAATGGGGAGTTGTTTGAGCTTTAAAGTCTCTTAGAAACTCTTGTGGAGTATAATGCAGTATAATGTCTCCAGCATATATTGATGCATAGTTGTGATCACAGTTTAAATCTCTTTTACCCACAGGGAGCGGTTGTATGAAAACTCATCAGCAATAATCTGGTAGATGTGACAGATAGTCAGCAGAGGTTGTGTGCTCATCACTGCTATTGTGTGATCACACATTTGCTTTTTTTTTTATCAAGCTTGGGTTATTTTTCTGCTCTCTCCCTTTCCCTTGTTTTTTCGACAGGTATTTTAATGCAAAATCCAACTGAGATCAATCAGTCCAGATAAACCAGGACTATACAGACAAAAATCTCAATGGAGCAAAGGAGATCTTATATTTAAAACATTATTATACATAATGCACATGGTTCATGCATTTTTAAGCATTCACTCCATACATGGCTGTGGTGTTGGGTAGTGATGTGTTCCCCATACAAAACTCCTAGGTGCTGCCTTTAGAGTTTGCACGTCTCACATATTATGTCAAAATAAAAAGCAATGATACACAAAAGGCAAAAAAAAAAAGGAGAGAAGAAGGAATAATTTGATATCTCTGGAGTGCTACTGGAGACATGGTCCTTGTTGTCTTTGTTTTGCATTGCCATTTCCAGTATGACTGAGTTCAGAGTTCTCTGGATACAGAGAACAAAATGAGAGAGAAGACTCACATATCCTGAAGGTAGGTGTTGATTTCAAAGGAAAACATGAGAATAATATATTTGAGGTGAAAAATAAAACCAAACATTTTCCTTCCTGGATGGGAGGCTGTCTGAAAACAAGTCAAATTGGTATAATCTCTAAGAAATTGAGGCCAACAGAAAACATAAGGCATTGAGGGACAGTGCACTAATTGAACAGATAATGGCGTTAAACTGCAGAAAAATGCATACTGGCGGGTGGCTGTGGCTTTGGAGTTGGAGTAGATCATCCACCAATTGGAATGTCTGTTGTTCGGTCCCTAGCTCCTCCAGTCCATATGTTATAGTGTCCTTGGGCAAGATGCTGAACCCCTAATTGTTTCTGATGCATCCATCATAGTGTATGTGTGGCAGAAAGTGTTAAAAGGAATAAAATAGTGATATAGGGATGTTGTGTGAATAGACAAGTGTAATTTGTAGTAATAAGTGGTTTGAGTGCTCAGCTGGACAAAAAAAATGTGCAATATAAGGACCAGTCCACCTACTATTTACCAAACACTGAGGAGTCAAATAAGCCATCTGAGTAGAGAATCAGCCACCAGAATATAATATGCCAGTTCAATGACACACTTTTGGATTAATCATTTGCATTTTACCTTCATAAAACATAAAGTCTTGAAAGCAAAGACGGGAAATTCCATTGAATGAGTTCCCTAGTTTGACTGAATAGGAATTACAGCCCAGCTTGTTCTGTTTTGCGGGTATAAATCTTCAGTGCTGGAAAATGTTTTACATCTATAAAACTGCTTGGTTGAAAGCACTCTGTGATGAAATCCAGCTGTAATCTGAAATCTTTTAAAAGATGATTGATGGTTGTTGAACACATTTTGTGATTATATGTGTCCATTTGAGTGTGTGCACTGAGTATCTTTTGTCTCCGTTTTTCTTCAGGTCATCTCTAATTGTATGTTATCCAATGCATGGTTTTTGGTGCTTTCACACCTAACTTGTTTGGTTTACACTTTCCGACCTTTCAGTTTGTTTTGAAGAGAAATCAGAGCTGTAAAAAAATCTTAGATGACAATCTGAGAACTCCATCCTTGCCCGAAAAAAGAGGAGGTCTCAGTCCAGATCAAACAATAGTTTAGATGGTTTGTAGTGTGAAAATATTTTCCTGAATGATTCTGACTTTTAAGATAAAAGAGAAATGAGTTGAAGTAGCACATGGAGAGGGTACGGGATGAAGGTGTCAAACAGGGTAATACAAAGTCAATTACACTCAGAAAATTGCAGACAGCTCCAAATATAGAGTAAAAACACATGAAATAAATCTGCTCGAAATACATTTAAGATTTTGTTTTCATATCTGCAAAATTGAAAATACCATCATCAACAAACTAATCAATTATAGGAAAATACAGACTACATAGACTATGTTGATATGTTTATTATTTCTTTTCTTTGTCAGTATGTTATTAAGTGAAATAGGTCAGTACAAAGAGAAAGGCAATGATCGTGTATGATGTTGCCTCACAGACAGCATTTTATTGATCAAAGATGTCCATTATGCATGACTCAGTAAACCCCAACCAAAAACTAATCAAACAAATACTTTTACGGCACTCCTAGTTTTAAGGGGACACAAGATTTTAAAGGAAAGGTATTGATATCATATGTAATTCTTTATTGTCTTCCCATAATTTTGAATTTGAAAGTAGACAATTCAGATATACAGTGGGATCGTTTTTTGTTTTTGTTTTTTAGATCTGTTGACTGTGGAGGATATTTGAGTACAGTGAACTGTCCTGTTCAAGTGTTTGTATTGTTAGGTCGCTGTCATGTTCACTGTGAGGTGATTTAAGCTTTGTGGTTTGTTATTCTGCTGGAAGTATATAAGATAGGCATACTATGGTCAAGAGAGTATGGGCTTGTTGGCTTGGTGTTAAAACATTAAGGGGTGCAAAGTTTGCCCAGAAAATATCACCTACAGCATTACACAACCATCAAAAGCCTGACCCATTTATACAAGGCAGGATGGATCCGTGCTTTCATGTCAGATTCTGACCCTACTATCAGAATGTCTTAGCAGAAATGAAGACTTAGAAGTCAGACCAGGCACTGTTTTTCCAACCTTCTATTGTCAGATTTTGGCAAATCTGTGCAAATTGTAGCCTCAGTTTCCTATTCTATTCTTTTGAGTGGTCTTCTGCTGCTGTAGCCCATCTGCTTCAAGGTTTGACATGTTCAGAGATGCTCTACATACCATGTTTGTAACAAATGGTTATTTGAGTTACCTCCTGTCAGCTTGAAGCAGTCTGGCCATTCTCTTCTGCCCTTTGGCATCAACAGAGCATTTTTGCCCAGAGAACAGTGTGCGGATCAGCAGCTTCCAAAATACTCAGACCAGTTCCTCTGGCACCTGCAAACCATAGCATGTTCAAAGTCACGTAAATCACCTTTCTTCCCCATGTTGAAACTCGGGTTGAACTTCAGCAGGTTGCCTACAAGCATTGAGTTGATGCCATGAAATTGGCGTAGAATTTCTTTTCTTTTTTTTCGAGCTAAATAGTGAAGTGGCTGGTGAGTGTGTATGGACAGTGTGAAAAATAATAGTGCAAAATGATAGAGCAGATGTGAAATGTGCAATAGTGTGATCCCAGCTGAAGTCATTTTTATTTTACTGACTAGAGTGCGTAGAGTTTAGTTCAGTCCAGTGCCCAGTGTAATTCCTGCGGGTATTTCAACAACAACTTCAACACAGCAGATATATGTTAAATATGAAACTCATCCATGCAACAGTTAATGGTCGAAATAATTTCTGGATTTCACAGTCACCAATGTATGTAGACCCATGACATCACAGAAGGCAAACAAGAGAATACTGTGGAACTGAAAGAGAGGCTTTTCAGATTTTTCTTACTCTGCAACGATAGAGGTATCCATAGTAATTAGGTAAGTCAAATAAAACCATTGATAGTACAGTAATGAAATAAGCCATGTTATGACTGAAGCCTCAGAGTCTTGGAGAAGCTATTGTAATTGAGGAGCAGTTGTATTATCCCAAGCTCCATTAAAATTTCATCAACCTTGCACATTTCCATGAATGGCATTATTGAAATTATGCTAAATCACATCAGCTTGCCTGCTTGGCAGTGCAACGTTGCCCATTACAATGACCGAGGCAAGATTTCCAAAGTCTAGAAAGGGTCTGCATTTGATTTAACAGCATGCTTCATATTCTAAACAGATGCTGAAAAGCTACTGAGTATTGGCCCTTGGCCTCTGAATATGTGGATAACAAAAGAGTAATAACATTGAAACCTACTCATTTTAGAGAAACCTTGGTTTTATTTAAACAAATGTAGAACATGTTTTGAAATAAAGTATGAACTAAACCGACTTGGGAGGCAGTTAGACCTCATTTTTAAAATTCTGTAGATGTATTCTCTTTATTGTATAGCTATTTTGTGGATCATACTGTTTTTCATATTGCTGGTATTCAAAAATATTCACATATTTAATCTCTGCATTTACTAAATAATGTTGGGGGAAAACATTGTCCCATATATAAGAAATTGATTTACATACAAAATAATACCATGTTATTCAAAATGCAGTGCAATTCATGCTGCACAAAACACATACAGAAAAGCCCATCGCAGCTTGACACTGTGTTGTTATTGCATGTAACTTGGTTTGTGGTGAAATATTCATCCGGTGGAGAGAGTGCCTACTCTGCTGCCTCTAATAAGTCACCTGCTAACACACTGAGTGTTACCTGTCTTAACCTAGGCCACGAGAACATTATTATGATTATAGCAGTGATTTCATGATACCTTCCTGTTAATAATACATGATAAATAGCTGGATGAATGGAACAAAGCAGTGTGTAATATTAGGTGACCCCATGTTATTAGCACTGAGAGGAACCATTAGTGGGTTGCCTTAACCTGCCTTAATGAGGTCTCCCTGCTCTGGGAGTGAATGGGACGATTGGTGCATACAATAAAGAAAGTTGAGGCTGGAAAACCCACACAGCAGTGTCTGTTGAGGGAATGCTTCATTTGAAATGTTATTTTAAGGATGAGGAATTTGGTCCATAGATAGGTTCACTTTATTGATTTTTTATTTTTTTAAATACTGCCGAGTTTAAAAAATAATCCTTGCCAACTAAATCTTATTATTTTTTAATATTTTGTTGAATACACTACACTTTGATCTTCCATCAGTCTATCAAACATCCATGTCAGACGTACTTAATTTTAATATCTGTTCCACAAATATAAATCCATTCGTGTTTACACTGTACACTGAGCCATTCAGTCTATAATGGGATTAAATAGGCAAACTAAATACTGTGTATTATTGAAGTAGTAGTATTAATAAAACATTATGTAATAGACAGGTTCTGGTAAACTGCATAAACATAACATGGAGATAATGCAAAGTATAAAACTGTCATGCATATGAGTAAAACGTTGGGCTCTGGTTTGAGGGACAAAATAATTTGCTCCACCACCGAGCTCCAAATGTGCCACCTACAAATGTTTTCCCCTAAAAATGAGAAAATATTAACTTAATGTTATGTTCCATTTGCAGAAGCAAAGGTACATGTGGGCAAAAATTGTCTTCAGGGATACAAAGGTCAGGGTGTTAAATCTGTGTGTAAGAACATGAAAAAGCTGGAAAATCTGCATCCAGAAAGACAAATCAATGATAATAATAAATAAATGTGGGTATTTTACAAATGGCCAAAAATGTGTGGTGAAATATTAGATGTAATATTTAGGCATAAATAATTGCGTTACCTTGTTAAATTATCACTGTCCATAACAATTACAGACAGGTAGGACTGACAACACTTATTATTTTACTATCAGTTGTGGCTGCTACCTGCTACTTAAAAAATGGCTAATGTAGGTAACTGTGAACAGTTAAACAGCTAACGTTAACGTTGCCTGTGGGGTTAATGTTCATGATAACTGTTTCATAGTTCAGTGTAGTTGAAATGGAAATTTACTAACCTCTACTTAATGAAGACTGGGGTGCCAGTCTTTAATATGCTTCACCAAGTTTGTTGCATTACTGTTTGTGTGTTTAGTTGTTAGCAAGGGGGAGGGGCTGTGTGCCAGTCTGCAGTGGTGCTGGTGCAAATGACTAAAATGCAAATGAGTCTAATCTGAGTTTAGTAGGAAGTAGTATCACTTAGTATATACAGTATACTGTCTATGGTACCTACTGAAAAAATAAAAAGCTGGATTTTCAAAGTTGTGGTGAAGAAAGGAACCATAAGTTGTGGTTATAGGTTATAACATATCCAGTTATGGTGGCATCCCTACATTTTACTAATAAATTATGTTATAAACAGGTAAATTAAAAGGGGAATGGAATACACTGAAAAGCACATCCATTTAAATTGATATCTTGTCCCCCAAGCATCCAGAATTCCTGTTTTTACACTGGCAGGAGCACCCAGTCTGGCATGTAGTGGAACAAAATATCTCTTTTGCATCACTCAGCGCTACAGCTCTATCAGCGTGTTGCCAGTTTCTAAAGTCTATTCTAGCAAAATAATTAATGTCCTTGTCAATCACACATTAAAGGCGAGCCCAGTCTCGATAGAGTAGAAGTCAATATTTAGAAACTTTTCCACGTGTGACCCAGAAATTACATGCTATGAAGTAAACAACAAAGGAAGGTAAAGAAACATTTCATGGGTGCAGTTTAAGCTCAATTGTGCTGTATGTGCTGGCTAAATGACGTAATGCTTTAAATATACAAAGCCATGAAGCTAATTACGCGAGTCAGTTAATTAAGTAGTGTAGTTGCTTGTCCTCTCTAAATGAAGGGAAGGTATGTGGGAGGACTTTTAGCACAGAAGATGGGAGGAAGGGGGCTTAAAGATGTGCTACCAACGACTTACGAAGTACTAGACCAATCAACTGGACATGACAGGTGGCTGCCAGACTATACAGATAGATGTCTTGTGGATTTGTGTAATATTTGTGTATATCAATATATGAGTGGACTAAAGATATGTGAGCTGTTGTGTGACAGATTGTGAAGTTGCAACCACAGGGTTTGCTGTGCTGTACGCCCACATACTGCTGTACATTGTTAATAGAGAATAATGTTGTCATGTAGAGCCACATCTTTATCTAGTTTTCCAGTTTGCAAAATAATCAGCAGTTTATGTCATATTTATGCCTTCTTATGTCATTTCAAAAGATAACCATTACTGTGTGAAAATGGAAATTGACCGCTGTCTCACTTGACAAAATAAATTAAAAAAAAAAAAAAAAAAGTCCAAATAAGAAGACATGGATGTGACAAGTTTGCAAGATGACATGCTGAAGTATTATTATTGTTATTGTTTGAGGTATTATTTTCTGGCAGCGACTTGCATTTCTTCCTGTGGGTGTCAGGTGATTGACAGTAAGCGCAGCATAAAATAACATGCCTGCTGAGATGAAAATACAAAATGCAGCCACAAACAAAGGCAACAAAACAGACGCATTGCCAAAAAAACAGACCGTTAACCTAATTAAGGTATTATATTTACCAAGACAAAATGATATGGGTTTCACAATTTGCAACTACAAGATGAATAAATGAATAAAAGTGCATGTAATTCAAAAAAAGAAAGGGGTGCTCTTCAGAGACACTGCTCAGACTAATTTTATGGTTATCAATCTAAGACGTAAAAAAAAAATCACTTTGAATGTAATACTTTTGTAATATTTGGCTTGTTTGATTACTGATGGGGCAGTTTATACTAATGACCTGTGTGTGGACAAGATGGACATGGAGACACATAGGGGGTCATCTAAATCAGAAAAAGAAGCGGCAGGAACATTACTTGTCAGTCATGTGACAGACCCTCATTACACTCACACATCACCAAACCAAGTGTTTATTACACTGGGAATCGGGGAGAAATCAATCTAAAATGACAGCTGTTCGGTCCAATCCTGCAGAGAGTGAAGTTGTACATAGTGTGCACCTTAGTGACTGGTCTACCTGAAATTACTGTGTTCAGCTATCCAGGGTGAGATGCTATCTTAAGATGTTATCTGGTTACATTATAGCTTCTGCTGGCAGCATTTTTACAAGAGCGAAAAAGAAAGATCAAAGAAAGCAAGGTTTAAAATGAGTGAGCAGAGTTGTGCAGAGTAGAAAAATTAGTAGAAAAGAGACACAAAAAAATCCCAGTCTAGTTCAATAAAGCTATCAAAGCAATAACAGGAAATAAAGCACTTCATCCCCAAAATACCGTAATATCTTTTAAAAAAGAAATATTCCAGTTACCCACAGATATTCTTGAGAGAAAATGGAAAGAGTTGTTCCTTTTCTTCATTCAGAATGCTGCATTTTCAATATATACTGTTCCCAGAAGGATAAAGAAATGAACAACTGCACAAAGCAACACTTCTTAGTATGATGTGCTGTTCTGGGTCTATGGGGAACCCAGAGCATAGCACAGCTGTTAAGTACTTTTAGCAGTGCTATTGTTCAGTGAAACAAAAAAGCCCATTCAGCTTGGCTGGTTTCCAGAGCACTCCTATAGTGACCAAATGTTTATCATTGTTTTGACACTGCATAGGACAGGACAGCATGGGGTATGCTTATGGATAGCCGTGTTGAATCTGTGTACTAGTATGCGTGTAGGGAGGAAGGTTGCACAATTCATTATCCTACAGTAACAAATGAATGCTATGTTGTACCTAGCTTGGCTCTTTGATAACTCTTTGTAACATGCATCCTTTTTCTTTCTTCTATTTAATTGGGATAAATCAGAATCTGCAGCTCAGTGAAGAAGATCACGTAGAAAATTTAGAACATTCAAAATCTAACGTGTTTCAGTATTAAAGGGAAAAGGAAAACATGTGTTTTTATTAGTCGTTTTTCCTATAAGCGATCTTTGTTCTGCCTCTAATAATCACTGTTTTCCTCCGCCCTTGAAGATTCCAGAATTGAGTCAGTCTTTGTTGTAACAGTATAGGACAGAAATGAAAGGTGTTGCATTATCTGTTCTGACTGCAGTCCGATAGCTGCTGCTGCAGTGATTGTGCTTCCCCTTTCTCCTTACCCATTTAATCTCTTCATTCTGGCAGTGTGCACAGCCAGGACAGTTCTGCTTTATTCTAATTGCATACTTTCGATTAAAAAAGCTTGTTTTCCTTGATTACTTTGATGTTGAAATGGGAGCAGGGGAGCAATTCACATTCATTCGGCAGTATGTTTTTCCCCCCCGCTCTTTTGTGCTAACAGCAGAATTCCTATTTATATATTGGCAGTGGAACTAAATTACTGCAAACATCTCTGTGGGCCAGCCAGGCATAACAGATTGGCAGGCTCCTGTATTATATCAGTGCCCCCTACTGGCTGCTGGAGGAAATGCACTATTGTTCATTCCGAGCACGTATGGCATCAGGGGCTGGTAGAAACACAGTGGAATAGGCTCCTCATTTTTTTTCCTTGCTGGGCTGCTGGATATTTGCTAAATAAATCCCTCATGACTAGGGTTCATCAGCCAGTGCACTGCTATGTGCACATACCATGGATTAATCCACTTTAGCTCTACATTTTACACATTTAGCTTACACTATTTTCTAGGAAAACTTAACTTGCCTCTAGCAGGCGTCATCTAAAAATCAGAAACATTAAGTTCCCTCTGGCTTCTCAAAAAATGAACTTTATAATTGCATGGAATTTGTGTATAGTTTCCCCATGACCATGCTAAGATAATAAAAAACTGGACTAAAAAAGTCAGATAGAGAAGAAAGATATGAGGTTGGATATGAATCAAAGGGGAAGGGCTGACATCCTTAAAGAGATGAGTATTCAAAAGAAAGTCTCCAGAGCAATATATGCATAGAAATGGTATGAAGATAGAGGGTTAATGATTTCTTATCTATGTTAACGCTAAATGCCGCATTCTACATTGTTTACATGACTATAGCAGGGCACAGGACTCAACTGTCCATAGAACAAAAGCTTGATCAGCTGTATATCATTCATACTCTTCACTGATGTTAACCCACTAGAGTAAAGGGGCAGGTTTGCAACTAAAGGCGTGGGTTGACTTCCCCACTGGGATGGAAGCTTTTCTCCCTAGAGTCCCATCACACACTGTGACAACACTGGCAAACATCAAGGGGCTTTTGCTCGTTTTATATTTATATCCTCTGTCTTTTCTTCTCACACAACAGTGAAAAAGCAAGTTGCACAAGGATGCGCAAAATGGAACAAACACTGCCTTATTGGTCCATTAGCACTTAGCTACAGGTCAATTAGGAGTGTTGAACCACAGGTATCTCAGCAGGTAAAAAAGATACAAAGTCAAAGCAAGGTATTTGAGAAAAATGATCTTCCTGCGACGAATTTGTGCAAAGACAAATAGATACTGACAGAGACAAAAGTCATGAAGGAGAAAGCTCTGCACACAACGAGCTGTAATTACTGGAGACATAAATAGGGTCAAATGCAGCCAACATAACATTGTGGCAAATGGGTTATGCCACATAATGAAATATGGATCTTATATTGACTATGAATTAGAGTGTTTTATTAGAAGCAGTGCCATTTTAAGACTTGACACTAATGAATACATAGAAATGTCATGAAAGCCTTTTAAAGAAATTGCAATATCAGTAAAAGTATAAGATAATTAAGCTTTTTTTTTCTTGTTTGAGAAAAGCTAATGCCAACCAGTGAAATGTCACAAAAAGTCCACAGTAGCCTGAGAACTGAATAATGTTTTCTAGTCGTGTCCTCCTGTCACATTCATAACACAAATATGCATCTTATGCCCTGAACAAGTGCAATTATTGCTGCATTTTTTTTCTTGTAGCAAATCAATGCTGCTCAGTTTCAGTTTTAATATAATGGTTCTGTTGATGGGCACCTTCCTTGTGCCATCATGTCAAAGCTTATGCCAGCTGCACCTTGGGATGAGGTTGTTTGTCTTCATTAGCATCAAGTGATTCGTCAGTGTTTTCATTAACAAGGTCCCCTCCTGTATTTGTCAACTGCAGTGAAAGGCCAGAGACACAACAGAATCTGGGTCACGCTTTAATCGTTTTCATGCTATCTCCACCACTCTCCGAGGTGTTTGTCTTCCATTAGCCGAGGAGAGACTTTCCCACACTGGGGGTTTCTCGAGCAGCTGGTACAGCCCTACCCTGCCAGGCTTGAGAATGGAGGAGAACGAAGCTGTGGCTTCTGTTCTAAGCATTCCTCGTTTCCCACCTGCATGATGGCTTTTCTGCTTGATGGCAGCAATGAGATCCAGATGAGGTGAGGTACAATTTACTCAGCCTGGAGATAGCCAGGTGTCTTGTACAAACACACCCTCAGAGTAAGTAATAGTTGCATAAGCGGCATTCAGTAACAACACAACAGTGTTACAGATTTTAGATTCTATTTTGTGAATAACACTGAAGCAGCACTTCCCAATGACCAAAATTGTGATGTTGAAACTTAAAGCCTGCATTGTAAATACACTGAGAATACAGGCTCAGTGATGCTTTAAACCTGAATGTTAAGCTTTTGAAGTAAAGTAATAAATATATTTATTCAAAAATGTCTGTAGGGGAAATACTTGGCTGTAATATACCTACAAAAATAACATTGCCTTATGTTAAATTTGTTATAGAAATCTTTTCCTGTATACGGACACTTATATTTGCCAAATCCAAATATATACATTCAGATGTCTGCTTAATTGTGCTAATTTACTATTGTGAGTCTACAAGGCACTCAGCTCAACACGAGTGCTAATGCATAATCATCACACATTGTGACCCTAATTAGACTCTAAAGAATAAGTTTCAGCAGGAAAAGTCTCCCTGACTATATTTATGTGTTGCCAGGTATAGAGGAAGAATTAAGGTACTGTCAGCAGTTTAATGAGCCTCTCACTTATTGTTTCCTGCGCTTTTTTGTGGAACCTCATCTCTGTTCCTAATTCTCAATAAAAATGACTGTAGATACTGGGTTCAGTGTAAATTGCAGTGATTAGCTGCTGTGATCTAAGTTCTTTCTTAATTAACCTTGTTCTTTAATTCCCTCCCCCACTAATTTCCAGGAGAGACAATGGAAACTGGACTGACTTTTTGTGGGACTGAGCCTATTCTGACAAGGTTATAGAGATGGTGTATCTCACCGTGAGCAAATTAACCAAGTTAGTCTGTAGTAAGTAATGAAAATAAAATGAAATCATTAATCTCACTGACTTTGAGTGCATTTTTGGTTATAGCTTTTTAGGTAGATGTCTTCTTTTATCTATTGCCTTCACCAGCTATGTTAGCCTCTGCCACATTTTCAGTAAATTATAAAGCTGTACTTACCTGGTACTGAAATAGGTCTGTTGAAAAAATTAGTTTGTTAAATTGCCATTAATTGATTTCTGCACTCATTGTCAGCAGAGTGAAAATAATGAGAAAAAAACTCTACTTACTCTACTTGGGTATAGGTCCTCATTATTCCAAGAAGATCATATACTCCAAACTCGATGGACTAAACTCTAAACTAGCTCCTTTGACTATCTAATCACTTCTATTGCTAACACAAAGCCATCTTTAAAGTTGAAAACCAGCCCAAAGAGCACTTCACAGAGAAATACTGTCTTAACTGCTGCAGGTTGAAATTGAGGCTAAGCCTGACTGCCCATCACTGCTTTTCTTACCTATTCAGCTTTGACTGCTTGACTTGGGTTGGCATGTTCTCCTTAAACCTGGAGTCTTGAGGTCTTTGCTATTAGCTTTGTGTTAACATGTTATCTTTTTAGATGCTTTACTGTCATGGCCGTGCTCTTTCATGCAATAAAAATGAAAATAATGTCTTTATCTGCGATTTTCTGCTTCCTCCACAGCTGAAGTCAGCTGATGTAGCAAGTGTGCTGGAAAATTGTTTTTTTGATTTTTGTTCTATCCTAAAGAAGAACTTGTATAACACTTGGATTAGTATCTATAGTTTGAATACACGATTTTGTACAGTACTGCATTACAGAAAAAGGTAATGTAAATACAGTCAGTGAGGAACAGACTGTGAGGTCTCTAGCAAAGCCTTCAGCTTGTGCCTCGTTAGAGTTAGACCATTGAGGATGTTCAGGCAGATTTATGACAATTATCTTGTATGTTTTTCTACAATTTGCTAGAATTTAATTGAATCAGTTCTCTCATCTATTAGTGAAATGTTACAACACCAGTGGCATAATCAATCTACCCCCATGAAATAGTTGGAGAGGTTTTTTTCATTAAATTATTCTCAAAGAAGCCCATCATTTTTTAAATATCTTTAGACCTCAACTTACAGAAACCAGCTTGACCTTAAACTTATTGATAACTGCCATGTTTTAATTATTTTATGAACCAAGGAATTTGCCACCTGAAATGACTTTATCTGCCTATAGCCTGTTTTGTCAGCATTATTTTAAGGAGCTATTTATATATTGGAATTTGCAACACCTGGCTGTTGCTTTCCTACTGATTACTGAGAACAAGCCCAAATCTTTTGGGGTTCCCCACCTTCTAAATCCTGTTCTCTAACTTTCCCATTTTGAAACTATAAACAAAACAGATTTTACTAACTTGGCTGAATATTGACAAGAACTTCCTTCAATTTAACCATCTTTTATTTGCTTAGATTTCAAAAGGCATATAAATGGTTATTGTAATTATTTTTGATCAGTATTGAGATCACAATTATTAGTCAGAATTATTCATTGAGTTTAGTGACATGTAAATATAAAGGCACTTTCACATTCGTGTTGTGCTACTCTGCTAATGTACAAATCTAAATAAAACTGGTATTCTTAAAACCTTATTCTTCTAAATTCTTAGTAAAAAAAAAAAGACAAAAAAACCCATAAAATTACATCAACAAGGCACTCCTCTCCTGTCACTTTTATATTGTCTTTCATGCCTGTTAATTAAAGTATATTTACAGAGAAATAAGGTGTTTATTTAATGGAAACGAGTGCCTCACCTAGAGGCAAAATACAGTACAAAGTCTTTCACTCCATTCATTAGAGTTTCATGCATATGAATAACACTTGTACCTAAGTACTTCACAGCTGTGATATCCCTCTAAATGGGGGGCTAGCATATCTTTTATCCAGTATGTTGACCATTTCCCTGAAGCCTTCATTACCCACTGTATTTATTTATCTTTGACCAAATGGAATGTGATTGCTTTGGTGATTTCAGTGCATTTTTGTGAGCTGGACAGATCCATTATCAAGCTGCACAGGCTCACTTTTATGGACGTCTGAGTTGATGTTGGATGATTTACATTAGCAACCTCTCTATTGTTTTTCCTTGTCTTCATGCATTAATCATACTCTAGTTTGTGGTGTGTTTTCTGCCAGTTGAATAAGTTAGCATAGATGCAACTCTGAAGCATTTTCTGCATATGATTTGTCCCTGGTTAACATTTGCCCTGAATCCAAAGTATTTCCAAACAATAAATGATGGTCTGCTTCGGGTGACAAGCTCTTGACCTTCTGTTGTGCCAGACGTTTGAATTTTGTTGTGAATCTCTCTCTTAATGTAGTGTTATCAAGGCTATATGGGAAAAGTTCAATCTGCGTAGTAAAGCAAATAGTTCTGCACATGCAGGCATGTGGTTAGGCAGTGACTTTAGGAAGCACTGCTTTTTGCTTTTTGCTTGTAGTGTGTTGGCACATATTTTCAGTATGGCTAAATCATGTTCATTTAATTTTGGGAAGACAAAATTTGGATTCCCAAAATTTTTTATATATATATATATATGGCAGCTGATAAATGCAGAATGCAGGACAAATAGTAAGGGAGTGGCAAGCTAAATTCTAAGAACATGGACTAGCTGTCAGCTCATGAGAGGAGCTCTGTGCTCAATGATTATGGGCTGAATAGCTGGAGGCAGGGCATCAGAATCAGGTCAGTCTGTTTACTGATCAGCTCTGAGCCTCCAGAGAGCTATCGGCTAACAGTGCTGTGCAGCAGTGTAAGGAGTGTTTTCACAACCAGTGTAGGTACCCACCGCCAAGGGCCAAACTTGGCAGAATTTATACATGCAATGGAAAAAATATCTCAGAAAACTTGATATTCATCCATACGTCAATACATGAATCTTTATGTCCTTCCAATAAATGTGAAAACCAGGCTCAAATCTAAAATGTTCCCTTTTTCATGTTTCCTAAAATTTCGAAACTTCTTAGTTAACAAAAAAAAAGAGAAAAAAAAAGATTTTATTTGTTTTGTTTTTGGGTTTTTTTGTTAATTTGAATTGGAAAATGTTAAGCAATGTCAATTTTTTGAATTAGTTTGGTTTGGCAATGATGTAAATGGATAAACATTTGTAACAATTATTATTCAGCATCTGTTATTGGCACAAGGTATAAATGGGAGAATCATTAAATGACCTGTGTGGCTGCAGCGTCTCATAGCCGAGACATTTCCTGGGTGAGGATTTGGGGCAAAATAGTGTGTTGTTTATTTGCAGTGTATGTATCGGAAAATGTTTAATAAACCACATTTTTCATACATAGTTTTGAGAGATATTGAAGAGAGTGAAGTTAAGACAACAAACATCATTGCTTGGCTGTTTTTTGTTCAGTCAAGATTCTCAGTGTGTGGCTTTTCCCATCATGCATCACAGTTACTTTATCCAGCAAATTATTAGTGCCCTATTCAGTTTAAATGTGACACACCAATGTGTGTAGAGAGAGAAAGAAAGAACTGTATTATATCCAGCATCGGTAGCAATAGCTTCACCTGGTAAAACCTGTTGTTTTTCCAACAGGGTTGTCTACAGACTGTACAGTAGACAACCATCATGTTGTCTACTGTACAGTCTGCATAACAACAGAGAGCATGGGCCAAGTTTAACATATGGAAAGGATAAGGGCAGGATAATTATTTAGTGTATGATGCAAACTTTAGAGAATTTTAGCTGGGATAATACAGACAGCTTACAAGAGTGGAAACAAGAAAGCCTCTTTTGATGAATTCTTTGTTCTACTTGTTTACAAGATGCAACATTAACAATGCAGTACTTTTTTTCTTTACTAAAATGGATATTGTGTGGGATTTCTTTTGCAAAGTCGCTTTGTAAACATAAGAAGACTGCTATATTCAAGCATCTGCCATGCTGCATCAAGGATATGAAGCTGTGAGAGCAATAAGCGCTAATTCATAATATTAGCAGCTGTGACTTCTTTTTTCAGACAAACACATTTTCTGTATGTTGATGTATATATGGGATTAATTCATGATATAGTAACCTTCCTGGTAAAATGTTTGCGTCAACTAATCTCTTAAAAGTATGAGTGTGTGTGTGTGTTCCCTGCAAGAAGGTGCTGATTATTCCTATTAGATTCGTGTTGTGTTTCAGGCAGAGTAACAGCAGTGTCATCTGCCAATGTTATTTCATGCTCGGTTGGGTGTGAATCAATTTCATTCCAGGGAGCAATTACTGAAGATTGCAGATTTTTTTTCCATCCTTCCAATCATAACATTTGAATCAAATCATTGTGTGCTGCTCAACATACAGTGCCAGACTCAAAACACATCAACTGCTCAGTGCCGTGAACATGCTACGTCTATGACAGGCCGTTTCAGTTTCCCTCAGTTTTAAGCCACAGCAAAATAATCCCCCATGTTTTCTGACCTCTTTTCTCTGAGTCAATAAATACCACTCCTGACCCTGGTGAACTCTGACTCAGAGCGTTTACATTGTTGGGCCACCATAGTCAAACAATATGCTGGATGGATGGGAGATAAAGCCTCACACATTCTCCCATTACTCACATAAAGAATGCTGGCCCCTCTGCGATGGACAGAAAGCCTGGATTCCAGGGGCCTAGTTGAGCCAACACTGACAGTTATTTCTGGCCTCAGAGCTGGAATGAGGCAGACTGAAAGAAGGTAGTCTGCACAAGGAGCCATGCTTCAACAGTTAAAAAGGCTGATCAGTTTGAGGTTGTGCAGCTCTCACTAACGTGGAAGCTGTCATTCAAGTCCAGCTACCTCTAACTGGAGGACAGGTTCCATCCATGGATCGCTGAACAACACAGACAGGCCCTTTTCAATTAGAACTGGCTGCAATGTATCCGCCCCATCTTTCACAGGCTTTTAGTTAGACATAGACGACTATACTGGGAAGGCTTCAAATAAAGATCATTATAATTAAACTGACAAAGCTTCCAGGACACAGAAGTATTAAATTAGTTCTTAAATTTATTCTGAAATAATATGCCCACTTGGTTGCTGATTGATAGAAATTAAAGTGGTACTTTTTAAAGTGTACTACAGTAGGTAATATACTTTCACTTTTTCTATTTTTTTTTTCTAATCTACTTTTTAAATAACAGATTTATAAGATAAAATACTATATTCATAACTGAGAGTTCTTCAAGATTAATGTGCACGTTTTTAATTACTGCATGTAATACCTAAATTATGGAAAAGTAAAAACTTACTGGGTTATCTTTAGCAGCAGCAACTACAATCAAATACTCAAGTATAACTTGGGGTTTTCATCTCTGACCTCACTGTGGTGAAAATTGGGCACTCTCATCTTTGCAGAAATACTTACTTGCAGCCATGTTTGAGGCTATGTGGGCATGAACTGCACTTCTCAGCATTACAGTGGGGTTTGGGTCTGGACTTTGACTGAAGCTGCTATACATTCTTTAGTGGTTGACTTAGTTTTATGGTTGGGATCATTTTTCTTGCTGTTCTTATTTTGGTTTATCACAAATACAGATGAACTGACAATCACCTTTACTTTCATGTCGTAGAAACAAACGTGTTTTCCTCAGTTATAGGAGGCAGCTAGTGGTGATGCCATGACTAGAGACCATAGAAGGTGCGACATGCAAAATGGTGGGAACACAGAGCAAGCAGGTCTCAAAGTTTGCTTAACCCCAAGATAAGTGATTGAAGACTACCAATCTGATAACAATGAAAGGGTAGTAAATATGTTGGACAGCTGGAGTTTCCCAGCTTTCTGGTTTCCTCTTATAGTCCAAGTTCCTAGTCACTTTCTACATCAGCAAAATATCCCTACTTTAAGTTCAGTGTACATTTATTTAACAAAAACACACACTACATGCAGTTTTTATGTGGGCATGAACTACACTCTAGATTACATATATTTATGTACATACTGACATAAATACATAAATATAGTAGTAAGATTATAGTAGGTACATCTGGCACTGTATTTGTTGAGAGATAAGCTGAAAACTGTCATTAACCTTGACGATATCAAAGCTTTTCTTGTTAAGAAACATTTCCTTATGATCCTTATAATAGGTCTGGTGTTTACTGAAGTAATGTTATCAGCAGTTCTACAACCAATATATAGTGCAGACTGATAAAGTTATTGTAATCAACCATGCAGTGTCTAGATATGCCTAGTTTTAACAGCTATCCAAATGTTTTGTTCTCTGTAAATGCCCTAAGAAAACAACGATAGCTCCCCCTGTGCATGCAGTGTTAAGACAGTATTTCTCCCTATAGGCCCCACATCCCTGCAGAGGTGGCCAGTAGACTAAAGGTCACCAGCTAATGAGCCTGGCTACAGTAAAGACACAGTAACAGCTTGAACTTTTGCAGAACCTTCAAAAAATGAATTCAAATATTGTGAACAAGAACATCCATATTATTCAGCCACAATGAATGAAGTGACCTTTTTTCCTAGGGTGCAGTTCTGGAAATTTCATTTAGTTTGTTTATATATTTGCAGGCAGCTTAGTGAAATTAGTACAGTTTCATTGGAACAGCAATACTTGCATGAAGCCTGTATCGTTTTTCTAACAAGTCCATACTGAGGTATGACATTATATGTCAGCCATAAGGGAACGACTATTCTAATTGGAATCTGCGGAGTACAAATTGCTTTGTAACTCATTCCAGGATAATGTATTTCAGTCGCCTACTTTTTCTTTTCTTCTGGTATTTTTGTTGATTTCGGAATAATGTGCTACTGGTGAAACATTTTAGTCAACTTTACGCCTGTGAAAATGGTCATTGTAAGCGATGGTGTGATTAAACAAAGCTGGTAGTAATCATGTCGGGTTCAGCCGCAACCCGTTATCAGTGCAGTTTGTCAGGTGTTTTTTTGTACTTAGTAACTAAGGGGGTGTACACTTTTTCCCACAGCCGCAGTTTATCCATACATAATTCAAAACTTTTGTTTTCTCTTGTTGCCTTTGTTTTAGATTGTAGATGATCTGGCACGCTACTTAATGTCGCACATTTTGTTTAATTCCTAATGAACACATGCTTATATTGTTGCCATCAAATGTTTTGTATTAGCGTGCAGTCAGATAGGGTTAAATTTTACAGGCGACATTGTTATAGATAAAATGTCTGCCATGAAATGTTTTCTGAAATTGAGCGAGGAGCCAATAATTGCATCTCCCCCTTCCAGAAAGATTATCTGTTTTAGCATCATGTCTTTCCTTTGTCACAGAGGAACACCTGGGAGAGAGTGTGAGAACAGCATACACAGATTTCCGCCTTTCATGCCTTGTGAACTACTCATCCCTTTCCTGTCCATATCACACAGATAGCCGACTGCTTTCGACAAGGCTGCAATCATCGAGCCCTGATTTTTCACTCAGATCTCCACAATATCAAATTGACAAAAGGAGAAGAAGCTATTTCTGAAAGAGGCACAAGAGCATAAAAAGCCCCACAAATAGAAGAAGAATCGATAGAGATTCTCTTTTTGCAACATTGGGGATGTGCGATGTGGTGTATTGTATGGTACATCAACCTTCCACCCACACTTTGCAGATCTAAACAGACACTTCGCTTGTTGTTCGTTGTGTTGCCACAGCAATATTTCTATTTATCCTGTGAGACAGCTATACAAATAGATGAAGTGCAACAACATGACATTTTCTGTACTTCAATTACTTTGCAGGGCTGGGCCACGTGGGTTAAAAGCCAACAAACCATAACTTTCCCTGACATTTCCTCCCCCCACAGTGACCGTTGATGGATTCTCCCTGACAAAGCATTCATTATCGCAGAGAACAGAGAGTGCACTAAAATCTCTTCTCTTTTCTTCTCCCCTCCATCCTCTGCCTCTCTGTCCAAATCGAGATGAACTCAGCTGCAGAAGGGGAATGGGCTCCACACGCACACACCGTCTGAAGGAAAAAGCGTTGAATCGCTGCAGGATATTCACTGGCAATCAAAAAGTATATCCTTATTGCAAGGCAGCCATTATGGTGCAGTGGGCAGAGGGGCATATCAAATGGAAACAACTGTTCTGTGCCAGCTCAGATTTGATCCTGCTACAATGAAAGAGCCTTCTATGGAAATGAGCTACGATGGGATGCCATTGAAGATTAGCTCCCTTTTATCATTTATCTCAGAGTTCAGTGCACTGAAGCTCAGTGGTCCAAGATGCATCAAGTCACCATACGTGACAGGCAGTGCCCCAACCTCACCGCCCCACCCCCCATAAGCCCTCTGGAAGGGTGTAGCTAAGATGTACTATTCAGACAGCTCAATCGGTGAAACAGTTGAGCATGCATATGCAGAGATTGAATTTGAAGTCTGGCTCAAAAATAAACCTGTGCTCCTTGTTTTACTTTCTTTCCTTTTTTTTGTTTAATGTGATCGCATAGTAGTCAAACATGCGTAAGGGAGCAATTTACATGCCAGAGTTAATGTCTTAATCACATCTCTTTTGGATGGATGCAAACAAACATACACAAACACACACACACACACACAAATACGCACACATTTTATTCACCTACAGGCAGGGGACTGATTGTCTGATAGCATTAGCATTCCTGTCCAAGTCTGGTAGAAGCAACACAGGAATCAGGCTCACTTCAAGAGGTGCACATCGCAGACAGAAACACATCCATTCACTGTGGACAGGGTAATAAATAAAAGAGTAACCCTGTGGCAGTAACAAGCCTATAAAGTATAGCTATGTTTTACAAGTGAATCAGACGGATGTGCAAGAAAGATGGTTGTCTCGCGATAGTCAGGTATTTTATAAGGCTGAGAGTAGTGTGTGACTGTGCAATACTGCACTCTGCTGCAGATTGACTCTGCTTCATCATGATATGAAAATCTCACTGTCACAGCTTGAGTTATCATGTTTACACTGCAGAGATGACACGCTTCTCGGGTGATGTGCTTTTTTCGTAAGATATGAGCTGGATTAGAAATGCATCCAAACGTCTTGACACAAAAACTCTCTTTTAGAGTTTAAATACACACCTGTTTAAAAGCTTCAAAGCACTTTAATTATAAACTTTAATCTGAGAACAAAACTAATTAATAGATCAATGATGTAGTACATTAATTTATGGCTATAAAGTACTAAAGAATATTTTGTATATATCAATTTCCCAATCCTTATGATTTGATTTGAGTTGGAAAATTCATCAACTCTTAATAGGGCAAAGTTTTGTTGTCATATAAAGAATTGCTTGAATGGCAGTAGTGGTCAAAATATGGCACTTCTGGCATCTAAGATGTATTGATCTCCTGTTTTGCAGTTTGGACAGATTGACCCAATGATCCCGTTCTGAGTAGATTATAAAAAAGTGAAATAACACATAACATGTTGTAATCTGACTGTATGACAAAATCATTTTTCTTTCATTTTTTCTCTTCTAGACACAATTTCTGGTGTTTTGTTTCAAAACAGCTTTCAGTGATGGCACTCAGCGTGTGCCGGAGGTTCTAGTCATGCAGGATGACCTGAAACTGGAAAAATCAACCTTTTAAAATACTAATATGAAAGTAAAAAAGTCTATTTATTCCTGAAAAAGTATTGGAATTATTCATTTTGATATTATGTTGTAAATCTTTTTGTCCTTTTAAATATTACAGTATGGATACTTTAAATGCTCTCCAGTGTTCTTATTACCACACTAGACATTGCAACCAGAACACAACTATATCACAAGTGGACAAAAGATAGAGAAATTGCTCTGAGGCTCCAGTCTGGCTGTCATGCCACATTCACGCCTGGTAGACACACCACTGCTCGGTAACTGACTCTATGTCAGCTCCAACATATGCACATCAAATTGTGGATCAAAACGCTGGTGGACATAGCATCTGTTTCACAAGAACTAAAAGCCAACCAATCAAAGCAAGCTAACTCTGCTGCCTCAATTACTGGGATCGCCTGAGCAGCCAAAACACTGGCCTCATCATGTGAGCGTTAGCCCTACTCCTGTCCGCCGAGACTGCAATCAGTAGCACACAACACAAATATAAACACATTAGCTTTAATTAGATTGTGGCCAGCACTTTGACTCCATCAAATCTAATACATGTTATGCTGGATGTAATCCAGCTGGTTGCTATGGTATTGTTGCTGTTGCAGAGGATGGGGGCTGGGCCAATGCGTGCTGCTGTGGAAACAGATCTTTTTGACTGGAGATTTAGATGGGAGAATGTAAGTCTGGTTAATATGAATGCGTGTGTAGCTCATGCTCAAAAAATGTATACTGTTTTTCTGTAGGTTTGCATACAAGAGGGGAGTTTGTGTGCGAGTTTGTTAAAAGTGGTTTGGGCATAGCTGTTTGTGTAAATCCATACCGCACACACACGGGTCTGTACAACCATAAACCATCTAACATATGCTCTGTAGAAGTTCACTTTGGATGGAAAACGAATTGGGGCAAAAGGCAGGTCTGTTCATGAAACGATCCAAGAGGATAATGTGGAGCACGTTTGTGTTGGCCGCACAGATGACCCTGGGAGCCTTGAGAAGGCTGGCGATCTGTTTGCGTCCTGACTGTTATTGTCTTGTCTGTTTACTGGCTGCTGGAATGCAAGATGCTATACAGCTATGCATTCCAGCATTTGGAAGAAGTGCAGTCATACACATTGAAATGTATGCACAGTTGTAAACACATGGCATTTGACTGGTGGACTTGTGGTCGTTTGTATACAGAGTCGAAGCTTTGATGCAAAACAGCTCAGGTCTGCAGTTCATCAGATTGAAAAGCAGTGGTTACAAACAGAGTACACACAAGCACACATACTAAAATTATAACCAAATACAAGTGTAGATAGAAACATAACTTTGCAAACATCAATACACAAATATGCACGCACATTTGTACAGGGTGAATTATATGTGTAGACACAGTGATATACTGATTGCTTTTTTAATGCCATTAAAAATTCAAAACTCAAAGATAATTAGGAACATCACATGAGGCATAGAAACCCATCAAATCATTCAGATGCTTAAGTGAATGAAGTGGTTTGTCCTTAAATAATGTGTTATCATAATGGTTCGTTAGATAGGATTGCCTCAGTCTATTTTCAAATGTGTCCATTGTCACAAATACGTCATGGGCATTACACCAACACACCATCATCAGTAAGAACTCATTGTTGGCATACTGCCCTGCCTATATTCTACATTTCCCAGTTTTACCTTTACCACATGACACTGGTCAGAGTCTGACAGCTCCAGAGACATCACCGCTGCCATAGACCAGAGTCTCTTCAGCCCCCTCAGACAAGTCCTGCAGACATTTCAGTCCTTTCTCTTTAAATTTATTAAGACACCTAGTGGGCTGGCCCATCCACAGCCTTGCTTCTTATCCATTATGACCTCAAGGAAACCCCTCAGGTTCAGCTGTCGCTCCTACTGTCTGTTTTACAATGGCATCCCTATTGCCATATTGTCATTTTGTTTACATGGTGATCTATAAATCAGAACATCTAAATAATCCTAACATGTACTTTCCATGACAAAGAGAGGTAAAAAAAAAAAAAAAGCAGGAAGACTTGAGGAGTATTATTCCAACCTTAAAATGTTAAAGGAAGCATCTTATGTTTCTTTAAAAATAATATTTTGCCTAGTATAAGTGTTATGTTTCACACAGCAGTTATTATATCTGAGGAAGAAGATGCCATTGCTGATGGTGATGCTATTCAAAATACTAAACTCTTATGCGGTCCTTTGATAATTAAAGACATTGGAAAAAAAGTAAATAAAAAATGTATGGAATTTGAAAAAATAGAAATTTCTTTGCCTTAATTACTTTGAATAAAATAAACAGAGGAATTGAATAAATGAATAAACATATATAGCTCCTGAAAGTTATGGGAATCTGCTTCCTTCATAAAGAACTGTTATGTTTCTGTCAAAATCACCCAAGAAAAATGTTTATTATAATATTAGATTTATTATACAGCAGGAATGTCATTCAGACATTGTGTTTTTTTCAGCTTCAGATCATCAAACTGTGACCTAATCTGCCACTTATACTTTGACAGGATGCGTATTTTCACAACAGCAGTTGTATTCCTGAAAACTATTAATAATTCCTTGAATAAGACTGTGTTATGGCCACATAAAGTTGCTTGTTTTTGATTGGCTGGGATGACCACTGATACTGTAAACCCAAATATTTCAAATACAGTTAAGTGCATCTGATGATGTGTAACGGGTTTGTTACATAACAAGGCTTATATAACCAGCTTGTCATACACTATACTGATCAACATTGTTGGTCAGTCAAATTAAAGGTAAACTGTTTTCCCACTCAGAGTGCTGGACACACTTGGAGAAAATAAAGTACCATGTTTATAAATTGCATTAGAGATGACATTAGGTGGTGGGGATGGACAGCAGTTACATAAATTACATAACTCTTCCAGCAAAACCTGGCATCCAGAGTTCTGTTTGTGGTTTGGTTTATTCAGCAGAAGCATTTTGTTGAGAACATGCAAAAACTGTGAAAATAAACAAGCTGGAGCTCACTGTGGATTATTTCCATTCATTTAAACTAGACCTTGATCGTTCCCCACCCCTTACAAGGAGTTTATACTTACAAAATGTAATAATTAGAGGGCAACAACACAGTTCATGACATATTTGTCTTATAGTTAATAGTTTCGGTAACACAAAGACAGTTATTTTTATATTAAGATAAGTTCCTTGCAGCCTCTCCACAGGATGCAATGTGAAACTTGAAGGTTAATAGTTTTGATTATCTGTTAAGACAAACAATATAAGCGGTTTATAGGCTATTTACAATATGGTGCAAAAGTCTTGAGGCACCTTATTTCTTAATAGTTTGCTTCCAATGAGCCAAATGTTCTATATACTTTTCAAAATGGTCTCAAAAATAGTAATAAAAGTCCAGTCCCTGTACCTGACACATAACACCATTTGAGAAACATAAAAAAGTATTTTTGCACCTGCTATTACCCTGAAATCTAGAATATATGGCGTATAATATGGAACCAGCTGTCTGTTTTATCTTTTCCTCTCCCAATATGCACCATGACCAATGTGACATTTGCAAATCCATCTCTGGACCTCCAGTAGAGCCTATGTTTTTACCTAGTGTGGACTAGTTACATCCAAATTGCATTTGTCTAGAACGACGACCCAGAAAAAAGAAGGTGCTGCTAAGGCATGCCATCAAGTACGGCAACCTTGTCTCAAATATCCCACTTTGTCTAAGTATCAGCCGGGCAGGAGGTTTAGCTGTGCACCTACTAAAGCTACGAAATCTAGCACATCTGGTGTGTAATATGCCCAATAAAAAGTGTAAAACAAAGGAAGTGGCAGAAGGGTAGGATAGAATAGTATCTGAAAGCCATTGTTTTACGAAATAGAAAAAATCCAGCAAAGACCTGACACAGGACATGAAAGGTGCATCGGACCCAATACTCACAGAAGGGTCTCAGTGTAAGGTTGCTGTCAAGAAGCCAGAGAAACAGTTAGAAAAGGCTGATGTATTATAGGTGCCAAATTACACAAAAACCGGACAAAAAATTAGTGGCAACATGTCTAATGTAGTGATGAATCCAATTTTGAGATTTTTGGTTCAGATCTTCATCAATACGTACAAAGGAGGTCAGTAGAGAGGTACAACAGTAAGTGCTACAGTCATTTCTAAAATCTGGTGAAGGCTCTATGAAATAATGAACTATAAATTATAATATGAACACAGAAAACTGCTAACAGATTTTGACCCACCAAGGGAGATAAAAAAGAAGAGCTTTAGAATGTCCTTCAAGAAGCCTGGTGAGCTATTTCTGAACACTACTTAAAGAAATTACAAGAAAATTGGCCTAAAAGAGTTCAGGCTGTGTTAAAGAATAAAAGTGATCCAAATGTTAACTTTTCAATCCATGTGTTTATGCATTATATACTGCATTTCCATGTCTGTCCACACATGTTCCAAAAAACGCTGCACCTGTTTTCCATTTTCCTACCAAAATATAAAGAAATGAGGGTTGGCTCAAGAATTTGTACACTAACATATACTAGATTCAGAATGTAGATGTACTGTACGTGTAATATTGATATTGTTTATGCTGTGTATATTCCTCTATTCCACTTTTATAGAAACAACTCCATAGGTTAATTCTTACTTTGTTGTCTGTCTTACTGTGGTTCTTTATATTACCACAGCTTCTTGGCTATGAAGGGAAATACTTGAGATGGGGTTTTTTTTTTTCAGTGTGGAGTGAACCCAAAGAGAAACCCTACAAATGACACAGCCGCAGCCTCAGCAGATCTCTGGCCAATGGATACAATCTGTGACGCGCAGAGCTTTTGCTGGTGTAATGTGCAAACATTACTGTTTGAGCTGATCTGGCTTTAGCCTGCACTAGTCTCTCTGCCTCTCCAAACTTGGAGAGCAGCACCCAAAGCTGTGTGCAGTTACACGTCTCTAATCCTGTAATTACTGGCCCATCAGCGCCTAGTAAAACCATAATTGGAACCAGCTGCCTATTTGTTTTGTCTTTTCCTCTCCCAGTATGCACCATGACCAATCTGACATTTGTAAATGCATCTCTGGACCTCCAGTAGAGCCTATGTTTTTACCAAGTGTGGACCAGTTACGTCCAAATTGCATTTGTCTAGAACGACAAGCCAGAATAAAGAAGGTGCTGCTAAGGCATGCCATCAAGTACGGCAACCTTTTCTCAAATATCCCACGATTTCACTAAGTACCACCAAGGCAGGAGGTTTAGCTGTGCAACAATCCAAACAACAGGCATATATATATATATATATATATATATATATAAACTGACAGGCAACCAGAAGACAAGGCCGAATGAGACAGTTGTATTTATGTAAGCATTTCCCAGAAGCAGCTGTGTTCTTGAAAAAAATAAACGCCTCGGTTCAAGAAATGTTTTCTGCTTTCATAATAGGTTTTTTCAACCCTGTTGACCTAAAGAAGCAAAAATCTAAATAACTCTGTACTGACAATAAAAACATAACTGTGAAAACTTCATAGTTTCATCAGTTGACACGTTAGCTATATAGACTCACACCACCCAGTTATATGCACATGCATATGATTACTATTGCTAGAATGCACTATAATAATTTGAGTACAAGTGAGGCAATAAGAACTTGGGCATTTCCTCTAATCTGTCATTCATTTGATAACTGCTGCTGCATATGCCCTTAGTTTTATTTGCTTGGCTAATATTTAAAGGCGCTCTGTGGTGTTTCCTTGTACTGTAAAAGTACAAAAGTTAAAGTGCAAAGCATTGAAGAAGGAACGCCTCCAACTCTGAAAATTGGAGAATGGCAAAAACAGACTCTTTTATAAACCTCTGCTGCTGTTGTGTGTGTCAAGCACAGAAAAAAAAAAAAGAAAAAACATTTCTATCTGCAAACATTATTCATTGGGTGAATAAAAACAAACTGATACAAGTTTATTTTCTCACAAATAGTAAGCCTTATACACAAGTTTTAAAAAAAATCAAAGCACATACTTGATATTTTGGTGCTCATTCCCTGTGCATAGATAAGTGTTTACTACTCCAGAGAAGATGTTCCTCACAGCTATTCTAACCTTCATTTTCATTCAATTTTCCTGGTGAAGGTCATTGTTTGCTTTCCCCCCTCTGTATACATTACATTTCACAGTCTATTGCTTCATTCTCATCTAATGACTTGCAGGCTCCACTGTCTGATTTGCCAAAAATGAAAGTAGTCATGACAGACTAAATGACTTCAATTCTACTCGGGAGTAGAACTACATACCCTCAATGAAAACCACGCACTTGATAAATAGCGAATAGAGAAGCAGACAGAGCTATCAAGAAGTACAGTCATGATGCAATAAAGCTGAACCACAAAAAAGACACGATTAAAGTTGTTTATGCAATACAAAAAAGGAAATGGTTATTTTATTTTGAATTGTGCTTTTAAAAAATTGCATTTCGTCAGACTCTGCGTGATTATAAAAGCCGCCTGTGCGATGTTGTCTTTTAATAGTGCAACTGTTTTGTATTTGTGAATTTCATTTGGAACAAACATAAGGCACGGAACAATTCAGCTTGGACATATTTATTAGAGTTTATTCCTGATGATTAGAACTACTTTAATAGATGTAAGAGGATAACCTGCTATCTAAAATAAATGAACCAAACTGTATTCCAAAGAGTCTGGATG
Organism: Simochromis diagramma; assembly: GCF_900408965.1. Taxonomy (NCBI): domain Eukaryota; kingdom Metazoa; phylum Chordata; class Actinopteri; order Cichliformes; family Cichlidae; genus Simochromis; species Simochromis diagramma. The sequence goes on from NW_024387414.1 coordinate 8,843,525, forward strand.
AATTTAGCAATTATTGACACCACTTGATATGCTGTGTAACACTGATGTCTGATAATAGTACTGCTTATCTATGTTATCTCAAATTAGATAATAGCCTTAGCATATAGAGTTTGCAGATTTTGTTCATAGTGTTCAATAGAGTACCTTAAGCCAGCATCGCCTTTGGGCTCAAATTTAAAATGCTACAAATGCTGTAACAACACAGGATAATTTAATAGGTTTCTGACTGCCAGTCCCCAGGAGCCAACACGAGACAGGAGGGGAAAAAAGCAGCTATTCTAATGTGCGCTTGGCTCTCTCTTCCTTGCAACTAGCTCTGATAGGAATGATGGTTTTTATATGTATCTCTTTCTGAGTGGAGGCAGATGTTCCGCATTCTCCAGCAGTGCTCCGTTCCAGGGGGAAATCAGGGAAAACTACGCACTATAAAATTAAACCACTGACACTTCACCGGCCCTGAAACCAAACAGGGCCTGCAGCATCGGCAAGCTGGAGCGAATCCATCATTTCTCATTTTTAGAGGGTTCCATCTGCGCTTACTTTCATTAACACTAGCTATATCTGCAGTGAGCTGCTTTATAAAAGATAAACACTGCAATACTTATTCGTCAGGTCCCATTGTGTCCTGCATGAAAAAATTTAGGAACACCACATATAAACAGGTACAAAAGCTAACATTATCTGATTTTATTATGTGCAAAACATCAGTAATTATTTACATCATTGTGTGCCACAGTGAGATTGACTCTGTCCTAACAAAGAGACAGCCTGTTCAAAATATGTGTTTCAGTCTGAATAAGATATTTTTGGCTCAGGATGGTACAGATGGTAGGGCTGATTTCCTGGATGAGTCATTAGAGCTTTATTGTTAAGTCCATTTTCCAGAAATGATTTGTTGCTTTTTCAAACTAGGAACTAAAAATCTACTAGTTAGCAAATGCACTTGAATACTGCACACACACTGGTGTGCAAATGTTTTTGCCCATAAATGTAAATTGGGGATGCTTTTAAAAATGATGGCATGAATTGTTTTTAATCAGGATTGATTCAGTATAAAGCGGTAAACAAGGGACAAAAATCTCACGCGTGCGGTTTTTTAAAGTAGCTGGCAGGTAGATTGTTGTAAACATCTAACATCTGCTTTACAGAAAAGAAATAGAAGTCAAAAAGCTGACATGGTAAAACAGTTTTGGTGGACGCAAATTTGTGAGTTCTTTGATTATTGGAGGGGCTACAGTTAGAAATTCACCGATATTAAGAGATTTCCTTTCTATAGAAATGACTACAACCTCCCATAAATAATGTTGTGTTCAATATGGTTCTCCAGACTGTTGTGGGCTGGTTCTCATAAACATAGTAAAGGAGAACTGTTCTGTTGATTGAGGCTGTTTCAGATACTTGTGCCTCTTTATCTAAACTTAGTCTGATTTGATAATGTTGATAACAGATAATAGATCATGACCACATTATCGGAGAACTCCATGTTCTTCTTGTGGCTAAACTGTCTAGTACAAAATGACTCACGGTATGTTTTTGGTCATTATCATGCTGCAGAAGAAATCTTACACATGCGGTTTTTCATGTATATTTGTTACTGTTGCTCTGTTTAGTAAAATGTTTATTCATACGGCATGAGAATAAAAATAATAACAAAATGAAAGTGAAAGCAAAATGTAATTGGAAAGAAAGGATAAACATTGGATGCTTAGAACAAAATCAAAAGATGCTGTAGCCTGTAGCTTGATGCACTCTACAGTATCTCTGCGTGTTCCATTTGAAGTCAAGAGTTCAGAGAATTTTCAACTTGTAGCAGCTTCACAAACCCTGATTTAACAGTCCAAGAGGGCGCCAGCATGCACAAAGATTAGTAAAACTGCACTGCTACTTTTATGTATTTGTGATTTGCTCCACTGGCCAGACTCTGTATATGAATGTGTTGCAGCAGTGTTATAAAGTGCAAGAAAACAAGCACTGAGCTGCGTTGGTAGTGATGCGTGAATGGCTCTACCTCCTAAGGAGCAAAACAAATGCTGTTTTTCTTTGTTTTTTCCACTTTATGACAAAAACACGCTCAACTCACAAGTGACATCACTCCCAGCTCCAACATCCCACTTCTGCAGTATGGAATTCAGCACCTGACCAGTTCGATCTCCCTAAGCTTAATTGATGGCGTTAATAAAATGTGTAAAATCAGTGTATTTATTTTCCAACACAGATTTAGTATAAGATCCTCATACAGCCCATTTTAATTATAGTAACTCTATTAATTTCTTTCTATTTTTTTGAGTGAGTCCATTGTAACTATTTAGCCTTTAAAGTTGCCTCCACTAGTAGCCAATGACACCCAGTTGAACCTGGATAAGAGGATTAGGCCTCAAGCATTATGGAAATGGTAAAGATCAAAAGAGAACCAGCAATGGTCAGGCTGTTCATGCAGGTAGACTGGTGGAACAAAGCCTTTTTAATTACCCTTTTAATTGCCCCTTTAACAGCATGAATTAGCATTTTAATGATGGGTGTGTAATTAGGGTGGAAAAGGCTACAAGAGCTGCAGGCTGCTAATAATGCCTCTCAGCTCAGAGATCACAGCAACAGGAGACAAGAGCAGCTGCACCTGAGTGCCAACACACACTGCATCACACAGCGAACAATGAACAGATGCTACATACAAACACAAACACCCACACACACACACACACACATATTAGAGCTTTCTGCACACACAGATATATGGATTCATATATACAAAAGTTTAGCAGTCACTGGGGTGAACAATTAATGGACATCCAGAAATGAAGAGAACTCAGTAACAAACATTTTCTCACACACGACTGCTTGCCAACTCTACAAACGCCTGATTAAATCATTAAACTGATCATTAAAATAATTACACATCATCAGTCACTACCCCAAACCTGGCAGTTTCTTGTTTGTGTTACATTGTAGTTCTATATTGGGAGCAATGATCATGTTATCTACAACATACAATAACAGACGCACTTGCAAACAGACCACTTAAATACACAGACTCATACGCGCACATTTCGAGCACGTAGCCTATCAGTGCACGACTTACAGAGGATAGCTTTGAGGACCTTGGCAATTACACTATTAACTACAACCTCCCGAGCTTCCCCACTCTCATGTTGAGATGGAAACGATGGTAAAGGATGAGAGTAGTTTTGCTAAAGGCTTTCCAGCTAATTAAAAGACTAACGTTGCTTCCAAATGACCATTAGGATGCATTTGGCTTGTATGCAAAAAAGGCAGAGATGTACATCTCATCGTAACATCGAAACGCAAGTTGAAAGCAGGCACCATCAAACTTGCCAGTGTGTGTATGCGTGTGTGTGTGTGTGTGTGTGTGTGGATTATTTGTTTCAACAGAAACCTTTACCTGTGTTTACACGCAATGCAAATTGTTCAGCAATCTAATTTATTTACATATGAACAATAACTTAAATCTGCCTGTAGGAGACACAATGCAGGCAGTAATTATGTGACATAATGACGATGTTTGAAAAACAACAGCAGCCACATATCTGATTATACTCTAGTAAGAATATCTGCAGTGCAATAATGGAGGTAGCTACCTAGAAGCTCATTGTAAATTCAAAGTATTCTTTTTCTTTTCCACATAATGAAATATAAATGCGCTCCCTCTCATTGACCCTAGATTTGTATTTTATGAGACTCTTTGCTGCTAGTATTTACATTTAGACACTAATACCATGTTTGTTTGCTTGCAGCTTTTTATTATGTGAAACTTGTAATCAGCCGCAGTCTGAAACCTGCCATTCTTTTCACTTGTCTTATTTGATTGCAGCGTCTTTTTACAAGCAAGTAAGTTTTATTTAGCACTGCAATAGGATTATTTAACCAGCACTTTGGTCTATCATGATCATCTTTGTGTAGTTTTGTTTCTGAGGAAGAGAGAAGGGGTTATTGTGCTCTGGACGTTTGTCCTAATTATTTTTCCCACAGATGAGGTTGCATTCCTCATGACCCAATCACGGAGAGGGGATAGCTTGTTATTAACGATCTGAAGACAAACAAACATGCTGACTAAATGGCATCCATTCAAAATAACCTTTTTCTTTTTTTTTTCTTTTTTATTTGTCTGTCCTCGCAATGATCAAATTCAAACAAACAAATGTAGAAACACAGCGAGCAAAACAAATAAGAGAATAATCTTAATATTTTTAGCATGAGAGTTTCAGCTTTGGAACAATGGAACAGATTTTTCTCTTTTCCCTTGAGGCATGCAGGACTGTGGCATGATGACACAGCGGGCAATAATGCCATTAGCAGACTATTACTGTTATTTGATGTGCATGAAGCAGCCCTTCTACAGATGGTTTAGTAATGTTCAGGGTATTAGGCCTGTTGTCATGGTGAACACAAAGGCTCCAGCAAACTGTCGGGGAAAATTATTGAGATAATAAGCCTTTCTTGTCCTAATGGATTTGTTTCCAGTGATGTTAAATGTTGAACACACATAAGTGTGACAAGCCAAAAACACAAGCCAAACAGACAAATACAAACATTCAGTTGTATTTGCTTTATTATCCTTTTGATATATGGCATACATTAAATATGTAGGATTTCTCAAGTATCCCCATTCCTTTTCTCCCCTTTTGTGGTGCTTGGAAGTCAGTTGCAACGTTAGAACGAGGCCCATTCTGTTAGAAGTCATGTATACCCCACAGACATGTCAGATGATAATGAACATGAGAGCCTGTGAGTGGGGGTCTGTAGTTAAAGACTCAATAGCGGTTGGACTGTTGGATGAATATATTGGCTGTGATATCTGTTTGGGTTTTTTTCACAGATATTTGTGGTCAACTTCCTTCAGCTCTGTAAATAACTATCTTGTATGTAAAAGCATATGCTAATGGAAAATGTAGTATGATTTAAATTGTCTTAACCAGCCCATCAAATACTGCTATTAAAGCTGCTGGATTCAGAGATACAAACGAGATGTCCTTTGGTGTCCCTTTATGCAGCGGCTCATGGTCTCACTCCCAACCTTTTACATGTAGCCACTCATCGTTTTCAATTTTAATACATTTGATACTATTAATCGGAACTTTTATATTTTTGATCCAAATCGTGATTTTTTTTAAAAGTAATTTTGTTAAAATGTGGAATGAGTATCCAGCATACATCTTTAGTGACTTTAAAAAAACAAGAATTGGGCGCACAAGTTTGAATTTATTTTGAATTTTCTCTAATTCACACAGGATCACAATGATTGATATGGGCTGAAATATACAAAGCATATAGGTATGTATTTTTAAAAAGGTTCCCCACTTTCCCTGCGGGTGGTCTTCAGACCAATTTGTCTTATACTAACTAAGAGGAACTACCAGTTGTAGTTAAATGATTTTGGCCTCGTCAAGCTAAAAGATGTTGCAGAGCCTTTGGCACCAGTTAATAAAAGATTTAGTGAGTATATGTGTTTATTTGAGCCTAAATCTAAACTTTTGATCCTGTGTGGATTACAGAAAATTCAAAATAAATTCAAACTTGCACCCAATTCTTGTTTCATTGAAGTCATTGTAGATGTATGCTGTACAATCAATCCAGTCTGGAGTGAGAAACACATTAAAAACCCCAAAATACCATGACATTACTCATGGGCAGGCATTCACACCTCTGATGAGTCATCATACTCTAGATCCTTTTGGGTTCCTGGATGAGTACAATTACAAATCAATGAATTTTTTTTTGTCTTGTCTTTTTTTTTTTCTCAGTGATTGAGGGTGGCTAACAGCATTGTCAGCATGACCTTGGTTTGTTAAGAAAGGAAAGGCAGTTAGAAAGGCAGTTAAAGTAAACTGGCCTTGTTATCTGAGCTTCTGCAGGCCCCGCTACCATCCTTGCAGTTTACTTTTTGGTACTTTGATTACAAACTCTTTCTGTTTAAGCTAAAATATCCAACCCATAAAAATGAAACAGAATCAATATAGTGTGCGGTTAATATTTACCTTCATGAACAACACAAAGCTATAACATGTACAGAATAATCTCCAGTGGTATTAAAATCTGTTTAGACAACTCACAAAGCCTATATAGTGACACGCGTTTGCTTTTACACACTTTTTCTTATCAAATTTGATATTTCAGAGAGCTCACTTGTCCACAGTCACAATAGGAAGAGCTGATTCTGCTGAAGGTCACCCTGACATCAGAGCTGAATGAATGACATTTAGAGTACAATTTTCTATTTTTCACTATTTTCTTTGAAAGGAGTTATGCTACGTGAACAGACCATGCATGCGTCCACAGAGCCGTACTCGCACACAACCATACAGAAGCCTTTCAGCTGCCGCTAAGCTATTGTATTCTACTACAGTGAGTTACATTAATGACTTGTCCTGTACCCCGGCCACTTCCTTCCCATCAGATCCCATCAGAATTAAAATATAGACTGATGATTCAAAATGTATTTAAAATTTGAAAATGAATTGATGGTCAAACACTGAAATAGAATATACTCAAAATAAAGTTCTTAGGGAAACACTCTAAAATATTTCTTAAGAGCCTTTGGTTATCTTTTTAATCCCCAGAAGAATCAAGAAGTACATTAGACATTATTTCAAAAGATTATGTATTATATAAACGTTCTCTTTTTGCTTATATAAATTTCCAGAATTATAGCTGGTACTTTTGCTTCTGTTATTAGAAGCTGGTATTTACTTTCTAACCCTGTTGCAAAAGGACATGTCTCTTTGTGCTCCTTTCCAGGATAATCAAGTCATCCTTGTTCACATGCCTCCCTATATCTTTCCCCCAGCACCTTGACCTTTATCTTCAGCTAAATCTTATTTGCCTTCAAGACTTTATAGGGTTTCCCAGTCATTCATAATCTATTTGCAGTGTCCTACAGACTTTTCATTGCTATGACATTTGACAAAAAACTTAATGGTAAGATATTTCAGTCCCTGTATTTGTTCACCGTTGACTTTTAGTGATTTATTTTGGAAACATTGAGTGCATATGTTGTGAGATGCTTTCCTCGGGTTATGTTTTCCACAGTTTAAGGAAATTTTAAATATATATTTCATCAATCATTTATATTTATGAAGGCAGAGGAAGAAATAAGAAAAAATATTTTTTTAATATGTTACTGTTTACTGTCAAGTTTCAACAGAATGCAACGCACTACATAAAAAAACTGTAGAATTACAATTATTAAGTGTCACAAAATATCGAATATAGTTTATGTACAAAGTATATTTATAATCATGTAAATAATGTATAAAAATCTTGGACCTTGAAATTTCTTTCTACACATTTTTTAGGATATTTAGATGCTGATATTTCCAAACTGAAAGTACCCTGGGGAATACCAACACGACTCTGATTTGCTGTCAAATCCACAGAAATAGCTGAATTCTTACCATAAACAGCTTCTAATAAGATCTGGACAATATTATCGACAGCATTTGGAAGTGCTAAATGATATGTGCATTCTAAAGTTTAGTACCATGGATACTGTTTGGTGGTATTATGCACAGTTTCCATTGACAAGAAAAGAAGAGCATAGAGCAGCAGGAATAGGAGAAAAATAGTTCCCAAATAGACATTTCACAGAACTGCAAACAGTGCACACAATGATTCAATGGCTTGTAGAATGACCTTTAACTGCGTTAACTTGAAGTTAATGCTTTCTGTATAAATGTATCAATTTCTTACACTGTTGTGGGTGAATTCAATTGAGGTTTGCAGGGATTTATTTAGGCACAGCTCTGTTGAGGTCAAATACAGCATTTAGTCATTCTGTTGTCGATTTGCTACTGTGCTTGGAATCTCTGTCCTGTTGCATGACCCGAAGTTGACCAATCTTTAGCCGTTGGACAGATGGCCTGACATTTGACTCTACAGTGCTCTGGTGTACAGAAGAGTTCATGGTCGACTCAATGACTGCAAGGTGCCCAGGTCCTTGCAGTCATTGCAGCAAAATAAGCTCAAATCATTACCCTCTCCACCACTGTGCTTGAGAGTTGGTATGAAGGCTTTGTGTTGATATGGTATGTTTGGATTTCACCAAATATTTCCACTTTGGTCTCGTCTGTCCAAAGGCTGTTGTTTTAAAGGTCTTAAGTTTTGTTCAGATGCAATCATTTTATTTTTTTTCTCCTGGCAACCATTCTAAACAGGCCATACTTGTTCAGTCTTTTTCTAATTATACTATCATTAACAGTGATATTTAACATACTAGCATGCTAGGTTTTTGTAGTTTCTTTGACCATTGCAACCTTGGGTTAAATTCACTGGGAAGTCCACTCCTGGGAAGATTGGCTGTGCTGAATGGTTTCCGCTCGTGAATAATCTTTCGCACAGTAAAATAATGAACTTTAAATTGTTTGGAAATGGCCTTACAACACTTCCCAGATTGGTGGGGAGCAACAGTTGCTTTTTAAAGATCATTACTGATGTCCGTCCTCCTTGGCATTGTGTTAAAACCCCCCTGACTGCTCCAGACCTACAAACTGCCAAAACGTCTGATATAGAGGTGGTCACACTTACTGATGATCAGTTAATTACGTGCATTTGAGTAACAGCACCTGGCTCCTCTTAATTCCTGTGAAAGAAAATTTGCAAAATGGATGAAGACTGACCTCCAAGATCATGACATAATACTTTACCAGGTTTTGCACCATTTGTCACATAAAGTAGATTTAATGAAAGAAGACAGAAGGAGAGCCCAAACTCAAAGTATAGTTGCTCTTGCAGGACCCAAAACCTGCAGCGAAAAGAAAACAAAAATGGATGAGAAGAAAATGTTGGACTTTTCTGAAGCTGTTTGTTGTGGAATTCCAATTTAGTTCCACTTTGTTTCTAAATAGTGTGCTCTTCGCTGAGCAGAAGGGTGCCATGGAATTTGAGACAACCATATCTTAGTATTTAAAAAAAAAAAAACAACTGCAGAAAATGTTGTAAATGAACTGTTAATTTAATGTGTCAGCTCTTCAAATATACTCATTTCCCCATTAAAAAACAACAAAAATGCTTTTAAAAATATAAGGTGATGGAAGCAAGTCCATATCCAAATGGAGCTGTTACAGGAATTAAAATTTGCAGGTGCGATAATGTTTGTATTGTGAGACAATGGCATGTTTGACAGCCCACTTTTGCATCCTTTAAACAAGCACCACCAACTCATGAGTGTCAGATGACATGCATGCGATTTTGTGTGCATTTATGCACCTTGAAATATTTACTTGCATCCTTGGTGTGCATTTGCCACAAAAGGTTTGAAAACCGATAGAATGGGGGTTTGCTACCAAACATTTGGGTTTAAAACCACATTATTTCTCTATAAAATAACATGTTTCTCAACAACTCTTCTTCTTTTGTCCTTTAGAGCCGATGGACTCGGGACCTCATTTATGATCTGCTTCTACTACCTGCAATCGGTAGCTATGGTGCAAGCTTCCTTGATATCTTCCTTAATGTGGTTTCTCACGTTGTCTTTAACGCCGACTTTTGCAACTTCTGTTAGTTTGGTCTTTTGCACCACGGGAGCTTGAATGGTATCGGCCCGTGATCCCAAGTACTTAAATTTGTGAACCTGAGCCTTGAGATGATGGTTGTTGTGATTTGACACTGCTTAAATAAAACTGAATAGAATAGAAGTGAATTGGACTTTAGCCTGTATGAGTATGCATGAGTTCACAGTGATTCCAAAAGAGGTGTCCGTGTCTGTGAATATTGAACTATCACCAGCAAACATCAAATGAGTTAGGAAGCCATCTTCCCCAAAATTGGACTCCAGTGTTCAATTTTTCTCCTTTATAAGAGGTTTGGAGAATAGTTTATGAGTCACCTTTACTAGTTTAAACATATTTGAGAGAAAATAGTTTTTGGTTTTTTGTATTTAAGTGGAAGTGTAATAGTAATATTTGCCTCATCTGTAAGAGATGTCATAGTTTGATATAACCAACACAGTGATATATTGGCTAAAGAACCTGAGAGGACTTGTGCTTTGATATGATAATATGCACAACCTCGTTTAGATATGTTGAAACAAAGATTCAACCACAGTAAAAAACAAAAACAAACAACAAAAGCACTTCTTTAAGATTCCTGATTTAAACATCCTTGTTTACGTCTGGTATCACATAATGAGGCACTGTGACATCCTAAATGTATAAATTCATCCACCACCACGTTTAATGCCTTGAAATGCAGTTGATTGATTCAAAAACTATGTTGGCATTATTTCTGAGCGTTTTCCCAACTTTCGTTTTAGTTCCCAAACTTTTACATGGTTGCAGCTTTTTCTCTTCACACTTGTTTCTGTGGGCATTATCAAGCGGAGCAATTTGGGACACACGAACAGATAGATGTCAGACCCGGAGACTTCTAGCTTTATTATACTTGGAGAAAAATTATTGTTTTGGTTTTTTTGTGTATGCCAAATGTACCAGTGTTGGGGGTCTATATTACGTCTTCAAATATAGATTAAACCAAAAACGTGTTATATTTCTGATATGAAGTCAAAGTGGGTTGCTCATTGAGAAAGTCTTAGCTATTTTTATACAATCAGCTGTTTACGAACCAGCACTCCAAAGGCCTCTGGGATCAGATGGTTGTGACAAGTTCTTAACAATGTTTTTTTTCTCTTTTTTTTGAAAACACAAAATAAAGAAAGCCATAGCCCTCTAAACAACCAGAAACATGTTCTTGCACCACACTGTGAATAGGATGGTCTCTGTAGCCTGCAGTTGTGGGGGTGTAGGAGGAGGAGGAGGAGGGTGCAGGCTGGTTGGAATCAGTGACATTCTTCAAGGCCAGTGTAAGATTAAAGACCAGGGCTGTCGTGCCTCTGATCATATATTCACAAAAGATACCCTGTGAAGAACACATCTTTAAAGAGAGGCTGGCTGAAAATAACACCACTACTTGTGAATATTTGTGGCAGGGTATTATACATATCATATAAATGGTCTATTACTGAGTAAGGCGCTTACAAACCAAATACTTTTTTTTTAACTTGCCCTTCTCATTTTTTCGCCCTCTCGTTTGGCACAGTTGTGTGAGCAGCTGCCTCCAGTGGCATGAGTTTGTCCTCTGTGATTTTTTTATGTGTGTAAAAATCACAGATCCTAGATTTGGATTTAACTGAAAGACTTTGCAGTCTCTCTAGCTCTATTTTTTCTGATCGCAATACCTCCAACATCCTAGCATTGTGGCATTGAGCTTAAAGAGCACTGATTAAAAAAAGCTAACAGCCTTGGGCACAGTGTGCAACCACAAGCATTTATGCAGAAATGAAAAATGTCAATAGTGCTTCCTTCCATAATATTGCCTATTTCTCCGGCACATAACACTGGCCTGTGACTCATGAACATAAATTCAGTGCACATAGTATACTAAACCGAGTAATGATTAATATAACTTTCATCTTGGGTTTGCTTCACTTGGTGTGGCCTTGAGCTTTTTTTATAGTCATGGCACAGTGGAAAAATGTAATGGCTTGCTATTCTGCATGTCCTTCAAATAAAATATTTCCATAATGGATTCTCATTGGTAGATATATATACATAGACTGCACCATAAGCTTTGCCCTCTTTGTATCTTTCACAAGAGAGTTAATCAAAAACTCTGCTTGATCTCACAGCCCCTGGAAAGCAACAGCAAATGGCTGTTGAGAAGTATTAATATAATAATCAAGCGTTTCAGGTTGCTCTTAATTCAATTGTCTCTCTTAACATTTCCCAGCTATGTCAATCAATGTGCCTGCCTTGTCTTTAAAGCAACAGAGGAGTTATCCATTCCGGCACCATTAAAACATCAATGTCTCATTTCTGCTAAATGGCAGAGGAAAGATAATTGGCATGTGTGCATGCATATTAATTAACTGATAATGAGACGATAAGGCCCCCTCTTTATCTGCAGGTGTGGAGCCACTAATCAATTGGCAGTGAAATGGGGTAAAAATGCGCTTCTTTTATCCCACTACTGAAATTAAAAACCTATTTAGTACCACGTTTTCCAACAAAGTGCTTTTCATTTATCTTCTCCGGCACATTATTCAATCACACTTTCCATTTGTATAATGGTAATATTTTCATGTAATTTCCCACTGCCTCTGAGATGGGTATTTTTGATATGGCTTTGTAAAATGGCTATTCCATTCCAGCTCCATTCACTGGTAATAAACTTACAACCTATATTTCAGATTAAATGTCTTCAGCAAATGGAACCAGCCTCAGACGTCTCACAGCAGCGGGGGAAGATCGCTCCTGCTCCCTGGTGGCGGCAAAGGGAACTGTTTCCCCTGTCTCTATGCCCCCTGGTGGCAAGGAACATAAAGTTCTGGAAGGTCTTCTCAATCCAGCTCTTGGCAGCAGTTTGTTATTTGTTGTATAAAGACTGTCCAAATGAACACCGGTAGCAGCCCTCTCATATGCAGAGCATCCCATCTAGCTGAGAGCTGCAAGGTACACAGAGCTAGCACATAAGTTGACTGTCTTAAAGAGTTGCTGCTTTAGCCTACAGCAGTATTGGAAGCATTTAAAAGAGAGTGTTGTAACTATCAGCTCTGACCAGAGGTGTGTGAGTGCAAGTAAAGAGGAGAAGAGAATGAAAATAAATGATTGTGAAAAAACAAAGCAAGGTACGCCGCAGGAAACGACGCCTAAAAAAGAACATAAAGGCAACAGAGGCTCAAGACAACACAATGTAACACTCCAAACGATATATTTATCACAAAATAGTTTCTAGACTTTGACAATAGGAGTCGGATTTCTACAGAAGTGTGCGTATTTGATTATGTGTGCCTGGCCCAGATGACAGACGTTGATGGACAGTAGTGCAGCGTCGCCTCATCCTGCTTACAGGTCCTCCTTCACCCTCGGACAGGCCAATCTGTGCACACAGCAACACAGACACCACAGAACCCTTCTCAGTCACCATGCAGCCCATTTGTCACGTCAAACTGCTTCAGAAAGACACGGCGGTCAAGTTACAGAGGTAATTGTATCAAAGTGACCCCTATGCAATGGTCATAAATTGTTTACTTTACAGAGAGGTGCTGTATCCTTGTTCATTGATAGAACTAAAAGGAGAATGAAAGGACATAGTCAGGTAATAACTAAAAATCTTAAAGGCAGATTATGAATAACATTTAAAGAAAAAATGGTCTTACAAGAAGAAGAGTTAGGTTCGGTGTAAAGGTGGCGCTCAGCTGGAACTCTTCGTTTTTTCATCTTTTTCTTTTGTTCCATTCGTTTCCTCTGCAGGCGCCTGCTTGGTGGAAGTGGCAGTTTTCGGCCTGTCCTCTGGCTTTTCAGAAGGGTCAACCACTGTGGCCCCCCTACTTGTGTTGCAGCCCATGATTTTTCAAAATTTGAGAGTGTGCAGCGTGTCGTTCAGCTGATGGTTGTCCACAGGAGTATGAAGTGTCAAAATCCTGGTCGTCACCTTAAAACTTGTGTGTTGTGGGCTCAGGTGCATTTGTTCTCCATGGCAACTATATGACTTCCTGTTGTGTTAACTTTGTTAACTTGACAGCCTATTGGTTTATTTTACAGTCCTTTGTCTGTTGTATCACATTGCCTTTTTGCAAACACATCCCTAAGCGACAGTGGTTGAGAATTAACTCTGAAGCAAAACATGGTTACTGATAAACACTGAAGCGGGCTGTGTGTCAATCACAGAGTAGCTATGGTTACTGACTTTTCCACAGTGGAAAAATTTGTGTTTTGATTCCCTTGGAGGCGCTGCACTGAACTGGTTGGGAAATAGACATTTTTCCTAGCAACAGGTAGTTGACAGGATGTCACTGACTAATCTGTAGGCCTGCATGACTGGGATATTAGCAATCATTTTCCCAGCGACTGCCACTAACCTCCAACCATTTGCAATCAACTGAGGACTGCTCATTTTCCCCCCTTCATGATGGGTTGTTTGCTGAGGGGTTCACTTGATCCCACATTATTAATTGTCATCAAGTTAAAATCTTGTGGTTAGTGGTCACGTGTCTTCAAAAGCTCGGTAATACCTCCTTATTGTTAAACTTAGATTTAAAGAAACTTTGTTGCATCAGCAGATGATAATAAAGCCAACTTCTGTCAACTGACACATGTATCATTCTGCGCAATAAATCTCAAAAGCAAAACACTTTTCTGTTTGGAAAAGAGCTTTAATAAAATCACCATGCAGTTTTTGATTGATGTCCTCTTGAATCAGCTGTGATACTCAGTCTGTAATAAACGGTGGCTAAAACTGCTGACTGGATTTTTAAAGATTTATTGAGACTGAATTTGTTTTAGCTTCTACATTTATGTTGACCAGTGCAAGTTTCTGCTACTGTAACAGCACTTTTCATTTATTATTTTTGCAAAAGTCTTACTTTAGTTTATCCTCAATAGTTTTGCGATAAGTTGAATGTAAAAACAACTTTAAATTAATTTAGAGTGGTATGCATCAAACCCCTAGTATCACCAATATGCAGTCAGAATCAAATCACTTCAAACTTCAGTATTCATGCAGGTCATAGACAGGAGTTAATGTTAGTATGTACACTCAAAATTCCAAAAGTAAGTCAAACATAAAAAACAGATCAGTCTAGTGAGAACAAATGAGTACATCCTCAAATTAATCACACAGGGCCTTCAAATATGGTGTCAGTTATTAGACTCTTCTTAGAGAGTAATAAGTCTTATTTTAACCTCAGACATCCAGGGTTTGGTGTTCCCCAGTTAATTTAAAATCAATAATTCTGCAAATCATCTAAAAAAAAATCTTGTAGCTAAATTTAGCTAAATTAAAAAAAAAAAAAAAGCTGCCAAATTGTCCATAATGGGTTGTCTCAGCAAATTATGCAAGTCTCCAAAGACCCCAAGCTTTCATCAGAGGATCTGCGGTCAACTCTTTGTGTTGTAAACAGTGCAAAAACTTGACCTGCATAACAGGAATGCCCAAAACAGCAAAGCTGTATTTTTATAGTTAACATAAAGGCAAAGACCAAGGCTACTAAGGCACATCTAACATAGCCATGATAACAGTACGTGTGTGGATATATTATGGTTATGGGAATGCTTTGCTGCCTCTGGGACCTGGCAATTTGCAGTCATACAACTATGAAGTGAGAATGAAATTTAAAATATGCTTTAAGATAACCTTGAATTGAAATCTTTCAACAGGACAGTGATGAGCATGCTGGGAAATCCACCAAAAATTGAGTTTAAAATGTTCATTGAAACATTTAAAATAAATAAAACATTTTGCATACATGTAAAGGTACCATGTTATTATTATTATGTGAGATTTAAGTCATTAAGATAACGAACTATAATTATATAAATGTTCTAATTATGCAAAAATGACTAAATCAAAATTTTGTTTTGTTATATTAGCTTCAGAGGCCTAAGTTACACTTTTTTTTAACAGAATTGTTAAATTTGTGCAGAAAAAAACACTTTTTGCCCAAATGTCTATTGGATGCATTTGTGGATACATTTATGTTTTCATATTACTGTAAATATTAATTCCTGTGGATGCAGACAAACACTAACTAATCTGCCTTTTAGTTGCTAAAGTCCTGTCTCAGTCCTTTTTTTATCTAAGAAAAACTCACTGGGCACTTTGCAGCCTTGTCTTTCTTTAAATTCATACAATATCATGAAGGACACTTCCATCAGGCAGCCACCCAGGATGACCAGTCTTCTATTACTGTGCTGGGGATAAAGTGGCTTATTCACAGACCTTCACACATGACTTATGGTATCAGAAAAAATGATTCCAAACAAAAGAGCCAAGCAACGGAAATTTAGTCTTTTGAGCTGACAGAGAATTTGTCAAGAAGTAAATGTGTGCTTTACTTCCATCGGAGTGGAGGTTAGGCCTGTTAGCTGGAATAAGCTAGACCTGGTCCTGGTTCATTCTTGTAATGCGATCATTGAACACATTTCTCAGTCGTCTCTGCCAGGCTGACTGCCCATCCAAACGAAGCCTCTTGGCTGAGGATCCATCTCCTTCCTCATCTCTATCCAGTGACACCGCGTAGCATCGCATGTTTGGTGACCTGCCCGTTTTGATCATGTTGTTGATCTCACGCAGAAGCTGTGAACAAAAGGAAAATAATATTCTACTGTGTGCGAGCAAAGTCAACCATTTTTATTCACTAAATCATTTCCAAAATAGGAATGTAGAATGTATTCAGCCTAGATTGTACCCCAACACACAAAATTTTTTAAGACGATCATGTGAAAACGAAAACACTATATATCCACACACCTCTGGAGGACTTGAGTTGAAGTAGTAGCAGAGCCCAGTTCTGTGAGGGGAAGGGGTTTCTGTGTTGTATGGTGAAATGGAGATGGACGGGCTGTTGGACAGCTGATAACAGCGAGGAGATGCTTTCCACTGTCGAGGGTATGGAGACAAAGGAGGGGTGTCTCGCTGGACAAGAAATGAAGTGTAAGCATTACATGGAAAATAAACATTTCCCATTTTTACTGAGTTCTTAGTTTTGTGACATCAGCTCAGAAAAAAGAAAAAATGTTCACTTACTAATGAGGTTTGAGCAAACTGTTTGGCAAAATGCTGCATCTTTGTCGTGTAGACCTGGTTGTAAAAATGGATGAGATTGCCCCGTTCCTCCTGCCCAGGTCTTGGATAATGTGTTGATGGTGTGTTGGGGGTTAGGATAGTGCTGCTGTGCTTTCCGGTATCTATAATCAACAATATAATAAAAAGTTACTTATCACTGTGGAACTACTCTTGGATAATGGATATAATGCAGGTAAAATGTTGTAAGTGAATCATTTGGTAACTTGATGGGTGTCATTTTTCTTGTGCAATGAGGCATTGCTATGAGTTCTACCTCTGTATAGTACTTTATTTGGATCTAACACAACACATGCTGCATTCGTTTTCTTTAACTCTACCATCACCAGTGCCACGGTTTCCGAGCCACATAGCCAGCTAACAATACATGCGCATTTCTTTGCCCACAGTGGATTGCAAGCATGTGAGCATGCATTACACATATAAAGCTACGATGGCAGTGAGGGCAATGTGTAGTCCCATTTTCAATACTTATTGGGACGCATTATGTGCATTACTGTAATTACAAGGCTATTTTGTAAGTGTGTTTTTTAAAACAGGTGTTCCATAATATTTAAAATATATGACTTTTTTTATTTAAAAGCTTTCTTACTGATTTTTTTAATGGTAGAATTTTCCTCCATCCTTTCTGAAATCAGCACGTTTTTGCAGACCTGCAGATAGAAACGGTAAATGCTGAAACAAGTGCTTTGAGTTGTTACTGTCAACCTGCTAACCTCCTTGCAAGACTGAAATGCTCATGTAAAGCAGGTATAATGATATTGTCACAGTTATTTAAAAAATGTACCTGTTAACATTAAAACATTTGATGATAAACAAAAAACAGAATGTCGCTAAAACTGATGGAATCTTGGAATAAGTGGGCCCAGCTGATACACGTTTCAACCTGTATCGCTATATTTTGTTAATTCACAGCTGTATACTAAAGACAGCAAAAAATAAAAAGCAAAAATAAAGAAACTTACACTTTTGTTGGCACGTGGCTGTGACTTGTAGCATTTCATTATCTGTTTGAAGGGTATCTCCATCTTGGTAATCTGTAAAGGCAAATGCCACCACTTAACTGCTGAGTATGCGTTTTCCAATGAAGTCCATGCATTACCAACACGGATTCTTTTTAGGATTACAAATACAGTTTTCCTTTAATTTCATGTCAGTGAAAAGCGATAAAAACTTTTTCAGCTGTCAAGTGCCCTCACAACAGTCTTTAATTTTTATTTAAACACCAAGTAGTTCTTTTCCATAAAACTGTAAATCTGTAAACCTCCCTGAAGGTTTTACTTCTCCGTGGTCAGGGTGGACTCAATTTGGGGCAGGTGTCCAACATCAGAGGTCTAAGAAGTCTGGCCATTCTGATTTACTGTGGCTTTGATTTACTGCACCGTCTCTCTGTTTGCCGTTCTCCCTACCTACATCTTGCTGGTACTGCATTAGTCATCATCTGCAAAATGCTGGTATATCTTAGCCCACCCTGAACATTTAAATGTATTCCTCACTCCCTAAGAATTGTTTAAAGTCTATTATTCATCTTCTCTGAGACAACCACTTGCATTTTCCAGTTGCATTGTCTTGCATTATTTTAGCAGATTCTGGTGGGTTTTAATAGTATCTATTAAAACCCACCTTTGCTATGATGTAGATAGCACACATGAGCAGTTGGTCCAGGTGACGGTCTACCATTAGACAAGAGCAGTGGACCAAGGAATACTCAAAGCAGGTCCAGATCTTTAATCGCAGCTCATCAGATATTTCCAGCGTGGAACACAGCTCCCTCAGACGCTTGGCCATCAAGCTGTAAACCTGAGATAAAGACAGACATGACCACACTAAACATGCCATATAACAACAATGGCAACTGGACGCATGATATAGAACTGACCTTCCGAGCAAACAGATGGAGGGAGCTGCTTCTCTCTTGTCTGTTTATAGCTGATGGGGAACACTGCTGCTCTGTCCTGGCTGAGTGGTTCATCCCCAAACTGACATCTACTGGCAAAAATAGTTTACCACTCAGTCTATAGTAATAGTGTAAACAGTTTGCAGGGAATGGTTTTATTTAAAATGAGTCTTTAGTGCACTGTGTTAATACCTCTCGGCACACCTGGATCCGTTTGCATTGGACCTTCAAGCCTGTTTGGATGCATTACCTACATTTGACACAAGGCAAAACTCTCATTAAAACCCGAACTGTTCAAAGAAAAATTTAATTGCTTTGGATATGTTATAAAATTTCCAAATATTGATCATTTATGATGTCAGGCAAAGAGTATTTGTGTTATTCCAAACCTGTTGGCAGGTGGGCATATGGCCCTCGTTGGGTGTGATTTCATCCCACAGTGGTGAGTCGCTGATCCAAGCCAAGTTCTCCAAAACCTTTTCTTCCACTTGGATGAGGTGTGTGACCACATAGTGAGGCAAGCCTGACCCAACCCGCCAAACAGGCTCAATCACCTGTGAGAACAAAGAAAAACAAAAGAGGGAGCATTCAAATCACAGACTAAATGTTACTGTATCACTAAGTGTACAGTATATGGCAAAAACAAAATACCTTCCAAAAGTGGTATGGTGCCAGTTTGAGGATCTGAAGGAGCAGCGGGAAGTCACATGGTAAGCTGTTTGAGGTTACAGCGATCTCCAAGCAACAGGCCACCAGACAGCGCTGGAAAAGATCATGCTCCAAGATGCCCTGCATCAAACACACCTGTTTTACATGCATTACAAGCACCAGCTGCTTTACTTCAAAGATGACTCAAAATAAATAAAATACATAAGTTATGAGATCACAGGTGCTGTGAGACATTTATCTGTGACTGCTCAGTTAATATGGTCAAAGCTCAGTTCCATCTTTGGCCACCAGATGGCGTGCACTTACTGAGATGTCACTGAAGCCCAGCCTTTTCCTCTCTCGACTGATCAGGTTCTCCAAGATTCTGTGATACCAAACCCCTGCCTCGTAGCAGCACTTTGCTGCCAACTCTGTGAACAATATTAGATAGATTATTTTTTGGCACGTATCAACAACACGGGCTTTATTCCAGAATTTCACACCTGCTATCAAAAGACAGCCTGCTCTCTAATCATAAGAACTTCGGCTATCAACCAGATACACGTTGAAGGCCACATTCCACTGTAAAATCATCACTGTACCTTTGGTCTTCTCATTTCCCTCGTCGTCCCTGTAATGCTGTAGAAACATTTGCAGCATGCATTTCAGTCTTGTTTCAATCGCCTCAGTCGAATCTCTGGAGCAAGCCCTGAATCCAAGGCATCGTCACAGAAATTTGAGCAGCACAAAAGGAAATGGAAAATGTAATTCAACAATATTCTGCCATTGGCATAAAGTGGAGGTGTAAGTTCTAAACTGTAAATGAAACACACGTGTGTTTTTTAAAGCTCTTGCTTACAACAGTAGAAACTATATTAAAGAATTCCCAGTACAGAAACTTTATCAGCTCGGTGTGCTTACACATTATTGATCTTGACCACACCCTCAGTGCCTTTTAGCAAAACACCAGATGTTAACTACACTATGTAGCTGTTAAATTGATCTAGCCACATTTGTACAGTGTGTGAGGCAGGCTGATGAAAGATCTGAGGCGTGTTGCGCTTTATTGCAGCTATTAGTGCTGCGAGTATCAGTATCAGGTTGACGTACACACAGCCTACACAGATAAACACTGTGTGAGTCAGTAATGCTTTGTAACTGCAGGGCTAACCTCAACATTGCGATCAGACAGTCACTAGGGCCAAACCTTGGCTTTCCCACAATCCCCTGTGGCACAGTTGCCATGGTGACCTCCTCACTCACACAGGATGAGAGTCAGAGCAGGAATCAAATGGACACCTAAACATGGAGTGAAAAAAAATACACATTTTGTTTACAAACTAGAGGTAACTTTGCATGAATCATAATTGAAAAATATTAGCTTGTACGAGGACTTGGTGCATTCACTGTCAGTAGGACCTGAGGCATAGGCAGACTAAGCAGCTGCTTATCACACCCCAGATAACTGCATCATCATCAGTGTCAACTACTGATTTAATCATTTTCATTCTAAATGGCTCAACGTGGTTCTCTATTGGACGGTGTGCTGGCAGACCATAGCGAGCTGCAGTGAGTGTGTTTTGCCACAAGGAGGCAGTGTCCAACATTTGTGGTACAATCAATGTGTGTGCTACTCTTGCTTGCGCTGTTGTTGGTCTGTGCAAGTCACGATGTTATAACATACAAAGTACTGAAGGAAAACCAAGTGTCAGAAATATTCAAAAGCGTCCACTGCAGACCCTTGTCTGCTTTAATTCTGTATTTTTGAGCTTTGATGAATTTTGGCACTTTTACTGTTCCACTTTCACCCCCATTCTTTTCCAGTTGGCTTGTCCACCAATCAGCAATCACCCTACATCCAGTTGAGCTACTTACTATTTTAGAGGATCATGTTTACATAGGTTAAAAACCCCTCACTGTAGGCAAATAACTCGAAAAATACACGTAACCTTTTGACAACGACTAACCTAAAAGCAACTGAACGGGGCTGTGGTAGAGTGGGTCCGCTACTAATTGGAAGGTCCAGAGAGGGATGTCCGGTGTTGTGCGCATGCGCAGAAACAACGGGTAGGATGGTTTGCCAGATAGGATGGATTCCCAGAACACCGGCTCCTCCTGGTCATGTGTCGAAGTATCCTTGAGAAAGATACTGAATCCCAACTTTCATCTGTTGGAGTGAGTTTGTGAGAATGTTAGATAAAAGTACGTAGGAACACATAAAAGCACTGCATGATTTTGTGTGACTGGATGAATTAGACTTTTAGTAGAAAGTGTTTTGAATGCTCAAATTAGTAAACGGTACTAAATAAGTACCAGTCCACTTACAGCTACACTGATATAAAGCTAGCTGTTTGTTAATAGACTGCAACAATTGTGTCTCAAAAAAATAAAACCACACTTTTAAGCCTGTTAATGGACAAATGGTCAAGCATGGAGAATATATAGTTAATACTGACTGGTGATGGATTTTACTGGGAAGGGTGCCCAAAAGCCAGCTTATTTACAGAAACGTCAAACTATGGTCTTACACCTGGAGTTTTATATTTGCTGCTACCTTTCTTGTTATGGATGCATTAGATGGCCTGGTGGTTTTGTTGACAGCACCACTTTCCCACTCTGTTCATTTGCCTTTAGTGACTCATGTGTACTTCCTGCTCTGAGGCAGCTGTGAATAGTCACTTTTGTTCCTGTGCGCCTCACATACTGAAAACCTAAGAAAAACATCTCAAACTCAGTTTCCCTGTGCAGGGCAACTGTCAATTTGGCAAGTCGTGTAACAACAGGAATATTTTAGATGCCAGAGAAGACTCATGAGGAAACAAGTTAAATACTGAACCATCCTTGGGTCACGTGAA
Organism: Simochromis diagramma; assembly: GCF_900408965.1. Taxonomy (NCBI): domain Eukaryota; kingdom Metazoa; phylum Chordata; class Actinopteri; order Cichliformes; family Cichlidae; genus Simochromis; species Simochromis diagramma. The sequence continues at coordinate 8,865,512 of NW_024387414.1, forward strand.
TAATAATGGTGGATAATATTGACTGTTAATCTCTAAAAAGTGTGTTTCAAAGCATGGTTCAGCAGATCTGCATCTGCAGATCTGCTGAGAATTGAATACTCCGTCCCCTGGCGGTAAAGTCCCCTCTTCTTTTTACAGTCTCTTTGTGTGCTACCACCAGCCTGAACGAGACTCTGTTCCTCTAACCATTCTCACATGTGCTGTTTATTACTGCCTGTGCTGAGTCAGTCTACAATGACTGCGGATGACACTGTAGGTGGATAAGAAGCAGTTTTGCTCAAAAATGTGCCATAAGGTTTTCAGAGTAGAGCACGTCACACTCAACATTACTATTGTGATTTCCTAATATTTCCTTTCATGTGGCTATACTTTTTCCCCCACTAACAAGACAAAATCAGAACCAGAATTAGTTTAATTCTGACCTTTTGCTTAATCTCCAACGTAAGGACATTTCTATATACTTTTGTGATCATTGCAGCTTAATGGATGCCTTTTGATTCTCTGTGTTCCAGATTTGCTCACAACTTACTGTTCGTGTTGGTTGAAGCAGCAGCTGTCTGATGCGTTTTCCATGTGGCGAGGTAAAATGGCAAGAAAAACTCTCATCGTGCACTCCAAATTTTAGTCCAAATGCTGATATCAGTCCAATGGCATCTTAAAACATCAAGTTGTGTCTCATTCTGACGGACTTCCAGCTGCTGCATCTCAGAAGAGACAAACAGGAAGTTGGAAGCATCAATATGCATGCAGCTTCTCATAAATATGAATCACACCCTATCTTGTTATCTTTAGCAGGAAGATCCTGGCAGCACGGTGTCGATTTAAAAACACCACAGATGTGTTTTCTGCATGTTTGTTTGCTGTTTTAATTTTGCTAAAAGCTGGCACAATATCTAAATCACACCCATTTCCTGTTTCCTCTGGACTGGACTCCACTCAAGTCAACTCACATGCAACTCATGCTAAGTGAAAATAGGCCTACTTTCACTTTCTAACATGTGCTAGTCCCTTAAAGAGAATTAAACTAAACATCGCCTTTATCTTGGTGTATAATCAGACTTTGTTATTCAGTGCATTAAAGCCTGCTGAAAAATAGCTATATAGATGGTTAATGTGTGCAGAGGATTCTTTTATTCTGCAGCTTTTAGGAACACTGAAGCAGATCGTGTAACTGTTGCATTTTACTCCAAATAGTCAGCTGACTTCCAGTGCAGTTTATTATCTCTGTGGAACTTTCAACGTAGCTCAAGAAAACAAAACTCATAAATCAGGATCAAAGTCACTCACCAGTGTCAGTGGCTCTTCTGGGATGGCGTTAGGTCAAACTGACAGACTTCTGCTCTTAAAAATCTCTCCTGTGTGTTTGTCTAGTAGCAGCAGAGCAATGCAGCATGATTCAGTGCAGCCAACCTGCTGCTCTGCAGGGTGAGGAAGTTCAGCCCATCGGCCTCTCACATTAGACAAGCCTCAACTTGTCATCTGGTCTGGTTGCTAAGATAAGTGCCAAACAGCAGTAGAAGCAGTTAAACAGGTCACTGAGCACCACCCTGAGGAGAAAAGAAGGACTTGCAGTGAAGAAAGGCCCTCTGCTGCAAGAGTTTGGTATGTAGCCTTGTTCATTTCCAACATTGCTGGAACAATATGGGCACTAGAGTTCTGTATCTACTAACGTTTATGCAGTGTTTATGTGCAAATGGATCCATTAAATAAGCAGTAAATTGAATATTTAAAAAAAAAAAAAAATCACAAATATGTAATTGTTTTTTTAAGAAAATACTTAGAGTGAAATAAATTATCAAGCCTCATCTAGAATATTAACAACAAAACTATGTTTTTCCTACTGCGTTATTTCAGTCACACATACTTACCTGTTGTGTCTTTGCTCTACGGCCTAACAGTTTGGGTGCTCACTGCTTCATCATTGTGTGTTACTGTGAGCTAGTGCCCTGCTGCAGTATGTGTGTAACTAAACTAATGTTGAGGCTACACAAATATATACCCACACACACACACACACACACACACACACACACACACACACACACACACACACACACGTATTTTTTGCATGTGTTGTGATGCTGAACAAAAATTTGATATATACATGTACAATTCTTTTAAAGGATTCAAGACAAAGCGGTCAACTCCTTGATATAACTGAATTCTTCAAAAAGTCCCTGGGACAAAGTAAAAGGCACACTTAATTGATAGTCAGAAGAATATGTTTAATAAAAATAATTAAACCTCAATTTCCTCTATAGAACTTCATAGAAAGTAATCCAATAAATTACAAATGACTTTTAAGACGTGTTTTCCTGCACTACATTAAGAATTATTTTGACTACACAGACCACAACTTGCAAATATATCAACTGTCCAATGAGAAAGAAAGAAAAAAAAAAAAAAAGAAAGAAAAAGACACAAACTGACCAGGGTGACATTTAGGATACTATCAAGCTTGAAATAAAAATACAAACCCCATGATGGTAGTTTTGTCATCTCAGTGATTACATGTATGAAAACCTCCCTGTACAGCAGTAGTGTGTTTTGTCGTTCCTCTTGCATATTGGTCATTGTTTTCTTGTGTCTGTGTTTAATGCAGATTCAGCACAACCTCTTTAGCAGCAAGCAGTGCTTTCAAGGTCTGTATACAATATAACCTTTACAAAAAGAAGGGAAAAAAAGGAAGGAAAGCAATGAAAGCGAGAAGTCCCATCTTGTGTCTACATTTATCTCTTAACGAAGATTAACACAGTCATCAATCCATCGCTGCGGGGCAACAAAAAGTAGCAAAAGTCATCAGTCAGTCACCTACAGCAGATGTAGCAGTGGCTGGGTGTTTGCATAAGGGCACTACAAGTTTAAAGAGCGTAGAGGTGCAGATATACAAAATGACAGTGGCATGTTTAAGTTCATTGCTCAGACATAGAAAAATACCGTACTGTTAGTAATAATAATTAAAAAAGAAAAAATGCAATTGCATTGCAAGCAAACCCATGACGAGGTCTATATATAACAGGCATACAAGAAAACCACATTAAAGCAACATTAGAAATCAGGCATGTCTTCAGTCTTTGTTCATGTCTGAACCCACGGAGAAAAATGCTACAGCTACACTTAAGAACTAAACAGGTTTTTCAGCGGGCTGTCACCCTCAGCCCAAACAGAAACCTCACCTCGGAAATAATTTGTGTATCTAACAGTCCACTGTGTAACAGCAGTCCTAGAGCAAGCACTGTTGTGCTGAGAGAGACTTACAAAAAGGTACTTCGGTTCGAGTGAACTCCAGTGTTTGTGTGTATATCCTGGTTACAGGTTTAAAATGGACATGTGCACGGATGCTGAGCAAAACACACAAGCATGGATAGTGAGCGTAGATGTGAGCGGTGAATGAAAGAGAGTGAGGTACAGGATAAGGGCACTTCTACATCTATCTGAAGCTCTGTTCGTCAGAAAACAGAGTTGAGGGTGAAGTGAAATAAATCAAGACAGCGCTGAAAACTCCCAGCAACAAAAGCTATTATTGAGCCCTTCCTGAAGCTAACCCGTGTGGCACTGCGTAAAATTTAATACTTAGACAATGACAGTGATACTACAATCTTAGCCAGGAACTGAACTAACTTGTGCTTGTGCCCCATGGGCTTTGTAGGAACACAGGTTGCCATGCAATGCGTATCATCAAGCACTTGAATCCTCCAAATTTCCAAAGAGAAATTTTTGACGGTATTAAAAAAAACAAAACGACAAAAAAACAAACAAACAAACAAAAAAAAACAACAGCAATGTGGTGTTTACGTCTCATAGCCTGTCAGCCCCCACACCACCACCTAACATACAGCCTGGTGAGTTATGGATGCGGCGAGAGGAGCAGCTCAGGAAGCAAAACACAGAGGAAGGTTTCATTTAAAATAAAATCAAAAAAGGCCTCTGACACTCATTCCAGCAGAGATGAGAACATTGTGTACATTGACAGATCACACACACACCCATGCACATGTACATTTGCACAGTGAAGCCAATCCATTTAGCAAAGTTGAGGTAAGATTCAGTCAAATACATCGGGGTTGTAGAAATAATATCCATCAACACTACAAAGACCAAACAACTCCGTCAAGACCGCCAAGGGTCAAAGGGCAGTTTTTTGGCACACAGTAGAAGGTTTTTCTCTGTTACCGCAGCTCAAGGAGCTTTTAGTTATAATTAAGAGATGTGCAGGTGAATGTGAATGCCTACTGTTGGTGGCTAAAGTGCGCCTTGAACATGCTGTGGCATGTTTGTAAGGTGATGGTGAATATTAAAATGTAAAGTCAGACAGTAGAGAAATGAATTATGTTTAACTTCTTTTTTTTTTTTTTTGAAAGACAGATTTAAGATTGTGTATGTCTGGAAAAATAATAATTTTACCATTTTTCCAAGTCCTTACTAAGGAAGGAATCATTTCCTACCTGGACAAGGAGAAGTGATAAATAACCTCTTCAAGATGATATGAAGGTATTTGACAGGTTTGTGAGGCTGTGAGAGTTGTGCACTCGGGTGGAACATGGCAGACAGAGAATCTACAGCTTCAGTGACATTCATTAGCTGCCCAAGTTATTGCTGACATATCCAACGTATGATCTGCAAAGCATAAGTGTCAACGAACCTGTAAAAGTACTATTTACAAGAGAACCCAAAGTGTTTGTCAAGTGTCATTCCCCACACCCCTGACAATCAAAATATATTAATAGTACAGCTCAAAGAGCGTGTTGATGTAGTTTTACTTCTTTTAATAAAATTAATCCTGACATAATTACAATAATGCCTTTTTTGTTGCAATAATTGCATGGTACAAGTTCAGAGTTCAGAAATCTACTAAAGTCTGACATGCAAAATGTCTCAAAACAAGACTGTACCTTGTGAACAAACATTGACATTTTATTTCAGTTTCTTTAGGTCAGTTTTTCCTATTTTTTTTATTTCTTTTTTAAAGGTTTTTGTAGTCTTTATTACAGAACATTGTAGTTAGTTCTTGTATTTACATGTAAAGAAATCACAACAGAAGTGCTGGAAAATCCATATATATATGTGAATATATGTATACATTTCTAGGCAATACATAAATAAATTTATATTTATATATTTGTAGGATCAGTCCTCATCACTTGAGTCTGAATCGTCTGAGGATGAGGAAGAGCTCCCAGACTCTGATGAAGAAGACTCTGCTTTCCCTGAACCTTCAGGACCACTGTTATCCTTTTGTTCTATGGATTCATCCTCTTCCTCCTCCTCCCCCTCATCCAAAGCGTCTTCCAAAAGCTCGTCTTCCTCCTCTCCATCCTTGTCTCCCTCTGGCTGCTCTGTCTCCTGATGTGATGACTGGGAAACTGAAGGTAGAGGAGGAGCAGTTGGAAGGGTGGGGTCACTGTTTGAGCTCTGTGGCTGTGTGGTGGACACAGGAAGGTTAAGGCCTGGAGTGAGAAGCGTCCCTGGGTAAAGCATACTGGAGAGTAACAAGGGGTTAAGAGACAGTGGCTGACTGGAGGCTGCAGAGGCAGCTGAAGCACTTTGTGTGGCGGAGGAAGAGGAAGCAGAGCTGGAAGTGGAGGAAGGAGTCGTGTTTGAGCCCTCTGTCCTTTCTCCTTTGGTGTCTGAGGTGTGAGAGGGGGCTTTAGAGGCAGTTGGCTCTCCTGTTCCACCGCTGGTTATTCCCTTTGTTTTCTCTTCAGAGCCTCCTGCAGCTTCCTGAGCAGGCTTCCCAAGCAAGCTGCCCATACTAAGGAGGTTTGGCAGTCCAGCCATACCAGACAGCATCATGGGAAACATGGCAGCCAAGTTACTTGCAGCCAGGTTACTAGCATCAGACGGCAGCCCCATCAGGCCTGCAGTGAGCTGCAGGGACTGTAAATTCTGGAGGTTTTGCTGGAAGGCCTGCAGACTCGTGAGGTCCATTCCAGAGAGGAGGCCGTTTGCCAGCAGTGGGTTCAAACCTAGTGCCGAGGCTGCCGGGTTAGGTGGTGCTCCTGCCGCTGCAGCTGCAGCTGCCGCTGCCTTGGCCAAAGGATTCTTAGGTCGCCGTCCACGCCGACTTACCTCCTCTGGAACAATGGGTCCAGTCAGGATCCTGTCAAACATGCTCTCTGGGAGGTAACCCTGGAAAAGATGGAATGATGTTGGTAGGGTTCCCCAATACAAGCAAATAGTCAGGTAGTGACAGTGACAACAGTTCACTGTTACTTAATTAGGCTCATTGAGATAAAACTAATGTTGTCCTAAGAGAAGAAGAGCAGCACATATTTGAACATATGCATTAAGGTTAGTCAGGCCAGTTTTACTATTATCTGCACTCAATGACATGAATGGGGTGAATTTAAAAACCATTTCGATGGCACCAAACTGCCGTCTCTAAAATGATCAGAAACAGGTTAAAACCTTCATGACAGTAGAACTTACGCCTGTTTAAATTTTATAAGGTATAAATTTTATAATATGTGAGGGAAGTGTTACTCTGTAACTTACCGACTGTTTAACAACATCGGCCCATTCAGGCGGGACTCCGTACTCTGGGTTTTCCTGAAGGAATCGGCATAGGTCCTTCAGCGGAGGAGCAAAGGCTCCACCAATCTTCAAGAAAGAATACAGACAACATAAACCCAAGTGCACATCACTGTTATAATGTACACACTGTCAAAATGATTATTAAAAAATTAAAAGCCATCTTTGTATTTGTATGGCTGGTTATGACTTAAACACCACCAACACACCTTGCGTGCGTTTCTCCTGTTGATGATCTGGACCCTTTCTTCTCCCGTCAAGCTGTTCACATCAATCTTGTTGGGGTTTCTACAGCGGTGCCTTTTCTGCTTTGGCCGACCATCCTGGAAGTGGAACTGCATTTGCATCTTATTTACCCCCTAAACATGAAATGTAACGACAGTTAGTTACATAGAATGTCTAACTACAAGAAGTTTTCTGCTCATACTGGTTCCTCTGTTTTTTTAATTAAATATGTACTAAATAAAATAATGTTTCTAAATATCTATATTTTAGTTAATCAGGAATTGTCTCTTTTCAACAGACAAGAAGAATTTGAAGCCCTTGGAGCAAAAAAGTAAAGACTTACACAGATAAAAGCTCCTGTGTCTGCCACAAAGCCAGGGTTTTCTTTTAGCCACTGCTCCAGTTCTTTCCTCCTGGGGGCATCATCCCCAGCCAGCCGGGTGCCATCTTTCAGGTTGATAACCGGGACCCTGCTCTCAGTGTCTGCAGGGACCTGACTGGGGTTCTGACTGTAGCTTGATGCAGGGCCTGGAGTCATGCCCACCTGGCCAATACCCCCCCACCCTGGAGGTACCTGAAAGCATATGAGCATGTCATTATATACTGTATACTTTGCAGAACAGCCATTAAAAAAAAAAAACAAATCAGAAGAGCACTTTTAACAAATATAATTGGTTCCAAACAAAAAATAAAAAAAAAAATCAGGAAACTGCCATTTGTGATTGTTTTCTGATTTCTAGCATAACACACTTACTAAGAAGTATGCTCAGCTAACAGAACAACTGCTTACCTGATCGGGAACTGTTGGGACTCTACTCTTGTTCATGAAGAGCAGGTCCATTCCCTCAACGTTCTTCCTCCTCCCTCTCCTCCTTTTAACCACTGGCTGGCCATCTATTACTCCATTTGGCCTCATCTGACCAGTAAGACCTGTAGGAACTGGAGGAGAAACAGCCTGTTAGCAGTGAACTACTGTGTCAGAAAAAGGGCTAACTGTAAGTCTTTTCTTAAATTGGAGCCACATTCATATTTTGGTGTCAGGACTTCGACTTTTTCTTACATTTAAGAATATTATGAACAGACCAGATGATTTTCTTACAGAATTAAGATATTTAATGACTAGAAAAAGTCAATGCAACAGTCCAGACTGTTTTTCTCTGTAATTTAAAAGATCCTTTGCTACCATCTTGTGGCGCTAAAGAAAAACAGCATTGTCCATTTCAGCACACTGTGCACGAACAGATGCTCAGATCTTTGCTCTATTTACATTCAGATATATTTTAGACAGCACACATCATCAGGCAATAAATTTCTATAGTGCAATGTATTCCCTTTTTGGATAACACCAACTGTTTAACTGCACACAACTAAAGCCTACTCAAATATGAATGGTCAACACTACTTGGACTACAAACAGAGAACTTCTGCTGCCTAAAGTTTTTCCTGTTGCCTAGAGATTTGCGTATTCATACGCCAAATCTGTTGAGGAAGATTATTTTTAAAGAAACATACCCGTCTGGAAGCTGGACTGAGGTTTGGTGATGTCAGCAAGTCCTGTATCTGAGGCACTCTGGAGCTCATGAAGCCGAGCCAGGTACTGCTGCTGGGCCTGGGGACCTTCCTCGGACTCCAGGGCCCTCTTCAGAGGTAGACCCTGTTTCTGGAAGGTCAACTTCAGACCTCCCTCCTGTTATACAGACAACAGTGTAAGACAAGTCTAGGAAAATGACTGTCGGGGAAATGTACAGATTTATAAACAAAGAAAAGCTTTAGACTTTATTTGTTGAGTCTGTCTGAGACTTTCCTGAATGATCACATTCTTTTTGTCTCGTGATTTAAGGATGACTAGGACTGCTGTTCTCATTGCTCTCTCTTAATGGAAATGCTTACTTGAGATCTTTGTTAATTCATCTTGTAAAAAGTTTCTCACAAAATAAAAACAAATCTTGTTCAGATATTTTCTGGTTAGTAATACTGGGACACATGGACACACAGTGGGTAGTGCTTAGCAAAGCAGTGGGTAAAGCTTTTTCAGACTGGAGTTGAAAGCCATGCCAAAGCAATAGCTGCTGTCAGCATATAATATCTTAATATTGAAGGTAACAAGCTTCTGGTGTTTAATGATCTGTGATGGTAAAAACCATAAATTTGGAAAATGATCCCCATCAAAAAACAGCATAAAAGGAAAGATGAATACAAGCAAATCTGAAGCCTGCCATGTTAATGGCCACATTGCTTAGGAGCATATCAGAGAACACCCACAGCAGAGGTCTCCATTTCAATCTGATTATTAGCAAGACCCCCTTCAGTCTAGAGAGGCTTCAGACTGAACCTTATTATATTCTCATGACTGACTGATTTGTGCTCATGTAATCACAGCCCAAGAGCCCAATTCAAATTGAGTGTGTGGGAAAAGAGAGGAAGGCTGCTATTAAATTAATCTCTCCTCCTGCCAGGCAGTCAAAACCACTAATCATACCCAAAGGAAAGCAGGAAGAAAACCAGAGAAACATGCTGAACACGGCAACTAACACCGGTCATGGCAGCAGGAAGTGGTAGGGTCCTAGGATTAGGGCGAAGCGGAGGGAGGAGGGGAGGAAGGGAGAAATCAACATACATCGTTGAGTTTTACTGAGAACTCCTTGTTTTCTGCAACATGCTTGGTCACCTTTGACCCCTGTGGTGAAGCAGAGGGGTCCTCGCACATGCTGTTGGCATTGTCCAGCAGCTTGGTGGTGTAGAAGGAGGCCACAGCGCCTCCAGGCTCATAGACCCGACGTGTTCCCGGCCATTTGCCTTTAAGCACTGCCTGGCAAATGCTGTCCAGGCGGTTAATAATCACGCGATCCTTAAAAAGCAAGAGCCACAGAATTTTAGTGTGAATTCCCCACAGCACCTGACCACACTGTAAGTGGACATATTAATGTGTTTTCAGCATTACATCATCAGCAAATTATGCAAACCGCACATATACATAGTTAATCACCTTTGGCCAGTATGATGCAGCCAGCATGTACCCTCCACCCTGGAAAGGGTGTGAAGAGTTGTTGGAGATGCCATTCTCAGCTACATGGGTGTCTTGTGTTTCATCCTGCGTAGCGCTGAGAGATGCCACACTGTCCTCATCAAATCCCTTTACACTTGTAACAGTGGGGACTGAGGAAAAATCGGCAAAAAGACATTTGAGATCCACAAAGAATGCAACAGAGAAAATGCATTTATTTGAACCTAGAAAAGCTCACTGTCAGCACTCCTAACAAAACATTACTTGCTTTAAGTTTTCTGGAACTTACATAAGAAAGTACTCACCCTTCTTTTTTCCTTCCTCTCCCTCACTTTCACTGTCATCAGAAGAAGATGAGGAGGAGGAGGATGATGATGAAGAGCCAGAAGAGCAAGATGAAGAAGAAGAGGAGGAGCTGGACCCTGAATGTGATGAGGAAGATGAGGATGACGATGAAGAGGAAGAAGAGCGTGACGTCGAACTTGAGGAGGAGCCATCTGAGTCGGACTCTGTGCCATGCCTGGCGTCCTTGCGGCCCCTCTTGGTCTTCTTCGGTTTCCTCTCTGAGGAGTTGGGTGTGAGGGGTTTCGTTCGTGCTGCCACCATCTGCCTTTCATTGTCCCTGGTTACTGAAACAGGCTTCTCTTCCAGACCTGTGGGAGTAGCTGGTGCTTGAGTCGGGGTCCAACTTGCTCCTTGTCTTTCCTTGCTCTCCTCACCCTCTGAAATTGGTTCCACTTTGGGCGTGACCCCACATAGGTCTGCGTCTCTTTGAGTGGGTGGAGGCAGTGGAGAGCCTGTCAACACTGAAGTGGTAGCTTGGTACTGAGGGTGTAAGAGCGGTGTGGATGTACGTGATTGCTGCTGTGCAGCTTTTGTTTGACTGTAGTTGCGTTGGGCAGCCATGAAGCTGAGTTCAGGGTCTCTCAGAATGTGGTAATCAGTGCGACTTACACCATGCTTTGCAGCACCAATTAGCAGGTCACGGTCATGACTACCAGCCTCCCACCAAACAGGTAAGTCAGAGCTCATCTGACACAGTGGCAGACGCTCGTATAATAATTGATGTCGAAGGACTTGTTCCCTCACCTGCCGAAGCAGCTCTATTCTGTACAGGGTACGAGATGCTCGCTCTTCTGTAATGGGCTGGATGTTTAGAGAAGGGTCCACTGCAGAGTCTGGAACAAAACGAACAAGCAGGTTTGAGAAAAAAAAAAAAAAAAAATTCTCAACAGGAAACTCTCAGACTTGTTTTTGTCTGGAGCTTCAATGTCACAGTGTTTATCTTTCCACAAATGATTAACCCTATCAGTCGTCTACCTCAGAACTGCTGAGCCAGCTTGTTTACTAAGGTGTTACAGACCATCCTCCAAAACAGAACCTTGGAGTCAGGATTGAGTGAGCCACATACTACATGAAGCACTGTTTTCACGTTAAGTTATCCAACTAAATGGATTTTCTTGATGAGATCAAATGGCTTAGAGACACTAACTGTTGAAAATAATCTGAAGGATCTTCCCTTCAGATATAGGTGTGACTGGACCATAATATATGACATTGTGATCTGCATACATGTCTGCAAATAAGGAAAATGAGTATCTGACCTCCCTCTTTAGGTGGCAGGCGACACACACGTCGGCACATGGCAGTAAAAGCACAAAGGTATTTCTGCAGGCTCTCATCAGTCTTCTTGTGCAGCCGAGCCATAGCCCTGAACTTGGTCCAATCAAACCGCCCGAGGTTTGGGTCAAAAACGACACCAAAAGTAGAGACAACGCGATAAAAGTCAGCCTCTTCTCGTCTGGTCCATCTGTTGAAAGTGGAAAATAAATTTAAATTATATTAGTTAAACATACGCTCTCTCTTAAAAAAAAAAAAAAAAAGATTTCTGATGTCTGTGGTTGGCATACTATTGACCAGTCATGTTTGAAACTGCGATACTAAGAATGGAATTTGAAAAAGTGCATCAGATAACTGATGGCTATCGTTAACAATCTTGATTTGTATTTGCTATTTTTACTATTTTTAAAACTGAAAATGAATATCCATTGGCCCATTTGAAATCCTAGAAAATTGCCTGTTGCTCTGGGAGGCTATGTCAGCAGATTGGGTAATGGGTTCCCACACTGCCCATCCCCCGACACATAATATTCTGCTTTTACGAGAGCATATGAATATTGAATTGCTTCTTTTTCAGCCATCACTGATATAATCTGTGTTCTAACCTTTGTTGCCGTTCAATCTTGGCAGCCATCTTGGGGTTGAGGGTGTCGTTGAGAGTGGGGGGTAGCGGGCAAAGTGGAGCAGACAGCACCATAGTCTGCTGGGAGGACTGAGACTGAGTCTGGTGGATGTGTAGGATCTGGCGGCTCTTGGTGTAGCGCTGAGAAGCTGTTATCAGACGTCTCAGCCTGGCTGTCAGCACTGAGGGGGAGGGCCAGTAGGCACTTTCACTTTCTGTCACTGGAACAGGATCTGAATTAAATAAACAGCAAAAAGAGTGGCATTATTTCTAATATTTTTATTCAATTTACCACTTGAAATCTCTAGATTTCTCCTGCCCGTGGGAGGCCTGTGCTTGTAATCATGATAATTTGCTGTGAATTACAAGCATCTAATACTTACCTCCAGCACTGTCAGTGATAACCAAGTCTCCAGGAGAAGAGGCGTCGTCCTGAATGAGAAGAATTTATGTTTAAAGAAGAATACCGGAGAACTGACAACCCCAACAAGTCAAATGAAGTATCAAATATCTTGATGCATGCTCAATCATCCAGGTAAGGAAATCCTAAAAAGTTGATTCTGTTCAGCTGAACAGAAAAACGCTACATCCACATGAACAGAATAAAATTTTGGGGAATAAATATCAAATAGCAACATTCACCTTTGAGTTTTGTGACCTTACCTCCATGTCGTCCTTTAACAGTGCTGGAGCCGGCTTGTATTCTGGATCATCCACATCCCTATCCACATAGAGAAAGTTTGTGTTTTGTTGTTTTTTTTTGCAGATGACAGATTAAAAGATATCTGGACCAGCCTAATCAAATTAAAGTAAAAGACAAAGTATTTTAACAGTTCAGGTGGGTGTCGTGTACTCACCCATCCATGAAATCATTGTTTCTCTGTTCAGCAGCGATGGCCTTCTCATCTGGTTTTCCCACACGCTCTAGGAAACACAGGGTAGGGTCTCCACGAATAGTGTTGTACTTCTCATAACCTGGGAAAGCACAGGAGGATAAGTAAACACCAAAATTAGTTAAGGATAATGCATGGAAACAGATATGAAGTAGACAAGCTGGTTCATTTCCCACCAACCAAAAATAGTTTAGCAGGTTTCCACTGATGGTACTTTAAATAAAAAATACTGACTTTTCCTTTTCACCAAACTCACCACTATCATCACGGAAAAAGCTTAACTTAAAAGCTAACTTTTAGTTGGAACTTAAAATCCAGAATTACATTTTTTGCACTGAAGTTTTAAAACAAACAAACAAACAAACAAAAAAATAAAAGACCCCCCCCCCCCAAGCAAGTCACATTAGTAGAAAAACTGTGTTACCATGCTTAAAGACACCCAGCAGAAGACACTTGTCAGAGATTGCATCCCACCACAGGGCTGGAAGCTCTGAATTGTCAGGCTCTGGAACCCAGATCTTTACTTCACTGTAGAGGACAAGAAGACGCACAGCTTTAGACGGGTATTATGGGGAGTGATGTTTATACATTTCAATATACTTGCTGATAGCTGTGACCGTTTTTCATAAGATACTTCTTGATGCATTTTTAAAAAGCAGCTGGTATCAACTTGATTAAACAACTTTAAAAAAAACAAAAAAAACCACAACCCTTCTACATCTATTTGCTTCAATACAAACGTCTTTTATTGTTAATCCATACAAAGCTATTTGTAAAATGTAAATAGTCATTTCATGTTCATGGCAGTTGGCATGTTTTTGAAAAGATCACAATGTGGCATTATACCTTAAATACAAATAAGGTTGCTATAGTGAATTTAGTGTTGAATCTGGCCACGTCAAAGATGCAAAAGCACTGTAGTTGAACCATCTTGTTCTTGAGCAGAAAATAAATAAGTCCCGTCTTTCACCAGCAGGTGGAGCTCTGCAACCTTCTAATGAATTTGGCTGATCATTTGTTCCCTCAACAGGTTGATACCATAGGCTAATGACACCACTCCAGGAGAGAAGTCTGTGGCAACGCCTTTAACCCTTTAACCAGAGTTGTCATTTAACATCTCTATCAAGGCATTTACTGTTGTATTAAGGCAGAGGAAGCATTGGTCTTTTCTGTACAGTGAGATTGCGAGTAGTGTACAATTATAAAAATGCTGCATAGAGGTTTAAAAGCTGTCTACTGCTAAGTATAAACAGATGAGTTATGTCCTAGGAAGAGTATAGTATAGTCTTTGCCAAAAATAAATTCTAATGGAGACCCAAGCAATAAGAGTTGCAGGAAAAACTCATCTTAGTGATAAACGGTTTTAATTCTCAGTGCAAACAACCCAAGTTGACATCAGACTAGGTAAAAGTCAAGCTCACCTGGAGTCCACGCCATCTAGCACCTTCTGGGCCTGGCTTCCTATCACCTCTTGTTTCAGGTAGTAGAGCATTCTGACCCTGAGCAGCACCCTGCAGAGAGAAAACCCACTGGTCAGAACAAAGCCCTGACCACTCAGCCCTGCTGAGCAAGCAGAAGTAATACACAATACACAGACATACGCACACAGACTCACCAATTTGTTGGGCAGAATGCAATTAACTGTGTGGTCAGACTACAGACTGTATTGTATACTCATTTCATTTTCACTTATACATTTAGTCACATTCATCAATTTATGCCTATAATCTCTCATCTTTAAGTGTACTAAGAGCAAAGTACAGCTATAAATACTCCACTGTACTGGCCTTTGACGGAGCAGGAGACTCTACACAACTCTTCTGAAGAGACCGGCATATGTGCCAACCCTGATCAATTAACTATGAATTATTGTATCACTTAAAGTGACATTATTGTATAGACGTCACAAGGGAGTCATGAGCACATCCACAGCTCGGCTCTGAGGACTGAATGAACAGACAAGCGTCTCTCTCCAGTTGTCATGTGGTTGTACTGGCAGTAGATGAAGGCTGGGAAGTCGAGGCTGACAAGGTAGAGAGGAGGCTGACTCACAGGGGAGACATTAGCTCTGTGATGCATGATCGCACATTACAGGCAGCAGGCTTTGAGCGCAGACAGTGAAGTGCTGGGAACCGATGTGCTGGTGTACCAGAGCTGTAGCGTCTAGCAAGCCTTGAGATTTTCTTGGTGACGAAGACCTACGGTCTAGTCATTCTGTAAGAACACATCATGATGCCTGTTGGCCAATTTTGGCTCTAAGGTTTCAAGGACAAAAATAAATAAATAAATGAATGAATTTTGAAAAATCCTAAAATGATTTTTTTAGGTCACATCTCTGTTAGTACCATTGTTGGCAGGCTAGTCTGCTTCCTTGTATTTGTGACCACTTTTTCTCATCACTTATACCACTATATTCATACATCATCATATGGATCCATTGCTTCTCCTGCCAAGGCTTCTTTTCAGCACAGCTTTTTTATCAAGAGCACTGAAAAAACTGTGGGCTGCTGCTCACAAATACATCATGTCAGGCATTCCATCTTTCTTCTGGTATAACTAGGCTAAATATTGTTATAAATGAGCCCAAAATCCTTCTTTCATTTACTGACACGACCATGAACAACCGGAGGGCTCCAGAGTCTGTCCGTCTGTAGGAGTGATGGATGTCTGTGTTGACCGGCCTGGACTTGTGGCTCTGGTAAATTAGAGCTGAACGTCCTCCTCCCTCCGTCCTCCACCCTCCATATTCCTGTGTGACTGGACCCGCCCAGGAGCAGCTGCTGCTTCCTCTGCCTGTCAGCACCCCTTTTCCAAGCCTCTGTTAGTTGCATTTGTGTTTGTGTGTGAGAGATGTGGTTCACTCAGAGAGGCTGCAGAGGATCTCAGCACAGTCAAACACAGTCTTTCAAAAACAAATAACCCAAGTATGTCTGACATGAGTGGCATGCAAAAAATCTCCAATGGGCTGTACATAGAAAACACCATCAGCGTAACAGAGAGATTCTTCATCATAGATAATATTCTCATCCAAAACACGCAATGACCATAAAATGCCTTCTTAAACCTGCATAGTATAAGTATATTTTCATAATTATATTATTCAGCATGCAGTAAAAAGGGGGGAAAAAAACCTACTGCGTTTTATTCAGTAAGGTCCAAGATGTTCACATCGTTATCACCCACTATGACCCAGTTTCATAACCTGTTGATGCTTTAAACTTTTCAAGTCTTTTAGCAAACAGTCTACAGTAATTTACCCCTTCTTCCTATAGCAACCATTGCTGTGCAAGAGCTGTGTCCTACATTTGTGGGTCTGTTAAGAAGCCAGTGCACACCCCCACCCCACCAGTCACATTCCAGGTCCTCAGAGGGAAAACGCACAAGTCAGCAAACCCTGCTAGCTGCATGTCCCCAATTGCCCGGCGTGTCACATATCAGACAATCCCTGGATTCAGCAATACTGGAAAAGGAAACAATGGAGAACTTTCTATGGAAGCTTCAGTGCTCTGCATCCAAAGCCCAATGGACACAAGCTCTGCGTTTTATAGCGCTATTCCCCCCTCTGTAAATAAGAGAGATCTATGACAGCCATTAGATGGGCTGAAGCCTCATGAAGATTCTTATCAGCTAGTCTCAACGTGAAGTCTGTTAATCAATCAGCGGACTGTCAGCTCCAATACATGTTTTAGTGCTTCCTAATTATTGTTGCTTGAAGGTGCCGCGGTTAAAATTTGAGCCATGTGCAAACTGTATTTTCATACACTTAGGCTTCATTACACGAAAAATAACTCGAGATCATCTTTGTTAAAAGAGAATAATCACCACCTGCCAGTTTCTATAATAGCTTAAAGTTTTACATCAGCACTCACACACCTCTTTCTCATGCACCGGAGACTAAACAACACAGCAATAGACAATTAGTCCCCATCTCCACTATAAGCCAGTTAAATGCATACTCTCTTTTATCTTATAATGCTTTTGAAATAGCAATATAGAACCTCTATATTGTGGTCATTTGGAACATTATTTGTCTTAATTGATGAAACTCAAATTGGATGAAAAGTGCCATAAGTGAATACTTACTTGTTGCAGTGGTGTTTCAGGTGCTTCTTATAGCCATCGTCCTGAAGCATATGCTCAGGGTTGTGCTTCCTGAGCCACTCAGCCTTGTGGATGTCAAAAGAACTAGACTGGGTCTTCATCTTTTTACCCTTTCTCCCCCGAGGAACTGGGGCAGACAAGCCTAGTAAAATAAAAAAAGTAAGTGTTGTGGTTCAAATTAATTCTTATTACTTACTGATTGTAATAAAGTCAGTAAATGTCGGCTTGAATTGCTGAGACTCACCTAAGTGATTCTGCAACTCCTTTGTGCGTCCATCCTCGGTAGGGGCTATGAGGTCCCACATGAAGCTTTTGATTTTGTCATCTCCACGATAATGGACCAGGCAGTAGGCCA
This sequence comes from Simochromis diagramma, assembly GCF_900408965.1. Classification (NCBI taxonomy): domain Eukaryota; kingdom Metazoa; phylum Chordata; class Actinopteri; order Cichliformes; family Cichlidae; genus Simochromis; species Simochromis diagramma. The sequence goes on from NW_024387414.1 coordinate 8,882,863, forward strand.
ACAAGGCCCGGCAGATGGACTCCACATCCCACTCAGTCAACTGCTTCTTAAAACGGCCATGGTTGAGGATATCCTTCCAACGACCCCATCTGGAAACAGAATGGGAATGCCACACTTAGGAATACTCATTAGAGTATGGAAGCAGACTCTATGTACAGTTTGGATAACGTTTTTTAGTGTTAAAGCAAAAATGCATATTGCTGTAATTTATAATCCTGATGGTCTTGTTTGTTTGTATGTGAATGGACAAATTCAAGTGGAGATAATAGGATGTTTAATTCAATCTATTACAGATTTTTCAGGAGCCTCTTTGTTGACAAAAATTCAGGTGAGTCCTTCCAAATACCAGCTATGTTATTTAATAGTTAGTATTAGGTTAAATTTATTAAATGTATCTTACCCGTAGACAAGCAAGTTCTTCTCTACTCTGAAGCACTCTGTGCGGCCATAGCTGTTCAGGCGATCGTAGTTTCGTCTGAGCTTAGGTTTGGTCTCATCGCCGTCACTCTCGCCCTCTGAAAGCTCTGCTAGCTCATCCTTGGTGGCACTAAAGGGCCTTGTCTGCTTTCTGACACGAGGAGTGTCAATGACCAGGCTGTTCTGTAGAGGGGGAAAAAATTTCATGGACTTTATGTCTTTTATGCAGTTAAAAGGGAATAGATGTCCTGTGTATGTCACATTCCAATTATCCATTTCTGTGGATATTGTATCCATTTTAGTCTGGTACTCACTCTGCCATTGACCATATCCATATCAATGTCAGCCTTTTTGGCCCACTTGTCCCAGAAATTAGGGTCATCCAGGGAGATGTCTGTACGGTTTCCAGATGCTACAAAACTGGCCTGAAAGCAGACATCAGAATCACATTAAGTTATAATCATATTTGTTTTTCCCCGTATGCCTGAGTCAGGAATTGGCACAGGTTGAGAATTTTAAAAAGCCAGCGATATGCAATCTCCACACTCATGTACACAAAAGGCGATAAAGCTGATGTTAAATCATTTGTACTTAACGAGTTCTATTTATCAGATTTCTTGTTTTTTACCTTGGCAAAAGTGGATCCTCGTCCCTCAGACTCAATGGTAATGGTCTTTGTCCTGCGCTGCAGGATCTGGTCAATGTCCTCCTCACAGAATTTGGCCCCTTCATCCTCCTCATCCATGATTGCCCCGTAGGCCCCACGTCGCAACAGATCTTCAATCGCCTTTTTGGACAGCTGCTGCTGCACAGCCTGTAAGGTAAAGAAAAAAAAAAAATCATATTAAAGTCATGAAACTATAACACGGTTATAATTACATGATAATAGTTCACAGATTACAAAATAGACTTCAGGTGTGAAATGGAACCACAGGAGGAATGGCACTACATAATGCATGAGTTGATCAAATCTCCAGTTGACAGAAATAGCACACTAAATGCAGGCACACAGATAGAGCGACAAAAAGCGTGTCGAATTATTAAAATGACAAAATTAGCAGCTATATATCCAACCCCGGCATTTGTTTAGTATGCAGATATGTTCAGTCAGACCAGATGTAGAAAACTGCTAATACATCCTCCTTACAGTTCATATAACTCCCAGGGGACACAAACTGCAGCTAAGCATCCACCTACACACCTCACAGTGTTGACACACTCCCTCACAAACAGATTAGAGTCTAACAGGATCGGTTACACTTCAAGTGGAAATTTTAAGAGTGACCTTCACGTTTTAGTTTTGATTTTTTTGTTGGCTTGACAAGAAAAAATTGGCTTAGTGTCATTTCACATTTGCTACAGTGTCCTCCTAATGTAATTCAGTATCCCGGGTATGTATGTCAACTTTTATGTTACTGGAATGGCAGCTGAAAGAAATGCAGCATTGATCTCTTGTCTTTTATAAATGTAATAATTTTCAGGAGATCATTAACTTGTTTCATATCCAGCTTTTCAGAGTTTAAGATGGCAAAGCTGGAGAAGAGAGTGGACGGTGTACTGTTCGTTAACAATAAACAGAACACTTCGATCAAAAAACAAAAAACGTGTTATTATAATTTATTTGCATCTCCCCGTATGAGGCATTAGTCATTGGCGCTGGGGCTCGTGTAATTCTGCAAGATGGTTTCTAATTCACAAGATTTCAAGATTTAACTACTCATTTCTATTCCAGATCGTATGGACAATTCTCAAACTTACCCCTCCCCCAGTGCCTCCTCCCAGGCTGTTATCTCGGCCACTCATGCTCTGCAACACTGCTTTATCCAAACCCAACTTGAGGCTGGCGCGATCAAACATTTCTCGCTCATATGAGTTCCTGGTGATCAAACGGTACACCTTCACTGCCTTGTTCTGACCGATGCGATGGCAGCGAGCCTGGGCCTGTAAAGTATACAAAAACTGAGGAAACTGCACCGAGCATATAATTTGTTTTAATATCTACACATTGATTTGACAGACAGCTCTTCTTAAATGACTCATTAAAATGAGATTCAACAAATAACATGTAAGTTGTTTGTGGAATGACTGAGCATTCACAACATGTACTTTTGACTAGACACAGTGTAATGCACTTCCCATGGTGGCTAGTTTTGCTGCCTATTAATTGCACGAGCAGATCTCAGATAACTGTTAGTATGCCACTTTCTCGAAACAGCAATAAAACAAAGTCTACAGCATTTCGCTGAACCCACTGCTGAGTCCTACCTGCAGGTCGTTTTGTGGGTTCCAGTCAGAGTCGAAGATGATGCAGGTGTCTGCTGCTGTGAGGTTGATTCCCAGCCCACCAGCTCTTGTACACAGAAGGAAAACAAAGCGATCTGAGTCAGGCTTACTGAAGCGGTCGATGGCAGCCTGTCGCAGATTTCCACGAACCCGTCCATCAATACGCTCGTACAGATACCTGCAACATAAATGAAATAAATATGATGAATGTTTGTACAATACCTTTTTAAATCGTTTATTCTGAGTTCTTGTACATGGGATCCAGGTATAGTGCTTATCTAATCAAACACCTCGGTATGTTCAAAATGTGGGCGTTATTCTTTGACAGCTATATTAATTTATCCATACTCAAAACAAGACCACAGTACTTATGGTCTTCACACTATCAAGTATTCTTGTTTTGTATTCCCTTTTTCTTAACCCGAGAAATATAAAACTATTTCTACAAGAGGTGAGTATGCTCTTTCATCCTCGAGTCCACAATCATCCCCTCCTACAATCCTACCCCTTGCTCTTCCTGGGGTTATCCACTTCCACTCAAGAGAAACCTCAGAATCTCCCACTTGTCTAATGTGATGGAGCCCTGAGGGCTTTTGTAACCTACTGCTGAACCCTGTCTGAGGTCTGTGTTGCACAGCACCTCACATGTTTACAATAGCTTCAGGTTTGTTCTAGCTTCTGGTGGGCAGCCAGCAGAAAGAAAGAAGAGAAAGAGAAAGGAAGAGCTAGAACAGGGCAGTGAAGGGTTTTAGCTGGAACTTAGTTTGTACACATTAGCTTTATATCTTTGATGAAAGAGAAAAAAAAAAAAATCACGTATACTGATTGAAATAGTTCCGTGTATTGCACTCTGAAATTTAAACCTAAAACCCTGTGATGGAACTGAGACATTATCAAGTTAAAAATGCTAAAGAGAAGATTAAAATAGCAGGCTGTCGTGTAAAGTGCCTGGCAGTTTGGTGTGATAATTTGACATCTCTTTGAACATAAAGGAAATTAGAAATTTAAACAATGCAGGTAGAAAGGAACATTTAAAACTACTATTAAGTGTACAACTAAAACCTTGTTTGGTTGTGTACAACAGATATGGTGCTTCCTTACTATCAGACTGGATAGAACGAGGTCAAAGGTAAGCGAGTAAGGGCGATATCACATTTGAACTGCAGGACTACAGTTTGTCTAGTTACATCCTGTTACCTTCTCTGAATGAGGTAGTCTTCCAAGATGTCCAGACAGCGGACCATTTGGGAGAAGATGAGCACCTTGTGCCCTCCTGCCTTCATTTTAGGCAGCAATTTGTCAATGAGGACGAGTTTCCCAGCAGACTGCACCATAGCCTGCAGGTGAAAGTCTAGGGCAGTAGGGCTGTGCACTTCCCTGAAGTCTTCTAGGATCTTTTCCTCTGCTCCTGTCATAGCAAAGACATGGGCGCATTAAAAAAAAAGTGACGCAGTATTGTCAAAGTTAATTATTTTATTTAAAGCCTGATTTCAATTCAATGACTGATATATAAGAGCATAATTATATGAGAAACAATGGTACTTGTGTACCATAAAAAAGCAGATTAAAGAAAGAATTTAAATTTGCTAAATTTGGCTGTTAGCTCTAGAAGGTGAGAACAAAAGTTGTTAGTTTGCAGTTATTACAGAACTTCTTTATTTAAGCTTTCAGCGCTGTCCTACCTTTGATTAGGTAGGGGTGGTTGCAACACTTTCTTAGCTCCATCATAGTGTTGACCAGGTTGGGCATATTTGCCGGGCCAGCTCCTTTAGCCAGGAAAGAAAAATTCTTCTCTAGGATGGCACGGTAGTATTTCTTCTGAATGTTGGTGAGCTCAACTTCAATGATGGTTTCCTCTTTCGGAGCCAACTTCTTCTCCACATCTTCTTTCAAACGACGCAGCATCATAGGCTTCAGGATACCCTGAAGCTTTTGCACCTGTGGGTCACAGAGACAGTTTGAACTCACCTTTGGCAGCTGCTTCTATGCTGCACTTGTTTGGGGGCTAAAAATTGTATGTTTGAAAAGGATACAACTGTAGCTGTGTTGGGTTATAACGAACAGTATTATCCAAGTCATCAAATTTCCATTTCCAAATTTAGATTTATTGCATTTAATAAGTGTATTTTAAAAGTTACAGAGCAGCAAAAAATGAAGAAATTCAATTTCTGTTCCATATCATAGACAGACACGTATCATTACACATGGAAATGTGTATTTCACAAGTATAGCGGGTGATGCAAAGAACCACTAAAAGTAGATAACATACATTATGTAAATAATCACTGGCTAGAAGTGTAACTCGGTGTTAGCTCAGCAGTTGACTGCAAAATTATTTTCATTTCCAGCTACTGTTAAGAAATGCCACAGTGGGGAAACTATTTGCATCATTTGGTGTTAAGCGCCACCATAGTAACACATACAAGTTCACTCTTAAAGCAGAAGTCGCTGAAGAGTAAAGCTGATCCAAGTACAGTATTTTATATTACAGAGTCACCTTCTTCATATTATCATTATTATTGTAGCTTGCCAAAGAGATATAATCTAGGCCATCTCATATGTATGTCTAGTAATTTCTTTCCTTCATCTTATGAAGACCTACATCTCACAAATCATGAATTTGTGCTGTAGTGCAGCATCACGGTGTAGATACTATTACACTCCAAGGACTGGGCCAGCTTTACAAAGTGCTTTTTTTATTACACACCCTGTGCAGGACTTCATTTAATATCAGTTATGCTGTGTGGAGAAAATAAGTCTCCTAACAGCACCAGCAGCTTTTACTATGAAAAGGATTACACATTTCTAAATTTAGTTCCATGTGTTGAACGCTGGCTGCTCCAAATTTTTCAACTTCCACACTCCTGACATTGAGATGTTTTCAGCAGCCTTCCATTGAACACCTCTTTGGTAACACTGACTAAAAATGAAATGCCAAACAGCAGTATGTAGCAGGAAATGCGAAACTGTCAAATAGTCCAGCACTGAGCAGTGTAATACCTGTTATCAATTGTTATTATTCATCATGTGTTGGATGTGTGTGTTTTATGACTGTGCCCTAGTTAGAATAGGCTCCAGTTCAACAGTATCTTCACTGATGAGCAGTGTGTTTGAAATTTGGCTGCCCATTCATAAAAAAAATTACCAACACTGAAAAGAAAGATCTCTTTTAGATTCTGCAAATATTAAGGTGCTGTGTGGAGCCATAAAAGCACAACAACACAACACACATTGATGCACTTTTTCTCTAAGGTGTATTTGTGTCATGGAGAATAAAACTCTTGAGACAGAATGTGTACATATCTAAGCTCACCTGCTCTTCAGTCTTAAGGTCTCCAAACTCCTGCATGAAGGTGTTTTCAGAAGGGAAGCGTGCCGGCTCCAGAAAGTGAAGCAGGCTGAAGAGCTCTTCCACTGTATTCTGGAGAGGAGTACCTGTCAGCAGGACCTTGTGTTCCTTGAAGAGGACAAGAGTTTAAATGTGAAGTGAAAATTGCTTCAATTGGTATTTCTGAATAAAATTCGGACAATGTGTAATAATTTTCTCTAAGCTCATGATTTATCTACCAGGTTCATGAGCTTGAATCCCTCTAGCAGCTTGCAGTTCTTGTTCTTGAGACGATGGGCCTCATCAATAATAACGCAGCGCCACTCTATGGCATTGAGTTCGGGACAGCCTCCAAGAATCATCTCAAATGTGGTAATAACAGCCTGAAACCTGTAGGCACCACGTATGATACGACCCTGAAGACAAAAAGGGGAGAAGTGTACATATTTCATCCGTTTAGTTAAAATATCGTATTTTATTAGCTGAAGTATGCTCAATGTGTTATGTGATTAAAACAATGTTGTTTTCTATTTACACAAGCACTGAATCTGAAAATAAATGTACTGGAAAAAGTGCTATAAACAGATGCACATGAAAGGTACATAGTTCTTCTGACACAGCTTGTCCTTTTCTGTGTTGACATTAGAAACTTACATATTTGCAACCTCTTTAGCTGTTGACAGCAAACACAGGGTTTCCTTTATTTAGACTTCTCAAACATCAAAAAACATACATTATGGTTAGGAGGCTATCTACAGCATATCCAGTACACAAGCACCTGCCAGTGAGTATTTATTATTTGTTTATTTGTTTGTTTGTCTGGGGAAGCGTTGCTTTCCCCCGCCCCTCCATTTGTATCCATTGCCTTGACAACAGTCCTCAAGGGATACTCAGTTATCCAGTAACCCCCTCCCACAGCCAGCCAGCCAGCCAGCCAACAGGCTGCTGTTGAGGAGTCAGCCACTCTGATATGCCTGAGCAGCGATGACAGAGATCTCCCCGTGGGGGCTGCTATGACATCACAGGCTGCCTGGGAGACAGGCTGGTGGCGGCTCCACTCTGTTCTCCTCTCGCCTTAGATTCCTCCTACGGTTCGTCAGAATACTAAAAGGTCCTAACTGCCTGCTGTGACACATCACATGGCCTGCCAACCACATAAAGCTTCTGTTCAAGGCTCACTAACTACCTAGCAGCCTACATATTGTCAGGCATGGGCCCTATTTGGATTCTTGCTACCGGTATATGCATATCTTAGTATTATAAACCAGATATTTGTTGAAACGCTATCTCTCTCTGAGCAAACCCAAGCTGTTTATAGATTTATATTTTATACAGGCTGACAAAAATCAATACAGCTACAAAGTGATACATTTTCAAGCGATTCTGAACACAGCCTTGACACAAACCTTACAAACAACTTGCACCAAGCTCAGAAATCCACTGTGCTTGAACTGTTGTTTGTTCCTGTCTTATGGCAGATGAGTTTTCCTTGAAAAACATGGTGTTAAATGAGGTTGCTGCACTAGCTATAGGACTGTAAAGGGTATCTGGCGTTTGTGTTGCACACACAATCACGGTTTTCCTGGCTTTTCAATATCCGACTCCTATTGTTATAAGAAGGCCTCCTGCTTTGAAACATATCATTACACTACTCGTAGGATTTCATGTTACTGACACAGTGCTGCTGTTTTTTTAAAAAGCACTGTGATTACTTTAATCAAAGTGAATCACAGCCTTTCACTCTTAAAAGGTAGGCACAGCAGAATTGAGTTCTGCTTGCCTGTCTTTAAAAAGGAAAAATTAGGTATATATATTAAAATGACTAAAAGACCTCCAAATCCTTACATTTCTCTATGTGGTTGGTAAGAGAAACAAGCTGGGAGTACCCCTGTGCATCCAGAGCTGATTCCTTTATAGGTCCTTAAGTCTTCTCATAGCCAAAAACAGCCAGCGTGGTGATATACAATCATATTACGGTACCTACTACACATTGGCCAAAACTATATGAAAGGATGCAAGTAATACATAGCACATTTCAGCTTCTTAAAGGGCTCCTTTCTATATTATTCTCTTGATTGTGTGACAGAATAACACTGGTACTTGTAAAATAAGAACTACTGTACTCAAGAGCAATAATTGTGAATTCTTGTGTTGAATCTGTTGTACTCATTTTAAAATTTATTATTTTCTGCGCTTGATATATTCATTTACCTGTGCATCCCTGAAATACATCTCATACTGCTGGAGCATCTGCCTGCTGACCATGCTTCCATGGTAAACGATGACATTCAGGTGGGTCCAGGTACGGAACTCCCGCTCCCAGTTGGTGATGGTGGAGAGTGGGGCAATTATGAGAAAGGGCGCTTGGATTCCAACGCGATGGATTTCTTCTAGGAAAGTGATGGACTGTATTGTTTTCCCTAGGCCCATCTCATCTGCCAGGATGCAGTTCCGTCTTAGAAAAGAAAACACAGTGGATTTAGGACAAAAAGAAAGCAGGAGAAAATAAATTCCTTGCTTTGTACAAAAAGTAAAGTAGGTGTGTGGGGGGGTGCAAATGTTTTGAATCTAAGTACTGTATGCAATTTCACAAACACAGCGTGGTGTATATTATGAGAAATTCTTCTCTTCTAACAATATACAAAATGTGTACAGACGGCCAGGGGAATAGGTGAAAAGAGGAAGAGCAAGAAAGTGAAAGGAAAATGCAGAACTCCGGTGACAATAACAAACAAAAAAACAAACAAAAAACAGTGAAAACAAGATAATCAGCAGTAATAATAGTCCCAAGATATCGTACAGCACACAATGGTAAATGCAACTGCCTCTGCTGCGTGGTGTACTCCAGCTAACCATTTATTCAGCTGTCCAGTGGGTGGGGGTATTATGTCTTGATGCTAATTGCAACGTGCAGATATTCCCACTGGCCTCTTAAGCAGCTCTCTACTTTTGATGAATCTCTCTGCGTAGGCATACACAAACTCCTGCATGCTCACACATAACAAAACCAATTCCCAGGGTTAATGCAAGCGCACTGACACTGTGTTCAGCAGATGTACTGTGCAGCACATCTTTTGAGATTGTAGGCGAAGAAAAGCAAATGTCGCAACAGTATGCACCTTGACAGGAAATTTGACTACCCTCACAGGCCTAAGCAAATAATGTGAATACAGAAAAACACAAGATGGTCCCACACACGCAGGATTCAAAGCAAGATAAATCATTCATTATTTATAATCCGCAATGCCAATACACCCAAAAGACCTCTTCTTGAAACACAAAATGTATGTAAAATAAATCAAATATACTACAGTATCCTGAACTGATGGACGTTTCTGTTATTAATCCAATTTGCACTGATACAAATAGAGCAAAGAAAACAACAAACAAACCTCTTTGTACAACGCTAAACAGATTAGCAACACTACATATTATATCCCCAAAAGAGACCACAGAATTGGATAAGCACATCTCTGAAGTATAAAAAACAAAATATTATTACCTTTATGAAATTAGGGCACATTACATAACCACTGCAATTTGTGATGTGTATGAAATTATATGCCTTTATTTTTATAAAACAATGGTTCCATAATTAAATTTGATCTCACTTAAATTAAAAAGAAGCGTGTGTGGGGGGCTCTGTGCAACGCTTCATACAGTTGACTGCTGTTGGTTTGAATCATATCTATGAAATAGACTCCAATTTGTTCATGTAAATGGAGAGTCCTCTTCAAACACCATAGGTTAATTATGGAGTTCCACAGAGTCACGTGCTAGGGTCAGTTCCTTTTACATTATATATGCTTCCCTTAGGCAATATCATGTATCATAGCATACATTTTTATTGCTTTGCAGGTAATACCCAACATTATCCATTAAGCAAGATAGCACACACCAATTAGTTAAACTGCAGGAATGCCTGGATGATTTTCAAATTTTCTGCTTCTAAATTCAGATAAAACTGAGGTTATTGTACTCGCCCCAAAAATCTTAGAAACGTGTTATCTAACCAAATGCTTACTCTGGATGTCATTACCTTGGCCTCCAGTAACACTGTGAAGAATCTCGGAGCCATTTTTGACCATTTAATGTGCATAACAAACAATACGTAGGAGTACTTTATTATATTTGTGCACTCTCTCTAAAATTGGAAATACCCTGTTTCAGAGTGATGCTGAAAAACTAGTTCATGCATTTATTACTTCTAGACTGGACTATTGTAATTCAGTATTAGTAGGCCCTCCTAAAACTCCTTGAAAAGCCTTCAGCTGATCCAAAATGCTACAGCAAGAATACTAACAGGGACTTGGAAAAGAGAGCATATTTCGCTCATGTTGGCTTGGATCTTGTTAAATCATGTCAAATCTTATCAAACAGGTTTCTTTAACACGGCAATGACTTCAATGGAATGAAATGCTCTCCAGGTTTTCTATTGGGCTGTGATATTGCAACCCAATAGAGCATCTCTGGGGTGTGGCTGAGTGGGAGATTAACATCATGGATATCCAGCTGACAACTACAAAAACTACATGATGGCATAATTTCTGTACTGTGATACCAGTTAAAAGCTATTTGGGTTTTTCACAATAGCTGCAGATTTTTTGCAGGTATGCATACTCACAGTGCTTAAAACTAACCTGTTGTACCAGTTGAAGAGAAGCCAGTTGACTCCTTCTAGCTGGTAGTCCCTGAGGCTGTTGCCATTCCTGTATTGCCTCGATTGTTCCCTCTTCTTCCACAGATTGGCAGGAGGACGCTCCTAAGTGACATATATGGCAGATTGGAAGTTAACTTTACATTTTTGATGAACACTTTTCCGTAGAACGTAAATATTACAAATGCATGACACAATTTCTTATACATAATGTTAGCATTATGACCGTACAATTGACTGGCACCCCATCCAGGGTGTACTATAGCCGAGATAGGCTAAAGGATCTGTAACTTATACAATAGTAAATTGGATGTGGAGCTAGCATCAGTGTTCATAAGCAAAATGTTGGTTATTCAAGCAAACTGGAGAATGACAATGGTTTAGAATATATAAAAAATAAGGAAATCCAGCAGTGTGACATACATGCAATATAAAAACAAAATCTCCAGCACGCCAATCTTGCTGCATTTGCAAACCTATATGGTAACATTGCACGCAAAAAGATATACACACAGGTGTAGAGGTGTAAAAACTGACCTATTGTTACAACCACAGGTATGCAAAGTGTGAACTATTGTAGTGGACAGGGAAATAAAAGACGAAAGATAACCTGAAACAAAAACTGTCAGTCTTCATAGTACAAGTTACACGACTGATCTCTGTGTAGTCTAGTTATAAATACAACAGTTTGTTTCTCAATAAAGGGGAACTATAGAGTATGATAAAAAACAAAACCAAAAAACATTGTTCTCTTTGAAGATTAGTCTATTTCGTTTCTCCTAATTTTGACTTCAGTCTGTTCAGTACGTCTTGTGAATCTTCAATAGAAAATGTTTTCCTAGTTTTACCTTTCCAATAAAAACATCATTCACTGATGTTGAAGTGACTGACAGCAGGGGTTTGTCTTTCAAGCTCGTTCATACCCCTGTGTGAGTGTTGTCTTATTTAGATCACTGTAATATGTGTGTACACGCACACGCACACGCGCAAGAGTGATAAAGAAACATGGAAATACAGTGATAACTGAAGAAGGCTGGCAGGCACAACTTACCACCCTGCGTGAGTCTGGCTTGGCTGCCTGCAGCTGCTCAAACTCCTCAATCTTGCTCTGATCTACATCGTCCTTCAGCTCCCAGGTGCTGTCTTCATAAGGCAGAGAGCACCACTTCACCAGGTAGTACACCACTTCCTGTAACAAGCAGAGGGGGATTAGCACTGAAAAAGACTAGAGTGAGGCCAAGCTTTGCTTTTACAATATTAACAAAGGCTGCAAGGAAGCCCATTAGGATGGCCTTGGGCATTTCTGAGATACAAAGACATTGCTAGAGTGGAGAATCTTTTGAAAGGAACAAAACCAAGAAAACCGTTCAGGAACTTACACAAATACAGAACTCACGTATGTGATGAAATGAAAAAGGATTCGCTTACCTCTCTTGTATCTTTGTCCTCGCAATATGACACCTCCAGCACTCTATCTACTTCTACATAGTCAGGGTTAAATGGCTCCTCTTCCATCTGAGCGAGACAGAAGGAAAACACAAAAGGAAATGAAAAAGATTAAATAAAGGGAATAAACCAAAGTGCCCACTCACCATCTGGAAACTGAGATAAACATTATATTGTATCAAATGAGTGAGTAAAGAGACTCAAATATATGCACGCAGATGTGTACTGAACGTGCAGTTGCATCCTAAAAGACACACCAAATTGTGGAGACACCCACACCCACTTATAGAAATGTCCTCGACAAAAAGACCCCCCCCCCCACAAAAAAAATAAAAAAAAAAAAAATAAAAACCAAATATTTGTGTCGACACGGGTAGTACAGTACGTCCCCAGACACAAACCAGTCGCACATCCTTACATCTGCAAAGAAGAGTGCCCTCTGTGCCTGTTTCATCTTGAAGCGTTTGATCTTCTGCTGAATCCTCTTGTCCTTCTCCAGCTGCTGTTCTGTGGCCCACTCACAGTGTAGGTAGGAGCTGACACACACACACAGACACACACAAGATCAGTAAGGTAAGGGACTCGTGCAATCACCTAAACAGCATCTGGGGGAATTGCTGAGGCCAGCAGGTGTGATCACAGATTGCAGATGTGGTCACAGTCTCCACTGGCATGCTGTTCTCAGTCATATTTGTTTAGAAATATTAAAGTGTTTTCACATTCATATTTCCATCCTTGTTATCATTTGGCTGTGAAATGATGGATGTGATCTGGCTGATGACAGATTATCTGCCACACACAAAAAAAAAAATTCTGGGAAGCTGAGTATGACACTTAAATCTTAATTTCCAAAACATTAAAACTGATAATTTGGTGTGTGAATACGCTAGAATTTGTATTCTTCTTTATTAACAGAAAAAACAGTCATCATAACATTGAGGACGCGACAATACTAAAAGTTGTCCCATGCATGCCTGTGATGTACTGACATTTGAAAAGTCAAAAGTTCTTAATTACATCCTCTAGCTTTCATGTTGCCTCTGTCTCTATAGATATATCTATAGACAAAAACATATTTGCCACTAACCACCCAGAAACTACATATAAATAACTTACTAGTTTTTGTATTTTACAAAAAACTCTTCCACCTCAATGACCACTCCTGGAGAGACCTAAAGAAAAAGAATGCAAAAACATAACAATGAGAAGCAATGCTTTCATGTAGTTTTAGTGCTATAATAAGGGGGAAAAAAACATAATACAACGATACAACTCAATACATAGTCCCAAAAATCTATTAAGCTAAAAATTTGCAAGAGAAGCTTTTATCACAACTGTGCAATGGTTAAAAAATAAGGCAAAACAACAAATTAAATATTTACCTCCTTCTTAGCAATACGAGAAGACATGATTTTGTCAACAACAGCAGCATCCTCTTCACTGGGATTCTCCTAGAGAGAACATGATATGGTTAATGTCAACTGATAAATTCATAACAGTCACCCCAGAGCATTAAGTTGCATAAATGTCTTCATAATATGATAACAAAAACAAACACCAGATGCTCTCTTACGCTTTACACATCATAAATCCCTTTGTCAAATTTGTGATTCTGCATTACATAAAAATATCCCAGAACTGAAGAAAACAGGTTTAGACAACAGAAATTAGAGGACAACTAATTTTATTTTTAAGCATTAAAATGTTTTTGTGGCCCTTTCTAACTTCTGTGCTGTTGCATCTAAATCATAAAAAAAAGGACAGTGAATATTATCCTTCTTTTTTTTTTTTTTTTTTTAAGCCTTACTGCAGGGGTCCTGGTTTGTACGTCACAGTGTGTTGTTGAAAAGAACAGGCTATTCAGCAGAGCAAGCAGTCCTATTGTTTTTTGTTTCGTTTTGTTTTTTTACTGAGTGTGTTTGTGTTCTTTTATGGTACAAAAATAAGATCTTCCCAACAATGTTTATGTGCATTATTTCCACAAACAATTCTATTTCTTTTCAAGTCAAAACTCTTAATACATGTGAAAAAGAGAGACGAGACTAAAGTGGAGAGGTTTAGTCATAGAGCAAAGCACCATGGTTGACAAAAATCAAACAGCATATCAGCACAAACACCTCATACCAACTGTTAAGAGCAAGTTGGAGGGACGATTATTTAGGCTTGTTTTAAGGCCACAGGACATGAGCAACATGCAGTCACCAAGTCGACCACAAACTCCCCTGTATACCAAAGTATTCTAGAGCCAAATGTTAGACCATCTGCCCGACAGTTAAAATCTTGGTCTAAAATGGGTCATTGGAACATGATCCCAAACACACCAGCAACTTTACAATAGAGTAACTGGAAAAGAACCAAGTTGTTGCAGTTGCTCAGTACAGACTTTAACCCAATTCAAATACTGTGGCGGGACCTTAAGATAGCTGTGCATAAACAAATTCCCACAAACCTGATAAAACCATGCAGAAAATAAGTTACTTCAAGTTATTGCTGCTAAAGATGGTTCTGCCAGCTAGTCAATCATAGGGTGTACTGTATCTTTTTCACAAATGCAACATTCACTGATTCCAGTTAATACGCTGAAGCTGTATTTTCCCATTTATGTTATAACTGAAAGAAATGAAATTAAACGTGTTTCCCACAGAGTTATATGCAGAATTACTTACTACAAATAGCTGAAGAGCGGGTTCCCTGGATGCTGCAGTATTGGTTTTCTTGGCTTTGACAATAACCTTGACTTCTTCATCTGACAACCTGGTCTCCAGCTCTTCAGCATACTTCTTCCTCTTCACCTGTCGATTAGACCGCCTCTTCTAAAAAATAAATAAATTAATTTAAAAAGATATAAGCCAAAAAAAAGGAGTAAGAAGCACATTTACACAAAAGACAAAACAAAGTAATCTCAACTACTTCATTAATCAATTTTGAAACTGCAAAATAAAATTGGTAATTAATGACTGCTTCGCATGAAAATTTCCCATATGGCTCTAAGACTGAAGATTTGATCAAGACTGAGCAGATGTTTCTAACAGAATCTTGAGCATGGACTCATTTCATTCTTAACTAGTGTGCCTGTTACAAACCAAAGCAACAATGTAACTACTTCACATAGGTCGCCAAAGCAAGGTAATAAACTTAGCTAAAGAAAACACAAAGAAAAAAAAAACGCTATATGATCAGGTTCATGATTGACGTATTATCAAGGCTCAGAGAGTCCTAGGGCTGTTCGATATAACGATATATATATCGGATGACGATTATTGTTTCATTTTACGCTATCGTTTGTTTCTTGGTGTCGCAAAATAAACTGTTTACGGCAATATTTTTTCATCGTTTTGATGGTCACTGTAGTGGCTATATTAATTACTTAAAGTTCTCTCTTTCTCTTATATTTTATATAACCACACTATGGACGGACAAGTGCCTGTTTTTATGCGTTGTGGTTAGCAACAACAACGGTAACAGCACCGCGTGTCCGCTTGTTTATGTTCCACATAAACCTTTCACAATAAAGCTCAAGATCCTGTTGAGACTTTTCAAAATAAACTGAATCACGTGAAAGAGCAGATTATTTACGGATGAAAATTTAAAAAAAGAGCCGCCAGGTGCTAAAAAAAAATAAACCTTAGACTCAAACGTTAGAACGCCGTGTAATAAATACAAAGAAAACGGCGGCCTTTACAACTTATGTGTAAAAATGTATAGTTTCATGCATCGGTTAAAACACTCGACTCCAGCTACATGACGCGCAGCTGGAAACACTTCCTGCAAGACGAGCTGCCCGAGATTCACAGAATTTACAGAAAATGTTAAATTTTTGTGATTTATATCGTTATCGGACGATAGAATTCTTATATCAGGATATGAGATTTTGGTCATATCGTACAGCCCTAGAGTGTCCCACTGCTTAGTTAAGGCAAATTACACATGCATTTACGCTTAGTGTGATTTAAACTGACAGCAACAAAATCTACAAACTATTTTAAAGTTGTGACTAATGAGCATGCTTTTACTCATATAAATCCCTGCCAGTACTTCCAACATTTTATTATTAGAATTTAGAATAAGATTAGAAAAGCATTAGGCTAACAATCAGGTCTACTGTCAAATATATTTTCTTTAATATTCTATGATCACAGATGTTATCCTTCTTCTTGCTGGTTGAAAACACAAATGGCAAAAGCTAGGGCTGTGCGATATGACCAAAATCTCATATCCCGATATAAAACATCTATCGTCCTGATAACGACACAAATCACAAAAATTTAACATTTTCTGTAAACTCTGTGAATCTCGGCTAGCTGAAGTTTTTCCAGCTGGGTGTCGTGTACCTGGAGTCGAGTGTTTTAACTGATGCATGAAACTATACATTTTTAGACATAGGTTGTAACGGCCGCCGTTTTCTTTGTGAGTATTTATTACACAGCGTGCTGCGGGGGAAAGCCTGTTCTAACGTTTGAGTCTAAGGTTTATTTTTTAGCACCTGAAGGCTCTTTTTTGCTTCTCATCCATAAATACTCTGCATACTTTTTCATGTGATTCAGTTTATTTTGAAAAGTCTCAACAGGATCTTGAGCTTTATTGTGAAAGGATTACGTGGAAAATAAACAAGCGGACACGCAATGATTTTACCGTCGTTGTTGCCAATGACAGCACATAAAAACAGGCGCTTGTCCATCCGTAGTGTGGTTATATTAAATAAAAGAGAAAGAGAGAATTTTAAGAAATTAATATAGTCACTACAGTGACCATCAAAACGATGAAAAAATATTGCCATAAATAGTTTATTTTGCGACACCACTAAGCGTAAAATGAAACAATAGATGTTTTTATATTGTCATCTGATATACATCGTTATATCGAACAGCCCTAGCAAAAGCACTTAACATTTATACATTTCCCTGTTCAAAATGATAATATAGAGTTTTCCATTGTGCAGGCCATTGCCCAACATAACCTATTACTGGCCTTACGTTACTAAAACCAAGTCAAAGTCCAGAAAAATATCCTTAAAATCAGAAAAAAAGTGCTCTAAAACCCGGCTTCTTTCTATTCCTTCCTGTCAAGCCTTTATAATTATCATATGCGTGGGCAGCTGCATCCTGCATCAATACACGAGCCCCTCCTAATGATAATATGTAGTTAATTAGGAATAAATGCCACTGAGCCACAGTTAATTAGGTGTGCAGCACAGTATTCCCGTGGAGATATACCCTCACATTCACAAACCCAAACTGACCAGGAGCTGGAGACTCAAACCTGCCGCATGCCACAACAATAGGAGCGAGCCCCTGAGGAGATCATGCTCCTGTTCCAGCCGGCGGCCAAGCTACTTCAACCTCTTCCACAAGATCATCATAAATGAGTCATCCACCGACTATTTTAATTAAGTCCTGGGGTGCCACTTAGCGGGTGTAATTATATCATACAACACACTGTAGTTAGTGGGGTGTCATCCCCAGTCATTCATTCATGTCACTCATAACCTTTTGGATATCTGTCAGAACCTACTAGTGAGAAAAGCTCCACACAGACCAGAAGTGTGTTTTAAATGCTAAAGGGTAAACTCAGGTGACACCTAGTTCAATTTGCCATTCTATCATTGATGCTCTGACCTAGATAAAAACCTCTGCTGTCAGTTTTCTCAATCATCAACACAGATGAGAATGTGTACTTGAGATAGCCACCCACTGTATGACCTCCATATGAACCAGAGAATGGAGCCTTCCAGGATCAGACTAAAGCTGTTAAGTCTTCTACAATGCTCAGCAGCAGTGTGAACAGCCAGGCCGAGGACACCACTTAAGTTTTATCAGAAAGCTAACAGAAAAAGAGTCTCGTATTTCTCATCTGCTCTCAATAACACCTGCACAAAATCTGAATAAAGTGGGGAAATAACACAGTCAAATATAGCCAAGTTCCAACTTAAAATTCTAGTGTTGTCTCATATGTAAGGTTCATAGTTTGGTTTGATAAACGGCAATGAAATGCACTAATTTCTCCCAGTCTCATTAGAGCCCCTGTTCCTTGTTGGCTTGTACTGTGCATGTATGTCTGCATAAGTTTGTGTATACTTTATACTGGAACTCACAGAGTCATCATCCTTCAAAGTGTGTTGAGGGGGAGGGTCATCATCCGACTCCTCTGAAGACTCGGGCTTTCGCCTTTTCTTCTTTCCAATCTTGATGACAATTTTTCTAAGAGAGAGAAAAAGACCCCATGAAAACAATAAAAAACATGTACCAAATATACAATTTTTACTCTGCTTTAGGCATATTTTAGCTGGACAAATGCCCTAATGGTACAATCCAGAGGCTTCTGATTAGCGTTTTCTGCCTTTTCGTGCTTGATTCGACACTGTAAAATTAATCTACATTTATTTTCAAAACATTGTTAAAAATCTTGTTTATCTCACAAATGTGTCCATGTCTAGAGTTCTTAAATATGAAATGATAAAAAAAATATCTACCCAACAAACTTGTTCAAGTGTATGAAGTCCTGCTAAACATTCTACAAGCTGTTTATCAAGTATAAATATTCTACATGGGCAATTTGGCTTGTTCATTGTTTTTGACAATTCTGCACTTGCATAAACTTTAGGGAGTATATTAATGCAAAGTGAATGCATTTTTAAGAGCTCATCACAGAAAGCAAAAACACCTCAAAAGAACTGACATTTATTTCAGAAGAAACAGGGTTATTTTGAACTAAATCTAAAGTGAGACATTTTAACAGCTTTTAAGTGGGTGGATAAGGAACTACTTCTAACAAAAAGGCTATCATTAATGACTTCTAAGAGAAGGATGGAAAGACAACCAAAACTATTGGGCCCCTTGCAAACATATACATTGAAAAAGAAAAGCATTTGCTGCACTGTACTCCAAAAGGAATAAATGCAGTTTTTATGTCAAACTCCAACATACATTTAACAACAGCAGTGGAACGATTGTAGAGAATGGCTGCACGTATTAACATGCTCACAATGGACGCTGCCTCAGTTTATACAGAGAGGAATTCGGTGCTTTACTAAAGCTCCTCCTTAAATGGAAGATTCACACCAACGTCATTCGATCCTAATTTGGTAAATATTTTTTTCCTCTTTAAAATACCATTCCTAGTTTGTGGGTGATGAAACTCTTACCTTGGTCTAATATACATTTATAGTACCAGAGCTCCAGATATCTTCAGCATCTCAGCAAATATCACTAAACTGCAGAATGACTATATACAAGCTTTTAATTTTTTGCCAGCATTTCATATTCTAATCCCCTCTCCTCTCTTTCAGTCACATATCATTTCTATGACCTTTCTCCATATATTCTCTAACCACATATGCAGACACTTCTCCACATGCATAATCTCTTGCTAGCCGCAAGTGGTAAATCTTTGGCTTGGTGTGATATTGATAGGAAATATATATCTTCTTCCCTATAAGCTTTCAAACATTTTAAGAGTGTGAGAGGAAAAATATGTGCAACTAGGACAGCAAAGAAACAAACTGTCAAGATAGCAACTTCAATATTTAAAGCCACTAATTTTGTTGTTTCCGATTTATCATTTCATTCCGATTTAAGACTTCTTTAAAAGTCTTATCTTCGTATATATTTGTAAGTGTGCATGAATATCATTATAACCCAATTTTTTTCATAGTTAAAATAAAGTAAAAACAAACAAAATAAAATTCCTCGAAAACATATTTTTGACACTTTTTCACGCATTTCACTTTTAATGTCAAAAAATGAATAATCTGAAGCTTATCTACATGGAAAAATACTTGAACCAACATAGAATTAGTGGTCTAATAGACTAGATACATTTCAGGTGATACAAACACTCATCCACATACCCATTATAATATCTGACTGTGTAAGGTAGAAAATAACAGACTTCCAGCAACACTGAAGAGCTGTCCCCTCAGCTGGCATCCCTGTCCCTGTCCCTGCCCCCCCACCCCTCTCTGGATGATATTACATCTCACAAATCCTCTTGACAATGACACTTTATGGTTGCCATGCAACATGCCCTTGGGAGTGTATTTGGCTATGTGGGTGTTAAATCTTCCTCATGACATCACTTCCTGTGAAAACAACACCAGTACATGGTTACTAACGCTACGAATGGCTAAGATATATGCCAAGTCAGAGTGACACAGTGGAAGAAAAAAGAAAGTTTCCAGCTCTGACGCCAAGAAAAGAAGACAAAAACCAAAATGAAACAACACAAAAACAATACTGATAATAATGATAATAATAAAGTAGCTAAATGGGACTGAACACAATGTTTATCGTTGACTAAATAAAAGCTGGCTGTGATATGGGTCTTGCTGAATAGCAGTGTCACATCACCATTTAGCAGCTCGGCAACTAACAGCACATAACAGGGCTAAAGCATCTCTCTGACCCCCATATGGGAAAACTTGAACTGTGAAGCAAGATACTTGAGGACTGTAGAAACATCAATTGAGCCAGAAAGTGAAGACAGAAAATACGGATGCCGGTGTGATACATTTGTATCGACATCTGCTGCATGTGTGCATGGCATTTACGAGAGTCACGTGATTTACATAGATGCCATCGTAATGAAAAATAGATTCTACACTTGCACACACAAAAAACAAAACCCACATCTTAGTGATGGTAACATCCTGTTCCACCGCTTATGTGGCTGATACACAGGACCACCCAAAGATTTACTAACATCAATACTAATGCACAGTCTCCCTTTGACTGGATAGCCTTCCCACAAGCTGAAATATGGTAACTCAAATGACAGGGAATAAACTCAGACTTTGAAGTCAACCCCTTACTGACAAAAAGTGGTACAAAAGCAGACTCTTCTGGGTAGTAGTTAGTTCTCCCTGATGCAAAGAACTTTAAAAGATCAGCATGAAAATCACTGAATTACAAAAATTCTATTCATTCTCCTAAGTATTCAAAATGCCTAACAGCCTGACCAGGCAAAGAGACAGCTGTAAAAAGAGTTTTGTTTTTTTTATATTGAAGGAAAATGCCAAATTTATGAGAAAGTGAACACAAGAAGAAACTGTCTGCAACAAAGTCTCTGTGGCATGTGTTAAACAAATAATTATCTTATAATACCAACAGTCAACTCTATATTGATGCAATTTCCCATGTTGAATTTTATCAATTGGGTCAAAACCATTTCAAATTATTAAATTTGTTCTCACTGATGTTTTCTAATCTTGAGCAAAACAAATGACCTTCAGACCAACCCTCCGAAACATTATTCGATGAATAGTTTGTCCATTAAAACTAACTGATATCAGAAGGTGACTTCATAACTTTGGCAACCATGTCATGTTTCTTGACATGTGATAACCACTATGGTTGCAGAGGACACCACTTCTACTCATTTTTGTTTCCTATATTTGTACTTTATGGTGCATTTCCACCCAGAGTTGCTGGGTGGAAATGTTTGTTCCTGATAAAGATTCTAAATTTTACAAGGCCATGTTCAAGACATAATCCTACATCTTTAATTTGACTACAGTTGCCCCTGATCTGACATTACTCTGTATCACTGATGATAGGCTATCACAAGCTTTTTCCTGAGAGTAATAATCTAGTTGCTCGGCTTTCTTGGCTGCTTTTCCCCCATTGTGCCAAATAACCCCATCCCTTGTCCCCCAGTGTTGTCCTGTCCTACTTGGCATGCCGCCAGTGAGAGTGCATGAGTGAGGGTTTGATTTTAATAGAATCAAGATCTGATGGTGCTTTGCCAGCCAAAACTGCAATGAGGCATTTCAGCATGTCGGAGGAACAGCATTCACCTATTAGATAGCCTACCTCAGAAAATTATGATTTTGAGTGAACGAATTATACTCAAAAATGCCGTTAAGTATGCTGCGTGTTTGTGTGCGTTTCTTATCCTGAGGGGCTTATTGACACAGCAGTGCAGGTCGTTCTCAGGAAATCCCCCTTCTTATGAATGGAAGGCTATAATCTCAGTACCACATAGCAAACAACTGGAAACAGTAGCAGCAGCAGCTCTATCAAGCACCCTCTAAAACACAAATACTATATCAGCGCAGAGCACATGGCCTCATGGGATTTCTGCTTTATACAGCAAACATTTTTTTTTTTTAAATTAAAAATGGGTAGTAGCCTCTCTCTCTTCCACACAGACACACGCGCGCACACACACACACACACACACACACACACACAAGAACATCTGAGTTTGCATTAAGACATGCACAGACCTTCAGAATGTTTATATATCACATGCCTGCACATGTGAACACGCACAAAAATGCACCCTGCAAGGGATTAACTAGGAAAACAATAAAAAAAAAAAAAAAAAAAAAACAGCTTTAGCTTTCCCTAATGAAAAAAGTGAGGGAGAAGAGATTAGACAGCTAGCAGGCAAGCATTGAAATATGAACAGCTATACGCTGCAGCACATACACTAGACTTAAACCTCCATTTTCTATCATGTAATTGATCTCACAAGCACCATTTTGTTTGATATTTTCCTACTACCCTGCTGCTTTGTAGTATCAGCATATTTATAACATGCCTGCTCACAGGAAGCATTGGATGCACAGCTTTGAGCATGCTGATTGAACCAAATTTATATTAGGAAAAAAAAATGTAAAGAGGAGGGGGAGGGTGGAACAAAAAGAGCAGCACACTGCTTTCATCTGATAATTATTTGAGGGTATTTTTCAGCAGGTAGGCTGCACAGAAAAGCACATTCCAGCCTACAGAGAGCCGTGATCGGTCAAGCCTATCCAGTAAAATAACCACCTCCTCTCCTTAGAGTAGATAATGTTGGTTAATATTTAAATTTATAAAATTCTGGCTGAAACGCGAAAAGAAAAATCTATCAGTGCCCTAGTCCTGTTTATTAAGATTAGGTGTATTTACACAAAATTAAAAACAGGATATGCAGGTCCTATGGTGACCCTGAAAAAGGCATCCTGTCCACAACATCTTTTAGGGTCAGTCCATCATGTCACGCTGAAAGCAAGTAAAGCTTTTATAATTAAAAATGAACTATTTTACAATGATGGGTTAACTCACTAATCTGTTTTACTATTACGGTCTGTCATTTCCAAAGCATACCACAAGCAATTTTATGTATGATATTATGGTATGATATATCTTTGAGGCACCAATACGTGCTTAAGTAACGCCCTTTTGATTAAAATAAAAACAAAAAACGCCACAAACGAGTGAATCTGAAGATTCAAGATAAACACCTGTAGTACTAACAGTTGAAATGATTCCCCAGGGTTATCGCACCTTATAGCAGCAAAGCATAAGAGCTTCCATGATGATGTGTCTGATTTGCCTAAATGCTGTGGGATCTAATGGTCTATGTTTAAGCTTTGATAAATATTCAGCAGTCATAGTGATTAAAGTCAATTTAATTATTAAGACGGTTATAAACCAAGTTGAAGATTAGTCTCTATAATTCCCCAATAGCTGATTTTAATGTACCACATCTTGTTTTCCTAAAGTAGGACATCAGTTAGGACTTTAGTGTTGGGAAATTCTTGTTGGGCTATAGTTTCATTAAAAATCCCCAGATAAGAAGAGTCATTTGATACTGAAGCATATTAGCCAAGACAAAGATAACAAATATGTAACATTTGTTCTCCGGTTTGATTTTTCTTGGATATCTGTCATGTCCACCTGTCACAGCGGCTGTTGCACCCATATTTTAATCAGCTGCATTAATTTATTTATTCTCATCAGACAGGCAGATTTTCCATATGATTGTATGACCCCCCAATTTGCTTTCCAAGCATCTGGTGAGCAAACTATCCAAGTAATCCAGAGGACACTTATTAGGCATTAAACAGAATTGATTCTCCGAGAAACATAGGTAGTGATGACAGTATAGTGGTCTCAGAGAAACAGAGCCTTAAGTATACCGACAATTAGGGTAATGGTCTTATCGTGGGATCCAATTCCCTGCTTAAAGAACAGTCAGACGATGCGATGGAAGAGTGAGCACATACTCAAACAGCACCAAATACACACAACCTCCAGCTTTCTGAACACAGCCAAGCACACACCCTCAAAAGAGCAGAGCCTGAATTAATGACTTTAGCGGAAGGTTAGTACCTCTGCAGTCGGTATACATTAATATTTTATGTGGAGATCCTTGGTGGTGCATGCATATAAACAGGACTCTCTCCACTATGAATACAGAAAAGACGCTTCGTGTTATAGTCTCAATCACCGCAGTCTTCATCACAAGTGCAACAGATCTACCCCTCCCTGTACATATATAAACATATTCCAACTGCATCTGTTGGAATATGCAAAAATAGAAACTGTGAATCTTCTTCACAAAAAAAGAAAGAACTAGTAAACAGACTATGCATTATACAACATATCTATAATTAATTGTGTACTCTTGAATGTATGCAAATGTGTGTAGAATTGGGCTTTTATTGCCAGACCAAGAGTCAACCTGGGCAAGAGGCCAAGGCACAGTCAGAAATACAGCCATTCATAGCCTTAATGCAAGAACACTATTATGGATAGGCCCTGTGAAGTAGTTCTACAAGTCCATAGTCAAAATGTACAATGCAAAAATGAAAATAAACACTGTAACTGTTACAACAGTGCCAGTCACTTCAGTCTTTTATAGCTGGTATGTTTGTTCTGTTAGCCTGGAAAGTTTTCTCCTTTCTGTCTTTCATCAACAAGTAGTCACTCCCTGTGCATTTGCAATAATACATTTACTTCATTACTGTTTAGAAAAAAAAGTGGGTGTTGAAAATGGTATTTATGACAAAATCAGGCCATCCAGTGCTCAGGACAATAGGTTTTAGTTTTTATGTTTATGATTAGAGTGCTGTGAGACTGCGGCGGATCATGTTTTGACTTCGTGATTCAAGGTCTACACCTGCCTGTCTCAGTTAAACTGGACTTGCTGGATTTAGGTGAATGCACATTCTATTCCTGTAAGTGTCTTTGTTTATATCAACATGGCCATCAAGAGTCACAGTTATTTTGGTTTTTGAGTCTTCAAGCAGCATCATTAAGTGTACCTCTTGAAAAAGATCCGCTCCAATTTGTCTGTTCTTTATTTGCTAATTAGCAAAGTAAAAGCTCCATTAGCCTCAAGATTTTCTTAGCTATGAATCTTCACACCTCAGAGGAAACATTCACACACTCCTACAAACCTCTTGTCATATACAGACAGCTATACGTCACTGCCGTGTTCGCACCAAAGTCTTTTGCATTTTAACAGCTTAACATATTTAAGAGCAATTTTAATAGCTTAAATAGCTTAAATCACAAAATATGATTAATTAAGGCATAGTAATGTCATGTAATGTTTAGCAAAATATAAAGCAAAGCAGTCAAACTAATTTGAAATGTCGTGCACTTTATAAATTTCTCAGTATGGTCATTCTAGTCAGATGACCGGCCCATCATCTGACCTGAATACACTTCATTTTTCAAAATGGCTGGAATACATGAAGAAATGGGTGCTATAAAATGTGGTCTATATCACTGACTGTATTTTGGTCTGACTGTTTTTTTGTTTTTTAAAACAACATTTACCCCAGGTATGGTTGCTTGGGTTACTTAGCTCATTAGCTTATAACAACAATGACTGTTATCTGTGACACATTTAAATGACAGACTGCAAACACACGGTTAGCTGTCCTTTAAAGCCATCAAGTCTTAGACTGCACTTGATTACATACTGATGGTTTTAAGAACTGTCTCAACGGATGCAAGGTGGTTAGAAGAGTAAAAGATCTGGGTGTGCACTCTCTAACCGATAT
The DNA here is from genome assembly GCF_900408965.1 of Simochromis diagramma. Lineage (NCBI taxonomy): Eukaryota > Metazoa > Chordata > Actinopteri > Cichliformes > Cichlidae > Simochromis > Simochromis diagramma. The sequence goes on from NW_024387414.1 coordinate 8,908,771, forward strand.
GAGTGAAGCTTCCTGATCTTAAAAGTCAAAGATAAATAACAAGTTCAAACAACGCTTTCATTTTAAGATCACACCTGAGCTTGTTCAAAAATTCAATCACATCCACAAACCTCATGGAGCTCATCATGGAGCTGAGACATGACTTAATGTGAACACCAACAGACACCTACCTCCAACTAAACCTGAAAGTGTAGGCAGACTGTATCACAATGACTGATGCCTCCATCATCTCACTGTTCTCCCAAACATTAGCACTTCCAAAACTTTGTCATTATCACACACAGGACATGTGAAATTCATTATGTGCTACAGATTTTCTCCCTCAGCATACCTCATCTAATTATTAACCAAGGCCACAGCCAACCAGATATTCAGTTTGACCATTTCCAGCCACTCTCACGCTAGATCTCAAATGTGGGTGCTGCTTTAAAACCAATAGCGATTTTTTTTTCTAGCTGTACAATGTGATATATTTAAACATTCCCCCATTCCTTCAGTTCCCTTCCTCTGCATTCACATCTGCACCAGCTGATATCTTAACAGGCTGCGCTGGGTGTGGCTTAGAGCTACATACTGCTTATAGCAGTTAAAAACGGGGGGATGGGAGACAGATTAAGGTATCTTTACATCAGCACTACTCACAAAAACATACTAAGAAGCACTGTCCTGCATGTAAATGGAGTCTTTGTGTGCTCCTCCCATGTCTATGCTGATGACTGAGCCTGGTTTATTGTTATGGCGTGCAGTAAAGTCTGTTGAACTTTGAGCTTCCATCTTGGCAACCACAGGCAGAAAATAAATGTAAAAATGTACCAATAAAAATCAACCGATACACAAGAACCTAAAATCAGTCAAATGCTGCTGCTTTATTGATGCAAATAGCAAGAAGGAATTACCTTAAGTCAGAAAAAGACAAAGTACATGTATAGTAACATTAATTCAAGTTTAAACTTACTGATCTGTGACTTGGGAACTTGAAAAAAAATTTTTTTTTCTTCCCCCTATTGAAAATTGCTCTTTTTAAACTGGCTCTTGAATCAAACATTTAGAACAATCATCGTAAATATGTAATAGTTTCAAACTCTAAACCATCCCTTTAAATTCCTAAGCTTCAGTGGGAACTGTTAGAAAAGTGGATGTGGATGAAGTGAAGTGAAGTGAAGAGCCTCAACATAAACGTGACTTTTACTGAACGCAAGCTATGTGTTAAACCATTTTCCAGTAGTGACAAAATAGTGATCAATAATGTTAACATGTTTTTCACTACATAATCTATAGAAAATACAATAGCTGACATAAGCTTTCCAATATGTAAGATTTGGTCCTGTAACTTTTCATTTTATATGAATCTCTGTCTCAATGTATTGTTTATCCTATTTACATATTAAAGTGGTGTATATTATTGCTATACAATTTTTTAAAAATCCTAATTTGAATTCTGAAACGCTGAAGCTACGATTTCTTTGTCTTTTGTATATTAAGTATAATGACAGATAGTTAATCAGTGGCACATGTTACTTGCGCATACGGGCTCATGAAATGCCGCTGTTACTAAAGCATGAGTTGAGTTAAAAGAAATGAGATCAAAGCGATGCTTAGTGGATTATTTTTTGCCAAAGCAACAGCGCACTGCAGCAGTTTATAGCTGAGCATTAATGGTTGTGACTACATACCCGATCTTGGCCTTCTGCTTGGGCTTGGAGGAGGGTACAATACAAGCTTTCCTGCAGGCCTTCTCCTTGGACCGTGCCTTCCCATTTCCTTTGTGCTCATGATCACGGTGGGCTTTGTACTGCGAAGAAGAGCTGGGGAAGCTCTCTGGGCTCATAACCCTTGGGATGTTTTTCTCCCCTCTTTGCCGAGCCTTTGCAATAGCCTCTGATATTATCCTATTTGCCTTCTCCTGCTTGTCCTGTGGAGTTGAATCCATCTGATGATGCGTCCTCCGTGGAACCCTTTTCTCTGATGAGGAGCTGGATGAAGATGAAGAGGAAGATGAAGAGGATGATGACGAGGATGAGCTGCTCTTCATTGGGGGACTGAGGACCCGTATCTGGCTTCCGGGACCATTAGCGTTCTTTCGAGGCTATGGTCAAAGAGAAAAATAAACAGAAACATAGTGAGCATGGTACTGTAAAAGGTGTGTGATGTCATCTAGCCTTCGAAACAAAAAGCTGCACCTTAGAAAAATCTAGTGATGCAAAGATCTTTAAAAACAAAAAGCTTAATAACAAAACAAATGTCCAAATACTAGCTACAAAACACTGACTCACAAAAAATAAATAAAAAATACAAAACAGGAAAAAAAACAAAAAAAAAAACAACAACATCAGCCTTAATTTACATAATGCATATAACAGATTACAAAGCCAATGAGGTACAATGTGGATGTACTGATACAGCCTGCAGCCATTTACAGGTTATGTATTTCTACTTATATAGGTGTGTTGTCACTAGGTTTGGTAACAAACAATTTTTAAAAAAAAAAAAAAAAAAAAAAAGGAAAAAAAGATATTGTTCAAAACATCTTCCTGTTTTGTAACACCATAAGCATTTATTTAAAAAAAAAACAAAAAAAACAAGCCATTAATACCACTGCTTGTATTTATAGCTGCATTCAGCATGTGGATCCACTATAGTCACACAGCTCAGCTAACACAATCGAATTATTGTTTCCTTCATAGAATATCGTGGAAGCACAGTGCGATGCCATTTTACTGTACAGTAAGCAGCTGAATGTAATAAATATGAAACAAGGTCTAAAACAAGGAAGAAACTAAATGTTAAAATCCAGCCTTCTATGAATTCGCAACATACTAGGGTGCATTCGTGTGACGAATGAAAATATCACTCATTCAGAAAAACAGAACCTTCTCAAGGCTGTGTGAAGCACTCCGGCAGCAGAGCTTGTTGCTGTCCCCATCTCAAAAGCTGGGGGTGGGGGGTGGACCTGCCATGCTCTGCATGATGCTCACTTTAACTCTACTCTACTAGTAGACACTGAGCTTGATGAAAGGCCAATGTTTCCTCCAAGAATTCATTTAGATCAAGGGCAGATGACCCTCTGTCTGAACTCTGAAACCATGTGACATCAAAAGTCAACTGAAATTCTTTTGGCTCAAGTAAGCTTTTCAAACGGAGGGTTAAACACTGGTTCAATGTACCAGGTCACAGTGAGCCTCGCAGACATAAATAATCTAGCCTGCCTGATACATGATAATATGTGCATAATAGATGGCGTGACTGCGGTTATGACTACACAAGCACCCTGTGGTGGGCTTTAAGCTCAGCAGAGAGGGAACCCATAAATGGATGACCTAATCTAAAAATGTGTTGCGTATGCCTACATGGCCCAGGCGCGGCTGGTTGCTTTTTTTCCACACTGCTAGCTAAATAAAGAGAATTAGCTTGAACCTCACTGACAAAGTGGGGGAGGGAACTGAATAACTAGCAATTCATTTGGAAGAAGTGGGGAGAAAAAAAATACACACATACACACAAAAGCTGCATTATGATTTTCACGTGTGCCACGCCGCTGAGGCTATTAGGAGGAAATTTACCAGATCGTGCTGGAATGTTCTCATTTAAGTTATTGGTGAAAAGAAAGAAAATAGAGAGAGAGAGAGAGAGAGAGACAGAGGGAGGAGTAGAAAGTAATGTTTAAGAGCGGAAGAACATGAACGCACATGAAAGAGGTAGGAAAGAGGAAGACTAAATATGAAAACAGGTTTCTATCAGAAAGGGAGCGCAAGGGAGAGAGAGAGAAAAGATAAAATGCACCAAAAGTGAGAGCACTGCAGCTGTGTAATACATCTATAAATAACTGAAATTACAGCCTGCCAGCACTGCAGTGATTTCAATCTCTCTAGCAGCACGCAGTCCCATGAAAACGGCAGGGACTATTACAGCTAATGAAAAGGTAGAGTAAGCTCCATTTGGGCCGGACACCTTTCCCTCGCTCCCACCCTCTCATTTCCACATGTAGTGAGGTCTCTGGTGACTGACAGGCTCAACTCATAGAGGGCACAAACACACACGCGCACACGCACACACACACACACACACACACACACACACACACACACACATACACTGTACATAAACTACAGAACAGGGCAGCAGAATTCAACTGAGAATGAAAAGTGATGTATGATTGGACAGTGGGGATGGGGAAAATACTGTACATCCAGTAAACCATGCTAAGGTCCAGCACAGCAAAGCAAATGAATATAGAGGGAAAGGGGAAAAAAGCAGCAATGAGTTCAAGATGGCGGCAGTGCAGCATGAGCCAGTAGCAGAGGAGGTTGTTCAGTTCCTGCCGGCCCCTCCTCCTCCCCCTTGTCCCTCCTCCCTCCCAGCTCTCAGCACAGCTCACTTACCCTTCCTCTTGGCCTCTTCACTGTAGACATGGTGTTTTTTTTCCCTTCCTCTTTCCTCCCCCTCTCCAACCGGCTAACAAAAGCCTTGCCCTTTCGCTGGGTTTCTTCTCTCTCCGTTGCTCACTCACACTTTCTGTTACAAACACACTCACTCTCTCCTTTTCGTTTGTCTCTCACTCTTCCTTGAGCCGTGTGTCCCCCCCTCCCCTCCCTCTCTCCTCGTTTGCCTCCCCTCCTCCTTCCCGGTCAGCTCTTCTCCTCGGGCAGTGCAAGAGCGCCGGATCTGTTCGTCTCCTCCTCCCCCAGCAGGCAGGGCTCAAGAGGAGCGCATGGGAGCTCACTCTCTCTCCTCTCTCTCTCCCACTCGCTCTTTCTCTCTCACCCTCGCCTGTCTCTTCACAGGGTGATGGGGGAGCAGCGCTGTTGGCGGTAGAGGAGGTGCGTGGCAGTCCAGGAAGCTCTCATTCTGCTGCTGTGTGCTGCTTTACTGTCGTCCGGCTTCACCCAAGTCTCCCTCACTCACTCTCTGTGTGTGTGTGTGTGTGTGTGTCAGAGTTGCCTTCCTCTCTCCTCCCCTCTCATTGATTCCTCTTTTTGCCTGCCTTTCGTGAGTGCACTCAGTGCCTCTCTGAGCCTTCACCCTCTTGTTTCTTGTTCTTTCTTGCTCTTCCCGCTTAGCCGTTTCTCTTTTTGTGCCTCTCCTCGTCTTCTTCACCAGCTGGGATAAGGTAGGTTACTCCTTTTATTACACACAAAAGCCTTTTTTGTGTTATCTTGCTCGCTTGTTTGGCTGATTGTTTTTTCCTCCTTTCTCCCCCACTTATCTTTTTCCTTGTTCTCCCTCGCTGCCCTCCCCTCTCCTTGGCTCGGGCGTGTGTGGCGAGCTCGAGACTCTGGCAGGCAGAGCGGCGGAAAATGAAAGCACAAAGCAGCAAAATGCATCAGCATGAATATTAGAGATGTCGTTAAAACCCAGACTCGTTTTTCTCTCCCTCTCTCTCTCTCTCTCTCTTACTCACTCTCTCTCTCTCTCTCTCTCTTTGTAAGGAAGTAGGCCAGCAGATGGTGCTAGCAGTTATTACATTAACTTTCACAACTTAACCCCCAAAGTACTGGATTTCTCCCACGCCACAGATTGTCAACATCGTAGCTTTTCACTTCCTCATATTGGTTACTGATAGTGATATGTTGATTTATAAATAGAACAGCAGATTCCAAGAGAGACAGAAGAACAAACAGAAAAACAAATTTCCAAAGGCTAAAAATAAATTTCTCATACAAACAGCGTATAACAGACTTTCAACTTCCTAATTAAATCTGGCACACACAGCCTACACTGTCTCCAGCGGTGAATTCAAACACTTTTACCGGGTCAAGGCCAGGTCACCCTGCTACAAGTCTTGGGGGAGGGGTGACCAAGAGTGGAAGCTGGGATGTGTCCAAGACATGGAGCTCTTCCTGTGAACCACAAACTCTTTGAGCAAGAAGGCCTTTCAGGGAACTCCTGACAGCACAATGTAGGGTCCATGTGCACAGCCTGGCACATGGTATTGGGAATTATTTAGACACAGGCTGGCTTGACGCCAAGTACAATACCCCCCAACGACTGGGTTAGGCCTGAGCTACTGACGGACGCCATCAGCTGTTTTTAGTCTGTGTTTAAAACAAGGTAAACCAATATCCTTCCCACACAACACAAAGTCAATTTCAAATGCAGCTGCACACAACAGAGTTTGTTGTCTGTCCAGTTCAATTCAAGGAGGGACACACTTTTCATGCCATTTCTAAAAAAAGTTATTCTAATGGCCAAATCTAAGACACCAAGAAACTAAAGGACTAAATGGTTGCATTCATGGGATGAATAATTACCACAATTCAAAATACGAACAGCTTTTGAAACACATGCCATCTGACCGGTCAGGGTGACACAAGCTGCATGGCGGTTGTGAAGACATTAGTAAATAAAACACAGAGTAAGACATTATCCTAGGAAGCAAGGAGTCAGACTTCCAGGCAGGAACACATCCCATATAGTGTTACTTTATATATAACTTATTATATTATTAAATGCCGATCCTCCTCACATGGGTTGTGAGTTTATGGTGTGAAATGTGTGGGGTAGTGTGTTGAGGTTACAATACAATATGGCTTTACACTCCATGTTGTACACATATTCTAACAGCCTTATTCAAAATCTGTATGTGTGTAAATGGGGGTGTTGTTATAGCAGTGGCTTTAGAAATTCTCACACCATCTCCCTCTGGTTTGCTCTTAAAGCTCTATATTGTCTTTTCTACAGAGATCACAGCCATGTGTGCACAGCAATATTCCTTTCTAAGTGTTTGCAGCAGCGTACCTTGTATCAACCTGCCAAGTCAGGCCTTGGAGTTTGGACTTTAAAGCAGACCACATGCTTGCTGCGAGCAGAGCAACAGCATTTTCTCCAAGCTAAACAAATCTATTGTCAGATAATGTCCACCAGGCTACACTCCCCAAGGATGACTCGACAACACACACTCACATTGTAATGAGTTCACAGTCATATATTGCATAGTCATATATTCAATCCGCCCTAGACAAACATAAAAATAAATAAAAATACAGTCTCCTCACAGTCCTCATTAAACTGCAACAGTGAAAACATAAAAAAACTTTGTCATTCATTACTTTAACTGCCACAGGTTTACACAAGTATGAATTTTGTACATCCCACAATGGTTTATCTTCAGGAAAAAAAACATCAAGTATTTGAAGAATAAAATAACCTGGTACAAGCCTCCAGAGAGTCGGAATAATGCCTCATTTAAAACCAGATTCAGTAACTTTTTTGCTTTTAATGAAACATTTTTGCTGCATGGTAAATGTTTTTTCTACCCGGACTAGATTTTTAAAAAATGAAGGGGAAAAGAGTATAGCAGTCAACAACGTACACATGCTTCAACGGTCACATGGCATGAAGCCACAGCTCCTTGGCAACTAGACAGTTAATATGCAAACAAGCCTGGCAGCTCTGTACAAGGGGAGTGGCTTCGTTTTAGGACAGATGAGGGAGGGGAAAGGAAGAGGGGAGGGAAGTAGAGAAGGGGAGGGGAGTAGCAGAGCTGGTAAAAGGAAGCGGGTGGAAAAAAAAAAAATGTGTGTGCGCATAGAGAAGCAGCGTGGCTGCAGAGGCACAGGTGTCTGTCTCTGAACACTCCATTACTTCCTCATCAAAGGGTCTGTATTAGTGCGCCACTGCTCTCATTTCTTGCCTGAACCACCATGAGAGTCTCCACCAACTCACCATTAAGAAAATGGAGAGCTCAGAGCTAGCAATGCACTGGCTGTAAATGACAAGATGGCTAGCACCCACGAGGCTCTAGAGCCAAAAGCCAGCTGTTACTCTCATATCCCAAAAATTAATTCCTTATCCAGCTCAAATGCAATGACACCAAGTGTCAGTGACAACACTGTGCAGGATGAAAAAAAGGCTGCACTGGAATAGACAATGCACACACTTCACATTTTTAAATGTTATTTAAGAATTAAATTTGAACAGGTGATTGATAAAACACTACTTCTTTATACAATGAGGTTTTCACTGGTGAATAAGTTTACTGCCGTGTTCTCAAGCTAAAAATAAAATACACACAAAATCAAGGACAGCTATTCTGTAGCGGAGACTCAACTGTGTGATTTTGTTTTGTCTTCAGTGACCAATGCTAGATCCAATCTATCCTTGCCATGATTCTGAATTAGACATGCTATGATGAAAATGGATGGTGTCCTGTTTAACCATTTTTCTTTTTAGCCAAAAAAAGAAAGAAAGTTTAAACAGGCCTCAACAATATAATGATTTATGCATTTCTTGGAAAACAAAGCCAGCCTTCAAAATTTAATGAGAATCAATTCACAATATTCTATTATATCTATCTACTATTTTCATTTCATTTTGTAGCACAGAAGTAGATAGTCCACTTAAGTTGCAAGTGAATGAACACATAAAATCACCTGTAGTGAATTCACCAAATAGTTACCTGCCTTCTTGTGCTAAACGTATGGTCCTGTGATTTGTCCATTTGCGCATCTATTTGTTTATGGAGAGCCTAAGAGTTTTCCAACAATGCAAACCTACACTTGTGCAGTCCTCCAAAATCCCAACTGCTCATTGCTGGATATGGATAACATGCATTGCATTTAACAGAACAAGTAAGGGAGTGATAGTGGCATTTAACCGGAATGGAAAAAGCACCCCCCCCCAATAAAACTCCAAAGTTAAAGAAATAAAAGTATGAAAGTAGAAACCTAGTTGCAGTGGATTCATTTTGTTGCTTTAAAACACTGTTTCATTTCAGCTCGTTGTATGTTTATAACTTCGCTTTTCTCCGTGGCTGGCTGATGGACCAACAATAGCACAAGCAAGAGTAGCCCACAGACCGGTTTTACCACATACTTCTGATACTGCCCCTATCTAATGCTTTCTACAGGTAGATGGGCAGTTTGTAGCTGCCCATAGACATCTAACACACTGCCAATGCACTACAATCACATGTGCACAATGAAACATGACATGGACCTTTTAACTAGGGAGCTCACAGAGTAAAGACCACTTGATGACTGCTTGAGCTGAACCTGTTATTTGTGTTCTTACCTCCACCTCAGTCTGGAAAAATTCTGGATGACCATGACTGTTTAATTTCAGCCAGGTTGTATGTTTTGAAAGGAGTTTGGAAGGTGAATGAATAACCTGCCCATCTCCTTAACTTAAAAAACAAACAAAAACAAAACATTGATACCAATGAAAGAGGTTTTGGCTTTCTCCAAAAGAAAAAACAAAACAAACAAACACCAGAACTGCTATTTTTCACAAGGACTTTCTAAGCTGGGTTTAATATACTTAAGATCAAAATGTATTTTTCTTTTTCATATGGTGAAATTTAAGAGGGAAATTGAGAGACCTCACTTAAGTCGCTGCCTGAACTATGTGCCAGTTGTTCTTATATTCTGAGTCACTCCCTAAACATTTAAACCAGGAAGAAGCCAGCTTTGAATATTTTTAATAAACTTTAAATTAGACATAGCGTTTCTCTGTCTTCTGCAAGTGTGAAATGTGTCAAACCATCAAAATGCTTGTAATGTAGGTGTTTTTAAAAAGGTGATGCTGCAGCTAGAAATAACAATTGGTCACATGGGAGTTGTTCAGGCCACTTTCATCTTACTATTAGTTCAAAACATTTTGTATAATACAGATAATTATAATGCTGCATCCACTGGGTTAACCATTCAATAAACCCAACACACCCAAAAGAAGTGAATGAGCATGAAAACTGTACTAGCCTAAGGAGAAACAACACTGTCAGCACACTATGCATTGTGTGTGCACATGTATGCATCTGTGAAGATAATTATAGATAACGTGCAAGTAAACCAGGATCTCAAAGCCGAAAAGGACGTTTTCTTTCCTCCATCCTTTAACAAACAAACATTCTCCAACAGACTGCATGATCTTTACATCAGGGTTATTTCAGTACAAATACAACACTAAATGTACTGGATACAGTTAACTAACTAATAGGTCCAGCAAATTGAAGGACAGGCTTTATAAATGTAATCATGCTACACTCCTTAGAAGCACAACAACAGATCCAGCAGGCTTTCATAAAGAAAGACCATATATCCTTGTGTTTGTGCAATGCACTATTTGACTTCTTCCTTTATTTAAACAAGTTTAGCGCTGAAAGACATTCTTAATTCCAACAAAAAGCCTTTTGGGCGCAGATAGGATATAGGTATAGTATGCTGGACGTAATCATCTAGCTATGTCAGTTTTAAACACTAGGGGGTGACTGTGAGGAGACAAAGCAGGAATGCAAGGTATAGAGAAAAGATGTCTACAGCCACCTTATGTGATTCACATCCAAGTATGAGTCCAGAGTAAATGTCAGGCCTTTGTCTAAATTCCACTAATAAAGCAAAAGAGAAAAAAAAGAGGAAATTGATTTTACATTAAACAGTATTGTTTTTAACTCCTGAAGTACTATCACAAATGGGTAAATATTTGAAACTGTTTCTCTCTTTGACTTACTACCCACTTAACCAAATAAAACGGAAGCACTGTCTGCCCCGCAGCAGTGTTTCTAAAGTTACTAATTAAACTAAAGCCATGTGAATAGCAATAACGTCTTTCATTATGCTGATGACTAGATCTAAAATCATATTTTGTTAATTAACATACTGAGGAAAATAAACTCAGGCCTCTGTTTTGTGTTTGCTTTGCTTATGATGCTAATTTTCCCAGTGATTCCAAAAATAACATTTTTAAAAAAAAATAACAGCCATGACGTGGGTTTGGGACTTGGTCAGAATACATAGTATGGTCTAGTCTGGGCTCTTTGACAACCAGGGCCAATGACTGAGAAGAGAGAGAGCAATTCTAAGTAGGACATTTGCCCCTCTTGCATCTTTAAGTGTCAGCTCAGAGGGCAGACACTCAGTGAGATTTAAGATGATATTTCAAGGACTAGCACTGCGTGCATGCACGAATGAGTAGGAGTCAAAATGAAAGCAAGAGACCATCCATCCAGAGAGGGACAACTCTCACAATTAGTAGCTGACAAACACACTTTACATACCAGCAGTGCAACTAAGGAGCCTCACTTCTGAGTACTGGTTAATATAATTAGTATACTTTATTCTTGACATTCAAAACAAATCTGTGTATGTCTTATCGCACATAAACACCCCCACACACTCGGTCTTATCTTTGTGGAAGTGCCATCTATTTGTATATCACTTTCAAACAGAGGAGAGGACCCTATCCTAGACAGAATATAAAACACAAAGTCAATGTGACAACACCAGTTAGTGAAGTCCTGTCATGAAGGGTCAGTTTTGACTATTGTCATCTTGTTGCTTTGAAACTGGACATTTCAAGCAAGAAGTGTAACTGACTAAGAAAATGAGGGACGGTGCATCATAATTTATATGAACTTTTTCAGTCTTGCTATCCCCTATTTATACATCACAGTTTAAGTGTAGGGAGAGTTTGGAAACTCATCTATTCCCTACAAAAATCAGTTTTTATGTTGAATCAAAAAAGTTATTTGAGCTACTTGTATTGTAATATTTTTGATTCACATGCATTCTCCCAAATATATTTCTGTAGAGGGTCTACTGTTAGTCTCAAATGCGAGTAAAGGCTTATGCTGCCCAAGATAACTAGCATTGCCTCCCTGCTGTATTTTCCAATCCACATCAGCCTCTTTACTTCACTTTAATGTGGAAAAAAAAAACCCTACTAACAAGGGATGACATTTTTCAAGGTAAACTCATAACTCTTATTGGTGGTAACTCCATCACTGATCACCACAGCTGGCCAATCAACACTGTTTTTCCCTTCAACTCTGATAAATCCTGAGCTCTGCACTCTTTAAAAACATCTGTAGCCATGGCATTGATTCATCATTAGAATAAAACTAGAGAATGCAGGAGGACCTCTCTGTCTGTTATCTTGATTTAAATTAAAGCTTAATGTAAAAGTCTGTTTGCAGAGATACTCAGTTATTTCCCCCCTACTTCACTGGGCGTGTTTGCAAATGAAAGACTCCAAAGTGTGGTGCCTTTTGAAGAAGGGAGGAGAGACAGACAAGCTATTTAATACTCATAGCAACAGAATGAACGGAACAAGTTAGAACTTTAAGCATAAAGAAAAAAAAGAAGCAGCAGCAAATTCAATGACTTAAGAGTTTTAACTTTGTAGGTGATATCCACAAATGTACAGCCAATAATTACGGTAGGCTCGTTATGATCATTCAACACCATATATGCACAAATGTCTCCTGCTGGTATAGCCTTACATGTCAGGCTGGAATTAGAAAATAAATCCAATTGTGTCTCTTTATTTTGCTAGCAGTCGAGCTAGTTGGATAGCTTTGCTCTGTGTTTGAGCCACACAGTACACAAACATGGAGACTGGACAGTGCCACCTTTGCATGACTTGTCCCAGCACAAGTGGTTTCACTTACTGGCAATCTCACAGGAGGGCAACAAGACCGATTCAGAAGATCGCCCAACCCTACCATATTCATACAATGGAGACTTGTCAATCACAATGTAGGCCCACTCTAAAGGATACCCTGCGTTACTGTACTTTTTCACTATCAACTGAAATGATAAAGTAATAAACATAACAATCATAGATCAACTGAGCAGTAGGGTGGTTTCCATTTTCATTTGTAAACTCCTACTTCTACAAATGGACATCCAGATGAGTTACCTGGTCATGAGAAAGAATGCATGTTAAAGGAATCAGTGTGTCTGTCCTTTATATTGATTGATTGATTGATCATACTTTATTCATCCCGAGGGAAATGGTAAATGGTTATGGAGTCCATGGTCCATTCTCAGGGCTATGTGCTCATTCTAAAGTCAAATTTCATGGGACTTTGTTCATGCTGGAAGACTCCACTAAGGCAGAAACAATTTAATATGGGGACCAATCTGAATTGCTTTCTTAAAAATTGTGAAATGGGACATTTGCCTCGGTGGAGGATGTGCTTTGAAAGTGCCCTTCTAGAGGTTTTTTGAGTTAGTGTGTGCTGTGGTTGTTCTGAGTAATGATGTGGTGCTCTCTGAATCAGAGATGGCACAGCAGGTCAGACACCAGGCAGTGAAGTGGAACTGAACTGTGCAAAACAAGCAAGCCGGATGATGCCATTCATTAATGGGAACATCGGTGCAAACTGAAGAGTGGAGCCGAGAGGAGGTCCCTTAGGATGCAAGAGAGAGAGAGGGAGAGAGAGAGAAGGAGAGAGAGAGGGAGCCAGACAGAGACAGAAGGAGAGGGAGGGAGGATGGGAGGGATGAGGTGGAAGAGAACTCAGCAAAGGGCTTACTGCCAGACCTTTACAGCTCCTTCATTATTGAAGCAGTGCAAAGGCAGAGCAGGGCCAGTGCCTGCGTAAGGAGGAACACACATAGAGGCAACCACATACATTCATGCACAAGAAGCACAGTGCGGGTGTGTAGTCAACCTACAGCCTTCAAGATTTGATGAAGTGAGGACTTTTTTTTTTTTTCCCCCAGCTTTGATTTCTACCTTCTCCTGTGCGCATGGCAGATATCTATGAAACGAAGAGAGCGAGAGTGCAGAGCAAAAGCGTTTTCCCCGCAAAAATGGAAAAAAAAGGAAAAGAATTACCTTAGTTGCATCTTAACTTTATATTAAGATAATGACATTTTAACAGTTAAATCCAAATTATAGATCATTTTTATGACATGTCTCATAAGCTGCAACATAAAACTGAGTTGTTGTTTTTTTTTTCCCAAACTAATATGCAATCTGAGCTAAAGGTAAAGAAGATAAAAGAGCATGGTGAGGTCTAACAAGATCGGGTCGTCACCCCCAAGCCAACTGAGGCATAACGTAATTCACACCTCATCAGGGGTTCCCTGTTGACTAATTTACTAGTCAATTAAACATGAAAGAAAAAATACACTCAAATTGAGAACAATCAAAAAGGAGTGGAAACTGTATCCAAACAAATGTGGTTACACACTGCTCCTGTCGAGTTGCTACGTGCCAATTTACTCATTTTTTGGTCAAACTACTGCAGTCATCTGCCTTACTTTACCCCTTACTAGTGGTAGGTGGGTGTGTTACATCTTTGAAATGAACCTTATGTGTAAGTTCAATAAGGAAGATGTGTAATCACACATCTGTGTACTACCTGGATGTTTGGAGGCTAGACAGTGCTTTTCATTACTTCCACTTTTCCAAGCTATCAAGCTCATTGCTGACATCACTGGTCTGGACCAATCATCTTTCAGCCCACCATCTTCAAGCCAATCGGCCTCCACTTTGTGCACTTTCACTCAGTGCTCATCAGCCATTCTCCCTCAAATTCAAATTCAAATTTTATTTGTCTCACACACACACACACACACACACACACACACACACACACACACACACTATGACATGAGGTGAAATGCTTATAGCTGTGCAATGCCCGACCATTAAATGACAGTAGGTTTACAGTAAGATATACAAATGAAATATACAAATTTACAGGTTACCTTCGTGTAAACCACCTGCTCCTCATCTCCGCCTCTCTCACATTACCAAGAGCTTCATCCAAGCCTCCGTCTTCATCACCACCACCAGCATCTAGACTCCAGGGGGTCTTGCCTAAGTCATCACTAGGAATCTGTACAGCTGTGATGGGCCATTAAACTCTAGTTGCCAAATAGCTTAATTCAATCATGAATCGTGTTCAATCCACCCTAATGATCTTTTCTTATTAAACTTAAAGCTAACTGAAGTGAAATCAACAATATATGATTAGTTTAACCAACTAGCATTTCTGGTGCCAACATTTCATCAGCTAGTCAACTAGTCACACATTTCACTAGTCCCTTGTGGGGACTATATTCCTGGCTTTACTTAAATTGACAAATTTGTCCATCTTTTGTACTAGTATGAAATCACCTTAAGTCAAAGACAGACAGCTGTCAGCCACAAATGTCTAGTGGCAGGGACGAGTTATGGCCAGAGAAGCAGCAGCTTCCCTGCTGATACTGTTACAGCTGAACCCCAAAATAAACACAGAAATGCAGGGTTTAAAACACACTTCATTTCATAGTTATTGAGTTTCAAACAGACTGTCAAATTTTCATCAGTAAAGAACAACATTATGAAATGTTTGGCCACAAAATATAAACTAAGGCTCTTCAGGTTTGTTTTCCTGATGCATTATTGAACAAAGTACATGAAATGATAGTTATTTTTGATAAAATTTGTAATTTTAAGACTATTTTTATTTTTTATTTTTATTTTTTATTTTTAATCACAAAATAAAATACAAAAGAGTCCAAAATATATATAACTGAGTCAGAAATACTAAAATGAAGTATAAATATATTAAAACTATAGTTAGGTAAATTACTTGACTAAATATACTGGTACCATCCATGCTCTTATTCGATGGCAATGAAACAAGTTGTATGAATCATATCAACAGTATTTGTACTATATTTTATTTTTACGTTTTTATTCTTTTCCACTATGATCTCAAAATTGTAATGTAGATTTATGGTGTGTGAAAAACTCTGAAGTTATTTTATGCTATTTGCATTTCTTCTACAAATATTCCACATTTAAATGACTTCCAAAAAAATAATTTAACAGTTTTTAAAGGGAGCAAGTTAAAGCAAGTCTTCAATTATGCTTCTGATTTCAGCTTTATTTAAAAAAAAAAAAAATCTTGGCTATGGTTGAGTAATGTTTTCAGAATGTACTTTACAAAAATGTAAATGTATTTTTTAACATACAATATATGTATTAATTTTACTGGTGTGATCAAACTGGGCTATAGACACTACAGTACAGCATAACCCCCTTACCTCACTCTAAGACTGCAGACTTACTTTCCTAATGTACTTAAAAGTAAAGTGGGAGGTACAGCTTCAGCTTCCAGACCCCTCTTCTGTTGAACCAGTTCCCAGGTTGGATTCAGGAGAGAGAGACACCTACTCTACTTTTAAGATTAGGCTTAAAACGTTCCTTTTTGATAAAAGTTAGGGCTGGATCAGATTACTCTGAATCCTCCCTTAGTTACGCTGCAGTAGGTCTAGGCTACTGGGGACTCCAACTGATGCATTGTTTCTTTTTCACTCACTATGTATTTATACACCACTCTGTATTTAATCATTAGTTATTATTAATCTCTGGCTCTCTTTCACAGTGTGTCTCGTCTTGTCTTCCTCCCCTCATCCCAACCAGCCGCAGCATATGGTCGCCCCTGCCTAAGTTCTGCCGGAGGTTTCTTGCTGTTAAAAGGGAGTTTTTCCCTTCCCATTCTCTCCAAAGTGATTGCTTTAAGGGGGTCAAACAATTGTTGGGGTTTTTTGTTTTCTTTGTGTCTAAGGGAATGGGGTTTTGGGGGCTAACAGGAAGAGAGAAACTGCATAGAGCATGCAAGACTACAGCTCTGCTTGGTCCCAACTCTACATAGTTATGCATCACACAAACAGCAGGTGCTGCTCTCTCATACCCATTATTTTCAGTGGCTTTCACAGTACAACAAAGAATGACTGGACCTTGTGGTAACTTAAAATGGGCCTTGGGGTGTTGATGAAGCAGCTAAGTATGATTAACTCAGTTGCATCCGCACTTTATATAGCGATATAGCATTGTCCACATAACTGTTTGCATTTGTTAAAACAGGCCCAAGAAAAATCCTGGTGCCAAAAAAGTCCACCAGAGGATTAAATGACTACAGGCCTGTCGTGCTAACATCTGTGGCTGTGAAGTCCTTTGAAAGACTTCTGTTAAGCCACCAGAAGGACATTGCACTGGAAGTTCACCTAGCTTCCA
The DNA here is from genome assembly GCF_900408965.1 of Simochromis diagramma. Lineage (NCBI taxonomy): Eukaryota > Metazoa > Chordata > Actinopteri > Cichliformes > Cichlidae > Simochromis > Simochromis diagramma. Next base: position 8,925,505 of record NW_024387414.1, read on the forward strand.
CCTGTCAGTGGATCACCAGACCATTAGCACCAGCCTCATCCAGGGATGTGTTCTCTCCGCTGCTCTTCTCTCTCTAGACAAATGAGTGCACCTCAGGAGAACCATATGTGAAACTCCTATAGTTTATCAAGGACACCACTGTCATTGGTCTGATCCAGAAATATGATGTGTCAGCATACAGACAGGAAGTGGATCCCCGCAATCTGAAGTGGTCCTCACATATAGACTCTGTCTGAAAGAAGGCCCAGCAGATGTTGTACTTCCTGCAGCTACTCAGGAAGTTCAATTTGCCACTGAAGCTGCTGGTCATGTTCTACACTATCATCATCCAATCTGTCCTATGCATGTCAATCACTGTCTGGTTCAGCTCAGCCACAAAGCAGGACAGGGCCAGACTGGAAAGGACAATCATGTCTGCAGAGAGGATCATTGGTGCTGATGTTCCCTCCATCCAGGACCTGTACAGGTCCAGGGCTAGGAGATGGGCAGAAAACAGCGCTACAGGATGTCATTTACTAAAACATTTGCTTTGACCACAGTTTAGGTAAAAAAAAGATAACACCCCCCCCCCCCCCAAAAAAACAAAAAACAAAACAAACATCTGCAAACGTACAAATAGCAGCTGTTGATATAGCCGGTGTGAAACACCTCCAAACAGCTGGTGTTTGCTAGTTTTGCTGAACAAAAGAGAACAGCTTTGATTAAACTGATGGATTGTGTCATCAGCACCAATGTGCGATCCACTTTTTTAAATCAGTATCAGATAAGTATTTGGTTCAAATACTTGACTGGCACATGGCTAATATGGTTAAGTGTGGGGTAACTTACTTAACAGATCTCTGTGCATTTTCCTGTTGTTTCTGGATATTTAAAAAACAAAAATTAAATTGAAGCTTGATAAAATGAAATTTTAATGGCTGTTTTTTGTTTTGTTTTCCTTTGGAAGGCCAGCACCTCTTTGATGGTGACCAACATTTTTTGTCATATGCAAGAAAAACCCTGGCTCCATGTGGATTACATTTTGTAGGTTTGCTACAGCATGATCAATATAAAAAAATATACCCAAAAAGACACAAATAAAAGTCAGATTTTCACATTAAAGGCCCAAAATTAAGGTGACTGAAATACTCTTGTCATTTTTTTTAACCTTTGCAAAGCCTGTCTGACAACACTGTAGCCTGACTCACAAAACGGGGAGCAATGATTGATTATGACATACCGGTTTCAACAGTCAACCCTCTTCTGCTAAGGTAAACAGTCAACTGAGTAAGTCAAATGTGGTTAAAAAAAAAAAAGAAAAACAAAAAACACACACACACAAGCATAACACACAATAAAAGTCTCCACTTACAACGTCCATGGCAACTATTTAATGACTTCCTACTGACACAAACCTGTTTGCTGAAGTTACAAATCACTAAGCCAACTGCCGTCTCTTGGGACAATACAATTGACATTTAGTGTGTCAAAGTCAAGCTGTGGTGCAAAAACCACAGACTGGAACAGAATGACAGACTTTTGCACTTATTCCAGTCTTATTCACTTTAGATAACTTTCCTTAAGTTTTTAGTCATATTAAGGGTTTTCTTTTATCCTCTCAATTTTCTCACTCATTGTATAGGTGTAAACACAAGGACAAAGGGGTCATTACTCCTCTGCGTCTTTTCTTATTTCATCTGTTGCACCCTATACTGAAATAATTTACAAGTGATTTTTAAGCTGTCCCCCTTGAACTGAATCTTTTCATACTCAGAGACACTGTGGTAGTCCAACCGCCCTTTCTGCCAGTCAAAGGTTAGCGTGAGTTCAAGAAGGTTGCGTCACAACCAAAAAGACATTCCAGTCACATACACACACAAAAAAAACCCTCCACATTTTGACCGCTGGGCAAACACTCACCCACCCATCACCCCCAAAAATATTCAAAGCCATTTAATCCCTGGAGAAGGAGGCAAAAGAGAGTAGAAAGGAAAGAAAAGCAGCATAAAAGGGCATACTTTAAATTCAGACCTACTGTGCAGTTGAGGCTGGCAGCGTTCCCACATGCTCCTGACACACTCAATCCAAGTACAACTCCCTCCTCCCTCTCAGTTCTCAGCCCCTCCTCCCACTGAACCCTCCCCTTCCGCTCACAGCAAAGGCCGCCTGACTTCCTGTCTACCTCTGACCCTCAGTTATCCCCCGCCCTCATCTGGCAGGCCTCCAAACAGACAAGACAATTAGAGCGGATGAAGCAGACAGAATGCTTCGTAGAGTGAGCAACCAAGACAGAAAGTGAAAGACAGACAGAAGAAGAAATGCACACATACAAAGCTCTGCGTGTCACACTGGAACAGGTTATTAGACAAAGTGGAAAGTGTGTGAATAAGACAGGCTATCACCATGTGGGCACAGGTTTCTCCAAGTACAAGTGTGTGTGTGTGGCACATGTCGGTTGTGGGGTGACAAACGGGGTGACGCATGGTGTCATGTTTCAGTACTGATTATGGCATTGCTTGCCCAGTTTGGGTGGCTAGAAGTTACATAAACCCCAGAGAGGTCAGGAAGTACTCAAGCTAGCCTGTCACAGAAACAGCAATCCTTTTTACAAGCATGCATATTCAAAGTTGATGACTGGAAATACAACTCAGAGGAAAAGGCTGGGCAGAGAGGGGAAAGCAGCAATACACCAGCGATATAGAAAGCCAGCGGGGAGGTACCTGCTCAGTATCACTGCTGGGGGGCCCCCCAAATGACTACAGCCACCCGGGCAATCAGTGTTCATCAGTCTCACTTCTCTTTTCTATTCAGCATGAAAGCCGTAGCCTCTAGTGTTATGAAAATTACAAACAGTAGAGTGTAGTAGCATGCCAAAGAAAAAATGACAAAGCCATTCATTAACACAACAAAGCTAGCACTCCACACATCCAGGTGCCAAAACAATGACAAATAGGGCCTTATATTTGCCACAACAGAATAAAATGAACTGAAGCTGAAATAACATCACATGGTAAAAACATGACTCCATAAGAAAAAGAGGCTTAATGGCAAAAGTAGTTGTCTTATTTCTTTTTTTATAAACTTGCAGCATCAAAATCCCAGTCCCAATCAAATGTGTAAGACCAAAATATGCAATGTAATGTCATATCGGCCTTATGGACTGTCAGTGAGCCGAGTGCCCAGAAATATTTTGGTTTTGAATGGAAATGGGTCCTCAACACCAAAAAGGCAATACATTCAGTATTCAGCCTTTTGTTTGGCAAATATCTGTTTGGCAAATATCTTTCAGTTTGAGTACACTAGGAACGGAAGTTTCAAATAAATGAATTTTCGTTTTTTTCCACCCAAATTTAAGCCAGCACACTGGACTGCTCTGAGACGTCTGAAATTAGTCAAGTACAACATTCAACCACTAAAACAATTTTTTCTTTTTGGGTATGCAAGTGAATAACAGTAATTTGGCATCTTAATAAAAAAAATAATACTGTGCTTCACTTTTTCCTGCTTTTATATAAAACAGTCCATTTTAAAATTAATGGATAGCAACAATATGTATTAAAACATTTAATTTTGATAAATAGCATTTTGTTAAAAGAGCTTGCACACATACTGGTGAATTAACCACTACAGAAACATAGAAATTTCGTATTTAAGGAATTTGCCAATCTTCTCAGAAGTGGATGCCCAAGTCTCAATGTTTTATCCAGTTTTCTTTCTGATTTTAAATCAGAAAGAAATACTTTTTTTCAATTACTAGTTATTTTTTAGTTTTACTAACTAAAGAACACAAGGTTCACATATTCACATAGTGCTTTTAATACAAACATTTCCAATTACACATATTTACTCCTATGTCTGCATCAAATATGCTGCTTGCAGCCTGTATTATATACATTTACCTTCTTAATATTTTTCTAATATCACAGAATCATCATATCTTCCTTTATAAAATTGGCCGCTCTGCTAATATACACCTATAATGTAGAGCTGTCCTTGTTTGTGACTTGTCATATGCTGCCAACTCTATACCTTTCATGTGAACGTGTTTGTAGTTGCATTTGGAAACCTTAGGTTGATTTTTCAAGTTGATAACCACCTTCTTAAGGCCAGATAATGGAAAGATATCCTGGGTAGGCTGAACTTGTTTTGTGGTATAAGCCTTGGCTGACCAACACACACAATGAAGCATTTTCAAGTAAAGGTGGTTATCTAGCTAAAAAGCTCTAGCTGAGCTTGCTAACTAGTTTAGTCGATAGCTGATTTAAAAACAGGGCTAGACAACATATTGATATTCTTAAAAGAAGAAAAAAAAAGGGGGGGGGGTGAAGATAATCATATAACTTATATATCTAAGGAGATATCAATGTTGAGATTTTAAAATCATCTGTCCTTCACAACTAGAATCTCAAAATTCTGAGGACACAGCTGCCCTGTTTCTTTGTACAGTGATAAATAAAGTTAGAAGAAAAAAAAGCAAAAACAAGAGCATGTCCTCGGGGTTGGAAAGGCCACAGTGAATTCAAACCCAGGACCTTCTTGCTGTGAGATGACACGCACCATTGCACCACCTATATAACCAACAATTAATTTTCAATTTGTAGCTCTAAAGGATTACCATACCCTTAAGTCTTTCCTGCAAAAAAGCCCAAGTCAATATGACTTGCAAAAAATAAACAAAGTGATATGTGTGTGTATTTAGCAGATTTTCATTTTGCTTTACTGGGTACACTGCCAACGTAGACACCAAACATTCAACAACCTGTGACACTGGATAAATGTCATTATTTCAAACATGCCTTTATCAAATCAATTCAAATTTCAGTGGCCAGTGTGACTGCATGGTGGATGAATATAAAATGAGTATTCATTGCAGTCTTCTCTTTGTATTACTCAATACAATTTCCTGACAGCACTAGGGATGTCAGAAGACCGATCCTTACAACACAATTTAATATCAAAATCCTGAAAACGTGATGGTACTTGTTTTTGGCATTGTAAGCAGTGTACTGACTGAGGTGGCTACTCTTCCAGAACTGCAGGGGGAGGCACATGGCTACAAGTATTCTAGTCTAGCCTTACCTATTGAAGAAGAAGGAAGCAAAGGCAAAACTAGAAATGGCACAACATATGAAAAATAGTGAGTAGTGTAGTGGTCACAATAGCTCTGTTCTGAATCACTGATGACAAGGGAAGATTCAGCTATAGAAGCACTTTGTGTTTAGAGTAGGATGGGTTGAGTTGGTGGACCAAGACATTGATTTAATTGATTCACAAAAGCCAATATCCAAACGATGCTATTTCAGTTTTTGAACAAAGGGACGAAATACTTCCAATTTAGTGAAGACAAGCCTCCAGATTTCTTCAAAGTTTCAATTCACGGTAACGACATCCACAGTATTACCTCTCTAATTTTATCCTGAAATGCTTGTTACTATTTTGTTTAAGACAGCTGAGACTGATATTCTGAAACCAGCTTTACTCCATATACTAAAATATTTTTCAATGGCTAAAATTAAATGCCTATGCTAACATAATATAACTAACAGTAGTAGGCCAGAACAGCACAGTAAGGTGGTGGTTAGTAGGGCTGGGAATCGTCACTGATTTCTAGAATCGATTCGATTCCGGTTCACAAGGTCCCGAATCGATTCGATCCACGATTCGATTCAATTCGATTTGATTTGAATCTGAGAAATTTTGCCTCAGACGTTCAGAAATATCATAATTCAGATCAGTACATTTACATATTTTTGTATCTATAAAAAGGAAGCTGACACTCGCAAGACTTTATCAAAGGTGTAAGCATCACAGCAGATGCCTTTGTGTCAAAGTAACTGAGGATAAAACACAGAAAAACACGAAGGTGATTTTCCTGGCCTGGGATTTTATAAAATTATTCTGCAGTCGATCAAAAACGAAAGAAAACCATTAATCAACATATGAACATTACCTCTGAAGTTACAGAGGTTTTATTAGAGACACGGCTAAGCGTTTTGCATAATTTTAAAAAGGTTAAATTTGTTCAGAAGCCTATTGAACGGCAGAACTTAGGTTTTCTTTTCAGAAGTAAGTAAAAGGAAAGAAAAAAAACAGCGGTCGACAGCGCTGTAAACAACAGTAGACTTGTGTGTAACAAGCAAGCGAATAATACAGAAAACAGATTTTTAGACGGGAAACTGTTCTTGAAGTATACTGAGAGAGAGAGCTGTGCATGAAGTGTGATTTTTATCGTGGTGAAAGCAAAACAGCAAAAGTCTGAGTGAATTCAAGACAATGTTTATGTGAAGTGTAGTTTGGATCGTCTTTTGTTGCTGGTTCGGTCAATATTGTTTGGAGAGAGATAAAACTAACAGCTTCAGAATCAGCGCAAAAAGGGCATAAGCACAAAGCGTGGACCCGCTGAAACATCAGAATCAGTGAGCTGTTGGCTTTCAGCCCCGACCGTGTCCGTGCCGTCGGGTGAGAAAGGCGACATCTCACTGCTTCTGATCCGTCGGCGGATCTACGCTTTGTGTTTACATCTTTGTGCAGAATCCGTGTACCTGCTCTCATTTACTGTTTTAGCTGTTTGGTGGTTGTTGAAATTTTATGAGGTTTAACCTGAAATTCTGGCTTTTCGGGCGAAATAAATTTATATTACAAAATCGATTCAGGATTTTAATGAATCGATATCACTTTATCCAAGCCAGAATCGATTTTAATCGATAAATCGATTATCAAAACCCACCCCTAGTGGTTAGCACTGCTGCCTCACAGCGTAAAGGACCACACAGTTTGCATGTTCTCCCCTGTGCTTGTATGGGTTCTCTCAGGGTTCCTCTCACAGTCCAAAGACATGCAATTAGTTGGGTTAAGTTAATTGCGGATAGGTCTGACTATGAGTGTGAATGGTTCTCTGTTTCTCTGTGTACAACCTGACCAGGGTGTACTCTGCCTCTCACCCTATGGTAGCTGAGATAGGCTCCAGCCACCCCCAAGCAAACAAAGGACTTTGTGTTTAAGTACAACTGAATTTGGCATTGTGAATCATTTAGTTCTATTGGTATTGGTACCAACTACTAAATTTCTAGTACTGTAAAATCCCCAGTCATCACTAGCTCTAGTTTCATTATTGCTTTTACTACTGGATCAAGATGCTGAGAATTAGAGATGAACCCTCAGAATTTTCCCACGCCTAAAAAAATAAATAATAATGTAGTATGATCTAATTGATTATTTACTCAAATTTGCAACTTAGTGTAGAGATGAAATGACCAGAAGAAAGGTACTTTTTAGTTTACCCATGTTTAAGGAACAAACTAAATAATTACCAAATGACCAAAGAAATGGGAATCATGAGAATCAGCCCACTAGCATGGAATACATGTTGCCAAATTGATTCATGGAAATAAAGCAAGAGTTCTACACATATCTAGTAGTAGCTGAAATACTGCTGTGGTATAATTTTCTGTCACTGTAACAAAATGTGGTACTATTGCTTTTGGAATAGCAGGAGCTATTCCAATGTTGTCTTGAGTACATCTGGCAACCGTTTATGTTTGAGGACTGATTTTTGTCAACACTACAGTCTAGCAAAACCAAGTCCAGAAACTTAACAGATATGTAGCAAAAACCAAAATGGGTGTGGTTCAACCTTTGCTTATGTAATAATGCAGAAATTGCTACCAGGTAGGGTGTACCCAGCCTTTTGCCCTATGACAGCTGAGATCATGGGCTGCCCTTCCACTAAGCGAAAGATAACCAAAGCTATCTCACTGATTTAATGTCAGTATGCTGACAGACATGATATCTGATTTGGTTCCATTGCAAGAAGGTCTCTTGTTTATTTTAAAATTTATTTCAACCGAACTTTGACATTTTCTAAATATTTAATTATGTAAAAGTTCAGAATATTGAAACCTGTGATAAGTCTTAAATCTTAACCCTGGCGAGTCATTACATCTGTAGCTGACCATTACAAACATTGGAAATCCTAATTAGCCACATTCACTGTGGGGGAGTGAAGAGTGGGCCGCTATCCCCTGATGCCTTGCCTGTTCAGCAAACACACTATCAGCAGGCTCTTCACACATCAGTGCACATGAATAGCACAGTCAGCCTGTAAGCATCAACACAGGGCTGGATGTTGACACAGACAGGGAGAGGCTTGTTCATATGGCTGTGGTTCATGGCCCCATTTCAATCAAGGACCTTTGCAGATGAGCAAATGGCCTGTGTGGATGAGCTCTGGTTTAGGCGCAGCACCAGTTTTGTTATCACCTGCTGAATGCTGGGGTATAGATGAGCTACTCAAAACACAAGTTTTGTTTTGGCTCTGGGGCATATATTTGCTTTTAAAATTGGGGAGACATAATGGACCTGCTGCTAGTAAGAGGTCCCTGTTTACAGAGATTTAAATGAGTCACTCAAACACATACTGTAAAACTGTAGTAATATAAGTGTTTACTACACTAGGGTAAGTGCAGATACAGACAAAGGTAAGGTTGGTACAATATTGCCAAACAACACTTCTGTACGGTTAGTGGTTATGAGATGTTTTGTCAGTAGAGGGCCATAGGAAACACAAGTGCTTTTATGGTTTTAAAAAAGTGCCTATATATAAAGCGTGCCTTAAAAAAATAATTTTCATTGTTTTAGTAACAAAAATTCTGAAATCTAACACAAATGTTCTCAAAAGAGAACACAAAAATATGTTTCTATCTACATATGCACATAAAGTGTGCAGAGCATGATGAAAGGTCTGTGACTTTAGCTGGTGGTCATGTGTCACTCATGGGCGATGGTAGTGCATGGATGCTGCTAAGTTACAAGCCATCTGAGGTCCAGGAACCGCCTGAAGCCTGTTACAGCCAGCTAATGCATTCACCCAACCTCCCCCTCCGCTTCTCTTCTCTCTGTCATGCTCTTCCTCTCTGTCTCTTTCCCTCCCTTTCTTTCCTAAGCTCTCCTTTTTCCATGAGCTGCTGCCCTCTCCATCTCTCAAACCCCCTCCCCCGCTCTGAAGTGCTAACCACTCTCCTTCACCGTGCTCTTTTCCTACCGCTCACTCTCTCACACGTGCACACGCACTCACGCACAGACACACACAGAAACTGTAGCAGCTACCACAACAGCGTGCAACCTCCCCCACACTCCAGCGAGGCAGTGTGCAAGTGCTTCTGGCTTGCCCTGACCCACATCTTGATATAGCCCTAAGTATGCTTACAGCTAAGTCCTGAAGACTCTCCTGCCACTCTTAGCCTAATCAGGCCTGAGCTGCTGTCAGTGCACTGGCCAGACAGACAGGCCAGGTTGGACTGACCATTATCATTTTCAGATAGCTTTCAGACTGCCCAAGATACACCTTCCCCTTTCCACTGCTGATTGCAGGTTTTCTACTAGGCAAGCACATGTTCTACCTGAGATAGCTAAGCATTATATGAGTGGCCGAATTTTGTGCCATAATATGGAAAGAAGAAAATATTTCTCCATTATTAAAGAAAAAAAATATTTAAAATTGTGAAATTCAACACATCACTGTTTCATTTCATTCAGCTTATTCATTTTCATTCTTGTCACTGACTATAACTTAGAAATGGGTGTTAAGTATGAGGTGTATGGTTATATATAAAGATCAGTGCAGTGCCTTTAAACAAATGCTTTAGGAACAAAAAGGATGAAATGTGTTACCTTATCTTCACTGTATTCAATGGGTGATGGTTTCCTGTACTCAATTCCCATCTCCTGAGTAGTATCAGTCCAGCCACAGTTAGATTTGTCCTCTTGCTTAAAAACATGCTCAAGCTGGGGCAATAGGTCAGGCAGGAGGTCAGGAGGCTCCAGGCCATCCAAGTCTTCATCATGAGCTGCTGATGGTAAAAGGCTGTCTCCCAAAGCTTGGTATCCATTAGTGTTGATAACCCTACAACTCTGAGGCTGCTCAGAAGGCAGGTGGGTGGTAATGTTGGGGTAGGATCGCATAGATTCACCAAACAGCTCAGATGACTTGCAGTTTCCCTGGGTTTCTCTGGAGCAACGTATAGCACGGAAAGGACATTCCTCTGCCTGGCTAATTGGGGTCCTAGTGTGCTGCTGACTCAAATGTGCAGTTGATGGAAACTGGCATGGTGTCCCTGTAAGTTCGGGTATTGTAGAAGTGAGTGGTGCAGTGGTGTTGCTGGGCCTAGACACCGAGGCTGAGGACAAAGATTGCTCATTGAGACTGGGTAATTCTGGCTCCCCAGGATAAGTAGGGTACTGAGTTGGTTGATAAGCTCTGGCAGAACTGACAGAGCATGTGGGCAGGGAATGAACCATAGATGATGAGTGCATGGGAAAGGACAGGTTAGATTCTTCCAGTCCTGTTCCAGGGAAAGCTTGACATTCCCTGACCAACTGGTAGTTACCTTGCTGTGGCTGTGTTTGCAAGCAAGTTGCAGTCATAGAAGCATTCTGACTTTCCAAATAATGCTTACTTGGAAGAGCTCTTGAGTGGAACTGCTGCTCTCTCACAGTTAGTTGGCGCTGAACCTGCTGCTGAGTGTGGTGAATTTGCTGTTGGCTGCTGGACTGGCCTCCCTGGTGAAACGGGAAATTGTGATGCTGCTGCTGCAGGGACACAGTCTGTGTGTTAATTTGTTGGTGCTGGTTTAACAGCTGTTGCTGATGACTTTGCTGTTGTTGCAGCTGCTGCTGTCGCATTCTGTGCTGCTGCTCCTCTTGCTGATAACAGGGATGGTGCTGTGTTTGATGTCTGCCATGAAGTTGCTGGCTTTGTAGTTGTTGCTGTTGATGACAAAGCTGCTGTTGAGGTAAGGCCTGGTACATGTTCCCATTCTGGTCTTGGTTACCCCACATCGGACTGCCACTGTTACAGAAGAGCCCATTGGATTGAGGAACTTGACTCATGGGAGCATTATGGTATGAGCCATGTTGCTCTGTAATCATGCCTTCACTTATGCCCTGAGAACCAGAAAATACCTGAGCCACATTGGCCTTAATGTCAATGTAATGACCCATTGACTGGCTGTAACTAGGCATAGCTTGTTGGGTAGAAGCTGGTGGCATCATGTCTTGATGCTTCCCAGGGCCAAGAGGCTCCACTTGGAGCGGTTCAAAGTCAGCAGTAAGATTTAGCTCATCCACAAGTGATGGTGCTGAAGCGAAGCCATCGTCATCCAGCCCTTCCAAACCTCCACCAAAGAGGCTAGGGTCATTAAAGAAGTCCATGGTGGAGGCTGGAGGATGACTGGAACCTCTGGAACACCAATGGATCCAAACTGGTCCCCAAATGCCTCTCTTTAGAGCTACAGCATGCCGACTATATAGTTTTCATGCCCTAAAATGAAGAGAAAAAATATAAATTATAATACTTATATCAGATGATAAAGTAATCTATGTCCTACGTCAGATTTCATTTGGTAAAAAAAAAAGTTACTTATTAGCATGATCAACCTTTAAACACACGCACAAATAATTTCCAGTTAAAAGATGACACAACAGTTTATCAAGTATATTTTTGTCCACCATATTGAACTTTGTCATCCACTTCATCATCAATGATGCATTCTTTGAGAGCAGTAAAACTGCATGACTCTATCAATCTGACATATAAAAGCACTTATCCAAGTGAAGGCTATGTCATGGTTCTGGAGAAACTTGGTACTGTCAGTTATCTGTCAGCATTGCCTTTCATGTGTGCAGCAAAGCAGCTGGTGCAAACCAACCGCCAGCCACCAGCAGGTGCCTCTTCCTGTACCCCCACCCTTTTCAAATACACACATACGCACAAACGCGCCTCAACCCCCTACCTTCACAACCAATGAAGCTGCCTGCCCTGCTACTGCAGAATGTGTGGGAGGTGCAGACAGCTGATAGAATTTCAACAGCTAAGGACAGAGGCAAAGGAGGCCCTTTAAGCATGCGCATGTGCGTGTTCTGCAACCACAGACCAGCGGAAGATGACAGAAGCCTACCGAGGTCAGTTATTATGCTGACTTAACATGCACACAGGCACACAAATGAACACAGACATTTGTCCCATATTTTTGTCTGGCATCTTTTTCTTTATCACAGCATATATTTAAAATAATAGCCATCCTAGTAAATGGTTTAACATAACATTCTACCAGCATAAAAAAAATTATGGTGCTCTCAACTACTGACTGTGTGATTTGTTATCAGAGACACCAGCCTAATATGGATAATATTATACAAAAAACAACAACAACAGAGCAATGTGCACAAGCTAATAAACTAAAAAATGATTCCTAAAAAAGATAAAGTCATAAGTTTGATTTTTCTTGTTTAACTGGCAGTTACCCAGCTGCTGCTGCAGTTTTGTGATGGCTATAAGAAAAACCCACCTAAAAAATCCTTTTGACTAAGTGATTCTAACAGCCAACTTCTCTGTATGCAAGTTAAGTTCACCTTAAGGTGACCCAGCATAGGTGGCCTGCTTGGCCCATAGCAACAGAAATGTCTACATGAACTCTCAGAGTTAAACAGTTCCACTAGCTACATTACGAGTTTTATAGTGACTTTATAACGTTACTAACATCAAACCTGAGTAATGTGTAATCTCATATATTAACAAACAATTCATAACATTCTCACCACCTCATGCCACTGCTTTGCATTTCGAAAGCAATATTTAAATCTTAAATTAAACATACAGAGAAAGGAAATCTACTTTACTGTACTATCACTACATTTCCTTTTAAGACTCATTGTCATGCACATTACCACTCTCCCCACTAACCACCAGGTCCCTGCAAAAGTCAATTCACACAGGCATGAAGCAATTCCTGTTTTCACATTGGGCTGTTCTTCAAGCTCAAGACTCTCTCCAGTGCTTTCTCTAGTGATCATTATGTTTATTGGGAAATCATGTGACTGCCATGTAATTACTTGTCAGTTTTAAGTTTCTGTAGATCCCTATCTATATGCAGGTTCCCTATAGCTAAACCAAGCAACTGCTAACCTTCAAACGCCACCCATCTAGCTCCGAGGCATAGACCAGTCCCCTCTCCCCTCTGATGCTTTCCAGCTGTTTCCTTCATAATTGTGACGTTGTGAGCACCATCCAGGCACGTGCAACTCATGCCTAATATCAACATGAACTGTGTTTATAAACTGCCCCTGAAATTTGGGAAGATGTCCGTGTAAAACTAACAAAATTGAAACAATATCAATTTAATTGAAAGTTGAAGCAAAAGCTAAGCGCGTATACGAACGCTTTTCAGTCCACTTTTAGGAAACTTCCAAGGTTGTTATTGGTAAAGTGTCTCAGTTGGCAACATGGCGATACCTCTGTGGTGTTTTCAAAGCCCTTAAGCGACCATGTTTAAGTAAGACACCGAGCTCACCTCTTGAGTTAATATCATCCTCTTCATCTTCCCTCAGAAATGGCTACAGCCTCTGCGAGCGCGGTGGTTGATAAGCCGACGAGGCGGCAATGTGTTGCGCTACTTTAAGCGCAACTGCTCGGCGAGCGGAAAGAAAATGAACGCACGTGGAACATTTGAGTTTTAGATATAAAACTGTTTGTCGAGGTGCGCACGTGCACTCGAACCGTATAACCTAAGGATTCAAAAGGTGTCGTGACGCTGCTCACAGAAGAAGATAGGGAGGGGGAGGGGGCCGGAGATGGATGGAGAGGTCGTCAATGATTGTGACCGTGATAACAGCCAACTAGTTTATCCTCGCCTGACTTTCGTTTTCATTTCAAATAACCTGTCGAAGTATTGGCACTGTTAAGTACATCGGCGTCCACATTCAAGTGCCATGCTGCTTTGAGCCCGGCTGGTCGCTGTCAGTTCAGGACCACCATGACCAAGAAGAACCCACCAAGGAGTACTTTGGAGACACGCGCATTTACATGTAGGCGTCAAACTCTGAAAAAGTACGATGATATTTGCTGCTTTCGATGCGAATTCAAAGAAAACAAACAAGTTTTTGGCTCCTGAACACCCTTGCTTCTACAGGGAAGATACACAGCCAGCTAGGCGGTGTGTCATCAGACAGCTGAGGCGACCCTCATTGACTCACTGTCCGAAATTTGACAGCTACTTGACTGTATGAAACAGAAGCCCACAAGTCCAAACGCGTCTCAGAAAAGTCAACGAAATTAGCGCAGTTTCTTACCTGAAAGAACCACAAAGCGCAGCTCCAGACGCCAATGAAGACAGAGTGGTATTAGCGAAGTTGTTACTGTGTTGTTAGTTGTACTCCTGCTGGCGACCACGGCACAGCGGCTCTGCTGCTGCTGCTGACGTGACTGTGATAACGCCGCATTTGCATATTAGTAACCCTCTCTGTGATTGGACCGCTGACAATTTGCCAAAATCACTAATTTTCATGTTAAATTAAAAACCGGTTCACCAACTGTGACTACTTTGAGGACGGTGGCGCCAGGGCGTTGCTGATTAAATCATGTCATCGTTTGTAAAGTTGCTGTGTTGACAGAGTGCATAAGATGGCCGCGTCTAAACCGGAGCCAATCCGGAGAGGTTTTATATTCGCACATGTACCCTAGTCTGTCCTCAGTGCGAACGTGACAGAAGCCGGAGATGCTTTCAGCTGTGGGTACATAACGCCATCTGTTGCCAGAGGGAAATACTTCGCTAAAATAAGTAACTTCAAATTTGAACGTAGTTTTCTTTGATAGAATCATTTCTAGTGTAACACAAATCGCCACTTTGTATCAGTAACTGTATTGAGTAATTACGTTTGAAATACGTTTCTTGTAATCAGGTTTTCATTAGTTCAAAACAAACACTTGAAAAAAAATACATAAACATACATAGCTTTTAAAAATCCTTTTATTGATTTCAAAGAATACCATTTCAATTTCAAACCTAAGCAGTGAAGAACAAATGGTTCACGCATCAACACATCTGAACTTCTGAAGAGCCCAAATGACATCATGTAAATTACAATTATTGTTACAACTTTCCCTCTTACAGCAGCTCAAACAACTTTGGCCAACATACCTGCTGTGCTCATTTCTTTATGGAATTTATACTGATTTTAAATCTATTTTCCTATAGTATTTCCCAAATACAGCAATCAAGCCAAATTCCTCTGCTTGAAGACTTCAAGTTTGAACTGACACTGGCCTGTAACTAAAGAATATGAAGCACCCCAGTTTATTACCATCATATTTCGCTGTTCAGAGTGTCCTAAATAACTAAACTTTATCAAAATAAAGGCGTTTGTCTTCCAGACTTCTGTAATTCTAGAGTAACGTCATTTATTTGGGAGTAATTTACAATTATCTACAAAAAACAAACAAAAAAAAAAAACAACATTCTCTTACAGAGCACCAATGCAGATGTCTCTTAAACCTCAGCATAGAATCCATTATTTACACATCAAACCTTTAATAACCAATGAGATATATAAAACATTCAAAATTATTTCAAATCTGGCAAAATACATAAGCTTACTTACTTAGAATCTTATTTAAAACCATATTTGCCAACTCTGCTTTACATAAATATTAGGAGCAAAGTAAGACAACCGTTTACACAGTGGAAATAAAAAAATAACTCATTGTCCAATAAAACACAAATATAAAGCAAATGTCAACCTAACTTGGTAATAGAGGAGGATGTGACAGGGTTTTTTTCACCGACACAGCTGTGATTAAACATTCCGAGTCTTACAAATAAACAGTCCTGAGCCAAATTGAACAAGTGGTATTGATCATGCAATCCACTGTACTTACAATAAGAATGAAAATAATTTCACTCACATCTTCCACAGCCTTTTGCAGCTGTATGTCATAACATAACTAAATATGTGAATGGATAAGAAAACGAAAATGAGAATGTACTTTGATTGCATCTTACCCTAAAGGATGTTGACGCATCCATTTGTCATTGTTGATTTAAATATGATACAAACTTGGTTTCCTTTTTTCTAAAACTCTTTGAGGCCTAAAAAAGCTTTTAAAGCCAAGCAATAAATGTGAAGAGCTAATATAAAGTTGCCAACTACCAAGGTTCCACTTTCACACAGATGGCTGATGCAAGCCTGTGGCATGGAATCTGATGCTTCTGACTCCCTCTAGTGGCCACTATCTTGACATTGCAGGTTCAGCTCTGGGGAGGATTGTCTTCTTTGCTGAAGGGCTGTGTCGAGCCAGGCTTTACCCAAGACAAACCCGATGCCTGAGATGCCTTGTGGTGATCCTCAGGTCGTCTCTAGGGCAACAATAACAAATTAAAAGCTGCATAACAAGAATCACCAGATAAAATATACAGATTAAACTCTCTCCTGCTTCGAAAGTGCAAAGTTTTAATTTAGCAAAACTTACCTTGTATGTGAACATCCTCTCTTTTGCTTCTTCATGTACAGCTGGGTTCCATGGGGAAAAACTGAAACCAATGGATCAAAGTGGAGAATTGAACACAAGATAATTTTTTTCCCTCTTTAGAGTTTTAACAAACACACACACTTTTTTTCCTTATTGTGGTCAGCACTAGAATGTGAAATGGACAGTTGACCAACCTTATTGCGTAGGGATCATCGATCTTTGGCTGATCAAAAAGATGACTGTTGCATAGTTTCACACTATCTACCACTTTGCTTTTGAACAACTGCACATCCTTCTCGTAGCTGGGGGGGGAAAAAAAAAAACAACAAAAAAAAAAACAAAAAAAAAAAAAAAACAACAGCAAGTGTCAAACTTATTTAGCTAGAAACATCACTTTGCACCGAGTGCTAAAAGACCAGTTTCTTAGTCGAGATTTTAATTATGTTTTTTTTATAAATGACTAACAAGATTTTTTTTTTTTTTTTAAACATTTTCAGAGGAAAAATAAAATATACACACACAACAAGTTCCATTAAGGGAAAAAAAAAAAAAAGGCAAAAACCAAGAATGTTAAACTCACAGTACAGCAGCCTCTGGGTTGAGTGGTTCTGTGGTGTTAATCTTGTAAAAAACTGTACGTGCATACATCAGGACTTGCCAGATGTGGTTGTGATTCCGTCTACACACACACACACACACACACACACACACACACACACACACACACACACACACACACACACGTGGATGAAGTCAGTAAATGTTTGATTTATTTTAATTCAGTTACATATCGTATATAGAGAGCCAAAAAAATAAAAAATAAAATTACTGTCGCCCCAAGGTGCTTTATATTGCAGCATAAAGCCCATATAATATTACTTTATGAATTAGTTGGTGTCACTAAGATGATTCCAGTGCAGCAGAGAGAAATACTAAGTTTGTTGAAGAAAACTTGCTAGCAAGAAGGTAATTTGTAAGTTAACTCTGCTTCAGGAACAGATGAGTTTTCCTCTGTTAACAAATAGCATAATAAACTTGTTTTTACTGCCTTGTGCGTAGTTCAGTTTTTGATAACGTCGAGAAGCACAGCTAGTCATGGCATACAGTTTTTGGATTTGTGTTACTTTTCAGAATCACGTTTCCTGGTGCATATCTCTCTCTCTCTCATATTTTACACCTGTTCAACTGTATGTTACAGCAAATATCTCAGGCAATCGCATGACAGTAAATCAGTCAGGCATGTAAACCTGGTGACGTGCTGAATTTCAAACCAAACATAAGAATGGGAAAGAAAAGTGATTTAAATGACTTTGAATGACTGGGTGGTAGCATGGGTGTGGGCACCAGACAAACTAGTCTGTTTATTTAAGAAAATGCTGATCTACTGGGTTTAAAACACAGTCTAAAAATAGAAAACATCAGCAAGTGGCAGTTCTCTGCTGAAAATGCCTTGTAGGCACCAGAAGCCAGAGGCGGCCAGTTTCCTTCCAGGTGATAGAAAAGTAACAGTTACTCAAATAATTATTTGTTACAACCAAGGTATGCAAAAGAGCACCTCTGTTGAACCTTAAAGCCTACAGCAGCAGCCCACACTGAGCTTGGTGATTCATTTAGTTGCTCAAGTTTTTCCAACCTCCTCCCAATTTCTTCCACTTCAAAATATAATTCAAGAAAAGTAACAAAGCAAAGTACATAAGCAGAAAAATGATAAACCTACCTCCATTTGGTAAAAGCTCTTCTGACATCAAGCTCTCCAGACACAGGGTCAACAAGTGGATGGAAGACTGGTATGTCAAATACTAATTTCTGAAACAAATTGTTTGCACCATTTTTTCTTAAACCATATTTTATGACAGTTTATGTATACATCATTTATGCTGCTACTTCTTAATTATAATGACATACATCTTGCATTTTCCAATGTTTACTCTTTTTAGCTAAATCATGCAATCTCACTTTTTGGTAAGGGGCAAAATATCAAACAAGAAATTTTTTTTAATACTTACAGGACACTCCCCATCTGGATAATTGTCTGGAATATACACAGTGAACTTGAAGACACCATCCTGGTACAAGCCATGTCTGATGAATATGACACCAAACCACACTAGACAGTGAGAGATGCCATTTTAGAATCACTTATCACTTTTTTTTGTCTTTCCCCTGATATATAAAAAGTGATTAATTGCATGAACTTTTAAAAGTGGAATCCTTACTTAGTGCAGACTTGTAGGATGGCTGGACATAAATTCCAGGGAGCTTCTGCTTTATCACTAATGTGCTGCAGGTCACAAGAAAAATCAGAAGGGAAACCAAATAAAAACAATTTAAGTGATACTGTGAAACTAGTTTAATACAAAATGTATACAGTGGGTATTTTAAAAACAAGGGCTACCAGCATATTGGAGCATGCCAAGAAATTAACAACAAACTGAAATTTAAATTCTGATACTGGACCAATACGTACAACTCAGCCAGCAGAGAGTACTCCAAGTAAAAAGGGCCATAAGAGGCATGCGTGCCATTGGCAGACTGGATTGGAGTACCCATTGGGGAAGGCTTGGTAATAGGGGCTGCATTCTTAGGAATCGGCGGAAGCTGCTTTCTGCCAAAGGGCATCCGGGCTGGACTGGCCCTCTGCTCCCCATGCCCGCTTTGTTCCTCATTGTCAGATCTCTGCTGTTCAGGATTGAAAACATGACAGGGATCTTAACACATCAAACATTAAAGCCCATGCTATGTGGGAGGGGGGGAAAAAAAAAAAAAATCAGAAGGAACCCCCTGAGTCAAATTTAGATAGTGTATATAAATGCTCAAACGGTAGACCTAAGGAGTAATCCGATGGCACAGGGTAGTGACCATGTGCTGTGAGTGACCTCTCAAGTTACACTGCCCATCTGGTTTGTAGCGCATCAGGGAGCCATGTCTAGACAAGAGCAAGCGTTTTCATGCCTAGCTGTAACTCCATCTTACTGATGACGCAAGGATGACAGGAGGAGTTGCGGTAAAGTGTCACAGTGCACTCTGAACACAAAACAGAAGAATCCTGTTTTGAATGGCAGGATACATCAGGAAGCCATAAGAAACAGTGCAAGAAATGCTTGCAATAAATATTGCTAACACACCAAATTTAGGCTGCATGATCACTAAAAAACAAAAACAAAAAAAAAAACAAACAAAAAAAAAAAAAAACAAACAACAACCCTTGACTGTAGAATGTGTTAAAATGTACAAACAAGGTCACTCACACCGTTTTCGTCCCTCCTAAATCCCCTCCCCACCACTGTGGGTGCTGGTGGAAATTTAGTCAAGCAGTAGCAAACTTCACCAAACACCACAACACAGAAAGAGTGGAGACTTTGTTATAATGTAGTTTTAAAATCATATGGTTATAGTTAAACTTCACACAATATAAGCATATTTCCCCCAAAATGAGTGGAAAAACCACACCCTTAGGTCGAGTATGAAAGTTTTCCAGTTTAACAAGATTTGTTAACAAGATTAACAATATGAATCCAAGTGGGAACAGGTGCGGGAATCAAGGCTGAGAAAAGACAAAGCTATACATTTTCTCAGTTTGATGTTTGTCCCCTCAAATGTTAAATTATTAGGACTATCGAAATCAAGTTTTGGCAGACTAGTACAGATTTTATTTATTTATTTTTTAATCTTAGGAAGTGCAATCAGCAGAAATACAACCTTTGTAACCCATAGTAAGCTCTACTATACTCCAGTTTTAATAGGCAGTCAAAACATTTTATATGTGAAGATTTTAGTTAAAACAAACAAACAAAACTTACTGCACTGTTAAGTCATCAAAAATCTCCTTTGCAAAGCTCATGACTATCATGTGCAGCACATTTTAGAGAGAGGTTTCCACAGGCTTGTACTTATCTGAAAGGCACCTAAGGGCGAGCTTCTGTACACTAAAGTGTTGTATCAATATCAAGTTTGCCATTTTTTCCACAAAAAATACCGAATGGGAATGGCAATGTTTACAGTATGTTTACAGCTTAAAAACAAACAAACAAACAAACAAAAAACCTCCACAACGTTTACCTTACGACTTGTATTGGTAGACATGCTCCAGAAGGGGTTTAAGTTCATCACTCGTTCAGAGGTTCAGACTGATGTCCCTCTTTTTATGAAGGTCCCACGACAAGTAGTCTCCGGGCCATTCGCTGGCTTGGTGGAAACAGGAAATAAATGCTATAGTTGAAATCAAACACACACAACCTAAACACGTATCTCAAAAAAAAATAAAATAATAATAACAATAATACTAATCAAGCATCCCATGCAAATTTAGCTAGCATAGCTACTTGCAACCACAAAGTTAACACTAGGACGGGTTGTTTCGGCTAGTTTAGCTTCGTGCTAACCTAGCTGTTTCATTGAAGACGTTTTAAAGCTTGTGTGTCTAACGTTGTTTGTCGGAGCCGTAACAAATTTTAAACTAATGTTCTGATTTTAACCAGATGTATTGTTAAAGTCTCGTTATTTCTGGTACAAGCATGAGCTATCGTGTCATTCACCACAATCTGAGATTACAGTGCTACGTTAGCAAATGTTATGGACCAGGGTGTTGCAGCTGAACGTAACATATTTCTACTTGACAGCTGGAATTTTGGCAACATAAGTTGTCAAAGCATACGACGAGTTAATTTTACCAGATTTACACCGTCTCATTTGTTTTACTTGACTTACCTAACGTCAGCTTTAGGTTTAAGGTTACATTTGACGTTGCTAACAAAACCAGTCTTTTAACTGTGGATCTTGCACTTAAGAGAGCTTATTAATTAAACTCACCGTATTTGCTTGAACTGTATAAACGTCCCTTTAAATATTAATAAATGTTAAGGCGTGTCCCACCTTAATTTTCGAAGGAAAGTGCACAGCTGCTCACCATTCCTTTGGTTACCATTCCAGCTAGCTGGCTAACGTAGGTTAGCTAAATAATTTGACAAACACAGAAACCGGAGATCAATCTAACAAATGAAGGGCGTTTTGCTGCTGTACAACGCGTCCTTATTGGTTCATAAGGAAACAAATCTTAGCAGGTGATTTGCTGGTGACTTCGTCACGTGATAGACAGCGTGCCCTTTAACACACAGGCCTCGACTTCAATGGGGACTTGGATGTTTGAAATAATAATAATAAAAAATAAATCCACAAATAAATAAATCTAAAAAAAATAAAAAATCTAGAGAATAATGACATCCGAAAACCCCCAGAAGAGAGCAGTTCCACCAGCACAAATATTACAGTCTTCTATTTATGGTGACTTGAATTCAAAAAAGACAAATACTGCAATGTGAAGAAAATGTTTGATGTTTAATGTTTAAAGTTTAATTTAAACATTTGCGAATAATACACCTTAAAAGTCATTGTCTGTAATGTGGATGATAATTTCTGTACTCTAAGTAAAAAAATAATAAAATAATCATTCATATATATATATATATATATATATATATATATATAGATAGATAGATATATATATGTTCTATTTAGAAAAAAAGCATGTAAAACAGGCACTTTTATGATAGAGACATTGTAATTTATTTTGTGAATAACTCGGTGGATGAAAACATTTGTTTTCCAACCCGTCTTCTCATCATTTTTGGTAAGTGTCATATAAATAAGGTGAAATGGACCAATTGGAAGCCAAACTCTGTTATATTTTCAACTGACATCAATGAGTTTTCTCATTCAGTTGAAAAATAAGAAGCAGCAAATAGCCTAACATTATCTAATACATATACAATTACTGACTAATGTCAACCTCTATCACCCCATGTTTCAATTTATCTTCTTCTTCAGTGTTATGTTTTACATATTCCGCCCACATTTTACCTTTGTACTGTATGTCTGTTCATATACTGTTAATATTATTGTTATGTGAGAAAAAGTAGATGCTGATGGAATCAGGTTATTAGACGTTAAACACTTTTTGAATCACATACAGTGGAAACAGTAAAGCAGTGATTATTCAGGGGTTACATGTTGCAGAATTTTGAAATGATTTACCTTTTTTTTAATATGAATTTTTCCTGCAATAAACTATGTATGATTATTTTTCTTTTATTATTTAAGAGTATATGTTCCAACTCCCATTTTAAACTTTTAAGAACAAATCCCCAAGATTTTTACTTTATATATAATTTTCCATATTAAAGAGGTTAAATGAACCTCTGATAGAGGTTCAGCTCTTTTAAAAAAACATGTTTGTGTGTGCGCCTAATAGCCAACTTTCTAATGATTATTTTCTCCCTACCTATTTGTTTTTTGTGTATGATATTTAAAGTTTTAACATATTTTTCACTTTGAATAAGCGAACTTTTAGATTAAATAAATATTAGTGGATCCATGGATCTAGCATTTTAAATAAACATCAAAATACACACTGCGCTGTTGCATTACTTTAACCTTTCGGTGTACTGCATAACAAATTCCCCTGGAGGCAAGATGGATCCAAGCCATGTGTCACACATTTTTTAAACTTTTGACCATGCTTCATTGACAGTTTACTCTCTTGATTGATTGATTTCTTAATAATTACCGCTAATTATTTTTCTGGGTGAGAGGGGGGAAAAACTAATTTAATGCATGGGTGATTGCACTAATTGGAAGAAATGACATTGTCCAAGTTTCAGAGTAAATACAAATTATTGACTCTGTTATTGTTATCTGATTGTATATTGTCCCAAGTACACTTCACTGTCAAAAGTAATTAGTGTACTGCTTTTTTATGGGGCAGCCAACAAGGCAAGGTCACAATCACTACTTTGGCATGTACAAATCAAAGACCACCTCAAAACAAATAAGTTTATGCCTGCTTTGCCTTCATTGACATTGGGATAAACTGTGTGACCCCAACAAGGGTGCAAATATCCACACCACTGCTCCTGTAATGAGTTTTTTGTCTTTGCCATTGATTCTTTATCTAATCAATTATTGTGACCTTGTTTGGTCAAACAAATATACTAATGAATGTAATTAAAACGAGGAGATTGGATTACCTAATTAAATATGTGACCTGTTGGAGCTGGATTTGCTTTTATATTGAAATTTTTTGTTTAGCTGAAATGGCCAGAGTCAAATAGCATACCCTCAGCAGCATTCACTTTTTTCCTTATGATCTATTTGAGAAGGCACTTAAACAGATTCTAAGTTTGCCAGGAGATATACAGCAAATCTGGAGTGTGCATTTGAATAGGAAGCATCATATTGGCATCAGATCCCTTTATATACATTTGCCAAGTAGATCAGTGATGTAATGGGATATTTCTCTGTCTGATTGTTCCTGTCTAAAAGATTTATATAGTATATAGTGGTTTCAGCAGAATTTTCCAGCTGTGCACTTTTAGATGGAGCCAGAATTTAAATTTAAGATGAAATATGTTCCCTTCTGTCAGTCCATATCTTTAGAGAATTTTAGGCCCGCTGATTCAGATCTACAATTTAGTTTAAATGACAGTTAAAAATTACAATTGGCAGTCCCTGGTGAAACCTGACTTGACAGCACATAGATAAAAAAAAGTGAAAACAGATGACTCCACATCCAGATAATATGTAATAACAATGTTAGTTTGAATAAAGAAAGCCAAATCTAGATTCAAATGTAATATTCATTTTAGAAATATGAACGACTGGGGAGTAAAGGTTAAAAAAAAGAAAAAAAAAAGACAACATCAACCAAATCCTTCATATAGCAATAGTCTTTCCTTATCCCTGAGGCTATGGCCTGGCTAAAACCTCAATGCAGCAATTATTTGCTGTAATGACTGCAGTTGAAATAAGCCTGGAGATTTTATTAAACCAAATGAGAGAATCATCTGTGTATTATCACCTTGTGATTGACAGTGACAAGTGTTGGGCAGGCTCGGATGTGAGCATGATGAAGAAGCTCTCGGCAAAGCTCTTGATAATGTTACCCCTGATAAAGTTGCCTGGAAAACCTCAGCCAACATACGGGGAGGGAAAGCTCCACGCATATTAATTCCAATTGTCAGATCCCTCCAGTATGTGCGGGGGGGTTCTAGTCTGGCTGGCAGCCCTGGCTGCCCCTCTATTCACTGACTGGCATTTTACACAACTAATGAAAAAGAAATCCATTGTGCTGATCATATGCATAGATTTCATTCTATAATAATGATGAAATAGAAATATTCATAATAAAAGTAAAGGTCACTCACTGCTGTGGCTAAGCTTCCTAAGCTGCAACCTTTGCAAGAGCAGTTGTTAGGTTCCAGTGATAAAATAGGAAAGAAAATGGAGAGACGTCAAGTTTTAACCATACAGAAGCCAATATGTGAAACCCTGTGACCAATCCAATCTGCTGCGAACTGTACCACTACTGTACCATGTGTTTATCTCTCTCTCCAAAACAACACTGCTGATGTCTTCGGATTGAACTAACAGGCCTGTTTCTTCAGTGTCCAGTGGCAAGGTTAAAAGTCAGATGCACAGTCCTGATTTACATTGTTCTCTCTCTGGAGTGAAGTTTGACAGCTAGTGTATACACACAGTGGATTTGTCTGTCTAGTTAATAAAACACAGGGAAATATTAACAGCCACCTTTCCTCTCTGCAGTACACTCATCCTCCATATGTAGGTCATCTGAGCTCCTACAGGTATATGAGCAGTGGAGCACAGGGGTGGAAGACAAGCATGTCTCTCCTGTGAAGGACATTCACAAGATTATTATCACCCGCTACCACTTCCTCGCTGAGCCTGTCTTCATATGCATCATACATTGGCATTTATTAGTGCCATGCTCTAAGTACAGGCCATGTTATTGAATTTGAATATCAGCTCCTAGCCACATTCACAGGCCTTGGAAATATATTATATTAAGATGAAGCAATCTCATTTAATAACACACAACTAATAAAAGGAGAACAGATTGGAAATTAAATTTATGAATATTGCTTGGCAGCAGGAGAGATAAAAAAAAAAAAGCCAAGTTGGTCTGTCATATGCAGATATTTCTTTAGCTGTAAGCACAGGTATTGGAAATTTTCTGAGACAACCCCCCCCCCCCCAACCCATGAGTAACATGTTGAGAAGCCAGCAGCCATTGTATATGAACATGTTTTCTGTTCTTCAGTTTTTGTCTTTGTTTAAAAGTAGAACTACAGGCTACCTTGACCTAACTGGATGGAAGAAGTTTGGACAAATTTTGCAGGATGGTGTGTTACACGTGATCTTGTGTAGCATTAAGTCTCCTAAGTTTTGGTTATCATTATTTTTACCCTTGTTAAATTGTGTGAGCATCTTATGGTTAAAGAGGATTCTTTTAAGCCAGTGACAAAATGTATAAAAAAGGACATGGCCAGCAAGTACAAAAGCCTTTTTCCCTTTTTTCTCTAAAATGTTGAAAAACTGTCTTTCTTCCAAGAGCAGTCATATCAGTCTGTGCCAGAGCCTGGTAGCTCAAATTATAAAATGTCAGTTCTTCACTTTAAAGACTGCGCTTCAAATGAGCCCATAATTTTTCCCTCTTCTGTCATTTATGGGCAACATTCTGTTGGTCACTGTTTCAGTGCTGCGTATGTGTGCACGTGCATATATCCCGCAGCGTTTTGCCAAGACATCCGACAAGGCCGCTCCATCTGTGTGTAAATGTTGACTCCCAGCGGAGCTGTGACTGTCACTTTTGTCAGCCTAGTGCCAGGCATTGATCGCTACATATATCTTGCTCTGTAGGCTACTTCCAAAACTTCATCAACAGATGCAGCTGCAGAATTGATTAGCAGCGAGTCAATGACCAAATCTCTTAGAAAACATTTTTATTTATGTGTGTGTTTATGTGGATAGCTTAGAGGGCCATTAGTGGGATTACCTTTGAGGCTTGGCTGAACAACAGATGTTCAAGGATAACTCAATCAATTTGACTTACAAGAGGCCGCAGTTGCCGGAAACAAGTGATAGGATTTTGTGTGTGTGTGTGTGTGTGTGTTGGGGGGAACTTGGGGTGAGCAAAAACAGTTCACTGTGGTAATGAGCAGGTGCAGTACGCCCGTTTTTGAGAGTGAGATCATTGACAGGTTTTCTAAGATTACAGCACAAACTTACCAAAATGAATACCTCTAAAAATCTTACAAAAGGTTATTTCTTAAACAAGTTCTGTCTTCTTTGACTGCATGCTGTTATTTATAGATATAGGTAAACACACAAATAAATATAAATTCCTAATTTCTATTAAAGTAAGTAAATGTTTAAGACAATAATGTGTTTGGCTTTATGCTAAAAAACCTTATTATTGCTGTCATTTATTATAAGAAATATATAAAGTACAAAATATATGTATTAATTAAATATGAGCCCAAACAAAACTATAAATAAGTAAAACATTTTCAATATAAGGAGCACCAGCCTCCAGGAAGTTTTAATTTGTGTGGAATATTGCATATAATTATACAAGCATCTATACCGAATTCAAATGAATGTTTGATATGGATATTTCTTATTATATTTAAATAATCTCAGTTCGGCACAAAATTGATTATTTCTCAGAGAAGATCGCGTTCTTTCATTCTTTTCAATTTTCCCGTTTCCTCTCACGAATCAAATGGTGAATAAATGTGTTGCAGAGACTCACGATCTGCCTTTCAAGTCCATGCTTATGCTTCCTTATCTGCAAACTTATTAAAATTAAGTCGGAACACAAAATGGTATTTAAAAAGTTTAAGTGAAACAATTTGCATTGGGAGTGTGTGAAAATGCTAATGCATTCTTTCACTAAGCCTCACAATCACTGTCATCCACTTTGAGCTCTGATTGTTTTCCACATGGATGGCTTCATTCATTATTGCAAAATTATAAACATAAAGAATATCTCTGTATTAATATTTCTGCTTTTTGTAAAAGCTCAATCAACCATAATGTCCTCATTTTTTCTCTGTGAACCTCATTTTATATTATCTCACTACTCAAGGAATGGATGTCCCAAAAGGGATTTATTTCATTTATCAGGATTATTGAATTAAATTAAACGAGACACTTACCCCAAGCCAAACAGTGGTACCTTATCCACTTAAAAGGTAGGCCTGCTCTTCACTGCTATTTAGGCAAACACATTAGGCAGCAAATACCTTTTGTTGGCTTAGCTTATGTTACTGCATAATTCATTTGTTCATTAAGCAAAAGTGTTGAAAGTGCTTGAGGTAAGTGGAAATGGTCTAGTATTGAATGGATCTTTAATTAAGGTACTCTACAATGACAGCTACACTACTGACGACATATGCATCATACTTGTTTACAAGCAGAATTAGTAGGGAAACAGACAATAACTTTAAAACAATGGAAAAGAGTTAGATGGGCTGAATAGGTAAATACACGTTTACTTTAAAAGAGTATTGATCTGTGCATATGGACAGTATAAGGTGCATGTGCGTCTAAATCAATTTCACAAGCTATCGTTTAATTTTTTAAAAGCTTTTTTGTGTGCAAAAATGTCATTTTTATTACAAAATATTTACCTCAGAAAGGCAAATATCTAAAAGCTGAAGAGTCTGGAGAGGCGTTCAAGAAGCCTCCTGTCATACTTGTGTTCAGCAGCAGATGGCAGGCTGTTTCCACTGATGGACTAGATCCTGACGCGAGCACATGCTGAACTTGTGTACCCTGCTGTTGGTTTCCCAGACCTCACTGCTCTTGCCTGTGAAATGCATTCCCATTAAAAAGGCATTTCTAAAGCCAACGCCAGTGCTATAACAATCATCTCCCCAAAGCCAAGCCTCCACACCCGGGAGCACGGCACTGCCACACAGGCAGACATGTGGCGGCTGCCACAAACAAAGGCCCTTGCTCTCCTCCCTATTCCTCTTCCCTAAGTCTCCACATGGTTACAGGCCGGCCTGCCAGGGCCAATTACACCCACAGCCCAGTGTGTGAGGTCTCACAGAGACCCCAATCACCACTAACAAGATCAAGGCTAACTCTCTATCACATCACACACACTACAAACACATACACCTGCACATGTGTGTGCAAACACTCTGACGCCTTCGCCTAACCCAGCCTCTCCCTCATTCTCTTCCTCTCTCTTTGGCATGGTCTGAAATTATAACACATTTTGAGTGGCTGTGGAAAGTATATAGCTTTTTTTTAAGAGCAACAGAAATAACAGGGTGACAATCACTGTGTCAGACGTGGCTGTCTCATTTTACTGTATGTCACCAAGTTCAAGACTTTGTCTTGGTGTCAGTGTAGCATAAATACATCGACATGCTCCACTACACATATCCAGTGCATGAAACATTTGCAACATATTAAGACTCAAATGGTTAGCTAAAACCAGAAATAGTCAACCAAAGTCATGTATACACAGTAGACCTTAATTTTAGATATGTTTGCTCCCGTAGAAGTTTTCTTTTGTCTTTTTTTGTTTTTTAAATGCACCACATTTCTCCTTTGTACTATTTCTGTTGGGTCTGTGTCACATTTTCCTCAAACAGGACTGATATCTGATATTGTTTTGTCACTGTTGATTACAAGGGCATACATTTACCCTTCTTATCAGACCTGGCGGATGTGGATAGGGTGGATGGGTGACAGAGAGAGAAACTGTGGCCCTGTACCCTGATACAGCCATCAATACCCATGAGGCCGTGTGTCATGCAGCAAGCTGCCTGAACAAAGGTTCACATACCTCCTATGATAGGCTATCTTAGTGAGAGCCCATGCTTCGTGTCCTCACACCAAGCACTGATGTGGCAGCTTGCTAAATAATTTGTGCTTCTTTACCGGGGTCATTGGATAGAGAATCTGGCTCTTGAATAATTAATTGAGACATAGTCTAAGCAGCCGACTTCTGTTTCTTCCTAGTTTCAGCCAGATTGTCTGCCACTGTCTCTGCATTCGTACTGACTTGCTGTCTAATTCATCTGGATCGAAACCTCCATCATAATCATGCTGTAGGCAGACTGGTGTCAGGAGTATCTTGTCCTGAGCATGACCCATTCTTGAAAAAGAAAGCCACACACAGCCGCAGAATCTATTTTAATTTTGTGGATAAAAATAAAACAACAGCCTATTACCACCACAGCTTTGTTTAGCTGCATAATTGCTTTTCATTATTGAATGCACAATTGATACCCACAGCGTAGGTTGAAAGAGGCACAGTTGTTGGAGTAAGGCTGGAAATTAGATCTTTTATTGATACCGCTGTGTCTCAGATCTGATTCTTACAAATGCTGAGTGATAAAACTGGAGCCTGATTGTCTGTCTGTCTTTGTGAATACTAATGACACTCTTCGGGCAGACTGATAGTAGCCTAGAGGGTGGTGAAGCTGGCGTGTTACTGGACAGCTCTCATTCAAGTGAGATGTCATAAAGGGTAAACTGCTACAGAAATGATAGCTCTCATTTTAAGGGAGGTTTTAACATTTTGGGGAAATAAGCTTTGCTTTTCTGCAAAAAAACCCCCCAAAAAATTATGACTCATGTCTGTAAGAAAATATAAGATGACTACAGCAGCCATTTAATTAAGATTAACACAAGGACTGGAAACAAAAGGGGAATGAGTTGAACTGGCTCTGTGAAGTAGTTGCTGGCCCCAGTAACTCATAGTTTTTAACTCATAAATGTAAAGTGCCAAAGATAAAAATACATACAAAAGGAAGAAAACCATAACAAATGTATTTGCAGCATAAAAGTGAAAGCACAAAGAAAATACTCTGTAATTATTAGATTTTTTAGTAGAATTACTAAATTTAATAAGTTCACAAAATACCTCCGTTTTCAAATTTTCACACATTTTAGTAAGGCACACACAACAGAATAATGAACGAATAAATAAATAACTTTTGCCACCACTGAAGTTTCCTCGAAAAAGGAATTAATGTTTGCAGATAACAGTTTTTCTTTGAATAAATAATGCAGTGTGACTAAAAAAAAATAAAAAATTAGACAGCTTTTTAAAAAATACTCCAAAATGCCCCGAGGGTATCAGCATTGAGCGTGCCTGACCCCAGCGAGAATCTCACTTCGAAATCAGAAATTTCATTAGGACACTGGGAGTGTCATTATTGGGAAATCAGACACCAATGAGGCATAGCATCACTATTTTGACCTCCAGAACCAAGAGTCTTGTGCATGCATTCCTGAAATACTTTCCCATCACGGCAAATCACACTTAGCTACTCTATCTGTTACTGTGCTCATCACTAATAGTGTCCCACTTACATATACACACACACACACACACACACACATATATATATATATATATATATATATATATATACTTATAAATTCTCTTTGATTTACTTTCATATATTGTCCTTTTTCTGTTGTTTTGTGGTGTATGACCAAGCCTTGTACCTCGGGATAATTCCACAACACGGCTGTCATGGTGTGTGTCCTTCCAGAGCAAGCATGAGAGATAGGGCTATAAGTCTGAGGTGTATGGTAAAAAGGACAGTAAGAGATAGAGCTCTTTAGAAAAATACACCAAGACAGGAAGAATGACACTTAGCCCTTAATCATCTCTGTGTCTGCAGGGATTCCCTGTACTTTTGTGTCTATTGCAGATAATGGTCTTTCCTTACTTGACAGCATGTCTTTGCCGAGCTGGAGCTCTGTAACCAATGCTTAAGTGTATCAGGGTGACAAAGCGTTGCTAGATTCGGTGGTGTCACAGCTCATCATGTAGTGACATTGCTGACAGCTGTGGTGTTAAGACAGGGAGGCTGTTGAATGGAGTTAGAATAGATTCTAGTGTACTAGACCCAACTTCCATAACAATGCCTTCCCCAAGGATCATGCTGCAATATGCAGTCCAACAACACCAGCTGGAACCACTGGAAGACAGGGAGGGGAAGTAATGGAAATCTGGGAGTGCAAACCGAAATGCTGCTTCAGTTATTGGAACACATGGGTGCTTGTGTTTCAGGATAAAAACCAGAGGCAAAAAGAGTACAAGAATGACAATGTTTTTTGTGGGATTGAGCTCTCACGCGCTAGAGTGGCTAGAGGGCTGTCCAAATATACTGGCTCCTTCCTCCGAAAAACTAAGGAAATGGTCTTAGCCTTCAGATATAACCACACCATCTTGAACGTGTCCAATCCCATCCGTTCTTTTCTATGAGACTGTCAGAAAAGACAAGTCCTTGCCAGGTTCTCTGCTAGTTTTAAGCGACTTCCTGTTTGCTGAAAACGGTACCGACAAATTGTATAATGACAAATGGTGGCCCAAACGTCGTGGGAGCATGTCGTCTCGGGACCTCAAACTCAGTTGCAACTAATTTTGCCTCAACCCCAAAACAAGCAGAACAACATGACAATGATCAGGCTTTGTCTGTTTCTATGCAAAAATGGTCTGTGAGGTTTGGCTTGAAGTGAAGAGAGCTATACTTAGACTTATCCGCTTTCAGCTGGACTGTGAAAAGTTTTTTGAATAACAACATTACACACGAAAAAGTGCATTTTCTTCTGTCTTTTTACATGTAGCTCATTTTACCCAAGTTGGAGGCTGAGTGTTCAGTTTAGTACCATGATGCGCTTGAGAGACTTTCCTTCTAACTGGATTTCAGTGTTTAGGCTGCTGATCGAGACCCTGGATTAGATTACTGTCATCCTCTATCAGAAGTTAAAACTGAAAGAATCCAAATGTTATAGAGTCATGTTGTGAGTCATTTTTATGTCCACACTTATTAAACTATATAGTCCCGTCTGTGATTTAGGATATGCTGGTGTCTTTCACCTCCTTGTGTCTGGTTATCCTGCCTCTTAAAAATGTAAGAATGGGGGAAATAAAGCTCTAGTAAGTGTTGGGGGAAAGGCTTTACAAAAGGTATCTTTATGCAATAATCACCTGATCTTATTTCATGCACAAAGTAGAACTAAAACTCTGGTTATGTTGCTGAGATGCAAAGAGTTAATGCCTCCTGCTTCCAACTTAATTAGCGTTGGGTTTTAATGCATCACTTTGTAACTTTTTACAGTAATAACTGATAACCTTTTCACTTAAGTGCTGTCTTACTTGGTTGTTGAGTATTGAGATCAGTCTTGTTTCCCTGTTTTTAGAGGACATTGTCATTAATTGTTAACTAATCAGAGTGAAGATGATGTCCCAGATTTTCAGATTGATCATATGTTGTATTTTGTCTTGCTTGCTGGCTTGTTAACAATGATGCACACTCAAGAATCATCTTGTTTTGTAGAACAGAACTTTAGTGGTACTCCTTACACCACCTCATCACATATGAGAGGTAGTATTACCTCATCAACAGCCCTTTTCATTTTTATCACTCTTTGTTGAATTACTTCCTTCATTCTTATATAGCAGCAATACAACAGTATAAACATTTCCTTAGCTCACAGCACAAAGTCCTTCATATCACCAAATAGCCATCTTTAGAAGCTGCAATTGTTTAAATGAGGATCTGTAATGCTGACCGTGTGCTTATGTTTGGCTGCTCACAGTGTCACTGAACTGTAATAAATGTTGTGGTAATCTATTTCATCCCCTGACCATTAGCAGGCTGTGAACACTCTCTAATACCAGTCTAGGCCTCATTTTCCAGGCCTCTGATCGCACCAAGTAGTGGGCACTTAATTCCCTCAATGAAATGGGGCTAGTGATTACCCAGGCAGAGATTTAATATATCACAGAAAATTAGGTTGATTTTAATAAATTACCCATCCCACAGAATAGCAACATATGCTCCCAGCAGAGAGGTGGAGAGGTGAAGGGAGGGTGGCAGTTCTCTGGTGCCAGAGCCAGTTGTTTTAACAGTTAACATGTATTAAAGAATAGCAGAGGAGGAGATGGGTGGGTCAGCTATGGGGTGTCCCATACCTAAATAAGAGATGTTAGCACTTCCCAGTTGCTTCATGACTTTGGAGTCCTTGTAAACAAGGCCAATTAAAGCTTCTGGTTTTATCTTCAGGCTTCTCATTGGACTCCATCAACCTCCAGATCTAAACGATCTATATTTATAGCTTCCTGGACCTCCCAAAAAGCCACTGGCCCTTCCATTGGCAAACAGCAACTTGTCACACAATGCCTGAGTAAATAAAATATGACTTAGTACATTTTCACCATGTAGCACAGGGTGTATTTTACTTTTATGGCAGCATATTTTGCTCATGATGGAGGGTGAGCGCGAGAGAAGTCGAAATGCCTCTATAAATCATTCCTTGCGTTCTACCTCAAAAATAGTGCTCACATGATGAATGCGAGTTTACTGGAAGCATTTTAACTTTGAACAATGAGTCTGTGTGTGTGCGTCTGTGCGTCTGTGTGTGACAAATCTGGAAGCATTTTATGGTCAGCCGCAGAGGCCTCTGTGATTGGACAAGATATGTCACTCCTGGTCTTAAAAGGCTTTGCACAACTGCGAGGGCATCCGCGAGTCATCCCGACATTTGTGGGATGAGAAATTCCACAGATTCACCACACAGTTCATTTCTATCCAAACTGCTTATTCTATCCGCAGGCCCTTACAGGCACACGATTCAGCTCGGTAATTTGTGAATGTGGTACATAATCAATATCCTTGGATTTCTGAAGCTTCATACTGACTAATCTTAAAATGGATTTGTCATTGTTACTGGAAGATATTGTAGCTCTGAATCACATCACTAACTCTCTAATGTGTGTATGTTATTGTGAGCCAGGCACTCAGGGAACTACAGCTTCTCAACGGTGAACCTCATCATTTTGCTGTCTGAATGAACTGAACAGGATAGAATATTTTCTTGTGGCATATTTTGTGCTTTCACTAGTCCATTTATTCATTATGTTTTGTAAAGACTTTGATTTTACCTCTAGTGGCCATTTATCTACACTTTTCAGGTCAGTGCTTTCCCTTTTGCACTCTCTTCTACTCATCTAGGATGACTCACGGGTTGTGCTTATGGTATTTGCTTCTTTTGTCTCCTCAAGAAAAACGTAATTTTGATATATATAAATTAGCAACTTAAATGGCCAACTTCACAGTTAATTCATGGGGCAACATTAACATTTATTTGACTATATATCTTGAATACACGTAATATGTGTTGACATATGTGTTGCTATTTGATGAATTCAAGATCAGCAAACCAATGTCTGGCTCTTACAAGACAAATTAGCTTGTTGCTAATTGTATTTGGCTGTTGTTGACAATATGACTTTCCTGTTTCTTATGTGAGGGCATGAAATGAAAGTTTTGGACCAAAACAATAACGCAGTTTCTTTGTAAGAAATACCTTTTTACATTGCTTATGATCCATCCATAAATCATTCCATTCATCCATCCATCCAGTAAAAGGTGGAGTAGACAGGTCAAATCTATCAAAGTGCTAACACGGAGAGAAAGAAAACTCTTCATAATCTGCATGTATCCAACGGTGTTAACCATTGCCCCACCATGTTGTCCTTGTTAACATAATGATATATAAAATCTATTAATTAAACAGTATTCCAGTGTCCAGGGATGTCGTTGGGGCAAAGGTATATGCTTAAACGTTTGTTAACATATTGGAGTAAGGCTTAGTGTAATATACTAAAACGAGTACTGCAAAAGGACATGAGGAAAATACCAAAGATATCATAGCGCTGTAAGATGAATTTTACACATTTAATTCAAAATTGTAGAAACATAATATGAATTGCAGACATGATGAATTATAGATGTGAAAATGACATCAAACAAGTTTCATTTCTTAAATTAAAACTCGCTCGCTAGTAATATATTTACACATTCTTGCTAGTGGATGTTTGGGTTTTGTCATAAGCTCTGTGAAACGCAGGGCTTCCAGAATTCGTCATATCACCACATTGCTGCTTCTGTATTTCTCAAACCCATTCCAAACACTCCCCCACTTCCCATTCAAGATAAATATGAAACCAAAAGGAGAAATTCATGCTTGGAGCAAGAGAACTAATCTCCCTCCTGCCTGTTTCACTTCTCTGTGTTTAATTGATAGAAATTGCATGCATCAAAGAAAACGCACACTGAGATTTAATGGGCATAAAATGGACATTAGCATTTTAAAGAGATGGATTAACACATTAATCCGGGCAATTTTCATCCAGCACTTCCAATGAGATCGTCACAGCACACAGGCTCCTAATGGGGCTTAACTGGCTTTTTGCTTTAGTGCTGCTCTTAGGGATAACACCAAAACTTTTAGTTTTTGGAGAAGGGGGAACTGAAGGGGCTTAATTTGTGTGACGGATCTTTCAGAAGTGAGCTTTTACTTCTAAGCGAACAGACGTCCGCATGACACATTACACAAGTTGCAACAGTGCCATGGGTGCACTCTCGTTGTGCGAGGGGAGACGAGAGACGTGAGTTTTAGATGGGGAAATTGCCCGTGCCTAAAAAGCAGTCATCAAAGGACTTGCTGTTGGATGAACATCATGGAGTTGACTTTTCATCCATGCTGAACATATGTGGTTTCGGTCAGGGAGGCACACTGGATTGTTTAGCACAACAACTATACGTACAATAGAAGTAAGTATATGATTTCGCCACTATGTGGTCTTGTTTTATGATCAAACGATGTACAATGTGTGCACCATCCAGCCATATGAAACATATTTGGGATGATTTTCTGTGAATAATATCTACAGATGTGCAATGATTGGAAGTTCCCACACCCGACCCCAAAGGTAGAAGCTGTACTTTACAGCTACGGATTGTTTTTGACATGCAGCTTGTCAAACCATGTGGCTGCTAGCTGGCCCCAAAGGAGTGCTGGCTAGGTTTCACGTGCGAGGGGACAAACTTGTAAAGGATGACGAGTGCACGTGTCCCAAGCTTTTCCTTCACACACATGAATATGAAACATGTTGACACACACGTTGCACCAACACAAGCCATGATCAGTGGCACAAATCTTCCGTGGTGGTGTTTAGAGTACACCAAACTCTCTTGATGCAGTGTGTCCTCTACAGTGCTACGTGCTTTCATTTCCATCCCCATACGGCTGCTCCACCCTTTTGTTCAAGTCATTTACACCGCAGTTTATGCACACAGAACATGTAAGCCCGCTGTACCTTCATGCAAAGAGAATGTAATGTAGGTCATCAAACAGAGCCGAGTGGGAGACAGTTGTTGTTTGTGAGCAGTGAGGAAGCCTCCAGAGTAAAGAACTGATGTGAAAGGAAGGGTGTAAAAAAAAAAAAAACAAGCCAAAAGAGAAAAATACAATGAAGCAAACAAAAGCTTCTTCGACAAACTGTTAAAATGTAGAGTGCATCTGTTTTGGGTGTTGTCACTAGTGGATAGAGGTATGGAAATGCAGGAACACTGCTTTCTCTCATTCGCTTTCCACCTGTCTCATGCTCTCTGGTGAATAGTTTATGCTACGCACCTTCTATTCACCTCTCCTGTACTTTCCGTCCCATTATCACTCTAACATGAGATTGCACTCAACACAATGTTGGAATTTTTGATAACATGAATAGTGAAACTGAAACACTGTTCTGAATTAATAAACAACACAGTCTGGAGCTTTTAGAGAGGAATCTACCCTTTTCCTGCCTTTTTGCTATGTTATTAATAAAATAACTTTTTCATTCCCTGCCTGTTATCCAGTACCATCTGAGTACTATTAGAGAAAGCTCTCAGCTTCCTGGACGGGAATCAGGGATGGGTGTTTCCTAAAACATGCCCTGACAGGATGCTGTGATTTGAGTAACCCCTGAGTCCGCAACACAGATAACACGGAAAAGACAGACTACCCTCACTCAAGGCAATGTCTTCCCCGTTCTCTCAGCTACCTTTGTGCAAAAGTCTGCACGCACAAGTGCTGTCCTATGAATGTTTGAATTGCACTCTGGCCTATACTGGGACCAGAGAAGATAGATGGCACTCTCATCTAGTGAGAAATCATTTACATGCAATGAACACATACAGAATCCCATAAGTGTATGGCAGTTCTATAGAGCTTTTATCCATAATTTCCCAGTTTCCCAAATACACTTACTTTCATCCAACTTTCATTTCCCCCACATGTTTAGCAGAGACCCCTTTGACCTCCTCTGTGAAAGATAATGCACACATTCCTGTGGCTACCACTCTGTCACAGTTGGCAGTTTCTTGCCAGACAATAAAACACACAAATATTGTATCCAACATGTCAACAACACCATAAACTCCGATAACCTTTTAACCTCACTCACAATAAGCTATTTTTGTTATCACCTTTTCCAAGCACTCATCAAGGACTCCTGTTATGCAACCCCAATAACATTTAAACCTCAAAATGGAAATGTTTCACATAGGAAGAAGCCTACATGGATTTGATCGCTGAGAGAAAGAAAACTCATAAATATACAGCAAAATGGTCACCCAGGGGCAAAATACAGGCTGCGTTTGAAACGCAATCAGAGAAATCTTCTTCTCTCTGTCCTTTGAGAATAATTACACTTACTGTATCTGCTGCTCAGTCTGATTCGTGTTAGCAGTTTGAGAGACAGCCAAGGCACTTGGATGAAAAGGACAGAAATTTATTGCACAATGCTTGTCTTTTCATTTGCCTTGGCCAGGCTTTCGACAGCCTCAAAAAGCTGGTAAGCTTGGATACTTTGAACAGCGTGATAAGGATCAGCTCAAGCGAGACAGACGTTAGACTAAGAAGAATCCAATTTTACATAAGGACTTTCAAAGAAGTGCGACATCTGTAATTGAAAATAGAGTACCCTGATAAAGTGATCAAAGCGGAGCGCTTGCAAAGTTAATAAAAATAAATAAAGCTTAAAGTGCATTTCTCTTTACTGACAGAAAGGGTTTAAAGATGATGCTGTTTCATCCGTAACGCTGAGACCTGCTTTTTAATAAGGATCATAATGAGGGGTTCCCTATCTCAAAAAAAAGAAGGAAAAAAAAAGACCAGGAACAGGACAGAATTTGTTTAGGACATCCGCTCTGTTCGATGTGTACGTGTTCACGTGTATGGCTGTGAGTGCACGGAATAGATCCATTCATTCCTGATGTGGCTCTCAGCAGTCGACAGCTCTGCCAACCGTTGTCATTTTCTGGCAGGCAGATTACTCTTGGGGTGGCATTTTCACAGTTGTCAAGTGAGGATTTAATGGCCAATTATCCTCAGATAAATATATCTCTGCTGAGGAGAGGGAGCCATCGTGTGAGTGGGAGACTATTGCTTCTAATTGTGAGCTAAAGAAAGACGAAAACATGTCTGGTCAAAGCCTCCGGAGACTGGCCGACATCCTATATCCCCGCACTGCCACTTCATCATTACCCAAGATGGCAGTTGGATCCCTTAAAATAAAATCCACTGTACTGTAAATCATGTGTTATGCTTACAGCACAAAGTACACTGTCGTTGTTAAACAGGGTGTCGCCATCCTCACTTTGACCACAGCCTCGCTGTCGATTGCTTTTTCGTTTTTTTTTGTCACACTGGTGTTCAAGACAGAGAAGGAAATTGCTCACTGAGGATACTGCTCAGGCCAGGATGATGACTGAAAAATGGGAATGATGGGTTTATAGAAGGAAAACATAGGAAATCAAATTTAGCACATTACTGCTGAGAAGCAGAGGCAACATTGAGGGAAACACCAAGCAGATTTTTCTAAAACATCAAAGTCAGATTGAGTTTTTTTTACATCATGCTATGTTTTTTATTAAGAAACCAAATCCTGTTTAGACTAAAATTCTTTG
Organism: Simochromis diagramma; assembly: GCF_900408965.1. Lineage (NCBI taxonomy): Eukaryota > Metazoa > Chordata > Actinopteri > Cichliformes > Cichlidae > Simochromis > Simochromis diagramma. Next base: position 8,964,415 of record NW_024387414.1, read on the forward strand.
TGCGAATTTTGTTTTTTGGCACCATTTTAAGACAAGAATGTGTAGTTATTGGCTAGCACTGGCAAGCTCGGCTAGAAAAGCGCATCAGGCAGGCAGAGATGGGTGCTAATTAGTGTTAAGTGACCTGCTAAATCGCTTTTCCAACTTTATTATTTCTTAGTTAGCTGCTTAAAAATCCTTTGTAACAGCGTGTGGAATTCTGGGTAACACTGGGAATTTTGGAGCCAGTCTCCTTTGGAGGGACTGCAACTTTTCGGGCATTTCTACGTTAGCCTAATCAGCCCTTGAGGTTGCCACCTGGTAGGACTTAGTCTCTGTAGTCAGTAAGTGTAGCTAATTAGCATATTTGAAGTGTTTCCTACCAATGAAATAAAACTTCAGGCACTTACAGGCCTTTTAAAAAGAACTTTGGCAGGTGATTGGATGAAGCCTTTTTAATGCCTCACATTTGCAGTCAGTAGTCTGCTGATTGGTCTAAACCAGTTATGGCTTGGCTACAAGGACAGTTTGAGCCTGTCAAGACAGATCACCTTCTGATAATAATACCATAAATCTTGCAAGAATCTAGCTGCCAGGCAAGGTAAGGTCAAAGCACCCTAACAATAATTTTAAAGCCATTTAGTGGAACCAAAATAAAAGAGATAAGACTTGTAACTTTCTTAATCCCATTCTTCACTGAGAGCTGCATCAGTGACTCCGAAAGGGTCATGCTTATATTGGTTTTGACTTATGAACTGAGAAAAGTTTTTTCTTTTTTCTTTTTTTTTGAGAGAGAGGTGGCAGTGACAGAAACAGGCTGGTTGCAGGCTCCAGTATTACACAGACACACGTCTCTGTTGCTGGCAGGTTAGCGGCGTGTGGATGTCAATGGGGATCGTGGCTAACAGGCTGAGAGGCCTGCACTGACGCCACCTCAGGTTAATGACGGTGACAGTCTCAATCGCCGGGCTGGTGGAGAAGATTTAATGCTTCCCCTTTGGCACCAGGAAGTGCTGATAATGATGGTGGGTGGCATGGAGCGTGTCCCTTCTGACACCAGCAATGATTTAAACTTCTGCAGTTGTGAGCAAGTTCGTATTCACACATACACACTCATAGAAACAGAAGGACTTCCAGTTATTCTGTCCAAACTATGCCCCACCTGACCTATTGTCATTTTTTATCATTAGAAAGAAAATCCTTGACAACTGATTAATTAATCAGGTCTGAATTAACATCATAAGTCAGGTCTTGGAACTTTGGTCAGTTGGTTGAAACCTGTAACAAAATATATTAACTGTGTAAGACCATGTACTCTTTTCTATCTTATACACCATGTTCTTTAAACATACTATCTGTACAAATGCCTTATTGAATGGTTCTGCAACATAAAACTAGATTGTACACACTGGCGCTGTAGAGAACCAACAGCAACAATATCCCAGATTCTATTGTGACGGCTCTTTTGTATAGATTTAATAGGAGTAACTGGCTTTGTGACAGCAGTCTTGAATTTTTGTGCAGCCTTTTGGTGGTAACAAGCTACATTGCTAACCAGCTATCAGATACAACCATGTGCAGTGACCTGTGCTACACATGTCACAATCTAAGCTTGTCAAACCAGGAACCAGACATATTCTATGCATATAGCTCATTATTTTTGGATTGTTACATGCAATTCGGTGGTGTTTAAAAAAAAAAGGCTAATTACAAGTCATCTTTAGGTTGTCACATTGCATGTCAATATAAAGTAAAATTTGACTTATTAAGGGACTTTTCTGTCAATTATTGAATATTGCCTGGCACTGTTATGCTAACATTAGCTAAAGGTACTGTCATTCATTAAGCATGATATTTTGAACTCTCAGTGGTGTGATCGATCCTAATGGCCACTCCCAAAACACTCCCAGAGAAAGCACACTCAAGAAAAGATAAATAGTATTTCTATGAACGTGACATCATGCAATGATGACATATTTACCTCTAAAAGTATCGCCCAGCCTGAAACACTCTGGCACAGGTGATGTGTGAGCTCATCCTACCTGCTGATGCAAAGTAACCAGAGTGCAAATGATCAAAATTAAACTGAACGTTTTCCCTCTCTGTTGCTACATTGTTCACACTTACCATCACTACTTCAGCTCTTTAAATCGAGCCTTTCCTTGTCGTTCGCTGCTATTCTCCGTTTCCTCATCTTTCCTGCCTCCACTCTTTATATTTACATTATCGTCATTGACATTGTAATGATTGGTGTGATTATGCATGCAGACGGGGCTGTGAACGGGTGTGTTGACACGGTGTTGACAGGCTGGCACGGTCACATCTCTCCCACTGTCTCAGGTGGGAGCTCTGGTTATGCACAGTCTTCATTTAGATTCGATTACAGTGATGCACGCCTTATGGGTGTCACTTCTCTTCCGCTTCACAATTTAAGGAGAGAGAATGGGCAGTAATTGTGCTACCTGGGTGCTGAAGCCCTGGTGGCAAATCAAGCAGCGGGTGCGTAGTGGCATATTGTCTGGCTGCTGTTCCCCAGCTCATTTATTTGCCTCCAGTTGTCAACGTGGGAATATTACTGTGTGCAAATTAGCTAGCTGGGCCTTCAAGGAGCCACGCTGCCTCATCCCGCCCACTCTGCCCGAGTGATGCCTGTTATGTCCAATTACACACTCGGTAGCCATGATTAGCGCATTTAACTAGCAGCACCAGCTTGAGCACCCATGCACACGCACTCATAAAGGAAACGTACGCGTATGGCACAAACTGACACGCAAAAGATACACAGCCTCATTCGCATCTGCTTCATTACCCACGATCCCGCTCACAGCAAGTATGGTGTAGTGTCTCCTCTGGGTTTTCATCTTCCTTAAGCTTCCTAGGGGCCCTCATGATGTGCACCACAAAGCTGAGAGAAGCTATCCACTCATAAGTGAAAAGCTATATAGATAAAATACATTTTACATACCTTGTCATGCACATTTGCTTAGCTTAAAGGCAATGCAGTTGAGCACAGATGTCACACTTACAAACAATACTATTATGTGACACATGCCACTTTGACACATATTCCCAAAGTAAGGGAATCTGCTGGGAACATAAAGATCACAGTTTCTTCTCTAGTCAACAGAGTGAATTCTCATCTTACCTTCTCCAAAGCCTTTGGGTATTGCATATTGCAAATAGCCTACAGCAGTGCAGTTATGTGGAACAGAATAGAAAAGCACGCTGGTTTTGGTTGGTTAAAAATGAAACGTGAGCTCTGTAGCGTTTACTGTCGTACAGTTGTTGTTATTTCAGTCTGTAGATATTTGCGGCACATCCCTCGACATGGTCCGACCAAAGAAGCAGCATTACTCAGGCTCTGGCCACATGTGAGCCGCACATTACGACAAGCTACGCTGGCCTCTGACCACCCCTGCTCTTAAACTGCGCTGAAAACAAAAGGAGACGGAGGGTTCAAAGTGGTGTCTGTTTTGTGTGTAGTCATGGTGGCCATGGTTGGATGCTTTCATCATATCTCTCAGTGATGCCACAGTGCCTGGAGGGGGTGATGTCACCACAAGGTCAATGTCAAATATGAAAGAGGTAGTCACGGCTGCCAAGGACTTGTGGGAAGAGACAAATTTAACCAGAAGTGTCCTGAGATTGGAGGGAACCAGGCACCATGTGGCACATTTGCCTATGCGCCTCCACATCAGGCCTGCATACTGTCAGCCAACTGTAGGCCTCAAGGTCTGGGGATGCAGATAGTCAACCACATGCTTCCGTTTATGTCTCTGTCACTCTTTGTCTCTTCTCTCGGTCTATCTGGAACGCAGTCAAATGGACAAAGCGCGCTGCGAACAAAGAGAGCATTGGTATCCTCAGTACGACGCTTACTGCTCGGAGCAGCTGTGGAAATGTCAAACAGGGCTGAGATGAGAGAAGTGTTGCGAGTGGGATGAAACTGCTGACACCTCATTTCCTTTCATTCCCAGTTCTGAAGCTACTTTTGTCACAGAATGTTTTATATATGTGTAGGCCCTATCTCTCGTCACTTGTGCTTTTCACCCGACATCAACCATAGAAACACAACACATGCTATCACGCGAACGGCTCCTTGTGAGCCATTTGTTCTGCCGTGGCAGCGTGCTCTTTGTTTGAACCTATACCGTCTGTTTCTCTCAAAATTTACTTTTCAGAGGGAGTACAGAGGGAGACGCTGTTATTCAGACTGGCTGAAGGTTTTTCTGCGCAAGTGTGTTGTGATTGCTGTCTCTACTATCACTATTCTTTTCTTCCTGAAATGTAAATCTCATGTTTTAAAGATTCCTTTAATGGGAATCAAAGTCTAAATATTTCAATACAGCTATTTTATTATTCAGGAGACTCACAGGCATTTCCAGCCATCTGACTGTGAGAAATCCATGTGCCTCACGTCTTAGCGGTGCAGGTACATGGCTTCAGCTGGCAATATTACAAGGATTAGCATGGCATATGAAATATTTAGTGGATTTCTTCTCCCCTCCCTCTAAAACCTAATAAATCAAATGACTGCCAAATGTCATTAAAGTGATGGTCTTTGACTGGGTAGGAGTGAGTCCCTTTTCATATTCAAATTTGGGGTGGAAGAAATGAAAGAGCAGAAAGGTTACTTGGCTTTAGCTGACAACCCCCAGTGCCCCTGATGCTGGTGGGTGAAGACTTGAAGAAGGGCAGATGGAAGGAGGAAGACGGAGTTGCGGGGCACTGTGACAGAGAAAGTATTGTCTGATGTGCCAGCCGGGCGTCATTGTGGCATTGGTCTCCTGTTGGTGCAGGCAGGGTGTCTGGCCTGCTGTTTTGATTAGTCTGAGATTTTCTTTTTTTCCCCCACTTTCCTTCTCTTTTTTTGGGCGAGGTGTCACCTCGCAGTGGATCACAGGCAGGGGCTAGTGAGACAACCAGCTGTCTCTGTCACCAACTGTCACTGGCATTGTCTGTCCTTCCTTACTGGCTGAACAGATGACGGACATTTGAATGGCAGGCACCATTCTGCTCCCCCTCACATCTTCCCCAAACCCAGCATACAGAGGAATCATCGATATTCATCCCCTTGCCCACTCTCAGCCTCCCTTTCTGTGTTTTGAGTCATTCATATGTAAACTCGGAGATAAAACATATGGTGCTAATTTGCAACAAATCAACAGTGACCCAGGCTGACTCTCTACTCCGGATATTCAGTGAGAGTTACTAGACGCCCAGCACCTGTCTGTGTTTGAAGCTTTGCCTTATTCATTACCAAAGTGTGTTGGCAAAGAGTGTCAACAAAGGCACAGCAGGCCTATAATATGTATTCTTCCCACAAGGTGACATCATGATGTAAATTATCAAAGAAAACTGATTTTGTGTAACACGCCGAGGCGACCGTAATTCCATTGGCACTGGTCTCACGAGACGATTTGAAAAGAAAATTATAATAGATACACAAGACACAGTTTGTTATCTTAACTCCAAAGGGAAATCAGCTTCAAAATCAACGTGAACTCAATGAATGGCAGCTGTCCTCACGTCGACACCTAATCAGGAATGACAACACTGATCTAAGATGGATACAACGAGCCAAACAAACTTTGATTTCATTCCGCTTACATCACTGGAACCACTCGTAAGGTCACAACATAAGGTATCAGATTGGGAGACATCATGAAAAACACAGCTATGTTAAAAGGAAGCAGCGTTGACAAAGTTAATATCCATTATGCATCAAATTGATAATGTTAATTTTGAATAAGTCAGAGGTGTGAAATATTCATGTGGAGCTGTCCAAAGTTTTTTTAAGTTCCTTTTCTCTCCTCCTTCTTCTCTTCATGTTGACTTGACTTTCTTCTCCATTAATTATCATGCCCAGGAGGTTTTTCAGTGAGAGGAGCAGCCATCAGGCTGAATCATCTTGACAAGGCGGCATGGCCCAATTACACCAGTGCTCCGCAGGGCTTTGATGTGGCGGAAAAGCAGAGAGATAGGGGCAAATTGCACAGCCATATTATGGTAATGATCTGATTTAATCCTGCCACTAAACTTTATGTAGCTTGTTTAAAGAAGATGCTAACGCTAATTACAGAGGTGCACAGAGGTGCAGGGTGGGATCGGGTGGAGAAGGCTGAGCCGAGGGGCTTGTGGCTGTGGTGCTGCTGCCAGGGCTGGTGGGAGTTTTCCGTCTACAAAGTGCAGCTCATAAATGTTGTAAATGAAAATGAGACAAAGTGGACTTATTTCTGTTTAATTATAGATCCAGCACAGGTGAAAAGGTCAGGAGTACAGGGGGGCATGTGTGTAAGCTCGAAACCTGTTGGGCTACTGTTGTTAATTAACACATCTGAGGATGGGAGGTAGAGTAGTTTTGAGAGAACGGGAAAGAGAATGAGACAAGAGGAAAGGAGGAAAAGGGGAGGGGGTTGTAGAGGGGTGTTACAAGGAACGCACGATAATATCAGCCTGTAATTAACTTGTCAGTTCAATTACAGCCCTTCAGATTGGAATTGTCTTGGGTTATGGCGCCGGGCCCTGTCTGTATGGTTAATTAGTCTGACGAGTAGCCACCGTGCTCCTCTCCGCTCTCCGCACTGTCACGCCTGCAGCAACTTGGTTTATTGTTCCTGATGATTGACTAGCATGGAGCGAAGAGGGGATCAAACTTAAGAGAAGGAGCATGACTGATCAGCAGTCAGAGGTAAGCCGACTCTATACTTTCCCCTATTATATTTTAATGGCTGCTCTTACTTTAAACTCTTTGCTTTCTTTTTTTCATCAGTTATTAATGTCTGCGGAAAATGTATTATGACTCAGAATGTATCTGAAATAAGCTCAAGTTGATGTTATCTTCAAACAGGGGGAGAGACATGAGCGGCAGCATCACTGCTGGCTGGTTAAACCTCACCACCGCTGGCTTGTCCAATAGAAAAGGTTTGACTAACCTTTATGTGAACTCACCTGTAAACCACCCACAAATGCAGATGACATTAAAGGAAAAACTATAAAAAAAAAAATCAAATCAAAAGAAAAATAAAGCATTACTAATGGAGCCATATTGAAGGTTTCTTAAGATGTTTTTCTTATTTGTCAGACCACAAGCCATTAGTGCCAGTGGAGATATGAAAGCGAATAAAAATATCACACTGACAAATTGCAGACTAGAGAGCAGCCACAAAGCATCCTTGTAGGAACACACTTATCTTTGATACTGTCTGTTATATTCATAAGGTAAACCATGTATATATCAATAGCCAGAAAAAAGTAAACATAATTATCTGTTTGCATTATACTGAGAGGGGGGATCAAAGATATTTGGCATTCTTAGATACGTTTTTAAACTTTTTAAATCCAAGTGAAGTGCTATAAATATACATTAGAAAAGATAGTTCCAGTGTCTGGTTTGGTTTGTCCTCTGTGTTACCTCTCCTTCTCAGAAAAGATGAGGACATCTCCTGGGATGCTGAAGGCCTCTTTGTAAAGATTCATCACTTACACAGGCAGTTGTGTGTACTATCACAGCTCGTGGTGTAACTCTTTGAAATCTCAATCTTATGCAGAACTTGCACTTGTGAAGGACTTGTGAAGATGTGTCAGGCATTTTGACACAGGTATAATCCGCACTGGGCCAGAGTGGATTGGTGTATTTTGTCAGAGTCTCAGAGGAAACTTTGACAGTTTTTCCTCCACAAGATACTAAATGCATTCATTTATTTCAAGAAACATATCCACATAGATGCTTAAATTACAGTGCTCAGATAGTCAAATTCAATTACTGTGCGTTTGTGTCTATTTGATTAGCCATTTAGCTGTGTAGTGGGATTCATTTTTAGCAGACGTGCTAATGTGCATTCCACCGCACGATGGTATGCATAGACCAAATGCCAACTGGGTGAGAAGTGGGGCTGATCGAGAAAGGGAGCAGTGTGCAAAATCATCAACGGTGACAAAGGTTTTCATTGTTATAAACAGCTGTACAAGCAAGTAGCGTAAAGATCAGCTGTTCTACATATTTTTTTTTTTTTTTAAATTTTCCCTGGTAACAGTAAACAGCTACAACATTTAGATGATGGTCTGCAACACTGTGTATAGGCTCAACATAGGATCAACTCCATGCAAATGTCTTTCTTAGTAAAGCAACAATAATTTCACAGGTATCTTTTTTAAACATATTGAATAATGGAAATGAATTATTACTGTTTTGCAATAACAACAAATTACTACCTTTAACTTGAATGCCCAGTAGCATAAAGCCCATGGTGGCTGTAGCTCAAGAGGAACACCAAGGTTGCTGGTTCTCTGGCTGCTCCTCTTTAAACTAACAAAGTGACAAACAAACTCCGCTCTCAACAAGTGGCATGTTGACAGAGTAATGCAGACACACCAGGGCACGAGTATGAGTGTAGACCAGGGGTCCCCAATCCCAGTCCACAAGGGCCGGTGTCCCTGCAGGTTTTAGATGTGTCCTTGATCCATCACAGCTGATTTAAATGGATAAATTACCTTCTCAACATGTCTTGAAGTTCTCCAGAGGCCTGGTAATGAACTAATCATGTGATTCAGGTGTGTTAATTCAGGGTGAGATCTAAAACCTGCAGGGACACAGGCCCTCGTGGACTGGAATTGGGGACCCCTGGTGTAGACAATGGCATAGGCCAGGGGTAGGCGACTCCATATCTCGAGTGCTGGTGTCCTGCAGGTTTTAGATGCGTCCTTGATCAATCACAGCTGATTTAAATGGCTAAATGACATCCTCTGCATTTCTTGAAGTTCTCCAGAGGCCTGGTAATAAAGTAATCATTTGATTTGGGTGTGTAACCCAGGGTGAGATCTAAAAGCTGCAGGATGCTGGCACTCGAGGCCTGGAGTTGCCTACACCTGGCATAGGCTATGCCATAAGCTCTACAGAGATTTAGCACCAGGCCTAAATCAAGCTTAAGAGTATGATGTTGTCAGGGCTCTTTGGAGGCCATACCATCTGCTATAATACTTTTTTATCTTGTTGCTCAAGCTGCTTCTTTGTAACTCTACTTGTGTGACTGTATATCTGTGTGGCGGGGCGTGGTCTATGGTGCCGCTGCAGGGGAGGCGCACCTGAGCAGCATCCGCAATCACGCCTTGCCAGCTTATAGTGTGAGCTAGCTCCTGAGCTCTTGTTGTTGTTGTACAAGTGTTCAGCTGCCAGCTGGAAAGCTGCAGCTGTGCGTGTAACGTGACAGGAACGGTAAATAAAAGAATAAAGATGTTGGAAACGTCATTCGGTCTGCCGTGGTTCTAATATAATCTGGAATCAATGGATAAGGAAATAAAATAAAAAAATGAAAGTGCCAAAAAACTTTGTGCACTGTATATATTTTAGACTAATAAATTCAACAAAAAGAACAGTGACTGACAAAGATACTGCATTCAAGAGTTACACTCTGAACTGGGGTAAATCAAAAATGTCTTTATAATACAAATTTGGAGTGACCTTGATATGTATATGTAAGGGCCTGTTCTGAAGTATTGGTAGCATGACTAAAATGGCCATTAAAGGGAGAACATTAGTTCTTAAATCCAATTCAAACAGCTGACACATGATTACACATTTCACCATACTTCATCAGTTTGAACTCTGCAAAAGATTTACAGATTAATAGACTGCAGTCACTGTGGAGTTGCTGGTGATAAAAAATAGCAGTTACACCCTTGTACAAAAACATTGTTTTTCTGTGAGCATCTGCCATAAGAATATGTCATCCGCTTGAGGTTATGCTGTCCCGGTCACTGAAGAAGTCTTGGCGATGAGGGGCAGGGGTGGTGGTTGCAGAAAGTCATGATGAGGCTTCCTCTCTGCCTTGTTCTCCTACATGTATCTGTCAGCTTGTGGCCTTCAGAAGTCAAGCCCAGAAGGCCCTCTGGGGCTTGTTGTATCTGACACTGTCATTACTGGACAACGTACAAATGTTGTGGTTTACAAGACTGAAAACAAAAAGGAATTGTGTTTCTTTTTCTCATTTCAGAGCGGCAGAGAGTGTGATTGTGCACATAAGAGAAGTGATCCATTAAAAAATGGCTGACCTATTAATCAAATCTGGCAACAGCGAATGAATGAAGAAAGGCTTGTTGAGTCTCAAATCCAAGAAAGGATTTATGGTTTTACTGCCTGCCATTGCACAGTATGTTTAAAGAGTTCATGGTTTTTCTTTCTCTTTGTTTTGACGATTCTTTTCTACTTTTTTGTTTTATTTGTTTATATCTGTCTCTGCCTTACATTAAAAAAAAAACAAACGCAAGATCGATTTGATACAGTGATGATAATCAGATTGGTCTGGTTCTGATATAGTATAAATGACATCACCAATGTAGAATGTACATTTCGTGGATAAGTTGGCATGCAAAACCTCTGTTGCAAGAAGGCTAAATTCAAATGAGCTCTGTTATCAAGCTTCTCCATGGTGACTTGCCACTGGCTGTACTGCTAGCATGGCCATTATCCAATAGCGCAAAGCCTTTGATCAGTTATAACCAATACTGTGGCAGCATCACGGTCCAAACTGAGGTTTGTACCATTCTTTTCCATTTTGCAACTTGTTTACAAGATACCGAGGAGCCTCTTCCCTCTTTGTAGCTGTCAGTCTGTTTAATTATCATTGACAGCACAGTTTGGCCCACAACACTTGGGACATGTCTTCAAAATGTGATGAAGACAACACGTTGGAAAATTCTGAAACTGCAAGGGGCTGGGTTAAAAGCCAAAATTAGTCTGACAATTACTTTGTGTTACAGTGCTGTTAAGCCCACGCACAAAAACAAAAGGTACTCAACTGATTAAAGTATTACCCTTTTTTCTACTCCCTGGAAGGATCAAACATAGACGTTCAGCCAGTTTCTTTTAGTGCTGCCATAAAAGTGTCCATTCCCACAAAGACATGTGAGGGGATGATGTGAGAGCTGGAGAAGCACAGTCCCTCATACTGTTTGAAGACCACAGCATCATTATGTGCATGAACCAAATGTGAGCTGCACATGAAATAGTCAATGGCATTTGACCCCCTTTCCATTGGTCCAGTACTTTTAGACGTACTGTCTCGATTAGGACTTGAATGCATTGCTTTTAAATAAAATATTACAATACAAATAGTTAAGGAACGAATCTGGATAAAAATCTTGTTCAAAGATAAGTCTGTTCTCATGTCTTGCTCGTGTAATAGTGTAGTGTACTCATATCAAAAAGTTATCCTAAAGAGAGTAAAAAGACAATCATAAAGTTGTCACAGTTCACAAACTGTGCAGAGCTTCTTTATGAGATGACGCCACAAATACCAAATCTGTCTGTTATTGCAAGTGACATTGTCATTATGCACTGACACAGCATCCCTGCTCTAGTGGGGCATAAAAATGTCCTACTAAACCAGCAACATAAACACGCTGATAAATTACATTTATATGCCATCAAGCTGCGACATTTGCTGACACCAAAAATGTTTCTCCAGATCTGCAGAGGCGATGGTTCTCATTATCCAGCTGAGGAGTGAGCACCGCTGAGTTGTTAATGAAAAATACACAGACAGTGACCTTTGTAAAGTCTCCCTGCAAATGACAGAGTTAACAAACTCCAGTCAGGGAGCAGTGAAAACTAGAAGCAGAAGGAGATGGCCTTGCTGCTCAGGATATACTGAAAGAATTCAACATTTAATCTGTCTGAATCGTCAGGTTATCGTGTTGGATGGACGATGATGGGGTCAGAAAGGTCACAGTGGTTGCTAACTCATGTGTCTGCTCCAGAAATCACAGCTGCAGAGGGGAAAGAAAAAAACAACAAAAAGAAAAAAAAAAACCTCAGGCCTGAGCTCTGCCCAGGCACCGGGGGAGTTGGAACAAGTCAAAAGACGACAGTTTGATTCCACAACGAGTGTGCAGGAATTTCTATAACAGCTAATGTCTTAATTAGCCCATAAGAAATAATAGAGCCCAGGACTAAAACGCAGCCCGCCAAATCATGACAAAATGGCAGTAATGGTTCACTTGGATTCCTAAAAAACATGCAACTCATTAAGCATTAGGGTAACAGGCTAATTTCCTATTTTGCAGACAAGGTTTTATAGGGCAAAATCAAATGCAAAATGTTATTAAACATAGGTGTGTCCAGCAGACAGCACATAAAAATGATATTTTGTTTCCTTTTATGTATCCAGATATGCAAGCTAGTATTCTTGTGGTATTATTGTACAACTGTAAAGGCGCATTGGAAAACAATTAGAGGATTTACTGCCAAGTATCAAATTAAACCGCCTGTGACCTCTGGGTTCACTCAGTCGTTTTCATAAATCCTTGCTTGGACTGATTTATTGAAAGACCTTAAGACGGGTTACCAGACGAACTGTGAATTTGCTGAGTTGATGATGGCACTGTGTTTTATATACCCCAGCCTATTAGGCTCCTTTGGAGCTTAGCTGATCACTGCTGATGAAAGGGTCAACACAATGACAGTTGCAATATGAGATGCAATCAGCCTTGAGGCCATTAATGCTGAGGTAATCATCCTTTATAGTGGTACCAGTTTATAAAAGATGAACACAGCATTGCCAGCAGACGATGAAAAGGGATTATTTTGAATGCACTCAACTCTAACAAGACATGGGTGGAACTCACAATACCAGAATAGTATGGATCATGTCAGATGTGTCCTTAATCTCATACAGTTCCCTAAAATTGCTTTAAAGCTGTCTTTGTGCTGTCTAGTTTTAATCAAATCCATCCATCTGGAGAACCGAGACACTTCAATAAAACGCAAAACATTATTTTTAAATCCTAGCTGACACATCCTGAGCACCAGTACTGCCTCAGAAAGTTTCACTTTGTTGAGTTGTTCTTTGCTTCACGGCAGGTGCCCTTTCTCACGCTCTCACTGAGACCATATGGGCCCGTCCAGCCTCAGCCTCAGCCTGCAACAGGCTCACTGTTTGCCAAGGCCCTGTCACACCTGAGTACAGAAGATCAAAGAGCCCTGCAGTGCCTACAACCACACAGCTGCTGCACGTGCCAAACTTCCTTCTCTGCTCCACCAGCTTTGCTTTCAGCACATGTGTTTTCAAGGTTGACCACTAATCCTCCATTTATGTGCGTTATTCAGTCTCTAGAATTTACTGGAGTGACAGCTCTGGAAACTCTCACTTATGTCATTGTGTCTTCGCTGGTGTTATCCCCTCATGTCAGTTTAATTTTCAGGCTCTTTGTCTGTTTGTTTTTGTTTGTTTGTTTCGCCTTAACTGTGGAAAGCCACATTTTGGGAGTACCACTGAAGCGAGAGCTTCTGCCATCTCCCTCGGCCAAACCATAACCAGTAAGGCATAATTGTCGTTGGGGTTTCCACTTGTAAAACAATGGCTTTGGCCTGTGATAGAGGCAGTTTTTCATACCAGCCAGCTGCAGAGAAGAGTGTTTTCTGTTTAGCACTGAATTAAAACTCCAAATTGGGACTGTCATTAGAGAATTCCACATGGACTGCTAACGATGCAAAATGCTTACTTAAACCAAAGCGAGAGGAACCTCGGGGCCAAATAAATATTCTAGATACAGCCTCGTATCTGAGCAACAAACAAACAAACAAATTAAAAATATCACCGTCTGATTAAAAAGAAAGGGAAAGGATATTGATTAGCACTTGGCTTGCAGACTTTTTTTTTTTAATTGTGTCTAACACGTATGGAGGGACAACTTGAAAATAAGCTCATATTTTCTGTCCTCATCCAGCAAACAGTTTTTATGTGATCTTATTGACTTCTGCAGATGCAGGCAATCTCAGTTTACTTTTTTGTTGCCAGGACTGATTTGGAGAAAAAAAAAATCACCAGATGTCCCTTTAATGCTCTAAGCCACATTAATTTCCACTGGGAAATCCTTCTTTGTCCTTTTACATCAAGTGAAATGGGGATTTATTTGTACTTTTCTATCCCCTAAATGAAACTAGCCCGAAAGAATATTATCAACTGTGTATGTAGCTCTAAATTAAGCATATTGTGCTTTGTCTTATGTTGTAGTAATGTGAGAGTAGTTTACATTGCAGTGTTTCTACTAGAAGGAATAGATACCTGATAACAGTGTGAAGATTGGATGCTAGCATTTTAAACATTTTTGACATCTGCACTTAAACACGGCAAAAATATATCCTCATATATCCTAAGGACATGAGATAATCAGCTTCATGTATTCATGTTGCACAGACACTTTAAAGAAATGAACTTTTTCATATAATCCAAACATATTCATTGCAGTGGCAATGGTAAGACTGTTTATGTAACTGTGTAACGGAGAAATACTCCAATTGCAATCAATATTGTACTTATTGTCACATGTAAAATGTGGAAACAATGACAATCCTCACTCGATCTGTGCCCAGTATTTTTTTATCAGATGCGGATGTACGTTTTGAATAAACTACGGTTCACTGAAAAAAGCCGCTTGCTCGCATAACTGATATTCACTGTACCATTACCGAGATGCAAGCAAGGCCACGCTTTTATTTTATGATGCAGATGTTTATCAGAAATGAGTCACAGCTCCTTGGCACTAAAAAGCTGCACTGTGATGTACCGCCGTTATTGTCTGACTGCCAGATGCGGCGGTCTCAATTTAATGATTTCATGACAACTGTTAAATCTCGGTGAAGCCGCAGTGTTAGCATATCCCCGAGGTCAGACGTGGACCACCGCTCCAGAGTTTTCCGTAAAGAGTCGCAGTCAAGATGTTGCAGTTTACTCTTGAAACAAGATATCTACTATTTGAATGAAATAATGCCTAACTGTGATTTACTTGCCCACAGCCCTGACAGCAGGATGTTTAGGATGGACTGATTTGGAAAAGGACTGGTTGTGGAGAAAGTAATAGACAATATGGTATGAATGGAATTCTTTGGATTAAAATATAAAATCAATTTCAGGTTAGACTAAGTGCCACAGCAGTATTGCCTTTTTAAAAAACAATTTAATTATCTTGCCTTTACTTGTAAGAAAACCCAGTTGAAAACATATGCTCCTCACCGACTTACAGCTGATCACTTAAAGGCTTCAAAGAATAGTTCTTCAACAGTTTTGAAAAATAACTAAAAAGCAGCATGGTCACTTTTCCGGGCCATTATTGGCAAGCCGTGCTGAGCCTGCTAAATCAAATGATGTACTATAAATCTGTGGGGTGCATATATTCTAGAGCACGTATCAATTCAAATACCACAAACCTGGCTGACAGATAGCATTTAAAAAAATTAATGCTGCTTGTAAAACATGGAGATGAAAAATGAGCATATGGTATGTTTTTTGTGGCGTCTTAATTAAACATTCTTGACCCAAACCCGAAGAGAGAAAAAAAGATTTAAATCTCTTGTTGCTTTAATTTAAAGACATGTAATGCAGTAATTTTAACCATGGATTTTACGTTCCCAAAACGAGCCTTTATTGCCCTTTTTTTTATGAAAATAATGTTCAGATACATTGCAATATCTGGAACCACAAGCAGGCCTTCAAATACTGGATGGGTGTCAGCCCAACAAAATTCCAAACTAGTATTCTTACAGCGCTGTTTTCCATCAAAAACTCATGCAGATGTTCAGAGTGAAAAGCAACTTTTTCAAGAACTGAGGATAAGTAAGCAAAACCAGTGCTGCTGAGAATGTTAGCAGACATGAATTGTATGTGTTATCAAATGACATACTGCTTGTGTTCCTAAGAGATGTGGCTTGTCAGCTAAGCTGTGAAAGGGTGGGAAGGGATGTACCAATAGGAACCAGAAGGTTTAGGGGTCATTTGTAAAGTAGTGACAACACGCCACTCACCAAATCAGCTTTAGTCTCTCTAATGTAAAAATTAACCATTCTCTTTATGCCGACCACAGCGGATTTGAGAGTTGCTGGGCTACACGGCTGTGCGCTGCTTCCTTCATAATTCAATAAGGATCAGTTTCACTACAGAGAGCACTGGCGTCAAGGAAGGGAAATCTTTAGAGCGAATACAAAGCAGAATGAAGTGCAAATGCTGAAGCTCGCCGAAAGGTTTCGATTTTGGTTGTCATGCGCTCCGTGTTAGGCTGGGGTTGCGAGCATTTGGTCCGTCGCCTAATGTGTTCGTGTTGGCACTCTTCTTCTCACCCGAATGGGTGCCAGATGTCTTTTTTTCTGATCTGAAGGGCTTGAATCACAGTGGCTCGGCAGGCCCTTACGCTGCTCCAGCAACCACCAGCAATGTACACGCTAACTGGCACCATTTAATGAGTCACAATTGCTTCAAAGTGAAATTACATCCATTTAAACCTGTCTTACACATCACACAAAGAAAAAAGTGTCTACCTTCAATTTATAGCCGAATGAAAACCACAAAGACAAAAATGGGACATGTGCAAGTTATTATGGATCCATTCTATTCTCAATGATGAGAGCAGCATGTACAAAATGGGAGAGGGAGGGGTGGCATAATCTCTGCCCGACATATTTGTATGATACCAGACTTTGAAATGGAAAAATCAAAGCAAAGCTTTTTGGAACAAAAAGTGAACTCTCTTGCTGTCTCTTCACGACCAGGCATGGACTATAATCATCATTTTAGCTATTGGTTCAGGCCATCAAAGGCTGTGTGCTCCATTACTATATCATAGGTGATCACAGGAAAGTCAGAAGACATGTTCGGTGAATAAAAGCAGGCTAGGAAAAAGTACAGTCTGAGCTGCTGACAGAGTACAAAGAGGGCAGATTGTTTTGGCATGTAAAACTTAGGTTCACATATAAGTGAATATAGGGCTATAAAGACTTAATACAACACTGGGGAGTTATGGAAAAAGTCGGTGCACGGCCTATACTTTGAGACGCAGGGCTACCATGTCCCAACAGCTGTCCACAGCTGTGTGGGTGGCTGAAACAGTGGCAATGGCACTCACACTGACATTGGATTTATCCAGCGTGCTTGTCGGAGCCAGAACACAGAAATATACAGCTATGGTACTGTCAATGGCCAACATGCTTGGGTGTGTGTGCGGTGGCAGGCCATTGAGCCAGTGTCAAAGACATTTCCCAGAGGCAGACAACAACACGCTATGAGAATTTCTATTATTAACAACACCAGAGCTAACATGTGAGGAGACCAGCTGGTTCAGGGAGAACCAATGAAATAATTCAATAAACACCAAAATGCATCGTAAAAATGAAACAAAAAGACTCAACAGTGTCTATCTTTAGCCATCTAATTTTGGTGCCCCCACCAACAATGTACGGCTTTGACACAAATAACATTTCGTGCTCTCAACAAAGCTATCTCAGTTCAGTTTGACCATGTGGCTCCTCTCTGACAAAGGAAACAGGCTAATAAATGTGCTGCTATGCCTTTGATACGACTTATGGTTTCTTCAGTCTTGCCGCACTCTCATGTCAAGCAGTTTGGCAAATGAGCTGACTCAAAGTCTGTAGCTGAACCTTAATATCTTCCACCCCTCTAGTGTGCAGTGCGGCCTCAAACACCCTGGAAAAGAAGAGAAAGAGCAGGGGGAAGTAACACCTGGTTCCCTGGAGCCCCATTGAGGAAGCTGGATGGGAATAGTCTGTGCGGTGCCACCCCGAATGGCCCGTGTGCCGCTCGGCTGCGGCATGAGGGATGTTGAAGTGTGTTACCAGAACAACCAGCTGAGCAGATGATCTGAGGCAAGAAGCACTTAGCAATGACATTTAAACATCTAGGTGAGAGGTGGGGTAACATGGGGGAATGGGTTTGTGTGTGTCTGAAAGACTGTGTTTTGATTGTGTGTCAGGACTAGCAGGGTGAAATCAGGTAAACTGTCACTAATAAATCGTTGCGTCCCAAGCATATGCTTTACAGACAGCCCATCTTTCTCTGGCAGTTGTTGTAAAACTGTCAGCCACAAGAAGAAAAGTCCAGCCAACACGTTTTCTGAAACACACGCATATGACATGCAAGTTGAAATATTTGATCATGAAGGTGGTACCATTACACACACATGGAAGCACACGCTGGACTTGGCGCATCAACTTCACAAGACGTGCTCCTCTCCCACTGCGTTAAAAGTGGAACCACAAAGAGCTGCGGCCCCTATCTGCACATCTGGAGGCGCTGCTGCAGGAGGCCGCAGTCTCCTCCTCCTGCACAGTCCTCATAATCCTCAACCCTTATTATGAATCCCATCTCACTGTGTCCGTAATTATTCCACACATGCTTATGCAACAAAGCAGTAGCCAAGCCAAATGACAAACAGACCAAAGCTATAAATTAAGACCTATTTCTTATTTTAATGGCTTGAACTCTCATAATGTTTGCCACTAATTCTGTGCTGCAAAAAGTGGCAACAGTGCACTTTTCTCTGTGCATCACTCATTAACACGAAGTATCTAAGCAACACAGCAAATATAGCGTGCGGTGAGAATGGAACAAAAAAAAAAAACATTAGTTGCCCCTTTGTAAATCAATTTCTCCAGTGCGTTTAAATAATCTGGCGGCTTTAAAGTCACAGCAATATTGTTTTAATTAGTGTCGTGAATCTTCATGCACAGAATCAGTCATCTCGCTTAAGACCAGAATTTAGAATATGAGCCAAAAGAAAAACATTTCTTTGGGTAAGTGGCACTATAAATCCCTATCAAGTGTCAAGCACTTTCTCAATTATGTTCAATCACAGAACACCACATAAATCCTCCAAATCTCTCTATTATACCAGCTCAGTTCATGGTATCATGCATAGATTCTGCTGTAAAAAGGAGAATTTACCCTGTCAGGTAAGAATGTTGTAAGTCTAAACCTATCTTTCTTTAAAAAAAAAGAAAAAGAAAGAAAGAAAGAAATGACTTGAAAATCTGTATCAGTTTATCTCTTTATAACAAAAACGTGAGAAAAGTTCTTTCCCAGCCCAAGGCTTGCCATTGAGCCATACCTTGCACTCACTTAATCAAGCAGGCATGTGGCATGATGTGGCAACTGCCTGGGTGCATAAGTACATGTCTTGTGGTTTACTCTGGTTTAAGACAGGATGGATGTGGCACTAGTGGCAGCCTGTCTCAACTTGTTCCTGGTTTGTTTGTTTTGACAGTCAGCTAAGACCCCATGGGCAGGCCCTCTCATTGCCTGGGTTGATCCAAAAACATAAAACATTGATTTTATTATTTTAGAGAAAGAAATAGAAGCCACATTATCCTCATATGGAATCCTTAATATGGAAAAATGTTGCCCAGAGAAATGTATTTCAAAAAATGTCATTTAATTTGTTTTACTTTTTTTTTTATCCCCATCCTTCTGGCTTTTTAGAAAAGAACCGAGACACTTCACGGCACACCATATGTATGAGCATTAATCAAATGTTCATGGGCCTTGCCTTTAGTACCCATTTCACAATATAACAAATGTTCCTCCGAGCAGCACATCTGTAGAGGATGTCAATAAAGGACTTTGAAATGTACACCAACGCCAACACTCAGTAGACAAGAAAAGGGGGCTTTGAAACAGCTCCTACTTGAGGTGCTCACTGAAAGGAAGACCAGCGGGGTATCGAAAAGGCGTCCGTTTCCCCAACTTTTTTCTATATGTAAATCCACATTCCCCTCGGGTTCCGTTTCTCAGCGAGGTATCTATATATGGAGCCACTTTATTATGGACAAATCCTCTTTAATGTTCTTGTCGGTGGAAGAACAGCTGGAGCAGAGATAAAAATGAGGAAGCAATCTGCACCAGCTGTTGAAGTATTAATACAAAAATTAACTACTGTGTGTTGGTTAATTGCTTTCTGCTTAATGTGCTTTCAAAAGCCTTGATTCCTCTTTTCTGTTACACAATTGCAACTGCGGCAGGATATCAAGAGGCCTGTGAAATTAAAGATTCCATTTAAAGGAGCAGCCCTCCTTACCCCCATTCTTCTCACGGCTCAGCGGTCATAATGGACTCATGTGTTGAATAACCAAAATGGTCACATTAGACACCTGCTACTGTGGTCTTGGTAGATACAGATAGGGAACTCTTTCAGACTGCAGCAAACACAAGTGCCGCTCATCCGTCAAGAGCTCATGCAAACATTTCCATAAGTGAGACTGTAAGTTTATCATGCTCCACTCTGTCCCATTCCAGCAATCACACGCCCACACAGCCGGCTGAGTGACGACGAGTGATTTCAAACGGCACAGCTGGTATATTCGCTTTAACTGCCATGCGTTTTATTTGCATTATTATCTGTTGCCACCTCACTCCTCAGATCCACACTGACTGAGGCCACATGGAAGCAATTTAGAACGACGTGTCCCTTTACAGAAAACAAAGAGAATTTTTTTTTTCTCGGTTTAAGGAGTCACAGCTCTCCTCCTCTGGGGCCCATACATGCACGGGTCGTCTCTCCAGCACATTTAATTCCATGCTGTAAAAACATTAATCAGAGCCAGATGAAGTGGGGAGAAATCTAAAGTGTTACGGTTTTATGGATAATTTGAGGTTATTTATGCAGGATAAATAAGAAAATAATGAGCCCCAGTCAGAAGTGCAGAGGACAGTGTTTGTTGTTTGGACATTCATTTGCTACAATTACTCCACTAATTAATTAGTCTTATAATAGATAGATAGATCGATCAATAGATAGATAGATAGATAGATAGATAGATAGATAGATAGATAGAAAAACTATCTTAACGCAATTTCTTTTCCCGTTGTTGTCCATTAGATGGCTTACTTGTACCACAAACTCCCAGCATATCTGAGGGGCTCATAGTTCATGATTAGGCTGACGTGGTCCACGTCTTCCAGGAAAACAATGTTGGATTAGAGAGCAGTGTGACATATGAGAGGTCAGAAAGAGGGCTGCCACTGCAGAGCAAGAAGCCAACAGACAATGAAGTGGCAAGCCAATTTAATACACATTATTTCACTTCCAAACCCCAATATCTAAAAAAAAAAATCAGAAAGCACAATTAATGAACAGCTCTTATGCTTTGAAACATTTGTTAATACATGCAAGGATGTGCAGCAATCAATAAAAAAGTACTGTTTTTACCATTTTCACTTGGAATACAAATTTGCAAAGAAGAAAATACAAATAAGAATTTTTAAAAGTGCATTAAGCAATATTAAAGAATGCGAGTTCAGGTATGGGACAATCCATGAGTAGTCCTGTTGGGAAGGATACAGGAACATAGAAGAGGAAGGCAGGGGTAGATAAATAAACTGAATAAAAATCAATTTTGTATATTCATCCCAATAGGATGATTATAGAGATGATAAGAGAGCACAGAGGCATAACCTCATCATCCAGCCAAAGTTATATATGGAAAATTCCCCTCCTCCTCTCTGCTTTGATATTGCATGTGTTGTGAACATGGAGTCTGTTTCTCTGTTCAAGCAGCACCACCTCGAACTGTCATTAAAGCGCATGTCCTCAGGTGGAAAATGACTTCTGTGGGGGAGCTTCTCCAATGATAACATGGATTTGCTCTAAAATACGTTGCTTTTCTCAGAGCATCATGAATAAGTAAACGTTTACGAAAAACCTTTTGCATTTTCACCATCGTTCCTAATGCTTTTGCTTTCAAGATGCATATTGGGGCATGCATAAAACATCCTCCTCCTCCCCCCTTTTGCTGCCACAATGAACGATGGAAGAAACTTGTGCACACCAAAACCTCTTCATCGCAAAAAGAAAACAGATGAACAAACACAACAAGTAAGTCTAAAAGTGTCCTAGGCGTAACGCCTAGGCCAAAAATTACATGTCTCTACCTTTCCATTTAGCCATGCGTGCATGGCTACGGGGCTTCAGTAGAGTTTACTTTGGTTAAATGAACTTCATGTGATCTTTCAATTCATCCGGTTGTCACTGTTGCGTTGGAAAACAGGCTTTAATTTTGGCTCTGGCATTGATAAGTTTTTCACTTAGCATTGAGAGGATTAAATCAATTATGTTGATTCTGTATTTACTGCTTGCATGCCCACAGTCGTTTGTAATTAGCTTATTGCTTTTGATCTGATGTAATGTGATGAAATGCCTGGAAGCAGCTCTGGGAGCCTGCTTGGCTGGAGCGACTGGGGTGGGCGCCACTTCCAGGTCCCCACTGAAGCACATCCGATTGTCAAGGCAAGCAGGGAGGTGGGGACTGGGGGACCTGGGCGACTCGCGTGAGCAGCCGCAGACAGAGAGGCAGGGGGATCGGTGTCTGAGAGGAGGGAGGGACCACCCGCTGAGAAGGCAGCATCCTCCAACCCTCATTACCCTCAGAGGCCTTTCCTTCACATGCATGTGTAATTACACCCCACCCTGCCCCACCCCAGTCCCACGAAACCTCTCACAACACCTGATACCCACAGGTAGAGCACCACAGGGGGGCCTTTGCAATGATAGGCCTCCAAGGCCTGAGGGCCCGCTTAGAGTGACTACCATTCAAGTCTGGCCACCCACATCAATCAAAGACCCATAACACAGAGACTGATCATCTGTTTTGGAAAGAAAGGGCTGTTTATTCATGGAAAGCTAATTGTTGTTTCTAGCCACTGTAGTGCATCCAAGACTGTGCTACAAAGCACAAAGGATGCAGGATTGGATTTTAAAAAGTCCAATATATTTGGAGTTGCCTGAAGGATTGGATGTTGCCTGACAGTTTAGTAACAGGCAATCCTTTTTAAGATAATTCTGTCAACCTTCTGGTGAGCAGACGGATGAAGTCTTTGGCTTAAATAATACAAGAATAGGCTGGACCGCAGTTAAATGCAGTTTCAAGTGCTGCCCATCTTTCCTCAAAAGGGAACAGCTCCAACATGACTTCCATTCAAAGTACCCCGATAGAACCCCTCCTAAAGCTCCCCTTCACTTCCCCCTTTTCTTTCTTTTTTTTTTCAGAAACTGGTAAAACAGAGCAATGGTGCTCTGCAGACTGTTCTGTTTATGAAAGAGGTCAGGGTGCCACATATGGCCAGCGTGTTAAAATACACATGGCTCCTGCCGCGGCTGCTAAAAATGTATTGCGGCTGTCTGTACATGCAGGAATAAAATAAACTCTGAATGTTTCAGCAAGCAGTGCTGAGAATTTAATGATTGAGTATTTGAAACTATGGTCAGATTTGTACATGAAAAAGCAGGGAAAAAAACACACGTCCAAAGATATTGGGTTAGACGTCAGCAATATACAGAGTTGTTTGACTTGGCAGGAAGGGACGCACAGATTTGCCTGGGATAAGTGTGTGTCACACGCCATCTGAGAGGATAGCAGGGCCGCAGTAAGCCGTAGGAAACTAGCGGTGAAACTAAACACATGCAATGACAGCCACAGGCAGTTAATGTGAGCCAAGGAGTCTTAACTCCCAAAAGACTGGCCTGAGGCGAGAGAGAGCAGGGCTACTGATAAGTGGAATAAAGAGCAGAAAATATGAATACCATCTCCTTCAAAGCAAACCATTATACACCACTAAATTCTGATTATTTTCAGGAGGATTCTGGTGCTTATTTCTCTTGGCTGCATGAAGCTCTTCTTTGGCTCTGCAACAGATTTGTGGCTCTATATTTCACCTCACCAGCAAATATACTCTGTGCTAAATAAGACAGAGGTTAGCGAATGCGCTGCAGATTGTGTGAGCATTAAAAGCAATGCTTCTTGTGGGTTTTGGGATCATCACACCATCAATAAACCCTAATCTGGCACCAAAGGCAAACTGTCTAAAACAGAAGTGTACAACTTCTGCAGGCACCAGCAAATGTGGAGAGAAGGTCATCAAGAGATCATGGCATGTTGCGGGGTGTTGTTCTTGTTTTTATGGCAATAACTCCTTGAGAGTGGGTGCAACATTTGAAATTTGTTAGATAGCTAGTTTGATTCCAGCAACAGGCAATTTATTTGTCACTGAAGACATGCAGTGAGCACATACCTGCTCCAGCTGGCAGCCACTTCCAGAACACCAAATTCATATTCCTAATGAGATTATGCGATTAAAGTGTTCATTATTTTATAAAAATATTAAACCAGTAAAACTGCGCAGACAGAAAAAAACAAAGGCTCTGACAGTATTTGAGGCGCCACTAAGTGTGAGCAGAAGTTCAAGGGGGCATCGCTGGGTGCAGTGCTGGGTGTTGCTCCCTGACGCCCTGTCTTTACGAGATCAAGTCTGGTTTTGCGTAATCTGCTGTGACCTGTGGCAGGATGACTGTGTCCATCTCTCAGCGCTGTGATCCTTCCTTACACCTAGCAGTTGTGGGCAATAACCAACTATAATTCCATCTCCTGCTGGGCAATGAAAAACCTCCCCCACTGCTCTTTGTTTTTTTCCAGTTGCAAGGTCATGTGCTAAGCAAAGCATTGTGGGAAGAGAGGGGTGACCGAGGTGGTGGAGGAGGAGGAAAAGTTTAGGGGTGTGGGGGCTTGCTCATAAAAAAAAAGAATAAAAACATGTGTAATGAGAAAACATGTGGTGTGTAACTATTGGAAGTCATCAACAACAGAAAATACTAATTAAAGTGCAGGATGAGGAAAAAAAACTGAAGCTGTCTTTTCGTGGCTGGGAGACCACTGTCATCATGTCTCAGGAATTAGGCAAACATATGCTGGTCTGCTGCTGTTGAAACCGAGGCGCCTCGCTCAGGCTGCGGTTTGGGAACATGAAAGGCTTTGTGGGATGAGCAGGAGGACTGGCCCTAATTCAGGGCCTCATTGCCAGGGAAGCTGGCAGCAAACTCCGATTGTGGGACAGGGAAAAGAATTTGGTTACATATTCCAGCAAGGACCGCAGCTCCAAACAAACCGAAGCAACAGGCTGCTGAGCAAACCATTCTGTCCACATTCGAACCCCCTTTCTTGCTTGCTGCTCTAGGGAGGGGGGGGGGGGACTCTCTCCCACCTGACTGAACCTCAGAGGAAGCTGAGGAGGTCAAACGTGGAGAACAGGAATGTATTAGGTCAGGCCCAAAACTGAACTTGAAGCTCTGCTGTCCTGCTGAGATCCAGTCCCATGCAGGGCTCAGGATGCTGGCAGCAGACTCTCTTATTTGGATTGAGTGTTTGGAAAACAAAACTGCCTTTGTGCTGTTTTATTGCAACCAATTAACTCCTAAACTCGATAGCTATCTCTCAGAGGATGCACAGAGGTCAGCCTGACATGTGCACGGGAAGCAGTGAAGGGGCAACAGTTAACAGGTCCTAATAATCCCCCGACTGCAGCTTTCACTGGCTTGAACGCAGCATGCCTTCAGTGTAACCTGATCATTTTAGCAAATTGGATAAAACTCTTTTGCTTCTATCTTTTCACAGCCGTTGCAGTGTGTATCCACAGGGCAAGCCCATCTTGATTGCTTTCCAATAAGGAGACATTTTCTGGCATTTTCAGACAGGCAGGGATTAGATTAATCATGTCTCCGTTCAGGGTACATATGATTATGGTTGACTGTTTACAAGTTTTCTCAGATGTGCTCTCTGTGCCAGGACATGGTGGTAGAGCCTGAAACTCATTCACGCATGCGGTGGTCTTGTTTTAGACCGAGCAGCAGTGAAAAATCATTCACTTTTTGACAGTGGAAAATACAGATGTGAGGCAACATTGGATTTGCACCTCCTTGTTAGAATTTATTTAACTTCTTGGAGTTCCAGCTGGTATGTTAAAGTGATTTATTACCAAGCGGTGATTTGAAACGTTATTGGTTAAGTCCAAGCAGGTTAACGCAAATGCAAAAATAGATTGCTTTCATTGACGTCTACGTTCTTTTGCTTGCCAAGAGAGCACGCTTTAGTGACAATATCATGCCCAACCAGTGGGAGGCAGCACAGACTGGAGGATAATGCACACGCACGCGCGCACGCGTGCACGCACGCATGCACGGGCATACACACAAGGGCACACATGCACCGACTTGCATGCATGTGTACAGAGAGAGTGAGTCACTGTCACTGGAGCTTTTGAAGGTGACCATATCACACATCTGGGCTGCAGCCCCAAATGGCCGGTGGCGGAGGAGAGGACCAGGATCGTGGCCAGAGCCAGAGGAGCAGTGACATGTGGCATGCAGAGGGGAGAGCAGACCGCATTCAATTTCTGCCTGTAATCCTCCGCCTGGGAGAAATGTTTGGTTATGGTTAAAGGCACTGTTGTTCCACATTTTCATCCACTTCTAATTACAACATAGCTGAGGCTCAGTGGCAGCCAGCGTAACTGTTATTGTTGTTGTTCCTGTTTGTTGACATTACATACTCCTCCTCCATAACATGCTTGTCACACACACACATTCAGTCACATGCGATCGTGACCAAGTCATTTACACCCATGTGTAACACCACTGCATGTGCACGCACACACACGCGCAGCACACGCAGGAGCACCCGTGCTGTATTTACAGACTCTAAAACTCTCAGACACAAACACACATGCTACACATGCAGATTTCACAAACACACAGACACACACACAAAGAAACACACATCCGTCCACAAAGTTATCAACATAGCTGAGTGGTAACCATTGCTGAGCCCAATATAGAGACACAAATCTGTTTGGTGCCACTGGGAGATTAGTAGAAACCACACCAAAAACCAAAAAACACTATGTAGACATTTTGGGGGACAGGGTATCACAACTTGTACATGTGTGAGAGAAGTTCAGTGTGGTCAAAGGACGTGTGAGTCAGTTATATGCCACATACTAACTGTACAATACAAATGAGTTACCGCCAACTAATATGCGACAGATACAAAGGAAGCTGAGTGGTTCAGTGTGATAATTTAACAATATTACACACATAAAATCTTCCGTATGACGATTTCTTAAAAACTGCTTGAACCACTTTAAAAACATTTGGTTTAACAGTAACAGAAAAAGAAAATAATGTGAATATGGCCAAAATAATTGGAAAGTGTTGCCTAAGTGTATCCATTATACACATTATACGCAACAACAAATCGATGTCTTGATGACGCTGACATGACAAAAGCTGTGAGCCTATCTAAATACACACTGCACAGTACACACCACAATTTCTCGGTCTGTAATTTAATGTTTGCAATTAAAAACTCCTGTGCTGTCTCTCATAATGCATTGCCTTTAAATCAAGAGTTTCCTTCTGCGACAGACTTGTGTCTCCCAGAGGAATTTGCCATTCCAAACCACAGTCTGCAATCCCCACGTTGTTTTCACTCCCAATCACACGCTTTATCTCCAATTGCTGACTAATTACCAAGAGCTGAGGGTTATGGGAAAGGCCCCAAGAATGACAGCCTGATGCTTTTGTGGTTCAGCATTTTGTATCGCTCTTCTTTTTCTTTTTACTGTCTGTCAATTTATCGTGTGTGAAACTGGAGTCAGACATCAGATAGGTCAAGTTGGGGTCAATTTAGTTTCATTTTAATCATAAGTAATCGTAAATGTGCAAAAAACTTTGAAATATTTACAAAATGTACAAATGCAAAAATCTGTAGAGCCTGAAAAAAAAAATCATTTAACGCTGCATATTAGTAGCTGGGTTTTATATGATATTATTAACTCCAAAATTTGGTCTCACTGTGTCAAGGACACGTAAGCACGGCATTATTCATTTCCATCAGTAGAGGCAATCTTAAATCAAATCATTCACAGTGGTGAAAGTTGGCTCACAAAAAATTCATTGTTAATTTAAAACACTTGTAAATTTGTCTAAATGTGGGCACTGGTGGTCAGATTGCGCTTTTAGCTTGACTCATAGTGCTTTATTTTGTAAGATAGCCAATGCAATAATGTAGCAATGAGTCAAAATGTGGCATACATATGTACAGTTAAGCAGTTTTCCACAAGAACTGCATTCTTGTCAGGGTGGAGATCGCTTCCGTTTTAAGTCAGAAACAAGGAATCTCTTAAAAATGAAACAGATGAGGTGAAGCGTCATTGATTGGCATTATAAATCATTCTTTTTTTCTCTGCAATGGCGTGGATAAAGTAATCTGATGACATGCCACGCTGACGTTGATGTGCGTGCGAAACACCTGAGGTGACTGACTCATATAGAGACACTGTGCAGTGTGACATGTACGATTCTCCGGAGAGGAAGGAGAAGAAAAAAAGAGGGGGCGCTTAATGCCTCTGTTCACTATGAAGCAGTGAATTATGGAGACAGGGTGTGTCATCTCATTCTCTGCTCCTTTCATCATAATCACCCCCACTATGTTCAGAGAAAAGCTCACTGGAGGCCATCAGCCCTGAACCGCAGCTCAGAACATCACACAAAGATCTACCTACAGTGTGTGCTATTTTAGCGATTCACTATAAAGTCAGCTTAGCTAACATCTTAAAGTTGGAGGAATGTACAGTGACTAAAATGTACGGTAGAAGTGGCTGCATTAACGTACACGTGTGAGTTTCTGACCACTGAAGTAGAGACGTGCCTCCTCTGCCGTGCAGCTGTTATTTTCTGCACTAACTGAAGACTGACAGGCAGTGCACAAAAACACACACTAAAATGCTAAAAACACACATCAAAGAAAAGTGTGAGAACTACCTCACATTTTTGGAAATATATAATAATTAAAAGCATTAACGTAGATGTAAGTTAAATGTAAAAATGCCTGGTGTAAAGAATTTTTTCAAAATCTGATCAAAAGTGAAATGAAAATTAAAGTACTGTGTTTTTTTTTTTAAAGCATTGTGTTAAGAGGAAGTGTGCAGCTTTACATTTGAAAATAATACCATTCAAAATACAACAATAACAGAAGATTACTTTTTTATGTTGTGTCACTATTTTTTTGAAAATATATCCAAAATACATGGATAGGTACAGTGTTTATGCATTAAAAGATATTGATAATTAGAAGCAAAAATATGGTACTCAAAATGCAGTAGAATGACTTGGGTCAAGTGGACAGTATTAAATACAACAGCGTTGTTACTGAAAAAAGTGTGAATTTATTTTTCAAGTTTGCAAGGTGGAGCTAATTTCTAAATGCTATAAATGTTGTTCATTTTATAACAGAATCCAAGTGTTTGTTGTAAGACCCGCATCTTAAATGCAACTAGTAAGTTCAGACTGGAGATAAATGCAGGGTACGTATAGTCGTGGATTGAAGTATATAAGTAGCAGAAGGGACAAAGTAAATATTGTAAAGAGAACTGCACTGCTCCGATCCAGCCATCAAGTAAAGACTGTTTTTCCAATTTTCTGTGTGTGGCACTACCCTTATCAGCAAGTTCTGCCCAAAACTTGGCTACCGTCCCTTACAAAATTGTTGCCTGCTTTTAACATAATTATATTTCTGTTGCTTTGATTCTAGTCCGACGTAATAAAACACTTCTAACCCAAACCCCAAAATCTATCCTCAACTACAATTAAAGTTAAAAGTGTAGTTGTTTTATGATAAGAGCTGCAGGGTCTGTAGCCACCAAGCCTTATACCACCTGCTTCTGATTGGCTAGTGGCATGTTATTTTCCCCTCACACATAACCCAGCATGCACAGGGGTTTATTTATTAGGAATAAAAAAAAAGAAGTCACTAATCTGTGCTCGGTTCAGACAGCGGCCTTCCCCTACACACCAACGCACACACATCTGTGTACCAGCTGAGCAGGGAGCAGTCCCACTGTTAGGCTTTCACATATCAAAGAGCCTGGGGTACTTTGGCACTGCTGGGATAGTTGTTCTTTTTTACAAAAGACAAACAAGCAAAGAGCTTGGGATGCGGTCCAGAGCCGCCTTTGACACAGTGTTGAAATGGGGATTTGGCTCAGTGACACGTATGATCTAAACGTGTAAAAAAGCTGCGGCCTTCTTTTTTTTAGCATTACCATTTGCTTGTCCGCAGCCTATAGCAAGGCACCGTACGTTCTTTATTAATCTGCTTTAACCATACACCGCAAAACAACATAATTTGCAGATTTCTTCAATGACTTTAAACTTCGGCCTGAGGCTGATTTGTGTTAGAGGTGCATGGAAAGTATTACCTCAACTTGTTGAGCAGAGCGCGTGTGTTTCTTCTGTAATGCGTGCTAAACAGATTTTCAGAAGTCAGGACATCACCCCTAACACTGTGACATCATCAAAGCATCTGTAACTATACATGCAGTGCAAGATGATCATTTGACAGGCGCTCTAAATGATTCCAGATTCATTAGAAGCACCCCGAGATACTAATGTTCCAAAAAATACTTTTTTCTTGAAGTATTTCATCAACGAAAACATGGTGGCAGTAATGAAAATTAGAATATAAACAGCGATGATGAAGCTGAAGGCAATCCTTTTTCCTGTTAAAATGATCTTGAAAGACATCATGTGTAACACTTAGAAACAAATCACAGACATACAATCCGTGTACCGCAGCACAAATACAGAACACTACTTTCAGCAAATGGAAATGAGGTCCATTTGGGATCAAAGCCTCTAATGGGTTTTGGATAACCAGAAGCTGCTGTCAGTTTCTGGCCAAACCAAACAGACATGCAAACACATGTGGCACTGCATCCAAAAGACTTTCAATACTGCTCAGCGTATTATAGCTACATTAGTCTAATCTGCATCTTTCCCCTCCACAAACTTACAAACCTACTGATGAACATCTCTGTCAGAACAGTTGACTTCATGGAAAAAGGACAGCTTTCAGTCTTTTTAAATTGCTTTACTGAGTGTAAGCAGTATTTTAACAGTTTGTGTATTTTGTGGACATGCTAGCTTTTTTAGGACATACATACAGCTCAGTGTGTCTTGATCTCTGCACGTTTCTCCATGATATATAAAAATACAAGACAAAAACTAAAGGAGAAGCAATCTGCAAAAGGCAAAACATAAAATATACCAAATTCTCCATTTAACCCTTGAAGGCAGTCTCGGGAAAGAAATATAAACTGCATGTGTTCTACCATAAACCACCTTGTCATTCATTTTGATGTACGGTAATTAAACATGAAGGCGACCTAAGAAGCTCTGTATAAAGAAGGTTGGGTGTGATTTAAACTTTTCAACAGTGTTAAATGTACCTGTCAGCATCAGCACGCTCCATAATTTAGAAACCAGGAGAAATGTGCGTGGATAAATAAACACGTTTCACTGTTCATATCAGTGGTCAGGCTTGTGGGGTTGGGTATCCTTTGGGCTGTCAGATGAATACTGGATTACTTGAATCGGTCTCACATTCATCAGTGTCACGTTTATTAGTAACAAATGGTTGGAATAATTCAATGAAAACAGAGTACAATACAATAGATCTTTATTAACCCACAAGGAATTTTGATTTACACATGAAAAGACCCTTAGCTGCAATATGTGTGCTGAGTGCGTTTTAACGAACGCTGTCGTATGTGCACCGTATGTGCGTCCTGTACTGAATCCAGAGACCAGTCACAGAACGAGACCTAAACCTGGTAACACTGACTCAAGGGGAAAACATGCACATTAAAGACCAGAAAAGCCCTAATAAAAAGCCTCTAATATAAAACAGTCCCCATCAAAGAGAGCTCTCTCAATATTTGTTGAACTCTTACATATCATATTAATGCCATTTCAGCCATTGTTCACCCTGGCTGCGTTTGATCTGCAGGGCTGCTATAACTCTGGGCTAAGTGGAGTGCTAATGAGAGGAGTTGGCACTTTATAAACACTGTCAAGAGCAGGTGGAGTAAAGGGGTCATGCTGGGCCATTGCGTCCACCTCAGCTGGTCCTACTCAGAGCGACTTATTTTTGTAGGTCTTGGAGCATTTTGACAAATCAGCATATTTCAGGCAGATGTCTTTGTTAAAAGTTAAGTCCAGTGTGGGTCATTGTATCATCATGAACAAATGTGGGATTAATCTACAGAATGGTACTGAGCTATAGGCCAGAGGCTTCTCCAGGGGACAGGTTATGTCTCCAGCTACAAAAGAGATTCCCTCCTGGTGATACGTGAGGCAAGGACACACACAGAGGATGTATGCTTCCGTATAGGGTTTTTATAACATCTTTCAGCTTGACAATGTGCGTGAGATTTAAACAGGGGCTCTTTTGTATGTCAAAACCTCATTTTTAATGGGGTTCTTATAAAAGTGCTCAGTGATCATGGTATTCAAATCACAGCAATAGGAAAGCGCTTCCTCATTTTGGGGTCTGGAAGAGATCCCAGGCAAGGAGGTGTACCACATCTTAAACTAGAGCTGCACGCTCTTTGTGTTTGCTAACCAAAGGGCTCTTTCCTGTGGTGCTGTATGATCATTTATTGAGGCTTAATCAACATGTATTGAATGGTGTATGTACTTTTTGAACCATTTTAAAATCCCCTCTGTGCACTTTAAGCCTCGGCCACAGGGTTGCAAGGGTTTTAACGATTCCTGTCGGTCAAGAAAAGTTCCTGCACTGCTTTTCATACTGGCAACATTGCTCTATTTTCTTTGGAAAGTTAGCTATAGCATATTAACCAAACAGCAGGTGGTACTTAAGTAATTCTGTACCTTTAAGTTTTGCTTTAAACTTCACATATTTTACATCAATGGCTTGCTTCAGGCATTACAATACTTTTTAGTATTTTACTTTAATAAGTAAAGAACATAAAATCATGAAATCAAAAGTGAAAAAAATAACAAGTACAAGTATAATAATTATATTTCAACAAATTAAAAAAAAATAAGCACAGTGCAGCTTAAAATAATATTTACAATACTAACCTTATTTTTTAATCGTTTCAGACAATATGATCTCTCTACAATCAGTAGCCACCACATTACTTACATGGTGCTAGTGCAAACTTGAACTCCTTTTTGAACCCCCTTCAAACCAGCCATAGATTCAATAAGGTGCCTGGAACATTCCTCCCAGATTTTGGTCCATGCTGGCATGATAGCATCATGCAGTTGCTCCAGATTTGTCAATTATTCCACCACACTCCAAAGGTACTGTATTATATTGAGATTTTGGTGGTTTCATGTTGTTTACACAAAATTCCGACAGGCAACATTTTCCAATCTTCTTTTGTCCACTTTTGCTGAGCTTCTACAAATTGTAGCCTGAGTTTCTTGTTCCTAGCTGAAAGGAGTGGCCTTTTACTGCTATAGTCTCCTTTAAGGTTTTATGTGCTGTACATGCTAAGATGTCCTTATGCACAGCTTTTTTGAAGGGAATGGTTATTTGAGATACTATTGCCCTCCTATCATCTCAAAGCAGTCTAGCCATTCTTCTCTGACCTCTGATATCAACAAGGCTTTTTCTCCCAGAGAACTACCACTCACTGGATATTTTTTTTAAATCTTTTTTGGACCCTTCTCTGTAAACCGTAGAGATGGTTGTCTTGAAAACATCCAAATCAGCAGCTCATGAAACACTCAGACAAGCTTGTGTGGCACTAACAAATATGTTACATTTAAAGTCACTTAAATCACCTTTCTTGCCCATTCGATTGCTCAGTTTGAGCAGGTCATCTTGACCATGTCTACATGCCTAAATGCATTTACTTGCGGGCAAGTGACTGGCTAATTAGATATTTGCATTAATGAGCAGTTGACTAGATAAACCAGCTGGTGTACGTGCAAAATGCTCTGGCTTCAGACTCCTCTAAACACTAGATTTCTGAGTGGCTTTTTTTCTTCTCTTACATCTTCAAAATGTCAAAGAAAGGGAATATCCTTAATCGGATCGCCCCTTCGCACATTTGTTGTTGAAACATTCTCTTTGCAAAGGGGTAGTCAATCAGAAAAAAGCTGTCTTAAAGAAAAGGAAGTATAAAGAGATGGGTCACAGTATGTGGTTTATTTCAAATGCTGAATAATTCAAAGTCCAGGAACAAACATATACAGCTGACCCCTATTTACATACTAATCTGGCAACTATCTTAAAAATTGACAATGCCAATTGCCAACGTGGCCCTTTTTACAGTGTGAACATTTAAAGTTTTTTTTTGTTGTTGTTTTTTTTAATACAAGACAAATAACAGGACCATTAGAATAAGAATGAATGGTGGCTCTGGTGGAAATGTAACCACTACACATTACAGACTTTGGAAAATCTACACAGAATTTTTCCCTTGCTATTTAGAGACACTTTTTATGTCCTGTAACTAATAGGCCACCGGGTGTTAGCCACACAGGTACCCTGGTGCTACAAAGAGACTGTACAGGAGTGATGTGGGGGTGGTTCAAAGAAACCAGTCAAAAGCGGTGGAGTATCTGGAATGGAAAAAGTCAGCAAAAAAAAAATAGAAGGAAAAAAAATGCCCTACTCAGAACAAGGATATAATCATTTGTAGGAATCCAGCACATAACCTAAATAATACATTTCAGGTTTTGATATAACTATTACTGCCTGTGAAAAGCTCTTTGATGTAAATTGAAACCACTGGGCAGCAATCTGCTTTACAGCACTGACAAATAACAGTTTCCTAAGGCTAAGGTTAGCAAGCGGAGAAGGCACATACTTGCTCCATATGTTCATTCGATATAAATAAAAATCAAAAATGAGCTTGTCTTCGTGGAGGCAGAACAATGCTGAGGACAGTCCCTAGTTGAAGTTGTGGTGAGTGAAAAATGTTGTTTACAATTTTTAAAAGTACCTTCAGCAGAGGTCCTGTGTGGTGCAGGACAATGCTTGACTGTGTTGTTTTCATTTTTTCCAGTAGTTTGCTTCCTCTCTTTCACACAGAAACCACAACTTGATAACGCAATAATAAAATCTAGGTGGACCATTGAATCTCCTGCAACGGAAAAATATTATTACTCAGAAAGAAGCATGTCCATTGTATTTCTGATTTTTTTAGGGCATACAATAGTTTGAAGTCAGGGGAAGAGATGATTGCAGGGCTGTGGGCTCTGGTTTTAATACAGGCCCACCACAATAGTCTCTGTCTTTAGTACATTCTGGCATTGCATTGTCCTCATCGTTTATTCATCCTCAGCTTTTTTAGATGTTAGTTTTATCACAAAAAGAAAAGCTTGTTGAAGGGTCATCCGGAGCTGATGCAATGCATAATAACAGAAAACATACCCCCATTGTGAGTGCAAACACATTGGCCAGATCAGTAAAGAGGGGTATATGATGATAGAAGAAGTTCAAAGCGTTTCCCCCCCTTCATTCCACATGATACCACATCAAAGAGTGTACAGTGGTGATCTTGCCTTATGTTGAACCCCACAGGTCAGACATAAGTGGAGGGGTGTCTGCTTTAGAGCCTGATACTTTGTAGAACAAATGACAGGCATTGTTGAGGAAGGTAATTGGCTTGTCTTTTTGTTAAGAGTCTGTACATTATTATTGCTCACAGATCCTAAAACCTGACCACCAAACTAAAAAAGCCAGAGAAATTTCCACTCTGTCTAAATCACGGCGACTGATATTGAGAACATGTGAATGATAGTAAAGACATGTCCTGGTCCAGAACAACTGAAGGTACGTCCAAATTAGTGTGAATGCCCTGAGGTGGACACCAAAAAGTGATGTTCATTCAATAAAAAAATATTCATCACTTATGTTTTGAAAGTGAACAGTGCCAGTAAGAGACATTTTTTAAGTGTACAAAAATATGACATTATGTAATGTTTGCATGTCCTTTCTAGCCGTGATCTGCTATTAAACTACATGCTCAGAAATGAAAACCTCAACTATTTAGATGAGTTGAGTATTTATTGAGTTACACCTGCACATGCTCTTATTTACAAAGGTCATATGGCACTTGTTAAACTTGCTGACCATGAGATAGCGGTTAGTCAGGATATCAGAAACTGTAAGGCTAACTTTGGGCAGAATCCTTATAAACAGATTTGCTGCTGATAAGGTTACTGTTGTTTCCATGTTCTGCCTTGGCTTCTGTAGCTATACAGGTTATTGTGCAGCCAGTATTTGACCTCTTCAGCCATTTTCAAATATCCTTGCAGTGATAATTGGTCATTGGTAGAGTACAGTCGCTGTTTGAGCCATCTAACAGTCAGTAATCAAAGAATTATATTAGTATTTGTGTTGGGGTGACAATAAGCACCTATGAGTCTGAGGCCTGGTTCTTGGCTGGAAAGGTTTGGATTGCCAACTCCATGCTGGGGAGAGGTCACTGCCCCAAGTGGAGGCTTTCAGATATGTCAGAAAACTGTGTTTGAGTTATGGGAGAGTTAAGTGAGAGATTGGCAGCTGGATTGACGCTGAATTTGCAGATGCTATTCCACTCTATCATCGTGAGGAGAGATGATCAATCTACATTTTTACCCTCGCCATAAACTATGGGTAATCACAAAAAAATAAGATCACATAGTCAAGTGGCTTCCTGTGAATAATGTCTGCGTGATAAGTTTAGTCACTCTTCTACATGGAAAGGAACCAGTTGAGGTTGTTTGGGCATCTGACAAGAAAGCCTTTTGGACGTCTCCTAGGCAAGTTGTTTTGTGCATGTTCAATGTAGGGCAAACGTAGAACACGCTGGAGAGATTATGTAATTTGGCTGGCTTGGAAATGCCTCAGTAGCCCCCTGTAAAAGCTGGATGCAGTGGCTAGGAAGAGGGAGGTCTGGGCATCTTTCCTTGGATTGCTGCCTTCAATATTCAGACCCAGATGGATGGAAAAAAACAAACACACAAATGCATTTTAGGTTCACTTGTGCAGGAGTCACCTGAAATCAGTGTGTCCAGAAGGAAAGACAAAAATGGCAGAGCAGAGTACGTTTTGAGTAGTGGAAAAATGCATACTACTTTGAATGTGTTGCAAGTTGAGTAAGTATGGTATCAAGTATTGCTAAGCATTTGCAAAGGCATGTTACTATAAAGCTAGTAGTAAAAGCACCAAAATGCTTAATGGGACGACATGTTGCCCCCACTTAAATGAACAAAGTTGGATATTTAATGTTACAGAAACCCAGAGATGAATCGGTTCCTTGTATTTTACATAGCAAAGTTTAGATTACTTTTTTCTTTGGGCTGGTTTTTGTTAATTTTGGTGCTATCTTTGTGATATTACTTAAGTAGCAAAACAAAGATCTTCTGTATATCCTCATTAAGAACTGAGAAGTGTGGTAAGGACTTAAATTGCAAGTCACAAATGCATAACAACAGTAGTACAGATTGCAACTTTCAGAGTGTTACTAATGTTTACATGCACTGATGCCATCTTGGATTGTTAAGTCAGGGTTGGTGGGGAGAGTCTACCTTTCCAAGACATGATGAGCCATTCCAGGAAGTAGGAAATTCAGATTTTTGATGTCAATTTGAACAATTCCACAGTTTTGAGACTAAAAGTCATATCTGTCTTTTATATACAGTCTTTGCCCCCCCCTCAACTACAAAACTGCAGCCTATTGTGTTCAGAAATTGGTAGAAACAAGACAGAAGGTGTTTATTTGTGATTTTCGCACTCACTGACAGGCAGAACTTTAAGAGCAAGCTACTCCTGACCCTAGGTGTCAACACAGTGGATCTCACCATATGATATACCTTTAATAAACAACTTGATAGGGTGCACCATACGCATGGAGTATAATTCTTCAGTCACAATGAATTTGACACCAATCCACCAATAAGCCAACAGTAATAAAAAAAGCTTCTCTGGGAATTATTGGGCAAGGCATGGGGGTCTGTCTGCCATTAATGGCCCTATACATTATGTTCATTCAAAGAGCCAAAAGAGCTGACAAAGTAAGCCAAAAATGTCAAGCAGAAAAACTTTACTTTTTTAAAATGTAAACCATAAAGATGACTGACAGTGGGAATTAGTGAATGATAGTTTGACACATAAAAGGGACATAGTTTAATGATGGAATGGGGTGATGGAGGTTGGATGTAGGCAGGTTTTGACATTGTAAGATCTAAAAGAAATTATTTACAGTGCTGTAAGATTTTTTTTCCATGCAAGTAGCTATAAAAAAAGACTCTAGTCTGACATATGTTTAAAAAAATCATATACATGCATGCACATGGATCTAGTTTTCGCAAAATGTTTCCAAGGATATTTTTCAGACATTTTCCCCATTACAGGACCAGGCCATAGAAGAGGAAATGTAGGTTATAAATAGGAATCAAAAGAACTCCCCCACCGATTATTAGTAAGGGATGCCAGAGAGTGTGGCATCTTTGAAAGTGGGAGAGCTTTTGAGTATTTTACAAGACAGGTGAAAGAAACATGTGTGTTAAATCATCGTACCGGTTCACTTGGGTCAGCTCTACCATAAAAGAAAAGAGATTACAAAGGAAACTAATGAAGACACTGATCAAAGTCTGTAATGGTAATGTGTAGCAGGTGTTTCAGACCTTTGCAATCCGCCCCTGCACTGCCCTCCCGCCGCCAAAGCCACTTCATCCGTGAAACTTTCTCATGTATTTCACGTGTGCTTTGATAGGAACAATGGACAGAACATATTTCAGCACTATTCAAACTATGTTACGAGCAATCTGGTTCAACTCTTGAAAGGCAACTGTGGGTGATATACAAAGGCAGCCACACAGACGCTGTGCGTTTACGGTGCACTTTCATGATTGCTGGCGAGTTGAAAAGGGCTGACGTGGTAAAGGCCCACACCGGCAGGAAAGAAAGCACCTGGATTTGAGACGCATGCAAGAGTTGAAAGAAAGTTGGCTAGACTTGAAGTGGAGCCCGTTCAAAGCATGATTGCTATTTTTACACGTATCGAAGATGAAAGTGGCACTGTGCCTGATTTAAAAAATGAGGAAAGTACATGCAATAGCCTTAATAAAGACCTTAAGATTCTGTTGAGACTTTTAAATAATGATATCAATAATTGAAAAAACTCGGTAAGCAATAAATTCATTAAAAACGACATTTCGACTCTAGTACAAGCAATACTACTACTCAAAATTGCCGAATAGGTCTGTGACTTTTGCTTTCGCTTTAAATTATGTCTCTCACATTTTTCCTCTAAATGCCACAGCCATTTTAGGGGCTTAAAACACCGATTTAAAAGCCATGCTGACCGGCCTATGTGCAATATATAGATCTGTACCTGCGCCACACCTGCGTAGTGCAAAGTCTTGAGCGTGCCGAATCTGCTTCCGCCGCGAGCTCACGCTCGAGCTGGGAATTGTAGTTCTAAGTGTTACGCTTTTAAAATCTCCCCCAACAATTTCTCCACGGAAACTCATTTTAAACCGGAGAAATTGAAGACTGGCGTCTCGTAGAAATGAAATACACGGCTTCACTTGCAGACGCTCTTCCTGGCACGAAAATAGCGGGATATGCAGTTTATTCGTGCACTACAACGACCGACGTCGCCCCTAATGAAAGCGAGGCAGTGTAAACACAACTCCAGGAACATGAAAAGATCGGGTGACAGTGAGGGGGAGAAGAGAAGAAAGGTATTGATAGCGTTTTTCTCCGTTAGGTCTGGCATATTTCTAAGCCCTGTCGCTCTTTGAATATCTAATGCTCCGTATGTGATGCTGCTGGCTGCATTTTGAAGGCTAGAAAGCCGGGAATGTCAGCGCATACTTCACCTTGCCTGTTTCCTTTATTGTGTTTTCCATTTTTTCCCCCACCAGTCTGCCACAATGAAGAATTACAGTTACGTTAAAATGGTGTTTTGCCACGTAGAGACACTGCCGATGAGAAAATAGAGGTTGCAGAGTAACGCCTCGACAGCATCCTACATCAAGTTGAAATACGATATGAATTACAGCAGGCTACACAATTATGAAAAAATAGTGGACATTGCAACTAGTTTAATGCATAGATATCTTCTTTTTTTTTTAAATTAAAACAAACAAAAGACAGAGTCGAGGCTCAAGTTGGGATGTTATTCTGGTGTGAAGAATAAACAATGAATCACTTGTATGGCAGCAGCAGCTGTGCAGCTCAGTGTAACAGTAAAAACAAAAGGTAAAGTTAGTGTGAAGTGTAGCCGGGATTTGGCATGCTGCCAGGCCAGCAGTCTCCAGCTGCTTCAGGCTTTACTACAGATGCAGTGGATAATGCTTTGTGCTCTGACATACAGTAGAAATGATAACCTATTGGCTAATGTTGCCACTGCTGTTGTTAAAGAACAACCTGTGCTAATGTGCCAGCTGTAGAACCGGATACTGAAAAAAATAGGATTTAAATAAGGGTCACATGATGTGAGCAGAGATGGGTATCTATGTGTTGTGTGTGCTGATGTGTCGAGCTTTGTAAAAGCTGGAACTTTGCAGTTTGTGGACATTCTAATGGAAGAGAGGAAACTGCTGTGCACTAGGCATCCAGGGCTGCTTCATCACAGTCATTTCTCTTAGCATCTGCCTATCTGCCTGTCTGTTTCTTCTCATATCTCCAGACTTGGACGCCGTCTGCTGTGGCGCATGTGTTTGGATCATGTTAGACAGCAGTGAAACTATGTAGGACGTGGTTCCTCCTGTTTATGAAAGCAGCCATGGCAGCCAGATGAGCGGCTCAGAGAGAGAACTCATTCTAGTTGGCCCTCAGGCAGTACTGCACAGACCTAATGGCTTAGCTGTCTTTCTCCTTAGATAAATAAAAGGATGAGCGAGAGAATTAGTAACTGCAAAATTTCTTTAAAACTGTACAGCGGCCAAAGCGAAAGCTGCGTGCGTTTTGAACGGTTTTCACAATATCACTGGTTGTATAAAGACACAGTTATTATGTTAACTAATACCTTGGATATGATGGTTGTCTTATCTAGTAAATGAGTGTGTCTGCAATGGTGCCCAAAGTGAGAGATGCACTGTGATGGGTGCACTGTTATTCCGAGTTGTGGAATGCAAGCCCCAACAGATTAGTGCCAAATGAATACACAGTCTCCTCAGAAAATCCCATCACAACAAGTCAGTATAGCATAGACAGGTGGGGTGCCATGGCTTCTTTCTATATATCTTTTTTTAAATGAAAGAGAACATTTGTCTGAGCCCCCGAGGGGAATTAACCCCACCTAGTCACACCAATTCACATTTATGTCATTTATTTAGGTTTTTCATCATTCAGGCTAGTGAACACACTCACTCATCAGATTTCATTTTGTTTGTATCAGGAAAAAAAAAGTTTTTATAGATTTGTACTTTGTCTTAGGTTGTCAAGTAGCTACTATTTCTTGAATTTTCTCGTCATACTAATGTTTAACCTCTAGTACGCTAATGAATTTAAAACTTTTAAGTATGTTTTATCAGTGTTGTCATCACAGGATAAATTTCCACTCATGCCCTGGCAAGTGTGAAAACAGCACCGACCCTGTCCCTTAACCCGATGTTCTAATGTTGTCTTTGATGCAAGCTTGCCATTTGGACAGCGATGACAAGTATTAAGTGCTGTGGTGAAACAGGAAGTGTGTCTGTGTGCGTGAGCAGCAGGCTAAGTAATGTTCACACAGGGTCACCAGATGTTGTGAGGTCCTGGGCTCAAACCAGCCCATTGCTTAGATCAGCCTCATTGGTTTGTTCTGGTTGTGGCACCTAGTGCAAGCTGTTTAGGGTATTTAATTTCTAAACACCCATTAAAATGGTTTGTGTTTCCCTTGGCGATTCTGTTAAATTAACATCTACTGAAGTAAAAGCTGATTATGTGGCCACACATCCAGACATGGTTAATCAATTTTCCCCCACAAAATGTTAGCTGGTGAATTAGTGTAAAGGAAACGATTTATGGCAACTAATGCCGACGTCCTGTCATGTCAAGCCTGGTGTTTTAGCAAGAGGGGGGTGTCAGATTCAGCGCATTCAGCAGCTTTGCGCTCTGCCGGCCATCTTTTTCTCCCTCTAAACCCAAGCTACATGCTGCTTGCTCTATTAATGAGCCAATAATGGAGAAATAGTGTTAGGTACTGACATAAAACATGGGTATGGATACCTAAGGCAGGGTAGCACATAAGCTCCAGCAGAGCTAGATTTACACCTAGGTCCTGTGTAGAATGGTAGAAAGGGGAACAGTCAGTATGGGGGCTCTCACTGCTTCATCAGACCCCCGCTGGTCGAGCTGTGGAAAAGCCAAGGCCCAGAAAAATACGGCTGTGGCAGATAATGATACCATTACACTAATGGAGCTGGCAAATGAAGGAGAACCCAGATGCCTGCTTTATTACCAGAGGGGGTCATTTCCTCGCTGCATTCCTAATGGCCTGAGCACACAGTATTGATCAGGCTATCATGCTGCTAATCCCCTACAGAATTACTTATCGCTGGCTAGGTGTCGATCTGCCACATGCCCTGTGCTGGCCTTGCCGTTGGGCGGCTGCTGCTTGTCCAGCAGGGACCCACTGGACCGTTCACCCAATCATGATTTAGGGGCAAGTAGGGATGGCGTCTGGGAGGTCTTCAACGATGGACTGGTTAATTCAATGTGTGTAAAAAAGAGGCAAATGAACCTAACAGCTTTCGTTTAATTAAGGAGCAGGCAGTGATGTGGCTCCACCCTCTTTATGGCCCCACTGGACACTGTGGAGCTGGTAAAGCTGTAAGGTTGGGTGTTGTTCTCAGTAATTTGGTTGTGCAGTAAATAAAAACAGGGCTGCAGCAGCAGCAGGATATGTCCGCCTGGTTTGATTATAAAGATGTCTGCGTACTTAACTTTGTTTTAAGAAGTCTGTGTGCAAATGTGTTTCATTAGGCCAAAGACTTTCCCACTTCTGGTTCTGATTGGTGTGAAAAAAGAAATTTCAATTATTAATGACATTCATTGGTCGAATATGACTGCGAATGGTGAAGCCAGGGTCCATAAACATCAGAAATAAATAGGATGGTCAGGGCTCTTTGCCCAGAGCTTGACCTGTCATATACACGGTCTCTTTATCAGGGCCCTGTGTGTGTTAACATCCTCAGGCCATTGTAAGTGTGGCATCCTAGCATTAGCAGACCCCTCTTGTCACCTCTGGCCTTGGCTAATCAAAGTGTTTACCTTAAGGGTGTGCATTTAGCATTGCTCGTTAGGACTTCTCCAGTAGCCATAAAGAGGTATTTATATATTTCCATCTAGAATAACCTGTCGTAGCTAGGGAAACTAGCTATTGATCCAGGTATTTAGTCATTTCTTTCTGCGTGCCCCATCAATATTGTGCAAACATTCGTCCAGGCGTCCATTTGAGAGTTGACCTAAGCCCTGGCCTCCATATTTTGCTCCCATTGGAGTTCAGTGATATACTATTATGAAAAGTAAAATCAATGAATGAATATGAAGTTTGGTGTGTAATATAGCGCAGGCTGGCGGCCCCAGGTCTTTCATTGATCAACTGCGTGAGTGTTGGAGGGGTCTGATTAGACTGCTGCTGAGCTTTTCTTCTACATGTCTTTACACTGTTTTGCCTATTTGATCTTTGCTCATATATTTGTTTGGAGATGTTACAGATCAACATTTTTTTTTTATTAAATCAGCCCACACAGAACTGTTCCAAGGATTTATGTCATTATGTGTACTAAAGTTAACCTAAGATAACACACAAATTAAAAATATTGC
Organism: Simochromis diagramma; assembly: GCF_900408965.1. Classification (NCBI taxonomy): domain Eukaryota; kingdom Metazoa; phylum Chordata; class Actinopteri; order Cichliformes; family Cichlidae; genus Simochromis; species Simochromis diagramma. The sequence continues at coordinate 9,007,625 of NW_024387414.1, forward strand.
TGTTGTGTTAGTGATTTAGTTTAAATATGATTTCACTTTAGTCAATTTAACAAATCATTTTTGAGCGTATTTGCTACTTTCTTATTGTTATTGATAAAGATTATGACCACAGTAATGTGTATGTGGTAGAATGTTAGATTTTACAGATTGTGCATGAATGCTTACAAGTGCAGAAATTCTAAGAATGGCTTAACGAGTTTCTGTTTATTACAAATGAAAAAGTTGATTAGCATATCATGATGATCGTGAAAAACCCTGGTTAATTTTCCTTCATTTCACCTTTCATCCATTCTATAATAGTAGTCTTTGTTGAATAAACAGCATGATGATGCATGATGTCTACATTTGGCTTGCATGTGGAAGGATATAAGCTTTTATGGTCCACCGGTACTGTGCCAAGGTATGTGTTTAAATGACTTGATGGGGACTCCTATATATAGTAGAAATTACAGTTTGGTGTTGCTTGAAAATGCAATCCTGCAGTCATACTGAAAGAAGCATCTGCAGTGGTTTCTTCTAACCACTAGCTGCAACCTGCTCATCCAGATTAGTTAGTTGCTACTTGCTGCTAGGTGGTCATAATGTTGTTGTTCTGAACTGTGTACTTCTTTTACATATGGTTCTAATCAAAATTAATAGAACAGTTAATAGTCCACAACGAAGTTTTCTTATAAGATGTATAAAAAAATCGCTCTCAAACAGCATGCTGCATGCAGAGTGTTAGCTTGTCTTATAGCACAAGTGTCTTCAATAGCAAGAACAGACTAGACAAATGTTGAAAAGAGGCTTGCATTATAATGACTTATAGTGACCGACCAAAAGAAGAACTTTATCTGGAGTTTGGAAGGTTTTTGGTTTAAAAAAATGTGACTTTCTTGCTGTCATTTCTGGGTGTGCTGCTTCTTTGCTTTTGTCTTCTCACCCTTTACGAGAAGAGTATGATAGGAATGATGTCAGGCTTAGGGGTTCTGTTTTCTGTCTTGTTAAATTAACAAAGATTTTTACACTGGCAAATAGCGGGCTCAGATTTATCCTTCCAGCAACTGGGAACCAAGCAGAGGGGTGATTGAGGATTATGCAAGGCTAATCGGTGTTTTTCCAACGACAGAATATTTTGTGCCCCAAAGTTTGGAACAATAAGTCAAAATTGAGCTTTTTTTTTTTTTTAAAAAAGCCCAACTTCGCAGCTCTGCTGTGGGAACATTAATGGGAGTGAGCCATACGTTGACTATATTTAAATGGCCTAAAAGTATAATAGGCAGCCTATTAAGACAGGAGGACTCTTTACAGCATTGCACAAAATATTTATTTCTTCTTAACAGAACAGGAGAATATTTTATGTATTGACTTGGTTGTGTGTTTTTATTTTATCCCTATTTCATGATGACATTTGGATGTTTTTATATTCTATAAAGCTTTGACAGAAGCCACTGTTTTAACTATAGTACTGTATACCTATATATTGACTCAGTCATTAGGAAAAGAAAACTGTTAGACTGTTAGAACTGAAAAAAATGTAATGGTGTATTACAGCTACTTGTCATACATATTGTTTGGAAAGTTGATGAGCTGATGTGTTACACCCATATGTATATATACTAATGCTTTGCTTGCTATGCTATCTTTAGCATTTATAACGTAGCCGTTTTTTTTTCTCTCCTATGGATGCAGTAACTAGGATTGTCCAAACAGCTCCCGACAACTTTGGTGCCTGTCACCCCCTACCGATCACCTCATATTAGTGTTGAGGCATTAGCCAAAGATGTCATCATATTCGAAAACAAGGCTGAGATGTGGATCATGCAAACTGGCCGACTTGGTCAGCTGTCAGTTTCAATGAGATTACATCAACTGTGACCTGCACAAGTAGGGTTCACCTGTCAAGCATGTGGCCTGTCACAAAAGAGACATAGAATAATCAGTTCAATCAATAGATGTTGGAGGCTCATCGGGCTGATGCTGAATAAACATGGGGATGACCCTCTCAACTCATACACAGAGGCTAGAGCCTCCTGGGGGTTCATTAGCCACCCGAGGCTATGATCCAAGTGAGTTGTTATTCTTTGTTTCTGTTTGTTTGGCATTCTGGTGTCTGTGTGTGTGTTTGTGCACTTGTACGAATGTGCACTAGGTGTGGGTAGGTGGTTTGGGGTTGGGCGTATCTTTGAATAAATATCGTCTAATAATCATCTCTGTGTGTCGTGGCTGCCCTTGGTGTAACTGCTCGGAGAACATAAGACACAAGGAATCAATAAGCACCATGGAGGCTGGAAAGATTAGCAACTGCGATTGTAATAATGCCTCCTTCCGTCTGCACTTATTCAGTCTTCAGTGAAAAACATGACTAATAATCAATGTTACCCAGAATACGTCCTATTGGTACTGGGTGTTACTAACTTTAGCTAACGCCATTAAAAACTGTTTCCCTGTGCAACGCCACCTGCATAGGACAGCGCAGTCTTCATGCTGTTTATTTGTGAATTTATTTTCCTTTACAGTGACTCACCTTTCCAATAAAGTACAAGTACCTACTGCTGGAGTGGTTGCACCACATCTGGTTTCAATGGAAAGTCCAAAACCCTTCATTCACAAAAGCTGCAGGAGACCAGGTTCACAAGGTGCTGTAAATACTAACTGTTAATTTGTACATCATAAGTTCTTTTCCATAAACGTGAGCAATGAAAGTGTGTTAAAATACCTGGCATTTCGCTTGTTTCTTTGTAGAAGCTCAACATAGGAAGTGCCTCCTACAACCAAAGGCAGATTTCAGCTTTATTCATGTAGTCAGCTGGAGCTGCAGTTAGTCTCCTCTGCTAACCATCTTAAATGGAATACCCTTAGTTATTTTCTGCTTGTACCCAACATAATGATATGTAGTAATTTAGTGTTACTATGGGAAGAGTTTGATGGGAACGATGTCAGGCGTAGGCGTTCTCTTTTCTGTCTTGTTAAATTATCAGACGGTGATAATTTTACGGTGGCAGTTAAAAGTTAAAACAGAAAAAGACAAATTAATTTTTGTGAAAACACACAAATGGCTTTAAAAATAACTTTTCCATCCTTAGTACATTAGGTTTAGCGCTTCCACCAGAGGATGTTAGTAACTAGAGCAACTTGCAGTCTGGAGTAGCTGTCTGAGTTATCCTGCATTTGCTTTCATGGAGCACTTTGTATTGCTCATTCCAGCATTTACTTGGCATCAAGTCTTTGAGAAGTGTTTGCTCACTTCAGGTGGTCTGTTCATGTCTCAGTGATTCTTTCTCTGAACCCCCGTGTGTTTTTTCTTCATCAGTCTAACTTTTCCTTGCATATGCGAGGGAGCCAACGACAGCTTGACTGGCATGCTGTCAGGCAGGTGATGCCTTTCCAATGGTGGAGCATCAGCCCTTTACTGAGTGCTTGTATGCGTGAGTGTGTGTGTGTGTGTAGAAAAAGCGGGGGTATTGTCAGGACGTGACCGGCACACTTTGCATGTTCTTCTCGAGACAGGTGCTTCTGGGCGAGCACTGGTGCATGACAGTTGCCTTTCATCGCTGTCTTCTCTACACTTAACCCCTGACCGGCCCTCCCTTCTTCCTCTAGCTCCTCATCCTCTTCTCTTCTTTCCTCCCTCCCTCTCTCCACCACGTCTGACCTCTTCTCACGGCGCCTCCCTCGGCCGTCCTGAGTGATGGACTGCGAAGGCTAGTAGGCGGCTTGCGCTTTGCATGTGGTGGTGGTGGTGTGCTGCGGCAGGCTTGTCACAAGCCTAACACTGTCAGGCCTCGGAAATCCAGCTGTCCAGACCAAACTGCGCACACTCATTTCCACACACTTACACCCACACCGCAACTTTTTGTTCAACAGTCTGTAATTCCATCCACTGGTGCTGTCAAGCACTTGATCAAACGTGCATAAAGAAAGGAGCCCCTTGGCTGAATCCCATCCTATCTCTTCCTATCATAATGTAGGCAGATCTTCCCTCCTCTGCCTGTTTCTTCAACTCTGTTTATTCAGATGAGCCTGACTGGGGGGCAGCGGGTCACATCCACTTGGCTGGCTAAAATGGTCCTGAATCGAGGGTTGTCTCCAGTGAGATGAAGGGAGAAAAAAAACACAAGAAGGGGTTAGGGAGGGCTGCCGAGCGGTCATGTCAGGGCTGTTTTCGGGGTTGTTTGTGTGCGTGCGTGTGCGTGCATGTGTGTGTGCATGTGGCATGGCAGAAGTAGGGGTTAGGGAGTTTGAGGGTTCAGTTGTCAACCCCTGTGTCATGCTTGCCCTGGCCCTGTTATGTAGAGGGCATCTACTGTCATTTGTTTCAGGACTGTCTGAAGTGGAGTGAGCCGCAGAAGCATAAAAAGTAGTCAGCAGAGTGTAAGCTCTCAGGTGCCTCGACGTACCACACTTTAATTTAAAAGTACAAACTCAAACACTGTAGGTGCTAATCCCTTATTAATTTGACATGCCAAAGTTTGTCTTATCCAGTTTGTCTTTTAGCGATTTGTTTTGGGGTTGCACTTTGAACCTCTGTTATTCCTGCATACATTGAAGATGGGGACTGATCCTGATGTTTTCCGTAGCACATCGTTACTGTTATATATATATATATATTTTTGCCTCTTTGTTCTTTGAGCTTTATCATGTTAAGTGAAGTAGGTGGATTAAAGTCATTCTCAAAGCCAACTTTGGAGACGACATACACTAGAAAGACTTTTTTTTTTTTTTTTTTAACAGTTATTTTGTACTTACAAGTTTTTGAAGTTCATCCCAGTGAGTGCGTGTGTGTGTGTGTGTGTGTGTGTGCTTGTGTATCTGTGTTTGCATTTTAGGTGCATGTGTGCGTTTCATCTGACATGCATCTCCCACATTCTTCCCACTATGGGGGGAAAAAAAGCAAATGGTTAAGACTCTTTAAATTTGTTGTTTGAGTGTCAGCGAAGACATGAGCACTGCGCGCGCCATGAGCTTAATCCAACAACAGCCTGCCTGCCATACTGTACACCCGCTATCTGCGAGTGAGTGGACCCCTTCCGCGCAACCATTGTCATATATAGGGGGCATTGTCACATATGAGATGGACTCATGTAAATGTGGTGACAAGCTAGTGTCTCGGCTGACTGACAGCACAGAGGGATTGGGCTAATCTGAGTGACTGATTTGAGGCATGCGGCAGCTCGGCTGTCCCCATAACTCCTGAGAAATAGACAGCTTCAGCAGAGTTATCTGTGTTTGTAAGTCCTTCTGCTGCACTGGGATGACAATAGGGATTAGTGCCAAGGTTCTTTAAACTGTTTTTTTTTTTTTTCTTTTTTCTTTTTTGTGTGTGGGGGGGGGCTCTTATCGGTGTCTCGGCAGGATGCTGCCGCAGCCAGTTTTCCTTGACTGTCAATTAAAGAGGGGATCATTAACTTCAAGGGTATAAATGTTCTAACACTGGTATTACGTTGGAAAGCTAAGTCGCTGACAGATGTTCCAACTTTAATTCTCCACTTGTTTTTTTGTCCTTTAATTAATTTATGTATCACTATTCGGGTTTTAAATATTTTTTCTCCCTGTCTGCTCTTTGTTAGCCTGTAATCTCAGTTACCATGGTAGTCGCAAAGACGATTGGGCCTTGTCACTCGCCTGTGTTTCTTATGAGGTTCAATCGGCTAATGTATTCAATATCATCCAAACTGAAAGGTAAACAGTATCTAATGGTGCATGTGTTCCTGCACTGCCTCAATACAACCTGAAGTCGCTGGGGGGGAGGAGAACGGTACGTCTGCGCCTAGTTCCCAGGCTTTTCAGGAGGACCCAACTATTTAGAATGGTGCTCGATAAAAACAAGAAGATCACATCCTGTATCTCTGTACATGTGCGGTTCTTTGGGAGGTAAAGGAAAGCAGTGTAATACTTTGGGGTTATCTTTTGGAGGCTTTTATGGCATTTTTGAAGCATGAGTACGACAGCTGTGGTTGAGATTTTCAGCCAACGCGCTGCAGTGGGATGTAGTGAAGGTATATTGTAGGTTGCTGCATGGAGGAAGAAAGAAAACTAGGGGATACGTTAAGGGAAATGGGAAAGAGAGAGGTGACAGAGACTGCTAATGGGCAAACTCTCTTTATCCACTGCCAGTGCCATCACCGGCACTACCCTGTTCTTTTATGACAGCTCTTTTCCTTTGTTCTCCACGTCGGCCCACTCACTGCTGGGGATTCATGACAAGTTTTCACGGGCTGATCAAACGCTGCGGTGACACCTGATTAGGATATAGCGCGTGTTTACAGTCGTGCATGGCGAGGACACCCCCAGCCCCCACCCCCGTTCTCAGACAACAACGGAGACTTCACCTTGACTAATTAAATTTGCACCTGCAATGCCAGCTGTGACAGCCACTGGAGGGCTACATTTATTTATGTCACTCCTTGCATACTTCCTGTGACGTTTAGGAGGCTGAGTTTGCACTAGCTCCTCTGTTGACTTGCACTGTGGTTTACTTCAATAGCCATCTTTATTGTGGCTGTATCTGCCCTGATGTTTGGTAAGGCGGGTTTGTCCTCCGTTTTGGAGGATAGGCAATTGTACCTGGAGCTGTGGCTAGGTGGAGATGTGGGGGTCAAATGTGTAAAGTCATAAAATTTTTACCTATGCAAAGGTGTGAAATCCCTCTGACATATAATAATAATAATAATAATAATAATAATAATAATAATAATAATAATAATAATAATAATAAAAATAAAAATATTTGCACATTTTGGCAGCATTATTTTAACATTAACAACTTCCAGATATATTTCTGTACATTTAGATACCACGTTTAATCATGTGGCAAAACAAATATATGGCAGTGTCATGTAGTGTTTGCTGGCATTCTGTGATTTTTCTAATTTTAAAAAGACTGAGTGCTGCCTGGTAATTGAATCTGTTTTATCTCTTCTGTTCCTTATATCTCATTTTAAATGGTTTTTGGGCGGCTTGTTTAAAGTAATGTGATTTGTGTGTTCCAGGATGAAAAAATACTTATTTAATCATGCAGCAGTGTGCATACATACCATATGTGTGCCTGTAGTGATGATCTGAGTGCGTGCGTGTTTATCTATCTAAATCAGTGTTGAGAGTGCAAAAGGCCACAGCTGAAGTGAGCAGAACATCAGTCACCCAGTAGCAGGAGACAGGAGGCTGATAATTTGTGGCTTTGCCCCCTCCTCTCTCCCTTTCTCTCTGTCTCTCTTTATTTCGCCCCCCACAACTCTATTCTGCCTCCCCAGCCTCAAATTGACCAGGCTCGACTGCTGGTCATGCTGTATTACATGGGTTAGATGAAGTAATTATTTCTAGGCCACTGACTACAAGCAAGATTAATAGTTTTTGAAACGGCCATAATGGAGGGCTGACCTGCCATGACATAAGCATTATTTCAAGCTCACCTCCACTCTCATCCCTCTCACCTCTGGGCACCGGCAGAGTGTGATTTATACCTGGGCTAATGAGGGGAGGGAACCTTGGAGCCCGGAGCCAACGGCCTACTAGTGTAGTGTTAAGGCATGTTCCCCCAAATGTATGGGCAGTGTGGTCATCTGAGGAAGGGTGGTACAGTGATTGGTTTTTCAACAAATTAAACCATGTGATTAAAATACACTTTTTGCATTCAATTATTTATTTTATTTTATTTTTTCATGAAACTTTAACAATTTGGGTTGTTCTCTGGAAAGCATTGGGCCTCATTGAGATCTTAATTAAAGAACAAATTATTTGCTATTGATGCTGAAGCCCTTTGACCTGTGATTAATTGGTGTGTCCCCCCCAACTCTTGATGATCAGCAGCCTGAAAGATCACAGAACCTGGAAAGTTGTCACTAGGTGGCAGTTGGACATCATATTATCAGATGCACTCTCCTCTTCCTTCCACCACCCTCTTCCTCCCTCCCTTCCTCCCTCCCCTCTGGGCTAAGTACACCTCAGATGTCAGGGTGTTTTATTTTTATTGGATGAGGGCAGTGTGTAATGCATTCACCTCCGTTCCAGCCAGCTGTTAAATGCCCCGGAACATGGTCTGTTCAGGCTCCGCCCCGTTAACCCCTCTGATTGCCTGTAATAATTAGCAGAAGTGAACAGTAACTATGACACCTAGTGAGGGTTTGGAACAGCTTGTGACTCCTTGATGGAATAGAATAGAATTCAACTTTATTGTCATTGCACATGTCACAGGTACAAGGCAACGAAATGCAGTTTGCATCCATCCAGAAGTGCTTTAGCCATGATATAGATATATTACAAATATATATTAGCAATAATATAGATATGTGAGTATATTACAGTATTATTACTATATTACTATTATGGTATGTTATAATGTACTATAATACACACGTGAAAAGGCTTCAGTGACTTGGGTCTGGCCCAGCGTGCCAACATCCCTTTCGATTTGGTGTGTGTGTCTTTTAAGCTTTAATATTAACCCTTAACTTTAAACACATGCATGCAGTGTGGCATCAGCAATTACATTTTCAAATGGCTGGGTTTGTAAACCTCCAGGATGTTAATCTGTCACTATTCAGGCTACTGGGAAGAGTGAAAAGAGGATTAAGCTATTCAATTCCTGGTAGAATATTTTCCTTTGTTCAGAATGAGTGAAAGAAAAATAAATAAAGAAATAAGGTGGTTTCTCAAGCAAGACAAGTGCTGTCTGCTACATTTCAGGATTTGGCTAATGCCATTATAGCAAACTTATCTGTCCCAGCATTCCAGGAAGACCGACAGACTGTTGTGTAAACAGCCACAAATGATATTCAGCCCATAATTCAATATTAATCTGATAATGCCAGTTTATCTGGGTCAGAAAGTACATTAGAAAGAATTAGACCTGTCCTAGATGTTCTGGTCACATCTGTTTAGAGGCATATGTTTTTCTAGTGGCTTAGATGGTTGTCAGGATTTAAACTTGGGTCATGCGCCTAGCTTGTTAATAATACCGTAATAAAAAGATCTGGATTAACATATAGGTCACCGAATAATTGTTAAGGTTATCCTAGTTTTGCTGCATATATATGATAGTGGAAAGATGTTTTTCAGTTATTGTGTTGCGTGTGAACATGGCATACAGCTAAGTTGGAATAATAATCTTGAGTTGTTTTTGTCAACCAGCATACTGTATTAAATCTTATGGTTAGCATAAGGTTATAATATACCACATCATAATTGTCACAGCTGTCAACCGATCAGGCACAGCACCCCAGTCTTAGCCCCTCGTTTACCCTTTACTTCCTGCCTCTTGGGTCTTATTGCACATCATCTTTATCCCAGATGAAGTACTAGACTCCGTAGTGTCAGGAGATGATCTAATATGGAACCAAAAGGACACAGAGCTGGGAAATCATCGTCATTTGAAGAGGTTGCTTGTCACAGGATGGGTTTGATCAGCCCGTGCTGCGGTACACAGAGCCGGGTCTTTGCACTGTCTAACAGTGGTACTGGATTAGAGACACAAGCCACTTCGACTGTGATCAGTCACTCACACATGAAGACACGCGGCAGGACTGAAATCCTCCTCGCACACTTCATCCAGATCATGTACAGGCTTCTTCGTCAAGCCTACTGTATGGAAATGAGAAGCACTGCTGTTGACAGTGATGGTACATGTCTGTTTTTGTAAAAATATATTTTTGGTGGCTTCATTTTACAACTAACGTCATCTACATTAATAAAGGTACTTCCGCAGAGAGGGAGCTACAACACCAGGTTGTGTTTGCCTATGCAGCTGCCTGACCTGCCTGAATCCTACTGATCTCTGACATGTTGAGGTGATGGTAGTGTGTGTGAAGAGTCTGGGTTTACACCCTTTAGACACTGTGTATTGCTAAGTGCTATTGAATTGTTTACTGTCACAAATCACAAACCTTTCAATGACCAGGTGCGTCCACCGTCCACCCACTCATCTGTCCATCAGCTGCTCCGCCCTGAGCGATGTGTTGGTCTGCTGGGCTCTGAGGACCGTAGCACTGGTCTTTGGAGCTGGGGATTTTAAACGCTCCACCTGATTATTGATTCTTCTGCCTCGCCGAGCCAGCCAAGCTTGAGAGAAATGTAGAGAAAGAAAGAAAGCAAGCTGCAAAGGGGAAGGGCAGTCTGGTGGCCTTGGTCCTTTGGTCTTCAGGTCTGTCCTTGACACTGCCTATGGGACAGGCCTGGAGGACACCTCTTGTCCTCACTGTAAGCCCCTACCAGCCCCTCCAGCTAACTGGCCCTCCCTGTGGGGCATGCTGCACTTTGCACAGCCATATTGACTTTTTGGAAGGGAAGGAAAAGTGTGGCTGGATGGTGAGAGTGTAAGAGGGAGGGAGGGGGAAATGGGAAAATCAAGGGAGCTTTCTAAAGCAGTGACTTCTCCTTGACTGCACCTCTAGACGCGACAACCCTGTTAGAACAACTCAGTGGCCCTGGTGCCCCGCTGAAAACTGCTAATCACAGTCTTTCAATCAATGCTCTCCTGCCTCTCTTCTCTTCCTCCCTCCATCCCTCTCCCTTCCTCATTTTCTCACTCTTTCCCCTGACTTTCCCTTGACTTAACTGGACCCAGCCTGAATACCGAGGGACTGTGTCTGCATTAAAACTGGCCATTCCACATGGAAAACAGCTGACCTCAGGAAAGCATGTTGTAATTTGAAGGTGAAAACTAAAAAGCTTGCTCGATCGACATAATCTTAATGGAAACATTAAGGCCCAGCCACAAACCAACAATGAAGGCAAAAAGGCAAATGGCCCTCGCGTACCGGTGGAGCTAGCCAATTCATAGACATGGCACATGGTTTCTTTGACTGTAAGGCTGCTAGTTAGAATCCTGGTGAGTGTTTAAAACTAAAAATGCCCTTGAACCAGACTTTTTTTTTTTTTTAACCCTCAGTTACCCCAGTGGGAGAACAGAGAAACTGTTTTATTGTCTACCAGAAAACTTTAGATGTACTGAGCAGCTCCTCTGTGTAAAAAAATCTGTGGGTATGCGAGTGTGAAGCAGCTAGTATGTTTCTGATAAAGAGCATGCTCAGTCAATCTTTCCCGGACAAATAAAAAAAGGTTATGTAAGGCATGCATCGACAGATCTCTTAAATCCCCATCCTCTCTTTCTCTTCTTCCCTCTCCTCTCCTCTCCAGATCTGACACTTGCTAAAGGTCACAGAAACATCTTTTTTCCCCTTTGAGGTGTAGATAAGTGTGAAATAGATGTTGACACCACAGACACATTGAAAAGCACTTAAACAGAGTGGCTATGTGCCAACCTTTCTAAGTCTGGCTTTGTGCATTTGTAAATACTTTTGAATGATTGATCTCTGACACACGTGTACGCATACTCTCCACCTGAAAGAATTACACGTACCTTGGGATCTTTGGAAGAGTAACTTTAGGTAAGTATGTGAGTGTGAAAGTATACACATGGCTTGCAGTTAGCCTAGAACAGGACTTTTGATGTTAAATTTTTATACCTAGTGTGTGTTGCTGTACCTTATCTCATACATGTGGCATTTTTCAAATGTGACTGGGTTCCAGTAGAGGTGGTCATATTGTGTGTGTGTGTGTGTGTGTGTGTGTGTGTAAGTGTGTACATCTAATTAATGACTGGCAGTGGTCCCCCACAGCTCTGGTAATGTGCTTAGATCAGTGTTATAAACAGGGCGTGAAAGGTCTGCCCAGCGCCAGCCTTTTAAATGACTGGCCTCTTGTTCAGGTAGATGGATGGAAATGTTCTAATATTAATGATCACGTCCCCTGCTGACCTGTCGCGAGGTGAAATGATCAACGCAGCCTTCAGCTTCCAACGGCAATTAATGGGCCAGAGCCGATCTGTCTGCCATTTGTCATCACTTACTCCACCTGTGCACCCCCGCCGAACACGTGCTAAACATGTCTGTCAATATATACAGAATGTTCACTTCACTGATTTGAAAAAATATGCAATAGTTAATGACATAGCATTTGTTCTCAGTTATTTCTGGACCATTATTTTTCTTCTCCTTAATTTGTTTCTAACCAGAAATGAGAAAACAAAACCAGAAAAAAAAACCCCAAAAGAAGTCTGATGACTTCAGCATGTCTCAATCCTTTGTTGTGTATCACTGATTATGTTCTTAATAAGTTACTTTGAAGAGACTGTCTTGCATAAAACATGATTTGCAAACGTAAGCTAGACCCACATGTCAAACTGAATCTGTAAACGCATCTCAGGATAATACACGTTACCCAGTAAAATTTACATATTAACAAGAAAGTAGCTGAAAGTCTGTTTATTTGAGATATTTCTGGCAGCATCCTTCTTACTGACCTTTAACTCTCACAGTCCAATTCATATTCATAGGCCAGTCCTCAGCAGGAGTATGGACACAAGGGGTTACACATTACCAATGCCCTCGCTCTGAGGTCAGCTCCCACACATTCCAGTTACCCATTTACCAGTCTGCCCAGTTAGCCATCACATTAAGTCACCAAACTTCGAGCTGGTGTTCATAAAATAAATGAATACCACAAGTGGCTGTAAACAAAATGTCAGAATGGGGGGGGATTTTTTTTCCCCCTGAATTTTGTTTTTATAGCATGCATGATGAAAACAAGAGATGAAAACAAGAGAGGTCATTTTGGTCGCTGTAACTGCTGATGGAGCTTCTTTTTCCATTAATGTATTTGCAGCATGGGCTTTTTTAAAATAGATATTGTCTTAAAAAGGCATAAAATATGCTTAAACTGAAATAATAAACTATAGCCAGAACCACAAAAATAGAAGCTCTGTGTTTATGCGTGTGTGCGCATCACCTCGAAAATTCTTACCTGTCAGTGACTCATTTTTTTTGTGACGGCACCTAGGTGGCGTGTTAGATTTAGTCACTATCACATATCTAAAGATGGTGTAGTCCCTGACCTGCACAGATCTTTGTTAAACAAACTGTGCTACAATTAGCCAAAAGGTCCTTTTTGATTGTATTCAACAGTTACAATTATCTGTATATTTGTACTTAAGCTTTGCCAATTCAAAGCTTTGCTAAAGACTTCTACAGCTTTTATATGCATCACACATGCAAACACAAATGTCTTGGTGGAGTAGGCACTCCCTGGCCTTCTCTGTGCCCTGTGTCGCTTCACACGAGCTCCCTACATTCTTCGATCCGGTGCCAAATGGATCTGGGCGGAAACGCCTTTCATGTACATGGGTAGGCTGTCTGTTTGAGTCTGACGTTTTATAGCCGACTTGTCAAAGTTGTTGATTCACCATCACTTTTGCAGAAAGGGAACAGTTCTGAAATGGGTGTCTCACAAGTACCGGGAGAACACTGTCTAAACACAGTGCTCTATTATAGAGCTATCTCTCATCACGTCATCCTTGGGTTGCAGAAGGATTGCTTGAGATCCATGGTTTTCTGTTTTAATATTGAAATTCGTGCATTGGTAGCAGTACTGCCCTCCTTTGGCTGGTATTTAAGAGTTTGCATATGTTTTTACTGTGCCTGCACCGATTCTTTGTGGTACATGTATGCTAGGTTATCTGGTGATCTATACTGGCTCTACACATGAACGTTAGCCTGAATAGCTGACTGTTACGCTGTGTTAGCCCAGTGATAAACTGGCAACCTGACCTGGGTGAACCCTTCGTCTTGTCCTTTTATAGCTGAGATAGACACCAGTTCACTGTGACTGTAAATTTGATAAGTAGCTGAGAAAATAGATGAATGGATAGAGCCAAGAAGAATTTCCGTGAACATATCTCAAACAGGGGGACACGTACTGGAACAGTTTACTAAACACTGGTGCTTTTACATATCTGTAGTTTATGATGCATCAGCCAAATCTAGACAAGCCCAGTGGAACTCATCTGCCCTCTGTCAGCATTTGTAGATGCAGTGCTTTCCAGTGGACTTTCAGGGGCAGAAAAGAGGCTGGAGGTGTTTTTATCCTTGCAGCAGTGGAGTTATCTCACTATTTTGAGCTATTGATGCTAAGCGCTGGACATTAATCTACTCTGTGAAGATCGCTTTGAAGAAAGTGTCCGTTGAAGTGTCACAGATGGGAAATAAATGAAATTAATAAATATATGGTACACAGTTTGATATCTCTTATAGGCCAAGATCAAAGCAAACCAATTGAGTTCTATTCTACCTAATATGTTTTGCTGTGATAAACAGTCCGGCTGAGGGAATAATCCCATCAAGGAAGGGAGAGATTAAAAAAAGGAAAAAAAAAAAAATCAGATATATCACTCAGTACAGACGGTTGGCACGGCTACCGTGAAGCATCCGTGTTATTATGGAATTGGTAATCTCGTTTCTTGGGTCTGAGTGGAAACGCAGACCTTTTTTTCCCGTGATTTTCCTTCTTGAATCAGGTGCAGACACAGAAAAGGGAAGACAGACACAGCGGTTCTCTGATACTGTGAGAGTCCATCTGCTTCAGAGGGCTCTGGTAACTTCTTGTCTTTCGTTTTTTTCTCTGGAATTTCTGAGTATCTTGATGTATTTGACACGTGTGTGACAGACCTGGTTATGTGTGATTGGGCTTGAGGTATGGTGCTCACTACCACAGCTACATGTTTTTCAGAAAAGGCCATGCGCTGTGTGTGTATAAGAGCCGCTTTTGCACTTGTGTACACAATGGTGGTTTTGCACTATGAATGAAGCAAAGTGTAATGTATTACTTACATGCGCACATATAAAACAGACGGATGCCACTATATGGATGTGTACAGTAGAGTCTCACAGCAGCAGTCAAATAAATAAACACACAGGTACACAGCGGCATCCGCACACAACAATAGCCCAGAGCCTCACCTTGATATCTTCAGTTTCTGTCATAAGTTAGAATTTGACACCAATGAATGTGTGTCAGGTTGTCAATTTCTTCCAGCAGCCTTTGAATGCAGTCTGGCCATGAATAGTGCATGTTGTTTTGTTTTTTACATTCCAACTGTCTGCAAGTCTGTTTTTGTTTGTTCCAGAATAACTTGGAAGGCCTGTACACTCATGCGCATCCTTTAAGAAAACTTTCAGCAGGTGTTGTGTTGTTTAGCCTTAGGTAAAGTTTCAGCCCTGAAGGTAAATTCACCAAACTGCGTTAGATCAGATGCCCTCCCATTTCTTCCACCTCTGTGATTGTGTTCTGTTTCCTCCCTGCTGTCTTTAATACGCATTCTTCTTCCACTTGACCTCCTTATGATCCATACCCTTTTTGAGTCTGGACATATATCGTTTTATAACTGCAGTTTATTGTTATGACTGGGACATTTTATTTAGCTCTAAAAGTCAGGGCAAGTTTCTGTTTTTTACGTCAGTACCTGTGTTCCTTGTGAAGTCTTTGGCATTAGTAGTGGAGAAGTAATGCGAGACTCGTGCTGTAAATGTCTCAGAAATGTACACCTGGCTGGTTTTTCTTCAACAATTACAACTGCTTGATTGTTGATGCACAAGTCATTCATGCAGAGGTTTGAAAGATGTAAAAAAAGACAATAGCATGATGGGTACATTTCAGCTTCCTGCTGCAGAGAAGCCATATAGAGACTCTGTGTGTGTGTTTGTACATGGATGCACCTGCGGGGAATGAATGATGATCTACTGTGCACGCATGCAGGTACACATACCTTCAAACAAGCGCATATGGAAGCAGAAGAAGAGGCAGGTTGGGGAGACTGTTGTGAAATTTATTTGGGTATATATTTTTTATACTAGTTGCCATTGGATTTACAGGTCAGAATGGAATGTGGCCCAATGAAAGGTACTTTGATCCATCCTCCGAGCTGACTGTTTTATTGGAGGAGCTCTGTATGGCGCAGGACATCTTTTATAAGGTTGTGAGGAACCCACCGGCAGCCTTCGCAAAATCATAAAAATGTGAGAAGTCAATGAAAATAACCGGTGACCGGTCATACCTCAGCCAGTTTTGAAAGGATCATTTGTTCAAATGCATTAATTAAAATGGGCTGCATAGCTTGTGGTTCGGTTTGAAGTGATCATGATTAGATTTTGGTTTCCTATTACCTTATACTGTATATCTAAATGATGGATTTATTAGATTTACTGATTTATAGTTTTTAGTTTTATGTGTTTATCGCTTATTTTATTTGTGTAAATTTTTGTCCTCAAACGACGTGCAGACTGTCTCAGAAAAGCTGCATGCTGAGTATATTTGAAGGTTCAGGCCGCTTAGACATTAAATATAAAAATGACAGCAAAACAAAATGAGGCAACCATACTTGCAGCTACTTATCAGTCTGTTTTACTGTGTTGTCTTTTTACAGAGGCGGAGGCTACTGCAGGAGTTGGGAGACCAGAAGATCCCCTTTCTGGCACCCTCAGATCGAGGTTTTCAGCAGCTGGTAAGGCCTACTTCTAGATACTGTTAATGATATTTAGACCTTAACTTTAACAGGACTGCAAAAACATGTCTTCTGACTGCTGCTCTCAAAGTTATTTTTTTTTCTCAGACAAACATGCTTGAAATATAATTCTATTTTTATGTCGTATGTTTCTGCATGTCATGGTCAGCATGTTATGACAACACTGAATTGTGTTTCCTAGTGGGACACCAGTTACTCTGGTCTCGTGCTAAGGAAATCATGCTCACTGCCTGCTGAGCTCCATAGCCGGGTGCAGGCAGCTCTGCTCACCCTCAGAAGGAAGGGATGCCTCCTGAAGGATCTGGTTCGTGTTCGTGACCGAGATGTGTTCACCGCTGTGTCACGTGCCCTGCTGGGCGAACCGGGCCATACATATCGCTATCTGGACACACGGCTCTTTGCCATCCCCTGGCACAGTGAGGACATAGATGTCAAAGGACAAAATTGTTGTGACCCAGATCTGAGAGCTGCCTGCAAGGCATTGTGGGAACTTAACACCTTTTTCTGCACTGATGTGTCTCAGCTGAAAGAAGGAGACAGGCTAACACAATGGGCGAAGGGAGAGGCAGAAGCCAAACAAGGTGAAGAGGGGGACACAGAGTCTAAACACAGTGAAGACTCTAAAAATAGTGAAGGAGGGGACTCAGAGTCCAGGCAGAGTGAGGAGGGGGACACAGAATCCAAGCACAGCGAAGAGTGGGACATTGAGTCAAAACACAGTGAGGAAGGCTGCTCTGGGTCTAAACAGGAAGGGGAGTGGGAGACTGAGTTCAAACACAGCACCGAGGAGGGAGAGTCTTCCCAAATAAAGCCAGGTGAAACCAGTTTTGCAGCAGCTTCAGAGCATGCTGAAGGAAAATGTCCTGACTGGGGAGTGAAGGCCAGTGGTGGCACAGAGACTGAACCTGTGGGACTAAAGGCCCAGGAGAAACCTGTGGCCGAACTAAAGCACAGCCTATCAGATTACCACATTCAGGACAGAGAGGAGCACGGGAGTGGCCAGGGCTGTTCTCAACCTAGTCCTCCACAGGTATGCAGCGGTCCAGTAAAGTTCAATGTCACCTTACTCAATTACATGGACCCAGCCGCAATGAGCCAACTCAAAGAGGAGCCGTACTATGGCATGGGGAAAATGGCAGTAGGGTGGCACCACGATGAGAACCTGATCACTCATTCGCCAGTGGCTGTTTACAGCTATAGCTGTCATGATGACAAAGGTAAGGATCAAAGTTAAAATGGTATTTGTCATAAAACTGTGCTCAGTGGCTTGAACTGCAGTTCAGATTTATAAAATTAACACTTCAGAGGCTTTTACTTAATACTTCAAAACTCTTATCCAAAGTTATCACGATAATCTTTCACATTTTTGGCTTAAAATTAAGATTCCTTTTTCTCTTTTACTTCAATATCCATCTCATTACTTTATCTCAGTTGCTTTATGGTGGATCAGATGCAGCTAACCTTGTGTGTTATGGCCCTACAGCAGCACTGTAGCAGCTGTAGACATGGCCTCTGGTGAAGCAACCATCAGATCCATCTATGCGATAGTGTCAGAGCATTATCAAATGTCATCACCAGTTCACTGCTGACAGCCTTATCACCGACAGTGCGTCGGGAGATCACAGACGTTTGGATCCGAGCTCTTAAATGCATGCTCAATAGCTTAGTCAAACAAACAAGGCTTATCACATGTGCTGCATCTCATCTAAATCATTTCCTCAAGAAATGATCGATGTGCAATTATCTGATATGGAATAATGAGCCCTGCTTTGATAAGTGATAAGTGTTTCCTAGACTGTACTGTATGAATACGATGTCTCCTAATTATGGAATGCAAACCCTTTCAAGAGCTGATAGCGTTTGCTGGTGGAGTTGAAGGCAAATCTCATTGAAAAAAGAACTTTGCTTTCTAGTGTATGAATAAAAAAACAAACAAAAAAACCCCATGGAAGGCAATAGTGAGTATTACTCCATATTTTATGTTTTTATAAGTACTTGTTTTCAGTTTTAAAATAGTTTTTTGTACATAATACAGTAAAATGCAAAATCCTTATTTTTTATCATATGGATCACATTAATGACTGATGTCTTTATTCATCTCACTTTTTAGAAACCCAACAAACCAGAAGAGTGCTTTTTAGAATAAATTATAAGTAGTGCAGTCAGTCATTAGATCATTACTTGCACTCTCTAAATAGTGGAATGAGAGCAAACTGTGTTTTCCTGTTGCAGATGGAGCTAAAGGTACAGCTGTAGTCCAGCAAAAAACAAACCCAAAACGTACTGTTGAAGGTGGGAGCTTTGCAGTTTTAAGAGCCTTTGTCTCTGTCTTAAAACTGTAATTTTAAAGTATCACGCAGGTGCACTGCTAACTTCTCCCACCACACAGCTGGGCTTTCTTCATTGTTGTTTCTTAACCAGAAACACATGCTCAAGAGGTTGGTTTTAATGATATTTTTTTGGGCCATTTCAATTTTGACCTTGCGAACACAAGCTTGAAACACTGGCGCAACACCTTTCTGTGCTTGGCAGCTGTCTTTCTAGTTTCAAGTGACCCCCACATCTCCAGACTTAGAACTAAAAGGCTGATCATAGCTCTACAGATGTATTTTTAAGTGGATGGCTCTGAGAACTCCCAGAACCGGTGGATTAAAAAGGTACCTATTCCAGAGAAGACAGAAACGCGGCACATTAGGCAGCTTAGATGTACAGATATAAAACATTTTGCATGACGCATTCATTTGAGATGTCTTTTTCTCACTTCAATTGCCTTTTTTTTGCTTGGACTAAAGAAATGTAGAGTTGTTTTTTTTTTTATACCTGCACAGATCCAAAGGAATCTGCTACAATTGAGTGTTTTCCGGCACAGTGGATGATCTTCCACCATTCCTAAGGCCTTGGGGAGAGCTGTCATTAGCTGGCTCTCAGAGCACAATGGCTGGAAATTAAGTTACTATTTATCCGTGCTGAGCAAAGGAAAAGGCAGCTGTGGGGCAGAGAGGCCCAGAAAGAGTTTAGTATTGATTTTGCTGAAGGGTGTTGGCCAGCCAAGCCAAATCTTGTTTTCTTAGTATGCCATGTAAGAGTGGAAGGAGAGAGATGGACAGGGGAGGCGCTTGCAGCGAATAGGTTCAGAAACAGGAATATCATAGGATACATACTGTCTAATAACACACTCACACACTCACTAAACAACATCAGGGGCTTTTATCCAACTATTTCCTCTTGCACAGCATAATGATAGCATAAAGATCCTGTGCTAACAGCCAATATGACCACAGCAACACGTATCATCTTTGCTTGGCTGCTAAGTGATTCTTACTTTCTGTAGACAAAGGCTTACATCTTACATCCATTGTTTGGGTGGTATTGATTTAATCATTGCACTCTTTTTTTTTTTAATGTGTTAAGCCTTTCTTTAATTTAATTTCATTTAATTTTATTTTCTGGCTACATCATTGGTGATAGATGGCCACTGCTGTAGTATGCTATAGCAGTTTTTCACTGCATTACCCAGATATACAGGCAAAGATGTGACAAAAGTGTTATATATTTTTTTAAACAGCTTCATAACAAACATGTAATTCCATAAATATTTAAGAGATTTAAATTTAAGGATGCTGCAGTTTTACAATCACTTAAGTCACACTGGGTTAAACTGTCAACCCAAAGCCCCAAATGTGAATATAAATGCAAAATGCAAATGTTACAGTGTGCTGGGCTCTGTTTGACTGACAGGTGAGAGCAGTGAGGGAAGCAGCAGTGATAAGGCCTGCTGGAGGATTGGGCTCAAGGTAGCCTGGGACATCCACACACCTGGCCTGATGCTGCCGCTGGAGTCTGGAGACTGCTATTACATGAGAGGTACAGACGTTTGTACATAAACGCACTCGGAGCTACACACATGCACATGTAAACATGTTGCTCGCACAGCTTAACCGCATTCGCCACTATGTCTGACTTTGGAGGGAGGAACACTTTCATTACCCCATGTTTTAGTGTTACTTGTCCCCAATGACCCATGCCAGCAGGATGCACTTCACTCTCACTTTCATGCTCAGTCCTTTTCTTCTAATTCTCTCTGCAGGAAAAACAGAGCTGAGACATGCGTGTTCATGCGTGTGTATGTGCAGAGAGGTTACTTGGCTTGAAAAGCGAGCTTTAAGGTTCCATGAAATTGTGTGCATTAGAGAGGTTAAGAAACCCAAATGTTATTTTTTGAAGTCCTGTGACCCATTCCTGACTATGTCTCTATGGGGAGAACAGACAGCAAGCCACAGGGGTGTAAATCATAGCTTAATGCTTTTGGCTGCAGCAGACACCTCCACCCTCCTCTTTTTGGTCCCACGGGTCTTTCCAAGCTTTCTCATATTTTCTGAGCGCAAGGACATTTATCCACATCACAACAGAGCTTGTGTTCAGCTGGACAAGAAGTTAGCGCCCCTTATAAAATGGCGGATTTATTATTTTATAGAGGCACTTTGCTTTCTTAAGTATATAAAGGTACAGTTTTAAGGTGGTCCGTATTTCATCTGCATGATGTATTACCGTACTTTGTGTATTTTAAATAAGTGACTAATTCATGTAGTTTGGAACTAAGAGTAGAGAAAATAAATATTTTAACTGATATACATCAGAACATACTTAACTACAACACTATGCTCAACATTTACATCAAATAAATACAGGTATTTAGACGCTGTCATTCACTCTTTTCTATATTTTTTTTTAATACTTCACCAAATGTCTGGAGAGACTTTCTTTTTTTAATTGAAAGATTACCATCTCTTTACACCCGCAGAACAAGGTGGTATAAATAACTTACTTATGTACTGCACATATGTCACAAATCAGATTTACAACTAATTACAAACGAAGTAAAGCAGCTCTTACTTTTATGTTTTTTTTTTTTTAAAAACAGCGTGCTTTGATAATAATATTGTTGTTCGTAAGCTTTTAGGCCTCCAATTTCACAATTCCATAGTGGGGGTAAAAAAGGAAACAGAAAAAGCACTGTAAAATATTTTCTCCAAACTGGTCATGGCAGATGGCATTCCTCCCTGAGTCTGAGTTTGCTTCCTATTAAAAGGGAGTTTTTTTTCTTCTCACTTTCACAAATACTTGCTCTAAGGGCGATGACAACTGTTGTGGATTGCTTTTATATAAATAAAA
Organism: Simochromis diagramma; assembly: GCF_900408965.1. NCBI lineage: Eukaryota > Metazoa > Chordata > Actinopteri > Cichliformes > Cichlidae > Simochromis > Simochromis diagramma. The sequence continues at coordinate 9,029,127 of NW_024387414.1, forward strand.
TAAAAATCTAGTTTTTACTCTATCTGCCCCTTCACATCTTTATAAAACACCTGTTTCTAAAACAGGTGTTTTATAAACTAGTTATTCATAGTGTCAGTGGTAAAGTGTAGTAACTGTTTGCCACTACCTTGATAATAGCAAGGTGTTTTCTATAGCTGCACGCACATGTGTACCACATGTGTCTGATTTTCCAGTTTAAAGTTGAATCAGATTACCTGTCTACTGTATCAATGTAATTTTAGAACATCGTCAGTCTTTTCAAATGGACCACTAAAAAGTAAGCAATAGGAAGGTTTTAATGAATTCCTGACATTGGCTCTTTGAAGATGCTATGTTTTCATCTGAGAGCAACGATGTCTGTACCTAATATTCAGTCTGACAGGGCTTGAAGCCGACCTCTTTTAGCTGGATAAGATTTACAATAGAACAGTCAGTTTCAGGCCAGCTATGATAATAGAGTGATGGGCTGTTGTGCAGACCATTCTAATGGGACTTGACTGTCGCGGATCAGTGGGGATTTATGCTCCACTTGGTGAGTACGCCCTTGAGAGGCCAACTGCTGCACGACGATAGCAGCTCACAGAGTCCTCGGCAGTCTGTGGCTTTGTCGGCCTACCTGATTTAAATGCTTGGCACAATGCACAAACACAGCCATATGGAGAAAAAACCCCAAACAAACTTAAAATTATTTCGTTCTTCAATAGAAAAGATTTGTTTTATATACAGTACACAATTTTGTGCCCTAAAATACTCATAGAAGTTTTCCTGCACAACATTATTTTTACATACTAAAATCCTAAAACTAAACCAATCGCGAGACAAACAAGTCTTGTAAGACATGCAACAGACACACAAACTCTATATTTTGTCACTGAATCTTAAGATTTTCATGATTTTTTTTTTTGGGTGGCAACCGACACATGTACGAATAAAAAAACTGGATGTTTCACCTCACCATGTCAAGCACACTCGTGTACACACAGGCAGAGTGGCCAGTGTTAAACCAAGTGTTAAGATATATTGTACCAGTGTTTTGGTGACATACACCGTATGATAAGTAGTTTTGTGGTATTAAAAGAAAACTACAATGGTGTATAACCACAGACACCGTAATGTATTTTCAGCACCATTTGTCGGCGGCTGGCCCTTTTGAACTGCTAATGTCTGAGCTGCTGGAGGCAAATTGAATCACCATCATTTCCACCCAAATGGAATTTCAGTGGTTAAAAAAGAACAATGCAAGTCTTGACACCGGGCCTGTTCAATAATCTGATTTCCAGCTCCCAATGCACAGGGGGACTGGAGAAAAGACTTGACCCAATATATTTAAAAGCCTGCTTCCTGGAAAAGGAGGACAAGTGGCAGCAGGCACAGGGGTTGAAAGAAAGATAAATATTTATTACAGTTATTGAGTTTGCCTCTACTCCCTCCTGATCCCACTGACGCATCAGACGCGCCAAGAAAAGAGCAGATTGATGGAGATAATTTGTTATTGGATATAAACAGTTTTAAAGACGCAGAGTAATTCTGCCCAGAGACCTAATCCTTCACAATCTCATCAGGGTGAAGAAAACACCGGCAAGTTGTTTTGTTTGTCACCATCTTTTTTTTTTTCTCCTACCAAACAATAATATCTTCCTCCCAAAGCATTTGGCTGTTTGACTTTCAAATCACAGGCATTAGCCGGTGTACTCTTGCTCAAGGCGGGTGTAAATATGCACATGTGCTGTGAATGACAGCTCTGTCATGGCTAAATTAATTATTGTTATGAGGCAAATAATGGCAGAGCTGAGAAACATCTATACACACAAAGAAACACATGGAGGGATACACAAGAAACAGCAGTAAGGCCTCTTTGTAAAGCTTGTGTGATATTGGACAAATGTTTGTTGGTATGGCTCTTCCATCTTGACAGATTGAGCTCGATCTGGTTTTGTTTGGTAATTAAAATTATACTACAATGCTGCTCACTCTATTTGATTCGTCGGTACTGGACCAAGCGCAATCTGTCTGAGAGTATAAGATGATGTAGTTGTCATGTTTCTTCACTCTCCTTCTTTCCTGTGTTTTCTGTCATAATCTTTTCCTTTTATGCTCCTTTCTACTCTTTATTTTAATTATTAAAAAACACAACATCAGTATGGGATGAACATTCAGTTCTGGTGTGAGCTCTTGTTTACTCTTCGCTGCTCTTTTGATAACTCTCATTGGTAATGTCGTTGTGTTTTGATAGTTTTCTCTTAACTGTATTTACCAGATGACCTGAACAGTACCCACCAGCACTGTGTCCTAGCTGGAGACACTGCACGCTTCAGCTCCACACACAGAGTGGCTGAGGTGAGAAGTCAGACAACAGATTAAACTCTGTTCTGAATCGCTTCGTAAAATGCTGTATGGTCTACCGACAGCCTCCTTTGGAATTAATAAGGAATGCTGCTATGCTGTTTTATTGAAAGACTCTGTAAAAAGTTAATAAGTAAATAATATTCAACATTGTATGCTGAAGAACTTTGTTGTCCTCTTGCGACCCTTTTACTGAGAAATAAAACAGAAAAACGAACGGTCTTTCTCTGCAGGGTATGACGATGTAAGTAAAGCCACTGCAATATATCCAAACATACTACAAAGTGTTTTTAAAAAAATCATCAGACTGCTAAGGAAAAATGTGCATTCCCTGGCTGGTTAGTGAGTGGTTGCTAGTAGTCACTAGTTGAAATTGGTCTCAAAGATGCGATGCTGCACCAAAAATTTTATGCAATTCGTTGTTGTTTGCTGCAGTCCTGATTGGTGTGGAAACTTGGAAAAGTAGAAGGCAAAAGCAGAAAACACAGATTGTTTACTGCAATTAAAACATTTCAAGTAGATCAAATTTACTTTGAAAGCAAATGGTCTTCGGTACAACACCGTCTTTGAAACAGCCAGCAACCTTCTGTTACAGCCACAGTAGTGAAAACGGTGAATGTGGCGTGATAGGAATTATAGTTACAGTATTCAGTGAACTTGCAGGTTTTTTTGCCATTTAAGTGTTTGCTTCAAAGACCAGGTCTGTGATCGCTTGCAATAAGTTACCATCTTCCAGGCAACTTTTGTGTGTCATGACTGATAAATTGGCAATACTCCGTCTGCTATCAGTCTGTCATCACTTTGTGAGTGAATGGGTTCACGTTACATGCAATCTGTTTGTGATAGCAAGGCGATTAACTGTGATTAAAACTGTGGCAAAAATAACAAATCTCTTACTGTCTGTTTCAAATCTGTCTACATGTGCAGAAATTAACATTAAAGAGAAATTCACAAGAACTACTTACAGTCCAGCCAAAGCCTTTTTAAACAGAAATTCTTCTGCAAATAGTGATGCAGTCGTGCAGGATGAGGTGGTGAACATACATAAAATAATGTTAATTTCCTCTGATTCCACAGAGAAGTTAGGCTAGTATGTTAGCATGTTAAACCACCTGCCTGACATTGTGTAGGTCCTACCCGTGCTGTCAAAGCACCTATTGCCCATTAGAGAACCAACATCTAGGAAACAGGTTTTCCTTGGCCCAGGATGCCCATAGGATATCCTTTGGGTTTTATAGGTTGGGGTCATGGAATGTGCATGTTCCAGCGAAGCCCATGGACTTACTTGTATTAGGATGTGATCAGTTTTTAGGTCATACCAATGCCTTGGGTTCTTACTGATGTTTCTCAAGCTGTTGAGCAGTCCAGCTAGGGCAAATTGTCAGGCTGGGGGAGGCTGCTTCCATTAGAAAATGCCCTTGGCATTGAGATGTGTACTTGTTCTGCAACTCTCTGTAGGTGCTTCATTTAGAAGCAGTGTCCTTATGAATTTTCCCAACAGAACAGAACATTGCAAATAGTTTACCTGTTCTGTCTGTGGTTTTAATATTAGCAAGTAGACAGCGTATTAGTTGGGTAGTTTGACCAGTATATGCATATTTTCTAGGCATGCACCTAGGTTAAATGTATTAAATTTCTCACAAGCACTGCAGTTACGCTCTGTTTGTAACACAGTCTGTGTTGTTCCGATCAGTGTTCCAGTGGAACCCTGACCTACATCCAGTCACGTTGCCAGGAGGCCCTGTCCAACCTGCACACTGACCCCGACACAGGATCCCATAGGCTTGTGGCTCTGCTGCCGGCAACGCTACAGGACTGTGAGGAGATTCACAATGAGGTGGGGAGACGGTGGTGTGTGTTCACATGAATGTGCATATGTATGTACACGTGTGTCTGTGATATGTGTGTTATGCACATTGGACCATTCTTTGATTTTATTTGCGTTTTTTACATGTAGTTTTACTAGCATTGTTAAGCTAGCGTAGATGAGCTGTATGCACCACATCTGAATCAGTTTTATAAATCTGACTTCACTTTTAGGGCCTTCTGAGACTACTTAATGTGAATATGTGCCAAGAGTTTAGACAATAGGATTCCAGTCTTAAGTTTTAAAGACTATTCCTTTACTTTTTTTAAGAGTTCATGGCCCTCCTAGCACAATCTGAATTGTTCCATCTGGTCACAAAAAACAATTAAGAACCATCTGCAAATATGACAGGATTTTTCAAGACAGTATCACAGAAAGTATTGTGGAAATACAATGAAACCATTATCCATGATTAATAACAGTTTGTTTATTTATTTATTTTGCTTTTGCATTGTATAGACTTGTGCACCTGTGGATAGAGTCTGGTGAACATACATTTAATGAAGCCCTTTGGTTGACCTTGTGTTCTTTGATGGGACAATCACCCTATGTATCTTTACGGTATCAGTGTGTTATATCTTTCCATGTCAGTCTTCCAATGAGCCAAATGATGTCAAAAACATGACAACAAAAACGACAAAACACATTCCAACAAAAACTCTTAAGATCTGAAATGAAAAGCAAATATGACAAAGAGGAAAATCGTGTGCTTTAAACCTTTTTTAAACATTTTAATCCTGGTGGATTCTGGTTGATTCTATTTTATCTGCATTATGAGACTTGTGTACCATACTGAAAGTAATCTGATAGCAGGTTAAACATCTGTACATGGCAGGATGGACGCTTGCCAGCTTACCACCTTCTACGTACCTTGTTGTCTCTGCTCAGGGAAATGGTTGCAATATGAAATCCAGGTTGTTTTCATTTGTCCTGGCCTGTGATGGATCGTACAGCAATAGCCTCTCCATATGTTTTTCTAAAAGATGGAGTCAGGCCCCTCTCCACTCCTTAACCCCTTTTTATACAGAACAATGAGTGATGCTGGCTTGGGATATGGAGGGATAGAGGGAGGTCAAAAAAGAGGAACACGAGTGGCTGTCTGCAGAGCCACCAGCATACTGTGTTCACTTGCTGCAGGCCAGCAGTTAATATATCACTTCACCTCTCCCTCTTTACACCCTTTGGCCCAAAGTTCACATCCAAGCTGACACTAGCACCCAGACCCCTTAGCAGGATACCATGACAGATGAGTCTGACGTAAGGTTGTTTAAAGGTTGTAGACAATATTAATTATTCAGCAGAGCCAAACAATAGCGCTGTCTGGTTTGGGAGAACTGCTGTGCTAGTTGAGTTAGCAACTGCTAGTTTCTTGCTTGTGGCACAGGATTACTAAACATTGGTTTATTCAGGAAAACAGCGCACTATTTATAAAAGAGCAGGTGTGTGTGTGAGTATTTAAGTAAGGAGGGGTACTCTCGGGGGCTCAAGCCTACCCTACCTGGCATTCTCAATGATCGATGTGGCCATTTGTTTGGAGTTGCCCACGAGAGCAGAACACCCACTTAAATGATGTATTGTTGGTGGAGTTATTTATGATCGCGGCCCAGTTTGGCTCTTGGTGGGTGCATATTGCGCAGGTCGTGTTTGACATGGGCGACTGAGGAGTGAACAAGCCTGAGACACGCAGGCAGCCTGACCTGAGCTGTGCCTTATGGGCCTTTCCTTAAAAAGTGCTAAACGGCAAGCTAGCACTGGCTGACATTCCAGGGATATTGTGCAATGTGGTGCAAGGAGGTGGAGGTTGACATTTGTCACAGGGTGTGGGCCCGGTTTGACGAAGATGAAGTAGAGCATCTGCCATCGCTGTCAGCATTTGGGGGGTCAGTCGGGATAGCTAATTGAAGTAAAAATTGAATGGAGACAGAGATGGAAATAAAGAAAAATTTCCCACCTGTGTGTTTGGTCCCTCTCACTGTCTCCTTTTAATCTCACCTCCTGTTTTAGGTGGCGGAGGTAGGCTAACACAGCATCACCGCACCTTCCCCATGTGCAGGTTTGGCTTTGAAATGCTAATCCCAGACGCAAATGTCTTGTCTCATTTAAAGCCACTGTGTCACTTCCCAGGTGGGTGTGTGACAGAATGCCCTGAGGGACCCCTTCTAATGATGCTAGTCCCCCCACAGTAAATATTGATGGGGGGTGGGGAGGTTCCCACAAGCTTTGGCAGAAAGTGAACTGTACGGAAGTAGTTGTGTGTGACCTTCTGATGTTCTGTTTTCATGGCCAAAATGTCTCCACAGGCTGCTTCAGTGTTGGCTTTGCTTTGAAACACCTTTCTTAAAAGGGCTTACAATGAGAATGTCAAAGTAATCTTATTAATAAGTACTCAAATTATTTTTTTGTAACAGATCAGTTTATTGTGGTTTGCACTTTTTATCTCTGCTGTTATTTTTACTTGCATTACCTTTACTGCTTGTTAACATTGTTTCTAATTATTCATCGTATTGGTTGATTTAATGGGTTATTTAATTTCTCTGTGCTTTGGTTTTATTAAAAAAATACTACATTGATAAAATAAATCTATCCATAAAAGGCAACATTTTTGACCATTTCTGAATTTTGCAATGCCATGATTTAAGCTTTAGATTTTGTTTTATTTTTTGAGTATATCATTTATTCGTTTAAAACCCTGCTTTCAAAATATTTGGGACAGTGTGTAAAATGTCAATTAAAAGAATCGTTTGTTAATATAAGCCCCGTACTTAACTGAAAATTGACAAAGGTTTCAAACTGAATTTCTATGATCAATTGTATTACGATTTACCAGCTTGGACAAATCGTCTCTTTCAGGCCTTCAAGTTGTACAAAAATGCTGCGACCAGACGATTAACATGAACAGATTTTAGGATTCGAAGATGACTATTTCTTTAATCTTTAGTCTGAGAGGAAAGAAGTGACAAACACTATTTTGAAGATAGAATCTTATGAGAAAAAACCTCTATAATTTATGAGTAGTCATTTTAGAAAACCTGACCATTCCTAAGTTTTTTTTTTCTACCTGTAGGGTGAAAGTAAAACATATATAGCAATCTGTGTGTTATAACCTAGATTGTGTGCGACTACTCTGGCAAATGTGTGATGAGTGTAAATTGCGTTCCTAGTTGCTCACCGGTAACCAGGCTTATATGTGAGGAGATCAGGAAAGGTAAACAGAGGACGGCAGAGTGGGATCGATCACACTCTCATCAGTTCTCACCTCAGGGCCCAGCCCAGAAATTGATTGGACCCGCTCAGGGACTACCGTGAAGGTGTGGAAAAAAAAAATGTACCTCATTAAATCGGGGGGGAAAAAGGGGCTACTTGGCTTTAACTCCAGAGTTGCCATGGTGGGAGGCCGGTCAACTAATGTGCAGCTAATGTGTAGTTGGTGTGTCCATCACCTGTACAGATGACAGCGACTGCCTCAGGGGAGTCACTAACTCCCCTCTCACTCCCCCACGCCATCTCATAGAAAAACTAGGCCTAACAACCACTCTCTCTTTCGCACACACTTTCGATCTGTCTACCTGAATAGGTGGCATTTAGTCATAGTTCCCTACTTGGTAACTCTCAGCTGGGTAGCTAGCCTCCAAATGCCACATAGCCAGCACTCCTCAGTAGCTTTAGATGGCGTGCTTTGTGGCTTCCACTGGCCTGCGCAGCGGGGGACTGGCTGCCATGTCAGCTCAAAGTGGAGACACAGGTTGGTTTCTTCTCACTAAAGGACAGGCAGACAATCAGAGGGATAGAAGGATGGACAGACTGTGTGAAAAGGACGTCCGATATCGGCTCGTGTGGCTTTGTTGTGTGTTTGAGCTGTAGTGATCGAAGGGGAGTGGATTTGGATTGTGTTGAAGGGACCATAAAGGATGACATTTCTTTGAAGGGTGGGTTGTATGGAGTGACTGAGAGGCTGCTGAGCAGTGCCACTGGCTGTGTATTCTCCCTGACATGCCCCAGTCCTTGCATGTCATCCCCACTGTGATCAGAGCCTTTTTCCAGGACAGAATCCTCTCAAGTTGTTTGTGTAAATAATTTTTGCCCTTTGTTTTTGGGCGACTGTATGGAAGATGTCTTGCCTCATTTTGCAGAGCAGTAACCACTAAAAAAAGTCACCAATTGCAGGATCTTTTAAGTTCTGTGTTCAAACTTTCCAGTGGCCCTTATTAGAAGAGTTCAGCATATTGGGAACTTAATTTGAGTTCAAAACTATTAGTTTTTTTTTGTTGTTGTAAAAACAAACTCAGTTTAGGGAAACATCCTTCAGACACATATAATCCATGTTAATGCTTCTACTGCTAATAAAGTTAGTTTAATGTAAGAGTCATGTGACTCTTGGTCACATGATTCTTACGAAGCTTCGTAATTTAAAGTGTTTGTTGAATTGCTGCACTCAAAGATGGGAAAATCTAAGAGTTTCAAGAGTGAAAAATTAGAACTAAAGATTGAAGATAATCAACGTTCCTTTTTCACAACAGCTGGTAAATCCTTATATAAAGTTACTATAAATGTTGGATTGTGGAAGTTATATGGATTCCAACACTGTGAAGTGTGAAGACAGGACAGGAAAGTTCTTGCTGAATCTATACTTGCTTTTGCCTGTGATACACTTGCAGGTTTAACAATGCAGTGCAAGTATAATTCATACTTCTTGATTCTAATTGCGAATATACTTTGAGACAAAACTTTATGCCATATTTTCTGACAGTCTTTTGCTCAGTTGCAGGCCTGTTCAAACTTTTGTGCTAGAGAGAAAGTTACAGTGGATGTCGCTCAAAATAAAACTCAAACTGAAGATGGGTCTCCGTGACTTTTTAGTCAGTGCAGCGTAGTTATATATATGAACGTAATTTGTCAAAGTTGGATGACAATTTTGGATCACCCAAATTATAGTTTTATTTCATGGGAGCGCTCAGCTGGAATAAATGTGTTTTAAACTGTTTCGATGACTGTTCATAGCTGTAAAAGAGCTCTGCTTGCCTAATGCTCTGTTAGAAGAACAATAAACAAACTACTTTTCAGAAAAGGAACAATGGCTCTCGTTGTGCTATTTTATATGCGTTTCCATTGTATGAAACTACGTTTTGTGTTGTACAGTTGTCTACGTCAACATGAAATGGAGCGTGCATTGTTTTCAGTGGATGATGCTTTGTAGAATGTTTTGGGGGAGGGAAGCTCAGCGTCTCACATTTACGTTGGTGGCAGTTGGGGCAATCTTTGACATTCACATTTACGTTGGCGATTGTATACGCATTAACAAAGACGCTCACGCATTTATGCAGACAGATACTTGCAAGAGCACAAATGCACTGATGCGCATACAGTTCAGGTACGAACACACAAACACGGAAAGACACACTTGGAAATAGAAAGGCTACACCTGGCTACGTGAAGCATCCGTGCGAGGATTAAATCAGCACTTCAAAAGAGCAGGAAACAAAAACACTCCCAGCGGAGGAGAGGGGAGCGGCTTGGCAGTAAAGACTGTCATCTCCAGACGGAGCAGGAGAGGAGGGGATGGAGGGAAGAGAATGAGGAAAGGAAGGAGAGGGCGGAGTTTTCAGGTGTGCTCAATGGAAGGTGTGTGTGTGGGTGTGTGTGTGTGTGTGTGTGAGCAGACATACAGTAGGCTTGTTTGTGTCTAAATTGTTTTGAGGGTGTGATTGTACTTAAAGACATGACCAATGTTTGTACTATTTGTGGTAGGATGTTTTTTTTATCTACGTGTCAAAAATGAGTGAACGTGCTTTGAAACTATTTCGTGACAAACAGAATGTGCAACAATTCAAAGATGGAATTAGCAAGTATCATTTCAAGGGACTGTGTCATTTTCTTCCAGTGCAAAATCATGTCCAATTTATTTTCTTACAAGGGACTAAGAATTTATTTTTGTATTTGTAAAAGCATTCATATAATTTCACACTCTGACAAGTAAATGTATCTAAACAGAAAAGTCAGTGTTCTACTTAGAGATGTACTTAGTGAAAAGAACAGGGAAAGGAATGCATATATAATCTATGTAAATATCAGATGAAAGTTGTCTCTCTGAACAACGTTTTTGTTTTACGTGTATTTGTGTGTGAAGGTGGAGTTTGAGTGGCTGCGGCAGTACTGGTTTCAGGGCCAGCGTTATGCTCGGTTCTGCAGCTGGTGGACCAGACCGATGGAGCAGCTGGAGAAGGACTGGAAGCTCATGGAGACCATGGTGAGACTGCTCGGACACACTGCTAGTCACATGACAGCTTTGCTCTCTGGTTTCCCGACTTTTACTGCATTTGGCATCAACTCATTGTCACACAGATTACTTACTAAGACTCTGATGGTTCAATGAAATCTATCTAAATTTAAGTTTGTAGGCTGTTTACCATAAAATCTTTTTGTGCGAGTTTAGCTTTCTAGGTTTTACACTCATGATATTTCTTTTCTGGGACATAGATGAAAACAATTAGTAGGTTTAGTTTACGTATTTTCCTTATATTAAAAATATGTTATAATGTATATTAAAACACTACTACTATTGCTTTATAGGTAATACCCTCAAAATATAGGAATACAAATAAAAATGAGAGCATTTATCCAAAATATGAGGAGTTTCTTTGCTAGTGTAGTAAGGCTGTCACACAAAAATAAGTCTTTCAACTAAATGCTCAACACGCCTCTACTTGTGCTTCTTACACAAACTACACAAGTGATCTGCTGTCCAATAATACCCCTCACCAGAGAGGGTGTGTTTAAAATTACATGGTATATTGTCTATCTTCTTACCACGCCACACTATTAAGGATGTGTCAAGTGTTTAATCGTAGCCTCACAGAATTTTTATGGGAGCGGAACGTGGGTGCGTAGCTATTAGTTAGACACCACTGTAAAGGAATCACTTAGTAATGTCAGACTCATAATTAAGTCACCTTAGTCACAGCTCTGTTCTGTAAATTCTCTGTGTGCCGCAGACATACTCACACTGTAGGCACACAGCGCGGAAAGCCACACAGTCATATGCTTGGTCTCGCTTTTGGTATACCCCCACAAGTTCTATGCAGTCCCACTCTCATAGCTGGATTTCAAAGAGTGCGTGCACGTGTGTGTGTGTGTGTGTGTGTGTGTGTGTGTTTAACACCCAGACACCAGAAGCAGCAGGGGGCACTCTTGTATCACTGTAGCAGCATCGCAGGGAACGAGAGAGCTGTGCTCCTCTTTTCCTCTGTGCTCTCCCTCGCTCTCTGTCTCTTTATGTCTCTCACCCACTCCTGCTGTCTCTGGGAGCTCTCTGTCTCTGTCAGTGTCGAGCGCTGAGCAGTAATCACATCTAATGCTCAGGCGGGGATAAAGACTGGAGCTGGAGGAGAACAGTGCCGCTGCTGCTCAGCTCTAGTCATAGTCTCTCTTTCCTCCTCTCTCTCACACAGTTGAACAGCCTGGCAGAGGGTGGGTGGGGGTGTTAGTAGACAGGGGCTAAACTCATCTAGAGCTTTACCTCCGTGCCCAGATGAAGTGTGTGATTTGGACCTGTGTTTAGAAAAGGGCATCAGTGAAATGTGAGGTCTGTCTCCCTCTCTGTTCCTGTGTCTCCATGTCTCTCTAATGGGCAAGTGAACCATGTCCACTATGCATTTTAGAAAAAAATATGTTTGACCAAATATGGATTTCCGCCATGTCGTTGGAACTTAATGTCAGATTTTATGCAATGCGGGGGAAAAAAAGTAAACCAGTTGTTTTTAGAAAAATATAAAAAGCTAAATCAACAAAATGCAATAATTAAAATAAGGTAATGATACATGTGTAACAATAAATGCATGGGTATTTTAAATATCACAAATTACATTAACACGAGTTTATTAGAACATTAATTTTACAGATTAAATACTTTGGCACCAAATTGAATTAATCACAGTGTCACATCACACAAAAGCAAGTATGTCTTCTGCAGGAATGCATATTGAACCCGTGCAAAAAATAATACACTAGTGAATGCATAAAGGTAATGATTCACTATTGTGATGAAAGACAACATTATTGCTCTTGCCAGCAATATTTACATACATGCATCGACCTCTGATATGCTGATGAAAAGCACTTTATAGATGTGACTTATAGATTTTCCTTTCGGTGGTTTTGAAAGCTGTGGCTTTTCTGCCGTTAGATTAAAACACATTTCTCTAAATTACTTTGAGTTATTTAAATTATGTGGGTTCCCCTCACATTTCTTTATTGCATATATTTTACACTTTGAAGCTGGCAATTGACAGCATAGTATAATTTAGTGAAATACAAGTGACCTACTGTGTGCAGACGCTGTTTACCATGTATTTACTTAGATTTTTCTCTTGCCTGCAGAGTATATATTAATACAGGATTATTTTTGTCAAATTTGATATTACCATGGGTGTTTTAGAATAGCAAATATATGTCTCTTTAAATAGGGTTTATAAAATGACACTGTATTGTTTTATACACTGTGCTGAGCAATAAAGCAGCGCATTGTTTTATCCTGCTAAAACAGCAATACAAACAGCCAGCCTTCCCCTCTTTATTGTCATATTTAGCACACACTGTCGTGGGATGCGCTGGGCTATGTATGTGTTTGTTAGTCTGTATGAAGAATATTGCAATATGGGGTGACTAGCTCCTGTTTATGGATACTGTCTCTCCCTGGGGCTCCCTCTCTGCTCCTCAGCCTGTTGTCATGCAAATGCTCATCCTTCCATTTGAATGACATTCTGATAAAATACATAAATAAATAAATAAAGACCCGAAACAAAACAAGTCCACTCTTTTTGGTGCCTCATGAATTCACGTGGTTCCTTGATAGAAACAAAGAATCCGCCTCTTCTAGCATGGCTATGTGAATGAACGGCAAAACTATATTATGTGTGTATGTTGGAAGGTGTCGCTGTACGTAAGGTAAAAGGTTGTTTCGGCAGCATGGAAGAAGGGCATTAACTTAAAGGTTTTACATTCCCCTGTGATCCAGGGTGCCGAAGTCCGTTTAGACCTGGCTCGCAGCCTTGTGTTCCCCCAGGACTCTGCTATCATGGCTATCATACAATAGTGACATTTCCTTAAACTAGCAACAATGAATAGCTTCCATCTGAGTGACAATAGACAGAGTCTTGGCTTTATGCAGAATATTTTAAATACCGGTGTGGTATTTTTTTTATCTTTTCTCTTTTCACTGTGGGGGAGAAGCGACAGCGAGCCCACGAGCATATCTTTTTTCCCTGTCCTGTGTGCGTGTGTGTGTGTGTGTGTGTGTATTTGCGTGTATGTGTGAGCCATTGATGTTAATGTATGCACTCGGCATGACTTTAATTGATTTAGCAGCTCTGCTTGCACAGTACAGCTTTTTCCCTAATTTGTCACTTTCCTGACTTCTGTGGCTGCTCATCTCACAACTTCAAAAGCCACCGGATGCAAAGAGATTTCAATGCACTCCGTCTTCTCTCTCTCCCTTTCTTTCTTTCTCTTGTTCTCTCTCGCTCCCGCTACCTTGCTGTATTTCTCTCTTTCTCACACTTTCTCCCTCATTTGACAGAAGAACGAGCCTTGTAGATGGAAATCTTTTCAACACATATCAAGGAAATTAATCTGCTTTCATAATAAACGGGATCCATTCAGTTGAATACATTTGTATACTTCAAGATGTACAAAACAGGAAGTGGTATCGGGGCCATGTCTTCCTCTGCACCGTTCACCCAGCCTGTCAGTCCCTGTTTTTCAATGGTTTGGTCACACACATACAGTACGTGCATGCATATATGTATGTATATATATATATATATATATATATATATATATATATATATATATATATTACACACTCTTTTTTTTTCCCCTCCCTGTGTCACAAAATTTGCTTTCTTTGATTTATAATGGAGGCTGGCTTTTGCATGCATGTGTATGCTTATGAGCCGAGATGCGCTTGGCGACCATTTCTTTTTCTCCCCTCACTGTAATAGCAGTCTTTGGAAACAATCTGGGCAGCCGAGGAGGGCTGCACTGCAATCATACAGAACCTGGCCTGGTCGCCATCAGTAGCTGATTAGGTTATTGAGCAAACGTGCTGAGGAGGGGTTGGAGAATGAGGGATGCGGGAGAGGGGGAGGTAGGAAAAAAAAAAAAACTGCTGGTAGTGTGTGTGCGTGTGGGGGGAGCAAGAGTGGAGGGGTCAATGTAAATGTTATTGCTGTGTGAGCTCATTTGATCAAAGTCCTGGAAAGGTTAAGCGAATCCAATCTGGTTTTGTATGGCAGAGTGGAGACACAGGCGCTAGGGAAGAAACCCCCAGGACGGAGAATGGATTATCATATTGGCGCTGAAGTAGCAGGGGCCTCCGACGGACAGTTTACTCTGCCCGTAATGCGTTTAGACAGCAATTGGCCTTAATAACCTTTATTGACTTCAGCGGGTCAGTGCCAAGAATCTAATTATCAAAGTGTATCAATTTCATTGGAGTTTAGAGTTGCACCGCTCAAAATAATTATTTTAAGGTCGGCCCGGGGCAATTAATCCCCTCTCCACTTATTTGATGGCTTTGTAAAACATTATAAATGTTATGGTTTCTGTTGTGCGTTACGCCGTAAATAATTTTAGGGAGCAATTTTTTGTAATGCATTATTTGGAGAGCTTGCCGTGCTGGTCCAGGTGAGAGAAAAAGGCAGTATATTTTAAAAAGCTAGGGGCTAAAGCTGAATCACGTTGCAGATGTTTACCAGCAGTAATTTTTCTCTTTTGCTTGCCGCTTAACTTACACAGTTAGGCAGAGTTTTATATCCACTTTATATGCACACATGGAACCCAGATTAATTATAAGTGTGAACTAAGCAGTAAACTGCTTAAAGACCATTTTTATTGCTCATTATGAAGCCATTTATTATCTCTTACATTAAATCACACTGGGTTTATGCATCATATTGTTTTGCATTTAAAGCTCCACACTACGTAAATAGGCTTATACTTTTATTATATTCAATTCTGTGCGGTTCTTACGCACAGATAGAGCGTGTGCGAAATGTGTGTCTGCGTGTATGGCTTCAGATTTATTTGTATGTTTCTGTCCGCGTGTCTGTGTGTGTGGGGGGTGCAGTGTGGCCGCAGTGTGTGCGAAGGAAGTAAATGTGCAGCTGCACAGTAGTTTATCCTTCATTGACAGTCAATATGTGCTGTTACCTGGATAGTAGCAGCTGTTTCTCCTTATCGCACAACATAGAGTAGAGGCCTAATCCACACGTTCATAATTGCTTGGCGTTGTTTACCTGCAGCTGTATATAAGCTTGCTTGCTTTGCCCTATTTAAAATGGAGCTGTATAAAAAAGAAATTACTCAGAGATTATTGTTATTATTCATTTAAAGAGGAAATATATGGCTGATAATACATTTTACATCATGCAGCAGCTTGTGTTTGGAAATATAAAATGAAAAGAAGCAGGAAGACACACATGGAGAGAGTGAGGAAAAAGAGTGGGGAGAAATGTAGCGGTGGAAAGGTATTTTGCAATTCTCTTTGAAGTCCCTATTCAACAGGGTAAGCTGAATTTTCGGCAGTGCCTGATAGTGTTTCTGCGTAAATGCTTAAACCCCTTTAGAGAATTTTCATGGGCAGATACGCGGTGGCTTGAAGGGAGCGTTTATGTTACCTGGAGCCAATGCAGCCCGCAGCTTTGTACCTAAAGATGTACAGTAGTATTGAATGGAATCCCACAGAGGTTTGTCTATGACAGAATCTCGCTGCAGCATCGCTGTAAGCCGAAGCGGGGGGAAAAAAGAGCTTTGAACAGGTTTAACCTTGTCAGTCTTTTGCTAGGCTCATACACTCGCATTTATATACATGAACACAGACACTGAAGGACAAAAAACACTAGGACAGACATTGATATACACACATACTTAAAAATACGCCGGTGTCCATTTAGAAAAGTTTTTAAAAAGCTTTGTGGTGATATCCGAAATGGCGACTATTGCTACAGTTTTTCATTTTTTATTCCTGAATATATTTCAAAGTTGCTATTATGTAATGCAATATTCAGATATTTTTTAATGTTACGTAGAAGAATAAAAGTGGCAAACACACAGGTGTGGTAAAATGTCTGCATGGAGCTGCAATCTTGTTGTCAAAGTTCATAGTGTTTCACAACATATTAGTGTGTGACAGCGAACCTAATCTGAATGCAGCTCACTGTTTGATGAATTCCAGTTTAAACTGATTATGAGTCCTCATTTATATGCGTAATTATTTCCCCAAAATAGGATATAGATAGCTCATTGTAGTCTTCTTGAGGTGGGAAGAGGTGTTGCCTTTTCCTTCATAAAGCTGACCTGAGTAAACTTGCTTCAGGAATGTGGATGACTAAAATTGGAATTTATTACAAGGACTTGTACGTGACAATGTGGAAGCTGCACATGAAACAATGGCTTTTTTTTTTTTTTTTTGGCCATTGTACCGTTGACTGTCAGCAACAGTATTGTGCACGCCCCATCTTTACAATGCGGGGATGGAGAGTTTTATTGACAGCAGTTTGGATAATTTATTTTGTTTGTCTGTGAATTGTGGTGTTGACAGTGTTTTTACTGTATCAGTGGGCTCTGAAGGCGGCTTGTCTCGTCTTCTTAGAAAACAAATGAGCACTTTACAGAGACTGATCTGCCTTATCCGCTTAGCAGCTCCCTCAATCCCCACATTTATTTATTTACTTATTTATTTACTTTCTTATTCATTTACTTACCTCTGTATGGATTTGGTTTGATTTCTCTCCTTCTACTCATAGCCACCCCCTCCTCTTCCTCTCTTCATCCTTGGCCCTGATCAGCAAGATAAGCCTTCAGAAGAGGGGAGATAACATCCATTAAAGTGGTAAAGAGGAATTATGGGGCAGCCCAGATTAATCACTGCTCAGCTTAATCGCATTCTGTGCGGACGCTGGGGTTGGCTGCAGGGCCCAGCTTCATGTGTCATACCAACAGAGCGAGAGAGAGGGCGAGGGAGAGATGCAGCGAGGGACTGAGTATTTGTTGAAAAGTGCCTTGATGGGAAAGAAAGTTTAAAAAGATGAAAGAGAGATTTCAGAGCATCTCACTGAAACCCCCAATCTGTTATAGACATCACTACTAACTAGCACCTGACATAAAATTATTGCACTTTGATCCAGGTGTAATTGTTTACTCTTGCAGGCAATCATGTCAAAATGGTTTAGTAAAAGATATTGGCACAAACACAAGAAAACACTCTGATTTGTAAAAAGCAAAGAAAAAAATTGTTCAATTTATGTCGTTTTAGGAAAATATTAATCTTTTTGAATATTGAATATATGAAGACAGCTTGTACAATCTTCGCCGCACTCAGAAATAGCAGTATGCATATTGCAATGTGGCGCCGAGCTCTGTAAGCCGCAGAGAACAAAAATAGAGTTCTCATACTCTGAACTTTGTGCACACACTTTTAATAAAATCATTTAAATCTGAATTTAGATCCTCATCAGGTCATGTGGTTGATATCCTTATTATTGTTTATCTACACGTCAGCTCAAATTCATTTCACATTTATTTGTACAGTCTCTAATCAGAGTCTCAGGGGGCTTTATATCGCCCACACATTGTGAAACAATAAATGAAACCAATTAATGAAAATGAAAACGGCCCACCCCAACTATGGATCCTCAATGTGAACAATGGAAAAAAAAAATCCCCTAAGACCCTAACTAAGAACAAAAATGGAACATATCGTCTTTAGGTTATGACATAGCAGTCTGTTATTTGTTATTATGACACACAAGCGGCGTCAAAAACTATGGAACTAAGCTGATCTACACTGTTCATGCAATAAATTTAAAAAGTTTCAGATAACAGTATTTTTTTTTTTCATCTCCAAAGGAAGCTTAAATGTAAAGGATCAGAGGTGGTGGAAATTTAATCCATGATCACTTCCTTTGTTTAAGTGTGCAACTACTACAGGAAAATAACAAGTATTTAATACCTTGGTACCTCGCTAATTCTTCAAAATCACTGGAGCAGCCATCATGTTTGGAGCAGCAATCTGGGTTTTAAAATACACAGTCCTGTTTAAAAACAATATGTGCGGAGAGGGTGGAGAGAATGATATGATTCTGGTGGGAAGACGCTGTAAAATTGCCTGATTCGCTTGAAGAAACGCAAAGAAAAGGAGAAAAGATGGGAAAAGATTGTGGATGATAATTGTATAATTTTTTGGGGGGGGGAGTGAAGATGGAGGTGGTTTAGGGAAGTGGAACAAGGGGGAAAAATAAGACAGGGTGGTTGTGACTTTTCCTGATGTCTGAGGAAGAAAGTTATAAAGGTAAACAGTGAAGTTGGTATCAGGATCTGTGAGTTAAAGTAAATCAGACAAATGAAAAGCTGATGCTGGAAACTGGAAAAGGCCACGTAAGTCCTGGGAGCATTTTGGAAAGTGCTTTACTGTGCACCTTTCAAAACTGCCATGTTCAGTATGAAGAGGATATCCTAGTAGAGAAAACCTGAGATGTGTGTTTTTGTATTAAACAGCCTAAAAGTGTACTGGTGGTAACAGGTAGCTTTTTTTTAATGTGATTTAACTATCGATCCTGTTTTACATTCATTGGCCATCCTCTTAGGTAACACTAATCTTCCACCCCGCTACCCTTCCCTTGCAGTGCAGATAGAGTGATCTGATGGGTGGTGTTAAATGGGTGAGATGTAGGACAGTGTAATTAAAGCTAGTCCTTTAGTGGGCCCTGCCTCGCTCTGCTGGGAGTGCCCGATATAGCACTCATTAATTCCTATTTGTGTGTAATGAGAGGGTCATGTTGGATGTAATAAATGGCTCTTTTATTTGGGTGAGAGCGGCAGGGTGGCATCTCCTCCCGGCTAACTGTCTCATAAACACCCTTTAGCCACTCTAATCAGCCTCCCTGGGTGAGGAGTAATCACACATACACATACACGCATAACACAATGGGAGGGAAGATATACTAAATATGCAAAAAAAGAAAATTAAGCATGTTTAGAATGTATTTTTTAATATGCATATTAGAAGTAATTTTTGCATATTCATTTTCCAAAACGAAAAATAATAGCGCAATTTAAACATTGTAGAAGTTTGGCAGTTTTAAAATGACTTCTTTAGCTATAAATGACCCTAGCGATAATCAGAAAAAACACATATTAGATCCAGTCTGTATTTTTTTATTTATTTTTTTTTCCCTTTTCACTGGTGCCAGTTGATGGCAATGCATTTGAAAGAACAGATTGTTTTAAAAAGTCCTCTGGGGCTGATCAAAAGGTTCAACACACAACATGTGCAATAATGGTTGGCCGCTGATCAGCGAGGGCCACTTTGTTGAAAGATTAAACCAAAAATACAACCAAAAAGCAAACACAAATGTCATAAAAAAGAAGTTTGAACTTGACTGCCTTTTGATATCTGAATACAATGTAAAATAGATTTGCGATTCATGGCAATAATTAGGAACACGATAGGTGCATTTTTAATTCCCTTTACTTAATTAGATGATATCAGTGTAGTCCACAGTTTTTAAGAGCATAGGTGCTTTATTGAACATAAATTGTTGAATGTAAAAGCTCCTACGGTGTCTTTGACTTCCCTGCCAGCTTGAAGTAGACAGAATCTTATAGAGTATGCAAGTCCATAATCTACTTATATGTCGCTGCTCTATGTGTTCGGCATTTACGATTACTGTATCGCCATGTGGTATGTATAGAATTGTGTAAGGCATGTGCAGTACCACTCTTGTGTATATGAATGAAGCAGAATACAGACAGACAGGTTATTTACAGACAGTGATGCAAAAGTGTATTTATTGATTACCCATTACGTTGAAAAACAAAAAACAAAACTGGCATGTGTAAAACTAACTTTCCTTCATGGCTGATACTATACAGACCTAACACTTAAATTGTATTTTATGGCCTATAATTTTGCAGATCTTAATCTGTTCTACTTAAGATACAGTCATTGTTTCGCTATACATCTACCAGTAATTCAAATTTGATGTCAGACTGGACATATAAGAAGCCCTGTCAGGCAGATTCAGAAACTGAAGAATCACTAGTGTTCAGACTTCTCTTACTCAATCAAAACTTTGTTAGCAGAACATTTCAGCCCCTGCAGGCATATCCCCCCTCTCAAACAAAATTCTTCTATGTGAGCATGTTTAGATGGATGGAAATCCTTTTTATTGGTTTAGCATTTTTGAAGACTTGAAGTATGGTGCTGTGTGTAACGCTGTTACTTCAGGGCTTAGAAAGGCTGGCTTTGGCCCCAGTCAGCAAAAAGCTTTTTACTGGCAGGAGAGTGAGGTGCCGATCACAATCTGCTATCTAGCTAGAATCTAGACTCAGCTTTCATATACTGAAAGAGAGAAAGGGGGTTTCAACAGAACAGAAGGTGCTTGAGTGTCACGCTCATCGCAAATATCTCTGTCCAGCTCTGTCTTCATTGTCCTGAATTAGTCAAAGCGCCTCTCAAAGCTTTCTTGTGATGGATGGATTATGCGTTCTAGCCAGGCCGGTGTGCCGTTTTCACAAGTGCGTGTGTAGCCCCTGCCACAGTGTGCTGGAGAGCTCATTCAGACTAAGAACTATGTGGTTTAGCCATTAAGGCCAACTGGACGGACACTCCTTACCATGGGTCAAAGACAAAAGCCTTGCAAAAAAACCCCCAAAAAAACAGGCCGGTGAATTTTTATGTGATATTTGTGGGCCCATTGGGCTACAACTTGACAACAGATTTGCTTTTCTTCTTGCCACCAAAAGAGATCACCACAAAAGCCCGAGAGTTCTGCTTCATTTGACCCTGTGCAAAGCATATGTCCTTCCATCCTGCTTGTATTCTGTCCATAAGATGGACTGCCGTGGGCCCATAGAAAGCATCCCTGCCCACTTGACTGTGTTACAATGCCTTCAAACAAAACCACTTGTCAGGGGTCTTCCCTTTTTGGGACTGTCTCTATTCCCACTCACCCTTTGTCACTTCAGACATGCTACTCTGATGTTTCAGACACATTTTTCTAATGTTTTACACTCCATATAATCTGCTGTGTGTAGCAAACCCCATTTTACTGGCTGCTATAATTGATGGTAGCTGCGACCTTGCAAAGGTCAATCTGGCAGAAAGGCCTAGGTTTCTGTCACCACGGAGATTGCGAGAACACACACACACAAAGCGGGAAATATCTTGTTTTATCAAAAAAATAAATCTTGTTAAGGTTTCAATTGAATGTTTTAGAGATCTTGGCATAGAAAATAAATTGCAGTAGTCATAATGTGTACTGTATAGAAAACAAAAGGTGCAATATATCAGTCTTTTTATTGTTATAGGTCTGCAAAAGGATTTAAAATAATTTATTGGGAGTAAATTTAAAGCCTTGAAATCCGCCAGTGTGAATGTTTCAATTGTATAAACTGTTAACCGTTGCCCAGATGATTTAAAAAGACATAAATATACAAAATAAAGATTTCCTTAAATTATTCTTGAGTGAACATTTTCATAAAGCATTTCTCATTTTATTCACTAGCAACCCTGATCAACAGTGTTGACACCCTTCATTCTTCTCTCTCACTCTCACACAAGCGCGCGCGAACACACACACACACACACACACACACACACACACACACACACACACACACACACACCCCCTATCAACCAATCTTATGTAATGGAAACTGAGTAAATTTCATTTCAGGTATGCCTCAATTTTGAGCCATCTGTAATCGTGTGATGGTAGGCACAAAGCAAGGAAAAAAAAAACACACACACACACACACACACACACACACACACACACACACACACACACACACACACACACACACACACACACACACACACACACACACACACACACACACACAGTTTTTATGACTTTGAATGTGATGTCACAGGAAAGTGACTGTGGTCTGGGCTTATTTCTTCCTTGGCTAATATAATTTTTCCACCGGTGCAGAGTCCCCTCCAGTGCAAAGTAACTTGCCGGTGGCATGCAGCAAACATACACAGATCCCTTGTCCAGACTGGAGTGAGCCCTACCAGGATCACACGTCCCCAGTTGTTTACATCTGAGACCAGAAACTATCCATTCCTGTGAGCAAGATGCTCAATGCCTTTTTCCACCAGCGGTCAAAGTGATATTGGTTTCTTGTATTAGAGTAGGGAGGGAGATGAAAGGGTCTGTCATACTCTCATTGCTAGGGCCTATAAAATCAGGTGTCAGAGCAGCTGAACTTAAACTGTCTCAAAAGTCCATGGAGTGTCTGGAGATGTGGAGAAAAGGGTTAAATCTTAAAACTTGATATATTTGCTAATGTGTTAACCATGCAACGGGAGTGCTACGCTGGATTTGGTGTGGGAAGGGGACAGTAAAAATTAAACAGCTGAGAGAAAAGGAAGTGTGTGGTTTTGTGTGTGTGTGTGTGTGTGTGTGTGCTTGTGTGAACCGTTGATGTTAATGCATTTTTTAAAATAACTTGCGTCAAAGTGATGTGAGTGCTTGCAAGAGAAACTGACAATAAAAAAAGAAACACCTTTTTATGAACAAGGGAAGGGGACAATATCTGAAAGAAGACAAATGAGAGAGAACAGAAGAGAACACGTAACATACAGCCGCGAGAAGGAGAAATGTTGGCATATAGCAACATTTATATTATGAATTTTGACTTTAAACTTTCTTGTTGTTGTGTGTGTCTGAAAAGGTAGATCTTTGTCCTTTATACAATATTAGTATGTTTCTCAAGTATATTCCCCTGGCACTATTATCAGTTTGTAAGTCAGTCGTTTTCAGAATTCAAACTAGCAGACCTCTGACTCATTGTCCTGTTGAACAGAAACATTTAGCTTTACAAGAGTTCCACCACTTTCTGTTAATTATCAACAAAAATATTAATTTTTTTCACCCAGCCATACTCTTCCTCTTATCAAATTTAGTGTTATTAATACCTATGGCCAATTTAGAATTGACAATAACCTAGCCTAATCTTGTACCCGATGTACCCGGAATAGTAACAGTAAGAACATGCAAACTTCACCAGCCAGGCGTTGGATTCAAACCCAGACCGCACCGCCTTTATTTTTTCATTATTTTCCTAATTTTCACATGGAGTATTCAAATATGAGTCACTCAATAAAAAAGCCTTTGAAATGATAGAAATACTATTTAATAGAGACTGGATCTTGTTTAAAGTCCACAGTGATGGCTTAACAGTCACAACCAGTAGGATTACTAGTTATCTCCATTCTTGCCTCCATATGGGCACAGTGAGATGTTGGCAAACAGAAACACTGGGGAGTCTGCTGGCTTTTTGCTGGGCTGTTACACATGCTAGTGGCAAGGAGACCTATGGGGAGGTTGCCAGTATGACAGAGGTGCAGTTAGGCTGGGAGGCACTATTGTGGCAAATTAACACCAGCCACCAGCCAAATTTCTGGAATGTTTAGTGTTACTTGTGAGTTTGTTTACCTCCTTCCTATTTTAGGTATCTAGTCATCATCTAGATGGTGTTCTCGTCTAGAATTCACCTCTGTCTTTTAAACAAGTTAATAAGGGAGCTCATTTTGGAATTGAAGCATTTGTGGCCTGCAGACATGAAAGGTTCCCTAAAAGAGAGTGCCAGTGAGCTTAAGAGTACTTGGAGTACCTGGAAAGTCCTGGGATAAAGTCAGCTAAGGCATTTTCATTGGGTGTTAAGAGTTTCTCTGACACTCTGGTGGTCAGCTAGTAGGTCTGGTTTATGGAGTGCAAACTTTCAGTTGTGCATGCATCTTTTTTTTTTTTTTTTTTTTAACCTTCTTGCCTTTCAGCTTCTTAGCTCTTATGTGACCACTCACAGCTCCACTGTTGCATTATAAAGGATCTAAATCATATTGCTCTATGTGCAGCAACAATCTTCCTATTGTATTATTCTATGTTGAATGAGTGACATGCCCTTATGTGATAGACCAGACAGATGCTTGTTGGTGTTAAGATACAGTCCTGGCTCGAGGTGTTAGTGAGCTGCCCCAGGCTGCCCTCCAGCCAGCCTTCGCTTGGAACACTATCATCACTCTAGCTCTCCACTAACCAAAATATCACCTCAGCTTGGCTGCATGTTTGTTTATCTTCCCCACCTCTGCACAGGCCCGGAAATGTTTATGCCTAACTTTAGTAAAATAGACAGGGTTGAATATGGGGTCTGGGGACCAATGAAAAGAGTACCAAGGAACGTCTTGTCCTCTCATTCACCTTGTAATGTGGCCTGGGTCAGGGGGACATCTGTGGTCAGCGTCAGGTTGAGAGAGGTGTAGACTGAGGACAGCTACTGTCATCGAAGGGTAAATACAAGAAAAGAGGGGGCTGATTAGTCCTAACACAGACCCAGAGATAAAGGACTGTGATCTGGCTGAGTCTGACTGAGGTTGGGCTTGACCAGTAAACAACCAGCAGGGTGTCTAAATGGCCCGGGGATCAGCCTGGGGCTAAACCTGAAGGCCTCTCTCAGCACTGGGTCTTCTAAACACTAGATCATACATGCACAAAGTTATCCATGCAAACAGACATTCACCGATTTTTGTGGGGAAGAGGCTTGCTAACACAGATTTAAATTATAAGAGGGACACCTCTACTCACAAAAATCTACACTGTACTCACAAAAATTTGTAGAGAACAAATAGAAGCTTTCGATACACACTCATAAATATATACACACCCCAACTAAAGCAGAGGTTGTTTAGGTAGTGTTTAGTGGAATTATTGAGTTGGGTGAAAAAAAACAAAGAATCACTTGAGTAAAGTGTATGCAACATAATTTAGCATTTTGAAAATAATGTGGCTACGATAGGCTGGACTTGTCCAGGGTGTACCCTGCCTGTGGCCCTATGAAAGCTCCAACCCCTGGCAGTTGGAAGCAGAAAAGGATGGATGGATGTGCAGTCTTTCCCTGTTATTCATTTTGATCCAAAGTCAGCTTTGGGAAGAGTTGAAGCAAGCTTAGAAGCACCTTAGAGCAAGTTTCAGATCAACTGTGAATCACTTCTCTTCAGCGTTGTGCTACACGGCCAGCATGGCAATGTGATGTCTACCAGCTGAGATGGTGATACAGTCTGAATACACTTTCTGGCACTTTCTTAGCCTGTCACTCATCCCAGGAGGACAGGGTTTGATCCAAACTGAAAGGCACAGTTTCCATAGGGAGTACAGCCGGCCCTGCCTCCTCCTGGTCACCTTAATCTTTGGTGTCTCCTCTGAGTCAGGTATAATCAGTCACACACCACCACATGTTTTGACACCTGTCCTGTGTGCTGTAGAGAAAGTAAGCATATTACTGCTCTCCTTTGGAAACGCACACACAGAGAGACAATCAAACGTATCTTCACATGAATTAAGACAGACAGGTGTATTGTCAGAAAGGGATTAAAAAACAGGGCGAGGGGAAGAAATGAAGGTTCCCTTACATAGTGGGTTTTTTGAAAAGAAGGTTGGATGACTGGGGAAGCGAGTGACTGTTAATGGGAAGAAATGAACGTGCTTGACTGGTGGATGTGACAGGAAGAGACTGTTCTTAACAAGGCGTCAGAGTCAGTCAGAGTTACAGATCCATCACTTCTCAGAGGCTTGGCAAAGGAGGGGGGAGACATTTAAGGATATTCAGAGAGGGAGAGAGTCTGTGAAGGGTAGAGAAGAAGAGGGAGACGGTGAGGGGAAAGAGGGATTTGAGTGTGGCTGACAGCACTGCATTTAATTTGGGCTGCCAGATCCTTTTTCATTTGACTCCTTCTCAACCAGCTTAGAGGCTGCGGAGGACTTGGAGGCGAAGGTTTGCAGGGATGTCTCCGATTAGCACTGATGTGCCACGTCACACTTTAAGCCAGCCTGTAATTCATGTTCAACAGGGGGATACTCACACATTACACTGTGCTGTGCAGGACGTGATTAATTGACTCACACTCTAATATTGGGTGTAATTTGCCCATCCTCTGATGTGAAACTGACTTTATACTAGACTTACTGCATGCTGTCATCCTAGGGATGGTATAATTGAGTCTTGGCTCAGAGCTGTGCAATTTCTAAACTAAGGATAGAAGCACAAGCACGCCAGGATTCACTTCAGGTCTTTCTACCCAATTTTGCAGTTTTCTGTTTAGTATTTAGGGTAGAATTTAATAGAGTAAATCACTGTAGTGGGGTTTAAACAACCACTGTTATTTAAAGCACTTTTTAATGGTGCTTCTCTACCTGTCCACTTTCTACTGAAGTTTTCACATTTCTACTGAAGTTTCACATATTTCCATTCAGTTCTATTTTGAACCACCTATTTCCACTTCTGCTGCTGTTTTTTATCCAGACTATGCTTTTCCTGGCTGCAGTGGAGGAGGAAGACCAAGCAGAAGAAGGAAGGAGGGAGATGGCAGAGATCCTGCTGTCTGCTTTGACAGACAGACACCAGCAAAGACAGACATGGAGAGACAGGTAACACAATATACCACCAACTTTGTTACTTCCATTGATCTTAAAAAAAAAAACAAACATCTGTTGATATGTAGTCTATCAGTTATGAGTCCCTATTTTAAATGGAAATGCCAACACACTCCAATAATAAAGTTTATTAATTTTCTAAACTGATTTGATCAAATCTAAGTAATGCATGCATGTTGCTGTGATTTCCTCAAGATTACACAAACCAAGGCAGAAACCAAACATAATATCTCATTTCACCTCATTTCACCTGCAAACCCAGAGCTATTATTATAGCTCGTGTAGTGTTGTTGCAGTAGTAAAATGTGTCAATATCTAGTTCTCGGTTAAGAGACTTATTAACTGTGATCACATCATCAAACAAAATAAAAACCAGTTGCAAAAGGTGACACATCAGGCCTACATTGCTTCAATGTGCATTGATCATTCATTTTCAGTGAATCGGTGTGAATTCCAGAGATATGCAATGGTGTGGTTGGTGTTGGTTTGAGGTCCTCGGGCCTGGCGGTTATCACAGTTATCACAATGACACATGTGTCTTGGATAGGCCCAATCACTTCCTTCCCTCCAGATAAAGAAGGAGAGCACAGGGGTTAGAACGTCGGTCATCCATTCAGATAAAGAAGGGCCTCACACATGCACCAGTGTTGTTTTAGCTGTTCGTTTTAGCCATTTGCTCTCTCCGCCAGCACATACACGGACACATACAAACACTACATGTACACACGACCACTACATTCACATTTGCTATACTCTTTATTGTCTCTTTCAATAGTTTTGACCTCAGAGTTACATGCGGACAAGAACCCTTATGTGAGAACAGACATTTCACTAAACCTTAGTGAAAGCAAAGCGGCAGGAAGATAATTCAAAGGCTACAAATCCATTTTCTTTTGAAAACTTCATGTTAAATTCCTGTTGTGCTTACGCCCTCATATTTCTAAGGCACTCTATTCTTCTGTTCTATGTTTTGCATTGTCCCCTCTAGTTGACCCTTAGATTTGTCCCATCCAGATGAGTCTTGTAAACAGGCTGTTTCCACACACCTTGCTTTGCTGTGTCAACGCCCAGTGCCTCACAACTCTGATGTAGGGCCTGCTCTGATAGTGCATTCCAGCGGCATGTGCTGAAAGCTAGAAACCATCTCGCCACCCCCACCCTCAAGTGAACATCAGAACTGTCCCCTACCATCGCAGTTCTCCCGCACCACCCACAATGTGATGTTACCACCAGCTAACAATGTCTGACCCTACATTTTGCTCAGCCCACCCTAAGATGCTGACAACCAGCATCACTGGCTGGGACAGGAAATGCTCAGCCCTTGCCGGCAGAGCAGACAGACGTTTACTCTATCAGCAGTGAAAGACTGATTAGATTAGTTTTGGTGGAAGGCACATGTCCCACACAATATGTTTGAACTCCAGCTGCTCCTGATACCTCTTCTTCCCCTTACACACATTCTATGTCTATCCCTAAACTACACCACCCTCTCTTACAGAAAAGCCAGGGGTCATGCTGTCAAGTGGCTGTCAACAGATAGCATTTTCACAAAACTAAACACATAGCTATGCGCAATGTTAAGTGGGAAGTACTGGTACTGATAAGCAATTTGATGAGGGTCAGGGATTGTTAGACTTTGTTGAGCATGAAAAAGTTTTAATTTCTTCATGCATACTACTAAGAGGCAAAGTCGTTATTTTGAATTAAAGAAGCACTTTATTACAGAAGACGCAGAGTGAGGGAATTGTAGTGCACTCCAGTCAGATGTATTCAAACCATCATTTATTTTCATAAAAGCATTCACTAAAATAGGACTAAAATTAATTTGCTGATTCATTTTGTTGCTTTTTTATATTTAGCGTTCTAATTAGGTTTCCACACAATATTCAACAGGCAAGCTTTCATCATAACACTGCCTTTTGTTTCCATGGTTTCCATTCAGCATATAATACTTGCAAAAATATAATGGAAAAAGGAACAAAAAAAAAGCATGATTGATGACTTTTGCTAGAGGCCCATAAACATAAACAAGCAGCGCTGATTGATTAAGTTTCTCACTGACTTTTGTTTCTAAAACACCAGTTAAAGTAGCATTCTTTGCTGTGGAACTTCGGCCTACCAGCTGCCATTGTCTGCCTGCGAGCCATTTTTAGTACAAGCAAGAAGGAAAGAAAGAGGAATTGGAGCCGGTGACCAGTGGTTCTTCACCATTGACTTATAGGCACTCAGAGTGAGTGATGCCTGCTCTCACCGTGCTAGTGGAAGCAGTCCATTCATTCACTCTGAGCCAACGAAGTTATGAGAGCTTTTTTATTCTTATGAGCTTTTCTGGTAACTGGGTTTTCCTGATGCACATGGTGAATTCTTTGATAGATGCTGCCCTCCATGTCCCTTTGGTAAATGCCCCGTGAGTACCCTGGAAATAGATGGATTATTATATGGGTGGGTGACTGTGCCGCAGCAGAGCAGTTCAGTATGCCACACAGGAAGTGCAGATTGAAGAGCAAGACGCAACCTCTAGGGAGCAGCTCCATTAGGATAGAAAATGGCACATCCCAGTGGCACCGGGAAGGTTTTTGGTTTAACAAAGGTAATGAAGGATCCACACTGGAAGTACATACACAGAAAATTCTTCAGCCTGCAGTCTTCTGCAGTATATTTAGAGAATTGTTTTGTTTTATCTTGCTGTCAATGCTCATTATGCATTTTTAGACGCTGTCTTCAGTC
The DNA here is from genome assembly GCF_900408965.1 of Simochromis diagramma. Classification (NCBI taxonomy): domain Eukaryota; kingdom Metazoa; phylum Chordata; class Actinopteri; order Cichliformes; family Cichlidae; genus Simochromis; species Simochromis diagramma. Next base: position 9,058,557 of record NW_024387414.1, read on the forward strand.
TGTGTGCTTACAGTGTGGCTACTGTTGAATATCCTGGATGAGGTGACCTCATGCTGACCTTGCAAAACCTAGAGGTCACTGCTCTGGGCATTAGAAAAAATAACAACAACAACAACAAAAAGCTTTGTCACAGCCAGCAAGCAAATACTGAAGGGAACAGCTGCGAGTTTTGTACTGACCATGCAAACTGCTGTAGGCTTTGTAAGGTCATTATATGATAATGAAAATCATTACAGAATTACATGGGGGTTTAGGACATGAGAGCAGTAGGGAGGGGAGGGGAGGGCCACATTGGGTTTGATAAATGGACTGTGAAGGTGCCCATCTGGCCCTCTCTATGGCTTTTTCTTCCTGCTCTTTTATCCATTCTTATCCTTTACTACCCCTCTTTCATTCCCCTTCTATGTTCTCCAGTGGGCCAATGTAAAAGCGAGAAGGCCTGAAGTGAAAGATTAACAGAGTGAAAACCTAACTCACCTCTGTGGAGTAGAAAAGAGGAGGGTAGACAGACGGAGGTGTTTATGATCCAAAGCAGGGTTTGTGCCTGACTTGGCAACCCTGTCTTCCCATCTCTGAGTGTGGGCCAGTAGGAGAGTAGGCAGTCATTGACCTTTGGCACTGGAAACAGTTGGACAGCTCAGGATGTGTGAACAGGGTGTAGTTTGGAGGCACTGGGGTGGTAATACATTACAAGGTTTAAAATAGGCCTCTTTATTTATGCTACAGTTGCTGTTCTCCTCGGATTATAGAATGGAGGACAACAAAGACTGAACAAATTTGTTACTGGATCCTTGAAACTGCTGCAAATTAGCAGCATTTTGGATTCATACCAAATGAGAATAAGCAATGATGGACATACACTACCTTACACTGCAAAGATTGCTGTGATAATGGACTACATAAATAAATGCGTACAACTAGGTTTTTTTCTCTTTTAAACAATAGATTTTTTTATGTTAAAGTTAGATAATATCTAGTTTCTTGTATGTTTAGTAACATTCTTTATATTTAGTTTCTACCTTTAGTTCAAAAATAAACTAATTCACAGTTTAAAAATAATTTTTGACAAGTGTCCTGTTGTAATTGTATTCTAGTGACCTCTTGAAAAGGAGCTTATAACACTGTACAGGTTGGGATGGATGTCATTGTCATAGCTGTACAATCAGAATTTGTGGCGTAATACATCTGTTGTCCGTGTTTACAACTTTTCTCCAGTGTGCTGAAAGTTAGTGAGGTCTTTATCCTAAGACAAAGGAAACATCAGCTGACATGGCAAGCAGAGTTAAAAGGGCAGAGAAGGAGGTCCACGTGTTCACAGCTGCACTCATCACTCAGCTGTCCAGTTTGACCCATGACCCCGTAGGGTTGTCTCCCAGCCTCTATCGGCTTTATGTTTCCTGCCATTGTCATCCACTGTTGTCCTCACCTGGACAGGCCGCTTCTACACAAAAGGTCCAGTCTGTCATCAAACCCACGGGTCACTCAGGGCCAGCAGGGGCTAGAGAGCTGAAGGTTGAAGCTGTGCCCAGCCAGGGATGACCCCAACAGTCTTGTCAGCTACCAGTTGCACCCCTGTAGAGATGCATAGTGACAGAGAAAGGAGAGAGACCTTCCTCGGCTGGCACTTCATTCTCAGAGTGGTGACATTTCTTTTGTGTTGTCTCTGACAGACCCCGCCCTGATTCCCGTGCTGGGGCGAGAGAGGGAGCTCGGAGACAATGGAGGTCCCTCTGTACCAGATGGGAGTTGGAAAGATTGTCAGTATCGTGTCCATGATAAAGACAAACAGGTCTACTAAAAGTTTTAGAAGTGGTGGCACCACACTGGGATTGCTCATGACATAGATAACTCACTCAAGTGTTTACAGACACAAGTTCCCATCAATCTATCAAATCTGCCATGTGTCCATGTGTTATTGTTCTAAAAAATTTGTCATTACATGACTTTTTCATTTGACTTCACAGCCACATGTCTATGATGTGCATGATTTTGGAAAACAGAGATTGTAGGGTGCAGTGCAGAGAAGGTGGCATCAGATCTTAAATAAATAGGTTTAATTAGCGGTGCGGTGGTGATGTTTGTACTGGCATTAAACCAGTGGTCTGGTTTGGGGCAGGTCAGTCCGGGCATGTTGTCAACTGTGCCTGCGTGATGTAAGTTGCAACTCGAGGTGACAGGTTAATCAGATCTCCCAGACAACAGCCCCACATTTACATCTTCATCACTCTCACAACAGTGGTCCTGTTTTGCAAACAGAACAGACAGGGCTGGCCCAGTTTGTTTTCCTTGGCACGTGTTACAAGCCAGTAGTTTTGCTGGGTGCATACTTGTATCTCCTTACCCTAAGGGTTTCTCTCCTGCAGTGGTGGGTAAACACCTGTGTGTGGTGGGCTGAACTCCCAAGCCGCAGCCGTGTTCTGTACCTTTGTCTGTGTGCCTTTTTCTTTGTACCACCTACTTTTGCCGTCATCTACATCGCTGTGTTTACTTTATTCTGGGCACTGAGGGAGAAAACAAATAAGGACATGTCATCTGCCTCTTTTATCGCCGGCCAGCCTGTAATTAGCGCAAGCGCAGTGGTTTGCCTAAGACTCTGTCATCTAATTTGTCTGTCTTTATCTAAAACATGTCTGTGTGGTCCCTTAGACCAGTTACGTTCGTGCAGCGAGATTGTCTGCGGCCTGGGTGTTTGTGAGGTGTGTGTTTGTGTGCGCTTGATTGTAAATTATGAGTTCTTCTCTCATGCACCCACCCCTGTTAAGCAATCAGTCAGTTATGCATGACATGTCCTGACCTCAGCAGAACCTCACAGCTGCTGTTTCCGTAGTAATCGTCCTCCCATCTTAGTTTGCTCCCAGGCTTGAAAGTACATCAGAGTATGCCTTATTCTTGCATTAATTTGTTTTGAACGAGATGACAGGTGATTGTATTTATTTACCTTCTACTTACGGCATAAACAAATTTTACCCATGTAAATATGCACTTATCTCTATGCTGCCCTGTTTCTCATGCGAGTTAGTAATTAGTTGTTAAGGTACATGCTTTCACTCGTTCTGTGGTTTGCTGTGGGAACAGAAGGCTCACATCAGCAGCAGTCAGTATCGCACTCATACTCTCTTTTGTTAAATTCCTCTGCTTATCCTTGACTTGATTCACAAATGAAAACAGTATTTTCATAATTATGCCTTTCACAGTAAGAACTTGGCAAAGAAATGCGGCATAGAAAGCGGGAAAGAGAGAGTTGAAAATGTCATTAAAAGTCCCACAGCCATTTAAACACACTTGTTGCACAGACAGCTGCCCATTAAAAGCTGCCTTTTTAATATGGAAACAAGATTTGTGTTTGGAATAGACAGTGTGGTAAGGGGTGGGGTAGTTTTGGGCCTGTTTTACTGGTAGTCAGGAAAACCAGGACATTCTTTCTGGTCAAACCCAACATCCCATAGAGCTGATAGAGCATGATTGGGTGAGGATGTGTGGCATGCATGTGAAACAAACATTGAGAACATAACATTATGAGAAGATGGAAGTTGTGCTCACAGAAATCACAGTTTTTACTGTGTATCTGCTCTAAATCGAGTTTGTTTTTGAGTACTGTGAAGGTGCTTATTTGGCCCTCTGTACGAACCAGTTTTATTTAAATCAATACGTTAGTTGAAACTGTACCACTGGGAACCATGATAAAGAATAATGGGATGTGGAGGCCTCATTTAACACAGAGACAATCTGTTTAACAGATGCTTCTAAGATTTCATTGTGTTTTGGATTTTGTTTATTACAGGCACTTTTTTTTGGGAGGTTAATTACTTTTGTGCTGCTGTTTAATGCTGGAGTCACAGAGCTAACTGCAGCAATGTATGCAGTATTTAAATACATACATATGTAGATTTTACATGTGTGCACGCCACATGCTTCATCCTTTCCCTTTTTCCCTGATCCCATCTACCATAACCACCCCACCTGGGGAGCCCTCCAGCCCTCCCACTCCTTATACACACATCTTTCTCCCCTTCTCTGTTAATTATAACCTACACTGCTGGAACACTTCATTTCATAGCAAGCATATTGTCTCTTCAAGGCTGGCAGGCAGGTCATAAATTATCCTGAAGGTGAGGATGGAAGTTGGAGGAGATAGTTATGAAAATTTCATCTGTCTGCCGTAGCGGCCGCAGCTGCTCCTGTCACTAGCCGTGTGCTGGAGGAATTACACCGGGTCAGCTTGTGTGTGTGTGTGTATGTGTGTTGGTGTGTTCTTCAGTTTGTGCATATGCATAGGAACATTACCACGTGTGAGCAGTTACAATGTGCACATATATATATGGCACTAATGCATGCACGTCTTTGTCCCTGTGTTTGTGTGTGTGTGTTGCGTGGCAAATGTGTACAGCAGGTTGGCCAGGTAGGACCTGCCTGTCAGTGAGTGGAACATCTCTGGCGTTTCTGTCACCCCAGGGCCCCCAGCTTTGCCCCGAAGCAGGGAGGCTAGAAGGGGGGACAAGCTAGGAGGGCCGTCCCCAAGCTGTCTGTGTTCATTACTGCTACAAAGACGGGACGTGGCCGGCAGGTGGCCAGACCTTTAGTCCTTACCTACTGTGATCATCTGCTGCTCCACTTTTTTGCATGTCTAGGTGGGTGGGTGTGCAAGCCACTATGCATGCTTGAATGAAAAGATTCAGAAGAAACCTGTAACTTATGAATTCGATTAGAGATGTGAAATTGTGTTTGACCTATGAAATTGTGTTTGTGTATCTGTGAAAGCACATGGCTAAATGCATGTGCTTACGTATCTACACGTGTACATAAGTCGTGCTTACATATCTACAAGTGTACATAAATCGTGCTTCTGGAAAATGGGAAGCTGTGCTGCTTTGACGCTTTCTTTACGCAGCATAGAGCGCCTCTCTCTCGACAGACAGCGTCTCAAAGTGGCAATTAGTAAGAAAAGAAAAGAAAAACACTGTACAATCCCCTCCATCCCCGCCTATGTCAATCTGCAGTTTCCTGCAAAAATTCTATTAGGGCCAAAGTCCATAGCTGTTAATTACAATTCTAACTAGCTTGCCTCCTGACGAATGGAAGGCTTCAGCGGTGATGTTGGATAAAAGGGATATCAGCGATTTCACTTCCCTGTACAAAGGCAGCTTCTGAAATGGGTCATCAATCCCATAGTGATAAATGTCTTGTGGAGTAATGGCTCTCTTATCAGCTGCGGATTACTGGAGATATTTGTAATTAGTGTAGCCACACAAGTCCCCAACAGATGTTTTTGAGGGGGCACAATATTAAAGCCTTGGTTTAGTGCTAAATGGGAACTTTCTGAAAATAATAGGGATAGTTAGAGCTATTGTATTGTAGCAGGCATAGGTGATTCTCAAGAACTGAGTCAGTGGGAATCTGTGTATGTGCTCTGCTGCACAAAGACATACATTACACACAAATGTGTGAAACCATGTGTATACACATTCACGCACACACTCATGAGCTGTTAAGTACACAGCCTGGGGTCCATCCTTCAGATACTGTGCTCAGTAGTCACATGACTGTGGGAGCCACAGGGCTCCTCTTCTCCTCCTGTTCCTCCTCCTCCTCCTCCAGCCCTAGAGGTAGCCACTGCTACGCCAGGGGGAGTGAACGATTCACTTTTAACTTCCATTTCTCCTGTTTTGGGTCGAGATTCACTCGCTGCCCTGAAGTTTTTTTTCTTCTTCCTCCTCTTCCAGCTCTCATGAAATCACAATGTGATGTATTCAGCCTGAGGTGTAGCTCTATTCACAATGCAGTTTGACACTACCAAGCCTTGCTCCCTTCTGTTTTCACAATGTATGTGTACAGATGGCCTACTGACAAGTCTGTACCACTAATAAAATTGTCCTCGCTGTAGTTGACAGATACTCTAGAAAGCCTTTTAATATACACTTGAAAGAAAGGACTCCTGTATTTTGTAGTTATCTGTCTCCTCCTTATGTTTGTATATTAAAATATAGACATTATAGAGAGCCCGTACAAGTACAGCAACCGTTCAGGCCTGTTTTCTGTTGCCAAAATATATCCTTATGAACCCAGCCACAGACCTATACACACACATATGCAGCCTGCACGCCACTGACAGACGTGTAAGCAGATGCAGCCAGAACTGGTAATGGCAGGTGATTATAAGTGGCACACGTGCCAAACTAATTAAACCCCTGGGTTGACAGCAGCATTTGGTAGCACTAGCATTCTGGCATGCTGGCATTAGAATAATTGTAGCAGCAGCACATTTCACCTGCGAGACTGCAGCTAACAGCATCATTTATTTTACAGCAGCCTGCACCGGATGTTTCAACAGAGGCTCGAGTTTCCCTGCTTTACGTTTGACATGTATGGCAACCCCTGCTGCAGATGGGACAGCTTTTCTTAATGCTAGTTGGAGCATATTTGCTCAAGGGTATATGGTATTTATATTTTACATAGTCTTTAAGTGCGAAACAGAAATGAATGAGATGCAAGTACGTCAACACATATTAGAGATGGTATGAATGAAATCAAACTTGGCCCTTAACTACATCATCTATGGCCTGTCACATATTTTTTACTTCTTTTTTTTTTTTTTTTTACCGTATGCATTTATTTGGAATAGGCAGCACAACTGTGTAACTGTGCACAGATGAGGCCTACACTTACTTGTTTTTTAGGTTTCAAACAGAGAACAGAGTGAAATATAGGCATATATAGGCAAGCTATATCTGTGGATCAAAACTGTTAATGGCACTTCTTGTGCTAAACACACCCTCATGTACCACAATGCTGAACTGATGTCACACCATTTACCCATAAGGCCATCCTTCTTATAGGGAAACACAGGAAAAAAAACTTCTCCTCAGTTTTCAGTTTCTCTTATGAGTTAAGCAAGAGCCCAGCACATGTTTTTACATGTGAAGAAAAAATACTCAATTCAAAAAAATCTGTGTTAAATTACGGGAATCTTTATTAAATGCTTCAGGTAAAAGATGTCAAATGAAAAAGTTTTAAAATATCAAGCTAAGAAATATAGAAGTGATTTGAAAGATAGCAAATTTGTCCAGTCAGGCAGGCTGACCTACCTCTGCATGTCTCCCATTCAAGACACACTACAGCAGGCAGGCAGGAAGGAGACAAGGACAGGAGGATGAATGTCTTAGATTGTTGGGTTCTCAGGTCATCACTTCTCCAGCTGGAGGGCTGGAGCTGTAAGTCTTTCTCACAGAGGTCAGAGCTGTGTCAGGAGGCCAGAAACCGCAACAGGAGGCACACCTGCACACGCTCTGTGCATCTGCAATTTGTACATTTCTGTCTCGCAGGCACATACCTGAATAGTTGAGTAAGAATTTAAGAATACTTTCAGTTCTGTGGAAACTGCGCTGTGTGTTAATGAATTGACTGATTCATCTGACCGCCTTGTTGAGCAGGTGTGGCTAGGCCAGGTGTATACTGCATCACCAGGTGTCTGTGTGTGTTTACGCTCAAGGTGAGAGGTAAACTGATATTGTAACTGTTAGCGTACTTTAGCGAGTTGGGTTATGCAAGGTATTTAAGCATGTATTGTTAGATTTATGGTTTGCAGAGTTGCATATCACAGACTTTCATCTCTACCAAGCCCACATCCAGCTATGCACTAATATTTGCATGTTGTAAATCGCAATGGTGACAAATAGGGTGCATTCCGCTCCTACGCATTTTCCCCAGAGGTTTTGCTGTCGTGTCCACTTGCACGTAATTGCTTCTTTGCCTTACTGCACATATATCACTTGCTGAAACATCACTTACTTTTTTCAGGTTTTATTGCAGCGCCCAGACTGTGTTCACTCTCGAAAGCTACTGTGTTAAGCTTGTTGTAGAAGAAGTGAAAAATCAGCTCTTTGAAGGCACAACGAAGTGGCCGATGGCAGCTGATAGCTGGAGCTTAGTGGATCCTCATTATGTGCTGTAGCAAGCTGATTAAAACATTTGATTTGTTCTTGGTGTGTGTGTAAGTGTGAACTCAGATGCCTGTGTGCATCTCGTGCACGAGCAAGTGTGTTTGTGCGTGCGCGTGCGTGGAAGTGTAGCCCTTCAGGCTGCTGCGGTGTGTTATCTGTTTTTTCAACCTTGTCATACTAATTACAGTCCATATTTACTTACATTCTCTTTTTGTTTTCTGCCCTTGATAGGCATCTGTGAGTGCCTCTTTCTAGGCTGTTCTCATTAACAAACTGATGATGTGTGAAAGGTCTATCTTGTGATGATAGAGGGAGCTTTTCCCAAAAAAAAGGTCATGATACGAATGTTGTCAGCTTTTCGCAATCACAATGAATAGTTTCCTATTATCAGCGATGTTGTGTGGTTTTGCCAGTGAATTTTGGTTGGGGAATACATTGCAAAGTCTATTTTTAAAAATAATTTTAATACAAGGTTCCTGATCTGGAGATTACTATCTAAAGTCATGTATATGTTTTTATTTTTTATTTATTTATTTATTTTTTCGTCTTGGGCTGTTGAGAGATTCAAAATGATGCACTCAGAGAATTTGAACATTACTCTCTGCTTATATGTTTCTGCTGCTCTGTCTAAATACATTTTCTGAGCTGCAATATTTGCACTGGCTTTCAATAAACTATGGCATTAGCAGAATAGCAGAATAGCAGAATGCGTTACTTAAATTAAAGAAGTATTTCTGCTCTTTTGTTTCTCACCTTTGTCGACCCTTGTCAACTTACTGATCACATTCACCGCATGGGTCGCTCACTGCACATCACCCTAAACCTGTCTTCTTAGAAACACTGTTTCTGATTAACCAGACCCTTTAGTTAACTAAACTGGCTACAACAAAATAAAGAACATCATTATGCAAGTGTGCAGTGAGTGTGTTAGAGCGACACAGACAAACTTACAATAGGATTTGTAAATGGTTAAACGGGACAGGATGCTGTGTGAGTATGCATGATGGGGTAAGCAGGGTAAATGGCCGACATCTGAGTTTTATATGGCAGAGGTGGGTGGTATGTTTTTGTGCGAGTGCATGTGGGGGTGCGGGATGAATGGTTTTATATAAGTGTGAGTGACTGATTTCCAGACACAGAGCACAGTGCATCCTGAATGGTTAAATGGCATTTATTCAGCCGGTTAGTCTGGGAAAACATATGGTGCCATTTGGAGGCCCAGACTGGTGCACGCTGTTCTCCTGTAATTAGACTGGCCCAGCAGAGCAGCTACATAACTGCTTCATGATAACCACCCTACTGTAGCCTACAGTGCTGCTGCCACCCAGCCCTGGCTGCAGTACAGGAGCAGCACACCACATTACACATCCTGTTAACACAGTGTTCAACACCAGTGACACCACAGCTTTGGCAGCTGGACATTTATGCTGAGGGCCAGATTTACTGTACATATGTTGGCAAACAAAAATGTGCACTGCACCTTTCATTATGTTTGTGTTTGCAATATGCATGAAATTTGATTGTGTTCTGCTCTTTGGTTGCATTCTTGATACATTTAGGATTTTAGTAAATACATCATATGTAGCAATGTCTATTACTAATAGTTTTATTTATATTGAAAGGTTGAAATAGGGTTAAATAAATGAACTTATAAATAAAAAAAAGTTGTATTTACATGAAAACTATTGCTTATAAAACCTTAAGTCACTGTATATATAAATATCAAATCCATTTGCATGGTCAAACATTTGTATGAGCTCCAATTGAACATTACTCTCCTAGTCAAGTAAATATAGCAGAATCTGCAGTACACCATCTACTGAACCTTTGGCCTACACTTTGTATGTCATTGTCATTTTGTGGCATACCTGAGTAGAGGATTCCCTATATCTATATTGTCTTGTTCTTCTTCTTTTTTTTTAAATTATTCCCCATCCTACAAGGTTTTGGGAGCAGATTGTGGGTTGAATGTGTGGGGTGTGTTGGCAGAGCTGTTGGGTGTCAGCTGGACTGTTGTCATGTTAGGGGGGGACAGCCTGGCAGCCCAGTGGGAAGGCTCTTTTAAAGATACACTGCTGGGAATCGAACTGAGCCAGTGCCTGGTCCAAAACATGAACACACACACATCAACACACACTGAGGAGGTTAGTAAGGAAAATGAACGCGTGTGGAAGGGGGGCATCCAAACCTGGGATAATGACGTTTCTTCCCTCATTTATAATATCTGACACCACCAGTCTGTCCTTTCGTCTGCTCACATCAGCATCCTTTCATAAAGACCAGACACATGCATAATTACACATGCAGGGAAAAGGAGCAGTCGATCTGCAGTTTATCTGATGACGACTAGAAACTCCCAAAAAAGTTCATATTAAAGAAGGAATATTTTACAATGTGTGTTTGTTTCATCTTGGCTATAATCAAGCCTCTTTGGCTAAAAGTAGCATTTTTGACATGACACATCTTTAGAAATTGGGATGCAGCTTCACAGAAACTACTAGTTATTCACATCAGTATTTACATGATACTTTGTGGCATTATAGGACATTTGAGAAGAATTACCAATACCCTACTTTACACATTTAAAATCCGCTGTCAAATATGAAACTAGCTCCCATGCAACAAGAACACATATTGCAATTACATACTGTACTGCGTAATGTCTGTGTCCAGATTGGGCTGTCTGTGGCATGCTATTCCCTTGCTCTCTGTTTAGCAAGTACCGCATGTGAGAGGACTGTCGAATTTGCATATGCCGCCATGTATATTTCAGTAGCGTTTAACACACATCACCGCCAGTGAATTATGCATAGGGCCGGTACAGTGAAGATGCTTGTTTTATGCACTTGTGAAGGAAAATTGAACTGTGTTTTCTTCTGCTCATGACACTCAAGGCCCAGGGCCCATTAAAGTACACAGAGAAGGCAGCATGTAAATGGACTGGTGGTGTACATCCTATTCCCTCAAACAAAAGGGGCCTGGCATCGGGAAAGGCATCCGACAGGTTCTGACGGCTAGTTAATAGGATTCCCACCTCTCCAAAGGGACTGACTGAGGTACTGTTGTAGTATTCTTGTAGACCAATGCTTTTCTTTTTATATATGAATGTGCATATGTGTTTGTTAAATGCGGTGCTGTGGTAGAGATGAATGACTGAATAATTCAAAACTGGCATGTCTCACAAAATGATGCAAACCTGTGCATGGATTGTCAGTGGGTGGAATAGAGTGTTGCTGTAAACACAGCCTAAAAGGGTCTTATGCATTATAGACAAGCCTTTTGAAACTGTTTTCTCATATGCAAATGGAACACAAACAGCTGCAAAGGCTTAATATGAATCTCTCACATCAAATCCAAATGAGGCATAGGGCTGTTTATGTTTATATTGTGTATGCTACTACTAGAAAAGGATGGAGGATGTTTGTCGAAGCACATGAAAGATATAATAAAAGACTCGATGCCACTGCTATCAGTGTTTACTTTAAAGAATGGGTGGTTAGAGCTGTATCTTTTCTACCACACAATAGTTGTTTTCTCATAAGCCTTTTCTGGACTGGTGAATAGACTGCAGAGGATGAGCTTCATTAGATATGTCATTTAAGACACCTATGCTCTCCCACTGCTCTATATTTATCCACTTGCAGGTTTCTAACAGGCCCTCAGGTCAACAAATTGTGTCCCTACCTGTCAGCTCAGCAGTGGACGGGACATATGTGGTGGATCGAGACAATATGAAGCCACCTGCTAGTCACCCTTCCTCCTTCTCTCCTTCCCTCTCTAGTTTCCCCCCCTCTGTTCTACTTCTTTTTGTCATACCTTGCCACTGCATGCAGTCGTGGCTTTCATATTACTCTATTTAGCTAAACAAGGGTCTGATAGTGGCCTTGGCTGAGTACCAATGAATCAACTGTTTATTTTTAGTTAGTTCAATTTTACCCACTGCTGTGTGGTAAATGATAGGCCTAGCCTGTAATAAACAATCTCGTAAACAGCTCTGCAGCTCAGCCCCTAATCGCCTTAGGGGCTTGTAAGAGCTTTATAACACATTTATTACCCCTTATAACATGTAGGAGCATCAGGCCTTAACTTAAGCTACATTAATTGCATTTCTTGACATATATTGACTTTATCTTTAAATTTGTGTTTTGGTCATTCTCATGAAATATCTTGAACATCTTGAAAAGCCAAACTGTATATCATTCACCTTATTTAACTCTCATATTTTATTTTCTGATTTGTGGCTACCAAAAGACAATAATAACCTGATGTTGTAACATTAAAACCAGAAGAGAGGGGAATAACATTGATTATCTAATTAGCTTGCACTGGTCTGCCTGGAAACCTTAGGTCCTCACATTCATGTGTATTTTATGTTGATGAGCAGTAATCATTATTGCAGACCAACAGATTCTTCCAATGGCAAAGCACCTGATCCCACCAGCCTCCTTAAGCATGACAGTGTACCCTGCCACACAAACTGCTCTAGGAACACAATAAAGAACCCTCCACATTGTTTTGGCCTCCACACTGCCTAGGTCCTAAGAAGAACCAAAGATAATTAGCTTAATTATTGTTGTTATTATTGCTGAAAAAAATAGATGAAAATCTTATTAAATGCCATCTAGTTATGGGAGTATGGAATGGGCATAAGGACTTTAAAAAATAAATTTGTATATTTTAAAACTTTTCTTATAATATCAAAAAGTAGATAAATAAGAAATATTGTATTATATATGTAGTATTATTATTATTTTAATGTTGTTTGTTTTATTATCTGAGACCAATTTGTCCTTATTCAATAGAAGAGTCCTTTTAGGGTTCTGCTTGATGCATTGTGAAACCAGAGAAAACTGTATTCAATACATTCCTCAATTATATTGCCACTTGGTATTCCGAGTCTGGTAAGAGAAAAGGAGAAACCATTACTTTGTTAGCCAAAAGCACACATCCACTCAGAACAGACGAAAGGGCCAGCATGGGGAATAGAGATATTTGATGTTGAATCTCCCCCTATTTACAGTAGGATGCCTGAATAAACGTGTTCAGAAGCTGGAAAGCAGCATTATGACCCATAACCCCAAGGTATTTGAAATGGAACAGCAGGACTTACTTTGAAAAAGAATAGGAGATGTGCTCTGGGCTCACTGTTTATACCTTGATGTGATTTGGACTGAAATATAAAAAAAAGCCTGTTTATCTGTTCTTTCCCTTTCGTCCATTGTTGAAAATTGCAGGGTTTTGGAAGGGGAGGCTATTCAGATGTGGCACACTACTGGCAGTGGTTTAAGCTGGTAAAATTTATTCAATAAGTATAATTTTAAATGTTCGTGTTGCTTTTCCTGTCATCCATAATCACTATTTAAACCAGACGTGTCAGTGCTGTCCACGTAATCATTGCATTTTATTTGAAGGATGTATTAGATAGACCTGGGCCTTGTTGCAAGGTCCACATTTTCCATCATGTGTTCTTTGTGCAGCATTTTCCCATTACAGTTCATAAAACTAATTCTGGGGCTTGGGTATCTACTTTTGGTTTTAGTGTTTTTTTTCTACAAATACCAGTTTCAGCCATTCTTCATTTATGCTTTTGTCTGAAAAGAGGTAGGGTATCAGTCTTTCATGTTTTGGAAAGTCTGATGAGTGTTATTTGCATGGACCTCCTGCATGACGGAGATTTTGGAGATGGCGTGGGGAGAGAAATACAAAATTGCAGAGTAAACCAATACCAGGCTAGTAATGTTGGGAGGATCCCCTTTCAAAGAGTAGAGTTGAATGTGTGCGCCTTATGTTTTTGATCTCTTACTGTACTCATTCCATTCCAGGCACAGTTGTTATCATAGTTGCTGTTGTTTGTATGTTATTTTAGCTTCTTTCCCAAGTAGCTATTTTGCAATTTGGGCAAAAATACAATTAAAGGTCCATCTGTTTTCAATGGTGCTAACGTCACACAGATGGGGTTGTCTATTGAAGCCATACCAGGATCCTGGCAGGTCAGATACTTCAGTAATGAACATGCTAAATATGCGACCAGTCTGATTTCATCATAACAATCCTGCATGGTGCTTGAATGTATAAATATAGTTTTACATTAAGTTAAGCTGTTGCACTTTAGCCTTGGCAGTGGTCTAAAAGAATAACAGGACTTATCCCCTAGTGCTTTAAGTTTCACTTGCAATTGGGACTTGTCTCATTCATGCTATGCCTATATTTCATGAGAGTGGTGCAGTTACGGTGTTATTGTTGACAAACCAAGATTTATATATGGCCAGAGAAAAATTTCTAGTATTCCTTGTGACAATTTGTCATGCTGAAGCAAAGCAATAAAGGCCTTGAGCACGCATGCATGTGGAATAACATAGTATTTCTGCTAATATTCCTTTAGCTCATCCAAGCAAATTATATCATTTTCATATATTTTGTTTGTTTAGTCTAACACCTCAATCAAATGACAAGGGACGTTCTTTCAATAAAAAAAAAAAAAAAAACCTTTTCAGATTGAGTCACTAATATTGCATCACTAAAAAGGCCACAGTACTTTAGAGGCCACTGCAGCTTTGAGAAACTGTGGGATTTATCACATGCTTTCATGTTCACACTCCCCGCATTAGACTAGGATAGAAGGGAAAAAAACAACAACAACAAAAATGCTGACACTGTGATTTCTCAGTTATAAACGTCAACTTCACATTGATTCCTTAAGCTGTTATGGGACTACATCCTTTAGTTAGAGAGTTATAAACTGCTTCTTCGAGCTTGTTTCTTGTTGAGCTCTTACAATTAACAATAATGAGTAGGAACAAAGGAGACTTGGTTTTTGTAGTTGTTAGATCAAACGTTCCTACTAAACATTCAGAACAGTAAACAATGTAATAGATAAGTGTGAGACACTATGGACAGCCTTTGGAAACTATACCACCAGATGCATGTCTTTGGGAGACAGTTATGCATCTGATCAGATCACTGATTACTTCTTAACTGCAAGGACCTATCTACCTCTCGTGCTTTCCAAGTATACAAGCACTAACATTTCTAACACAGTTCTTTTACCCTGAAAGAAGCCTGAGGGCTCTGACCAAAACTTGTCTAATATAGGAAAATTGAGCAGCTTTGAACCTTTCTGTTTTTGATAACTACTTGGTATGCTTCCTGGAGGACAACCTGTGGGTTTGGTTTCCCAAGGTTTAATTCCTTTGATTAAATGCCAGGGCAAGATAGCTTGGCACTCAATAGGCCCTTTACCTTCCTCATATCCTCAGTTTCTTGGGCTTAAAAGCACCAATGCTCTCTCCCCCCCATGCTGATTGTTGTTTTCCAAGTTTACACCAATAACCTCCTTCCTGTACTTTCCCTCGTCCCTCATCCTGTTTTAGGTCAAGATGTCCTCTGTTCCTTTGCTCCGTTTATGCATTATGATTCATAACACAAGCGTGTACGTGGTACAGTACTGCGCCTCCCTCCCTTTCAGTGACCGAATGAAACTGACGGCAGGATCACAGCCTCCACAGATTAGCAATGCTCAGAGGGGGAACACAGTTGCTAGGGTAATTATGATGAGTGTTGGGCTGCCAAATACAGGATAATGCTTGGTCCTTATTATTATACTAGTGGATCAGCTCTACAAAATTGCAGCTAATTAAGGACAGGGTTCTTAGGCTGGCTCATTCAAAACACTTAAATGACCACCATCTACAGTTAAGGTCATGATTGTCTTAGCATTTAGACATCTAAGGAGATGATTTAAAAACTGGACACTGAACTTAGTAATATGTTGTTAGAGTATTTTACTACTTTTTATTAACTTAAGGCTATTTGAATGTGTTTATCTAGCTCAAAACTGGAACATCGCATAATGGTTTATTGTGTCAGGCACTTTTCTACTGAACTGAATTTGAGAACATTGAATTTCGTGCGGCGATGGCAATGGATAGTTGCTAAATATGTTGTCTTAATTTATATGACCCTGATTGGTGTCAGTCTCAGTCAGAGCCCACAGGTTTAGTTCTTGCATAGCTAAAGCATAACTGTTTAGGTCTTCTGTGTGTTTTCCTTAAATATTTGAAATGTATCATGATCTGGGTCCAAAAATCCCTCAATTTTCAAATAACTGCCTCATATTGGCTGCATCTAGGTCCCGATGCCTGCTTTGATTGGCTCTGTGTTTATCAAAAGCTTTTGTTATGTATTTCAATTCAGCTGCCCAAAGACAACCGCTGGATTTTGATGGAGATAGAAAACAAGACACCCTCTAAAATTGGCTGACCCCTCCCAGGACTCTGTACCCTCTCTGCCCTCAGCACAGAGATATGAGGGCACTCTGACATACTTCTGAGGCATCTTTTGTTGTTGTTTCTCATGGGTAAAATCTGCCCACTGCTATTCCATGAGAACCCTCCCTGTGCTCACACACGCACACACACACATACACAGAGCCAAAATCAGTCCACTGCAAAATATAGAGCGTTGCAGTTTTCTTTCACACAAATCAAACCCTGTTTACTACTGTCTGAATATCACAGCTCGGATCAGATTAGGATCTTTGCTTACAATTACAAATTTATCACAGTACCTTCATGTTTTGTTTTCAAACGGTTGACCTTACTAACTTTCATGTTGCTTTTCAGGTTAAATATATTGATTCCCACTTCATGCTGTAGGTAAGCGTCAGAGAGGAAATAAGAATTATTGTAGAGCTGCTGTTTACAGCAACATATGTTAGTGAGAAAATAATTCTGTGCAAGTACCATATGACAGAAATAGATTTGGCCTTGGGTTGGGTTTTTTCAGTTGCATTTTAAGTTGCAACACTCAGTTTACTCATGATATAGGTTAAGTTCTAGCAAAATATTATTGAACACTACTGTACCTTATGTCCATTTTAACTTTGGCAAACTATCTACCCAATGACATGTGAGTAATGGTAAAAAAAAGTTCCTTTTCACTATGTTCATATGCATTTAAGGATAAATGGATTAAGCAGCAGTTCAGAAATACCCACGATTGTAAGTTTCCAACCACACTACCTCATAAATGCAAATAGGGCAAAAATAGGTGTTGTTGGTCACATGTAAGTTGTCCTGTTTGGTTAATCAGTAACTTAACTAGAAGAGTGACCAGACCACCTTTGAGAATCCTAAAAAGAACTTCCTGCTGGACATTTCAGTTTTTTTCAAATGCTTATCGACAACCAGATTATTTAAAAACCTTGAGTCACACGTAGCCTCACAGTAGTTTCCTCTATATGGCAGTTATCCTGTGCCATGCCATGACTCCCTAACACCAAAGCAATGTCCTATGGCATTTGAATAATGTAGAGGGTTGAGTCGTCCATCATGGTAGATAGCTGCGTGACTGCATTCATGTGCTCGTTTGCATATACGCCTGTGTACATAAATATGTGCAGTACTCAAGATGGGCTCCATTACTTTTGCAGCAGGGTATCTCTTAACTCCTATCTTTTTAATTATTTATTTCATGAACAGTATATATATTTTGTTAGGGGTTATTGGGGCATGAATAAGCGTGTGTCACAGCCTTTTCACAATCCCTTATGAGCAAATCCCACCCCCATCCCTGACTTGCCTCCAGCAGGCCCAGCTCAGAGTTCTTCTGATAGCCATGAAGGGATTTGGGCTGGATGGGCAGACCCTGACTGGGCTGATTGCTTTGAATGGCACTGGCTAAGGCTGCCTTTGAAAGCAGGGGTGTTGATGAGCGCCTTCTCAGAAGAGCCTGTGTAGTCACTGCCTCTGGGAGGGACCCTCACTAATACCCCAGCATAAGATATACAGGAAGAGGCAAGGATCACCAGTCACCCCCAGCCATACGCACACACACACACTCACACGTAGAAATGCACATACACACTTGCTTAGACAACAACAGAAAAGTACTTTCAGTGAACTTTTTGACTTTTACTTATGTTGCCTACTAGTTGATGGATCTGTAAGTCATTCAAACTAGACGATTCAGTAACTAATTTCATACACCCAAGATACAGCAGAGTGAAGTTCTTGATATTATTTAAGTCCTTACTCGGTTTGATGGGCAGCATGCTTGACATCTTTGTATACGTGTTGAATTTTGAAACCATGCTCCAAGCCGCTTGAAGTGTTGGCAAGAAAGGATTTCCGGAAGGTGTATGTGGGCTTACTTGTTTTGTTCGCTGTTTCACCTTGTCCTTTGGCTCTCATAAAACACCTTGAACATGAGAGAAGACAAATTACAGCTTCAAATGCAGGTGTCCAAGTGCTTTTTTTATCTCTTAGCAGACCCTGAGGGAACATTACCTATGTTCCACAGGGCTGGCTGTGACATGGGAGCTGTCACCTGTGAGGCCCAGGCTATTGCTCTGAACAGGGTGGCCTTCTTTCTTTGATTGCCCTGTGCCTTTGAGCAAAGAGCTCTGAACTTTGGTTTGGTCTGGACCCAACACCCCTAACCCCAGTTACCCCTTGACTTTCACCTTATTAGTAACAGGAATGTCTAGAATAAGCATACTGATAATTAACATGAAAATGCAGTATAAAGAGAGTCACGCTCATTAGGATGATTGGTGCAGGTTAGGGCATGAAGACGTATGTGCTTTTGACTACTCCTCTTTACTGAGCTCATATATATATATGGAAAAATTCCTAGGTAACGCTTGTTGATGTCAGTAAACCATGTGTCAGAGTCAGAGTTCAGGATACGTGCTTGTCTTTCACGGCAGTTGAATGGCTTCAGGCGAAACAAGCTCATTTTGTGTGAAAGAGAGAAAGAGAGAGAAGGGAAAAAAGAAGTAGCAGTAAATTACTGATAAGTGACAGAGAGCAGAGCTTATCTTGTGACAGCATCAGAGTGGAATGAAGGTCTGGTGTGTGTAAGTTAACCCTTTGACACATCTTATGGTGAGGCTGAAGGTGAGTGAAACACAGACTTAAAGATGAATAACCATGAAAAAGCATAGAGGGAAATGGGAAAGATGGCAAGAGGGGAGTGGGTGGTGCCCGCAGCACGCCTGGTTTTATTTTCAATTGCAGTTTACGATTTTTCATGGTCATGTCTCCCCTGCCTTTTCAAAATAATCGGCTGTTGGTTTTTGCAAGTCTGGCCGCCTTTCATTTTAGAGGTTTGTTTTTGAAAAGGTTGCTATTATAGCTAAATGGTTTCTCTGCTTCTCTAAACACGGCAAGGCATTAGGCTGGGCTCCGGTTTCAGGGCCTGGCTCTTAATGAGAGACCCAATCACACAGAGGGAAAACACGGATCAGCCCTGCTACACCAGACCGAACCTGTGGTTTACCTCTTGAAACATAACCACACTCCTCTGCTCTGTTTTTTCCCCTTTCTTTTTTTCTTCCACCGTCGTTCCCTTCACCTCCTGTCATGATTCTTCTCTTTTACAACCGAACACGATCAAAGTTGATTGCGCAGCTGCAAAAGTCAACACAGATGTGAAAATAAATAGATTAACACAATGGCCCAAACTTGGCCCGACAGTTAGCGTGATGCTAGAAATTAGCCTTCCCTCATATGGAAAGAGAGATTTGTGCAACTTCCAAAGAAGGCCTGAAATGTCATGTAAATATTGGTATAATATTTAGCTACAAATAGAACATGTCTGTCTGCCTGATGCTAATTTGCTCTGAATTTTTCACAAGTATCAGGTGCAGTTCCCTTCATGCTTCAGGGAGAAATACTGGTCTCTTGTTCTCACTGTCTGTGTTTATACTCACCTATTATATAAGTTCAGGTTATGATTTCTATCACACATGCTTTAGAGCTTGTGTGATGCAGGTTTCCTGTGCTAAACTTAGAAACTGCAAGCAATCTGCTAGATTTGGGTGTGCAGATGCTGCTTAGGACAGCAGGGTTAGGTGCAAAGGTAAGGATGCTACTCTGTGGTCTATATGTTGTCTTTTGCTAGCCACATAAATTGTTTGAATGTAAATGCATTTTGTGGAATCTTTGTGGAATATTGAGAACCCTATGGCTCGCCTCAACTCTTACTTGAGTGTACACAGAACTCTGCTGTATTTGCTGTTGAAGTTGTGTGTTCTGCGCTATCGACTCAGAAGACCCTGTCACTTTTCTACTGTAGCTGTGACTCCTGTAAAGCTATAGTGGAAAAGACGATGGAGAAGAAGAAGAAGAGGCAGTCAGCAGTATGCATAGTCTTCTGTCACTCTGACACTCTTCAGTCTCCTTGCAGTGGGGGCTATGATTTATGGACGAGGCTCCATGTTGTAAGAACCTGAGCAGGATCACTCACTTCTCCAAGAAGAGAGATGGGAGAGAGCAGTCTCCTCTGTCCCTGGTGCTCCTTTTACACACCTATCTTAGCTCTTCTTATTTCAGTTTCTGTTTATAGTTTTGATGGATTATAAAAAAGCAATGCCAATACCTCTTCTTTTTTCTTCTTCTTCTGTTCTCTTCCCTTTTTTCAAAGTGAGTGATTGTTAAACAGTTTATGTATTCTCTTTCTGCCTGTATGTTTATTGGAGGTAGTGAATTAGGTTTGAAACCATCACCGGAGGTTGTTTGAGAAACTTGAAAGGAAGCCCCCATAGCACAGTCCCCCTCCTCTTTTCTCATCCCCCACCTTCACTCGCTCTCTCTTTCTCTTTCTTTTTCTGCCGCTCACTCTCTAGCACACAACCTCACACTCTCAGCACAGTTGTCACACAGTGGCGCCGCTATCTGCACATTATTAGTTATTACTTTATCGGCTCCCAAAGCTGTCAGAAGACACCCTCCTGGAATATACAGCAGGCATAAGCCATCAGTCCTCATTACGCTAGACCCGTGTGCAATTTACACCCAGCTGCCTCTCACACACCCATGTCAACATGCTAATGTGTATGTGTTTTGTGTGTGTGTGTGTGTGCGTGTGTGCACTTCTATGCAGATGACAGGGCTGCACACATATGATATGAGCACACCTTTGAGGGAATGCACTCACATGTACGAATGGAGCAAAGCTAATGTGCAACATGATAAAAGCATCCGCCGAGGCCTTTAAGTACGCGTTTGAAGAGAGCTCGGGCTTATGTTTTTTCAAGTTTAGTGCTGCTTCTTAAAACCACAAGGAGGCAGGGACAACATTGAAAAGTGCCGCTCAGTACAGCTCAAGCCCTGTTGAACACGCAGGTGTGCGGTAAAACCCCTGGAGGCACCTGGGACAGAACAGGGCCCAGCAAGTCAGACTGGGTGAGTTACTGCATTCCCAAGCAATACGCTGGAAACTAACACAAACGTCATATCACCTGAATAAAGAATCACTTGTGTGTGTGTGTGTGTGTGTGTGTAGAAGGTCGAGTTGGGGGGTTGTTAAGATAAAAACACATCATATCAACATAATGAATTATGTTCTGATTCAGCCCTTGCATATTTTGCCTGAGGTGGCTGTCATGAACAGATGTACAAGTCAGTTTCTCATCATTACTGTTAGTGCTTGAGTATGAAGATTGTGCAAATCAGACCTCCTGCGCCGACATGCCATTGGATGCTTATTACACAGTCCTGTTGCCAGTGAATAATCTCTCTATCGTTTGATCTAGCAAAGTGCCCACATTAGCACTCACTAATTCCCTTGGCTGTGGGTTTGGAGACAGCACACGTTCCTGAGGCTTGCCGTCTCTCTGTAATTGTAAAAGTTGGGCCTCTGGATCCTTTTTTTATTCCCACATTGTTTTCCAAAGAGGCATCATTTGGGCACACATACCTATCAGTATTTCAGTAGTCACTTTTATTCTGTTAAGATATGTGATGGGAGTAATGGAGTTGGTAGATATTGTGTAGTGACTGCTTAAGCAGTACTTTCCACAGCTGTCATCAAAGCGTGGTAGCCCAGCATCTTATTGAGACACTTTATGTTGGTTGTTCCTTAAACTCTATGTGCAAGAGAAAATTGATCTTATGTCCTATATCTCTGTTACGATTGTTTGTTTTAGCTTTTGGAAAGTATATATGGTGATGTAATTAATAAATAATGAATAGTTTTTTGTTTGTTTTTTTTTTAAATTAAGCTAGGCAATTTGGAGCGTGTTGGCTTGTATTTGGTTATTTGTGGATATACATATTTTGTATAGCCAGAGAATCTGTGTAGCATATTTATTTAGGAAACTTTTTGTGCATTTGTTATAAAAAATTATAGAGGACGCACTTTTAAGAAGGTCATGAATAGTAATTTTGCAGCATGCAAGCCTTTGAAGCAACGCTTTCTCCAAATTGGATATTGTGAGAGAGAGACATGTCCCTATTTGTCTACTACTGCATTATCAAGAGAATACAGGAGTATGGATGGCCAGCAGCAACAGGAAGGATTTGCTAAGTTGCTTTTGGATAGCCGAGTCTCCATCCCACATAATGCTAAACACAATTATGCAAACAGTTTTTTCATTGAGAACAACGGAAAATAATGGCTTTAATATATGCCCTTACCTCCAGCGAGTGTTTTGTATGCAAATTAGGTGTGATTTCAGGGATGGAGAGGCGGAGTGTCTCTTGCATCCATCTTTTGTTGCCGGGTGGATTAAGGGAGATCTGTTATGGTTTGTTAACATGAGAGCTTTTGATTCGGATTGAAACGAAACCATGTGTAGAATTAGATTAAAGACAATGTGTGGTGAGTGGCGGCTCAGGCATGTACTGGACCTCACCCACCCGTACGCCAGCGCTCACCACTGTGGTCCCATTGTTTGGCCCGGCTTCTGTTGTGAAGTGGATTTTTGTCCTGTTTTTGTTCTGTAATGGGCTATAATAACTTATATAAATCACAATGACTGAGCCGGAGCTCCTCGTTTTGGGCTTGGCATTGATGGAAGGTCTGGTTCTCCAGAGGACTAGTGAGCAGTAAGTCTTGTGTATGGTAAGGGAAAGTTTGAAAGTCAGCAGGCTTTAGGTTTGACAGTGTTGTTTTGTTGTGAAGGGAAACAACCTGAGGTTTTCTTCTGAGAAGGAAGGTCAAATAAAGAAAGAGGAAAGCTTTGATAGTGATCTACAAACAGTGTGTTAGACCAGGACAGGTGAAGATAAAATAAATAAATAAATATATATATTAAAAGGAGTCGAATTTGTGTGAAATTCTTCCCTGTGTTTTGCCTCGCCTGAAGGGCTTTATTTTGACACCAAAAAGAAAGCGAGAAAAATATTGCTGCATTACAAAATCAGGCTGTTCTTATTAAAAAGAGTTCAGTAACATTATCAAAAGAAAAGAACATAAATTATATTGTTTTAAAAACTGTTCTCAAGTGGAAATGAGTGTGTTTTTTGTTGTTAACTGACCTTGGCGAAGGTGTGTGTTTGCGATAATGTGTAGAGATGATAAATGAAGGAATGGAGAATTAGTTAGATCCCTCAGTGTGTTCATTACTAGTCAGTGATGTTTTGTCAATAGGAGGACGCACATCGTCTTGTAAGCTTTGGGCGGTGCATTTACTTGCACTGCTGGGAATTGTCTGTAACCCTGTTTTACATTGAAAATAGCCCAGAGGAAAAGGGGTAAGAGGAGAGAGAGGGGGGGGGGTGCAAAGAGTAACCACTGATTAATTATGCACATCCCTGATTGTGACATGCTATCTGCTGCTATTAATGGCCAAGGATAATCACTCTGGATTGTAATTGCAGCCTTTGACTTCAGAACTGTACTGTGTCCAACATCAATCTTCATGTGAAACCCCACAATTTGGTGAAGAACTTCATTTGAGACTGTTGTTGGGTCTCCAACTTATTTTCAGGAAGAGAAGTGAAGTGTTAAGGAGAAGAGGGGGCAAAAGGGTGGAGGTTGCTTTAAACGGTGTCAGCCATAGACAGGCAAGTTAGAACAGGGCGCTGTGATATTACTGTACACTGCTTGAGGTTATGAAAAATAATTAGAGATCTGTGTGGTAGAAAAAAATGTGTTTTGAGGTATATGAAAGTTTTCACAGCCTTCATTGTTTGAACTTTTAATTCAGCTCTAAATGAGTGTCATTATTCTCTCTCACACATGGTATTATTGTGGAGGAAACTATATGAGAACTTGGGGGAAAGATATCACATTAAAATGTTAAATATGAGTTAATGAGAAAATACTACTCACCAAAGGATTTCGAGGCATCATCAGAACTGCCACAGAAGCGTTTTAGGTACAGTATTTGCTATGAAATGTATATCTTTAAATGTAAATGACTGTTGTAAGTCATATTCGTAATAACTCTGCCTATTAGTGGGAAAACATAAGTAAGATAAATGGAGAGTTTATTCCCCATTTTATAGAATTTCAGCAGGTTTTTTTCGTTACAGACTTAAATCTTGTAAAAAAAATAACAAAGTGAAGTTGAGGCTATTTTTTTTTTCTGCCTTGTCCAAAAGCTTCTTTGGCAGTTTGTCTAAAAGCTGAAATGAAACATAGAATATAATTAGAGGGAAGGGAAACTTTTAAGGGGAATTTCAGGATGCCGAGCAATCGGAGCCATAAAAGCAGATTTTGCTCCCCCATCATAGAGCCTCCTGTCCAGCCAGACAGTATCGGTACACAGTGTGTAATGGGCCTCTTTTCCACTGAAATACACGTTTTAGTTTATGTGTGTGTGTGTGCTTTGCTACTGTCACACCTCTGTTATATTAACCTCCTAGTGTGTGTTCCAGATCCAAGGAGAAACCACACAATATACAGGCTTTCTTCTTCCAGAAAGACAGAAAAGAGAGCTTGGTGGTGAAGATTTTGCATGGTTTGTGTGCACAAAAATAACAGGTAGAAAAACAGATGGGGGGGAAGACCAGGTATGAGGATGAGGGAGAGTGGACGAGCGAAATGCATGAAAAATAGCATGAAAAAGTCTGTCCTTTGGTTCTTTCAGGCCCACTGGCGAGGCTAAACAAACAGCGAATGCTTTGGAGAGACACATTAACTGTAACTGCCCTTGATCTGGCAGTGTTTAGAGTGCTGTCGGCACGGCTAATAAACACTTCATTTAGTTTTAATGGTGCCGGCGCCTCTACGCAGCCTTCAAAAGTACCCTTTATTTGGGTCATTTACGGCTCTTCCTCGAGGAGCACCCAAGGGACGGCAGATCCAGTCCACATCACTGTCTACTGGAGCACTCCAGGCCTGGGGAAAATTAATAGGGCTATCTGGGAAAAATAAATAAGTGATGGGCTTTACCACTGCCAAACAGCCCAGAGAGCTTATTAAGGCAAAGTGAAGTGAGATCGGGCAGTAGAAGAAGAAATTTTAATATGAATTTTTCACCTTTTTATGTAGGGCAGAGCTAGTTGTTTTCTCAGTTTCATCCTTTTCCCCCTCTTTTATTCCATTTCCTTGTGCACTCTCTCTCCTGTCTTCTTCATGTCTCTGTGTTCTTCTTCGACAGTAATTGTAAACACAGCAATTATGGATTGTGCGAGACTTAATTATAGCTTGTGCAGAGCCCTGGGGGGGCTCTGGCGGAATGTTGCAGCTGATAAAAACGCCAGCTCATCAGCACCCCTCCAATGGTGGCAAGCCCCAGTGAGAGTGGACCAAAGGGAGCCGTTCCCCCAGGGCCCTCCCAGTCGAAGGACCAATTAGTATTAGGCGGGAATTAATCTTAACGGGACACAACCACTCAAACAGGTCCTCCCAAGGTGAGGAGGAATTAATGTGGTTGCCTTATTGGTTATTACTGCTGTTGTCGTTTAAGTCGTTCCCCACTCAGCGTATGAGCTTAGAAGTCTCGATAGACCAGATCGCCCTGTAGCAGACGTGTTCTTCTTCATGTGCCATACCAGGACACGAGTTAGAGGAAGCAGCTAGATTCAAAAACAAAGCAAATCAAATCAGAGGAGAAAATGTGTCATCTAATTTTTTGCTTTTCATCTTTGCTGCAGTTCCATTTATCGTTTTCTGGAAAGTCTTTTTGAGGATGGAAAATTTGACACATCAAAATTCTAGTAACTGCATCTTGTATTTAGACATCCAAAACTCAGCCCTGTTGTCAGAATTCATCAGGAGGGGGGCACGTATTGTGATCTATGCCCTGTTTCAGTATTGATTTCTGGGAAGCATGGCTCCATTAAGGTCCTGCCCGGGGGTGTGGAAGGGTCAGCAGGGGAAGTTGTGGGCTGCCGTGACCTCAGCTGTAGTTTACAATCGATTAACTCTGACTGGGAAGGGAGAAGGTCCTAGGGAAGTAAGCACAGGGCCCCACACGCGATTAGGCTACATTAGCCCTCTGGTCAGAGCTGTTCCAGAGGTTGCAGTAAGTTAATTAGCACTTTCTTATGATATCAATGATGACAGGGGTAGAGCAGCTAGCATTGATTTAGCTTTACTCTGTTTCAACCTTGGAGACTAAGCACCAAGGTACCGGATACTCCAGTCCTTCCTTTTTTTAATCCAACACAACTGACCATGTCACTACCAGGAAGCCGTTTGTAAACAACAATCTCTTATAACCACTAATATACTACTAGTAAGGGATTTTGATAGTTTGATACTTATACATGCTAACTAAGAGGACTAGTAGGTTTTTCACCATAACACATTATAATGAATGCATGGAATTACATTTATGGTTTTCGACAGTTTGCCAGGTTTTGCCGAGCAAGCAGGGAGTTACTTTTTTTTTTTTTTACAATAGCCATGCAATGACTGGACTGCATGTGACAAATAAATCTTGAGAAAGAGGTTTTCCACTTTCCACCCCCACACATCTTCCTCATAATGTGTGTGTTTTCATCTGTGACTGTTTATTGTCTGCCCCATCTTTGTCAAAAGAGAGCAAAAAGAGCCATCACTAATTTCTTGTTTTGTCAATTAAAGTGTAAAGGTGTCAGAAGATGATCGTCTTTGTCTCTCTCACTTACCACATAACAAACATCTCCCTGTCTCATCATGTCTCTCCAGTAATCCCTTTGTTGTTTGCCAGCCATTTTCTTTATTTGGCCTCCTACGTTGTTCTTGTCATTCTTCTTTACCGCTCCATCATTCCTTCTTTCTTGCACTGCGTCTTTCACTCTCAGCTGCTGGTCTTACAGTACTCCCTTTGTTAAATGAAAGGTTTGCCAATAGATCAATCAAACTCTTTGTTCTTCCTCCTTTACAGTACACTGCTCTCAATATTGTTTGTTTTACCAGCAGCTAAACTGCGTTACACCTTCTTTTTCTCTTTGTCTGTAATGCTCCATCTCCGCCTGTCTGTTTTTGCTCGAGGCCCAGCCAGGCAAGTGAACAGCGACAGATGAAGAACCTTTTCTGTCAGCAGTGTTGGAGGGAATTAATCATGATTCAGTAAGTGCTCTGATGAGGATTCAAAAATCCTTGTTAGAGATAGAGCCATCAGGTGTGCCTGATCCGTCATATACTGACAGCAGCCTCAGGGGGGACAACGAGCCAAGTTTTAAACCCTATTTAGGACCCAGTCCTGCATTCAAGTGCTAGTGGTCATGAGAACATGACTTAGAATGCACCAAAAGCCAACCCACCAAACATGGAAAATGTACATTTGGAATCTAGTTGCAATTTTCAGCATTAACCAGCAACCGAGTACCAACCGTGCTCAGGCTGATTCCGGTCAATGTTGTTTTATTTTTTTTATATGTGACTTTTCTAAAGCCTATGTTGGAAGATTGGCATTGCACAAAAATGCAGCCACGTGATTTGACTTTGACAGCTCAATTTATTGCTTAGTACACTTCGGGAATTTGCTCAACACGTTGTCTAAGCGTAATTAGAATAAGAAGGATTCCTCTATCTGCAGTAACAGCCTCTCCTTTGTTGATTTTACAGTATGTACTTTGCTACAGTCAGAAAAACTTGTCTGATAAATTTAAAAACCTTAAAGTGGCACTGTAATGCGCGCACACCTAAAAATGCACATTTACGTACATAAACCATTATTAAAGTTAATGTACAATGTCACTGAGAGACTGACAGACGCTTAACAGTGGAATTCCCCTGCAGATTAGTGACTGTACTATTTGTTCATGTCTTCATGTGTCAAGGAAGTGGTTCTTCTTCTTTGTGAATACATAGCAATGTTACAGCTTTGTGAAAAATCTCTGACATGACACACTAATTAGATAGGTGCTTAACCCTGAGGCCACAAAAGGCCAATGCAACAATAGATTGTGCTGATATAAATAATAAACATGTTTGAAATGTTGCAAATTATAAGTGGTCTGTTATTGAGGGAGTGTAAGTGAGGTGCTCTTTTTGTATGCACTCAGTTGAAAATTCCTCAGGATGATTTACAACACAGCTGCAAACAGCTTGTTTAATTTGGAAGTCCAAATGAAAGCGTTTGCGGCATATTGGCATATTTTTCTTGTTAAGCAATGTTTAAGGTAGAGATAGACATTGCAGTAATTGCAGGTTTGACTGAGGGTAGGAGTGGAGTTAGCAGACATCAACACTCCCCCTGCTCTGGGAAGAAAATGAGAATAAAAAGATAATGCTGCAGATAAAGCATGAGACTGGTATGCCATTCGGTTAACTATTTCACTGTTGGGGGATTCACATGGATCCAGCTGAAGATACAAAGTAGACTCAAAGTACAATGGGAAACATTTGAGCAGAAGATAAACAAGAACGCGAAAGAAAAAAAAAAGTAACTGGGACAGAAATTAAGAATGAGGACACATCAGCTCGTAATAGCGGTAGCATAACAAACACAAGCCAAAATTAGTCTCCCACAATAAACTGACAGGGATATAAAAACAAGCCTGCGTACATGTTGTGAGATTATAATGAGGCATTGATTGTTTGTCCTCAATTTCCATTTCAGTTCCCTCTCAAATTGAAGGCAGACACTTGTAAACATCCATACCTATGTCTTTGTTGTTCTCATTATCTTTTCTTTTTACTTTTCCCAAACATGATTGAACTAGAAGATCTAGATTAGAGGGCCAGTGTGACTTCCTGTTTGCAAAAGTACTTCCTGTTTTTTTTTTTTTGACCATGTTCTAGTCGTCTTTGCTCAGGCTGCTGTTTATCGCCTGTGTGTATGCAACCATCTGAATGTTGGAGCTGAGGTCTTCTGGGATGTTTGTTTGTGCTGTCTTTTATTATGCCATTTTTTTTAACTGCCATTGTGGCAAGACAGGAATGTGCCATTGCTTGTTGTAGGCTGCTAGAGGGAGAAGGCCCAATTACCTGGGGTCCCAGTGCCTGGCTGCAGTTGTAGTCGGGCTGTGTGCGTGTTGGGTTTGTTCTGGTGAGCAGCTGTCCCGGGCCCCACTGGCAGTGATGGCAGGGGATGGTTACGGCTACGGCAGTGACAGCGAGAAAAAGGAAAAAGCAGACAGGCTCGTGCGCTGCCTCCTTGGTACTACTCAGCGGCAAGCACTCCCTGTCTGGCTCCTCACCACTTTTAACGGCTGTCTGATGTTGTAAAATCTTGAATGTGATGCTGCGTTTGAAGTAGTATGCATTTCTCCCAGTTTACACAGTATGTGTGGCCAATTAGAGCTGGTGTTATGAGGCTGATGTATGGATTATAGTCTATTATTTCTTCTTCCCTAATGTTGACCATTAACTGCTGTGTCATTAGTTACTTTACCAACTGTGGTGGCAGTCCAGGAAGGCACACAGTTTGTCACACATATTATAATGTGGGTACATGGAATGGGATACAGGAATGTGCTTGCAAAATGGTGACAGTATTCTGAGGGATTTTGAAAAAACCAGAAACCACATTAAATGACTGAAAAGCATAATAGCTAGTGCATCGATTATGTGATTAAACTAACTACGTGTCTCTTAAAACCGTGCTTTGAATTTGTTGAGGATTGCAGAGACGCTCAGTTTAACCATGAAACAAATGTATGAATTGTGAGGTTTTCTTAGAGCAGCTGCAGCCTATACAATAGCATCTTGTGTTGTTTCACTGTGACCAGTATTGTGTGTGACGCAGCACTGACTTGCTGTCTGTCTGTCTCATATCCAGTGTGGCGGGCATAGTGAGCAGTGTCTAATGGAGCCTCTGATGAATAATGAGTCCATACACTGGTAATGTTCTGTGCCGAGTAACGGCTGCATTGGTTTCTGTCCTGTTAACTCCACTGGTGTAAGATTGATTGTGCTGTGCTCTGCAGTCATACAAAGACACTTCATTGCTTGGCAATGAAAATAAAGCTTCTCCCACTGAAATGAAGAGCAATGGGACTAGGGCCACAGAGGCAGACCAGCACGAGGCCTAGAAACAACTACAGCCCCATGTCACTAGCATGAGTGAGTGACACACCATGAAATAGGCATCGCTCCAATAAGACTAATTTGTTTACACATTGCTTTCTGCTAATTGAGGTGTGGCAGAATTTATTTTTGCCTCAGTTGAAATGAACCTAAGTCACCCTGATTAGGCCACTCACTGTACTTAGAGATCCTCCACCAAGACTCTCCTTCAAATTACATTTGACACTGTGAAGAAACATCTAATAGAAGTGTGTAATGGGCTCTGATGACAAACTACACGGTTGGAAGACCATGTAATCTCCCCGCAATTAATTAAAGTGCGGCCTGTGTATGTGTGTGTTAGCAGTTTTCTTTTTTTTTTAATGCTCCCTTTCTCTCACACCCAACCTAACCAGATGCCACCAAATAACTAAAATAACACTGCCTGTCAACAGTAAAAAATGAAGACCCATACCCTAACAAAGAAAGGTACTTAGAGCTGGCAGGGAGAGGCAGATGCAGGGTTATTTGTGCTCCAGTGCTTCTCAGTGTCCCGGTAAGGGTCCTCCACAGCTCAACATCTGTACCTCCACCCGCCTAATTACCCACAGCACCCCTGCCCCACCGCTTTCTAGTCTGTCACTAACGCAAAGCTCACTGGAGAGAAGGAGGAAAAGCAGAAGGTGAAAATAGCTGGTCTTGCTGGTCTCCAGTGTACATTTACATCGTACAATATTTCGTTTATTCTGTTTTTTTTTTTAGCATTAAAGACAGTTGGCTATTATTTTTCACTTTGCTACTTTTTTTTCCTTTAACAGCTGTATCCATTCTCTTACCTTTAACTGAGCTGTTATCTCATGCTAGGGACCGGAAAAGATTTTTCTCTCAAAGAAGAAATTTGTTCACTCATTCTTTGCTCTCACGTTTTACTTTTCTAATTTATCTTTTTCTTTATTTATTTCCCGCCACAGTATTGATTTAAAGGCAGAGAACAATTAGGTCCATTTTGGGGATAATTCCTCAGTCTTCACTTATTTTTATCAGTAAATGAGAAATTTGCCATGCTTTTTGTAAGTTTTGATGGGAGCTATCAGTTTGGAGTTACTTGTGCCATTGATTTGATTAAAGGCATTACGCATTGTCTAATGAGTTTTACACATGGCTGAGTGGTGAATAATCACCCAGTGATTTCTGACCCAGAACTCCTCTTCACACCTCCTCCTTCCCTCATTTTTCTCACTTTCTCTCTTTCTCACTCCCTTGGAGCAGAGGACCAGACACTTGGTAGTTCACAGAAGAGGTAACGGAAATCAATTGAGACCGTGATTTGAAGAGTTTTCTTTCTGTTTTTTCCTCTTTCCCCCTCCTCTCAAGTCAAATTGATTCCTTTGCTTGCTTGCTTTAATATTCATTTTAGCTAAGTGTTCAGTAAATGTGCAGAGAATATGAATATTAGGTGTCAAGACTTTTTGCATGAGATCAGTTTTGAAAACTATAAATTTCACCCAGCTGAAAATTGTCTGGCAATTAAAGTGTATTGTGTGTAATAAGCAGTGTCTCTATTGGGTGTTTAGCTTTATCGAGCCTGTCTAGAGATGGAACTCATACCTGCTGCTCTGTGAATTGCAGCACATAAAAGATGGACTGAATATGTTCCTGGGGAATATTGCCCTCTCCAAAAGACCAATCCGTCTTGCTTAGGGAGGCAATCTTAGGTGCGGTAGATAAACTAATATTTGTGTATAACCTCAGTCAGACAATACAAATGATCGGATGATTTTTCATCTCCTTATGCATACAGGGAAATATGAAAAATTGAGGTTTAGGAATATTTGCAGGGTCTGTGAGGCGGCTGACTGGGCCGCTGAGTGCCCTGGGCCACGCTCCTCACCAACAACTGCAGAGTGAAGAGTGATGAGAATATTATGCCCGTCTGTTTCCCGTCACTCCCCATCCTCCCCTCCCACCTTCTTCATTCTCTCCTCTCACCACACTAATTCACATGGCCACAAGATGGAGAGAGAGGGAGCGAGCAAAGCAAAATGAGAGATAAGGCAATAGGCTGGCCGCCCCTCTGGCTCGCCGTCTTCGACTTTTGCTGTCTGTCCATCATTCATGATTGACAGTCATACTGACATAGCTCTCTTGGTCCTCTTGCTCTTCTTTATTGTCCCCCCACCCTAAACCAACCTCCCAGCACCACTGCCAGCTCAACCATAGAAACCGTTTCTTCATTTTCTGGGCCTCAGCTCTCTTGCTGCTACAAACACTTCTTATTGGGTTAATTTGCGGATGTTACTGGGCCAAGAATTCATTATTTTGGGGAGCTGGTGTGCAGATAGGGGCAGAGAAGCATTCCTGGTGTTGACGTTTCGTCGTAAAAAAAAAAGGTCATGTTTGAGGTTGAGGGAAGATGCAGGGTCTTTATCTGTGGTAGAGATGTTCTTAAGTCATTAACCATTAACCAATCCTCCAAACTAAACTTTAATTTATATTAGATTTATTAAATGCATACATTGAACAAGTACATGCAACAACCAGCTTCCTTTTATACACGTTTGTTTTTATAATGAGCAGCCGTTGAGAGCAGAGCAAAAGATGTTTTACCAGTGTCAGTCAAGAAAAGGGCATGTTTTGCTAAGAGACAGGGTGCATTTGGATCCCTTCAAATATAACATCCCAGTGTCTCTCTCTGTACTTTCCCTGCCTTGAAAAATATGCTGAATCCCTAAGAATCCACATGTCAAGTGCAATTCCCCTCACCACCACTCCCTGACATGGAGATGGTGACATTTACCCCAACGCTTCCCTCTCCTCCTCTTCAGGTTTTGAGAGTTTTTATTTTTAGTTTATTGCGTTGCCTCACGCCAAAGCCTCCATGTTTTCCCTTGAAAACCTTTCTGTTTGCTCTCTATATTTCTGCATTATTTGCCTGTGCCCTCTGCTTTTCAATATGTCTTTTTTTTCTCCCCCTTTTTATTTCATTTTCTCCCACCCTCCCACTTTATCCTCTTCCATCCTCCTTCCCTCTATTTTAGCTTTACTGCGGTGAGGAACTTATACCCTCCCCTGTTCATGATAAATCAGGGGTGTGAGCGGCGGTGCTCAGTTGGAGGCATCAGTCGCGAGGCTGATGAGATAAGCGGTGCTCATCTCGTGGCCCTGTATGGAGATTTATTGGGTTGGGATAAGCAACAAGCTAGCCATCACTCTCAGCCAAATAGACTCCCCGCCTGCATGTGTTTATTCTTATTGCACTGCCACGACCACTGCCACTGTCAGGGGTGGAGTAGCCCCCGGAGGCCTGCTCTGTGGTAAAGGAAGCCTAGCTCTGCTCTCTGGATCATTACCTTCTATTAGATCACAAAAACAAGGCTCCACACTGGGACTCTGAGTGACACTGATGGCCCAATTTTTCTCTATCGCCAAAGACCACATACAGTAGGCATATATAAAATAAGGTTATAGTCTATATTGGCTCATCATATCTGAGTGCTAATGGTGTTGTCATCTTTTTCTTTTGGATTTCTAAGCTCTTCTTTTGATGCGCTTAAGAATTCCTAATGAGGCAATTCCATCTGCCTCAGACAAAAATATATATTAGGTGCTGGGGCAGTTGTCAAGGGGTTGTCAAAGCTTGATGGATGCACACGTTCTCTTTTCACCAACAATTGTGTTATCTTTAAATTTTTGGGACAGTTTACTAAACTCACTGGCTTTATATGGGCCACTTGTCCACTTTATGCTAAGTCTAATGCATACCTGTGTACGTATAACCAAACTATTTGACCTTTGCACCGAAGAAACCATATAATATTCCTTTTTCCAAAAAGATTTTCAGTTTATAACCAAACAAATCCATCCATATGGAAATAACACTATTAGCATTCTTGTCGTTAGAACCTTACTTGGCTGTCATGGTATTAGTGTTGCTCATGGAAACAAATGCTATCTAACATTAGTAAAAATTGGCTGGATGCCTCCTTATTCCTACATTTTTGCTATTTTCACACACAGCATTTTCTACACATTATCTGTATGTAAGAGTCAAAGAAACCTAGTGCATGTTTAACCTAGATGTTAAACAGTAGTCTTTAACAGTGACACCCACTGAAAGTCTGTGTGATGTGCCATTTCTCCTGAAAACAACATCTCATATGACAAATCACAACTTAGATGGAAAAACAAACAGTAAAAAGGCCCGCTGTGACACCGTACTGACTTCAGAGCAGTGGATTCAAGAGAATACTGAAAGCCATTAATCTGTAGTTGCCACATGTGGCCACAGTACCACTGTGTAGCTTAATCACCATCATCTCACTTTAACTCCAGCTGCTGATGACAGCATTAATTTCAGTGGGCGAGAAATCTAACACAACCGTTGCCTAGCTGGTGTCAGGGAGCCTCAGGCCAGAAGGTGCACATCAAGCATCTTCTTCCTCTTTCCACTTCCCCCTCCCTGCCACAAAAACATACACTCCACTCACCCAACAAGTTCTCCACAAATTGCTTTTACCCTCCTCACCCCGCAAGTGTACACATGAACACACAAATACACGTACAAACTTAGGCCTGGGCAGGGTAGTGGGGGTTAGTTTTTCAGCACTCAGGTTATATTTAATCATGGCTGGCGGATGATGAGGCTTTTCTCTTTATGAAAGGTATTAGAGCAGCACTGTGTTTTCACTCAGCTTTACACTCTGCCCCCATGCTTTTCTTCCCCTGACCTGTGTTACCATGTGCCAGGGAAGAATTTGATAAAGTGACACCAGGCTCCCACTATCTCTACCTTTCTCTCCATCTCCCATCTCTGTCTCACATTCTAATAGTTCGTCTGGCAGGTCTGGACTGTCTCTCATCTCATCAGTGGGGTCACACCTCTGGGCTGCCCTTTTCCCTCTTCACCAGCACTTGCCTTGTCATTTATTTTGCTGCTGAAATGGCCAGCAAACCGGCAGGTCTGATTCAATCTCTTACATCCTCAGGCTGATGTACCGGACAGAGTGCGATAGTGCTCGCAGAAATGAAGAGGGGCAGGGTTTAACAGTAGGAACATCAGGCTGTGGTGTCCTGCAACTTTCTGCACTCTGCTCATCCTTTGCTCTTTCCTCACTAACAACAACCTTCAGGGAGTGTTTTCTTGCACCATTCATTGTTAAAACACACACTCCTTGGCCAGGGAATTGCACTCTGACAGAATACTCTAGTATTCAACTTTCCCTTCGCATCCTTGCGTATGTGACTTTCCTCAACCCTAGTTGATCTGTACTACTTCTATTTAAGGGTCCTATTCTCTTTGATCGAACTAAAGTTACAGAGAAAAGTGAGAAGCATTGGGGAAGCTCCAGCAGGAGGGTTTACATACCCTTTCAACACTTTGAGAAGAGGGGATGCTCTACATTCTGCTTCATGTTGCACCCAGAGACTCTCCCCACTTCACTAGCATGCATCAGCAGACACTTGGTCATTAGGTAGATTGACAGTGATTGTCTGGCCTGCAGAGCTGAGGCAGCCTCTGCTCGGCTCAGATGCCTTCTTTGAAATGCACACATATAGATTTTGTGTGAGTGAACAGAATTAACAGAAAATGTTACAAGCTCAGGTAATCGATAAAGTGTGAAAGATGCGGCGGACAGTGTGGAAATCACATTTTGGACAGGTTACTACTTCATAATTGATTTGGCTTTAAGCAGCTACCTTTTTTACTTTAAAGCTGGTGGTTAGTGTCTCAGTGCTCCTTTTTCCCTGCACTAAAACGGCAAAAGGTGAAAGGTATGCTGTAGGATGTGATTTTTATGCCCAAAGAGAGGCGTGATCAGAGTGTGGTGTTCTGTCTTACAGAACTTTGCCAATTGCTCTTTTCTTTTCAGTTTCTTAGATAGGGTGCAGAGACTAGTTTCCTCCTTTGTGTTCTGTGAGAGTTGGGCACGTCAAACTAAACGCTCTAGCATCTTATATCTGTCCTGTTGGATTAAGCTGTTTAGTAGCTGTTTTGACAACTGAGCTTGGACTCAGATTGATTTCTATTTTTCCATTAGTTTATCCCTTTTCCATATCA
Source organism: Simochromis diagramma (assembly GCF_900408965.1). NCBI lineage: Eukaryota > Metazoa > Chordata > Actinopteri > Cichliformes > Cichlidae > Simochromis > Simochromis diagramma. The sequence continues at coordinate 9,094,665 of NW_024387414.1, forward strand.
GTTTTCATGTGAGTTTCTTTCTGTTTGCACATTCAGAAACAAATCTTCAGGAGGTTGGGACTGTCCTCTATTATTCATCGGTGGTAATGATGGAGAGGAGCTGGCAGGATCTGTGGGCTTATTGATCCTGTCCTCTGGTTTCGTGCCTTACCTCCTGTGGGGGTGGAGGAAAGGAGGTGAGCTCAACCCAGATGCACATCTCTTCTCAGGAGCTGAGATCTGGCCAGCCCTATGTTTCTCTTCCCAGGCACTGAGACCTTGGTGCGTCATTTTTGTCTTGAGAGCCCTGTGTTGCTGTGATTTAGAGATACTGAAGTTTTGTCATGTTATCTGTTATTTCGAAAGGTCTGCTTTCTGTTGCTGTTGTTAATGGATTATTAAACATAAAGCGTTTCCCTTTTTTCTATTTGTAAAATATTACGCTTTGATTATGACCCCATAACCCCACAGATAACAGTCATTCAGAAACTGTACAGTTTTTAATGCTCTCGTGAATTGTGTGAGTTTGGGGTATTTTACTGTCTTAATGTGAATTCTTGAATGCATTATATTGGGGCCTTGCAGAGATTTTTGTGTCCTTGTATTCCGCTGTCCGTGTCTATGTATTTCTTCACTAAACCCACTGCCCCAGTATACAATGCAAGCAAGCTAAATTAGGCCAACCTCCTTTTAATACCGTGGAGAGGGGAGAAGCAGCCATTATGAATTATCCTTAATTACAGCCATTTCCTAAACTAATAAAGCTGCTGAATCTTTACTGCAAAGGTTAGTTTACCCAGCATGCATAAAAACCACTTTGTGTGTGTGGGTTCATGTCTGTGTGTGCGCGTATGGGTGCGGGAGAGCTGGATGGCTGGCTGGCAGCACCCATAGTCCCATTAATTTCACGTGGGTTCCCTATCACCAGCCACAGATGCCTATAGACACGTAAATGAGTCTCCAGCGAGTGGCGGGCTGCCTCCGCCAGCCAGCTCGGGCCTAATGGTCTGGAAAGCCAGCTTATGTGACGGAAGGAGATGAGGGCCTTATTTACACTGGCACACATTAGTGGATGGATGCTGATTCACTGATTAACACGTCAGCCTTTCCCGCATCCCCCCCTCTCATGCCTCCCTCAGTTCACCTCTTTCCTCTGTACCTTCAAACCTTTATGCTCATAGTTACACACAATAATCTGACTATACAAAAAAATGACTTGCATAGCCTTTTTTTCTTTTTGTTTTTCTTCTTCTTGAAATTTACTACACCATTCACAAGCTTATACCGGTAGGCATCTAGTACATACGCTAAAATACACACACACACACACAACATTGCCACTCTTGGAAATGCATGGTGGCAGGCTGCTGAGAACAGGGAAGCCATCTGTGAATGATAGCTCCTATGGAAAGATAATGTTTCCCATGCAGCACCGAGTGAGGCGCTGATGGAAGAAGATGACTTTTTGAATGGTTAAGTGGGTAAACGTTAGATCATGGCCACAGTGCTCCCATTTGCCTCACTCACCATCAATCCCTCCCTCTCCCCCTTGCTCTGCCTTTCTCTCTTTTTTCCCCGTCTACTAGATTGTTTATTGAAAAAGCACGAGGAGGCCGCCGATAAGAGAGGCAAGGCTAATGCCGTGATTTGTGTCAGTCACGCCGTACAATTTGTTACAATCGCAACACTTATCACAATATAATATGTTTATTCTGGTCAATTAAGTGGCACAGGAAGGCTCCTGCATTTGAAGTGTCACATGCAAGATGGGACGGGGTGAGGGCGATCAAAGGAAATGGAACTAATCTAATTGTACAGCATCTCAAGCTGCTGCCACCTCCGTAGCCCTTGCCATCGCTGTTCGGCTTATAAACTGATGCATTTTGAAGAAAAGAAGGAGACACAACTACAGGTTTACAGAAACAGAGGTGGCTAGGTGCTGATCTGTATCTAACGTGTTTGTTGAACAGATAAAGGCAGGTGCTGCACATGTATACAATCAAACAAAGCAATCTGTTTTGTTTTGGGGAGGTTTTATATCAATTTTTGGCTTCACATATATGCACTTTCTTAGGTGTCATCAAACGTATTTAGACATTCAGTTCAGCACATACAGAGAGACAATGCTTGAAAAGCAAGATTGTAGTGCTTACCATACATATGCTCCGTAAACACAAGAAAGTGCTTGAACTTAGAGCATTTGCATTCAAACACAATCGTACACATCCCTCAGCAAAGAATAGGACATAGATGACATAAATGCAAAGAGTTAAAGTGCAATAAATACCCAAATAATTGTGCTATTACAAAGGTTTACATTTGCAAACAAATATAGATATATACAAGCACTGTTAATTTAAAATGCAAATACACTCAAAGAATAAATGGTTTATCAGAGGACTTTTTTTCCAGTTATACAACATCATGCACGCACGGTCACACACACAAACACACACACACCTGGACATGTTTTGGCCTAGTCCAACATGGATCCCAAAAGAGTCACAGTATACATAAAAACAGGCCAGGCAGTGAAGGCGGACTGTGTAGCAGACCAGTGCTTCCATCGATCTGAGAGGGTTCATTAGGTAAGTGCTGACATCACAGATTGATGTCTCTTTAAACCAGTGCCTGCTGAGGAGCTGACAAGGAAAATCACCACTATTGACTCCCTTAGTGGTATTTGTGTGTGTGTGTATGCGTGTGCCTTCAACGTATTGTGTGATATGTATACGTGCCAGTAAAATGACCATGTGCGTACTAACATTTGGCACACAGCTGTATCTGTTTGTGCCTGTGTGTGAGTGCACAAGTGTGTTTTCCTAGAAGCCACATTACATATCCTTGTCTTTAATGGGCTCCTTGGGTGTAGGTGTTCACCAGTGTTGCCAGTTATACAACCAGCCATGCAGCTAGGGAGCCTGTCAGCCTGTTTCTGCTTTTACGCCACCATGCATCCATTTGCTATCAGAGTAGGAAAGAGATGGAGTGGAAAATGGAGATAAAGAGGAAAGGAAAGAACGTTGCATGGAGGAGTCATAGAGGGACTGAACAGAATCTCTCCCCATCTATATTTCATCAGCACGTTTAGAAACTCTGTTTGGTAATTATGTTGTGCAAGTTTCTGACTAATTTGCAACCCAGTGAAAACCCTGACATGGGGCAGCTTACATTCCATATGAGAGCTAAATGCTGTTTAGTTCAAATTTAGGAGTTTGGTTTTTAAATTCTTGTCGAGGAACCAAAAAGTTATCTCTATATGTGACCCCAGTTCCCCGAGCCTCTACTTGTCGATTGATTTGAGATGTCGTTTGTATCTGATGCTTTTCTCTAATTAAGATCAGGCTAGAATCGGTGGCATTGTGCGTCTCCACAAACCTATTGATTGGAATGGGGAAGGAGTCGGTGTTTGTGAGGACACAAGTGACAGGAGTGAAACTGCTGGAAACAGCCAGAGCATTAGACACACCAGATCGAGGAGACTGATGGTCCACAGTTTCCCCACTGCTGGTCTTTTTTAGATCACCTCTAGTTCAACTTAAAGTTGTAGTTTTCAAGAAATGTCTGGTGACATGCTGAAGAAGCACAGACAGTAGAATTTTGGTTATGCAACCACAATAGTGAACTTCTACTAATGGAATCATTTTTGACAGCATCAGGCTGATCATCATTTTCAAATTTAATGTTGCATTTACAACACAGAATGATCTGTTAAGTGATTTCTTTTAAGTATCGATCTGCATCTGTTGTGGTACATCAATACTTTGTGGTGAAATGTTAAAGTGGCATTGATGCCTGGATCTCAGTGTCACCTACTCAGCAGTCTTAAGCTCTGATGACGATACAATAAGCATTACCTCCAATAAACACCACGGTACCACATCTTGTAGCTTTAAATGAGCAATTGATTAGTTCCTTTGAAGAATGATGTAATCTCAGTGTTCTCATGTCCATTTAAAATGTGTTTAAGTGATATATAGTTGAGGAGAAACAAAAGAAAGTCACTTTATCTGGCATTAATAGTATCAATACACAACACGATGTCTTGAAGGAAGCAAGAAAAAGTGAAACAACTAGAAAAGTTTTCTTGTACTTTATTTTATCATGAGCTGAGCATAATGCAAAGTGTTAGGATTGAAAAATGTGCAGAACTGAAGGCAAGATTCCCTTCTAGGCCATCACCACCAGAGGCACATCGCTATTGGCTGCCTCCAGGAGATTAAAGAGAATAATTGCCAGCTGATTGGCTGTTTAATATTTCATGGACCTTTGATGCACTGGGTGTTTGTATTACCTTTATCAGCAGGCATAATAATAGGATAGGCTTTGACTCACTTAAGTAAAACAGGCTTTTTCACAGTACAGGAATTGCTACTCTTCTTTTGAGCAAAAATGAACACAATAGACTGTCAGTATATTTTTATGGGCTATACAATATGACATATGATCATTTGAACTGATCAATACTATTGGTATCACAGAAAGATAGATATATATATCTGTCGGCGCATAGGTGTGTGTTTCATATAATTTGTTGATTACACTTTCTAATAAGTACTGAAGATGCAGTGATGGATTTCATCTTACATTGTAACTGCGTATAATATTTATATTTTTCAGTGCTGAATACATAATAAACTGAATAATAATAACCGAATAAAAAATAAACCTCCAGTGTAATTTATGCACAATATATAACGTCTATAACTACTACAACTATAGCAGTTGTGGTACTGCAGTTGAGAGCACACAAGCTGCAACAACAGTAGAACATTTATAGTACTACTACTGTTTATTTCAGGATTGTTCATATTTTCAACAATTTAAAATTTTGGAAATCCTTCTGTCTTAACTCTATACAGTAAAACTACTGTGTTTTACCGGCACTTGCATGAGTATGAGCATATACGAGAGAGTATATGAGCTAGATGTGCTAGCTCCACCCAGATCAGGGACAGCTGCCATTGACGGTCCCATGTTCGTACCTCTGCCTGATGACACTAATCTCTTTCTGTAGGTGACCTACCTCCTCTTTCCAAATCTGTCGGCGCATAGGTGTGTGTATGTGTGTGTTTGTGTTGTGTGATGGTTGCCGCGGATGTCTCCTCTGTGGTTCCGCTTCGGAGGTCCAGGAATGGTGAGCTTCTCATGGTTGTCACTTTGAGGTGTGAGAGCAATCATTTCCTTGGACAACAGTCCCATCCTCATCCCTGCTTCCCGCCTGCTCGGATTAGTTCCTCTTGCTAAGAAAATTTGCATCCAGAATATTTTCTCCTAATTTATTTTTTCACTATATTTCCAGTTTTCTTTTCTTTCTTTTTTTTTTCTTCCATCTGTGTCTCTTTCACTGCCCTTCTCTGTTTCCTTTCTCCTTGTTTTCCCCTGGACGCTGTAGAGCATTTTATTACAGTTGTCAGAAGGAGTAACAATTCTATTGTGGGGTGATTACAACAGGGTGTTTTACCCACAGATCACCAGAGCAATTAAAATCTGTAAATAAGGCTACCCATGATGCCTCAGTCCAAACAATGGGGTCCCATAGGAAGTGTTTGTTTGAAGGAGAACAGTGGAAGTGAGTTTCTCTTCCTTTTACTCTCTCTCTCTGTTTCTCTCCCTCATTAATTAGGATATGCTCCTTCAACCCAACATGACTGTGTCGATGGGCAGCTCTGCACAATCAGTGTGACACATATTTCAGACACAAGATGAAGTTGTTTACTTTTGTGTCAGACCATGCATTGCGCCACTACACTTTTGTTTTGCAGAATGGAAGAGACAATGCAGGCCTAATTGTGCCAGTTACAGCTGTTAGGGAGAGGAAAGAGAAAGACTCGTGCCAGCTACCGTGAAAAGGAAAGTAGGGACTCTCTTGTGCATCTGTGTCTGACACCCGTGCAAACAACACTTACGATAAGGATGTTTTAATGATAACTCTCACAAACTTTTGTTGTATGTTGGTTTTGAGCACTATTTAAGTAATCTGAGAAAATACCAATTGGCAAAAAAAGAATCAGTCTGACTATGACTCTTAAGTTGAAAGTCCCTTAACTCCTGTCATGTCATTTGGCCTGTATTTCTTCCAATCACTTGGCAGTGTATAACAATTGTGCCCTGCCGTAATCAAAGGACAGTTCTGCCAGGTAATGTCATATTATTTCAGTGAACAGTTGCATTAGGAATCAAGCTATCCATCAGCACAGAGGGATACTGTAATTCCAGTTTAGCCTTTAAACCTGGGTTGTTGTTAACTACCTGGTTCACAGCAGTGCATAAAGTGATGCAAGCACTCTAAATTACTTCTTAATGTTTCTTTTCTTTGTAGAGACAAAAGAGCTCTTTGTAGTTTTGTGGGAAGACATGTGGAACATGTCATGTATTTCGTGTCAGGATGTGTGTGTATCGCTTCCGCAACCGCCCCCACCCCACTTCATAAATTACTCACGATTGGAGTTTGGGCAGGTTGGTAAAGGAACCAGATAGATAGAAAGAGGACGACCGTGGGAGTATTGCAGCTCAACACAGCACCATGATGATGCCAGACTCCAGGGGCCTAACCAGAGGCTATATGCCTTATCAAGATCCTGTTTACAGTCAGCCAAAGAAGCTACCAGCCACCCATTTCCATAATGCTGCCTGCGGTCCTCCGCGGAAACTAATTTATCTGTGCCGGAGATGCACCATGATGTTGCCTGTTCTGCACCTCTCTCACTTTGTATTCTGTATGTTGTGTTTCTTTCTTTTGTTTCTATCTGGGGTTTTTTCCCTTTCTCATCTTATCCTCGCTCCTTATTTACTGTTTCTTTTTTTTCTAACTCTTGATGAACTACTTTTTTCTTGCCTTTCTTCCAGCCATAACCCCTTAATTCTGTCTTTTTCTATCTATTTGAATCACTTATTGCTACCCAACACAGTATATATAACACATCAGCTTAATTTTTGATAAGGATGGGCGAAGAATTAAAAGCAAAATCAATAAATAAAAAGAGAGTTGCTGCTTAGAGAGATCCAAGAGTCAGTAATTAAACCCATACAAAATTTAACTGAATGGAACTAAATATATGGCACTGCCCGCTTGTGTATTTGTGATCTTGTTTTTACACTCTTGTTATACCCATCTCTGTGTGAGTCTGCCATCTTCAGCTTTCCTCCTTGTACTTTTTTTTATCATATGTTTGTGCCGATTTTTTTCAGCTTGAGCCACTTGTGTAGTTGCCATGTTCCTGTGCCTGTACATCAGTGAGCATCTGCTCTTTCAACAAGGTCCCTATGGCCTCAAATGTCAGACCAAGCAGCTGCCAGACAAGTGCATTGTGCAGCAGGCTTGTGTTTTGCCTCCTCCCATCCCTCCACTTCATGTTCTGTGATGTTAACTGTGATTGAAAGTAAGTAGGCAGCAGCAACTGGAGGAGGAATGATGAGAAAGGTCTCTGTTTTTAAAGAATTCTGTTCTTGCAGTACTGGACAGCTGTTCTCCGGGGCTTTTGGCCAGGTGGGAGTAGGCGTTATGTTGTGCATTAGGAACAGCTTCCTCTGCCCCCTTGTGTGAAAGACCACTGCAATGGAAAGCCATTTGTAGTTCATCAATGCTGAGGTCCATGTACTATAGATTATCAGGGGACAAACAGCATGTGCACTTGAATCTCATGTGTGCACATGTTTGAATATGGTTCTGTATGCTCTTGTACACAGATTGTTGATTCCCTGCTGTTTATCATAGTATGGCTAGTGCAATAATATGTCACTGGATGCCCGTTTCAGAGTATACATTGTTTTGCGTATTTCTTTGTGTGATCAAGTAGTCACAGGGTGTGAGCACTGATGCGGAAGAGATGGAGGGTGAAGAGACAAGCAGGTACCCCCCTGGAGGGACCTTGGGGGCATCAGGCCAGGGGTAGCCCCTCTAGCTCCCTCACAGCACACTCTGGTTTGCTCTCAGACACTGCTATTGATTTGTCCACTAGATAAGACCACAGGTTAGCTGCTCTACTAAGTATTGCTCTTTTCACCTCCCTTTGGCTGCAAACAAATCCTGGAGACTGGTTCCATTTGATGTTAGCTGATGTTCCTTTAGACTTATTTTTTCTACCAACACTACTTAACCATGGCATAAAGCAGGTATAAGCCATCACAGGGCACTGTGAGACTCACTCTTGCCCCATAAATGACCCAACCCTAAACTAGCATACTTCTCCTGAAGCTATAGGAAGCCATGAGTTCAATTCTGTGGCAGGTCTACAAGCTGTGAGAAAAGGGACTTTAGCTGTCAATCAATCCGCCTTCATTTCAGGATGCCAGAAAGTACAAATTCTGTGTTAATTCAAGCCTAAAGTAGATTAGTCCAAACCGTAAGTTGAAATTGTGCCTGTACTTTGGTATATGTGATCAACATGTGCAGCAAAGTGTAAGGTTTGAACCTGACAGATTTAGATGGGAGCCAAGGCAACTCTTGATCAGCCTAAGACAGTTCATCTCATTGCCAAGTTCTTATGTGATCGGAAGTCAGTCGGCAGCACCTCAGTGCTCACTGACAGATGGATGAATCAAGTCTTCAAAAGGCTTCATCGATGACACATTAACATGAGCCGAGCTTCCTAGAGGACTCTGAATTCTGAGCTGTCACAGGTGGCAGATGAGATAAAGCTACTATGCCGCTCTGCTTGTTTCGTAACATAACCTAACTCATGTTGAGAAAAAAAAGTTGGCACCTGCTTGACATCAATTAAAAAGCAGTTTGAGATGTGAGGGATGGCTGTTGTAGCATGTCTTGTATTTTTAATTAAAACAACCTCCTCTGAGTCATCATCAGCTTTTCATGTGTCCGAAGTCAGAACAGGTGTGAAGGTAAAACAAAGAACAGTGAAGAAAAGGAATACCACAAGGGTGTGGGTGTAACATAACTTCCCACGCATCGTAAGCCAGTATGTCCTTACAAGACATTGCAACATGCTTTATCATTGTTAATCAGAAAACTGCAGTGTAGGACAACAAAATACCAGCTTGTCATATTGTTTGTTTTGCTTTTGCTCTTAGTTACGTGTCATTTATCATGGCAGAGAGCCAGAACTGTTAGTGTGTGGTAAACTGGTTCTCTCTTGGATGAGAAATTGAGGCTGTTACCAGCAATGTCAGTAGCTGAGGGTTGCATGCAAAATTTAACTGAATGGAACAGGCATCATGAAGGATATCAATAATTTTGAATGGTAAATTTTTAGACTACAAGATATTTTCTGGTGCAGTGGCATAGTTAGAAATGTACTGCCTTTGTCACTCCGATGCATTGCAGCAATTTGTCAAGACAACAAAAGCTGCCAAAAGTAACAGCTCAGATGCTGTAGTTCGAACACAATTAAAATAATAAAATAATAATGTGACCAGTAGAACCATAAAGCATTTTACTAACCTTTGATCCAATTTTTACTGGACTCTTATTAAATCAGAATCAGAATATTTTATTAATCCCCGAGGAAATTATGTAACAACTGAAACAGAATGCATGCCGATTGACTCATGCGCACAACAAAACTGTTGCACAAAAGATAATGGAGAAGCACCGAAACTCATAATAGTTTGAATGAAAACTAGAAGCATTTTATACATGACAACCCAAAGTGTCCAAAATTCCAGTACGTCTTAAAAAGCAGCAAAAACAAAACAGAAAACATGGAAGGTATTAAAAAGAAAGAGTTGCATCAGTCACTGATACTAACACTACCTAAAATGTGTAATTAATATGATAATTAAATGCAGTCAAAGGATCATGGCAAGTACTGCTGCTAAAAATCATGCCACCCTGCTCGACCCTTTTGTTTAAAGTGTTATCATATCTACCATCTGCATAGAAATTGATTGATATATTAATCTTCTGTAAAACTGTAGAGATGCTACTTATTGAAATATGGAGAATGCTTTTGACCTGCACTCAAAAAACTCTGTTTTAACCTTCCACTTTATATGAGGCTCTTAGCTACTCATAGCTGCAACTTTTTATCTACTTATCAATAGCACTTACCTGCAACATGAATGGGGAGGACAGGGACTAATTGCAGGGACAAATGTTCCTGACTGTGGGGTTTGTAGTTGTCTGGGCCTAGTCCAGGCCCTGTTTATCTCAACCTCTGTTGGCAGTCATACACACACCACACGCACTATGCTCTGATTTAACCAGAGGCAAAGCCCTCGCAAACCCTCACTCTTTCTCATCAAAGATTCATAAAGGCAAGGTTCTCAATGATTTTCTGTCTCTTCCCGTATTCACAGCTTGTTGTCCTCACCCTCCCTGTCTCCTGCCAGTCAGACAGCGGAAGTCAGACGGAATTACAGCTGAAGTGGCCGCTGGCTCCATGTGCGTGTGTATGTGTGTATACGTGAATGTTGGTTTCTGTAGGTTTATGGCATGTGTGCTTGCACTGGTAGGCGTTAGGTGGAGAAACGGGATAGCACATGGTCACAAAGGCAAGGACACGGATGGACAGTGCCATGTTGATGTTGTACTAAAAATGTTAGTAGCCCCCATGTGGGGAAAAGAGTTAGTCCCCACCCTCTCTTCTCTTCCCCTCATTCACTCCTTCCGCTGTTCTTTGTCTTCCTTTCCAACCCCTGAGCCCTGTGTGCTGTGGCAGCTTCCACACTGGATCTAAAACTAGCTCAATCAGAGCCCCACTCACCATGCCCAGGGCACACCATCTGTAGCCCTCTGAGTCCTTCCGTGTGTGTGTGTGTGTGTGTGTGTGTGTGTGTGTGTGTGTGACTATGTCAGTGTGTATTTACCTCCCTATTTATGTGTGTGTCCATTTGTGCGCAAGCTTAGAAGCATGAGTGTGAGTATGTGTGTCTGCAAACCCAAAGCACCGTGCCTCAGCCTGTTAGTCTTGGTACTTACCAGGCTTAGCCAGATGAGGGCCACTCAGCCTGGATCTAATTCCTTCGACTCTGGCAGCACTTCACTCCTGGCTCTTTTTGCCTCTCAAGTGTGCATCTGTGACCTTGGCTGACATCAGCGAGGGTTAAACTGTGGACTTGGAGATGTGGCCACAGTGATTGAGCTGTAAGCTAGTTTCTGGATCAGAGCTTCCGAACAGCCATCTGGGTGTCTGTGGGGCTCAGAAAGAGGTTATCCCTCTCTTACACCCCACAGCTGACCCTGGATCAGCTGTGACAGCAGAGAATTTAGTATGAAGCATCCTCGCTGGGATAGGTGGTACACAGTGGGGATGTCTGTGGAGTGAAAAAAAATCATTGAGAGGGGAAACTAATAAAGTTGATCTCTGTTACCATGTTAGCCGTAATCCCTGTGCTTTTATTATGAAGTCTGCTCATCACCTTTGATGTCTTTGTGGCAGATAGCCCAACCTGTATTGGCTTCAGCTCTTATTTTTTCTTTGTAACTGCTTGAACAATGAACATCACATGCATATTTCTTTTTTCACACACCAATAAAAGTATGACTAAAGGTTAGGTTCTATGAAACACAGTCCTCAGCTTTGCCAGTGTGGTAGTTATTACACTGTGTACCGATATTGTCAATACAAACAGAATATAATTAAGTACCTGTTAGACCACAAAGCACTTCTTTTTCAACACCCAGAACACATTTCAATGATTGATTCACACCATCATGCATCAACTTATCTACATAGACAGGTACTTGAATAGTGCCACCCAGACACATGCACACCATTGTATTGCACTGTGTGAACCTTTTGCATCCTGTTCTGTGCAGTGCCTCAGGGCCTAGCCTGGCTGGTCTTCCAAACAAATTGCTGGCTGTTCACAACATTTTAAATGCTGAGTCCCTCTAATTACACTATTTACTTAATAGGGTGAAACAAAACTCGTGTTCACGCAGCAGGAGTACCAGGTGATGCAGAAGTTCAAACACCTGGCGAAAAGCACTCCTCTGGCACGGATGCACAGTATACACATGTGCATGCATGAATGCACACACACACTCACATACTGTGATGCAAATACTAGAGGTTTCTTTCATGGTTGGATTAGACACTTTACCAACTTTTGGAATTTTTTTTTTTTTGTTCATACTTTCTTGTTTACTGTGGGAAAAGGCATCTGGAAAAGTGTAGCTCATTAGTTACTGTATACCCAGTCTGACATTTTCGGAATTAGTTCTTCCTCTACTGTAAACAGAGTGAGTAATGCCCATATGGGAATGTGTGCATCATCTCCTACTTTGTGCTACTCCTTTGTTTGTTCATTTTAAAGGTTACACAAAAATGGCAGATATGTTTACCAAATATAAAAAAATCCTGCTTTTAATGCTGTATGCATACAGCATTAAAAACAAGCATTTTGCTGTTTGTTTTTGTAGGAACTTTTCAATGATTGTCACATTATAGCCTATTCCTGGACTAGACTAGTTTATGAGTTTGAAGATTTATGACTGTTTCAGTGGGGCGTGTTTACGATCACTGGTTTGCTGTGCCTATTATGTGATCTCATTATGACAAGCTGTGTCAACATTGATGTGACAGTTTAAATGCAGTTTTAACAAAATGTAATATTTATCCAAATATGTTTCCTGCGCTTGAAAAGTTGCTCGTTTGTTCCCATGCTTTGTTTAAAGAGGATAGCAAAGTCACTTTCTTTTTTTTAAAGAACTGGAATATACCCATTTATGAAACCCAATATCTGTTGTGCAACTGTTTGAAAACTTCTATCTCACAGTTGTGCTTTAAACAAAGACTCCAAAACTTAACAACACATCCCCTAGAGAAAGAAGGATGACTTGTATCTAGGCAATTTAGGTTACAATACACTATAATTAGCTTTGCTAAGTTGACCCTGCCATTGTCACCTGAAGACAGGTGGGAATTGTGCCTAGGCTGAAACAAACTTATCATATGACTGGGGTCAGGTATTGTCCAGTGGCTCAGTTGTATTGCTTTTGAGGCAAGCCTCATTCATCATCAGCTTTATTGCACCATTCAGATGATGCCCACAAGGCACTAACACTTGGCCAAGAGGGAGGGAGCATACTGTGCAGGGTAGGGAGGGATAAGGGTTAAAAATGATTGTTTTACAAGATCACTTTCCGCACAACAAGTTTTCACAGCAATGGTATGCCATTTCTCTGAAAAGCTAAGAGTTACCGCTCCCAATGCCACATTAACCATCTTCCGTATTCCATGACAGCAGATTTATAGCCTTCCAACGCCGAGCTGCGAAAAAGTGCAATTGCTCGCAGGCTTGTAACCTCCTTACCCTCGTCATCAAGTCCCCTTGTTGCTCCATTTTCTCTCCTGGGCTTCATAAATAAACAGCATCATCAAGAAAAACTTTTAGTGTCTTTTCACAACCATCTCTAATTGGTTTTGCATGTATACATAGAAATGTTTCAACCTGGTATTTAGCCACGTGTAACTGATTTTGGTCCATGTGTTCAGCTAGGCCAGCATCCCTGCATAGTGTTAGCTTTGTGGTATTACTAAAAGTGATCAGAATGAACTTTTTTTTCTTTGATTTGCTTTGTATTTTTTACTTTTCTTCCTGTTGAACAATTTTGTATCCTGGTACAAGTAGGCCACAGCTCCTCTCATTCCTCTCTGGACAACCAGTCAACGTGGAGCATGCAAAACAGATATATAACCTTTATTTTCCTGTTGCTGTCTCTCTAGCTCTCTCTCTCTCTCTCTCCACACACACACACACACACACACACACACACACACACACACACACACACACACACACACACACACACACACACACACAGAACTTCACACTTTCTCTCTGTGAAGTTCTCTCACAGACATTGACACACAAATGCACACAGCCTTAAGCGGTGATCTGTCTCTTCAACCCTTGCCGGAAAAGAAACGGCCAGGAGGATCCTCTCTGTTTGTCCTAAAACTCCCTCTTTTTTTTTTTTTTTTTTTATTGGAACCTGTTTGCATTTGAACAATAGTTGTCTCCTCATAAATTTTGCGCCTGTGTTGACATTAGACCACATTCCATCCCATTGCCCGAGGAGGAGAAAGAGCAGGCCAGGGTGTTTGGTAATTTGTTACACTGTTAAGCACCTAATGGACATCCACCTGGTTTTTGAGAGTAGTAGCTGTAGTTCAGGGGCTTGCCTCTGTTGTACCTCAAGACTGCAATAGTATTTTATTGCTGCCAATTATGAAGTCTGTTTAGAGGCTACCTAACTCTGTGTGTGTTTTTGTGTTACATCTGGTTCTCCCTGCTCTAAATGGGGCAGCCAGCCAAACCACATCAAACAATTAGGGTGTGAAGCAGGTACAGACTGTGCAGGTATAACAAAACTTCCCTGTTTCTGTTGTTGACTTCAAGTAACTCTACTAAAAGTACATGGGCCGATGAAAGCTCACGGTCCTGTGTTTCCAACTGGCTGGGGATACCAGTAATGAGCCTTATTTGTTTCATGTGGTTTAATGAACAGTCCAGACTGCAGCTGGCAAGAGGGAGACCTCACAGAGTTTGAGGAAGGTACCCGTGTTCCCTGGCAGAATCATTGTTCCCAGCACCAGCAGAGCCATTGTGGCACGTGAGTGGGTGGGTGTGTTGAAAGGGCCACGCGGCACCCACTTTATCTCTTGCCCCTCCTTCTTGCTCATGCAATTTTGCGTGGTTTCTGCAACCATTAATTAAAGGGGAAAAGAGTGCATCAGATGTTAGTTTTATTAGCCTAGGCTCCTTAGAGGGAATCAAAATGAAAGGAACATATGTCATGCATTTGATGATGCCCCTCCCTCTCCATTTCTCTCCCCACAATTGCCCACCTCACACATTCACAAAGTGTACAGTCAGCAGCTGTCTGCAGACACAATAGCATTTGATTGATCCTGAGGAAACTGTTAAGACGCTGCCCTACCCACGCTTTCTTTCTGGCTGGCTGGCTCACATTTTGCACCACTTTACATTTAACGCTGAATGTGGCAGTGATTGGGATAATAGGATGGTGGTTAGGGATCTAAGGCACTGTTCACGCTCTAATGAGGACAGTCCTCAGAGCACCCAGGACCTTGGAGTCCTGGGTGGTGTATGTTGAGATCTAAAGCCTGACACTTAACAGGTTGGACGTTGTTCTGAAAATTATGCCCCTGTTATACTGGCCTCTACACAACATCATTAACAGAAAATTTCCAAGAAAAAGTTTGTGCACCCTTTGCATTTTCCAGTTAATTACTTGTAACCTTAATCTGATCTTAATCTAAGCAATCTTAATGTAATATGTAAACCACTGTGCCAGTAACTTTTCAAAAGCTACTTTGAGCCACTTGTTACAATAAAGAGATGTGATTGATAATATTAGTTGCAGACATGTCCTTCTCTATACAATACATATGGAAAGTTTTCCACATTTTGTTATATTTCAGGATTTAAGAATCTTTTTGACATGGATTAGTTTTTTATTCATTAGTTTACCAACAGTGTTCCACAATTACATCACAAAAATAAGGTTTTTGTAATATTTTACTAATTTGCTAAAATGAGAGGCTGAAATATCCCCATTTCCATTATTAGTACTTGGATAAAGTACCTTTGGTGGTAGCAGCCTCGAGTCTCCTTGCACATTAAGCTGCAAGCTTAGCAAACCTTTTGTTGGAGGTTTCCACCAATTTTTCTTGAAAGAATTTCTGTAACCAAATTTGATAACATGTTGATTCACAGCCATTCTCAGGTCTCCTCAGAAATATTCCTTTGAGTTCAAGTCCAGTGTTTGGCTTAGACGCCCCAAGACTACTGCAAAGCTTTGTTTATGGAAGACAGTCTTTAGATTTCAACAAGGTTATTCCTGTGGAATAATCGTGTTGTTCATTTTTTCATCCTTGTCTCATTAATAGGTTTACTTAAATCTTGTCAGGATAAGATTCATACCAAAAAAGATTGATGTCAGTGCAAAGACAGCAGTGAAAGAAACCACAAAAAAGGTTAGAACCACTGCATCACAGCTCAGGTTTGTGCAAGATTGCCTTGATCTTCTAGGGAAATGTGCTGACTGCAGATGAAAAAAAAATGATGGATTTTTTTTTTCTTTTTTGTTAGAAAAATGCAGGTACATTCAGATTTTCATTTACCTTTAACAGCCTGTTCCATAACCGATTGCTCAATATGTTTAATAGAAACATGAAAGGTACAACAGCGTGTTATTAGTTTAGTCAGATCTTCTATAATTAGGATTTGGAAGATCACATCACTGCTGATGAGAAATTCTCTTAATTCCAAAGATTTCACAAACTGTCTGTTGCCCTTGCAGCTTGCAAAACACAGCACATGAATAAATACTGTCTGCCCATATCTCTTAGCCATTATACCGTATCAAATCACATACAAAGACAGATGTGCTTAATCACTCATTTCTTACACAATATTGTATATATAGAATGTAGATGGATAATATACTTCTTTCTTCTCACTCCTTGGGACTTGATTGCATGCCTTACCTTCAGGGGCAGGCTGATTTATGAGACACATGCCTGTTTTTTCATGACTTGTTTGATTGCATTCTCAGCTATCGGGCACATAGGCTGCCAAAACCATAAAAATTCACACCTGCACAGAACTCCTAGTCAGATGAACATCAGGCAAAGCATGGGGAAGCAGGTGATCTGAGGTATGCTGTTTCCCTTGATCATAATCGCAATGACATGATTGATTAATGTTCATTGTATCTTTACAAAAGCCTTCTTTTTAGGTCCAGTTTGAACGTTGCGTAGGGCTTGGCACACGCTTTGGTCGTGAATCTCGGTACACCACCCATTCTAATACTGTTCTCTAAGCTTGTGTTTTTCTTTTAGTTGCTAACGATACAAATATGAAAAGTAGGAAAAATATAACTTCAAGTTCTCACAAGTTTTAAAAAGATATCTGCCATTGCCTAATCATGTCCTGAATGCACCGAATCAAACAGCCCAAGCTGTCTATTCCCATGTCATTACAAATGACCTTCTGTAGAAATAATGCAATAAGTGTTGTCTCCTATCTACATTCTCTGGGTACTTTTTCACTTGCCCTGACACAATTGTGCATTTATCAGTGTAATTGCATGAGTCGGAAGCACTGATGTTGTCTATTAGGCGGATTTCCATCCTGTTAAGAGCAGAGGGCCTTTTAATGTATGGCCCTGGTTGAGTGTACTGCTACACAATTACACACTGGCCAGAGATTGAGTGGGCTGATGATGCTGTTGATTGGGATGGTGCTGATGGCAGTGATGATATTGGACCACCCTGCACTCTTCTAACAAGCCTTTCAGAGAGCATCCAAGAGGGAAACAACAAAGTGAAACCGAGGTTAATCATTTTATTTACTCCCTTTTTCTCTCCCTCTCGTCCCCCTACCTCTCCTTCTGCCTTTCCTTTCTTTAACCAAGTGATGGAGCTCGGACCATGGAGCAGGGGGGAGGAAATCGATGGGGAGCGCATTACAGTAAAACGTATTGATTAGGAGACCTGCGAGCAGTGTGTTGGTCGCAGAGATGGTGGAATGATGCAATGCTTAAAGGAATTTATCCTTTGACTTTTACATTAACCTTTTATTGACTGCTTTGCCTGTCCATAATTAACACTCACTTTAGCTAAAGTGGTTAGTTTGAGCGCAAAGGGGGCTCCAGCCCTTATTGCAGCAAGGGCCGTGGCGCTCCCACCCCAGCCGCAGTTCAAGTGCACTGTGCTGCATGGAGGGAAAGGCCTCTGAAGAATTGAGGCGATAGAATGCTAGATACCTTTCACATTAGCATACCATTTTAGCGGGGGCCTGCTAGGCTATAAGGTTTCAGGGCAAATTGAAATGAGTGATTGTATTGCCAATCTCTCTTGACCGAGCGCCAGATGGGATAGTTAGGCCCATATCTGTCTGGGGTTAATCCATTGGAACAGCCTGGACTCACAAACACAACCTCTCCCTCCTCCACCCACACCCTCACACGCACATACACACCTCTTTGTCTTTGACCTTAACTTTAAGGTGGACTGTTCTGCCATGGGAAAGTCTTTTGGTGAGCCTTGTTTGTACGCCACTGTGGCTTAGACAGAATTTCTAGCAAGAGCCCACGAGAGCTTAAAGCACCTCGCTTGATATTGACTTTTTGTTTGGTTCCATTTTAGCAGTCAGGGGACGGTACTCTGTGAACAGTGATAGACTGTGTAAAAGTGCGTGCTGAATTACCTACACTATATTATCTTTGATAGTCTTCCAGTCTCGATATCTTTTATATCTCTGGTAAACCTGGCACCTTCTATTTGCAAGCTAATGCTGCAAGATCTGTTGTCAAATAAATGCAGTATCTCTGTTGAAGTGAGCTACTCAGTTTTTTTATTGTATGTAGCCTTTCATTATGAGTCAGGGAAGTAGAGAAGAAGCAAGTGTTTTCTCTCGTAGCTCTGGAGTATGAATACTTAATCACACCAAATCAAAAGCCCGGGTTCCCTTGGTCTATGGTGTCCTCAAGCTGATGTCAGCAGAACCACAGTTTGTGTGTGTGTGTGCATGCTGTCTGGGTCAGTTTGCACTTGCACACTCTGTAGATACGTATGCCAGCCATGTCCCCCTCCTCCTCCTCCTCCTCCTTCTCTGAAGTGGTGCTTCCTTTAATTCGCACCCTAAATAAATGATGAGAACATTTAAACACACGGCTCGTCGCAAAGCCCCAAGGTCGCCTAATCGTATTATTTATGAAGTGATGTGCTACATAATGGTACTTAGTGCATGTTAACAGATGCTATTATCAGGCCCTGATCCAGAGCACAGAAGATATATTGGACAGTGGATGTTAATGCTGCTCCTCACCACCATAATGCAGGAGATCCTTAAAGGGCTAACCGCACCAAAATGCAGCACTTAGGCAGAGGGCCAGTTAAACATTAAGTGGCTCATGTGAATATATATAACCACAAATTGTGGCAGCCCTCGGTTGTCCCCTAACACTTGAACATTCCCTCATCCCATCCACAACCGATCCTCATATCCTGCTGTTCAGCTCTCTGTGGCCCCTCCTTCAGTCACTAACCACAAGGTGGTGGTGACTGTGTGCATTTGTCTGTGTTATGGGTTTGTTCGGGGGGTTTTAGGGTGTGCATAGGGTAAAGAGATATGACAAGACAGACCCTGGCATAATGATTGAATGGAAAATATAACTGACCCCGTTTCTGTAGATAGGAAATCTTAGGTCGCTATTCACAAGCACACAAGGACACACTACACACGCAACATACAAATGCCATCCTCCATCTCTCCCTCTTGCACCTCCAGGTCAGAGGTCACCCTCATCTGTCAAGAAGCAGAGGGAGGGTAGATTTACAATGACAGCAGAGAGCAACACAGAGTCACAGCAGTAAATATTTACACAGGTCTAACAAAAGATGTGGCTAAGGTCTGTAGGGGTTCCAAGCATGGTGGAAATTACAACTAACCTCAGATTGTTAATCATACAAAAATCACGCAGTGACATGAAGAGGCAGGATTTCTCACTGCTCTGTCATTATTGCAACAAGAGAGAGTGATGTTCTTGTGAAAGCATCCTGCAGTGTGTGCCTGTATGTTTGTAAGATGAATGGGGCATTAATCATGATACATGATATCATGGTTTCCCATCACCTTAATGCTGTTGCAACACTTCACTGATGTGTCACATCTCTGTTTTTCTCATCTCCATTCAGTTCAAGTTTTACTGGCTTGGGAGTTTCCAAGTATTTCAGTAGTTTCAAACCAAATTGCATGCAGACACATCATTTAAATGCCCTCAACAATATCTAGTGAAGAGAAAAACATTTCTTTGTTTATTTGTAATAAAACGGCATGCTGTTTCTTTTGTGGATCATGCGGAGACAAACTTACTCTCCTGTCCTGCTGGTTCTACCTGGACAAAGTATTACTGTGAGTCATGAAAACAAAAGGAGGCAGACAACTGTTAAAAAACTTGCTTCTGGTCAAACTCACAATAGAGATTTTGGCTTTAAAAACAAGTTTAAACACACACATGCTCACACACAGACATCATTGCCTAAACAACTTGACTTTTTTTGGAAATTACGCCCTTAAATTGCTCTTCATTGACTAGATAAAAACACGATAGAAAGATCTCTGTTTATCTTTGTCTACTAGAGTTCCACCATTATTGACAAGTATTAGTTAGTGTTAGTATTTACTTGTAAACACGTCTCATAAAACTTTCAGGTGAAAGCCTGGCTTTGGCAAGCTGTAGTAGGATGCAAATATAAATATAAAAAATAAAAACATGAAGAAAGTTTTGTGAGTGGGGTGAGACGTGGCCTTTTGGTGATGAGTCTCTACCTACTTGTGCTTTAACGGGAGGGAGGAGTAAATGGGATTTTTTTGTTTCCTGTGTTCTGTCGCCTCAGGTGCCACTCAAGTCTGGCCCAGACATTGCCCCCCGAGGAGGCCCCAGTGGACCGGCCCTTCTGGGGTGTGGATGACCCCAGCATGCCTCTGCCCTTTGATCTGGCTGACATCATTAACAGAGTGGAGTCACTGCTCTGGAGGTGAGTGTAAGATTTGACATGTTGAAATGTGTTTATGTACACACTGAATACATGTATCTATCTCATGCAGCATAGATCTAGTCGCAGAGGATTCACTTATTCATTCATTACCCAGCTGTGGTCATCTGTGAACAATACTGTTGTTGTTATTTAATATTAAAGTTAAATTGTCCAAATGATTAAGTAAACCAAATGACAACGTTAAAATAAATAAATAATTCTAATTGGCGTTGACCTACAATGGTATTTTGGTTTCAGTTTTAAGCTTTGGAATCTCATGCTTTTAAAATGGTATGTTACATGTTGTCATACTTTAAATATGCGCACCTGCTCCGCAAGTCGTGTCATAGACCCTTGTAAAAATTGTGAGGAATTTCTTGGAGTTGCTATTTGCATTGGCAAATACATGACATTGGGTGTAATTGGTCTTCCTGTTGGCATGAATCCTAGGTCCTGCTGATTTTGCATGGAGACATCTATAGTCTTTCGTTGACCTGCATCTAAAACACAAGTTAACTTCACATGAGAACTTACGTTCAGTCACGATATCTGATCAAATTTGACCTCTGTCCATTTCTTCTCTTTCTCTGACAGGATGTAAAGATGGATAGAGGAAACAAGGAAGCAAGAAAAAAATGACCCACCAGCTTTTCTGAATGATCCCCACATTAGCTGAGGGGACAGACCAGATTGATTTCCTTTTGATTAGGCCATCTACATCACCCCTGACTCCACCCTCCACTACCCCAGCTGACCCCAGCATCTCAGTCACCTCAACTTGGATTGGCTGGAAGGAAACCAACACAAGAATAGTGCTTCAGTAACATGCTAACAAACGCAATGCTTAGTACCAAGCCACTAGTGTCACAACGGTCTAACAAAACATATATGGAACCCGCATTTCAGTGTTAACATACAACATTGTGTTACTATTTATTATTTCAGTGTACTTTGTTACCTAATCTCATGTAACCCAGACATGCTTTTATCAGTGGATTGTTCTCATTCTCAGTAGTCATAGTACAGTACATACATATATGCTTTCTACTTGTCACACAGTGTTATAATACAGTATAGAATGGTAAGAAAACTCACTTTGCTCACAGGCTATTGCATTCTTCACTTGTGTATAGTGTAACCCTTTTATTGTGTTAAGAAGTGAAATGAGCCAGAAAAGACCAAAGAACGATTATAAGAGGATGGTTATGAATGTCATCCAATGGAGTACATGAAGAATGTGTTGTTAAGTGTTTATGGTGCAGTGGTATGCTTGTGCCATATTAATGTGTAACTGTGTGTGTGTGTGTGTGTGTGTGTGTGTGTGTGTGTGTGTGTGTGTGTGTGTGTGTGTGTGTGTGTGCGTGCATAAGAGCGTTCACTCTCCCAAATGTCTACATGAAGGCGTGTGTGTACGAATGTGATAGTGTGTGAGCCTGTAGGCAGCCTGCCAGTTGTTTGTTCTTGAAGATGTGCATATGGAGAAACAGAGACTAGCAGCAGGGCCCCTCTGCTACTGCTCTGATGAAAGGCAGCATTGATAGAATGACCCGGAACACAACCGCCGTTTCTCATAATTACAGCTGTTCAATCGCTTTTAATTACTCTTAAAGTGTGTAGAGCACCACGTTCCCCTGTAATGCTGCAGGCCATCTAGAGAGTGAGAGAAAGATCCGGCACTTCTGACAAAATCCACATTCAAAAAAGCTAAAAAGGGTGGAAAAGGGGGCCGACGTCAAAGCAGTGTAGCAGCCCTCCTCGTTTGATTTCTTTCTCTATCTAGTTCATGATGAAGTAGAGATGCTGTTTACTATTAAAAATGCAGAATGCACTCCTTTTTTTACTTCTGAAGTTTTTTCCAAGATGTTAATGGTTGCCAAACGCTGTTCTTCTTGCTTCTTCTTTTGCTGCGCCTTTGTTGTTTGTTGTTGTCAGAGAGATTTGTTTGTAGATTGGCAGTAGCTTTGACTTGTTTGAATCACTCTGTGCTCCCTGCGCCACAGCTTGTCTGTCTGAAGCAATAGGAATGGCAGTAAATAAAAAAAAAAACAGTGTTTTATCCAATGATCTCCATTCTTCTCATTTTTTTTAAAATTGCAAATGGACAACAAATATGGTGCACATGTTTCTTCATTCGTGTGTGTGAGGTTCAAATGTCGATCGACTGTATTTTTACTAATATTTTTGACCTATAAACCAATCCAATCCATGCAGGCATGTGTGTCAATGCCTTCCCACTGGGTTGAAGGTGAGTTACTGAGCTTTGAAGCAGCCACTTTCTAAATACTCAGGATTCCACAAGACAAATAAGGCAGCAATGAGAGAGATCCATAGTGTAATGGTGAAGCTCACTGACAGGAGCATGCACGTTATATGCACAGTTGTCCTACCAGTATTTCCTGATAAGTAAGAAGTTAAAAAATCATATTGAAGATGCTTAGAGTGTGAAAAAAGTCCCATTTAGTTTCAGCACAGCACTGTATCCAGAACCTTAAATATAATAAAAAACATTTGAATAACAAGATAATAAGCCCAATAATTCTCTACAGACAAAAAAAGGAAGCATTTGTGTCGGGTATTTTTATCTGTTTTCCTCTGACTCAGACCTCAAAGGAAACTGTTTGAGTAGCAGTGCAAACATCTCCTACAACAGATTGATTGATGGATTAATTGATTGATTGAGTGATGTCATTCCCTGCAACGAAGTGATGGCTAATATTCTGTATTCCACTCTGAAACCTCAACTCCACACCTTTTACAAGCTGCCATCCCAAAGGTTGCTTATGTTAACTACTTCCTGTAGTGGCTGAGTGACTGAGTGATGGATGAGTGTGGAGCGTTCTCCCCTCAGGGGTCGACTGAAAAAGGTCACCACTTGAAGAGACAATTACACAGCACTGGTAAGAGCCACAGGTATGCATTGTTCTGACCGGGGTCAGCCGCCAGCCAAGCAGCCAAGCCAATGTCAATTAGGCCAACAATAGGTGCAGGGAAAGATAAAATAACCAGGTGTGTGGTTGGGAAAGGTATCAGTTTGGGGTCATATCTCAGTCAAATGTTTCAGTGTGTGGCTTGAACGGCTGGGACTGATTGTGGTGTAGTTGAATGATATAAGGGAATGGGTTTGAATTCAAATTTAAAGATGTCTCTATATCCAATTATATAGACATATAGACACACACACATATATTTTTATATGTGTATAAGTGAGAAATTGTTCTACCAATGTCTGCGAAGGACTGTTTCTATTAAGAACTAAGGAAATCTGACCTTAACCATGATCCGTTTAGATTACCCTCCGAACAAGTCACAGTCTGTTTGGATGAGGCTTTGTGCATTATCAGTACATGTGCAATGCATGCTAAAAATGTATGTTCAAGAATGAATACATGCGTAAAAATGACTGAACGTGAGCCTGTACAAAGAAATAGATGTGTGTAATGTATCTGACCCAGTGTGTTTGTGTGTGTGTCCAAGGTTCCAGGGTGCTGGTTGTGGTTGGAAGCCCTGAGGCCAGAGAAGCAGTAGTAATTGTAGAAGCAGGCTGAAGAGCTGAAGATAGTATCGCAGCTCTGGGGCGGCTGTCAGCAGTGGGAAGGGCCATGCTCATTTGTCACCAACACAGACAAACACCACTCAACACCAACAAAACACTGACTTGATTGACTACATGTGAAGCAACACAAGCCCTAATGTTTTGCAACTGTTAATTGCACTAAAGGTCATAAAAAAGGCAGGCTGGAGAAGATTCACATCAGCATAAATACAAGGCAGCACATGAAAAGACTGTCACTGTAAATTATGACTTTGACTTTATCACCCTCCATTATTTTCCTGATTATATCCATCTTATTTAGATTTATCAATGGAATTTATATGTTACATGTTACAAAATGTTACTCAATAAGGTCAAGATAAAATACTAGTGTAAAGTCCCTACTGATGTTCAATTTATATAGCTGGGTCTGTGAAAGAGTGAAAGTACTAAAGTGTAAATGTATGAATTTTTAAAGTCTCCTTTCCAGACCAAACCCAGGCAAAGTGGAGCTGCTAAAATCCGAAGCATCTGATCCTGCAAAGCACCTGTCCTCTCTTTTAGAAGTCTCATCACCACTGACGTCTTCCCAGGCCACAGTTCACTTAGTGTTAGAATGAGAGTGAAGTGATGGGTATGCCATGATGCTGATGTTGATGTAGTCGGGGGCCTGGCAGCTGAGCAGCTCTGATGAACAGAGGGTATGTCATGATGAATGTGTGTGTATTTATCTGTGTGTAGATGAAAAGTGCAGAGGCAGTCTTGAGGGAGAGAGAGAGGCCTCGCAGATCAAACAGCAGTCTGATCTAATGTAGAGCATGTTTGTGGGTCGTTGCTGTGGCCCTGGCTCTAGTGACCAGCAGCCCCCCAAATCATCTGTCCTGCAGGACCACAATCTCTTTAGTTCTTCCACTCTCATTTTCAATCTGAAGTGGATGACCCATTTTTTTCTTTCATGCCTCATCTTTACCCGAGTCTTCCTGCACACCTCTGGTTAAGTTTTTCACTCACTGTTCAAAGTTATAGTATCACTCAAGAATCAAGAAGATCAAAAGTATTTATAGACTAAAGTGCCTGTTCCGCTATGCGATGCATTTATTTGAAATCACCTGGATTCTTTTAGGGCACCAGTCCAGAGCTGTTTTGGTTGTCAGTGCTCAGCTTTATCTCCTGAATGGTAGTATCATTTCAGCTTCACCTTTAGCTAACTTAAGTTCTTGTTAGTGGTTATTGCGGACAGAACCTAGTGACAAATATTATGTTTGGTATAAACAAAAATATTGCACGTAGCATCACTGCAGACACATCATCCCCCTCCTCACTGTCTCACCGTAGCACGCACTGAGGCCTGTTTCTCCAGAGTGGTACCAAAGCGTCTCCACTCATACCTGTCTCCCTCTCTTGTCGTTGTGAGCCCTGTTAGCACCATGCCATTCATATCAGTGGGATTAAATAGATCGTTTTCCAGCGTTAGCAGCTTCTCCGCCAAGTGGTCTTGATGTCAGGCCAAGTATAATTGAGTCATCTGCATCTCATCTAAAATGGATGAAAGGACTTTTTGATATCGCACTCCCTCTCCCACTCATACACACACATGCAAACACACACACGAACACATACGCATTTTTTTTTCTTTCTTTTTTTTTCTGGGGTTTAGAGCAAGCAGCAAGCAGCTCCTGTGCACCATCATTTTATAACTATTAATTTTCACAACGTCCTTTGAGTCACTGTACTCTGTATTACAAAGAACCTTGTAATACACAGCTTTGGCTCGAACTACTAATATAGATTGTTTGAAGCTGTTTGCGCAAATGACCAGTGATATTGTTTTTCTAGGGAGGGTAGTTTCATTTACATGAAAACACAAGATGAAAAGAACCACAGCTGGCAATAAATACCTTACAAGAGATGCATTATACTTCGAGGCAGTTGAGGACAAATATGTCATATTGACAATTTTTAAGTTAATTCAGTCTATTTTCAAATACTGCCATGTATTGCAGCTTTTGTCATATTTAAGATATAGACCATAACAAAACAACAAGCAAATGTCAGACAAATATGTAGATTTAAAAAAAAAGATGAAAGAAAAATCTTGATGATGATGAAGAAGAGAATAGTCAAAGTCAATAATAGCAGGCAGAACTATTTGGGTTTAAAAAAAATAGAAGTAGGAGCACACTGGCCTTCAAACTTAATTTTTATATTTCAATTCTGTCATTCTGATTAATGTTTCTCGAGGAGGCAGACAAGACAAAACTGCAAATATTAGGTCATTAGATGTACAAGAGGTGAGAGATTGGAATAAGGAGGGACGAGGAATAGTTAAAAAGGGTAGTAAAGGAAGCAGGAAGGTGTGATGTATTTGACAGGAGAGATGCTCACCTTATCTGTTCCAACCTTGAGAATGAATTGCTGGCCAGCTTCTTTAAACACACACTCAAACACTCGGTGGCACACACACATACACACATATCCCCAACGCCAACATTGCTGCCCCTTGATTGACAGCCCTTCAAATGAGTGTCTGAGTAGCACTATGCTCTGGCCTTCCAAGTAAGTGGGCCGTCAAATTACATCCAGGGGACTGGCTGGCCCCCTCTCCCGTGGCAGAGGAGATCTATTTATTTGTGTGTTTATTTGCTTGGTTTAAATATTTGGTGGGGGAAAAATATTGAATTTTTGTCCCCCGGTCAAAGTCCCCTCATATTTAGTTAATAAAGAGCAGAGGAGGTTGTTTGCCCAGAAAAGTGCAGGATGGGGGACTTTATTTAAGGCAGTCCTCAGAGAGAGCTGGTGACCTTCTTCTCTTGGAGGAGAGGGCTGTGTACACTGTGCTGAGATTCACTCTCTCTGCCTCCACCAGCCATTCTCCAGTCTAGCTGTGTACTCAGACATGTTTTCTTCCCTTACTTTTACCTGCTCTCTGTCAATTTCCATCCATTCCTTCCCTTCTCGCAGGATCTTTGTCTTCTATTTCTCACACATCCTTACCTCACTTTTCCCTCTGCCTGCCTGTCTTTCTGTGGAGTCTTGCTCTATTCGAGTGGAGTCTCTCTCTGGATTCCCCAGGCTGCATCCAGGTTAAACTCTTAATTGCCTCGGCAGTAGGTGGTTTAAGGCGCTGGCTCACTACAGCTCAGCCAGTCCCTGTGCAGGGGGCTGCGGGGTGACTGGGGAGGGGTGAGTTGTTCTGTGTTCAATTGTGGTTGGTGTGTGCTGGCAGACAGTGCAGGTAGATGATAAAGACTTATTAATATAGATGATGGAGAGATGATGGAGATGACCTCTGACAGGAGTTCTACAGAGAGCTTTAGCTTCATGTCAGACATAAGTCTATCTATCTATCTATCTATCTATCTATCTATCTATCTATCTATCTATCTATCTATCTATCCATCTATCCATCCATCTATCCATCTATCCATCCATCCATCCATCCATCCATCCATCCATCCATCCATCCATCCATCCATCCATCCATCCATCCATCCATCCATCCATCCATCCATCCATCCATCATCATCCTTATTCATCCCCCTCCATGCTCATCTTGCTAGGTGCTAATGCTTTTTTGTCATTAAAATAAAATCTGCAACATACATGCTCAGCTCAATGCTGCATATCCACTTATACATATGTTGACAGCAGTCAGTTCACAAATAAAGATGACTTTTTGCTATTACAAACACAGGACTCTGTATACTGTTCTGTCTGAGGGCTTCGTAGAGTGAGAAAGCCTCTGAAGTCAGGCCTGGCTCATTTCATAAGGCTATATTAGCAAGTTAATGCCCCCTATCTCAGGGCTCCACCCCTGCCATTGATTCCTGTTTAAAAGGCTATGGGTAGTCAATACCACCTCCTCATCACCATCTGTCTCTATTTACTAATAAATAAAGTGGAGAGCATTGAGTGTTTTGGCCAGGCCTGTAAAAGCATGCATGCTAATGAGCGCTGGGCCTCTGCGACCAAAAGAGGAGGGAGAAGGTGGGGATACTCTGCCTCTCCGCTAACTCTGTCTTCCTGTCTTTGTCTTGATGGCTTTCACAAGGCACAGCACTCCAATCATGGTAATTGCCCGCCGGTCCAGTTGTTGTTTAACATCGCTCATCAGACGAAATGCTGTTTCACTTCAGCTGCATAGATTTTTCTCCTAGGCTTGCTTGTATGTTCATTCGTGGCTCCCCCCCCCCCCTCCAAGTAGTGTGTAGGTCAGCTCTTAAGGTCGTGTCTAGTCATTTGTCAGATGTGGCCAATGAGCACTGCCACACCACACTCTGTCAAACTGATCAATTGCAAATGATACAGATTGGCTAGTTTGGTTGGCCCCCTGTGACTGATTTATACTAAAAGGCGCTCAGTCTTTTCTATCCATCTTCTCCTTCTTAGTCCTCTACTTTTTGTAATGTCTACATAGGGAAATGTAATGTTTTGTTAATAAAGAAATGTGAAGGAGGGAAACAATCAATATTTGGAATGAAAGAAATTCCTCATGCTAAGACAGGGCTAGCTCAATATACTTCAGTGACTCACACTGCCACATAAAAAAACAACATTTTAACAGCAATTTTAATAATTATAATATATTAATATACTACTATTGCTCCTACCACTGTTGCTGCTTCTGATACTGCTACTGCTACCACTGTTTACGTTATTAATATTTTTAGAAGAAGAAAAACAAGTCATACAAGCATACACATTTACACAAACAGCTTTACAATCCATTTGGTTTGACACAGATTTCCTGAGTGAAGGAGCGGTGCTGATGTGTGGAGGCTCTCATAGCTCAGCATAACACAGTACTGCTGTGTCAACTGTGACCCCAGTGACCCTGCAGGAGCCAGAGAATGGGTTGCAGTGTCACTCCGCGACACAGGTGAAATGAGGGGTCAAATGTCAGCTGTCCAGTGTGTCAAGCTTGCTGATCAGGAAGTGTAGCCTCTCGCTTCAGGGAGTACACAGGGAGTGTCATGTTTTGGACACATACTCGCACTCTGACATAAATCTTCCATGCTTACATGCCATGAAACTCACTGTTAAATGAATGTGCAGAAGAAAAATGGTAGGAAATGCCAGGATCTTTGTTTCCTAGCTGCACAAAGTAACCGTACGAAAGCTGATTACTAGCACTCGGTTAAAGGTTTGAATTAATGTCATTAATGCAAATTAAAAATGTACCAATGCGACCCTGTAAAATGCTTCAAATTAAACAAATTAAATTTATTTAAAGGTTGCTTTCATAAACAACTGGCTAAAGTAATCTTGCACAATCTACTAGTGTTACTGATTTGATAAAAGTGTTGTATATTTGGAGTAAATTATCATAACATAGAAAATATTGTGCATTTTTATGAAGCAAAACTTTTGCTTTCTTCCGCTCCAATCAGTTTCATCTAATTGTAGTTCTCACTTCAAAAATCTTTCATTGGAACTTAAAAGCACTTATACTTAAAGTATTCCAATACTTTTCCTCTCACCTGCGGGGCTATCAAACAGAGTCAAAGAGTGCAAAGGTTCATGTTTGTTTGTCCCAACCTTTGCTCTCTATCTGCAGCTCCCTCCCGTTGTAGACACATCCAAATGGGCCCCCTACCTCCGCAGCACTGAGGCAGTTCTTCCTTCCATCCTTAACCCAAAGTCTTGGGTTAGAGAGCTCACTGTTGTTCTGAGCCACCCCAGCATCCTGGTATTGCTATGAAGGGAAAACAGCAACGCCACAGTAGAGTTTCCTCCCCTTGTCTCATCTGAAGCAGGCTCTGTTGGCTGTCCGGATCAAACTGGCCCACAGTGTGGTGCCGAATCCTCTCTGCAAACAAGAGGAGGCCCCTGCATTAAAGACTCGCCACGGGAGCACCCATCCTAGAAGTTTTACTTTTCAAACGCCTCAGAGAGGGTAAAATTACAAGGAGAGTTTGTGTGTTCAAATGTGTGTTCACGTATGGTTCAGGCTCTGTTATTTCCTTTACAAAATATATTTATATTTATATTTTTTGTATTAGATATCTGACAAATTTTATACTCTTTATCTGCTGAAGACACAATAAATATAATTTATTCTGCAAAACTGTTTTGATTTGACTTTTTTGTCACGTGTCATTTAAAAGAAAAAGGAATGTCACCCTTGCATTTTATTTTGGATTTGCTGTCTTAACTTTGATATTACACAATAATGCAACAATATTCATCTTTAAGTGTGATCCTCGCTCACTGATGTTCACCTCTGCTTTTGACAAAAAACAAGACAGACACTTTTCACTCTTCCATTTCTTTCTTCTTGCTCTTTACCCCTCTCTGCTCTTTACCTTCTCCAACCACTAACTCTGTCCAGGGAGTCATTATTGCTTTGGTAAATATTTCATAGGCCCCAATACCTTTGCACACATCAACCACCTGCCAGCCGCTTTTCTACTCACACACAAACTATGGATAGACAGACCAAAATGAAAGGCAAGGCAAGTTTATTTATATAGCACAATTCAACAGCAAGGTGATTCAAAGTGCTTTACAGATACATTAAAAAACAAAAACAAATAAAAAGCAAAAGAAAGTGAAGTGAACGCAGATGAGGCAGAGCTAGAATGAGAGAAAAGGAGGATTGTGCTCTTTTTTTCCTGGCTTGTGTGCATTTACATTTTGAGTGAGCTGAGATATCTGCTCTGTATCCTGGCTTCATAACAGACTGAGTCCTGTCAGAAGATAGAAAGATTCCCTGGATGTTGTCAAATCTATGCCCAACAACGTTTTGTTTTCTGAGGTCCTATTTTTTGCCCTAAGCATTATTTTTCACTTGGCACACCAAAAAGTTTATTTTTTATTTTTTATCTGAGATGCTTGTGCTAGAAAAGGAGGGAGAGAAAAGACAAGAAACAAAAGAATGTGCTGGTGCACACCCAAGAAAAGACAGAGAGAGAGAGAGAGAATACTAAGCTTCTCCTTCTGCTGACCTTGAGGAGGCCTGTAAGCTGCACTCATACTCCCTCCCATCTCTCCCTCCTCCTCTCACTTTTCCAGCCCCACCTGTTTACCTTGACTGGGTTAGATAGGGGTCTTGCATCACCTGCAGTGTCCTCTCTTTTCTTTTCTTCTCTTGCCTGTCCTGTGTTGTTCTCCTCACTTTTATGTTAAAAAAAAGGCTCAAAAGAAGTAGAGATTCAGAGATGAAATATTCAGCTTGGATATAAGCACTTTAAGTTGTTTCAGAGTGGATACCTTGTTGCCACAGAGCTTTGACTTCATAAATAAATGGTCAACAGTGGCTTCTAAGACTGCCCTGTCTCCTGTATATATATGGCTGACTTGTTCGTGCGCCCGGGGCTAAGCCCTGCCAGCGAGTTCCAGACCTTAAATATGGATAAGCTATGAAACGCCTCTGGACACACACCTATGTAGTCAGTATACTACTGAATAAAGTTCAGCAGTACAAGTGGCAAGAGAACTGGAACAGAAAATGCAGAATCTTCGTTCCATCCTGGGAAAAGCAAGGCTGCTAGTTGTATGGTGGCTGTGCGGAGAATTAAAACTTTCGGTGTGCTTTACATTCAGATTGTATATTTATATATAGTTCCAACAGGAAGATTTAACGTCCATTCTAATTTCTGCACAGATGGTTGTTGATGGATACGCTGACTCATCAAGTGAATAGATCAAGAAAATTCTGGGCCTTCCTTTGTCACCCCAATTTTGTTAAGTGACCGTGCTTTCTGCAAAAGCTCCAAAGCTGATCTTGTTTCTGTTAAGGAAAAAAAGCTTGACGCTTGGTTCTCTTTGAGCTTTCCTGTGTAAAAGCTTGTTCTCACATTTGCCTTGCAGTGTTGGATGCGTCTACCAGGAAATGAAATGAGTCCGTAACAAATATTTTGGCTTCTGTTTAACTCTTTGGCAAACAGCAGCTTGCCAACTGCAGCAGTGTTTTTGCTTTCCCAGAAGCCCCCTGGGATGGTGACTCCCAGAGCTTCCGGATAAAGGGTGAACAGTTTGTCTTTCTGATTTAACAAAAGGAAAAGAAAAGAAAAGAAAAAGTATTAAAGAAATGTTTTACAGAGTAGCATAGGTATTAGGATAAGAGGGGCTGAAATAAAGATTTTTCCTTTGTAGATATATATAAGTCCATTCGTATTTCATTTGTGTGACTAGAGATATGGTCTCTGTCTAGCCAGACCATTTAGTCTTGCACCCTAATCTGCAGGTGAAAAGGGGTCTTTTAGCACGATAAAGACGCCCTTGAAGACAAATTTGGCCTCTGGTGGAGCAAGTTGAGCTCAGGTCATGAACAATTTGTGCCTCATTGATTTTGTGTGTGCCTAAGTGTGTGCGTGTGCACATGTCTGAGAGAATATGCAGTGTGCTAACACCCATGAGCCTTGTAACCATAAATCAGCAATAGGAAGTAGTGTGACACAGGCTGCAGGGCCTTGCTGATATGGACTGGAGCTATAATGGACCCCGTTTCAGGTGGAGGAAGACATCAGCTGCACTGATCTTTACTTCCCTGCAGAGCTCTGGAGATTATTACTGTACAAGTAGAAACACTATTCAGGTCACTCAGATGGCAAAAACTTTTCCTTTGGCATTTTCCCCGTACACACACGTCTCTGTACAGTATGCTTGGGCTTGACAGTACTGTACCACTGCATGAATGATGAACTGTATTCATGGTTTGTTCAATGTGTGCAAACAGACAACGGTGCTTGTTATTCTGTCTGTTTGTTGCAGATAGAGCCAGGCTCTTGTTAGCTGTCAGGCCAAGCATCCACAAAGCTGTTCTCTCACTTATTGATGGGGATCCACTAAATTACAGGCTTGAAAAAGGGAGGCAGCATGAAAAAAAAAAGTTTCCTACAAGCCCCTTATATTTCAGCATTGTGTGTTTGTAAACAAAGAAAAAAGAGAATGAATGTCAAGAAGATCCCAAATGCATTTTTCTTTATTTCACTTTCTTTTTTCTTCTGGCTGTCATTCTTTGGTCAGGTCCTGTCTGGTCTTGCTATTATCCCGAGGCGTTATCACTGTGTAGCTGCCTCTTCAGATCAGGCTTGTGATAAGGGCTAAATAAATGGAATGCTTGGCTAGTGGACATAGGTCAAGCCTTGTTTCGCCCCCTTTTTTTCATGTGTTGTTGTGTTTGTCTGCAGGGGAAGTTGAGGGTGCAGCACGAACGGGCTCTGCAGTCTAATGAACTTATTGATTTCAATTTCAGGGCTGTTCTCTCCCTGCCTGATGTTTTCAAGCTTTCATCCTTTGCTGGACATAAATTAGTAACTCTGTCTCTTGGTTTTTTTTTGTTTTTTTTTTCCGTTTGCTTAGGCTCAGAGGCAGGTTGCTATCTTAGAAATGCTGTTTTTAAACGTGTTAAAAGCTTCTGTGGTTAGATGGATGCTGTCTCTGTGTGGGTGTTTTCTGTGTGGCTTAGCATACATCTGTTTCTGACAGCGATGGAGCTAAGGAAATGACATAGCTGTGTGCGTGTGTGTCGGTTATTGGGGGTTATTGAAGACGTTGAGTGACTTCTTCCCAGGGGGATCAGGGAGCAGCTGACTACGTCTCTGTGTACGGCATCTACTTGTGTACGTATGTGTGTCCATGTATACATATGAATCTACTAATCCATATCATGTATCACATGCACAACATGTTTTCCTATGAATTTGTGCACACCTCCAAAGACAGAAGTCCATGCCAACGTAAGTGAGCGCAGCACATTCCCAAAAGAAGCCCCGCTCATGGAAAATGAGAGGCCACCGGTGCTGAGACAGGAAGCCTTCTCGACCCAGCAGTAACAAGCACTGTGGGATCCTCCACTCTGGACTCAGTACATCCGATATCCCCCATGATGTCCAAAGGCTAAACAGTTAAAAGGTCCGGTTGCTATATGTAGATGCTCAACACCCTCCACCCCCCATCCCCTGTTCTGAATCTGATACTCTGGGAATCACAATAACAAGGCTGTGAGCTCTGGTCAGTTTTCCAGCGCTACCAATTGGCCTTCTAATAACAGGCGCTAGCTGTGGAGACCCAGAGTGAGACAGATAGAGAGCGTGTGAAAGCGAATTGATGCTGAGTAGCACAGGTTTTAATAGGGCTGTCAGAGTCATATTGTTTATGTCGTGTTCCAGATTAATCCATTCTTCCTTTATGAGCCACTGCAGCCACCATAAATTGCAAGCACGAAGCCGGTCCACTGTTGAGTTACGCCTCGGGGATCAGTGCCACACATGGGCGGAAAATAAATCATTTCCCCTGGATTTAACGCCGGGCAATACCTGGGTCCTTTGTAAATAAAACCATAGATGTTTTTACACCCCCCTGTTTTCTCTCTCCTGCCTCCAGGGCTCTTATTGAATCTCAAAAGGAGAGGGAGGGTGAGACAGAGAGAGAAACATGAGAGAATAAGAGAGAGCAGAGTTGAAGGGGAACCGGGGGAGAAAAAAGGAGGCAAGAGAGAGGGAGTAAAGCAGAGGGGAAAGTCAGGAAAGAGATTCCAAGTGGGGAAGGATGAAGAGACACAAATCCAGATAGCTCCACAAAACAGACAAGCAGAGAGAGAGAGGATGTAGCTCTTGGCTGGGGGTGATATATGCGTATAGCGCTGATTCCCCGGGTTCTTGGGGTGTGCAGGTTGAGATCTGTCAGACTGTCTAAACACAAGGCCGACTGTAATGCACTGCTCTGGAGCAACGGGCACAGAGCAGACAGCCAGCTTCACCAGCACAACCAGCAGGGTGACCCAGCTCAGTTCCAGCACTGGACATGGGTGTAGCCCATGCTGCCTGTCTTCTTATAGCCTGCTGATATCCTCATACCCGCCAGCCCAGGAGAACAGTGCCAAAACCTGGAGAGACAGGAAGAAGAGAAAGACAGACAGAAAGAAAGACGGAGCAACTTGTTCACCCTGGCCTGTGCAGTCTGCCAGTCGGAGGCAGCCAATGAGAATGGGGAATGTGTGCACTGCTCTGTCAGGGCTTCATGAGTTATACATGATGCGCTATGTGAAAATGCTTCCTGTGTACTGTGTGCATCTCTCTTTATCTTTTCTTTTTGCTTTTTTCTTCTTTAACTCCCTTCTTTCCTCATTCACACCATCTTTCTCTACTGTGCTTTCAAGACCTCAAAGTTTGCTTTTCTTTTCAGTGACAAAGTATTCCCTGGTTGTTAAATGTTAATCAATGGCAGGCAGCAGGCTGACATGAGAGGTTCCAGCTTTTGGTGGGGATACGTTGGGACAGCTTGATATCACCTGGGGTAATCCTAAGATCCTCTAGATGTACATGGACCACAGTATGATCAGACCTTCACTGGATCTTAATATGATATTGTCTTTGTTTCCTTTGATAGCATCAGAATCAGATAATTGCATAAATACAGCCATGGAACAGACCCTATACTAATTCATTCTTAACACAAGCATTTAACCTATCCATTATTCATATCTCCAACAACGCCAGAGGGCAAAAATCAGTGCTCCCATGTATATGCCCAGCTAGAGAAAGGTTGATGCATTATTCAGGGTGTGCCAGGCTAAAGACTGTTCTTCCTGTTCTCAACTGCTGGAAGCAACAATCTTCCTACTAGGACACTGTTCTCTGTCTGTAACTCTGTCCTCTCCTTTGCCTATCTCCATCTTGGTAATATTTTATCCTTGGTGTTTATCATCCACATTCCCTGTGGAATTGCTTTCTTCATTGCGCTGCCCCACACAGAACATGGAGTACATGTTCCTTGGGCCTGTTGTCTTCTCGCTCTCTGTTCTGACTTTTAAAAAAAAAAAAAATCTCAGCAGAGAAAGAAGATGAAGAGCCAGGACCAGCCTGGGGGTCCCGGTGAGCTGCTGCACATTGTCCTGGAAAACAGGACTTGGACTAATAAGTTATGAAGACTCTAGAGTGCTTGTTTCGGCTAGAGCAAAACTGCTTTTCCAGGAAAATAAGTTATACCTAGTTCTTCTTGGTGTGCTTTTGAATGCAGCTAGGTACATCTAACAAAGAAATACAAGAAAAAAGAAACAGTCCATACTTGCTTTCAACTCAGATCCACAGTAGTCAAGATCAAATGCTAACTTCTGACTTAAAATTAAAGAGTTTAGGTCACTTTGCACAAACTATGAGATTTTGATTCTCTGTAAAATGAGCATGCTGACTTTTTTCAGAAACCCAAAGAGACAAAGTATAAATCAAAATAAAGCAGTTACTTTGTGGGTAAAGGGACAAGGTTGGTCTCATTTCTTATTTAAAATCTGCTCTATAATTTCATCTTTGTAAAACTTAAGTTGCTGCAGGTGTTAGGCAGGAGGA
The DNA here is from genome assembly GCF_900408965.1 of Simochromis diagramma. Lineage (NCBI taxonomy): Eukaryota > Metazoa > Chordata > Actinopteri > Cichliformes > Cichlidae > Simochromis > Simochromis diagramma. The sequence continues at coordinate 9,130,943 of NW_024387414.1, forward strand.
ATGATAGCCTTAGGGCTTGGAGCTACCGTGAGGCCCCGCTGAGATTTTCCATCATCCCTACAGTCTGGCAGCAGCTTTTCAAACAGCGCCCCTTCTGAAGTTGCCCTTGGTTCTACATGTGTAGCAGTAATTATGAATGAGGGGGACTAAGATCTGTACAAAACCATCAAACATTTTACAGCTTGCTGCTATTGTAATAAAGATCAATAGACACAGTATCAGTCCTGGTTTTGAAGGAGAGGTGGTGCTGTACATTTTTCCTCACATACTTCCTCTCTTTCTTTCTTTCTGTCTCTCTCACTCCCCTCCCCTCCAATTTCTCTTTTCTTTCTCTCTCTTCTCTCTCTCCCCATGCAGAGTTAGTGTTGCACATCCGTTTTAATTGCCGTTTGTATGGTTCTGTGATGTGAGCTGCTAAAAGACACACGTCCTGTAAAAGAGCAGGAGATGGAGTTGAAAAGAGGAAGTTAAACATATTCAGTTCACTGCTGGCTGCTTGTATAACAAAGGCCACAGCCAAACTTTAAGCACAGCATCTCTCTCTCTCTCTCTCTCTCTCGTTCACCTGCCTATTCATCTATCCATCAATCCATTTGTGTGTATGCCAGCATATATGTAACCCAATTGCAATACACGGATAACATAACATAATTAATAAAAGTAAATCATGTGTATATGGAGAGATTTGTTCCCATGCGTGTATATATTATATTGTAAATTTAAACCATACGCTCTAAGCAAGAAAACCTCATACGCTTAAGAATATTATCACACTTTCAGCAAACCTGGAAGTCGTAGGACAGTAAAAGCAGATTCTGTGAGTTGGCTAAGGTTATTTGACCAGAGACAGAAGACATGGAGAAGCTGCAGATCAAACAGTATTCTGTCTGACAGGAGGAGATAAAGAGACTGTCAGCCGTGCCTCAGATCAAAACAACCCCTCACCTCCCTGGCCCACAGCAGCTTCCTGACGTCCAGTGATGCAATTGTAAATCAAAAAGTGGGCAAACTAAGATGAACGTTAAAAGACAAACACAATACCAACACACACCAATATAAAAAATGCATAGTTACTCATTGGGTTTTGTTTGTCTGTGCTGTATATGCTTTTATATATGTATATGCTTTTATAGCATAAAATTGTTTTTGAAAAATAGCAGTGATGATAATCCAATTCAATTCAATTCATACAGCGCAAAATCACAACATCAGTCACCTCAAGGCGCTTTATATTGTAAGGTAGACCCTACAATCACATGGCCCCCTATGAGCAAGCACTTTGGCGACAGTGGGAAGGCAAAAATCCCTTTTAACGGGAAGAAACCTCCGGCAGAACCAGGCTGAGGGAGGGGCGGCCATCTGCCGCGACCAGTCTGGGCGAGAGAAGGAAAACAGGATAAAAGACATGCTGTATGCATGATGACGACGATGAGGATGATTATTTTCTGAATATTATTTATGCACGTGTGTCTAAATGTCTTTTTCATTCTCCATGCACATGAGTAAATGTTGGAAATCAGTGCAAGCTTTTGCTGGCGCTGCAAGGTTATCAAGTATATGTTTGGATCAGGGCTTTTTAAAATTCAGTGTTCTTTCTCAAAGGTAAACTACATTACAAATAAAGCGGATGTTTATTTTAGGTCAGGGGAATGTGGACCAGGAGCTTCAAACCCAGGACTCTTAGAAGGCAGGAGACTTCCTTGATTACTTTGAGGCTGGTTCTATAGTGATTTGAACAGAGAATTTAAAGTTATATATTTCCATCATGAAGTACCAGAAAGGGAAATGTTTTTTGGAATGGTCTAAAAAATAGTACCAATCCACCAGTCCGCAAATGAGATTGTATTAAAACATGGTTGTATTGTACTGGAACCCATTTCTTAAGGCAAAGTAATGAACATATTTCTGACACATTTGTGAGGAGTGATACTGGTTAGGGTTAGGCACAGTGATATCTAATCAAAGGTTTGCTCAGCTGGGCTAAAATCACATCATCTCCAAACACTATAGGTAATAGCTTCCCTGTAACTCCTGTGTTTACTTGTTTTCCTCTAGTGCCAGCTGATGGTCACTCTGAACTTGCATGACTGAGCATGGTCATGGTCCAGTACAACTTCTGTCAATTGCCAAAATGAAAGCGCATTGCGCCTTGTTGATCTCTAGAACACATTACAGAGGCTGCTCATGTATTGAGACTTTGTGTGATGCTTTTCAGCTGTGATCGGCTGTCGCACAGCACTAGTCTGACTGATGAGACTTTATCTATGATGCCTCTTTTAGTGTGGAGTTACATTTGCTGCCTTGTCAGTAAGTGATTAATGGATTTAAAAAGACATGATGGCTGGGATATCAAACTGTGTACTGTACAGAGAATATAGATTTTCTGCTGAGCCTGAATGTGTCTGTTTTTGTTGATAAAGACTAAAACATAATCTGCCTCTTATTATAAGGATATTTCGCTTCCTTTGAAGGGAGCTAAGGATGATTGCTTTGCAGTTTCACTCATTCAAATAATCCTCTACAATTATTGTCCTTGATACTGCACAGCTTTGAGCCACCAATGCATGGAACAAAGGGAATAACAAAAGCAACATACACACAAATATCGAGTTTGTCAGTCAACAAAAACTACATACCATCTAGAATAAATGCGCTTTTCAGAATTCTTTTTTAATTTAGCATGGGGAATAAGTTGGGAGCAGCTGTGGCAATCAATAAGGTATGGCATTAAACTGTAAACTTTAAAATACCCATAATCTGGCAGCATTGTTTTTAATGGCAACATAAACTACTTTCGAGGATAATCATTTTATCTGATAAATTAGGATTTCAAACACTCTTATCTGCTGTGCACTTGCAGTTGTTTTTTAATCCTTCCATTCTGTCTCATTCTTTTTAATTGATTCTGCAGCACAGAGGCTTTCTTGCAGAGATAATGCACTTATGAGAACAGGTCATGATCCTTAAATGAAGGAATTTCGCTCCTGTGTATTTGCCACGGCGTATTTGCCATCCTTTGCAAGCATCTCCAAACTGCTGGAAAGTACAGATTGACTTTGTTTTTCTACACTTCCACAGCTACATTTCTCACTGTGTGTTTTCAGAGATGTCATGCATGCTCCCATGCGAATGGCCTCAGCGAAGAGCTAGTGGCAATGATGCTTATTTGGAAATGCTTCCATGTATATTCCACCTCAAGGCTTGAACCAAATCTTGTGAATTAGGATCAAAACAGTGTCTACTCCTTTCCCTGTGTCTTTACATAATTTTGTAATGTGAGCTCAGCCAAGCATTGAAAGTGGACCATTCCGATTATCCAGCAATGTTGCAACAGAAGACGTAAAAAAAAATAAAATAAAAACAAGAAGGGTTCCAGTTTCTGGGCTGTGTTGCACTGTGATAACAGCTCATCCAATAAGACCTCCACTCACCTTTTCCTGAGCTTCACAAATACACCACCAGTTCAGCTCTAGGGCCCTCAGAGGAAAGCTGTTTATTCCACATGCTGCTTAAGTAGAGGTCTTGGGGTTGGGGTGGCTATGTAGCGCATGGTGAAGACAAACTATTTAGTCTGGTGGGGAAAACCATGGTAAACAGCATAGAATGGAAACAGCTGGTGATTTTTTTATGGCTTCTCTCTTTGAAAGAGTCCTGTTTGTACACCATCAGTTTAATCATGTAACAGATTTTTGGTTAACAACTTATGCACAACACAGGCTCTTTTCATTCTGGTCATGGAGGATATTACAATCAAGGCATTTTTTTCCAGACTTCTGTCTGTACACACAGTTGTGTAGAGTAACTACCATAATATATAGTGACAGAACAGCTGTTTGTGCTCGAGCTATACCTTGTGTAAACTCTGGATGCAGAAATACACAAAAATGGTTCCAGCTGGGTTGCAATCATGATCACATGACCAATATGTTTAGGATCAATAAATTTAGTTTTCAGTAGACATCGATGTATTGTTTACACATGTTTTATTAGTCATACTGGCCAGAAATGTTGCTTGTAAATTATGTTCCAGACAAGAACAAAGCTGACTTATATAAAAGCCCTAAACAAAGTTAAGTTGTTGATGAATGATACCAAAGAATGATATTAATGTGCTTTGAGGTGGCTGCTGTTGTGATTTGGTGCTCTATAATAAAACTGAATGGAAATTCAATTGAAACACTATGTTGGTCCTTGTGTTTAGCACATATATTAAAGAGCACAACAACCTGTAAAGTTAAATACATATTCAAAAGTTTTAAATAGAGTTTTAATAGCTTTAAACAATGAAATATTCAAAGAGAAATTTGTATCAAATTCAAAAAGCTGATACTTACAAAAAAACAAGTTTTGGTAATTCCCATACATGCAATGCATTTTTTGGAGTATTTGGACTATGCACATGCTTTCATGTGTCATTACAAAGTGGAAATTCCTCTGGAGTGGTATGGGGAATCTCTGTCAACCATTAGGCCCTTGAATCCCACTTGGTATGGTGACATGAACTCTCTCCTATCCTTCCCACAGGCACCTGTCTAGAGGTCAGGGGTCATCCTGTTAGGGGTAATCCCCACAGTAACCTGACCAGGCCAGTGGGTAATGGCAACCAAACATGTAATAGTGGACCAGACTGCCCTCCTAATACTCCCACTAATCACATTTTAATTGAATTCCAGTGAACATGTAAAAACCTGGTTCAGTTTTGTTTTTTCATTTTCCTAACAGATGTCCCTGTGATCCCTGTAAAGTGATCTGTGGTGGTGACGTCTTCTGTTTGGTAACACATGAATTGGCTGATCTGGAACAGAGAAAACAGAACCATGTGCTTCTCCTTAGGATGGATCCCATTAGGACTGAGGAGTGGGTGTGTGATTCATGCAGAGCAGAGTTGTGAGAGTTATGATATGTGGAATTTCATTGGAATCCCACATATCTTTTGTCACTTATTATGATTCCAAAAGCCTCAAAGTATCATTATCAAATGAGTTTTTTCCTACTGGAAATATATGTTTTCAGCCTTACATTAAACTGGGTACAATCTCAACATGATCTTTCAGCATGTGCCCACAGCATTTTTTGATCGAGTTTAAACTGTTTGCAGCTACTGATTGATGCATGCACTTGTTTTTGTACATGTAGGAATTTGCCTTGCACTTTGAGTTTCCATTGTGGAGACAAGCAGACCATGAGGCAAACCATAAAGTCAATGTAAATTTTGGCATCACTATGAATTCCTTTAAACAATGCCAGTCATTTAGAGTCATTTAGATAAAACTAAAATCAAGACTTTTGCTGCCCCACTCTAGAAAATGCTTTTCTGACTTACAAATCTAATTACAGGATTCCAGTGATTAAAACTACTAGTCATATAAAGCCAAAGCCAGTCAACAAAAAGGAGTTCTTTGGAGCAATGTCTGCATGTTATCTATTGTTACAGGAGTCTTTGTGGATGTGCACATAAGTGGGCAAGGCCTGGTTTTACAGCCCCGCAGAGCTCTTTGGTTGACTTTACCATAGAAGTCACCCATACAAACTTTCCAGCATATGTACACTACTTGCATATGCGGCTCCTTGTCTGCTATATAGACTTTGGTCACAGCATTTCAAAATCAGGAGGGGAACTGATGGTGAGGTCTTGAGAAAATGTCAATAGACTATGTGCACGTTAGCATATGCTACTTCCGGTGCGGAAACTCTTGTGGGGAGCTTTGTTTCCGGTGTCCTATTCGCGCCCTGTTTACGGTCCAAAACAAGTTAAGCAAATGAATGAATCAAGCGGCGATTTACATTTCTATAGATGTCTTGGGCATTTACCCAATATATCTGTAAATGACGTTCATCGACTTGTCGATATTCCCCCCGCCTCAGAGCAAAAGAGAAAAGGGATTCAAATGTTATATTTCTCAGTATCTGTAAACAGCTGCCCCTCGTTTATCACGGGTGTTATGTTCTAAAAATAACCAGCGATAGGTGAAATCAAGTAGCCAACTACTTATATTTTTTTATTTTTTGACGGTGCAAAACATTTCGTGGACATACAGCACTGCACTTCAGAGTCACACTGCTAGCGATCGATGCAGCGATTCTGTACTGTACAGGAGAGACGTCACGGAGGAGATCGTCTGCAGCAATCAGGACGCAGGACACAATGTGACATAAAAAAAAGCATGCAAACTTGCACTAAAAATCTGCGAAACAGCGAGGTGAAAGGTGAACCCACCTTCTCCTCTTTGTAACTTAACGCGATCTTTCCGTTTTCGAGTTTTGGACATGATTTTGGAGTATATCTTCGCAGTAGCGATTGACCGCAAAGTAAAGCTACCGGAAATGTACAACCCCACATCTGGTCTCAAACCAGGAAGTTAGCATTTTCTCGTGCACAGGGTCTATTGAAGAAGATCCATTATTCCATCATATTGTGGGCACAGGAAATTTATTTTAAATCATAGTGCCAATAGATAATCTGAATTTTCAGATCTAGCTATTATCAAAGCACCAAATGTAGAAGCAGGCAATGATTTCATTCTAACACAGCAATTTTGCCAAAGCTTTGAGGCATCTTTCTAACTTTTGTCTTCTTTGCACTTCTATGCAAAAAGCACCCTGGGTAGCTGCAATGTGCTCTGTGAATTTGTCAGCCACGTGCATACAACCCCACTGCATTTTTCATATGTAATCAAAAATGATTACATATCATCAGTTTTGTGATAACCACTTCTTTTTTTTTTTCAATTCACAAGTGAGAGCTATTCAAGTGTTCTATTTTGGTTTACAAAGCATACTGTAAAAGTGGACATTTTCAGGGATCAAAATGCTTTTTCTATTAGCTTCTACCCACATCACAAAACCAGCAGCCTCATGCTAAAAAAGGGGGATCCACCAACAGCTCCAGCTCTGATTAACTACCACAACCAGAATAAGTTTTATGTCTGCAGCCCACTTGTCTGTTACTGAGAGCTAAATCGAAAGCCTGCTCTGTTATTAGAGCCAATGTGCTTTTGAGGAAAACAAAATCTGACTGTGAGCTTAAAAAGAGGTTGTCTCATTTGATCATTTATTACACATTTTAAGTGGTTTGGAAATAACCGAGGCCAGCATGGTCTACATCTCTAATTGGTGCTCTTTTTCTCCCATTAGTACATCCAGACTTGTGATCCCACTAAAACAGGCAAGAGAAGAAAAAAAATCGTTTCCCCAAACAAAGCGTTTGTCATCAGTTTGCAGTTGCTCTGTTTGCAAGCATGGTTCAGATTTGCTTCTATGTGCAGCTGTCACTGAGCCTGTTGGATGTCCTGGACCCCAAACACACAAACCAGAAGAGATTAGTGTGCCATGTCAACCCACTGCTTCTGCAGATGGCACGGATGCTTTTAGCCTACTCCCTGTAGACAGCCACTCATTGATCTTTCATACTAAACTCCCCACAGCAGGACTCTTGATACTGTTTTATTTATCATTCTGGCATTTACTATCAGGGCCAATAAAGTTTGACATGTGTGGATTTTAACAGTAGGGGGCACTGCGGTTTCTGTACAACATGCTGGGGGTGTGTGTGTGTGTGGGGGGTGGGTGGGTGGGGTGGGGGTAGATTTATAGCCTGGTAGCCAAACCTGTCACCTACAGTAATACCTCCCATGTCTGTCTTTCTTTCCGTCTGCCTCTAGACCCAATTCCCCAGGTCCAAATCTAACCTATAATTCACTAGTGTTGTCTCTCACCTTGACGTACACCTAGTAAACTTGTAAAACATTCCAGTGGGATTTGCTCCAATTTTAATAACTGAACATTTCAGGCCATGTGGGGGGGGAAAGGAGATATCAGTTACTGGTTTTTTAAGGGCCCTGGCACAGGCTCCAGGAACCCTTAAGCTCCAGCCAAGAGACCTCATCCAAAACCAACACAAGGGACAAGAAGGCAATTCTGAAAATGCAGTTTTCAGTTTCTGCACATATTTTCCACGGGTGACACAGTGAAGCTGACCATGATGAAATTTGGTTCTGGCTCCACTCCAGGACATTACCTGCGTGAGTGTCAGGTGATAGCCTCCCTAATTACGCTGGAAGGGAAACAAGAGAATCCTTTTCGTTGAGATTTCACAGAGCCCCCAGCACTAGTAAATGCGTTGCTCCTGTGGTAAAATGTGATCTTTTGGCTAATGAAGGACACGCTTCATTTCCTTAACGGAATCACCTTCCAGTTCTGGCCTCTAGGGGGAGCTTAGCCACTTTTTTCTTGTTTTTACTGCATCGGGCACTGGCAAGAGTTTAGGCGAACCTTTGTGAGCAAGTACTGATTTATGGCCCAGGCTTGAGGTGTGCATCTCTCTAGGGGTAATCAGCCTGCCCGGACAGAAGTTTGTGTGAACAGTGGCTCTAAGACATCACTGACACTCTGTCCAACCACTGGACCAAGAACCACTGATTGGAGTCTGCGGTCTGTGGTGTGTGAGTCTCATAGACACACCACAGCAGACTAAAGCTCTTAATCACTGGGTCTTGGTCCAGTCCATGCCCCCATGTTCCAGAGTTGAGTGACGCGCTGCCTGCAGAGCACTCATTAGAATCTATGTTTCACAAGCAGAGCAGGGATAGTAAATCGTTCAGGCCTCAATGTTGTTATAGCTGGCCCTAACAAGCCACTCTCTGTCTACTTTATTTGAGTTAAAAAGTGGATTTCATGTAGGCTTTGGCAACTTTGAGAAATTATGACAAACAATGGAAACTATTGCTGTAAGGGACAAGACCACAACATGATGAAAACTTGTTCAATATATCAAAGATGCCCTTTATGTTTTCGAGCCCTGTCCTACTTAGAGACTGACAGAAACATCATTTGACAACAAAAACATCCCATTTATGTTTTCAATAACATCAGAAAGAGGAAGTGCACTGTGGGAATACTTTGTACTTTTGGGAGGGTGACATGTGATCACTCATCACATGGTCAAGGGCCCTACTCCAGTACTGGGTTAACTGAATTCTCCCTATGGCCCTGCTCTTAAATCAGATCTGCTTTAAGAAAATGCTACATCTAAGGGACTTTATCCCATGTCTAACTACCTGGTCTTTTGTTTGCTCATGTTTTCCTTTTCCTCTGTGGTATGGCTGGCTCTGACCGTGTAATAGAGTGCATATTGGCCAAGTGAGGCAGCCTGCTGTGACCAGATCAGATGTGTGCTCCTGATTATGAAACTCCCTTTTAGGCACTGACAGACATGGTAATAAATGTGTCCATAAATTGAATTTGGGGCTTTCGAAAAGGGGCAGGAATATCTAAGGAGCATTTCAGCTGATTGTCTCCAGCCGACATGGCAGCGCTTCAGTGGGATTCTGGGGGGAAAACTGATCCTGCTGTGGTGCAGTTGGAGGGCTGGGTGTGGGGGGGTGGTGGCGCAAGGGGGTGCGGGATGGATGTCCAGCCAAGCAAAATAAAGACTGCTTTATTGCTATTCAGAAAATCATTTGATTGAGTTTGCACAGAGAGGAAGACGCAGAAGGGTCTGCAGGAGTGTATATGTATTTTTAAGGTTGTGTGTGTTTCAGTGTTATTGTATTCATGTGTGTGTGTTTGTAGTTCCTTTCCTTCTGAACAAGTTTCCAAGTTATTCCACAAGCTTTAAAGGGATGTATGGCAAACCTAATGTTTCTTAAATGCTACTGTTTACAAAAAAAAACTAGTGACACTGAGTGAAGTGGTGGTGACAGGAGAAGTAGGTTAGGGTTCGAACAGAGTCTTTTAAATTTCATTCCTTTCCATCAGTATCCACATCAGTATCTAGCATTCTGCCAAGAACAGTGCAAGCTTGTGGGTCAAAAATGAATGGATCCAGTGAGGGAGAAAGTTACCTAACAACATAATACAATGTATACATAGGTTTTATACAGCATTTATGTTTCTCATTAAAAAAGCATGGCAATTAAAATCGATGCAAGGAAGCTGAAAGAGAATCAGTAGGCTTTTGATGCAAGTGCAAACTGTTCTGTTAGATATTAAGGAGGCTCCTTTTGATGTGGAGGAACAGTGGCTCTACTCTGAGCCCCTCCCACATGACTAAACTTCTCACCCTATCTCTAACGAAGAGGCCAGGGACCCTTTGGGGGAAGCTAATTTCTGCCCCAAGAGCACCAGCAAATCTGAAACAGAATGGCTAAAAAAAAAAAGAAGAAGAAAATAATCAAGGTTTTCCAATAGTCAAGTCAAAGTCCAGACCTCAAGCCAGTTGAAATCCTGTGGCAGGACCCTAAAAGAGTTGTATATAAACCTACAAACCTCAAAGATCTTAAGTAACATTGTAAAGAAGAGTAGACCAAAATCCCCCCACAAAGATATGGAGCCTAAAGTCATAGTAAAAAAAAGATTACTTTAAGTTCTTGAAGTTTTTGCTTCTGGTTCTGTAAGCTACTGAATCATAGCGTGTACTTATTTTTTTCACTTACTGCTTTTGCATTTTGGCTTGTTTTTTGTTAAATAAATAATGACTAAATAATGTATTTACCTAATTTTGAGACCCGGTGAGAATAAGGCACTGTGTCAGTGGCTGCTGAAATGCATATATTTAGCCTGGACAGTCATGAGGGAGGGACGCAACTTCTCAGAGTAGTGTGACACACGTAACTCAGCCACCAAGAGTCACACATCCCTATGTGTTTGCCAGGCCTATCCTTTTGGGCTTGATTTTCAGGGAGATGTGAAGTTACGGGTCTGAAAGGTTCTCTTGGGGCAGAGGGCACCTAAGTCCTAGCCAGAGAACACATAGAAGAAGTCAGAGCCCCATGTTAGTTTGCCAGTCCACTGGCAGTCTAACATGTTGTTGTGAAACTGTTATCCTTCATTATTTATTCACTATAGACATCTGTATTGGTAAAGGAAAGGAGACTCAGGGTGTGATTTTTATCTCAGCCCTCTCACCTTCCCTTTGCTTCTCACTCTACTTCTTTCCCCCCTGACCGTCTAATTTTCCTTTATCTATCTGTCAGTCACTTAGTCTGTCCCATTTCGTCTTGTTCCATCTCTTTCATTCTTCCTCCATCTGTCTATCCTGCCTTTCTTTGAAATGTTATGATTCACTGGCTGTGATCTCTGTGAGCTGTCTCCTTGAAGTCTGTGTGTCTCCTGAGTGCAACCACAGAATGGTACATCACTTATATTCCATGTAATTTCCTGGGTTTTATAAGGTACATTTACTTACCCTACAATGGTGAGGACTGTTCTTTTCTACAGAGTTCAGAGTGTCTGTCTCTTACACCAAGGCCTTGTTCATGGAAACCATTATCTGGTATGGAAATGTGCCAAGATTAGGCTACAAAGTTTGTCTCTTGGCAACGTTTTTAAACTTGGATTAATACAAAGAAAAAAAATCACAGAGTTTGAATTATAACATGTCACGATAAAGCAAACGTATCATACTTACTTTTTCCAGAAGATAAACTCCAGCATGGTAGTAGCACAAAGGTACAGAGAAATAAACTGATGTTTTCTTGTAATGAAAAACACATGTTTTAAAGATGCTTTAATAAAAGTATCACATCCAAGCTAATAACTTTACTAAAGAAATCAAGGAATGTGCACTGATAAGCTGCAGGAAATCCTGTTAGACAACAAAAGTTTTTTTTTTTTTTCCATAATTCTCCATTGAAACCTAAACCCATTAAAATACCTCCACCTATGTTACCTTTGCTCTTTGCAACATTGCAGATGGGCTCAATTACACTGTTATTCTTACTTATGCTTCTCTCTCATTCTCTCGCAAGCCCCCTCAATAAAAAGAGGCCAATAAATCACTTAGCTGTCTCTGTGGGTTTGGGGTATTGGTGTTGGAGTGAGCTGTCCTACCAGTCCAGCTGAACAGACATGACTCTCAAAGCACCAAAAACCCCTTCCCCACTCCCCTTGCTCAAAAAAACCAACATGGTGAAAATTACATTTTGGTCGAAGTGTCTAATAAATCTTGGCCGAACGGGGCTGCAGAAGTGGAAAAAGGCCTTCCATGGCGGCTACCCTCTCAGTGATGTGGATCCTGTGCTGAGGGAAAAGGGGAAGCCACATAAGAGGAGGTTTGTGTTAGCACAGGGTAGATGAGGTGCAAAGGGAGTCAGTGGGAGGATACAAGGCCTAAAGGTTCTTGTGGATTATAGGGAGTGATAACTCTAATGTTGAATGTGTGCGTGTAAGGCGAGCAGCTCTTGAGATTTGTGTTCAGATAACAGAGGCCTATTATGATGTATAATTTCAAAGGCAATGTGGATGTGTTACTTTCAGAGAAGACGAGAGTCCCAAATTGTTTCTCATGAAGAAAGTATGATGATTTAATCTTGTAACTTAAGAAAACAATTAAGAAGTTTTCCTTTTAAATCAACAGTCTTATGAACTTGCTCGTATTCTTAAGAACCACATATTGTTTTGAGGGTAACCTTTAAGAGTGACCCCATTAACAACATCTTTAGGCAGCTGCTCTGGTGTACATCGTTCATATAGTTGCTGGGTATTGCCATTACCTTGCGGCTTATTTCAAATTACTGCAGCAAGCACACATGGTTGATCTCTGCTGGTTTTCCATTTCTGGGGCCTGCTTGATGGGAACAACTTCTGTAATGCCATCAGCAGCCTGTCAAGGCTAATTAAAACACACATCTACAAATCTGCCAGCAATTACTACACTTAGAAACATTTGGTGCCAGTCACAAATTTTAGGTAGAAAAGACTGTGTTTACCATGATAGCTTTTCATTTCACAGAGCATTCCCACAAAAACAAACACTGGTTAGAGCTTTGTTTGATACAGCAGTGTTCATATTTATTTTGCCATTTAAATGTTATAAAAATGTAGGCATTGGGAGACATGATAATGGAATCCAGGTTCTGGCTTTATTTAATTTGTAGCTCTGCTGAGAGTCATCTTATTTTAGATTATAGCCCTGTGTAAACTGTGCTGCTTGTGTTTCTCTGAGTTATATTGTGTAAGAGTGTTGTGTCCCTGTCATCTGGATGTGCTTTGCTGTCCTCAACAGAGCATACTCCTTATCTGAATCACTCCCAACCCACAATCTCATGATCATGCGGTTCATCTACTTTGCCCAATGACAAAAACAGCAAACTGGGTCATTTGTATGCAAATGTAGATATGTAATTTGAAGTTCCCTGTCTTTTGCATACTGTTGATAGCACAGGTGGAAGTGCATCCATGCAAAACTATTTCATATTTCAGATTCATCAGTTGTCATTTAAACTGTGATCACAATAGGCTCTCGTAGGCAGGATTCACTGTATTATTATGGTGAAAGTGTGCTGAGTATTGCTGTACATCGCGGCCAACAAGCACAGACCCACAAGCAAATGAATGTAAATATATGGACACTACCAATAGTTATAACTGACAGTTTTGATTTCCTTGATTAGCTTTGCACATTGCAACAAAAGGTTATCACCAAAATGTTTCACTGGTGAATTTTAAGTGTTACTCCTCATGCTTTTTGGTGAAAAATGCATTTTACTGCTGAAAATTCTAGATGCCCAGGCTGGCTTATACTAATTTATACAATTTTTCCATGCTTGTGCCTTAACTTACTTTTGTGATACAAGAGGGACATTTGAGTTTCTTTTTCTAGACATTCCAAATTCCAGGCACTTTTAGATAAAACACTTCCAGCTTATAAATGATGTCCCAACATATTTGCATTTTCCATTCCTTTAAAATATATTCACTTATTTCTCTACATCACTGTAGTAGGTATTCACTGCCATTGATGGCTAAAGTAGGTACTTTTGTTATTGGTCACATAATGCGTTACATTTTAGCAGTCTTTTTTGTGCATTTTCCAGCATTATTAGTTCTAAGTAAGTCCCCAGTCCCAGGTGATGGCTGGTTACCAGCCATTAGCTCATCAGGTAGCTCACATGGTCACTTGGTTCAACAAGAGATCTTTAGCATGCAGCTAGCATTCTTACCATTCTAGATGGTTACAAACCAGCCGTGCTCAGTTCCATACCGTAATGTCAGTTATTCTTACTCTCTGAGGTGGAAAGTGTAGTTACCTCACAGTAGTTACCTCCTATAAAACTTAGTTAGTAAGGAGTTATAGGAATTTGTTGATAATTACTGCATTTATTTACTGATTTATCTAAATCCATGTGTCTAGTTGAAGAAATTTTGATTTGTGTAGGTACTGGCTGGTTTTTCAAAATGAGCAGTTGTAGATTAGTCATAAATAAATTATTTGACAATGGTATATATATTAAATGGCTGCCTTATTTCAAGATGTATTTTTTCCTTTTTTGATTTGGTGAAATATAATATTATCTGTCAGTTATCATCACCGATTAAAATATTTTAAAGTATGGGGGCCTAACTCATTTTGAATTTGAAATATAGCCCAATGAACCCCATAAATTACAAGAATAAATTTAAGGCATACGTGATATTTTAACAGTCTCAATACCTCTACATTACAAAATTTCATCCCAGATCAATGTGGGTGCATAATTGTGTTGTTAGTGTAATAAAACAGAATTGTATTAGTTTAAGACATAGTTCATATGTATATTGATCAAATGGTAATTCTTTTAAATTCATAAATATAACTCACTTGATAATTCCTGATTCTGAAACTGGACAGAAAGGCCAGTTGCTATTTTTAGGGAACAGTGGAAGCCTGAAGATTATCTCTGGCTGCCACAGGGCAGAGAGGGAGGAACTGGATTATTCTGGCTGTTGAGGAACACCTGTCTGTCACTGGTGGATCTCCTCCTACTAAACCTCAGATGGGTTTTGGGCATAGAAGGCCTTTGTCATTCTCTCCATTAAGTCTAATGCTTTTTTTTTTTTTTCTATCTTAACCATTTCCCCCCCTATTCCCTTACCCTGCATGTCTGGCATTCTTTAGGGGTGGCTGGGTGGTGCTGGAGTGGGAGGGTTCAGAAGGGGAAAAGGTACTCGAACAGTTTAGTTGGATGGCCAGCTGTGTACCAGCTGTGTGCCAGTGGAACGCTGAGCAGCGTGGAGAAAGGCCTATTATCTCCCACACGCACACACTCTCTCTCGCCTTTCACATCCTCAAACCGAGGCCCACCGAAATCAGGCAGACAGATTCTGCTAAAACCATCACTCATCCTTATATATGCATGTGGTCTCCTCCTGCACACACCCACTCAAACCCATTTATTCCAAGTAATGTGCACAGAGTTATTTTTCCTTGTCTTTCACTGTTTTTAAACACACGCATGCACACACACACACACACACACACACACACACACACAAACACACACACACACACACAAAGAAGACCCAAGAGCTTCTGTGCCATGTGTCACTGCTTCAGGACTAAACAAGTCATTAGACCATGGGTCGAATCATCCGTACACATGGTCTTATCTGTCGGCTCTCAGTCAGCCAGTCTATTGCACAGCGGCTGGACGCCTCTCACTGCTGGTAGGATATGAGCAATTAGCAAGAAAGACCTTTTAGTTCTGCCAGCTGATTTGTGGCCAGCTTTTGCATATGCCTGTAATTCACTCTGACATTTCATCTCCTCACTTGTCACAGTCTTTATTGTGTATAACCACAATATAAACAATAATGATGAAGTAATAATCAAATCGGAGGCAATATAATCATTTTGTTTTCCCCTGCGCCAATGTCCACTGGTTGAACCTGTGGGAGACAGCTGATAAGTGAACGTTCTTGAGGGGAGTGAAGGTCTCAGGAGAGCAAGTAGAGGCAGTCGGGGGAGTCTTCCCAAGTCAGCCCAGGGGAAATGGATGACAGTTACACTACCCTCTGGCCAATTAACTGTCATTCTAGCTGTTGGTTTAACTTGCTGACCTTACCTCTTCTCTTCTGTTTGTCTTATCATTTCCGGAAAAAAGGGCCTCATCTGTGTATGTAAAGTGGACTGGTGACCTTCAGGGAAGGGGAACAAAGATCACAGTTCATCCACTGTATATTTCTTTCAAGTGAATGCAAATATGCTGAGAAGTCTTCTGGGAAATTGGGGGTGTAGGAAGAAAGAGGTCCTTTGGGACTGAAAGAGAGCTATCTGTTATTACTTCCAATTACTTCCCAATCTCCTGCTCTATCTACCTGTAAAATGACATTAGATATGCCTGTTCTCATGGTCTTTTTACAGATGAAGTCTGTGCTTCTCAGTGATGAGACTCATGGGAACTCAAGGTCCATATTAGTTGCCCTTAAAGTCATCAGCTGGCTGAACATATTCACAGATCTCAGGAACCAGAGTTAATTTCCTCAAGAATTGCATGGGTTTTGTCTTTCAGAGGAAGTGTTGACATTAGTAGGAGAAAACTGAATGCGGCTACCACGTTTGTCTCTGAGTGAGCGTGGGTTTGAGTCTGATGTATGAATAGGGGTACAGTTCCAGTGAGCGCTGCTGTCTTAGCATGACAACAGAAGGAGGCGGGTCATGCTGGGCCTTCTAGAAGGGAAGACAGTGACAAGGTGCCCACCCCTCTCTATTTGTGAGAGCGCCCCTTCATTGTGTCCAGTTCCAGCCAAGGGACAAAACTTAAGAATCTACACAGCTGGGGGTGGCATGGAGCATTCATACTTCACTGAATACTTGGCTTGTTCAGACACTTTTCTACCCTGTATCTCACAAGAACCTGCTTCCTACTTCCCATTCTAACTCTAAAAAGAGGGTAAAATTAGGTAGACATTTTTAGTTTTTATTTCCTAAATTAGGTCTTTAAAGGATTGCTGGAGGAACTCATGTAATTCTTAATACAGCAAGAAATATTCCTCATCACATGTTCATTGGTTGGCTGTAATTATGTGATGTATTTTGTGACTCTAAATGCACAGTTCAGTATCTATATGATGTTTAGCACTGCCTCTAAACACTGTGTGTAAAGTCATTTTGTCTTGTGAAGGCGTGACTCCATAATCGAAATTATTTCAGTAACAGGAGGAAATCTTAGTTATTATTCTACTTGGCAATTTAGGCGACTCTGGTTGTGACAAACCATCATCTTTAATTTGTCTCTATGATATCTTAAGGCAACTTGTTTTAAATACATGAGGGAGATTTCTCAGAACTACATGAGAGAGCTGACTGAGAACAGAATTTGGCTCAAGAATCCTCCTTCAATATGCATTTCGTTACTGTGTCAAAAACAAGGCACCAATCTGTCCACATGGCACAACTGAATCACTCTTTCATTTGCTAATAAATGCTAACGAAACAGCTGCAAACAGGAAGGCACACAAACACACATGTGCATGCGTGCGTGCATGCATGCACATGCACACACACATGTCGTAGCATAGTTCTTCCCACTGCTAATTTGCATGGTAGTGCCATTATTTGGCTGTGAGATGTCACGCTGGACTGGCTGACAATGCACATAACAACAAGTTTATCTAAGCACAAAGAAAGTTGAGAAGAATAGAGTACTTTCGCTGTCTCTTCTTTTCCTCTGCCTTTAGCACATATATTTCAAACTCCCTATGGAGTACGAGGAAGCATGTCACACAGTCTTAAACTGCATGATAGACTGGCAAATCCATTATTTATACCCCTACTAAAACCCACTGTAAACACTCTCTATAAACATATATTTACTGTTTTAGCACTCTGCCTTTCTTAGTCTGTCTCTCGTGTCTCTCATTCTCTGCCTTGTTCACTGACTTTCTGTTTTCATTTTTTCTTAATATAAAATGTGTTTATTTTTACTAAATTTGTTCTAAATTACTGTAACCAAATGTACGACTGCGGTCTTGGCCAGGTCTTCCTTGGAAACAAGATCTGCGCTCTCAGTGGGACTTACTTGGTTAAGTCAAAATAAAATACAAAGGTTGAGCTGCTTGTCAGAATTCATTAATAGTAACGGATATTGGATTCTATGCAGACACATTACTGCAGACTTTCAAGCGTGGTAGATTGTGGAGCGTATCGGTTGAGCTGAAGAGAATCAATACCGGGGTTTACAACTTAGACACTGGTAGGCATCATCATTACACAGTGAAGCCCTCTCACCTGCTATTATCGACCTCCCTCTCAGGTTTACATGGCTTGTCTGGTGATGTCATATATGACTGTATAGGTGTGTCTGGTTTGTAGCAGCAAAGCAAACAGAATCTGTCTGGGTCATGCAGTAATGTGCTGGGATGTGAATAGGCCTATCTGTGATATCCGTGCTTGGATAAATCACTTGTGGTGGGATATTGCAAAATACAGCATGGTGATAAGTTGGAGCAGTCGTGTCCAGTGCTGGTAAAGTCTCTCTTGTTCCTGTGTTGTGCTGATAAGTAGGCTCAGCTCTCGGTAGCTAAATAATTTCCTGTACACCATTTACCCCTTTCCCTAACACCTAACACTAGTTCTCCAGAGCAATGATTAACCAGCAAGCTGTTTGATACACATACCTACCACATGCAAGCTTAGACTTACCCAAACACACATTTATGTAGTAGTTTCTTTATATTGAATATTTTGTGTGTTTTTTATTCATTATGTCTATTAAAAGTACAGGAAAGGCAAGGCACAAGATGGTCAGGTATCGTGGTACCTTGGTTTCAGAGTGATCATGTAAGTCACCCCTGGTGAGAAAAAAAGGAGAGAACAATTTCTTCTTTTTATTATTATTATTATACATAGAAAATTACAAATTTCTATCATAATACGCACACAAACTGCTATAGTGTGTCATATCGCATAAACTAGGTGCAGAATAAAGCAGTCATCACTTAATTTCTGATATACAGTCTGTTAAAGATCTTCCATGAATAATCAGTCAATTTCATTTAGCCGTAAACTGTTAGCAGGAATCCAAATCAATCCAGCTTCTCATATTACCCAGGAGAGATGTATTAAAGAGGCTCATATTGGCAGGCACAAAAGTGAAAACAGTATATAAAAAGAAGCTCATATCTGCAGTGTGGGGCTCTGATACGGAGGTGATGGATATATTCAGTTTGAGGTTGTGAAAATGAACTCAAACTAAAGGGGATGTGGATCAAAGAGAGGGACAGCACCAGTGATCATCGTTAGACTTCCTGCACACCCCCGCCCCCTCCTCGCCTTCCTTTACATTACCATTATTAAAAAGGAGAGGACTCTCTTAATAAAGTCTATTAATCACACCAGGGGAGTCGGTTCATCGGTTCACCCTCTCGCGAGGGTCTCTAATCAATCAAGCTTGCTGGTAATGTATTCATGGGAGATGTAAGAAAGGACTTGTTTGACAGTGTTCCAAGGAGGAAGAATTTATTAAGTTCCCTTCAGCAGTCAACCAATCCTAAGGACTCATGAATACACCCCTACCTTACCCCACCCTTGTCTTCTTCGCCTGGTACTGTGAATAAAAGAGCCTTCATAATGTATGAAGTCTGTACAAATATTGGAAACGTCCAAAATATGTCCTCTCATTAACAGTGATGAGTGAAAGCTGGAGTATTGGCATTTGTCAGATACCCTCAGAGTGTAAAGGCACTGTTGTACAAGGCCTCTGCTGTGTCGGGTGATGTAGAGACATCACTCTTATGCGATCCTCTCAAAAGCTGGAGAAAATGTGTCTTATTAGTTCACATGAGGTGGTGAAATTCTGTGCTACACCGCTGACTAATGTACAAAGCTAGGAAAGGACAGGGCTGATGGTTTGCTGGGCCTCTGTTAGTGACGTGTGAGTGGAGAAGGTGTGGAGTGGGGACATCAGGCTGGTAAAATTGTGCAGCTGTTGGAAGCAGCTTTGAGGCCCAGTCTTTTTTTTTTCAAGCCCACCCCTTTGCTTATCTCCTTGGCCAAGGCTTTACTGGCAGATTAACAGAGTGAAGAAATGTTGGAGTACACATTTTCCCCAGAAACTTAAAATAAATTCCTTTAATAATTCAGTAAAAACACTGCTCCTGCAATTTCTTTTTACACAGTTATATAAAGAGTATTCACAAATGTTGGCACATACTACGTTTTTTGTGACACTGAAAAAAAAAAGGTTAGGAATATGTACTTACTCGGGCTGAAACATGATTTATAGAAGAGGGGGCATAAAAAAGCCCTTGCTGCTTTTGCTTTGTCCTGAGGAAGAAGTGCAGGAAGGCTATGCTTGGCTTCAAAGCTGCATTTCCATAATTGCCCTGTAACTCGGGCCTGTATGAGGATCTGAAAGGGGCTGAGAAAAGCACAATCTTTCAGCTGGGTGAACGGCAAAAGCCCCGTCGCCTCTCCCTCTGGCCAGTCGCCCTGTTACCCCCTTCCCCACTTGTTGCCTTTTGGATTCAGTGAAAGAATTCCTCTCTCTAACCTCGATCAACAAAAGGCATGAAATCAGTGCCCTCCCTCTCTCCCGCTTCGGGCCTAGAGAATGTCACTCCGTCTGGGCCTTTTGTCCTTTGCACAACCAAGGGAAACACAACAACCCCTCTCTCCCTGCTCCCTGGCTATTCTTTAACATGTTGCTGAGCACTTTCACTTAGATTCTCAATAATGAATGTGCTATAAAACATGCAGGAGACACAGAAGTCGCATATCATTGAAAGGGCTAAAATTGAGCTCTCCACGTTCTCTCCTCTCAGCTCTAGAGTGCAATTTCTTTTACAAGTTGCTATGGTGTGTTGTGGACTGTAGGCTTGTATGTGAAGGCATGTGGTGTGTGGAACATGTGTTCCTGAGAGCAGATCACCGCTCCTCCTGCAGTCAGCTCAGCGTTTGCAAAAGGGCAGCCCCTCTCATAGACTGGGCAAGCACTGGGTGTGGGCGCGGTCGACAGTGGCTCATAAAAGGATTAGGCCGCCACACAAAGATAGTGGGCTGCTTCTAACCCTGACTAGGTCTACAAAGGAGGTGACATTTGTATGTCTCTGTGGCAGGAGGGGGTGTGGCAGAATGGTCCAGGCTGGGGCTTGAAGGAGGAGGAGGTGGCACTGGTGGTGGAGTTACAATGACAGAAGGGTTGGATGAGGTGAAAACACAAGAGTGACCCTCTTTATTCGCAGCGGCCTCTTCTTTCACATGGCACCTCTGGTCCCCTCCAATGGGTTGCTCTAGTGTTTATTTACTCCATGGTTTCTCCCTATTCACACGCGGCCCTCTGATGGCTCCATTGGCCAGACCCTTTCAGCATGCACCTTTCCCCAGATCAATGAATGCTTCGAAAGACAGATTAGATTTCCTTTTAATGATTCCATCTTTCTCAGATTTTTTCCCCCACTCTAAATGGCTGTTCGAGAGTGCATTACTTGTCTCCTCATGTATGTAGTCCTGTCTTAGCATATCGAGGGCAAAAGCGAGCAGCACTCAGCAGCGAACAATGTAAGCAATTAGATGGGAAATGAAATACAATTTATTTTCACTGTGTCAAATGCATATGTGTTTCCCCGGTCTTTATAATATTTATCAGTTAGTGCATGATTACAAGACAGAAAGCATAATTAAGACAATATTGCCTTATAATATGGGAAATCTCAAATCAGGTTAAGTATTTTTTTTTATCTATATGCAGCCTAATTACACAAATTTGCCTAAAGAGATCATTTGTAATACAAGTTTCTTTAGACCCCTGATTTTGAAAAAAAAAAAAAATTCAATGATGTCATATTTGCTTCTACTTTTTCTTTTTCAATTATAACTTCTTGGCTTTTCTTACAGCCTTTTGTTGAGTAGATTAGCCTGCGTTTTGTTGGGGAGTTCAGTACTGCAGAGCTACAGTGTGCCTCACACCCTCTGAGCATTTAACACAGCATGGACCTTAGAAATAAGAAGAGGAGTCAGTGTTGATTATTGCTCATTAGCCAAGAGAACATCCACTTAATGTGCAAGGAAACGAGTGACACACCATGCCCCACTGGAAATGGTCCCTGTGTAGCTCTGCACAAAATGTTAGCTAATGCATTCCATTTGCTCTTTGTTACCAGGAGCAGGTTGGACACCTTTGGTGACATAAGCAGGCATGATTACTTTGTTTCTGCATAGGCATTTTAATCCCTAATTTCGTGCACTGATCAGAGGAGAGGCCCTGAGCTCTAGACATGATCACTGGCCCTTCAGTAGCATTTCAGCTGAATTCTCATGATCAAGAAGAGTCTAGTCATGGGCCCTTAGGAGGAAACATCCTGTGAACTGTGAGGAAATAAGCATCGTTTTTTTATGATAAGGTTCAATGCGTTTACATTGAGCTAGCTGTCTTTGCAGGAAGCCATTTATTTGTGTACTCTTTTTTAAATATATAAACTGATGCAGATCTTCAACAATCGTTTAATTAAATGTATTTTATCCATGGACATTCATTGTCAGGCTTTTTAAAGGTTTAGTTTGTTTTTCATTGTAATATCTTGGAGCATTTAAAAAAAAAAACAAAGTTATCCTAGTATTATATAATCATGAACTTTCAGTCTGAGTGCGATGACGATTTCTTTAATTAAAAAACGAGAATTTTTTTTTTTTTTTAAGAGATTACATCAATGAGCTGGCTGATGCCTCTTATGAATATGCATCGCGTGGTTAGATGTGGCTCTCAAGAAAGATAATTGATTACACAGGAAGGCAACATGGTGAGAAGGGTTCCAGAGCTGCTAAAGGCTCCGGAGCCTTTCTCTTGGCTAAGTTGTGGTTTGTTTAAAGCACATCCCAAACCTAGAGAGGATACGGCTCGAGCGAATCAGCGCTTTTCGTCTGCTTTTCCTGCCCTGAATGGAATTGAAAGGGTGCATTAAACGGTTAGACTCTGACTGGCCAGCTGAATCTGCTATGTGTTAAAAATCTAAAAATATAAACGCAATAATAAATGAAATCCCTTTTAAATGTCAGCATTTGTATTATTTTATTATTAACTGGGATAGTGTGACAGTCTACGCCGATCTCATAAAATAAACTTTAAAAAATTAGTTTGAAATAAATAATGCAAAATCTTCCTTCCTTAGACTTTCAGAACTTAACAACAATTTGGAGGAAATTGAATAGGTTAATAAAATATATTTTCATTCGTGTGTGTGTGTGTTTTCTTTCTTCATGTTTAACTAAAAGAATTTAATCTGTTTACATTTAAAACCAACATCGTAACAAACTAAAACAAAAAACGGAAAAACAAGCAAAAAATAAATAACTACAAACAAACAGACAACAAAAAAAAACGAATGGAATTTGTTATAAACCGCATCTCACATATCGCGAAATACTTAAATTGAGGCTATGGCAGTCGCAAAAGGTTAAAAAACAAACAAACAAGCAAAATCAAATAAAAAAAGGAAGAATTTGATCTATATACCATCCGTAACTGTTTTCTTTATTGCACTTTAAATATATGGCTCGTGCACGAAAAGGTGCTGTTTGCCACCTCAAATGGAAATGCCCTTTTTGTTTCATTAAATAATTTGGAACGTTTAGGGCAAAAATTGAATTTTTACATAAAAAGTCACACACATGTTAAAATATTAAAAACAAATGCAGCGCACTCTGAGGAACTGCTGCAAATGGACGTTCTAAAAATAATACAAAGACTTCAAAACGGGTCTGAAAGGTATTTTCTTGTGACAGGATTATAACTGAAAAATGTTGCTATCGAATTTTAAATCGAATTGATGGATTAATTAGAAATTGATATAAAAAAAGCGAGCAGTTTAGCTGAATGAGTGTCAGTGCATCACAACACTGGCGACTGCAAGTGACTGTAGAGGGAGCTCCAACACTAAGTTTACATAAACTTCCTCTGATAAGGGCTCACACATGCAAATGATCACATCACGGGCAAACAAAATAAATGATGTTATTATTAGTCATACGGCCACGATATATTACAATTATACCATAGAGCAGCATAAGCTGTGGAAAATGTATGATATATGTGAAGAGCAAAATCATTACAAATTGAGCATGATGAGATCTGGGAGTTGCACTGCCAAGCCAAAATCCACCTTCAGGATCAATTGAGCCATTATGACCAAGTACCAGCGATGCTTTAACAGTCGTTCATTACTTAAAGTCTCTCGATAGACGATAATTTCTGGTGAAAATGAATGAAAGAATTATTCGAAATATTAATGCGCCCGCTACAGCTCTATAGGGATAATCTCACAACATTAATATCCAAATCTATGCCGCAATACTGGCTAATTAGCCTTAAGTCCCGCCACTATATAAAGTGTGATAAATCCCTCTCGAATATATACTTATCACAGCCACGGAGGATGAAGTCTGTGCCCCGGGCTGTCCACTAACACACATACAAAAAACCAAAGCAATGCATTTCAACATGCAATGCACAGTAACAGCCACCATCAAAAGCAGCTGTCAAAATACCTCGGCCAAGGAAAAAAAACAATCTTATTGTTTGGTTTTTTTGTTGTTGTTTTTTTTAAGTTGCAGCAGTTCATTTATTAGCCAAAATATAGACTTTCTTGTACAATTTGGTTCACAAGTATGTACATATTCTTAACTTTATATACAAAACATTTCAACATCAAATCCTCACAGAACTTACAAAAAGAAAGAAAGAAAAAAACTCACAGACTACAGGTTCATAGATTATTACATTAGCAGTTTTACACAGGACATGCTTACAATGTAAGTATACAGAGATGTATTATTCTTATATTACATTCCATATTCAAATTAAAATTAAAGAAGAAAGAGGGTGGGTGAGGGTTTATGGAAAGAGCCAAAAGAACCGTGGCTGGTTCTGAGGTCTAGTTGGTTCTGAGGCCTGAAATACACAGGGGTACAACAAAATGTAACAAAAAAATGTAGAAGAAAAACAACAACACTAATAATAGTCTCACGAAGAGTGAAAACATAAAGTGATATAAAAGTGACAATTGCCTTTCAAAAACGAACCTGGAGTGAATTTGCATTGAGCTCATTTGCATGACTGAACAAGTTAGTGTAACATAGGCCTTGAAGAAATAACCCAAGCGCACACAGACGCAGAAAAAAATGAAACAAAGCTAATTTGGGTAAATGTGGCATTTTAAACTAAAATGTGATATTGCATTAAATGAAAATTCCCAAATGTCATTAACTGACAGCCTCGTTATCTTTGAACTGCGTGGAAAGCTGTTAAAAACAGCTTTTTCTCTGCATCCAAGGCACTAGATCTCTCTGAAGCTGCAGCAAAGAAAATCAAAATGCGTTAATTGAACTTCCTTTGATCAGAGCTCATCCTGGGTTTATGGGAATATAATGTTAAAACGACGTGATTTAATGGGTTGAGGACTTAATGTAAACCATAATACAGGCGCATGGACCTCAAAATAAAGTAGACGACGTAACAGCAACTCAAGAAATAAAGGGGGCATCTAGTTAAGAAGAGTTTTCGCCAATTTCAATGTTTGTTTTTTTTCTTCCCTTAAACACTTCCTGATGAGGTTTTTTCTTAACCCTTCCGGACAAGCTGTTACACACACACACAGGCACACATCGCACACACTGTATTCTGCTGTAACATTAACACTGGTTATCTGCGTGGCCTAGGCAGAAAAAATATCCATGAACAGGCAAAGAAGGCAAAAGAAGGTCTAAAATAAAATAAATGAAATTAACTAGTGTCTTTGTTTTGTAGTTATTTATACATGCGCGTCTCAGTGACGAGGACATGTACCTGTGACTGAAGTCTCTGAACTATGACTCTTGTCCTCCGTTTGCCTGCTGCTGTAGAGGGCCAGGCCGGTGGCAGTGGCCTGGTTCGCCAGTCCCAGATAATGATTTGAGTTCAGTAAAGCCAGCTGGTGGGCCGAAAAGGCTCGGTTCGTCCAGTTCTGGATTTTCCCAACCGGACAAGAAGAGATGAGTCTGTGAGGAGCGATTATGGTCTGAGCGGCCGGCCCTGCGGAGTTGCTGCCGTTCATTTGCGGCGATTTACGTGGATTGTCTGGGGCCGTAGCTGTCTCTGCCAAAGACCAGATTTTTGGTTTTTGGGCTGGGACGGGGTTGTTTTCTGAGGGCGGTGAGCTCACGGATACAGAGTTCAGTTTGAGCTGTTCCCCGTTTGGCTGGGACGTTTTCATGTCCAAAGAGTGGTGACGGTGATTGTGGAAATGCTCTGCTCCTCTCTGTACGTCTTTGCCCTCCTTCCCCACAGCCTTTAGAAACCTCTGGTCGGGCCCTTGTAAATCCTCATAGCCGTCAGAAATCTCAGAGTCACTCCTCCCGTCGAGTTTAATATCTGAATGCAGGTCGTCCTGGTCGTCCAAGTCGTCCTTGTTCTCAATATTTTCCGTGTCGATGTTCTCCAAGTCGATCTCCTCCTCATCCTCTCTCTTGTCCCCCTCCCCCCCTTCGTGATCGCTGGTGTAAACATTTCCTTCTTCGTCCGTGCGGTTCCGGGGGGTCCAGGTCATCTTGTTCTCCTTCTTTAGCCTCCTCCGGGCGTTGGCAAACCAGGTGGACACCTGGGTGAGGGTCATTTTGGTGATAATGGCCAGCATGATCTTCTCACCCTTGGTTGGGTAGGGGTTCTTGCGGTGCTCACTCAGCCAGGCCTTCAGGGTGCTGGTGCTCTCCCTGGTGGCGTTTTTGGGTCTGGATGGGTCACCGAATTGATATTGGCCATATGGGTAAAAGGCAGGGTGATGGTGAGCAAACCCGGGGTGCTGGACACCGGGACTGTCTTTCAGTTCATACTGAGCACCCTGTAAAAACAAAGAATCGACGCGTAAGAGGGATTAGACATTATATCAATACCATCAAGTAGTTTGTGTGGAAATGTTTACATTCCGCAAAATCCTCTCTAGCTATCAAGAAATAAAGACAAAAGTGGGATTCTTAATAAAGTGTAAACAAACTAAAAGATTCAAGTGTTTTTGCAGTGGAATTAAATCACCAAGCGCAGATGAAAGGGGGAAAAGTAATTTCTTAGTTTAACAAACACTTCCGAAGTGAAACATTTACTATTACACACTATTTTCCACCTTTACCTGTAACCTCCCACGTTACATTGCATCATTTTTTTCGTTACTATCAGTTTCCGGAATTTATGTGCGAAATGAGGCTTAAAAGGCTTAAAGCGCACTGTTAATGTGTCACTTTGTATCCACTTTTAACCATATTTTACAAACTACTCAGTTACAAAGTTCAACGCGGCGTTCTGAAACTTTAAACTTAAAAGGAATAAAGTTATCCCAGTGTCATGTGTAGCTTACGTTTCGACAAAAAGTTTTTAGATAACTTAAGCGAAAGGAGAACAACTCACCAACTGATTGAAAATTGATATATCGTTTGTGTAGGGGAGAAACGCTCCATAGCCTTGCGCTGCTGCGGCGAAAGGAGATCCATACATAGTCGAGAGGACGTTGGAAAGTGCCCCGGACGGACTGAGCTCTGTCCCGGCTCGGGCATTGTTGGCGATCCCCTGGCGCTCCGGCGGGTATATCGGTCGGATGTACTGATATCCCAGCTGAGGGAAAGACATGGTGGTAGGAAAAGGGAAAAAGGTCTGCTGCAATCACACAAAGCAATGGAATTGCCTCGATATCCACTTTTACAGTGTGAGCATGTGAGCAACAAAAGGTGCAAGCAAGGGAAGTCTATATTTCCTCGGGAACAGCCAGTGTAAACGATCCGGTTGCGCCCCTTATTTCTTCCTCCTCTTCTTCTTTCCACCCTCACTTCCCTATTGATCTGGATGGACTAAGGTCAGGTCCTTACAGATTGCTTTAGATTATTGGGACTCCCTTTCTCAGATTGACATTTTTAGTCGTTTAGAAGCCCCTCCTATTTCTCAAATCTCACCCCACTCATACAAACCACACACCAAACACACTCTCTCTCCCTCCCTCCCTCTCTCCCTCTGTGTCTCTCTCCCTCTCTTTCGGATAAGTGCACTGACGTCGCGAGCTCTTATTTGAATGGGGTTTCAAATCTCATTTTATGGCTCGCCAATCTATTTCATTTGCTATTTGTTCGCGTCTGGCCAAAACCGCAATTTTTGTATTAATTCGCACAATTTGACCACGCGGATACACGTAAGCAGTTTGCTGATTAACTTTTTTTGGGCTACAATTTGCTTTTAATATAAAATCACAGAAGAAAGTTTTGTCTGGAGACTCAAACTTGGAGACTCAGCTACGAAAGGGTATCGGTAAAAACTCTAAAATCAGAACGTAAAATTAAGTTTATAACCACTTTTAAGTCGGTTTTTTTTTCATTTTTCTTTTTCCTTTTGAATTGCCACACACTAAAAAAATACAATAACCAATGCAAGGGAGCTAATAACAAGTAGAAAAAATAGTACTTATTAATAACGAATGCCTGTCGGACTAGGGTTCGAGCAATGTGTTTCCAATTACCGGCTTCAAATGCCCCCGGATCACAGGTTACGCACACTTTTTTATTTATCGCTTCATCGCTGCGTGCAAGCTGTGTTTTCTTACACCGATTTGAGGTGTTATGTTCTCTTGGTGGCATGAGACTCGGCGTAAAGTAATTCTTTAATCTGAGACATCAAACGAGTCGCATGAAACTACTTGACATCAAAAGAGACGCTGATGATGGGCGCATTATGCTGTTAATGAAGACTAAGTGTAAAGTAACAACAGTCATAACAAACATTAGAGTGGATTCGGCTGGAAAGATGTTTATTCTGGGACACGACACTACACGAGAGGGAAATAAATGAAATAATTTAAAAAAAAAAAAAAAGCTAAAAACAAGACCGAATTATTAACAAACAACAATAACAACAAAACTAATAATATTAATAATCAAAATCAAAATAACAACAATAATAATAATTTTGAACATGATGAGATTGAGTGACTATTCAGTGGTTTTAAATAAACACTTTTAATCCACTAAAACGCAAAACGGTCATCCGGCCATACTGCACCTTAAAGTAATCCATTTGATAATTTTCATACGACCGGATGTTTCTTGTTACTCGTGCGGATTAAAACAAAACAAGAGAGTCAGAATTGAAATTCCATGAATCAATAAATAAAATGTGTAAGGGGCAACCCTAATCGCCTTTCAGTCCGCCTTTGTACCAGCATCTGTTTTGTTAATCATTTGCAAAACAACTACAAAAAGTTGAATTATTATTTCAAACACTTTATTTAAATATGGTATAAATCTTTATGTATTATTGACAGCGAGATAAAATCCCATCAATCTCTTCAGTTTTGATAATGCGATCCGGGTTTCCAAGAACTCTGAACTTGTATAAACCTTTAATCTTCTTTGGAAGCAGATAGTTATCATTGTCTGGGAGGGATAATAACAGCTATAATTTCTTATATAGAGCTACCCATAAGGATACGCCTTGTTTCTGTTAAACTCTGTCCTGAATCTGTGTGTGTTCTTCGCCGACATCCACCACAACCCGGATTATGGGGTTATTAATTACAACGGCTTTCTGGTGCCATCCGACTGGAATGGTAATCACTACATAGCAGTCAATAGCACGTTCACACTTAACACACACACTCGTGCGCGCAGACACACATCACATCGACCTGCAAACTGAGGGGTCTAGACAGTGAAGTGAGGGCAAAGATAAGTGGAAGGTATAAGAAATACTTTGACGCACAACGGTGTAACAGCACGAATAAGGTAAAGCTTAAAAATGAAAAAAAAAAAAAGCAAGTTCAAACACCATATTGCAGAATGAAAACCATGTGTGTGCGCGGGCGTGTGTGTATGACTAAATGAGAGCGAGCGAGCGACAGAGGAAGGGAGAGAGAGAGCCAGCGAGAGAGAGAGTCGTAATAGCTGAACGTTAGAAGTGAGGATATAAATCCAGAAAGTCCAGCGAGGTGTCTGTCTCCTGCTGTCCGCTAAGCAGCACCCAGAGTCCGGATGGACACGTGTCTCATCCCCGGACTACTTTAACTCGAACCCACCCTTCCCCCTCATCCCTCCACACACACACACACACACACACACACACACACACACACACACACACACACACACACACACACACACACACACACACACCGAGGGCTGTGATTTATTGCCTCAAATCAAACACCACGCACTAACTTAACACTTTCTCACCGACCTGGGAAACTGGCGTAGCCATAAAAGCATTAAGACGATGCTCCCTTCTCTCCTAAAAAACAGAGAGAGTCTTGCTAAACAGTAAACTAACCTCTGCTTGACTTCCGTCTAAACACAAGCAAACACGCGTACTAGGCCAAAGCACAGCGATATACCTGTAAAAGCAGATAATTTTATGCATAATAATAATGTCAGTGTCAATAATAATAATAATAATAATAATAATAATAATAATAATAATAAAATAATAATAATAATAATATAATAATAGTTTATTTTAAATGCGTTAATACTTGGGGAAGAATGCCGGGAACGCGCTAGAGCCAATTTAATTTGTAAGTGCTGTAAAAAGAGGGCAATCATACACAAGCGACTTGAGGGCTGTTTAGTAGAGAGCTCTTTGACGGTAATTATGCAGATGACACAATTTCACATTCTCATAAGCAAACATACACAGCCTATCGCTCAACAGTAGTTCCTCATGCAATACACAGAGTACCAGCGACACGTCGCAAATGACGAACCGAGGCTCTGCAAAACAGGCGAGATCAAAGGCTTCAAACAGAGGCACTTCAAATTACACATTTGGATCTTTTCCATAACGCCTGGTTGACAGAAAAAGAAGAAGAAGAAAACTCTTATTGCACATGGAATCAATTTTAAGGGACCCCTTGCTGATCATCGGTTAATTAGGGTGACGATTGACGATTTTAAAAGAAAATGTAATTAATGAATTAATGACCCTCGGATCATTGTGGTAGTTGAGGTGTGTGTGTGTGTATTGTGTTTGTTTGTGTGAGAGGCAGAGTTGAGATTTTTTCAGTTGCTTGACAAACCAGTTCCTATCTTGACAAGCATTTCTTGGGGTGTCAACTTCCTCTGGAGTTTCCAGAGTTTGTGAGGACTGACCGGAATTTCACATCTTTGCATGCACAAGTTTTTTTATTTTTTTATTTTTTTTTTTTACCGTACCTGTATACTGTAAATGCAGTAAAGGATGCAGTGCAGTGGGGAGATTTATAGCTTTTCTAAAATCACCAATGAAAGCTACTGAGGATATATGCTTGCATATATGTGACATATATCAGAATTATGAAAATTAGTGGCAAATATAGGAAGTAAGTGTCAGTGTAACTCATAAAAGTGAGTACTGCTATTATCCTACCTTATTACAAAGCAATTATTTTTAGCTGTTGGGAACATAGCGGTTGTTAATCGAAAAATTTCCTCAATGGATTCAGACCTAAATTTGTTGGTAACCTAAAAAATAACAGAGCAACACATTCAATCTCCAAATATACTCTTTCAAACTCATGTCCCATTAGGGTGAATAAAGGCCCAATAAATCTCACAGTGTTTAAAGAACAGTGAAGCTTAATCCAATAAATGAATTAGTTTCTAAAATTAATTGTTCTTAGCAGCAGAAGCAAGTGTACTTTGAAAATACATTTAAAGTTTAATTTTTTTTACTGTTAGGATAATTTAAATAGTAGGATTTTAATTACATTACACCAAGCAATCATGCATATTAAATAGATAGCCTAACTTTGATTTGCATTACTGGCAAAGTAAAGCATTTTGGAACCATTCCTTCTGCTCACACCATTTGGAAACAAATTAATAGTCAATGGAGTGCAACTTATTAAACTGGGTTATGACAGCAGATCAAAGAGTGAATTAATGCATTACCTTGCAAATGTTTTACATCAACTTGTTAACTTTAGGTTGTAGACTACTGCTAAATTTAAACAGTCATTCAGTCTAAGCACCTGGATTGAGTGAGAGATCCATTTTAGATTCAGGCCCTGAACAGAGCTTTGGACAAGCAGCCAGCAGCTTATAGGGTTTATAAAATGCACAATGTACATAGTCGTATGAGCTTAAATATATAAGCTTGTGTAGGGTTCTGAGTACCACACAGACTGCTTGGATTATAGGCTGAGTGTAAATGTTTCAAAATACTGTATCAGTACTTGTCTTGGTGTTTTTATGGCACTTTTATATAAATAATGAATGTTTTTCCTACTAGTATATATATTGACTTTGATAATGAATGAGTAACACTATCTTCCACTTATTACATTTTTATTGTAATATTTTTAATAATAATTGAATATAGTTTATACTTTTCTTATGATGCACACATATCTCTCCAAATTCTCTTTCTGTTTTGTTGGTTTATTTGAGTAGAGATTCAAAATAAAGCAACATGAAGAGGGACAAAACTGTGAGCCTGGGACAAAACTTCATTTTTGTTTTATGTTGATTTGGCTGGGCAGTTTAAATGAGCTTTACCTTTCTTTTTCTCTTCTCTTTCTTAACTTTACTTCCATTGCTTTCCTATAGACACAGCCAGCTACATTGCAGGCTTTTAACTTTCAGCATTTAGGTAACAAATGCATCTCCACTTATTCCATAAATCTGGAAGGAACTCAGCATTTTTTTTCCAACATTATTTGTGTCCAGAAAGCATTAACACTATGAAGTAATCCAATCTCAGAAAAAGGGCTACACTTTCCCATTGAAAATCCAGGCAGCGCATATGGCCCCTAATATAAAAAACCCAAAATGCTATCAGCTGAATATGGATATGCTATCACTCTTTATGTATCATTCCTGTTATTACTCCCACATTGAACCTTAGCAGGGAATTTTGGCTTGAACTACTGTATCATAACACAATATTCACACAACAGAGATTCGATATGCTTTGCGCTCCTTTAACAATACTGCACTGAAGGTGAGTTGTAGCTTATTTTTTTGTTTCCTCCTTGCCCACTCACTCTCACTCCATCTGCTGCAGTTTCCCCCTGTATCAGTAACACAAGGCATTGATTTTACGGTAAAGTCACTTTGTAAAAGGAATGAGTAACTCTGGGCCCCACTATCACTGTATTACACGGGTATGGCCCACGTAACAAGATGAACATTGATTCAGCATTACGGATGATCGATAATGAAATAAGTAACTTCAGGGCCAAATTAAAATGCAAGCTGGCTTGATGCTGCCAGACTCTGTGAGAGGTGACAGCAGGAGAGAGGAAAGTAGAGGGAGGGAGAGGGAAAGGCAGAGAGTCGGAGAGGAGAAAGAAAGACTACAAGCTTGTAGCAAATGAGAGTTCCCTGTATATTGTAATGATGATGTTTTGAAGATGGTAACAGTTATCAAGGCAATGACAATAACCTTGATGTTTACAGTAGCTAATGGCTATTACAAATAGACTAATCTGATAATACTTTTTTGTTTCTTTATTCACAATTATAAGAAAATTACATTTCAATTTTAACAACACACTCGCACCAAGACTGTATAATGTAATTTTTTTCTTTGGGTTTTGTTCAAAATCTAGAGCCTTAATTTAAACATCTCTTTATGGTTTTATTATTTATATTATTTATAAATTAATTCTAGCTTTACTTTACATTTCTGAAGTCGATGAACCAATCTGTGAATTTGTTCGCTTGTTAATTTGAAACACTGAAATATTTGAGAGCCTGTGGATATGTGGCTTAATATTGACCCTGGCATCAGAGAACACTGATGGATAAAATGATCTGTTGCATCTAGCTGATGGTGCTAATTTGAAGACATTCATTTTAATATTTCTTTAATTAGTGTATTTGTCAGAC
Source organism: Simochromis diagramma (assembly GCF_900408965.1). NCBI lineage: Eukaryota > Metazoa > Chordata > Actinopteri > Cichliformes > Cichlidae > Simochromis > Simochromis diagramma. The sequence goes on from NW_024387414.1 coordinate 9,164,505, forward strand.
AGTGGCCATTTATTAAAAAAAGTGCCCTTGTCAGCCTGGAAAGTATCTTAATAAAAACACTTTTAGCTCATCATTCCAGCACTTTTCTTGATCCCTTGATTTTTATAATGCTTTCATAGGGGTCGTACAAAAGATGCATTTTCTCTAAGCTGAAAATTATACAATTTTCCAGAACAATGTTCTGCTTCTCTACTTTTGCAGATTTGGTCTCACGGTCTGTGGAGACAAACCATCATCCATTCATTCACAAAGTGTATATCAACACCAACTATTTACCAAGACTATCCGACAAAAGCACTTATGCAACCCATGCTCTGTCTGTTTCATGAAAGCATAACGTGGTTAGTCTTGATCCAGTGGTAGCCAATGATGCCCTTTTATGGCACCACAGCTCGACACTGTGGCTGGGCTAATATCAGTTTCTCAGCACTTTTGGCCTACTGAGCCAGACAAAGCCACAGTCTTTCCAGCTGTTGCTGCTGCCGGCTGGGGCTGGAGAAGAGGCAGCTGTACCAACATGGGTCAGAGGAGCCTCCTCATCATTGTGGTGGCCTGGACCTTGCAGGGGGTATATGATAGATAGTAGATGGCAAGGTGAAGGAACTAAAAGAGGATTTAAAATTCTGATATTACTGCCAAGTAACCGAATCTCATCATGATGCAGCAGTGACCGTGTCTAATCAAAGATGGATAGTTGTAGAAGACGCTGAAGTGCCTTTGTGATGATAATACAAGTCTGGAAAAGTTGACCAGCTAGTATCAACCATGCTGATATTGGTCTAATGCCAACATTTACATAAGTAAGCCATGATGAAAGACTAAAGTGTTCAAGGTTACACTACTAAAGTATTAGGAAGTTGTTGGTTTTTTTTTGTCTTTTGCCTGTACCATGCACCTGATCATCTAAAGGTGCATGGTGCATCTAAAAATTACTTGTCACAGCATAGTAAAATTATGAATTACCATTCTGATTCAGTCATTCTATTTGGGAAATATCATTAAAGAGCCTTATTTATAATGGTGTTTGTCAATTAGCTAATTTGTCTGGAGGGTAAAACTTATTGACCCCTCGTATCAAAATTTACAAGCACTGAACACAAGAGAACCATAAGACTGTTGAGATAAATGGTCATGTTTCAGTTAACTGTATCATGATATTACCCCAGTGAAAACTTTCAACTCATTTGTCTTTGTTTTATAATTAGCAGTTCCTTATTAATTATTTACCAAGTGTAGCAGAATTTTCCATTTTGTTCTTTTTAAGATTCAAATAGGATTCAGTCACCAAGGGAGAACTACAAGGTTATGACAAATTCTTCATCCCATCTAGCAAAAAAAAAAAAAAAAAAGTTACTGTTGGGGTTCTAATTTAAGAAAGAAGCTGTTACTGGTGATGGAAAAATGACAAGGTTACCTGGAAAGGTTATTTTGTTACAAATGAGCAGCATAAACAGCATGAGAAAATACCTTGTGCTCTCCTTGGCATCTTGGTCCACCATTTAGCAATCCATTTTCCATGAAGTAACATTAGGATGTATGAGAACAAATACTGTAATGGTATGATGGTATGTTATGAAGGTTGACGGGTGTGTGGACCTTTTATAATCTGTCCTATTGAGTGGCTCAACATGCCAAACGACTGAGGTCAAAGGAGACTTATCCTCAGCAGTCTAGCCCAGATAAAGATTCACAGACCTAAACCAAGGTACTTGTTCTGGGACTTTAAAAAGATATCATTGTGACCCACTGTGTTTAGAACACCAGCTAGGTCTAAGGGAGAACTTGATTTGCATTGTTCTGTTTTAATCAGTGTTGGGGAGTAACGGAATACATGTACCACCGTTACATATTTAAAATACAAAATATAAGTAACTGTATTCCGTTATAGTTACCGTTTAAAAAGGTGGTATTCAGAATGCAGTTACTTTGTTGAAATGAATGGATTACACGGCGGTATTTTCCTGTTTCATAAGGCTATGCCCTCTTTATTTTTGGTTTCCACGCTGGTGGAAAACAAAAATACGAGTATGAGTGACAACTCATACAAGTACGAGTTGTCACCGAGCAGAAACGGGAGATGGAAGCGTGTAAATATAATAATAACCACTGCAGCCAAGAAGAGTGCCTGATGAGCACAGTTGTAAGTAAGCTTAAGACTCGACTGTACACTGCGTTCGTGTTTTCTTCCGAAACAATAAGTTCCTTTGGAGCAGCTTTTCAACGCTTCTCTCTGTCTCTCGTAAGCAAGGTTAACCCAGACAACAAAGTAAAGCTAGTTTTGCTATGGCGAATAACCTTCAGTAAAAGTAATAAATCACACAGCAATAGTACATTCATGTAGTTGTAAAAAGCATGATAATATATTAAGTAATCGTAAATGTATTCAGAATACGTTACTCTCATTGAGTAACGTAACGGAATACGTTACAAAATACATTTTGGGGCATGTATTCTGTAATCTGTAGTGGAATACATTTTAAAAGTAACCTTCCCAACACTGGTTTTAATGCACAATCAAAACTGCTTATAGTTTTGTTAATTTCTAGTTTACAACTCAAAAAGATTAAAGACTGCCAATTGTATGTAGTTTTTAAAATCTTTATAGACTGGTACACTTTAGCTCTGTACATTACCTCTAGTGGTGGCCCAGAGAAATATATTGAATTCTAACTGGATATTGGTGCTCAAAGTATTTTTTAGCACTTTCATTTGGAGGTGCCTAACCCTGGCTGGTATCAAGTTACCCACAAAGTTTTGCCAAAAACAAATGTTTGGATTTCCACTTCAATTTGCTGTTGATATTCACAGCATCAATAGGATCAATACATACATTTTGGATGATCCCTGATTTTTTAAATGTTTCTTTTTTCTTTCTTTTTTTTTTCTTTTGCCAAAATGTCACCTGAAACTTTCATGCAAGCTTATTCATGAAATTATGTAATCAAATTTCAAAGGAAATCCATGCCCATAAATTGTTTTGATTTTCAGCATCCCCTTTGCCTTGCCTTCACTACATTCTGGCCTACCACTGGCATGAAAACTCTAAAAATATCTGTGTTGTCAGTATGTTGTTCACCCAGGCCAACAGTTTCATATTAAGGTGTAATGAACAGTATATTCTCCAAGGTATGCCCAACAAACAAGACCAACAATCCCAAACAAACATGTCTTTTACTCATATTTGG